>NC_138081.1:45918900-48318900 GCF_964212035.1 Myotis nattereri
GCTTTCTTTGATGCCAGCTACAAAATCCAGGAGCTTAATGGGGTCCTGTGGGACCCTGTGGGATTAAACAAGCCTTTTGAAAGGCCCATCATAAAGGAGAGTGGACAGATTCCTGCCAGTCCCATTGTCCTTTATAATGAAAGCACCTGCTTTTTCTCCTCCACCCCAGAGCCTGAAGGCCACATTGGCTAGTTCGTCAACACATGACTACTATGGAGATGAAGGGAATGACTAGCTCCGTTCCCATTTTCATGAAGTTTATGGAGAAATGGGAGAGACTCTCAATTAAATAATCACAAATGTGATCAGTGTGATGAATAAATGGTGTGGGTAGCTATATTTCTGATAGTCTGAGAAGTCAGTGGTTGGTGGTGGTTGCCTTGGGGACATTTAAAATAAGACCTAAAAAATAAGAGCGGATTAGGCGGGTGAAGAGTGGCTGGTAGGGTGGGCTAGGACGATTGAATGTGGAAAATACATAAATGCACAGACCCTGTGATGGAAGGTACTATAAACAGTACAAGGAATGGACAGAGGGGGTGTGTGGCTACAGAGAAGAGGTCCATTGAGAGAATAAACCAAACAGATCACCAAGGTTAGGGCTATGTGGGGTTTTCAGCCATGGTCCCATGAGTCACTCTCTCCCAAGGGAAACAGGTGAATATAGAGAGATTTACACCAGACAATGGCAACAGCTGAACATTTTAATTCTCTAGGGCAGGGGTCCTCAAACATTTTAAACAGGGGGCCAGTTCACTGTCCCTCAGACCGTTGGAGGGCCGGACTATAGTTTAAAAAAAAACTATGAACAAATTCCTATGCACACTGCACATATCTTATTTTGAAGTAAAAAAACAAAATGGGAACAAATACAATATTTGTATTTGCATGTGGCCCGTGGGCTGTAGTTTGAGGACCCCTGCTCTAGGGTGCTATATCTCAGAAGAGCACAGGACAGGAATTTTTGTTCTAACCAGAGTCTGGGTCTCACTTTGAGGGAAAGTACCCAATAGCTATGAGAAGAAAGAAAGTACACAGGTGACACACTAACTTAGCTATGTGACTCTGAGCAAGTCATGTCCCCCTTCTGAACCCCACCTCCTCCTCTAGCCACCAAGAATTTGGGTCCAACACTTCGTAAGAATTTGTTGAATCTTTGGAGATAAATAGACTCACTTTCCAGCCATGAGCTTTGTCTAGAGGGGAGCTATCATTTTTCCCCTTTAAAAGGTCTCTTGAAATATAAGAACATCATTTAAAAGTGAGATCTTGCTGTAGATGGATATGTTCCAGTATTAGATGAGAAGGGGAATAAAACCACATCCATTTAAAATCTGACAGAGGACCAGGGAGAATAAAACCCTCTTGATCTAATGACAGGACTAAATTGGGTTCTGTTTCAAGTTGCCATTGAGTTTCTGAGTTCTTTAGAAGGAAGATAAAACAACCTCAAAAAGAATGATGTGTATAATGGATTAATTTCCAGAGCATTCACAGGTGCCATTTATGTTGCATGTCTTCCTTCCTGAATTGTTTTCAATTTTCAATTGAGGGGTTATTTTAAAGCAAATAGATGAACCTGGTGAAAGGGAGAAAGAGAGTGAGGAGGGAGTGTGGGAAAGAGAGGCTTTGTAATGACTTCCATGTCAGGACAGCCTAGGAGCCCTTTCTCCAACCTCATCTCCGTCCATCCTTTCTTTCACTTTATGGTTGGAACACATCATAATTCCCCAACTTGTACAGTATTTCAAGACTCGGGGGTCTTACTTGGACTGCATTGTGTCCAAGTAGAGAAGTAGAGTTTTTTTCCCTCCTTTTGGTACGGCTTCAAAACCCTCTGCGTTATGCCCTAAAAAAAAAAAGAGAGAGAGAGAGAGAGAAGAGTGTAGATTGGTTTGGCTCAGTGGATAGAGCTTTGGCCTGGGGATTGAAGGGCCTGAGGTTTGAATCCAGTCAAGGATGAGGGAGAGAGAGGGAGGGGAGAACATATGTGCATAGCCCATGGACACAAACAACAGTGTGGTCAAGGCCAGGGGAGGGACCCTGGGTGGAAGTGGGCTAAGGGGAAGGAGGGGAACATCTGTAATACTGTCAACAATAAATTTTTAAAAAAGGAAAAAAATGAATAAGTGACATACCAGCTCTAAATACAAGTTATTTTAAACTACTGTCCAGTGTGACCAGTCACAGAAGAAAAACACCATGGCTGAGCTGGCTGTCCCCTTGAAGTACCTCTATGAGGATTTCTCATATTCTCTCAGGAAGTACTTCCCTGGGTTACCTCATTTATTGAACCGTTTACCCCCTGACTGTGTCTTGGGAGGATGGTAAGGCATTCATCTGCATCAAGCATGTCAAACTCACAGCCCACA
Organism: Myotis nattereri; assembly: GCF_964212035.1. NCBI lineage: Eukaryota > Metazoa > Chordata > Mammalia > Chiroptera > Vespertilionidae > Myotis > Myotis nattereri. Next base: position 45,921,273 of record NC_138081.1, read on the forward strand.
GGCCACATGTGGCCCACAACGAATATTTTTGTGGCCCAGCCAATATAACAGCATGTAAGAAACGTTTTAATAAAAATTTCGTAACTTAATTTTTCAATATCCTATTATACATAATCTATATATATAAAAGGCCAGTGACCAGAATGGTGGGACGATCAGAATGACTGGAATGACTGCTGGCTATGATGCACCCTGCGGCAGCCAACCAGCCTGATCTGGGCCCCAATTGGCCCCTTCCCTGGCCAGCTTGGCCCCCGATCGGCCCCCAACATCCTGATTGGGGGCAGAGCTGACAGGCCAACTGCCTGCGGCCCCTCCCCCTGCTGGCCTGGCCTGATGGGCCCCCATTGGTGTGGGCCGGCCGGATCCCACCTATGCACAAATTCATGCGCTGGGCCCCAATCTCCTGTCATTGATTTTCATTCTGATCACATCTCTGACCCATGTAACCATTCTAAGAGCTGAATAACTCAAAATTCACTGTTATCTGGTTAAAAATAAAGCTGTTTTTGTCATAAGTCATACATCTTTGGTTCTTATTTTGCTATTCTCTAGAAAAACATATTTTTCCACATTTGTCTTTAAGAGGACTTGCTATACATAGAGTGGAAAATGAATAGACGCACTTCAAATCTGTGCCAAGACTGAAGCAGAAAAGGAAATTTGGGCTTTATTGTATTTGTATTACTCACTCATCTACTTCATTTCTCATATTCCTGTCATAAAATGGAATCATTTCATTCTTGCTTGAAAATTGCTCTCAGATTCTCCTATGAAAACAGTGTCATAAAAAGAAGGACTATAAAGCCAAAGTTAAATGCTGCACAATGGAGTTTTTCCTCCTCTTCAATGTAGACCTTTATGGTTCCTAGGCCAGTCATTAACCCCAAGGAGAGGTTCAGCAGTCTCCTTTTATTCCTGCTTTAGTTAAGTCTTCACCTGTTCCTTAGATGTCCCTGATAAACACTAGAGTAATTTGATATTTTTCTGTGTGCATTTGCCATCTGTGTAAAATTCACTTAATTTGTACCAAGAGGGACTGAATAGCCTCCCTTTTCTTGATGCTGCAATATTTTTCACAACCACAGATACAAGGACATTTTTCATAGCCTTTGAACCAGGAATTCTATATAGTTTCTCCATTAAACTAAAGCACAAAGGAGTGGATTATGAGTAGGAGTGACTCCCATACCACCCTCCCCTCTCCTCTTGCCCTTGACTAAGCTGTCAACTCTTTAACATCCTGTAGGCCCCAGCCCATATCACTACCTTCCCTTTCTTCTATTTCAGACTCTCTCTTCTTTCCTGTCCTGGTTCTTTTCTCCTCTCTTAAGCCCTCTCCTTCCATTTGTTCCTCTTGGTCCCCTTGAAGCGTGTGACTCTGTGTTACTCGGTGTTGAGGCCAGCCACAGACCTATCAACAGAGAGGAAAATGATTCTGAGCACAGCTGGAATTTGCTTAGATTTTGCTGGACTTCTCTTATGACTTAACATAATTAGCCAATGTTTTGCTTGAAATTCAAAGGTGTTGTCTGCTTTAAGTAAGTATAAACATATCCTGAATGATTGTGAATGTAAATGGCATAACCATCATTAGCAACTCAGGGTTTCAAGGCATAACCATTAATGATGGAGCATGGACTTCCAACAAAGGGAAATGTATGTTTATAAGTAGGAGCTTTTGAATATTTTCTTTAAAATAATAATTTTTCTTATCTTAATTAAGATAATCTGTTTTTACTAACTTTTAAAATCTCCATTAGCTGAAAGGACCAAAGCATTGGAGTTTATCGTAGTCCTTGGTTTTTTAGAAATAAATCATGGGAATATAAAATACATCATAGGGAATATAGTCAATGATATTGTAATAACTATATATGGTGACAGGTGGGTACTGGAAATACTGGGGGTAACACTTTGTAAAGTATATGATTGTCTAACCACTAGGCTGTATGCCTGAAACTAAAACAAAATAATATTGAATTGTAAACTATAATTGAAAAATTAAATTAGAAACAAAAACCAAACAAAACCAACCAAGTTATTTGTAAAGTAACTAAGATAAAGGAATAAAATGGAATTTTCTAGCTTAAAAAAACTAAATGCCAACAGAGACAAGACTACAAGGGTTGCCCTAACCATTTTGGCTCAGTGGATAGAGCATCGGCCTGCGGACTGAAGGGTCCCAGGTTCGATTCCAGTCAAGGGCATGTACCTTGGTAGGTAGCGTACAGGAGGCAGCTGATCGGTGTTTCTCTCTCATTGATGTTTCTAACTCTCTATCCTTCTCCCTTCCTCTCTGTAAAAAAATCAATAAAATATATTTTTTTAAAAAAGAATACAAGGATGTCTCATAAAATGGTTTTGAGAAGCTAGTGCAATAGCTTGTGGAGGGTGATTGCTCTGTTTGCTGAGAGATCAGAAAAGGCTTTATGGAGGTGGGAGAGAGATTTCATCTCCATATTGAGGGAGAGTGGAATGTGAGTAAGTGAAAACAATTCAGAGAGGCATATTGGGTAAAGAGACAACTTGAACAAGCGCATTTCAGGGAGAGGGACGTACAACATGTTAGAGAATGATAAATAAGCCAACCAGCCACGGCAAGAAGGGCATTTGGCCCACGGTGATAGGTTGAGTCCAATCAAGGAACAGTGGAATGGTTTCCAGAACACAGCCATGGACTAGTTCATGTTCTAGTTAATAGAGTTAGATTCTGGGATAATACAAGGAAGATGTTTGTCCCTAATAGTTCTGAGTATTTAACTTTAACATAAACCCTGTACATTTAATATATTTAAAGGATGCATCACTAAAGGGTTGGGTGCTTTTTTTTTCTTAAGAAGTAGCTACCTGATTGGCTAAGCTTCAGTTTCCCCTTATTTGAGATGCTTCCTATAGTTTGTGGCTTTACATTCTTTGATTATTAATAATTTGAAAAATATTTCATCTGTGTCATAGCTCACAATCGGTAAAGTCACACAAATTTAGTAGAAATGCTGTCAAATATGGGAAAACTTCCATTAAGGTTTTTGTTATTGGCAGTGGTGGTGGTAATGTGTATGTACATGTGTTGTTCATTTATAAGCTCTAATTCTTAGAAGATTCTCTCATATACTATCTTCTGGTTCCATACATTTCAAACGTTACTTCTCTTCCACTCTCAACACATCCAGAGTTGAGTGCTATAGGACATCATGACACAGCCTCTAGCCCTGCCCCTTTGTAATTCAGTACAAAGAGTCGTGAGCATATTCCTGAACAACTAACAATAGCTAATCTCGATTCAAAAATGACTACAAGCATATAAATATATCCCACTAACGCCAAACTAAATCAAATTCCCCTTAGCTGGATCCTGAAGTATCTGTAGGCCCTACAACACCACTCAATATGAGAGGAAGTGTGACAGGGGTGAGGCATAAGTGGAAGGAGACAGTAGTCTTAAATAATTAAGGTTAAAGTGACAACTATTGCAAATTTTATAAAATCATATGATCATGTGAACACATGCTGAGTCCACTCTGTGCTTTATAGAGGGCCATGCAAAGAGGAATCCTAAAGTTTAAGCTTAATTACCTTCACATTAAATCCATCCCTGAGTACCTGTTTTGTTTTTGCTTTTTTACTTTATTGTTGACACTATAACAGATGTCCCCTTTTCCCCTCTTTCCTTTGCCCTCCTCCACCCAGCCCTTCTTCCCTTCCCTCTGGCCAGAAGTAAAATAGAAAAAAAAAAAATAAAGGCCATGTGGCCTCTAACTTTATTTGGCATTCAACAGTGATTTCTATATGTTCAATAGAATAGCTGACATTTAAAGAATACAAATTACTATAACACATGGCCATTGACAAGGTGGTCAGCCATATACACGTGTAAAACAACTAAAGAGTAAGTCCTGATGAATTACTGCTTATTTTGGCCATAGTAAGACACAGAAGTGGTAAAAGGGTGGAGAGTCCAAAAGTTAGGTGGAAGTGGTGAAATGGTCAGAGAAATCATCTGTAAGGAGATACAATTTGAGCTTAACTCTGTGAGACATAACTGCAATCAGCCACAGTGGGGCTGGGTCTGAGGACATGTCAAAATGCATTAAGAATGTCTCCCATTTTATTCCAGGAGTTAGTGTACTCAACTCCTTTTCAAGAGGACAATGCCCTCACCTAATAGTAGTCCGCTGAAATTTGAAAATCAACATTCATTGTTCTTATGCAAGTTTTTAGTGTAATAAATTTCTTTGTATTGACATAAGAAAAGCAATGCTGGCCATAGCTGGTTTTGTTCAAACTCAAGGGTCCCAGGTTTGATTCCAGTCAAGGGCACATGCCTGGGTTTTTGGGCTTGATTCCCAGGAGGGGGCATGCAGGAGGCAGCCAAACAATGATTCTCTCTCATCATTGATATTTCCAACTCTTTCTCTCTATCCCTTCCTCTCTGAAATCAATAAAAATATCTAGAATGATATAAGTGTAATATGAAAATCAACCGAACGAATAGCAGAACGACCATCCAGACGACTTTCTGGGTGACCATGCTACGACACCCACTGGCGCCAGGACAGCCAAGGTGGGTGTAATGCGATTGATAGGGGGCCCGGCCATTACTCCATGATTGGCCAGCAGAGGGAGACCCAGGCCACCAGCTGGTGGGGCAATCGATCAATCGGGGGGCCTCCACAGTCGCCCCAAAGAGAGAGGCCGAGGCCACTGACCAGTGGGCTGCAGCGGGTAGGCGGGGCCTCCCTCTGGGGGGCATGATCAATCACCCCAAAGAAGGAGGCCCAGGCTACCTGGCCGGTGGCGCTGCAGTGGGTAGCCTGCGCCTCCTTCTATGGGGGCAATCCATCATGGAGCCCCAGGTGGGTGGGAGGGGCCTACCTCTTTGGGGCGATCGATCACGGGGCTCACGGACTGTGAGAGAGCACAGGCCGGGCTGAGGGACCAACCCCCTCCTGTGCACAATTTCATGCACTAGTAGTTTTTTAAAAGACTGAATATTTAAAAAGAATAAAAAAAGCAATGCTGTCATGGGCTGTAGGCCAGACTATGGGAAAAGCCCTATTATATTGAATTTGGTATTATAACAGTATTTGGTAAATTGGTGATTCTATCTGTAAGGCTCATCACACTGGGAAACTAGCACTCTTCCATAACTTTTTTTTATCATTCCACTTTAGAACACACTCGTCCCTTTCATCACTTGGTTGGTGTCAAGCAGATTGTCAAAATTATTGTTTACAACACTCGTATCCTCAGAGCTGTCTATATAGACTTTTTCCTAAGAGGATTTTGAAATAATACCAGTGCACAGAGTTAAAATAAAACAACCATCTCTCAAACTTTTAATAATCAAGTTCCAATTTGAGCTTTGTTTTATCCTCTGTGACTTATTTAAGGAATGTCATAAAAGATACATAAGAGAACAATGTGAAAGGATACATATTTATTATCATTAGAATATTTATCCTTAAAAACAACAGAGTTGCCAAAACCGGTTTGGCTCAGTGGATAGAGCGTCGGCTTGCGGACTGAAGGGTCCCGGGTTCGATTCCGGTCAGGGGCATGTACCTGGGTTGCGGGCACCTCCCCAGTGGGAGATGTGCAGGAGGCAGCTGATCGATGTTTCTCTCTCATCGATGTTTCTAACTCTCTATCTCTCTCCCTTCCTCTCTGTAAAAAATCAATAAAATATATTTAAAAAAAAAAAAAAAAAAAAAAAAACAACAGAGTTGTCATCACCTCAAGTACATCTCTTTAGTCATATCTTAAATATGTTTGTTGTCTATGAAAAAGACCAATATAGTATATAGCATCCACTCCTTATTTTCTCTCTTTTTTAGGATTACAAGATTAAAGCTAAAATAAATTTAAATTAATCCTAGAAAGCTAAAAATATCCTTAATGTAGAACTGGTTAGAATCCATTAAAGGATGCTTAAAGTAAAACATGCCAGAGAAGGAAATTAAAAAAAAAAAAAGAAAGGAGAAAGAAAGAAAGAAAGAAAGAAAAAGAAAGAAAGAAAGAAAGAAAGAAAGAGCATTCTTTGGTTACATGAATACAAAAGTCAATTATTTGCATGTTAATTACCTTTCAGGAAGAACTATTGAATTTATATGATAGAACTATTGTCATTAAATGTCTGTTGTGCTCAAGTATTGGAAGGATGCAAAAATATAAGAGCAAGATAATTAACAGGTAAATTAGACCAAAAAGACAATTACTTTTATGTTTATTTGAATTCAACTAAAGTAAATTAATGATAGAAGAGAGCCAATTTCTGAAAATTTCTGAACTGTTTTATATTTTCCTATAAGAATTGGCATTCATTTAGTCAGAAACAAAATATAATTGAACTCCTGTAGACTATAACATGGAGCCTAGTTTTTTTTTTTCTTTTTCTTGTTTTCTTATCCTATGCAGCTTACTTCTCCCAAAACATACAGAGAAGCCTTCAGGAGAGAAGATTTTTAGAAAACCTCCAGAACATGTCTCTGATAGCCACAGATAATCTCTGTCAAACTTTTAAGTAGGTTGTACTTAGGATCCACATATAATTTATCCTCTAAACAAAGATAGTTTTGAAATTAAAAGGGACTACTATTGTTAATAATTAGCAGAGAAACAGGTAATGGAAGCCAGTAGTCTCTAATGGTTTACTTATTGGATACCAAAGCTAGAGGGAACCAATCAATCCCATAGACACGTTGAACCAATCAGACTGCTACCTTTCTGAATTTGAACAGAGACCTCCAGAGGATGATATGCACTGAATAGGAAGGTTATGTGTTGAGTCTGTGTTGGATCAGCACCACATACCAGCCAAAATTACGAGAGTGCCAGAACAGAAAAGTCAGGCTGGAGAAGAAAGTAAAAAATAAGAGAAAGATGAAGCACCAGGAGCCCTAAAGAAATCTAACTTTGCAATTCAAACCCCTGTATAGCTCAGCTGAACTTAAAATAAGTTTCTCAAGTACAAATACTCTTACCATACGATCCCACAATTGTGCTCCTTGGTATTTAGCCAAATGAACTGAAAACTTATGTCCACACAATGACCTGCACATGCATTTTTATAGCAGCAGCTTTATTCATAATTGCCAAAACTTAAAAGCAACCAGAATGTCCTTCAGGTGGTGAATGGATAAATAAACTAGTAACAATCACACAATCAAATGTTACTCAGCATTATAAAGAAATGAGCTATCAAGCCATGAAAAGACATTGAGGACCTTAAATGTATATTGCTAAGTGAAAGAAGCCAGACTGAAAAGGCTTTATACTATATGATTCCAACTATACAACATTCTGGAAAAGGCAACACTATGGAGACAGTAAAAAGAATTTTGGTTGGAGGGATAAATAGGCAGAGTACAGAGAATTTTAGGGCAGTGAAACTATTCCATATGCTACTATAATTGTGGATACATCTGTCCAAACCCCAAGAGTGTATAACACCAAGCATGAACGCTAATGCTAACTATGAACTTTAGATAACTATGATGAGTTAATTGTAGGCTCATCGATTGTAATAAATGCACCACTTTGTGCAGTCTGTCCATAGTTGGGGAGGTTGTGCATGTGTGGGGACTAGGGGCATATGGAAACTCTGTTCTTTCCACTCAATTTTGCTATGAATCTAAAACTGCATTAAAAAGTAGTTGTTAATTTTTTAATGTAAAAAGGAAAACATAGAAAAATGTCTGGAATACACATATTTCTGCTAAGAGGGATTATCTTTAAATGGTGGAATTATGGATGCCTTAATTTCTTTCCTCTTTTCATTTGACAAAATTTCCCCAAATTAATTTTTTAAATTTGCTCCCCAAATATTGTGAGATTTAAAATTACATTCTTTACGCCAAAACCGGTTTGGCTCAGTGGATAGAGCGTCGGCCTGCGGACTGGGGGGTCCTAGGTTCGATTCCGGTCAAGGGCATGTACCTGGGTTGCGGGCACATCCCCAGTGGGAGATGTGCAGGAGGCAGCTGATTGATGTTTCTCTCTCATTGATGTTTCTGACTCTCTATCTCTCTCCCTTCCTCTCTGTAAAAAATCAATAAAATATATTTAAAAAAAATAAAATAAAATTACATTCTTTAAATAACTTCTATTTATATTATCCTGATTAGAGTTACTTTATGCCTCAACACTATTTCTGATTGGAACGTAGATAGTGAAGGATGATACTTTATCTTTTTCCTCCAATCAAAGCCATATTGACAAGCGACTCAAAGGACTCTGTGTATTTACATTACATTAAAGGCAAAAGCCTTACAATAAAGAAACTTAAATTCCATTCACATAGATTAATTTCTTTTCTCCTTAATTGAGGTAAAATGTCAGTTAACCAGAGAAATAACAAATATTTTGAAAATGAATTTTAGGTCCTTGTTAGACGAAATACTCGATTTCATCCTTGAGATCAAGATGAAAAGTGTTGAATGATAATATAATTTGATAGCTCAAATAAAAGCCCATGGTTAAGTACATGGGCTTAGTCTAATATTATCTGGATTAAAATCTTAGTTCCATAGCTCTTTAGCATGTGACCCTGATATTAGTTTGCTTTTATTTTTTTTCAACCATAAGAATGAAATAATAATGTACTACCATATTTAATTAGTTGTTTCACTATGCTAAATAATGCATGCAATGCAATTATTGAAGCACCTTGCACTTGATAAGCAATTATCATTAGAATGTAAATTAATGGATTGATGTCAAATTACTGAAAAGTCAGAAGAGTTGTGTCCTAGAAAAATGTTCTTTTCTATGACTTTCTATCATTCTCCCAATGAATGGATAAAGACAAAGATGGCATGATAATGGCCTTTAAGTGTCTTTTAAACATACTTTAGAATATACTTATTTCAATGGCTGGACAATTAATACTCAATATTGTTTCAAAATACTTCAATATCTTGAAGTGGAAAAATAAATTTTAAACCAAGATTATTGTAAAGTCCTAAAATTTGTTTTAAAAAATTCAAAGCACACCTCTGACGGAGGTAGGGGAAGGTGGGTGGAAAGTGATCAATCAAAAAATTTATATATATATAGACACAGAAGATAGGTGGTAAAGGCCTGGGGCGGGCATGGGGGTGGGCTAGAAGGGGTCAATGGGGGAAAAGGAGATATATGAAATATTTTCAACAATAAAGATTTAAACAAACAAACAAATAAATTAATAATTCATGACACAAATGTAGGCTAGAAGAAAGTTTCTTTAATTCAAATGAAAATTAGAGGTTTTAGTTATATGGAGCACAGTGCAAGTCAAGTTACTCTTAACTACTTTGTTAAGTTTTAGATAACAGAGGGCCATTAAATATTAGACTAGAAGAGGGTAACAAGATTGATGAGGTAATTTGACAAGGATATTTTTTTATTTAAAAAATGTTTGATGAAATAGGGAATGTTTGACTTAAAAATGAGATATTTGTGAAGGCATTAAGAACTTAATCCACCATCATGAAATATTTTAAAGAAAAATGATGTTGATATCTTCTCTCTTCATTAAGGTAAAAGTAGAACCAGTGAAAGCAGGTATCATCCTATATAATAAAAGGGTAATATGCAAATTGACCCTAATGGCAGAACGACTGGTTGCTATGATGTGCACTGACCACCAGGGGGTAGATGCTCAATGCATGAGCTGGCCCCTAGTGGTCAGTGCGCTCCCACAGGGGGAACTCTGCTCAGCCACAAGCCAGGTTGCCAGCGCAGCAGCCATGGCAAGAGCCTCTCCTGCCTCCTCCACAACTCTAAGGATGTCCAACTGTGGCCTAAGCTGTCAGTCAGACATCTCCCGAGGGCTCCCAGACTGCAAGAGGGCACAGGCCGGGCTGAGGGACCCCGCCCCCTAACCCCCCAGAGCACGAATTTTCATGCACTGGGCTTATAGTATCAATATACGATTCAATTTAAGGAAAAAGAATTAGTATTGCCTGCCTGTGGTTCAGTCTGGGAGGGGGAGTGTGAACTAGCCCAGAGATGAGCTGTTCACGCAGAATAGGGGGCTTTTCAGGAAAGAATCCCAGGATTCTAGGTTTCTAAGACTTGATTATCTGTCTCTCATACTCCTACTTCTCCTGCCTTAGTATGCTGCCCATGATCTTCCCTGTGTAGATCTAAATGCCGTCCATCTTTTGGAATCCTGCTGCAATCACTCTGTTGATTTTGACCCTAATCCAAAGCCTTCCACTAATGACCTATTAACCTCATCATTGATAAAAGCCATTTGATAAATGCACAGTCTCTTATTAGTTATTTGTTTGGCCCCTTAAAGTCACTACCTTTTCCTGTGTATCTCTCAGTAATAATGTAAGAACTTCAAGAACAGGAATAATGTTTTACTCTTCTTCTTTCTCTTGCACTGTCTTGTACATATTTCACAAGTACCTAATAGGTATCTAGTGTTTGATTTGTCACTTGGTCTTTTTCCCACTTTATGAGGCCATTGTCAGGAGAGAGTTCGGAGGTCTCTGGCTTTGAGCTCCCAAATATTTAGCTCCAGCAGGAATCATAGTCTTTCCATCTTGTACCTAAAAAAACTAGTGTTGTACTAACCATAGAGTACAGCTGAGAAAACCTTTTGCACATTTTTATTTTACTTGGAATTATCTTCATACAATTTCTGTCATTGGGAAAGATAGAAAAACACTCTGCACTGCTCCCCAAAGCTTGTCTTCCTGGTGTGTGACACATCATCACACACATCTGCTATGCCTCTGACAGCATAGCTTTGCGGCCGGTTTCTATGGTAATTTTAAGTTTATATAACACCTGTTTCTCATAATCTTTGTGAATATTTCTTAAGTATGTGAAAATTACATACACTTTAACTTTAAAATAATTCAATTCATGCTGTAGACATTAGGCAATAATTATGAAACAAAATATGTCATCACACAAAACACCTTCTGCCTGATATCTTTCTACTGGTAAGATAACAGCAGTCATGTTCTGAATGATGAAAATGTAACAATAATTCTCTTTCCTGATATGCTTTTCATGCAATAAATATCACAAAAAATAATTTAATTGATTAAATCTCTAATATAAAATGGAAGACACGGGATGTGACTATTTTACCTATTTATTCCATCTTTATAATAAATTTAATGTTTATTTTAAATAAATGTTTACCACTTTTTCTTTGTGGTGTGTTCTTTATTTTTAAACATATTTTCTATTAATACATTCAAAGGCAAGATACCACATTTGAGAGCATTCATCTCAGTTTTCAGAGCAAACAGGCCACAGATATGTCTTCAGATGAAAGAGTTCTTCAAAAGGATATTTTGTCCCGATTTTGAAAAATACACAGCAGCTTGTCATATTAAAAGAGAAATAGTCTTTATGAAAACACAAACGGTATCCCCACCAGAATAAAACATCAAGAATGTGTTTGAGCAAATGTGTTTTTATTATATGCACAGAAAATTGTATATTTTTCTGTCTCTGGGGTGTCTACTAGAAAACTCAAAGGCAAATCTGTGGCCCAAGTGTAGCCAATGTGACAGTCCTCGAGATGCATTTTATGCAATAACCTCATCCCTGGTTTCATCTTCTGCATGTAAGTCTAACATTACCTGGTAAATTTTAGCATCGTTTTACCTTTACTTCCCCTTCATTTGGAAATCTAAATATTTTTCTTACACATTTGAGATTCTTTCTGATTTCACTAGCCCTATCCCTACTCCTGCCCCTTGTTGGAGAAATAAAGACATGGGATTTGGGCTCCCTCAAATGCAAATGTAACAGGATGTTAAAATTGGCCTTTCCTGGTATTGAGAAATTTTTGCAAAGACCCCAAGGGTCCATAAAAAATGTAAAGGGCTCCCTAAAGGAAGGCCCTGACTACCTATGCTGGGCAAGATAAGAGAGTGGGGACCCAGCCGGGCCAGCATGCATGCTTTCCCACCTCCAGCCTAATGGGGGTGATGTCAGAGATGCCAGGGAGGAAAGCCTGCTCTGGAGGGTTGTCAGTGGACTGCAAAACTTCACAACTTCACACCCCCATGGAGAATCTTTCCCCCAAGGGAGAGGTCTTTCCCCCAAGTGAGAGTGACTGAGAGAACCACTGGGATGATTTGTCCCAAGTGCTCTGGCATTTGAGAGGATAGAGACTTACTCTTGCCAGTAGGAAACTAAGAGAGAGTATACCCGGAACCACCCACCTAGGACTCAGGAGCGAGAGAACCTCCAAGTGTTGAGGTTCACTTCCTTTGGGGATGGTGAAAAGATGCCTGAGCTTTCTCATGGCCAAAGGGACCTACCATAAGAAGTTGGTCTTCATTTATTTTATTTTATTTTTATTATGTTTTTTTATCCTCACACAAGGATATGTTTATTGATTTTTAGTGAGAGAGAGGCAGGGAGAGAGAAACATCGATCAGTTGCCTCCTGTATATGTCCCAACCTGCAACCTGAGTATGTATGTGCCCTGACCAAGAATAGAACCTGCAACCTTCTGGTGCCCAGGATGACTCCAACCAAATGAGCCACCCAGCCAGAGCCTCCTTCATTTATTTTAAAAGGTACTTCCCTCTGCTTGAAAGCATGTAGGGATCCAACAGAGAGCATTTGTTTGGGATGGTCCATAAGAAATCCAGTGGTTGAGCTAGAGAAAGTTTAAAATGTATATATTAGGCATTGACTACAGCAATGCTACTATAATCAGAGGTCCCTAGGAAATAAATCACACACACACACACACACACACACACACACACACACACACACTTGAAGAGCATAGGGGGCAAGAATATAATTGGAAACCCACCTATCATGACCTAAATATTTAAAAGTATAAATGAAACTAATAAATTGTTAAATAGAATACGTTTCATCTCCTCACTTAAAAGAATAATTTCAGAATGATCTGGAAGACCAGGTTCAGATTTACAATTTAGACTCCTCTGAGTTCCATGACAGACCAGGGCAGCATGAGAAGTGGGGGTGGGGGCATCCTCAGTCTCCAGCCCAGATCCCTCATCCTGATTCCTCTCTCCAATGCCAGAAGACCCATGTGCATGCATATGAACACTCAAACGCAAACCATCAAGCTCTGTCCACTTACCACCCCCAGCAAAAAGTCACCCTTGGCCATCCCCTGGGCATAGAAATATACACAGTGGGTGTGGCCTGCTCTTGGAATAGATACCTGGAGAAGGGGCCTGAAGAGGGACTGGAAAGAAGGGTCAGGGCCACTTGGAAAAGGAATTCCACGGTTCCAGGGACTGAGAAGGGGTCTGGAAGGTGGGCTTCTAGTCTCCTTGAGTTTGTGGAGTCCGCATTCTGCGTAACTGGAAGAGGGTACACTACAGAGTGGAGGCCAGGACAGAGGCCCTTTGTGCCTGGATTTAAAGGTGATGCCTTGTAGCCACACTGGACACACACACATGCACACACACATGCACATGCATACACATATGCACACACATGCACACACACATACACACTATTGAAGAAAGAGCTGGCCAAAGTGCCTCTACCACATCCAGAAGGAACAAGGGCAGTGTTAGAACCTTATGTCTCCCCTAAAATGCACAAGCCATGCCTTTTCTTAATTCCCTCTCCCCCTTGGCTCAAGCCCAAAGAGGTCGGATACCTCACATAACAACTGAGGAATGGAGGTCCTTTGAGACCTCCATATCACATGGCCTCCTCCTTACAAGCCCCCAGCCAGAATAAGGCCAGAGCGAGGGGAGAGAGGGGGCTGTAAATCAAATGAGGATAGGAGTTTTGTCTATTCCACTCAACTGGACATTTTAATTACCAAAATGAACCTTTTTATTGTTTTGTAGTCTCAAAAATTCTAGAACTTGCCTTGGAATTTTCTTTTATTCAGGAGTATTGAAGAACAAAATGGGAGACTAAGATTAAATGAAGTGATAAGAAAAAATAGCTTTAGCATCTCAGTTTCCTGCTCCCAGCTCATTCAGTATACCAGTTACACAGGCACTGCTCAAAGAGATAATGGTGTGGTAGGAGTAGGGAGGTTCAGTAAGAGTAGATAAGGTGGTTCTGATTCTCATCCGAGGATAAAGCAAGGCTATGGCATGGTTGCTCAGCATTAAAAATGCTATATAATAAATGCTCCAGAGCACTTGCTCACAGCTGAATCACTGCCTTTTACATGATATATGTACATAAATTCATAGGTGTCAGTGTACTCTGCCTATGGTTAATGTAACTCAGAATGGTCCTTCTTAAGGTGTCATCACAACAACCCCCTATTTAGGACAGGAAACAGAAAGCAGACCTCACGAGAACCCCCAAATACGTTTGCTTTGGCATTATTGTAATTTTTTCTGTCAAAACATGCATACTCTACTGAGATCTTTGGAATTGTGTATTTATCTCATATTTTTAGCACAATAAGAAAATTCCAAATTGATCTTGCAATGTGGATTATTGAGTACAAGAAATTTTTATGTACAGCATTTGTATAGATCAATGAAGGACTCTTCGATGTGTGCTTTGAAATCTTTGCATAGTATTAACAACGTGTTTGAAAATGAATGTAATTTAATTACTGCTACTTGGCATTTGCTAGTAAACACCATGCAAACTCATTTTAATCCCTTCTGTTTTCATGGTATCAGGTCAAAAATGGCCCAATACCAATGGGATTCTTTATTGTTTGTAGAATTTTAGCCTCTAACTATAAGCCGAATGACACAGGATGGTGTCCTTCTACTAAAGCTACCTGGAGATGTACACTATTTGGCTATTGCACATTACTGTACAGAATGAGAAGCCTACACTACCAGTATTTCTTTACCTATATACACTGTGTCTTTTTTCATTATGGTAACTATTCCTATACCTAAGCCCTGGATACTAGGGTTTGTTTGTTTCAGCATAGTATGCAGTATACTCAATGTTTATTTTTCTGTTTCACTGAATCATATTTCTAAGCTTTTGCCTTGCTAATGAGGAACTGAAAGATACTAGAGATAGAATGATTATAGACTAATTTTTAGTCAAGACTTAGTCATTTTATCAATACTTCTAGCACATGTGTTATCTAAATCTAACTGATAAATTCGAACCAGAAGAACTGCAAGTCTCAATATTGAGAGAGCTATAAAACCATATAATAACATCTAAAAGTCTATTTGGAAATAAATGGTTAGGTTGGTGATTCAACTCAGGTTAATAATTGCTGCAGTTTCTCACAGCCACTTGGCCTGGAGGTCAAACCCTCCCTGGTGTTAGCTACAACAATCAAGGCTTAACTACAAGACTGCGCACAAAGACCACTAGGGGGTGCACCAAGAAAGCATAACAAAATGCGGAGACAAAGAAACAGGACAAATTTGTCAATGGAAGATATAGAGTTCAGAACCACACTTTTAAGGTCTCTCAAGAACTGTTTAGAAGCCGCCGATAAACTTAATGAGATCTACAAGAAAACTAATGAGACCCTCGATGTTATGATGGGGAACCAACTAGAAATTAAGCATACATGGACTGAAATAACTAATATTATACAGACTCCCGACAGCAGACCAGAGGAGCGCAAGAATCAAGTCAATGATTTGAAATGCGAGGAAGCAAAAAACACCCAACCGGAGGGGCGGAATGAAAAAAGAATCCAAAAATGCGAGGATAGTGTAAGGAGCCTCTGGGACAGCTTCAAGTGTACCAACATCAGAATTATAGGGGTGCCAGAAGATGAGAGAGAACAAGATATTGAAAACCTATTTGAAGAAATAATGACAGAAAACTTCCCCCACCTGGTGAAAGAAATGGACTTACAGGTCCAAGAAGCGCGGAGAACCCCAAACAAAAGGAATCCAAAGAGGACCACACCAAGACACATCATAATTAAAATGCCAAGAGCAAAAGATAAAGAGAGAATCTTAAAAGCAGCAAGAGAAAGAAACTCAGTTACCTACAAGGGAATACCCATACGACTGTCAGCTGATTTCTCAACAGAAACTTTGCAGGCCAGAAGGGAGTGGCAAGAAATATTCAAAGTGATGAATACCAAGAACCTACAACCAAGATTACTTTATCCAGCAAAGCTATCACTCAGAATTGAAGGTCAGATAAAGAGCTTCACAGATAAGGAAAAGCTAAAGGAGTTCATCACCACCAAACCAGGATTATATGAAATGCTGAAAGGTATCCTTTAAGAAGAGGAAGAGGAAGAAAAAGGTAAAGATACAAATTATGAACAACAAACATGCATCTATCAACAAGTGAATCTAAGAATCAAGTGAATAAATAATCTGATGAACAGAATGAACTGGTGATTATAATAGAATCAGGGACATAGAAAGGGAATGGACTGACTATTCTTGGGGAGGGAAGGGGTGTGGGAGATGCGGGAAGAGACTGGACAAAAATCGTGCACCTATGGATGAGGACAGTGGGTGGGGAGTGAGGGCGGAGGGTGGGGCGGGAACTGGGAGGAGGGGAGTTATGGGGGGAAAAAAGAGGAACAAATGTAATAATCTGAACAATAAAGAATTAATTTTAAAAAAAAGAAAGAAAAGAAAAAAAAATAATTGCTGCAGACATATTGACCTTTGTACTTACTCAGATGGATTGCTCTTTGCTATGTCACTGACAGCCCTGATTTAGCACCATTGCCTGAGCTTTTTCAGCACTAAGGAATGGACAGCCAGTTTGGGTTTTCTATTCAAAGTTTCATAGAACTTTTTTATTTCTATTTCAAATGTTCAGTGACATCAGAAACAATGAGAGGTATTTTGTTAAGAGAATGTTTAGATGAGGTTCTTAGAGCTTCGGTTATATCTGCAACAGCAAGTGTAGACAAGAATGTGCAAAAAGATTCCTCAATCTAGAAAAAAGTTCTATCCAAACACCTTGCAAACAGAAGCTGGCTCTAGCAGGTATAAATTAGAAATAATCCTGAAAGCTTTTTGGACAGGTGCTGATTAAAGTGGAAATTTCACCAAAGAAAATAGATTATAATTGAAAATGTAAGACTATAAGAAAAATAGAATGCAAGTAAGACTACGTTTCACAGTTTTCTATTGAATGTGTCCCTTTAGAAAAAACACACATTATTTTTCCATTACAATTTACTATTATTTTGCATTAGTTTCAGGTATGTAGCGTAGTGGTTAGACACTCATATGCTTTGCAAAGTGGTCCCCCCGATAATTCCAGTGCCCACCTGGCACCATACATAGGTATTACAATATTATTGACTATATTCCCCATGCTGCACTTTACATCCCTGTAACTATTCTGTAATTATCAATTTATACTTCTTAATTCCTTCATTTTTTTTTCTTCACCCACAACCCCTACCCTCCGGAAACTATCAGTCTGTTCTCTGTATTTATGAATCTGTTTCTATTCTGTTTGTTGGTTTATATTATTCTTTAGATTCCACATACAAGGGAAATCATTTGGTGTTTGTCTTTCTCTGACTGACTTTTTGACTTAGCATAATACCCTCTAGGTCCATCCATGCTGTCACAAATGCTAAGCCCAGAGCTATAGCAAATTCCCTGGCTGCAACTGCAGAAAACAAGAGCTTCACACAATATCTATCCAAGCAGAGGAAGTGCCATGAAGTGAGCTGGGTTGGTAACCACCACCTAAGCCAACAATGAATTCCCACCATCAAGGGAGCTCAACGCCAACTCAGACTTTCCAGGCCCCAAAGCTTGGTGGTTACGAAGGCCAAGCACATCGACATCTGACCCAATGCCATGTCCCCTGCTGTTCATGAATCTGCCTCCTCCTTTTCTCCATTTGGTTGGGAAGTAAGTGAAAACAGCTGAAGCAGACGAGATATGAAGCAGAATAAGACATTTATTCAAAATTTTATATTTGAAACCTATATTCGTTGTGATTTTTCATTGAGATTTGATTGCAACAGATTTCAAAGATAAAATACCTTTTAAGATCTAAAGGGAATTTTACTGAAATAGAATACAAGGAAATTTAAGTGATTAAAATTCTTTCATATTCTGTCATAGTGTAATTTTTTTAGATAGATTTGTGATCATAAAATGCCACTTGATCCAGAAGTTCTAATGATTAGAGTGATGTAGTTGCTGAGTTGTGAACAGAATCATTTTCAGGACAGTGACATTCATAGCAGTTCTGATTAGGAAGAATAAATGGTACGTGGTCATAGCCATCACATTGTCCAAAAAAGGAAAACCTGTTATGTTTGGCTCATATAGAAGCAATGATGCTAAGCATCTCTTCTTTCATGGCACCTGCTAAAGCAATAGGTCTCAATAGGACAGGTAGCAGAAGGTGATCAGTGGGAGACCTCAGAGGAGATTTAATTTAGCTGGTGAGGTATTTAAACCACAACACCACCTGCCCACGTGTGCCAGAATCAGAGGCAAAGAAAGGGGAAAAAAAATCTGTCTATTGAAAAACCTTTCTAAATGATTCCACTATCCCTAACACATTAAAACAAACAAACAAAAGCCTCACTGTTTTAAGTAATTGAGCACGACTACTTTAATGACAAATCAAAGGAAGAAAACAAAGCCTATTTTACAATCATATAATTGAGGATTTTAGAACCAGAAAAAACAAACCAACAGAAATCACAATACCCAGCTTGTAGTTGAAGAAACTCATTTTGTAGTTGAAGAAACTGAGCATTAGGGAGGTTTGATTACTTAATGTTAGAGACCATGTGGTTATGCAACTAAAAGAGCTTTTTTTTTTCTATCACAGAGTTTTACATGACAGAAAGTTTGATTATTGAATGTTTGCTTACTGCATACTTTAGCAAACAATTATCGAGCACTTAGTTTGTGGTAGGTATTGCAATTTCATATATTTCTAATCCTCATATCTACTCTATGAGATAAATACTATTTCTTTAGTTTACAAATTGGGTAAGAAAGGATAAAGTCTCCGAGAGGCAAGGTAATCTTCCCATGGTCACGTAAATCGCACTGCTGGGGCTGGGATTTGAACTCCGGCTACCTAACCTCAGAGCTGGCACCCCTAACCATTAGGCTGCACTCCTCTGCCAAGCTGCCTGCTATGTGCCCAGCCCTCGATCAACTTCTATAAATACAGTAGCGCGGGAGATAATCCTACTTTCATGGAGCTAATATAAATAATGAAAAGTAAGCCAATTATGTAACATATACTTTAAATTTTGATAAGTGCCACAAAGAAAAGGAATAAATTATTATAAGAAGGAACACCATAATTTGTGAGGTCAGGGAAGGAAATAGTATTTAAGCTGAGGCTGAGAAGGGCCTACTCATGTGAAAGAGTGTAAGGCACAGGAAATAGCATGTGCCAAGGCCCTGAGATAGAAGAGCTTGGCTTCCTCAAGGAACTGAGAGAAGGCCATTATGACTGGATTCTGGGTAATATCCAGAAATATACTAAAAAAAAATGGGGTTATAGGAGGGGTCCGGGGGAAGAGGTACATCTGTAACACTTTCAACAATAAAGATAAATTTAAACAATAAAAAGATGGGGTCTTAGATGAGAACCAGATCATGCAGAGCCTTGTAAGCCATTATAAAAGCTAAAGAGCTTGAATTTATTTCTCAGTGGTGGTGCAGATGTCCTCTTGAAGGTGGGGGAGGATGGAGCACACATTCTGCTCCCTTGATGAGTAAGCCACCTACATAAACCACCTCATTTTTCTCCTGTTCGCTGTCATCTTCTAAAGCTTTTATCATTTCCCCATTTCTCTGAAACTACTGTCATCATTCATAATGACTTAAACATTCACCAGATTATTCACCTAGTTTCCTTAATAATACCATCACTAATGCATGCTCCCCCCTACCCCAGCCACACACACTACAGTTATATCCTAGCCCTATGTTTCATCAGCACCAATTTCTTCACCTTCAAAATCTCTATTTCGAGCACTTAATTTTCCAATTACCACTTCCAGCCCTACTAACTTACTGTTCAAAATTTTTGAACCTCATAGACCCTGTCCCTGAATTTAAATCACATGTTACTTAATTCTTCCCTGCATTATTGGAAATATATAACTCCACTAAAATCATTAAAAAAATTGGACCTTATCAAGACCTCCATAAACTCCACCATTTTCTCACTACCAGTCCATCTTCTTTGCCCCCTGCCCCTTTTTCCCAAATTTAAGTATCAGTAGAAAATAAAATCCTTGGCTAATGTCAGTATTTAACACAGTTAACCAAACAGCTAAACACTGATGGAGAAAATCACACAGAGCCCCCCCCCCTTTTTTTTTTTGCCTCTGTAACTTGTTTCCTGAGTCTACCCAGCCCAGCTGGCTCACTTCCTCCACAGCTCACTTCTACCCCTTTTACTTTCTAAGTAAACTTTCATGTGTATTTGAGTCTTGGCTCTGAATTCTTTCTTAGCCGAACGAAAGGCCTTAATAACCCATACGCTGGCCCAGCTAAACACCATTCGATGACTCTGTGTGTGATAATTGAATATTGTCTCCCAAGTATGATCTGACTTCCTCTTCCATGACCCTGTAATCTGTCTTTCAAGCACAGTGGCCATGAATAAGTGTACAGGCTACAGTGCACATTTAATGCATGATTTGAAAAGCCCATCATTTATTTTTAGCCATCATTTTTAAAATGTTAAATAGCAGCAGAGTTTTCTGTGTGAGTAAATCCCCATATCACACTGATTGTTAAAGAAGAGTAAAGCTAATTATCATTCACATAATCTTTGCATTTGTGAATTCTGATTTCTACAGTGAATAATATTTCTTCAAACTAGTTTTGGACAATTGACTTAGTTGGAAAAATTCATCTAAACACTAAAGACAGAAAATAGTTTTTGACTGAGTTGATGGAGTTTTGAGCCTTGGTCAAAATAATTAACAGAGATCCTACTGATATAAAACCACAAGGAAAGGCACATTGGAAATTTTGACAGGAAGTATTTGATTAAAATGTGAATTTCTTATTGTGGCTGGATTCTTGTGTGTGGCAATACATTGAAACACTTGAAGATCAAGCAGCATTTCAGGCTGACAGCATTTGTTGACATGTCTCTGTTCAAGTGACTCAAATTTAATACAATAAATACAAAATTGATTTTTCAATTCACATTTTCAAAAGGAATAATCTAGGTCACTTTTATGTTCCTTTCACATGGATTTAACTCCTTTAACTTAAAGTCAGAATCTTTAAAATATTGTTAATTTTCTAACTCAAGGTATGAAGATGATAAAGGCAAGCATTCTGCATGATTTGCCAACAATATAGTTAATCCTTACTTTTCTAGATATTTATTTTCCAGTTTATGGATTTAGCACAATTTTGGTTGCTTCTCTAACTTGCTTTCTGCTGCCTTTGAGCCATTTCACTGTTTACTAGCAGCTAATTCAGAGTAACCACAGTAGCTAAGGAGGTTTCAGTCAATTTTCTTGTGTTTTCTGGAAATAATTTCATTGGGATTAATGGCTGATTGGTGGTTTTCATTTATATGTACCCAATTTCTTCCATATCAGCATTGATCCTTGGCCAAAAATAATCAATGACTGACTTTAGTCAAGAAGAACTTGCTCTTATAAAGTTAAATATATATTCACTATATGGCCCAGCAATACCCCAGCGAGGCATTTTTTCCCCAGACAAATGATGATATATGTTCACACAAACACCTATACATAAGTGTTGATAATAGCTGTAGTTACTACCACTAAATACTGAAAAGAAACACAGATGTCCATCCAGGGGTGAATGGGTAAATAAGTTGTATGTGGAATACAACTCAGCATTAAAAAGGAAAGAACTACCAATACCTATAACAACATGGACGAGTCTCAAAGCATTATGTAAGTAAAAGGAAAGAAACTCAACACTACATATTGTATGGTTCCATTTGAATGCATTTTGAAAGAGGCAAAAGTATAATATGGACTAAAACAGATCAGTGGTTGCCAAGGCCCAGGTCTGCCGAAAGAGGGATAATTAAAAAAGCAATATTCCTGTTGTCAAAGAGTCCTGTAGCTTGATATTTGTGATGACTACACAAAACAGCATACATTTGTCAAAATTTATCTTTTTATACACTTAAAAAGAGTGAATTCCACTGTACATAAATTATACATCAATAAACTCACTCTTTTTTCATTATACCAGATTATTTTCAAAATAATTATTGCTTGAAACAGGTGAATAGTTAACTAGATATTGGAAATTTTTGTTATCAGAATAAATTTTTTCCTTATCTACTTATTTTTCTGGTTGTTTTATAACCACAACTGGGTAAGAGCATTTACTGAGAAGCTGGGAAATTAGGTTTTATTTTCCTCTTACCTGAGATTTGGATTATGAGTAAAACAAGAGATAATATACACCAGAGCAAATTGTTAAGGCAAGTTGTAACATCTTCCCTGAGATTTTGAAAAATATAGAAGATGGACATATCTCTGGAATTGTTAAAAATGTTATAGTCATTCTTGGAGGTAGACACTAGAAGATATAACCTCTCGAGTTCACTTCAGTCCCAGTAATTCTATGCCTCAGTGGTAAAATTGGGGTAAGAGTCACGCTTACAGATTATATGTTCTTAGATAAAACGTTGAGTATAAATAAAAGTGTCACTTCTATTTTGCTTTAAATTCTACGAAGAAAAATATAAGCTAAAAAATGTCTTGGCCATTGAGTTTTAAATAAATTACTCTCTCTCCTCAAAACACTCTCTTTTTAAACGTATACTATCTTGTTGCTGACCTCAGGGAGTCCACAGATGGTGGATAAGGCTAGACCAGTGAAAAGACAATTCACAACGACCAAGTATACTTTTCTTAAAAAGTAGAAGAGTTCATAACACCTGCACTGTTATAGCCTCCCCATATATGATTCTTCTTAGGTTTAATTATGGGGCAAATGAAATGTAGGAATGATCATTGGATGGAGTCATATTTTCTGAGGCATTTCTAATTGTGGCACTTCGACACATAGGAAATCACTTTTGAAGCTTGTGAGAGTGAAACAGATCGAATTTTCCAATAGTAGTTGGTGAAATCTATTCAAACTTTAAAGAATTGAAATAGTCTTTAGGATCAGGGAGACATACCTTGTAGAAACCAAGGGTACTTTTAATATGTTATTCTTTCATAGTAAATGCTGTAATTTTATCACAATTATGCAGCCAATTTATTACGAATCACCAGACGTGCAGTATACTTACCGCTTACAGAAAGGACCAAATTATTATGTTGGATGGGTGACTTTCAACTTGACACTGGGTTATCGCTGAGGCTCCATAGTAAGCTGTGCATTTAGTTATACGGGCTTTCCTTTTGTCTCCAGAGGGCCTCTTGCTCCCCTTGTGCATACTATCTTGGTTCACTATCCTTTTAGCATCGTGAAGGATTTGTCAGTGGCCTCCATTTTTCCAAGTGTATTTCAATGCTTCTCTCTGCACCCCCCACCTCTGCACCCCACTCCTAGCTCCCAGTTGATGATTAAAATCAAAATTGCAGTTCTTAGGTGCTTGCCACAGGATATAATCTTAGTTACAGCCAAGCAAGACCTTCTGCAAAATTAGGCAAGGAAGATAGCCTTTGAGAATTGCCTCAATGCGGGGTTTTTTCAAACCTTTTAACTAGATTCACAGTAAGAAATACATTTTGCATCAGGACTTAGTAACACATTTGAAAGAAACAATAAAACATTTCTCAAGATACTGATTTTTCTATTCCATACTCTTCTGTTCTATTTTTTTCCTCTTTAAAAGTTAGTTACCACCCACTGGATTAATGTTACTATACATTAACCGATGAAACCTGTAATTTGAAAATCAGTGCCCTAAAGGATATAAAACTTGCCATTCGCCTGACTGGTTTGGCTCAGTGGATAGAGTGTTGGCCTGCGGACTGAAGGGTCCCAGGTTCGATTCCGGTCAAGGGCATGTACCTTGGTTGTGGGCACATCCCCAGTAGGGGGTGTGCTGGAGGCAGCTGATAGATGTTTCTCTCTCTTTGATGTTTCTAACTCCCTATCCTTCTCCTTTCTTCTCTGTAAAAATCAATAAAATATATTTGAAAAAACAAAACAAAACAAAAAAAACCTTGCCATTCATCTACATATCATGTAATCTGAGCGACAATAGAGCCTTATGGAGTACTTCACCTTGACCATGTTCTATGATAAGCCCCCCTCCCATGCCCCCACCTCCATGGACCTAAATTGCTTTTCCTGAGTTGTACTTTGGCTGAATGCCATATACCTGTATGAGAATGATCCTTACGTTAATTGAGAATGTTGTAAAATACTTTGTTCATCATACTACATAATGTCCCCTGTATGGAGGCTGAGGGTACAAAAACCTTTCTGATCGCACTGTCAGGAAAAATGATTATTATCGTAGGTGACTGGCTTGGTTTTCCTTTTAGAAAAACTTAGTGCATTCTCTTCCACATATTGGCACTTTGAAGTCTTGGTTTCACATTCAGAGCCTACCTCTCACAAGTATGTGATAACTGTGGCTAGAATTCAGGCCCTTAACCTCATCCAAATTCCCTTTTACTTTTCTGTCCTTTGTATTTTCCTTTGCCTCATATTTCTTACTGGTCTTATATTTATTTTTACTATTTCTTTGTATCTTTGTATGCCACCTAAAATCTTTGTGAAACATAAGAGAAAGAAAGAGGAAAGTAACAGAGGGAGGAAGGGAGAGAGATTAATTCCGTGGATGGTGATAAAAATCAGGGTTTTAGGCTTCCATTTCCTACATTTTCAGGTTGAAATTATCACGAAGATACAAATTTAGAACACTTTGTTCTACCTGTATCAAAAATAACTATACGAGAAACCAATTTGCTGATATCTTAAAGCGAATAAAAATTGGTTTTAAAATTTTCTAAAACTAAAGCATTCTAGATGCAATGATCAACACTGCCTGGACCAGTAAAAAATAAGTTCAAGAAAAAGCTGACTTTCATAATTGTATATGGTTTTCCATAATACCAGAGAGTATGGTATTTTCTTCATGGTCCAAGAGAACAATGTGGAAACACAATGTGATATCTAAATTGAAAGAACAGTTTCTTCTGAGAGAAGCAAATAATATGCATTTTACCAGTGGCCAAGGTGACTGTGGCTTCAAATACATTGCTAAATAATGTCAGGATATTAGATTGCTAGAGCAGGCATGAGCAGAGCAGGAACAATAGGCCAGGTACGGAATGTCACAATGGCTAAAAGTCCCAGGTGCCTAGCAATGGGAAAAACTAGAGAAAATAACTATTATAGTCCATGGCCCCCTGGTTGACCTTTCCTCCCCTAGCATGTAGTTTGTCATGCGATTTAGACTCCCTTCGAGGAGGATAATGGGGCCTGGAGAATAGGCTCATAGAGCCCCCACACAAGCCTTCGCACTACCATTCCTTTCAGCATTAAGTCCTCAGGAAACGAGGTTATGAGACTCATCAAATAACCTTAGGAACAAAGTCTCAGGTCTGTTGACCACACACAGAGATAACATCTAGGCCTCAATTGTGTTTCAGCTCCAAACCCAGAAAAGCAGCAAACCCAGACAAAGCGATGCCATGGCTGACAACAGGACCAGATGCAATGCCTAATGACCCCCTACCCTAGCACTAACCAATCAGTAGAGTCCATGACCCTGAAAGGACGTGCTTGGAAAGCTGAATATTCCATTAAGATTCTCCCCCTGAGACCTGCTCTAGAATCCATGCCTGTAGAAAACAGATAAACACACTCAAAAAAAGGGCCCAGTGTGGGCACACTCTCTCTCTAGAGCACACCTGCATCTCTCTCTGCTTCTTTCCTGAGGTAGGCAACCTTTGCTTTCTTTCTCCTAAGCTCCATGGGCCCTTCCTTTGCCCCTGTAACTTGTTTCCTAAGTCTGCACAGCCCAGCTGGCTCATTTATTCTACCTCTAGGACTTTCTAAATAAAATTCTTGTGCTAGAGTTCTTGGCTCAGAATTCTTTCTTAACCAAACTCAAGAACTAACACTACAGTTAACAAGAGGACAGATAAAATTAACTATGAAAATTCATGTTTATTCAGCCAGCATGGCTCAGTGGTTGAGCATTGGCCTATGAACCAGGAAGTCACAATTCATTTCCAATCAGGGCACATGTCCGGGTTGCGGGCTTGGTCCCCCGGTATAGGTGTACAGGTGGCAGCCAATCAATAATTCTCTCTCATCATTGATGTTTCTATCTCTCTCTCCCTCTCCCTTCCTCGCCGAAATTAATAAAAATATATATATTTTTAAAAAAATCATGTTTGGTTCTATTTATTTAAGACTTCCTTAGGGTAGTTCAAAAGCAAGGAAATTATTGGGCAACATCAACAATGAAGGAAAATTAAATTTCTGAAAATGTTTTAGAAAAATCAAAACAAACTTAGCTTTGTTCAAGTAGCACCCAGCCTGAAAAGTTGATTTATTAAATCTATATTAGCTGAATAGCTAAATTATTAGTATCCATCCCACTATTTTTCAAACAACTTTTATGATCTCTTCATACTGTATTTTTAACTTTTAGGAACTGATATGTAAGTGATCAAAGATAAATAATACTATTTTCTTTAATGGCCCAATTATTCTGATGCTACCTTGATTTCACTCATCTACCCACTGTTCCCCCAGCCCAGCAGTGATTACAACTATATGATGATGTCTGCACAAAGACAAAAGGACAGGGAGTAGAAATAAAAATAATCTTATGGAACAATTTAAAGATTAAATATTTTAAAGTAATTAGTACTAGGTATCTCAATAAATACTATTGGGAAAACAGCTAATGAAAAGATTACAATTATCCTATCTAATAAAGATGGAATATGCAAATTGACTGTCACCTCGTGACAAAAAGATGGCAGCACCCACAGCCAATAAGGAGGGAATATGCAAGGCGGGAGGCGGAGCCTGGCCCCGGAGTGAAGGCAGGAGGTGGCGACCAGAGCAAAGGCCCAGGTCCTGGGTGCCAGAGGGAAACTGGTGCCGGCAGCCCGGGGAAGGAAGGCCTATTCTTGGACGAATCTTTGTGCATCGGGCCTCTAGTTATATATAATAGCGGATTAATTACTTGACAATTTTCTCTCAATTTACAATGAGTAGTTCCAATGTAGAGAAATTAACTTTGAGAAATAATGTGATAACTGAAAAATAATTTTATTGGCGAAAAGATAAAAACCAAGAAGGGGTTGCTTTTTCCTTCCAATAGCACTCACTTTTTGGAATCACATCTCTAAGCTTCTTTTTATTTCTTTCCAGAACTTTCAGTCTTCTCCAGTTGTCACCCTCTTGGTCTCTATTGGCTTTGATCCTCCCCCACCTCCTCAACCCAATCTCTAAATATCGGGAGTGCCTAAGCACTAAGTCCTGGACCTCTTCTTTGCATATTTCATACTCTCCTGTGGATCATCTTAGTAACCTCTGGAACTTTCCACACCATCTATATGCTAATGGCTCCCAAATGTGTATTCTAGCCTCAACCTTTCGCTTGCATTTTGATTTACATAGACATTCATTCAGACAAGAGCAAAGAAGTGGGGTAGGGAGAGAGAGAGCTCCTTTGTCTAGGGGATTATGTATTCCCAGATTTCCATGGGCTTGCAGTACCCATGCACACTCTGGCCAATGATCTCTGTTCCCAGATGTGACTGACAGGAAAATACTTACTCTATGTCACCCCAACTCATTGCACATGCACCCATCTTCCTCTTTGTCCAGTTTCTATCCCCAGTAATCTGCAGGGAATGGGCTGGTGGTTTCCTGAGGAGTGTGAAATTGCATCCTCCTGGTGAAGCTGCCTAAATGACATGCCCATAATGTCTGGCTTCCCCCTTTACTCCTTTCCTATTATTAATAACTAGCTAATTACAATGGTATCACCTCTCTTTTAAAAAAAAAAAAAAAGAAGAAGAAGAAGAAGAAGACATTTTCTTAGAACGCCAGCTGCAAAGAAAAGTAAATTTAAATTTATGGAATTAAATTGTATAACCCATTTGACTTTTATATAAACTTGGTTATACATTTCCACAGCAGAAAAAAATACGATTCTAAGAAATTCCTAAAAGCAGAATTAGAATAATTACAAATCTTTGAAAACCATTCAGCCTATAAATCAAATATTTTTTTAATGAAAGGGGTAACATTTTTGAATCTCATCTGTCTCCTGAATACTGTTCTAGGCATGTCCTTTATCTTGTCTCATTTAATTCTCACAATGATCCTGTGTCTTAGAAACCATTGTATTTCATTAATAGATGAGAAAACTGAAACTCAGAATTATTCAGTGACCTGCCTAAGAGTATACAACTAATTAGGACAGAAACAGAACTTAAACTCCACTGCCAGGCATCATCTAAAAATATTTTTTTTAATTCACAATATTGACCATAAATGATAAACACCAATACCATTTAACTCAGCCTTAAAACAATGACTAGATAATGTTTTTACTTTAACCTACATCATGGAAGAAAAAAAATATACATTCTTTGGGCCTGTGCCATGCACAGGGAAGCACGCATAACAGGTCAAGAGCTGTTGATCATTTAAAGAATTTCTTAAATTTCAGTTATGGTTTTCTTTATCACAAGTAAACATTTTTTTTCATAAAAACTTATTTTATTATTCCTGTGTGAGTTCTTTTGATTATTTGTTTCGTTAATAATAGCACAAGGCTTTTAGTGACATGACAGTGGGTACCTATTCATAGCATCTTTTGTAAGATTTTCAATGGCAAATATTTTATTTATCTCTACAGATTAAATAAAGAATCTATATTTGCTTGTTATAGAAAATAAGAAAATGTATATATGTAAAAAGAAGAAAAGTAAAATGGTTGCTAATACCCCTTCCTTCCACACACATCCAAGTAATCTATGGATTAAAAGCACAACACACTAAAAAAAAAAAAAAAAAAAAAAAAAAAAAAAAAAAAAAAAAGACAAATTAGTTATCTCAGAGCACAATGCTAAACACACCATAAACAATTAAAATGATCATTTAATTTTACAAAGTAGTATTTTTTAACTTTTATTATCAATAATATTTTCTGTGAGTTATTTATAACTCAGAATTTAAAATATACCCAAACAGGTGTGTGTGTGGGGGGGGGGGGCGGGTTGTTGTTGGGTTTTTTTGCAAATATTTTTTTATGTGATCTTCATAACAACCTCTAAAGTACGTAGCACTGTCGGCCTTTTTTTTTAAGATAAGGAAACAAAGGCTTAAGGAGGTTAAATAATGTTATCAAAGTAATAATTCTTACCTGGGACAGACTGGGCTTCTAGCATGCATTCTTCTGACTCCAAAGTCGACATTCACTCCACACAGGACTTTGCTACCTGTATTGGGTAGAACCACATGATATTGCCAATAGTAAACCATTTTATACATAGAAAAATGGAAATTATATATGATTCCATCTATTGAAATAAAATTAGTTTCCATTATTACTCTTTAATCGAGTCACATGATAAATAGTATCAAAATATCAGATTAAAAAAGGTTAAGAGCAGATATCAGATGATGTGGATTCAAATACTGACTTTCACACTGACTAGCAGTAAGAATTTGGGCAAATCATCTCACTACAGGTTTACTTGCATGTTGAAAAAATGGAATTGCATTGCCCTGTATGGTTCATAGGAATATGTGAGGAGCAAGTGAAATATATAAAACTATAAAGGATATAAAACAGACAGTGATTATTATAAACAACTTATACATATGAAAAATCCAACAAGCCATATTCGCAAGTTTCAAATGTGAAAGAGTAAAAAGAGTAGCATTATAATCTCGTGTAGAAGGCCTTAGGGAGCCCTCCACAAAGATGTTGACTCGTTTTTGATAATTGTGTTAAGACTAAAGTTAATCCTTCAGAATCCTAGGAGTGATTAGTGATTCCAGTTAATCATAAGGACTAATAGCCTATTCAAATGTCAAACACAATGCTTACACAGAAATTTGTCCTAATCTACAAAAAAACTCATCACTGTTCCTAGAAAAAAAGAACAAAACCGTTTAAGAAATATTATTGCTGTACTATCTGAAATCCCCAATTGAAATTCCAAGAAGCTCAGAGCCTTCTGGACAGCCTGCATAAATTCAAGGAGGAGGAAATATTATATCTACTGGCAAGTAACCAAACCTCAAGAGCATGTGCCTCACTGGAGAAGACTTCTTTCGCTAGGTTTTAGAGGAATTCTGAGTTGCGCTTGAGTATTAATTCTCTTTCCTGTACCTCATTTCTGGAAATAGCAGTTACTCAGCGTGAAGTGACTCTTCCCTTTCTTTGGAAATATTTTTGCAGTAAGATTTACATTCAAGATTTCTATCCCTTCTGGTCCTTTTAGCATGTGAGATAATTTGAGTGAACATATTTTGTAGACTGAAAAGTACTAGGCAAATGGAAGAACTCTGTATAATTGACTCCTAAGATAGATATAGAAGCTACTCTTTTTTCTATAGACGCCATTCAAGCAAGAATTTTAAGGTGGACTTAATTAACATATAACTTTAGTAAAGATTTACATGTCCCCTTACGGCTGCAATGAAAGATGTCTGCAACAACTATGAGGCTTACGTACCTAAAGCATTTGTATAGCAATTTGGTCTAATTTTAAGGCTTGCTCAAAAGTGGCATATGTGCTCCTTTAATTGAATAAAATAAGCCGCAAAGCTCTACATTATCTTCTTCTTTTTTTTAATTCTCAACCTTAGTCTATCTTTTCCCTATGGTTATTCAAAATCTTTTCCATTCTATGAAAATCTCTAATCCCACATTGCCTTCTACCCTTAGCCAGTGACCTGATCTCCTTCAGTTCCTTCCATGGCAATATCTCTCCAACTATTGCCCCCCTCCCCCATCTTCTCTTTATCTCTCTTTTTCAGTAGAAGGTGCAAATGTAGAAATCTCTTCCTTTCCAAAGTGGACTCTTCCACCTGGTGTTCCTTTCCTTTCCGTACTCCCTAACGTCTCTTCCTCTTCATCATCCTGTGTTCCCTTTGCACGGAATGAAACTCTTTCTTACCCCTAAGAAAAGAAATAAACCAGAAGCAAAAAAACAAAAACTTCCTCCATTTTATTCTTTTTTTTTTACATTACCATTACATTTTATATCATTTTTGACATCAAGCCCTTAAAAGAGTTGTCCATACTCATTTCCTGAACTCCTTAGTCATGTGCTATTAACCTTGTAATCTAATTTATATGTACTACTCTTCATTAATCTTCTAAAAGTCTCCTCTCAAAGGTCTGAGTAGTACAACACCTTCCCAGTCATATTTTCTAGAATTCTCAGTCTTCTTTATCTCTATCCTTTGCCTCCAACAGCCCTTTATCTAGCCTTTGTCAAGTCTCTCACACACTGTCTCTCACATCCATAGCTTCCTCTTTATTCCAACAGAATTTGGTCAGGCCCCATTTCAGCCTTTTAACCCTTCTGCCTTGGATTATTACAATCCACTGCTAACTGGTCTCCCTAAACCTTCCTCCACCCCAACCCTCTCAGTGCCTGAAGGGTAAGCATTCTTCTTCCATAATCAGACCCAAGCTCTCTTTCAACCTCCTGAGCCTCCTACCCCTCCTTGGTGTCCTCATTTCTTTCTGAGCTTCCTGCCTTGTGCTTTTGTTTATACTGTACCCCTAGACTGGAAACGCCTTTCATATCTGGCTGGAAACTCACATACATTTGCTGACTTCCTCCATAAAGCCCTCACCAAAGTTCTCATAAGCTAATATTATCTGAAGAAGAAAAATCAGAACACCAAAATGTAACTGCAATATAATCCCAATTTATATGTATATCTGCATGTGGTATATAAATATACTGAATGTTAATAGTGCCCACTTTAAGGTATGATGTTCTGGAAATATACAACGGAACTGTGGGCTAATTTTCTGTTGTATTTTCAAAATTATTCAAAATAGCTAATATTTATTGAGTGATTCTTGTATACAAAACTCCTTACATGCATTAATTCATTTAACCTAGCAACAACAAAACCTTCCAATGTAAACAATAGTATCATTCTCCTATTACTGAGGTAACTGGGATTGAAGCAATTTGCTCGGTCATAGGGCTGGCTCCAGAGCCTATACGTACTCTTAAGCACTCCACTAATTGCATGGAGGATTTTCATAATTGGAAAAACATGTTTTTAATTACCTTTTTTCCCCCTCCTATCTCTACTCTCCACACATCTCCACTCCCAACACCACCAAATTCCAAATTTTCCTTCCATTTCTTTCCAAGACAATAATCTCTGTTAGGTGTTAAGAAAATTTGCATGAACCTGTGAGTTAGCAATTGTCATTCTGAGGTAACTGCATCTTAAAAAGGATTTTTGTTAACATAAATTAATCTCTAATTAGTGGAATTTTAGGTTGCTATGACTAAGTGAACATGGCATACTATTAGTGGCATTGTGAGGAGGGGCAGAGGAGTATCTGGGGAAAGTGGTTTTCCCCACAGATTTTAAAGCACAAAGGCCGTCTTAGGCACAAGGTCTCCCTCCCTCTGTCCCTCAAATCCACTCTCCTTCCCACACAAATTTGGTTGAGCTCCAATAATCCCCAACCTGAGGCCTGTGTAAAATTCTGTTATACCATTTTGATGCTGTAGTGGCCACCAAAAACCAAACTAAAAGCCAAAAGTCAAAGTGTGCCCAAGGTTGATCTGGGTGAATGCTCATTTTAGCCTGACAAGAGCACCACAGTGTTAACAAATCCATGACTGAAACTGTCAGTCTGTTCATATCATGGCATTTATCCTAGCTGTGTGTGCCTCTCACAGGAAAATGTTTCCCGTGTCAGTGCCTAGTCTAACCTCCTTTGTACCTCTCATATTTCAGTTTTATAAGTGAGTTTTATGGCTTATGTTTTCACTTGTCCTGCCTTGGTTGCATAACAATGGTATTTTAAATCAAGAATTCTGCCTTGCGTTTGCTACCTCAAACGAATACTAAGGATTCATATGACATTTTCTTCTCTCGGCATTTCTAGGGACTGAATGTCTATTGAGTTATTGACCATGGCCAAGTTCCTGAGGGAAATCCCCTGGGCTGGGCACATTGCAGGGCAACTGTTTGTTCCCTGAGGAAGTGGCTGGGGCTGAAATAACACCAGATGTTCATTTCCAAGAGAGTCTTTAATGAAATTAAGATTCAGAAAGTGATACAAAGGAGACTCATTTAACAGAAGAACTTAATAACCCAAGTGATGTGGCTCAGTGGTTGAGCATCGACCTATGAACTAGGAGAAGATGGTTCAATTCCCAGTCAGGGCACATGCCCAGGTTGCAGGCTCGGTCCCCATTTGGGGGCCTGCAGGAGGCAGCCAATCAATGATTTTCTCTCATCATTGATGTTTCTCTCTCACTCCCTCTCCCTTCCTCTCTGAAATCAATAAAAATATATATTTTTTAAAAATATCTTAATAAATAATTTTTGTATGGATGGATAGATCAATGAGTGGGTAAAAGCACCCTTGGAAGAACCAATGATCACAGAATATAATGGAGGGATGGAGAGAATGCAATTGGGGGGGAAAATCAAATGAGTAGCATTTCGGGGGGGGGGGGGTTGTGTTGTTGTTGTTTGCCAGTTTTGGAAACAGATTTGTCATATGTTTTTAGTGTGGTTGTGTGTGTGTGTGTGTGTGTGTGTGTGTGTGTGTGTGTTTTAGATTTTCAGCAAAAAGGCAAGCGCTTTATCATGACAGTGGCCTTTTATAAGGCAGGACCAAAACTCAGTCAGAAGGGAAGAACCACTGGAGCAAAGCTGAGAGAGAATGTCAGTCATTCTAAGATTTCACATATCCAATGGAGTCCAGAAAGTGCCAGAAAACTGAATCAAGAAGAAGTAAATATAACCCACAGTCTTGAATTCCCACCCAGAGAAAGGAATGCCACACCAGATGGAAGGGGTGAGGTGAAGAGGTTGGCAGGCTGAGGCTGCCCAAAAATTCTGATTATCTAATAGAGATTCTCTCTTGACTTAATGTTTGAAACTCATGTTATTCAATGGCTTTCTGTTACTTAAAACTTTCAAAGAAGTTTGTAGTGAGAATAGCTGTGGCAGTGACATTTGCTGCTCACCAAGTATTCTTTGTGCCCCCACACTACCCACCTTCTAGCAGTCGGAAGGGACCACTTGACCAGCTCTGGACAATAGACCACAGCAGAAGTGGCTTTTGTCATTGCTAAGAGGAAGCACTGAAGAGCCAGCCTGTGATCCTCTGGCTCCCCCCACACAATGGATAAACTGAAGAGTCGACATGTTCCTGATGGTGCAGCTGCCAGAGGGCAGAGCCTTCACTAGCTTGCACCCCTGGACAATCTGGGCTCAAATTCAGTTCTTCCGCCGTGCCAGTCTAGTGATCTTGGGCCTGTGGCTTAACTTCCCGGGGCTTTAGTTTCCTCAACTGTAAAATGAGAATAATAACAGTGCCTACCACAGAAATTGGTTTAGGGTGGCACAGAGTAAACACTAAGTAAATGCGATTATTACTAATCATCTTAGAAATAATAAGAAAGGCCACATAATAAAGATATTCAATTTTTTTCTCTCTTTTCCTCTCTCTTTTTTAAAAAAATGAAGGTAAGGCTGAACATTTTAAAAACAACTAATAAGTATTATCATTTATACTATTACTTCTGTGTCTTTTCCCTTGTTATGGCTTACATTTCCAACCTCATAACCAACATTCTGCTTTAAAAGGACTGTCACAACCACATTTTCAGATTATCTTAGCATGTCTTATTTCCTCTTTTTTAAAAGGAGTATATCTTTTCAGCGGAGAGTAAGAACACACGACAGTGGCTTACTGTGCCATTTAATGAATATTTCCAGAAAAGATTACAATGTGAATAAGAGGAAAGGAAGAGGAGAGTTTCAAACAAAGTTTTGACTTTAAAATAAGACTTCCAAACATTAATAAAATTCAGTTTCTGACTTAACAGCACACCTTGTACCTCATAGTTACCAAAAACTTCAGCACTTTACATAGTAATCAGTATCTAGATGTTACCTTAAGTATTATTTCAATTCTTAACCTCGGCTTCATTGCCAATGCCTATATAATTCCATTTTCACACTGGAATGAGGGTGAAGTAATTTTGCTTCTGCAATTATAAAAAGTTGAGAAATCAAACCTAGAGTATGCTTGCTGAGTAAGCTCTAATTGTAAACGGTGTTGATTTATCTTTAAGCACACATTTACAGTGGGTTCTAACATGGAAGGCACATGCCATCCCTTCCACCCAGCATGTCTCTCTATTCCTTGCCCACTGGTGAGCTCCTCTTTCACCATCATAACTTAACTTCTCTCCAAAGCTCTCTTTTCCTCCTTACTTCCCCCCTCATGCCCAGAAGTAGTTGGTCACTCCTTCGCTGTGTCTCCTCCATAGCTTCACAGATGCCATTGTCGCCCTTCCCACCGTGGGTGTTTGCATCTCTCTCCCTACAGTGAGAGCAGGATTTAGGTATATACCCCAGAGCCCCCCAAACCTAGGAAACCTCTCACATTTCGGTTGAACATTACAGAAAGTCTTGTCCTAACAGTTCAATATGAAAGTTGCTAAGAGTATGCTAAATCTTAAAGGTTCTCATCACAAGAAAAAATATTTTTGTAGCTATGTACGGTGACGGATGTTAATTAGACTTACTGTATAACCATTTCACAATATATATAAATATTGAATCTTTATGTTGTGCACCTGAAACTAATATAATGTTGAATGTCAACTAAAAAAGAAAAGTAAAACAAATGGTGGGTTGGTTTTTTTTTTTACAAACAGTTGAATATGTAGATAATAGATTAGACTGTATAAACACATGGTATGGATTCATTTTGCTATTTTAATCCAACATTGAGGACCTGCTATTTTAATGAATTTTGCATGAATCCTGTTCTCCTACTAAATAGTGAGGCACTAGAAGACAGCAATTTTGTGTCCCTTATCCTTGTAAGCCCTGGCATCACCTAAAAAAATAAGCTTTGAAGGCAGTAGGTACTATTTGTGGAAATTAATTTAAATCATTACGGCAGGCCTAAGTGCTAAGTGACTCATTCAGTAATAAGTGAAGTTAGGCCCTCACTGAGTCATGTGATTTTAATATTTATTGCTGATACAGCCAATATACTTGTCATTAATTGGCCCAGTCGTTCATGACACTATGAGTCTGAGGCTAAGCACAAGAGGTGTTCAATTAAGCCCAACAGAACATCGAAGTGTCAGCAAAATTGTAACAGCCTTCCTGGAAAGTCAGCCTACTACAATACTATCGACTTTGTTGAAACTATGTAAATTCCCTTTTAAAATTCCCATTATAATCACAGATTTCGAAATTCAGTGTCAGCATCAAGTTCTCACCATCAACATTTCCCCGAAACCCAATAACTAATAGCTATCTCTCTCTTTAGAAACCTAAACTACTTAACTTCCTCACAATTCATATGATTTATGCCCCTCTATCATGCGCAATCATTTTCCCACACATGCACTGAGATACTTTGCAAAATTTTGAGAAGTTGCCTCGTGTTTCATCTTCAGTGTAATATGAAGTGGAAGCATAATGAAAAGTTTGGAATTAGGTGTTTCCAGAGATTCTAAGATAATATTCAGACACTGTTCACTCACAGAAATGTAACTCACTGATAGTTCTCTTTTCTTTTTCCTTTTTTGCTTCTTGGTCTTGAAGTATCAAATGAGGAAAGATACAGATAATTGTCCAATCTCTCATGACACAGATGGGTAAAGCTGGTCACTAGACTAAAAAACACACACGTGCCACTTATTAACCACATCACATTGGATAGCTCACTTCTTGTAGACTCATCATTACCTAAAATGTGGTAAATATCCTCCAACTTTATTGCACAAAAAATTTTATCGAGGATTCACTAAGATAAGATATGTGAAACACGCCCTAAATTCACTGAGAAAAATACAAAAATAAATTATATAAAATATGCAAAGAAGCAAAGGATATACCAAACATTTTTCATATCCACAAGAAGTTTATAATTTCAAAATGAATTTTAAAGACTCATATTGATGAATGAATGATTAATGACTCTCAGTGGGAAGAATCAGACCACAGACATGAAGCTAGTGTCTTCAATAACAGCTAAAGGGCCAGGGAGGGAGAATTATGGACAACTGTACAGCAGAAATAAGTTCTGGAGCTACACAAACAGAGGAGTATGTTTTGGTGATGAACAAAAGATCGTTTCATGCTTTGAGAAGATACTGGCTTATAGAAAACCTATGAGGCACCTATGAAGAACTACATAGGTTTCGTTTCAAGGGTGCAACAGACAAATGTCATTTCAAAAATATCTTGAGTTCTTTACTTGCTTTTATCGAACACTGTGAGAGGTATATGTAGACCACAGTAAAACTTTGTTAACATTTCTTTTATGCACGCCTTAGTTCTTAACTCACATATCACTGCAGTCCTAAAGAATATTTCTCACTAATCTGGAATTGATCTGGCTAGAAACAGCCCTTAAGTATGTCACCGCTCTTTTCACCACAAAGTTGGAGGGCCAAGCATCTGGGAGTACAACCCCGCTACGCCACCACCACCACCACCACCACCACCCTCCTGTACCAACCTCTGGGAGTATCAGTGGTCTTCTGCTCCCAATGTTTTTTCTTGTGATAATTGTGACAAACACCTCCCCTGTCCTCTGCATTTCTGTGGGGTGGGAGGAAGTTGTAGATTCCATGTTAATATTTTTATCCTATAACTTTTATTTAAGGTTAGACTAAGTATAGTGAGTTGAAAGTTGCAAGTTTGGGGAGGGTGGAGAGGCTTGCTTGACATTCGAGGGGGATTGTGAGCAGCAGCCGGGACGGGGTGATACATGGTGGACACAGTGACCGGGGCTTTGACATTTGAAAGGAAAATTAAATGTGTATGTGAGTTATGCTCCTGTGTCTCTTAAGCATGGAAACCTTGTTTAGGAGTTCCAGCAGGGCACCGTAAACTTTCAGATATCCTTAATCAAATCAATCAATCTCTCTATATATCTCTCTTAATTGAGACTTACAAAGCATGTACTATTTGCCAGGCACCATTCTTAGCACTTTATATATATTAAATAATTTAATTTCACAATGCTATGATGCATTAGTAATATCCCCATTTTTTAGATAATAAAACCAAGGCACCAAGAAACTAAGTAACTGATCCAAGGGGGACAACCAGTGTTCAAGCCCAGGGGATCTGGCTGCAGAATCCCAGCTCTTAGGCACTATATTATCCGGCCTCCCCGTTAATGGTTCAGTCTTGGCAGGGAAGCTCATGGATCAGGAACATAAATATGTAAGGAGTAAGAAGATGAGGAGAAAGTCAGTCTTGTTACAAAAGCCAAAGGAGGAACAATTTTAAGGAAGACATTTGAAAGTATGTCAATGTACAGAAAAGGCTTTGAAAAGTGTCCATTTGGGTTTGACAATCAAGGAGTGACTAGCGACCTATTCCAGGTCAGTCTCTCTGGCATGGAGGGACGTGAGCCAGAGTGCTCACTGTGCTGGAGTGTGGACAGGTTCCACTCCGAGAGCAAGGAAGCTGAGGAAGGAGGAATGGTGTGTCCCCTTGAAATAGAAAGTCAT
The DNA here is from genome assembly GCF_964212035.1 of Myotis nattereri. NCBI lineage: Eukaryota > Metazoa > Chordata > Mammalia > Chiroptera > Vespertilionidae > Myotis > Myotis nattereri. The sequence goes on from NC_138081.1 coordinate 45,959,836, forward strand.
CATTGCAAGACACTTCCTTCCCTTCCTGTTTCTTGTCTTCTCCATTCTCAACACATTTCTAAGGAAGAAAAGACAGATGGTAATGAGGCCTTTGGTGGTATGGATATTAGGCATATGAAAGGCTTAGGGGAAAGCTGTTTGCACACTTCTCATTATGGATGGACTGAAGGCAGGTCTGCATCGATGATGAAAGGGAGGAAGGAGCCATGTGGAGATGATAAACCAGACACCAGCAGAGAAAATAGGGCCTGAACCTTTTAGGTAACATGCCCAGATTTTGAACTATGCACTGCTGCAAACTTTTTTTAACTGCTGTGACTAGCAGGCTGTCACACAAGCTCAATTTAACCCTTAAAAATGGACAATTTCATAATCTGTGAGGTCCTTTGCATTTTTCAATTCTATGACCCTATACGTTTTAACTTAAGTATAGCATTGGTCAAATTACCCCACTGCTCCATCACCAGTAACTCCCCCTCTCTAACATCAATCTCCATAGTTACAGAGATATAAAATAAACTCACTACCAGAGCCAAGGCAGTTCATGACCCCGAATGTGCTGAGGGAGAGAAAACATGAAGTTCAACATCTCTGGCATTCTTTCTGGGTCATCCCAACACGCTGAGCAGAAAGGAAGCTTGAACTGTCACAGTTTAGTGATTCAGAATGTCAGCCTGTAGAACTATAAGCCTAGAAGTTTTATTAAGATTGTTATTTGCTATAAATAAAAAAAATCACAGAACCTTCATGTGAAAAAACTTGATTTGTATCTGCATTAAATTAATGATATGACTTAAGCATTGCAGATTGCAAAACTTCCAACTCTGCCCCTTGAAATATCTGTACATAAAACCACATCAGTGGACCTCAAATACAGGCCAGGTGGTTCACCAACAGTTATAAGGAGATGGAAGAGAAATTGGAATAGGAAAGAAAAGTTTTTATTCTGTTTTTTTTACAGGAGTGCTGAGAACATTTAAATGTCAATGAGCTCAAATACAGAAAATTGAAGAGGTTCTTGTACTCACTGTTGAAATGACCTTTCTAAATTTCAGGGCATTAAATTAAAGAATATATATGGGACCTACCACAGGAAAGTATTTAAAATAAGGGGTTACTTTTGTGTCTTTATGCTGCTATAAAAATACTATGCTGCGGTAAAAAAAAAAAAAGGAACTCTTGCCTTTTGCAACAGCATGGATGGAACTGGAGAGCATTATGCTAAGTGAAATAAGCCAGTCAGAGAAAGATAAATACCACATGATCTCACTCATTTGTGGATTGTAGAGAACAACATAGACTGATGAAAAGGGACAGACCCAAAGACTGAGAAACAGCGATCAGGCTATCAATCCCCAGAAGGAAAGTAGGGGAGGGCAGGGGTAAGGGGAAGAGATCAACAGAAGGACTTGTATACATGTATATAAGCCAAACCAATGGACATGGACAACAGGGGGATGGGAGCATGAGTGTGCGGGGCGGGGGGCGGGGGGAGGTTGGGGGATAATAGGGGGGATGAGGACACATTTGTAATACCTTAACTAATAATAATAATAAAAAAATTGTTAGGGCAGAGCTATAAACAAAGCGATGTTTTCCTGTTATGTCTGACTTCCCGGATGAACTTGATTTTTATTACAGAAAAACATTATGTGCCAGACTCAAAAGCATAATAATTACTTAGTGTGTGGGCTGATAGGCTAACTGGGTGGGTTAGAACCTGAGTTTATAAACTGAATACAAAGTTCAAACCTAATACTGAAGCCAATCCGTTCCTTTTTAGCACCCACCCACTGTCTTGTGAACAGGTGTCCCTCACTATGAGAGGGCGAGAGAAGGGAACCTAGAGCCTCACAGCCAATGCAGTTACTGCCAACAGCAATTCAATGAACCCCTCTCTGAGCAGTGTGTCAGACAACAACATGATCTCCATACATACTAGTAAAAAGCAGATCATGGTATTATTTCATATGGCATGACTTCATAATCAATATTCAAAGCTACCTTATTGATTGTGATTATAATAATCCAAGCTCTTGGAAATCAGTTATTCAAACTGGAAAAGTTTCTTGATAATAAGAAAACAATCTTTATTTTGATCTCTCTCAACTTCCACTTTTGTTGTATCTTCTCCATGGGTATGTATAATTATGGCCTATCTCAAAACATCTTGGAGTGTCAATTTTACAGTACTTTTCCGGGTTAATTCTTACAAATATTATTAATCCATTTGTCAGTGTGTATTTGAAAACTACCTACTACAGTATAGTCTTGAGAATATTAATGTGTTTGTGGGTATAAGAATGTGTACATCCCCCACCGTGCATCATACTTATACAAACAAGTTTCCTTATATGTATGATATATATATATAATTAACCAGTTAGTAATAACTATGATAGACCCTTCCCTCACTAAAATCATACTTCAAAGTAGATAGCCACAATTTTGGCTAATTTAAAAAATAAGACTCTTGAGTCAGCCTCTCTCTCTCTCTCTTTGTGTCTCCAAATATGGATGTGGCAAGAGGTGGTCAGATAGATGTCCAAGGGAGTCAGATTCTATTATAAACCATAATTTATTTTAAAAATAACATTAATGTACATTTTCCACTTGTTCCAAATATAAAATTATAGCTAAATTACTTTCTATAACCTTATTTGAGAGATATTGTTATAATTATTATAGAATTCATACAGCATCCATTATTTGGTGAATCTCACTCCATTTTTGTTGTTGCTACTCATTAAAGGTCATCCCTGCATTAATTTGTTCTGTTACAGTGTAAGGTTCTCCAAGAATGCTTGAGGTTGGACTAATCATAGAAATACATATCGGGATTTCACAGAATGTCCTCCAGCCCTAAAAAGAAATAATAAGTTATATAAGCCTTTAATGAAAGTCTCACCAGAAAAAATGTAATCAAGATAATAATACCACATTCAGAATAATACCAGATTCAGTCATTATTTAACACTGTTCAAGACAGACACAAGCAATCCCACCACTAGAGAGATAGTCTCCACAGAGGTCTGCTAACATGTTATCACACTTCCTCATAGCTTAGTGGAAACATCCCAACCAGCCATTCTGTTATGACTACCTCTAGCACACCAGAGTTACCTGAGCAACATGAGGAGAAGAGCATTAATCTACTCCAGTGATGGCGAACCTTTTGAGCTCGGCGCGTCAGCATTTTGAAAAACCCTAACTTAACTCTGGTGCCGTGTCACATATAGAAATGTTTTGATATTTGCAACCATAGTAAAACAAAGATTTATATTTTTGATATTTATTTTATATATTTAAATGCCATTTAACAGAGAAAAATCAACCAAAAAAATGAGTTCGCGTGTCACCTCTGACACACGTGTCATAGGTTCGCCATCACTGGTCTACTCTAACAAAGGACCTCAAGCAACCCCAAAATACAGTGGCCTGAATAAAACCGAGGTTTCTTATTCTCTTGCAGAGCAGTCTGGATGTGAACAGCCTAGGCCTGGTGGAGCCCCCTCAACCATCCCTTACATATGATAGTAAGCACTGTCCCAGTCCTCACCATTCCCTAGTCAGCATCAGGGGAAAAGGTGTCTAGGACCTCTGTATTTCCTCAATTGCATGACTACAACCCTCAGGCCATTCAAAACAGTAGATTGGGAGGGAAAGCAATGCCCTTAATCAGACCTTTGCTATCGAGTTTCTCCCTGGTTTGGATATGGTATCTTAACAGGTTTATGAGAAAAACTCTGAGTGACAGATTTATCTTCATAAGTTTGCTAAATTTTCAATTCTGTGAATTCCATATTTAACCTGCAGGTCATAGGCAGAGGGACTTTCCTTTAGCAGGTCTATATTCCTTTCCAGCTCTGCTTCCAAAACTGGCTAAATATGTCTGCTTTCATCTCTCTTTTGCAAAAATAAGCAAGAAGAAGCCAATAAACATCAAACATTTTTTCATGTAGTTACCTATAGCCGTGGTCGGCAAACTGCGGCTCACGAGCCACATGCTGCTCTTTGGCCCCTTGAGTGTGGCTCTTCCTAAGCCTTAGGAGTACCCTAATTAAGTTAATAACAATGTACCTACCTATATAGTTTAAGTTTAAAAAAATTGGCTCTCAAAAGAAATTTCAATCGTTGTACTGTTGATATTTGGCTCTGTTGACTAAGGAGTTTGTTGACCATTGCCATAGACCAACAGACTTAGTAAGCATGTAGTCTGTCTTCCAAGTTATTATAGACTAAATTTCACCAATTATTTTTCAACAGTCTACACTCAGCATCTTGAGAACCTGCAGTATGTGTTGCTGAAAACCTACTGTTGGGCTGCTAAGCATAGTTTTATTTATTGTTATGTAGGACCTCGGTTCCGGGTATCACTTCCTGTATTAACTAGCTGTTATAACAGAAGGCCCCAAAACAGAGTGGCTTACACTACGAATGCAGCTCATCACTTTCCCACAAGGCAGCCTACAGCTTGCATGGTGGCTCTCTCCTTGGTTTCACACGGCCTTCAAGGCTGTTCCAGTTGTCACCATTTCCCAGCCAGCAGACAAGGGCGAAGAGACAACACAGTACAACCAAAAGTATTCTTTAAAGAGGTGACCTAGAAATTACACACACTTCTGCTCATATCCCATTGGCTTAAACTTATCTCCATGGCCACAGCTCAATTCAAATGTGTTCTCTGTCTGGGTCACCACCTGTTCACCTCCTAACACTGGCAGGAGAGGGATTATATTAGTAGAAAGAAACGAGAAACTGGTTAGTGAAGAGCAATCAGTAGTCTCTGCCACCTGGGCATTTCAGAATCCCAGTCCACTGTTACTCCACCATTTTGGTTCCTTGTTTAAACCCTGGGTGTCTAAGATTCTGCAAAGCAAAGTATGCAATGTAGTATCTCAAATAGAAACCCAAAGACTCACCATTGATGAGTTTTCATAAATTACAAACCCCATGCCTTACATAGTCCCTGGTCAGCCTCCCATTCCCCATAATATTTCATATCCCATGAAAAGGAAGAAAGAATGAAGTAACATAGCATGTAAGTCTATTGCTTCCATTTTGGAATGTTTGTACTTGAAAATTGCCTTTATTATCTTTTCCTTATGTTGAAATTCTGTGTCACACAGCACATTTGCAAGAGCACAGTCTGCAGATGGATCTGGGTTTTGGCAACGTTTCAGCCCAGATATTATCCTCCCCAAGTTCCACAAACACCAAAATTATGACTCATGAGAATATTGCTACTCAGAACACAGTCTGACAATGTGCTAGACAACATTCTAAGGTAAAATAGAAAGCAAGTCCCCTACTGGTTATAGTTCATTGCCCCTTAAGCCAGGTTCCCAGCATACCATTTGACCCTTTTTGATGCTATTTCAACACATTCTACATCCAGGACTACAATTCCATTCTCTACTTCTGATCAGTAATAATTTTATTTCCTAGGTACATTGATACTGGGAAGAGCCTATCTTGGATAAGGGAGTCATGGAAGGTCTGCCAACAGCATAAGTTGTATATATGTTATTATGCATGAGATGCATATGCATTTAATAAAAGTGAGTCTGTCATTGAGAGACAATAATATCTGGTTTAATCAAGCAACTCTTGTTCTAGACCTCCAAGGAATGGGACAAACAATAGAAAACGATGACTCTAACTATGACTGAATTGTCCCCCAAACAGCAACCTCATTGGCCTTCCCTCAAACTCCTATAAATGCATTTCTAGTTCTCTTCAGTGGACTTCTTGAGAGCTGTAAGTTTAGGGGAATGGTGAGGTGATCTTGCCAGTTATTCTAAAAAACTCCTTAAGTGGCAACCACTGCAACAAGTATATTAAAGGAATATACTTGCTCTTGACTTCTTATTTTCTTTAATGAATCCCTATTTAGAAGGAAGAAACACACACAGCACATGTACCAGAAGACCAAATACTGACAACATAATTCTTTTTATCATATGGGTTGATAAATATACAACATACCTCATCTATGCATATAGCAGGTATAGCAGGTATTCTAAACCAGTCACAGCACCCTTTCTCACAAATGCCTGTAGTATCCTTGGAATCATTCATTATTCAAAACTTCAGGAAATTGTCATCAGTTAAAATTAGTCCCCAGAGTGAAACCTATTTAACATTCTGACATTTAAGTGCGTACACACACACACACACACACACACACACACACACTGAAGTTTATGATCAAACCACATGTTAGTGGTAGATCTAGAACCAGGGTCCAGGATCCCTATTTCCTGAGACTAGTGTTCTTTCTTCCACAAGGCATCATGATGACTTATTAGTACATTAATGATATTTGTAACAGCTGGAAACACCTTTATTTGTGAAGGGGAAAATTATTACAAGAAAATTCAATCCATAGTTCCCTAGGTGGCATTTAAGAAGATTCGTCCCATAAAATATACTTCTAAAAGTCCTTCTAAATGTTAAGAAGGTAAGAAGGTTGCTTTTAATTAAGTGCTTAATTTATACTTATTATTGATATTATGTCATTGAGCTAGATTTATATCAGAGTGGAGCTTTTTGTACTTTATAGTATATTCGTGGTTTCTTATAGAGTTAAAGTTTGTCAATGTCAATTGTATAGGCCTTTTATAAAGGGTATAATGGTCAGTGTTCTGAGAAATTAGGAGAAATAGATGGAATGTGGAATGTGCCCTTATCTTAGAGGATGGGTGTGGCTCAGTTGGTTGAAGCATCATCCCATACACCAAAATGTTGCAGGTTCCACTCCCAGTTGGGGCATGTATGACAAGCAACTAATCAATGTTTTTCTCTCACATTGATGTTTCTCTCTCTTTCTCTCTCTCTCTGCCCCCCACTTCCTCTCTCTAAAATCGATAAACATGGTCTTGGGTGAGGATAAAGTAAATAAATAAATGAATAAATAAAAGAGATTTGCAGAAGATTTTTACTTTATCATATATGTGTTATCATATGTAAATGTAAACAAATTTTTCCCACATAAGAAGAAAAGGAGTGTATTTTTCAATTGATTAGAACAAATAGGATTTATTCACTCATTTATTACTAGGCTTAGAAGAGAGTGCACATGTTTTTTTAAAACAATTATTTTTTCTTTTTTTATAATATATTTTTATTGATTTCAGAGAGGAAGAGAGAGATAGAAGCATCAGTCATAAGAGAGAATCATTGATTGGCTGCCTCTTGCACATCCCCTACTGGGGATCGAGCCCACAACCCAGGCATGTGCCCTTGACCAGAATTGAACCTGGGGTCCTTCAGTCCACAGGCCGATGCTCCATCCACTAAGCCAAACCAGCTAGGGTGAGTACACATCCTTTATTTAAACAAGTGAATTAATTTTATTATGACTGGAAAATCAAGTACAAAAGAATAAGCAGTAGAGAGAAGCCTGGACTAATTAACTGAGACTATGTCATGAAGGACCTTGTAATCGATCCCTCAGACTAATTCCTAAAGCAATGGAAGCTATCCGAGTTTTAATCTTCTTACATGATCAGATTTAAATTGTAGAATGCTCCCTCTGGTGGCAGTGTAGGGAATAGGTAGATTAAAGGGCAGCAAAACCCGAAATGCACTAGGGAAGATTGAAGTATTGTAGGAGAAAGATAATGTTGAGATGAAATGATAGTATTTGTAGTGAGAATAAGGAGAAGTGAAAAGATTCGTGACTGTAATTGTTGGAATCTCCCAGACTTGGGAATTTGTTGGATCTAGACAGAGGTATGGACGGCAGTCACTGAACTGGGGAAGGAAAAGGCGAACAGGCTTAGAGTAAAAGGCAAAAAGTCCAGATTGGGACATACAGAGAGACTGAGGCAGTTAGACACAGGCGTCTACAGCTCAGAAGCGAGGCAAGGCCAGACTTCGAAGTGGAGGGTCTTTGGCATTGACATGAGAGTTGAAGCTGTGGGAGTGAGTGTAGTGGAAGTGGGAAGACTTGTAATGGGGCGCAGGAGCTAAGAAAGGAGCACCAACATTACAGGGATCGTTCAGAACAGGAGCTTGCAACAGAGACTGAGAGAGATCACCAGAGACAAGGAAAAACTAGAGTAGGGTGGGGTTCTGGAAAGTAAGTCCAAAAGAGAGTATTAAAGGTGAAAAATATTGCCAAATGAAAGTAAAAGGAAGGAAGGAAGGAAGGAAGGAAGGAAGGAAGGAAGGAAGGAAGGAAGGAAGGAAGGAAGGGGAGAAAAGAAAAGGAAGAGAACAAAAAGAAAAGGACTAAGGCATGGGGCTGAATTTGAGGCAAAGTGTCTGCTGGTGAGAGGTTTCTCCCAGCATTGGTAACATGACAGAATGCTATGGCTTGAGAAGTAATGGAGGGTGAAAAAGAGAAGAAATTTGATCCTGAGCAGGTGAAGAGAAAGGCAGTAGCTGGAAGGCCACAGGGGCTGTTGTTTTGGAGAGGTTGTTTTCATTAAATGTACTGCGGCGACAGTGGTTAATAACACTATATAAGTTTCAAGTATACAATTTTATAATATATCACCTGTATCATTTTCATTTGCAATTGCAACAAAAAGAAAAAGATACCCAGGAATAAACTTAACAAAGGAGGTAAAGGACCGCTTCACTGAAAACTACAAGACATTGCTGAAAGAAATTGAGGAAGGCACACACACAGAAAAGGAAAGATGTTCTGTGTTCATGGATTGGAAGGATCAACATAGTTCAAAATGGCAATAAACAGATTTAAAGCAATATACATATTTGGTGTAATGTCCATCAAAATCCCACTGGAGTGTTCTTTTAACATAAAGAGGATTTGGACAGTTTTTAAATGATAGGGAAAGCCTGGGCACAAGAGCAATGCTTTAAGATATAAGAGATATTTTGCTGCCTGTGGATTCTCCTAAGATTTTTTATGGCTTCCCATCTTAACATTTAGGTCTTTTACCCATTTTGAGTTTATTTTTGTGTATGGTGTAAGTTGGTGGTCTAGTCTCATTTTTTTTGCAAGTATCTGTCCAATTTTCCCAACACCATTTATTGAAGAAACTATCTTGACTCCATTGTATGCTCTTTCCTCATTTGTCAAATATTAATTGAGCATAATGGCTTGGGTCGATTTCTGGGTTCTCTGTTCGGTTCTATTGGTCTATATGTCTGTTCTTGTGCCAGTACCAGGCAGTTTTGAGAACAGTGGCTTTGTAATATAGCTTGATATCAGACATATGTCGTAGCAATATCTTTACCAGTACATCTCCTAGGGCAATGGACACTAAGGAGAAAATAAACAAATGGGACTACATCAAAATAAAAAGCTTCTGCACAGAATAGAAACCTTCAAGAAAACAACAAGAAAGCCCACTGCACAGGAGAACATATTTGCCAGTTATAGCTGATAAGGGTCTAATATCCAAAATTTATAGGGAACTCAAACATATTAACAAAAGGAACATAAACAATCCAATCAAAAAATAAGCAAAGGACCTAAATAGACACTTTTCAAAAGTGGACATACAGAAGATCAAGAGACATATGAAAACATGCTCAAAGTCACTAATTATCTGAGAGATGCAAATCAAAATGACAATGTGGTACCATCTCACACTTGTCTGAATGGCTATCATAAACAAACCACAAATGACAAGTGCTGGCAAGGATGTGGAGAAAAAGGAACCCTCCTGTTCTGCTGGTGGGAATGCAGACTGGTACAGCTACTGTGGAGAACAGTATGGAGTTCCCTAAAAAAACTAAAAATGGAACTCCCATTTGACCCAGTGATCCCACTTCTAGGAATCTATGCCAAGAAATCAGAAACACCAATCAGAAAGGATATATGCACCCCTATGTTCAGAGCAGCATAAGTTACAATAGCTAAGATTTGGAAACAGCCTAAATGCCCATCAGCAAATGAGTGGATTAAAAACTGTGGTACATCTACACAATGGAATACTATGCTACTGTGAAAAAGAAGGAACTCTTATCATTTGCAACAGCATGGATGGACCTGGAGAGCATTATGCTAAGTGAAACAAGCCAGTCGGAGAAAGATAAATATCATATGATCTCACTCATTTGTGGAATATAATAAACAATATAAAATGATGAACAAAAATAGATCCAGAGACAGAGAAACATTGAACACACCATTAAACCTCAGAGGGAAGGCTGTGTGTGTGTGTGGGTGGGGGTGAGGGGAGGGAATTGGAGAGGGTTGGGGCGGGGAGGGGGATCAACCAAAGGACTTGTATGCATGCATATAAGCATCACTAATGAACACAGACACTAGGGTGGTGAGGGCATGTGCTGGGAGGTGGGAGTGCCAGGGAGAGGTCAATGGGGCGGGGGTGGGGGGGAGGAGACAGATGTAATACTTTAAATAACAAATAATTAAAGAAAAAAAGATGTAAGAGAGACATTGTATGTCAGAGTTGAGGTGTAAAGTGAAAGAGGAAACTTCGCCAAGCAGAGGTAGATGGATAAGCTTTAGAGAGCAGGAGGGACATTGTCACAGAAGGGAAGGTGGAAAGAGGGTGTAAGAATGGAGCAATGAGTTTGTAGTAGATTTACTCACAACTAATCTCTATTCAAAGCAGAAGGAAACGTTATCTGCGCAGAGTATTGAGAAGAGAGTAGGAGGAGCACATAGGAAAATTTGAGAAAAGTAGAGAATGTGGGAAACACCCATGTGAAAAATGGAAGAGAGCTGACTATGGAAAGGAAATGGAGTTGTTCTAATTTACCATTTTATTTGACACATAGTTAAAATCTAATTGAATTAAGTAATCATTAAGAATAGATGAGAAACTGCTTAAGTAAATTTAAAGTACCCTAAATTAATTTTAAGTAATGATTGTAAGTGGTTTTAAAACAGTTGATCAACAAGTATACAGTACTTTAAAAATATAAATTAATTAAAGAACAAGTATAAATCAGCATTTTACTTGAACATAGTTATTTTCCTATTTTTGCTCATTCTCCTAGAATTAGGAGAATGACAAGCCCCATAATAAGACATACATGTAAGAAGTATGGGTTCATTCTCATTTCATATTACACTTGTTAATGTAAAAACATCCAAACCTGTAAAGAATTTTGTGAGGTTACTTAAGCTAAACTGTCCACAATTGCTGGGAAGCAGAATCCCAACATATTGGGATAATGCTCCAGATAATGGCGGTTTTTCACCTTGTTTTTTTGTTTGTTTATACATTACAATCAAAGGAGACATAAGTGGTTACATGAAATCCATTGGTGATAGGTTAGGGAGGTGGGAGAAAGCAAATTGGGGAAACCTCTGGGATTAGATAAAAAGTAAAATGATAGACACATACCTCTTTTACTTAGGTGGGTACAGGATAGTTAACAGTCAACAATTAACTCAATAAAAATCAGGGGATTTGTGGTATCTATCCTGGCACCCAGGGCATTAGGTTGTGGGGTCCAAAAAAAGAAAAGGAAGTTACAAGTTACCCAGACATTTCACAGGTATGTTATCTTAGATGCAAAAAGACAATAGGCTTGTAAAGGTAAAGATTGACCTTTGTCAGGGAAGATACCAGCCCAGGAGGTGACTACCCATAGTTAAACTTTTCATTTCAGATCATCCTTTGTGGTTACTTTAGGTCTTTGAGTTTGCAAGACTGCTAAGCAGGCCTTCCCGAGCTTGTCAGGTTAGCATTTAGCCCCTTTTTCATCCACACAATTAAGAAAGATGTGAAAACATAATAGAATTAGAAGACCAGATGTCTAGATTCCCAATGATGAGGTCTAGAGAAATAGCGTTTCCAGCTTTCTCAGCCTTATGCCCTCCAATTACCCAACAGATATCTGCTGAGCATCGACCCTGTGTCAGATGCCAGGCTAGGTGGTGGCACAACCTAAAGGGGATATCACTTATGCTTGCAAAATGTTCAGTCTCATGGTAAGTTCATGGCTCTTTCTCTCCATGTAATGTGGACTAAGCATATTTTGAGACTTTTACCACAGTTTCCTCATTGTGTTTACTTATACTCCCCCTCCCCCATCCCTTGTACTGGTATATGTAAGCATTGAAGATTCTTCTCCGGGGAATCTTATCAGCTCAAGAAAGAAAACCTAAAGATACCATCTAAATTTCCTGATGAAATGTCCCATTCAGGTCTCCCAGCAATGAAGTGAACTATCAACAGACCATGCCCTCAGGCAGATAGCTTCAATCAGCTATACAGCACCCCTCATTTAAATATGAGGAGAGTGGAGAAACCAAGATGGAGGCATAGGTTAACGCCGGAGATTGCTGCCTCGAACATCCACTTCAAAAAACAACTAAAAGACGGAACGGACATCATCCAGAACCACAGGAAGGCTGGCTGAGTGGAAATTCTACAACTAGGAGGAAAGAGAATATCATACCCAGACTCAGAGGAGGCGCAGTGCTGAAGTGAAATACTAAGGTGCGGAGTGCACGCGGAGCAGGCTGGAGGCGGAGGGTGCGGTTGTTGTTTTCAATCGGGAGGGAGTTTCAGACTCTGAGCTCCAGATCCGGGCGTGTCTCTAGGGACCCAGACTCAAACGGGAGAAGTGGGACTGTCTGGCTTCGGTCGGAACTTGAAGGCAGCTTTCTCTCCGAGGTTTGCAGCGGTTGCTGGGACTCTGTGAGGCAGAGCCCCTAGGGATGGAACTGAGAGCAGCCATAACTGCTTGCTCCGGCCCGCCCTGTAGATCCCCGGGGACCCACCCCGCCCAAGCCATGCCCAGAGCCATTTGCCAGATAGCCTCAGGCAAACGCTAGATTAGCACCGCCCTAGAGATCCAGCACAGAAGCTCTCCCACTGCAGACACAGCTGACTCTCATAGCCAGTTAGCCTGGAGGTCAAATCACCCCCGGTATTGCCGACCGACAACAATCAAGGCTTAACTACAACAAGACTGCGCACAAAGACCACTAGGGTGCACCAAGAAAGCATAAAAAATGCGGAGACAAAGAAACAGGACAAAACTGTCAATGGAGGATATTGAGTTCAGAACCACACTTTTAAGGTCTCTTAAGAACTGTCTAGAAGCCGCCGATAAATGTAGTGAGATCCTCAAGAAATCTAATGAGACCCTCGATGTTATGATAAAGAACCAACTGAAATTAAGCATACATGGACTGAAATAACGAATACTATACAGACTCCCAACAGCAGACCAGAGGAGCGCAAGAATCAAGTCAATGATTTGAAATGCGAGGAAGCAAAAAACACCCAACCAGAAAAGCAAAATGAAAAAAACATCCGAAAATACGAAGATAATGTAAGGAGCCTCTGGGACAGCTTCAAGCGTACCAACATCAGAATTATAGGGGTGCCAGAAGATGAGAGAGAGCAAGATATTGAAAACCTATTTGAAGAAATAATGACAGACAACTTCCCCCACCTGGTGAAAGAAATAGACTTACAGGTCCAGGAAGCGCAGAGAACCCCAAACAAAAGGAATCCAAAGAGGACCACACCAAGACACATCATAATTAAAATGCCAAGAGCAAAAGACAAAGAGAGAATCTTAAAAGCAGCAAGAGAAAGAAACTCAGTTACCTACAAGGGAATACCCATACGACTGTCAGCTAATTTCTCAATAGAAACTTTGCAGGCCAGAAGGGAATGGCAAGAAATATTCAAAGTGATGAATACCAAGAACCTACAACCAAGATTACTTTATCCAGCAAAGCTATCATTCAGAATTGAAGGTCAGATAAAGAGCTTCACAGATAAGGAAAAGCTAAAGGAGTTCATCACCACCAAACCAGTATTATATGAAATGCTGAAAGGTATCCTTTAAGAAGAGGAAGAGGAAGAAAAAGGTAAAGATACAAATTATGAACAACAAACATGCATCTATCAACAAGTGAATCTAAGAATCAAGTGAATAAATAATCTGGTGATCATAATAGAATCAGGGACATAGAAAGGGAATGGACTGACTATTCTTGGGGGGGAAAGGGGTGTGGGAGATGCGGGAAGAGACTGGACAAAAATCGTGCACCTATGGATGAGGACAGTGGGTGGGGAGTGAGGGCAGAGGGTGGGGCGGGAACTTGGAGGAGGGGAGTTATGGGGGGAAAAAAGAGGAACAAATGTAATAATCTGAACAATAAAGATTTAATTAAAAAAATATTTTTTAAAATAAAAACTGGTATTAACAGCCATTGACACTGAAAAAAATAAATAAATAAATGAGGAGAGATCCAAAGATCACCAGACATCTAAGAAGCATGAGTGTGTGTGTGTGTGTGTGTGTGTGTGTGTGTGTGTGTGTGTGTTTTAGAAGAGGGGCTTCAAGAGAGTCAGGGAGAATTGTACCATTACAACTGAGGGGTACTTATACTATTTTATAAAATTGTCAACATATTTTTATATGAAGATCCAATGAATACAGGCTCTACAACAGGGGTCAGCAAACTACAGCCCATGGGCCAAATCCAGCCTACCCACCTACAATTTTTATAAATAAACTAGAGACCCGGTGCATGAATTCATGCACCAGTGGGGTCCCTCAGTCTGGCCTGAGGGATTGGGCCGAAACAGGCTCTCCAACATCCCCTGAGGGGTCCTGGATTGTGAGAGGGCATAGGCTGGCCAAGGGACCCCACTGGTGCACAATCGGGGCCGCGAAGGAACACAGGAGGTTGGTCAGCTGGGGGAGGGCTGCAGGGCGTGTCCGGCCCATTCAGCTCAGTCCCAATTGGCCAGACCCCTGCAGCAAGCTAACCTACCGGTTGGAGCATCTGCCCCCTGGTGGTCAGTGCACATCATAGCAACTGGTCAACCGGTTGACTGTCTGCCCCTGGTGGTCAGTGCACATCATAGTGAGCAGTTGAGCAGCCTTTGCATATCATTTGCATATTACACTTTGATTGGTTGAATGGCCGACCAGCCAACAGGACACTTAGCATATTAAGCTTTTATTATATAGGATTTTTTATAGAAACACCACCATGCTCATCTTTATACATTATCTATGGCTTCATTCACACTACAATGGTAAAGTTGAGTAGTTGAGACGGAGACCATATGACCCACAAAGCCTACGTAGCTACTATGAGGCCCTTTATAGGCAAAGTTTATAGACCTCTCTTCTGTGAAATAGGTCATTTGAATAGTTCTTCAATCAATCATTTCTTTTTTTTTTTTTGTGCTCACTATATGAAGTGAGAAACAAAGGTGATTAAGACATGGATTCCATCCTCAAGCAACTTACAATTTTATAAGAAAAATTATTTTATCTATACAGCCATATTAGGGAGTAGATAGTGAGAAGTGCTATGTGGGGTGCAGATAGCAAGCTATGGTTGTCAGATAGCATAGGAACTCAGGGAAGACCCCTAAAGTAGATGATATTTAAGTTAAAACTTAAAGATTAGATGTGTCTTTGAAATCCTTATCCCCTTTGAAGTGCTTTAGACAGTTACTTGAAATTTTTCATCCAAATGTTTAAAAAATAATAATCCTGTGTTTTAAAAATATCATATTTTAGCCCAGCTGGAGTGGCTCAATTATTGAGCCTCGACCTATGAACCAGGATGCTGCAGCTCTATTCCTAATCAGGGCACATGCTTAGTTGGGGCACATGCTCAATCCCCAGTGTGGGGCATGCAGGAGGCAGCTAACCAATGATTCTCTCTCATCATTGATGATTCTATCTCTATCTCCCTACCTCTCTGAAATCAATTTAAAAATATATAAAAATATACCATCTTTTATACAAGTTCTTTTTATGTTTATTTAATTTCATTTCTATTTAATTCTTATTGTCAAAGACCTTGAAAAATTTGTCTAAGGAATCTGACAGTGAATTAACATAACGTTCTCTACAATACTGTGATTTGGGTAGGAATCATTTATTATGAAATACTGTCTGGCAGGGGAGAAGAAATGGTTAGGTCAAAGTAATTACAGCCAGGCTGTCTTCTAATCACAAGGTACCTTGACTATTTGACATGAATCTAATTTCATAAAACATGTCATTCATTATTGCTAGTATGAAAGAATATTTTTAAAAGAGCACTGTAGTTCTATAGCAACAGAAAACTAAAATCTTATTTTCAATGGTTCAGGTTTTAAATTATATTAGAAGCAGAGATAAACATCTTTTCTGAGCTGTACATACATGAGTAAGCTGAGGCTGTTCACCCATGTCTTGAATGATGGCTTGCTCCTTTCTTTTAAAACATACCAGCCAATGACTGCAAGCTTGTTGAGAGGGGAGTCCCAGCTCTCATCTTGAGATCCCCCTTCGAACATTCCTGCCACCACCTTGCTGGCTTCAAGTATTGACCACCACTCATAACCAACAACACAAAAGAAAAAAAAACACCCTGAAAATTCACCAAGACTTTAAAAGACTCTAGGACAGTGGTTCTCAACCTTAGCTGCACATTAGAATCACCTGGGATTCTTTTTAAAATTCTGATTTCTGGGCCTCATCCTCCGGAAATTCTGTTTCTTTGTTACTAATGTTGTGGCCCCACCCCATAACAAAGAAACAGAATTTCCGGAGGATGAGGCCCAGAAATCAGGATTTTAAAAAGATTCCCAAGTGATTCTAATGTGCAGCCAAGGTTGAGAACCACTGCTCTAGGACAATAAGGAAGTAAACACAGAGTATTAGATAAAACTAAATAAATAACAGCTCACCAGGACTCTGAAGCACCGTGTCATCCTCATGTACTCCTGGAGAGAAAATGGGGCCACCGTTCCCCCATTAAATCCCTTCACACCCGCTCTTTTTTCCTCCCCACTTCTAAGAGATACAATCATTTCACCATGAGAGAATTTCCTCACTATTGTGTCCAAGGTGGATACAAATCAATGATTTTAAATTAAAATACTATTTGAAGAGTTATTTTAATATAGATATGTCAGTATTTGCCATTATTGCTGTGGTGTGATTCTGGAAAAGACAGTATTAAACAAGCTCAAAAAGTAAGTTATAACCTCAGAAACAAGATAATAATTAGGTGTGGGGTATGTCAAGGAATTATCATTAAATCAGTCATATTCACAACCAATTGTAGGTAATTAAGGTCTGGTGTTGATGCAAAGTGTTACCCGCTGCGTTTTTTCTCCTAAGTTGTATGATTGAGCCTCTCAGGCCAGCCATCTCTTCCTCTAATGTTTACAATGGAATTCCAGAGAAATGATACTAGAGTTTCCCAGAGATAAGGGGTGGATGTGTCCACCCTGACAATGCCTTCTCTGTTCATGTTCAAGGCCTGGTAACATATATGTGTCAGGCTATACCACTGTAAAATTTGGGATCTTTAAAGATTAATGAGAAGATTCATGGATACAAAATCTTTGTTCTAATTCCAGCTTATTTTTAACCCATTTTTTTTTTCTTTCCTTTACTTTTACTCAATGGATCTTTATTTTGAGTAACCAGCAGTGCTGCTATCTCTAATTCAAATCCAACATCCCAAGGTTCTTCCTTAACTTCTCCCATTCCATATTTGTAGTCCCCTTCTCCCACAATGAAAATTCTTGTTCTATCACCCCCCCCCCATCTACATATTTACTCATTTGCTGTGTCCTACTACTCAAGCAAAATAGTTTGAGACATCAATATCACTAGCCTAGGGCGGGGGGATAAAATGGACACATATGTAATACCTTTTGTAATACTTTAAGCAATAAAAAAAAAATACTAAAAAAAAAAATAATAATAAAATAATTTGAAAAAAAAAAAATATATCACTAGCAACAGCAAACCTAAGAAGAGCTCAAGAGTGTTTTGTAATTGTTTTTGTCCTTTGGAATATATTCCTCTAAGTATCTATGATCAAAACACTGTTGAAAAGTTACTTGAATTCCTTTTTCTGTGTATGATGATATCAAGTTTATACATAATAAGGATGGATTGTATTTATATTCAGTTTTAGTATTTGTTTGCTTTTTAAATATTACATGAATATATGAAGTATTACAAAAGTCAGAACTATGTAAAAATAAATTCATAGAATCCTAGTTCCCAGTCCTATCCCTTCCTCAATTCTCACCTGCCTGCTATGGAACCAGTTTCATTAGTTTCTAATTTGTCATTGCTGTGTTTCCTTTTTGAAAAACTAAGCAACAGCCCAAGCCTGCATGGCTCAGTGTGAGCATTGACCTATGAACCAGGAGGTCATGGTTCAATTCCTGATCAGGGCATATGCCCAGGTTGCAGGCTCGATCCCCAGTGTGGGGTGTGCAGGAGGCAGCCAATCAATGATTCTCTCTCATCATTGATGTTTCTGTCTCTCTAGCCTTCTCCCCTTCTCTCTGAAATCAATAAAAATATATTTTTTTAAAAAAAGAAAAACTAAGCAACATGTGTATGGGTGGGGTCTCATATTTATTTATTCTTTATTACAAAAAGGGTAGTTTGCTCTACATACCCCTTTTTCACTTTCCTTTCTTTATTTCACAATATATCCTGGAATTCATTCTATATAGTTTTATAAAGATCTTGTCATTATTATGGTGTAAAATTACTACATTTTGTGGCTGTTCAACTAATCTAACAATGAATATTTAGGTTGTTTTCAATATTTTACTAATACAAGTCATTTTGCCATGAATAATTTGGGGCATTTTTATTTTGTATTTGTAAGATGTATCTTCAGAGGCTAACAAATATTTTAGTATTTGGCATAATAGATGGTTAAATGCTAGAGAAATAATTAGGATAGTGGGATAGTTTTCTACACAATATCCAATTTCTTCTACCTACTAATAGAATTCTGGTTTAATTATAGACCTCAACATGCCAGCTGGAAGACTATACTCCCTATTCCTGCTTCGGGAAGCAGACTCAACAGGGAGGAGATCCTTTCTGCCCTTCTGCTCCCTGCATTCTTTCTGTATAAAATTCAGACAAGATGTCTGGAACTGCCACTTTGTACCATGAGGTTACCTAAAAAAGGTGAAATCTCAGTAGAAAGGATGGCATAGTGGACAAATGGTAGACTGAATTCTGGTCCCAAATTGCCTGCCTCCAGACTTCTTTTACTTCTATATTGCTTGCGCTATGTATTTTGGGTTTTTCTTATAAGCAGCCAAATAAAATCTTAGTGATACAGAACCTGATACCTGAAAGTGTGGTGCTACTAAGAACTTAAGCCAACATATGTCAAGGCTTAGTGGAGGCAAAGCATCTGGGAAGCTGGCGATCCTTAGAATGAGGTAGCAAAACGCTTAAATACTTGCCTCTGTACTTTGGAAGAATGCCCATGTGCTGATCAAGACTTCAGTGTTCAGGGAAATGGTTGGAATATTCATAACAATTCATGTGTTGGCTCTTTCTCATCACTTTTAGCAGAACCTACAAGGGAGGAATAAACTCAGACCACAGCTATCAAGTCTGCAAACTGAGGCTAAAAGAAATTCATAGAATCCTAGTTCCCTAGCAAGGAAAGCGTTCTCTGCCCAGGCCCGCAGTTCAAGGTGAATGAGAGGCCTCTGAGCTGGAAGAGCAACCACTGCTTCTGTGTGTTCAACCAGAGCAGCAGTAACAAGCATCTGTACGACGGCAGCCTGAAAGGGACTTCAGATGGAAAGTGCATCTGCCGGTCATGACAAGACCGAAGATGTGACTTCCCGATGGAGCCATTATTTCAAATGTCCTCAAAACTTCAGCCTTGAAGTTGAGAGTGTTGAAGAGCACACCAAAGCCTAAGCTAAAGGATAGAACTCTTCAGGCTTTAGAATTACGTATCTACAGGAGAACGGTTACAGCGCGGAAGCAGCCCAGGGCTGTGACCATGAAAACTGTCCTGACTCCTTGACTTCTATCTTCCAGAGGAAAACCAGCTGCGACTAATGATCAAGGGTCTACCCTAAATCAGTTATCTCAGAAATGCTGCAAAGGAGGAAATCTGTTATTGGCTTTCTTCCTCCTAAGACCAGGAGGAGATCAGGATGTCTAGCTGCTTGAATGAACTAACAACAAGTTCACTAAACCAGAACATTCTTCTGGCTGGGCCCTCCGGACCAATACACTGCTGACCAATGCAACGTTACCTCATAATCCCTGATACTTTTGGAGCCAAAAGACTTGAGTGCTGGTCTTCAACTCTTTTCAAGGGAAGGAAAAGTATCTTCAGAAGAAAGCATCTATGCCAAGGTTAAAGTCTGGTTTGCCTTTTTCAAATAAATCCCCTAGAATCTGAGATGAGATCATTGCAAGGCTCAATTGAAGAGATATCGCTTACAGACTTCATGAAGGAGATAACCTTGAAGGATGGGTAGAATTTAAATTAACTGTGATTTATTTCAAGTGGGATACACAAAGGGTTGGTGTAGAGAAAGCTCAGCACCTGTCCAAAGAACAAGGGGATGGCTTGGCTGCAGCTTCAGGCACAGGTAAAGGGATACATTTGGGCAGGGTGTTGAGTGCAAAGCTAAGACATTTGGACTTTGTCCCGTAAAAAACAATGGGTGATGTTTGCAAATAATTGGTTTTTTGTATGAGTTATATAACAATGCCCAAAGTTAAATCCTGGTTTTAGCTAGGCCCATAGCAAGCACCATAAGTTCAACTAAGGAGAGTGAATAAGCAAAGTGGAATAAATCAGTGGCTAAGCTAGCAAGCCACTTCAGTGCTCACCAGCACTGGCTGCGATGGCAGGATGAACAAGGTCAGCTTTGCTTTTTTGGAAAACTCTTCCATTTGTATCTCTACAGAATCAGACTAGCCCGACTACATGATCCTTGCCAATAGAGACTTTTTAAATATTGGTTGGTTGGTTTGGTTGGTAGTAGGTCAGCATTCAAGTGCTTCTAGGAACATCAAGAGTCAGATCTGTGACTTGTCCATCTAGATCAAAATCTGTTCAAATGCATGGCCCAGTGGCTATTTATGAATATATTGAAAATGACTAACAAAATACAAGGGCAAAAGCTCTTCTAAGCTTCCTAAGCAACCTTGAATTTTTAGTATCAATTTGTATAGTACTCTGTAAAGTCTTACTTGAGATAAGATACAGAATATTGTCTTTATCTGGTCTCATTTATGTCTATCAGATTGTGTCACCTCAATCTGGCAATGTACTATGACTAATCTGAATTTTAGACGTGACACTGAAGTGTGGCATAATCTCGGGTGACTTAGAACCACCATTATACCCACATCTGTACAGGCATCTCGGCCTCATAACTGTCAGCTCCACGTTATAAATTTTATCTACCAGTTCATGAAGCTGGGTCACAGAGAGGTAACACCAGTCCTGGCTTTAAAAAAGGGTTAGAAGCAAAGATGGATTCAAGTGTAAAGAGAGTATTAAAAATAATGAGACAACAAAAAAGTATTATCAATGCCTCTCTAAGCAATGGAATAAGTTATCTGAACATGACTGCAATAGGAGTATTACTGTTTATTACTTTATATCCCCTCTCCCCCTTCTCTCTGTTTATCTTCTACCTCTATCCTATTTGGTACAGTACACCCTTTGAAGTTATGCTTTGCCAAGGGCAAAGATAGTTTGTGTTGGTGCTTTTCTACCTCTAGAGAGAAAGCAACGGCGAGTGTCATTTGAAGGTAGACAGCATCAGATTTGTTCTGTGAGAGCCCTTGCACACTGCAGAGATTTGATAAAAACTTTAAAAATAGAAGAAACCCACTATCAGTGGTACCATCGAGCTCTATGTCCATGGTTATACTGAGAACAAAAATTCTAACTCCATGATTCCAGAGTTTGTGTTCCCATAGATACATGAAAATCCTTCTGAACACAGGCATTGGATCGGCTTGCCCTAAGCTCATAAAGAAGGTGAGCATTCCCATTACCTTTTTTCCACCACAAAATAAGACTTTCTGTTTCTAAAAGCCATCAAATATAAATTAACTAGACATTTTCTTTTTAGTTTAAAGATTTTTCAAATATGAGTCATTTTTCAAAATGAGTTCTCTACATTCCAGGGCAGTGTCCTCCGTGGGCTAGCATAGTGTGTTCATGTGGAGACAAAGGCGACTGTCTGGTGCAGAAATTCAGAAGCTCTTACTGGGTTACCAGATGTTATGGGTTGAATTGTGTCCCCAGAAAAATATGTTGAAGTCCCAATAACTTGTACCTATAAATATGATCTCATCCAGAAACAGGATCCTTGCGGACATAATACAGTTAAGATGAGGTTATTAGAGAGGACGGGGTGGCACAGGCAGAGATTGGAGTGATGCAGCTGTAAGCCATGGGATGTCAGGGGCTGGATTGCCCTCCACCGCCAGAAGCTAAGGAGAGACAAGGAAGAATTCTACTCAAAGTCTCAGATCAAACATCACCCTGCTTACGCCTTGATTTTGAACTTTCAGCCTAAGAAACTGTGGGGGAATAAATTTCTATTGTTTTAAGTCATCTGGTTTGTGGTACTCTGTTATAATACTCTAGGAAACAAGATTATATTGTGTTATAACAATGGCGGGAAGTGGGAATCAGGCTGAACTGGGAAACAACATGAAATTTGTCTCAGAAACCCTTGATTTGGATCTTGGTTTTGCCACAACTCTGCTACATGTATGTTATGATTAATATCATATGCTAACTTAAAATATTTTTACCTGAATTACAAAATGATTACTTTAATCCCTAAACAAATTGTAAAAGTATATAATTCTGTGCAAGTGGTTCAAGAATCAAGACTTGGGACTACTCTACTATTCTAAACTACTAGTATTACTCTGATATGCCCTAATAATTGATTGTATCACTTCAACACTTTTTAAAGAAATATGTTTCTTGATGTCACTGATTTTTTTTTAATTTCTGCTTTGCAAATGTGTTAAAACAGTGTTAAGTAAAGACACAAGTGTTAATAATCATAATGAAGAGAAACTAGAAAACACTTTGCATGTGTGTGAGCTATTGTTGTTGAAAATCTCATTATGACACTAAGCTTGGCTTTGTAGACCACTGCTGTGGACTGAACTGTCCCCCTAAAATTCACATGTTAAATGTCACCATTAAGGAGGTGATTAAGGTTAAATGAAGTCCAGAATGTGGAGCCCTGACAAAAGAGAAGAGACATCAGGTTATCATGTCTCTCTCTCTCTCTCTGTCTCTCCCTCCCTCCCTCCCCTTGGTCTTGGACTTTTCAGCTTCCAAAACCATGAGAAAATAACTTCCTTTTGTTTAAGCCAGCCGTGGGCAAACTATGGCCCACGGGCCGGATCCGGCTGTTTGAAATGAATAAAACTATTGAAATAAAAGACTGTACCCTTTTATGTAATGATGTTTACTTTAAATTTATATTAGTTCACACAAATACTCCATCCATGCTTTTGTTCCGGCCCTCCGGTCCAGTTTAAGAACCCAATGTGGCCCTCGAGCCAAAAAGTTTGCCCACCCCTGGTTTAAGCCACCCAGTCTATGCTGCTTTTTTTTCTTTTTTTTCTTTTTATGGCAGCCTGAGCAGACTAAGACAAACACTGGATGTCTGGCAGGATGAGAGAAGGACTGCATAGTATGAACAGTTTGAGAAAACCTATTCTAAGACAAAATTACTTTCTTGAAAATACATTGTGTCTTGAGTCTTTTAGCAATATTTTGGTTTTATTTTTAACACATTAAGGAGTCATCTGGGGAAGACTTTGCAAAACACAGATTTCTGGGCTACAGGCTCAGAGATTTTGATTCAGAAGGTCTGGGGCAGGGTCTGGGTCTCGTTGTTGTTATTTTCACATTCTCCAGATGATTCTGATGCACAGCCAAGCCTGGGAACCTTTGTGCCACCTCAGAAAATATAGAAGTAATGAATGAAATGTCCTCTTCTCTCTAAACCTGCCTATCCCCCACCCACCTTTTTTCTTACCAAGAAAATGGGCTTAAATTAACCAGAGTGCTGAATTAGAATCAGTGGTAGAAATGTTCTGACGAACAAGAAACTCGTCACTCTCTGGTCCAACAATGAGATGGTGTACACCCGAGCAAGACAAAACCCTCAGGAAGCCCCAGAATTAATGCTGCCTGCCCGACAGATCTGCGACGGACCTCTTGATACTGGTACTCAAAGGGCCTTCTGGATTCATCTGTTTACTTTCTTTTCACTTTTGCATTTTAAAAACATAGTTTTTGTCTCCCAGCCTAGAAACAAGTGAAAATGCCAACATCCTTTCCCCCTCTTGCACCTCATCTCTAATTAGTCACCAAATCCTATTGATTTTGCCTTTTTAAGTTTCTTTCACATTCTTCCCTATATCTCTCCACAGTATCTACCCACAACCTCTGGCATGTTTCTAATTCCTATGACTTCACATGTAATTATTGCAGTTGCTCTGGTTTCCATTGCTTACAGTCATGACCTTCTATGATCTAATCCAGATTAAGGCCCTTTGTATTCTTTGCAGCTTCAGGCAGGGTTTTTCTTCTTTCTGGCTTAACTTCCACAGCATAAACCAAGCCAGAAATGCATATCCCAGGGCCAGTCATGCTGAACTATTTTATTCTCTGAACATCTTATCTCATGATACAAATGAATTTCACACATTTCCTATTGTAAATTGCCATTCTGCTTGGAATGTGATTTCCCTAAAACTTGTCCAATCATACTCATCATTCCTTCCAGACCACCCTAAATGCTGCCTCCTCTGTGAAATGCTACAAATCTTCCCCTGTAGGGATAGCACGGAAAAGGTAATTTCTGTGAATAACTCAAATCTCTGAATAGGCCTGTTCTTGGTAAGAAAAGAGTGTGGGAGGTAAAAACCAAGCTTTGAACTTGTGCCTCGGAAGCCTGGGATGTAAAGCAGAGAGTCTGATGAGGCCTTGATGAAGGGAGAGGCTGGTGCCTGGAGCGAGTCAGTTCTGCAGACTTTGTCTCCTGCAGTACGGCAAGCAGTGAGGGGCAGGCTTGAACCATCTCCCAAGGGAGGGACCCTTTAAGCTGCAACCCTAGGGGCCTTACCACAAGGAGAGGAGGAGGGAAGGAGTTGGAAATTCACGGAGAGAAAGGTAAAATATTGCATTACTCCACAGTCAGCACTGCATTCATAATATCTGAAATTCCTGGAGCTGAACATTTGAGAGGGGCTCTTGTAGAAAACCAGGTCTGTTTTCCTTCCAGGGACTCACTTTGGAAGGTACTTGTTGACAATATTTTCTAGAGAATGATGTAGCTAAATGTTGAAACTTTTTAAAAATACTAACCCTTTCTGAAAAGACTGTGGCCAACTCCCTCAGTATAGACACAGGGCACCCTTGGAATTCTCAAGCCAAGTCGTTACCTGTGAATTCAAGAAGCCACTGGAACTGAAGTCGGTTTGGGGGCTCTGTCAGACATGCACTCTTGGCGTCCCAAACTCGAAGAAAAGCAGTTGTCTCCTCCATGCTTTTCCATCCTGCCTCAGGATCTTTCTCCTCGATACAATCTCACTCTTTCAGTCTCCCATCACATCAGGCTTTGTATCGATCTTTAAGAAGGAAGCCAATGACAAAAGTACCAACGCTGGAGTCAGGAGAACTGGGATCGAATCCAGCCCTGCCTCTGACCAGATGTGTGACTTCAGAAAAGGTCGTGCACGTCTTCCTTTTCTCAGGTGGTATCCGCATCTCTACAGAAATAAGGTATACTGTATGTTAATGTCCAAGGTGTCTACAATTCTCTGGACTCTGATCAATAAATTTATACCAAATTTATTATTTATATTGAGAGTGGAGAAACACCTCCATTTACCAGCCATAGCCTTGGATAAGTCAAGTCATCTCTTCACTTCCCTAGGCTTCAATACTAGTGCCACATTGCCTGGTGTTCAACCCCCGTTTTGCTAGCTACTGGCTGCAAAGATTGCAGAACTTAACCTCTTGGAACCAGTATACCAGTCTCAAAGATGAGACTATATCCCCATAAGGTTGTTGCAAAGATTAAATGAATTAACACACACAGACATGTGTAGGGCACAAATAGTAAGAGCTCAATAAATGTCAGCTACTCTTACCATTCTTATTATCCTGATAAAATGAGCATAACAACCTGCTTTGAACTCTTCCCGTGAGTCATGATAATGTAAGTCAAAGTGATTTGTAAATGTAAAAGTGCTACTTTAAGTTAAGGATTTATAGAAATGTTCAGCAACTGGTGACTGGATTTTTTAAAAGGTGCCGAATCCATACGATGGAAAACAATTCAGCTATTGATAGGAAGTACTGCTACAAGCGATGTGCGGAGGGACCCAAAGCCAGACACAAAATATTGCCTACTTACCCCCACCAATCTGCACATTTAAAGAGACCAAAAGCAGATCAGCAGTTGCCTAGGACAGGGGGTGGGAGCAGGGGAGGAGGGCACCTCTTAGGGCAATGGAAACGCTTTACCACTGGATTGTGGTGCTGCCCCGTCACTCTATAATTTAATAAACCACTGAACTGTCCACTCACAATGGGTGATGTTATGTTATATAAATTATACCTCAATAAAGGCATTTAAATAAGTAAATATAAAGTTAAAGGGTCATTATCACCTAATATGTTCATTGCAAAGCATGCTTTAAAGAAACGCACAAATTATTTGAAGTTGCTAGGTTTTGTGAAAACAGTGAAAGTGCTTTGGAAGTTATGTCTTTCAAAGTAATACACAAAGTAAATAATATGACTAATAAAAAATAATGCTGTGTGCATGTTAAGGATTCTGTGATTGGCCCACCACTACCCCTAACACATACACACCTTCACTACCAGACACTCCCACAGAAATCCCCCGCCTCGGTGAGCTTGAGTCCCACAGCCTCCTCATTCCATAGCCCAGCTCTCCTGGAACCCCCTCAGCCCACCCCTGGAACACACTGCCATGGAATAGACAAGAGCAGGCTTTAGAGCCAGTCATGTGTTCAAACCTCACCTCGGCCACATACCACTCCTTGTCTGGAGGCAAAGTGTTTACCCCTGGGGTCCTCCTTTTCCAGAGGGTGGGAGACAGGCATGAGGCAGAAAGATTAGCCCTACACTGAGCGAGCCTAGTCATACTCTAACACCTTTCCAAGCCCAGGTCGGCCCCAGTTCCTCCACAGAGGCTCCTCTGCTCCCCCAGCACTTTCATGTAGTAACTCATGAAAGTGCCTTCACTTCCCTTGACTTTGAGCGCCCGGAGGGCAGGGACCAGGTACACCTCTTTCGAACTCCGGGTTGGGGGTGTTCAAGAAATATTTAGTGAAAATGTGTCAACTATTCCCACTTTTAACCGAGTGAGCTGTTTTTCACGATCACTTTTAATGAAGAATGGTGTCGAATGTGAGGGAGATCTGGCTGACTTCTGTCACCCGTTGATTGCCAGCGTTGACTGGGCTGATCTGGCTGGCTAGGCTGGTGTCCCCTTCCTCCCTCACTGCTGTGGGCTCGGTCGAAGAGGACAGCCTTCCCCCATGGAGGAGAGGACCGTTCTCCAGTCAAAGGCATACTAGAGTAGCTGTTCCCCTGCCAACACCTCCAGACAAGCTCTCAGGAAATGTGTGAGGATGAGCCACCGTCCATACTTGTGCTGGCGGCTTTGTTCCATGCTAGATTGCTCCTGACAGCCCTAGTCTGTCTGTCTTCTTTTCTTATGGAAACAAATATTAACATGTGCCAACATGAAGAAATAGCCAGTTTGTGGCCACTGAATGGAGCTTTTTCTTAGTGCAAGGCCAACTGTTTCGTAATGGTTGGACCTTAATGACATGTTCTAATCAATTAAGTTAACCAACCTAGATTCATTATTTTGCTCCCTATATTATGAGGTTGGTGAACACCATTA
Organism: Myotis nattereri; assembly: GCF_964212035.1. NCBI lineage: Eukaryota > Metazoa > Chordata > Mammalia > Chiroptera > Vespertilionidae > Myotis > Myotis nattereri. The sequence goes on from NC_138081.1 coordinate 45,987,513, forward strand.
GCTAATAGAGTCAATAAATAAATATTTTAAAGAGAAAATGTCTTTTTTCAAAGGTTTTGCTGATAACTGTTGTCAACTGAATAATATGCTCACAATATTTTGTCATTCCCAGGCCCATGTCTACAGCCAATCCATAGCTAATATGTACTCTGAGCAAGATATAAGACTTTGCTATGTATCATAAGCTACTGATATCTGGGGGTTATAATTTGTAACCATAGCATAACTTACTGACAGTGGACTAATGCAGAAAGCTACCTATAGACATTTCATAATCTCCCTCTGGCCTTTGTCACACCACAGACATAGAATGAAATTTGAAGCTCATTCTTTGAAAGCAACAGTAAAAGAGATTTTTTTTAAAAAAAAATATGTCTTAGGGTTATTGCAATATCTGGTGGGATAACACATGGAGAGCACCTAGGATTGTGTGAGTTCCTCCCACCACAACTCCTTCCCTTCCCATTTTATTCCCACTTCCATGATGGAGGTGGGAAACCACAGGCAAATGTCTACTAGGGTCTTGACTTTTTTCTGGACTGGTGATATGGACAGGCCATACACAGTCTCTACCTTATGAAGCTTCTAGACTAACTCTCTCATGAAATGCACCATATGCATGCTTATTTCCTCAGACACTAAAGTACGTTTCCAGCATCCAAATGGAAAGCTAGGAAATGTGATTAGGATGTGTCTTGGAGCTGGAGCCATGTTCATCATTTTCTTACTCCCCACCACTACCAACCACCCCTCCTCCTATACACACACTACGGGGCCCCCACCTCCAGCTGATAATCCCTGACCCTCCTGACTGGTTTAGATCGCCCCCTTCTGTGCTTCCCATAGCACCCTGACCTCCCTCTTCTCCAAATCATTACTTTGGATTGGATTTACTAGTTTATGAATTGGTCTTTCCACTAGATCCTACAATCAGTAAAAGAAGAAGTTATATCTTCTTTATTGTATTCCTAGAAGCTGTCTCATGCCTGGTACAGGGTGGGTGTTAACCAACATTATTTGAATGAATGAATAAATTTGATCAATTAATTCCTTCATAATGACTTTTGAGTTCTCACTGCAAGTTGATGAATTTGTTAGGCCATGTGCCTGGGGCTCCACTCAATCCTTATAGATGTTTTTTAATGGACAAGGAATTCTTCATTATGAAATTGGCATGTGATTTACATCTACCTACAATCTTAAAGCACTCATAGAGCCCCATGGAAATTCAAATGAACAAGCCACAAATTGAATTATCAGCTCCTAATTAAGCAGATGTTGACTTTCATTAATACTGGTAAAATATATCCCAGAAGTTAATTAATAGCTTGAGAAGGCAAGGTATTCTGAGGTATGTTCAGAAGAGTTTCCAAGTCTCATATATGCTTCTATAGTTGCTTACCTTGCAATAACCAATGAGTTGGCAAGCTAATTTACTAAAAAAAGAACAGAATGAACTCAAATTTCCTTCATCTTTTGGAAGGACTCCAGAGTTGCCAGTGTCCTTACTTGCCCCTGAGATATCTAAAAACTTTGATCCTAGGAGGTTCTTTTTAAAGATGAGGAGTGATTCTTGGTCTGTTGATTTTTATATAACATCTCTATCATCAAACACATTTCAAAATAATGACTTGGAAGCAACATCTTTCTTTGGTAGGAAAACATCCTTCCAGCCCATCCTCCTGTTGGGTCCACTTAAGTCTTTTCTCTTTGTGTAGTAGGGTGAATAGAAGCAAATCACGATTCAAAACTACAGTTTACCAACCTTCCTTTCTCTTGATCAGCAAAATTTCCCTTCACACCCACCACCCAGCCCCTGCCGATGCTGAGAGGCACTCCAGAAGGCAGTAAGAGGGCACATATGTTTGCTTTCTGAATTGAAGTAGGATTTCATTTGTTTTACAATTGCCAAGTTACCAAAAAAAGAGAGAAAGCCTTCTCAGTTCAGTAATAAGGCTGCACACAAGAAAGGCAAATGTGAGGCAGGAATTGGGGAACAACATGGGTTATCTACAGAGATTCCAGGGTCCTTTTAATCCAGAGATTGTAGCAAGCTGTCTACATAACGTATTGTTTGAATCAGATTTCCTATTTCATTCTATGGTTCCCCATCTCTTCTCTCCCATATGCCAAGGTTCTAGTTCAAATAATTTGAGTCCCCCCCTCCAAAAAAAAAAATACCAGGGAATCTACCTACATAATACTTCAGGGTGCCCTGGCTGGTTTGGCTCAGTAGATATTGTGTTGGCCTGAGAACTGAAGGGTCCCAGGTTCAATTCCAGGCAAGGGCGCATGCCTGGGTTGCGGGCTCAGTCCCCAGTGGGGGGGGGGGGGGGGGGGGGAGGCGTGCAGGAGGCAGCTGATCAATGATTTTCTCTCATCATTGATGTTTCTATCTCTCTCCCTCTCCCTTCCTCTCTGAAATCAATAAAAATAAAAATATTAAAACAAAACAAAAACAAAAACTTCAGGGTTTCAGAGCCGCCCAAGTTCCTGACAGGAAGTAACCAACGAGCCCTCCAGAAGCTCCTGTCAGCAGTGCCATGATTCTATATGAGGTCCCTCCCAAGCTACCTTCTCTGGCCTAAGCAGGCGGAATAGGAGGAAGAGCAGGAAGCCCTCAGCCAACCTGAAATATCAGCCCCAACCACCCACCCCTTCTCCTTTTCTTCTCTGCTCGCTCCACCTCTCTGCCCCCTCATACTTCCCCCCTCCCTAATTTTCTCCATGTGTTCCTCATAGCCTTCTTTTAGGAGCAGAAATAGAATATTGGGGACTAGCTATATTATCATTACAGCGGCTATAATGATAAGAAATATTAATCATGCTCTGTTAACCATGATTGTTCTGTTGTGATTAGAGAAAGCACATTCTAACGTGGCTGGGAGTCCTATGCCCTGGGACATATGAACTAACAGAACGCAGTCCATCCTCCTTCGAGGAGAACTGCCTGTCATTATGGAAGGATTTACAACCTCGTGGCTGAAATAAATGTAGTCCCGGAGGCACCCACCCTTTGCAACCCCCAGCCCCTATTGCCTGTAATCTGGTCCTGGAGGCACCAGGAGGCACCCGCCCTCTCTGACCTCTCAGCCCGCATTGCCTGTAACCTGTAACCATTATACCCTGCCTACTTTCCCATGCCTGTAATTCTCACTTTCCCTTCTACCCAATATAAGCAGCTGGCTGATGGGGAGGGGCAGAGCAGATTTTTGTGGGTGACCTGCTGCTCTCCCATACAGCCGGCATTACTGGTATAAACGCTCAAGTATGTTTCAGCCCTGTCTCTGCTTAATTGGCTCAGGTAGTAACAGGCAGCCCGGACCCCTTGGTTGTCTGGTTACACTTCTTCCCTTCCCTCTCCTTAAGCATCCACTGGAAGTTAACTGTAATTCCCCCCCCCCCACCCCCCCACCCACCCCAGAGCAGAGAGAGGGTTTGCCTGGAGGAGCTGCAAAGGCAAAGTCCAAACCTGCCAGCTCCTCTCTCCCCACTCCCCTCTCCCCCCTCTCCCCTCCTCAGGCTGGCCCCAGAAGAGGCAAAGGAGTCTGCCTCTCCTTGCACTAACTGGCCCTTATTCTGCCTGAGCCGCAGCGAACAGTGCGCTCCAGAGGTGTGACCCTTTGTCCACACCTCCAAACCCCGGCCAGGTTTATAGCGTGGACAGCGCTGCCCTCTAGCGTCCCCAACCCGGAGCCCTGAGGGCGCCATCAGCTCCAGAATTTCTCGTTCACAGTCCAGGCAGGACCTGAGCTGCTCGGAGCTGCGACCTCCAGGTCTCCTCCACCACCGCCGCCTCCCTGCACCCGACCCACCTTTTCATCACGCCCGCCCCTTCTCCGCTCCGTGGTGCGCGGGGCAGCGGCAGCCCGTGCGCTGATTTAATAGCCCGGCGCGCGCTGCTGCTGCTCTTCCCCGCGCTCGCCTCCCGCAGCCGGGCGCCCGGACTTGGCGGAGCGCAGCGCCCGCCGCCCCGTGCGCCCCGCTCGCTCGGTCTGGCCGCAGCCCAGGGGCACCGGCGCGGGCACAGGACGCTGGAGGGGACCGTACCCCGGGACTCAGCGTACCCCACCGCCGGGTGTTGCAAGAAAAAGGAGCGGGTTCCGAGAGAGACTCCGGGAGCCAGCGGGACGCCCCAGTTCTCCCAGTCGACGCGGCTGCTCGCACCGTCCGTCCACCAGGTGAGGGGCGCGCGCCCGACCCCGCCGACCTCGGCTTCCCGGCTCTCCCACACCCCCCACCCCAGACCAGGGGCTCGCGGTCTGCCCGGGGTATTTTTGCTCTCAGGCACACAGGCGACGGGATTGGGGCAGGGGGCGGGGAACTATGGGGGTCGCCTGGGCATGGTGCCTGGTGCCTGCCCCCTGGGCCTCTTAATAAGGAACGCATTTCTCGGTCAAGCTCCCTCCCCCTCCCCCCAACCGTGGGAATTTGAATGTCGACATTGTATATAACTGTGGTTTATGAATTATATCCTGCTTCCTTGCGAAAGGAGTTGAAGAGGCTTAAAAATGAAATCAACGGGAAAGGGGTTCTAGGAGGAAAAACTTGAGTGGAAATCACGCGGAGGGGGGTGGGCGGGGTGGCTGTGCTTCGGAACCCTCTGGGGGAGGAGGCGATTTCAAAGCCAAAGCTCATGGAAACCTCTGATTGGCAAGGATGGCAGGGCTGCTCCAGCCCTCACACAATAATGGTGTGCTTAGTCCTGCAAAGAAAACACTCTGGTGGGGAAGTGACGGGGCTGACTCGTTTCCTTCAGTTACAAAATAAAGCTTGGGAGTGCACGTGAAGAAGGGAAGTTTTGTCTTAAGCGATTTCCACTCGAGGAAATACTGCAAGGTGGGAGACTACTCCCCTTGCTAGTGAAAGCGAAAGGGAATGGAGGCTAAATGGAAGTGGGTTCTGCCATCAGGGGATCATAGATGGTTTCGCATTCTTCAAATAGACTTTGTATGTTTCTGCCTGCGCCCAGTTTTGGAGAGGACCTTCTTTTCAACCCAGCCCTGCTTGTCCTTGGGTTAGAAGGATGAGGTCGAGGGTGTCAGCATCCCAGGGAGCTTCTTCCTAACCTTCCTCATTGTCCTTCCCCGCCTCCTGCACCAAATCTGAGTCCCGCGGGGAATAATAGATGGACAAATGGGTTGGAGGAGGGTGTTTGCCCCCAATTATTCGGAGTTCTCCTACCATTCGTCTTTTACCCTTAGCTCCAAGCAGTATATCCTCCTGCTCTGAACTTGACATTGCTCCAGAATACATATTTGCCAATAGTTACACATTCAGACGTGACCTTAAACACCAGGGTGGGCCTGTGAGACTGGGGCTTTCCTGAGTTAACCTTGTTCCTGGTGCAGCAAGTAGGGGCCGGGGTGTGACTCCCTGTGCTGCCATTTCCATGGGGAGCATCTTTGAAATCCCTTTGAAAGACATATTTCAAATAAAAGAGGAGATTATGAGCCAGCCTTTCTCTTGTGGGTGCACTTGTATTCCTGCTGAATTAAATGACATGACCCTGTCTTCCACAAATAAACAAGTGGAGGCATTTGAGGCCCACTTAGCAATTTCAGAAAGTATGCCTGCCTGTCTTTTTCCTCCCTTCACAACTTTAGCCCCCAGACAACAGATCTCTGAAAATGAAGTGGGCCACCTAAGTGGGATTCAGCTCCATTTCTGTATCATGTTTAAAGCCAAGTATGTTACTTGTTTCTGAAATGGCATAGCACCCCCACAACGAATCATTTTGCTGCCGAGAGGTGGGAGAAGTGCTTTTGCTCAGGTATTTCATCACTAGGAGAGAGCTATTCAGAGAAACTCCTTTAAATCCTGATTCATCATTGTTGATAGAACTTAACGATTATGTCATCATCACCCGATATGGGCTGTTGAAGCCCAAGGATTGCTGTATAAATTGAGACTTGTGATGCTAGAGCTGGAAAGGAGCTCAAAAAATAATGCAGTCAAGACTGGTCCTCAGCGAATTGGTATAATCATGCCTACATATCCCTTTAAGTGGTCATTGTTTCTCTCAGGAAGATTTCCAGGGATGAAGACTTCACAGATGGTTATTATATCAAAAAGCATTCAAATTAACCATTTATTACCACCAGCTGGCAAGTTTTAAATGCTACAGAAATCGACATCACAAGCGTAGTAAACTCAAGTTTTCATTCTTTTCTCTTCTCCTGCCGTTAACAGCGGCTTTACAGAGTTCTCTTCCTAGACCAAGTGCTTCTGGGGATCCTCCTGGACACGCCAGTTCCTTGGGCATGTGTTGAGATGGGAGTCATAGCCTCCCTTGCATCTCACCCTGATATCACCTTTGCTAGCGATTGTGGTATCTTTTCCAAACATTTGCTCCCATTTCTTTTTATTGAAGCCCGGTCAGCATTGATCATGTAAATGAATTTCTTTGGAGGAAAATCACCACGTTAGGATTTCCCAGAGAGGGTATTTAGGAAGAGACAACATCCAGGACACATCTCTAGCCCAGGTGGCACTGGAGTATGTTCCCACTCCCTGCTGCTTGATGAGGTTATTATTAGAGAGCCAAGTGAGATGCATCACTAGCAGCACCCCATCCCCACCTGCTCAGGCTCCTCTCTGTCAACATATTCTACCACCACCACCACCACCACCACCACCACCACCAAAGCTTCAGAGTTAAAGTGGATCCCTGTTCAGAAACCTCAGGCCCTGGCACGTTAGGTCATCGTCTCATTATTCAAACATCCTGTTCCCTACTTCTCACCTTTACACTCAGGTCGGTTATTTTTCCATGTTTCTGTGGTCCTTGGAATTTTATTTCTATGCTACCATTTAAAACATCTAAATCTACTACTTTAATAGGGGAAGGCCTTCCCTCTATTTCTATTGGCTCATTTACATAAAAAGCTTGAGGCTGCTCAAGAGGTGAATTTCAACCAAGTAGGGATTTATTATTCATACCATATGTTATCAAGGCCATCTTTCAGGACAGAGGTGAATCTGGACATCTCATGCCTTAGGCTTCTTTCTTCTCTGCCTCCCATATGTTTATGCATGTGAAATTATATGAAAATAAACTCCAGGGAAACACAGACGATGAGTATGCTAAATGGGGGAGGGGAGGATGGATGGACAGGGAAGAGAAAAGAGGGCAATGGAGCAGTGGGCAGTGGGCCGCTGACTTCTTTGTTTCCTCCTCCCTGAGTCATTTTCTGGAACCAGCATTGTGGGCCCTAAAGCTTGGGGCCCAGGTGAGTCAACTTACCAAAGTTCATCTTCCTGGGAATAAAAGGATGTTCATCAGTATCCAATCTACTTTTTATGACTTGGTATACCTTTCCACTTTTTGGAATTAAGAGACCGAGAGCAAGAATTTATAAAGATCATTCAGTCCATTGGTATATTCCTGAATCACAACAAATTGGTAAAATCCTTGAGAATTCTAATACAGTTTAATTCTAATTTTATTAGTTCTTTCTTTTGGGGGTAAGGGGGTCTCACCCACTATGGATTACTAATCACCTGGTTCACTGTGGTCCTTGTCTTAACAGATGTCAGTACTTTTTTTCATGATTGTATTCCCCTAAGACATGTGAAATGAAAAATCTATAGCCTACATAAAAATCTATGTATAATAGGTTCATTGTTAGAGCTCTCTCCTGTTGGTTAGTTCTCAACGCATTCAGTTGTAGGATTAGGAAGACAAACTCCTTTAGAAGAACCTGTGAAAGCCCAATCTGGATCATTTTAAACTGCAAATTATATGAGGAATGAGTATCTCAAGATTTTGGTTATCAGTACAGACCAGATGGAAGGTCTTTATGAAAATCTGACATGAGAAGAAAATAATTTTTATAGCAAAAAGATAAAATTTTAAAAAATAGAAACCAGTAGCAGCAGCAGCTTAAACTCCCAGATCCTTCTATGACCCATCTACCTAAAATGCCCAAGTAAAGCAAAAACAGACCCCTTAGCTGCAGCTGCTCTTTAACCCCCTTATTAGATAATCAGCTGGCATGTCCTGATATTTCCATGGGATTTGAGAAGGATCTGACTTGAGGTTAAAGTAGGGTTTTGTTGGGACAGTTCCCCCAAGAAAGTCAAATCTGTGTCAAGCTTTGTATTCTTGGGAATCAAAGACAAGCCAGAGAATCATTGAGAAGTAAACTGCACCAAATGGATAGTGAGATTGATAAGCAATACCTTCTCAAAAGTGCCTTCAGCTACAATACCCTAATGATGTTCAGAGTTATCGTAAGTCCATTCATCTGCACTGGGAGGAGGGGGACGGGAGGAAGGAACTAACATATGAGGAGTGTCTGCTGTGCTTCAGGACCTGTGGTAAGAACTGCACATGTACTCTTTTATTTAATCCTCGCAAAAGCACTGCAGGGTAAGTATTACCAGCCCCACAACTTATTGATTCATTAAAACCCTGTATTTTTCATCCAAACTCCTGACCTGCCATCCTTTTCAGGGAGCTACTAACAAGCCAGAGTGAGTGAAGTGAGGGCACACAGAGGATTAGCTAAAGAAAAGGTTTAAGAAGTGAGCTGCTCATAGAGGAGATCCTGTGAATTTGGACTTTACCCTGAAAACCTCCAGGAATCATTTTAAAATGTATATATTAAGAACAATGTACATACAGGAAAATGTGCAAATCAGAAGTGTTAAGCTCAGCAACTTTTCCAAAATTGAGCACACCAGCAAGATAAGAAATGGAACATCCCCACTACACAAGCTCCCTTCCTGTCCCCACCCAGTCAGGACTGCATCCTCCTCCCTAGATGTCACCACGACCTGCATTTCAACATCCTAGACTATTTTGAGTTTTTTAATCACATAAGTTGTACAGGATGATCTCTTTTGTGATTTAGCTCAATGTTCTACTCATAAGATTCATTTATGTGTATGGTTTGGCCAGTAGCTCATTCATTCGTTGTTGTTGTAATATGGCGTTGTATTGTACAAAGGTGCCACCGTTTCATTATCCATTCTGCTATTGATGGATATTTGAGGTGTTTCCAGGTTTCTGCTATAATAAATAATGCTTCATTATAGTATTTTAAGCTGTTGCCCAAAATAATTAGTTTGGTGTTATAGAGAGCTCACCCTGGCTGCAATATGGAGTGGAAGGGAATGGGTCTGGAGGAGGCAGGTACCATGAGAGCCCAAACTAGGCAATAGCAATAGACATGGAGAGAGGGAAATGGAAACAAGATGAACTGAGGCTGTAGGGGAAGAAGGAAAGGATGACATGCAGAGAGTAAATGGATGCAAGGAGTGAAGGAATGTATGGAATGCAGGACAATTCCCAGGTTTCTAGACCTGGTAAATAATGTTTTCTTTCACCAAAAACAGAACAGGAAAATGAATAAGAACATATTTGTTGGATCTCAGAAGATTAAAAGAGCCTGGCCAGTGTGGTCAGTGGTTGAGTGTTGACCTATGAACCAGGAGGTCAGGGTTTGATTCCCAGTCAGGGCACTTGCCTGGATTGCAGGCTCTATCCTCAGTACGGGGCATGCAGGAGGCAGCCAATCAATTATTCTCTCTCACCATTGATGTTTCTAGCTCCCTTTCCCTTCCTCTCTTTGAAATCAATAAAAAAAAATTTTTTTAAAAAAGGAGGTTAGCCTTAACCGGTTTGGCTCAGTGGATAGAGCGTTGGCCTGCAGACTCAAGGGTCCCAGGTTTGATTCAGGTCAAGGGCATGTACCTTGGTTGCAGGCACATCCCCAGTAGGGGGTGTGCAGGAGGCAGCTGATCGATGTTTCTCTCTCATCGATGTTTCTGACTCTCTATCCCTCTCCCTTCCTCTCTGTAAAAAAATCAATAAAATATATATTTTTTAAAAAAGGAAGTTAAAAGAATTGCCCAAGATGACTCCAAATCTGTGTTTCTGTTGCAAAGCACGTTGTTTCTCCCCTGTCTCCCACCATGCCCCTTCCTCCTGCAACAGCACCCTCACACCCCCAATTTGTAATGGGTAGTCACCTAAGAAGGAACAACAACTACTACTTCACATTTCCTGAACTGTCGACCTATGAATCATTTGCTTTTCCTTTCAATTTTGTCTCCTTTTAGCAACATAATCACAAGAAAAGAAGGAGATGATGATGAATCAGCTAAAACTTTTTTTTTTTTTTTTTTACCTTTTAAGACTACAAGACAGAATTCAGGACAAGAGACTGGAAATAAAGGAAATAGCATGTAGACGGCCTTGTGCTGTTCTGGTTGGTTGGTCAGGAGGACAGACCCAGTTAAGAAACATGCAGGGAGGCAGGTTCCAACACTTCTGGAAGGACTTTCTACACCAGCGGTTCTCAACCTGTGGGTCGCGACCCCTTTGGGGGTCGAACGACCCTTTCACAGGGGTCGCCTAAGACCATTGGAAAACACATATATAATTACATATTGTTTTTGTGATGAATCACTATACTTTAATTATGTTCAATTTGTAACAATGAAATTGGGAGTCACCACAACATGAGGAACTGTATTAAAGGGTCGGGGCATTAGGAAGGCTGAGAACCACTGGTCTACACTCTCCGAAAATGCCCTTAGGCTGCCTGGGAGGTGTGGCCTCGGCGTCCCTGGGAAGTGCAGTGTCTTTGGGGGCACGTCACAGGTTGGGTTCTCCTTACTCTGAGAGAAACATACTCCACAGTGGGACTTACTGTGCAGGATGTTTATTAGGGAATGCCCTTGGGAGCCACACTGGAGGAAGGGAAGGAGGCAGGATTGGTCAGAGGGAGAAGTTGAGCTGCAAAGTGGACCCAGCAACAGGCTCACCACCATGGTGGTGGTGGTGGTGGTGGTGGTATGTGTCTGAGTTAAAATAATGCAGCAGAGTTGTCCCAAACTAGGTCAAAAAGATTGGGCTTTTCAACTGCTTCCAGCATCAGGAAGTGAATGCAGGCTGCGCGGGACTGTCATGATCTTGGGGGAGGCACTTCTCTGCCACTGAGGACATCCTTAAAGGGCGGACAGTTGAAGGCTATCTTGACCCAATCCCAGAAGCTGGGCTGCAAGCCCTTTCTTTCTTCTTTATTTTGTGACATGTACTTTTTTAAAATTATTAAATGCATTGGGGTGACTTTGGTTAACAAGGTTATATAGGTTTCAAGTGTGCAGTTGCCCTTTTTTGAGGAAAGATCTGGGTAGCATGTCTGTTCCATCCCAGGACATTTTTATATGGATTTCAGCGGCAGAGGACTAAACCAGATAACTATCCAGGCTCCTTCCAACTCTGAGATCTGCATTGACTTATTTCATTATACCAAGGTTTCCAAGCCATTGAGAATTTACAAATTGTTATAAGTAATTTGCCTTTCATCTCTCCTCCCTTCCATTTCAGCAAGTGACTATACCACTCAAAGCGGATGGGTGGCAAGACCCCTTATAATAAACATGCGTGGCTCCTTGATGCAGAATTTCTCATATGAAGGTAGAGAGGGTACACTGCCAACTGTCTTCAGAAGGAATTTTTAGATGATCACAAAGGGACTGTGTGTGTGTCTGTGTGTTGGTAATGCCTGTATTTAATGCTTTAAAAAGAGTTTACTTTAAACTGCTCCATTATGATTGGGCCTGCACTACAACTGAAATATACCTGAAAAACTGCTCCTAAAAAAACCTCTCCTTACTATCTCAGCCTATTCGACTCAGTAACACAGTGCCCTGCAAAGGGATTTTGTGCTGTACACTTTTGACAAAGGACTGGCTGATACTTGCCAACCCGAAGGACCTCTCAGCAGATCCTGCTGGGAAACCCTATTCTCACAGTAGACACAGCAGCCCCCGAACTGGAGACGCTTTCTCTGGCCTTGGGATTCATTCCATCTTTGCCTTCAGTTCTGGGGGTGCTACTCCGGCTCCCCCACAACTGCAGGTAGTGGATCCCTACCAAGAGCCACACCACAAAATTTTAATGGCTGATCCCAGCTCCATTCTTGAGCATTGTTTGCTTTTTCTCCCATATTTGGTCTTCTTTCAGAAATAGTGTCAGCGTCTGCAGAACGTTACTATAAAAGAAACATGGTCTTTTAAGAAAATGTCACTGGTTGGGGGGCTTGTTGTGTTAGTTTTCTGTAATTTTTACTTCAGTTCTGCAGTTTGCTTCTATCGGTTGTAATCTTATGCTCCCCTCACTTTGTTCTTATCGCCTAAAGTAAATTCTGTAATTGTTCTGTGCTCAGCGCTGCCATCGCTAAAATGTGAGTGACAATTTCTGCCTGTAGACATACTATGAGGAATAAAGAACAGGTAGTGCAACATGGGCTGTGAGGAAATGTTTGTATTATTACAATTATTATCTTTATCATTATTCTTGTGTGGTAGAAATAACGTGAATCTAGGTGAAGAATGTGATGCTGGCCTTGCAGAAAATAGAGAGATGGGTCCAGGCTGAGTTCCACTGCCCTGAACCCTATCGGCAGGAACTTTTTTTATTATTATTATTATTATTATTATTATTTTAAATTTTATTGTTTAAGGTATTACAAATAGTAGTACATATGTCTCTTCTCCCCCACTCCAACCCCCACCCACTGACCTCCCTCCGGCCTCCCCTACCCCTTGCCACTTGCCCTCGTCCCCTCGCCCCCAGTGTCTTGCGTCTGTTGGTTGTGCTTGTAAGCGTGCATACAAGTCCTTCGGTTGATCTCTTACCCCTCCAAACCTCCCCTACCTTCCCGCTGTAGTTTGACAGTCTGTCCGATGCTTCTTTGCCTCTGGCTATTTTTGTTCAACAGTTTGTAATGTTCTTTATTATCCATAAATGAGTGAGATCATGTGGAATTTACTTTTCACTGACTGGCTTATTTCACTTAGCATAATGCTCTCCAGTTCCATCCATGCTGTTGAAAATGGTAAGAATTCTTTCTTTTTTACAGCAGCATGGTATTCCATTGTGTAGATGTAACACAGTTTTCTAATCCATTCATCTGGCAGGAACTTTTCTCTTTTATTTGCTAAATGTTGCCTCTGATCAGGTATGTTCTCAAGCCCCAGAGAATGCCCTTGAGTGCTACTTTCTCCAACCACTGAATCTACACACTGGATTTATTCACATCCCTCCTTTAGAGATGCAGGAGAAGAAACCAACTGGAGTTCCAATTGTTCTGCACCCAAAAAGTCACAATTTCTGCATGCTCTGTAGTGGTGCCTCTCAAACCTTTGTGTGCAGAAGAAACACCTGGAAAGCATGCTAAACCTTAGGTTCCTGGTCCTCACCCACAAAGCTGATTGTCAGTAGGGTAGTGTGAGGCCAAGAATTTACACTGTTCACGAACTCCTAGGTAATGCTGATGCTGCTAGTCTGCAAACCACATTGTGGGGGGCACAGATCTGCGGGGGTCAGCATGACATACAAAACTTGACTGGGTCAAGGCAGCCTTCATGGGGAAAGCAAACTGCCTTTCAAAGTGAGCAAGAATTCACATCGATAAGCCAATCAGTGCTCCTCTCAAAGGCTGTCAGAAGCTTATAAAATTCAATAGATAGCCATATTTAAAAAAACTAGCAAACTAGAAATAGAAGAAATAAATTTCTTAATAAACTAGAAATTTCTTAATAAACTATAAAAACTAAAAAAAAAGTATACACACGGTGTCTATAGATTCAATTACATTTTGAAAATGAAATGTATTTTATTTCATTTATTAATTATTAATTATTTAATAATTAATTGGACAGACTGTCAAACTACAGCGGGAAGGTAGGGGAGGTTTGGAGGGGTAAGAGATCAACCGAAGGACTTGTATGCACGCTTATAAGCACAACCAACAGACGCAAGACACTGGGGGCGAGGGGACGAGGGCAAGTGGCAAGGGGTAGGGGAGGCCGGAGGGAGGTCAGTGGGTGGGGGTGGTGGGGGAGAAGAGACATATGTACTACTATTTGTAATACCTTAAACAATAAAATTTAAAATAATAATAATAATAATAATAAAAACACTGCCTTTATAATTATTTAATTAATAATAATAATAATAATAACACTGCCTTTATAATTATTTAAAGTGTGTATACATTTCTGGGACACCCTGTAGAACAGAACAGTTTTTCACAGTAAGAACATCTTTCTGAAACAATAGCTAACATCATGCTTATTGGTAAAGTACTATAAAGATGAAACAACCACCATTATTTAACACTCCTCTGAATGTTTTGATCAATGCACTAGACAGAAAGCAAACAAAAAAGTAACAAAAAGAAGAGAAAAAAAGAAAAGAAAAGAAAAGAAAGGTGTTAAAAATTTATACATTTTGGTCAGGCTGTATTATTATTATTTACAGATTATGGAAGGGATCATTGAGACTTGCCTCTTTTTTTTTTAATTTACTTTATTGTTGAAAGTATTATAGATGTCCCTCCCCCTGCCCCCTTGACCCCTTCCACCTAGCACCCCATCCCCATCACCACTCCCAGGCCTTCACCACACTATTATCTATATCCATGGGTTATGCATGTAGGCATATAAATTCTTTGGTTAATCTCTCCCCACTCACCCAACCCCACCTTCCCTCTGAGATTCCTCAGTCTGTTCCATGCTTCTATATCTCTGCATCTATTCTTAAGGCTGCCTACCACAATATGATAACATATGAGAAGCTGTTCGATGAGGGCTCAATTTAGTATCAGCTGCTCATAGTATTACCTCATAGTACTGTTCTTAGACTGGAATTAGATAATCTGGGTAACAGAAATCTGTAAAAGATAAATTTTCATGTAAAGCCAAGATTTTATTGTTGCTAAATCTAATTCCAAATTGCAAATGGTAATACAAGAACAGCAAACCGAAGATGAAGAGATCTGAGTTGTATACCTTGCTCTGTGTGTGACCTTGGAAAAACCATGGATTTGTTTCATGCCTTAGTTCTCTCCTAAGAGCAATGATGATAACAGCCTTTCCAGGATAAAATGAGCTAGTGGCACATAAAATTATGCTGAAACCTAAAAATTAAATGGTGATGATGATGATGATGATAATGATGGCAACAATAATAAAAAATCATATATTTCAGCTACTGCTTCTTGTTCCTTTGTTGACAATTGAACTAAACAGATGTGATTTTTATGTTTTTAAATATTTGTATCAAATTCTGCTACTTCCAGTTTTTACAGTAATTTCCTATGGCTCAATAGTACCTTGCATTGCACATCAGATATGTTGTCCTGAAAAGTGGATGAAAATAGAATTTTTGGAAACTAAACCATAATTAAAATGCACAGAGGGAGTTTCCATATATTTAGTGGAATTTTAAAATTCATGTGAGATAATGTAATTAGCATTTTTCTGATATAAATCATTATCTTTAATTAGCTTGAATTTTCTGACATATCAAGTGCTCTAGAATTGAGCACACCTGTGCAAATATTCTTCTAGTATATAATCAAGCCTTACAGTTATTAAAGAACTCACAGAACAACCTTTTGAAGTAGGCAAATATAACCAACTCTTGGTTATCTCAAAGAATGTTTTATGTTTCATTCTTGTTTTATCTACATTTCTCACTCTACTCTTACACAAATTTAACAAGTAAAGTTCAAAATCTTCTGTTCAACTACTTTAAGGTTTTTCCCCCTGATTATAAATGAATTACATATTCGTTGTAGAAAATATAGAAAAGTATATAGAATTGAATTAAAATTACTCAAAACCCTGCCACCAAGAGAGGGCTACTATACTTGATGTATTTCTAATCCCCACTCCCATAGTGCTGTTCATCTATATGGGCAGAAAATAGATCCTTCTTTTTAAATAAAATTAGAAGCATACTAAGTATTTTTTATCCAATTAACCTTTTTCAATTAACATTATATCTTCAATATTTTTACATATAATTAAAATATTCTTTAAAAACATTACTTCTAGCCCTGGCCAGTGTGGCTCAGTTAGTTGGGCATCCTCCCATACACCAAAAGGATCCTGGTTTGGTTCCCAGTCAGGGCACATGCCTGGGGTTGCTGGCTTGATCCCCTTAGTGGGCATACAGGAGGCAGCCAATTGATGTTTCCTTCTCACATCAATATTCTCTCTCTCTCTCTCTCTCTCTCTCTCTCTCTCTCTCTCCTTCTCCCCCTCTCCCTTCGTCTCTCTCTAAAAATAAAAAATAATCAAAGTAAATTTTTAAAACTTAGTTCTAATAAGTGTATAATATTGTGAGGATATACCATGATTTATTTAACCAATTATTACTATTGCATTTTTAGGTTGTCACCATTTTTTTCATACAGCATTAGAAAATTATAGTGTCAAAGGAAATTTTTTTACATAAGTCTTTGTCCTTCATTATTCCAATTATTTTAATAAAAATTCATTAGCAAAGGAGTTATTGAAGTCTCTAGGGGAAATTTAAGCTTGGTAATTTAAGTGTGGATAGAATTGATTTACACATCATAGCCTTTTCTTCCCCCTTCCCTCCCTTCCTTCATTTAGCAAAAATGTATAGGTTTTTAGTGCTGGAAATTGCTAAAGCAACAATCTAATTAGGGTGACCATCTGTCATTTTTTGCCTATCTAGCATCCATCCCCCTTCTGTGGCAATAATGCCCTGACTTTCCTTAAGGAGCCACACCTCTTCACTCTCAATCTATATGGTTCAGGTCAAATTGAATATACAGTTTGCTCCAATAGTTACAATGTAAACAAGACCAATCACAGCATCTTGTTCTCCCAGCCACTGTGGTTGGTTCAGTGATCCAGGTCAGACCAATCAGAATCACTGAAACTCAGCTTAGGGTTTACAAGTACCGACAAGGCCCTATACCAACACTGACTTTGGAGATTTGAGGATGTATTCCTGGAACTGCTGGGACCTGGTGTGCGGGCAGGGCCTCCTACAGATAAAAGCTTACGTGGAGGAAGATTCTTTTTGTTTTTAAATTGATTTCGAGAGAGAGGGAGAATTGAACCTACCACCTTTTGGTTTACAGGATACTGCTCCAACCAGCAGAGCCACCCAACCAGGGCAGAGAAAGATTCTTTTTTTTTTTTTTTTTAATATATTTTTATTGATTTTTTACAGAGAGGAAGGGAAAGGGGTAGAGAGTTAGAAACATCGATGAGAGAGAAACATTGATCAGCTGCCTCCTGCACACCCCCTACTGGGGATGTGCCCACAACCAAGGTACATGTCCTTGGCCGGAATCGAACCCAGGACCCTTCAGTCTGCAGGACGATGCTCTATCCACTGAGCCAAGAGAAAGATTCTTGATTGCACTGTTTGAATCTCTGGACCCACTGGTGCCTGATTTAGCATGAACATTGAAGTTTCCCAAGCAAATACATTCTCTTCTTTTGCAAAAGCCAATTTAAGAGAATTTCTGCCTTTGTGTTTGAAAAGATCATTATTAATCCAATGATCTTCCATTCTCAAATGATGAAAATGAGTTATGATTAAGATAGTGTAGGGAAGGCCTGGGGCAGGGGGCAGGGGCAGGCTAGAGGGGGTCAATGGGGAGGAGATATATGTAATACTTTCAACAATAAAGAATTTTTTAAAAAACAAAAGGTAGTGTAGGTACATACTTTAAAACTTTGAGTCGTGGTTAAAACAGATCTGGGGCTGAATCCTAGTCCCATCACTCATGTCACGTGGCCTTTCCCCACCTCAGCTCCCTTACCTCTACAATGAGGAGAATGCTAATACTTACCTCAAAAGAAGGGTTAGATAACTTAATATGTGAGAAGTGCTTAGAGCAGTGTCTCGCACCTCCTAGGTGTTATATAAGTGTGTCCCTGATGCCACCATTGTTATTTTAAAGGCAGAAAATGAAACACAGGAGGGTGAATTTCGCTCATGCAGAGATTTACTGGCCAAGCTAAAATTCAAACTTATGTCTCCTCTCTTCTCTGCTCAGTGGGCCTTTTCAACACTTAATCATGTCAGCGTCTTTATGACAGAGACTTAAGCATTAAGCTTTGAGAGGGTTTCTGTCCAAATATCTGTATATTTCTGTCAAAAGCATTTGCGGGATGTCTAGAGCCCACTAAATAGGTGTATGTTACTAGCAGTGACTAGATCCTATTGTTAGGACTGCAGGTTATAACTTAATAACAATATCTCTTATTATAATAAAGTTGAATTTATTGTTAACGTTATTTATTTTACTTTTTAATCCTCACCTGAGGATATTTTTTTTTCCCATTGATTTTCAGACAGAGTGGGAGGGAGGTATGGGGAGGAGAGAGAGAGAGAGAGAGAGAGAGAGAGACACACATGGACATGAGACACCTTGATTGGTTGCCTCCCGCACACACACCGACTGGGATCAGGGAATGAACCCGCAACTGAGGTACGAGGTACGTGCCCTTGACTTGGAATCAAACCTGCAACTCTCTGATTTGTGGGCTGATGCTCTAACTACTGAGCAACTCGCCAGGGTGTTAACTTTATTTTTAATTAAAATATATTTTATTATAATTTTTATAAATACAAGTGACTGAAAAATAAATACTTGGTACCTTTCCCAGCTATTTTAAATAAAATATACCTCCCCACTAAACCAGATGCTCTTGCGGAATGCTTAAATCATTCAGCATTCAGTTAGTGATCTCCCATTAGCTACTGAGCACTGGGTAGACGTGTTTGCTGGGGAGGCAGCTGGTCTCTCCCAAATGGAAATCAGATTTCATTGCGTCTGGTCAGAGAGAACGTGGCATATGGCAAATGAATACACAGCTGCCTGGTAAATTTTTCCACTGAGAATTAGTCTAATACCTAAATGCACATTGAATAAAACAGTATCTAAATAAGAATATTATATTTGAATTCCTCATCACTGTTAAAGAGTCAGGTCATTCCCTTCAATTATAACAAAGTCGCACTATCTAACTTTAAAAAGTACATGTTACCTAGTATTTAATGCCATACCATTCAAACCCTGCCGGCCTTTTAAATTCTATTGTTAAGTAATTTCAGGCAGTGCAGCTTATTAAAGCTTTCTGAAGGCCTTGGAGAGTTCTGATAGAAATGGAGGACATGGAAGAATGATAGTGTGGTGGGAAGGTCCATGGCTTTAGCAGGGGTGGGCAAACTTTTTGACTCGAGGGCCACAATGGAATCTTAAACTGGACCGGAGGGCCAGAACAAAAGCATGGATGGAGTGTTTGTGTGAACTCATATAAATTCAAAGTAAACATCATTACATAAAAGGGTACGGTCTTTTTTTTTTTTTTTTTTTTTAGTTTTATTCATTTCAAATGGGCCGGATCCAGCCCGCGGGCCGTAGTTTGCCCACGGCTGGCTTAGAGCTTTGGAAAGTCAGATCAACGTTCAAGTACATCCCTGCCATGTCTTGGCTGCCTGGAACAAAGCAAGTTGCTTATCTACCTCTGCCTTAGTTTCCACATGTGTAAAATGGTAGTAATAACATCATGCAATGAGGATGATAATACAAACCTCATAAGATTATTGGAATAAAAATGGGAAACTGCATACAGTGCTGTTAGCATAGCACCTGCTGCATAATAACGAGAGCTGCTTTGTCATTGATTCTAGAGTTTTGCTGAGTTATCTTTGTAGCCAAGGGACAATTATCAAACTTTTCTGGGCCTCAGTTTTGTCAGCTTCACCAGTAACTTGTATCAGATACTGTATAGAATACCTTTTAGGTTTCAAATGCTTTGACAATGCCCACAGGTGTTGGAGTATACCAAAAATCTGTAACGGTGTCCAAGTTGGGAGAACTTCTTAAACCTGTTGTTTCACAGTGAAATTGAGCTGCATTCATTCTCCAAGACTGATCAGTCTTCCCGGGTAAAACAGCAAGGTTCATCCATTCGTGACTTTGCAGCCAGCTGGTGCTCCGAGTTCTCAGCACTGGTTTGCGGAGGAAAGTTCAGTGCTTCCCTGCAGAACTGCCCTCGTCAGGATGCCTTTGCTAGTATTATTGACATTTTTTCAGATTCCGAAATGAAGCTTTATCATAATCAAAGGGCCTCCTGATGTTGACAACTCAGACAAAAGAAACCAATTCACATATGAACTTGGTGCCTGAGGAGCGCTAACATGGATTTTCTCTCCCAACTGTTTCGTTGGATACACTGTCTCTGTGTCTACACTGACCAAGCTAACCTGAAAATCTCCTTAGTGGCCTTTAACTTTGTACTTCACCAAAACAGCCTTGGAAGTATTTATGTTTTTCTTTTCATAAAGAGCTTTAACTTTTTTTTGCCTAGACTCCAAAGTAAGAAATTAAATAGCATGCTTTCAGCCTACACTCTGAAAGCCTCCAGATATCATCATTAAATCTAAATTGATAACTATTTTTTTCCTTAAAAGATACAACTTTTAAAACTAGTGTCATTTCCTAGGCGAATAACTATGGTGATATTCATATGGGCACTCTAGGGAAAAAGATGGGCTAGGGGAGCTCTAGCTGTTAAGCAGATTTTAAACTAATAATAATGACCCTCTTGTAGCAGTTATGTGTTAGCTGATGTTTATACTCACTTTTCAAAACAGAATTGTAGAACGATAAAGGATATATTCAAAACTCAGTTCATCAGAAGAATAAACAATAGGTATGTTTATTTAAATATATCCTGTAAGACTGAGAAAAATCTTTTTCTTCTAATAATATAAATGGAATTTTAGCGGCACACCATATCTTTGTTCCCCAGATTGACTACTGGCCTAAGTACACCAGAAAATAAAATAGAAACTGGATACAGCCAAGCACTGGCAATTATACTTTTATTTGATTGTTAGGAAACTCATAGCTGTCTTTTTGTTATGTGAATTTTTCTTAGGTGAGGCTCTCTTGATTACAAGAAACACATTCCCATTTTTGAATTAGCCTAATCTGAAGGGAATTTATTAGAACGTGCTAGGACATTTGATTAGAGAGAGACATTTGATAAGAGCCAGAGCGAGCTGCTAGGCGGTTATCAAGAACCTGGAACCCAGTGTGGATATGTCTCCCTTTCTCTCCTCCCTCTCTTTCCTACCTCCTCCCCACCCCTCCCTTCCCCTCTTATCCTCTCTCTGAATTAGCTTCCAATGCTTCTGCATGCCCATGGCCAAATGCAGGTGTTCCAAGCTCCTCAGTTTAGATGTCCAGATTGAAACAACTCAGCATCTCTTACTCACAGTTTCAAAGTTTTAGAAAAGAGACTGATTGGCCCAGTTGTAGTTAGGTGCCTACCCCTGGTCCAATCAACAGTGTCCAGGATGTGAGATTATGGAACCCAAACATGGTGACTGAGAATCTAGTCCCAGCAAGACGGGAACAGTGTGCAGAAAGAAAATAAAGAGGATATGGATTATAGATATACTCCCCCCAAAGTTGTCTATTCTTCCTTTTGACACACACACACACACACACACACACTACCTCTCTTTCCATTTATTAAGAGCTCTCTCTGCTATACATGATTCAACCATGTTACATTAAACTACACTCTCACCCCCCTCTTTCTAAAGGGCGCTAATCCAGTCACTCATATCTGGCAGCGGAAACAAAAAGTGCTGTCAATGGGCACCGCTTCTCAAAGTGAACAATTTCCCAATTAGTCCATTTTTTTCTCTAGATCACACTCCATTTTGTTCAGACAACACCCCTTTCCATCCTGCAATGCAGTGGTTAAATGGGAAAATTCGCTTACAAAACCACAAACACTCCCACTTAGAAAAAGGAGCAAAAAAACAAAAATCCTTTCTGTAGCACCGTACATTGGCTACCAGAGCAGAGAATAAATTGCATTCCACAGGACAAGGACTGCAAAGTGAAGAGTATAACATATTTTGTGAGCATCCACTGGTATTATGGTGGGTGGGATCCTTGTTTAATCAACTGTTTCTTCATAACATGATGCAAGTGAGCATATTCTCTCTATGTGCCACCTTACATGACTCAGCCCATCAGTTCCCCCTTCTCTCTGTCGCTCTGTTAATTGTAGCCTTCTCTGTTGACACAATTTCTCTCTTAGTCAAGATTCTTGGGTTGCAAGTAAAAGCATATACCCAAAATTTAATGACATAAAACAGCACCCTTTATTTAACTCAATTTTGGAGATAAGCTGGGTCATGTTTCTGCTCTGGTCCAGTCCAGCTGCTCTCTGTTGAGATTGCTCTGCTCTCAGCTGGCAGGTCACTGGCAAGCATGATGATCTAGTGTGTTCTCATATTTCTGGGGTAGGCAGGCTGTCTGTTAGTGTAGAGGGAGCAGGTGGGCATGTGGTTCTCAACATCCAGACACTAGACAAGGTGTTTTCAGTTGTGGCTGCTGAGAGCCCACCCTGTGGCAGGGGATGCTGTGGGATCCTTCTCAGAGGCACGTTCTGTCACGGCATGTACTGACAAAGCCTGTGTGTGAAAAAGACAAGTAAGTGCTCTATTACCAACTCAATAGCAGGCAAGTGCAACAAAAATTGAAGACAAGCTTGTCATTTTTTTATTCCTTCTGAATCTGAAGCACCTGTAAAAATCGTCTTTTAGAAGGTTTGTAAACAATATTTAATGGGAGTCAAATTTGGTCTGCAGCATTTTTTTAGTTTTATTATTTTTTTTTTCCTGTTTGTTTTGTTTTTATTATTATTATTATTATTATTTTTTTATTATTAGTTAAGGAATTACAAATGTGTCCTCATCCCCCCCTTTAACCCCCAACCTCCCCCCCACACACAAACTCGTGCTCCCATCCCCCCGTTGTCCATGTCCATTGGTTTGGCTTATATACATGTATACAAGTCCTTCTGTTGATCTCTTCCCCTTACCCCCGCCCTCCCCTACTTTCCTTCTAGGGATTGATAGCCTGATCGCTGTTTCTCAGACTTTGGGTCTGTCCTTTTTCATCAATCTATGTTTTTCTCTATAATCCACAAATGAGTGAGATCATGTGGTATTTATCTTTCTCTGACTGGCTTATTTCACTTAGCATAATGCTCTCCAGTTCCATCCATGCTGTTGCAAAAGGCAAGAGTTCCTTTTTTTTTACCGCAGCATAGTATTCCATTGTGTATATGTACCACAGTTTTCTAATCCACTCATCTGCTGATGGGCACTTAGGCTGTTTCCAAATCTTAGCTATGGTGAATTGTGCTGCTATGAACATAGGGGAGCATATATCCTTTCTAATTGGCGTTTCTGGTTTCTTGGGATATATTCCTAGGAGTGGGATCACAGGGTCAAATGGGAGTTCCATTTTTAGTCTTCTGAGGTAGCTCCATACTGTTCTCCACAGTGGCTGCACCAGTCTGCATTCCCACCAGCAGTGCAGAAGGGTTCCTTTTTCTCCACATCCTCTCCAACACTTGTTGTTTGTTGATTTGTTGATGATAGCCATTCTGACAGGTGTGAGATGATAACGCATTGTCGTTTTGATTTGCATCTCTCGTATAATTAGTGACTTTGAGCAGGTTTTCATATGTCTTTCTGCCTTCTGTATGTCCTCTTTCGAAAAGTGTCTATCTAGGTCCGTTGCCCATTTTTTTATTGGATTGTTTATCTTCCTTTTGTTAAGTTTCATGAGATCCCTGTATATGTTGGAAATTAAACCCTTATCGGTGGTATCATTGGTAAATATGTTCTCCCATGTAGTGGGTCTTCTTGTTGTTTTTTTGATGGTTTCCTTTGCTGTGCAAAAGCTTTTTATTTTGATGTAGTCCCATTTGTTTATTTTCTCTTTAGTTTCCATTGCCCTAGGAGCATTATCAGAGAAGAAATTTCTTCGGCATATGTTTGCGATTTCGCTGCCTGTGGATTCCTCTAGTATTTTTATGGTTTCCCGTCTTACGTTTAAATCTTTTATCCATTTTGAGTTTATTTTTGTGTATGGTGTGAGTTGGTGATCTAGTTTCATCCTTTTGCATGTATCTGTCCAATTTTCCCAACACCATTTATTGAAAAGACTGTCTTGACTCCATTGTATGCTCTTGCCTCCTTTGTCAAATATTAATTGGGCATAGTGGATTGGGTCAATTTCTGGGGTCTCTATTCTATTCCATTGATCTATATGTCTGTTCTTGTGCCAGTACCAAGCTGTTTTAAGAACAGTGGCTTTGTAATACAGTTTGATATCTGGTATTGAGATCCCACCTACTTTGTGTTTTCTCAGGATTGCTGCAGCTATTCGGGGTCTTTTTTTATTCCAGATGAATTTTTGGAACGTTCGTTCTAGATTTGTGAAATATGCCATTGGTAATTTAATGGGGATTGCATTGAATCTATAAATTGCTTTGGGTAGTATGGACATTTTGATGATGTTGATTCTACCAATCCATGAACACGGTATATTCTTCCATCTGTTTATGTCTTCCTCTGTCTCTTTTTTCAGTGTCCTGTAGTTTTCAGCATATAAGTCTTTTACCTCCTTAGTTAAGTTTATTCCTAGGTATTTTAATTTTTTTGGTGCAATGGTAAATGGGATTGCTTCTGTAGTTTCACTTTCTGTAAGTTCACTATTGGTGTAAAGAAATGCCATGGATTTCTTAGCATTAATTTTGTATCCTGCTACATTGCCGAATTCATTTATTAAGTCTAATAATTTTTTGATGGAGTCTTTAGGGTTCTGTATGTACAGTATCATGTCATCTGCAAATAAGGACAGTTTTACTTCTTCTTTTCCAATCTGGATGCCTGTTATTTCTTCTTCGTGTCTGATCGCAATGGCTAGTACTTCCAGTACTATGTTGAACAGGAGTGGTGAGAGGGGGCATCCCTGTCTTGTTCCTGTTTTTAGGGGGAATGGTTTTAGTTTTTGCCCATTGATTATGATGTTGGCTGTGGGTTTGTCATATATGGCTTTTATTATGTTGAGGTATGATCCCTCAATTCCTATCTTGCTGAGAGTTTTTATCAAGAAAGGGTGTTGGATTTTGTCAAATGCTTTTTCCGCATCAATTGATATGACTATGTGGTTTTTTTCTCTCAATTTGTTTATGTGATGTATCACGTTTATTGATTTGCGGATATTGTACCATCCTTGCATCCCTGGGATAAATCCTACTTGGTCATGGTGTATGATCTTTTTGATGTACTGCTGGATCCGATTTGCTAGGATTTTGTTGAGGATTTTGGCATCTATGTTCATGAGGGATATTGGCCTATAATTCTCTTTCATTGTATTGTCTTTATCTGGTTTTGGGATTAGGGTGATGTTGGCTTCATAGAATGAGCTGGGAAGTGTTCCTTCCTCTTGGATCTTTCGACATAGTCTGAGGAGGATAGGTTTTAGGTCTTCCTTGAATGTTTGGTAAAACTCCCCTGTGAAGCCATCTGGCCCCGGGCTTTTGTTTGCTGGAAGCTTTTTGATTACTGCTTCGATTTCCTCCATAGTTATTGGCCTATTGAGATTTTTAGATTCTTCCTGGTTAAGTTTTGGAAGGTTGTATTTATCTAGGAATATGTCCATTTCCTCCAGGTTGTCTAGTGTGTTGGAGTAGAGTTGTTCATAGTATTTTCTAACAATCCTTTGTATTTCTATGGGGTCTGTTGTTATTTCTCCTCTTTCATTTCTGATTTTGTTTATTTGGGTCCTCTCTCTTTGTTTCTTGGTGAGCCTGGCTAGAGGTGTATCAATCTTGTTTATCCTTTCAAAGAACCAGCTCTTGGTTTTGTTGATCTTTTGTATTGTTTTTTTGGTCTCTATGTCGTTTATCTCCGCTCTGATCTTTGTTATTTCCTTCCTTCTGCTTACAGTGGGCTTTTTTTGTTGCTCTCTTTCTAATTCTTCGAGTTGTAGAGTTAGGTCATTTATTCTCATTGTTTCTTGTTTCTTGCAGTAGGCTTGTAGAGCTATGAACTTCCCTCTCAAGACTGCTTTTGCTGTGTCCCATAGGTTTTGGATTGTTGTGTTTTCATTGTCATTCGTTGCCATGATGTTTTTTATTTCTTCTTTGATCTCACTGGTGACCCAGTCGTTGTTTAATAGCATGCTATTTAGTCTCCATGTGTTTGATTTTTTTGGATTATTTTTGTTGTAGTTGATTTCCAGTTTTATGCCTTTGTGGTCTGAGAAGATACTTGATATGATTTCAATTTTCTTGAATTTGAAGAGACTTTGTCTGTGACCCAATATATGGTCTATCTTTGAAGATGACAAATGTGCACCTGAGGAGAATGTATATTCTGTGGCTTTGGGGTGAAATGTTCTGAAGATGTCAATTAATTCCATCTGATCTAGTGAGTCATTTAGGATTGATGTTTCTTTGCTGAGTTTCTGTTTAGAGGATTTGTCCAGTGGCGATAATGGGGTGTTAAGGTCCCCTACTATGATTGTATTGCTGTCAATCTCTCCCTTGATCTTCTCCAGAAGCTTTCTTACGTATTTGGGTGCTCCTATATTGGGTGCATATATATTTACCAGAGTTATTTCTTCTTGTTGGACTGCTCCCTTTAGTATTATGAAGTGGCCTTCTTGATCTCTTTTTATGTCCTTCACTTTGAGATCTAATTTGTCAGATATAAGTATTGCTACCCCGGCTTTTTTTTCACTTCCATTGGCCTGAAAAACCTTTTTCCATCCCTTCACCATCAGTCTGTGTGCGTCTTTTTTTCTGAGGTGGGTTTCCTGTAGACAGCAGATATATGGGTCATGTTTTCTTATCCACTCATTTACCCTATGCCTTTTGACTGGGGAATTTAATCCATTTACATTTAAAGTTATTATTGATAGAAACTTGTTAGTCGCCATTTTTGTTCTTTACCGCTGCGTTCCTTCTTTGTTTCCTGTTTTTTCTATTTACAGCAGACCCTTTAGCATTTCTTGCATTGCTGGTTTGGTTGTAATAAACTCCCGTAGACCATTTTTGTCTGTGAAGCTCCTGATTTGACCCTCAATTTTGATTGATAGCCTCGCTGGGTATAGTATTCTTGGATTCAGACCCTTCCTTTGCATGACTTTGTATATTTCATTCCATTCCCTTCTTGCCTGATGTGTTTCTGTTGAGAAATCGGTCGCTAGTCTGATGGGGGATCCTTTGTAGGTAACTTTCTGTCTCTCTCTGGCTGCTTTTAAGATTCTTGCTTTGTCGTTGGTGTTTGCCAATTTAATTATTATGTGCCTTGGTGTCGGTCTTTTCGGGTTCATTTTGTTTGGGACTCTGTGAGCTTCTTGGGTTTGTGTGAGTTTTTTCCTCCCTATATCAGGGAAATTTTCTGTTACTATTTTTTCAAACAGGTTTTCTATTCCTTGCTCAGTTTCCTCTCCTTCTGGCACCCCTATTATTCGGATGTTGTTTCGTTTAGCATTGTCCCAGAGTTCTCTTAGGCTCTCTTCCTGCTTTTTAATTTTTTTTTCTAGAAGCTGTTGTGTTTGGGTATTTTTTTCTACCTTGTCTTCTAGCTCGCTGATACGGTCCTCTGCTTCTTCTAGTCTACTGTTGATGCTTTCTATTGAGTTCTTTATGGCAGTGATGTCGTTTTTCATTTCTTCTTGGTTTCTCTTCATTTCCTCTTGGTTCTTCTTCATTTCCTCTTGGTTCCTACACATATTGTTGAATTGGTCTTCCATTCTTTTCATCCACCTTATGACCATTACTCTGAATTCTTTCTCTGACAGGTTGCTTGCCTCCATTGCCTCTATTTCGTTTACTTCCTTTTCTGATGATGCCTGTTTTTCTTTCATATTTGGGTTGGTTCTTTGTTTCACCATGATTTCTCTTCTCAAGGTGTTTGGTTATGTAGATCTCTCTCTGTTGCGCTGATTCAAAGGCACAAAATACGACACAACAAGGCACAACGTACAAGGCACCGAACTAAATGCATTCACAATATTAATAACCCCAAATAAAGGTGACCCCCCCGAGCGAAGAGAATTAGGGGATAAAGAAGAAAAAAGAGAAAAATATTAGAGAGAAAAATAAAAAACAAAAAGGAGTGCTGAAATGAGATTGGGAAAAGGGAGAGAAAAAAAAAAACCCACAAAAAGACCAAAAAAAAAAAACCAAAAAAAACAACAACAACAACAAAAAAATAAGAGAATGAAATAGAGGTGGGAAGAGGCTATTTGTATGGGGAGAGCGAGGGATTGGAAATTACATATATAAGTAGGGTGAAATTTAGACAGTGGGTAGAAAGAAGGAATAGGTAAAATCCAAAGCAGGAATAGGGTAAGAGAAACAGGACAACAAAAGGGGAAAAGTGAGGAAGAGAGTTTTGGCTTAAGGGTAAATGTGAAATAGAGAGAAATGATGCTAAAGGAACGATGAAAATAGAGTGTAGAACACTAATCCCAAAATAAAATAAAGAAAAATAAAAAAAAATAATAAAAAATAAAATGACACTTGAAAAAATGGTAAAAGGATAGCAGTAATACTGGTTAAAAAAATGTAGTAATTAAAAAGGTAAAATCAGGTGATGAAAAAAAATAAAAAATAAATAAAATAGGTTCTTAATGAAATGGTGAAAAAAGAATTAAAAATATATATATATAAAAATATTCGGAAGTGAAGGTGCTTCAGATCTTCCACTCTTCTTTTTGGCACGCCTCAGTCCTGCCAGGCATTCAGGGGAGTGTTGAACTTCCCTGCGATACACTGTCCCTCCGTGCAGTAAACCACAGACCTGATTTTAAGGCAGGTTGTATTTTTTTACCAGACTGCCTTTATTTGTGATCGCAAAAGAGACAGTTCGTGGCTCTGCCTCTGGGTGGCAGTGTGTCTGGATTTACCACCGAGGCTCTAAGTCCTCTCTATCAGTAGGGTTTTGTCCTCTATGGTATTTGGAACTGATTCGGGAAAGACCACTGCCCAGAGCTGGTTCCTTGCCACTGTCCGCTGTTTCCCAGGCTCCCCAAAAAGAACTTTCCCCTACAGGCTCTGCGAATGACCCCAACTGGGGAATCCCATGCGCTGGGTTTAATAATCAAATGCACGGATCTAAGGGGAACTGTAACAAGAGCCTGATAGTTGTGCGAATTCGCAAGCCTCCACCTTCCAGGTCTGCGCGCAGTCTCCGCGCGCACAGTCTCCGCGCGCCCACTTGCCCCTGGCACCAAGCAGCCAGCAGATTGGCAAAGTCCAAGGCTGCTCCTTTACATCCAGTCCAGCTATGGGCTCATTTTTCGCGTTCCCTTCTGCCAGCAGCCCTGTGGGGCCCCTTCCCCACTCGCGGGTCACGCTGGTCCCAGCGGCTGCGGACTCTGTGGGGCGCAGATTCCGCCCCGCGCGCGCGAGCTCAGTCCTCCCTCCAACCCGAACTGCAAACCGCACCTTTAGGGGATGTCCAACCTTTCCGTGAGAAGAAGCAGTGCTCGTCTGAGTTCACGCAGTCACGCTGCTTGAGATCCCTTCTAGTTTTATTATTTTTATTTTTTTTTTTTTTACTTGATGTTTCTCCCTTATCTTGGGAGCATCCGTAATGACAGAAATAGTTCAGGGCACCATCACAGGATGCATCTGGAAAATGAGTGCAGCATAAACCAGAGCGAATGGGCTCTCTGCTTCCTGATAGTAAGCTTGACTTTTCAGGAGCTTCCCTGAGCCCATTGTCTTACGATCTCTCCACACTTTCCTAATACTTCCCGGAGGTCCAGCCAACCACTCTTGTTGGGGCAAATGATATCTCTTGCTGGCCCCACCACTTCTTTCTTACAGAGTGATTGCAAGGGAACATGGGCCCCATGCATCTTACCTTCCCATCTGCACTTGCCAATCATGTGGCCTCAAACAGAGCCTCCTTTCTGTCATCATGACCCCTGCAAAATTGAGATTTAAGTTGTCTGCTCTTGCTGATACTCCAAATGTTGCGTATCAAGATCAAATGAAACCACACCTATATGTGGTAGCTCCTTGAAACCAGTAGAATGTTCTGTGCATGTAAAGAGATGGAACTCCTGTCACAGACACTTGGTAGTAAGATCAGTTGTGAAAGGTCATTTTATGCCCAGTGTCAGAGTGCAGAAGTAAAATCCAACCTTGGAAATGGAGGTGACCACACGTGGAATTTTTGCTCTGCCACCCTAGCTTGCTGCTGCTCCTTGCAGTACCTTGGGGGCTTTTCCTCTTAGCCTTCCTCCTCAGGTCGGGACAGTAGAATAAGCCTGTCAGAAAAAGGTTGAAGGCATGAGAACTTAACAAAATTTGGCTCTCCCAGAAAAAGTCTCCAGAATGTCTGCCTGTGGGTTCAATGATGACCTGTCACACTGTTCTGGTTTAGAAGCCCTCTGGCCCACCCACCTTCTGATATCTCTTCTATAGTTTTCTCCTAAGTTTATCATTATTGTTTCCTCTGATTTCCTTTGAACTCTTAGCAGATAATGCTTTCCCATCTTTGAAATCACTTCCAAATGTCAAGAGCACTCAAAATTGTAAAATGCCAGAACACCCAACCTTCAAATTATGTTCTGAATGTAGTACCTTTTCCTATTATTTTTAATTCTAACACTTGAAATTTTTCCCTACTCCAACATTTTATTTTGATGTGTCAAATCTACAGAAAAGCTGAAATACTAGGAAGATGAGCATGGGTATATTCTTCTAGTTGATAATTGTTAACATTTCCCCACATTTATTTGCCTTCTGACTTTCTCTCTCTCCTTCTCTCTCTCTCTCTCTCTCTCTCTCTCTCTCTCTCTATATATATATATATATATATATATATATATATATATATATATATAACATACAAACACACACACAAAATAAGCATAATTAAATTGTGCTTATTCATATATGTCTATGTGTACACATATATGTATAGGTTGAATTATTTGAAGTCACAATAGATTCTGCGCTCATTTTGTATTTTCTCTACACTAATTTGTGGGTTTTTTTAATCTTTATTGAAAGTATTACACATGTCCTCTTTTTTCCCCTATTGACTCCTTCTAGCCACCCCCTCCCTGCCCAAGCCTTCACCACCCTATTGTCTGTGTCCATGGGTTATGCATATATGCATACAAGTTATTTGGTTGATCTCTTCCCAATTTGTAACCATCCATTTCTCCAAGGAGTACTGTTTTCTTTTGATGGGGAATAGTACTTAGAAACCACAATCTGAGCTCTAGGTATACTTGTTACCAAAGTTTCATTGCTTCTAGGCCTTCTCATTGAACAGAACGAGGAAAACAATTTTATATTGTGAGCTTATATTAATGTTTCAAGTTCAAATCTAGCATCCCAGGGTTCTTTCTCACCACCTCATTCATATCTGTGTCTCCCTTCTTTTACAGTGAGAACTCTTGTTTCCAACTATATTACTCTATTTACTAATGTATTCTATCCTGCTGTATACACAAAATAGTTTCAGAATTACCCTACCAGTACCACTGCTAGCAATAAATCTTCTGAATAAAGTCAAGATTTCTTTGCAGTTCTTTTTTTCCCCTTAGAATATTTATCACTTAGTATTATATAGTATGTGTCACTATACAGGTGGGGCAAAAGTAGGTTTATAGTTGTGAGTATGTGAAGCAGAGTTTATTCTTGTATTATCATTTATTAATTATTGTATTATTTTCCATACAAACAACTGTAAACCCACTTTTTCCCCACCCTGTATTATCAGCGTAATTAGAAACATTTGTTTCTATTTATACCCTATCTTATAATTTGCTTTTTTTCAATCATTATTTTTTGAAGACATAAAATATTTACAAGTTCCAAGGTCAGAATATATTCTTAAAAAGTACACTAAGAGAAGTAAATTTGCCTACTCTTCTTACCTCATTCACACTCTCCATAGGTCACCATTTACATTAGTTTCTGGTTTATCTTTCTTGTGTTTCTTTTTTGTAAACTGGATATACATTTCCCTTTTCTCTTACGTAAAATGTAGCATAGAAGATATATTCTTTTATACCGTGTCTTTTTTTTTTGTTGCTTATCAGTATATCTTGGAAATAGTTCCATGTCAGTTCAAAGAGATCTTTCTCTTGATTATTTTTCATGACTACATAGTACTTGGTTTTATGGATGAACCATAGTTTATTCAACCAGTAGCACATACAAGAGCTTTAAAGTTGTTTCTAGCATTTCACTTTTAAAATAATATTGCAGTTCTTAATGTTGGGCTCTTAATATTTTTAGAGGTAAATTCATACAAGTAGGATTACTAAGATGAGGGTTAAACATACTTGTATAGTGAATTCCTAGAAACTGAATTGCTAAGTCAGAATGTAAATCTATATGTAGGTTTGTTAGATATTGTTTAATGCCCTATCAGCAGTGGGGGAGCGTGGTGTTTTCTCTAAACCTTGCCCAATAGAGTATATTGTCAATTTTTTAATATTTTTGCCATCTGCTAGGTAAGAAATTATATTTCAATGCAGCTTTTTTTTTTTTTTGCTTTTCTCTAATTATGAGTAAATTTGAACATGTTTTCACACATTTAAAGGTCATCTATATATCTTTTCTATAAACTGTCAATTCACATCTTTGGCCCATTTTTTATATTGGGTTTGAGTCTTTTTTACTTAATTTTAAGAGCTCTTTTTATATTATATAAATTAGACCTCTATCTTCAATACATGCCACAGATATTTTCTCTGTGTGTATGTCTGTGTTTTGCCATGTAACTTTTTTAATATAGTCCAGTTTATTAATATTTTCTTTTATTGCATATGGATTCTGAAGTAACATTATAAAGGCTTTGCCCTGGCCTACAAAGGAATTGACCTATATTTTCTTCTGATCTTTTATAGATACATTTTTACATGTAGAACTCTGATTAATTTAGCATTCTGGTATGGATCTAATTTTATCTTTTTTCAAATTGCTATCCAGTTGTCCCAACATTTATTTATAAGTCCATCATTTTCCCAGTGATTTTAAATGCCACTTTTATTATATTCAAAATTTTAATTTGCACTTGAGTCTATTTGGGGAGTTTTCATTCTGTTCCATTGGGCTCTCTGTCTATTCAAGCACTAATAAAAATGTGATGGCTTTTCAACTGGGTTTATATAACAGCCACTTCTTCTGTAATTGGTGCGTGTAAGGGCTACAGGGAGAGGATCCCATCAGGCCCAGTATCTCACAATTTAAACACTTGGAAAAGGATTTGTGGTGGACAGACCTTAAGGTGATTCCCTATGAATTTGCCTTCTGTACTCTCCTCTTTTTGAATGTGAGACCTGGGACTTAATTTTACCCACTAAAATACTGGTAAAGAGGCGTCATTCCCTTACAATATATAAGACTGAGTCTTGCTACTGGACTAACTCTCTCTCCTGCTGGACTTGAAGAAGCAACAGTTATGTGGTGAACTACAGAGTGAGCACATAGCAGAGAATGGAAGAGTGTGTGTTGGGGGCGGGGGGTTCTAAGAACTGAGGCAGCCTCTGGCCAACAGTCAGCAAAACCAACCAAACAAACAAAAAACTGAAGCTCTGGAGTCTCTCCTCATTGTGGGCTTTAAAGAAGCAAGCTGCTATGAATCCTACAGCTACAAGGAAACTAATTTTGCTCATCACTTGAGGAAGCTTGAAAGTGGGTCTTCCTGCACTTCAGTCTGTGATGAGAATGCAGCCCTGACAGACAGACACAATTGTAGCTTTATCAACCCTAAGCAAAGGCCTCAGCTAGGTCATGCTCAGACTCCTGATCAGAATAACTATAGTATCTATATATATAAAGAGCCAGGGTCCGTAACATCCAAAACGACTGAATGGATGACCAAACACCAGAAGTCAGTCCTGCAGTGGTGACCCAGTACTGACTGCCGCAGCTGCAGACACCGAGACCCAGCACTGACTGCCAAGGGGGCTGCAGATCAAGCCTGGAGAGAGGCCCAGAGAGAGAAGCAGGGTCTGATCTGCAGCCTCCGTGGCAGCTGTTGATCAGCCCTTGCCTCTCTCTTTCTCTCCAGGCCTCACCAGCAGCTGCGGGGGCTGCTGATCAGCCCCACCTCTCTGATCAGGCCTGGAGATAGGCCCAGAAGTGCTGACTGGCATGGAAACCGACCAATCAGGACCAAATCTGGTTGAACTGCAAGGAGCCAATGGCTGCCTAGGAGACAGAGCTTTTGACACTGACTGGCATAGAAACTGACCAATCAGAACCTAATCTGGGTGAACTGTGAAGGCAGAACCTCAGGTGGGGGCTGAGGAGGGGTTTTAAGGGCAACAGCTGTTTGGTGTAAGGTGTAAGAAAGTGGTTCAATTTTTTAATGACCAGTTTGGCAGTATAGTGCATGTGGCTGGCTATCAGTCCAGATATAGGGATTATGTGTTTTTGTCTGCCAAGAGCATCTCCTCCTGCTGAAAAAGGCTTCCTTCTCCACCCCCCACCGCCCACCCATTTAAGCAATCCTATCCTATATAATCTATCTATACTACTAAAAGGGTAATATGCTAATTAAACCGGGTCAACCAGACATCTTCCAGATGTCCAGCTTCCTTCCAGACAAAGCCATGGTGGTGGAGGCCAAGGCAGAGGCAGTTAGGGGCGATCAGGCTGGCAGGGAGGGCAGTTGGGGGCAAGATCAGGCCGGCAGTTGGGGGCAGCCAGACCAGCAGGGGAGGGCAGTTGGGGGCGAGATTAGGCTGGCAGGGGAGGGCAGTTAGGGGTGATCAGGCAGGCAGGCAGGCAGAGGGGTTAGGGGCAATCAGGCAGGCAGGCAGAGGCAGTTAGGGGCAATCAGACAGGCAGGCAGGTGAGCAGTTAGGAGCCAGCGGTCCCAGATTGTGCAAGGGATATCCGACTGCCAGCAGTCGGACATCCCCTAAGGAGTCCCCGATTGGAGAGGGTGCAGGCTGGGCTGAGGAGACCCCCCGCCCCCATGCATGAATTTCGTGCACCAGGCCACTAGTAAGATAATAAACATGTATGGCTTTAGGCTGCTAAGCCTGTGGTAGTTTATCACACAACAATGAACAACTAGTACAATGTTCAATCTTAAATCTAAAATAACATTTAAAATAATAGAATCCTAAATGTGTATGTGCGTGCGTAGGCTTGAGTGAGAGAATGTCTGTGAGACAAAGAGAAAATAAAATGCATTAAAAAGCTAAATACAGCCCTAACCGGTTTGGCTCAGTGGATAGAGCGTTGGCCTGCGGACTGAAGGGTCCCAGGTTCAATTCCGATCAAGGGCATGTACCTTGGTTTCGGGCACAACCCCAGTAGGAGGTGTGCAGGAGGCAGCTGATCGATGTTTCTCTCTCATCGATGTTTCTAACTCTCTATCCCTCTCCCTTCCTCTCTGTGAACAATCAATAAAATATACTTTTTTAAAAAAACTAAATACATTTATAAAGCATTTCTGTTTGTTTTTAATCTATTTTTATTGATTTCAGAGAGAAAGGAAGGGGGAGAGAGAGGTAGAAACATCAGTGACAAAAGAGAATCATTCATCAGCTGCCTCCTACATGCCCGCTCCCTCCTGGAGATCGAACCCAAAATGCAAGCATGTGCCCTGACCAGGAATCGAACCAAAACCTCCTGGGTCATAGGTCGATGCTCAACCACTGAGCCATATTGGCTGGGCTAAAGCATGTCTTTTAAATAGAAAGAGCTGGGATACGTACTGCTTGCTTGCCCTGTGGCCTTTTACTACACATTATATACACTTTTTGTTGAATTTTCTTTGTGGAAATAAGAATCGAACAAACCAATAAACAAAAACCTGACTTTATAGTCTTCTAACATGACCAAATAATGTGCTGGGCATAGTCATGTACCTTGATCATCTGATTCTCATAAACTCAGAGGCTGGAGGGCCGGGGCAGAGCTGACGCTGCAGCTGGAGCCCGAAGGCCGTCCGCGGACAGTGTTCTCTTCCTCAGGAGACCTCCGTCTCTTCTCTCTCCAGGTCATTGAGGGTGATCTGCTTTACACAAGTCCGCTGCTTCATTTGTTAACTCATCTAAAAAACTGAGTTACAGAAGCAGACTGACTAGTGTTTGACCAAATATCTGGATGCCATGGCCCAGCCGAGTTAATGATACAGACAGAGCTTCCACAGGTGCAGGTGGGCTAGAGGTTCCTGTGGTGAAAAGATGAAAAACAAATGGCATGAGTGAGGAAGAAGGGGCAACGTTTATGTGAATTCCTGACAGGTTTTGAATCTCTTTTGACCCACTCATGCAGTGATTAGAAAGAGAATCGGGAGGTAGAGCCAAGTTCGGCAGTGGGAGCCCTAGCTTTCCAGGCCCACCTCAGCCAAGAGCCAAGATAAAACTGTTGACAGAGACCCAAGAGCTCTGAATCCCCAGCTTTGTCTGCAGGGACCCTCTTCCCGGTGTCACTATATTCTTGAGTACTAGTGAGGAAGGCAGCCAATGCACAGATAAGTAAATTGAAGTGTCAACTGTCTCAACAAGCAAACTGAACTGGCACACTGGAAAAGATAAGATTTGGTAGGCAAGTTTGAAAAGCTTATATTTGGGGTTTCCATTATTCCAGCTGGTGACCTTTAGTCTTTTTGACTCAACTCGGGCAGATGTTCTGTTACCACAGGTGTTCCTCAAGCTCTGTTGAGATGCAGGTGGCAAGAGGGTCAATCAGGGACAGCCAGGCCAGGAAAGTGGGGGCCTCTGCAAGGGAGGCTGGACTGGGCATTAGAGGAACAGAATTCCAACAGGTTTAACACCTCTCTGGGTAATTTGGGACAAGTCACTTGATCTTTAAGCCTCAGTTTCCTCTCTGATTCGCTCCCAGCCCTACAGTTTCATGGGATATCTAATCTCAGACGCTCGACTGGCCATGAGGGCCCCAAGCCCCTCATATCCGCTACTGCTGCTTTGATTGTCTTTCTACCACTTGAGTAATTTAAACACCCATATTTTAAAACATTTATTTTTCCCACAATGGTGAGTCAGAATGCAGGTTCTGAATTGCTTTACACATAAACTGCATGTTTATCTAATTATAAATAGAAAATAATACTGTGCCAGTGATAAAAATGAAGCTAGAAACTATCAAGAGAATCTGGTCATATTTCCAGATCCTATTATATTCTTTAATAGTTTGGTTTCAAATCAGTTTCTAATACCTGGGGAGTCGGTTTTTCTGTTTTAATATTCTTGTTGCTCACTCGATTCAGGAAATCTCTTGTTGCTATGGAAGTCGACTGGGTTTTTGCATCTGTTTTAAAATTCTCTCTTCATGCCTTTACAATTAAAAGTCAGACCTAATTACAATGCGAAATGAGTGGATGCATGGTCACGTGTGAAATAAAAGAGAATACTTTTTCTAAGTTTATTATTCTACCAGACGTTAACTCTTTCCCATTCTTTCACATCCCACTTAGATGCAACCAAAGTGTGACTAAAATCAATTATATGAGTTTAATTTGCCCAAACTCGGGGTAAAATTTTATTACTCTTTTCCTGAGCATCTGGTTATTCTAATTAATGTTCTTCTCCTTATCAGCGGATTTAATGATTCACTTTCCTGCCCAGCTTTTGCCAAGTGCGTCAGAGCACAATTGGTAGCCAGACGTGTCTCCATGGCTGTTAAGAAGCTCTGACCCTGGACGAAGAAACAGCAGTGTGCTGAGCAGAAGAGGGATGAGGTCATGGCTTTGAGCAGTGACCGTGACCTTTATAGTACCCTGGGGTTCTGTAATGTACCCACACACACACAAAATATAGGATGTCCCCCATAAAAAGTATATGCACACTTTGAATAATTATAAAGGCGGTGTTTATTAAAATACATTGCATTTTCAAAATTAAGCTATCAGCTGCTAAAGTGTGTATACATTTTTTGGGGCACCCTATATATGCATCATTGTATATATTCTTGTCAGTAACGAGTGGTGAGTGAAGACGAGGCATATTCCACATTTTTAAACTAGGCGAAATTCAGCTCCTTTGTAGAGCTTCATCTGAATAGCCCTTTCAATCAGAGTGCTCTAATTACTCCACATTCCCTTAGCACTCCGCTACTTATGACTCTGCTGTCATAGCGAAGGCTGACATCTACAGCCAGGAAGTTCAGTAAGAAATGCATGAACGGGTGGTACAAGATCAAGCCCCAGGCATACATGGTCATGACTGGTATTGAGGGAAATGTCAGACTGCTAAAAAACAAATATGAATATGATGTAAATGCCAGAACGAGACACATTACATATAAAACGGTGTGTGTGGCACCTACCTGTGGAGGGTGTGTGAACATGTCCCTCGGTAGGTTTCTTTACTCCTTCCCGAAGGTGCATTCTGGGTCCATGACTCAGCCTCATACACGATCTGCCAACACTAAAAATGAGTGGGAAAACAGATGAATGGACATGAATACATCTATGTGGAAGGGTACTACCACCATCAAAAACTGTACAGAGGCTAACATCGGTCATGAAGAAAGAATATGTTGGCAACCCATGCCCTGTGCTTCTATTTTGCCTTAAATTCCCAAGGCTAATCTTCCAAGTAAGAACGGCCTTCCTGGGAGCGTTTTCCCCATAGACCAGGACCTTTTACTTGTCCACACAGAATGAGCAAAGGAGGGAGTATAGAGCAGGTGAGAGTCTGTTTGCACATTAAGAAATTCTTAGTGGAAAATACCAACAGCATATTTCACAGACCTAGAACGAACTCTCCAAAAATTCATCTGGAATAAAAAACGACCCCGAATAGCTGCAGCAATCCTGAGAAAGAACAAAGTAGGTGGGATCTCAATACCAGATATCAAGCTGTATTACAAAGCCACTGTTCTCAAAACTGCCTGGTACTGGCACAAGAACAGACTTATAGATCAATGGAATAGAATAGAGAGCCCAGAAATCAGCCCCAACCAATACGCTCAATTAATATTTGACAAAGGAGGCAAGAACATACAATGGAGTCAAGATAGTCTCTTCAATAAATGGTGTTGGGAAAATTGGACAGATACATGCAAGAAAATGAAACTAGACCACCAACTTACACCATACACAAAAATAAACTCAAAATGGATAAAGGACTTAAATATACGACGGGAAACCATACAAATACTAGAAGAATCCAAAGGCAACAAAATCTCAGACATATGCCGAAGCAATTTCTTCACCGATACAGATCCTAGGGCATTGGAAACTAAAGAGAAAATAAACAAATGGGACTACATCAAAATAAAAAGTTTCTGCACAGCAAAAGAAACCACCAACAAAACAACAAGAAAGCCCACTACATGGGAGAACATATTTGCCAATGTTATCACTGATAAGGGTTTAACCTCCAACATTTATAGGGAACTCATACAACTCAACAAAAGGAAGATAAACAATCCAATCAAAAAATGGGCAAAGGACCTAAATAGACACCTTTTAAAAGAGGACATTCAGAAAGCCAAGAGACATATGAAAACATGCTCAAAGTCGCTAATCATCTGAGAGATGCAAATCAAAACAACAATGAGGTACCATCTCACACCTGTCAGAATGGCTATCATCAACAAATCAACAAACGACCAGTGCTGGAGAGGATGTGGAGAAAAAGGAACACTCGTGCACTGCTGGTGGGAATGCAGACTGGTGCAGCCACTATGGAAGACAGTATGGAGTTTCCTCAAAAAACTGAAAATGGAACTCCCATTTGACCCTGTGATCCCACTTCTAGGAATATATCCCAAGAAACCAGAAACACCAATCAGAAAGGATATATGCACCCCTATGTTCATAGCAGCACAATTCACCATAGCTAAGATCTGGAAACAGCCTAAGTGCCCATCTGTAAATGAATGGATTAGAAAACTGTGGTACATCTACACGATGGAATACTATGCTGCTGTAAAAAAGAAGGAACTCTTACCATTTGCAATGGCATGGATGGAACTGGAGAGCATTATGCTAAGTGAAATAAGCAATGAAGGAAAAATACCACGTGATCTCACTCATTTATGGATAATAAAGACCATTATAAACTTATGAACAAAAATAGATACAGAGGCAGAGCTGCCTCGAACAGACTGTCAAACTACAGCAGGAAGGCCGGGGAGGGGAGGGGGGCAGGAGTGGGGGGTAAGAGATCAACCGAAGGACTTGTATGCATGCATATAAGCATAACCAATGGACATAAGACACTGGGGGGTAGGGGAGGCCAGGGGATTGTCAAGGGCGGGGGGAAAGAAAAGGAGACATATGTAATACTCTTTGTAATACTTTAAGCAATAAAAAACAAACAACAACAAAAAAGAAATACTTAGTGGTAAATGATGAAACGGTTTGTAAAATGTGGCTGTGTGGTCTCCAAACCTGGATCACATAAGGAAAAAATTAAAGAACTATTTGCCTGAAGTTGCCTGGTCTGAAATGACAGGAATAGGATGCAAATTATGTTAACTAACTGTGAGACTGCTCAGACACAGATATGCAGAGATTAATACAACCATTTATCCTATAAAGGCTTGCTGAGCACCTGTTCTATGCCAAACATTATGCCGGCACTGCAAACACAAGGAACGGGCTCTTGTCAAGTCCCTCATAGCCTTAGGGGTGAAACAAATGAACAAGCAACAGTTGCTGTGCAGTCCAGGGCATAATTCTAGACAATCCTAGAAGAGAAGTGTGCACTGGGGGCGTGGGGTGCAGAGGAGAGGCACCTGACCTGGGCAATGCATGCTAGGGGTGGTTTTCTGACAATATCCAGCCCTCCAGCTCTAAAAGCCAAATTTTCACGTGATAATGAAGAAAGCTGCTAAACTCGTCTGTAGGAATAAACTATATGCATTAGAACAGTATCTCAGGGTGGTGCGCTAATAGCCAGACACAACAAAAATCAATTTACAAGTTACAACTATTTGTAAAATCCATGCATGTTGCCCATACAATACTGTGCATATGAATAGATGCAGGTTTATACTATAACTATATTCAGTAATAAATATGCATAAGTATGTGGTGTAAGTCATAAACACAAGAATCACATTCAGCATTGCAAGATGCTCTGAGTGGGAGAGACACAGGGAGATGTGAGGAGGGTCATAAGCTCGTTTTGGGATATAGCAGAACTGTTTGCAAGATTTAAATTATTTCTTCCTATCTCTGCCTTTTCTTTTTTTCCAAGCATGGGTAGTTAGGTTGGTCTAAGTTAAATGAGCACATGGTCTGATTGCACTGTATTACTTTGACTTCTCTTTAGAACAGTAGTAAGTTACAATTTTAACAAACGTCTTTGAAATAGCTTAACAAATTCTCTTAAAATAGTGATTCACAGTATTGAAAAAAATAATAAAAGAGCAGTCAAATAAACCTTCACAAATAACTGATGTGTATTAATTTTAGTGTCCTTAGATTTTTAATGATCTACAATTATGAATAATTATTCATTAGCAGACATTATAACTTCCACAAAAAATAGCAATTGACAAGTTAAGTTAATAAAGGAAATCAATATAGTACCACTAAAGAAATTACATAAAAGAGACATCATTAGAGACATATTCTCTGAATTTACTTTGCTTCATCCACTTCCAGATTGTGTTGTTCAGGCAGTTGCTTTACAACTAAATCTGCTCAATTAATATCACCTTCGGCCTTGTTTCTGTTGCTTCTGTAGGTCAGTTTCCCCTTTGCTGCACCCACTCCCTACCCCATATGCAGCTTTCCAGACCAGTCCTGACTTGAGGGGCTCAGTACTGTGGGCCCCCTACCTTTCACTTTACACTTGAGGAGAGTGAAGCCTGGAATAGTTGACCAAGTTGCTCAGGACCACACATTAGCCACAGAGCTGGGACTGAAACCCGAGCCTCCTTATTTCCAATCATTTATTCATTTATTCCTTCAGGAAGCACTTGTTGAGCATTTTCTATGTTCCAGCCACTGGGGATTCAAAGATGAATAGGAAACACTCTTACTGATAAGGAACTCACAGTCCTATGGGAAGTACAGTCACAAAAGCAGATAATAGAGCTGAAGAGAAGTGCTTCAGCGTGGTCAGGCAGTAGGGGAGCTGGAAGAGAGCTACTCACACCCTCGTTGGGAACTCGGGAAGGAGATGACATGTGTCCGTGCTGAGTTCTGAATGCTGAGGAGGAGTTTGCCAGGCAGAGGAAGGGCATTCCAGGTAGGATGACCAACACAGTCAGTCCCCCTGATCTCTGATTTTGCTTTCTGGGTTACAGTATCCGTGGTCAACTGCTCTCGGAAAATGTTAAATAGAAAATTTCAGAAATAAACGACTCCTGAGTTTTAAAGTCCTTGCCTTTCTGCATACCGTGATGAACTCTCACGCAGCCTGCTC
Organism: Myotis nattereri; assembly: GCF_964212035.1. NCBI lineage: Eukaryota > Metazoa > Chordata > Mammalia > Chiroptera > Vespertilionidae > Myotis > Myotis nattereri. Next base: position 46,029,548 of record NC_138081.1, read on the forward strand.
CATCCCGCCTAGGATGGGACCCGTCCACCCCGTACACGCTGCCTACCTGAACTTAGTAGCGTCTTAGTATCAGGTCGGCCGCCATACTATTGCAGGGCTTGTGTTCAAGTCACCCTTATTTAACTTACCAACAGCCCCAAAGTGCCTGGCAATTCAGATATGCCCAAGAGAAACCAGAAAGTACTTTCTTTGTTTTTTCTTTTTTTTTTCAGAAAGTACTTTCTTTAAATGAAAAGGTGAGTACATTTTGAGAGAGAGAGACCACATTCATATAACTTTTATCACAGTATATGACTATAATTGTTCTATTTTATTATTAGGTATTGTTCATCTTTTGCTGTGCCTAATTTATAAATTAAACTTTATCATAGGTATTATATATATGAAAAAAAAACATAGTATATGTAGGACTCAGTACTGTTTGCAGTTTCAGGCGTCCACTGGGGATCTAGGAACATACCCCCATGGATAAGGGGGGACGATGGTAGATGTGAAGGCTTGCAGATACGAATGTGCATTTTCTTTACACTGGGATTTCTGAAACGCAGCTCCACAGATGTATTCTTAAAGGACCTAGAGAATTTTTACCTTTTTAAAGGATTAATATTGTATTCAAGCTTAATGAACAGATATCGTTCTTCATACCCACAGGCACATAAAATGTGCCTCTTTTTTGGAGGAACGTGGAGCTTCTGAATTGGGGCGGCCCTCCGAGGTAACTGAACTCGCCCCCTTGCCCACAGGTGCCATGGCTGAGGAGTGACACAGCAGAGTGAGCAGGAGCACTGGGAAGCCAGGGCCCCAGTTAAAGAGCAGGGAAAATTAACGGTTAACATTAGGTGGTTCGTCCCTGTGACGAAGCCCTTCCCCCGAGGCAGATCACAGAATATAAAAGCAAAGGGAAGGGGGAAAATGGCAAACAGGAGGGCCATACCCTCTAGCCAGCCTATCACAGTGATAACAAGGTATTTGGAAGAAGAGAAGACATTTCAAAAGGGCACTATTATAAATGCCACCAAGGAGGAACTGGGAAGCTGCGGTTTAAATCATTGGTTCTGTGCCAGTTCTCCTTTTTATGTAACTATCAGTTCTCACTGTGAGTTATTGCACCTTCATTTAGTTAAGAATATGTTTTAAAATGGCTTGATAAAAATGTGTGATTCAATAGAGGAAAAGCATTATCAAATGGTGCAGTGATCCATAAATAGCGATGATTATGATTATTATTTAACCTTCGTTAAACACCCACCGTGAGCTAAGCAATGTACTCAACTTTGGAAAGATGTGCTTCCTCCTTTGACAAGCAAAGATTAAACATACAGAAGAGGAGAAAGCTTAGGTCTATGGAGGATCGGGGAAACGTATGTTTTTACTCCAACTTGTCCTTGCTTTGCTTGTCAAATTGGCGTCGTTCAAGATATTACACTAGTACTCCTAACAGTTGTTCCTTACTGCTGTTCAGTGCTTTATACTTTACAGAGGGTTTTATATACATATCTCGTTAGATAACTTAGCATACAGTCTCTGGAAGATGTGAACGTTAAAGAGAGAGCATTTCATTTCAGGAGACCAAAACCCTGGGAGGAGTCAGCTGGCCTATCGGAGCATCAAAGGGGCGCTGCGCTTTGAGGGAGCAGAGAGATTTCTCAGATAGGCAGCACAGGCACAAAATTATGGCACTTCCCGCCTCTGCCTTTCAGCCACTAGCTTCCCTCCCTGGTGCGGGTGATTGTAACCAATTTCTTCTGTATCCTTCCAGAGGATACAGTTCACACACTAGCTACAGTTTACACAGGTGGTCTCATACTCTATGCATTGTTGTGTACCCCACTTCTTTCTCTGAGGGTATACTTTGGAGATTATTTCATGCTGCATTATTATTTTTAGTGGTTGGATCATATTTCCCTCATTTTCATTTGGTGCTATGGTTTTTATTTGTAAATTATTAATCTATCTGGTTGCATCATACTTCAGGCATAAATATACCATAATTTATTTAATGAACCTACTCTTTAAAAATATTTAGGGTTTTTTTTGTTGTTGTTTGTTTCTTTGTTTTTACCAACTTCTATTATTACAGTGATAAATGACTTAATAAATAACCTTGTAGAAACAACTCTGCAAATATATATATACATATATATACATATATATACATATATACACATATATACATATATACATATATATACATATATATACATATATACACATATATATACATATATACATATATATACATATATATACCTAATATATATATACATATATATACATATATATATACATATATATATATATATATATATATATATATATATATATATATACCTAATATGCAAAGCATCCCCTCGGGAGTTCATCCAACCAGGAGTTTGATCACTCACTGTGACATGCACTGACCACCAGGGGGGCGGCGTGGAACAAAGGAAGGCCCTGGCCGACAGGCAGCCTGCGAAGGGAGGCCCTGGCTGGCAGCTGGCAGCCACTAGGGACCCTGCCCTTACACGAATTTTGTGTACTAGGCCTCTAGTTTCCTATAAGTGGATTTGCTGGGCCAAAGTGCACATGAATTGGTCATTTTGATAGCTGATGCCAAGCTCCCTTCTGGAAAATCTCTATTGATTGAAATTCCAGCAGAAATGTATTGTAGTACCTATTTCCCCACTGTCACTAACACAATGTGTTATCGAAATTTTTGATGTTTGATAGACTGATTAAGTGAAAAACAGGATCTCGTGGTAGTTTCATTTGCCTTCCTTCTAATTATGAGACTGAGAATTTTTTCATAGTTTATAAAGCAGTATTTTTATATCTTGACTCTTTATATCCTCTCTCAGTTTTTCTTTAGGGGTAGCTATTCTTTTTCTGATTGATTTAAGAGAACTCTTTTAATATTAATAAAATTAGTCCTTAGGTAATCTACATTGCATATACAGAGTGTCCAAAAAAATGTATACACACTTTAAGAGCTGATAGCTCAATTTTGAAAATGAAATGTAGTTTAGTAAACACTGCCTTTATGTATACATTTTTGGGGGACACCCTATATTTTTTCTAGTATGTCATTTGTCTTTTGGCTTTGTTAATGATATTTGCCTTACACAATTGTCTGGTTTAGTAAATTATTGAATTCATTAATCTTAAGTGATTTTTTTCATATTTATGAAGCTCCTTGTTAATACAAGATTATTTCTAAAAGAAATTCCCTCATTTTCATTTGGTACTATGGTTTTTATTAGCAAATTATTGATCTACCTGATATTTATTTTGTGTGAGGTAAGAATCTAACTTTGGGTTTTATCTTGATGGATACTAAGTGGCCCCACTCCATTCATGAGTAATTCACTTTTCCCCCACAATATGAAGTGCCACCTCTGTCATATATTAAGTACCCTTATAGAAAGTAGTGCTTTGTTAAAGCCATTATTCAGTTTAGGGATCTAGAAATTCCCCTGGGCCAATTCACCAGAGCTGATGCTAGATACAACCTACTAAATCCAAGTAGATGTGTGTGACAAGTAACCCAGAAAAAGTAACATGTAGGAAACGGGCAGAGTGCCTTGCTAAAGTAAGACAGCAAATAGGAACCGAGAAAAGTTAAGATAAAAATATGAGGGAAAGCATAGGAAAGATTCCAAAACAAATGCTTTAGTGGTTCAGAAGGTGATGGTAAGGGACCTATTCCAGTTGCTCTCATGATAAAGTCCAAATTCCAGCATGTGAACTCCAGGACCTCTCTGATCTGGCCTTGTTTACCTCTCCTGCCCAGGGGTGGGTTCTCTCCTACTTGTCTTTAGGTTGCAGCCTGGGCATTATTCGCTGGGGCTACTTCCCTGATCTGGCCAAGAGTGAGTAAGGAACTCTTCCTCTGCGTCTCTGCAGGACTCTGTACCGTACAGAGTCTAATAGTCTAGTTTCATACGCTCCCAGCTTCTATTTCTCTTTCTCCTAGTAACTCAGTTTCTCTCCAGGGACTGCCCCTTCACTTAAATAAACTTCTGCGAGTCTGGCACCGTTGACTCCACCCAGAGGTCCCACTCGAGATCAAAAGCAAAGCCACTTAGCACCACTCCTTCTCCAAGCCTCAGTGATTAGTTCAGGAATGGTGTGTGCCCTGGGACAGCGAACAGGACACAGTGAAACTTGGGCTGGGGATCCTGAATGACAACTCACACCAGAAATCATCTTACAACACAAGGATGCAGAATGGACCAAAATTGAAGGAGCAGAGGAGAAATGGAGAGAGAGAGAGAGAGAACATCACTTGAAGCCCTGGGTCAAATCTGAAACTAATCTTTCCCTGAACTGTTTAATGTTATGTGAGCTAACAAATTCTCTATTTTTTCTCAAGTCACTTTAAATTGGATTTCCTGTCACTCCCAAGGGCAACTTCTTAAAAGCTCCTAAAGGTTAAGCTTCTTAAGGGCAGAAACTGTATCTTAATGCTATTGTATTCCTGGCACACGCCCGGAGCACAGCAGCACTGATTAATTACACAGGAAAAAGAAAAAAGAATAAGCAATCTGATAAAGTTCTTTTATTTAGATCCTAAAATAACAATTGCTTCCATGTATTGATAACCTGCTTACAAAAGATCACCGAGCTGATGGCAAAGCTGGATTCAAATTCAGGACTCATCTGGGTCAAATCCTTGTTTTTCTCATCCGTGAAATGGTAACTATAATTCCTACTTTGAGGTTCAATATAAAAGTAATGATAATAGGGCCTGGGGCCCAGCTCTCCAGCCGGCCACTGGCCCCCACTACTGGAAGGCCAAGTCCATGTGCGTGGGAACCCAACCACGGTGGAACCTGTGGAGTTCCAGGTGCTGACCTAGTGTTACTGCAGCACCACCAGGCTGGAGTTCATGGAAGGGGGTGCAGGCTTGGGGTGGGGGTTGCAAGAGGCCAGACCCCAGGTCCTGGCTGGCTGCAATGCCCTGGAAGATGCCACTGAGCTCTGGGAGCTGATGGCCTGAAACCAGGCAGCGAATCATCACCAGCTATGGCAGGAGGTGCGGGAGCAGGAGCAGCCATAGGCCGAGGAAAGGGCACAGGCCAAGAAGAGGGCTGGTCAGACCCATGAGGGGCAGGCCAGGGCGCACACAACTCAAAGGGCTAGAGGTGCTACAGTTGCTGGAGGAGGAGAAAAATTTCTTCACCTGAGGCCCCTGGAGCCAAGAATCAGAAAAGCACTGGACTCTCTGAAGAGCTACAAATGGATCATCACCATGGAGGGGCTGGTGGTCAAGCCAAAGCACAGGAGCTCCTGGGGACCATCTGTGGTAGAATTAGGCCAGCTGGGCCTGGTCTGGACTGAAGCAATTGGTGCTTCTTATGAGGAAGGATCAGCCTCTTTCAGAACAGCCCTCACACTCTGGGTCCTGCACCCACCACTCGGTCAGAAACTTTCCCACTCGGTGTCCTGTTCTTCCCACATGGGCAACTCTCAGCAACATGCCAGCCCCTTGGGTGGTTTCCATTCACAGAGGAGCAGAGTGGGCCATGGTCCCCTCTGGAACCCAGGTCATCTCCTAAGTGTCATGGAGGGTAGTGGGTGGCAAATACAGCCCATAAGCCAAATCTAACCTGCTGCCTGTTTTTTTGTTTTTCTAAATAAGCTTTATTGGAACACACACACACACACACACACACACACACACAATAATAATAATAATAATAATAATAATAATAATAAGTACAACTGACAAATACTTATTCTTAAAACTGATTATTTCACCCCTTTCTCCTGCCCTTCAGAATCTTGTGGATTATAAAAACCACATAGAACTCTCTCAACTCTGAAAGGAAGGCATCCTCGCTATGAGAGTTTACTCTGATTTTTACAAATAGAAGTATGTTTTTATTTTGCTTCCAACTGTCTCTGCTAATGAGCGAAGGCAAAGTAGTGGATAATCTGAAGTTATTTATAAGTGTTTGGGAACCCTGTTCTATAATGTGCTCAGCAGTAAATTTTTCTTTCTAATTGTATTTTGCCTACAGTGGCACAAAAATGAGTGTGGATTGTCTGAGCATATGTTGATTGGGTGATAAAGATTATTATTGTGCTGGACAGGAACAGAAACCATATTAAGGTGTTTTAAAATTTCACTTCATGTAATCCTCAAAGCAGATAATCCATGAAGCAGAGTGATTAATGTCAGCAGAGTATAAGAAATTTTTGTATTCTACTGCATCATTATTTTACTACTAGAGGCCTGGTGCATGAAAATTCGTGCACTCGGCAGGGTGTGGGGGGTCCCTCAGCCCAGCCTGTGCCCTCTCACAGTCCAGGAGCCCTCAGGGGATGTCTGACTGCCGGCTGAGGCCCGCTTTCTAGCGGACATCCTTAGCACTGCCATGGAGTCAGGAGAGGTTCCTGCCACCACTGCTGTGCTCGCCAGCCATGAGCCCAGCTTCTGGCTGAGTGGCACTCCTCCTGCACTGAGCATCTGCCCCCTGGTGGTCAGTGCATGTCATAGTGACCAGGTGTTCCACTGTTTGGTCAATTTGCATATTAACCTTTTATCATATAGGATAGCATTATAACTTTTATTATACAATGATTAAAAACATTCTTGCCCGGCCAGTGTTACTCAGTGGTTGAACATTGACCCATGAACCAGGAGGTCACAGTTCAAGTCCTAGGACAGGGTACGTGTCTGGGTTGCTGGCTGGATCCCCAGTAGAATGCGTGCAGGAGGCAGCCAATCATTGATCGTCATCTTTGATGTTTTTATCTCTCCCTCTCCTTTTCTCACTGAAATCAATTAAAAAGGAAAAAAAAAACAACCTTATCTCCTTTAGTTAGTGAAAATTTCATTAGCTATAAAATTTTATACCACTTGAATAATCTCATGTTTCAATTACCATCATCTTAAAACAGTGTGATGGCTAAAGCATTATTCATTCTGTTCATAAGTTAATGCTGTTTAAATTATTAGTAAAATGTATTCAATTTTTTTCATGCATTTTTCCACCCTTTATATTTTCTGCTATGCAGGGTTTAAAGGCCAAGCAGATTATTTAAAGATATACTTTGAGCATTAAAAAAAAAAAAGTTGGTGAAGTGACCAACTTTTCCAAGGTTCTGGTACCCCTTTTTATGGGGAGTGGTGGTTGTGTATTACTTCTGTAGGGCAGTTTTCCAATATTTCCTGGAATATTTAGCAATTGACTCAATTACATTTTGAGGAGTTATATTTAGAAAATAATTAAAAGGCCCTGGGCAGTTTTGCACAGTGGTTAGAGCATTGGCCCAAGTACAGAAGGATCACTTGAGATTCCAAGTCAAGGGCATGTACCTTGGTAGTAGGTTCCATCGCCGGCCTGGTGGTAGGGGCACGTGTGGGAGGCAACCAATCTATGTGTCTCTCTCACATCAATGTTTCTTTCTCTTGCTCTCTCCCTCTCGCCCTATCCTTCTGCTCTCTCTAAAAAAAAAAAAGAAAAAAATCAATGGAAAAAATATCCTTGAGAGAGGATAAAAAAAAGAATGGGACTTAGAAGCCAAAGTCTGAGCCTTAGGAGTTCTTAATGCTTTTGGAGTGTCCCTGATGCCAGGACAACTCAGTGGACAGAGATTAGTCTTCTTGGGGGAGGGGGAATTATATATACATATATCCACACAATGACATCTATAATTTAAAAGATATCTACTTATATGAAAACAAGTGTTCACACATAAATCTTCCAACTCTATTGAGTTTATTCCAGTTTTTTTCCTTTCCATATTTGTAATTCCTTGTCCAACAGTGAGAAACCTGGCTCCCATGAACCTTAATATAGTTACTTATTTAAGCACTTTCCCCTATTTATAACCAGTCTCATATCTTTGAAACTACCCACTCTCCCACATAGATGTCCTTCTCATGTCACTCAGACCATTACCATACATTGATGTCCTCCCCACCCTGTTCAGTTACTGAAATTCCATGCCAAGGCACCCTCCCCATATGTAAACATTGTCTGACTTCTCCATGCAAGGCTGCTGATGCCCTGTGGGTGCCCTCTTCACGCTGCTTAGGCCCTGGTACCCCACCCCAGGCCATTCTACACGTGTACCCTTCTCACTCCACTCGACTGCCCCATACATGGGCACCCTCTTCATTTACAAATAATAAAAAATAATATAAGGAAAAGAGATACTGGTAGAATATTGAGTCTAGGGACAGTCTACTATCTTAAAGCCCTTGGCCAGACCATGACTTTATTAGAATTTTGAAACATATGCAAGGAAGAGGGATACCTTCCTTTCTACCCACCAGACCAGTCACCAGTGTAATCATTGTTTAAAAGAGAAAGTTTATTAACTTTTCACTATTAAATGTCACATTGTGCACACACTCAGTCTCCTTCACCGTGAGAGTTTCCTCACTCTCACTCATTCCTCTGTGGTTCAAAAATTGGCAAAAGAATATGAAATCGTTAATATACTAATGGAAAACACTGCCTATTACCTTTGATGGAAAGATTCTTCTGATGCAACAAGAATCATGGCAGCAACAAAGGGAATACAAGAAAGATATTATGGAAGACAGGAAGAATAGATGAGGGAATAAGAAAGTGAAAAGGTGGGAATGGAGACGTAGCAAGGAGAGAGATGCAAAGAGGAGGCCTAGGAAAGAAAGACAGAAGGAGGCTAAACGGGAGGAATGTGACGAGAGAGTGGTCAAGGGCATTCGGGAGAGTCTGACACCAAATCTAATGGAAACGGTTTGGTGGCTAACCCTACACACAGTCCCAAAGCAGTGCTGCTGTCAAAATGAACATAGATGTGTGTGTGTGTTGGGGGGGGGGGGGGCGGTGGGGGGGAGGGAATATAAGATCACTGATATGTCTAAGTAAGTAATGGAGAAACTGTTACTTCATATGCTTCCTCTAACACACAACTGAATAAAACTGACATCCAAAAGCCTGGCACAGCCAACCTCTACATTTTGTCTACATATTTGCTTACCGACACCTTTAAATAATCCCTTTTTTGAGAGTCACATTTGGAAACCACACAGGCATCAACATCTGCAAAATAATGAGAAGGTCCTGGCTGACCAAAACTTTAATAAGGAAAAATGCTGCTATTACATGTATAAATGGAACACCGGCAACTCTTAACATGACATCTAATTTTACTGCTTTGATAAAGAATGAAACTACATATCCTGTAACTCATGATTCCAGTGTTTCAGAATCAATCCCCTACCAACCATCCGGAAAGATGCCTTGCCTAATGCCATGGTCTTGTCAAAGCCAGGGTATTAAACCATTGTCTTTTAAACAGTTTTGGTTCAAAATATGTAACAGAATGTGAAGTTCTTTTCTACTACACCTAAGATTGCTGGATTTCCAAAAAGTATTCTTGAAACATCATAGAACTTAAGGCAAAAGTTTTCGAGAAAAAGAGTAACTTGATAGTTAATTCATAGTTTGCTTTAATTCACAGGTATTTTTTATCTAAGGTAAATCTTTCTACATACTTCCTATGGGTGCGATTATAAATACTACTGAAAATATCAGTAGAAAACGTTACCTTCCCAGCATCCATTTCTTTCTTCCTTACTCATAGAGCCCTGGTTTTGTTTGGAGACCCTGCCGGAAGCCAATTCTAGCATGTCATAATTTCAAGAGTTTCATCAAAAGGTTGATGGAACTTGGGGACTCAACAGGGTTGCGTCACACATGTAGTCACCTGTTGGGAATGGCTGAGGGCATCTCCCCAAACCTGAAAAGGGATGATTGTTGGCTGCCAGACAGCTCAGGGCATCTTAATCTACATGTTATTGCCTCCTACTGGCCAAACACCTGAACAGCCTTAAGCTAATTCCCCCATTATGACAATGCTTGTGTATACCCTTTGAAGTGTATATCTCTGCCTCGCCTCAGGACAAATTGTGTTAATAAAAAGCATGAGGTCCTGAGACTAGGAGAACTTAGAATTTAGATCTTAGTTTCCTTTATGCTAAGCTCCTCTGACCCCCAAATGCCTTTCAAAATTATGCTCCGTCTCTGGACTCCTATTTAATCTACGCACAGCCTTCTCCAGATTTCCTGAACCCTTCTTAATGCTGGGACAAGAACCCCGGCAGACCCCTCCTCAAATGTGTGAGGGAAAACAACCTCATGATCAAGTTGTCCCTGCAGTCAGCACTGCCTCTTGTAAATAGAGAAGTTACGTGGCCTACATTGGCTCAATTATACTTGAGGGAAAGTTTTCTCTCTCTTTTAGGATGTGAACAGGAATGTATGTTGGATCAGATAGTGCTGGGGAGTGTCATGCTACCATAAGAGAAGCCAGCCTGAATTCAGCACGGTCACACTGAGGAAAGCAGAGCAAAAGTATAGGGGGAATCTGGATCTGTGATGACATTACTGACTTACTGAGTCAACCACCTTCCAAATCTAGCTGTTCTTCTGGACTCTGGTATGTGAGATAATAAACGTCTTCACTGTTTCATTCTTCATTACACTGGGCTTTTGAATTTGCAGCCAGAAGCATCCAGGTTGGTCAGACCATGTCCAAGCTCCAGGCTGAAAGCTGAGATTGTAGGCAGATGTCCAGGCCAAGCTCGCAATGCTGGGAAAAGCGCTTTTTTACAGGTTAGAGCCAAGCGTTACAAAGGCTTCCCAGTGTCCCTGCAGAAAGAAACGTGAAACAGTTGGAAACCCTGGAGACTTCTTCTGCAGGTTCCTTCTGTTTTGACCACTTTAAAATACCCATTACCCTATTCTAGCATAGAGAGAGAAACAATGATGCCAGCTTTGCAAAGGTAAACTCATTGATTCGAGGACAAAGGAAATGATGCTGCATAATTCAACCCAAAAGAGTTTTGGAAAATTCTGATAATCTTTGACAAAACACCTTTGAGTCACAGTTTTTAGCACCAGTTGCCATTAAAAATGTCAAAATCAATTTGTTTCCTAAGATAATTTTCAAGATGCTATGTCAACCTTTTATTCAAGTTTAACATCAGATGCCTTAATATGGGCAGAGTTAATGTTTATATTACTTTGTAGGAGGCTTTTTTTTTTGCATTTGCACAAGTTATATTTATTTCAATTATTTCTAGAAAGTCACCATTATGTTTTACATGTTTTTTCCATGAATAAATTATTCTGTAGTCAAAAATCAATGTCCAATTTAGAAAAATAAATCATATACAAAAATTTGTTATGTATATGTTTTTACATACTTTTCTGGGGAGAAAACTTTTATTTTCATCTCATTCACAAAGAAATCATGACTCAAAAGCTAAGAATGTTGCTGGGGACTGAGTAATAACTGTAGGTGGTCAGAGAAATTACCATGAAAGGGAAAAGAGATCCAAGGAATCAAGGAAGATGTATTTAAAGAGCTCAGGCATGGACAGATATAAGGGAGAATGGCAAAGTGGTAATATATGTAACTGAGTCTATTACAGTCTGGTGGGAAGCAAGTGCATAAGAAACCACTGAAGCCTTTACGGTATTTAATGAAAACTAACTGCAGTGCATGTAGTAATTAGGCGCATGCCTAATGGCTCAAAGGTCCTAGATGGAAACTCAAGGCACAATCAAAAAGGATAACTGAAGAGATTTTTATGAAAGCAATATTTACAAAGGAGTGGGTAGGATTAAGGGAGATCACAGGGGCAGTGAAGGGGCCTAGGACTGGCAACAGTAACGGCCCTTGCTCTCACTCCCAAGCCTGAAGAGGCTAGGGGAGGAAGTTCTCCCAGAAGCTAGCGTGTGAGAGCCATAGCTGTAGGACCAGGGCACCCGCAGGAGCTATGACCTTAGGAGGAGGGATGCTGAAACTACAGCCTGAAAAGGAGACCAGAACATAAGTGCCCCAACATCACTCTTTCCACATCCTCTGACCGTTACTGTCAGAGTCTCTCGTTGACCAAAACCACACAATGGGCAAGGGAGCTGGATTGTCCTGTCTGAAGAGGACAATCCCTTTTGACCCCAAATAGGGCCAAAGTTAGAGAAAGACTGACCGGAAACAGACACCATCCAACACAGACACTGCCCAAATAACAGCACAGAAGGGACTCTCATTAAAATATAGAGAGCCCTGGCCAGTGGCTCAGTTGGTTGGAGCATCGTCCTGTACACCAAAAGGTGGTGGGTTCGATTCCCAGTCAGAGCACATACCTAGGTTGTGGGTTGGATCCCCAGTTGGAACACCTATGGGAGGCAATGGGCTGATGTTTCTCTCTCACATCGATGTTTCTCTCTCACATCAATGTTTCTCTCTCACGCTCTCTCACTCACTCTCTTCCTTCCTCTCTATAATAATAAAATATTATTATTATTATAATAAAAATATATTCTTGGGTGAGGATTAAAAAAAAAAAAAAGGAGATAGCCATAGCCGGTTTGGCTCAGTGGATAGAGTGTCTGCCTGTGGACCCAAGGGTCCCAGTTTTGATTCTGGCCAAGGGCACATGCCTGGGTTGCGGGCTCGATCCCCAATAGGGGGCATGCAGGAGGCAGCCGATCAATAATTCTCTCATTGATGTTTCTATCTCTCCCTCTTTCTCTCTGAAATCAATAAAAATATATATTTTTAAAAAGCAGTGTCTTCCCATAAATAAAATTTAAAAAAGGGAAATATTTGGTTCCCCAGCAGCTCTGTTACTGAGAGGTATGTTTTAGAATCCTTTCGATTTTGTTAATGTTAGTTTTAGTCCTCATACTTCATGCTGACAACATTTTGAATATAAACAAATAACTATTTCATAAACATTAACTTTCTGACAGTAAAGCCAATCCTTTTTCCCTCAAACAAAAGTCCTCTTTTAGTTCCATAATCCTGGCAGTACTTTATCAGTGTCAAAGAGCAGAGTGTTTATGTAAATGAGGTAATTTGCTTTGATTCTATCTCCAACCATCCTAGCTCACATTACATTCCCATTTGTCTTTTGAGTTGCTATGAGCATATATTGCATCTGTGAGTGTGGGTAGATGAGTGCAAATAAATGTGTGTAGAGATCCGAAATGCCACCACATTCACGTCTGTGTCTTCAGACTGATTGCGTAGGTTGTCTGGTGCCATGGAAAGCATTCTAGACGTTATGTCTGGAGGCATTGGTTCTGATCTGACTTTTCATTAATAAGCTGCCGGACTCGGGCAAGTCTCCTCAGTGCTTCAGCTTCTTTTATTTCCATAAAAGGGGTCAAGGCAACAAAGGCTCTGAAGTCACCTCCAGCTTTCAAATCTTGTGGTTCTCTGCATGCCCCTAATTATCATACCTACCAAGAACCATCAGTTTGGCTGCTTATTGGCTGCTTTAGCCTGAAAGGGCTTTTAGCTAATGTAGAGAATGCTAAATACTCTATTTTAAATTAAAATATTTCCTTTTTTAAAATTTTATTTATGGGAAGACACTGCTTTTTAAAATATATTTTTTTATTGATTTCAGAGAGGAAGAGGGAGAGAGAGAGGGGGAGAGAGAGAGAGAGAGAGAGAGAGAGAGAGAGAGAGAGAGAGAGAGAAACATCATTGAGAGAGAATCATTGATTGGCTGCCTCCTGCACGCCCCCTACTGGGGATCGAGCCCGCAACCCAGGAATGTGCCCTTGACTGGAATCGAACCTAGGACCCTTCAGTTCACAGGTAGACACTTTATCCACTGAGCCAAACCGGCTAGGGCTATCTCCTTTTTTTTTTTTTTCTTTAGATAAAGAAACCAGCAGATGACATTAAAATGCAGCAAATCCCCCATGCCTTTTTGAAAGTCTAACACTTATAGCCTCTCCTGAAACTTGGCATTTCCCCGAACTGCATAAATTATGTTTACCATTTCACATGTAAATATTTACATGCCTAAGTAGTGACTCTACAAAGCTATGAGGAACGAGGAGGGTAACTTGTGCCCTAGAGTAGAGCTGAACTTTGTCATTCAGCTGCACTGAAGAAACGCTCCTGAATAGCCTTAGTATCGTCTTGTGTCCTAGAACAAAGGAAGGAGTGTGTGCAGCCACTTCTGGGGTTGAAATAGTCTATGCAAGCTGTGCTTGTACAACATTCCCGCATGGCATGAAAAAACTGCCTCTGTGTTTAATACCTACTACACACTCTATTCAGTGTATTACACTCATTTGTTAATTCTCACAACTGTCCTTTGATATTAAGTCAAATTTAATGGTCTCAGATAAGTCAAGTAACTTAACCAAAGATAATAGCTAGTAAGTGATAGAACCAGGATTTGAACCTAAGATTCTACAGCTGATGCCTTCGTACTTGTTACCTAGTGTCGCCAGCAAAACTCATCAGACATATCCACTCCATCTCAAATAGTTTATTTGTTTTTCATAGAAAATGGAGCTTTCTGCCTAATTTTGCTTTCCCCTTGGTGGATGCCTCAATACCCTGAGCCCCTCCACATGTCCCTGTAATACCCACCATTCCATCAGGAGTGAGAACTAGATGGCCACACACGTCAGCCATCTCAACTGACACCTCGAAGGGGCTTGTCTTTAGGCAACAAAAGCCCGATTTCTTGCCCTGGCAGGTGTGGCTCAGTTGGTTGGGCTTCATCCAGTGCACCGAAAGGTTGCTGGTTTATCTTTTTTTTTTTTAAGGCTCTTATTTCTTTTCTCTCTTCTAAATTACAGACATTTTCCCCATAAATATCTACCTCTTCTCTCCTTCCACAATTAACCAACTGTCCCAATAACCTATTCCTTACTTCAGTTCTCTCTAGAAAACATCTCCCCTCTAAATGTGCTTTAGAAAGTTTACACCTTCACTGGTCTTGGGGAACACAGGAAGATTGGAGGCACTGTCCTAGGCCACCCCGCTTCTGTCGTAGGCTGGGTCTCCTGGGAACAGACTGAGATGGAGAACTGTGTGCAGAAGCTTGGTTGGGGAATCCTCTCAGGAGATTCACCTGCAAGGATATGAGGAAAGGACTGAGTTGAGGCAGGACCCAGGGATGGATCAGCTCTAAAGAGGGGTCTGGGGTGAGCAGCATAGCATGCACTGCACTCTGTCCCACTGGTGGGCCTCATCTGTGTCTTCAGTTTAATTCCCTGTTCCTCCCCCAGCTTTAAGGTTATGAAAACTGGTGTGGAACCTGACTGTGCAGAATTTAAAAGCACCTGAGCTTTTTCTCCTGGGAAACTAAACAGAACAAAGAAAGATTATGAAATATCAAAGTTCTAAAAATACTAGGACGAAATTGGGTAATTTGAATGAAAGCCAGTCAAATCTATGTGGAATATAGCATATTACTGACTCATTATCAGGCCACATAATTTAATTATAGTCTACTTACTATGCAATTTTCACACCCTAAACCTTTTAGTATGGAGTCTGTATTATGTGATTAAGAGAAAGGAGGGAGGGAGGGAGGGAGGGAGGGAGGGAGGGAGGGAGGGAGAGAGAGGGAGAGAGAGAGAGAGGTGCCATGTAAGAGAAGCTTAAATAAGGATGGCAGAATGCATTGCAAATTCAGAAACACTTTTAATATGTAAAGAAATGGTGGAAATTCACCTTTTGTTTTCTATAAATAAGCTTGGTTTGATCTTAAACTATTAGTAAGAATATCCTTCTCTTTCATCTTCCTTCAACTTGAGCCATTTACAATTTGTAACACAGAGAACCATTTTCAGATCTAACTTAACATGTAACTCTTTGTTGCTTCAATTGAATTTAGCAACACCTAGAAAGAAAATTCTTTCCTAAGAAATAATTAATTTCTACAAAGGTTGATTTGAGAGTTGCTAAGTTTAGGAACATACATGTCATTATTACTAGGTTCTTCAGGTCAAACTTTAAAGATATTCGTTCAAAATATATATCCATACCTCAATTTCTAAGATAGGAGGTTTTAGTTACTGAATTTTGTTAGGGAAAATGTAAAGCTCTTACTTAAACGTATTGAATCAAACACGTCAGTGGTTATTATTTATTTTGAAAACAATTATCTATTTTTGTCTTAATAGGAGATTGCAGTTGACCCTGAACAACATAGGAACTGGGGACACCAACCCACTACATAGTCAAAGATCTATGTATAGCTTTTGACTCATCAAAAACTTAACAACTGTTAACCAGAAGCCTTATCGATAACAATTGATTAACACATGTTTTGTATGTTATATGTGTTAGTCACTTATTTTTACATAAAGTGAGCTAGAGAAAAAATGTTATTAAGAAATTCATTAAGGAAGAAAAGATATATTTACAGTATTTATTGAAAAAACTCCACATATAAGTGGATCCACACAATTCAAACCCATGTTGTTCAAGGGTAAACTATAACAATAAATATGCAAATAATGCTGTTAAGTTAATTTGATTAAATAAATTAATAACTCAAAAACTTTCCAAATAAAGAATGAAGGGTGCCCTGCCCGTGTGGCTCAGTGGTTGACCTATGAACCAGGAGGTCACGGTTTGATCCCCAGTAGGGAGCATGCAGGAAGCAGCTGATCATTGGTTCTCATCATTGATGTTTCTATCCCTCTCTCTCTCTCCTTTCCTCTCTGAAATCAATTTTTTTAAAAGAATAAAGAGTACGTATGGTCCTGACCGGTTTGGCTCAGTGGATAGAGTGTCAGCCTGCAGGCTGAAGGAGCTGAAGGGTCCTGGGTTTGATTTCGGTCAAGGGCATGTAGCTTGGTTGCGGGCACATCCCCAGTAGTGGGTGTGCAGGAGGCAGCTGATCGATGTTTCTCTCTCATCGATGTTTCTAGCTCTCTATCCCTCTCCCTTCTTCTCTGTAAAAAATCAATAAAATATTTTTTTAAAAGTACGTATGTGTATACATTTAAAACATTTCCCATAATTTATAGTGGCCTAGAAATTACATAAAACGAATTGTCAAGTCTGTCTCTAACAAAAATCACAATTAATATTTCATTTTAAATAAATTTGCTAGGAACAGGATAGCAACTTATGGGGCGCAAAGTTTCTTATCTGTTTTACTTACACCATCTCCCCATCAAGTGGAACAGTAACTGGCACCAAGTAGGTGCTCACTAAATATGTGTTGGATTAATAAATTAGGACAAGGTCAGTGAGGACTATAACACAATACTAAAACCAAGAAATGATCCTGGTCATTCAACAAATGTACTTTGTCTTAGAAAGAGAACCAGCAAGTATTTAAAACAAAGTTCAATCCAGGTTGGGTTAACAATGAGACAGTCTATTGATATCTGTCCAAATTCTATTCACAATTTTGGGTTCTTACATAAATGTTCTGAAATCTTTTAAAATAGCACAACAGGCATAATAAGCCCAGAACCATGACAGCTTTGTTTCAATAGAGAGTTAAGAGATGGTCTGTTTGTGAAATGTCTTTACCATGAATTATTCATGCTGGGAAATCAACAAAATACTTACTAATTCAGCTGTAATGCTTAACTGTGTTATTTGACCAAGAGATTGAAATGAACCTGGAGAACTCAAGAGAGACAAGAGAACTTGGCAAAGAATAGCACTCCACGTAATCACATGAAGACCATAAATATTACGTAGCTAGATTAATGCTTGGGACAGTCTTGTGATTCAGGTAGTCGTACTGAATCATGTTGGAAGTTTGAGAATACTAATCACAACCTTTTGCAATTTAATCAATTGAAAATAATAATAGCAATAATCATAATCATTCTAGCTAGCACCTAAATAGCATTTATTTATATGCCAAGTACTATCTACAGGCTTTAACATCTGTTAACTCATTTACTCCTGACAATAATCACAAGTGTCCAAATAGGAGTCAAGTCATCTACTTTATTAAAGTGGGTTAGCAAATTCAGTTTCTACCTGATACAAAACTTGCACTTTTTGTCCTTCTCTCCTGAGCTGAAGATAACCAAGGAATGACCACCTGGACCTTGCCACCCATTGCCATTCTGGAAAGCTGGGACAGAGACTTGAGGTCCGACAGGAACAGGCTGGTGTGCTCTGGGGTCTTGTACTGACAAAGCCTGAATGCGGGAGCTCCAGGCCTCACTTAGGCCCTGGCTTGTCTATGAGCTGAGGGGATGGAGCAGGCGTGAATGTCAAGAGTGTCCCAATTTCACTGATGGCTCACAGGTTGTCAGTGGGTGGAAAATTGTTACCAAAAATGATGCTTCTGTCTTCCGGGAAGTAACGTAGAAACCCCCTTCCCCTTATGAGTCCAGGAAGCTACAGGGGAAGATGTGAGTGGGTCAGTCCCTCCTACTCCCAGTGTCTCCAACAGCCGAATGAGGAGAACTGAGGACCAGGTAGGCTTCGTACCTCTTTCAAAGTCAAAGAACTGGCGGGTAGCAAAGGCAGGTCTTGAGTCCCCGTACTCTGACTGCAGCCCACATCATACTCAAGCTACCTGCGCTGGAGACCTTCCTCTCAGACCAGCTTCCTGAAAGCTGAAACTTCAAAACTCTTGAAACACTTCTCAAAATGCTTTCATGCCTTAACTGGATTCTTTTTCCCATTTCTTGCCACATGTGCTGAAAACATATCATTCAAACCATTTCTTCCCAAGCCAAGTTACGGGATGGATTGAACACCAAAATAGAAAAGAGTAAAAGATTGTAATTGTACCTCAGCTCACATCAGCGTACTTAAAATTTGAGTTTGACTCTGGTGCATTCCCATTATTCAGTAAGTACTGATTATTTTGAATAACAGGGTAAAACATCTTCAGTTTATAGTTGCCAGTTGTGCCCAAAGCACTAGTGTTTTGCTTTGGTGAATATCAGAATCAGGAGCAGATGCTACATTATTCTCCTATTTGTACTTTTTATTGGTCTTCACTCAGCAAATACTCCAATATAAAACTGCCTATTGCTTTATTTTCCACTAAAGATATACACATAGTTAATATGTGCTCATTCATGTAGTTTTCACTTTACTGTTTATTAACAGGCTCAAATTGCAGAGTATGAATAAATTTGGCTGCACATCACCAATCTTATCAGTCTAATGCAGTTAGAGGAAGTCTCTCCTCTAATTTATGTTGTGGGTTTTTTAATGACTAGCTTGAATGATTCACTGTACTGTATTTCTTTACAGTTCTTTTGAACAATTTCACTATGGGAATTTAGAGTTTAGTTTCTAACCTCTTATGTAGGCTCTGTGCCGGAAGCCGGTCCATCCTTGCTGCTTGACACAGTCGCTGCAGGAAAGAAACATCTGCACAGCATATGTTTCAAGAGACCTGGCGGATATAGCATACTGTTCTTAATATGTTTGCTCCCCTTAGCGCTGTGTGTTTTAACCAAGGTCACCTCTCCGAGAAAGGTTTCCCCAGGTAGGAACTTTTCCCTGAAGTCAGGGAGGGGATGCCTCTCCTAGAAAGGTTGTTTCCCCAGGTAGGAATTTTTCCCTGAAGTCAGGGAGGGGATGAAACTCCTTAACTAAGTGCCAGGCGGGTAGTTAATCACTTCAACTACAAACAATCATGCTTAAGCTACATAATCTTTACTCCCTGGAATGGAGATAAGAAACGCCCTAACCTTTGTAATAGAAATTGACAGGATTAAAATCAACTGGTATAAATACAGATGTAACAAAACAATAAACAGCAGAACCTCTCAGGAGATCCAGACCAGAACTTGGCTGGAGAACTTGGCTGGAGATCCTGGCTAGGCTGCTGATCAACTGAACACTGCCTCCGTGTCTTTCCTTCTTCGCCGACTCCGTCCACACCTTTGGGGACCCCTGGACCCGCTGGGGTTGGACCCCGGCAGCTCTGCTCTCTTCAGTTATTCTCCCACCAATAAACTCTTCAATTGCAATTATAGAAAGAACTTCTGTGACTTATTATAGTGGAACTTGAGGTGTGGGGTAGAATGGGAATTAAGAAGATTCCAAAGTCCTACCAGTTCCGGACACTGTTAGTGTGTCTTTGAGACTGGGGACTTTTGTTTCTGCTGTAATGCTTCCTGATCAAGTAAAAAAAAAAATGAAAAATGTTAGGTAGCTTCAACATCTCATATAATCATGATAAAAAATCACTTTAGTTTTGAATAAACTAGTAATTACTTCAAATAATGACATCCATCTCATCTATTATTTCCTGTGGACAGATTTTTCTGAGTACCCCTTGAGATGTTACTTGTTTTTTGTTTGTTTGTTTCACTATTTGTTGTGATGGTTCCGAGGTCCAATTTAAGTATGTAATATTTGTTTTCCAAATCAACAAATGTTGTTCCCACTAATCCTCCTAGAGCCAGAGCATCCTTTCAGCTTACCTATCTCAATTTTGTTTTCTAATGAGTCTGGTTAGTTTTATAGTTGTATTCATTATTAGATTCATATAGTTCTGAATAATTTCATTGCCCACGAAAATGTAACCAGAGTATAGTAAAAACTAAATAATCATTAAAGAAATGCACTTCAATAATATGAAAATGTTTCACATCAATTCTTTTTCTATCTATTTCTGACTAAATAAACCCACCTATCTCACTAAGCAAATATATTTTTAAATTGCCAGTGCACTTCATATGTACTGGCCAGTCAGATGGTTGGATGGACGGATGGACGGATGGATGGATAGTCAGTCACTTAGCCTTTTATATATATAGATATGCATAAACCATGGACAGACAATAGTGCAGTGAAGGCCTAGGGACAGGGTGGGAGCAGGTTGGAGGGGGTCAGTGAGGGGGAGGAGGGGACATCTATAATACTTTCAACAATAAAGATAAAATTTTTAAAAAAGGAAAACACAGGGACACTACATTAAGCACTTAATTTTTTGAATTGTTATTTATTTTATTTTATTTTATTTTAGAAAGAGAGAGGGAGGGAGGGAGGGAGGGAGGAAGGAAGGGAGAGAAACGTCAACTTGTTGTTCCACTTATTTATGCATTTATTGGTTGATTCTTGTTTGTGCCCTGACCGAACATCAAACCCGCAACCTTGGCAGATTGGGATGATGCTCTAACCAGCTGAACTACCCAGCCAGGGCCTTAACTACAATTCGTTACAGGTTAGAGTAACCCTAAGTACTGTAACAAAAATCCCTGAAATGTCAGTAGCTTGAACAACAGAATTTCATTTCTCGCTCAGATAAAGGTCCGGCTCGGTAACTGATTGACAGCTCGCTCTCCCCTACATGGTGATTTCAGACAGACTCCTTGTCTTTTGGCCCTGCCATTCAAGGCCTCATAATGAAAGAAGAAAGCATGGGGGAAAACACTTCTGCTTCTTTAAAGCCACGGCCCAGAAGTAACACCCATCGCTTTTGCTCATATTTCATTGATGAAAAATGACAAAATCATAGCAATTTATTAACACCTGTTTTGTTCTAGATACTGTGTTAATGATAAAAGACAGCACATGTGAAGTGACAATAATTAACTGCAATTTATTCACTTAATCATTCAACAAATGCTTATTGAACATCAATTGTGTGCCACTTCCTGGGCTGGAACTAAGGAACCAAGGATAATGCTTTCACTCCAGTGTATGAGACAGGCCTACAGGCCTGGAGGTGTTTAAGGGTTCCAATGCAGGCGCCCCAAACATAGAGGCTTCTCTGTCTCTTTTTTTCTCTAAAGAAAACTTCTGAGACAATTTGATCTTTGACATGTCCTGAAAAGGCATTAAAATGGTAATCAAAAGAAATGTAAGAACTTTGTGGGACTTCTTTATACATACTTAAATTGTTTAGAATTTTTAATTACCTGTAGAAGGAACATCAAAATATTTTTAGAATGCCTGAGGCCTTTGAAGTCTCGACTTGGTCTTAGATCTTTAAAAAAATACCTAAAGGAATGTCAGAAAAGACCTCACAAATGGGATAGGTTTTGGGTGCCTTGGAAAAAGAGTAGGGTTCAAAGGAGGAGAGGAAATGAGGGAAGGTGTGTGAGGTCAAAGGACTTGAATTGGGCTCGTCAGTAGACAGGGTCAGGCTTTAATTATGGCCAGGAATGATCAGTTGTCATGGGGGGAGTGGGATCCTCACTTAGGCTATGAGTTAGACAAATCAGGTCTGTCTTCCCTGGTGAACTGTGAGCACCTCAAGGGCAAGGACCATAGTCATCCTTTAACTCCAATTGTAAGTGCCTACCCAGGTTTGAAGAATTGAATGAAATTGAGTGTGTGCATTCACTTCTTATAAATTCTATGGTGAACAATACAACAAGGGGTACCTTTTAAATCAGATCTTGACTTCAAAAACCGTGTGTTGTTGTGTTGGGATGGAAGGAAGGTGAACACTCTTATCAGATGGGCTTGGAATGCTTCTGACTTTTATCACAAATTAAATTTCTTCTCTGTACATTTCTCCTTCTGCCAGCCCCACTTACTTTGTGTGATAAATATGGAATCTTTTTCTCCACATAGTCTTTACCCCAGAAAACTGCCATTATCTATCCAACAAATGCCTATTGAACATGTTTATTCCTAAACATCTAAAGAATTGTAAAAACTGTTAGTTAAACTTTATTGTGGCATTTATCACATTTTGTAGAACAAATTCTGATAATGTTTACAATTTCCAGTGTCTGAAGGGCTGCTACTTACTGTTTGTGCTGTTGTAGAAAGGAGAAAAGTTATATCACCACCTTGTCGTGCTTCTCAGAAACTAGAAAAAAGTGGCATGGAGGTCACAATCCTATCAGTTTTCTGATAAGAGCTTGAATTCACAAGTACGGTGATTAGAAGAATTTGGTTTTCTCCAGGTAGAACTGAGATTGAAATTAGACTGAATCAAAATGTTGGTCCTCACAATCTTTGCTGCCATTTGGAAGGGCAATGATTTTTTTTAATTCTAGGGAAGTAAAAATTCTTAGCTTTTCAGGCACCAATCTAGGCCCGTTACTCGTTATTGACCACTAATAAGTCAAAAGTGTCTTCTGCTGAGTCTAGATATCACCTCTGAATCAGCCCAGCACTCCTGGAGCCAGGACCCATGAGTCAGAGTTTATATGCGGTGAAATTATTTGCTTTTCCTATTATATCTGAAGTACTTCACCTGTAGCAATTTAAGAAGGAAAAAATGAATATAATCCTATAATATTTACAGAAATATCAGTACCCTTTAAAATTCTGATTAGTGCTACTAATCCCTATAGACTCTTTCAACACTGCTGGAAACTAGTGAAATCTAATTAACTATATCCTGGAAGGGACTGGCAGATAATAGCTTAGCAACTAAAAAAGCTCATCAGAGATAAAAATAAACTTTAAAAGTCCTCTTAGTGCCCTTAATAATCATAATATTGAGGAAGGAAAAAGAAAAGGAGGCAAAAATTGACAAAATAAATATTGTAAATTTGGAAGTCAGACAATATAACTATAGGAAAGTCAAACCACATTTACTTTTTGAAGCAAGACAGTCAAATACAAATAAACAAACAAATATAGGACCAAAAAAAAAGCAAATACATAGGGTGCATACCCATAGCAAAAATCACTTGCCTTTTTCACAGAAATCTCACGCTGAGCATATATGCAGTTTTAGAAAATTCAACACATCATTTTGTGCAACCCCTGGTACATGAAATGAGACTTGAAATGTACCTAGCCAGTTTTGCTCAGTGGATAGAGCGTTGGCCTTCAGACTGAAAGGTCCCAGATTTGATTCTGGTCAAGGGCACAGCTTGAGAAGCAAGAGATAATGTTTAGAAAAAGGCAGATACCTGCAAACCTCCCTTTGTAGGACATACTTTCAGAGGCAGCTGGTGCTGTGCCAAGTGATCTAAGATAACAATGCTTCCCCAGGTGGAAGCACAGTATGCAACCTTAGTTCTGAAGTCAGCTTAAATGCTCATTCCACTGGGTCTGCCACAAAGGCACATTACACTGCAGATTTCAAAGAAAAATCTATGCACACACAGGAAGGTGCCTAGATCTCCTCTGAGGAATTGAGTACTTTAGTTGGGTCATTAAGCTGAGTTTTTTTTAAAAAAGTTATTTCATTTTTAAAAAAAAATTTACTAATACAACCTCAAGCACCAGCTAGCTTAAACGGCAGGTACTTCATAAAGTTCATTTTTTATTATTCTTGGCTGAAAAGCAAATAACACTTCTACAGGTGCCCTTCATATTGAAAGGCTTTATTTGCCTCCAATAGACTCTCTATTGACTAAAACCTTATCTGTACTTCACAAGACGGATTGTTTTTCCCATCACCTTTTAAAGAGATGTAGCCTGTCCCCAGGGGACAAAGGAAAACAGACTCATAAAAGAGATGGTGCAACAGGAGCTGATCGATGGCCAAAGCTGGAACAATTTGAGCAATAAACAAGTAATGTGGTCTTGGATTATAACCCAAAGAATAAAATATATGTCCCTGGGTCCATACTGACATAAATAGATAATATAAATCGGAATCAACAGCACTTTTCTAACGGTAATTTCCTCAAAACTAGCAGCTACTGTCCCCTTGGGACTGAATCATAAATGTATGTGCATATAAATATAAATTATTGAAAGTAACTAAGTGATGAAGAGACACATCCCTTACAAAAGAATTCTAAATCATATATGTACATATTTCCCCCTCCAGGAGGTGGAGCTTAACCCCCCCACCCTTGAAGGTGGGCTAGCCTTATTGACTCACCTCTAAAAAACCCAGTTGGGAAAGGGAAAAATAGAATCCTGGCAAATACTCCCTTAACCGAGTGACAAAGGTTAACACCTCCATTGATGTCGTAGATGTTATGTACTCCTGATGGGATGTAATGAAAAGGGCACTTTACCTCCATGGTATTCTTTCCTAGAAACCCATACCCCAGTCTAATCATGAGAAAAACATCAGACAAACCAAGATGGGTGATATTCTACAGGATACCTGGCCAGTAATCCTCAAGACCATTAAGGACATGAAAAACGAGCAAAGATTGAGAAATCGTCACAGACCAAAAGCCACTGAGAAGATATAATAACTAATTACAATGTGGATACTGTGGATGAAACAGAGAGAGGACATTAATGGAAAAACTAGTCAAGTCCAAAGATAGTCTGGAATTTAGTAATGAATCAATACAGCTTTCTTAGTTTTGATAAATGTACTATGATAATGTAATAAATTAACAATGGATGAAATAGGTGAGGGGTATACAGAACTCCCTATTTGTCTTTATAAGGTTTCTATAAATCTAAAATTATATCAAAATTTAAAAGTTTATACTACAAATTTATCTTATTGTATGCTCCTGCCTGGAGCATGGCAGGATTTTATAGCTAATGAATTGCCAAACCCAAGAAGCACAGTTAAAGGGTTTAGAAATCTAAATGAGTTCAACAGCCAGGGGTGGAGGGGCAACAACAGACTGTAGAATGAAAGAAAAAGCAATGTTTGTTCTTCACTGAACAAACTAAGTATTATTTGTGTCGTAGTCTGAGAAGCAGAATATGTTCTGATCATAACAAAAATTGAGGCCCTCCTCTTTAGGTCAGCAAAATTGATAAGGTAAAAGCCCAAACCAATATGTTAACCAGAGTACACAGAAACACAACTGTGTGTTGACTATCCAAAAAGGACTATGTTTAATGGTAGAAAAGACTCAAATGAAAAATATGTTTTAGACAAATTCCTCAAATATGTTTTAGACAAATTCCTCAAATTATCTTTATGAGTTATTTAAGATCTACACTAATAAAAGAGAAACATGCAAATTGGTGTCACTC
The DNA here is from genome assembly GCF_964212035.1 of Myotis nattereri. Classification (NCBI taxonomy): domain Eukaryota; kingdom Metazoa; phylum Chordata; class Mammalia; order Chiroptera; family Vespertilionidae; genus Myotis; species Myotis nattereri. The sequence continues at coordinate 46,055,120 of NC_138081.1, forward strand.
CACTGTGCCCACCAGCCAATCAGAGCAACTATGCAAAAAAACCCAACAAAGATGGCGGTTAATTTGCATACACAGGCAGAGAGCGAAGACTGAAGGCTCCGGCCAGAGTGAAGACTGAAGACTGAAGACTGAAGAGGCTTGGCTTCTCCGCCGCGGCCGGACCAAACGCCTGGGTCCCGGGTGCCGGAGGAAAACCGGTGCCGGCAGCCAGGGGAAGGAAGGCCTATGGCGCGAATCTTAATGCAGCAGGCTTCTAGTATTATTATAATAACCAACTTTTATATTATCATCACCAAAGTACTAAAATCACTTGGCCAATAAATTGTATCTAGTTCATGCCCCCCAGTCCTCTAAATTACTTTCTATTTCCCCTCAGGCATTTAACTCTGAAGATTTCATTCCCTACCCAACCTCTCTACTCCGTCCATCACACCTACAGATCCCGTGGCCTCATTAAAGAATTCTCAACCACCTTCTTGCATTTGGCACCTTTTCTGGATTTGTCTTCTAAATAATCTCTTCAAAATGACATTTTGAATGAATGGAGCTGATTTATGAGTAAGGGGGTATGTATCTGCTTTCCACATAAGCTTTATGTCAATGAGGGGAACTACCTGTATAACTTGCTCTTTTTCTCCTCATCTTTGCTTAGAAACATACAATTGTGTTTCCAAAAGATCCAAAGAAAACATGGGCATAGTTTGTGGCAATGTTCTAAAAGTCTAATTCATAAGACAACTGCAAATGTTTACTAAGGAACTATGTCAAGTGGGCTGACAAGTGCATAATATTTTGATCACTATATATTGGGTTTGCATTACATTTCATCACTCTTACCACTGAAGAATAAATTTTAAAAGTATAGATTAAACATTCAAAGACTCAAACACAAGTAAATACTCCTTAGTTCAATATGGAGATAAAATATCCATTGGTATGTCAACACATGAGCATGCTCAGCAAACAATAAATTGAACACATGTTTATTGAGTACTTAAGTGTCAGGAAATGTGCAAGTACTTTGGCAAGTGCTATCTCATTTTATTCTCTCTAAAATACGTAAGGTAGGTAAAATTATCTTCATTTTTTCCAAATTGTGAGACCAAACCTCCAAAGATTAATCACCCAAAGGATAATTGATGTGTTACTTAAATAAAATAACATTAGCCGCTTTCACTGACAAACTCCAAAATATTAGTGCTTTAATAAAATAAAATGTTATTTCTCACTTATATCACTATCTAATACAAACCAGAAGGGGACCCATGACACTTCCATCCCACCCAACTGATGAATAGAGATTGAGCATAAGGATGGTACATTAGAAGTTTTTGTAGACAAGGTCTAAAAGTGCCACATACCACTTCTGCTTACATTCCATTCCCTCAAAATGACACCTGTTCTGTTAATAGGGAAAAACTAAATGTTTTCTCCCCAAGATAAAATATAAGATAAAGATGTCTACTCTCACTACTGATAATCAACATAGTACTGGAAGGTCTAGCTACTTCAATAAGGCAAGAAAAGGCATACTGATGAGAGAGAAGAAATAAGTGTTCCAATTTGCAAATGACATGATCATCTATGTAAAAAACTCCAAGAATCTACCCCAAAAGTCCTATAATTAATAAGTGAATTAAGCAAAGTTGCAAAACATGAGATCAACACACAAAATCAATTACATTTCTATATTATAAAAACAAACATGTGGAAACTGAAATTAAAAACACGATTCCATTTACATTCACTCCAAAGAAATCATATATTTAGGTATAAATCTAATATAACATGTGCAGAAGTTTATGCTAAAAGTTATAAAATACTAAGGACATAAAAAGAAACTTGAAGAGAAAATAAAAAGATGATAGAATTAAAACCAAGCATATCAATAATTACATTAAGTTTAGCCAAAACTGGTTTGGCTCAGTGGATAGAGCGTCAGCCTGCGGACTAAAGGGTCCCAGGTTCGATTCCGGTCAAGGGCATGTACCTGGGTGCCCTAACCTCTTTGGCTCAGTGGATAGAGCATTGGCCTGTGGACTGAAGGGTCCCAGGTTTGATTCCGGTCAAGGGCATGTACCTTGGTTGCGGGCATATCCCCAGTGGGGGTTGTGCAGGAGGCAGCTGATCGATGTTTCTCTCTCATCGATGTTTCTAACTCTCTATCTCTCTCCCTTCCTCTCTCTGTAAAAAATCAATAAAAATATATTTTTAAAAAGTAATAATAATAATTACATTAAGTTTAAATGATCAAAGTATCTTAATGAAAAGGAAGAGAATGTCAGGTCAGATAAAATGCACAACCTAACTAGAAGCTGTCTATAAGACATAGATAGGCTAAAAGTAGAAGGATAGAAAAAATATATACCATACAAAAAAATATTTATGAAGGCTAGGAAGTGAATTTAACAAACAATTAGAGAGATAAAATTAGTTATATGAGGGCAAGCTGTCACTCCTGAAATAACAAAAAAAAGAAGTTGGCACATATTGGAGATTTTGTCTAAAAATGATTTAAAGGACTTTGGGCAAAATGAAAACAACCAAAGAAGGGATAAAAGAATATGGTGAATTATTAATAGTTACTGGAAACCATAATATCATACAAAATAAACATCAGAATATTATAAGGGACAAATGGACACATTACATAATGATGTAATGGTCAATTCATCAAGAAGACATAATTCTAAATGAGTATGTATCTAATAAGTCTTCAAAATACATTACTCAAAAACTAACAGAACTTGCCTGGCCAGTGTGGCTCAGGGTTTGATTTCTGGTCAGGACACATGTTTTGATTATGGTAGCTCTGTAGTATAATTTGAAGTTAGATAACATGAGACCTCCAGCTTCTTTCTTTTTCTCAGAATTTGTTTGGCTATTTGGAGTCTTTTGTGGTTCCATACAAATCTGATGCTTTCTCTTTCTATTTCTTTAAAAAATGACATTGGAATTTTGATGGGAATTGCATTAAATTTGTAAATTGCTTTGGGTAATATGGCCATTTTAACTATGTTGATTCTTCTAATCCGTGAGCATGGAATATTTTTCCATTTTGTTGTGATTTTTTCAATCTCTTTTAATAATCCTTTGTAATTTTCAGTATATAGGTCTTTCATGATTTTTGTTAAGTTTATTCCTAGGTATTTTATTCTTTTGGTAGTAATTGCAAAAGGAATTGTTTGTTTTTTTCATTTTGAGAAATGTTTTTATATGTGGACTTCTGTCCAGAATATATAAACATCTCCTTAAACTATATGTACTCTGTTTGAACTTTACAATGATAATGTTTTTCTATTAGTATGAATATAATAAACTCATAACAACCACATTATGTCCCAATCACAATTTAAATAAATGAATAAGAAATAAGAATAAAGAACCCACACTCTAATATTTCCTTTACATCTTCCTTTGCTCCCACTGAAGATCAAATTGAGAAACATTCTACTATCCACCCTTCCTTTGCTTGGACAGACAAAAAAAATATTTATGAAGGCTGAGGAAGTGAATTTAACAAACAATTAGAGAGATAAAATACTATCTAATAAAAGAGAAACATGGTAATTAGCCATACCTCCGCTACCCTTCCCATTGGCTAATCAGGGTGATATGCAAATTAACTGCCAGCCAAGATGGCGGCCAGCAGCCAGGCTACTGACACGAACAGGAGGCTTGCTTGCTTCAGTGACGGAGGACTCCAACATTCCCCGCCTGCCGCTGCTGGGCTCTGAGCTGCTAAGAAACATTGTTATAAATATAGAAGCTAAACAAAACCCCAGAAACCTGTTTTCAGTCAGCCGGGATCTCAGAGCTGGAGTCGCAACAAAGTTTCAAATACAGAAAGTAAACAAAGCCAGAAACCTGCTTTCAGCAGCGAGGTCTCACAGCTAAAGCTGGCTCTCAGCTCCAGTGACAGCCATAAATCCAAGAATAAAAAAATAAAAAAAAAGGAAAAAAGGAGCAGTTGGGAGCTTCAGTCACCCGCCAGCCTGAAAACGGCCCTCAGCCCCTCACCCAGACTGGCCAGGCACCCCAGTGGGGACCCCCACCCTGAAGGGGGTGTGACCAGATGCAAACAGCCATCATCGCCTCATGTAGGCTGGCCAGGCACCCAAGCGGGACCCCCACCCTGATCCAGTACACCCTTCAGGGCAAACCAGCTGGCTCCCACCCATGCACCAGGCCTCTATCCTATATAGTAAAAGGGTAATATGCCTCCCAGCACTGGGATCAGTGGAGCCGCGTGGCCTCCTGGCCCCTGAAGCAGCATGTCAGGGGGCAGCGCCCAAACCCCTGATCGCCCTGTGGCTCTGTGTGTGACAGAGGGTGGGGCCACAACCTCCCTATCTGGCCTGCTCTGTTTGTGACAGGGGAAGGCTCCCCAACCCCCTGCTCTGTGCCTGATAGGGGGGAGCTCCCCAACCCCCTGATCGGCCCTGCTCTGTGGGTGATAGAGGGCGGCACCCCAACTGCCCCCCACGGGCCCCGCTCTGTGTGTGATGGGGTAGAGCCATAACCTCCCCATCGGCCCTGCCCTGAGTGTTACAGGGTGCGGCGCCCCAACCCCCTGATCTGCCCTGCTCTGTGTGTGACAGGGTATGGAGCCCCAACCCCCCTGATGGGCCCTGCTCTGTGCGTGACAGAGGGTGGCGCCGCAACCTCCCCATCGACCCTGCCTTGAGTGTGACAGGGGGCGGTGCCCCAACCCCCCAATTGGCCCTACCCTGAGCATGACTGAGGGTGGCATCACAACCTCCCGATCCGCCCTGCTCTGTGCATGACAGGGGGTGGCGCCCCAACTCCCCAATCAGCCCTGCTCTGAGCCCGACCAGGGGCTGCACCTAGGGATTGGGCCTGCCCTCTGCCACCCGGGAGCAGGCCTAAGCCAGCAGGGCGTTATCTCCCGAGGGGTCCCAGACTGCAAGGGGGCACAGTCCGGGCTGAGGGACTCCCGCTCCCCCCCGAGTGCACAAATTTTTGTGCACCAGGCCTCTAGTTAGTAATATGAGGGCAAGCTGTTACTCCTGAAATAACAAAAGAAAGAAGTTGGCACATATTGGAGATTTTGTCTAAAAATGATTTAAAGGACTTTGGGCAAAATGAAAACAACCAAAGATGGGATAAAAGAATATGGTGAATTATTAATAGTTACTGAAAACCAATAGAAGGCTAGATAAGATAGTGAAATTAAAAGTAAGTTGAGTCCTGGCTGGCATGACTCAGTGGATGGACCATTGGCCCACAAACCAAAGGGTCACAGGTTTAATTCCCAGTCAAGAGCATGTACTTGGGTTTGAGGGAGGGGTATAAGAGATCAACCGAAGGACTTGTATGCATGCATGTATGCATAACCAATGGACATGGGATGCTGGGGGGTGGGGGAGGCCAGGGGATAGTCAAGGGCGGGGGAAAAAAAAAAGACACATATGTAATACCCTTTGTAATACTTTAAGCAATTAAAAAAATAAATGAATAAATAAATAAATAAATAAATAAAAGAATAATAAAAAAAAAAAAGAGCATGTACTTGGGTTTGATCCCAGCCCTGGTTAGGCACATGCAGGAGACAACCAATCTCTCTCTCTCTCTCTCTCTCTCTCTCTCTCTCTCTCTCTGTTTTTCCCCTCCCTCCCTTCCACTCTCTCAAAAAATCAATGGAAAAAATATCCTCAGGTGAAGATTTTCACAAACAAAACAAAAAAAAATGAGTTGAGTGTGCTCATGGCCTCCCTCATCTCTCTGATGCTATGACCGTCACTGGGACAGTATCACCAGAGGCTCTGGAGTATCTTGGCTGATGGGAGCAGCATGCACTAACCATTTGGTTTAGAGTGATTCTCTTCTACTCATTTTTTAATGAAAAATCATTGAAATATGGTTTTGGACTACACTGCTATTTTCCATGTCATAATTAGAGCAGAAACTGAAAGTCACAAACCTCCAAGAAGTTCCTGCATCAACTCCGGATAGGCTGTGTCTGTTTTAACTATGATTATTGCAGTGAATTTTCCATTCTGATGGATTAACATTTTGTTAACATTTGTATTGGTTCTGCAGAATGTGTCTTGAGTTAAGTGTTAATATAGTCCCTCCTCCCCTACTACATGAAAAGCTAAAGAGATTTAAGAGACTTTCAGGGACTATTTAACCAGCACTGTTCTAATTCGAAATCATACTACCTCCTAAGGACTTGGTAGTGATTATAACCATGTGTCATTTCCTTAAGAAGGTTAAAAGGAAGCCAAGATAATTGAGGTTAGATCATTTTTTTAGTATGGCTGTTTCTTTGGCCTCTTCACTGCCCCCAATATGATCCCTTAAATTACTCAAGAAATCCTACTTACTTGGGGTCCCCAGGCCCCACTGACTGACTACCAGCCTCCTCTGTTACTGCCTTCCTGCTTCCTCTTTTACATTTCACTGCAAAAATGCTCTTTGTCCCAGCAGCAAAGAAAATAGTAAATAGCCTAGGTAGAAAAGACAGTCTTAATGAAAACAACCTGCACCCCATATCTCCTCCAGTTACTACCTTATTTTTCTGCTCCCCTTATCAGCAAAACTCATAATTTGCTCTTATTCACTCTCTATTTCCTCTCCTCCCACTCTTCCTGAAACTACATTCAGCCTTTGATCACTCTCTCTTATTTGATACTCTTTCTTCACATGCAATGGAAGGATCCGCCATCATTCTCTCCCACCTCAGTAGCTATTCTTTGCTTTGCGGGTCCATCCTTACCTACCTGACCTGTAAGCAGTGAAGAGCTCCAAGGCCCAGTTCAATCTATCTCACCCCACCATGCAAAAGAATGTGCCATCATGAAATAAAAGATGGCAAGCTGGATGTGTGCAGAAGTTTGGGGGGCTGACAGCACAAGGATACAAAACTTAACTCCTACTCTGCAAGGCTTGGGCACAAAATTAACCAGGAAGTCACATTAAAGAACTAACAATGTCAATCTAGAGGCAGTTACAAAGATGAGTCAGGCATACATCCTACCCTCCAGAAATGTATAGTCTGCTGAGGGGGAAATGAAAAATAGTTACAAAATAGGGACAAAATGGTGTCATCAGAGAAATGATAATTAGAAGTTATGAGAGCTCAGAAAAATAGAGCAGCTTTTAAAAGTTCTACGAAGCTGAGTTATTTCTGATTATTTTTACTGCATGCTTTCAAAATAATTACATTTCTTAATTGCCTCTATTATCAAATAGAAATTTCTAAGTTTTCTGTCCCTTATTCATGCTGTTCTCTACACTCAGTCTTACAGGCTCAGTTGGAAAGCCTTTCAATTGAGAACTATTCATCCCAGCAAACCTCAAGAACCCAAGAGAAACATAACTATAGATTAATATTTACAGAGAAAAAAAAACTTTAATTTTATTAAAGAGAAAGAGGTCAAAATTGAGAAATAAACATATGGGACACGGGGGAAAATAGGGAGAGGTTGCCCCAAGCAGCTTGCAGCTGGCAGTTGGCTCAACTGCAATCAGAAGCCAGGTCTGTCTGATTCCAGAGCCCATACTTTTTCGATGTGTAAGCCTGGTCTCAAACATAAATGCACATTTAAACTGATTATAAAAGGAGGGCAAGGTACCAGTGGGAAAAACAAAACACATCCAATTTACAAGAAAAGGGGGATTGTTGGTAGAGCAAGTCCCTTGGAAGAACTAGAGAAACACAAGACATCCGAAAGAGGGTACATCCGCAGAAAACACTGTAAAAGCATAATGGAAACAGAGGCAGAATGTTTCTCTTTTAACTGCAGAAAGACAGAAACTGTCTTTAAAAAAATGCCCTATTTTGGGTCTTTAGTGAAGTCATTATTGTTTTCTTTCTATTTCTATATCTAAAGGATAAATGACACCTATCTCCCCTCTTTTCACGTAGGCTAGAGATTTTTTATTCCTGCTCCGTGACTTCTCGTCCCTACTCTACCCAAAGAACCTCACCACTTTCACTCCCATTCACACACCCCTCACCTGCTCCTGCCCTCATCTTTTCCTAAAATCATTGTGTCTGTTAGTCCTAATCTACATCAATCTTAAAAATGATTAAACACCCTCTTGGGATGGGCTCTTGCCTGGCCCCCAATTTCCAAATTAAAAAAAAAAATGATGAAACACCAATTTTTCTTCAGTTTTCATGGACCTAAACCTATAGAGTCTAATCAAATTATTTGATTGGTGTTCTGACCAGCAGCCATTAGATGTGAATATCTCTATGTGGGTTTTGATTGTCTTGTGAATATACATTTATATTTAACTTTACTTTTTAAAAATCCCTTACAGTTACGCACTCAGTAAGTGTCACTATCTCGTTGACTACCCAACTTAATCACAGCTATTCAAAAAATAGAGATGGATGGATGGATAGATAGATAGATAGATAGATAGATAGATAGATAATAGAAATAGGACAGAAATATTCACCAAAACTCAACATATTTTTTAAATGCAGAGATCTTCAAGCTTCGCAATGGTGCCGATTCACAGTCGGTTTACTGTATTACTCTGAGAACAATTTGCCACGAACATCAAAGTAACCTAATAAGCTTTTTTCTCTCTTTTCTCCATAGAAGTGCACAGTCAGATATATAAAATGTCAGAAATAATTAGACAAAATCGAGCAATCCCACTGAGACACTAAAATATCTCTGGAGTTGAATATTTGCTATGAAACTATAAAATCTGGTTTGAAGAATACTTATTACAAACAAATATAATTTTTCAATGCAATGATCCCAAATAAGCATGATATAATGTGAACATATTTTTTCAAATGTAAAAGAAAGCCTTTTATATATAAATGTGTACTGTGTATAAAAGAATAAATATAAATGAGAAAGAAAATCAGGTGGAAAACAGACTTAAATTTGGTAATGTTTTTATCAGAAAGAGTTTGGGTACTTAAAAAAAGTATCCTTTGAGGAATAATGTAAAGACGAAGTTTACATTCAGAGAGGGAAAAGAAAGTTATGTCAAAATTGTGTAAACATTTTATTAATACCAACATATTATCACATATTACAGGAAAAACAATATGGCTTTTTCATTCATTAACCAGGAGCATACTATTTTCCAGGACCCCTCCATTCAGAAGAGATGCTGTGGTGCTTTCCTTTACCCACCCAAAATGGAACACAGGAAACTACATAGCTGAAGAAATTACAATCTCCCCACAAATGAGGGACATTCAAGTCTAAGTAGTTTCCAGCTGAAGGAAAATAACCAACAGCTTCTCCACAGGGTCGACTGGAACGGGGAAAACATGAACATCACTAACTGTACCACAGAAGCCAGTGTGGCTGGGAGAGCCAAGACCATCACTGAGAAGATGCTCATCTCCATGACTCTGGTCATCATCACCACCCTGACCATGTTGCTAAACTTGGCCGTGATTATGGCCATCTGCACCACCAAGAAGCTCCACCAGCCTGCCAACTACCTGATCTGTTCTCTGGCCGTGACAGACCTCCTGGTGGCAGTGCTAGTCATGCCCTTGAGCATCATGTACATTGTCATGGACAGCTGGAAGCTAGGGTACTTCATCTGCGAGGTGTGGCTGAGTGTGGACATGACCTGCTGCACCTGCTCCATCCTCCATCTCTGTGTGATTGCCCTGGACAGGTACTGGGCCATCACCAATGCTGTTGAGTATGCCAGGAAGAGGACCGCCAAGAGGGCAGGACTGATGATCCTCACTGTCTGGACGATCTCCATCTTCATCTCCATGCCCCCTCTGTTCTGGAGGAGCCACCGCCAACTCAGCCCGCCCCCCAGTCAGTGCACCATCCAGCATGACCATGTCATCTACACCATTTACTCCACTCTTGGGGCATTTTATATCCCCTTGACTTTGATACTGATTCTCTATTACCGGATTTACCACGCAGCCAAGAGCCTTTACCAGAAAAGAGGGTCAAGCCGGCACTTAAGCAACAGAAGCACAGACAGCCAAAATTCATTTGCGAGTTGTAAACTTACACAGACTTTCTGTGTGTCTGACTTCTCCACCTCAGACCCTACCACAGAGTTTGAAAAGTTCCACACCTCCATCAGGATCCCTCCCTTTGACAATGATCTAGATCACCCGGGAGAGCGCCAGCAGATCTCTAGTACCAGGGAGCGCAAGGCAGCGCGCATCCTAGGACTGATTTTGGGTGCATTCATTTTGTCATGGCTTCCATTTTTCATCAAAGAGTTGATTGTAGGTCTGAGCATCTATACCGTGTCTTCTGAAGTGGCCGATTTTTTCACATGGCTTGGTTATGTTAATTCTCTGATCAACCCTCTGCTCTACACTAGTTTTAATGAAGACTTTAAGCTGGCTTTTAAAAAGCTCATTAGGTGCCGAGAACATACTTAGATTGTAAAAAACCAAAAGGCATGAATTTGACCAGCCTCCTGAGTGGACGGGGTTAATTCTTGAACATTGTTGGTTCAGAGCGTTTGTAAGTATGTGTGGTCTTGTTTTTTTGTTTGTTCTGTTCTGTTTGAGGCTTGTTATTTGGTGTGCTGTTTTCTACTTCCGGTCCTGTTTGTGGTACATAATTTCAAATAAACATTATCCTACAAAAACAGATATTTCATAAAAGTAGTAATAAAGTGAACTAGTAAATACTTTTTATTAGCCATTTCAGTGAACCCTGCAATTAAAGAATGTCAAAATAAATCTTTATTTGCAGAATTTCTTATTACTTATAAATCAAATCTCTGATAACTGGTCCTCGTGTGGCATTAAATCCGAGGTTATCGCTCCAAATGCTTACAGATTCCAAGGAGGATTGCATGACTACACAAAGCACACAAAAGGGGTGTGCTGCCACCTACTGCTTGCAGACGTGAGCCAAAACCTTTCACTGTGACGACTACATAGCTCACTCCTTTCAAGCATAAATAGTACAGATAGCATGCCTTTTTAGTTCCTGGTTATATAAGCTCATCATTCTCTAAAAAGAACCTAGAATGAATCATTTCCTAGGTCTTTGATTATGAATATAAAACACAAGCAAATAAGAAATAATCTAAATCTATGTTAGTCAGTGTGTTGCTATATTACCTGAAAGACCCATGGGGTCTCCTCCCATTCTGAGTGTCCCAGCTAAGCCTCAAATACATCCTCTCACTCCAGCAGGATTAAGGTGAGAGTACATGTCAAATGTGGGGAACTTTGACAGCAGCTGAATGGGGTGCAGTGTTTAAGTGAAGGGATATATTATCTGAAGAACTTTATTGGAGAATGTTACTAACGCAATTGTGCAATTGAAAAAGAAAACTAAAAGTTGAAAATTTATGTTTATAGCAAAAGCCACCCATCAGGAAACAAGTGTGGAATTGTGTCTCCTAGAATCTCCATGGCATCCATGCCAGGAGGCTGGATGGGGGGACATGTGGCCACACTGTTGGCTGACTCAGCCTCCCCTGGCCTGTAGTGACCACTCTAAGTCATGTGGAGGAGCTCATCACTGAATCGAGAGTGATAACAGAGAGGACTGAAAGCTTGTAAATTCTTGTATGCGCCTAAGAAAGTGACTATTCTAAACCTCTGCTCCTTGTCTTTCACCCACAGCCTCTCCTTATCTCTTCCGTCTCCACGGATCATCCTTTTACTTTGTTTGCCAAGAACACATCAATTTGCCCCCTCCACCTCCACATTTTAGCCCTTAACTCTATCCCCCTCCCAACCCTTCTTTTTTCTTTATTTTAATCCTCACCTGAGGATATTTTTCCATTGATTTTTAGAGAGAGTGGAAGAGAGGAGGAGAGACAGAGAGAGAGAAACATTGATGTGAGAGAGACACATTGGTTGCCTCCTGCACGCGCCCCAATCAGGGCCAGGGATTAAGCCTGCCACCAAGTGCATGCCCTTGATCAGAATCAAACCTGGGACCCTTTAGTCCACAGGCCAATGCTCCATCTACTGAGCCAAACCGGCTAGAGCCCACCCCTTCTTCTTTAACCTCACATATTAATTTGCTCAAGCCTCTTGGACACTAGAGTAAACTTCCTGTGGCCCTAGCACACTGCCAGATAACATCTTCCTGGAACAGTGATTCTCAGAGTGGCATCTCCAGACCAGCAGCATCAGCACCATCTGGGAACTTGTTCAAAATGCAAAATCCAGGGCCCCACGAAGACCTATTTGGTCAGAAGTTCTGAGTGGGGAGCCCACCAATCTCTGTTTTAACAAACCCTCCAGGAGATTCTTGTGCATGCCAAAGTTTAAGAATCACTATCCTAGCCGAAACCGGTTTGGCTCAGTGGATAGAGCGTCAGCCTACGGACTGAAAGGTCCCAGGTTCGATTCCGGTCAAGGGCATGTACCTGGGTTGCGGGCATATCCCCAGTAGGGGATGTGCAGGAGGCAGCTGATCGATGTTTCTCTCCCATCGATGTTTCTAACTCTCTATCTCTCTCCCTTCCTCTCTGTAAAAAATCAATAAAATATATTTTTTTAAAAAAAAAGAAGAATCACTATCCTAGAGCGTGCCATGGATTTTTAACTGCTGTACTCAAAATCATCTACTATTTTCCCATCAGTATAAAATAAATTTAGATTCCTTAGTATAATATTCAAGGCTTCTTAACTATGTGGCCTCAAACTACCTTTCTAAAATTATATTTCACCACCTCAAACTCCAGAAAAGTCTGGATATTTCCTTGTTTCCTGAGCTCCCCTAATATTTTTTCCCACTGCTTTTCAGAAACCTGTCCCTGTGCCTCCCATCTTCTTCCACAAATTCTTCAGTCTTCCTGAGCCCCTGCTTCCTTCTCTGTGGAAGTTCTCTCTCCAAGCTCTCTGCCCCCATAGAACTCACCTGTATCTCTATTACTGTAGCCAACCGATCTTGTAGTGCATTTGTTTGTGTATTTCTGCTTGTTTGTGAGTTTCTTCAGGACAGGAACTATGTCTGTTTCAACTTTGTATCCCTCAGGACTCCTACTGTGTTTTACACACAGCAGGCACTCAATAAATATTTATTAATGTGATTGAAATTATGTCCCTGGAAGAGAAAAATGTAAATGTGCCATCTTCTCTCAGCGAGAAAACCAAACTTCTAAAATCTCATAATGCAATGCTGATTTCCTTTTTCCTCAGATTCCCAGCCACTTAAAAAAAAAAAGCTAACATATGCTTTCACATGGAAAGGAAATGGAACTTTTCATTGAATATAAATGAATGTCCTTTATTAGTTAAGATTCAGGTTAAGCTGCTCTTAAAGACAAGACCCCCAAACATAATAGCACAGACCAGATAGCTTCTCTCTCACACATGATGGTCAAGAAATAGGAGGGAAGCCAGAGTGAATAGGAGGCTGTACTCCACAAAGTCACCCAGGGTCTCATGTTCCTTCCATCTGTGGTTCTGCCTTTCCCTCGGGGCTTGGCCTCACCTGCATGGCCAAAGCTGACTCCCCATCACACCCACGCTCCAGTCCATAGGCAGGAAGAGAGCAAACAATTTCCTTCTAAAGAAGTCATGCACACCACTTCTACTTGCATTCCATTGACAATAACTTGGTCATCAGACCACACCAAGTAGTAAGAGAGAATAGGAGAGTAATGATCTAGCTGGGCAGTCATGTGCCTTGCTAAAAATGAGAACCTTATAATACAAGGAAGAAGGAGAGGATGGATACAAGGGGACAATGGGCAGTCTCTGCCACAAGGGAATATGGGTTTCTGTATGTGCGGCTCTAATATTACTGGGCAAGTCAAATGGCTTCCCAGCTCATGGTGATCCACGTATAAGGATGTTGAGACTTAAATTACAGGTGAATTGACTGAGGTTGTGCATTAGCTGAAAATCCAGTGTTTATCATGACCATAATATTTATAATATCTAGAAATTATATGAGGAACTCACTTGCTTCCTCATCATCCTCCACATAATATCTTGGCAATGATAAGAGTTTTTAAATTTTAAACGTCTAAGTAAATAAAAAGCAAAAGGGAGATGCATAACTAATTTTTACTTACAACTCCTTTCCAATTTACTAGATAAGTCCCAATCAAAGGCATTTCTCTCACACCTACCTCTGCCATTCACTAAGAAGAATCTCTATATATTTCCTGTATAAATCAACCCCATTGAAAAAATCTGTTGTTTGATTTACTTATTTAACCAATAGGGCTATGCCAGCTACTATTGATCACTCTTGCCCCTTTACACGAAAGCTTGAGTGAAGTAACAGAACCTTCTATGTCTGTTTTTCCAGTGTAAACATTAACAGACTAAAAGTAAACTCCAGAGGTGAAATTTTAATCACCTCCATTAACTTATAAATTAGGACTTCCTGGTTTGTGTACTTAGTGAAATTCTTGGACATAAGTCACACCCTTTTAGACCTGGTAGATACTTTGATTATAACTGGTAGCAATAAGAACCCCTATTAGCATATCTGCTTTGGATACTGTATAGGCCTCCTATACCTAGTGAACTTCAGTTTGCAAACTGATAATTATATACAAGGTAAGTTTGAGAGTGAGATCCAACAACTGTGCTGGTTACTAGCACAAGGCATTTTAGTTTCAACTATCACACTGGTCTTAGTCTGCTAATGTGTGTTGGCTGTGCTTGCTTTATCTTTAAGGTCTTCTACAAACAACAAATTTTAACTTTGTTACAGACAGTATTTACGAATGTAGTGAGAGCATCAGAAAAGTTAGTGAAAAGAAGCATATGACTACAATAAAAGTACAAGTAAAGGTAATTTTTTATTAAAAGAGCTGAGAAAATGGCAACCATTGTATATAAGAACATGTTCACATTTGGTTTGGTTTTCAAGGGCCACCATATGCTACATATGAAAAAGCACTCTGCCTAAATTGTCTATAATAATAACAGTGTAATATGCAAACAACTGAACGGCTGAACAGTGGAACAACCATCCAGACAACCGCGCTTTGACACTCACTGGCGCCAGGCCAGCCAAGGCGGGTGGGATGCGATTGGTCAGGGGCCCAGCCATCGCTCTATGATCGCCCTGTAGAGGCAGGCCCAGGCCACCGGCCAGCAGGGGGCTCCATAATTGCCCCAAAGAGGGAAGCCCAGGCTACCCTGCAGCGGCTGCAGGGGGTAGCCTGGGCCTCCCTCTGCAGGGATGATCCATCCTGGAGCCCTGGATGGATGGGCGGGGGCCTACCTCTTAGAGGCAATCGATTGCAGGGCTCCCAGACTGAGAGAGGCACAGGCCAGGCTGAGCCCCCCACCCCTGGCAGGGCATGAATTTCATGCACGAATTTCATGCACCAGGCCTCTAGTAGACTATAATCAGCTGGAAATAGGGAAAAGTGACTAATGAGATGGGAAAAGTCTGATCATTAAACAGTGTTTGGGAATATGTGTGGGCATGTTTAGTTATCCCAACAGAGAACACTAATAGCATTTTGTGGTAGGAGATCAGGAGGCTAAATCCTGCAATAAAAAAGAAGTTAGGCCCACTCAATTAAAAATCACACTACCCCAAATGCCAATATGACTCCCTACTAAGAAACTCAGGAGTATCAGCATCAACATGGGATGCTCAAAGCCGAATGTTAATTCAGGTGTCAGCTAGGGGTGATTTGAGAACTCAAAGTCTGAACATGGTGAAAGTGCTGCTTATGAACTGTGATTATAAGCCGTGAGGGTTTTAAGTCTCAAGGACGATTTGAATCTACCCAATATCAAAGTGAGAGGCCAACAAATACAGGCACCACATTGGTTAAAGAATTTCCCAGGACATTAGCAGAGATCATTAACAAAAGGGGCTCAGGAAGTGTCTATCAGCCAGGAGGAATGCATGCATGGCAGTGATGCTTCAGAAGATTGCCTTATATCCTTATTGGATGGAAAGGCCTGAGTCTCACCTAAGCCACCCCAGACTTAGAATTAAAGGGCAATCTCCAGCACCTGTCAGTAGGAGGAGGGTATATTTCAAATGGTTGAAAGAAATTGGATGTTCCTTGCACCCTTAAATTATTAGGGAACCTCCTGTCTCCCCATAAATCCTACCCTGGAGAATACACAGCAGGTTTCAGCCTCACCCCCACCACATACACACACACACACACACACACACGCACGCACGCACGCACGCACACACACACAAACAGTATGAAATTATTTCACTCAGAACAGATGAGAATCACTCTGAAGGGAGAATTGTTTCAGGAAAATATTGTAATCTTCCTGGAAGCTCTTAGAACCTAGTATAAAGGGTGATGCAGAATGGCATTCAATTTACATGATGTATGTCTGTTGGACTCCATTGGAAAGAACATACTGATTACAGACTTTAGGAGCAGAACTATGTAGTGGGTAAGGAGGGAACATTCTCATTTGGTAGTGAAGTTGTCAAATATTTTAAAATTTTTACATGAAAGAGAGGCATAAGGACAGTGATGACACAAAAGAAACAGCCAAAGAAGTTAAAAGATAGCATCAGCAGAGTTTTAGGTCATCAAAAAATGTTGATTGCCCACATGCCATGAGCTTGAGTGGATTATAAAAAGTTTTAGTTGAAAAGAGGTATAAGAACAATGATATGAAGAAAGCAAGAACACAGCAATAAAAACATTGGGAATGGTTTGGGATCCACAAACACAAATTAAGCATCTGCCGTGAGTTTGGCATTATATCAGGCACTGGGATCTCTGTAAGGGGAAAAGGGGGAGGGAAGGGGACAGATACTCCAGGTGAGAAACTATGAGACCCAGATCTTCAGAGCAGATTTGCAGAAAGCTGATTATATTTATTTTCTATTTGGATAAACTTTGTTTTTGCTTAAGAGGGTGAGGATCAAGGAGGCAGAGGAGAGCATCTTGCACATGTGCACCTTAGGGGAATGAAGGTGATACCAGAAACTCAGAAGAATGAGGGCGATGGACAGTTCTTCAAAGAAAATGTAAAAACAACATGGGCACAAGAAATAAGGTCATATGGACACATTTTTCCAGTTTGTATGATATCAACCATCATCAAGGGATGATTTAAGAAAAACTAATTTGAACACATCCAAAAGAATGATGATGGCAACAGTTCTCTAAGGGAAATTTAGACTTATAAGCAGCCTAATAATAATAAGCAGACCGGGGACCCCAAGTGGCTCTGGTTTGTGGTTAAGCACTCAATTTAACAAGGGATTGGTAAATGAATAAACTAATTACTCAGGTAAGTGATCAAGCCTGCGTTCGATGTTGGTGGCAAAGGAGAACAACTTGGCAACATAACACAAGTATTTACATATGTCAGTAAGAAAGATGCTAATAAAATATGGATTCAAAGGTATGAAGTACTTTATGAAAAGCTGAGGCGGCAAGCTAAATCATGGGCCGTCCTTTCTTTCTGTACTTCTGGGGAAGAGGCAGAAAAGAGATGCTGTACTAGTATAGAGAACACTAAAAACAACAATAATGCAAATGGTGTTGACATATAAACCTTTGAAAACATCCAAAGGAATGATGATGTTGCAGCATGGAGTTTTTTACCTGACAACTTTACCTGATTATTTCTTATTTATCAGTTTCTCATTAATTAAAAACTAAGGCCTGACTTCGCCTTCTAATCACTCACGTAAAGAAACAAAAACAATGCTTTCAACCCCAGTAAGGCGAGCAGAAGAGAGGGTATGAGCACAAGAAAGCCAAGGACAAGAGGATATGAAGATATCAGCCTCACTGGTGATACTTAGGAGAAATCATGATCAGAGTTTCCAAAATGTATCTGTACGGAAGAGATCTTGCCTTAGAACGGCTTCCTGACCACAAACTCCTCCTTCTAAATGAGTTCCAAGGCAGCTCCTGCTGAAAAAAGCAGCTCTAGGTGGTTCTTTAAGTATAATCCGCCATGTAGCACCATGTGACACCATCTCTCACGCGTGCGCACAGCGGACACACACACACACACACACACACACACACACACCACCCTCCCCTACCCGTAGCTGATTGGTGATTGGTTGAGGCAGTTGGACATATGGCCCAAGAACAGCCAGATCTATAGGCTGGGCATGTGCTATGAGGTACAAAAGCTCCCCCCAGAAAGAAGGTGATTAGTTGCAATGATGCATTCTTACCACTCAGGAATTTAAACAACAAATATGTGAAAAGACATTCCATCGCCAGTGGAAGCAGCCGTAGAAAGGTAAGCAAAGTGAGGCTGAAACGAAAAGAGCAGCCGGCCTGGGCCCATGGCAAAGCAGAAGAATGAAGTCTGCTGCTGAGAAACTGACGGTGTCGCCGGTCCCCTGGTGCCGCCTCTTACAATCCCATATGGCCTTCTGCTTCCCCACTATGCTCCAGATCCTTGAGGTTTAGCCGGAAGAATATTCCAGAAATTCGTTTCTCCCTTATTCTATCAGTTATTATTACAATCAACCACCACCACTTGAAGTAACCTGCATTGTTCATTCTTCCAACCAAAGGAGCCCTGCCACACTGAGCCCCTAGGTGTCTGAGCTGTGAGCGTCTGGGACAGGCACGCCGGCTCCACCTGGACAGTAAGTGCTGTGGGACCAGATGCAAATCTTTTCGTTTCCACTGACCTTTCTAGTGTGGAAATGTACGTAGTTTCCATTACTCCCTGACACCCTTTTGTTCCCTTCACGAAACTAAATTTCTCCGTTTAGTTTTTACCCCATAGATTTCAATTCTGTCATAGATCGTTTGTTGTTGTGGTTTGGAGGTTATTGTTATTTATTTTTTCTTGGGAGTGGAAAGGAGGGGGAAGGGCATGGGGGGCTGGGAGTGACAGTGGGCAGAGAGATCAAAGTACTGTCTTGGTTTGTTTAGGATGCTATACCAAAAAATACCATACACTTGTTGGCTTATAAACAGCAGAAATTTATTTCTCACAGTTCGGAGGCTAGAAGTCTAAGATCAGGTTGCCAGCCTGGTTAGTTCTGGTGAGAGCCCTCTTCTGGGTGCAGACCACGGACTTCTCCTTGAATTCTCACAAGGAAGCAAGCTCCCTTGTGACTCTCAAAAGGTCACTAACCCCACTCGTGAGGACTGCATCATCATGACTTCAAGTAATCATTATTATCTCCCAAAGGCCCCACCTCCCAATACCATTGCATTGGGAGGAGAGGGTTTCAAAAGATGAATTTGGGGGAGATGCAGATGCAACATTCAATCCATGACAAGCACTAACAAGCATTTCTAAATGGCTTGTGAACCAGGTTTTCCCAGTTCCACTTGCAGCCTCTCTGGATGTTTTGAGGGCTTTGGGGAGCAAAGTCGTGACATTAACAACCACTATGTACTTTGCCAGGCTTAGCTCAGTCACAACCATCCTGGGGATAGAATTATTTCCTTTAGTCCTATAAAAATGTTTTAGATCTGAATATACTCCCGAAAGTAAGCACATTTCCAGTGAGATGAGCTTTTTCTTAATAGAAACAAATAGTAAAAATGAGTAAAATCGAGCAGGGGGGGTGGAATTTACTAAAAAAAAAATAATTTGAAGATAAAGTTCATTTAATCAACAAACATTTCTTAACATCTGTGTGTGAAGTTTTGCAACATATTGTGTTGTGAGTCAGACAGACTCCCAGCCCTTACGAAAAATATGGTCTATTGGAAGAGAAAGCCAAGTAAACAAGTAAGCGATTGAAATAAAGTGTGACGCATTGCGTAACAGAGCACAATGTGTACAATGTGCTATGTAAGCGCAGAAGAAACGCACAGTTCTGTGGAGGATGGGAAAGGAGCCTTCACTGAAAATTTGAACTAGAACATGTAGAAGAGTTCACGAAGCTGACAATTTATTCAGATAAACAGCATGGACAAAGGCCTGGAGATGCAGAGATCCAAATGGTGTTCGGGGAATGAGAAGTGGTCTGTGGTGGCCAGAGTGTGGGGTGGGAAGGAGAATGGCAGGTGTGGAGGCTGGCTGGGCAGGCACAACTGCGAAGGCTTAAACGCCTCACTGAGGACATTGGATCTTATCCTGAGACAGCAAAAAATTGCCCAAGGATTTCACCAAAGGAAAACATGACCAGATCTGCAGTTCTGGAAGCATCCTTGAGTCAGAGAGGGTGGGAAAATGAAGTCCAGGAAGACAGGTGTTGGAATAAGCCAGAGAGCAAGAAGGGAGAGTAGGTACTAGGGAAGAAAAGGAAAGTGAGGGGAAAGAGAGGGTGGGGAGATTTTAGATTTTAGAGATAAAAATGGAGGGAAGACAAATCAGTTGATTTAACTGGAATATGACCTTTTAAAATTGAAAGACAGCAAAGTTTCAGACTGCCAGGGGGAACATGGAGTAATTTCAGCAGCAGATCATAAATTCACAATTTGAGAATATAGTCGACAGCAAGAGTCTTGGACAAATAATCCAATGCTTTTTCTATGTTGGAGACTGTCTACCCCTGTTAACCACAGTCAACTGGACAGAAAATCTCTTCTAGGAAATAACAATAGGATCAGAGGTGTTCATTCCACACTTGATTTGTCTCCACTGTTAGCAATACTCTTTCATGGAGCCCTTCTAAACGCATTCGTTACTTAACAACTTGGTTAAGCAAACAACCCTTACTCCAGCAGATACCCATTCCTGTATCATTCAACAAATATTTACTATGTGCCAGGAATTACGCTTGATCATAGATATTCAGTGGTAAACTAGACAATACAGATTCCTTGCCTAGCTGAAATTTCAGTCTAATGAAACAGAGAGATCATTTAAAGAAGGATTTTCAATACGGTGTGTTAAAAGGCAGAAAAGAACAGCATTTCTCATACTTCTGATTTGGTAGGTCTGGAGTGAGACCTGAGATTATGCATTTCTAATAAGTTCCCAGGTGATGTTGATGTTCCTGGTCTAGGGACCACACTCTGCATGACATAGGATCACATAACTCAGTCTAGGGAATTATCATCCAACCCCATTTAAAGAGAAATGGGACTTCCTCGGAGAGACTGAAAAGAATACTGAACATGGAATAAGACAAACTAGACTTAAATATCCATTCCAAAATTATTGAGTGACACTTGGAAAAGTTGTTTAATCTCTTGGAGCCTCCGCTTCTCTATCCATAAAATCAGGAGTGAAAATATTTACTTCTCAGATTGTTGTGAGACTTAAGTGACATAATACTCAAAAAAGGTGCTTTGGTGAACTACAAAACTGGGAGTCGGGGGTAGAGAGAGGGTTGGAGGGGATAGGAAGTGAAGTCAGAAAAATCTCTGAAACTGCATAAGATAATGCAATGCAATAAGGGTTCTGTTTTGATGAAAAATGCTAAGCAGTCAGACACACCATGTCCAACAACTGTATGGCACATTTAATACAAGTTCTGCTTTGATCTAGAGAGCCCCCCAGTGGCTGGTTTGCAGGACGCATCTACAGTCTCCTGTGTGCAGAGGTGAACAGACTCATCTGTCACATTATAATATAAGGAAAAAAGACTGTGGAGAATATTTCCTCAGTCTTCCACATTTAAGAGATGATAAGACTAAGGCACTAAGAGGCTGTGTATACATATTTAGAAAGTTAGAAATCACACTATTTATTTTGAAATTTAGCACCTTCTATTTTTCCTAGGAATGTCAAAATTCAACAATTTCCATGTCAACATAAGCAAGAGCTACTCTTATTTTTGAAAATATATAACTAAGGCATGTATATAATTACTGAGATCCAAAATGATCACTCAGCAGTATAACCCTGAGGACCCCAATTCTTAGTCCCAGACTTCTCTTTTGCTTCCTACCTGCCTCTCTTATTCTACCTGTCCCTCACATCCCCAGCCCAATGTCAGCATTCATTTTTAGGACTGCCCTCACAAACTATCTCAGACTGGGTGGCTTAAAAAACAGGAATGTGTTTCCTCACAGTCCTGGAGCCTGAAAGTCCAAGGTCAAGATGTCAGCAAGTTTAGTTTCTCCCGAGGCTTCTCTCCGTGCTTGCCTTCTTGCTGTGTCCTCATATGGTCTTTCCCTGGTGTCTCTCTGTGCTTCCAAATTTCCTCTGCTTATAAGGACATGGTCAAGTTGGATTAGGATCCAACCTAATCACCTCATATTAACTTAACCACCTCTTTAACGGCCCTATCACCAAATAAAGTCACAGTCTGAAGTAGTGGGGCTTGGGGCTTCAACATATGAACCTTGAGGGGAGCGCAATTTAACCCATAACACCAATGAGTACCTAATAGGCTGTGCAGGGAGCAAGACCTCATGCCTACGTGTGATTGAGGATCCCTGCGCGGATGTTCTGCCGGTAAGGTGAGCCCCTCCTACCTGCCCGTGGAAGCTGAGGTTCTGATTGTTGCTTGACTCTACCAGCACTTCTTCCTTGAACACAGAATATGATCAACCTTGGTAACAGACCTTTATATTGGTTCCTCTGGTCTACTGGCTGGGTCTCCCGCTGAATCACGGGTTCATCTTCCTCCTTGTCTACATCATGCTTCCAAAGTACTACTACTCCTTATAATAATAATTTCAAATGTCACGGAGTTCTAGTCCTTTTTCAAGCACCACAAGTGCTTCTCATACATAATTCTCATTATAATGCTGTAAATTTGGTGCAAAATAGATGCTCAGTAATTGTATAAATAAATTAATAAATGAAGATTATAATTGTCCTTATTTTATAGATAAAAAGTGTCAGCTAAAAGTTAAGCAGCTTGCTCACGGTCCCATAGCCAGTAAGGGTCAGAGCTAGGGCTCAGGGCTTTCTCATGCCAAAGCTCATGTTCTTCACCGTGCCTCATGCACTGCCATGCCCTGTCCACACCCCAAGTTATAACAGCGAAGCCATCTACTGCCTTATCTCTCTTATGACTCATCCCTGAACATTAGCCCATGCCTCAAAGAGATGGGACAAGTACAAATTCTTCGGTGATATTCAAAATCAAAATTCAAATGCTCGACAGACACATTTACATAGACTGAGGTAATAAATACATTCAAAATTGAAAACACTTTGTTGCTGGTGGCAGTTTTAAAAGATAGTCCCCAAACTATTTGATACTGCTCCCATCTTGAGGCAGAATATATGTCCTCCGTCTTTGAATCTAGATGGGTTTGTGATTGCCGAAACCAAAAGAGTGGGACAAACGTGTACGCTGACTTCCTAGGCCAGGTCAGAAACGACCATCAGTTTTCTACCTAGGCCTGCTGGTACGCTCACTCTGCAGGAAGTCAGCTGCCATGGAAGAAATCTGCCTTCCCTGAGGCTACTAGGCTGAGAGCTCAGTCCGGTGCTCCAGGTGGCAGCCTCAGATGAGCTTCCAGCTGACAGCCAGTGTCAACGGCTATGAGAGTGAGCCATTGTACGTCCAGGAGTCTCGAGCCTTCAGATGACTGCAGCCCTAGCTGACATCCAATAGCAAATGTGTGAGACACCTCAAGCAAAAACTGCTGTCCCAACCCTTCTTGCAGTATTTGCCCATAAAATTGTAAGCAAATAAAGTGACTGTTTTGACCTAATACATAGGGCAATTTCTAATGCAGCAATAGTAACCAGAACATTACTCCACTCAATTTTAGTATCTCTCGTTACCCTGAGTTCCTGACCTTATCTCAGTCTGCTAAACATGGAAAAGCTCTAGCAATCACATTTATTCATGACTTAGATGTTTGTAAGATACGTTTCTTACAAAGGCACATAGAAAACAGGAAACTCATGAAACTGAAACACAAGTGTGCAGACACACTTCCTAATTTAGGCTGACTCGCTTTTACTTCTTTTTGTTGTTGTTGTTAAACTTCACTCAATGATATTCTTTCCCATTGATTTTTAGAGAGAATGGAAGAGAAGAAGGGGGGGGGGCGGAGAGAGAGAGAGAGAGAGAGAGAGAGGTGTGAGAGGGACACATCATTTGGCTGCCTCCAGAAGGTGCCCCAGTTGGGGCCAGGGATCAAACCTGCAACCCAAGTACGTGTCCCTTGACCAGAAATCGAACCTGAGACCCTTCGGTGTGTGGGCTGAGCTCTGATCACTGAGCAACGCCAGCCAGGGCTCGTTTTTTACTTCTTAAGAAGAAATAAATGTTGCTGTTTGGAATGAATGCACAGAAACATAAATGAACTCAGGGCTTTGTACTCCAGAAAAATATGAAAGAGAGCCCTATTCTCAGGTCACTGTCCTTTCCCAAACTATATGGGCCATTGAAGGTGTCTTATTCCACAGTCATTCTATTTTCCTGGTAGCATTCTGCTATGGGGCTTCTAAGGTAACACAAGGTTTCCAGTCTTAGGAGAGTGCCCACCAAGGTGCCCATCCAAGATCCTACCATCTCTTCAATGCTACATACAAGTAGGACACAGTGCCGCCACCTGCATGGCAGGTTCAGGACGACTTGCAGGAGGGCCGACAACACACAATGAACACACTATACAAGAAATATGAATTTTGAAGCCATTGGGGGGGGGGGGGGCAAGTGGAAACCTCTTTCATGAAGAGGAACCAGGAGTCCGGGTCCAGCCTCCTTTTTATTCAGTTTGGTTACACATTTGCCCTTTAGCAATGCATAGAGGCAGATCACAGGTAAAGTTTGGTGAACAATGTAAAGATACCAGGTCAGGAAATTGCCTCGAGCCATCGCAATCACAGCAGGAACAAAGTTGTGCTGACTTCAACCCTGCTGAGATTAAGGTCCATTGGCTTTCCAACACCTCTTTTGCACTTTCGTGCTAATGCTGCTATGCTTTGGCCTCACCACTGCAGGGAACACCCACGTCTGTGCGCTCACAGTCTCAGGAAATTCAGCTCTTGAAGGTTGGTACTCTTCCTACTTCTTCTCAAAACAAAAGACTCTACTCCCAATTCAGAAGTCTATCCTGATTGCCTTGAAGGTCATCAACCTTTAATACTTAAAACCTCTCTCCATGTGGTCTCCAGGTACCAGTGTTGCTGGAAATTTCTTCATTGATCTCTGACCCACACAGATCACATGCACACAACCATTACAACTGTTTTTACTTCTTTTCCTGATGCCACAGAAATTCCAGAGGTTAAATATACAACTAGTCCTCCGTAGCAAGGAGTACACCCAGTGCCCAGCTCTTGGTTCCTAATATTCTCTAATAAAGGGAATTTGGGCTCCTTATGGAAGCCCCTATGGCTGATTCTAGGGCTGGACCGGGAAACATACAAGATGAGCCTGAAGCATCTTGTAGTTCTAGAACGCAAAGATCTGCTCAAAAAGCGCAATGATGGGAGTATGTCAAAGAGATACAGGAGCCAACTGACAACTCTCAACGGCCAAAGCTGGAACAATTTTAGCAACAAAATAAATAATGCAGTATTAGATTATAGTCCAAAAATAAAATAAATATCCGTGACTCCAAAATGATATAAATAATTGAATAAATAAGTAAATGAGATAGAATAGAAAAGCTCTCACACAGAATTCCAAATAGTCAATGATGAGCATAACGCCCCATCGCTTAAGTGTGGGCTGGGTATAGTGACTTCCTGCCTAAGAGTACAGTGCGGAAAGGGGGACAAAAGAGTACCTGTACCAGTGAAGAAACCTGACAGACAATCCCCCCAGCGGATGCTCAAGGGTTAACATCAACAGTGACAAGTCATAATGATAGCATGTACCCTTAATATGATGCGATGAGAATAGCATTTTACCTCTGTGGTCTCCCTCCCAAAACCCATATCCCCAGTCTAATTAGGGAGATCGAAATTTAATAACATTCTACAATATTCCTCAAGCCTGTCAAAGTCATCAAAAATACAGTCTGAGAAACTGTCACATTCAAGAAGGGCCTAAGGAGACGTGATGGATGACTGCATGTAACGTGGTATTGGGATGGAATCTTGGGACAGGAAAAACATAGGTTAAAAACTAAGGAGATCTGAATAAAACATTGACTTTAGCTAATGTATCATTAGCATTACATGTGCTATATATACACTAGTTGTGACAAATGTATCATACTTATATAAAATAGTAGCAGTAGAAGAAACAGGATACAGAGTAGGTGAGAACTATCTGTACTATCTTTGCAACTCTTCTGTGGATCTAAAAATATTCTAAAATTAAAAATTTACTTTAAAAGAATTTTTAAAAACCTGTTACTGTCTATCAAATTTTTACTGTTACTTATAAAAATGTGGGTGCATTTCATTCGTTCATTTATGTGTATCTCATTGTAAGCCCAATTAACAATCTCATGATCTTAGATGTGGCACTAAATAAACCCCAAACCGATGCTGCACTGTTAATGTGAATGCTTTGCCAAGCTGTCCTCTCTTCTATGTTCCCTGCAGTTTGGCACTTCGTGTACATCTCCTGTAAGAGCTTTCAGACTAAGCGCCTAAAAGAATGTGTGGTGTAAGTATTATCTATGTTTAACTGACCCCAGTCTCTCGTGCTTTATAATGACCTGGGGCTTGGTGGACCTCCAAAACTGTGTGTTTAATTGAATAAAATAGCCTGTGGGGCGGGGGGGAGGGGGGGCGGCGGGAGAAGAAGCAGGCTTGTGTTAGTCTGCCTGGTGCCGCCCGGGAGAGGTTAAGCCCTGCCCTCTGAGGTGGCGAGTGCGGATACTGGGACCTGTTCTTATCTGGAAAATCTGAACGTTAGAGGCTGAGTGGAGTGGCATTTGACTGCGGGGGCAGGAGAAAAGGCTCGCATTCGAGAAAGCTGCCCTTGCAACCATGGTGGGCCCAGGGAGTGTGTTTCCAAAGGGCTGGAGTGGGCACGAGAGAAGAGAGTCAGCCTGAGCGACTTCTGAGGGGCCCTGCCCACAGCGCTCTGCTGGAGAGACAAGGCGAGCCCCACGGAAAGAGACAGCAAGGCACAGCCAAGAGCAGGCATTCCAGGGCTCAGCCAGGGAACCACAAGCCCACTTCAGGGAGTGGCTGAAGGCTCTGACCAGGGAGCAGGAGGGATGTCTGAAAGATCCGTGAAATGCTCCATGAGAGAAAAACCAGCACTTGGGCATGAGTCACACAGAGAACACCAATTTCAGGTTACAGTTGGGCAAGGTGAGGCCGAATTGCTTCTGTCCCAAATGACCAGAACTGCTCTTGAAAAGTAGTAACTTTCCTACTAAAATAATTTTTTAAAAAACTAGGTGTCTTAATAGATTTTTAAATTAATAGATTTGAATTAATAGATTTTTTTTCCCCATGCCAAAGAAATAAAAAACAGGTAGCATTCTAGGAGGAAAGAGTGGAGACATTATTATTATTATTATTATTCATCCAGTGGGAAAAATACAGTTTCAGGCAGGTCAGCTTTAACCTTAGAATCACACAAATTGGTTTGGAAGGGAATGGAAAACCCAAAAGAGTTCTAGGATACATAGGTGAGAATCACCTTTCAAAATCATATTGATTCTGCCTGGAAACCAACCATTATGCAAACAGACATTGTAACGGCAGGTTTGTGCAAGATAAAGAGCTTGTTGGCATAGTATCAAATAATGCCCATCAACCAAATGGAAATCTACTTGCTATGCAAGTAGATGTGTCAGTCCCAGCTACTGTCAAGAAATCAGTCACTTGCCAACTTCAGTTAGAGCCCGTGAATCAATACTCTGCTTTAAGAAGCATAATTACTCCCATCAGCACAAAAGTGCAGATTTCCTCAGGGAAATTACCTCATGAATTTCTCACCCGTGGCCACAATTTACAGTAGTCCTTGCCAAGGTATTGTGAAGAAATTTTCCCCTGACGCTTGACAGCTATATGGACATAATGATGACAAAGTCAAGATCTAGGATCTCCCACTCTTTATAGTAATTCTAACAGAACCTGCAACCCTACGTACTTCCCATGCCTACAACTCAGTATGAACAACAAGGCAAATTAAGCAGCTGTAGGCCACGGCCCACATGCCCGAATGTTCTTCATTTTGAGGGTCACTACCTGTATTAATTTGCTAGGGGATGAAGCACAATAGTCCCCTTACCCAAGTGGCCATGTCCCAAACCCCCAGCGGAGGCCTGAAACTGCGATTAGTACTGAGCCCTCTATAAACTGTGCTTTTTCCTATGCATGCATACCTGCGATAAAGTTTAAACTACTCTAGTATTATTAAGTAAAAGAAGGGCTATCTGAACACAAGCGCTGCGACGCCAGGGCAGTCTGATCACTTAGATGGCTGCTAAGTGACTGATGGGCAGGGAGGATGTGCTGGACAAAGGGGGGATTCACATCCCAGGCAGACAGAGTGGGAACGAGAATTTCACCACACTACTCAGAACAGCACACAACTTAAAACTTGTGAATTGTTTATTTCTGGGATTTTTATTTTTATATTTTCAAAATGCCGTTGGCCCAAAGTAACTGAAACCCCAGAAATCAAAACTGCAAATCAAAGAGCTCTCAGGTGTCTCTTCCTCTCCTTATAATGACACCAACCCTGTTAGATTAAGGCCCCACCCTTATGACCTTACTTAACCTTAATTACCCCCCTAAAGGGCCTGTCTCCAAATAGTGTTACACTGGGGTTAAGATTTTAACATATGATTTTATCTGGGGGGTGGGAATAGGGAGGGCACAATTCCGTCTATAACACTACCTTTTCTACAATAACAGCATCCTAATTAATGCTAAGACTGTCGGAGATAGGCATGCAGAATTGAATTCTGTTCTCTAGCTCTTCAGAGGTCTAGGAGAACTATTCAACATATGTAATGCTTTATCAATTCAGATACCACTAATTTGGAATTGGTGCTGTTTCACTAAAGAATCTGAACCTTCCATTTGTACCATATAGGTAAAAGGAATTACTGAGGCAATTGCAAGTATTAATAAGATTGCAGAAAAATTGGGAAGCCAACAGAGAATAAATTGTAACTTCTGCCATTGCTATGTAAGTAATGAGCTGGTTTCTAATTTCCCTCATCTGGTCATAAAAGCACAGTCTCTCCCTTCAAGCACTCACTGCCTATCCTCAGCCAAATAACTATAAAGTCAGTGTTCTAATCTTAAAAATATTTTTTTCAAACTTTCCTGAATTCTTAATGTATAGAAATCACATCCAGTTTTCTCATTTGGATAGTCAAGACCCTCCTTAATCCAGCCCTATTTATGTACCCACCACTGGCTCCCATTTCTCCCCAGTATGACCCCCTATTCCATCGGCCACTCTTCCTGTGGCCCCTGGGCATCCCTGGCAGTTATCCCTGGCTTGCCCCTTCTGTCTTTAGTGCCTAAGGACCTCACACATTGGAGAGGACTCTCACAAAGCAGAATCTATACATTGCAGATGTAGCCCTTGCTCAGGACTCCCATAGCCAGGATTTCAGGTCTCAGTTCCTTAATCACTCCCATTTTGAGGACTCCCACTTCCTCTAAGTCCCAGCTGCTGGAGGAAAGGATGGTTTTCCTACTCATTTTGAAGGAGTTGCTCTTCTCTTAATTTCAAGCTCCACTTTCCCCACTCTCGCTACACGGGACAGCTTTTCTTCCTACTTAATTTTCATAAGCAGGTCTTATAATGGACTGAAAATTCCTTCAAGTCAGGCAACGTTGACTTTTACTGTTTTTTAAACATCCAAAGAGTTCAACAAAGTGTGGAAACATCATTCGATAAATATTTTTCTCTCTAAAGTGGCTTGAGTTCAAACCTTTCACTACTTCAAACCCATCGTCTTAACTGATGGTAATTATGGAGGCGGTGCTGCAGCTGGCATTTTATTCATCCTGACATCACAACCGATCCTGGACCAACAAGTATGTGGTAGCAAGGAGAAACACGAAAGAGCTTTGCAAATTGACAAATTCCGTAGAAGAGGTGGGAAGGGTCGCTGAGCAGTAGTCAAAGGAAGAGTCACTTAGGAACGTTTTACTGTAGAAAAAAAAAGCTCTTAAGATTGGCTTTTTAGCCCTAGCCGGTTTGGCTCAGTGGAGAGCGTCAGCCTACAGACTGAAGTTCCCAGGTTCGATTCCCGCCAAGGGCACAGGCCCAGGTTGCGGGCTTGATCTCGAGTAGGGGGCATACAGGAGGCAGCCAATCAGTGATTCTCTCTCATCATTGATATTTCTATCTCTTTCTGCCTCTCCCTTTCTCTCTGAAATCAATAAAAAGATTGGCGTTTTTCTGGACTGTGAGAGGTTTCATTTTATAATTTGAATAACAGGTCACACTTGTATAGATTCACTGATACGTTTACAGAAAAATTATGCCTTATTTTTTCAGCTCATCTTCTTCAGAATCTCTTACAATCAAATGATGAACACCTTGTAACTTCTGCCTTGAGGAAATTTTGTATGTGCTTAGTTCCTTCTCTTGTTATTGAAGGAACACTTACAATAAAGATCCTGATTCCAGTTTTGATGTTTGAATGTGGAAAGCTTTTAGGACTCACCCTTCTCTCCTCCCTAACCTTTCGCCTTGGAAAGCTGATGAGATAGCCCAGGTGCTCCATCCTTGGGTGCAGGGGGGAAGTTCCAATCAAGCAAGCTTCAATTAGTGTCAGCCGCCTCCCACCAACAGCACGCAGGAACCACCATGAACTCACAAGCTAGTTCCTTTTTCCTGGGCTCGCAGTCATTTTGGGACCTACGCTGGGATCTACCCTACTCTTCCCCAAAAACATGATCATGTGAGTAATAAACTTTTTCATACGCTTCTGGTACCAAAAAAAAAGTTTTACTTGAAATACTAAGTGGAGAAGCAATTGGTGCTAATTACTGATAATCAGAACAAAATTAGTTTCTTTCCGTAAAACAAAATTAATTCAAACCTTTTTAATTTTCTGAAGTATTAAAGTAATATTTTGGGTACAGTGGGCTGAAGTAGAATGGGAGCGGGATAGTGATTGAATTTTTTTCATTTGAATCCTATCATCTGAGCAGATTAGGCAGTGATGAAAATTGCCTTTTAGCTCTGAATCAGCAATTCTCAACCCTTTAGAATTGCAGTCTCTTATTTTAGCTGCCCTTACAACTACCACCCCACTTAAAGTCATCTACCTATGGTATAATTATATACACACGTAGAACGTATAAGCTAAAAATACATATTTTACTAAAATTCTAGACATAAAAGGATTGGATGGATTTCACTGAATTGCCTAAGACAGTGGTCGACAAACCGCGGCTCACGAGCCACATACGGCTCTTTTGGCCTTTTGAGTGTGGCTCTTCCACAAAATACCACGTGCGGGTGAGCACGTACAGTGCGAAGTTGACTTAAAACTTTAAGTAAAGTTTATTAAGTTAATTTTAGGGAACGTTGTGGAGTGAAAGAAGATGTAGTGTCGAGGATTGAGAAAGGTATGTTGAGATGGTTTGGACATATAGAGAGGATGAACGAAAGGAGATAGACACGAAACAAGTATACAAGACAAGTGTGGATGAGAGAGTTGGAAGGGGTCGACCTCAGCGAACGTACCTCAATCAGATTGAGGACGTTTTTAGCAAAGGCCAGCTTAGGAGTACCCTAATTAAGTTAATAACAATGTACCTACCTATATAGTTTAAGTTTAAAAAAATTGGCTCTCAAAAGAAATTTCAGTCATTGTACTATTGATATTTGGCTCTGTTGACTAACGAGTTTGCCAACCACTGGCCTAAGATAACCGTGCTAGAACCTAAACAGAGATTCTCAACACTTTCTAATACAACCTGGATAACTCCAAGCAGAGAGAGCTCGAAACCCCCTCTGACTGAATTCCACGTAGTCTGATAATCCAAACAGCATTCTCAAAAGTATTGGGGTAAAGTATTTATTTTAGCTGAACATATCTATTATTTGACATTAAGCCTACCTTTGACTCATCTCCAAACATTTTTTAAATGATAGCTTTTAGTTTGTGCCAAATTATACAACAGGTTTCCCATTTAGTTCAAGTTTGATCTTACTTAGTAAACCATATGCACTAAGTTGGAAAACTGGCTACACATGATTCCTCTCACTTTACTCATATCCCGCCCCCCCCCCCCTTGTCATGTAAGCTTGGATGACCTCAAACTTGACTCTGAGGTTGGCCTTGGGATGTGCTTTGACCAATGAGATGTCAGCAAACCTAATGCAAGCAAAGGCTTGAAAATCATTTGTGTATTGGGGCTTCCTCTCATGCCACTACCACCACCGTGTAAAGAAACCCAAACAAGACTATTATATAATAAAAGTCATGTGGTCCAGTCAGCCCTACCACCCAAGCCAGGAACCACCCCAACCCCAAAAGCAGACCTGACTACAGATACATGAGAGCAAGCTTAAGCCAGGAAAATCGCCTAGCACATTCCAACTACCCCTGCAAAGAAGTATGAGCTAAATAAATGGGTGCTGATTTAAGCCACTAAGTTGTCTAGTGGTTCATTATTCCGTACAAGCTAATTGACACACCATGAGATTTCAAATAATAGCCTACTATTCCCCTCACCCCTTGAATTCAACTCTTATGATCCCTTGTTTAAATTGGTCATTGCTAGATCTTTTAATTTTTCCTAAGCACAAGGGGATTATGGGATTGCTGACTAGAACCCAATTCAGAGATTAAAGAGATTGTCTCATACATGAGAGTCTGGAAATGCAAAAGATTTCACCAGTCTGTTTTCACTAATATTCAGCTAGTGTATTCCAAATGGCTGAAATACAAGCACCAAAGTCCACCATCTTTTACTTGTAAAGTTATTTGAAATCTAATGAAACAAAGAAAGCTTTCCAGTAGAAAGAGACTTTGTGTTTTGTTAAATACACCAAGCAGATGGCATACTATAGGCAAGAAAAAAAAGAACATTCAAATTTCAGAAATTTGACAGTTTTGTGGGTTAACCCTGAATCAAAGCCTCCCCGCCACCCCTCACCAAATATGTCTTGTTTTTGTACTAGAGATTTCCAAAACTGAAGGAAGGGGGAATCATAAAATAAGTTGTAGCACATACATCCAAAATAAATTATTCATTTATGTCACAGATAAAAATTATCTTGGTTTAATGGTATTATAGTTATAACTAAAGTCCCAGTGCACAAAAGATGTGCACTGGTGAGGTCCCTAGGCCTGGCCGGTGATCAGGTCCGATCTGTGGGGCGACCGGCAGGGCGATCAGGGGGCTCCCCCGTTGGCACCCACATTGGCTGTCCTAAAGCCTGCGGGCTTGGGACAGCTCCTGTGTTGAGCATCTGCCCCCTGGTGGTCAGTGAGCATCATAGCGACCGGTCGAATGGCCGACCAGTCGATCAGTCTCTTAGGCTTTTATATATATAGATGATGTTTTGTTTTGTTTTAATTTTGCACCTTGATGGTGATTCTTGTTTAACATTTGGTTATTTAAATAGTTTTCCCCCAAAATTTTTCCAAGCTGAAATTCTCCTTCATACCAAAACTTACACTGAATTATTCTTCTCGTCAGCCAATGAGGAGGCAAATAGACAACTTAAGTGGAATCTCATCACAAGCAAATATGCAGGGGAGAATCCTTGTCACATTTCAAAGTCTTCAGGCAGTGTTATTATTTCTCGAGTTTTCTGTCCTGCCTCTTTTATGCTCATTTCATTTGGGGGAATTAAAAGACAAAAGGGCTTTAATATTTTCAGTGGAATCTTGAATGAGATACTGGACGTCTCCTTCTCTGAAGGCTGTTTTTCCACCAGCGTTTCAGAAACTCTGCTCACGTGATGCCAAAATGAACAGAAGGAAGAAACGGTCCCTTTAAATGCAGCTGTCTGGTAGGCAGGTCAGTTAGACCAGGGAAGCTTCTGACCGCACGCCAGCCATTTGTAGAATAAAAACCAACATTCTCAAGTTGAGCAGACCAAAATCTTTATATTAAAAGAGTAGTGACTTTTCTTGTGCATTGGGTGAGGAAATTTTCCCGAGGAAAAAATAGAAGAAATACTTAAGGGCATAACTCAATAAAAAATGAAAAATGGATTCCTCTCTCCCCATTTTCTAATGATTAAATATTCTTTAACAGCTCATTACATCCCGGGGGGAACAGACTAAAATTAATTTCATAATTATTAGACATGGATACTGACCCAAAAGGAAGTTGTTGGAAATTATACTCTAGCTTTTCTGCAGTTAAAACACCCAAACTTCCTGTCAGTTAGCGAACTGGGTGCTATGTGATCACAGGCTTGAGTTCACATTGTGAAAATAAGTAATCCAATGAACCTCCTTCATGAGAGAAGATCTTTCAGGGCTAAAGAACTAAGAGAAGGCCAGGTCTGTTCAATCTGGGATTTCTGTAGTTTCCTATTACATAAACGTGAACTCAATCCCTCAAGACTCTTACCAAGTAATGAATAATTATAGCCCCCTTTTTTCTGAATCCAGTAATTAGGTCGACAGAAAAGCAACTCTGTTGGACTTTCTTTTTGGTGGGTGTGACTTTATTTTGGCAGATATAACCTCTTCCAAACTTTTTACAGCTGCTGACACTGTATTATGTCTTAACCGGTACAAAGAACCCTGGGAGATAGATGAGAAAATTGAGGTTAAAGAGCAAAGACAACTTGCTCATGATCACACAGCTTATAAATCAGGGGTCCTCAAACTTTTTAAACAGGGAGCCAGTTCACTGTCCCTCAGATCGTTGGAGAGCCGGACTATAGTTTAAAAAAAAACTATGAACAAATTCCTATGCACACTGCACATATCTTATTTTGAAGTAAAAAAAACAAGACGAGAACATATACAATATTTGTATTTGCATGTGGCCCGCGGGCCGTAGTTTGAGGACCCCTGTTATAAATAATAAGACAGGATTTGGACCAAAGAAGGGTTTTTCCACTGACATGTTCTTAACCAGTACCTTCCTCTTAACAAA
The DNA here is from genome assembly GCF_964212035.1 of Myotis nattereri. Taxonomy (NCBI): domain Eukaryota; kingdom Metazoa; phylum Chordata; class Mammalia; order Chiroptera; family Vespertilionidae; genus Myotis; species Myotis nattereri. The sequence goes on from NC_138081.1 coordinate 46,089,804, forward strand.
GGAGGTAGCAATGAGGAAACTGAAAGACCTTGGGTTTTGTGGCTGTAACTCACATTTAACTAGTTTGCTTGCTCCGTAAAGAGAGACTAAAACAGTTGATGTACTCTATGAGCAAACACTATTAGACCTGACCCTCAGTAATAGTTTCCTTAGGTCCCCTCAGTCACTGAGCTTCCACACACCTAATCAATGGAACCATATGTCAGCTGGGTTTATTGCATGTGAAAAGTACTCAGGAACAAACAGAAAAAAATGATATGTTTCCAGGAGCAAGGAAGAGATTATTGATCATGATACATGAGAATTCACTCAGGTGCTTTGCTGTAGTTGAGTGAGAGAGAGAAATGGAAAAACAGGTTGGTGAAATAGAGCTCCTATAAAGAGGTAATATTCTCCACGCTTTGGACAAACTTGATTTATGAGTATATATTTGTGTCACAGAGCTTGCCACCCAGCAACCACACAAAACCATCTACACTTACCTAGTAACTGCTCAGACTAACTTAATTCTCCTGCTTTCAAAGGTAATAACAAGGGGTGCAAAGGAAAACATGGGGAATTGACAGAAATTACAGGGAGGTGGGATCTTTGCCAATGCTGGACTCGGCATTCTGGCAAAGCTTACTCTCATTAGACAAGATCCTATCTATAGGCTATTTTCCAGGATAATTTTGAATATACTATTATTTTAATAATCAGAGCTTATAAATTAATTAAGTAAATAAATTTAAGTCTGTCCTGTTCATGGAATTTTGTACGAAGTCTTCATGACAATATCCTAGCCCATCCATTCCCTCTCAGCCTCCTTTACCAGCTCCTCTGACTTTGCCCGCATCTTATAGTTGGGAACTCTGGAAGTCTCCCACTCACCTTCCTTCTCCTCTCTCCCTGTTCTCTTGGCTTCCACCATCATGTCTGTGGAATTGATTCTGAATCTGTATCACCAGCTCAAATGTCCCTCTTTGTTTTTCCCCTCATTGTGTTTGCATCTTTTCTTATCAATGTGTTTACTCAAAGCCATTAGAATGGCCTAGAGTTGTTTTGTTGTTGTTCTTTGAATATGCCAGGCAAATTCCCACCTCTAGGCCTTTATACCTGCCATTCTCTGCTTGGAGCACTATTTCCCTTCATATGCATGGTTTACATCCTCAGCTCTTTCACATCTTTCTCTAATGTCAATGAGATCTTCCTGACCACACTCTTTAAAACTGCAACACACACTATCCCAGACCCCTGTATTTCCTGCCTTATAATTCTCCATAGCACTTATCACCTGTATAACATAGGTTTTACTTATTTATCTTGTTTACTGTATTGTCTATTTCTCCATGCAAGCTCCTGAGGGCAGGAATTTTCTCTGCTTTTTTGAATTCTACGTCCCGGGCACCTAAATCATAACTGGTGCAAAATAGCCACTCAATTATTACCTGTTGAATGGAATAAATGAAGGAGTGAATGAATGATTGCCCCACTGGCACCTCACATAAAACTCCTTATCTTCCACGAATCTGCTCCTCCTCTTTCCTATAGTTGTTAGTAGCATCTGCTTCTTCCCACTCATTCAGACCAAAAATTTCATTTACTTCCAACAAAACTTCCCTTCATCCCTTTGTCAACTGTCAAATTATTTTAAGTCATTTCAAAATCTCACTCATCCACCTCTTCTTACCTAGTCCATTTCTATTTCTTCAGCCCTGGTCCAGGATCTCATCACCTCTCATGTCTACTACAGAGATTGCTGTATAAGTTTAAACCTTGCTTACCTCCACCTTCAGCATCCCCTCTATTCTTCAATTCATCCCAAAGACTAACCTAGACTGAGCTTCCTAAAATACATGAGTCAGATCATATTATGTCCCTGTTCTAAATCCTTAGCATAGAATTCAGGGCTGTCCATGACCTGACCTCAAACAACCCTGCAATTGTTGCCTGTCCGCATGCTCTGTACCCACACACATTGGACAACTCCCCATATCCCAAAGCCATGGGGTACCATTATGATTCCAAGGTTTGTTTGTGTTGTTCCATCAGCTGTCCCGGCCAGTCCAGCTATCAATGCTTCTAAAGCATTCCCTGGTCTCTCACTCTCCTTCATCTCCCACCCACTTTGTTAAATACCTCTATTTTAGCATTTACCCATTTAATTTAAATGTTAAGTGGTTGTCTCTCACCTCAAGCCAAAATATTCTTAAGAACTGGCCATGGGCATCATTTATTTTTATACAAATCATAGTGCCTAGTCCAATGTTTGGCATACAATAGGCACTAAGGAAATAAGGATGATTGCTGAATGAAATGTGAGTACATACTGAAAATCCCATGTAGAATGACAGTCAGAACTCTCAAATGAGATTTATAAAAAAGGCATCTGTTTAATTAGGGCATAGATTACAGGGCCACTAAGGAAGGCCTGCTGCATGTTCCCAGTAAGTCAGCACAGCCTATTAGTGTTGGTCTCTATTACCTGCAACAGGTGAGTTTCCCCAGCCCCACTCCCAGTTCTGGGCTAGGCAACTACCAACATATGATATAGAATCATCCTATATAATAAAAGCCTAATATGCAAATCAACCAAATGGCAGAATAACGGGGGAACGACCAGTCGCTATGACATGCACTGACCACTAGGAGTCAGACACTCAATGCAGGAGCTACCCCCAGCCCGCAGGCCCCAGGCCAACCAAAGTGGGTGCCAGCAGGGTCCCCGATCGCCCCACCAGTCACCCTGCAAATGGGCCCTGATCGTCGATTTGCATATTAGGCCTAGGGACCCTACCCATGAACGAATTTAGTGCACCGGGCCTCTAGTTACTTATATAAGTAAATCAAAATAAAGAAAAGAGGCAGGAAATTGGTGGGAGGAGAGAAAAGGTGTGAGAGGGACAACGTTATATAGCCCATCTTACTTTGTTTTATCACATTTGATGTCATTTTATTTCACTTTTAGAAGTAAATCTATAGAAATGTGCATAAATGCACAAATGTGACTATATCAACATACTTTCATTTTACCTTAATGTTTTTTCTTCTTTGCTTATTAACTCCCCGTTCCTCATTTACTCCCCTTTTGGCCTTAGGCATCCCCTATTAACAATCTAGCCCACCATGTCTTCTTTCTCATATAAGCATATGAGGAACCTATCAATCATATATACACTTGGGAGTTTGTAATTGTTTGTTTTATTAAAACTGGATTATTTTACACACTCTTGGGCATCTTGCTTTTCTCAGGTTACCTCATGAAACTGAACTGGAATAGGCATATCTAGCTCATACTTCATAATGACTGCATAAAATTCCTCAATCTGGCTATTGCATGATGGGCATGCATTATGCTTCTCGAATTTCTCTAATAATCAACCATGCTATAGTAAACATGATTGCATGGATATTTTAAGTAGTAGTGCTTTTATTTATAAAGGACAGACTCTCTGGAGTGAAATTTCTGGGTCCATTTATATGTATTGTGCTTATAATATGTGTTTATCATTTTATATTTATAATTTTTATATTGTTACTAGATGTTATATTACCAAAAGGCTATAACAATGCATATTTTTACCTTTACTGAATGGTAGAACCCTTTGCCCTGTGTCTCCACCAGCAATATGTGTTATTGTGCTTTTAATTTCATCTGTCTGAGTAATTAAATGATATCTTGGTGTTAACTTTCATTTGCATGTCTGGATCACTAGTGATTTTGAGAGTCTTTCCATGTTTGCTACCTATCTGAATTTTCTCTCCTGTGAATTCTTTGTTGGTGATTTTTAATTACATCTCTACTAGGGTATTTGACAACTTGTTTTAATTTATAAGAGATCTTTGAGGATTAAAATATTAACCCTCTGTTTTCTCTCTCTATTCCAAATATTTTCCCAAATATTTCATTTGCATTTTGACCTAGTTTATAGCATCTTTATCCATATTTATATATTCAAATATTCTATCTTTTCTTTAATGGTTTCTAGATTTCCAGTCATGGGGAAGATGTGTCCAGCCCCTAGATCTTTCACATAGTCGCCTAGATTAGTTCCCACAAAATATGAATATTTTCACATTAAATTTTTAATCCATTTGAAAATTTTTGTTTTGATTTAAGATGAGGATGAAAGTGGAAGTACCATTTACTAAATAATTCATCCTCTCTCACTTAATTGATATATCTACCAGCAAAAGAAAACAGAAAAGGCAGCTAGTGAGGTAGGAGAAAAATCAGAAGAGTGTGGTATCTTGGAAGCTAAATGAAGAAGTGTTTCTAGAATAAGGAAATGATCAACTGCCAGATGCTACTGATACAGTAATTTAGAATTGTCCCGGGATTGAAGAACATAGATATCATTGGTGGCCTCAAGAGGAGAAGCTCTGGTCATGTGAATGGTGTTAAGAGAAGGTTTAAAAATACAAATAGCACAGACTTGTGGATAGCATCTAAAGTAGGAAGTGATAAAGCTATTAAAATTGGAGTTATAGTTACACTTGGATTGTTAACTATGATTTTATTTCTTTATATCAATTTTTTTAATTATCAATTAGCAAGCGATAAAAAGACATCATCTCATATTGAACACTATTGGTTCTCAGTAGATGTTTGTTGAGTAAGTAGGTATGAATTTTACATTCTAACACTTTCTAGCAAGGGCTGTCCTTATTGAATGAACATACTAGCAATATGACATGAGTCAAGAATACCAATGGTCCCTTAAACTAACAACTTATCTTTTATAATGGTTCTTCAAGATCTCAATTGATGACTATGCTAAATGATGAAATAAGATAATACTAATTCTAGTCCAGAACCCTAACTCCCACTTAAATAACGTTTGCAAGTTCCTAGTTAGGCAGAGAAGGGGGAAAATATGTTATCAATGGCAGATGGCACTACTATATGACATTTATTCAAAGAACTAACTGTTTTTTAAAACTCAGTTTTAAAATTTGATTTATATATTTAAAAAGAGCAGTAGCAGGAGGAATAATAACCCAGGGAAATAATGCAGCCCATATATACCAGGTTTTGGTAGAAAGTGTCTTTGTGTGAGAATTGCATGCTAGATGGAGATCAAACATGAAGGAAAAAAAGCAGAAGAAAATATTGTAAGAGATAATGTTTGTAGTTCCACTCCAGTGGATTCTGTGAACAAAGAAACAATTGTGAATTCCCTTGAAGTATTTCATGCCTCAAGCTTTTATGAAAGGTGTATATTCCTTTTTCAAAAAGTAGAATGATGTTCATTTCAGGTATACAACATACTGATTTTATATATGTATGCATTGAAAAATGATCATCACAATAAGTCTAATTAATACCCATAATGATACATAGTTATAATTTTTCTTGATATGAGAACTTTTAAGAAATTTTTCAAATACACAAAAGAGTATTAACTATAGTCATCATACTGCACATTATATCCCCAACTTACTTTCCTATAACTGGGTAACTTATACCTTTTGACCACTTTCACCCATTTCATCCACCCTTCACCCTCCCCCCGCCCCCATCCAGCAACTATTAATCTGTTCTTTGTGTATCAATGAGGTTTTTTTTAATATTTCACATATAAATGAGATCATACTTTATTTGCATTTGTCTGTCTGATATATTTCACTTAGCATAATGCCCTCAAGTTTCATTCATTTTGTTGCAAATGGCAGGATATCCTTCTTTTTATGACTGAATAATATATCATTGTATATACATCACATTTCATCCATAGATGGACACTGAGGTTTCCATGTCTTGGTTATTGTAAATAACACTACAATGAACATGGGGGTGCAGATATCTTTTTTAGTTAGTGTTTTTGTTTCCTTTGGATAAATGCCCAGAAGTGGAATTGCTGGATCATATGGTAGTTCTACTTTTAATTTTCTGAGGAACCTTCACACTGTTTTCCATAGTGGCTGTACCAATTTACATTCTCACCAACAGTGTAAAGTAAACTATTGATATGTTATTCTACCCAGTTTTCAGCTAATATATCACACAGGTATTGTTTTAAAAATGTCTCTCAAACAACTAAGAATAATGATGATAAGTTTAACGGACATATATACTCATTCTGAAAGTACAGAAAGCTTATGAAATGTCAAAAATGTCTTTTGTTCTTTTTCTCTCTATCTTTACTTCTAATATTTTCTAATGAAGATTAATTACTTCTATAATTTATAATGGTCAAGTTTGTAGAAATGTTCATGCCTAGAAGAGAAATGGTCATTAGCCAGACTTAGGGTGCTTCAACCGAAAGATTAATTTAAAAGTGTGTCACCCAGTGTTGCCATGTTACGTATGAAAAGACTGAGGTAGAGAATGGGTATGTTCATTTTGCTAGTAATAATCTGAATGCACAGATCATGCAATCAATGGTTCTCAAACATGGCTGATTTAAAGGATAATAAAAATGCCTGACTGGACTCTACCCCAGACCAACTGAGTTAGAATCAGTACCAGAAGTTTCAGGTTCTCCACACTACCTCCAAAGAATCTAAGAAAAATAAGAGAGAATGAAAAGACCATTATGTTAAAAATAAAATCAACAGAAACTTTAATAAACACCTATGTATAAATTTTTTTTCCTAAACATATGCTTTTTGTATATGTGTGATCCAGATCACTTCAAAATACATCTTGTCAATACGAATGCTGTATCTGTCTCTTATACTAAGGGTACAAGTGCTCCTTCTCTGCACCCTTTATATAAATTCCCATTGCAGACTCTTAACGTATAATAAGAGTAACTAATATTTATTGAAGACTTACTAGGTCCAGATATTGTTCACATATTTTACTCATTTAATTATCTCAACCCTATGAGGTAGGAATGACCATGCCTCCTGTTTTACATGCGGACACTGAAGCTCGGGGATTTAGATAACTTTGCCTACAAGTTACCGAACAAATTAAGTGGGCGAGCCTGGAGTTCAACTCACTGAGCTCCAGAATCGGTGCCCTTACGCTGCACACTTCTGAGTAAATAGTGTTTAAACTTTATCAAGTCCAAGGAGTTGACTGGTTGCCGATTTCTTCATAGTAAATCAAGAGCTGGGCTCCCGAAGAAGGGGGGGGTGGGGTGGCAACGAGGACATAAGGGAGAAAGAGGACTGTGCAAAATAGTACGTGGAATAGAAACTAAGTTGTTTAAGTGGTCTCTCCTGAGCTTTAAGGTGTGACTTCAAGTCATCTTTCAACTCGCCAGCCAACATTTTACTTATTCTGTACAGGCGGAGTGTGGTTGTATCATTGTGTGTCTACTGCTTAATTAAGTTTACATGTATTCAAAATAAAAGGGGAAGTATTCCCAGGTTCCAGTGTCTATCGATAAACAAACAAGAATAACAAACCTATATTCTATAACTATTTTTTAGCCTTAGTTCCCTCTTTAGCACAATGAGGTTTTCTGTTTCCTCCACAGGGATTTGGAGAGATTTATAGTAGCCCCAAGAGGCTACATTTTCTGTTCCAACCAGAACTTGCTTTGAACACAGAAAGGAGGCAATGGCATTCTAAGAAACATCAGTGACCAAGGACCCCTATGATATTTCCTTACTGTTACTTCTCTGTATTAGTCGACTCCTTAAGCTGAAAATGGTGACTCAAAAAGAAAGTGGGAGAAAAAAAGTATTGCATAGTTCTTTTCATTTCAGTCCTTCCTTATTCATCAGTAAATGAAGATAGGAAGTGTTGGTAGATGTTTTTCCAAAAGTGAAAGAAGAAAAGTTGAATTCGTTTTATGAAATGTTTCCACTGTACTAAAGAGAAGCAAATATATATATATGCTTGAGTGAAGTACAAAATACAAATTGTGTAATTTCAGTGATTCAACATACTAGATAAATGCTCTTACACTTAAAAACTGGCATCACACAGCATGAAGATGAATGATAATATTCATGACAATTTAAAATTTTAATTTTTCTTTACTTAGAATGACATTAAGTAGCAAATGAAAATCACTATAATAACTGAAGCAAGAGATTGTGGAAGCAAGAAAAAAGCTTCATATTTTTTCCTGCTTTTTAAAAATAGGGTCCTCAAATTTTCATTTTGTACTGGGTCCTGCAAATTATGTAGCTTGCTGTGTGATTGCATAAAAAGCTTGTGTGGCAAACAAAGGTCAGAATTAGAGGAACATACAACTAATCTAATAAAAGAGAAGCATGCAAATTGACCGCACCTCTGCTACGCCCCAAGCCATGCCCACCAGCCAATCAGAGTGACTATATACAAATTAACCCAACCAAGATGGCGGCCGGCAGCCATGGAGCTGGAGCAAACAGGAGGCTTGGTTGCCCCGGTGATGGAGGAAGCCAAGTTTCCTGCCTTCCCTGGCTGGCTGTGGCCTCCACTCAAGGCAACAAAGTTTCAATTATAGAAGATAAATAAATCCCAGATACCTGCTCCCAGCCAGCCTCCACTGGAAGCATGGGTGGCTGGGGGCCGTGGCCAGCCTGCAAACAGCCCTCAGCCCCTCACCCAGGATGGCCACACCCTCATGGGGTGAGAGTCCCCGCTTGGGGGCTTGGCCAGCCTGAAAATGACCCTCAGCCACTCACTCAGGCTGGCCAGGCACCCCAGCGGGACCCCCACCCTGATCCGGGACACCCTTCAGGGCAAACTAGCCACCCCCCACCCATGCACCAGGCCTCTATCCTATATAATAAAAGGGTAATATGCAATTGACCCTAACAGCAGAATGACTGGGAATGACTGGACACTATGACACACACTAACCACCAGGGGGCAGATGCTCAATGCAGGAGCTGCCCCCTGGTGGTCAGTGCACTCCCACAGGGGGAGCTCTGCTCAGCCACAAGCCAGGCTGCCAGCTGCCAGTACAGCAGTGGTGGTGGGAGCCTCTCCCGCCTCCTCAGCAGCGCTAAGGATGTCCGACTGCAGCTTAGGCCGGCTCCCTGCTGGCAAGTGGACATTCCCCCAAGGGCTCCCGGGCTGCCAGAGGGATGTCTGACTGCCAGCTTAGGCCCAATTCCCCGGGGAGTGGGCCTAAGCCAGCAGGTGGTCATCCCCTGAGGGGTCCCAGACTGCGAGAGGGCACAGGCCAGGCTGAGGGACACCCCCCCCCCCGAGTGCACAAATTTTTGTGCACCGGGTCTCTAGTCTATATATATATAAGGCTAATATGCTAAGTGTCCAACCATCCAATTGATTGCTATTATGTGCACTGACCACCAGGGGGCAGACGCTCAACACAGGAGCTGCTGAGCTGCAGTGACTTGGCAGCAGTGGTTCTCAGGTGACCCACCCCAAAACTAGAGAGGAGGGAGCCAGATTCCTCATGGGACCGTGCCATCTTCAGCCATGGGTTATGTTGTTGCTGGGGCACTGTCAACCCTGCATTGGTTTACTGCACACTTGAGTTTATGTTCCACACCCTGTACAACAGCAACTTTGCAGAGTGCCCTCTCACACGCCAGGACCCCGCAGTGGTTCTCAACCTTCCTAATGCCGCGACCCTTTAATACAGTTCCTCATGTTGTGGTGATCCCCAACCATAAAATTATTTTAGTTGCTACTTCATAACTGTAATTTTGCTACAGTTATGAATCATAATTTAAATATCTGATATGCAGGATGTATTTTCAGGGGTCGCAACCCACAGGTTGAGAACAGCTGCTTTAGGGGATATCGGAGAGCTGGTTTTAGCCTGATCCCCGCAGGCCAGGCTGAGGGACCCTGGAGGGACCCCGCTCACTCTGCAGACTCCAAGGCGTGTCCAGCCTGTCTTGCCCAGTCCCACCCCTCCAGCCACCTTCTAATTAATTTCCTTTCAATGTGCATGAATCTGTGCACTGGGTCACTAGTGTATTATATCTGTGGAAGGTGGGAAGAAGGAGGGAGAGACTTGAGTCAGAACAGAGCACTTGGCAATCTGGTTGCAAGGGGAGTAGAGAGGCTTTCTATATCAATGAGAAAATATCAGCTTTCAGAATCAAATACAGTTGTCCTCTGAACAATGCAAGAGTTAAGGGCATTGAGTTTTGTGTAGTGGAAATAAAAAAAAAATTGAAAATCCATGTATAACTTTTTACCCCCAAAAAAATGTAACTACAGTTGGCCTTTGGTTCCAGCCCCCACTCCACTCCCTAGAAGATATCAAAGTCTGTGGATGCTCGAGTCTCTGATCTAAAATGCATATGGTCAGCCCTCTGCATCCACAGATTTCCAAACTTTAGTCTTGGATCCAAGGTTGGTTGAATCCATGGAATCGACACCTGGGGAGATAGGAGGACCAACTGTATATTTATTGGGGGGAAATCTGCATATAAGTAGACCCGCACAGCTCAAACCCATTGTCCAGGGTCAACTGTATATGGAAATAAGGACCACCATCCCTGCATCCCTTTTTTCCTGTGGCACCAGTGCCTGAGATGTGATATGATTTTTGTGTTACTAGTGGCTGGGGCAGGGACCCTGGAGGGACCCTGCTCACTCCACAGATGCCAGGGAGGGGTAATTCAGATGTTTCCCTTTGCCTTCCCTATACGAGTCCAGGACCTAATGGGGAGTCAGGCAGGGGAGGTGGGGGAAGATTGGATAGGAAGAGTGGCAGACAGCAGTGTAGTTCTAAGAAATCTCAGCCAGGCTGGTGGTAAGGCCTTGAACTAAAATTCTGTCTCAGAACAGTCCCCAGTCCTACAGTTCTTGCACCTACACTGCACTGAGTCTTTGGCTGGGAGCAACTCAGGATGAGGGATGTGGGGCGTGGCCTAGTGTAAACCCACCCTAGATCCAAAGGTGCTGCAACAGGAGCTGTCAATCAGCCGCACTCCTCCTGGCAGATTCTCTGGAAGGGTAATGAGCTGAGCCCCTCCATGGCGGCCACAGGGAAGAAATGGGGTATGTGTTCTAAGACATACATAAAAGAATATTTGTAGCGCAGTGTTTATAATAACCCCAAACTAGAAACAACACAGGTGTCCGTCGGCAGGAGCATGAATGAATACTCAGTGGCACGGGCATACAGCGAAAAGCTTTTCAGCAGTGAATGCGCTACAGCTACGGTGCATCGACATGGATGAAACTCAAACACTGTTGGCACCCAAAAAAGGAATTTGCAGAAGAATAATGAAATACAGTGTTTCCGTGTATCAAGTTCAAGTACGGGCAAAATTAAATTATATATTCTTTTTTAAAAAATATATTTTTATTGATTTTTTACAGAGAGGAAGGGAGAAGGATAGAGAGTTAGAAACATCGATGAGAGAGAAACATCCATCAGCTGCCTCCTGCACACTCCCCACTGGGAATGCGCCCGCAACCAAGGTACATGCCCTTGACCGGAATCGAACCTGAGACCCTTGAATCCGCAGGCTGACGCTCTATCCACTGAGTCAAACCGGTTAGGGCAAATTACATATTCTTAATGATATGTACATGGATGGTGAAAACTTAAAGACAATCAAACCATTAACACAAGCATAAGGATAATAATTACCTCTGGGAGAAGAGAGGAGAATCTTAGAGGTCTTCTAAGGGACTGGTAGCACTATTTCTTTACCTGACAAATGGGTTCAGGCATGGGGGTTCATTTTAATATTGTTCTTTGGCTGTACTCATATGTTTTATAGACTTCTTCCCTATACATGATGTATTTTACAATGAAAATGTTTAAGATGACCATTTCATTAGACACATAAAAGACATTTGCTTTTTTTAAAAATCCTTTCAGCAAGCCGGATATAGGAAGAAACTTCTTCGCTCCAATAAAAGCTAGCAAACAGAAACATGCATTAGGCAACACAAGTAAGAGCAGAAATTTAACAGCATCCCCATTAGAGTCAGGAGAGGGGCAAGGATGAACTGTCATAGCCAGTCTTGGTCTGTAAATAAAGTTGAAAACATTTAACTCACTGATGAATGAACTTTGTTATTATCCATTTATTATGTTGACAAAAGATAGACTGACATTCCCATCACAATGTGATTTTGTCATATTCCCAGGAACAATTATGAATATGCAGTTCCAACTTCCCTTTATACTGAATTAATTACACCAACAATATTAATTGTTTTGAACTGAGCTGTTGTGGGCTTGTAATCCTATTTCTCTGCTTCTTTTGAAAATGAGTTACCTTTTAGAGATTCATGCCCTCAAAAGATGATCAATGAGGCAATTTGGAACAGTGAAAAGAGTGCAACCTTGAAGTCAGCCAGGTGTGTCTTCACATCCAAGTTGGGTATGACCTGGCGCATATCACTTAACTAGAGCCCTGATGGGCTCTCCCTTCCTCTCTGTAAAAAATCAATAAAATATATTTTTAAAAAAAAAAAAAGAAAAGAAACATCAATGATGAGAGAGAATCATTGATCAGCTGCCTCCTGCACACCCCCTACTCGGGGATCAAGCCTGCCCTTAACTGAAATCGAACCTGGGACCCTTCAGTCCACAGGCTGAAGCTCTATCCACTTAGCCAAACCAGCTAGGGCTCAATCCAATCTTCAAACTGCTAAAATGTCTATTTCAATAATAGCCCCAGGGAATAGGAATTACAAACCATCACAAAAACTTGGTTTTGTTTTGTTTTAATTTTATTTAACACATGGCAGCAACAATGTAATAAAATGGCACAAAATAACCAAAGGAACAAAAACAAGAAGAAAGAAAAGGTCCAGATTACAATCATGGTTATAGTAATGACTTGATCCTGCTTTGGAAGCACCCGTTTCTCTAATTCATTTGAAAGAAAATCATCAATTGCTTCTGTTGTTTTCTCCCATCTCCAAATTCTTTTTTTTTTTTTAAGTTTTTGACTACACATTGCCACTGGGTGGTGCTCAAAGTCCACAAAATATCTGGAACTACAAAAAAGCAAGTAAATAAAAGCAGGCGGCCACTGACTGGTTTTCAGACACACGCACAAAACATTTAAAATATTTTCTCTTGTAGTGATGTACAAAGAAGCACAAACGTGGAAATAAAGGAAGTGGTCATCTTTAAAAAGAAAAAGAAAAAAATCTCTGCAACTGGGAAAAAAAAAAACAGCAGCAAAACCAGCCAGTGAGGAAAGAGGTTGCTGAAGCAGTTTCAGAGATCAATATTGTGCAATCTCCTTTAGCTGGGGGTGTAATTGGCCGCTTACAATAATGACAGAATTGAGGTCATTGCCCAAAGGTTTGTTGGTGGTTTGTTGTTGTTTTTTCGGTTGCACAAAGGCGCTTGCCTCTTCTGCAGCTGTCTTCTGCATGTGTGCACGGTGTGGATGTAGGAATCTTATGTGTTAAACATGTTTCTACAAAGAAGCCAGAGGCTGCCCTTGAGGTCCAGACGGTCTGTCTGGCTCCAGAACTCTCCCCTTGGGAAAATCAAATACAAAATGCCACTCAGACAGCCACGTATTGCACTGTTTTAGATAAGGCAACTTGCACTTCCCCTTGTCAAACTCCTGAAAGGACGGGCTGCAGAGCAGAGGGGGGAAGAATAATGAGCTTTTCATTATCTGTAGAGCATGCACTGAATGGGTCCTTTGACAAAGAGAAGATGGAAATCTGGTGTATCTTGACTGGCTCTAGCATTTTCTTTTGTAACTATGCTAACATTTTTCCAGTTTTCAGTATCTTTTTATGGTGCTGGTTTACCTAATACATGTCTAACAAGATATAGTTAGGTAATAACAAAATAGCTGGTGGTGCTAAGTCATTAAAAAATTGCTGACACTTAAAATAATGAGACTTTATTACATGGCAGGTGCTGAGCAATTTGCCTCCTCGCGCCCTTGACTACTGACAGCAATCCTGTGAGGAAGGGATTATTATTATCTCCACTTTGCAAGTATGGAAATGAAGCCTGGGCAGGGTTAATCAACCTATGCGAGTGTACACAGCTAGGAAAGGGCAGTGCCTGGCTCAGATGCATCTCTGCGCCAAAGTGCATGCTCTTCGTTTTCTGTGCAAGCCACCTCCCGTGTGGTTCAGGATTCGGGATCTGGAGAAGGGCCGCACGCAAATGACAGAGACAAGACAAGAAATAATAATTTGAAAATATTGGGGGCCAGATGGGAAGCCCAATGCAAGGGGAAGGACTTCTACTGGGGCCCAGGCCTTGCCAACATTTTATTCATTTTTGGATACACATCTAGCCCTTAGTCAGGCAGGCAATTCCGGTTACAAACAGACTATCTTAAAGGTCAGTAAATATTAGCAAAGATTTACTCTGAGACTATTTGGTCAGGAAATTACTTGAGCCCCATTGTCTGGACTAAACAATCAGTGCATAGCTCTGGCCCTTGCCAGGGCTCAAGGTTCACCAGCGTTCCGGGCTCCTTGTTTACACTTCTCTGATAGTGAAGACAGTGGGTAGCTTCCAACAATTTTCTGTATGCACGGTTCACTGAGATTTCAGGATGTCCTAGTTAAGAACTCAGCCTGAGGGAAGGTGTCTTGGTTATGAGCTACCTGGCTGACCCTTCCCCAGGTCCCACAGAGCAGCACTATGATCTGAGGATGAAGGAAGACCACACCCTGGCTTCCCAAAGGGAGTTCTCACCCCAGTTAGCTCAGTATCCCCCCTCCATCCAGTGAAGAGACTAATCAGACAATCTTGATTCTGCTGACCTTCATTGCCATCCCATGGCAGTCACTGGAAAGCACCCCAAATTTAGCTGTAAGACTTGTTACTTAACCTCATTTGTGATTTTCAATCTTTGAAATAACAATACCTCTCTCATAGGTTGTCGTGTGAATTAAACAAGTTACTATATATATAAGGCTTCTAATGCCTGAAACACTGTAGGAAGCAATAAATGTTGACTCTTGTCACTACCAGTAAGCCAGCATCTCTCCAGATTTGCAGTCCCTTTTCTAATCACAGCCTCTTTACCTGCCTCCTCTCTCCACATATGACTCCTGGTCTACCATGAAAGCATCTTCACTTCCACGTCCCAACCTCTCCAAAGAATCTTGCAGCTGGCTGTAGACTAGTGCCACTAAAATGCCATCCAGTTTATGACATGCTCCATATTTTTTTTAAAAAAAAATCATGACTCTCCATTATCTAGAAACTAAAGTTTTATACTTAGTCTAAAATCCAATGCTTTACATAATCTGCTTTCCACCAATCTTTCTGAGCTTTTCTCCCCCATTCTTGCCTTATTCCAGTCATAACTCATGACTGTACCATGCTTTTGTACACACCATTCCACATGCCTTTATGCCCACCCTCACATGTCAAAGGGTGGCATCGTGTGCAATATAGGTTAAATTCTACTTTCCCCCATCCTGAAGTAATTTTTCAAGTAGGAATTCCCACAGATTGTTTGGGGGGGGGGGGAGGGATATACTCAGGCATTTCTCTGCACTGCACTTATTTACTTGTTTTATTGTTATTTTACTCTTGTTTTATGGCAGATTATAAGCAGACTGAGGTCAGGAACTATTTATTTGTTTTTTATATTCTTATTGATTTTTTATAGAGAGGAAGGGAGAGGGATAGAGAGCTAGAAACATCAATGAGAGAGAAACATCGATCAGCTGCCTCCTGCACACCCCCTACTGGGGATGTGCCCGCAGCCAAGGTATATGCCCTTGACCGGAATCAAACCTGGGACCCTTCATGGGCCAGCGCTCTATCCACTGAGCCAAACCGGTTAGGGCAGGAACTGTTTAAATTGTGTATATTAATTTCTGTGGCTTGTATATGGGAAGCACGGAAGGAACTTTCCCCCAGGACAAAGCTGGAGAGAACGCCTCATCCCGGCTAACAGGGGTCTGTCGTGATCCGGAGAGCCTGAAAACTTAAATGGAAGCTTCTAAGAAGGTGTGTGTGAAGTACTTGTCCTTCTGGATTTCCTAAGGTAGCTAAGTATGGTTGGCACCAAGCACCAAACAGATCGATTTTTCCTGCAGGCTCTCGCTAACAAAACACTCTAGCAACCTCTAAGCTTGTAATGGAGACTGCCAGTACTGAGAAATGTTAGAAATGATCAAAGAAGGACATATAGTATTTTTTTTTTTAGTGGTTTTAACATTCTTGAATAAGGAGCTATTCTTTTTTTTTTTAATATATTTTTTATTGATTTTTTTACAGAGAGGAAGGGAGAGGGACAGAGAGTTAGAAACATCAATGAGAGAGAAACATTGATTTAGCTGCCTTCTGCACGCCCCCTACTGGGGATGTGCCCGCAACCAAGGCACATGCCCTTGACCGGAATCAAACCTGGGACCCTTCAGTCCACAGGCCGACGCTGTATCCACTGAGCCAAACCGGTCAGGGCAGGAGCTATTCTTTAGGTATCAGCAACCTCTAGCCAAAGTGTTCATAAAATGAAACATGTGCTTGCTTTAATTTGCATGCTCTCCCAGAGGTCTGATTTTGATCTTCCAAATACTCATTACTCTGAAGCAAACATAGCAAGGGAACCCATGTCCTGGGGTTGTTTTTGTTTGTTTGTTTTGTTTGTTTGTGTGTTTATATCTCACAGTGTCTGTGTTGGTCAAGTCTGGGTAGGCAAGACTACAGTGACCAATCCAACAATCTCAGAGGTTCAATGGAACAAAGTTAATTTTTCACTTATGCCACATGACCATTGCAGATGGGGTGCCCTACTACACATAGTCAGGGACCCAGGCTCATAGAGGCACCGTCATCTGGAAAATCACTCTGTAATTGTCCCTGTGGAAGGCAAAGAAAATTCACACCAGCTCAGATGTGACAAGTCAGTTTCACTCACAGCTCATTGGCCAGGAGTGGTCACATGGCTCTACCTACCTGTGAGGGGAGAATGTACATACTCTTGGTGAGCATTCCTGTGTTTAACCAAAATGTCTCGGACACACTGCTCTGCATTTTTCCTCTAATGGATATTAGTGTCGGTTGCTTCTGGAAAGCAATAGTAAACTCAATAATGTAGTTAAATGTCACACAGGGGAAAATAGAGCATCCAAGCAGATGACTTCAGTATGTTTAATTCCTGGATCAGGAAATTAAATTTCTTCTAAGCCCCATTAATATCTGTCTCTTTGAGTTGAATTAATTAATCATCTAGGCCTTCTTTGATATTTTTATTAATAGAATGATTATACAATGGGACTAAGTAAAACATATTCTCTTTACCTTCTCAGTATAGGAAGGTCAAACAATAAACACTTGGATGTGTTGGGTCAAGAGTAAAGTTAAAAACTTAGCATTTTCATTTGTGCTGTGATTTCATGATGTTGTTATTTGTGGTGGTGGTGATTTTTTTTTTTAGTACCTGTGTCCTAAGAGAAAGAACATGCATTAATAAGAACTCTATAACCAGCTTTCTTTGCATAAAAATGTGAAGTGACATGACAAATGAACCTATCAGGGAATTCCTCTAATTGGAGTGAAGCCAAAACTCCAGGGACTAAAGACAATAGTTATAATTGCTATCTCTTGGTGATGCTCAAGATGTTTATCCAAGAGACTTAAGGAAGAAGAAATGCAAAATATAGAACTTCGAAGCAGTGTTTTGAAATTAAGAATGCTTTACATTTTCAGTCTGGTAGTTATAAGTCCAGTAATCATAATATCGACTTTCTTGTTATCTTTGCCAACAGTGGTGTGGAATACAATGCTGCTTTAGGCCCGGGTTATTTTGCCCTGTTTCACATTCCAAAGTTTTGAGGCACAAGACATGCAAAGCAGGCCCTAAGAATGGCAACTCAGAATCCATTTTAAAGTGGCTCCATTTTTATTTATTTTTTTATTTTTTTTTTACAGGAGGAAGAGGGCAAGAATGTCCAAGAGACAAAAACAATAGAACTTGGCAAATAGACAGGTCAATAATGAATAGAAAGAAACTCAATACCGCCGGGGGAAGGTCAATGGGGAAAAAAAGGAGACATATGTACTACTATGTGTAATACTTTACACAATAAAAAAAAAAGAAAGAAAGAAAGAAAGAAGAAAGAAAGAAAGAAAGAAAGAAAGAAAGAAAGAAAGAAAGAAAGAAAGAAAGAAACTCAATACCTAGGGGATGCAGAAATCAGATAAAAGGGGGATTTTTGTTAACTATTTCATATTTTTAATTGACTTTTAGAGAGAGAAGGAGGAAGAGGGAGAGAGACATATCAATCAGTTGCCTCCTGCACACCCCCCACGGGGGATTGAGCCCACAACCCCGCATAGCCCCAACTGGCTAGGGCTTAACTTTATTTTGAAATAATTTTAGGCTTGCAGAAAAGTAGCAAAAATAGAACGGAGAGTTACCATATACCCTTCACTCAGCTCCCCCTAATGTCAACGTCTTGAAAAACCATTATCAAAACCAAGTACAATTATCAAAACCAAGAAATTAACATTGGTACAATATTATTAACTAAAGTACCGATTTTATTGGATTTCACCAGTTTCTCCACTAATGTCCTTTTTCTGCTCTGGGGTCCCATCCAGGAACCCCACTTTGCGTTTAGTTGTTATGCCTCCGTAGTTTCCTCCCATCTGTGGCAGCGCCTCCCCTTTCCTTGTCTTTCATGACTGATGCTTTGAAAGGGTACTGGCCAGTTGTTTTGTAGACTGTCCCTCAGTTCGGGTTTTTCTGATGCCTTCTCATACTTAGATTGAGGTCATGCATTTTGGGTCCTTCTTAGCAAACCATAGTGAGGGGCTTATGATGTTGATAACACCTTATTACTTGATCACTTGGTTCAGGCAGTGCCTGCCAGCCTTCTCCACTGTGAACTTTTCCCTTGGTAATAAATATACTGAAGAAGATACTTTTTGACTCGCAAAATATCTTGTTTCTCCTCAAATTTCTGCCCACTTTTAATCTTAGCATCCAACAGTGGACCTGCCCACAATGATTGCTCAGTTTGTGATTTTCCTCCTTCCACGTTTATTATTGGAATTTTTCTGTAAGGTAGTGCTGCCTCATCTCCTCATTTACATATATACTTCCGTATTTATATCAGTATGGATTCATAGATATTTGTCTTATGGGTAATAACCCATTATTATTGTTATTTATTTGGTTGTTCACATTGTTTCAGCTTGGGCCACTGCGAGTTCTTTCAGATTGGTTCCTGTGCTCTTCAGCATGCCTGTCTCGGGGTGAGTTTCTAATTTAGAGACTTGATTTCACATTTTAAAATAAACCAGCCTTGTGGAAAGATTATCCTGCAGTGCTCAACTCTGATAAAACTCCTCCTCCATTTCTTTCTCAGACCTTGAAACAGACTGATTGGGAGCTTTGCGTGACGTCAAAGGCTGCCATAAAGTGCACAGTATGATTTTAATTATCTACTGCCATCTCACAAGTGGGTATGAGGGTGGGTGAGAGAGCAAGCAAAGGGGCCACCTGGGGCTACAGTGGGTCTGTCTGGGGAGCCAGGAGAGTTTCAGAGATTTTAAGATCCCTGGTGTGGGGTAAGCATCAGCCTTTAAGAAGGTCTCCCTCACACTCAATTTTCACCACAAATTACTGCTTCCTATTTTTGTGCTGAAATTTGTCATGCTAAATGGTAAAAGTATATTATTTCTATCTGAAATATAATCAAAGATTTATTAAGGTTCTGATATCTGGAATAAAAGTGCCTAAATACTTCAAATGTTGATGCAAATGGCTGCTGCCCGTAGGAAAGTTGTGCAAGTGTTAACTGAATTTTTTCAAAGCACATCATATCGGGGTCATTTGCACATGCTGTAATTCTACTCAGATGGGGTGGAATTCTTTGAGAGAGAAGTTCGTGGAGTGCCCAGTAAAAGACCTGCCCAACTTTCCTCTCTCAACCATGCCTTTGCCTTCTTTTTGTCCTCTTCCCTCCATGCTCCTGAAGACGTAGGGAGGGCCAACTAGGGCAGCAAAGGGGTCCAGCTGCAAACCCCCTCATTAAATTATCAGCAAACAGTGTATAGACAGGTGGAGGAAAACGATGTCTTTCAAAGGTCAGGAGTCACTGTCTTGCTTTAGTTTTCCTCTGCAATAAACAAGACCCAGAGCTCTCTGAAACCTTAATAGCAAATTATTTTTACCACCCTGTCCAAATTCGGCTCTCAATTTCAAGTAAAGAGACACGTGAGTAAATGAGCCATAGACATGAAAAAAATATTTAGGGACCCTTCTCCCAACCATAGGAGAGAAAATGGACTTTGCAAAATCAACTATAAATAGCATTAGTAAATATCTGTATGTTCATTGTGTAAAGCAATGAAGACAGCATACTGAAAGAAGGTAATGTTAACGGCTGTCACACATCTTAATCTAGTAATAACAGGTTACTATTTCCCATCCTTAGCTGGCCAGACATTTTCAGTGCCTCCCTTTCCTGATGGTCAGTAGAGGCTTTTGTGTATGATGTATGTTGTTATAAGGTGGCAACCAGTTCCTCCTCTTCTTTCCTTCTCCTTCTCCTTCTCCTTCTCCTTCTCCTTCTCCTTCTCCTTCTCCTTCTTCTTCTAATCTAGTTCTCTATCCCACTGTTTTCCAACCTTTCATGTCATGGCACATAGGCAAAAAAAATGGGGTAAATTGGAGGGTATTTGGGGATGCCTTTATGAGGCTTGGCTTTACAAAAGAATAGTTATGAGCAAAATACAAAGTATCAGATTTATGTAAAATGTTCAAGTAAAATATTTCCCAATATTTCAATGGGAAGTTTGAGCTTTTTGTCAGGTTTTATGATGGAAATGGCAACATGAAATTCATCATCAAGACTTTTATGACAGTCTCTTCAAATTCTTGACAGTTACTACCAGCAAAAAGAAAAAAATAAAGTGCAATATAGGTAATAAAGAATTCTTGAAACAATTATTTCATAACCACTCAAACTTTTTAATAGTTTAAATTATATTTAAAGGACTTAATGGCTTTTTTTTATTTCATTGACAAATGCCATGTTGAAATTCATATAACAATGTGAATGGATTTTGAGCTTCACTTTAGCTTATCAAATCTTTCTAAGTGATGTTGAAACTGTAATTTGCTGAATGCCCGTGCATTAGAGTTGTCCCCCTGCCGCTAATTAGATGCCACTAAAAGGGCACATCAGAGGCAAATGAATGGAAGGATCCCATCAATATGAAGACAAATGTACTCAGTCAGGTAGGCCCGTGGTACCAGGCATCGCTGGAAAAGCACACACACACTCCCCAGCCTCATCCATTAACCCCTCAAAAAGCTCCATGTGACGCTGTCCACTAGGGGCAGCAGTGCCTCTGCAGCTGACTATAGAGGATTTGACATTGCGAGAGCCTCTGTCTGGCCCGCCACGCTCAAGCTTCAAGCTTCGCGACGCTGTGGTGAGCACTGGTGTCGTCAGCCTCAGGAACCACAGGGCGCACCCAGAGCCCACTCTGCCCGGGCAAATGAATCTCTTCCATGTCAGAGAGTGGTGGGACCAGAGACGTACAGGCACCATGATTTAGGCAGTTAAATTCTCTCCCTAATACCCAAGGTTAAGGCTTTAGTTCCTTCCACCATAACTTCAACCCAGTGTATCTGCTAACAACTCCTTGGACACAGCCCATCCCACTTCCTTCAACTTCTCAAAGCTACAGTGCATTTCTAGGTCAAACCCAGGTTTTCTTTCTTCCTCTTCCTTTGTCCCTCTGAAGCTGTCTTGGGCAAACCACTACTTCTGCTCTGCCTCCCACTTCCCCTCCATTTCCCAGCCTACCCCTGATACTGGCTTGTTCTAATTTCCCCCAACATGAGCTGTAATTGAGAAAAGGGTGTGTGGAAGGGAATTTACACAGGCTGAAATTCTGCTTACTGGCAACTTAGTCAAGAGTCAGTTACTGTTCACAGACAATATACAATAGAGAGACTATAATTCAAACACACTTTCTGATCAAGAGCATTTGGAGAAAACTGATACAGTTTTTTGGGCTTTCCACTCTCCTATCCTACTTTCTGAAAATATTAGTGGAAATGGCTTTAAAACAGCAGAACGTCTTTGTGAGAAACATTCTTGCGAATTTTTTTAATTATGTGCCAAGCTTTTGGGTTCTTCTTCAGAGGCTCTACGCTGACCCCCATTTTCCTCACTCTTTTCGCAAAACCTGGGCTTTCAAGTCCTTCCGACAGGAAAATCCTGGAAGTCGGGTTCAACAGGAAAGTGCTTTTCAGAGTATGTGCTCTTCCTGGGTTCAGAAGCAGAATTCATTAAAAAAACATCCAACAGTTAGTTTCTTTTTATGTCTCCTGTTTTGAAGCTTGATGCAATAATTAACTTCTCTCTTTGCTCCAAGGAAACTCAGACCCAGCTTCCGTTCTTTGTGAAAACAGTATTTCGTATTTACAGTTCCATATGCTATCCAGTTTTGAATAGGAGAATATGAACATCCTACTTGGTTCTCAGAACAGAGAAATCTCTATTGTGTTTCTCCTGATTCAGCTTAAAAGGAACGTGTCTGAGGAGGCGTTGAGTAAATCAAAAGGAGCTGTGAAGGTGAAGCTGAAGTCTGAGCTGCCAGACAAAAACATCAGAGGACAATTAATTCACAATTTAGGCTTCGTTTATTTTAATAGGATGGCTTCTCACCCTGGGCAAAGCCCCAAGAGAGCCCTCCTTTTCAGTATCCAGGAAGAACTAAGTTATTTGCCTGGAGAAGAAACTGGAATTTAAAAGAGGCAGCACAAAAAATAAAAATAATAAAAATAAATTTAAAAAAATAAAAGCAGCAGCACAAAGCTGGAGATAGTGGAGACCCAGGGTTCCACATGGTCTCGGTCCCTGTACAGCCAAAGCTTTTTATTCCTCCATTTATTAAATTGTCAAATGGGGATGGTGCCACCTGCCCTGACGTGAGGTCCGCAAGGGGCTGATGGAGACTCATGACACATTAGGCACAGGAAGCTCTGAGAAAGTAAAAGTGCTGTACTCATACCAGGTGGCTTGGTGTCGATTAAATTTTTTGCCAATTCAGTGGGCCTCTCTGAATTTCTTGAGGTTTGTGGTCCTAACCAACTTCTTCATGTCAGCTTCATGGGCATTTACACGTGGATTCTTTGGTTTTATCTTCCTATTGGGACCAGATTATGAGCAGCTCATCTAGTTTCCCCATAGATGGCAAAAGCAACACAGAACTATTTGGGGCAATATTTTCTCCAGCAGCCTCCCAACAGTATAAGAATAATTAAGATATCGATATTTGGAATCTTCAATGTCAACTAAGATTCTTGCCAATTTAAGATAGGATCTCTCCAAATCGCAACAGTGGTCATATTAGGACGATGAGATTATGGGCAGGGCTGTCATGAAAGATTGCACAGTTTGCATATTACACAAAGGTGCCCCGCCAAGGGTTAAGGACCGATTGATACCCACTTTTCTGTGCCACTTCATCATGAAGCACTTACTCCAGGTGCATTGCCCAGCGAGGGAATCTTTTTCCATTTGCACAAAAGCTTCATATAGGCTAGAGGTCCTGACTGGGTGATTACTTAGACCAGTGATGGCGAACTTATGGCACGCGTGTCAGAGGTGACATGCGAAGTCATTTTTTGGGTTGATTTTTCTTTGTTAAATGGCATTTAAATATAGAAAATAAATATCAAAAATATAAGTCTTTGTTTTACTATGGTTGCAAATATCAACAAATTTCTATATGTGACACGGCACCAGAGTTAAGTTAGGGTTTTTCAAAATGCTGACATGCCGAGCTCAGAAGGTTCGCCATCACTGACTTAGACTCTGACAGTCGTGGGCGGGGGAGGTGGGAGCAAGGAGAGTCA
The DNA here is from genome assembly GCF_964212035.1 of Myotis nattereri. Classification (NCBI taxonomy): domain Eukaryota; kingdom Metazoa; phylum Chordata; class Mammalia; order Chiroptera; family Vespertilionidae; genus Myotis; species Myotis nattereri. Next base: position 46,113,453 of record NC_138081.1, read on the forward strand.
AGGCTTTCTTTTTCTGCTTCAGTCCAGATCAGCCTCCTCTGAGGCTACAGACTCCTCCAGCAGCCCTGCTAGCCTCTCCATCTTCTCTCTTGCACATTTTCCTTCTGCTCAAGGAAAGTTTTATACTCTCCTCATTCTTCTTTCTCTTCCCTGTCCTCTCTCTCTCCCTCATATTTTCCTGCCCTTTCCTCTCACTCCCAGGACACAGGCTGAGGCACAGGAGCCATCCCTGTTTTATTGACCTCCTCCTTGGGCCCTTGTCATCAGTGACATCCTTATGATCCCTTAGGAGTTTCTCGTCATGGTCAATTCTTGACACAATTACAAAATAGCAGAAGTCTTGCTTCTGATCTATCCTTTTACAATGCCAGACTCCCTCTCTTTCTGGTAACCAGGATCCAGGACCCCCAGTGCAGACAGACTAGTGGTCTGTTAACTTACCTTGTGGTATGAAGGGCCAAGTGTGTTGCCTCAGTCAGATGTGTTGCTATTTTACTGGAAGGTGCCTGAAATAGCACATGTTAGCTATAAGGAAGGAATCTCAAGCAGGAGAATTTCATGCAGCCCTCCGGCTGAGGCGAATGATGGAACATTTTCTGAAAGAAGCACCCCTCAAACATGTGCTGGCTCTACCTCTATTACTGCTTTCAGGCATTTTTCACAGATAGACTTGAAGCAAAATTCTCAGCCTCCATATCTGCCTCTCTTCACTGCTTATATCTCTGAGATGATAATCTTTTCTCTAGAGAGGGCTCCTGCCAGAGCTCTCTAATTATCCCAAAAGACATAGCACCTATTTTCTTGGCCAGACTGGTCCAGAATCTATCCTTGGTGGTCCAGCATCTTCTCTTCCTCACGGCCTCACATTCTCCTGAGCAATCCTAGCCACTCCTGTGGGTTTGATTCCATCGGCCACTGGTGCTCCTCATGCCTATACCTCCAGGCTGGAGTCCTTTCCTGTGCTCTGTGTCACTGAACACGCTGCCTGTCGGACAGGCTCACCTACTCCTTAGAGCCTCAAGTCTGCAGGTCCCCAACTGAATTTGTCATCTCCCTTCTGCTGCCATGTCAAACTTTTCCATTAAACAAGTATTGGCACAATCATCCACCAGCCACCCCAAAATGAGGTGCCACACCCTCAATCATCTCTTTATTTTCTCCCATTTCCTCCCAAATCCATCCCTTCCTTTTACCCTCATTCTCACTGCCTAAGTCCATCACCATCTCTTGCCAAGATAATTTCAAAGGCCCAGATTCGTGATCTTGTATCCAGTCTCCCACTTTCTCAGATCACCCTCTACTGCTGCCACAATGGTTTGTGCAAAGCTGAGCATATTATTCCTTTAATAGAACCTCTCAAACTCTTCCACTTAAGTACTTCTAATGTAAGAAGAGTGAACAAGCTTCCAGGAGGTTGGGAAGGTAAGAAGAGCAGGATCCAGAAGTCCTCACTTACAACATAAAATTTCTTTTTAAGTCATAATTTTTAACTCCATTTTTGCAATTTTGCATTCTATTTTATAATAGACTAGAGGCCCAGTGCACGAAATTCATGCACTGGAGGAGGTGTGTCCCTCAGCCCAGCCTGCACCCTCTCCAATCTGGGACCCCTTGGGGGATGTCCGACTGCCAGTTTAAACCGGCAGTTGGACATCCCTCTCACAATCTGGTACTGTTGGCTCCCAACCACTCGCCTGCCTGCCTGCCTGATTGCCCCTAACCACTCTGCCTGCCTGATCAACACCTAACTGCTCCCCTGCTGGCCCGATTGCCCCCAACTGCCCTCCCCTGGCGGCCCAGTTGCCCCTAACTGTCCTCCCCTGCAGGCCTGGTCGCCCCCAACTGCCCTCCCTCCCCTACAGGCCCAGTCTCTTCCAACTGCCCTCCCTGCTGGCCTGGTCACTCCCTATTGCCCTCCCTTACTGGCCTGATTGCCCACAACTGCCCTCCCCTGCTGGCCATCTTGTGGTGGCCATCTTGTGTCCACATGGGTGCGGTCATCTTGTTCAAGGCAGTGATGGTCAATTTGCATATTACCTCTTTATTATATAGGATCAGTTTTTGTTCTGAAAGTAAAATAACATTTCCCTCAAATTGTCAAGCAAAATTGATCCTGCAAGAAGGCACATGTTTACCCTGTGGCTTTCAGAAACCCTCAGGCCCTCTAGTTTGAGAAGCTAGGGTCTTAGATAAAATGCACTTTTTTTTGCATAACCTTCTTGACAGGTGTCCATTTGTCTCTGCAGCTCCAACCTTCCAACCAGCTACCTACAGTCTAGTCACACTGGACTTCTTACCATTCTGTGACTATCGTACTGGTTCTCTTCTCAGGACATGTACCTATGCTGTTTCCTCAAACTAGAATGAACCCCTCCCCCATCGATCTAGATCTAACTCAAGAATCGCCTGCCCTGTGAATTCTCTGTCAAGGACCAGACAGAGTTAGCCTCCCTTCCTTTATGCCATCGAAGTCCACTCCTCTCCAATAGTAGATACCTCACTAGATCTAACTCCTTGTTTGTCTCCCTTCCCCACTGGACTGTGAATTTCTTCAGGGCAGGTCTGTGTCTTACCCATGTTGGCCTTCCCAGGACCCGCACTACGCCTGGCACGTGGCCAGAGGGGAGGCCAGGGTTCATTTGGCTGATCTGATTGACCATGAGGATATCCTCTTCCTCCCTCATTACTTCTTCCATCCCCTCTGTCAAATGGGATGATCCCAGAGGGCACTCCAGTCAAGGGTGTATCAGTGGATAATAAATAAATGAATTATAAAGTGAAGTACTATGATCATGTGCAATTCAGTGCTTCTTAAAAAGTATATGCACTCATTTTAATTTTTTACTCTGACACGTGGTGTGTTTACCAAACTTTTAAGAAGGGACTTTTCACTCAGAAATGGAATCTTGACAAATTGGTGATGACTGAAAACTTTTCTTGAAAACTTTATCTCTGACTAGAATGATTTTCCCCCTAGTTTCAGGCTCCTTTAGAACTAGAACTTTTAGGTTGCCTTGATCTCTCACAGCCAATATAACTTAATGAGTAACAACCATGATCCTCAAAGTAAGGACAATCTCTGTTTTTAAGTATAACTGCTCAATAAATGTGACTTTGAAGCATGTCATCTCTTCAGCATTTGCATAGACGAAGTGAAAGTGCTTGGTGCTCTCTCTAGCCCACAGTGAACACGCAGTGAATACTTGGCTCACTGTCTGCTCGTTCCCACTCCGATCTAAACGTGGCAGGTAAGAGCGGATGCCGCTGGAATTTCAGAGCAATGCCCATTTTTAGTTGAGGAAGGTGGTATCTTTTCCTGAGCCACCCCGTTCAGTTACAACCTGGCTGCGAGGGACTAATAAGATGCACCTTTTTTTTTTTCTTTTTTGCTAGACATAAGGCGAGTAGATAGAAACTTCAGGTTGGGAAGGATTTTGTCTTTCCCAAACTCTGGGGCAGTGTTTTGTGGTGGTGGTGTTTTTTCCTGATTGAAAACTTCTACCAGTAAAAGTTGATGCATCCCCAAATATGCATAATTACATACTAATGTATCTGTACTTCTACAAAATTCGTCAACCATCAAAGGGATGCTATAAAAATGAATAAAAAATGCAATTTATGTTTTCTTCCCTCATCCCAATGGAATGTCTTATAACTTGCCACTGGCTGCCGGGTTGCTTGCTCTGGAAGGCTGGGTGGGAAGAAGGTTCTCCAGGGTCAGGTCACTCAGTGAATGTGGCTCCCGCTCACCCCTGGGCTCACGTCCTTCAATGAATTCTGTCAAAATCAACGAGCTTTAAGCTTTGAAGGAAAAAAATTGGAATCCAGTGATAGAATGATGATTTAAAAGACTTTATTTCCAGCAGAACCAGCTTTTTATAGTCATGCTAAATGCTGTATTTCATTCCAAATGAAAAGAACTAACTCCTGATTATTCTGTAGGATAGAGAAAAGCAATAAAGCTGCAGTATATCCTAGAAGCATGTCAAAAGCGGCGTGGTAAGGAAAAGGAGAGTGTTATCTCACAAGGCCAGAAACACTGAACAAATTAATTTTCCATTCCAGGAAATCAGCAGTCATCAACACAGCACTTTGCAAAATATTTAAGATTTGTGATAATAACAAGTACTGCAGTGGCACTCCGTATGGTTCTCCACTTTGACATTCCCCATTACTGTGGCCTAAAGGTGAACAAAACAAAGTCAGATAATTAGATAGATAGATAGATAGATAGATAGATAGATAGATGATAGATAGATAGACAGACAATAGGCAAAATTAAAAACTGTTAAATAAAAATATCTGTAGCCAGCTGAGCTAAATAGATGCTTGCTAGATTTGCATTTTCTCCCATTCTGATATTTTGACTCTAAAAGGAGAGTGCACACAATGTGCATGGTGTAAGCATCATACTCTCTCCCAATCCGCCCCTCACTACCTCTGCCCCTATTCCCTTCATTCTAAATAAAACCAGCCTGTACCCACCGGGTTGCTGACTCTTTGATTAAAAAGGACAAATGCAACCCCTCCCAGCATTAATGCCCAACAAGGATGTGTCATTAGATGCCTCTGACATTAAACCCCATGAATATGCACTGGGACATTTCTTCGGTTAGACTGTTAGAAAGCTTCTGGAGCCCTTTAGGTCCTCACCTTGGTAAATGCTTTGGCCACACAGCATGTGGCTTCTGAGGTGATGTTCTTAGGGACCAACATCGTCTTCTTGGACCTTGCTGGAGTGGGGTACGCTCTGGAGAAGCAGCAGCCCATGCATTGGTAAATTGGGGCACCCAGCTTGGAGAAGTATTTGTTTTCCTTTAGCTTGCATTCTGGGCAAACTATTGCCAAAAAGAAAAAGAAAAGGCAAAAATAAAATAATCCGAACACAATTCAAAAAGAAACTATAAATTTTTCCTTACTATGGGATGGTATATAGTCTTTTTTCTATTGGGACTAGAATAAATAAATACTTTTTGAATACTATATATGTAATCTGCATACATAATAACTAATTATATGAATTAGAGTTATTTTTGTGGGAAAACAACTTTGACAGATATTCATGGAAAATCTCAATAGCAGCAGTCTCTCTTTCTCTCCCCGCATGACTTCTCTATCCTATTACTAATAGTATGCCTATAAGAAAACACAGTTTGATAAATGAAAACATCATGCTCATCTGAAAGGAGAATTTTGCCCAAAGGCAAACTATTTTCCCCTTTAAAATCTACTATTGTTCTTTCCAAAAGAAACTCCAAATATTGATAAAGAAAACTATGTCAGATTTAAGCAAGTTTGGTGAGAGCAGAGAGCCTGATATTAGAGGGGACATCTGCATGCAGGATCTGGGATTAAAATATTACCACTTGTCTAGAGAAAAACTCAAACCAATAGTAGCTCACAATTTCACAGCAGATGGAAATATATCAGCTACTCTATAAAATGTTTCAAACAATACAGCAAAACAAATTTACTGCATAAAAAATGATTTTGCTTTTCTCACTCATTAACTGCTGTGAGACTTCATCTTTCTCAAGTCTTCCAGGAGAAATGTAAAAAAAAAAAAAAAAAAAAGCCCACCAAAACTGAGCTAAATTGAATAAGAAACATTTTCTGCTTATAAAACTGATAAAGAATAATCAGGAATGTATTTCAGATGAAAATATACAGGCTGCTATTTAAATAGATATGTAAGATATCATTTTCATTAGAACATAATTTAATTTATGTTCACAATCTGCAAGTTCCTGGATATATATCCAGCAGCCAGGATTTACCACATGTGAAAAGGAGGTAGATATATAATTAGTGGAGTTATTGATGTACATCTGGTTTTCTTATTACTGCAAATGCAAGTTGGGTCACACACCCTGCATTGTAAACTCTCCATCAGGAAAGGAATGGAGAATGTGCAGAAACACAAACAATGTGGCCAGAATGACAGCTGCGTGCTTTCTGTAGTAATCCATGGCTCTTCTGCAAAACAGGATGGGGGGGAAAGTTAACTCTAAAATTGGCTTATCAGTCATAACAGCAATCAGTAGTTTTAACAGTGCTACTAATAACAGTCATCAGTGCCTGGATCCCTCTGCTTACAGCTCCCACATACGCTGAAGTCATGTATAAAACAACAATTTGTCTTTTGGGAAGAGGTGGGAATTTGCATCTTCTCATTTCTCACACCGGTAGAATCGGGCTTAATGACAGCAACAATAAATTTTCCTTTTTAAATGTCCTGTAAAGAAGCCTCACTGTCCTTATTTGTAGTTAGTGCTGGGGAGGGAGATGAGGGGTGTCGCACAAGGGAGCCTGGTGGTGATGGAACAGCTCTGTATCTTGAAGTGGTAGTTGTCACACTAATCTATACATGGGTAAAATGTCATAGAACTACACACACACACACACACACACACACACACACACACACACAACGCTAGTGAAATCTGAATAAGTTTTGTGGGTTGTACTAATGTCAGTTTCCTGGCTTTCTCATTGTACTATGTAATTAAGCGAGGTATTATCATTGAGGAAACTGGTGAACGGGTATCCAGGATTTCCCTGTACATTTTTTGCAACTTCCTCTAAGTCTATACTTATTCAAAACAGAAAGTTAAAAAAAAAAACATTTCAGAATGAAATTTAAAAATGCATGTGAGTCAAAACTTATAGTTATTTTTCATGTAGACTGACATATAAGACCATGGTTTTGCTAGATGTTTATATCTCATAAGAATGATTTGTCAAATAGTAAAACTAACAGTTTATAATACAGAAAAATAGGCTGTATGAGTATAGGTAAGGCTAAAACATATGCACGTCAGTTCTATCTGATGTATATACTTATACACAAGTAACTATTGGTTTTATCTTCATCCATAATTAACAAATAAATATTCTAAGTCAGTGGTTCTCAAAGTGTGATTTGGGGGCCCTAAACACTTTCAGTGGTCTGAGAGGTTAAAATGATTTTCATAATAATACTAAGATGCTGTTCGCCTTTTTCACTCTGATCCTCTCATGTGTGTTCAAAGAAATTTTCTAGAGCTTACATGACGTGATATTATAACAGACTAAGTAAAGAAACACATACGAATGTAGTTATGTTCTATTGGGCCAGTCTTTTTTAATTTTTTGCAAAAAGATGAAACAATGCTACTCTTCTCATTGTTTTTTGTTTGTTTGTTTTGGAAATTGTCATTTTTATTATAAATATATGTTATTTGCGTTAACATGTGATGGGTTTGATGTTCTTGCTCTTAAAAGAATAAGTATTTTGAAACTTTTACTGATATAATTTCTAAATCAGTAAATATTGATGAATATAACTTAATTTTAAAAAGATATTTGGGCTCTTCAATAATTTTTAAGAGCATAAACAGGTCTTGAGACCAAAAAGTTTGAGAGCTACTGCTTAAGTGATGTAAAAAGCCACAAGGAAAATTTCAGAATTAAAAGTGGTTTCCTTTTTAAACTTGCACCACTTTTGTGCTTTGATATTGCAGCTCATATATTATGAAAATTCAGCATTATGCAGTGAACATATATCAGAATTAATTCAGGAAAAAACATTTATAACAAGATTGCTGAATGTGAAAGCATAAAGTCAATCCACATTTTAGAATTTGCTTTATGATAAAGGAAAGAGAAGATTGAAAAGAACAGCACCCAAGTCCGCATTGCTGAACAACAGAAACAGCTTTGTCTTAATTTAAAAATAAGTAAATAAATAAGATTAACCAAGCAGAAAAGGACTAACCCTTAAATTCTAGGTGTTTTTGAAAACATTTTTAAAAATGTTTTTATCATGCTAATCACCTTTATGTCTTTTTGTTTTGGAACTGAAAGAAAAACATTATAAACCAGGGCAGGAAAAATAGTATTCAGCTGAGATTTATGCTATTTTGAAAAATATGCACAATCTAAATCAGATTTGCTAACCACAGCCTCTTAGTACTCTGAGTAGACACCACAGACTCTCTACATTCAACCCCTCAGTCCATTTCTAACATCCACTGAACATGCCCTTAGCTCCTGCCACCTGCCACATCAGGATGACGTGAATCCAAGAAACTGTGTTTTCTCAACTTGTCCTGTACAGCCTTTCTTCCCTCTCAGCCCATCTACCTCAGAGTCCTTTAAGGAGCTGCCCATGTATATATATATATATATATCCACACACATATACATATGAGGTACAAAGATAGACACACCACTTTTTGATGTGCGAGTGTCTATCTTGGCAGAGGGAATGTAGGCTGACAGATATTTTTGTGGCCATCTTTGGAAAGTACAACCTGCCATAGCAGTAAAACCTCATGGGCAATGAACAGTGCGGGGACTTCTCTTTGAAGCGCCTCTGCTCTGCTTGTATCACACACAAAAATCCTTAAAAAGTGCCAGGATTGAGAAATCTATAATCTTGGCCTGTCTATCCCATTATTGAAAGGCCTCAAGGCAAATTTAATGTGTGTTTTTTACATTAGATAGAAAAATAGGTGTGCATGTGTGTACATATACCTATATATAAAGATTGTTCCAAGTAGACTGTAAGTGTTTTGGTGCAATGTGACACCCTGCCCTTCACTTACAAAGATGCTGCCACTGGTCCCCACTGCCAGAGAGGGAGGTTTTCTGTTTTTCTGATGGTGTGATAGATGGGGTGACTCATCTCTACTCTCCATACCAGGAAGCCCAGCTTACTCATAGCACATTTTTTTAGATGACTGCTAGGATAACAGGCATAATTCTTTAACAAAACAGATTAAATCTAACTGACTTCTAGAGGGTTAACCTAATAGTTCACCTCATTACCTCATCTAACCCAGCTAGCTACCAAGGAGGGGAAAAGTAGGCACCTCCAGAGAACAGCAATTAATGAAAGGGAACCTTGAAAGTTCAGCCTTTAATCCCCAGCATACTGTCTGGCATGAGATAAGTATTCAATAATTGTTATAATGGGGAACATAAGACATTTTGGGGGCTAGCAATCTGAATTAGTCCCAGTAAGCTTTCTACTGCACTCTCTTGGTAGCCGATAATTAACTCCATTTGTGAAAGAATATAGGAGACTAGCAGGAACTCTGTATCTAAGTTAATTAATATCCCTGATGCACATTCTTGTTAGCCTATAGTCTAGTCACTGCCCCTTCTTAATTATCTGGTCTGTCCTTGGTTCCTCCCATGTCAGGTGCCTTCTGGTTATCTGAGCTATGCTGTGCTCAAGGCTGCAAGCTTTCTGCAAGATATCTGCTGAGCACAATAAATCTTTCTCTGCCCCGTTTTATTCTCTTTAACCCTTCCAATATATATGGAGAGAAAAATCTCATTTGTCCAGGTTGTTTAGGATCTGGATCTTAGGGTCCCCTGAACCAGCAGTGCTGCTTTAATAAAGACTTTTTCCTGAACTTCACAGTGTCCGACTGTCACTTCCTCACCAATTTCATAAATTCCATAATTCCATAACAGTTAAACAGAAAATAGGCCTGTAAGTTTTAGCATCTTTCCTGGTCCAGAGAAGACAGCAATAGTTCAGCCTGATGAAGGTTTGAAGATGGAAAGTCACAAACAAGGGAGAGTAGAATGTTTGAGATCCTCCATTCCACCACCAACTGCGGAGCAGACCCCTGAGCAGGCTCACCTCTGCCTCCCACCAAGTGATCACCTCTGTCTCTGGGTGCACGAATTTAAAGAGTTTGGGGTCCGTGGTCAGGAAATTCAGCTTGGAGTGGCCATGTCTACTAGTTTTCTTTACTCATGCACTCTAGTTGCAGTGAGTGAGTTTTTACCTTGTTCTGTGGCATGTTTTGAACCACCAGTCTAGCAGGGAGTGTCTCCATCATTCCATGCGCCAGCCCCCAAATCAATAATCCTCCTCCAGGTTCCTAGTTTTTCCAAAAAGCCCTTCAAACATTGTTCCCAGGCACTAGAGTGACCTTGAGACCTATTAACACCTTCACTGATAGTTTTCTCCAAGGTAGATAGGGAATATCTGAGAGATTGGGGAGATGGATTAGGAGAGCCTCGTTAACACTCCCAAGATCCATCTCAAATCCCTCATCCATTCTTTGATATGGAGAATTAGTGTTCTCTTTCTTATAAAAAGATGAGTTTAGGGTAATTTGACAAGCGTTCAGTGTTGTTAAGTGCCAAATTTAAGATCCAAATTGAACACTTGGAAGATTTAGAAACTTGGAATAATTACCTACTACATGTCAGGCACTGTGCCAAAGTATAAATAATACAAATATGAATGTTTCCTGCTATCTGACCCAGATACAAAAGCAAATAACTACAAGGTAAAGTGATGAATGCTGTAATAAATGCATCTGTAGACACTGAGAGCCTTGATAGTCTGGGTACATGAAGATGGAGAGATGAAAAACTAATGAGAACAAAGAACATGTATTTATTGTTTTGACATTTGTACGGGACCTTCATGTATTCAGTCGTCCTCATAATTTCTCCAGAGAGTAGAGGACAAATAGTTTGTCCCCAAAGTGCCCTGGTACCCAGAGGAAAATAAGGCCAAGTGAAATCACACAAGTTCAACAGCAGTATTTGGATTAGGATTTCTGCTTATCCATCACTTAATACTGTTTTGTGCCTTCACAAAATTTTAAAAGGGAGCCAACTTGTTTTCCAGATGAAATAGAGAGAAAAGAAGTGAAAAAGGAGTTCCATGACAAGGGAAATACACAGCATAGCTATGCATTCACAAACGGGTGTTCCATAAAGAAGAACAGAACAAAAGATGACCTTAAAATATTTATTTTAGCCGGAACCGGTTTGGCTCAGTGGATAGAGCGTCGGCCTGCAGACTGAAAGGTCCCAGGTTCGATTCCGGTCAAGGGCATGTACCTGGGTTGCGGGCACATCCCCAGTGGGAGATGTGCAGGAGGCAGCTGATCGATGTTTCTCTCTCATCGATGTTTCTAAGTCTCTATCTCTCTCCCTTCCTCTCTGTAAAAAATCAATAAAATATATTTAAAAATATATATATTTATTTTAAAAAATAAGTTAAAACAGCAGGCAGTATCTAGAAGAAAACTGAAAGGTTCATAGAATTATAAAAATGATTTCAATTTCTTTATGACCATTCTTATAATAATCACGTTTTGCAAAGTTTTTTTTTAATTAACTAAATTTAAGGGACTTATAATAAGATATTTACTCTCTACCTTAATTGTTATTTAAAGGCACTTTGCAATGTTTACATAATCTTGTAATGCAAGTCTTGGTTTTTCTATCACCCTTCTGGTTTTCCAAGCACATCAGCATTTTTTAAAATTGTCTTCACACTAAATCAATAAAAAAATGTTGATAGGACAAACTCTATGCAACATGAAACTGTTTTAAATGAGAAATTCAAAGGTTTGTTGTTTTAAAATACCCAATTTTTAAAATTAACATCATTTCAGTAACATATGCTTATCAGGAATGAAATATTAGATAGTGTCAATTTGTCACTCAGAAAAATAAAACATCCAAAGGCCAATAAAGTTTTATGTGGAGGATTATTATGGTAATATAAGTCTCTATCTTGTGACTTTTTAAATTTGTGCACCATATTTTGTTGTGTTTATTTGAGCTACTTTCAGGCAATCTTTTGATACACCAAGTACCATTCTTAGTTAAAAGCACTAAAGCATAAAAACATATTTGATTTTCCTTGAAGTCTTCCAATAATAGAAGAGACAAACCGGGATTATAGATTTCTCAATCCTGGAATGTTACCTTACAAGGATTTTAATTTTGTGATAAAACCAGAGCAGAGGAGCTACAAAGAGAAGCCTCCTTGTTGTTCAGTTGCCTCTAAGTTTTCAATGCTTTGTATTTTCCAAAAGTGGCCACAGAAATATTTCTTAGCCTTTATTTCCTCTGCAGTATGAGCGTGCCACTTCCATATCAAAAAGTGGAATGTCTATCTTTGTACCCCCACTTGGTCCAGGTGGGCCCTATGACTATTTAGGCCAATAGGATATGGGAGGGGAAACACTGGGCCAATAGAATTTGGAAGGACCAACACTGGGCCAATAGAAAATGGCAGGAGACCTGGAATTTTCTTCTCCCATCTCTCGAAAGTCAGTTACCATGTAAGAAGTGCTACTACTCTGAGACCATCATAGGATAAAAAGGCTAAGCCACATGGAGAGGCCTGAAGAATGAGATGCCACATGGGAAGCAATGAGTGAAGAAACCATCCAGGATGACCAGTCCAGTTGAGCCTTCAGATGACGCCAACCCCAGCCACTATCTGGTCACAAATGCATGAGAAACGCATGTTAAGAACTGCCTGGATGAGCCTAGTCCACCTATAGAACCTTGAGAGATAACAAACAATAACTTGTTTTACCCACTAAGCTTTGGGGTAGTTTGTTACACAACAGGAACAACTGCTCTCTCTTATAACAAAAATTTCTCCTCCAGCATCTGAGATACGGGATCCCAATCTTACCTCTCTACTTTCTCCTGATACTTTCTCCCTGTGAAGTGTTATTTATAGAACACCTATTCAAATAACCTATTAGGGGAAATGTAATAAAATATGGGAAAAAAAAATTAGACTTAGCATTTTACACAGTATCTGCAATACTGAATTTGGTAATAATAACTTATACCTTGATTATTGATAGAAGAACTATCAGTAACAATATATGCAGATGACACCATTTTACTAGCAGAAAGTAACAATAATTTGAAATGACTTCTGATGAAAGTTAAAGAAGTAAGTGCCAAAGCAGGACTGCATTTGAACATTAAGAAGACAAATATCATGACCACAGAAGAAATACACAACTTTTACATCTATAATAATAAAAGCATAATATGCTAATTAGACCAGACAGCCGAATGACCTTCCAGATGTCATTCTGGACATCATTCCAGATGAAGCTGCCATGGTGGGGGCTGAGGGAGAGGCAGTTAGGGATGATCAGGCAGGCAGACAGAGTGGTTAGGGGCAATCAGGCAGACAGGTGAGCGGTTAGGGGCAATCAGGCAGGCAGGCATAGTGGTTAGGGGTGATGAAGAGGCATGCAGAGTGGTTAGGGGCGTTCAGGCAGGCAGGCAGGCAGGCAGGCAGGGGAGTGGTTAGGATACAGCAGTCCCAGGTTGACAGAGGGATGTCAGAGGGGTCCCGGATTGTGAGAGGGTGCAGGCCGAGCTGAATGACCTCCCCCCACTGCATGAATTTCGTGCACTGGACCTCTAGTAGACAATAAAGATATGGAAATTGCTAAAGATTTTATTTGCCTTGGTTCAGTCATTAATTCAAATGGAGTCTGCAGCAGGAAATCAAGACAAGGCTGAGATAGGAAGGGCAGCAGTGGAAGAATTAAGAAAGATCACCAAGAAACTCCTTTTGAACAAAGCAATCAGACTTGGGCAAGTGATTTCGAATGGCAAGGTCACCAGTGATAGTTGGAGAAATACTACTGACTCTTATTTTTGTAGCATTTCATGAAAAAAAAAATGGAAATGATGTTGTTCAAGAGATTTCAGTATTGTTATTCAAATCTAGACAAGAACATCTTTTCAAAACATATCAGGATCCATGTCATCTAGCTGAACAGGTGAGCTGCTTTAATAGTGGACGGCTTTCTCAGTTATGCATCATTTAAAAACTGATGATAAAACAATATCAGCAACTTACGTAATGTCTACTTGCCCTCTGCCTGACCCCTGGAAGCCACTCAGAAGAATGCCTTTCAAATGACTCCAGTATTTCTTGAGGAAATTTTTTAGATACTGACAGGCACTCACACATCTCAGCAGGAGACATTTGGTTTCTGGCTTCTGTTCGATAACATCTTAGGCTGTGATCATAGACCACAATATTACAGACTTCCTCCCAATTCAATCATGAGTGCTGGAAAGAGAATGTGTAAACGCCTCTCCCTCTTTTTACTAAGGTGTATGCACAGCTCCCCTACATTCTCAAATATTTTACTCCTCACTCAATTAAAATCCCCCAATTTTTTTTCCTTTTACTTTACCTTCCTCTGGACTTTTTGCAGGATGTGTTCGGGGTAGTTGATTGTGGGTCTGAAGAATTTTAGCTTCGTTTTGTGGTTTCTCAGTAACTGCAGTTAAACAAAGTCCTCACCTGCTTTTATACCAGCAGAGAAATAAAAACTGCATGTTCCCACCAGCATCTAAGCCCAGGGATCAGCAGTAAAATCTACCTAATGACTGAATGGTACTCTGAGTAATTACCATGACATCAATTTGATCTTATCTTGTTTCAACCCTTAGATCATTTTTTAGTTTTGAGCCATTTTCAGGCGGTGATGACCTCAAGGTCAGCCTATGAAACAAGAGCACGCAGTCATTTTCTACGTAATTTTATCGAGACTTACACACAACATCCTGAAAGTTGACACTTTCCTATAAACAAGACCCTACTGGTCTGACATTTAATTAGCTAAGTACCTGATGTTTACTTAAAGCAGGAGAAGAGCTGTAAATTTCAGATCAGATACAAAGCATTGTCAGGAGTGCAACACGATTCCGGTAGGAAAAAGAAAAATAAAACACATGCCTGTTTAGACTTTTCAAAAATCAAAGGTACATCTGGATTTAATAAGGATGCAGGGAGAAGGAATGATGCAGTTCTGAGAAGGACTAGTTGTGGCTCAACATTTGTGCCTTGTTCCCCCCTCTTATTTCACTTTTGTAAAGGTCAGTTTCTTCCTAAGCAGAAGATCAAAGTGTTGTGGCTTGTCAGCTGTGGGACATTTAACTCCAAGATTCCCAGTACAGTGTCTCTCTAAAACCTACCCAGCTCCTCAGGCTTTGGCTGCGGCTGCTTTTATCCCCACAGAGATTAGGATCCTAAAAAGGTTCCTGTCTCCATTGACCCGGCTCAAGGCCATTTCCGTAGGGACTGGTTTAGATTCGTGTTAGCAGCAACTGTCCCAAGGGAGAGCTTAGAGGATTCTTGTAATAGAAAATCAACTCTTGTTTAATACAAAGAAATTGGCTAAAGAAAGCAAAGTTGTTCTGAAATTTAAAACCTGTAATAAATTGACTTGTTTCTGTTCTTAAACCATTTCCATCATCTCCTGATGGTCTCTCCCCGTGACTACACTACCCATTCACCTTTTCCTGGTAACTTGGTGCCACCATTATTCATGAATTTCTGTCATTTAAATCTCAAATGCCTCAGCTGGGTGGCTGGGTTGCTTGGAGCATGGTCCCAACATCAAAAAGGTTGTGGGTTGGATTCAGGTTGGATCTGGGTTAGGGCGCTTATGTGAGGCAACCTATCTCTCTCTCTCTCTCTCTCTCTCTCTCTCTCTCTCTCTCTCTCTCTCTCCCTCCCTCTCCTTCCTCCTCTCCCCACCCCCCACCCCCCACCCCCCACTCCTGCTCCCCCTTTCTCTCTCTCTCCAATAAAATATCCTCGGGTAAGGATTAAATAAATAAATAAATCTCAAAGGATTGGCAGCATACTTTCAAAGTAGCAGACTTATTTTGGAAATCTGGAGCCTTCATAGTTTCAGGGGAAGGACACCTTTCAAGTCATGAAAAAATTCCTTCTCCTTCCCTCTTTCCATTAAGGCACTTCACTCACCTTTATTCTATTTTCTCCCCTCCATTTGTCCTTCTTTCAATCCTTTTTTCTTTTTTATTTGGATGATTAGGAAGAAATGTTTCTTGTGTGCTCTTATTAACCGTTTTCATTTTATTTATGATTTAGTTAGTAATGGGCTTTGTTTTTGTTTCATATATTTTATACGAATTTAAGAATTTTTATAAGAATATCAGGGAAGCCCTAACCGGTTTGGCTCAGTGGATAGAGCGTCAGCCTGCGGACTGAAGGGTCCCAGGTTTGATTCTGGTCAAGGGCATGTACCTTGGTTGTGGGCACATCCCCAGTGGGGGTTGTGCAGGAGGCAGCTGATCGATGTTTCTCTCTCATCAATGTTTCTAACTCTCTATCTCTCTCCCTTCCTCTCTGTAAAAAATCAATAAAAATATATTTTAAAAAAAGAATATCAGGGAATTCATATGAATATTTTAGAGCATTTTTAATGTTTGCAGTGCTTTTATATATTTTTTAAAACATGATGTAGCAAAATAAGTTATACAAAAGAATTGTCCCTTTCAAACATGACCTTTCGCTTCCGCTACTTCAGAAATTATGTCTTCCGTCCCTCATATATGTTTCTGCACATAACGTATGCATACATCAATAAATTATACACAACTCCCCATCCCCATTCAAATACTCCTTAAAATGACGAACAGAATACAAAAATTGAAGAAACTCTGCATTGGTGCTTACACTGTGGAGAAACTTCTTTCTGTTAATATAGTATAAGTTATACTTCTCTGTGCTCTCTAAAATGGTACATATTACTTTTAATTATAATTGGGGATATTATTTTTAGTTAATTGGGGAAATGTGATTTTTAAGTATAATTGGGTAAAGTGCAGTTACCAAAAATGTTTTTAAGTTTCAATATTTTATGTAGCTGCTTTCATCTATTTTTGACAGTTTTATCCCGTTCTTAGCAGCTCTATTTTCCCCATCTTGAATAGCTGGTCGAGCTGGTGGGTAAGATGCAAATCACTCCTCATTCATTTACAGTTACCTCCCTGATGCTAAGATCTGGAGTGTCAATTACCGAGAGGGTAGACTAGCTGAAGACACTGGGATGACATGGCAAATAGTCACCTTTACTAGGCAAAGTCCTAAAAGCATGTTATGCTACAGAGGATGTATCAGGAACATCTTTTCGTACCAGTATGACAAAGTGAGGTACATACAGGCTGTGCCAACTGCATGGATTTTTCCTAATGAAGTTTTGTCATTTACACACTGAATTTTAAAAGGTTGACCACTCTCACCACTCTTGTTCAACATAGTACTGAAAGTGCTAGCCATAGCAATTACACAAGAAGAAGAAATAAAGGGCATCCAAATTGGAAAAGAAGTAAAACTATCATTATTTGCAGATGACATGATATTGTACTTAGAAAACCCTAAAGACTCCAGTGTATTAATGTCTCCATAGCTGGGAAGCATCATGAGTACAATTTGCTATCAGTTTCGAAAAATTTTCAAATCATTTGGAATACCAGATTGCTCACTCTTAGTTCTGAGTATGTTGTAACTTTAATTTTATATATCAAATTGGCATTTTAAAAATGGGTCTATATTTACCTGGATATAATAAGAGTATCTGCCACCACCACCAGACAGACCTGGTGCTCTCATGCCGAGTTACATGTGGGGCTATTGCTGTCATGTCTTCATTGGCACTATAAAGGTGGCCCAGAAGACAGGCTTGCAGAGTAAGACGTCCATAGTGGTGGTTAAGAAACTCAGGGTAAGAGTACTTTTGTCTCTTAAGTACCAGCTATTTAGCTTATCTTTCTCCAATGAGACCCGCTGTGTGAATCTGGGCGAGATGATGGACTCTGTTCTGTCTGCTAGATGCCATTGTGCATAGAACAACATTTTGAGAAGCTACCTAATGCCTAAGCTTTTTAATGCTGTAAAATATAGTAGCTGAAATTAAATGCCAGTTAATTTTTTCAGAGATGAATTAATGGACAGTCTGGTCAAATTCAAAGCTATTTGATATATAAAACTTTATAAGTGAAACTATTCCATCAATAGGCAAAGTGTAATAAAACCTATCTAGATGGATAGTATGTAATTTCTGCACAGGTCTCTGTTTAGTGAATACATCACTGTATACTGGTCAGGAATCTTGCTCCAATAAAGGAACAGAAAGACTAAAAAAAAATAATAAAAATAAAAATCTTCTTCATAGCAAAAGAAGCCATCAACAAAACAACAAGAAAGCCCACTGCATGGGAGAACATATTTGCCAATGTTATCTCTGATAAGGGTTTAATCTCCACATTTACAGGGAACTCATACAATTAAACAAAAGGAAGATAAACAACCCAATAAAAAAATGGGCAAAAGACATAAATCAGCGTTGTCAACCTGTGGGTCACGAACAATGAAAATACATCCTGCATATCAGATATTTAAATTACGATTCATAACAGTAGCAAAATTAGTTATGAAGTAGCAACGAAAATAATTTTATGGCTGGGGATCACCACAACATGAGGCACTGTATTAAAGGCTCGCGGCATTAGGAAGGTTGAGAACCACTGACATGAATAGACACTTTCCAAAAGAGGACATACATAAGGCCAAGAGACATATGAAAACATGCTCAAAGTCACTAATCATCTGAGAGATGCAAATCAAAATGACAATGAGGTATCACCTCACACCTGTCAGGATGGCTATCATCAACAAATCAACAAATGACAAGTGCTGGCAAGGATGTGGAGAAAAAGGACCCCTCGTGCACTGCTGGTAGGAATGCAGACTGGTGCAGCTACTGTGGAGAACAGTATGGTGTTTCCTCAAAAAGTAAAAAATGGAACTCCCATTTGACCCAGTAATCCCACTTTTAGGAATATATCCCGAGAAACCAGAAATGCCAATCACAAAGGATCTATGCACCCCTATGTTCATAGCAGCACAATTTACAATAGCTAAGATTTGGAAACAGCCTAAGTGCCCATCAGCAGATGAGTGGATTAGAAAACTTTGGCACATCTACACAATGGAATACTACACTGCTATAAAAAAGAAGGAACTCTTACCATTTGCAACAGCGTGGATGGAACTGGAGATCATTATGCTAAGCGAAATAAGCCCATCGGAAAAAGATAAATATCATATGATCTCACTCATTTGTAGAATACAGTGAACAACATAAACTGATGCACAAAAATAGATCCAGAGACAGAGAAGCATCAAACTGACTTTCAAACCTCAGAGAGAAGGGGGGGGGGTGGAGAAGGGGGAAAGAGATCAACCAAAGGACTTGTATGCATGCATATAAGCATAACCAATGGACACAGGTCACTAGGGGGTGAGGGCATTTGCTGGGTGGTGGGAGTGGCCAGAGAGAGGTCAATGGAGGAAAAAAAATAATATTGTAATAGTTATGTATGGGCCGGGGTGGGGGGTAATTGAAATATTAGGGGACCACTATGTAAAGTATTTGATTGTCTCTAACCTCTATATTGTGCACCAAAACTAATACAGAATGTGAACTATAATGGAAAAAAATGGAAAATTGTATGTTATATGTTTTTCATCATCATCATCATAAAAATAAATAAAATAAAAAAGAAATGTAGTCTGCCACTTAAAAAACAGAACCACCTTGTAAATGTTCCCCATGCTTACTTTACTTGTTTTATTAAGTATAATTTCATCTTTTTCATAGTGAAGTATGATTATCACAAACATTATGTTTAACTAGAAAACTAAAATATATAAAATCCTTGCTTTTTCAAGTAGCTTTTTATTCAGTAATTTCAATGATACATTACATAATTTTAAATTTTCAAGCAATATAAAAGTATATACCATGAAAAACAAGTCTTCCTCCTACCCCAAAATCTTTACTCCCATTCCCAAAGGTACCCATTTTTAACAATTTCTTGATGTTGCCAGAAATTTTCTTATGTGTGTACACACACTTTTTGAGGTTTTGATGTTTACAAATAGAAACAATATACACAGTAGTGTCCTGTCTTCTTTCTTTCTTTTTTTTTTTTTAACTCTAACAATGAATCTTGGTGGCTTTTCCATATCAAATATTCAAATCTAATAACCAGACTTAAATTAGTACAAAGCATTATAGATTATTAATTTTTAACCGGCCTCTATCAGTATTATTTCCATTTTTTACTATTACAGAAAATACTATACTTATCATCTTTGTTCTAATTACATGTACAATTATACTTCGTGGATACATCTTTAGAAGTGGAATTGCTGGGTTAAAGAATGTATTTTAAAATTGTATAGAGACTGCTCAAGTGCTCTACTCCACCCTTCCTCAAAGCTGATCCATGAAATATGTTCAAATAGATGAAAAATAGTATCTTATTTTCATTTGCATAATTCTGAACAGGGTTGAACTTTATTTCATAAATTATATGTCATTTATGGGTTATTTTTCTGTTCAAAAATCTTTTTCTTGCCCTAACCAGTTTGGCTCAGTGGATAGAGCATCAGCCTGCGGACTGAAATGTCCCAGGTTCGATTCCCGTCAAGGGCATGTACCTTGGTTGTGGGCACATCCCCAGTAGGAGGTGTGAAGGAGGCAGCTGATCGATGTGTCTCTCTCATCTATGTTTCTAACTCTCTATCCCTCTCCCTTTCTCTCTGTAAAAAATCAATAAAATATATTTTTTTAAAAAAATCTTTTTCTTGTTAACTTTACCTTTAATTTTAAGCTTGGTTATTTACTCTTTTATGACATTTTTACCATACAATAGTTTTCTTATAGGCAAATATGTATGTCTTTAACTTTTAGACTTGTTGGTTTTATGCAATGCCAAGATGCTAAAAAGAAGTATCTGTACTTTATTCTAGCATATGTCCAGCTTTATATTTTTTTCAGTTTAGATCTTTAATTCATCTATAATTTATTTGGGGTTGAGGAGTGAAGTAGAAATCCAGCTTCTTTTGAAATCTAAATGACAAGCCAGTTGTTATAACACCACGTAGAAAATATTGAAGCCTTTTTTCAAGACTTAATTTGAAATGCTACTAAATTCCCAAATATTTAGGGGGGAGTCTAGTTTTGGGTTCTCTATTATGATTTATATTAATAAAAATATTCAATAAATGATAATAAATATTTTACATTAATTAAGATCACTATTAGATTTAATTATTTAGTGCCCATCTAATAAGTGTATCAGCCAAAGTGCATTACCAAAGAAAAATTAAACATAAATGATATTTTTAAGTTGCTAACAATCTGGTTGCTATAAATGAGAGCTGTATTGAGATTTTCCCTCAATATTATCTTTGACTTGTCACGAGGCTAAGACAGAACCTGATTTTTTTAACCTCCACTAGACTCTTTAATGCTATACAGCTATGTTTCTTGCATTATATCCCATGTTTCATCTAAATCAGAATTACCAGGCTATTTGTTTAAAATACAGATTTCTGGGGTCCCTTCTGGGACCTACTGAATCAAAATCTCTGTCAGTTCAGCTGAGAAATTTGCATTTTATATACCAAAGCTTGAGAAGCATGACTGCTACAGCATTGTTTAGTAAGCCAGAAATGTAGTTAAGGGGCAATGTGGTTTGTTTTCATCTTCGGCTGCCCTGTAGCACAACTAAATTGAAAATAGTAAAGCCATTTGTTCAGCTATGTGAGCCTCCACTCTGCACAAACAGCTGAAACTCCCAGCAATGGGAACCTACGATAAGCATTGCCCAAAGCACCGAACAGCTATCCGCGGTCACAGACACAAAAACAAGCAGCAGACAGTTTGTTGGTTGAGATAAGGTTTGTAATCAGCAGCAGCAGGTAAGGTGACTGACAGTCTGAAAGCACATCCTGAGACGTGATGTCTAACACATGCAGCAGCAACAAAATCTCCCCAGAATTGATGGACAAGAAGCAGGCCAACTTGACACATGCAAATCAGCCAAGAATATTCACTGCTATTTCAGCCCGAAGAGTGTGACCTAATCAATAATGCAAACATCCTGTTCCTCAGACTAACAACCTCTGTCATTTGAACCCTCAGAGAGAGAAAGAAACTGCTGGTACAATTATGCACAATCTTCCTCTAGTCTGAAATGTCAGTGAATTAGGCAAATAATGCTGGGAAGAATGGGATGAAAATCTCACAGGTGAAGGTAATTTGCTTAACATTTTCCCATTTCTTTTGGCTTTGCACATATATCCTCGCACTTCCACTCAGAAAGCTTTCAGGAGTGGACTATCAATGAAAGACTTCAGAGGAGCGGGCTTTGTGCAAAAATCAAAAAAGAAGCAACTGTATTGATAGCGTGGTTTGGTTATATTTATAGTGCAGTATGGGAGGGGGGTAGAGATAAAGCCAGAAAGACCTTTCTACCCTGGTTTTGCAGGGAAAGTCTCAGGAGATTTAGAGATCATATGGCTTTGCCTAAAGAACATAGCTATTTTGCCATGAGAGGTAAGGGTGCTGCATTCAGAAAACTCGGCGTAGTTTCCCTCTCATTTGTATGAATGACCATGTGTCACTTTAGAGCAACCGTGGGCAAACTATGGCCCGTGGGCCAGATCCGGCCCGTTTGAAATGAATAAAACTAAAAAAAAAAAAAAAAAAAAGACCGTACCCTTTTATGTAATGATGTTTACTTTGAATTTATATTAGTTCACACAAACACTCCATCCATGCTTTTGTTCTGGCCCTCCGGTCCAGTTTAAGAACCCATTGTGGCCCTCGAGTGAAAAAGTTTGCCCACCCCTGCTTTAGAGACAGTGAAGAACTTGGAAGGAGGGAATCAGACCCAGTTTTATCAAGTAAAGAAGCTTTCCTTTGGATGATGCTTTTGGTGTAGGTCACAGGAATCACATAGTTCCTACAAGAAGAAGGAGCCAGCAGGGCCAGTTGTCCAGCTGAAATCTTGGCTGCTAGTCACTGAACAATATATCTAAGGAAAAAAAGAAGACATTGTCAAAAACATTATCCCAACACCCCGTCCCCACGTACTCAACCATCCCTACCTTCCAAACTCTAGCTGAACTGAAGGGTGGAAAGATTCTGTCTAATCTCAGCCTCTAAATGCTGCCCAACCCTCTTTTGAGCAGATCAAGTTTCCAGTCATTGTTCAGACAGCGGTATATTCAGCTGTTCACATTGGTGCCTCCGCATTTCTCCAGCGTGTACAAGGCAGTATAAATCAGCCACTGCCCACCAAGCCTTCTCTAGACCCATACATTCCCCACACTCACATCACCAGGGTAAGATCTGAGATTTGGAGCGGGGGCGGGGGGGGGGGGGCGGTGCACAAATGGGAATAGGGAGTAAAGGTTTCTCCCACCTCAGTTACCTCAATGCCTGATCAGATTCCATGGGAGTTGCTTTAACTTGGGTCACTCTGTGAAACATTTAAGCTGGGTTCCAGGAAGAAGAGAGGAGGGGAGAAAAGGAAGAGAATTTGCATATATCTGAAAATTGCCAGAGGAATAGAACACCATAAATATAGCATAGGAGTTGTTGATAATAAGACAGAGAGAAACCAGTGTGGAAGCTGACTCCTAAAGTTCAGAGAATTGAGACAACATAATCATTAATTGAGTATGTGGCCTTCTCTCCCTATGCCTCACATACTGTGTTTTTAAAATTAATTTTGTTTTGTCATTTATATTCTTTGAGATAGAGGTATTCTGGATTTGGTCCCAGAAATAGGGTTGGAAGCTCTGGCCTCAAGCACAAAGTATGCAAGACTCATCCTCTCTCATAGTTTCACATGAAATCTGTTCCAGACCTGGCAGCTCCCTTGAGCTTCATGCTAATGTCTTCATTCCGTGTGCTATCTATTGCTGTGTAACCAGTTACCCCAAATTTAGCAGCTTGAAACAACTATTATCTCACGTAGTTGCTGAGGGCAGAAATTTGGAAGTATCTTAGCTCAGTGGTTCTGAATCAAGATCTCTCATGAGATTGCAGCCAAGCTATCATCAGATGGGGCTGCTATCATCTTAAGGCTCAGTTAGGACAGAGAACCCAGTTCTGAACTCATTCACAAGGTTACTGGCAAACCTTAGTTCCTCACTGGCTGCTGGGCTGAGACAGGCTGGCTACCCCGGGGGCCTCTCCATAGGACTTCTGGCTTCCCCCAGAGAGAGAGAAGGCACCCAAAACAGCCACTGCTCATGAGGATACAGAGTAACTGGAGCTCTCATACATCATTGGTGAGAATATAAATAATATCATTATTTGAGTAAACAGTTCGGCAATGTCTTATAACATTATATACACATTTTGATCCAGAAACCTCTCTCCTAGGTATTTATCCAAGAGAAATTAAAACATATGTTCATGCAACTGTACATGAAATTTTATACTAGCTTTAAACATCATAGCCAAAAACTAAAAATAATTTAATTGTTCTTCAACTGGTGAATGTATACTAGTAGACTTAATACCTGACCTAATTGCTATTTCAGCCTCTTCCCAAAACATAATCTTAATCAACCAGTCTGGAATGTTCTGGTCAACACCGATGAGATAGTCTGTCATATCTCTCCATCTCCCTGTTTCCAATAAAAAAGAAGAGGCAAGCTGTCTTATAAAAACCCTTCCCCCCAAAAGAAGGTGTTCCGGTCTAAAAATAATCCTTTTTTTATGAACAGCTTCCTTGTCCCACCCTTCTTCCTATAAAAACTTCTATTTTGTACAACCCCTCAACACTCCCTTCTAGTTGCTAGATGGGTTACTGCACAATCCGTGAATCCCTCAATAAAGCCAATTAAATCTTCAAATTTACTCAGTTGAATTTTGTTCCTTAACAATACAAAGTATAGCACATCCATACAGAGGAATGTTATTCAGCAATAAAAAGAAACGAACTACTCATACATGCAACACATGACTGAATCTCAAAATCATTATGCTAAGTAAGGAACCCTGACACAAATTGCTACACACAGTACGATTCTATAGATATGAAATTAGGGAAAAGACAAAACTAGCAAGACAGAGATCAGATTAAAAAATAATTTTAAAAGGTGGGAAGGGCATTCCAATCAGAGATAAAAGCAAGAGAAAAGGCATGGAAGAATGACAGTGTGGTGGTGCCTGCAAGAAAAGAGATTACAACTGTCCAACGTTACAGGTACAGACCAGTCAAAGCGATGAGTGGCAAGCAATGGAACCTGGAGCTTTTCACCTGCATCTCCAGCTTTCACCTCAAACTCAATATATCCTGCACGATCGGCCGCATCCCTCTCTCCTGGAATAGTACCGTCTTGCCTGTTGATGATGTCATTTTCCTGGTCACGGAACTGTAACGCTAGATTCATTCTTGGCTGCTTCCCTTATCTGTCCTACCAAATCCTTGCAACTCTCTTGCAATATCTTAGTTTTTGTGGGTTTTGGCGGTGGCAGTGGTGGTACACTGACACCGAAAGGCTTTCGATTTCTCTCACATACTATTCTTTCTTATCCCAGTGCTTTCATATAGATCAGGCTTTTATTTCTTCTCTCCATGATTGGCATGCAGCCCTCTAACTGGTCATAATGCATCTGGTCACTCTCTTTTCTTGCCAGATAAGTCTTCTGAAAATACCAACCTAATCCCACCACTTCCTCACCAAAAGTTGATTCAAAGTCCTTGTCAATGAAAAGACTCTCTCCACCTGATCCTAATCTACTTTTTGTTGTTGTTGTTAATCCTCACCCAAGTATTATTTTTCCGTTGATTTTTTTTTAAAGAGAATGAAAGGGAGTGGGAGAGACTGGAAACAGAAACATCGATGTGAGAGAGACACATTGATTGGTTGCCCTTTGCACACCCCAACTAGGGCTGGGGATAGAGTCTGCAAACAAGGTATATGCCCTTGATTGACCAGAATTGAACCCAGGACCCTTCAGTCTGTGGGCGGGCACCCTATCCACTGAGCCACACTGGCTAGGGCCTAATCTACTTTTTATTCCTTAATTCACCCCGGACAACAATCTGCTTCAGCCAGCCAGCCAGCTTGAGTTGTCCATTCCCACCTGTTTGCATTTTCCTCAAGACAGATCTTACAATTCTGTCGGAGGGGCCCCCTTACCACCACCACCCCCCCACACCCAGTTTCCCCTCCACATTTTAAATCCTCCTCTTCCATCATGACTCAGCACAAGTCCTACCTCCCCATTCTCACCTCTTACTCCCAGTAAGATTCTTCAAGTCACACTTTCTCCTCTGAGCTCGCAGCACTTATTGTTTCACCCATTTGGGGTTTCAGTGGTTATATTAATAATGGTAGCTTATAACTGTACAGCTGTTTAAAGATTTCAAAGAATTTTCCTATTCATCATCTGACTTGAAGTCTTTTCAACAAATCTATGAGACTATTCCAATTTTAAAGATTAAAAAACGTGGCTCTAGCCGAAACCGGTTTGGCTCAGTGGATAGAGCGTCGGCCTGCAGACTGAAAGGTCCCAGGTTCGATTCCGGTCAAGGGCATGTACCTGGGTTGCAGGCACATCCCCAGTGGGAGATGTGCAGGAGGCAGCTGATCGATGTTTCTCTCTCATCAATGTTTCTAACTCTCTATCTCTCTCCCTTCCTCTCTGTAAAAAATCAATAAAATATATTAAAAAATAAAAATAAAAAACGTGGCTCTATAATGCATAGTGATTTGTCTAAGGCATTGGTTCTCAACCTGTGGGTCACGACCCCTTTGGGGGTCGAACGACCCTTTCACAGGAGTCACCTAAGACCATCGGAAAACACATATATAATTACATATTGTTTTTGTGATTAATCACTATGCTTTAATTACGTTCAATTTGTAACAATGAAATTGGGGCTCACCACAACATGAGGAACTGTATTAAAGGGTCGAGGCATTAGGAAGGCTGAGAACCACTGGTCTAAGGTCACACAGCTAAGCAGAATATTTTTTCATACTCTACATTTTTTAGGTAAACAAAGACAGAGCCAGAATATTGGTTTTCAGTCAAGAGGAAGAGGTAGGACTATTTTTAATGGAGAAAAGCTATTTAAAGTCAGAAATAACACATATATAATACCTTAATCAATAAAGAAAAATAAATAAATAACGTCAGAAATAGACTATGTAAAGTCAGAATTGAACCACAATGACATTTTTACAGACCACAATGTCTGCTTGGTTTTTGCAAGTCTGGTAAGATACTGTGCTAGGCAGAATTCAATCTAAACAGTTCAACAGGTGGATTTTTTAAAAAAAATGGGAAACTGTACCTTCAGCCAGCACTTATTTCTGCTTTTGCGACTGTAGGAGCTGACTGCGTGGGAGAGTTAACTGCTGCATTAAATGTGGAAGTAAAATTAAAAAGCTCTGACATGTATTTTTAGAGAACAGAAAGAATTAAAATTAAATGCAACTGAAAATCCAGTTAGTAGAGTTGGCATTTAAATTGGCTGTTTAATTAGCAAAATTTCTATATGACTAAAGTAGTCACTTGAACATGACTTTCAAAGTAAAGCATTTTAATATGCTCCGGTTCTTAGAGGATCTGCATCACTTTATCTTTGTATTCCCCTCTGGAATTGACTCATTCTGCAGTTTGAGCTAAGTAAGGAGCTCCTGGACTAATGCTTTAGAAAGGAGCTTATCAGAATGAAAGCAGAAAGAGAATCTTATTCGATAATAAAATATACTAGGCCTTGAAAGTGTTAGCTCTTTTCAATATAGAACGGAGTATAGGGAGAAATCTTTTTCTTCAAAGAGAAGTCTTAGATCTCTATCTTACATCCATCTGTGTTATTGGGTTGGTAACTACCTCTGACAATCAAAGAATTTTTGAGGTTGAAAGGACACATTTTTAAAAACGTACCCACACAGGAAGGTCTTGGAGAAAGGATATCTGTCTCATTCCATCTTTTTCATTTAGAACTAGACCAAAACCATGACCAGCAAATTAGAATCCGAACAGTTTCAAAGATTAGCTAGATATTCACCAAATACATTTCCTCTTTCTGTGTACCCAGGTATTTCCCAACTGCCTTGCACTTAGAAATGGAACCACATGATCAGTTTTGGTGAATAAAATGTGAGAAGAGACGTTTCAATGCCCAATCAAGGCAATTAAGAGGTGTGTGCCTTCCCATGTGTTCTCTCTTGATGATGCCCGAGTACCCTTGAAGTGACATGTTGAAGATGGCAAAGCCACAGCATGGAAGGAACCTGCTCATTAAAGGACTGTGTACAGAAGACCCTCCCTCACTGACTCCATGGATCTTCAAGGTAAGCAAGATATAAAGTGTTATTATAATAAGGCACTGGATTTAGGGCAGGGGTGGGCAACCCCTGACACGCGTGCCAAACATGGCACGCCAGTAACTTTTGCTGGCACACGAAACCCTCTATTATAATCTTCCATTTACAATTTTTTTTCTTAATATCGACTTTTTTATTTTTCAGATAAATTCAGTGTAGGTGCATCTTAGATAAATAAATAATTTTACATAACAAGTTATCTTAAAGACCATAGACATGGATTGACGAGAGAGGGGAAGAGCAATTTCTATGCCTCTGCCTTAACTCTCCCTGCCTTCCTAGATCCGACCAGTGTTTTGGTTTCATCCACATACACTTGTGAATCTTTGTTCTCAGTGATGAATTTTGTTAAGTCTCGTAATAGGAGTAGCCTGACGGATGAAAGTAGTAGCTCGTGCATATCTCTGAAGGTCATGAAATATAAACCTGATGTAAAATCTCTGTCATCAGTGATGCAGCAGCAAAAGTCCCACTGATAATATCAAATGGAGTCATAAAGCTTTCTGTCGGACTATCAGTGTACATGTATACATTCAAAACTAAATGTATTTTTCATCATCATATACTTCAAGGTTCTTCACATACGTATACCTTAAGAGATATCAAGTAGGCGTAACATGTTCTCAAAAAATTAGGGTTGGCACGCAGAAGAATTTTGAGTCAGAGATTTTGCTGGTTTTGGCACGCACTCACAAAAAGGTTGCCCACCCCTGGTTTAGGGGATTGTTTATTAGACAACTGGGTATTGGCCTACCTACTAACTCTACACTCCACCCAAAAGAATTTTTTGCGACTATAATATCACATGCTATATCTAAACAAAGTTGTTTTATTTGGGTTGTCCTTTTGTTCTAGTTGTCTATGCTAGAAGCCAGTGGATCTTACACTTCTTCGAATCTGATATAAATTCATAATCTTCATTGCTAGGAAAATAAACAAATGCACATATGCTCAAAAATTTCAAGATGTTTTCAGAACCCCAACAGGCTCATCAACAGACCCCAGGCTAAGATCCCTGCTATTGGTAATTAATATATAAAGAATGTAGAAGAGCCCTGAGTATTAAGTGTCTATTATTTCCAAGCTTTCCAATTTTACTTATCATCCCCTTCATGTACAGTTACCCAGTCATGTTTATGTCTTTGATCATTAGATTTTAAAAATGCAGAAAAATCTAGTTCTTCAACATTGATTTTCCTCTCCCAAAGCAAAGATGTCAGTGCAATTGTTGCAATGCCAAACACCAATTATGTGACCATGTCTTTTGATTTCTGTATCGATTGTGAGCAATCCCTGCATTAGAACCATCAGCGATGTGATGGTCAATATTCTATGCCAGACACTGCAATAGCTTTTGGAAATAGAATCTTAACTCCCTAGCATGACCCTTGAGACCTTTTCAAGTTTGCCCCTTTCAGCTCCCTAGCCTCATTTCTCATCACTCTCCTACACAAACTTTTTGTTCTTGTAGTATCACACAGCTGATGCTTTACCGAATCTACTATGTTCTTTCATGCCTCTGTGACTTTGCCTGGAATGTTCTTTCCCCGGACTGCCCAAAAACTCCTGTTATCCTCTAATATTCAGCATCATCTGTCTAGTAATCATCCCTAGCCCCCACACTCTCGAGTAGTGTCCCTAAGAGTGCTCCCATGATATTGTCAATGCCCCTACTGCAGTACTCATCACACACAATGAGGATTTTACTGCCTGCCTCCCATTAGAGTTAGCTCTCGAGGATGAAGACTGTCTTTTATTGCATATATACCATAGTCCTGGCACACATTGAAGCATGCCATGTTCTCAAGGAATTCATCGTCAAGGCAAGTAGTTAGTAATACATGGGGGAGGAGGGAACAACCAAATGTAATATATCATGTTTTAAAGACATCAGCAGAAGAATGCTTAAACTACCATGGGGACACACAGGATAGCAGGATGGGACAATTAGTTCTGGAAGAGTGGGAGGTGGTAGAGAAGAAGGAAGTGGGTAAAAGAGACATCCAAGGAAGGTTTCACTGGGAAAGGGACTTTTGTTGTTAATCCTCACCCAAGGACATTTCTCCATTGATTTTCAGAGAGAGTGGAAAGGAAGGGGAGAGACAGGGAAAGAGGAACATTGATATGAGAGAGACACATCGATTGGTTGCCTCCCACATGTGCCCTGACAAGGGGGTAGGTTGAGGGAGGGGGATGAGCCTGCAACAGAAGTACTTCAGTCCCTGGGCCCACGCTCTCTCCACTGAGCCAAACCAGCAAAGGGAGAAGGGTCTTGAGTTAGGTCTTGAGAATTGAGTTAGAGTTTGCCAAAGAGAAGAGATAAGGATTTGTCCAGGACCTCTTAAGGGGAAGAGGTCTACCTCATTATTGTATAACCTGACTGGCAGAAACTTCAGATCTTTTCTAGGCTTTCCTGGCTGAGAGACCTGCTCTCAGTCACTTCACTCCCCAGGCCTTGATCTTGAGTATCATCCTGGTTTATATGAATCACTGATCACCCTGGCCCAGGAATGTGGCTCAGGAGGTCTGTCTTGTCGGTGGACTAGTCAGATACGGGCAAATTTGGTTTTCATGACCTTGGCTTGGAATAACCAGAGTGAGTTAGCCCACCTGTAATTCAGAACTTAACTGTATTAGTTGTCAGTGTTAGAAAGCTTTCTCAAATTGTTTAGGCAAAAGGTAGGAATTTGGGGAGATTGTGGTGACTCATGAGGTAAAAGTACACCTGGGCCTTAGCCCCTCCATTTCCCGTTTTGGTCTCTCTTCCAGGGCACTCCCTTCTTTTTCTTTTATACCAGCTTTTTCCACACCTCAAAAAATATGACTGCTGCCCTAGCTGGTTTGGCTCATGGGATAGCGTGTCAGCCTGCAAACTGAAGGGTCCCAGATACAATTTCGGTCAAGGGCACATGCCTGGTTGCAGGCTCGATCCCCAGTAGGGGGCATGTAGGAGGCAGCCAATCAATGATTCTCTCTCATCATTGATGTTTCTATCTCTCTCTCCCTCTCCCTTTTCCTCCGAAATCAATAAGAAATATGACTGCTGATGGAGTGTAAGCATCTTTTGTCAGAGCTTCCATCCCTGTGGGGGATTTTTCTCATGTTCTAGGGCAAAAAATCCAGGGCTCTGGCCTGACTTCAGTCAGATTGTACCCCTGGATCAATTGTGGCAGGCTGAAAAATGCCCCTGCCCCAAAGATAATGTGCATGCAAATCCCCAGACCCTGTGACTATGGTATCTCACTTGGTAAAAGGGACTTTGCATATGTGATTAAATTAAGGATTTTGAGATAGAGAGATTATCCTGGATTATAACGATGGGCACAATATAACCACAAGAGTTCTTATAATAGGGATGCAAGAGGATCAGAGAGAGAAAAATGTAAGGATAGAAACAGAGAGGAGATAAAGTGCTAGGCTGCTGGCTTTGAAGATGGAGGAAGAGGCCATAAACCAAGAAATGTAAGCAGCCTCTAGAACAGTGGTTCTCAACCTGTGGGTCGCGACCCATTTGGGGGTCAAATGACCCTTTCACAGGGGTCGCCTAAGACCATTGGAAAACACCTATATAATTACATATTGTTTTTGTGATTAATCACTATGCTTTAATTATACTCAATTTGTAACAATGAAAATACATCCTGCATATCAGATATTTACATTACGACTCATAATAGTAGCAAAATTACAGTTATGAAGTAGCAACGAAAATAATTTTATGGTTGGGGTCACCACAACATGAGGAACTATATTAAAGGGTTGCGGCATTAGGAAGGTTGAGAACCACTGCTCTAGAAACTAGAAAAGGCAAGGAAATGCGTTTTCCCCTACAGCTTCCAGAAGGAGGCCTGCCTTCGCCAATTTTATCCCAGTGAAACTGATTTAGACTCAGACCTACAGAACTGTAAGATAATAAATTTGTGTTGAGACATTATGTTTCAGCAACAATAGGAAATTAATACACCAATTGAATATGATCAGGAAACTAGCTAAGATTTATCCAGCTTGAGTCAGATTCTCCCTTAGATTGATTTCCTGTAACCAATACAACTATAGAGAGTGTCTATGTTCCAGGCTAATAGAGGATCAACAGTTGTGGAGTTATTTTTACTTGTTTAAACTATGAAACTACCTTGAGTATCCTCAAAATCTAACATTTCTTTACTATAATATGGCCAGTTGGTAAATTAAAGGTAAGGATTCTAATATGTTGACTTTATGGATAGTCCTATGTAATAAAAGACTAATATGCAAATAAACCAAACAGCAGAACGACCGGTCGCTATGACACACACTGACCACTAGGGGGCAGACGCTCGGTGCAGGAGCTGCCCCCGGTGGTCAGTAAGCTCCCACAGGGGGAGCTCCACTCAGCCAGAAGCCCTGAGCTGGGCTCATGGCTGGCAAGCACAGAGGCAGTGGCGGGAGCCTCTCCCACCTCTGTGGCAGCGCTAAGGCTGTCCAACTGCCGGCTTAGGCCCGCTCCCTAAACCATCTGTCAGACATCCCCTGAAGGCTCCTGGACTGCAAGAGGGCACAGCGGGCTGAGGGACCACCCTCCCCCCCCCCCAGTGCACAAATTTTGTGCACCTGGACTCTAGTTTTAATACATATTCTTTAAAAATAACTAAATATTGTAACATATTATATAATAATACAACATTATATGTTGTAATTTTCTATTCAATTACTTTTGCTGAATGTCTCCATGTACCAGACACTGTTCACCCATATACTGCTGATGGATAAACAAAAATTTATATGTGAAAAAAAATAAAATAAAAAATAAAAAAAATAAAAAATAAAAAATAAATTAAAAAAAAAAAGTTATATGTGAACAAAATGTATAAGCTCCCTACCTTCACAGGGCTTATGGTCAAACAGGACACAAATAATAAACAAACCCCAATCTATAATAATAAAAGCATAATATGCTAATTAGACAGGACATCCTTCCAGATGACCTTCCAGATGAAGCCCAGGCTGCGAGGGAAGCCCGGGTCCCGGGTGCCAGAGGGAAGCCCGGGTCCCGGGTGCCAGAGGGAAGCCCGGGTCCCGGGTGCCAGAGGGAAGCCCGGGTCCCGGGTGCCAGAGGGAAGCCCGGGTCCCGGGTGCCAGAGGGAAGCCCGGGTCCCGGGTGCCAGAGGGAAGCCCGGGTCCCGGGTGCCAGAGGGAAGCCCGGGTCCCGGGTGCCAGAGGGAAGCCCGGGTCCTGGGTGCAGAGGGAAGCCAGTGCCAGCAGCTAGAGGCACCGGCTTTCATGCATTGGGCCTCTAGTAAATACATAACTATAAATTGTAATAATGTCCTGATGGAAAAGATGGGATAAAATATGAAACAAAACTTAGAACAAAATTGAACTAGGAAACAGAATAAATAGAGAAGGTTTAAAGTTTTTATCTTCAGTTTTCAAGTGGGGGGAGAGGGGGAGAAAGTGATTGAAAATAGAGATGACTTAGCCATGCTTATTTCTTTTATCCTTAATTAATTTAATGCTTACATTTTTCTAATAATGGCCCAGTCTAAATTTTGGATATGTAGCTTCTCTTTTATGTTTTTCTATCTTTTATTTATATTAAATAGGCCATGAAGGATTGATAGTGACTTCCTGTGGAGCACTATCATAAGCTTTCTGCTGAGCCAGACTTTGAGATAGAACATATTTATCTAAAAGGAAAATTTCTTCCTACATGTATTTTAGCACAGAATCTGGGTGTTCTGAAAAGTAGTAAAAAAGATTAATCTAGAAAAAGCTTTGACTGTATTTTTACATTAGATACAGTTATAAAAAATATCTTGTTTATTCCCCCTGCTTTCTCGCAAATTGAATATTTGGACTAGGATAAAGTAATCCCCTTCCCTTTTTTATTCTTTTACCTAGTTTACCCAGAAGCCATTTCTGCTTGGGATTGAATGGTAAAAATTAAGGCTCTGGAAAGGGTAAAGACATCAGGAATCTTTCAGATTTTGTGGGTGGCTTCTTACTATACAATGACTCCTCAAATTCAGCACTGCTACTTCAAAGGTGAGGCTACTCCTCTCACCTTCTGTCAGTGGATTGCTGATCACAAATATGCTGTTCTCTTTCAGCAAACTGATGATGCTCCCAGCAAGCCATTTGATAAAGATTGCAGGGATCAAAAAAACCCCACACAATTAATAATAAGACATCTGAAACAAATTAGAAGATGCTATTGACTTCTTATTCCCTAGAAATCATTTAATCTCCTTCATTCTCTTTTTTGAAAAGGAAGAAAGAAATCACAATCTCACACACACACACACACACACACACACACACACACACACAGCATATCTTGGATTACAACAGGATCTGGGTTTATTTATCAGATTAGATCTTATAATGAGGGCAAGTTCTAGAGCCAAGTTTTTCAAGGTATAATTTATTTTCTTTTTATTGTTTAAAGTATTATATGTCTCCTTTTTTCACGATTGATCTGCCCGCAGCCACTCCCACCCCCAAGGGCAAGCCCCCACCACCCCAGTGTCTGTTCCATTGGTTATGATTATATGCATGCATACAAGTCTTTTGGTCTCTAACCCTCCCCTCCCCTGCCTTCTTTCTGAGGTTGGATGGTCTATTCAGTGCTATCTTGTCTCTGGATCTATTTTTGTTCATCAGTTTATATTGATCATTATATCTCACATATGAGAGAGATCATGTGATAATTACCTTTGTCCAGCTGGCTTATTTCACTTAGCATAATGCTCTCCAGTTCCATCCATGCTGTTGCAAATGGTAAAAGTTCCTTCTTTTTATAGCAGCATAGTATTCCATTGTGTAGATGTAACAGTTTTCTAATCCATTCATCTGCTGATGGGCACTTAGGCTGTTTCCAAGTCTTAGCTATTGTAAATTGTGCTGCTATGAACATAAGGGTGCATATATCCTTTCTGATTGGTGTTTCTGGTTTCTTGGGATATATTCCCAAAAGTGGGATTACTGGGTCAAATGGGAGTTTGACCCATTTTTAGTTTTTTGAGGAAACTCCATACTGTTCTCCACAGTGACTGCACCAGTCTGCATTCCCACCAGCAGTGCACAAGAGTTCCTTCTTCTCCACATCCTCTCCAGCACTTGTCGTGTGTTCATTTGTTGATGATAGTCATTCTGACAGGTGTGAGATGGTACCTCATTGTTGTTTTGATTTGCATCTCTCGAATGATTAGTGACTTTGAGCATGTTTTCATATGTCTCTGGGCCTTCTATATGTCCTCTTTCAAAAAGTGTCTATTTAGGGCCTCTGCCCATTTTTGATTGGATTGTTTATCTTCCTTTTGTTAAATTGTAGGAGTTCCCTGTAAATGTTCGAGATTAAACCCTTATCAGAGATAACATTGGCAAATATGTTCTCACATGCATTGGGCTTTCTTGTTGTTTTGTTGATGGTTTCTCAAGAAATAATTTCTGATTTAAGTTGTGAAATCTCAGATCTTGGTTAATAAAACCATCATTATTATCTTTACAATTATAAGTGATTTCTAAGGGCCAGATCCCAGGCTAAACAGTGGATATACATTATATTATCATAATTATTTCTCATAACAACCCTGAAAGACAATCCCAGGAACTTTTATCTCCATTTTACAAATGAGGGAAAAGGCCTTTAGAAAACTAAGAAGCAGTAGAGCCAACACTTAAGCCCAAACCCAAGATGCTCTCTGACTATGTGTTAGTATTGTTTTCATCTGTTATATATTGACTTTAAAAGTTCAACCTGAATGAATAACAAATAGTACAAGATTCTGACTAGAATTGTGAAGCCTTAAGTACTGTTTTGAATGTATGCTTATTTGTTTACCTTCATTAACTCTACACACATAGATCTCAATTCTAACAATACTTTAATTTCATTTTTCTAAGGACAATTATTTAACCTAAAAATTTACTACATCTTCCATCCAATGGGTATGCCAGTTCCATGTTTTCTAAACTAATATTGGCTTTCTCAAACCAACGTTCATTGTGAAGAGCAGGGATTCTTTCGAGAAAGCCATTTCCCTATGAATATTATTTAACTCTTCTATTAGCTTGTGGAAAAATTCTTGGTGGCTTAACATAATGGAGATTTATTTCTTGCTCGGACCACATGTCCATCACAGGTCAGCAAGGTCTCTGCTCCACACGGGAGCTCAGGCTGACCAACTTGTAGATGCTCCTTATGGAGCACATAGCTTCCTCAATAAGGAGAGAGAGACTGACTAGAAAGAGAGACATAGGTTTTTTACTGCCTCAGTCTGAATATCAGTTTTGCTGCCATCATTGGTCAAAACTAGTCACATGGGCTCACAAACAGCAAAGTACAAAGAGGATAAAAAATGTAGGACATCAAACAGAACATTTGGTATGTATTACTGTCTCGGCCACAAGTAACATCATACTTTTCTTGTCTCTTATCCATCTTTCTTTCCCTTTGAAAACAAAATAAATTGTCAAGCCGCATTTACTCAAATAGAAACATTTTAAAACTTTGTTTTGTTTTATATGCTTATTTAAAATCTATATAGATTGAACTAGCTTAAGAATGAGTCTGGGGCAGGGGAGAGTGGTTTCTTGTTGTGTCAGCTAGTAATGTCCATTGAGGCAAAATAGGAATCTGCAATGTCCCCTTCTCCTCTCATATTTTCACCTTTGTGATTTGATGCCACTTTTCCTTGATCTGAATGCATGACCCCACTATAAGGAATAGAAAGGTAAGCACTCTCTTATGTAGAGGTGGCATGTCTCTACTCAAACACTCCGAGATTGTCCTTGACAGGGAATCATCTTCCTCTCACATTACTTCCCTCCAAAAGGCTAGAGACCAAGTATTCTAGAATTAGTTATTATTTTCTTTTAATATTACCCAACGTTAGATGAGTTCACAATTTAAAACTCTATACTAGTAAATCCATTTAATTATATTTTATAA
Source organism: Myotis nattereri (assembly GCF_964212035.1). NCBI lineage: Eukaryota > Metazoa > Chordata > Mammalia > Chiroptera > Vespertilionidae > Myotis > Myotis nattereri. The sequence continues at coordinate 46,150,214 of NC_138081.1, forward strand.
TTAGTTTAATTTAATATGTTCACCAGGAAGTTATATTTCTTTAAGGTATATATCCTCTGGATCCTTACTGAAATAGTTTTATGGTTAAAACTATGCATACTTATAGCTGCTGTTAAGTTTTTCCGGGATAAAATAATTGTGTTCATGATCAGGGTGAGGAATTCTGACTTTCTGAAAGCTCTTTGGTCTGTGTTTTAGAGATAACCAAATATTACTTTTTCAGAAGAACTCTGCCGTGACTACAGATGCTGCCACGGCCATCTCTGTGCAGAGGTTGGTTAGCTGCCCTACTGGACCCCTAACCTGCCACTGCAGCCAGTTGACTTTTAAATGCCAAGCCTGTGACACTACACATTGAATAACTGCTGCTTTCCAGACACATGTCAGGGAGTATAACCTCACACTTAACCTTGATCCATTCCTATCAAAACTCCCAGAAAGAAAAACATATAAAGTATTTCCCAGAGAATGTGCAGACTATCCCTTCTCTCATGAATCAAATCCATAGACAAGAAACATCTGCATCACCTGTGAGCTTCTTGGATCTACAGAAACTGAGGCCCTACCTCAGACCTAGTAAATCAGAATCTTCATTTTATCAAGATTCATATGTGCAGTAAATTTAAGAAGCACTATTCTAAAGCACATTCTTAATCTTAAAAGATAAGGAAGCAGAAAGCACCCAATCAAAACAGCAAGAAGAAAAAGAATTTTAAAATATGAGGATAGTTTAAGAGATCTTTGGCACAACATCAAGCAAACAACATCTGCATCATAAGGGTATTAGAAAGAGAAACAGCCAGGGATTAAGAACCTATTTGAAGAAATAATGACTGAAAACTTCCTGCACCTAGTGAAGGAAAAAGACACACAAGTCCAGGGAGCACAGAGAATTCCACAAGATGAAATCAAAGAGACCCATGCCAAAACACATCATAATTTAAATGCCAAAGGGATAAAAATAAAGAGGGGATCTTAAAAGCAGCAAGAGAAAGATGGTTACATATATGGGAGCTCCCAAAGTCTGTCAGCTGATTTCTCAACAGAAACTTTGCAGGCCAGAAGGGATTGGCACAAAATATTCAAAGTGACAAAAGCAAGGACCTATAATAAAGATTACTCTACTCAGCAAAGCTATTATTTAGAATTGAAGGACAGATAAAGAACTTCCCAGACAAGGAAAAGCTAACGGAGTTCATCACCACCATATCAGCATTACATGAAATGTTAGAGGGTCTTCTTTAAAAAGGAAAGAAAATGATAAAAAAATATGAATAATAGCCCTGGCCGGTTTGGCTCAGTGGATAGAGCGTTGGTCTGTAAACTGAAAGGTTCCAGGTTTGATTCCACATGCCTGGGTTATGGGCTCAATCCCCAGTGGGGGACTTGCAGGAGGCAGCCTATCCATGATCCTCTCTCATCATGGATGGTTCTATCTCTCACTCCCTCTTCCTTCCTCTCTGAAATCAATAAAAATATATAAAAAATATGAATAATAAAATGACAATAAATGCATGTCTATCAACAATTACTTTAAATGCAAATGGATTAAATGCACCCATCAAAAGACAAAGAGTGGCTGAACCAATAAGAAATTAGAACCCTACATACGCTGTCTACAAGAGACCAACTTCAGGTGGAAAGACACAGACAGACTGAAAGTAAAGGATTGGAAAAACATATTTTATGACAATGGAAACAAAACAAAATAAAGCTGAACTAGCAATACTTATACCAGGCAAAATAGACTTTAAAACAAAGGCTATACTAAGAATCAAAGAAGGACCCAGCAACTCCATTTCTGGGCATTTATCCAAAGAAACCCACGACACTAAATTGAAAAGACATGTTCATTTCAGCATTATTTACAATAGTCAAAATATGGGAACAACTTAAGTGTCGATAGGTTAATGGTTAAAGAAGAAGTGGTGCATATATACAATAGAACATGACTCAGCCATAAAAAAGAATGAAATTTTGCCATCTGCAACAACATAGACAGACCTAGAGGATATTGTGCTGAGTGAAATAAATCAGATAAAGACAAATGCCATGATTTCACATATATGTGGAGTCTAAAAAACAAAATAAATGAACAAGTAGGATAGAAGCAGACTCGGATACAGAGAACATTTTGACAGTTGCCTGATAAGAATGAGGTTGGGGGATGGGTGAAGAGGGTGAAGTGATTAGAAAGTACACCTGGCCAGGTGGCTCAGTTGGTTAGAGCAAAGTCCCATACACCAAAAAGTTGCAGGTTCGATCCCAGTCCGGGCACATACAGGAGGCAACATATAGATCTTTCTCTTTCTCTCTCTCTCTCTCTCTCTCTCTCTCTCTCTCTCTCTCTTTCTCTCACTCCCTTTCTCTCTAAAAATCAATAAATACATTCTCTGGTGAGGATAAAAAAAAAAAAGAAGTACAAATTAGTAGTTACAGAATAGTCATGGAGATGTAAAGTGTAGTATGGGGCATATATTCAATTATATTGTAATAGCTATGTAAGGTGTCAGAGATGGGTACCAGATTTATTGGGGTGATCTATCATTGGGTTGTATACCTGAAAATAATATAATATTGTACATCAACTGTAATTGAAAATTTAAAAAGTTATTTTTAAAATTAAATCACAAAAGATAAAGTATTATATTCACAAAGATGAATTGACATTAACAAATTAACAATTGGGGAACGTTTTCCAATTTTCCCCAACCCTGTCTTCATATATCAAGGTGCCTCTAAGTGAACGAGTCAGAGTAACTAATGCTTATTTGATAACTCTTAGTAAAACCTCTTTGGGAGATTTCCCCAAAATGAAGGCCTCTAATAACTGTGTAACAAATACTATGCAAGTTGGGTGGTTTCTAGTTCTGTGCTTTCAACAGAATTGAAGAAGCACCTAATCAAGTTGTCAGTTGCAATATTTTTAGCACATACCTTGAAAGAAGTTTTAAAAATTGAGTAATATTGCCGCAATAAAACTTACCCTGTTCCAATTACTAATGGAATAAAGATTTCTCAGAGCTCACATCATTAAAATAAAAAAAAATAGAATAGAATTGAGGCTGAAAAATCTCATCTTTTTCTAGTCATAAGTAACAATAAATGATAGTTACCCATAGATACATGTAAAAGGTGAGAGTCACCACATTACAAGATTGCCTTGAAAAGTAAATTTACACAAAAAGGACTTAGACAATGAGAGGCACAAAATGAATGGCAATACACATAAACTATGATTATTAGGTAAAAATTTACGATAAAGACCTTAATTTGGACAGGAACCAGGAGGGCCGAGAGGAGGCGCTCTCTAGTGGTGCAATTGGCTTCTCTAGAAATAACACACATCCTGAAAATTATCCTTTTTGTGGTCTGCTTCTTCACCCAAAATGTTAAGGCCTTTCTTCTCTTTGCAGTAGTCTCTTCTTGTATAAAGTGTGGACTTTTAGCCCTAGCCGGTATAGCTCAGTGGATAGAGTGTCAGGCTGCGGACTGAAGGGTCCCAGGTTCAATTCTGGCCAAGGGCACACGCCTGGATTGCAGGCTCAATCCCTAGTAGGGGATGTGGAGGAGGCAGCCGATCAGTGATTCTCTCTCATCATTGATGTTTCTATCTCTCTCCTCCCTTCCTTTCTGAATTCAATAGAAAGATTAAAAAAAAAAAAGTGTGGACTTTTACTGTTGCCCCCAGAATCCCACTGGAGGTCTGAAGGGGTTCCCGATTCACCTGCCCTTTAAAGGCATCCCAGTATCCTTTGTTCTAATAGACGTAGCAGGCTGGTTCCGACATTTGTATTTTTTTTTTATCTTTGTTTCTATAGCTCAAGATTTCTAAAATCCTGTTCTCCTAATCTGCCATCAATACTTTTTAAAATATATATATTTTATTGACTTTTTACAGAAAGGAAGGGAGAGGGATAGAGAGTCAGAACCTCCTGCACACCCCCCACCAGGGATGTGCCTGCAACCAAAGCACATGCCCTTGACCAGAATCGAACCTGGGACCCTTGAGTCCGCAGGCTGACGCTCTATCCACTGGGCCTAACCGGTTAGGGCTACCATCAATACTTTTGTCATTTTCCTCTTTTCTCTTTCCAGTTCTCTCTCTTTCCTTAATTGCCCCCAAAATAATCATTCACCTATTTTGGAAATAAATTTTCATACTTACTAAAATGCATACAAAATATAAAATTTAAATATACTAGAATTTCATACAAAGGGAACTTGCACTTCAGGAAGAATTGCTGACCTTACAAGCCTTTAAATATAATTTCTAGTCACTAGTTTCATGCAGACAGCCCAGATTCTGTATATGCCACACAGTCACCATCATTTATGGGGTAATGCGACTTTCCCCAAACGGTGAGACTGATACTTCGTGTCCTTGGCTTGAATAACTCAAGCAGTTTCTCTCCTGCACATGGCCTCACACTTAGTTCAAGGCTTTAACCAATCTGGAACTAGTTTATTCATTCCGTCTGATCATCCCGCAGGTTCCTAACGCCACACTTTCCGTCCAAGAAGGCATTACTACAGAGTCTTGCATTTGCTGTGGTGGTGGTTCACAGCATAAGCAGTAGGCTGCCTTCTTTACGTTTATACTTACTCAACTAGACATACCCATTATGCAAAAACTCCTGAGCTCTGTGTATGTGACGATAATGAGGGGCACTGGATTATGTTTCCACAAGATCCTCAAGAAAGTTTGTGATCTGTGCAAACTGTGAACATACGGCTCTAACAGAAAAAGGCGTGAGACTTCCTAATCCCTGAGGTGACAACACGAAGGGCTTCTCTGACAGCTGTGCCTTTGTGCATAGTTCTGTTCTCTAAATGATACCCTCAAGCAACAACTGGTGTCTCTTTGCTACTGGCACCTTAGGACTAGCCCCACCTTCAGCACCGGCATGATGACTTATAGGCAGTAAGAAGCAGTCGTTGTGTTCCTCATCATGCATTCCCGGAGATTAAAAGTCAATAGCCACTTGACATTGAGAAAATATCCTCGTGCTGGTAAGTCCAGTGCTTCTGTCCTAGTTTGCTCAGGCTGCCATGCCAAAATATTGTAGATTCTGGGGCTGAAACGACAGAAATCTGTTTTTTCACAGTTCTGGAGGCTGGAAGTTTGCGAGCAGAACGCCCGCATGGTCAGGTTCTGGGGAGGACCCTCTTTCTGCCTTGCAGGTGGCTCCCCTCTGGCTGCGTCTTCTCATGGGGAGAGAAAGGGCAAGCTTCGTAAATTGGCACTAAACCCACCACCAGGAGCGCACCGCCCCCCCCCCCCCCACCACCACCACCGGGGATCTCATCTCAACCTAATTACCTCCCAAGGGCCCCTTCTCTAAATAACATGACATTGGGGGTTAGGCTTAAACATGTTAATTGGGGTGGGGACACAACTTAGTCCATAGCAGTTTTATAACACCTTTTCTGAGTAAGCAATGAAATAGTTATGCAGAGGCCACACTTTGTGAAGAAAGCACCGGGAGGGAGTGGTGTAGCAACAGAGGAATAGGTGTGAGGGTTTTATCATGAACTACACACACACACACACACACACACACACACACACACACACACACGGCATCTGAGGAATTCCCCCAAACTGCAGGACTTGGACTTTAACATAAACAATGCACTTTCCAGTCTGTGGGTCCCATGAAGGAAGTTTACACTGCAAAATCATTTGGGGTGGGTTTGTTTTGTTGTTGTTGCTGTTTGACAATTCCGCCTGAAGACCAACAGGAGAAGCAAAAATAAGGAGCAGCAGTTCTCCCCAGCCTTTAGCCTGCTGAAGGGAAGTCACCTCGGATAGCTCTATCCACACTGTGCCTTCACAAAGAGGGCTAAAGGAGTTGTGATTGGGGTTTGTCTAGAGGGAATTCCAAGAATAAAAAATTATCCGTTTGAGGACCTAGTCCTTCCTAGCCTGGTTTTGTGTTTGTTTTATTTTTCCTAATAACCAGTATGTCTACACCTCCCACCAAGGCCTGTCTGCTCCATGACTCTGATTTTTCCTTTCTCTTGCTCTTAAATCATGCATTGTTTGGGCTGTACAATAAATTTCTCAAGAATTCTCTAAGGTGGTCACACACAGCAGTCAATTCATATTTGATTGATTAATTGACATGCTTTATAAATAGCTATTGACCATAATTATGTGTGTGTATGTACAGTTTTTAAAAAGAGAGAGGGAGCAGAAAAGAGAGCAAGTTGTATGCAATTGGACTTCTTCCTGGAAGCCTCTTTATTGCTCATGCTACCCAACGCATACCATCTGATCCGTATCGCCACTTGGCAGGAAGCAGGACACCAGGCACAACCACTCTTGGATGCTCAAATTTATCTGGAGAGTCTGTCACCATCACCTCTCCCAATCCAGAGTTTTGTTTGCAGAGGTACAGACCTCCTTTTAAGGAACCACTCACTAATATCTAACTATTATTTTTTTCCCAATGTTCTCCTTCTCTCCCAGTGAGGTTGTGTGTGTGTGTGTGTGTGTGTGTTGTTTTGTTAATTTGTCCCCAGGTGGGAATAAAGCGAGGTAGGGGCAAAGTGGAACTGACTTATTAAGTATTCTTTCTAATTTTTCTGCCTTCTACTTGGTACTAAAGATTTGAACTTAAAAAGCAAGCAAACAAAGAAATAAAAACAGGAAGCTGCTACCTTGGTTCTCTGGATCTGTTGTCCTTGGGATAATGGTGGCATAACACCAGCAGCACCCTTGAGGAAAAGGTGGGGGAATGAAAGAAAATGGAGGGGGAGGACATCCATTCATATTTTGGAACATCATCCAGTTGCAGACTATGGTAATTAGGTTCACTATCAAAGGTAGTTTAGTAATTATTGAAGGAATTATAAAATAATACTTTTAAGGAACAGGATTTAGGGAACCCTCGTGCACTGCTGGTGGGAATGCAGACTGGTGCAGCCACTACAGAAAACAGTATAAAATTTCCTCAAAAAAATTAAAAATGCAACTTCCTTTTGACCCAGTGATCCCACTTCTGGGTATATATCCTAAAATCCCAAAACACCAATCAAAAAGAATATATGCACCCCTGTGTTCATAGCAGCATCATTTACCATAGCTAAGATCTGAAAACAGCCCAAGTGCCCATCAGTAGATGAGTGAATAAAAAAGATGTGGTACATTTACACAATGGAATACTATGCAGCTGTAAAAAAGAAAGATCTCTTAACCTTTGTGACAGCATGGATGGGCCTGAAGATTATTATGCTCAGAAAATTAAGCCAGTCAGGGAAAGACACACATCACATGATCTCACTTACATGTAGAAACTAATGAACAAAATAAACCATAGGTCCAGAGGCATGGATATATGGAACAGACTGACAGATGGCAGGGGGGAGGAGGATGGGTGACAGGAAGAGATTAACCAAAGAACATATGTGCATATATACATGACCCATGGACACAGACAATAATGTGGTGAAGGCCTGGGATAGGGTGGGGGCTGAGGGACATCTGTAATACTGTCAATAATTAAAAAGTGATACCTGGCATGGGCCTAATAAACATTAGCTATATTACAAAAAAAAGATTTAGTAATAAGTTTAAATAATTATTTTTAAATGAATCATAAAATTAAGTTTGTCTCAGATTCCTTAAGGTTTCCCCAATTCTTATCTCTAGCAACAACTTTTTTCTATGAAAATTCATTAACAATTTTTATCTGTAAAATGAAATTTTGATCATTTGATGGGTGTGAAAAGTAGTGATTTGCTTTTAGCAAAAGTGACATTTTGTTCCTAATCAAGTAAGAGAATAGCTGTGTAAAGAGCTTTTATCTTGGTGTTTAAAAAAAAATGGAGGCTACACATCCCTAAAAAATAATGTATTTGTTAAGTCGTTGACCTCAAGGGAGTTATCAAGGAGGAAGTTATTATTTTCTTGCCAAATTTTCACTTACCATAATATTATGAATTAATTGTAAATAGTGTAAATGTTTGTGTGAGTGAAAATTATTTATAAACAAAGAGCTATAGGAAGATATATATAGCTGTGAAGATATGTATAGGCTTTTTATTAAGAAGTATTTATATTACATTCTTCTCTCAGTATTTTCTACATTCTTATTACTTCTAACCAACTATGTTACAAAAGGAATTTGTTACATTCATTATATTCCCATTAATCTTTTTTAGAAAATGAATATTATATTTCACAGCTATTGTTTTTCCACTAAGCAACGATTTTTACCATGAGACTGAAATCAATAGACATTTAACAAGTCATATACATAGGTTTATCATCAATCAAAAACCCAAAGGACCTAACACAGCACTTACTAAAGCTGAGTTTGAGTTCATCTTTGCTGTTATATTTTATGCAGCCTCTTTTACAGGCTCTGGTTTGTTTTACTGAGAAAAATAAGGCAGTTCTAGAGACTGATTGGCAAAAGATTTAAGGAAATATAATTCAAAAAAATTATTTCCTGCATCTAGCTGGGATGTGAAAATGTGGAACCCCCTTTTTTCCATACTTGCTCTGCCTCTGGCATTATAGAACAGCAGACTATTTTTAGACTACTTTGATTTTGTGCAGTTTTTACATAGAAAACCTTCACTTAGAAAAAGGGTTGGAGATAGAAAGTTTGCTTTCCAGGAAGGTAAAACTAAACTAATATCTTTAGGAAAAGCTACTTGAAACATGAAGTTTCCTTTGGTTATCTGATTATACTACCTGGCCCCAAGTCAAGAAACTAAAATGAGACAAGCTACAAATTTAAAGGTCAAATCATTAAAGTGATTGTAGTACCTAAATTAGAATATGACACTAATTAAAATAGGGACTAGGAGGAAAACTATGTCGTTAAAAATAAGGAAAGTTGAAAATATGCCCATAGATGAGCCCACAGATCAAAAGAATCTAGCCAGCAATTAGAGGTCCTGGTAATGGAAACCAGGCAACTCCAGGTATAGAATATACAGAGATGATAGAAATGAGCTGCTATGCCAGGACCTCACACTTTTCATACATCAGTTTCTTTGTCTAATGCCCCTTAATATGGGCACCTCTGCCTTTATCACAGCCCATCATAGTCCAACCTACACTACTTCCTTGGAGCTGCAGGTTTCTCCCACTTGCCAGGAGGAGTTTTATGGGTGAGTGTTTATTAAAGAACTAGAGACCTGATGCACAAAATTCATGCAAAGGGCTCAACCTCTGCCACGGCGGCAGCCGCTTCTGCCTTGGCCCCTGCCCACTGCAGCGGCCAGGGGCTTCTGCATTGGCCCCCGCTGCCACGGCTTCATCCAGAAGGTTGTCCAGAGGACATCTGGTCTAATTATCATATTACATTTTTATTATTATAGAATATACTAACACTAGAGGCCCAGTGCATGAAATTCATGCACTCGGGGGTGGGGGAAGGTCCCTCAGCCTGACCTGCACCCTCTCGCAGTCCAGGAGCCCTTGGGGGATGTCCATGTGGAGCAGGCCTAAGCCAGCAGTCAGACATCCTTAGCACTGCCACAGAGGTGGGAGAGGCTCCCGCCACCACAACTGCGCTCACCAGCCATGAGCCCGGCTCAGGACTTCTGACTGAGCAATGCTCCCCCTGCAGGAGCTCACTGAACACCAGGGGCAGCTCCTGCATTGAGCGTCTGCCCCCTAATGGTCAGTGCACGTCATAGCAACTGGTCATTCCGCTGTTCAGTCAATTTACATATTAGCCTTTTATTAGATAGGATGGCCAGCATTAACAATTCTAGAAGCACTCTCCCTAGACTTAAAGGAACTTGCAGCAATTATTTTTGCACATTACCCTTACTAAATTAAACTTGGTATTGTCTGAAATGGCAATGCTGCAAGTATATGCATGTATATAAGGATATAGAGGAAACTTCTCAGGGAATGTTTTGATAATAAAGGAAAAGATAAACACTTTGCACAGAATAAAGTTTAACAATTGGAAATAAATTTCTGCAAGAAATTGGGACTTTTATAATACCAACCATAACAACTCTGGGTTCATAAATCCTTCTGTAGTCATTTGAACTCTCCTAAAAGCTCTCAGAGGGTTATCCTTTCCCCCTTTTCCTGCTTTTTGTTTATAAATTAGAATCAGAGATATTTTATTGAAAAGGACCAACAAATCAAAAGGCAATACAGCCAATTTAAAATTTGCAGTTTATGAACAGTCAGGGCCTCTTGTCCGAGCCAGAGACTTCTTGACTTCTCTATGGATAGTCTTATTTTGGGGAATACTATACAACTTGAATCTACAGGAATCTGTAAAATATTAGAAGCAAAATGAGAGTAGCAAGCTACACTCCATGCTTTAGAATAGGATGATTTTTCAGAATCTTAAATCCTTTCAACCAAAAGCAGCTTTTATGAATAAGAATAAGGTAGATTCTTAGATCAATACCTCGTTTTTGAGGGGCCAGGTTCTCCTTCTATGTAACTATGGAAATTAGATTACACAGGAAAGCAATCTTCCCAGAGGGAGCTGCTTACAGGTGAACTTTCTGATACTGCTAGTGAAATTGAAATTCTAAATCCAGCTATGTTGATTGAATGCAACACCCTCTAATGGGCACACACATCATCTTCATAAGTTTTATTTTGGTAAAAGAAAACAAAGCACAAATAGTGTGATTGAAAGTCCTTCTTGGCTTCTCAGTATATGCTACTGAACAAATGTGTTAACATTCTCTGCATCAAGAATCTTGTCCACTTAATGTAGCATCCTTTACCTACAGTAGTAACACATTAGCAATTTATTCTGATACACTCGTATATGAGCCAGATTACTGTTGTTTTTTCCAAATGCCTACCTTAAATATGTCTATTTTAAAGTTTTAAGTTGTCGTTCCCAATTATACTAAAATTAACCAGTTTACTGACTATCTTCCTTTTCTTTTTCTTTTTTTTATAATATTCACATTTGCATTAGGTTCTTATGACTGCTGTTTTAAATGATCACAAACTGAGTGACTTAGAATAATGCGAATTTGTTAACTTACAGTCCTGGAGGTCAGAAGTCCCTAAGTGGGTCTGAAATCAAGGTTTTGACAGGGCTGCCTTTCTTCTGGGGGCTCAGGAGAGAGTCTGTTTTCTTGCCTTTTCCAGTTTCTAGAGGTTGCTGCATTCTTGGCTGGTAGCCTCCTTTCATCTGCAAAGCCAGCAATGGCTGCTCAGGTCTTTCTCACATCAGATCATTCCGACCTCCTCTTCTGCATCAATCTTCCACATTTAAAGGACATTGTGATGACGTTGGGCCTGCTCGGAGAGTGAGCACCTTATGTTAAAGTCAGATTAGCAACTGTAATTCTGTCTGCAACCCTAGTTCTCCCTTGTCAGATAACCTAACATATTCACAGGTTCTGGGGATGAGGACATAGATATCTATAGGGCACATGGGACATTATCCTGACTAGCATAGCACTCTAATATTGCATGTGATTGATTATATCCTCACAGATTCATTTTTGTGCTAAAGTATATTTGAATTTTAAAAGATCGTTATAGGTCATAATCTGTCATGGGTTGTCCCTTAAAAAGATGTTGAAGTTCTAACCCTGGTACCTGTGCAAATGACCTTATTTAGAATAGGGTCTTTGCATATGTAATTGAGTTAAGATGAAGGGTGGGCCCTAAACCAATACGACTGGTCTTAAAAGAAGAGGAAAACACCATATGATAAATAAACTGTGAATAGAGAACAGTTTGGTATGCATGACTGCAAAAAAAAGTTTGTGAGAGTCAGTAGTAAGTGGAACTCTAGAGAGGTAGGTTAGAGCTGCACCATTGGTTGGGCATTATGGCACCACTGACAGTTTTGAGAGGTAAATTCACATGACAATAATAACTGTTAACATCTATTGAGTGCTAATTAAGTGCCAGTGATAAGCATGTTATATGCATATTTTCATTCAATTGCAACACTAACATATAGGAATTATTCTCCACAATACAGATAAGAAAATAGGGAGTAAAAAATAAAATGGCTTAACCAATCCCCTACACAGCTCACTTCAGATCTGAGGGGTTCAACTCTTCCAGACTGAGTTGCCTTAAAGTCAGAATTGTCCTTGAGAAGGACATTCTAGCTGGAAATCCTTAGCACAAAATAGAAGATGCAGAGGTAAGCAGTCAAGTTAAAAAACCTGGCCAGCATGGCTCAGTGATTGAGCGTCAACCTATGAACCAGGAGGTCACAGGCTCGATTCCCGGTCAGGGCACATGCCCAGGTTACAGGCTCAATCCCCAGTGTGAGGCATGTAGGAGGCAACTAATCAATGAATCTCATCATTAATGTTTCTATCTCTCTCTTCCTCTCCCTTCCCCTCTGAAATCAATAAAAATATATTTTAAAAAAAGAGAGAGAAAGAGATTTATGAGAACCACTGGGGGACAGTGTTGGGAATGGAAACGTGATACAAAGACTTCTTTGGTAAGTCTGCCTTAGCTGATGTAACCACATTATATCACTGGAGGCAAAAACAAAGGAAACGGAAAGCAAGACTCAAAGCTGAACTCCATGTTTGGAATCTGAAACTTGGAAGGACATCAATGCCCTGTACAGAAATAGGAAAGCAAGAGGAAGCTTAACTCCGGGTGAGAGCAAGGGTGGGAGGGGAGTTGGATGAATTTATTTGGGATTGAGATGCCAGCAAAACATCCAGTGGAGCTGTCCAGCATGCAGGTGGCCGTGTGAAGCTGAAGCTCAGAGAAAAGTTCAGACTGCAGATATTGATTTGAGAGTCACGTTCATAAAAATAAAAATTAAAGCCATAAAATGGAGGAGATTGCCAAAGGAGAGGATATAATGAGGTTGATGGCAGAAACTTAAAAAAAAAACCCAAACATTTAGCAGCCTGAAGGAGTTTTTAGTGAGATCAAAGATTCAGTGTAACAGAACCATGCTATATCACTGGAGGCAAAAACAAAGAAAATAATTAATCACTAAACATCTTGAGCAACTAAGACAGATGTTCAGGTCTTAAGAATCTTAGAAGATATGCCTCCTAAATAGAAACTAAACAGTGGAAAGGTGTCACAAGGAAGTTCTTTTCCAAAATAATTGTACAGAAAATGGCTTTTTGAGATCAAAGGTGAGGACCTTGGGCTTCCATTCATAAAGGTCATCACTGCAGATTTTCTGGGCATTCTGCACTACACACTGCAAGGCACAAGTCCTGATGTCCTCTTTCTCAGAACAAGGTGCTTTACTTTCTTTTTTATATGCTTTCATAGATTTCAGAGAGAGGAAGGGAGAGGGAGAGATAGAATCATCAATGATGAGAGAGAATCATTGATTGCTGCCTCCTGCATGCCCCCTACTGGGATTGAGCCCACAACCGGGGCATGTGCCCTGACTGGGAATCAAACCATGATCCCCTGGTTCATAGGTCAACACACAACCTCTGAGCCACACTGGCCAGCTAAGGGGCTTTACTTTCACTATGCTTTGAGGGAAAAGTATCTGGAATAACTGTGAAAATTCTTCATGCAAAAAACTTATACAGGGAAGTAATAAAGTCTTTTCTTCCCATATAAAGAGCACAAGTGTATGAAAAATGCAAAATACTCCAAAAGATTGAATTTGTCATAAAACTAGTTTTCATAGTTACAGCCTTATGATCGCAAACAAATATGTACAGAGCAATTTCTAATAATTCTGCGAGGACCAACACACACTGATCATTTGGAAGTTAAAAAATAATGCTTTGACTTTAATCTTGCAAGTTCATCTGAAGCATATTTGGTTCGTTTTGAAGTCCTGGTCTTATGCATTTGACAGGAAACCCAAGCAGAAAGAAAACATACATTTCTCATAGTTTCCTCTTTCAGCTTTACTCCCTGCTGTGTTGTGCCAGAGAGTGCGTGGTGAGAAATGAGTCTTGCTTTCTAAATGATGCAGCAAAGCGGCAGACCGTTGGGTGTTTTTAAGTGCTTTGTTACTTTCTACACTTGAAATAGGGCAGAGCACCAAAGAAGGAAACCTAACAGTGGCACTGAAATGCCAGAGTGAGTCTTGGTATCCTGAAACAAAGGTAAAGGAAGTTGCCTCCTTGCTTCACTGAGTATTTCACACCCCAAATAACTTCTTAGAACATTTACCTTTCATCACTAATTCTATTGGCAGAAATATTAAATAAGAAATAAACATTAGCTCGATTATATATATATCCTTGATATATATATCAAGGAAGGGGGAGAGAGAGAGAGAGAGAGAGAGAGAGAGAGAGAGAGAGAGAGAGAGAAGAGAGGGGAGAGAGAGAGAGAGAAGAGAGGAGAGAGAGAGAGAAGAGAGGGGGGAGAGAGAGAGAGAGAAGAGAGGAGAGGAGAGGAGAGAGAGAGAGAGAGAGAGAGAGAGAGAGAGAGAGAGAAAGGAAGGAAGATCGATCAGCTGTCTCCTGCCTGCCCCCTACCTGAGCATGTGTTATGTGTCCTGACCAGGAATTGAACCGGCAACCTTTCAGTCCAACTGAACCACACCAGTCAGGGCCACTAGCTCCATCTTAATATTCCTGACCAGGAATCAAACTGTGACCTCTTCATTCGATGCTCAACCACTGAGCCATGCTAGCTGGGCACTGTAGTATTTTTAGAGTGGAAAAAAAGGAAATAACCCAATTGTATATCTGTTAAATAAATAATTAATTTGTCGCATTTATACTGTGGAATACCATGTGGCTATTAGAAATAATGCTGATATGGCAAATTTCTAAAAATTATTAAGGGAAAAGAGCAAAGTGGAACACCACCCAGATGAGTGGTATGAATCAATTTGTTTAAGAAAGTGGAGTGGTAACTTACAAATGCCTATATATATACATATAAGAAAAATTTCTTAAGAATAAATAAACTCTGAGTCTAGTGACAGGGTGGGACTAGAGATTAGGAATAGAGTATTTTTAAATTTTACTTCATGTCTTTCCTTACTTCTTGAAAAATTTCCCCAAACATGAATTATATTTATAATTTAAAAATTAATGATACCCATTAACAATGACAGGAACTGTTGGAACCATGGAGTTCACAGATTGAAATTTAAATTAAGTGTTTCTTTCTGCTCCACTTACCCTTACGCATATAAAAATGCATTTTAATAAGGCAGATAAATGCAGGAAAGGTTTTGAAGTATCTTCCACTTGTTCCGGCACACACTTCCTGAGAGGGCTGTTAAGAAGTAATCAAGTTCTACTTAACAAGGAGCATTGCTAGAGAAGGCATGAATAAGGGGTTGAAAATGCACATCTACTGAGAAACCACCTACTATGTGCCGAACATTGAACTAGGGGCTTAAGATTCAAATGATTCACAAAACAAAAGCTTTGGATAATCAGAGTGATTCAAACAAATTATGAAGAGCTGGCTATAACTTTTTAAAAAAGTGGCCTGTGCCCACTGGTGGGTGAAGCCAGAATGGGGGAATTTGTTACAAAAATGGTGCAAGGGCCCTGAGTTGAAGAAAGGGAAGGGAAAGCAGAATTAGACAACTACAGGTCCAGAGCAGTATGATCTGAAGCACCCTGAAGGGATGGTTAGAAATGCAGATTTCTGGGACCCAGCCTACGGAATCAGACTTTCTAGAAGTGTGGGCTGAGATTCTGCTTTTTAGTCAGATTGTCTAAGTGAGCTAAGGTTTGAGAGGTTCTTCTCTAAGATAACTCAGATCCTGAAGAATAAGTCCTACCTGGAGTCAGAGATAATCTTATATTTATTGTCTCCTTAGATTCCTAGGAAGGTAGTAGGACCCATATGAAGCAGTGCACTAAATACTATGGTGAAGAAATTGAGAAATTATTCAGTCATGTTAAGAAAACAATTGGCTTGGAGATTTAGAATCTCTTGGGAAGATGATTTTAAAAATCAATATTGTCACACAATGTAAGAGCAAAGACAAAGTTGAATTAGGCCTAAAGCACAGGTTAAGTTTGTGAAAAGGAAAGAAAGCTAGAGTCCACATTTTTGCAGTTCATCTGTTACAGTGAAACAACTGAGCATATCTCTTGTCTTCTTTTGATTATCTCTATATATAAAAGCCTAAGCGACCGAATGACCAGTCACTATGATGTGCACCTACTACCAGGGGGCAGACGCTCAATGCAGAAGCTGCCCTCTGGTGGCCAGTGCGCTCCCACAGCCAACCTCCCGGGGCCAGCCAACCTCCTGCCATCCTTCCCCCTGGCTGGCTGGCCCTGATTGGCCATGATCAGGACTGGGTGAGAGGGCCCAAATCGGCCCCCCATTGCCAGCCAGGCCGAAGGACCCCACCCGTGCATGAATTTGTGCACTGGGCCTCTAATGCTATTATAACTTCTTATCATAGAAAATTGCATTAATAAAACATAGATCCTTGAATTATTTAAAAGATAGTTATAAATAAGCTCCTATAGTTTGGAGAACATCTGATCTCCCTGGATAAGTCTGGGATATTTTAGATAATGAGGATAGGTATAAATACATATGTATGACTGCCAAAGATAAACGAAATTGAATTTAGTTCAACGGGCACTTCCTGACTACTTATTACCTTGCAGTGTGCCAAAGGGGATTAGAGAAGGGAGGCTAGATATGACACCGTCTCTACCCTCAAAGGGCTTACATGTTTGTGAGTGAGGCTTATCTATAGACTATGATAAAAGGCATGAGGACAGATTCCAAATCAAAATTCAGGAAGTACTAACTCAAACATACCAGAGTTTTACAGAGTGGTTACTTCTGTATGGGAAGGGGTACGAAGGAAAACAAAACAAGTCAGCCAAATTTACTCTGCTGACAGATATTATATCCTGATTTCACTCCACCTAAACAAAGGAAGTCTTCACAGAGGAGCTCTGGTTAGAGAGGAACTTGAGAGGATGAGGCTGTGAGGAGAGGAATAGTGAGTAAGAACATTTTTTTAAAAAATTCTTTATTGTTTAAAGTATTACATAAGTCTCCTTCCCCCCCCCCCCATTGACCTCTCCTTGGCTGCCCCCACCCCCTAGCACATGCCCTCACCCCCTTACTGTCTGTGTCCATTGGTTATGATCATATGCATGCATACAAGTCTTTTGGTTGATCTCTTACCCCCTCCCCCCCACCTCCCTCCCTGCCTTCCCTCATAGGTTGGGCAGTCTATTAGTAAGAACATTTTTGTAAAGGTATGATAGAGGGTAAGTTTTTGGTGGGACTGATCCTGCTCCAGTATACGAATATAATACTAAGTACTCAAAATGATATTATTAAATTGTTATCATTATTATTGCTATATGTCTGTAGGAATCACTGAAATCAGCAAAACTCCTAAGAAGCTGATGTCTTTAAGTGTGAAGATAAACAGCAGTTCAAGGGCGTGGGACACTCTCCACCACAAACGTGCTATTTTCTGATGGATTTCCAATGAGATACAGTGATTAAAACTTAGAAATATAAATAAAGAAAGGCACTTTTTATATTTATTTCTTTGCTTCTTTGGAGAGATGCTGTGAATCAACTCAAATATTTTGTTACGAGGTTTTATTTTGCTTCATTTCTCAAATATTTTCACCTCGGTTAATTTAAACGTTTGAGGGCCTAGGGCTCTATTAAAAGCATTTTAAAAATGTTATTATTCTTGCCCTGGCCAGGTGGCTCAGTTGGTTGGATCCCTGGTCTGGTACATCAAAAGGCTGGGGATTCTATTCTGGTAAGAGCACATACCTAGGGTGCAGGTTTGGTGCTCGGTTGGGGTGAGGTCAGGAGACAACCCACTGATGTTTCTCTCTCTCTCTCTCTCTCTCTCTCTCTCTCTCTCTCTCAATCAATCAAAACAAATCCTCTATTGTGGATTAAAAATGATAATAAAAGGTTATTACTTTCTCATTTGCACTGGCTTTTCCTCAGATGGTAAGAAAACAGAATATCCAAATAGGCAATACAAATATCCCTCCTCATTTAATTACCTGTTCATTTAACTGTATGAGTTATCTTTCTGGGAAGAACTCAAGGACTGAAATTAATCCTCTTAAATGTGGGTCCAATGTTTCCGGTGCCTTTGGAATCATTTCAATTCTGTGGTATAGCACCTGTCTCATGTTTTCCACATTTTGTTTCCACTTCGCCGTTCCTCGCCAGGAAAATGTGTTCCTGGGACACGTGTGGCATTTTTAACCGATTCCACTAGGTCTTTAACCCGCGTTCCTGTTCTCTGTCAGTGAGCATAGCACTGCTTTCCAGACTCGGAGGAGGACTTTCCACTGGACAGAGCCCAGGACAGACTCCAGCCCTCACTTCTGGGATCTAGGAGGCGGCCAGTATGGGGCCGGACGCTCGGCCCTTTGCAAGGGAGCAGATTGAGTCTGCGAGCCCGGCAGCAGCGCCCGCGCCCCGACTCGCGACCTCCGCGGGACAGACTCCAGCACGCCCCGGGGTTGGTTTCCGAGGCCCCGCGCCCCACCGCGCCCTGGAGAGGCTCCAGCATCTTTCGGCCTGGACGCCCCGGGCAACCGCTGCACCGGGGCCCGGAACCACAGCCGCTCTGCGGGCTTGACTTGCAGCTCCGGTGGAAAAGCCGCGGCTGCAGATGCCGAGGTTGAGGCTGCTGAGCGCCGGCGGCCCGGGACAAACGACTCCGAGCACCCACGCGGCTGCTGGGCCAGCGCGCGCCGAACCGCGGCCCGGAGCCCAGTCTGGCCTCGGGCAAGCGGGGATCCGCACGCAGGGTCGGCGGAGCAGAGCGGAGCCAGCTTTTAGCCTGGTTCCAGTCCTGCGGACCTTCTCGGTCGCCAGGGCCCACCCAGGGAGAGAGCAGGGGCAAGATAAACGGCAGATCCAGGGCGCGGCGCGCTCTCCGCCACCTCCTGGCCTCGCGCTGTCTCCCCGCGCGCAGGGCCCCGGCCGGGCTGCGGGGTTTCTCTGGACCGGGGCTCGGAAGGACCCGCTGGGCCTTAGTCCTGAGCGATCCGTCCTCTGCAAACGCAGCTCTGGTTGCATCCCTGACGCGATCCCCTGGCTCTGCTTGCAGGCACAAATCAGCTACGTTCCTGCCTGTGAGTCTAGGCGCTGCTATTTCGAGATTTCCAGGGAAAAAATGTGCAGCGGTGCGGTAAGGGTCTGTGCAGCGCAGGGAACTCGTGAAGCAAGGAGGCGCGCGCGGCCTGCAGGCAGACACATTTGTCCCCTCTGGGTCTGCCCAGCTTTACTGCTCGTGGGGGTGGAGTGAAGGTTTGTTTCTCTCTCCCAGAGTTTCCTCTGAAATCAACTCTCTTTAGAGCGAAGGTCCAGTATGGCTCTATCTCGCCTGTAGCAATCGCAATGTGTCCAAAATGGGCACCAGCACAGAGTTTCTCCGAGACGCGGAGTCTCTTGGCCCCGGAGTTCATTCTTGTTTTCTCAATGGAATGGGCCTCCGAAATCCCCCAGGACCGTCTCAGTAAGTACATATATAATGATTCCCCTTAAGTGGCAGCTTGGGACTTAGGTGCAATAAGTCACGTGTACTTGTTGATACACCTTCTCTATGAATAAGAATATTTTTGAGATCTCGGAGGCAAAGTTGATCTGTCAAGGGACAGTATATCCAATCCTTACCATTTAACTAAAAACCTGCACGTCTATAGAGATTTGGTGGACATTCTAGTTAGCACCTTAGACTACTTTGATGTTCTGCGTTGACTCTATGCATTTTCATAATACAACACTTATATTGCATATATTACCATTGCAGGTCACTCTTCCACAAAACTGTACATTTCCTTAAGGAAGGGATAGTTTTTACTCACCTTTGATTTTCCCACCAAGTAATGCCTACACGTAAGTACTCAATAAATCATTATTAATTAATTACACAACTCACTCTTAGTCATTAAATTTCTACACTCTGAAACAGAGGAATGAAGGAACGGGAAGATAGGCCTTAAATATACCAAATACAAGTGAAGGACTTGTATTTGGCATTTGTAAGACAGTAATAGTGCTCAGAAACAATTTGCTAATCAAACCTCCTAGGTTTTAGGACTATCATGAGCGGGAGGTGGGAATGACCTACATTCTCAGGCAATTTTAAAAAAATTAACATTTGGATATATTTTCCTTTCTTTTCTCTCTTTCTATAAACTAGGTGCATAAGCCATTATGCTTGAAGGGAAAATGTACTTTGCCTACCTTTGATATCTTATCTGTCCTTGGACTTACTGGTACATTTGGCTAACCCCATATTCTCACTTTTTATATTTTCACTGGCATCATAACATAAATTGGAAAAACCTGATTTGGATATCTAAAATACTTACCTTGGGAAAGTGAGCTGCAAATATTAAAATCCACTAGCTACCTTAATTGTTGCTTTTTCAGTTCTCAGTGATACTTTATAACTTGTACCTTAGTCTTTGAAGGTACTTCCCAGCTTCTTCCATGGGTAAACATGTGAAGAACCTGTCTTGTTAACATGTATCAGCACACATCCTATACTAATATTTTAGCTGATACTGTTCTTCAAAAGGGTTCAGTTGTGCCCCCTCACCTTACATAAAGGCACTTCAAAAACATCACCGCCACTGATGCATTACAAAACATTCATCCTGGACAACATACTATTGGAACACTTCCTAATAATGCTAGAAATCTCTTGGAGGAGGATGCTGCACACAATAGGAATTCTTTTTATTTTAAATGCTCGTACTAGAAAAATACACTTGGAATATGAGAGTGAAAATACTAGTTGCCTCATCAATACCATTGTTTTTCTGAATTTCTGTAGACCATTCAGTTGTAAGAAAGATAAGCCTCTTGTCTTATTTTCTGCTAACAAAATATTTTTTATTCTGAACTTTAGAGTTAACCACTTGAATTTTTGTACTTTTTGTTCAAGTGCCAAGTATTCATTCTTTCCAGACTGTAAGTAAAATATGAATCCGAATGCTATCTCTTTTTGCAGTCAGAAAAATGTGCTGTTGAATTTATAACTCTCGATAACCACGTTCTTTTAGCATCAATTTCTCCTCCTTGTTGTGACTTTTAATGGAGTCCTTATTGATGTCTTCCCCCCTTGACCTACTTTCTTTTTAGGTACTTTCATATACAGCGTGTTTTTAGTGATGGCGGTTTCTGTAGTGTGTAGGAGAATCTTAAATCACAGTGACACAGAGCAGTTAGCTACCGCTTAGTCTAGAAATACTTTGGTGGCTTAAAAATGATCTGGCTACAGCGTCCACACTTGCATCGTCTGAAATCTTTCCAGCTATGCTTTTCACGAATTTGCTCCGTCCTCCCGATGAGGATTTGAACTTCATTCTGTCCTGGTCCAGTGGTCATTTTTCTCTGTCGCCTCCGCCTCCCAGAGATTGTTTTTCCTGGGGGAGAGGCGGCCCCGGAGCTGGAGAGGAGAGTGGAGCGAGAGCGGGCGCCTCGGACACTCGATCCCACCTCCCGAGCCCGGTGAGAAGTCACTTTTGACAGCTCGCAGTCCCGCTCTGGCTCTCCCGCTTGTGGTCCAGGGGTAGGTTTTACCTTCCGCCTCCTTCCTGCCCCGGGCCTGTCCCCAGGCCCCCCGCAAAGGCTGCCCCTGGTCCAGCCCGCTCAGAGCTCCCCTACACCGTCCTCGCGGGGAACCCGGGCGCGCGTCCGTGGAAGCCTCCGGGGATGGGAGAGCCGAGCCGGGACCCGGACGCCCCAGGGCGGCCCCTCCCCAGGATTTTCCCCGGGTCCGGGCGCCCACGTGACAGAGAAAGCGCCAGAACCGGCCCGCCCCTTTCGGCCGCGGCCGCCCGCTTCCCGCCGGGGGAAAGTAAACCGCGGCTCCCCCGCACCGCCCCACCTCGCCCTCCTCCTCCCCGCTTCCCTTCACCCCCCGGCCCCCTCGCACCACCCTCCCCGCGCCGCCGTCCTCCCCACCCGGCCCTTTGTACGTGCTCGGCGGCGGGCGGGCGAGCGCGCCCGGCACGTGACCCCGCCGAACGTGGCATTGTGTTATCACGTGACCCAGGTGCGTACGCGACGGAGCGGGGTGTGAAGATGGCGGACGAGGAGGCCGAGCAGGAGAGGCTGAGTCGCGGCGGCGGCGGCTGCGTCGCGGAGCTGCAGCGCCTGGGCGAGCGGCTCCAGGAGCTGGAGCGGGAGCTGCGGGAGAGCCGGGCGCCGGCCGTGGAGGCGGCCACGGAGTACTGTCAGCAGCTGTGCCAGGTGAGCGCGCCGGCGGTCCCCTCCCCCTTTCCCCCGCTGGAAGGGGAAGAGGGCGGGCGCGCGCGCGCCGAGGGGCCGAGTGGTGGTCGCCCCTGCCCGGGCGTCGCCGGAGCCGCCGCCCGGCGGCAGCGGGGAGAACGAGGAGGGTGCCTTTGTGTGGCTGCCGTGGCGGCGGCGGCTGTCGGCAGCTCCCGGCTGGGGGAAGGGAGTTGTGGTCGGGGCGGAAAATCCCCCCGCCCCTTCCCTTTCCCCGACTCGGGCTGCGCGGTCCGCGAGGCCGAGGGGATGCAGACGGCGAGGAAGGGAGCCCTCTCGGCCGCCGGGAGACGGGAAGGGGCGACTGGAGGCCCGGCCGCCTTCTCCCACCTCCTCTCATTGTGCCCGGGGATTACCGCGCCCCCCGCCACCGCGCGTCTCCTCCGCTCCGCCGGGCCTCCGCCCCCTCGGGGTTGATGCCTGTGCTCCCCTGCTTTCATCCGTCCCGCCCCGGCCCCGTCCTCGCCGTCTGCGGGCCTTTGTTGTTCGAGTTGCGCCTCGGGACTGAAGGGGCCTTTGTTGATGGTCGGAGCAGCGGTCCCTGCCGACCCCTTCTGGCTGGGCCAGAGCGCGGGGTGGGGGCGCGCGGCTCGTCCCCTTCTGCCTTTGCTGGCTCGGGGCGCCGCTTCCCTGGGAGAGGGGGCTTTTTTCGGTCGAGAGGCGCCGACTCTGTCTGTGCATCCTAAGCTCGAAGGTCCCCTGCGGCCGCTTGTCCAGCGTCGCTTCTCTTTTGCTTTCACCCTTGTAGGAGTGCAGTGGCCTCTGCCCCCCCCCCCCCCCCCCCGACACACACACCTACCCCTCCCCCCCATTTCTTGGAGCCTTTCCTCTTTGGCCTCCTGGTGAAACCGAGAGGATTGAGGTTCCGCGGACCTGTGCGCTTGTCAGTTTCAGACCTTCCCTTCTCTTGCATAAGGACACTGCTTTCCAGTAATTGCGCTCTAGCCAGGATTTAGAATATTGTTAACGCTTTGATAGAAATCGGAGGTTTGGGGGGGGCGGGTGTCTACATTTGGACTTGATTTCAAAACCTCCAGTTATGTCTGAAATTTCAAGGAGCTGCTTGCTGCTGGCTGTGGTGAAGATTTTCGTTGGATTGTCCTCTTGAGGGGGAAAAAGACGGTTTGTCCAGGTCACGTTTAGAGTTGGTTGTGAATGTATCATGGAGAAGTTGTTTTGGAAAGATACTGAATTCAAGGTGGGACAATGACCCTTTTACCATGTCAGAATAGATTACATTTTCACTCAATTCCTAGCCTCTAAGTTCTGAAATCTTTCCTTTATCACTTATAAGATCAGGGATACTTTATACCATACCCCCCAAAAATTCTCCATTGCTGTATGTACATTATTGCCACTAATTATTTGGTGGTTGTTAATTATCTTAAAATTTGTGCGATCAGTCCTAGGCGGTTTGGCTCAGTGGATAGAGCGTCGACCTGCGGAATAAAGGGTCCCAGCTTCGATTCTGGTCAAGGGCACATGCCCAGGTTGCAGGCTCGATCCTCAGGTGCAGCCAATCAATGATTCTCTCTCATCATTGATGTCTCTCTCTCCCCCTCTTCCTTCCTCTCTGAAATTAATAAAAATATATTTTAAAAAAATTTGTGAGATCAAGTCGTGATTTTCTAAGAGGATGTAAAGGTCTTGTGAAAGCTCTCTAAGATAACATAAGTCTGGTGAATACCTATGGCAAAATTAGAGATTCTGTCATTCTTTTGATTCCTAGTTTGAAAGAATTGTTGGAATTTGCAAATTTCACTAACCTGGTAGTACCCACTCATTCTTAATTGGTCTTTCAGATATAAAGACTTACTTTAGATATAAAAATACACTTCAGTAAGATGCCCAAAAAAGGTAGTCTTTCATTTATAAGTTAGGTCAGCTTTTTAATCAGTGAAAAGTATTAAAGTCTCACTTTGCTGAAAGACATTTTTTTCAGGTGACAGTGTCCTGATGGGTTTAAGGCTAATTGTAAATACTCTTTTTTATATTTTTATATATATATACTAGAGGCCCGGTGCACAAAAATTTGTGCACTCGGGGGGGGGGGGTCCCTCAGCCCTGCCTGTGCCCTCTCTCAGTCTGGGACCCCTCGGGAGATAACGACCTGCTGGCTTAGGCCTGCTCCCGGGTGGCAGAGGGCAGGCCCAATCCCTAGGTGCAGCCCCTGGTCGGGCTCAGAGCAGGGCCGATTGGGGAGTTGGGCCGCCGCCCCCTGTCATGCACAGAGCAGGGCGGATTGGGAGGTTGCGATGCCACCCTCAGTCATGCTCAGGGTAGGGCCGACTGGGGGGTTGGGGCACCGCCCCCTGTCATGCACAGAGCAGGGCGGATTGGGAGGTTGCGATGCCACCCTCAGTCATGCTCAGGGTACGGCCGACTGGGGGGTTGGGGCACCGCCCCCTGTCACACTCAAGGCAGGGTCGATGGGGAGGTTGCGGTGCCACCCTCTGTCACGAAGAGAGCAGGGCCCATCAGGGGGTTGAGGAGCTCCCCCCTGTCATGCACAGAATAGGGCCAATAGGGGAGTTGGGGCACCACCCCCTGTCACACACAGCAGGGCGGATCAGGGGGTTGGGGCGCTGCCCCCTGTCATGCACAGAGCAGGGCCTATCATGGGGGTTGGGGCGCCGCCACTGTCACACTCAGGGCAGGGCCGATGAGGAGGTTATGGCTCTACCCCGTCACACACAGAGCAGGGCCTGTGGGGAGGGCGGGGGTTGGGGCGCTGCCCCCTGTCACACACAAAGCCGCAGGGCGATCAGGGGGTTTGGGTGCTGCCCCCTGTCACGCTGATCCTGGTGCCAGGAGGCCTCGCAGCTCCGCTGATGCCGGTGCCGGTGCCGGTGCCGGGAGGCATATTACCCTTTTACTGTATAGAATAGAGGCCTGGTGCATGGGTGGGGGCTGGCTGGTTTGCCCTGAAGGGTGTCCTGGATCAGGGTGGGAGTCCCCACTGGGGTGCCTGGCCAGTCTGGCTGAGGGGCTGAGGGCCATTTGCTGACGGGTGACTGAAGCTCCCAACCACTCCTTTTTTTCTTTTCTTTTTTCTTTTTTTATTCTGAGCCAGCTTTAGCTCTGAGGCCTCGGCTGCTGAAAACAGGTTTCTGGCCTTTGTTTACTGTCTGTATTTGATACAATGTTGCGGTTCGGCTGGCTGAAGCCTGCTGAGTAAAGCAGGTTTCTGGGGTTTTGTTTAGCTTCTACATTTTCAACATAGTTACTTAGAATTGCAGCTGAGAGGCCGGCTAGTCAGGTGGGGAACGTTGGAGTCCTCCGTCACTGAAGCAAGCAAGCCTCCCTGTTCGCATCAGCTGCCTGGCTGCCGGCTGCCATCTTGGCTGGCAGTTAATTTGCATATCTCGCTGATTAGCCAATGGGAAGGGTAGCGGTCGTACGCCAATTACCATGTTTCTCTTTTATTAGTATAGATATATATGTATATATGTATATGTATATATATATATACACACACACACACACACACACACACACATATATATATATTTTATTGATCTCAGAGAGGAAGGGAGAGAGAAAGGGACACAAATATCAGTGATGAGAGAGAACCATTGATCGGCTGCCTCCTGCACGCCCCACACTGGGGAGTGGCGCCTGCAACCCAGGCATGTACCCCAGCTGGGAATGGAACTGTGACTTCCACCACTGAATCACACTGGCCAGGCATAATTATTGTAAATGCTCTTGGCCAGCAATATTTATAAGTAGGGTTAATAATTCTGGGAAAATGGAATTTCATGCAAGTTGGACTTTTTTGAGGGTGTGCAACATCATAAAGTTATCACTTCTAAAACATTTTAAATGGATAAAATATTTTTTTTATCAGTCAGAAAGTAATTTCCTGTGTTAGTTTTAAGTTATTAGTCTTACAACACATAAATTGTTTTTATTGACCAGTGCTATATGAAATAGTAATCAAACAAATGCTGTGTTTGTGGATTTCAAAAAATAATGAAAGATTTCATGCACTAAAATCCAACAGTAATTTAAATGTATTTGAAAGTGTGATCTCCATTATTTGAATAGGTACAGAGTTTATCTGATGTTTGATCCCCTCTAGAACATTTTCTGTAATTTTTTTTTTTAAGTAACCTATTTGTTAGTGATCTTGTCAAGTGAAAGTAACTTGCAGTTTCTCTTCTTTAAAATTGGATCCTGGCCATTATTATTTAAATATATTTTTATTGATTTCAGAGAGGAAAGGAGAGGGAGAGATAGAAACATCAATGATGAGAGAGAATCATTGATCAGCTGCCTCCTGCACATCCCTTACTGGGGACTGCTCCCAGAACCCAGGCATATGCCCAGACCCTTCAGTCCCCAGGCTGATGCTCTATCCACTGAGCCAAATGGGTTAGGGCTAACCTTTTGATATGAGTTGAGCAAAACAGTGGTTAACAATTATAGAATTTATTGAAGCAATCTTTTTTTAAAAAAATATATTTTATTGATTTTTTACAGAGAGGAAGGGAGAGAGATAGAGAGTTAGAAACATCAATGAGAGAGAAACATCGATCAGCTGCCTCCTGCACATCTCCCACTGGGGAGGTGCCTGCAACCCAGGTACATGCCCCTGACCGGAATTGAACCTGGGACCTTTCAGTCCGCAAGCCGACGACGCTCTATCCACCGAGCCAAACTGGTTTTGGCTATTGAAGCAATCTTAAAGCAGAGCTAGAAATTATCTTTGTTCCTAACCTTAAGATTATCATTTAATGTTTTTCTACCTAATATTTTGCTGTAAAACTGAAATACTCACAGTACTTCAAGAAGGCAAAGATGAATGAATGTCAGAATTAGTGGGCTTTAAAGTTAATAGACTATAAGTGTTGATGTTTAGTGCTTGTGTAATCATTTGTTGCATTTATTTGGAAACTAGAGGCCCGGTGCACAAAAATTTGTGCACTGTGCGGGGGGGGGGGGGGGGAGGAAGAGTCCCTTAGCCCGGCCTGTGCCCTCTTGCAGTCTGGGACCCCTCGGGGAATGACCACCTGCTGGCTTAGGCCCGCTCCCTGGGAGATTGGGCCTAAGCTGGCAGTCAGACATCCCTCTGGCAGCCCGGGAGCCCTAGGGGGATGTCCACTTGCCAGCGAGGAGCAGGCCTAAGCTGCAGTCAGACATCCTTAGCACTGCTGAGGAGGCGGGAGAGGCTCCCACCAACACCGCTGTACTGGCAGCCATCAGCCTGGCTTGTGGCTGAGCAGAGCTCCCCCTGTGGGAGCACACTGACCACCAGGGGGCAACTCTTGCATTGAGCGTCTGCCCACTGGTGGTCAATGTGTCATAGTGACCAGTCATTCCCAGTCGTTCTGCTGTTAGGGTCAATTTGCATATTACCCTTTTATTATAAAGGATAAATTAGTTTACATTCTGAATTTTTACCTCAGCAAAAGGCAAATTTCTGGCGAATAAAGTGAAACCTACAAAAATAGAAGTTGTTTACACTTTCTAATTTATTGATTTTTTTTTTCTTTTCTTTTTTGGTTAATCCTTACCGGAGGATATTTTTATTAATTTTAGAGAGAATAGAAGGGAGTGGGGAGACAGAGAAACATAAACATGCATGTGCCCCAGTTGGGGATTGAGCCTACACCCAAGGTATGTGCCCTTAATCAGAATCGAATCCAGGACCCTTCAATCTGAGGGTTGATGCTCTATCCATTGAGCTATACTGGCTAGGGCAATTTTCTTTCTTTTTGAATGAGGCAGGATAACATTTCTTGAATTTTGAAAAATAAAAAGGCAATGAAAGATATTACATTTTTCTGTTATTATTATTTTGATCTTTATATTGGGTTGCTTCCTAAAAGCATGTCCCATTTATTTATATCAACACTAGAGGCCTGATGCACGAAATTCATGCAAGGGGCTCGGCCCCCACTGCGGTGGCATCTGGGGGCCTCTGCTGCCTCTGTCTTGGCTCCCACCACCACGGCTTCGTCTGGAAGGATGTTCGGTCTAATTAGCATATTATACTTTTATTATTATAGACTAGAGGCCCAATGCACAAAATTCGTGCAAGGGGCTTGGCCCTTGCAGCTGCAGTGGCTTGCCTCAGCCTCGTTCAGCTGTCCTGCCTAATTAGCATATTATGCTTTTATTATTATAGATTTGCTTAAAGCTCAATTGGGAGGAGGGGAAGGTGGTAGAGGATGGGCATATTTGAAGTGGCAATCAAAAATCCTTAAATTCCTTATATCTTTACAAGCTAATTTTAAACTGGATAATGTAATTGACATTAGTTTTCTTAAAGTAATTTCTTAACTTGTTTCAGGATCATTACTATATTTAAAAATTGATTGTAGTTGGAACTTCTTCAACTATTTATTGTATTAGACTGGGCCAGTATTCACTCACCCACTCGTTGTTATTGAATACCTACACTATGGGCCCGGCAAGCATGATCATGGTGTCCCTGGCTTCAAGGAGCCTACACTCTCTGGAGCAAAGTAGACAAATAATGATAGTAAACTGTGATTTATATCTTTTATTTCTTTCATTTTTAATATATATTTTTTTATTGATTTCAGAGAGGAAAAGAGAGAGAAACATCAATGATAAGAGAGAATTATTGATTGGCTGCCTCCTGCATGCCCCCTACTGGGGGGAACAAGCCTGCAACCAGGGCATGTGCCCTTGGCCAGAATCGAACCTGGGACCCTTTAGTCCACAGGCCTACGCTCTATCCACTGAGCCAAACCAGCTAGGGCAGTGTCTTTTATTTCTGAAATGAGTGCAGTACAGCGGATGGAAGGTTATTTTTGGGGGAAATTTAAACAGCATTCCAACAGAAGAATTGTTCCGAAATGATTTTAAAATAAATATTCCTTTGAAAAGTTCAGCCATTGTATTAGTCAAAGAAGGATGTTTTGGAGAGGTATGATGTTTGTTGATAGTATTATATACTGGGCTGGGTGACTGGTTGATTAATACATGAGTTATGACTTTTACTGGTCGTTTTATCTTCTGGTGGCTAATCATTGTTTTAAGAGGTTGAATTGCAGTTGTGGAAATGTGTGTGTGTGTGTGTGTGTGTGTATCCCTAAACTTTTTATCGTTTAGTTTGTATAAGCAGTGCTTCTCAACTGGGCATAGTACTTTTCCCTCTGTATTTCTTTCTTTGAGGGCATTTTCAAATATGTGGGGTCAGTTGTTTGGTCATTGCAGTGACTGGGGGTCGTGGATGCTAAATTTTCTGAAGTGAACAGGACAGTTCCACTTCATTGAAATTTATCCCTCTCCCTAAATACCCACAGTGCCCTTTTGAGAAACAGTGAACAGATTGAAAAAATTTATTGAGGTTTATTTTTAATCACTATTATCTTTTCATGTTAAGATAATATAGTTTTATTAAGAAATGAAGTTAATCTAGACAGGTCCAGGTAAACGCTCTTCAACCATATTTAAATTCACACTGAGCTTGCAAGGTCAAGAAAATTTCTACTTCCTTAGCAGGAATTATAAGCAATTACTAAAACATTTCACTTTTACTAGATTAAAGAGGGTAGCATATTATTGTCCTAATTGATACAGATATTTGACCTTTTGATATAATTTAATTCTGTACTTTTAAAAAGCATTTAATGCAAGGACTAGGTTTAGATCAGCGGTTCTCGACCTGTGGGTCGCGACCCCTTTGGGGGTTGAATGACCCTTTCACAGGAGTCACCTAAGACCATCGGAAAACACATATATAATTACATATTGTTTTTGTGATTAATCACTATGCTTTAATTATGTTCAATTTATAACAATGAAATTGGGGGTCACCACAACATGAGGAACTGTATTAAAGGGTCGCGGCATTAGGAAGGTTGAGAACCACTGGTTTAGATGTTAGCAGGGGATAAAAGGTACAGGAGAAGCTAGTGGTATATAAAACAATGAGGGAAGATTTAAATATCACTTCAAGGTGATAGTTGAAGACATGCCAAAAGGTTGTGTACCATTAACTAATAAACTTGCTTTATTTTCTTTTCTCTATTTTTAAAATGTAGTACATTGAAATGACTTTTAAAAATTGAAACACCAAGAAAGGCTGTACAACAAAAACTTAATCTCCTTCCCACACTAGACCTCCAGTCACCTTCCACAAAGATAATCACCTAATAGTTTTGTATGCATATTTCCAGAAATAGTTTGCTCTTCTTTTAAAAAAAATATAAAGTCCAGCTATGGTCACTCAGTGGTTGAGCGTCGACCTATGAACCAGAAGGTCACAGTTTGATTCTTGGTCAGGGCATATGCCCAGGTTGCTGGCTCTATCCCTGATCGTGCAGGAGGCAGACGATCAATGATTCTCTCGTCATTGATGTTTTTCTCTCTTTAACCTACTCCCTTCCTCTCTGAAATCAATAAAAATATATTTTAAAAAATTAAAGATGAGGACGTACTATACACTGTATTTTGTTTTTCACCCCAAAATAGTATCTTTGAGGTCATTCCATAGCCACCCATGTAAAATCTATAGCTTTCTGTTTTACATTGTATAATTCCAGCCTATGCTTATAGTGTCTAATTAATTAGTTAATTATTGGTGAATATTTAGAGCAGGGGTGGGGAAAGTCTGGCCCTATAAGGCACTTGAAATCATTTGGTCTGGCCCTGCCAAAGCATTAGGGGTGAGTTAATTAAATGTTTGACCAAATATAGCAGGCTAATTTTTAAGTTGATAGTTTTGTCTGATCCACGAATGATGATATAAATATCCAAATGGCCCAAGGTTCCCCACGCCTGATTTAGAGGAATAATTTAACTTTCTGTATGGTAATTTCAATGAATTCAAAGTAGATAGTAGCACTTCAGGTTGGGGTATCAGAACGCTTTACTGAGGAAATACGATTTTTGCTAGACCTTAGTACCATATTAACTATTCTTTTTTTTTTTTTAAATATATTTTATTGATTTTTTACAGAGAGGAAGGGAGACAGATAGAGAGTTAGAAACATCGATGAGAGAGAAACATCGATCAGCTGCCTCCTGCACATCTCCAGTAGGAGATGCAACCCAGGTACATGCCCTTGACCGGAATCGAACCTGGGACCTTTCAGTCCACAGGCCGAGGCTCTATCCACTGAGCCAACCGGTTCCAGCATATTAACTATTCTTAGTGCCGTATTAGTATAAGAAACAAAAATCAAATTAAAACTATTAGGGAGCCACAGAGTATTTAAATTATGTAGTTAAAATATTTCTGTGTATATTTTTGTTTCATCTATTTGATACATGTTGATTCCTTTATTTGCATGTTTTGCTTAGCTTTACTTATAGTGGTAAGGATTTTGAAAATGCTTGAACATTTTCCCTAAAAAACTAGACATTTGTCTTTTGCATATTGGAGGATATCTTACGTTAATTTATAGGACACTTCAAATCATAAGAAAAAGATGGCTTTCTTGTTAATTAGTGATAATTACTTTAGGTATTAAGGGAATAATAAGTCATTTAAATTTGAAAAGTTTAGGTAATGCTCAGGGGAAATAATTTTCCAAGTTTTCATAATTAGTATGACTGCATGCTGGAGATAGTAAATTTCACATTCTACCTATTTTAGCAAAGAAAATTTTTTTGCCAAATTTTGCTTGCCCCTCCTTCTTGACACTTTTTTGGGTCTAAATTAAAATGGGGGAAGAGAAGATATGTTCTGCAATTTCTCTTCATAATATTTTATGTTATTGACCTGCAAAGCCATGGATTTTTAAAAATATATGTTATTAATACTATATGAAACTGCTCCTGTACTTATTTTCCTTGAAATTCTGTCAAGGTTGAGAAATTACCATATTTTCCTCAATTCCCACACATAAATCTAGTTCTTAAAATTAACCAATCAGTATGTGAGTAGCCTCAAAGTTTGCTTTTCATTAATGTTTGTCACACACCCCATTTAACTTTTAACTATGTATTGTTTTCCAAGAGAGCCATTTGATTCATTGTTTCTCTTTTGTTTTGAAAGTTGCAAAGTACATTTCAGTGGGTTAAAAAAAAGATATCTTCTCCACCCTTAATATGTCACATTACAAAATTTTAATGGTCCCTATGTACATAGACTGTTTGGCCAAGAAGATTTGTTAAAATTCAACCAACTACATTATTTATTTATTTATTTATTTATTTATTTATTTATTTATTTATTTATTTATTTCAGATTTTTTATTATTTTTTTTATTTTTCCAAAAATTGCACCAAGGTAAAGCAGAGCCCCACCTGATGCGAATGTGTTGTTTAGGTGTTAGCAGTACTGCCTTCACTAGACATTCATTGGATAGTAGTGCAACCCCAGGGAAAGGATGGTTTTAACCAGATATTTAAATTCCTCTTAATGTAAGAGTACTAAGGGAGTTGCAGAGAATTTAGGAGTGGTCCCTTCCTTCTAAGAGTTTACA
The DNA here is from genome assembly GCF_964212035.1 of Myotis nattereri. Lineage (NCBI taxonomy): Eukaryota > Metazoa > Chordata > Mammalia > Chiroptera > Vespertilionidae > Myotis > Myotis nattereri. Next base: position 46,182,782 of record NC_138081.1, read on the forward strand.
AAATCTGGTGCACATATTAATAGTTAAGCAACAGTATTGGGTAGTAAAATATCTCGTAATAAATATAATAAGAGTGTAATGTAAGAGAACTAGAACATTTTGAAATTACTTAATTTAGCTAAAAATTGAGCAGGAAAGGGAAGCACTTTTTACATTGGGTCTTGAATGAATTTGTGTAACCAAAAAGTGGGAAGAATGGGAATAAACACTCAGAGAAATGAACAACTGTAGCCCTCATCAGTTTGGCTTAGTAGATAGAGCATTGGCCTGCAGACCAAAGGGTACTGGGTTCAATTCCGGTCAAGGGCACATACCTTGGTTGCAGGCTCCTCCCCCACCTGGGCTCTGGTCAGGACATGTGCAGGAGGCAACCAATCAATGTTTCTGTCACGGTGTTTTTCTCTCTTCTACCCTCCCTAAAAATCAATGGAAAAATAGCCTCGAGTGAGGATTAACAAAAAAAAGAAAGAAAGAAATGAAATTACTGTTCAATCTGGCATCTTGCAGAAAAATGTCAGGGCTCAGGATGAAAAATTATATAGAAAAATCAGACAAAGGGTTTAGGATCCAAAACAAGGACTTTTAATTAATCTTGTAAGTGTAATTAATGTGGTTACGTTGCCTAAAGGCTCACCCTTACAAATTTGGGATCTATATAATAACAGCCTAAGCGACTGTAACAACAGAATGACAAGAACGACCAATCACTATGATGTGAACTGACCACCAGGCGGCAGACACTCAACACAAGAGCTGTCCCCTGGTGGTCAGCATGCTCCCACAGGGGGAGCGCTGCTCAGCCAGAATCCGGGCTCATGGCTGGCAAACACAGCTGCCACAGCTGGAGCCTCTTCTGACTCCACATTAGCAGGCTGGGATGAGCGCAAGTGGCACGGTGCCAGGCCCCGATTCGGGCTCCTCCCTAGCCACCTGACGCTTGGTGCACAGCTACATCCCCCAAGGGGTCCTGGACTGCGAGAAGGCACAGGCTGGGCTGAGGGATACCCCCCACCCGCCCCCTCCCTCCAGTGCATGAATTTTGTGCACCGGGCCTCTAGTCTATATATATATATATAAAAGTCTAAGTTCGACCATTCAACCAGTCACTATGACGCACACTGATCACCAGGGGGCATTCGCTCAATGCAGGAGCTGCCCCCTGGTGGTCAGTGCACTCCCATAGCGGGAGCATCGCTCAGCTGACTGATGGGCACCAGACACCAGGCTCACAGCTGGCGAATGCAGCTACGGGGGCGTGAGCCCCTCTGACGGGCACTATTCTGCGCGTCCCTCCCCATCCAGACGGATTGTGACTGGCATCGGGACTGACTGGGCCTGAGCCCGCGGTCACTTCTTGGTCATGGGCATGCTGGCATCACCCTAGGATGGGCACGCAGAGACCACAGTGGAGCGGCAGCAAGCCTCCTGAGCAGCGGCAGCAGACACAGAGGGACCAGGATGAGTGGGAGCGGCATGGCGCCTGACCTAGGCTTGGGCTTCTCCCCGGCCGCCTGCCCCTTTGTGCACTACTACATCCCTTTGGGAATGTTGGACTGCTGCTTTCGGCCCAATCCCCACAGGCCATGCCAAGGTTCCTCACTGGTGCACGAATCCATGCACCGGGCCTCTAGTATTGAAATAAAATTAAGTTCAGAGTGTTAGAAGCTTTGCTGTGTTTTGAAGTAGTTTGTATCCATTATTGCCATGTAACATACTATCCCAAAACTTAATGGCTTTAAAAGAATGAATGTTTTTATTACTATTCTCAAGTCTTTGGCTCTGTTAGGTGGTTCTGCAATTAGCTGGTAGGTTGTTTGGATCTGGCTCAGTGGTCCCAAATGGTCTAGCTTAGCAGTCACCAACCTTTCAGACTTCGCGGACCACCAGTGGTTTGCAGACCACCAGTTGGCGACCGCTGGTCTAGCTCATATGTCTTGTGGTTGTCCAGTGGGTTGTAGAAGGGCCTCAGTTAGGTTGTAGAGTGGCTCATCTCTGCTCCACTCTTATCCTCTAGTAAGTCGTCTGGATTTCTTTCCATGACAGCAAGAAAGCAAGTTATAGGGCACAGCTGCTTTTCCAGGCTCTGCTTGCGTCCTCTTTGCCATTGTCCCATTGGCTACATCAAGTGGTCAAACCCAGCCTCTTTGTGGGCACAGGGAGATGTGATTCTTTAGGCACCATTGATTTTTAAAGAGAGTAGAAGGGAGAAAGAGAGCAGAGAGAAACATCGATATGAGAGGACACATTGATTGGTTGCCACCTGCATGTGCCCTGACTGGGCCAGGATTGAGCCAGCAACTGAGGTACAGGCTGACGCTCTAACCACTGGGAAAACCGGCTATAGCTAATGTTATTTTCAAAGTAATGACAGTAGATGACTTGAAAATTACAAGATTATTAATGCTTTAAAATTATTGTAGGCTATTATCATCAAACATGTTTCTAAAGTAGTCTCTTAAGTGCAAATGAAAATGTCACTTTATATTACAACAGTCATTTTAAATAACTATGTCTTTGGTCAGTTCTTTCAACACCAACAAAGGTTTATATCATATCTATTTCAAGGATAAAGCAACAAAAAGTTATAAGGAGCATGCGATGGGTTGCAGTAGACAATTTTGTTAAAATTAAAACCAGCATCAGCATCCCAAGCCTTTAATTCACAGTATCTAATGGCCTGTCAAGCAAACTGTGTATGAAAGAATCTAGAGTGTAGGTTTTTTCATCAAGTAAAACAAGATCTATAAAAGGTTTTTGGGGTGGGGGGAGTCTCAAACACAAACAACACAAAGTGCTGAGCACTTTGCATATTATGATGCTGGAAGTACATAGTAAATGTTAGCTATTAATGCATTTAAGAGGACTAGGTCTGAAATTTTCCCTCATAAAAGAATACTAATCTTGGTGTTAGTAAAATAGTCTTTAGTTTCTTGTCATCTAGGTAGTAGTTTTCAAACTTAAAAAAAATTAGGGGGACACCCTTCCCCCCCAAATCTTACCTGGTAGCTTAATCTATACAGTAGAAAAGTTATCGCTGCAGAACAGTTTGACAAGTTCTAATCTAGAATATAACAGCATCACTGCTAGAGGATGTAAGGGAGTTCAAGCATACTTCTGACATTTTCTTCTTAAACAGGGGTTTTTCTTATTTTTCCTCATTCGAATATTTTCTTCTGTGTACTTTCCCAAAGATAATGAATGCTTTTGTTATAGAAATGTAATAAAGCCATTCATTACTGAAGACTTTCATATATTTTATTTTATTTTGTAAAACTTTTAATTGTGCTGCTTACTCTTGTCTTACATACTAAGACACATTAAATAAACTTATTTTCTTGTACCTGAGTTTTAAAATAATTTTATTTCTCTGGAAGCATGGCACTTGACGTGCATATAGTGTGAATAGAGAAATTGTACCTTATGAGAGGAACAATAAATATTAAGTACTAAAACTTATGCACACAGTTCCACAGATATACCCAGCTAATGTTTATTCTTTCTGAAAATTTATTAAGATCTAGGCATATGCATTCTTCCAAATCATCTTCATCTTATAGTTTCTCTGGATCTTTCATTTTCTTCCTTGGGTTTCCAAAGAAGAGGCAGTTCTCTGGAAAGTGGATCTTTTTCTCTGTGCACTTGATCCTCTCTCCCTTGGAGAACCTTTCCACTTTGTCTTCATCAGTTTTCTTTCCATCATTCCTATCCTTTAATCTATAGATATGCATCTCTCTCTCTCTCTCTCTCTCTCTCTCTCTCTCTCTCTCTCTCTCTCTTTTCTGTTTGATAATCTATGTTTAGATTTCTCCCTTTTCTCTAACCCCTTCTCTCTACATATGGAACTTATCCTAAAAGATACTTTCTTTAACTCTTGTTCCCTAATCTTTATAGCCAGACTTTTTAGAAAGGTATATTAATTGCCTTCATTTCTTACCTTTCATTGCAGCTTGGACTGTATCTCTCACCACACGTAAAATGTTCTTTTAAAGGTCCCTTGCTTGGCATATCTATAATAAATACTTAATTAACTGTAGGCCTGAGTAGCAATCCAACAGCTCTGACTACTTCATGTGTGTACATAACGTTAAAGAAAAGTCAATTGTCAGCATTTAAAAGCCATGTTTTTATGTTGAAATGAGGATGTTTGGCCTCTTTTGTGGAAAATCAGAAGATAATGGTAATATTGGACCCACGGTTACAGGCTGAAGTTGCTGCCAGCTTAAACCCTCCCTCTTGGCATTTTAAAATATTTGTGACCTTGCCCTAGCCAGTTTGGCTCAGTGGTAGAGCATCGGCCCGAGGATTAAAGGGTCCTGGGTTTGATTCTGGTCAAGGGCTTGTACCTTGGTTGCAGGCTCCATCCCCGGCCCTGGTCTGGGCATATGCAGAGGCAACCAATCAGTGTGTCTCTCTCACATTGATGTCTTTCTCCCTCCCTTCCACTGTCTCTCAAAATCAATGGAAAAATATTTTTAGGTGAGGATTAAGTTTGTCTCCCTTCAGTTTATTTACACTGCTCTCCTGATTCTATTACCTGCGTGACTGCTCCATAGTTGTCTTCTGTAAAGGAAAAACTTTTCTCTTTCCTATATAGGGAAAACCCCAGTTCTTTCCTACTGTTTCTTCCCTGTGAGTCTCCTTTACTACTCACAAAACACTACTAGTCACCAAATGTATGAGGACTTTTTCTTGTAACAACTAGAAGTCTCTGACACCAGCTGGGTGCTCTACAATTTAATTCAATTCTGACAGTGTCACCTGAAGTGTCAGACAGATCTCACAGGTTGAGCTCAGTCCCATATGATTACCGCACCCCAACCCCACTTCAGAGGCCAGTCACAAGCCCAGATAATCAACAGTGTTTCTGACTAAATTAGCTATACATCTGAGGTTACCACAACTCCCTCCTCAGTTTGATTAATTTGCTAAAGTGGCTCACAGAACTTGGGGAAAGATTTACTGTGCTTATATTTATTACTTTATTAAAGGACGCATTAAAGAGCCCTGGCCAGTGTGACTTGGTTGGAGCATTGTCCCGTACACCAAAAGGTTGTGGGTTTGCTTCCCAGTCAGGGCACATACCTAGGTTGCGAGTTTGATTCCTGGTAGGGGACATGCAGGAGGCAGCCACTTGATACTGCACTCTCACATCGACGTTTCTCTCTCTTGCTCTCTCTCACTTTCTCCCTCCCTCTCTAAAATCAATAAAAACATCCTCAGGTGAGTAATTAAAATAAGAAGGATGTGATAAAGAATGGTGCTGGCCAGTGCGGTGCAGTTAGTTGGGTGTCTTCCAGTGCACCAGGAGGTTGCAGGTTCAATTCCCGGGCATGGGTCAAGGGCACATGCCTGGGTTGCGGAATTGTTCCCCCATAGGGGGTGTGCAGGATACAGCCGATTGATGTTGCACTCCCACAATGATGTTTCTCTCTCTCCCCCTTCCTCTATCTCTAAATATTAATAAATTAAAAAAGAAGAATACAAATGAACAACTAAAGAGATATATATGCCCTAGCTGGTTTGGCTCAGTGGATATAGCATTGGCTTGCAGACTCAAGGGTCCCGGGTTCGATTCTGGCCAAGGGCATGTACCTTGGTTGAGGGCACACACCCAGTAGGGAGTGTGCAGGAGGCAGCTGATCGATGTTTCTCTCTCATCGATGTTTCTAACTCTCTATCCCTCTCCCTTCCTCTCTGTGAAAAATCAATAAAATATATATTTTAAAAAAAGAGAGAGAGAGAGATAGGGCAAGGTTTGGGAGAGTCCCAAGGGCAGCAGCTTCTCTGTCCCTGTAGAGTTGAGGTACATTACCCTCTCCTGTGAAGTATTCACCCACCTGGAAGCTCTGTGAACCCTACACTATTAGCTTGCTCAGATAGGCATAATTATTAACTCCATTTCCAGCCCTTCTTCCCTCTCTAGAGCAGTGGTTTTCAACCTTGGCTGCACATTAGAATCACCTGGGAATCTTTTTAAAATCCTGATTTCTGGGCCTCATCCTCCGGAAATTCTGTTTCTTTGTTACTAATGTTGTGGCCCCACCCCATAACAAAGAAACAGAATTTCTGGAGGATGAGGCCCAGAAATCAGGATTTTAAAAAGATTCCCAGGTGATTCTAATGTGCAGCCAAGGTTGAGAACCACTGCTCTAGAGGATTGGGAATGGGACTGAAACTCCCAAGCTTTTAATAATGACTTGGTTGTCTGGTGATTAATACTCCTTCTCCAGGATGCTGGCCCACAACAAACAAAAATGCTTTTATCTCTTATCACTTAGGAATTTACAGGGTTTTAGAAGTCCTACGTTAGGAATGGGGTCAAAGACAAATATTAGAACAAGATGCTGCTTGTGTTATCACTTCAGAATTACAAAGGTTTTAGGAGCTCTGTGCCAGGAACCAGGGGCAGAAACCAATATATATTTTTCCTATTGTCTCATGTCTTCACTAACTCTTCCTTTCACCTGCTGGCAGCACACAGTAATTATTAGCTAGTCTATATACACTGAATGGCCAGATTATTATGACCACCCCATCCGTACTTTGTTGGGCCACCTTTTGCCTTCAATACTGCGGCGATTCTTCTTGGCATTGACTCCACGAAATGGTGAAAGGTGATGCGAGGAATCTGACACCATGCCTGATGAATAGCACTGTCCACTTCTGTGAGATTTGATGGTTGTGGAACCAGCTGCCTGATGGCTCTTTTAACTTCATCCCACAAGTGCTCAATTGGATTGAGATCTGGTGATTGTGGGGGCCACCTAAGCAAGGTAAAGTCTCCCTCATGTTCTTGAAACCACTCCTGCACAATACGAGCACCGTGGCATGGCGCATTGTCTTGTTGGAAGAAGCCATCTCCATTGGGATACACCATCAACATGATAGAATGAAGTTGATCAGCAATGATACTTAAGTATGTTGTGCTATTCAGACGTTGTTCCACACGAATTAAAGGGCCCAGATCATGCCAGGAAAACATGCCCCAAACCATAACACTGCCCCCACCAGCTTGAAGGTTTGTACTCATGCATGTGGGGTGCATGCTTTCATGCTGTTTCCACCAAATTCTTACTCTGCCATCTGCATGATGCAACTGGAAACGTGATTCATCGGACCACATGACTTTTTTCCAATGCTCGACCATCCAATCCTTGTGTTCCTGTGCGAATTGGAGACGTTTTGTCTTGGTAACTGCAGACAGCAAAGGTGTTCGAACAGGCCTTTGGCTTCCATATCCCATACGATGCCGTGTACAGCTAATTTGCCTACAAACATCAGGTGGTCATAATAACCTCGCCACTCGCCGAAACCAGTTTGGGCTCAGTGGATAGAGCATCTGAAAGGTCCCAGGTTCGATTCCAGTCAAGGGCATGTACCCCCAGTGGGAGATGTGCAGGAGGCAGCTGATGGATGTTTCTCTCTCATCGATGTTTCTAACTCTCCCTTCCTCTCTGTAAAAAATCAATAAAATATATTAAAAAAAATAATCTGGCCACTCAGTGTGTATAAAAACCTAAGCTACCATTCGATCAGTAGCTATGACGCGCACTGACCACCAGGGGGCAGACACTCAACCCATAGGCATGGAAACGTGGAACAGACTGATGAATCTCAGAGGAAAGGGGGAAGAGGAGGGTGGGAAGAGATTAGCTAAAGATCTTATATGCATACTAGAGGCTCTGTGCATGGATTCGTGCACCGGTGGGGTCCCTCAGCCTGGCCTGTGGGGATTCAGCCAAATCCTTACACCGGGCTTCTAACATCCCCTGAGGGGTCCCAGATTGCGTGAGGGCACAGGCCAGGCCGAGGGATCCCATGGGCCTCTAGTATTACTATATTTTAAAAGGACTAAATTCAAAATTTCTGTGTGTGTGTGTGTGTGTGTGTGTGTGAGTGTGTGTGTGAGAGAGAGAGAGAGAGAGAGAGAGGAGAGAGAGAGAGAGAGATTTTCCTCAATGTGGTTTTCTTTTCACTCTTCGTTAGTGAAACAACAGTTTTCCCTAACCCATTTTGGCATCTGACCACAGGACTCCCTCAAGTGGCTCATACTGTCCTGGTTGATAACCCATGCTTTACATACTAATCTTAAGTAGTCATCTACTCTGGCAGCATCCCCTGTATCTCACTCTGGATAGGATTTCCACGTGTTCATTGTTTTAGACATTGTCACTTGTCTTAGCTTTTGGCTCCTACTTGCAACCACTTGTGAAACTCTTCCACTCAGATATTCATGTCTGATATTGAACTCATCTGCTCCCCCACCCTCCACCAAAAAGAAAGCCTGTTGGTATTGGTGACAGCCCGACCTCCCCCAAATTTAAGTTTTTAAATCTTCAATCACTTTTAGCTCCCCCTTCTTTCACCTCCACAGCCCAATCGCCAAATTCACTCATTCACTGTTTACTGTTTCCTTTTCTGGTTAGATCTTCAACAAGAAAATTCAACAAAAACTTTTTTTTAATGAAGGTACTTTTCTGTCCTCTATTCTCTTCTCCAGCCTATCCTCTTCTGTATTATTACTAAGATTATCAGTTATCTTTTCAAAAAACAGGTATCAGATTCTGTCCTTAAAGACTTCAGAAGGCAGCACAGTGTTGAAGAGTTCAGATTCTGGATTGGACACCATGAGCTGAAATCCCATTGCTCAGTTTCATCTATGGGCTCAGTTTCTCAACCTATTAAATGATAATAATACCTACTTCATAGGGTTGTGGGGATTAAATGAGACATTAGCATGGTGCCCATCACATAAGTAAACACTACATAAATGCTATTCTCTGAAAAATAAAATTTAAGCTAACTAGTAGCCTTATTTATATTCAAGGACTCCCAGTATGCCAGCATGGCTGATTGGCAGCCATATTTCTTACTTCCTTTGTAGCATTGGGCCTTTATAGTCTGTTTTTACAGTATAGTTTACACATCCTTCCACACCTCTGCTTCGGCTTTAGCTCTCTCCTTTAGTGTTTCCTTCTTTTATCAATCCCATTTCTGCACATTTCTTTCCCTCAATCTGATAAGATTATTGTATATTATTACATTTTTCATGAGGCTTTCCTATAGTAATCCTGAATAGATTTAATAATGTATGCTTCATCCTTTTTTATTGGACGGTGTGTATTTTTCTGGCTTTTATCTTAGCTTCTCTGTATTATGACTGTATTCCTTACCCCCAGATTGGAGCTATTTAAAAGAAGGAGCCAGGCCTTATTTTACTGAATGGCAAGTAATTAAATTTCGTTGAATGATTGTCTCCTCTTTTTTCCTTGATTAGGTGTTTTTTGGAGGGAGGAGTTTTCTGGTCATAAGAGTCCATTACTAACTGAAATTAGGTTTCTTATGACCACTCTTGTTTCATCTCAGTTCTGACATTGGGTGATACCTATGTTCAGGGCAGGCAAGGGTTCAGTTTGATCAAATATATATAGTTCTTATAAAGCAAACGTGAGTGTATGAGAGGAAGGAGAGAGAGGAACTCATTTAATCATCAACAATCCTCTTCAGTAGGTAGTTACTAACTCTGTTTATATAGAGAGACTGCTGAAGCACAGATAACTATAATAACTTGCCCAAATCAAAGACCTGTACTTGCTGCCTCCCACAACCATATCAAAATTACAACTAAAATACATGACAACTATCATCCAGAACCATGGGAAACTTGGCTGAGTGGAAGAACTACAACTAGAGAAATAGAGAAGAAAGAGCATTGAGACTGGTAGGAGGTGCGGAGGCGTGGCGGTTCGGAGGTATGGAAAGGGCTGGCACCCGGGTGTGCCACTTTTTAATCGGGGGTGATATAAGCTCCCACGTGCTCCTGAGCTCCAGTGCCGGGCAACACTTTGGTGGACCCAGACACATACGGTGAGAAACTGGACTGTCAGGCATCGGGGCAGGAATGCGGGGGCAGCTTTCTTCCAGACAGAGGTGCGCACAGCAGCAGTCAGACCTCTCCGTGCAGGACTGACTGGGCAGCCATTGCTGTTTGCTCTGCCCTCAAGACTCCCTGAGATCCCACCCCACCCAATTTACAACCCTACCCAAGCTGTGCGCAGTGGCTTTTGCATAAGAATGGCCTGTCCTTTCTCAGCCTAAAACCTGTCAAACTGCAGTTGGGTCTGGGAGCCCCAAAGCTATCTAAAGAAGGCAAAGGCAAGCACTGCAGCAGCCTGCCTTGCTTCACAGCTGGGCCTCATCTGGGCACTTTCAAACCCCATATAAAGAGGAGGAATCTACAGATCTCTCTGTAGCTCTTGCTGGGTGGCCCCAGGCAATGGCTGACTTTGCACCTCCTTGGAGATTCAAGAGCCAGTGTACCCAGTGGTCAGTGTGAGACCATATCAGATTACAACTCAACATCCATAAGTGACATTCTCAAGGGGCAGACTCAGTGAGCACCAAAGCCCCACTGAAGCAAGTCCTGCCCCATAAGGGTGTCTCCTGCACAGCAGCACTTCCACTGTAGACACAGCTGGTCCTCACAGCCAATTGGCCTGAAGGTAAACAAACACAGGGAAGCAGCCAAAATGCAGAGACAAAGAAACGTGTCACAAGTGAAAGAAATGGAAGAAAGCAAACTACTAGATATAGAGTTCAAAACCACACTTATAAGGTTACTCAAGAATCTTCTAGAAAGCTTCGAGAAACTTAGTGAGACCTTCGAGGAACTTAGACCTTCAAAGATCTTAGTGAGAATGCAAAAAAAAAAAAAAAAAAAAAATGGGAATAGGACCAGTCAGAAATTAAGCTTACACTGATCCCAAGAATCAAGTCAAAGATTTGAAATACAAGGAAGCAGAAAACACCCAACCAGAAGAGCAAAAAGAAAAAAATCCAAAAATATGAAGATAGTGTAAGGAGCCTCTGGGACAACTTCAAGTGTACCAACATCCAAATTATGGGGTGCCAGAAGAGAGAGAGTAAGATATTGAAAACCCATTAGAAGAAATAATGACAGAAAACTTCCCCTACCTGGTGAAAGAAATAGACTTAAAAGCCCAGGAAGTGCAGAGAACCCCAAACAAGAGGAATCCAGAGAGGACCACACCAAGACACATCATAATTAAAATGCCAAGAGCAAAAGATAAAGAGAGCAGCAAGAGAAAAAAAGTCAGTTACCTACAAGGGAGTACCCATACTACTGTCTGCTGATTTCTCAACAGAAACTATGCAGGCCAGAAGGGAGTGGCAAGATATATTCAAAGAATAGCAAGAACCTACAACCAAGATTACTTTACCCAGCAAAGCTATCATTTAGAATTGAAGGTCAGACAAAGAGCTTCACAGATAAGAAAAAGCTAAAGGAGTTCATCACCACCAAACCAGTATTTTATGAAAGTAGAGGCCGGTGTGCGAATTCATGTACCAGTGGGGTCCCTCAGCCTGGCCTGCGGGATTGGGCCAAAACTGGCTCTCCAACATCCCCCGAGGGGTCCCAGATTGTGAGAGGGCACAGGCCAGGGCTGAGGGACCCCACTGGTGCACGATCGGGGCCAGAGAGAGACACGGGAGGTTGGCCAGCTGGGGAGGGACTGCAGGGGGCTCCAGGGCATGTCTGGCTCATCTCACTCGGTCCCGATTGGCCAGACCTCAGCAGCAGGCTATCCTACCAGTCAGAGCGTCTTCCCCCTGGTGGTCAGTGCACATTATAGTGACTGTTAGCTGGTCAACTCTCTGCCGCCTGGTGGTCATTGCACATCATAGTGAGCGGTTGAGCGGCCTTAGCATATTACGCTTTGATTGGTTGAAAGGTGGACCGGTCAACCGGACACTTAGCATATTAGGCTTTTATTATATATGATGCTGAAGGGTATTCTTTAAGAAGAGGAAGAAGAAAAAGGTAGATACAAATTATGAACAACAAAGTGACAACAAATACATATCTATCAACAAGTGAATCTAAAATTCAAGTGAATAAAAAATCTTATGAACAGAATAAACTGGTGAATGTAATAGAATCAGGGACATGGAAATGGAGTGGACTGACAATTCTCAGGGGGAAGGGGATGGGGGTGCGGGAAGGGATGGGACAAAGATCTTATATGCATGTATGCAGAACCTATGGACACGGACAGTGGGGTGGCGAGGGCCTGAGGTGGGGAGGGAACCAGGTGGAGGGGAGCTGGGGTGGAGGGGGGGAGAGGGACATCTATAATAATAGGAACAATAAAGATTAAAAAAAAAAAAGAACAATCGCCTTACTAAAAAAAAAATGTTTTAGTGTTCTTTGTTTAGCAGTAGTTGGAATTAGTTTGAGATTTTTTAAGTAATATGTGGATCTTTTAAAGGTAATCAGTACATATGTATGACCTACAATGAGAGCAACTTGAAGAAATCTGTTTCTGATCCCCAGTTATAATTTTTTATTTTATTGCACTAATTTTTAAAAATCTGCATTTCTTAAGTGTTTGGCCTCTTTGTATGGTGCAAAGATGTACTTAAAATCCATGGGGAAAGGTAGGGTCTACATCAGTGGTCTTTAAACTGCTTTTAATTGGGTATTATTCTAGTAAACATTTGAATATGAAACCTCAATATGGGAATGTTTAATTATAAATCATATATACACACTTATGCATACATATGTAGTTTCAGTTTATATAGTTTAATCTGTTTATTAAATAATAAAGTTTTAAGAGAAGGGGGTGTGGGAGATAGAAGAGAGAAAAGGGAGGATAAATGGTGATGGAAGGAGACTTGGCTTGGGGTGGTGAACACACAATACACTAGACAGATGATGTATTGTAGAATTGTACACCTGAAACCTATGTAATTTTATTAGCTGTTGTCACCCCAATAAATTCAATAAAAAGGAGTTTTAGATAAATTAAATAGAAAAATATATCCCCACGCCCCTGTACTTTATTGTATACTCTCTCATTGGAAACCACAGTTTATAGTGCTGTAGGTAGCTGAAATTTCTGAAATATATTGTTAAATAACTGCCTGAGCTATTTTCCCCATTTTCAGAGTGTAATGGAGAAGTGACAGCAGTGAGCCAATCAGATTTTTTTGAAACTTTTAGTCAAATTTAATGTAATATATACTTACAGTTTATTGCTTCTGTCATGCTTTATCCTTTATGTAGATCCCTGAGTATTGAGTGTAGCAGTTATCAGATTCCCTCCCAGCTCTAAATCAACTCTTTATAACTTGCTCTGCAATATTGGCTTGACCCTGTAGGCATCTATGTTGTGTGAAGTTAAGCTTTGTCAATAGAGGATGCCTAAGGAACTTTACGCAAGCTAGGGGCTTCTGTTTTTGTTTCTTGTTCCAACTGCATGGCTGCAAGTGGCACAGATATATGGCCATTCAGGTGGATGCCAAGTGGACAGATTTTGTGAGCTCACAGCCCCAACTTAGTGACCACTTCATCAGTTTTCCTGACATGGGCATTGCATACCCCAAACCTCATGTCTCCTGATGGAAAGCCACCAGTCAACATCCCAGCTCCTCATGCATGCCTGTGGTGTCACAGATGGTTATTTCCCCTGGCCCTTCCTATGCAGATGCTGCTGGCAGTCAGGTTCTCAGTATCCTAACTCCCATTGTGTGCTTACCCACCATCCTCTTTGGCCTAGCCCAACCTGGAGAACAACTTTGCACTCCAGTAGATTGCAACCACATCTTCTCCAACAAGGTCCAAAACCTAGCTTTGGGGAAGGGCACTCTTCCAGATTTGTGTGTTCCTTGGATACTGCAGCTGATCAATGATTCTCTCTCATCATTGATGTTTCTATTGCTCTCTCCCTCTCCCTTCTTCTCTGAAAACAATAACAAATATATATTTTTTAAAAAATGCGATGAAGTGGAGTTTCCTTCTAAAAAAGGTCTCTAGAGCTACTAAAAATTTGTATTTACGCAATAGTTGATAAAACTATTTCTCTGGATTGTATAAGAAGGGAGACAGGGATCACTGATAAGACATGGTAAATGATGTTAATTAGACTTGGCTTTCTCCCCTGCTTCATCAGAGTCTGGACTCTCCTCGTTTTTAGTTTCTCTGTTTTCTGTAGGTAGCTTCCTTAGTTTTTTGGTTAGCCGCTAGACTGGTTTCCCTTTGCTTCCCTTTCCTCTTTTGTTTTGCACTTTTTTTTTTGTCTGCAGATTTGTCCTTTCCTGCTGCCTTTTTTGGCTTTGTTTCCACTTTTGCAGGTTTTTAGTTAAAAACCTCACAGATCTCCTCTTGGAGTCCTTTGCCGACCTCTGGGCAGAGCTGGCCTTGCTCCTGGGCATCCTGGCTAGGGAGCCTTCCAGCCATGCACTGAGTACCCTAACTAAGTTCGGAAGCTGGGCTGCCTGGCTGCTGCTGCTCCTCCTCCTGCCTCCCCAGCTGCTGGGACCTGCTGTCGACAGATTTTAAACCAATATTCTAAGTTTCCAGAAATATTTAAACATTGTAAATATCCAAAGGTTATTTTAAAATTAGTTTTTAGGATATCAATATTCTTAACTTTTTTGCATTATGTAAGAAAAATTTTTAAATGTAGATTAACACACAGCCAGCTGTATTATCCTTTTAATTATTTTAGAAAGTTTAGTTCTGTTGTCTTTCAAGTAAAAAAGCCAAATATCAAGTTTGAAAATGAACATAATAATGAGGGATTTAAAAAAAATTTTTTACTGTTGAAAGTATTACATATGTCCCCCTTCGTCCCCTTCTAGCCCGCCCCAGGTCTTCACCACTCTATTGTCTGTGTCCATGGGTTATGTATATATGCATACAAGTTCTTTGGTTGGTCTGTTTTCACTCACCCATTCTTCTAGTCTCTAGATCTATTTTGTTTATCAGTTTATTTTGTTCATTAGATTCCACATATGAGTGAGATCATGTGATACTTGTCTTTATTTGGCTTATTTCACTTAGTGTAATACTCTCTAAGTCCCTCCATGCTGTCTCAAAGGGTAAGAAATCTTCTTTTTTAGTGCTGCATTGTATTCCATGGTATAAATGTACCACAGTTTGTTTGGTTTTTGCCACTCATCTACTGATGGGCACTTGGGCTGTTTCCAGATCTTAGGAATTGTAAATTGCTCTGCTATATAAACATAGGGGTACATACATTCTTTCTAATTGGTGTTTTGGGTTTTCTAGGATATATTCCTAGAAGTAGAATCACTGGTCAAATGGCAGTTCCATATTTAATTTTTTGAGGAAACTCCATACTGTTTTCCATAATAGCTGCATTCCCACCAGCAGTGTACTAGGGTTCCCTTTTCTCCACATCCTCACCAGCACTTGTCATTTGTTGATAGTAGCCATTCTGACCGGTGTGAGTTGATACCTCATTGTTGTTTTAATTTGCATCTCTCTAATAGTCAATGACTTTGAGCATTTTTTCATATGTCCCTTGGCCATATGTATGTCCTCTTTGGAGAAGTGTCTATTTAGGTCCTTTGCCTGTTTTTTAATTGGATTGTTTGTCTTCTGTTTCTTAAGTTGTATGAGTTCCTTATATATTTTGGATATTAAACCTTAATCAGATGTATCATTGCCAAATATGTTCTCCCATATTGTGGACCGACTCCCTTTTCATTTTGTTGATTGTTTTTTTGCTGTGTAGAAGCTTTTTATTTTGATGTAGTCCCATTTGTTTATTTTCTCCTTAGTTTCCTTTGCCCTAGGAGATGTACCTGCAAAGATATTGCTATGACATATATTTGATATTTTGCTACCTATGGTTTTTTTCTAAGATTTTTATGGTTTTACTACTTACATTTAAGTCTTTTATCCATTTTGAGTTTATTCTTGTGTATGGTTTAAGTTGGTGGTCTAGTTTCATTTTTTGGTATGTATCTTTTCAATTTCCCCAACACCATTTATTGAAGAGACTATCTTGATTCCATTGAATGCTCTTGCCTCCTCTGTCAAATATTAATTGAATATAATGGCTTGGGTCGATTTCTGGGGTCTCTGTTCTGTTTCCATTGATCTATATGTCTGTGTTTTCTCTTGTCTTTTTTATAATAGCCATTTCAACAGGTGTGAGATGATATCTCATTAATTATTTTTAGATAAGGACTCTTTTTTTTAAATCCTCGAGGATATGTTTGTGTGTGTTTTTAATTGATTTTAGAGAGAGAAAGTAAAGGAGGGGGAGAGAGAGAATATTGATTGGTTGCCTCTCGTACATACCCCAACCAACTGGGGGATCAAACCTGCATCCTAAGTATGTGCCCTGACTGGGAATTGAATCTGCAATTGTGTGGCTTTTTTAATTCTTTATTTTTGAAAGTTTTATATATGTCTCCTTTTCCCCCCATTGACTTCTTCCCGCCTGCTCCTGCCCCCCAGCACATGCCCCCACCCCCCTATTGTCTGTGTCCATCAGTCATGCTTATATGCATAGATACAAGTTTGGTTGATCTCTTACCCTTCCCTTTCCTTCCCTCTGAGGTTTGATGATCTGTTCGATGCTTCTATGTCTCTGGATCTATTTTTGTTCGTCAGTTTATGTTGTTCGTTACATTCCACAAATGAGTGAGATCGAGTGATACTTACCTTTCTCTGACTGGCTTATTTCGCTTAGCATAATGCTCTCTTGGTCCATCCATGCTGCTGCAAATAGTAAGAGTTCTTTCTTTTTTACAGCAGTGTAGTATTCCATTGTATAGATGTACCACCGTTTTTAATCCACTCATCTGCTGAAGGGCACTTAGGCTGTTTCCAAATCTTAGGTCTAATACATTCTGTCACTTCTGAGGATATTAATGATAGTTTCTTGGAATTTTGTCTTCTCCTTGAATAGTTTCTGCTCATTCTCAACTTTCTTTTCCTTTTTTAAATTTATTTTTTACTGTTTATTTTGCTCTCTCACCTATTAGATACTTTCCTCAAATGTCTAGCTGTCCTCAGCCATCCACATTTACTTACTAAAAACTGATTGAGAGGTACAAGCTCATGAGTTATTATGGTCTTCACAATAAGGGGACTTAGCTGGTTTTTTTCCTGGGGAAGACCTGGTGTCAGAATATCTCTGTGAGTCTTTTCTCGTGAGTTCCCAGAGAAGGACTCGGCTAAGGACTCTGGAGGTTCTGGCCATGATCTGGGGGAGAAGAGTTGAGAAAAGGGCGCTGTCTCTATATAGACAGTATGTGAAGATTACTTACTGCCCTGTTAAAGGTAAGATACCTCCCCTCAATTGTGTATATAAAAAAAATCTGTACAGAATAAACTTCTGCTGGGGATAGAGAGGAGTAGTGGCTAGTTTATGTGACCAAGCTGTGGAGAGAGATGAGGAAATCAGGGAGGCTTAACTGCTAAAATAGACTTCCAGCCAATCCTCATTCTTATCCCCATTTTCAGAGGCACCTAGCTCTCTCAATTCTTGAGCCCTTTGGTGATTTCTACAGAGTCAGTATCTTCCTGTAAAGCTTACTTAGAGTGCCAATCTTCATGTACTTTCCATTGTTTAAAATTTTGTTTCTTTTTCCTCCATTACTATTTTCTTGGTTCAGTTTATGCTGCTTTTAAAAAATTAGTTTTAGTAAAGCTTGGAGAGAGCAAGGTGCAAAATGTATGTGTCTAATTTTTCCACAGAAACCTTAAAATAAATTTTAATAACTTTGAAAGTTTAAAGAGTAGTACTCATTCACCAAAAGTTCAGGGGGTCCACAAGGCCAAACCTATAAGATATTTTTCTTCTTTAGCACATGTACAATGGAATGTGTCAGAGGTTACTCGACATATGATATAGCAACAGATTAAATGCAGAAATAGATATGATTTCTGCTCTTTTCTAGTAAGTCAAACACTGAAGAGATCTGAAAAATGTAAAACAATGCCACTGTTTTAAATTTTTTGGAAATGTTTATTTTCATTAAAAATGCCTTATTGTAACATGATGGTTTTATTGTTATTTTAATTCCATTTATAAGTACTTTAAAAATCTAAGTTTTCATTTCTAATATGACTATCAATTGTTGTAAACTACATAAACAAAAACTCTTTGTGATTCTCAGTAATATTTAAGAGAATAAAGGGTCATGAGACCAAAACTGTTGAGAACTTCTAGGGAATCCTATATATAAATTGGAACTAAAACATGAGTTTAACAATATAAACACATTCAACACTCCACTGTTTTTATGTTTATACTAGAGGCCCAGTGCACGAAATCCCTAGGTCTAGCCTACAACCAGGGTCATCTTCTGCCCATTCACCAGTTCCCAGTCCCACCCCGCCGTCGCCACCACTACCGATTGATCAAAAGCTGGGGGGAGGGACCAAGAGGTCAGCCGTTCTACCTGCTTGCCAGTCCCCAGTCTCGCCCCGCCATCACCCACCCGGTTCCCCATGGTTCCCCGTTCGCCATGCTGCAATCGGAGCCTGCGATCCAGGGGTCGGGGGGAGGAACCAAGAGGTGGTCAATGCACCTCATAGCGACTGGTCAAGCAGTCGTTCTGGTCATTATGGTTGCTGGGCTTTTATTATATAGGATATATATACATGTCCTATAAACATACACTATAATATATCTGTAGTATTACATGTCATTAGGGATGGGGGACAGTTAGGAAAAAGAAGTTAAAAGGCTCCTTGCGAGCAGATGATAATGAAGAAGAGGTTGAGAAACACTATGTTGGAGATCTCCTTAGAGCAGCGGTTCTCAACCTGTGGGTCGCGACCCCTTTGGGGGTCTAACAACCCTTTCACAGGGATCGCCTAAGACCATCGGAAAACACATATATAATTACATATTGTTTTTGTGGTTAATCACTATGCTTTAATTATGTTCAATTTGTAACAATGAAAATACATCCTGCATACCAGATATTTACATTATGATTCATAATAGTAGCAAAATTACAGTTATGAAGTAGCAACGAAAATAATTTTATGGCTGGGGATCACCACAACATGAGGAACTGTATTAAAGGGTCGCGGCATTAGGAAGGTTGAGAACCACTGCCTTAGAGCAGGATCCTTTAACCTTTTTTTTGGTTAGTATTTCTCCTGTCTCAGGCCTGTCCATAATACACACTATAGAATAGAGGGTGTAACCACAAATATCTTGTTAGGGGTCCTATAGGTTCCTTAACGAGAGAGCCAGCTTGTTGAGGCTTTTAGCAGCCAGACTGTCCATGCCTGGTTTCAGTCAGGGTGCTTGGCTCATCTATGACTCAGCTCCAGCCATTAGTTGCCATGCCAGAATATGAGTTGCCTAATTTTCCAAAATTTTAAAAATAGAAAAGTTAGAAATCTAAGGTTTATGTGAAATTTATTCTTTTTAAATATTAAACTAATTAGAATCATTTTTAAGCAATGTATACATTAGTCAAAACCTGTATGAGCTAGCTGCCCCCTTCACATTACACACTGGTGTAGTTTTTTCTGGTATGAAGGAATGTGGCTCCAAAATATGACTCCTATACAGTTTTCTGAACTCAGAATCATCTTGCTCCTTCTTAAATAACTTCAGTTCTGGGTCCTCCTGTGCCAGGAGGCTAACCTGTTCTATTTTTGGTTAACTCTAATTGTTTGATGTTTCTGCCTCATGGAAAGCAGAAATGTATCTTCTTCACACTTTAACCTCGAGCTCCTGATTTGCCCTGTGAGACCACACAGAAGAAGACTCTTATGTGACAAGTTTTCAGATTTGTGATTTTGGCTATGAATCAAATTTCCATTTGTCCAGAAATGTAGGGTTTGAATCTTCTCTCTGTCTCTTAAATAGCTCTGTGATCTTGGGGCTTATTACTTTAACCTGTTTATGCTCCAGTTTGTCCGTTTTTAAAAGAAGCATATTACTGCCCTGACTGGGTGACTCAGTTGGTTAGAGTGTCGTCTAGTACACCAAAAGGTTGCAGGTTCGATACCCAGTCAGGGCACATACCTAGGGTGCAGATTCAGTTCCCTGGCCAGGCAAGTATGGGAGGCAACTGATTGATGTTTCTTTCTCACCTTGATGTGTCTGTCTCTCTCTTAAAAAATAAAATAAAATAAAACATCGGGAAGAGGGTCCTAATATATGGTGACAGGAAAAGTTTTGCATTTGGGTGGTGGGCACATGGCGCAATGTACAGATCAGAAACCCACACCTGAAACCCATATGTTCATGTTGACCAGTGTCACCCCCCAAAAAAATAATTAAAAAGAATTTTTTAAAGCAATAAAAACATATCCTCAGATGAGGATTAAAAAAAAAAAAAAAAAAAAAAGTCAGCCATGGGATTCCAGTATGGCTGTGTGACCTTTTGATATAGGTATGTGATGTAATTCTGGCCATTGAGACCTGATGAGAAATCTAATGGGAATTGGGTTGGGGGTATTCTGGAAAAGGTTTCCTTGTTCCTAAAACAGAGGCACATGAAAAGATGGCCTCTTGTTTTCTTCCGGTTATTGCTGACCCTGGGTAAGAAGCTTGTTTCACTCTCTTGACACACCTGGGTGTTAGGTGGGGCATCATCTGACAATGGAAGAGTGAAGACATAGGTTGGTCATATGATAAACCTTTCTTATTGTTAGTGTTTTGAGTTGCATTTTCTTAGCTAAAATAATCTTAACAGATAAAGAAGTCACGTTACTTAATTCTATTGTGGCTGGCAAATTGGATAAAAAGTATTTAACCTCATGGAGTTATGAGGAATAATTGAAATAATATAGGTAAAAGGCACTTTGTAATTGTAAAGTAATTCTGCGTATTTATAGTTCTGTTACATTACCACAGTCAGTATCTGTTGGCCAGTGGACAGAATGTTTCACAGACAGTGAGACTGCCTGGCTTTGCTAATTACTGATTGTATTAATATTGTGCAGGTCACTGGACCTTTTAATTACTCCTCTTTAAAATAGAATTAAATATCTTTATAATTCTGTGAAAGGAATGAGTCTGAGCATCGTGGGATGCCCACCTGAAAGACCTTATATAGATTAAGGCAGTAGGTACAAATAATTACAGTGGGGCCTTCACTTACAAGTGTCCCGACTAACGAGTTTTTTGAGATACCAGCTGTCTCTCCGCCAATTTTTTGCATTGAGTTGATAGAGTAATTTGAGTTAACGAGCTCGGTCTCGGAACGAATTAAACTCGTGAGTCAAGGCCCCACTGTAACTCTCTTACTGTTTTGAAACATCGATGTGAGAAACACTGATCGGTCGCCTCTTGCATGCACCCCAACTGGGGTTCGAACCTTCCCCCCTTTGGTGTACAGGACAACAATCCAACCAACTGAACTACACTGGCTAGGGCAATAAGTAAGTCTTTTAATTGAGGAAAGCATAATTTATTAACCAATCATGTTTGGGGTGCTTCCATTTTCACAGTGGTTCTACTGATCTTGCTGTCTTGAAATACTCTACTATCAGTATACTTGCTGGTTATGAATATCAATTCTCATAGCTTTATGCAGTTAGGCAGATATTTGCTTTTTTGTTGTTGTTAATCCTAACCCGGAAGGTACTTTTCCATTTTTATTTTATTTTTTTAGAGCGAGAGAGAGAGAGAGAGTGGAAGGGAGGGGGAGAGACAGAGAGAGAGGAAAAACATCGATGTGAGTGAGACACATCAATTCATTGCCTCCTGCATGCTCCAACCCAGACCTGGGATCAAATTGCAACTGAGGCCGAAACCGGTTTGGCTCAGTGGATAGAGCGTCGGCCTGCGGACTGAAAGGTCCCAGGTTCGATTCCGGTCAAGGGCATGTACCTGGGTTGCGGGCACATCCCCAGTGGGGGGTGTGCAGGAGGCGGCTGATTGATGTTTCTCTCTCATCGATGTTTCTAACTCTCTCTCTCCCTTCCTCTCTGTAAAAAATCAATAAAATATATTTAAAAAAAAATTGCAACTGAGGTGCTTGCCCTTGACTGGGAATTGAACTCGAGGCCCTTTGGTCCATGGCTGACACTACCACTGAGCAAAACTGGCTAGGGCTCATGTAACATTTTTTAGATGTAGAACATCATACTCAGTTTTATTCCTAGAAGTAGAGGGACAATAACAGAAGAATCCCAGAATGCAGATTTTTCCATTCACTTGGCAAGTTTTGTTTAGATTTTGTAAGTCCTGTTGAGAGATTGTTTTGACTTCTGACACCAAATAGTAGGTGTCCTACAATTCAATCCAGTTCTGACACTAGCTGGAGTTAGTGTCAGACTCCACAGGTTAAAGGGCTTAGTACCACAAGGTGGCCCTAACTTCAGATGCCAGTTGTAAGAACTGGGTCTTCAAGTTACCTGCACTTTGTCCAACTTCGAGGGGCTGGGGTCTATGAATATATGATTATGCAGAAAGTGAGTTTTGATTATATTGCCCCCTTTTAAAAAATTTATTATTTTTTTGAATCCTCTCTCAAGGATATTTTTCCATTGATTTTTAGAGAGTGGAAGAGAGAGGGGGAAAACAGAGAAAATATCCATGAATGATAAACACATTGATTTGTTGCCTCCTGCGTGAGGCCAGGCCAGGGGCCGGGCCAGAGAGGAGCCTGCAACCAAAGTACTTGCCCTTGACTGGAATTGAACCCAGGACTCGCTGGTCTGCAGGCCAACACTATCCACTGAGCAAACCGGCTAGGGCTATTGTGTTGCCCTTTCATTTGCCAGATTACCTTTTCTGTTCCTCCTTTCTTCTTCCTTATTCTCTGTGATCACTTACTACTTCTGCTACTTAGAGATTAATAGAGACAGGATAAGGCAGTATGTGTTTTCTTTTGAATGTTCATTTCCTCTTTCCTTCCTTCCTGCTGTCTCTTCTTCCTTCCTAGCTACCTACAGTTGTTTTTTGGGGGTTTTTTAAGTTGCTTCTGTATGCCAGAGGACACAAGCCCTTGTGGAGTTTCCTTCAAGATAACATCCTTTCTGGGAAATGACATCTGAATTTTCACATGTGATGAGATGAGTCTTAAACCATGAAGTGTGAAGAGGACCAATTGTGGCAGTCTTATATTTGAAAAAACACATTTAATTAGAGCCCTACTTCATTTAGCATAATTCTAGAATCTTTTAGATAGTTTTTAGTAATTTGTGATTTTAGTAGTTATCTTAACATGTGGATATTTATCTACTGTAGCAGTTTCTTCCATCTCTTTATTATGTAGATAAACAGCATGAAAGTGCTGTTTATCTTTTTGATAATTCTGACAACGTGAATTTGAAATATGTACTTCATTAAGGAATGAGGGTTGCTTTTAATTTAATAAATAAGTACTTTATTACAAAAATCACTTGACCTTGTAATTAGTCTTTAATATTGATTACATTTGTTGAAGGTCTTTAGATGATTTTTTAAATGTTAAAACTTGTTATAAAAGACAGTAATGGTATGTGCTATAATTTTTTATTAACTGAAAAATTACATGTTTTTTTGTGACTATGTGATTCATTTATTAGGTGTTGAATTTTATACTTCTTATACAAAAAAAATAGAAAACAAATACTCTTAAATTCTTCACTGCATGTCTGGTCTAGTATTACTTGCCCAGATGTCTTCTATTTAAAATAACTTAAATCTTAGAATTTTGAGTGAAAGCTGGCATTTTGACTAGGGTAGAAAAGAGATAATGCTTACACTATTTAACACCAGCCTTTATGAAATGATGTATTATTGGATGAATTAACACTCTTTTTTCCCCCCCTAAAGAGAACTGGAAGTAAGACTATGGTTTTATAACTTTGAATATTTTAACCAGTATAAACTAATTTTCGTTTTTATAAATAAAAAATTATTTTTAAAATTTCTCAGGGAGGAAAGAAAAATAGTTGATTGGTCAATGTGTAGTTTGATTTACATTGACTACTTTTTATTATTCCTTCCAAAACAGACACTCCTTGAATATGCAGAGAAATGGAAAACTTCAGAAGATCCCTTACCTTTGCTGGAGGTATACACAGTGGCCATCCAAAGTTATGTAAAAGCCCGACCTTATCTTACCTCTGAATGTGAAAATGTAGCATTGGTTCTGGAACGCTTGGCATTGTGAGTAGACCTTTGAGTAAATTAAAATTAGGTTTAGCTTTTTTTGTTTTACTTTTATATCTTAGCTCTTATGATAATTTAAATTTAAATAGATTAGTTATGGGATGTCTACTAATAATGTTAGAATGCATTTTATTTTACTTCAAATTTTAATAATTATATATATCTTTACCAAATTTTTTTGTTTTTTAGAAGCTGTGTTGAACTTCTACTGTGTCTGCCTGTTGAGTTATCAGATAAACAATGGGAACAATTTCAGACACTGGTGCAGGTGAGAATATTTACCTGTTAGGTTTAATATAGGTACATTTTAAGTTAGTTTTCTTTGTTCTTAATAAATTATTGGGTTAAACTTTAAAACACCTAACGACAAATTTTAATTGCTCTTGTTATTGTTATTAACACTAGTGTTTTGCATATAGCAGATGCTCAATAAATGTTTCCTAAGTGAATTTACACATTTAGGTAGTTTGGTTGAATAATACACTGTTCTTTAAGATCAGGTAACTAAAGGACTTTGTTAGAGTAGTAAGGGAACACAAAAGAAAATGTCCTCATTTGTATTAAGGGACAGTTTAACTAATATTGAAAATCTGCAATATACTTAATAAGGATGTAACATATCTCACTTTTTTTTTGTCTCTCACTTAAGTCTTATGAAAACTTTGTGGGGGTAGGTATGTTTTTTCCCATTTTAAAGGTGAGAAAACTGAGGCTCATACTCTAAAATATTTATTTTCTCGTACTTATGCAGCTGATATCACAGAGTAGTTATTTGAACCCAGCTTTTTCATTCCAAAGCACATGCTTTTTTTTTTCCTAGAGCTGAAAACATGCCTTTTATTTCTTTTATTTAGTGGTTTTTATTCTACTTAGATGAGTACTACACAATTTTACACTTAGTTATTTTGGAGCATTTTCAAGAACATTAAACTTTGTTTCAGGCACTGGATTGTGCTGGATATATTATAGCTTCAAGTAAATTTTGATCAATCGGATAAAAGAGATGTTCCTGCTAGCTAGTTTTCAAAAATATAGTTGTCTTTTTCTCTAGCCACAGTTCTTAAAATATCCTTTGGCCTTATGTTTTTCTGTAGGAGATGTATTAAAGAGGATTAATCTCAAATTTTAGAAGCATGTGAAATATAGTTAGAGAAAGCAATTTTCCTATTTTATATTAAACATTAAACTCAAGTGCAGAATTCTTGAAGGTAGGATTCATATCTTAATACCTTTGGATTCTATTATGTCTTATACATAATAGATACTTAAAAAGTGTTTGTTGAAATGAAAGTGTCTTGTCCTGTTTGTCACATTGCAACTAACTTTTGATCATGCAATTTCTGCTTCAGCATATCATTCCTTGTGTCTTAGGATTTTTTTCCTAATGTGTTTATTTTTAGGTAAATAATTCAGAACTTTTCATTGTTTGGCATTCAGATACACTCTACACAGAATTAAATAAGTTGTTTATATACAAATATACTACTGAATCCCTCATGCTACTTAATTTTTTTTGTAAGATAAACTTCTGAACTTTCCTTTTTAAAACAATAGCATTAATTGATACTTTTTAATGTGAGTTAATGCGAAGGAAATAACTCTTTAAATCCCTCTATAGTATTTTCAGCAGTTGCTCAAAGAAAATTTTTAAAAGCACTTGAAATTGTTGCAGTGGGCAAGTTTTATGGTGTTGAGGAATAGCTGTTTTGTATAAACATAGCATGCAGTTTTAAGTTTCCATGACACTTTTCTCTTATTTTAGAGTTTCCTCAGGGTTATTTTATATCTACTTAACAGCATTTGTTTCATTTTACCTGTGTGTCAACTGTTTAAATATTTTTTTACCCGACTAGAAGATAAGCCCCATAAACACTGGGACTAGTTGTTCTCTTCCCTAGTACTTTCTCCATAGAAATTCTCAGTAAACAGTTTTGAATTGAATAAAAATTATTGATCTTTGGTGGTCTATAGAATATGCCAATTGCATGAAAGTTTGGAAAAACTAATAAGTAAGGTTCGTGTCAGCTTTAATAGGATTTTGCCAAGGTTATGTAGTAAATAAATGAAAAATCATGCATTTATTTAGTTGGTTTGCTTTCATACGTCTCTTATTGGAATATGTGTAAGTTGTCACTTAGGCCTTGATGCAGGTCTGTCATTTATTAATGGTAGAAGTTTTTGAAAATTTTTTTACTAACACAGGATGTAAATGTGTAAGGTCTTTTACGCTATGGGTATTTTGATAACTTCCTTGAGAAATAACCTTCCTCTTCCTGGTTTAGATTTTGGAGAAAAATTATTATGGGCTTATTTATAAAAATACATTGTTTTTATTTAAAATTTATAATAATATAATGCTTATCCTTGAGATTTGACTTTAAAAGTCAGAAGTAAAGGAATTTAGCACTTTGTAATGTGGCATGAGAATTTGAAGATAAAAGTCTTATTTTTCAAAAGTTTAGTATTATATTTAAAGCCTGATAAGCTTGCTTTTAAAAATCTGTTGTAATTCTTTGGATGTTTATTTAATATTTATAGGTAGCTCATGAAAAGCTGATGGAGAATGGCAGCTGTGAATTGCATTTTTTAGCTACTCTAGCTCAAGAGACTGGGGTGTGGAAAAACCCGGTACTGTGCACTATTCTTTCCCAGGAACCATTGGATAAGGATAAAGGTAAATTTTCTAGAGAGAGAGAGAGCGAGAAAAGAGAAAAAAAGAATCATTAGACCAGAGAAAATTAAGTACTTAAAATTGTTTTGATATAATTCATCTCAAGATATTCCAAACAAGGATCATTTAATTACATTTTATCTGAGATGGTTGAGGCCCTTCATTTTTATTTTATTTGGGGGAAAGATGTATTTATAGGACTTTACAATCATATCATTACAGAGAAACTAATTCCTCCCCCCCACCCCCCACCCCCCAACATCTCTTTAACAGAGGTATTCCTTTTACAACATCCTGATAGGTGGCAATCTGGCTTATATTTAATATCTAACTTACTTGACAGATGGAGATGCTGAAATAGGGTAGTTAAATTATTTTCTTGAAAATAGAATACAAAATTAGTGTTAGAACTTTCAAGTCTTCTGTCTCTAAGATTAGTATTGTTTCTCAAGCAGCTTATTGCTCAGTCTTATTTTATCCAACTTAGTTGTTATTGTATGAGTTCGGCAGTAAAGACTCCAGTTAAACTCAGACTGGCTGGTATCCTGTTGGAAGTAGATGGCTAAATCACTAATATGCATAACAATGTTCAGAGTACAAAAATTGTATATATCACAAAGAAGGGCACAGTTGTTGTCTTTAGTACTTGAGATTATTTTGGAAAGTGCCCAGCTTTCACTCTAATCTTTCCCAAGGTATTAAATTGGAGAATTAAATAAGCTGCTTCCATTGTTTATTGCAGCTTTTCCTGTTGATTGATTGCAGAGTCTAAGTATTTTGCAATATGATAGCAAATTATGAAGGCTCTGAGAAGGGAGTATAAATAGCCCATTGCTTCTGAACACTTCTGATACTTTGATATTTACTGAAAGGCTTCCCTGCTAATCTCCAAAGTTCTCTTCAAGCTGGTTGTTCCTACATGGCCTCCCTTCTTACCATTGCTCTATTGCTTTTCTGATAGTTTATAGCAATGTTATCTGTTTTTTAAATTTTCATAAGAAGTTTATTTTTAGTATCCCCTTACTTTGTGGCTATCCACAGATTAGCTGCAGTGTTCTCCGTACCTTAGAGAAATAAAGAATAGACACTCATTATTTAAAGTAATAAGAAGAACATTTAAAAGTTGAGAATCTTAGTGTTTTGTTTTGTTTTGCCTTTGGCATATTAGTTTTCTTTCCATTATATTAAT
The DNA here is from genome assembly GCF_964212035.1 of Myotis nattereri. Taxonomy (NCBI): domain Eukaryota; kingdom Metazoa; phylum Chordata; class Mammalia; order Chiroptera; family Vespertilionidae; genus Myotis; species Myotis nattereri. The sequence continues at coordinate 46,210,563 of NC_138081.1, forward strand.
AACACTATGTTGTTGTTTTTTGTGCTATAATGAAATTGTATTTTCTAATGTTCTCAACTTTTAAAAATATTGGTTGTAATATATTAATATCAAATTACATTGTATAGTTTTTAACAGTTTTAAATGTCCTTTAATATGCATGGTTTCATTTAACCTTCACAATGATCCTATGAAAATGGTAGGCCCTTTATTCTGTTTTACAGATCAGAAAGTGGAGGCTCAGAAAGATTACTTGTATTTTCTGTATCACATTGCCAGTGATGTGAGGCAATAGCAGGAATTGAAATGAGATCTTTAACTTCTCTTCTTTTTATAATATGCCCTGTTGAACCTAACTTAATAAAATAAAATTTCATCTAGTTTAAATAAAGAATTAACTCCTTGCCCTGGCCAGGTGGCTCAGTTGGTTGGAGCATTGTCCCATGCACCGAAAGGTTATGGGATCAATTCCTGGTCAGGGCACATATGGGAGGCAAACAATGTTCTTCTCTCTCTCTTAAGGAATTAATTCCTTTTTTTCCTGAAGAGCATTTTTGCCAAACTCACACATTATGCTAAAGTAGGAAAATGAAACTTTCACCTTAGCAGAGATTTAAAATTTATTTTAAAAGAAAGTGCGCTCCATTTCCTGTTTAAATGTGCCCGATGTTGTTTCTGTTAACAAATGTCTGCCCATCTCTGTGCTGCTTTATTTCTTGGTCTTCACCTGATATAGCCACTGGGATAATTTGGATTATGCAACCAAGAGGAGTTTCTAAAATAGCAGGTGGATTGTAGATAGCCAGACTTTCATACAACTCATGAAGCAACCAGAGAAATATATGATTGAGGAATTTTGCAGCCATAATCTTTACTTTGTTCTCTGTTATTTAGAATGCTTCTTTGGTGGGAGTTATTTTATGTATAATTACACAAATTATTCATTTCCTTCTTTGAAAAAGTTGAAGGAACTAACATTTACACACACGTGCTACTTTATTTACATTCTCAAATTTGATGGTTCAAAAGGAACTTTTAGCTTTTTATATTATACTAGAGGCCCAATGCACAAAATTCGTCCAAGAGTAGGCCTTCCTTCCCTCGGCTGCCAGCACTGGCTTCCCTCTGGCACCCAGGACCCGGGCTTCTCTCCAGCACCTGGGACCTGGGCTTCCTTCACAGTCCCGGCTTTGTCCAGAAGGTCGTTGGAAGGATGTCTGGTTTAATTAGCATGTTATGCTTTTATTATTATAGATATTCAGCCCCTTGGTTTAACTTAATCTAACCTATAGCAGCTTTGAAGAGAGGAGCTAGAGCTCAGAGATTAAGAAGTACATGTCAGTAGATATAGCTCATTAGTTTATAGTGAAGTCTTTGAGTTTTGATATAGTATTTCAGTGATTTTCAACTGGTGTGCTGTGGCACCCTGGTATGCCACAAGAGGCACACCAGTGTGCTGCAAGAACTTTTAAAACATGCACTACCTGACTGTTTAGTCAGGGGCACTGACTTCTTTTCCCTTAGATGGTCAAATTAAAAAATTACAACAGCCAACACAGCAATAGCCATCAGGTGTGAATTAATCGAAATTATACCTATTTTTTGTCAGATGGGCAAAATATATACATATATATATATATTATATATGTATGTATGTATAATTTATTTATTTATTTATTTTTACTGATTTTAGACCTACTAAAATGCAGCTAAACCAAGAAATCTTTTTGGGATTGGGGGTGGGCATGACTCAAAATTTAAAAAGTTGGTTTCATTTTAAGATGTTAGCCTCCTAGAATAAGGTAACTCTAATTACTAGACCAACATAATTCAAGTAGATGGCCTTTGAATATCACAGGAACTTTAGGCTTACATATTACTTGTACTTTTCTTTAATCATAATCTTGGGATTGGAAAGACCAACTGAATACTCATTTTTTTAAACTCAATTTTTGCTCCCTTCTGACACATTACTGATAAATACATTGGCCTTTGCTTGAATATTTCTAGAGAATGGTAACTGTGTAGTTCAGTCCGTTCTTAGCCCTCTATTAGAAAATAGTCATTGTGAAAACTATATTCTTAGAGTTTACATCTTTTGGATCTAGTGATACCTCTAAAGCCATACTGAACAAGAGTATAAGTCCCTCTTTTTGCACCATATCAATTGAGATATTTAAAGATTGCCATCATGTCAACACTTAGTCATCTTTTCTTTTGTAGACTAAGAGCCTTCCTGGTGTGGCATGCTTTTAAATCTACAATCATGATACCTAATTTTTGAGTAGATTTTGTTGGTGGTCTCATTAATGTGTAATTCTCAGAACTTGATGTGTACCCTAAATATGAGCTGCCATTGGTACTCTCTCTCCTTCATCCTAATAATTTATACTTAGTATTGACTTAAGATGACATTGTCTTTTGGGGTAGCCATATCTTTCTCAAAACTCAACGAGGTCACTAAAACCATACACACACACACACACACACACACACACACATTTAAAGTAAATGCTACTATTTTAAATTCTTTACATATTTATACTTTGTCTTTTGGCACATAGGGTATTACTTTTTTTTCTCTTCAATTTCACTCTTTAATAAGGTTTATTCTGTCTCTGTAACTTGTCAAAACCCTTTTAAATCTTGATTTGTTATTCAGAATCCTTTTCAGTTTCCTCTAATTAGCAGACTTATTAGTGTATATTCTGTAAGCATCCAAGTCGTTGATAATAATCATGAAAAGATCATATCCAGAATACCTAGTCCCTGTGATACTTACAGAAATCATCCTTGCCTTCAGTCCTTTAATCAATTTTTTTTTATTATTGCTTCATCAAACACAACTATTTTTTCTTATGTCTGTCCCATGCTTCTCATTTTGGTCTATAAGGATTTGATGAAAACTATTTGGCTAGAGTTCTGTCAAGTTAGACTGGTTAATATTGAGGTTAGTCTGATCTAATTTATTATTTTTAAATGAACTTTTTATTTATTTTAGATTTATAGAAAAATTATGAAGAGTTCCCACAACCATTTTCCTATTAATATCTTATTATGATATATTTGTCACAATAAATTGATATTTGATACTTTATTATTAACAGTCCATACTTCATTCAGATTTCCTTAGTTTTTACCTATTGTCCCTTTTCTGTTCTAGGATCCCATCCAGGATTCCACATTACATTTAGTCATCATGTCTCCTTAGGCTGCTCTTGGCTGTGACAGTTTTTCAGACTTTCCTTGTTTTTGATGACCTTGACAGTTTTGAGGAATACTGGTCAGGTATTTTGTAGAATGTCCCTCAATTGGGATTTGTCTGATGTTGCTCTCGTGATTAGAACTGCGCTTGTGGGTTTGGGGGAGGAAGATCACAGAGGTAAAGTGCCATTGTCACTACATTATATCTAGGATGCATACTGTCCATATTACTTTTGACTGTTGATGTTAAACTTGATCACCTGGCATAGATAGTATGTTTGTCAGGTTTTCCACTATGAAGTTACTATTCCCTCCCCCCCCCCCCTTTCTATGCTGTCCTCTTTGAAAGGAGGTTACTATATGCAGCCCACACTTAAAAGGCAGAGAATTAAGTTCCATTGCCTTGAGGGGGTGGGGGGCACAGTATCTACAGAGATTATTTGGAATTCTACACAGGAGATTTGTCTTTTTGTCTCCATTTATTTACTTAGTCATTTATATTCATGAGGATTCTTTGGATACTTATTATACTTGGTCATAATCCATTACTACTTTATTTTGTTGCTCCAGTTGTTCCAGCTTTGGCCATTGGGAACTCTGAGTTAACTTCTGTGCCCCTTTGACATAGCCCCATCATTATGAGTTATATTTTGTTTGCATACATCCTTGCTTTCTGGTACTACAAGATGCTTCAGGCTTATCTTACATATTTCCTGTCCCAGTTCTAAAATCAGCAGTTTCTCCAAGAAACCCTAGTTTCTTTTATTGAGAATAGTATTAGATACCAAAACCTGGTAACTGGGTGTTCTCATTAATACTGGGATGAACTTGTTTCTAGGACCTCTCAGTAGACAAGGCAAGAAAACATATGTTGGTATACTAATCTGTATATGTACACATATCTATAAATTTCTATGTGTAACTAGCCATATCTATATACTGATGTCTCTAACTGTAATCCATACTACATTGATCATTCTAGCATCCTCCTCTTACCCTATAACCTTCACTTCAACAAAGTGTTATGTAATTGGAATCATACAGTATGTGGTCTTTTCAAATTGTCTTTTTCTCCCATTGACCATCTATATACTTAATCAGTTTTGCTACATACACTTTCTTTTACCGTTTTATAGAGTTCACCTATCCAAAGTTAGTTAGGTAAGAATAAGAACCTTTTTCCCCCCACCTCTTTCAGGGAAATTCTTTCATAACATTGGTAATACAATTACATTCTTTTGACATATTTTACATTCTATCCTGGGCTCCCCAGACCTCCGAAATAATTTTTTAAAAAATTTCCATTCCTTAGGATTCCCTCTATGCTATAACGTTCTATGGGTTTTGACAAACATGTGGTGTCATGTATCCACCATTACAGTATCATACAGAATAGTTTTACTGCTCTAAGAAAATCAACTGCTTCGCTTACTTAGCTTTCTCCTGGACACCTGACAGTTCCTGACCTGTTCACCATCTTTTCTTTGAGACTGTCATAATTAAAGCCTTTTTGGTCTAGTTTCTTTCACTTAGCAATATGCATTTAACATTCATCTATGTCTTTGGCTTAACAGCACATTCCTTTTTATTGCTGAATAATATTCCATTGTATGAATGTATCACAGTTTATCAGTTCACCTAGGAAAGGACATCTTGTTTACTACCAGTTTTTGGTGGTTGAATAAAGCTGTAAACAGTTGCATGCAGATTTTTATGTGGACGTAAGTTTTCACATTGATTGGGTTAAATACCTAGGAGTATGATTGCTAGATCATATGGTAAGACTATGTTTTGTTTTTTAAGAAACTACTAAACTCTCTTGAAAAGTGGCTGTACCTTCCCAGTTGGTGTGGGTCAGTGGTTGAGCATTGCCCCTTAAACTGAGAGATCCCTGGTTCAGTTCCCTATCTGGGGGCATGCAAGAGGCAGCAATCGATGTGTTACTCTCAGTGATGTTTCTATCTCTCTCTCCCTCTCCCTTCTCTCTCTCTGAAATCAATAAAAACGTTAAAAAAAAAGTGGTTTACCATTGTGTATTCTCACCAGCAATGAAATGAGTTAGTGTTACTGTACACCCTCACCAGTATTGTCTGTTTTTAGAATTTTAGCCATTCTAATAGGTGTGTACTGATAACACATTGTTGTTTTAATTTGTATTTCTATAATGACAAATTATATTGAACATCTTTTGACATGCATTTTTGCCATCTGTATATCTTTCGTGAGGCATATGTTCAGACATTTTTTTGCCTATTTTTTAATTGGTTTGTTCATTTTCTTTGTATATTTTGGATGCAAGTACTTTATCAGATATAAGTTTTGCAAATATGTTCTTTTACCCTGTGGCTTATCCTTTTTTTAAATAATGTGTGTAACAGAGAAGTTTTAAATTTTAATAGAGTCCAACTTACCAATGTTTTCCATGTTTTTGGCATATATTTTTCTCCTGTAAGTTTTATACTTTTGCATTTTACATTTGGGTGTGTGATCATTTTGAGATAACTTTTGTGAAGTGTGACTTAATCTATGTTTAGTGACTCTCCTTGGCTCTTCACAGTCACACTCCTTTTTCTCAACAAGCACAAGCCATGTTTTTAGTATAATTAATTTGGAGACTTAGGATTATATCTATTCCTCTAGTCTACAGTTTTGCAAAATGTACCTTTAGCCCCATTTTGAAAATTACATTTTACCATCTGTTTTCATTTGCTCCATTGTTCTACCCTTCTCAGTGTAAAGCTTATTATCAGAACCACCATAAAAAATAGAGAAATTTTTCTTTTTCTCTGTCATCATAAGTAATAGATCATCAGACCCAGTCAGCAGGTCTTTTTTTCCTCAAAAGTTACTCACCTCCACCAGTTTTATTTTTCTCAACATTTTTGGTGAGTTAGGATTCATCTTGGCCTTAGCTTTAATAATGTTTTGCATACTCACAGTGTATCCTTGGTCCTGAGCCTGCTTTTCCTTCTGCATGTCATCATTTGAAAATCTAAATTCTGAGAGAGCTCTCTATTACAGTCACACTGAACCTCTTCAGCCCTTTCTACTTATATATTGGGATAATCTGCAATTGCAAAAATTGTATTTTTATCACTTGCCAGTCTTTTCTTGAATCTAAAAGCCCTATAACTCCCCTCCCCTCCCCTTCATTTTCAAAGGAAATTTCTAAAGCTTAAGCTTTTCATAGTGCTTATAAATCTACTTCAGAATTTTATGAGAAAATAAGTGTTTATTTCAGTAATAAACTTTACATTTTTAAAGTGAACATGGAAAAATTGCTTTCTTGTTTATCAGATACTAGAGGCCCAGTGCACGAAATTCGTGTACGGGGCTGGGGGTGGAGGGGGTCCTTCAGCCCAGCCTGAAACCTGTCACAATCCGGGACCCCTTGGGGGATGTCTGACTGCTGGTTTAGGCCCGACCCTGCTAAACTGGCAGTCGGACATCCCTCTTGTAATCCAGGACCGCTGGCTCCTAACTGCTCGCCTGCCTGCCTGATCGCCCCTAACCACTCTGTATCTCTACCTTATCACCCCTACATGCTCACCTGCCTGCCTGATCACCCCTAACCACTTGCCTGCCTGCCTGATCGCCCCTAACCACTCACTTGCCTGCCTGATTGCCCCTAACTGCTAGCCTTCTTGCCTGATTGCTCCTAACCATTCACCTGTCTGCCTGATCTCCCCTAACTGCCTCTGCCTGCCTACCTGATCACCCCTAACCACTCACCTGCCTGCCTGATCGCCCCTAACTGCTCACTTGCCTGCCTGATCATCCCTAACCACTCTGCCTGCCTGATTGCCCCTAACTGCTTGCCTGCCTTCCTGATCACCCCTAACTGCCTCTGCCTCGGCCCCCACCACGGCGGCTTCGTTTGGAAGTACATCCGGAATAACATCCGGTGGTTTGGCGGTCCAGTCTAATTAGCATATTATGCTTTTATTATTATAGATTAATATACACAAGATGTAATGGTATCTGAAAGGTGGAAAAGATGAGAAGATGGAGCAAGTGATAACTTATACTTTCAAGGCCAGATCTGATTATTACATGCACAGCTACATTTGCTTTCAGATAGTAAATCTCCAGTCCTTTCACTCTTGGATGCTTTTTGTTACATATATATGGTGTGTGTGTGTGTGTGTGTGTGTGTGTGTGTGTGTATGTGTATCTATCTTTACCTGTTTATATATAGAATTCCTAAAGGGGTGACTTTGAGACCTAGACTTAAATCTATTGACAATGTTTTGGGGTTGTTTTTTTTAATTTATTTTTATTGAAAGTATTACAGATATCCCCCTTTTGTCCCCCATTGACTCCTCCCCTCTACCTCACAGCCTCCCCCCTATGCCTTCACCGCACGGTGTCCATGGGTTATGTATATATGCATATAAATTCTTTCGTTATTCTCTTCCTGGCACCCCCTCCCCACTTCCCTCTGAAGGTCAGTCTGTTCCTTGCTTCCATGTCTCTGGATCTATTTTGTTTGTCAGTATATTTTGTTTATTAGATTTCACATATAAGTGAAATCATGTGATACTTATCTTTCTCTGACTGCCTTATTTCGCTTAGTATAATATTCTCCAGGTCCTTCCATGCTGTCTTAAAGGGTAAGAGATCCTTCTTTTTCACAGCTGCATAGCATTCCATAGTGTAAATGTACCACAGCTTTTTTATTCCCTCATCTACTGATGGCTCTTGGGCTGTTTCCAAATTGACAAAAATGCTTTTTGTGGTAGGACATTTCTTACACAAAGTCACTAAAAGAGCACCTTTATAGAGTATGTATTAAAACTGTTAGAAATACACTTTTCCTAACCTTTCTATCTTTCCTTTTTCACATTTCACTTTGCTTTGGTTCTCTTTCTTTGTCCTTAACTGGCATTGTCTTCTTATAAAACATAAGTAAATTGACCATTTTAGGTTTTTTTAAAAAATGACTACTAAGTTATATTGTCTCTTACTTGTGTAGATCCCTTAGATCCTTAAGGATCAGCAACTCTGGATAGAATTAAGCTAATAGAACTTAACAGCTGTAATCGTATAAAAGTAGTCTCTGTCCAATTTCAGGCTGATGACATGTTTTGTATTTATTTTGTGTTTTGTTAACATTCATTATACTCTATTATATAATTAAATAGAAGCATAGTGACCCCAAAATTTTTATTCTTTCTAAAAATGATTTTAAAATATATACATACTTGATTTCAGAGAGAAACATCAATGATGAGAATCATTGATTGGCTGCCTCCTGCACGCCCCCTACTGGGGACTGAGCCTGCAACCCCTTATGTGCCCCAACCAGGAATCTGGCTCATAGGTGACTCTCAACCACTGAGCCACACAAGCTGGACCTAAAAAATTATTTTAACCCTTTGTGGGGTTAAATGTTATTTTTGTAATTCAAACAATCTGGTCCAAATTAATTGACGGGATTGAATGTTAAACTTTTTAATGTTCTTATTGCTCGAGGTTGGACCTGCTCCTAACACCTGGTCTGTCGAGTCAGCCTCGAGGTTGGACCGAAAAGGGTTAAAACTCTCATTGGCTTCTTGAAACATTCTAGAAAAACATATTTCTATTTTAATGAGTGTAATTTATATAATAAGAGCCTAAGCGACCCTTACAGCAGAACGACCGGTCATTGTGCTCCCACAGGGGGAGCGCTGCTCAGCCCGAAGCTAGGCTCACAGCTGGTGAGCGCAGCAGCGGTGGCAGGAGCCTCTCCTGACTCCGAGGCAACACTAAGGAGCAGTGAGCAGGTGGGCAGTAAGGAGTATAAGGGATCCTGGACTGCAAGAGGGCTCAGGCTGGGCTGAGGGGGGGAACACCCACGCCCCCACCCCCCCCCCACCCCCCCGCATGAATTTCATGCACCAGGCCTCTAGTTAATAATAATTTTATGTGGATAACTATATCAGAATTTAATTACTAATAATTGTTATTTCACATAAAAAATTTTAGTGTCACATGCTAACTAGGTAGACCTAGGACATGAAATATTTAATCTTTAAAAATTATGTTTTATATCAATTGTGTCTAAAAATCATTTATGATCATGGAGTTTACCGTAATCAGTTATAACCATAAAATTTCAGAATTAGTAAAAAAGCAAGCAACTTGACTTATTCTGAAATCTTTAAGTGAAACTTCTCTTTCTTATAAATGTAATATGTTCCTCAGGAAAGGGTAAGAGGTGGGTGAATATTAAGACTATCTCTAACTGGTAATTTTGACAATGAAATATACTTACCTAGAACATTTGTCTCAATTTTGGCTGTGCTTAAATCACCAGGAGAGTTTTTTAGACACACTAGTGCTGGAGGCCTACTTCAGTCCAATTAATTAGAGCCTATGTGTGAACTGTAGGCATTAGTACTTTTTAGATGTTTAAGATTATTGTACAGGTGGGGTTAAGAACCACTGACCTAAAGCTTGAAATGTTGTGTTTTTATTAAATTTCCAAATTTAGAATTTTTTGATAATCCTCACCCAAGGACATGTCCATTGATTTGAGAGAGAGAGAAAGAGAAACATAGATTGGTTGCCTCCCATATGCACCCTGACCAGGGATTGAACCTACAACCCAGTTATGTGCTCTGTCCAGCAGTTGAACCGGTGACCTTTCACGTATGGGATGATGCTCCAACCAACTGACCCACACTGGCCAGGGCTGGATTTTTTTGACTAACATTGCTGAATTGATTTTTTTTTTAATGCATAAAAAGCACATAACATCAAATGTATAATTTAATCATTTTTAAATGTACAGTTTAATAGTGTTAAGTATGTTCATTGGTGTGAAGTACACAGATCTCCAGAACTTTTTTATATTACAAAAGTAAAATTGTATAGCAAAACAACTTCCCTTTTCCCCCACCCTCCACTTCCAGACCCTAGATAACCAGCATTCTATTTTTTGTTTTTATGACTACTTTATACCTCATATAAATGGAATCATACCATATTTACTTTTTTTGTGTGTCTGGCTTATTTAACTTAGCCAAATGTCCTACATATTGTAGAATATGACAGGATTTCCTTCCTTTCTATGGGGTGAATAATAGCTTATTGTGTGTGTGTGTGTGTATACCACATTTTGTTTATTCATCCATGTGTTGATGGGCATTTGAATTGCTTCCACCTCTTGGCTGTTGTGAGGAGTGCTGCTGTAAATATGAGCATGCAGATATCTCTGCAGTAGCCTCCTTTCAATTCTTTTGAGTCCATACCCAGAAGTGGGATAGTTAGATCATTTGGTAGTTCTCTTTTAATTTTTTGAGGAACTTCAGGTTCTTCCATAGAGGTTGCAGCATTTTATAGTCCCATCAATAGTGCAGAAATGTTCTAATTTCTTCATATCCTCACAGACACTTGTTTTTTTGATAGTAGCCATTATGATGGGTGTGAGCTAATATCTTACTGTTTTGATTTACATTTCTCTGATGATTAGTGATATTGAGCATCTTTTTATATGCTTATTGGTCATTTGTATATCATTGGAGAAATATCTCTTCAAGTCTTTTGCTCACTTTTTAATAGGATTTTATTTTTTGTTGTTGAGTTGTAGGAGTCCCTATATATTCTGGATGTTAACCCCTTACCAGATGTATAATTTGTAAATATTTTCCCCCATTCTGTACATTGCCTTTTCACTCTTTTGATTCTGTCTCCTGTTTTGATGCAACAAAGTTAAGTTTGATGTAATTCCATTTGTCTGTTTTTGTTGCTTATCCTTTGATGTTATATCCAATGAATCATTGCCAAATCCAGTGTCTTGAAACTTTTCCCCTTTGTTTTCTTCTAGGAGTTTATATTTTTAGGTCTTACATTTAGGTCTTTAATCCATTTGGAATGTTTTATATGGTGTAGGTAAGATAAGAGTGCAACTCTATTCTTTTGCATGCGGATATCCTTTCCCCAGCACCATTTGTTATAAAGACTGTCCTTTTTCCATTGTGTGGTCTTGGCACCCTTGTTGAACATCTACATGTGAGGGTTTATTTCTGAGCTTTCTATTTTATTGCATTACCTATATGTCTATCTTTATGCCAGTGCCATACTGTTTTGATTACTGTACCTTTAAGTGTGAGACCTCCAACTTTGTTCTTTTTTGAAATTGTTTTGGCTATTTGAGGTCCTTTGAGATATAATTGTAGGATAAATTTTTCTATCTCTGCAAAAAATGCCATTGTGACTTTTATAGGGATAATATTGAATCTGTAGATTGCTTTTGGTAGTTGTAACTCTTAACATTATTAAGTCTTCTAATCTATGAGCTTGGGATCTTTCTATGTACTGTGTCTTTAATTTTTTTAACAGTATTTTATAGGATCCAGTGTATAAATTTTTCATCTTCTTGGTTAAAGTTTATTCCTAAGTATTCTCTCTGCTGTTATTGTAAATGGAATTTTTTAAATTTTCTTTTCAGATTGTTCATTGACTAGCTACTGAAGGATAAAAATCATAAAACTTTTAAAATAAATCTGGCAAGCTCTAAAAGAGGGAGCCTTTGATGTGGTATTATAAGTCTAAAGAAAGACATGTTCTGGATTGGAGCAAAGTAGAGAAAGATATGGAAGAAAGGGGAGGAGAGATAAAGCAGTTGAAGAGAAATGGACAAGGGAGGATGGGATAGGTTCTCAATTGAGTATTAGAATGTAATCTACTTTTGATCTATTTGAATCATGAGCTTCAGAATACGTATTATTTTCCTTTTAAAATACTTCTTCAGGAGGTACCAGAGAGGCATTTATAAACTTTGTCTTCAGTCTTTATACTTTTTGTCTTCACTGCTATAAACTTGTTCTAATTAGATATACTAGTCAAATGAGATTTTGTTTTTTCTCCTCTTACCACTGTATAAAGCTGGAAATTAGAAGATTCCATTATTCTGGTCCTGGTTCTGTTGTTAACTGGCTTTATGAACCTAGGAAGTCACTTGCCTTCTGTGAGCCTCAGTTTACTCATCTGCCAAATCTTGGAGCTGGACAAAATGACCTATATGGAAATATTCTGTATTTCTTTGAAATCAGTTTTGCCCTAAGTATGGCAGTGGTTTCCCATGTTAAAAAACAAACACAACTATGCTTTTGAAATTTATATTACCACATATTCTCTTAAATATCAAGTTAGCACAGAAATTATTTTGCACAATCTGTCATTCTAACTTACTTGCTGCTATTTGAGATTTTAGGGACTGTTTGCAGTTCTCCTGTTAAGATTGTTATCAGTTTTTTTTAATACTTGGCACCTGTAAATAATTTTTTGCATGATCTTCAGAGTTCATTGATTATGAATTATTGTGGGAGTATTTGAAATAATTCCCAGACTTTGTATCAGAGTTTCCTTTTGAGAGAACTATTGTATTAGGAAACTAAAGCTGTTTTTTCAAGTGTGTGATTTATTTATAGCTAGGATAGTTTTATTTTAACTTTACTTAAAGTTTTTATTTAAAACCTTTACACATTTTGCTTTGATAGTGAACTACAATTAACCCTAATAGGATCATGTGATACTGAAGAAAGAAAAGTAATGCCATGTATATGTAAGACATATAGTCAGAGGTACCAGAGAGTTAGGCATTTATAAACATTGTCTTCAGTCTTTATACTTTTTGGTTTAGTTTAATGTAAAGATTATAGAGTAGCAGGTACAAAGGTCTAGTTATCAAGAAAAAGATGAAATTTGGCATAGCTTATATGGTCATGGTTTAATACTGAGGAGCATTGATCATACTATCTTATAGACACTAGAGGGTAGCAAAGAATAAAGAAGGGAAGAGAATCTCTCATTTTTCATCTTCTAATGTGCAAATTACATACTAGACATATCTTCCAGTATGTTCATAAGTAGTTAAATTGTGTGTTTTATTTAAAGGGCATTTAAAGTTTTATTACTAAAAGCCTTCCAAAGGTTTCAAGTTGGCCATCACCAAATAAATTTTTCAATATGATTTTCATCATGGTAAAGAAAACGTTAGGGAAAAATTTAAACTTGTATTTGTTAAAATTTAAATTCTTCAAAAATAGAAAAAAAATGAAATTCTTATTTTTAGTGGATCAAATGAGCAGTAGGAAATTAAAAGAATAAAATGTATGATGCTTAAGTGGTACTTAAGCAAATGTTGAGGTTTATTGATTGATGTTTAAAAAAATAACAGAAGTTCTAGCAGACTCCCCCCACCTTTTAATTTATTTTTATGTCTTAATTTGTTCTAAAACACTTATTAAAGCAAGATAGACTTCAATCATTAGTACTGAAACACAATTTTAGTTGGATCTCATTTCCTAGAGTATCCAAACATCCTTTTGTGATTGTCTATATAGTATGTAATGCCCTAGTACTGCAAATTTCTAAGGATGCTAACTCCTGGTATTCAAGAATAAATGAGGGGGGAGGGGGGAGTTGTAAGGATGGAGTAGTATAATTTTAATAACATTGACCATTAGAATTTAATGTGAAATTATTTTATCATCAAGAAGTTAATTCACCTCATTCTAAATGGTACTCTCAGGGGCAAAAAGTATTTAATGCAATTTTTAAATGTTAGCTATATAATATCATTTTACTTATAAGGTCAAGTATTTTGTTATAACCATGTAATAGTAATAGTTGATTGCAAAGAAGGGTTGGGGTAGCTCCTGTGCTTTAAAAAAATATTCCTCTTAAGTATTATATTGCAAACGAATTATTACCAAATGTTAATGGGTAGTTTCTATGCTTTAAAAAAAAAATACTCCTTATAAGTATTTTATTGCAAATGAATTATTACCAAATGTTAATGGGTAGTTCCTATGCTTTAAAAAAATATACTCCTTATAAGTATTTTATTGCAAATGAATTATTACTAAATATTAATAATATATTATGTCTTGTTTTTTAAAGTGAATGAATTTTTAGCTTTTGAGGGTCCCATCTTGTTGGATATGAGAATTAAACATCTAATCAAAACAAATCAGTTAAGTCAAGCAACTGCTCTAGCAAAGCTGTGTTCTGACCATCCAGAGATTGGTACAAAAGGTAGTTTTAAGCAAACTTACCTTGTCTGTCTTTGCACATCATCACCAAATGAAAAGTTAATCGAGGAGGTGAGTATATTTTCTTCTGTTAGTAATTCTTTTTTAAACCGAAGAAACTTTTAAGTTAGATTAGAATGCTTTGACTTCCCTTTGTCTTAATGAGGGACCATTGTTAATCTTATCTTTGGTATGCTCTTGGATAGTGATTCTAAACAACTTTCAGAATTATAATGTAAAGTAATTTTATCTAGCTTTGGTTGAAATAATTTGGATCTTTTAACTGCTTTGGCTGAAGTATGGGAAAGGTAGTGGTGACTTAACAGTTTAATAGAATTTTTATTATTTGTCAGCATTTGGGCCTTAACGTAGTTTTACCTGACTTCCAGATATTTGCAGATCTATTTTAAATTAAAATAACTTTATAGAATTTATATGACTTCCCCCAGGAGTATTTTTTCTGTTTTTAATGTGTATAAGAAACATTTCATTTAATATTATATCTCTCATGAGAGCTAGATGTCTATACCTCTTCCTAATTATATGTAAAAATAAATTTTATATTTGCTTATTAATGTAAAACTATTTTCTTTGTGACACATGACTTTTTTTCCTCCTCATTTCATGTAAAGCATAGTATTCATGTATTTTTATGTTTTATATTAAAGAATTCTGAGAGTAGAATCATGGTTCAAATGGAAATTTTGCATTTTGGGTGACTCATAATTCCAAAGTGAATGAAGTTGAAGGCAGTTGTCAGGGAATTAAATGTTGTTCAAGAAATAGGGAATATGTATTGAAAGGATATGTATTTAGATAAAACTAATATGTTAGACAGTATTGTGTGAGAATATAATGTGTACAAGTGTCTTGTATCTCTGATATAGGTATCCTTTAGCTCCAGAACAAAAGAGAGGAGAACAAAGGGATTGTGGGACAAACTTAAAGATATATAAATGGAAAAGTTGAGATTTAAGACAGAGGACATTTAACAGAGTATGCATGATCAGCTGAGTAGACAGAGATTTCAAACAGAAAGCTGAATGCCCATATGCAGTTAGAGGTTGTATTTGTAATGGACCAAGATTAGATATAAGTCTGTTGTGTATAGCAAGGATAATGAGGATACTGAGAAGAGTGATGTCAGGTAATTTCTGAGCTGGATGGAGTAGAGCAAAGGGTTCTAGCTTAGGAAATTATACCATTAATTTGAACATTGGCTCATCTATAGATTTTTTTTGTTGTTGCTATTTTTATCTCAGGTAATTGGCTTTTTAATCACTGTATAGCAAAACAAAATAGAAGATTGAAGTTTTCTTATTAGTTCAGAATAACTATGTAGACAAGTTAATAGGCTGAAGTATAAAGTTTCTTGAGAAAGTCTTTGATATGTGTGTAACGTTTTTTAAATTCTTAAATTAGTTATTATGCTGCTACATAAAGCTTTTATCTGTTCAGTCCCTGCCCTAAGTCATTCTGTCTATTGGTCCTTCCTTCCTGTAGCAATTTTTATTTAGTGAATGATGTGTGCTAAGCACCGGGATGTGGGGAAGCAGGGGGAGGGGAGAGTTAAAGGTGAGTAAGGCATAGGCTCTGCCCTAAAGAGCATCCCATCCCTTCTAGCAGAAAACTATCTAAACATAGGGCTGTTGGGTTAGCTTTGAAGTCCTATTTGAAGTTGAAGACTATGAATTTGTAATCTCCAGGAAAATAATTTTATGTTTTTAGCTGTTTTAAATTAAAAAATTATGCAATACTGAACCTAAATTAAATTCCCTTTTGGTTTAATTATCCTGAGTTGAGTAGCAGCAGCTCAGCCTACTCTGGGAGACCCTAAAGAAAATTCTCTATGTGGACTCTGGGTAGTTCTGATGTCATATGAAATGATTTTATTTTTCCTTCTCCTGTTAAGCAGGAAGAATTAAGACATTCCATATTCTTTTTTAAAAAAATATATTTTTATTGATTTCAGAGAGGGAGGTAGATGGAGAGAAAAATAGAAACATCAATGATGAGAGAGAATCATTGATCAGCTGCCTCCTGCACACACCACACTGGGGCTCGAGCCCACAACCCATGCATGTGCCCTGACTGGGAGTCAAACCATGACCTCCTATTCATAGGTTGACGCTCAACCACTGAGCCACGCCGGCCGGGCCATTTCATATTCTTGAACAGAATTTACTAAAGTCTCTGTACCCTACCCCAGAAACAAAACTAGATCACATAATACAGGACAGAATTTCTGTGTAAGTCTACACATTTTCTTGTTAAAAGTACCTTTTTGCTTAGAGATTGATTGATTATTCTTTTATATTTCTGTTACAAACATAGAAACTTTTTCTTCATTGTTTTATGTGAAGTAAATTTTCTTACTATTTCTGCCCGAAGTAAAGGTAGTCACTTTGGAACAATTGTTCCCGTCAGAATAGGTATGCTTGCTCTCTTACATGACCTACTTCATTCATTTACTTTACCTGTCTGGTTTTTGTAAGCATTTGAGATTTTTATCCATTCCTTAGAGTATGGTGGAAATAGATTTTGGAAAGACTCAACTATACCTTGGATCTATAATCCTTTTGCAGAAATCCTTATCGAAGTGAGCCAGTAGGCAAGGGATTGACTATTTTCCAGGACCCTTTCAATGTGATAAAAATAGCAGCTAGCCCTGGCAGAGGAGTTGCTGCTGAGGGAAATTAGTATCTATCTGGCATCTCTGGAAGGAATGAGTTTTGGCCTGGATTCTTGGGTTAGGTATAAAAACAAAGTTAGCAGTGTTCATTTTAAATCCAGTATTTTATTGTTTTTTTCTTGTTAACGTTAACATAGAAATTTGAATAGTAAAATCCTCTATCTTGTGTCTTTCTAGCCAACTTTTCCTCAGTTAATACTCCCCAAAATAATCACTAAGTTTGAAATTTGATATATAACCTTTCTGACATTTTTTTTGTGTATATGTATACATATTATATACTTTACATATTAAAACATACATATACACATCCTGGATGCTAGTCACTTTTCACCTCTTATTATGGACATCTTTCCATGTTATTCCATATAGATTAATCTAATTTTTTCTCATGGCTGCATAATTTCATATTACGGATTTGTAGTATATTTAAGGCACTGGGGAACATTTAAATTGTTGGCTTGTACATACAACCTTTCATTCTTGTCAGGGGTGTACTGGTAGAGTAAATTTCTAGAAGTGATAAATTGCTGGATCAAAGCATCTACACATTTTTAAAAATATATATTTTATTGATTTTTTTTTACAGAGAGGAAGGGAGAGGGATAGAGAGTTAGAAACATCGATGAGAGAGAAACATCAATCAGCTGCCTTCTGCACACCCCCTAACTGGGGATGTGCCCGCAACCAAGGTACATGCCCTTGACCGGAATCGAACCTGGGACCCTTTAGTCCGCAGGCCGACGCTCTATCCACTGAGCCAAACCGGTTAGGGCCATCTACACATTTTAAATTTATACACAACCATACTGTCATCCAAAAAAAGATTGTGCCAATTTATTCTCCCATAAGTAGTATATGAAATTTCTTCTTTCCTAATACTAGAAGGTTATCCATCTTTTAAATCTTTGCTAGCCTGAGAGTTAAAAAAATAAAAAATAGGAGCCCATTTTTTGATTTTATGTTTCCTAACTTCCTTTATGGATGGAAAACAATTTTATTTTGATAAGTAAAAGACTATTTTTGAAATGTAATTAGAGCAAATACATTTTAAAAGTACACTTGGTAAAAGTAGATAATAAAGTATTGAAGTGTTGCATATTTTTTGAATACCTGGCATAAAGAGCCATATTAAAACAAAAATTGTTCACATTTTTTAAATGATTTTTTTGCTATATAAACAGATTTAGCATAGTATGTCTTTAACAAACTTCAATCTAATTGGCTTTAAGTATTTTATTCAGAATTCTAAATTTCCTGGTATTTAAATTTTTGCTCACTTTAAAAAAATATATTTTTACTGATTTCAGAGAGGAAGAAAGAGGGGGAGAGAGAGAGAGAAACATCAGTGATGAGAGAGAATCATTGATTGGCTTCCTCCTGCATGCCCCCTACTGGGATTGGGCCTGCAACCTGGGCATATGCCCTGACCAAGAATTGAACCAGTGACCTCTTGTTTCCTGGGTTAATGCTCAATCACTGAGCCACACCTGGCCAGGCAACTTTTTCTCACTTTTCAAAGCAGTAGAGAAGAGTTGGTAATCTCTACCTTGGATTTAAAAAATAATTCTTAGACATTGATGGCTATATTTGACATGTATTTCACCACAGTTTTAACTCAACCATTCATTAATTTAATTATGGTTTCATTTCCTCTGCCATTCTCTTTAGTGTCACTTTTTAAAAATAGGGCCATGTAGTGGCAAATCAGGGATTTAATAAAGGCTATCAAGTACACAGTACAAATTGTCTTCTTAGTATACCTATAAAAAGTGATGTGTTTCACCCTAACCGGTTTGGCTCAGTGGATAGAGCGTCGGCCTGCGGACTGAAAGGTCCCAGGTTCAATTCCGGTCAAGGGCATGTACCTTGGTTGCAGGCACATCCCCAGTAGGGGGTGTGCAGGAGGCAGCTGATCGATGTTTCTCTGTCATCGATGTTTCTAACTCTCTATCCCTCTCCTTTCCTCTCTGTAAAAAATCAATAAAATATATATTTTTTTAAAAAAAGTGATGTGTTTCTATATTATTGAATATAGCAAATGTTTCAGTTGGTATATTGTATATCTACTTATACAAAAACCATGGGTGGTGTTCATCACAACCATCAGAATCGCGACCAAAGGGAAGGAAGTCGGTCCTGAAGGGGTTGTCTTGGCAACGGCTGCTCCCTCCCCTGAGCTGTTTCCAGTGAAGGCGGGGTTTGAGGCAGGAACCGCCCTCGGAGCATGGACCCACTGAATCCTGGGTCGCTTTGCCAAGGGCTGCTCCCTCCCCAGCTGTTTCCCAGAGCTGTTTGGGTGTAACATCAAGCCAGAAGCTCAACTAAGCAGAAGTCAGTTAGTCCTCCAGGGGTTTCTTGGCAACAGCTGCGCCCGCCCCCAAGCTGTTTCCTGGAGCTGTTTCCTGTGAGGGCGGGGTTTGAGGCAGGAACCTGGCCTCGGAGCATGCACCCACTGAATCCTGGGTCGTTTTGCCAAGGGCTGTGCCCTCCCCAGCTGTTTCCCGTGTGGCCTAAGGGAAGAACCCACCCTCAGAGCACCAGGAGCGCCCAGCAGCAGTCAGTTCTGGGTTGCTGAGGTGGAGGCCACGACGCAGTAGAACTCTGGGTCTGGCCCAACAGGGGGCATGGCCGACCTTCAAACCAGACCCTGACAGTAGAAAGGAGGGAACCCTATTCCTCACAGAATACGCTGTTGGATAGCTTGCTGTCAGTGGCCTGCCAGCCAGGAACCCCATTCTCCTGCACCCTGGACCCTGACAGGGGGGAGGAGGGAGCCCCTTTCCTTACAGAATCGACAGGTGGCCAGTTTGCTGTCAGGGGCCTGCCAGCTAGCAATCCTATTCACCTGCACCCTGGCCCCTGACAGCAGGGAGGAGAGAATATGTTTAAAGACCAACTATTGGAACAAAGTACCTCTAAAGCCAAAAGAAGCCATTGTTGGCGACAGAATAGAGAGTTAGAAACATCGATGAGAGAGAAACATCTATCAGCTGCCTTCTGCACACTCCCCAATGGGGATGTGCCTGCAACCAAGGTACATGCCCTTGACCAGAATCGAACCCGGGACCCTTGAGTTCACAGTCCGATGCTTTATTCACTGAGCCAAACCAGTTAGGGCAATTAATTCCCTTTTAATGTGCACAAATTTCATGCACTGGGCTACTAGTATGAGAATAAATCTGTAGAGGCTATCGTAAATATATACAAGTATATGTTAAATTACTAAGTGTAAGCTAATGCAGGTAATATCATTAGGAAAATAAATTTATTTCCTTATATATGATGTACACATTTTACATCATTTGAACATTTAGCAAGAATGGCTTAGGTTTTAGAACAGCGGTTCTCAATCTGTGGGTCGTGACCCCTTTGGGGGTCGAACGACCCTTTCACAGGGGTCGCCTAAGACCATCGGAAAACACATATATAATTACATATTGTTTTGTGATTAATAACTATGCTTTAATTACAGTGGGGCCTTGACTTACGAGTTTAATTCGTTAAGGAGCTCATTAACTCAAATTACTCTATCAACTCAATGCAAAAAATTGGCCGGGAGACAGCTGGTATCTCAAAAAACTCATTAGTCGGGACACTCGTAAGTCAAGGCCCCACTGTATGTTCAATTTGTAACAATGAAAATACATTCTGCATATCAGATATTTACATTACAATTCATAACAGTAGCAAAATTACAGTTATGAAGTAGCAACGAAAATAATTTTATGGTTGTGAGTCACCACAACATGATGAACTGTATTAAAGGGTCGCAGCATTAGGAAGGTTGAGAACTACTGTTTTAGAAGATTAAAAAGAAATAATCAGAATTAAAGTAAATCAGAGTTTTAAGATAAAAGAATTGTTGTTAAACCTGAAAATGTAAAAATCAATATTTAGCAATAAAGGGCCTCAGTGTGCTTGTGCCTGTGGAATTCTGGCAAGTGCAGAGACTTTGAAACTAGACCTGGATTGAAATCTTGATTCTGCCACTAATTAAGCATGTACCTTTGAGCAAGTAACTTTACCTCTCTGAACCTTATCTCTAAAATGAAGTTGTAGTATCTGCCAGGCAAACTACTGTGCTGACTAGCAATGCTGTTTAAGAAGCTGGCATTAATAAATGAATAGTATCTGTTATTGTTGTTATTGCCATCTATGAAAAAGTAAAAACAAAACAAAAAAACCACACACTCACACACACACACACACACACACACACAGCTCATGGGTTGATTTCCTAACATTTTTATCTGCATGGGTGTGCCAGGATAATTGTTTAAAGTTAATACAGCTTTTAATAAAAGATACTGTGATAAAAAAAAAAAAAGTAGGTCTTTGATGTCAGTCAGACATAACTTAATTTGTGGTATTACCACTTAACTAACTGTGGTAACTTGGGTAAATTACATAATTTATTTGACCCTCACATTCATTATGTATAAAATGTTAATATCAGCCCTGACTGGTTTGGCTCAGTGGATAGAGTGTCAGCCTGTGGACTCAAGGGTCCCAGGTTCGATTCCGGTCAAGGGCATGTACCTTGGTTGCGGGCACATCTCCATTGGGGAGTGTGCAGGAGGCAGCTGATCGATGTTTCTCTCATCGATGTTTCTAACTCTCTATCCCCCTCCCTTGCTCTCTGTAAAAAATCAATAAAATATTTTTTAAAAACGTTAATATCAACCTAGTGGAAAAGTTGTGATTAAATATAATGTATATAATCTCTGACAATGCATTTAATGTTGTAGGTATTTGAAAATATTGGTTGTATAAATATATACATGTGTGTATATATATACATATACATATATATATATATATTGTTCAGCCCTTTTTGTTTGTTAGTTTGTTTAAGTGGAGTAACTTTGTAAGAAAGAGGCAGACAGAGGACCAGTGGAAAGAACACTGCACCCAGGAGTTTCAACACTTAGGTTTCAGTCTTAACTCTGCCATTAACTTCATGCTTAACTTTAAGAAATTATTGTTGTTAAACACAGACAAGGAATTGGGTCTTTTCTTGTCGTAGTGTTTTCTAGCCCAATTTAATATATAAAGTGGAACCTCTGAATCTATCTCCAGGTAACTTTTGTCCTCATTATCAAAGGTCAACTACAAGATACTCTCATCTCCAGTTAGACACTTGTTCAATCCTAAATGCATTACATTTTACATTTAGACACACACACACACACACACACATTTAAAAGTTGAAGGGGAGAGATAGAAGATCTACTAAGGAGGGACATTGTTACCTCTGTGGTACATGGGTGCTAATGGTCTGTATCTTCAGTTAAGTTGTACGTGTTGGAATTAGTCTTTCTATTCTGTGGAACACCAGTGATTTCTCATTGCATGCTATTTGTTACATCCTTGTCTTAGAGCAGATGCTTGTGGAAATCTTAGGTAAATTTTGTTTGTTTTATGTAGTATATCGTTGTAATGAGGTACTAAATTTTAATTTAAGGAGCAATAGATTTAAGTGCATAATTAAATGAAGCAAGTTGCCATCATCTAGGTATTATACCTTTGCATGCATGACTGTTGACGAGCTTTGAGATGGAATAATTGTATATGAAAAGAAAAAAACTAGAGATTTATAGAAAACTGAGGTGAGCTTAATTTAAAAGTGTTACATCTATATAAAATGTTTTATACTTTATTCCCTCAGATGAATAAACACTTTTTTTATTAGTCTATATCCAGTATATCTTTCTGTATATTTCTGCTAATTCTAATGCTTTTTAAATTATGGATAAAGGGGTAAAATATAAATACTGCAGCTTTACTTTCTCAGTATCATAAATGTGACTTAATGGGTAGAGAGAGTGCTTATAATTAGCATTAGTTATTTATATATAAATGCATGCTTGTAAAGTTCTTGAAAATAGTTGGTTTTCTGGCTTGAAGAAAGATTATTTCTTTAAACTCTAGCCTAGAAATGACAAATTACGAATTGATAGTGGTTGAGTTAATGTGGTTTTACTGATGAAAATGATCTGTAAATGTTTAATGAAAATTTGCAAGTATATTACTATATATCTTAATATAATACCATTTTATGGAATATTTCTATATCCTTTTTCTAGATTTCAGAAGTTGATTGCAAAGATGCACTAGAAATGATCTGTAACTTGGAATCTGAGGGTGATGAAAAAAGTGCCCTTGTTTTATGTACTGCATTTTTGTCACGTCAGCTCCAACAAGGAGAAATGTATTGTGCTTGGTGAGTTGCTTTTCTTTTATAAAGAGAAGTTTGTTAAATAAGAATACAAGATAGGTTGTGAGAATTCAGATAACTTAAGAGCGTATTTTTAAAAATCTTTTTTAAGTCTTATCAAGACGAAAAGCTTATTTTCAGATACTAAGTGCTGTTTAAAGTGATTATCAAGTAGTTCATACTACAACTTCAAAAACTTTTTGTATTAAGGACCACACAACTCCTTAAAATACCAGTAATGATCACATAATGATCCATATTGATGAGAAAGTTTTTAATGTTGAAAAATGAAAGGTTTATTTTGTCTAATGCCACAATAAATAATTCCTCACATATTTATACAGCCTATGATTGTCTATTTTTTTCCTCTGCATAGTGCACACTTTTAACTCTATGAAACTGTTAGTCATTTATGTATGGAAATATAGTTCTTTTTTTTTTTCTATGAGAGCTCATTTTACATCACTGACTTCTTCAGTGCACATTTCTTTATATATGGTACATTTCCAAGTGGGCAAAGGCTGTTATATTTAGTCCGTGGGAAGGGGAGGAGGGAAAGATGCAGCAACAGAAAACTTCAGTTAACTCAAAAAACTTTAAGATCAGCTATCATAAATTAGTGCTAAAATTGACCATTTATCTGGTCAGTCAGCAGCATTGATAATCTTTATTGTTGTTTTGCTATTATAGGAATAAAAAAGAAAATTTAGTTTATAGAATTCTGACATTTACGAATGTGTTCCAAGTGGCACATGGCATACAAATAAGTATAGAGCAGGCAAGTTAAATAAATGGTTGTGTAATCAAAGATATATAATGCATAATTATAAAGGTTTTCTGAGCAGTTGAGCTTTGTTATGAAGGAAAATTATATATGCAATATAGAGAAAACTAATATAAAAGTCAGGTAGATTCTTAAGAGAATAGATGACGTATTTATTGAGGACAAGTAAATTTTCTATATAATAAGTATCAGTGATGACTAATAAATTATTATATTGGTTTTCTAAATTATCTAAGGTTATATATGAAAAGTGAAAGCAGTCTTATTATAAGACCTTAAGTAGAAGTAAGACAAAACAGAAGTTTTTGTTTAGAAACACTGTTTAAGACAAGCAGTTGAGAATGGCTTGGGAGCTGAATGGTGAGGGCAGAGTTGGGGAGAATGAAATCCTATATAATAAAGTGGTAATATGCAAATTGACCCTCACACCATAACGCCACCACAAGAATGCGGCGTGCACAGTGGGGGCAGTGCCGGCGGCCGCTTCACGTGGCTACTGCCAGGGTTTCTGCGGTCCCGTGCGTGCCATGGAGGTAGGGCCCGGCGGCTGCTGTGCATGGGGGGGTGGGGGGTGTCTGGGTCTCACATAATTTCACGCTACAGGTCACTAGTAGCAGTATAATAGTCCAGCTGGGAGGCTATGAAGACTTCCTTATAGATGTAGGGTGTAGTGAAAGAAACATAAGGTAACAGTGTTGGGGGTAGTAAAAAGCAGAGGCTGATAGGGTCAGTGACAATGATGCATTAAGTTAGAAAGATGGTGAACTGTAAAGAATGTTAATCATCTTTTTCATATATTAAGTTTCAGGTTTCAGAAGAGATCAAAGTGGAGAAGTCTTATAAAGAAATAGGTGAAAGTGTTAAAGACTGGAGAGACAGATTTTGAAGTCCTCAATATATAGTTTAAAATCCAGAAATGAGCAAGTTATTCAAGTGGGTGGTGAAAAGATCAGAGTTCCTAGGAGTGGAAACTGAGGAAATGCTAATAGGAAGGCCTGTATTGAGGAGAATACTTGGTGAAAGAAGATTTTTGTGGAAGTTAACCACGGAGGAGAGAAGAGAAATAGAATGATAGGTAAAAGGGAGAAAAATTCACAACTTGAGTAAGATTATTTTCTATGAAAAATACATTGTAATTGCATTTGAATATATTTCAAAGTTCATTTTTTAAAATTTCTATTTTTTTTCACTGCTGAGACACAGGATAGTTACTTATTTCCAGGTTCTGTGTCACAGATTCGTAACATTTATCTAATGATAATTTATTTGAAATTTAATTGACCAATTAAATGGGTCAATTTTAAACTTAAGGTAAAAGATAAAAATTAAATGCCTTTTAAAAACCATTATACCATCGGTGTATTATATATATATATACATATACACGTACATATACACTAGAGACTTGGTGCACGAAAATCATGCACTCAGGGGTGGAGGTCCCTCAACCCACCCTGTGCCCTCTCACAGTCCAGGAGCCCTCAGGGGATGTCCAACTGACGGCTTAGGCTGTGCTCATCAGCCATGAGCCCAGCTTCTGACTGAGCAGCACTCCCTCTGTGGGAGCGCACTGACCACTAGGGGGCAGCTCCTGTGTTGAGCGTCTGTCCCCTGATGGTCATTACATGTCATAGTGACCGGTCATTCTGCCCTTTGGTCGATTTGCATATTAGGGTTTTATTATATACTAGAGGCCTGATGCATGAAAATTCTGCAAGGGGCTCATCCCCTGCTGCCATGGCGGCCACCTCCTCTGCCTCGGCCCCAGCCTCCATGGCTTCGTCCAGAAGGGCGTCCGGTCTAATTAGCATATTATGCTTTTATTATTATAGATTATTTGCATATTAGGGTACACACATTTTGTATTTCTTATTAAAATTCAGATGTGGCTCAAAGTTACCATTTATTTAAATTATTTAAATGTCAGGTACTTTCCTAGTAAAAGGCAGTGCTTTTCTCTCTGAGATTGAAAAATAATAATAAAATGGTAAAGTATATCCTGATTTTATTTAGTCTTAGAAATTTGAGATTTTTATTTTGCTTTTAAGCTTACTTATACCTCTAGAATTCAAATATAAAATCAATTTTAATTTCAAGTGTAATGACTGCATTGTCATAGTCCAAGTTTATTACCTTATTGCTCCAACTTATTTTTATACATTTTTAGGGAACTCACTCTCTTTTGGAGTAAATTACAGCAGAGAGTAGAGCCATCTATACACGTGTACCTGGAAAGATGTCGTCAACTTTCTTTGTTAACCAAGACAGTATATCACATTTTCTTCCTGATTAAAGTTATTAATTCAGAGGTAAGAATAATCAAGGTATCTTTTCTTAATTCAAAATACATAAATTATCTTTAATAACAGTCTTATTTTGGCACCTTTTCCACTGATTTTTATTTCATTTAATGCTTTTGAACATTGATTTTTTTATAGTCCTTTAAAACATATGATGCAGAGAAACTTAAAAATGCAAATGAGAGCCAGGAGTTTGTTCTTAGCCTGTAGAAAAGTAACATATTTAATATTTGTAGTTTACCATTCTATAATTTTCACTGGTAGGTGTCATTCTATTTTGATAATTTGCCACGATCGAAATGTAGAGAGTATAAAGAGAAATACACAGTTGGCTTCCTTTGCCAGCCATCTGGCAGATCACATGATCTAAAAATCCTTCTACAGAACACCCAGAAATACTTGATAAAATAAAACAGTTTTTTTTTATGTACAATAACTGAGATTGCAAGGATTAGGGAGATCCCCAGGCTCAAAGTGAAGAGGAACCTGTAAAGTGGAGCAGAGAGCTTGAGCTGATGGTGGACCTCTCCTTCCTTGTGGATATTGAGATATAAGGGGTTTGAGTTTTAGTATTTACATGGGAACAGAAGAGCCATATGAGGATAGGAGATAAGATCTTGGCTCTCTCAAGTTGGAGAGTTAGAGCTAAGCTCTGTCTCTCTCCCCTCCTCCGCCAACCTGTGAAGTACTATAATTTAATTGAAAAGTAGATTAGAAAAATATTACTAACACAGATGGATGATAGGGAACCTTATGCATGTCCAACTGCACTGCGAGACAGAACAAAATGTTTCCTCTAAGAAGTTATAACCATTAGTCTACCCCCACACAGATGTGGAGTCCAGTAAAAAATATATATTAAAAAAAAATCAATGGGAAAAATACCCTTGGGTGAGGATTAACAAAAAACAACACATACACACAAAACAACTTTGTTATAAATAAAGTTGAAATCTTAACACCAAAAAAACAATAAACTACCAAAATTTTTGTTCTTCTGCATATTTAATTTTCTACGTGTAATTAAAAATTAAGTTTATAAGTAATATTCATATCATAAACTGATTATATAAGAAGTGTTTTTAAAGTTGAGTTTGAAATCACAGTTTCCCATAAGTACATGTAATTAATTAGTCCATAAGAATTTACTTAATAACCTCATTTGATAAAAGTACTGATAGCACCAGCTTAATTATGAGCCATAGAACAGAAAGCTAAGTGATACCAATTTAAAGGAGGAATAGAGACAAATAGCCCTTCCTGGCACTGGTATAGCAGCAGGCAAGCTTCTAAAAAAAATGTAAGGTTTTATCTTTGTAATCCCACTCTTTTCTGTTCCTTTCCTCTGGCTGGCTAGTATCCTTGACTCAAAGCTACCCAAGGCTTACATGCTGATATCAGTTCCCCATGTACATCCCTGTAATCCTTTCCTAGCCTTCCACAGCATTATATCTTATCATGCTTCAAAATTCTTAAATGGTTACCTATGTATTTCAAAATTAAAAATAACTAAGCATGGAATACAAAAGGGTCTTCACAATCTAACCTGTGTGTCATCTCATCTAGCTTCATCTTTTTACCTTTCCCCCTACCCAAATAGCCTACAATTCCAGGCAAACTGACCTCATCTCTCCCCACCCCTCCATATGATAAAATAGGAGTAACCTAATTGTCTACTATTATGAGTAGCCCCTAAGGCAGCGGTTCTGAACCTGTGGGTCGCGACCCCTTTGGCGGCTGAATGATCCTTTTACAGGGGTCGCCTAAGACCATCCTGCATATCAGATAGTTACATTACGATTCATAACAGTACCAACATTACAGTTATGAATTAGCAACGAAAATAATTTTATGGTTGGGTCACAACATGAGGAACTGTATTTAAAGGGCCAGAAGGTTGAGAACCACTGCCTAAGGTAACAACGATGCAAACATTTTTACTGTAAAAGTTTTCTGGCTCAAATCTATCTCAAAATAGCATAAAATAATGATTCAATTTTATGTGAAAGCCAGAGACAACCATATGGTTCCACCTCTTTCCCAATTGTTCTTTCTTCACTATCACTTATAAAAATGGGTTTTATGTTCTTGTTTTCTCCATTTTCTTTGTTTTCTTCTTCATCTTCGTGCCCTTCCTTTTCTTGAAATTAAAGTCCAGTTCAGTATACCAGCCTCCTTTCCTCACTCTTCTTTTTGGCTCACAAATCTAAGCTTCTGTTTATTAAAATATTTAGTTTTCTTCATAATCTGTGAAAATACAGACCCTGTCAGCTATTTTGACTTCTTTTCTTTCTTGCCTTTTGATCTGATACAACACATATTTCATTCTCATAAATGTGGCCACATATTTTGGCTGGCTTGTTTTTCATATATATATTCCCTTTTAAACCCATTTTATATTCATGTATCTTTCAAATGACTTACATTCATTACTGCTATCCTATCTAATAATAGACAAACATGGTAATTGACCGTACCTTCACTACACCTCCCATTGGCTAATCGGCGAGATATGCAAATTAACCACCAACAAAGATGGTGGTTAATTTGCATACGTAGGCACAAAGCCGAGAAATGAAGACTGAATGCGGCTCCAGCTGGAGCAGCGAAGGCTTGAAGGCAGCTTCGGCCAGAGCGAAGGCCTGGGTCCCAGGTGCCAGAGGAAAACCGGTGCCGGCAGCCAGGGGAAGGGAAGGCCTATTGCACGAATCTTTTCATGCAACAGGCCTCTCTAGTCTTATAATAACAGTGCAAGATGCTAATTCAAAAGGGGAAAAGTTTATTATGTCTCCTTGTACTCCTAAATCTTAAGCTGATCTGGCCATGAGGTAGGTAATTTGACATTCAGGTTTGTGATAGAACTAGAATCTCCACTATTAAGGGTCAAATAACTTTATTCTGTTAAAAGTGAAAACCTTGTTTTATTACTCAGGAAATATGAGGACATTATCATTTTGTAATTGGGTTTTGTTTCAGAAGGGTTGCAAATGCAAAGTTAGGAAATGAGATTTTTGATAAAGTTTATGCTTTTTTTATCTCTATTTTATAAGTGGGATATGAAAGGTCAGAGAAGTTAAATAACTTCCCAGTTTGCCTAGCTATTAGATAATCTAGGCTGTCAGTGCTTATGCTTTCTGTGCTATTTTGTGCAGTTCATTTTACACACACACACACCATCACCAATCCAGGCTATGGTGCAGTGCTTTATAAGGAGCATCTTTTCATGCATTGGCTATTGCAAAATTTGAGAAACCTTGATTTTAAATTATTAAATTCACAAATCTGTGTTGATTAGTGTAGATTAAGTTAATATTTCCTATTTGTTTTTTCACAGACTGAAGGTGCTGGACTTGCTACCTGTATAGAACTATGTGTAAAAGCTCTTCGCTTGGAATCTGCAGAAAATACTGAAGTGAAAATATCTATTTGCAAGACCATTTCTTGTTTGTTGCCTGATGATCTGGAAGTTAAACGTGCTTGTCAACTGAGCGAATTTCTTATTGAGCCTACAGTAGATGCATATTATGCTGTGGAAATGTTATATAACCAGCCAGACCAGAAATATGATGAAGAGAATCTTCCAATACCAAATTCTCTACGCTGTGAGCTCTTACTTGTATTAAAAACTCAGTGGCCCTTTGATCCAGAATTCTGGGACTGGAAAACCTTAAAACGACAGTGTCTTGCATTAATGGGGGAAGAAGCATCCATTGTGTCTTCAATTGATGAACTAAATGACAGTGAAGTTTATGAGAAAGTAGTAGACTACCAGGAAGAGACTAAAGAAACTTCTGTGAATGGACTTTCTGGTGGAGTTGGTGCTAATTCTGGCCTTCCTTGTGATGAAAAGCAGAAGAAGAGAGAGATAAAGCAATTAAGAGAGAGAGGATTTATATCTGCTAGGTTTCGGAATTGGCAAGCCTACATGCAGTATTGTGTGCTATGTGACAAAGAATTTCT
Source organism: Myotis nattereri (assembly GCF_964212035.1). Classification (NCBI taxonomy): domain Eukaryota; kingdom Metazoa; phylum Chordata; class Mammalia; order Chiroptera; family Vespertilionidae; genus Myotis; species Myotis nattereri. The sequence goes on from NC_138081.1 coordinate 46,240,723, forward strand.
TGGTCATAGAATAGTACGACATGCTCAAAAACATTACAAAGATGGGATTTACAGTTGTCCTATATGTGCAAAGAACTTTAATTCTAAAGAAACTTTTGTCCCTCATGTCACATTGCATGTTAAACAATCTAGTAAAGAGAGACTAGCAGCTATGAAACCATTAAGAAGATTGGGAAGGCCGCCTAAGATCACAACTACCAGTGATAATCAGAAGATTAATGCTGTAGCCAAGCAGGAACAGCGGCCTATAAAAAAGAATAGTCTTTATTCAACAGACTTTATAGTATTTAATGACAATGATGGTTCAGATGATGAAAATGATGACAAAGATAAGTCTTATGAGCCAGAAGTCATCCCAGTCCAGAAACCAGTACCTGTCAATGAATTTAATTGCCCTGTAACTTTTTGTAAAAAGGGCTTTAAGTACTTTAAAAATCTAATTGCTCATGTAAAGGGGCATAAGGATAATGAAGATGCCAAGCGCTTTCTTGAAATGCAAAGCAAAAAAGTTATTTGCCAGTACTGTAGACGCCATTTTGTAAGTGTTACTCATCTCAATGATCACTTACAAATGCACTGTGGCAGTAAACCATATATCTGTATACAGATGAAATGTAAGGCTGGTTTTAATAGTTACGCAGAGCTCTTAACCCACCGAAAGGAGCATCAAGTTTTTAGAGCAAAGTGTATGTTTCCTAAATGTGGCAGGATTTTTTCAGAAGCTTATTTACTATACGATCATGAAGCACAGCATTATAATACCTATACTTGTAAGTTCACAGGTTGTGGTAAAGTGTATCGTTCTCAGAGTGAGCTAGAAAAGCATCTGGATGATCATAGCACTCCTGAAAATGCACTGCCTCCAGAAGACCAACTTAATTCTTCTGGAGCTTCTGTTCAGCTTCCCAAAGTGAATCAGAACTCAGAAGGGACAACTGATAAAGAAAGATCTATGCTTCCTTCACAAAATAACGTTGAAAATACGTTATCAACAGATAGATGTGATGCTTGGGATAAAAGCAATGCAGAATCAGCTGTGGCCAAACAAGACCATATTTCTGCTTCTGAGCTCAGACAAGCTGATGAACCATTGTCAGATGGTTTGGAAAATCCTGCTACTACTCCTCTGCTACAGGCCAGTGAAGTGGCTGTGTCCATTAAGGTGTCCCTCAATCAGGGAATTGAGGATAACTTTGGAAAGCAAGAAAACTCAACTGTGGAAGACACTGGAGAATCACTGGTCACAAACATACATACAGTAGTTGAAGATACTTGTAATGATTTGTGTCATCCAAGTTTCCAGGAGAGAAAAGAACAGGATTGTTTTAATGAAGCCCAGATTACTCAGAATTCTTTAGTAAATTCAGAAACGCTCAAAATAGGTGGCCTTACCCCACAAAACTTAGAAAGACAAGTGAACAACTTGATGACTTTTTCTGTGCAAAATCAGACAGGATTTCAAAACAGTTTGCCAACATCCAAACTTGAATGTGGAGGTAATGTTAAAACATCGGCCAATCTTTATAATTTACCCCTTAAGACATTAGAAAGTATCACATTTGTTCCACCACAGCCCAATCTAAATAGTTCTTTAGGAACTCCATCAGTGCCTCCAAAAGCGCCAGTTCAGAAGTTCAGTTGCCAGGTTGAGGGATGTACTCGAACCTATAATTCTTCACAGAGTATTGGGAAGCACATGAAGACAGCACACCCTGACCAGTATGCTGCATTTAAAATGCAATGCAAAAGTAAAAAAGGCCAGAAATCTAACAACTTGAATGTACCAAATAATGGAAAGTTTGTTTATTTTTTGCCATCACAGGTGAGCAGCTCTAACAATGCATTTTTTACACCACAAACCAAAGCCAATGGGAATTCTACTTGTTCAGATCAGTTGCAGCCCGTCTCATCATCCATTTTTCCAGCTCAGTTAGCCAGTGTATCAACTCCATTGTTACCCTCAGTGGAAAGTGTCATAAATCCAAATTTAACTTCTCAGGATAAAAATGAACAGGATGGTAGTATGTTATGTTCCCAGATGGAAAATTTGTCTAATACTACCTTACCAGCACAAATGGAAGATCTAACCAAAACAGTTTTGCCTTTGAATATTGACAGTGGCTCAGATCCTTTTCTTCCTTTACCTGCAGAAAGTAGTTCAATGTCTCTCTTTCCTTCACCAGCAGATAGTGGAACTAATTCTGTTTTTTCCCAACTGGAAAACAATACAAATCATTTTTCCTCACAGATTGAAGGAAACACTAATTCCTCCTTTCTAAAAGGTAATGTTGAAAATGCAGTTTTTCCCTCACAAGTAAATGTTGCAAATGACTTCAGCAGCACCAGTACGCAACAATCTGCTCCTGAGAAAGTTAAAAAAGACCGTGGGCGAGGCCCAAATGGGAAGGAAAGAAAACCCAAGCACAACAAAAGGGCTAAGTGGCCTGCAATTATCAGAGATGGGAAATTTATCTGTAGCAGGTGTTACAGGGCTTTTACCAATCCCAGATCACTGGGTGGACACTTGTCTAAGCGATCTTATTGTAAACCTCTGGATGGAGCAGAAATTGCTCAAGAACTTCTACAGAGTAATGGACAGCCTTCTCTTCTTGCCAGCATGATTCTCTCCACAAATGCAATAAATTTGCAGCAGCCACAACAGTCTACCTTCAATCCAGAAACATGTTTTAAAGATCCATCATTCCTGCAACTTCTTGCTGCTGAAAATCGCTCTTCAACATTTTTACCAAATACATTTCCTAGGACTGGTATGACTAACTTTAATACAAGTGTTAGCCAAGAAGGAAGTGAAATTATTAAACAGGCTTTGGAAACTGCTGGCATTCCCAGTACATTTGAGGGTGCTGAAATGCTTTCTCAAGCTCCAACAGGTTGTGTCTCAGATGCAGCACAAGTAAATGCTACAGTGGTACCAAATCCAGCAGTGCCACCAACCCTGTTGCAGACTGTGTGCCACCCAAACTCCCTGCTGACAAGCCAGAATAGAACACCAAACTCCAAAACTCCCTCCATTGAGGAATGCAGCAGTTTGCCTATTTTTCCAACAAATGACTTACTACTGAAGACTGTTGAAAATGGTTTGTGCTCTAGTACATTCCCTAATTCTAGTGGGCCATCACAAAATTTTACCAGTAACAGTTCACGTGTTTCAGTTATAAGTGGCCCTCAGAACACAAGGTCCAGTCATTTAAATAAAAAGGGAAACAGTGCTTCTAAGAGAAGAAAGAAAGTTACTCCTCCGCTAATTGCACCTAATGCTTCCCAAAACTTGGTAACTAATGACTTAACAGCAATGGGACTTATAGCAAAGAGTATTGAGATACCAGCTAACCTTCATTCAAACGTAATTCCAAATTGTGAACCTCAGGCTTTGGAAAATCTAACACAGAAATTAAGTAATGTGGACAATCAGATATTTCTGACTGATGTCAAAGAAAACTTTAAAACTAATCTTGAGTCTCATACAGTGTTAGCTCCTTTACCATTAAAAACTGAAAATGGTGATTCCCAAATGATGGCTTTGAATTCATGCACTTCAATAAATTCTGATTTGCAGATTACTGAAGATAATGTTATACAAAACTTTGAAAAGACTCTTGAAATTATTAAAAGTGCTATGAATTCTCAAATACTTGAGGTAAAAAGTGGATCTCAGGGTGTTGGTGAAACATCACAGAATGCTCAAATAAATTATAACATTCAACTTCCTTCAGTAAACACTGTACAAAATAACAAATTACCTGACTCTTCTCAGTTTTCCTCCTTTGTAGGTGTTGTGCCAACAAAGAGTAACATTCCTCAGTCTGAAGTATTCCATAAGGAGGATCAAATACAGGAAATTTTAGAAGGCTTACAGAAATTAAAATTAGAAAATGACCTATCTGCTCCAGCATCCCAATGTGTACTAATAAATACATCAGTGACACTGACTCCTGCTCCTGTTAAAGCAATTCCAAATGTTACAGTCGTTCAGCCAGTTTCTGAAATGATAAATATTCAGTTTATTGACAAAGTTAATAAACCCTTTGTGTGTCAAAACCAAGGCTGTAATTACAGTGCAATGACAAAGGATGCACTATTTAAGCACTATGGTAAAATTCATCAGTACACTCCAGAGATGATACTTGAAATTAAGAAGAATCAGTTGAAATTTGCTCCATTTAAATGTGTAGTACCTACCTGCACAAAAACATTTACAAGAAATTCTAACCTCCGGGCGCACTGTCAGTTGGTACATCATTTTACAACAGAGGAAATGGTAAAGTTAAAAATAAAAAGACCTTATGGGAGAAAATCTCAGAATGAAAATTTGTCAGTCTCACGAATAACACAAGTAAAAAGACAGCTAGCTATGATAGAGGAAAATAAACGGGAATTTCAGTCTGCTATGGAATTGGGAGCAATGAAGGAAAATGCCTTCAGTAATATAGCAGTGATTCCAGAAAATCAACTTATAGAAAAAAAAAGTTCTGAAAAAACAGAAAGTTCTTTGCAGGTGAGTACAGTTACTTCAGAACAGTGTAATACAAATTCTCTCACAAACATACAAACCAAAGGACGGAAAATCAGGAGACATAAAAAAGAAAAGGAGGAGAAAAAACGCAAGAAGCCAGTTTCTCAGTCTGTTGAGTTTCCAACAAGATACAGTCCTTACAGACCTTACCGATGTGTTCATCAGGGTTGCTTTGCTGCCTTTACAATACAGCAAAACTTAATACTGCATTACCAGGCTGTACACAAATCAGATCTACCTGCATTTTCTGCAGAGGTTGAAGAGGAAAGCGAAACTGGTAAAGAAAGTGAAGAAATTGAAACTAAACAAACTGTGAAAGAATTTCGATGTCAGGTGAGTGACTGTTCTAGAATTTTCCAAGCTATTACTGGCTTAATACAACACTATATGAAACTTCATGAAATGACTCCTGAAGAAATTGAAAGTATGACTGCTTCCGTGGATGTTGGGAAATTTCCATGTGACCAGTTAGAGTGTAAATCTTCCTTTACCACATATTTGAACTATGTTGTTCATCTTGAGGCAGACCATGGAATTGGGATAAGGGGGAGTAAAACTGAAGAAGATGGCATATACAAGTGTGATTGTGAAGGTTGTGACCGTATATATGCAACTCGGTCTAATCTCCTTCGACACATTTTTAATAAGCATAATGATAAACATAAAGCTCATTTGATTCGGCCAAGAAGATTAACATCTGGTCAGGAAAATATATCAAGCAAAGCAAACCAAGAAAAGACAAAGTCTAAATATCGGGGGACAAAACACAGATCTGGAAAGGAAGGAACCAAAATGCCTAAGATCAAACGAAGGAAAAAAAATAATTTAGAAAACAAGAATACAAAGATTGTACAGATTGAAGAAAATAAGCCTTATTCTCTGAAACGTGGAAAGCATGTATATTCTATAAAGGCAAGAAATGATGCCTTATCTGAATGTACAAGCAAATTTGTAACCCAATATCCATGTATGATAAAGGGGTGTACATCAGTTGTTACAAGTGAAAGCAATATAATTAGACATTATAAATGCCATAAATTATCTAAAGCATTTACATCACAGCACCGCAATCTTCTTATTGTCTTCAAACAGTGTTGCAACTCACAACTAAAGGAAACCTCTCAGCAAGAAGTTGATAAGAATAATGTCAAAGAATCTGATACATGTGTATCAGAGAGCAGTGATAACTCAAGAACAACTACAGTTCTACAGAAGGAAGTTGAAAAAAATGAAAAAGACGAAATGGATGAACTAACAGAATTATTCATTACAAAATTAATAAATGAAGACAACACAAGTGTGGAGACCCAAGCTCATACCTCTCCAAATGTAAATAATGATTTCCAGGAAAATAAGCCCTGCCAACCAGAAAAACAAAAAGGAAGTAATTTGAAGAGAGGTAATAAAGAAAAAAATGTCTCCCAAAATAAAAAGAGGAAAGTTGAAAAGGCTGAACCAGCACCAGCAGTTGAATTAAGTAATACGCATAAAGAAGAAGAAACTGCTGTTGCAATTCAAACCACTGAGGAGCATCCTGCATCTTTTGACTGGAGCTCATTTAAACCGATGGGATTTGAAGTATCATTTCTGAAGTTTCTTGAGGAGTCTGCAGTGAAGCAGAAGAAAAATACTGACAAAGAGCATTCAAATAGTGGAAATAAAAAAGGATCCCATTCAAATTCAAGAAAAAATATTGACAAGACTGCTGTGAGTAGTGGAAATCATATATGTTCTCATAAAGAAAGTGAAACCTTTGTACAGTTTGCCAATCCATCACAGCTTCAGTGCAGTGATAATGTAAAGATTGTTTTAGACAAGACTCTGAAAGACTGCACCGAGCTTGTCTTAAAGCAACTTCAGGAAATGAAACCTACTGTCAGTCTGAAAAAACTTGAAGTACATTCAAATGATCGATCTGTGTCTGTTGTGAAAGAAATCAGTATGGGCAAAGCCACAGGGAGAGGACAGTACTGATAACTAATGTGCTATAAATATGTCCTTTAGAATTTTATTTTAAATAGCCATCAAGCATGCTAGAATTGTGAAACTTTTTCATTATTTTTGTTATTGACATGAATTAACCTGGCCAAAAAGAGGAAAAAAAGAAAAAAAAACATGACATTTGTCATGTAAAACTTTTTTTATCCCTATGGGACTTGAAGAACAGAATCAAAACTTAAGTTATTGTAAATATTGAGCTAAACCTCAAATTTCTATAAACCAATTGTCCTTTTCATGAACTAAAATGAATTATCTATGAGATTGATTTGTTTCACCAATCACTGCTCATGTATAACAGTACTCTTTGTTTGTAGATATCTTTTTTGTATATATTTATTATTGTAAATCATTTGCTGCCACCAGCAGTATGTAAGTCTAAACTATTAAATGACACATTTATATTTGGAATTTTAATTTTTAACTAAGCAAGTTTTTAAAACTTCTTTTATTGTTTTAAATTAAGAATTTTTTAAACTAAAACTAGAAACTCTGCCATAGTTCATTAATTTTTACATAAAGCATTTATTTACAAGATGATCTCAAAATCACTTTTCACAAAGCAGGCACATTATATTAACACCTTGCTCTGCTTTGTAAATTTGCCATCCAGGATTTTAGGGTGGTATTTATGTGAAATTAAAGCAGATTCTTTAGCAGTTTCCTATAGCTACAGTCTCCCCACTCCCTCTGCTTCTAATTGGATATAGATAATATGATTCCATGATATATAATGGAAATGTGAATAAAGAATTTACATCAAAGATTTTAAACATTTGGTATTATAAAAAAAAAAAATCCTTTGTGAATGTGATAGAAACTAGTAGTGTGGAGCAGTGTAAATATTTGAGGTGGTGATTTGTGAAGTAGCCCAGTATTGCCTTAAATAAAATCACATTTCATTTGTTGTTTTATACATGTGATCTTATAAAGGTTTTTTTTCTCCCATTTTCTGAGATTTATAGATTGGTGTATAGCTTTAAACTGTATAAACTTTTGTGGAAAATTTTTTTAAACATTTTTATAAATCTTAAAATTGGTATCATCAAAGTGAGCCCATCTTGTGTTTATAAAATGCAAGAGTCTTTTGAAACACTTTCTATAAGGAAGTTGGATGTTTCGGTTTTACTGTTTATAGATGTTAGATTGTACAGATTTGTCTGTATTTCCCACCAAATCTAATGATACTTTTTTCATTAGATTGGTCTTCCAGAGCAGTATTAGTTATTATTATTGATTATCTTGGTTATTCAGTATATAGTTAGCTCTTATAGTTTGGCTTTATTTACCATATTTATACTGTGGATTTACAGCTAGAAATAGACGTTAATTTCACGAGAGTTTAGTTGAAGTCCAACTAAAAGCATGGGAAACAAAAGAAAAACATCCTTTCAAATTGACTTTTGTTTCTGTTTGCCATAAGTAGTAGCATTGAGTTTTGACTTTGTGTTTGTTATAAACCAGTTGCATTCACAATATTATTAGCCTGAGGTATTGATAAGATTGTGATGATATGAAAATGTGTATAATTCCCTGTGCAACATCAGATTTACAGGAAAATGAAGCACTTAACACGAACTGAAATTGCTGGTACTCTGAATAAATGAGCAAGTATTATAGTTTTATTTTTAGGGCCTAATGGGTTATATTGAATAGTTGGTTTCACCTCCTTAAGGTTTATTACCAATATCCATAAAACTTGACACATTAAAATCCCTACCCTTTGGTAAGTCCACTGTTATTTATTAAAATAAAAGTTCTTGTGGGTGATTAAGACATGTTTTCTTTCCTATATTAACAATAACTTTGAGTAATTTTAATATTAAATTTTTGTTAACAACTTATGTTTTTGTACACTTTTCTTCAAAGTTGATCTAGCTCTTAAAGGTAGGCATTTGGCAAAATTTCCCTATATTGTGCAGAGGCAAGTAGATTTATTTCTGATGAATTTAGTGATGAGCCACTGTTAAATGAAAATGTGAATGTATTTGGGGCTTTTCTTTTGCTCATTAACTTAAGAACATTGACCACTAGACATTTCTGTAATGGTTCTCCTATATGTTAGAAGAGTTTGACAACATTAAGTTAAATTTTTATATTCCAGGTTCTGTATGCTAAAAGTTATATGGAAGAGTGGGCTTTTTAGCATGGAACAGAAATAATCAAATTATGGTATAAAATAAATATGAATTTATAGAATAGCATGTTGGTAAGCTTTGATATGGAATGTAATGCCTAAGTATTAAAAAAATCATAAATATATTTTTCATGGTATACTTTTCCTTAGTCATTTGTCTTGAGATATATTTTCCCTGCAGCCTCAATTTGCCTAAGATTTCATCATTATAAAATTGTTGTTTTTTCTCTTCTGAACCCAAAGAATTTGAATCTTACAGATCAGAACATGTTATTTATTCAAAATACATTGTTGTATTAAGTGAAATGTAACAGTTTGGGAAATTTTCAGTAATTCAGCATAGTTAAATTTTTTTAAAGGGCTAGGCAAAGGTAGAGTTTTAACAAGACAAATTCTGATTATTAAGCTATCAAATACAGTTGCTATAGTTATTAAAATAAAAGTACGTAAATATTACAGCTAGAAACAGCAAAGGAAGAATGCTCTTATTTTGTAAGGGGAAAGAAGGTTGGCAGTTATGAAAGTCTTATAGAAAATATGAGTCTTGAAAGATGAATGAGTAGACATCAGATAGTAAGGGGTGGGGGGAGGAATTCTAGGCATGAAGGTATAAAGGGGCATAGTGCATTTGCAGTTTTGTAAGTGGTCCATGTGGGAAAGGAGTTGGAGAAACTAAAGAGGCAGATGGGTGAGATCATGAAGGTTCTTGTATGCCATATTGATCTTTATCTTATTTTATGTTTGATTGTTTAAGTGGTTACTTAATGCATTTAAATTGAACTATTCGATCAGGTACCTATTTTAGAAAGATAATTGGCACTATAGAGAGAATATATTGGGTAACTTGGAGATTAAAAGCAAGGAGGTTTGCCCTAGCTGGTTTTGCTCAGTGGATAGAGTATCGGCCCTCAGACTCAAGGGTCCCAGGTTTGATTCCAGTCAGGGCCTTGTACTTTGGTTTCAGGCAACCAATTGATGTGTCTCTCTCACATTGATGTTTCTGTCCCTCCCACCCTTCCACACTCTAAAAATCAGGGGATCCCTAGCTGGTTTGGTTCAGTGGATAGAGCATCAGCCTGTGGACTGAAGGGTCCTGGGTTCCAGTCTAGTCAAGGGCACATGCCCAGGTTGTGGGCTTGATCCCCAGTAGGAGACGTGCAGGTGGCAGCGGATCAATGATTCTCATCGATGTTTCTATCTCTCCCCCTCCCTTCCTCCCTTGAAGTCAATAAAAAATATATTTTAAAAAATAAAAATCAATGGAAAAAATATTCTCAAGTCAGGATTAACAACAACAAAACAAAATAAAAAAGCAGGGAGGCTTGAAATAGTCCAGGCAAAAAATGATGGGAGCCAGATAAAAGAATGTTAATGGAGGTGAGCAACTAGTGGATGAGAGGTGTTAAAATGTAGAGCAGTAAAGTAGCCTTTTTCAAAATGTTTATTGTAGTGAGATACCAGAGGGTTGGAAGGCGAGGTCTATTCAATGTTTTTTAATATTGAGGTATGAATCACTAAATTAGTGTAGTAAGGAGCACACTTTGGGGAAATTATCTAAAATGGCATTTATTTAGCCAGGACTGATCAGCAGGTGCGCACCAAGGTGGCTTGATTAGCTGTTTACTAATGGTTGTTATTCTGACTGGTCAATTTATCCATCCTAGTTGATTGAATGTATTAATGTTTTGAATATCATCCTGCATTTAAATATTTATTGAATGCCAACTAACTGCACTTTTATTAAAATCTAATCTTATTACTCAAAGTCCCTGACAATTTCTCCAAATACTTAGCTACCTATCACTTTCCTGATGTTTCCATCTCTTTGAACACACGCTAAGCGTCTTCCCCCATCTCAAGGCCTTTACTCATATCATCTCATCTGTCTGGAATGCTTATTCCTGTATTTGTATGGCTGACTCACCCATGAATTCTCATCGGAGATAATTAATAAAATGTCACGCCCATTCTCTATATGTGTTTAATTTTTATATTTATTGTGCCTCACAAATCATTTATTAATCAAGGTGCTCTCATTTCAGTAATCTTCCTATAAATGGGGAGCTCTACACCCATACCACCATTATTTCTTGTCTAGATGTTATATTCAAAACCTCTTACTTCCAAGTCTTGGATTCAACATTCCCTTTCTCCAACCACAATTTTTTTCCAGCTCACCTCGAATTACCGCCACTAAAAAATTCTACCATATCATAACTAATCAATCCTACCACCAGTACTGTCTTACTCTTGGTCAGCTCACTTACTGGCTTATTCATCTTAAGAGACTAGATCCCACTGTTAAACACACTCCCTTGTAAATATCCTGAGACCATGCCGCTCTCTGTAATGATCTAGAAAAATCTCAAAACCTTCTGTCTATTTCTATACAGTTGAATGGGAGAAAATTATTACACCAGGAAGGTTTATCTGAAATCTGCCTGACAGTTTTTTTTATGGTTTTATTGTAACTAACTTCTACAAACTTCCAATGATTTATATATGCTTTCACTCGATATTCTCATTCCCTTTTAACCATTTTCGCCACCAAATTAACAAACCCATCTATATCTGCACTATCTTATACTTACTAAAAACCAACCCCTTCCCATGTAGTCTGGATTCCATCCCCCCTCACTTTCTAAACTTTTAATTACTCATCAAACTTCCTTGATCAAATCATTTATAACAGATTATAAGTATACCATAGTAGCTACTGTTGTTCAAAGAAGGGGCTGCCATTTATTTGGTTCCCGCCATAGCTAATCTAAATTACCTTCGCAGATACCCGTTTCTTGTCTTCTGATTTACTCCCACTTTATATGCCCCTACAGTTCTGAAGTTGCTCTCGTGAGGATCACCAGTCTCTTCCATGGTGCCATATCTATTGGGTTTCTTTTTCTGCCCTCAATCACTGCCTGAGGAGCATTCAGTAGTTTTGATGACTTCTTTGTTGACATTTTTCTCTTGGTTTTTCTTCTTACCCTTTCTGGCTGCCCCATCACTGACTCCAACCCTAGTTCCTCTACTAGCACCTGACCTTTGGCTTGTTGTGTATGTCTCTGTCTTCTCCCTCTAAATGATTTAGTCGGCTCTGTGCAGTTTAGTATTACTAATATATCTGCTGCCCAGCTTTGTACTTCTAAGACCAAACTTTTCTTCGGTCAGGCTTGTACTGGTCCATCTGATAGCTAAGCAAACCACATCCAAATCATTCTGTTTCTTCTCAGTATTCTTAAGTGAAGTCACTGAGTTTCTCAAGATAGCTTCTTTAATGTTGTCATAGTAACCAATTCATGTGCTTTTCCTGTGTTAGGTCACAACAATTATTTCTACTTACTAGGTGAAGAACCCTCTTGCTTCTCTTCTTGTCTCACCCAAGCCACCATTATTTCTTGCCTAGACCACTACAATGTTCTTATAGGCTTTATTTCAGAATATTCCCCACCAGGCAGCTAGGTTGTTTCTTTTTAAGAAATATTTTGGGGGGAGGGGCAGGTTCAGGGAACTCATTCATTGTCTTCACATTGCCCTTTGAATAAAGTGTGGTTTGTTTTACTGTGTCTTCTGCTTCTCTCGAAGCACTTTGTGTTACTCTCCTCTGTCCATTGTGTTCTAGCTATGTTGTTTTCTTTTGACTTTCTCAAACTAGCCCAGCCCTCTGGAGGAGCCGTATTGTACATGGAAGGCTACCTAGGGATAGAGTATATATAGAAAAGGGCCTAGCGCAGTGATGGCGAACTTTCTGAGCTCGGCGTGTCAGCATTTTGAAAAACCCTAACTTAACTCTGGTGCCGTGTCACATATAGAAATTTTTTGATATTTGCAACCATAGTAAAACAAAGACTTATATTTTTGATAATTATTTTATATATTTAAATGCCATTTAACAAAGAAAAATCAACCAAAAAAATGAGATCGCGTGTCACCTCTGACACGCGTGTCATAGGTTCGCCATTACTGGCCTAGCGCTTAACTCCAAGTAACTCATTATTTAAAAGTAGATAAGAAGAAGTAGGAAAGCATGAGACTAGCTTGATGGAAGTATTTTAAGGAGGTGTGTTCAATTCTGTCACATTCTACTAAGGTAAGATAAGGATTGTAAAATATCCATTGGATTTAGTGGTAAGAAAATGATCAGTGACCCTTGCAGTTACTTAGTTTGAATGGAAGCCAGTTTGGGGAGAGTGGAGCCCAACTGTAAACACCTATTTTGGGGATATTTGGTTGTGAAGGAGAGAAGATAGATTCTGGAGGGTATCATAACCTTTCTTAAAATAGAGACAAATAGAACATACTCAAATGTCAATGAGCAGGTGAGGTAAAGGGATTAAGTTGAGAGAAATAACATTTTATAGAATACTTAAGTTTCTGGCTTGGGTAATTGTAAATGGTGATGCTGTTTACCAAGGTAGTACAGTAAGAATAGAATTGACGGGAAGGTTAATGTTCAGTTTGAGGTTCTTGTAGGTCATCAAGGCTCAGAGGAGTAGTGATCAATTCTTTATAGGGGTCTGAAACCATAGTTCTAGAATTTAAACCCTTTGAGGACAAGCATTATTTTTCTTGTATCTCCTGAGATATAGTAAGCTCTTAATACATTTTGCTGGAAGTTGAAAGAAGCAGCAAGCATGTAGGAAAAGATAGATCTCAAGGAGAGAAGCCTGAGGAACACCAGCACTTAATGGGCAGAAAAAAAAAAATAGCAAAGAAGATTCGGGAAGGAAGAGATAGGTGAGAACCAGGAAGTAAGATAAGGGTATACAGAGCATTATGAAAGCCAGAGAGAGAATGATGACGGGTAGTTATACCAAATGCCACCGGGAGAGCAAGTAAGAGTGAGAATAAAGAGGCTACTAGAATTAACCATTGGTGGCCACTGACCTTTAGAGAAGTTTTAGTGGATGCTAAATAATGTTTATTTCCCAATTATGTGCAGTTGTATGGTGAATGGCTAACTAAAGAAATGAAGGCAATGGATTATTAAGTATCTTGCTCTAAAGAAAAGGAACATGGTTAGTACCTGACCTTATTTGAAGGCTTTTAAGATTAGTCTTCGATATTTGTGGATTCTAGAGAGGTACCCATTATAGAGCTCAAAGTTAAAGAAGAGTAGTAGGTAGAACCTGGTCCTAAGAACATAGGTTAAGTGGAAGTATTAGCATTACAAAATAGGAAGGATATCTCTTACACTAAGTCTGTTAAGTAGAAATGTTGAGCTCCTTGCGAGGGGGGAGGAGGGGCACATTCCTGCCCCACAGCAAGCCTTGGAAGGGTAGGAAATCAAAGTATAAATGATGAAGGCATAAGATGAGAATGGGAGAAGGAGCTAAGTAGGAGATATACAGGAATTACTGATCAGCATTTAAGCCTCAGCTGAGCTATGAGAGCACAATCTATGGCACTTAGTGATTAGATAATATATCTAGGAGTTTTCCTTGGTTTGAATGGAGGAAAAAGTTGCATGGTCCTGGTATGGGTAATGCATCATGAATTGGCTGGGGTTAGGGTTAGGAAACAGCCAAGAAGAAAAGGGAGTAGTGAAGGGACTGGAGGTCTTATGCTCTTAAAGGGAGGGTTTCATGAGAATAAGGCCAAGAAATAGGTGTGAGAGACTGGTGGGGCATTGAAATTTAAGATTTTAGGAGTAATGCAGCTTGCAGTGTCTGGAAATGGCCATAGAAGTAGATTCCTGAATTAGAATGTAAAGGCTGTTGCAGTTGAGAAATTCAGAGAACTTTTGGTCTAATATAGTGGACTGTACACAGATGTGTTCAGTAGAAATTGGTTTATGAAGATGGATTAAGAGAGTCCCTCTAGGCTATGTGGCACATGTGAGGAGTTTGGGAAGTTTTCAGAGTATCCACTTGTCCCAAAAGTCTTGGGAGATACAAGTTAAAGTTGCAGAATATAAATTTGTGAAGCAGCAAAGAACAGTCTAGGAGGACCCCTTTTAAAGAGCATAATGAGCAGGATTGGAACGCTTACATGGAGAAAGTCAGGGAGAGGAACTAGAATAGTAAAAATGTAAGTATAGGTAGTAGTAGAAGGTCATCTTTAGTGGCCAAGAGGAAAGGTAAGCTATGAAAGCTAACAGAAATCTGTATCTAGCTTTTCCTGGCCTAGGTTCCATGTATCAAATCTGCTAATGATAGTAACAGTTTATAGTTACTGGCTGGGCACTGTGCTAAGAACTTCCCTTGTATTTCTATTTATTCGTAGACTAACCCTAAGAGTTAGATGCTCTTACCTCATTTTAAGATGAAATTGAAGAAGATGAGGAAAGGCTAGGTGTCGTGCCTAAGGGGTTTACACAGCTATTATGTGACAGAGCTGAGAGTTGAAACCAGATAAACCTATCAGAGATTGTGCATGCCTTGATTTGGAGAGTACGGGCAAGCCAAATGAGGTAACAGATGGCTCAAGTGTCTTTAGCTGGAATGATGCTGTAAAAATTGTTCTGTTAGCTGAAGAAAATTCTCCCCAGGTGAGTAGAAAACAATATTGGGAGATATTTTGTAAATGACTTTGTTGTTGTTGTTAATCCTCACCTGAGGATATTTTTAGAGAGAGTGGGAGTGAGGGAGACAGAAACATCGATTTGAGAAAGACATCGATTGGTTGCCTCCCACATGTACCCTGACCTGGGCTGGTGATTGAGCATGCACATGAGGTACATGCCCTTGATCAGGAATCTAACCCAAGACCCTTCAGTCAGCAGACTGACGCTCTAACTACTGAGCCGAACCAACCAGGGCTGTAGATTACTTTTAAGACCCACTTTTATTTTTATATTTTTTGTTTTCAGTTTAATTGTTTACAAAGGAAAAAAGTTGACCTGGAGCCATGAAAGAGGAGACTATTGTTGAAGGTAGAGAACACAGAATAACAAAGGGCTCAACTCTAGACATCTTCCCTAGAGCTGTGTACTCTTAAACCACAGAAGCTAAGAGAAAAGGCAGTGAGTGAGACACACTGGTGGAAAGATTAAATGGGTTCTGACCAGCACTCTAGTCAGTTGTGTGTTGGGAGCACTATATTGAAACTTGTAATCAGAGGTTTGTTTACTGCCATCTTAGCTACCAGGTTCCTGTGATCCCCC
Source organism: Myotis nattereri (assembly GCF_964212035.1). NCBI lineage: Eukaryota > Metazoa > Chordata > Mammalia > Chiroptera > Vespertilionidae > Myotis > Myotis nattereri. The sequence continues at coordinate 46,256,494 of NC_138081.1, forward strand.
AGATAGCTGCAGGTATGGCAAAAGAATTCACTGCGAAGCTGCACTTACACAGGCTTCAGCGTTACCACACCTGGATCCTTTCAATACCCTCACCTTCCCGCCCCACTGCAGGCTAATTGGGGAACAGGGCATTGGTGATTGATTCAAAATATATGAGGAGTTCAAGCAGTCACTGGGTTTCTGAGGACAGGTGGGTTTAAACTATTCAGGAGCAGAGCATTACCAGGAAACTCTTAATGGGAAACAGGCACCTAGGAGTCGTCATAAGAGGAGTGCCCCCCCCCTCCCCCAACACACACACACACACACACTTTGCCAAGCCAAAGTAGCCCCTTTTATATGGAGGCTTCCAGATGCTAATCAACACCTAGACACAGGATGGTAAGGGGGTTGGAATATACCAAGAATCAATCTGTTACCTATTTCTGGTAAACTTGAAGTCAATACAGTCCAAATGTTCAAACAGCTAGGTCATTTTGGTCATTCTTTAAAACTTACATAGATAAACTTACCATATTTACTTACTTGAAAATTTCAAAATCAGCCTAATGTTTTTAGTAAATTATGGCTACTTAAAACTGGAGCATTACAGTTTTCACTGAAGTATATATACCCTCAAAGGAAATTTTGGATCCCATGATAGAAGTTGGGTGTTACTGCTGCAGTGTAAAATATAATTCTCAAGCCTTCCCCATCAGAACAGGAGAATTAGGAACCCCATTTTATAGATGAATACTGACATGGGCAAATTAACAAAGCAGGTCTGGTCCCTGGTTCAAAATGCTTTCTCTGCTGTCCAGCTTGTTGAAGGTATTACCATTTCAAAGCAGGATAAAGGTGGTTGAGTGTCAGGATTGTATAGGGAAATATTCATTGCAAGTATGAGAAGCATACTTATTTCAGTAAGAAAGTTAAAATTGTAAGTTCTATTGCATCTCAAGCATACATAGGTGTCTTACACTTTAGTTTTTTAAATGTAGTCTATAATATAAAATGAGAAACTGAAAGAAACAATTCTAGTTTGTTCCAGTACAAGTTGATCCCACACCAGCTCCCAGCCAAAGTAGATGAGTCAGATGTATGAAAGGCAAAAAACAGCTGCTTTGCTAGGAGTGAAATATTCAGAATATTCTATTTGATAATGGTCTGGGTCTTTCCAACACTAAGTTATGGTTGTGTGTAATCATTGACCTTTTAACTGTATGACTCCTGTGTATGTACCTGACAATGAGGGAAAAAAATCTGAATTTTTATTTTAAATCTATGGTTGGAACCCAGTATTCCTAGTGGCTTGGCTATGATTTTTGTTTGTTTTTCTATTTTTCTTTCACTGACTAAGCTATAGCATCTGTATAGGCAGTTTTTCTCAGAAGTGGACATTGAAGTGAAGGGCAGACATGATCCTGCAGAGCCTTCAAGCCTGGTATGTACATTGAATTGTGTGCTCAGTAGAGCAGCAGTTACAAATTGCTGAACTCCCAATATCCTGGGGCAGGTCATAGGAAGCCCAAGACTGATTCTGGCTCTCTCTAGAAAAGACACTACATAATAATAAATAGCCATGTGTCAGACACTACTTTGAGCTCCTCACATGTTAACTCATTCAATCAACCACAAAAGGAAAGTAGCTGACATGAGAGTTTATTGTCAGTTTTAATTTACGTGCCTGGCTCATCTAAGAAATCCATGTATTCTTAAGCTAGCAATCCTTAGAAAACTGCTTGAAGGAAATTTTATATAGTAGTCACAATACTTTGTATGTGCGTGTGTATCTTCAGCAGAGAAAGCAGACATTGTTCTCAATTTCATAATGTCAGAGTGAAAGAAAGACCATGTCATTATTTGGACTTGGTAAAATCTACATGTAAATCCTGTTATTACCTTACTTTCCCATCACATTGGCTTCAACAAAAGAAGTTAAATGCACTCCTTTTCAGGAAATGTATGAACGTTCTATTTAATAAGTATTCAGATGTTTTTTGATCACTTGTCTCACAGAGCGTTTGTTTAAAATTAGGTAATTCATGTGTAGCTAGCCAGCATCTGCTTTCTGACTTAAGGCTTATCAGCCTTTGCTGGAAGAAAGTTGGTCTTGATTGACATTGCAGGTGTCATTAACTTACATGCTGCATATAAAGTAAGTTTAAAAGTGTGGCCCTAGCCAGTTTGGCTCAATGGTTAGAACGTTGGCCTGTGGACTGAAGGGTTCCAGGTTCGATTCCAGTCCAGGGCACGTGCCCGGGTTGCAGTCTCCATTCCCATGTGGGAGATACAGGAAGTAGCTGATCAGTGATTCTCATCATTTGATGTTTCTCTCCCTCTCCCTCTCTGACATCAATAAAAATATATTTAATAAATAAAAATAAAAGTGGATGTGAGTGTGTATAAAGCTCATCAATTTCATAGGCCTTACCATAGGTGTTGCTTAGATATTGAGCTGCACAGGAATAAGAGGCCACAAGATGGCAAGCTAACACTGGAAATGGGTGTATAGCTAAGTTCTGGACATTGGAAGAGAAATTACCTTTCCATTTTTTTATTTCTATTCTATAGAGATGTGGGCTAATAATGTGGTCATCTGTATTTTTGAATACTTAAAATATGCTAGCTGAACAGTTACTGAAGTATAGTTTTAAGAATCGGGAGATGACTAGACGACTGTTTATAATGGATACAGGCTAAAGCCACTTTGTATGGATTATAGATATTTTTAACTTTTTCCAAAGCACCAGTCAAAAGTCTTGTTTTGTTTTGAATAAACGGTAGTCACTCTACTTCCTCTACATGCAAAGGAGACTTGGAAATGTGCCTTTGCTCAGGTGGACATATTGCCACCTCCAACAAAATCAGTTAGTACCTAGTTGTCTAATACGGTTTTTAAAAATGGGTGTGACACAGTTAATCATTACATGGGATACCAGTATTTCAAATATATTTGAAACAATTTTATACAGGAAATCTCTGGAAGATTCGATTTGGAGTTTTAAAAAAATGAAATCTTGCTGTTACTTTATGTAACATTAGGCAAGTTGCTATATCATTTTGAGTTGTAGTCTTCTGATTTGTAAGTATTGTAAAGATTTCTTCCAATTTCAGAATGCTATGACTTTTTAGTTTGCACAACATAGTTTTGCTGTAAGATTTATGAAGATGTTAATTATTGCTGCACATCTACTGCGGGTGAACTCTGAAGGTATGATGAAGGATGTGGCTCTTGCCTGCATGTAAGATGTTCATAATTTAGATTGGGATACAAGTGTATAAGCCAATAATATAGGGGCAAGTGATATAATGAAACCATTTTGTGAATTATAATATCTGACATTTTAAATAACCTTTATGTGCCAGGGTTTTGCATGGATCATCTCATATACTCTCTTTAACAACCCTATGTGATAGGTATTATTTATCTCCATTTTATATCAAAAGTTTGCTCTCTGGTAGAAATATTTGATCCAAGCCTTGAAATGAAATTAGAATTTCTCAAGGTGGAGAAAAGAATGAAATCATACATAAGTACCTTACATATCACTATAATGTCATGATTTTAAAGAAGATAAATCTTACTATAACCAGTTCTGTGGAACTGCCTAAAGTGTTCATTGTAATGAGGTATGTTGCTATTTATGTACATGAAATTTTTTTAAGGTGATTCTCTATTAAACAGATCTTTCTGTGGTATCAGGTTTATATAGTGCTATAGCCAATACAAAGTCTCATTTTGCCATTACCCAATATATATGTTCTAGTTATGAAAACCATAGGATGTTGAAGAGCTAAAAGGAAATTTGGAGGTGATCAAGCTATACCTCCCATATAAATCCAGGATTTTTGTTATTGTTGTTAATCCTCACCCAAGGATATTTTTCCATTGATCTTTTAGAGAGTGGAAGAGAGAGGGAAAGACAGAGAGAAACATCAATGTGAGAAAAACACGTTGCGAGGAGCCTGTAACCAAGGTACATGCCCTTCACCGGAATCGAACCCAGGATCCATTGGTCCATAGGCCGACAGTATCCACTGAGCCAAACCAGTTAGGGCTAAATCCAGGAATATTCTTGATTTCCTCTTTCAGTGTTAGGGATCTACTACATCAGACAATCATTTTGTTGTGAGGCAGTTCAGTTTAACATTTCTGTATTAGGGAAGCATCTTTATCTCTGATTTTCAGCTATTGGTTCTAGTTCTGAAGCCTTGGGAATTGATAAGCTGTTTGTCTTTCAAGTGTTGGGAAAATCATTCCCTATAGTCTGCACACAAACATCTACTAACACAGGATTAAGTTAATTTTTTCCCAGTAGTTTCTTACTATGCTTTTTCATGTGAAAATGACAGACAGCTAAAACTCAGGGATTTATTTATGTCATGAGCTAATATCAATCCTAGTCTCATATTAAGATTTTAAATCTTGATGCAGAATGATTACTGGTTCCATTTCACCTGAATTCTACTGAGATTTTTAATCCTGTTTTGTTTCGGCACCCAACATACTTGTCATTTATTTTGTCTTTAGTAGATATGGCTTCTGTGTCTTCTGAATCACTAATGTGAATGTAGTCAGGAACTGGTTTTGGCCACAAGTAAGAGACTAATGAGAGAGTGGGGGGGGGGGGGGGGCGGGGAGTGCGGGGTAGGGGGGAGAGAGAGAAAGAGAGAAACAAGGAAAAGACACCGGGTGAAAGTTAAGGTTTCTTATAATGAAAACAAAACCGTGAAGATAGGTGGTTCAGGCTGATAGGGCAATTTCATAATGGCTTCAATGTCCCAGGAGTTTTTTGCTCCATCCAGGTCTAGCTTCCATCCTCAAAATCACTTCGTGGTAGAAAGATGTTCACTGCAGTTCTAGCTATGATGTCTCAGGCAGGAAGGAGTGGGGGAGTGAAAAGATGCATGCAAGCTAGGTCAGCCTCCCTTTTATTTTTTCTCAGAGAATACTGTCAACCTGGTAGTTTTGATAAGGTAATTACATCATTGCCTACATGCAAAGGAGACTTGGAAACCTGCTTTTTAGCTGGCACATTGCCATCCCCAACAAAATCAGAATTCTCTTAGGTGAAAAGGAGTAAATACTGGGTAGACAAAAGATGGGAAGAGGCAACAGGGACAAAAATATTAGAAAGATTCAGTTTCTAAGTACAGAGACCTAAGTTGTGGGGATACAAGGATACAAAGAGGTGAATAAGATAAAATATTTGACCTAGCTACAGTCAGTAGTCTTTAATGTCACCAAACTAATGTAATTAGAGGCAATCTTCTCTAAGAAGATTGGTTTTTCACATTTGCTAATCTTTCACAGAAAGATCTCAAATTACTGCATTTACTTCCTTTGAGGTAAATGATAAATGCTTTATCAGTGAAACCACTTGCTAACCTAGTGGTTAATGCTTTTTTTAGTAGTGGGGTTAATGATCATCAATTTAGTTAATGACATTTTTGTAGCAAAAATTTGGAAATTGTATTGCTTAATATTTGTCTCGTCTTGACCCAATCTATTGCACAGTGACTTTTTGCTGAAGGATAGGAATCTGGAGTCCACTTCTTCAACTTCCTATTATTCTGTACAAACAAGTGGGCTCATCTCCAATTCTATGCCACTCTGTCTATTTCTGCTCTGATTGGAGGCCCATAGCACACAATTTTCCATTCTAGAGGGAGGGGAGATGTATTAATAAATTGCAGGCAAGCTGTGACATTGTATGATACATTGTGAATCCCTGATCATAAAAGGTCCAATAATATGGAAATGTATAATGTATTTTCAAGTTCTATGGTTAGAGAGAAGTGTTAAATCAAATGGGCATATTCTTTTTCTGGATCCTCCCCCACTCCCTATAAATGTGCTTTTTCTGTGGGACCTGCCGTCCATCATGACTCTAGGGCAGTGGTTCTCAACCTGTGGGTTGCGACCCCTTTGGCGGTCAAATGACCCTTTCACAGGGGTCGCCTAAGACCATCCTGCATATCAGATATTTACATTATGATTTATAACAGTAGCAACATTACAGTTATGAAGTAGCAACGAAAATAATTTTATGGTTGGGGTCACAACATGAGGAACTGTATTTAAAGGGCCAGAAGGTTGAGAACCACTGCTCTAGGGTGACCCTTTCCGATGTCCAGGGGCACCTAAACTGCAGGGTCGTGGGCTCTGTGGTCTTTTCCCCAGGCTGGGCCTTCTCACTTAAATAGGCTCCTGTGCCCCTAGTTAGCAGCCACCCCGCCCTCCCCAGCCTTTCTCTGCAAGGATTGGGTGGGGCTGCGTGAGTGGAGCTGTGGCTGCTGCTGAGGCACCTTGGAGGACATCACGTTTGTCAGAAGTGTCACTTATACTTTCCACTTGACAGACCGAAGCACTTAGAAGGATGCTGTTAGCTGGGTTTCTTCAGACTAATTGGCAATTAACTATTCAAAAACAATTCATGAACCCTGCAGCAAAACAAGGAGACCTCTGTTTGGTGTATGTGATCGAGCACATACTGAAAATTTTATTAATTCCTCCCAAATTACATGAAGGCTGATACCCTTTGTTTCCCATCCCAGGCTAGTTCTTGCTTAGAATGGATGCAGGTTTTCTTTGTTTAACCTTCTAGTGTGTTGCAAAGTAGCTTTGTTTCACTTTCCCGAGTTGTGCTTATGGCAGAGGCTGAATGGTGATTCTGGAGTAGCGGAGGGGCCCCTACCTCACCACATTCAACATATCTGAGGTTGGGGCACTCACACACTGAGAACTTGGGTCTTTTAGAGTATTTTTGGAGACAGCACTTAAGAAGGCACTTGAGAATTAAAAAGCTCAGTTCAGTGAAATTCAACACAATACACAGGCATGAGGTAATCACCATGAAGAGGATGAAGATGGTTTTCTCGGTGGGTCTGGACATGAAGCAGTCCACAGTGTTGGGACAAGGCTTCAGATCACACTTCATAAGGTAAGGAACACTGAAGCCATCATACAGCTTGTAAAATAAAACCAAGAAGCCAATTTCAAAACCAAGTTTAACAATGAGGCTGATAAGGTAAGTGTACCACAGGCCCCCATCCATCGTACCTAGGCTAACATATAGTTTCTTTCTGTGCCTTTTCTCTCTACCCTCACGATAGGCTACATGTAGAACCACCAGAAGTGAAGGCGTGGAGACCATGATCAGTTGTAAGGCCCAAAGTCTGACCTGGGAGATGGGGAAGAAGTAGTCAAAACACACGTTTTCACAACCAGGCTGTCTAATGTTGCACTCAAACTCTTTCTGCTCATCTTTCCACACATGCTCTGCTGCCACCATGTAGACCAGCAAACGGAAGATGAACACAACAGCCAGCCAAATCCGCCCAATCCCAGTTGAGTGTTTATTTACTCCACTTAGGAGGTCTCTGAGGAATATCCAACTCATAGCGTAGGCTCAAAAGAAGACAAGATTCTGAAAAAGAAAATTTCATCATGATTCATTTATTTTTATTCTACTGATCATTTATTTCTACTGTCTTACCTGATTATGGAATTGTGGGAAGTAAACTCAAACTTCTACATTACAACAACTTCGGATGTTGAGGGCTCCCTAAGAATCCCTAAGGATATGCTCTCTTTCATACAAGGGGATGACATAACTGACCCACATTTGTAACTGATCCCATGCCTAGTTTAATTAGGAATATGGTTGGTCATCCCACACATACTACCCTGCTTTCAAACAAATCCTTTTAGTTGATTGCTTCTCTCTAAGAATGGGTTCTGTGGCTGACCTGGAAAGAATTGGATGTAAATCTCTAGGTTACCTTGGTACTTTGAGATGTCTCTTGCATGCCAGCTTCTTGAAGTTGTTGTCTCTACTCACTTTCCCTAATTTGTCAAAGTACTTCCCCAACCCTTAAAGGTTATTCCCTGCCCCTACTTCCCCTCATGTTCTGACAGAGCTCACCTAGTGAAAAGTGAGCTCTGTCAGGGCTCACAATATCAACTTTCTCAGACCCATGCTTCCTCATCCCTCCAGACCTACTTACATCCATGCCCAACTTATCTTCTTTGCCGAGTTTGGAGGGAGAGGTCAGTCTCCTCTTGCCTCAAAATGATCATTCCAGCTCTTCATCTATTATTGATCTGTCCACTTTCCCTACCCTTTGATTTCCTTAGCTGGTTGACTATCATTACCAACAACCAAGCACCCAAGTCAGGAATCTCATAACCATTCTAGACTCCTCTCATGACCCTTTTTTAATTGCTCACCAAGTTCTGATTCTTCCTAGTTATTTCTCAAATTTATCTCCAAGTCACTGCTGAAATCTTTCTGATCTGTACAGCCCTCCCAGTGTCATCATCTATCTCTTCCCTTGTCCTCCTAGTACATACTTGATGCTGCTTAATTCTCTTGTGCTTCTCTCCATCTGTTTTGCTTTTATTCCCTATAAAAAGCCTTTTTCATTTCAGTTACATTTACTTTCTGGCACTCTCTGCTTCTGTCTTGTTCATAATTGAACTTGTGGGCTGGGCCCTGGTTTGTGTTTGTTGGGCCCATCATATGCTCAGCGCTGTCTGTCCAGTGCTTTTGAGTTGGTTTCTCCCAACCACTCTAGAAAGTGGGGTTTGTTTATGGTGGTTTTGGTTTTGGTTGTTAATATTTTTCAGGTGAGAAAGCAGACTCTGAAAAATGCTGCTTTCCCAAGGTCACACAATAAGGTGCAGAGCAGGGTTCAAATCCAATCTCCATTATTTTCAGTTAAAGGTGCAAGAAATGTATTAGGTAAAATGCCTGTGAAAGAGAACAGGGAGGAAGCTGGGAAAGGCTTGGAAAACCATCAGACCATGATGCAAGTCTGACCCCAGGAAAGGAAGAAATGAAGGTTGGGTAGAAGTGACAGACTGCAATGCAATCTTTTTTTTAAAATTATTTTTCAACCACAGTCCACCTTCAGCATTATTCCACATTGGTTTCAGGTGTACAGCACTGTGGCCAGACAATCACATACCTCACAAAGTAATTTTCATTTTTTTAAAACAGGGTTTCTCAACAGTTGCACCATTGATATTTTGGGCTGGAAATTTCATTCTAGCAGCTGTCCTGTGTATTGTGGAGTGTTGAGCAGCATTCCTGGCCTCTGCCACCTCCTGTCCCCACTGTGACAACCAAAAATGTCTCTAGACATTTCCAAATGTACCCTGGAGAAATGAGGCAAAATCTCTGCAGTTGAAAACTGCTGCTCTTAACTTGCTACTATAATCAGACGATGTGGGTTAGAGCTCCTGGTCTGCCACTAACACACTCTGTTATGTCTCAGGTGAAAATCTTGCCATTTCAGGTCCTGTTTCCTATTACAGAAATAATTACATCTTATTTTCTTCATAGACTCAGCCAAAAGAGTACCATGGAAATGATGCTGTGAAGGGAACGTGGGGGTTAAGAAATTTGGGGTATTGTTATAACAGCACACCTGTTGGAGCACATCACATTATCTCCTGAGGGAACAATGAGTAGCAGCCCACACGCTACAGCCCCAAGGAGATGTATGAAGGTTAAGAGCTGTTTTCAGAGGAAACAAAGGTACATGTACACAATGCTCTATTCAGTAGGGAATTAATACTCGAATGTCCTTGGTTTCAGAACACAAACAAAATTGTATTAAGTAAAAAGGATTCTCAAATCCACCTGAAAGGTTAATGTCTCCGTGAATTATTAAAACAAAGCCCCAAAGGTTACAAAGGAATAAAAAAGTATTATGTTTCCTCATGGCGTGTCATTGGGCATTTGTCCATATTACTCAAGTGGATATTTATGTAATGTTCCAAAACATTTGAAAGTACTCTGTTGGGCATGTTAGAAAAGGGAGGAAGATAAGAGTGGATACAGACTATTCTGCTAAAAGAAAAGCAGTTAAAAAAAAAAAAAGTATTTGAACAAAATCCAAAGGTTGATATTGTTAAATGTGTCAGGATTATGAGTTTCATTGGACTGATAAATGTCCAACCTATTTTGAAATTCTCTGCTGAAGAGGCAATGGTTTTTCTCAGGAGGGAGGGGTGTTCTAATGTTAGTTCACTTTTAACAGCTGTTTGGCATAAGTGAAATAAGCCTGGGCACAGGGTTGACTCCTTGGGTTCAAGTCCACGTTCATCTGTGATAATAGTACCTACCTCCTGGGCCTCAAAACAGAGTCTGACACATTGTGTGTGGGTGCTCAATAAGCAATATATGCTTTTTTTCATTAAAACCTTCCTTGATGTCAAAGTAAAGTCTTTTCAATTGCAAGTTAAATTTGTGGGTTTTTTTTCTCTAGCTCTGTTCCTGTGAAGGTGAAAAATAGGAATCTCCATTTAATAGCCTGTTAAGCATTTGAAAGCAGTAAGTGAAGTCATTAGCTCAAATATTTTTGTATTTTAATGCACAAGATATTTTAATAAAGATCTTTAGTTTATCCCTTTCATTAAATCATCAAGGATTACTCCCAATTTTTAAAAGAGTTTCCACTTACCAGTTCTAATGAAGCAATTCTATGATTTTCTCCTCTTAAGAAGTAGCAGTTTACTGCCCAGGAATTCAATCTGGAAAATTCGGTTAATCAAATACTTTCAGAAAGTAAATATTCAATTCTTGATATCAGGGAATAATTTTGGAAAGTTGCAAAATTCCCCCAAACATTTTATGTAAATTAAAAGTAGGGGTGAGAAGCCGGTGCTGGGACAAGCAGATTTTCACATGCAAAAAAATAAAGTTGGATTCCTACCTCACCATTTAAAAAAATTTCAACTCAAAAATGGATCAATAATCTAAATATAAGAGCTAAAACCATAAAAGTTTTCAAAGAACACATAGTGGTAAATATTTATGATCTTGGATTTGGTAAAGGATTCTTAGATATGACACCAAAAGCATGAGCAACAACAACATATAGATAAATTGGACTTCATAAAAAACTTTTGTTCTGCCCTGAGAAGTGTTACTAAGTGGTTAGAGCATTGGCCTGCACACGGAAGGGTCCTGGGTTCAACTGGGTTGCAGGTTCGATTCCCAGCCCCAGTCAGGACATGTTCTGGAGGCAACCAATCGACATGTCTCTCTCACAACAGTGCTTCTCTCTACCCCACCCCCGCCCGCCTGCCTTTCCCTCCTCCCTCCTTTCCACTGTCTCTGAAAAGCAATTGGAAAAAACAACAATATCCTCAGGTGAGGATTAATAACAACAATAAAACTTGTTCATCAAAGAACATTATCAGGAAAGTAAAAAACAGCAACCTACAAAATGAGAAAAAATAAGTCATATATCTGGTAAGGGCTTAATATTTAGAATATATTTTAAAATTCCTAAAACTCAATTACAAAAAGACAACTCAATTTTAAAATGGGCAAAACCTGAATAAACATTTCTCCAAAGAAAATATGCAAATGACCAGTCCACCCAGGAAAAGATCCAACATCATTAGTAACTATGGAAATGAAATCAAAACTGCATGAGATACCACTTCACACTTACTAGGATGGGTATAATCTTTAAAAGGTAAACTAACAAGTGTGGGCAAGGATGGTGGAGAAATTGGAATCCTGTACAAAACTGGTGGAAATGTAAAATGGTGCTGCCACTGTGAAAAACAATTTGGCGGTTCCTCAAAAAGCTAAACATAGAATTACCTTATGACCCAGCAATTCCACTTCTGGATAAATATCAAAAAATGTTTTTTGAAAACAGGCTCTCAAAGAGATGTTTGTATGCCAAGATTTATTACAGCATTATTTCCAGTAGCCAACAGGTAAACACGACTTGTTACATCAACAGATGAATGGATAAACAAAATTATTCAGTCAGAAAAAGGAAGTAAGTTCTGCTACATGCTACAGCAAGTATGAATCTTAAAGAAGACATTATGGTAAGTGAAATAAGACACAAAAGGATAACAATTGTATGATTCCACTTATATGAAGTATCTAGCAAACTCCTAGAGCTAGAAACTAGATTAGACATTACAGGTACCAGAAGGAAGAAAAAAATGGATAGTTATTGCTTAATGATTACAGAGTTTCAGGTTGGGGTTGAAAATTTTTTGGAAATAGTAGTGATGGTTGCACAATACTATAATTGATGTTACTGAATTGTACACTTAAAATGATCAAAATAAATTTTGTTATGTATATATTTTTACCAATACAGTGGGGCCTTGACTTACAAGTGTCCCGACTAACGAGTTTTTCGAGATATGCGCTGTCTCTCAGCCGATTTTTTGCTTTGAGTTGTGAGCTAAAATTCGGGTTATGAGCCAGCTTCAGGTACCCCACCGCTAGTTGGCGCAGCGAACGTCACAGTGAACGCCACAACATCAGCCCAGCATCACGTGTCTCACTCGTTCATTGTTGATTTGACATACGAGTAATTTGAGTTACGAGCTCCGTCACGGAATGAATTAAACTCGTAAGTCAAGGCCCCACTGTATATATATATTATTTCAAATAAGTTCCCCAAAAATGTGGGTGGGAAGATGCCTATTTGGAATATAAGGGAACAATAGTGGTTTAAATGACCTGAACATTTATGGAGAACTGTTTATATAGAAAATGAAAATAGGGAGAAAAGGAGAAATAACAAAATATTAATCCTTATCAATGAAAAAAAGTTCTTATATCTCCTTTTCACAATTTTTTGTGGTGCCAATAATGTTTTTTACAAAAAGAACATACACTTGAAGAAAATAAACTTAATAAAAATGAACCATACAATATCAGAGCTATTACTATTCTCTGCGTGTATGTGTTTGTGACGGTTGAGCAAGGCTGTTTATAGAATAAACGTTTACAAAGCCAAAGTATATTAATATACTTATTAATATATATCAGGAAGGTTACCAGGTAGGAAAATTATGTGCTGAATCATTTTCAATCTTCCTTGCCTGCACAGATATGTCAGTGACTCCCCAAATGTCCAGTCCAGACCTCTCACCTCTGAGCTACAGCTGCCTCCTTGTTATCTGTCCTAGGATGTCATCTCATAAACTGAAAGCGTCCCAAAGTGAACCCTTGCTATTGCTCCTCCACTTTCCACCTCCCCCAGAGCACTGTCTGCCTCCAGTGCTCTCTACCTCAGTAGATCACACCAGTACCCACCCACATGTTGAAACGTGGAAATTGTTCTTCACCTCCTCTCTGCTCCAAACCCCACATCCAATCTCTATTCAAGTCGGAAGTTTCTACCTTTGAAACGTATCCCAAAACTTCTGCTCACTCTTTTTGTCGGCACTACCACCACCCTAATCCAAGCCACCCTCAGTTCCTGCCTGGTACACCATAATAGCTTCTTATCTATCTCCCCTTTTCTCATTCTTGACCTCTTCCAACTCATTCTTCACTTTATAACCCGATTAACATTTTAAATGGAGGTTGTATGGTCTCATTTCTCTGCTTAAAGCTGTAACAGGGTTTCCCATTGCAGTTAAGGTAGGAAAAAGGCCAAATACTTCGCTGGAAGGCAAAGCCCTGCATGGTGGTGCCCTTGCCTGTCTGTCCACCCCATCTTGCACATCTCCAGGATACGCTGAATTCGGGCATGCTCCTCCTCCTTCACTTCCCCTTTAGACCTAGGTCCACTTGTTCCTTCACCTGGATCGGAGAGGTCTTCCCTGACTCCACCAATCTAACTTCGGTCTTCCTTGGTATTCTTGTTTATAATATTGGCCTTCTTTCCTTCATTCCACTTACACTTATTTATATGAGCAATATCTGTATAGACTGTGTGTTCTCTGAGAGAGGGACTAGGGTTGTCAAATTGAGTGAATAAAGGCATAGGATATCCAGTTAAATTTGAGTTTTAGGTAAACAATGAATAATTTTCTAGTGTAAGTGTGCCTGCTATCCAATATTTGGGATTACTTATACTAAATAAGTATTCATTGGAAATTAAATTTAACTGGGCAATCTCATATATTTTATTTGGCAACATAAGCAAGTATCCTCATTGTCCACTATGGCACACCCCGGGCCTAAATAATGAATGGGAACACAGCCTCTCTAGATCTTAGAAACTTCTCCAGGAACACTTGGGGACCTCAACCATTTTTCTCCTTGTACCCAGCCTCTCTACCTCTACCTGAATTAAGTGTCACTCCATTTCCCATTCAACTCGGCATTCCTGTTCTGAGGTCCCCATTTCCTCTAACTCCTAGTTGGACTTGAGATCCAGACCATCCTGCTCCATCTCTGTAAGAAAAGCAAGTGGGAGATGTCCCCAGCATCTTGTCTACCAACACTGGCCAACACCCACTTTGGTCAGATGGTTCATCCTCCCGGCTCTGCCTACCCCTGTCTCCCATCTCAAGCCCACAGGTCATTTTCATCTTCATGCTCCTCCTCCTCTCTGCCCTCCCTCCTCCTCATAGCCTTTCAAGTTGTGACTTTTCTCTCTTCAGATTTTGTAGCTCCTTCTAAGCCTCAGAACATATTTTAGCATTTGATGATATAACATCTTAACTAGTTTTATATAGATTGTTTCTCCCCAAAGAATCTTATATGTTGTTTGGAGTTGAAAACCATATTTTCTACTTGTTTTGTATCCTCCAAAGTGCATAGCATAGAGTAGCTGTTTAATAAATACTTATTAGCTACATTTAACTAAAAAAAAAAAAAAAAAAAAAAAGCAAATTTGAATCTCAGGTGAAGTATTCGGTCTCAAACTTCTTTCCTCTTTCCTATAAAATAACTAACTACTCATATAGTCTTCAAGAGCCTTAATTCTTCCCACTGACCACACTAAGAGATTCAGCTAAAAAATGAGAAATTAAAGTTATTTTCATATCACTTGGTTGTCATATCTAATATTAACATTGATGATTAGGAAATATCTATTCATTTCTATTTACTCAAATAATTCAAGTCTTAAACTGATAGCAACAGTAGTCTTCATGATTGGCACCAATGTCGATTCAACTGTTTAATAATTTTATTAACAATCCCAAATGAATTTGGCAAACTCCATAGCCTTCAAGCCAAATTAAGTTTACCACCTGTTTTAAATACAGGGTTGTGTTTTGGGAAACAGCCATGCCCATTCACTTCTTATTGTCTATATTTGCTTTCATGTTAAAATAGCAGAGTTGAGTAGTTGCAATGGAGCTAGCATGTATGGCCCTCAAACCATAAAATATTTACTATCTCACCCTTTGCAGAAAACGTTGACTGACATCTGATATTTACATCATATTTAAATTCATAGAACATTACAGAACTTTTTAATTATCTGGGCTAAACAACACATGTTGTTTGTGCTCAAGAGAAAGCCAAAGGAAGCCATGTTGAGATTGCAGCATGAGTGAAGTGAGTAGTTTGAGGGGAGACAAGTGGTGGAAGAACAAGCCGTTACCCAAACCACGGTGGGCCAGGCAGGACCCACTCAAAGAACCTGGGCTCCTGTGCTCAGTATCTTATTCTCTTAGTGAGCAGTGATTTAATTTCAGCAAAACATTGTTTGTCCACTAAATTTTAATTACTTTTAATTTTATTGGTTTTGTGATGTTTGCTTTTACTTCTGTAAATATAATTGCATAAGAACCATAAGTCTAAGGATTAGCCTGTTGGCTCATTTTCAGTTTTATGCATGTAAAAACAGTATACTGAAAAAAATAAATTGTCAACACTGAGGTTTCCATGAACAACGCTGAATAGAATGCACCTGCATAGGCCAACACATGCATACATATACCACTTCTTGAAGGTAAATGTAATGTAAAAGGTCCAATAATTAAGTTAACTTTTTCCCAATAGTTTCCTACTATGCTTTTTCATGTGAAAATGACAGACAAGTTAAGTTAGTTCTCATACTTAAATTCCTTCACAATTTAAAGGCACTGTCATTTTTAGAGGCTCACCTCTTATTTTCCTATTAAATAAATCCTATCACAAGAGAAATAAGCTTACCTCCTGACACAGATGTGGAGATTAAGAAGAGATCCAGTTGGCTGCTCGTTCAATTTAAAAAACCATGAGTTGGTTGTATCATTTCCCTGAGAGGGAACTAGTGCTCTACACTCAGGAAAATGGAGCCCAGTGGTTTCCAAGGTAGTGCAAGCCAAACAGGGTAACCTGATCATTTGTTTTGGCTCATAATCTAGATGAGAATTCTTGTGTCTCTGCTGTTTACAATATACATTAAGAGAGAACTGAACTGGGGTAAATGAATTCAAAGCCACTCATATACACAGTTCATTGAACATTTCTTTTTATAAAACCTTGTCAGCATTTACACAAAGAAGCTAGAACAATGAGTGTTTCATCTCTTTAAATGATTTTCCAAGAAGCTAAAACAATGAGTGTTTCATCTCTTTAAATGATTTTCCAAGGTTATTTATTAAAGCCTTTCTACAAAAAAAAAAAACAACAACCCAACAAAACAAATTTAAAAAAACCAATAGGCAAAAGAGCAATTTAATTCAGTCTACCTTGATGAGGTTATTTTAACTTTACTTCCTATGCCCTCTTCTTAGAAATCCAGGAGGTAAAAAGGCATTGTAAAAATCATTTTCCCAACCCCAGGAAACATTGATAACAGACATTTCCTATGCATACAATAGTGATAGAAGAGAGAGAGAGAGAGAGAGAGAGAGAGAGAGAGAGAGAGAAAGTATCTTTTTAAAAAAATATATTTTTATTGATTTTTTACAGAGAGGAAGGGAGAGGTATAGAGAGTTAGAAACATCAGTGAGAGAGAAACATGGATCAGCTGCCTCCTGCACACTCCCTAATGGGGATGTGCCCGCAACCAAGGTACATGCCCTTGACCAGAATCGAACCTGGGACCCTTCAGTCCGCAGGCCGACGCTCTATCCACCTAGCCAAACCGGTTAGGGCAAGTAGTTATTTTTTTATGGACCCATTTCTAGGTGGGAGTTTTGGCTAAAACTAAAGTTATGTAAAAATTAAAATGAAATCATGTATCTCTTAGAATAAGAATAGCTTATCATGTTTCTCTGAGACTAAGAATAGCTTAGAAACAGAATTTTACCATTGGAAATGAGACTAGAGCTCATAAAATTTAATGTCTTTATTTTAAAGATGAGAAAACAAAACTGCAGAGAGCAGCCTGCCTCAGGTCCTAGAGTCAGAACCGAAAGTAGGAAAGGACGGGAGACCCAAGTCCCAGGGCTCCTTCCTTCCCGCTGCGATAGCCGGCTCCCCAGGCCCGCGAATCTCAGTGCAGGTTCTCATCCTTCTCTTAGCACTCAGGGCCTTTAACAGTATTCCTGTGTTCAGGTTTCCAATCCAATATTCAAAGAAGAGTGCCGATTATTTAGAGAAATCATCACTTTTCATTTTATTACTGGATGAAACTTCTCCATACCCAGTAAAGCAAACCTTGTTTGGTTTGGTTTGTTTTGGTTTTTACAGAGATTCCAGGGTCCCAGAATGGTGACCCGGTTTCCAAAGGGCTATTACCATGATAAGATCCCAAGGCCTTGTCTCTGCAACTGCTCATCACTTTCAGTTTCCACTCCATTGTTTTGAATGAGCACTTAGCAGATTTTAGCCATGGTCTTAAAGCATTACCTGTTTGCACTGAGAGACCTTCCGCCAGGAGTGGTTGAACTCAGGTAGTTTGTTGTTAGGGCAACCTTCAGGGTGGCCTTACTGGATCCCCGAGTGCTGAGATTGAGACGACCCAGGCTTCCCAATAATGTCAGCAATAACCCAAACAAAGGTAGCATTCCATGACCCAGGAGGCAGAGGCATCATTTTCTAGACAAAGCTCCCTGTTCTCAAGGATCTTGCAGCACCTTGCACAGAAGCTAGAGGGGAGCGAAATTGCCAAGGGCTGGGGCAACCCGGAAAGGCTGTGTAGAGGAAATAGAGTATGGGTTGGATCTTTGATTTTACTGACAGGCAGAATCATGGGTGTGTTCTGGGCAAAGTCCCTCTGCTGAATCCTGCATCCTCTCAAGTATACTCACAATTCCTTCTATGCTTTTGACAACAAGATTTAATTCTTATACCTCTATTTTTTGTTTGGAGAAACAAACACAATAAAGCCTACAAAACATGGAATATGGTAGTAAAACTATCAGAATGAAGTCAGAAAGCTAGGGATAGGGAGAAATAAGAGAAGACAGAACTGGACAAAGAATGGAATGAATACTGGAAACCCTATTCTCTTTTAAGATTTGGATTTGGATAGCTTTCTTTTCAGAGTGAAATGTGGCCCTGGAGCATGTCAGCAAGAGGCAGCGCCCAGAGCAGACAGGCAGTGTACACCAGAGCCTTCGAATGTCCAAGGTGTCCCCCTGGATCAACTGCACAAGGGTGGGGGCTGCAGGAAGGCCTGTCTTAGTGATCACTCTGGTAAGAAAGATGACAGAGTCGAGTTGAATGCAGATGCCATATCAGAAGAATATGACTAAGATTCTGCAAGTAACATCACAGCTGGCTGCAGTGAGGTATTGGCGCTGTGCACCGGGAACCATCGTGCGCGGAGCCTGTGCTCTGAAGCTAGTCTGTATTGTTTTTCAGCGTAATGTCTCTTCCAGGGGCTCAGGGAGCTTTTCTACTCAGCTCAGTCATAGTAGGGGCACTGTGTTTTGTTCTGGCCTCGGTGGGACCTTTGACAAACTCAAGTAGGACTAAAAGACAGTGACCAGGGTAGAGAGGGTGTCTTTAACATCATTAAAAAAAAAAAAAGGATCAGAGCAAATGGAGATGTTTAGCCTGAAGAGGCAAGGTCCAAGGAAGTTATTTATCAGAATTGGTGTCAATTATATTTCAAGATTTTTTTTTTCGATAGTAGAGATCTCACTGACTCTGAGTTCAGACCAACCAGGGATGGAATCCTGGACCTGTTTCTTACTTTACTCTGTGTCCTTGCTCAAGATGCTGGCGTCCTCTTAGCCTGCATTTCCTTGTCTGCAAAATGGAAGAGGCAGTCCCTACTTCAGTACAGCTGCTCAACAGTGGTAGCTGTCATTAACTTTGCCTATTGAAAGCAACACTGACCTTGGGTTGTGAGATTTCTGTCATACAAATGGCACCAGAAATGAGAGAAGTAGGCATAGACATCAAAAACAAACAAAAAAATGTACCTTTTGTGCTGGGCAACAAAGCACATATGCGAGGAACTTGCCCCAGCATCTCAGATCAATTGCTTCTCAGTACAATCTGTGAACACAAGATATCTACATGACGAAGGAAGAACCCATCTCCTTATAACAGCGATTCTCAGTGACACCAGGAGCTTGTAGGAGATCTGTAGCATCTAGAACAACTCCAGGAACACAGTAAATAACCCTTAATAATATGATATTTGTAACATCAAGTGCTTCTGAGGTTTCACGTCTGGTAAGAATGGGTTGCAAAACTGCCTTGAGCCACTGCCTCTTACTCTGCTGCCACAGGTGACCAGTCCCTCTTCTGGCTGATGCAGGAAAGGCTGGAGCAAAAATGCTCCCTGGGTGCAGAATATCTGAGGGGTGTAGGAGAGGCCACATTCAAGCACAATTTCTATATCTACAATGAGTTTTCAACATTTTTATATGAAGAGGGAAGCACTGTCTCTTTGATTTTAAGCACTCTTTTTTATTTTTTAAAAATTTTTTTATTGATTTCAGAGAGGAAAGGAGAGGGAGAGAGATAGAAACATCAATGATGAGAGAGAATCATTCATCGGTTGCCTCCTGCACGCCCCCTAGTGGGGATCGAGCTCGCAACCCCGGGCATGTGCCCTGACCAGGAAACGAACTGTGACCTCTTGATTCCTGGGTTGATACTCAACTGCTGAGCCGCATGGGCTGGGCAGGGCTCGCATTTTCAGTATTTGTGACCAAAGCATCAATTTATCTGAGCATTTTCCACATCCAAGAAATGTTTGAAATCTTGTTTTCCTAAGAACAAGGAACTCACGTATTACCTAGTATCTGTTCGGCTTCCACTTTCTCAAACTGTTCAGGGTTTGACAGGGCATTAACATTGACAGAAGCATGTGCCTCTGGCTCCGCTTAATTTTTGTTGTTGAGTCAACAAACAAAAAGTCATATTTTCCTCATGAACATTCTGTGCACCTTTACTCAGGAAACCAGTGCAGAGTATCAGAAAGCATTTAGATACAACTTATGGTCACAGTATGTACAGTGTAACAGTCATTTCACTTGTGCGACAGATAAGCCTAGGTTTTTATCTCTCTCCCTGTATTATTTGAACTTGCTTAAAGAAATAATAATATGAATGGCTTTGTGTGCATATAGATGTTAATGCAGATATTGGAGAAAAAAACAACACATTTACTTCTCCATCAACTTTTCCCAGATAATCAGTTCTTAATTTAGTCACTTGCATGCTCTCCCTACAAAAGAATAGTTACATTTTAGATGGAGACGTAAGTATAGGCAGCACAATCCCACTCATATAGAAAATCTACAAGTCTGTGAAGGTAAGCTGGAGGTTAACAATATAAAATATAAATACATACATGAGTAAGGATCTTCCACTCCAGGATGGTTGGAATAAACATTGCAACTTTAACTTCATTATGTGCTTGGGAACTATTCGCTCTGATTCCCTGGCAGTAATGTGAACATATTGGGTAACAGTTTCTGCTGTATTATAGGCATTTGATAAAAGGTAGTTCAATTTAAGGTTGAAAAAGTAATGAATAACATTTGATGAAGCAATCTGAGATTCCCATATGTAAAGGAATTTCAATATGTTAAAAGTAGAAGCATTATTTGTTCAGGTGATTGCTTATTCCAACAGAACAGACGGGCAAAAATGTTAATACATACATACATAGATAATTACAGAAGATGAACTAATTTGGTAAAATGCTTCCCCCAGTGCTTGACTAAACTAAAAACAAGAAATACACAAAAACATTTAAAAAGTACCTTACACGTCTTCTTTTGTGTTTCAGAGGAGAAGCACACATTTCAAATCCCTTTCAGGTCTGTGGATTGCGCCACTCTGCATGTTGCCATAACAGCCGAGCAGATGGTATTCTGCAAAGTAAACACGGACATAAAATAGCCATCCGTTCTTCGAAGTTTTAATGGCCTAAGTATGTTTACATTTTGCTCCTTGTGGTATAATAAACACAGTTAACTGCACACAGCTTGCATATGGCTGTACATACTAGTAGATTTAAGATTATGGCACCCAAAGCTGATACTCTGCGGCCAGACCCTGAATCCCCAAGTCTGTTTGTTCAGCATCTTTAGCCTACTGGAAAAGCTGAGAGTAAACCCAGCATGTGTAATGGCCTTTCTTTTTAAAGACTGTTGCAGTGGGTTTGGGGGGAATGGAGGGAGAGTGGAGGTAGGCAAGGCTTTATTCATTCCAGTCTTCTGTAAGGATAGTGTGTTTCAGAACACCCTCGCCACTTCTGTCCTCTAAGAATGTTGAGGTGAGAACAGGGGAGCTGGGAGCAGTATATTTGACTGGGGAAATACAGTATATTTGACATTACATGAGGCTTGGAGAGAGAGAAGGAATTTGGGTAATAACTATTGCTCTTACCCCTCCCCCCAGAAAGTCCTACTGAAACAAGACTGTTAGGGGATAGGCTTTGATGTGGTAACTGAATCTCTCCAAGACCATGTATATGAATTTATATAAAGGGCAGGGCTGAGCTTTCCTTTCTTGGTCTATCACGATCCCAGGTGAGCTAACTCTTTGGAGGGTCTTTAATATTTTAATACAAGATAAATTTACCCTGAAACTAATGAAGATTAAGCTTCAAGGCCCCTCACCTGCACAGACCCCTCTAAGGTGTGGAAGGAGCCCTCGCAGTGTGTTCTCATAGTTTTATGTTTCTATAAAATTTGAGAATATAAGATATTTTCACTGTCAAGATAATCCCTTGAGACTGCTGTCTCTACTCCAGTTTCTCCTTCCTTGCATTTCCCCTCCTGTCAGATAGACTGGAATGGCCATGGGCATCTTGAGGATCCAGCTAAGGGAAAGTTGTTGCAGGTTTAGTTTTGGGTTTAGTGAAGATATTTGTGTGGTTCACATTCCCCCTTGTGCCCCCTCACTCATTGCCTTTACCAAAGGTGCAGAGAGTGAAGTCTCATTGCAATTTGTATGTGTCCAAAGAAATGCAACATCAGAAGGATATGTGTTGTAGAGGAGAACTGAGGTTTGAAATATATCAAGGAGATTTTAGTTGGGAAAATTCTTCCAAATATGAAGAAACTTAATGGAGACTTTCCCCAAATTGATAGTAATCTCCAGTTTATATGCTATTACCAAAAAGAAATTGAAACATATTATTGTAAATTATTAGTAACACGGAAAATTTTGAACAGCCATGCTAGAGAAATGACTGGATTTGGTTTTGTTTATTCTCTAGAGAAAATTCAGTAAAGTTATTGCCATATAAAGGGACAACAGAAGAATATTCAGACAATAAAGGTTTCTGCCTTTTTTATTATCTCACCTTAGCTGAAGAGAGAGTTAGCAATCTGGAAGACAGAAAATATCCAGATTGAAGTGCAGAGAGAAAATAGGATGAAAAATACAAAATAAAAAAAGGACATTTGGAACCCAGAGAAAAGTTTTAATATATGAGTAATTAGAGTCCCGAAAAAAGAGGTGAGAGAAAATAGGAAGAAATAATATTTAATTATTGGCTAAGAATCTCCTAAATCATATGAAAATCATCAAGACAAATTCAAGAAGCTTTATGAATCCCAAGCAGGATTACATACAAAGGAAAACATGCTTAGGTGGATCATAATAAGAGTACTGAAATCCAAAGACAAAGACCAGGTAAAAAGATGCATTACTTTCAAAGAACAAAATAAGATGGCTGATTAACAATAGATTCCAGAAAACAATACAATGACTTATGGAAGTGCTGAAAGAAGTGAAACATAAAATTCTATGTTTCACTGGGTAGTGAAAATAATCTTATAAGAAACACATCTCCACCTCCTTTTCCTCAAAGAAAAGACAGCGACATAATAACTTCATGATGGCTTTGTAAAGTGACCACTTGTCGAGGCTGAACTACACATCCTAGAATTCCGTTTCTTGTATGTTCCTGATAAGGGGGGGGGGGGGCAACAGGGGGAAACTTGGGAGATTTGGAAGGTAAAGGGGGAGCAGCAGCTACAGTAGGTGCTGCATGTTGTTGCTGATCTGCTGATGCACTGAGCTGTTGGGAAGTGGCAGCTGGACCTGCAATCACTCTACCTTCTCCAGGATCCTCTTCATCTCCCCTGACTCCTGGTCCAGGTGTGTGTTTAGCTCTACAACTGGGGGCTTCTGTAGGGTACTCCTGTCACCAAGGTCAGAGGCAACAAGAACAAAGGTTTCAGTCCCTCCTTGTGGGTTTCCAACTCAGGATTCTGAGTTCCAGCTCGCTTCATGATCTTCCCTTCCTGACTACCAACTCTGGACTTTGAACTCCAGCACCAGACCAGGAGGTGACAGCCTTATAGGACCAACTTAACCAGCTGCCACAATTACATAAACCAATCCCTTGGAAGTCCAGAGAAAACCCCTTAATTTTTTCACCACGGTGGTACTGCAGTGCAATGGGGAAAGGACCCTCTTTACAATAGACAGTGCTGGTCAAGTGGAAATATGTATGGAAAATAATGAATGTTAATTCCTACCTCACACATTACACAAACATAACTCTAGAAGAATTGTAGATGTAAACAAGAAAGAGAAAACAATAAAGAGTCTCAGATTCTAGAAGATAACAAAGAATATTTTCATGACTTTGATGTAGAAAATGATTTATTAAACATGATACTAAAAACAGTAATCATAAGGGTTAGTAAAGTGAATTTCAATTTTTCAAGGACTTGATCATCGAATTTCATTAACATCAGAAGATACCATTAAGGGAGTGAAAAGGCAATCACAATTGGGAGAAGATATTTGCAATACATCTGCAAAGAGACTCATAGCCAGTATTTTTTTTTTAGAACTTACGCAAATCAATAAGAACAACTTAGAAAATCCAATAGAAAAGCAAGCAAAGAATAGATATTTTTGGAAAAGAGGATGCCCAAATGAAAAACAAGTATATGAATGGGTAGCAATTGACCCCCTCAAAATTAAATCTCAACTTAAATCTTGTACTTTATAAAAAATTAACTCAAAATGTATTATAGAGCTAAATGTAAAACATTGCTATAAAATTTTAGAAAAGAACATAGGAAAAACTCTTTGAAAACTAGGGATAGGCAAAGAGTTCTTAGAAATGATAGAAAAAGCACAAGCCAAAAATAAAGAAAAGTGGATAATTTGGACTTCATCAAAGTTCAAAATGTTTGCTTTGCAAAAGACCGTGTCTTTTTTATAATAGCCATTCTACCAGGTGTGAAGTGATATCTCATTGTGGTTTTGATATGCATTTCCCTGATAAGTAATGTTTAGCACCTTTTCATGTCGCAAACAGGTTTTAAGTTTAACTTATTTTTTCAGATTGCCTAATAATAGCAGATACCAATGAACTTTAAAAAATGAAACCTCACCCTAACCGGTTTGGCTCAGTGGATAGAGCATCCGCCTGCAGACTCAAGGGTCCCAGGTTCGATTGCGGTCAGGTCAAGGGCATGTACCTTGGTTGCGGGCACATCCCTAGTAGGGAATGTGCAGGAGGCAGCTGATCAATGTCTCTCTCTCTCATCAACGTTTCTAACTCTCTATCCCTCTCCCTTCCTCTCTGTAAAAAAATCAATAAAATATATTTTTAAAAAATGAAACCTCTAATCAAATATAAAGATAATTTGACTTGAGAGAACAACTTTTAAATTCAAAATCCACTTGCCAGAGCTTTACATAAATCCATGTCAAGATCTGGGCACCTGATATTGTATTGTGTTTGTTTTAATATAACTTGTATCCCCACAAATTTAAATCAGGAAAGTATTTGCAAACAGGGATCCATAGCTATTCTTATGATAACCACAGCTACACACATAGCTTGCATCTTGGCATCTCAAGGCACTAATAGAATGGCAGAGTATTAACTGTACATGTGAATATGTGGGTTGGAAGAGACCATATCTAAGCCTTCTTTCCCAAAAGATAATGCTTTCTCCTTCCATTATATAAATTTATATAATTCTTTTTATTTCTTCTTCTTTTATTTCTTTCTTTCTTCTTCTTTTATTTTTACAACACACACACAAAGTTGGAAGGTTATTTGAACCTGGGAGGCTGGAAACGAACGGTAAAAATGTAAGAAATCAAAACACACCCCTTGCAAACTCCAGCCAGCCAATCATCTGGGGCGGGCACGAGGGCCCGGGAGTCACTGGAGCCTCGTGCCTGCAGCGCCCGCGCCGCAGCCTCCAAACTGTAGGGGTCGCTGTGGGGCAGAGCCGGCGGGCGCGGCAGGACGCTCTTTCCCGCAGGCGGAGACGGGGCGGAGCGTCGCGGGCCCCGAGAGGAGGTGACCCTGCGGCAGGTGAGCGCCGGGGGTGGCGGGGTGGCGGGGTGGCGGGGACTGGGCGGTCGCCCCGCCGCACGCTCGTTCCTGGCCTTCGCGGGCCCTGCCGCCCTGCGGGCCTCACTCCTAGGTGCGTGGGGCTCTGTCGAGCACCCAAGATTCCCGCCACTGCGGGGTGCCCTGAGCCAGGTCTCGGACATTACTGACCCACGGGGGCCCTTGCCCGCCCCTCGCACCGGGAGCCTGACACGGGTCCGTGACGCTTCCGTGGACACGTCCACCTTAATTAAGAAACCCTCCCGTTTCCTGGGCAGTTTCCTGGTGCCCTAGCTCACCAGGCTCTCTTTCGGGAAGATGGATATGCCCTTGTTTGCACCTGCGGTGCCTCTCTCTCTGTAGCTGTCAGCAGCCCTGTGTCCCCCGCAGGACAATGCCTGCACCCCGCCGAGGGCCGTGCCTTTTCTGGAGGCTGGGACGCACCTGTCCTCTGAGTCCCGGCCAGCGGCAGAGTAGGGGCCACAGCGTAGGGAGGCGAGTGCGCCCGGATAGTATGGACAGCCTCAGAGGGCCTGCCACAGCCACTGGCAGAACCTTACTTCAGGGGCAGTAAATCCAAAGCTGGAGAGGTTCTTCTTACTCGTGTTTTTTACATTAGAAACAATACAGAATCCATTTTTAAAAATTTAAGTGAAGACAAGTTTATGTTTCTTATCTCTTGTAATAGCATAAATGCCCAGTCCTGTCGATTTAGGAGTAAAGTGGGGATATGGGGGTGGGCAGGAGATTGAGAGACAGGATTATCTCATTCTCCCATAGCCAAAGGCACAACCTCTTTGGGTTTAAGTTTCTCATTGTTTAAAGAAGGAGATTGGCCCTGGCCGGTTTGGCTCAGTGGGTAGAGCGTCTGCCTGCAGACTCAAGGGTCCCAGTTTGGATTCCGGCTAAGGGCATGTACCTTGGTTGCGGGCACATCCCCAGTAGGAAGTGTGCAGGAGGCAGCTGATCGATGTTTCTAACTCTCTATCCCTCTCCCTTCCTCTCTGTAAAAAATCAATAATATCTACACTAATAAAAGAGAAACATGGTAATTGGCGTAGGACTGCTACCCTTTTCATTGGCTAATCAGCGAGATATGCAAATTAACTGTCAGCCAAGATGGTAGCCGGCAGCCAGGCAGCTTGAAACTAACATGAGGCTTGGTTGCCTCCGTGACAGAGGACTCCAACGTCCCCCGCCTGCAGCTGCAGGCCTCTGAGCGGGCAGTTTAAGAAACATTGTAACAAATACCGCCGGACTTCAGCCAACAGATTCGCAACATTGTAAGCAAAGGCCAGAAACCTACTATCAGCAGCGGAGGCCTAAGAGCTGGAGCCAAGCCTCAAGCTAAAGCTGGCCCAGAATAAAAAAAAAGAAAAAAAGAAAAAAGGAGCAGTTGGGAGCTTCGGTCACCCACAGCCTGAAAATAGCCCTCAGCCCCTCACCCAGACTGGCCAGGCACCCCAGTGGGGACCCCCACCCTGAAGGGTGTGTGACCAGCTGCAAACAGCCATCATCCCCTCACCCAGGCTGGCCAGGCACCCCAGTGGGGACCCCCACCCTGAAGGGTGTGTGACCAGTTGCAAACAGCCATCATCCCCTCACCCAGGCTGGCCAGGCACCCCAGTGGGGACCCCCACCCTGATCCAGGACACCCTTCAGGGCAAACCAGCCGGCACCCAACTGTGCACCAGGCCTCTACCCTATATAGTAAAAGGGTAATATGCCTCCCAGCACCGGAATCAGCAGAGCCATGAGGCCTCCCGGCACCGGGATAAGCGTGACAGGGGGCAGCGCCCAAACCCCCTGATTGCCCTGCGGCTCTGTGTGTGACAAGGGGCGGGGCCACAACCTCCCTATCCGCCCTGCTCTGTTCGTGACAGGGGAAGGCGCCCCAACCCCCTGATCAGCCCTGCTCTGTGCCTGATAGGGGGGAGCTCCCCAACCCCCCCTCCCCCACAGGCCCTGCTCTGTGTGTGATGGGGTAGAGCCATAACCTCCCCATCGGCCCTGCCCTGAGTGTGAGAGTGGCAGCGCCCCAACCCCCTGATCGGCTCTGCTCTGTGGGTGATAGAGGGCGGTGCCCCAACCCCCTGATGGGCCCTGCTCTGTGTGTGACGGGGGCAGCACCCCAACCCCCTGATTGGCCCTGCTCGGTGCGTGACAGGGTAAAGAGCCCCAACCCCCCTGATGGGCCCTGCTCTGTGCATGACAGGGGGCAGCGCCCCAACCCCCTTATTGGCCCTGCTCTGTGTGTGACAGGGGGTGGTGCCACAACCTCCCCATCGACTCTGCCTTGAGTGTGACAGGGGGCGGTGCCCCAACCCCCCAATCGGCCCTACCCTGAGCATGACTGAGGGTGGCATCGCAACCTCCCAATCCGCCCTGCTCTGTGCATGACAGGGGGCAGCGCCCCAACTCCCCAATCGGCCCTGCTCTGAGCCCAACCAAGGGCTGCACCTAGAGAATGGGCCTGCCCTCTGCCACCCGGGAGCAGGCCTAAGCCAGCAGGTCATTATCTCCCGAGGGGTCCCAGACTGCGAGAGGCACAGGCCGGGCTGAGGGAGCTTCCCTCCCCCCCCCCCCCCCACCGAGTGCACAAATTTTTGTGCACCGGGCCTCTAGTGTATATATATATATATATATATGGGTTTTTTTTAAAGGAGATTGGACCAGATGGTGAGGATAATAGCTACCTACCATTTATTGGATATGTTGGTGAGGATGACAGTAGCTACCATTTATTGGACATATCCTTTTAGAAATGTTATTTAATGCACACAGTAATTCTACGCAGTGGTTCATATTACCCCTTTTCTAAAGGAGAAACTGAGGCCCAGAGAGGTTGTCACTTACACACAGACAGCTTATAAATAGCAAAGCAGGAATCTGAGGATATGCTGGATTCCCTCAAGATATCAAGTCCTTTGATTCTATCTCAAATTTGTTCTAATTTAAATTATTTTTAAGGTGTTCTGCCTCAGACTTTGAGTTATTTTCTCAAATTAGAAGATAGTGTGGTATGTGAAACTAAAATAACAACTATATATCTGATAAAAATATTTCGTCCATTTTATAATTCCCTAAGTCTATTATAAGAAAGGGTTTGATTATTGCTAAGGTTCCTTCTCACTAACATTCTAGGATTATGATAATTTTCTTTTGCTATATCTTCTATTGAGATGCTTATTTCAAAACTGAATATCTGAAGATTAAATTTTCCCCCAAAGTAATTCATGTTCTTATATCATGGTCTAATTGTCATGCATGATATAATATAGATAGGCCAATTTTATGCCAGTGAATGATTTAATGTCTGTTGCCAAATACATTATGGATCATCCCTCTAAGCAAGAATTTTACTGAAGGAGGGAACATCATTCAGAAATGACCAGTCCTGACTCTATCTCAGAGCATCTTGTACATCCTCAAAAATTGTGCATTAAGTCAATGGGGGCACCATTCCCACTAACACTTTGAGGTGTGATTGTCCCCCATGAAGCCATGCAGAGAGGCAGTCCTTTATCTCTGCTGCTTCCTTTCCCCATCATTGCATATTTCCTTCACAAGAAGAGAAAAAAGTACAGAACTCTTTACCAGAGAGGGACATAGGAAGTAAATGCAATTTAGTTGAGATCTTCTTCGTAGGTAGATATGAAAACTTGTTGTGAGTACGCGGAACTCAGTTTATTCTTGTATTATTATTTATTATTTATTGTAGACCTACTTTTGCGCCCCCCCCCCCAAAGAGTGTAGTAGGTAATCCCTAAATTTGTAAGTGTCCTTTCAGTAAACATCTGCAGTGGTTTCCAGCCCAGGTATTCTTTGTTATTTTTGATAAAGAGTTTAACACATACAGTGCATTATTAAGGTGACTGTGGCTGTCTGGGGGTTGCAGTCTGTTTACTACCTTGCTGAGTTATTTCTTTGATTCATTACAAAGGAAATGTAGGTTTGCTAAGGAAAAGAAGAGACCAATGAATTTTACAATTAAAATTAAGTCATTACAATTCATGTTAGAACATTCTGAATGCATAGTTTTTACAGACACCTGATATAAGTTGAATTTCATGACATTCAACACCACTACATCCCTTTAATTTTAAAATAGTGAAATGTTTGTTGGCTATAACTACTCTTCTCTCTCTCTCTCTCCACACAGTATGCATATTGTTTATATATACATAAATATATATATATGAAAATATATATATATGAAAATATATATATATATATATATATATATATATATATATATATATATATATATATTTTGGACTTGAGGTTAGTAGTGAGTTAATTATCCTCAATTCTTGACACATTATCATCAACAGAAAGTGTATGATAACTGTGCTCTC
This sequence comes from Myotis nattereri, assembly GCF_964212035.1. Taxonomy (NCBI): domain Eukaryota; kingdom Metazoa; phylum Chordata; class Mammalia; order Chiroptera; family Vespertilionidae; genus Myotis; species Myotis nattereri. The sequence continues at coordinate 46,286,232 of NC_138081.1, forward strand.
TATACCCACCTCCCCCATTACCTTGTTTTTCTTTCCAGTAAACAGTTTAAAGCCAGGTAGCTTTGTTTTAATTATACACAGCTAGTTCTCAGTGATTAAAGGAAAATGCTGCTTTTGTCAGTTTCTGCTGAGCATGACTTTTACCTTTGTATATTTGCTTTTTGAGGCCTTGTTAGTATTTTTACATAATGCCCACTTTCAATTAGTGGTGTACTCTGAGACTGTGATTCAGTCCCAACTACGTGGCTATCGTGTTAACGGTTTCTTGCTTTACATTTCTAATAGGCAGGGTCTATTTACAGACTGTAATACTGCTTCCACTTTAATGATTGCTTCTTTCTGAATTTTCTCTTCCCACATTACATTCAAACACATTATTAGCATAAGTAGAAATATCACTGGCACCTAGCCTAAGCCACCAATTGACCAACATTTTGACTTAAATTCGAAATACATTTGTACATGCCATTTATCCTACTCCCATGGCTAAGAGGGAAAGGTGACATGCCCGCAGATTTTATAGAAGAAAATGAGAGCAATAGAATCAGTACATGGTTGCCACAAGAAAGGAGAAGTAACAAAGGAGTTTAGCATCACTCCTTCTACATTTTTGAAATATTGAGCCAAAACTGAATTGGAAGTTAAAGGGATTCTGGGACTAGAGCAGAATTGAATTTGAAATCCCTTTTATAGCTGTTTTTGCATGTTATTGCGAGGTTTATACAAGAATTTGGCATGTGAGTTGACCATTGATTCAGCAGAAAGCATTGGATTTTTTGCCAGCCTTGGGCATGATGAGTTTCAAGCTACTGTGTGCCCGCTGAAGAAATTGTAGGCATGTTAGAGAGTTGTTTAAGAAGTTGTCTGTAGTGAAAAGAAAACTGTTCCAGTAGAGAAAATTAGTAACTCACATGCAGAAGGAATTTAAAAAGCAATTACTAGTTACAGCTTGAGCGATGTTTTAAATGCTGATGAAATTTACGAGTTGTTACCTCATATACTTCATGCCCTAGTAGGTGGACTTTGCAAAAGGAGGTAAACAGATAGATTGCTGTTCTTCTGTAATGCATCCTTCACCGAAAAGATGAGACCACTTGTCATTGGCAAGTCAGTTAACCCTCAGGGCTTCAGAAATGTTCACTAACTCCCCTGTGATTACCAAGCTAATGTGCAACTCTAAATTTTTTTTTTTAATATATTTTATTGATTTTTTACAGAGAGGAAGGGAGAGAGATAGAGAGTTAGAAACATCGATGAGAGAGAAACATCGATCAGCTGCCTCTTGCACATCTCCTACTGGGGATATGCCCGCAACCCAGGTACATGCCCTTGACCGGAATCGAACCTGGGACCTTTCAGTCCGCAGGCCGACGCTCTATCCACTGAGCCAAACCGGTTCCGGCGCAACTCTAAATTTTTAATGAATGGCTGAGGAAGGTTGGCAAGAGAATGAAAGGAGCAAAATGCAACATCCTCTTGCTGGTAAGTAGTTGCTCTGCCCACAACATTCTCCTATGCTTGGGTCATGCATGTGTTGAGTTTTCCCACTGAATTATGCAGCCATCTGGTTAGGTTATAATTTGTATGGTGAGAGCTCACTGCAGAAACAACTGTAAATTTAAATGATGAAGGGAAAACAGAAAATAAATGAAGCAAGCCATTGGCATGGTTGCTGAGACCTGGTGATCGGTAGAGCCATCCACAGTAGTGAAATGTTTGCAGAAAACAGGCATGACTCCTGTGGAATCCCCCAAGGTTAAATTGGAAGAAGACCAAAAACCAAATGTGGTATTTGAATTAGTCTGGTACTCAATTGCTAGTCACTGGTCTCTCAAATCAGTTTGATTTTGAAGACCATGGCTGCAGGTATCAGTTTAACTATATCCAAAGACTTTGCAAATCCTGCAATTGCTGCAGAAGTGCTAACTAATGTCAAAATGGAACCAGAAAGTGATGATGGGAGTATGATGACAACAATGATAACCATAACATCTAAGGGGAACACGTGATGGAACCACCTACAGTGAACGTTTCAGAAGTCCTTGCAAATGTAGAAAGTGTTGACTATCCTTTATCCTTTCCCTTAAAGCGGATGTTCCTGATGAAGTGTTTACCCAATTAAGTGGAATGGATCAATATTTAGTGACTACTGCAACAAAGATGTTTGAAAAAACTGAACTGCTATAACTAATAAAGTTGCAAAAATATTGCTTTTGTCCTATATAATAAAAAGCTAATATACAAATTGTCCCCTCTACCGGGAACTCAACCGGGAGCCCCATCAGGGGGCAGGGCCAGCCAGCCTACTGCCTGTGGCTCCTCCCCCTGGCTGGCCCGCCCCTGATCAGTCCCTCCCACCCCGATTGGAGGCAGGGCCAGCCAACCTCCCACGTCCCCTCTCTTCCCCCCAATACCCCCCTCCCCCGCGGGCACGAATTCATGCACCAGGACTCTAGTAAAGTCTATAAAATGGAAGACTTAAAGAATACTTGTATAGACAAAGCCCCAATGAGTGTTCCAAGGAATAGCTATAGGCAAAGGGGGAGTGAGGACAAACAGCTACTTACCCTTACTACTTAGTACTAATGCTTGCTTGGGCCAATGGGGAAGAGGGGGGAGCCTGAAGGGAAAGTGGGACAGGGGAGGAACTGTAGGAGAAATTGAGCAAAAGAATGCTAGTTTTCTCTCAGATTGGTGTCCTGAGAGGGCTGTGGAAGGCGAGAAAGAGTGGAAGTGGAAGGAAATAGAGAAGGTTGTGGATAACCAATGGCCACTCCTAGCCTAGTGCCTCCTTCATATAGCAAGATACAGTGCGACTCAGACCAACAAATAATGCTCCAGGCTTCTGTAAGAAACAACTTTTGCTCACCTCACTGGTTCTGAGAGATGAAAAATAACCATTTTGTCAAACAAACTTAGAGCACTATTGACAAAGCATGTGTTTTACAAAGTAATAAAATAATTGACAGTCACTTTTGGTATATATCTGGACTGTAATTTAAAAAAATTAGTATAGCGTTTTACAGAGCATTATAAAAAACAATCACAAAGGAAAAAGGTCTCTTTTTTATTTTTAGGTAATAAATCATCCTCAGTCAGGATGTCTTCAGCACCTGAGCCTCCAGCCTTTAAAAAGGAGCCACCCAAAGAGAAAGACTTTCGAAACCCAGGGCTCAGAGGGGTCCAAACGACAACGTTATTTCGGGCTGTGAATCCGGAGCTCTTCATTAAACCTGTAAGAGATACACGCAGGATAAGCGTTCATGTTTAGTTTAATGAGCCTGTCATCAATAGAAAGCTCTTGTTTCCTGTGACATTTAATTTTATCATGGAAATTTTGTGTTGACTATTAATATCTCTCTGAATAAATGCAGTTGGAAGGAAAATCTTAAATGCTGTTTCACTAAATATACATATAAAATGAATTATTTTAAGGACATTTGAGAATTTTAATGGAAAGTGATTATTTTCATGGATCAACTCAAATTTCTATTTAAAATTTTAATAGCTGTATTAATTTGAAGGACATTTTTAATGTTTGATCAGGTTCTATTAAGTAAATTGGACTTTCTGATGAAACAGAGCAAAACGAAAAATCTCATCCTTATTATAGACAATTCCAGCTTCTTTTAATAATGTTTTTACCTAAGGCATATTGCAAACATTTTGTGAAAGCTTTCAAAACATACATTTGTACACTGTTAGGGAGTCAGTCAGCTAATCATTTATATTCTTGATGAAAATTATTGAATATATTTGATATAATACATTTTACTTTTTAAATAGATATAAATTTTTATTTTATTAATTTTATTATTATTAGTAGTATTTTTTTAATCCTCACCTGAGGATATTTTTCCATTGATATTCAGAGAGTGGAAGAGAGAGGGGGAAAGACAGAGAGAAACACTGATGTAAGAGAAACACATCGATTGGTTGCCTCCTGCACAAGCCCTGACCAGGGCCCGGGCCGGGGAGGAGCCTGCAACTGAGGTACGTACCCTTGGCTAGAATAGAACCTGGGACTCTTAGGTCCGCTGAGCCAAACTGGCTAGGGCTTTTTTTTTTTGTTTTAATCCTCACTCAAGGATATGTTTATTGATTTTTATATTATTGTTTTATTTTTATTTTATTATTTTGCCTTTTTGAAAAATTGTTTAAAGTATTACAAATAGTAGTACATATGTCCTTTTTCCCCCATTAACCTCCCTCGGCCTCTCCTACCCCCACCCCCACCTCCACCTCCCCCCCCCCCCCCGCACATGCCCAATTAGAGCGAGAGGAAGGGGAGAGAGAGAAACATGGATGTGAGAGAGAAACATCGATTGGTTGCCTCCCATGTGCCCGACTGGGGATTGAACCCAAAACCTTTTGGTATATGGGACACTCTCCAACCAACTGAGCCATCCAGCTAGAGCTATAAATTTTATCTTTAAATAAATGTAACTTAAATTATTGTAAAATACTAGAGGCCCGATTCACGAAATGTGTGCAAGAGCAGGCCTTTCTTCCCCTGGCTGCCAGCACCAGCTTCCCTCTGGCACCCAAGATCCAGGCTTCCCTCGCAGCCCCGGCTTCGTCCGGAAGGACAGCTGATCTAATTAGCATATTACTATGCTTTTATTATTATAGAATATTGAAAGGTATTGAATTTGATTAGAATTTTAATAGTTGGAATTTTAGTAACATAGTTGCCAGTGTAAACTGACAGTTAAATAGATCAATTTAACAATCAAATCATTAAATCAAGGTAGAATGTTTTAAAAACTTTAATGTGTTTGTAATTGTCAAATGCATTTTAAGAATTGCAGATATAAACTACTCTGAGTTTGTGGCCTTTCTTAGATGTCTATACAAGTGAAAAAGTTTGACCTTTATTCTTTGGATTCAGATTTGAAATAGTATAAACAGCAGGTATGGTGACAGGAACAATACGAACTGAAACTTGTGTAGCAACTCTGCCCTTACGTTGACCTAGGAAAGGCCCATTTATTGGACACAAATGCGAGCACCTGAGTTGAGTGATAAAGATAAACACTTCTATGGAGATGTGAACATCTTTCCTACATTTAAACACTTGTTAAAAATTCAGAGCTAGTTGATTTGCCTCTTAGGGTCTCGGATTTCCCAGTAGAAGATCAAGGTCATTACAACAGAATCCTATCTGTTCCAGTGACTAAATTTCTGAGGTGCTAGAATAGGTTCCGAGAGGAGAGCATATACATGGCCATTTTTGCTGTACCTGACGTATGACATAAAAGGCTTTTTGCCAGTTGTTGATGAACTCAGGAGAGAAGAATAGCGTGTATACTTCATCCCTCACTTCCTAATAAAATGAAGTTAAGCAACTTCTCCATGTCACACAGATAACACTGGGAACTTGAGCACCGGACCATTTCCATGCCTCTTGTCTCCTCTGCCCCTTGCCCAGACATCACCCTCCTGAAGGTGGAGGTCTGAGATGTCCCGGCTACAGACAGAAGAAAGACTGGAGAAGAGAAGCAACAGTCTTCTACAATCTCTAAATTATCAGGAGTTGGGTTAATTGAATAAAGAACTAGAAAAGTTATTCTAATTCAGAATATCATAGGAATGCTAGTGTGGTAATAAAGACTTGTTTTGTCAAGAGGAAAATACAACAGATGTTTGGGTCTCCTCAAATCCTTAGTCTTAACGAGGTTTTTTAATTTTTTTCTTTGACAGAACAAACCGGTAATGGCTTTCGGATTAATAACCCTTTCACTGTGCGTGGCTTATATCGGTTATCTACATGCAACACAAGAGAATAAAAAGGACCTCTATGAAGCTATTGATAGTGAGGGACACAGCTATATGAGGAGGAAGACATCTAAATGGGATTAATAGTGCTGGTTACTATGGATGGAGCTAAATAAGGGCTCTGGAATCATCAAATGATACGACTTTATAAATACACAATATCATGTTTCTTGTACAGTTGCAACCAAACCACTATAGTAAAAGTTTTTCTTTTCAAAGCTGCAGCCATTATTCTTTTTCCACAGGAAACGTCTCAATGTATTTTTTTAATTAAATCCTCTTATAAAAGTACCATGAGAATGGAAGTCATTTTTGTTAATTATTAAGGTCTATATAATAAAGTACCTAGTATTGTTAAATTTCCACAGTATTTTTGATATTTTAAGATGAGTTGTGCATTTGCAATTGTTTTGAGGGTTTAGTTTTGTTTTGCTATTTGCAACGGAAATATTTATTTTCCACCTGGCATAGAATCTATATTTGTGAAGAAAAAGAAGTAATTGTAAATTATTGTAAAGTCTTATATTATTGTCAGTGTTATAGACAAATAGTTTTTACAGAGTCACAGATGGTTCATATACTTTGGCTTTTCGTTTTAGCTATGTTATAATGAGGTATGGTGGTGTTTTTTACTACAACTGTTATCTGAACTGCGTCCAGCACGGCCAGTGGTGAACCTGAGGAGGGGCGGTGAAGGATTAAAGAAAACAGACAAGAGAATACAGTTGGGACCAGGTGGATCACTGCCTGGATGAGGAAACAGTGACACAGCCTGTAAGCAGAAGCTTTATTTTACAGTCAGATCACACAAAGCAAAACAAGGGCAAGATGTTTACAATGTTCTTGTGAGTTTCAAATCTGTTTCTTTCCTGTTGTTACCATTCTCTGAACTCTATCAAGCTTTGTTTAGGCAGCACTTTCTGCGCCCCCTGCAGCCTACATCCCTTAGCTACCTAGGACTTCAGGGTCGGACTGTAAGGTCAAGATTACAACCATAGCCTTTTGGCTATAATTGTGCTGGGAGGGCTTTGCCCTCCAAGCTGGGACTTAGATGTGGCTTTGCCACAAGTCAGTCGAGGCTTGATCCTGTCCTAACGCTGTAGCCGCTCTCCACAGTTATCTAATTTTTGTAAATTAATGTTACAATGATATGATAAACATAAGACCAGGTGTTCTTATAGTTATTTAAAAACTAGAACTACTCAATAGATAAGAAGGTCTCCTCACTGTCCTGGGTTTACCTGATATAATTTAAATCTTTCTGACAAGGGTTCTGGACCTGTTCTATTTCTAGACATTTACCCCATTCTCTAAATCATTGTAATTAGGGCTCAGTAATAAATCTCATCTCTGAAATTTTGTTTCATTTAGTATTATGAAGTAATAACAGCTATACAAGCAGAGTTTATCATAATGTAAATTTTTAATTTCCAAAACTTTATTGTGGTTTTTGTAAAGACACATGAAAATGCAATTATGTCTGATTTGTAGATATTAAAGAACTTAGCTAATTGAGTTATCTATATGCAACTAAATTAAATTTTTACTACTGAGCCCTAAATAAAATATTTTTTTGCTATGTTTCTCTATATGGTACACTTTATGTAGTTTAAATTGCACTTAGGTGGTATAAAATGCCTTTTCATTTTTTTGATCCTCATAGAGGATATTTTTTCCATTGATTTTTAGAGAGTGGAAGGTAGGGATGGAGCAAGAGAGAGAGAAGGACAGAGAGAGAAACATCAATGTGAAAGAGACACATCCATTGGTTGCCTCCTGCACGCACCCCAACCAGGCTGGGAATGGAACAGGCAACCCAGGTATGTGCCATTGACCCGGAATGGACCCTTTGGTGCGAGGGCTGACGCTCTGACCACTGAGCCACATGGGCCAGGGCAAAATGCCTTTTAATGTAAAGTACTATGTTTTGCTTAATAATTATGGTTTCCCTGTAGACTTCGGTTATTAATGAACTTGAATTCTGTTTTCAACTTACATATTTAGTATCACATCTATTAGAATTCTTCTAGTATTCAGCAAAATAAGTTGATATTTGGTGGGGGAGATATTAGTTAGGTGAACCGTCAAGAGATATCGTAGCAGGAACTGCACAGCCTACAGCCTTGAGCCATGTGGATGTCCACATGAATGAACTAAGGTGGCAGTAGATTTGGTGAGGCACATGGTTGTGAAAGAAAAAGAGTGTGAGATAAAAGTCACATTGAATTTTAGGAACAAGTACCTAACTATGATACTTTTTACAGGATGGCTACAGTTATAGCACAGTCTGTGTGTGTAGAGTGTCAAAGACTGACTGGCTATGTGTTGATGTTTTTATTCATTCTCTAAGGGAAAATGCCATTTTGTCAAAGTCAGTCATGTCCAAGAAGGGGATGGTTAGGGCAAGATATTGACAGCATTTTGGTGTGTGGGTTCAAGCAGTTAAAGGAGGTCTTTTAATGTGGGAATCTGTCTGAGATTGGGCAAGACCTAATAGATTAGGTATTGAAGCAAGTCTTGGTAAGTAGACTATTGATTAATAAAGGGCAAGTGACCTTTTTGCCTGGGGAATCAATCTGTTCTGATAGAGGAGTTATTTGCCCAGAGGAGCAAGCTTTCAACAATTCCCTGAAGCAAATAGTTAAATTATTTATTGGTTTATAGACTTATCTTTCATAGTTAACCAATCTGTCCCAGTTTTTCAGGCACCAGGGGGGTTCTTAGAATGCAGACTTTACATTTTAAAACAAGGGCAACAAATTATTTAACTACATAAATTACTTAACTACTAGAGGTCTGGTGCACAAAATTTGTGCACGGGTAGGGTCCCTAGGTCTGGCCAGCAATCAGGCCCGATCAGGGCCTTCCAGCTGCCAGCCTGGGCCTTCCTTCCAGCTGCTGGCTGGGGCCTCCCTTTCCTGACTGCTGGCCGGGGCTTCCCTTCCCCAGCTGCCGGCTGCCGGCTGGGGCCTCCCTTCTCCAGCTGATGGCTGGGGCCTTCCTTTGTTCTGTGCCGCCCCCTGGTGATCAGAGCACGTCATAGCGAGCGATCGGTATCCTGGTCTAACTCCTGTTGGGATAATTTGCATATTAGGCTTTTATATATATAGAATATATATAGACTAGAGGCCCATTGCACGAAGATTTGTGCAATAGGCCTTCTTTCCCCTGGCTGCCAGCACCAGTTTTCCTCTGGCACCCAGGACCCAGACCTTCACTCTGGCCACCGCCTTCCATCTTCGCTCTGGACACAGTCTTTGCTGTGGCTGGAGCCTTCAGTCTTTGCTCCTCGCTCCTGCAGGAGTCTTCAGTCTCCGGCCAGAGCTGCTCCTGTAGCTCCTTCCTCCCCCCACCCTCCCCCTCATAGCTTGATTGCTGCTTCACCTGCAGACCTCGCCGATGGGCTCCTGGGTCCCGGGGTGCCGCCTTGCCTGCGGCCCGGCTTTTCGATCACGATCACAATCATGGGCTGCAGGCAAGGCGTCTTCTGGGTCCTGGGGGTCCCGCCCTCCCAGGGCTGCACATGGGGGTCCTGGCTGGGGCGGGGCTTAGGTGGCACAGGGGGCCCGGATGGCGGCTTGCCCTGGCCCGCCCTGCCTGCAGTATGCAAATTAGCTGCCATCTTTGTTGGCGGTTAATTTGCATATCATGCTGATTAGCCAATGGGAGGCGTAGCGAAGGTATCGTCAATTACCATGTTTGTCTATTATTAGATAGGATGTGATTTCAAAAACCAGGCTTAGTAATTTTGAGTGCTGACTTAATGAAAGTAATTTTTTCTTTAAAATACTGTGATATTTCCCAGTTTTATTGCCATGGCATCAAAACTACATTATAGATCTTCTGGGGGGAAAATTAAACTCCCTCCTTTGCTGGTCTAAAAGGAATCAATTCTTTTATCACTTAAAGTGTGGTGGGCTGAATAATGCTCCCCTTCTCCACCCACCTCTGAAGATGTCCATGTCCTAATCCCTGGAACCTGTGAGTCTGTTATCTTATATAGCAAAGGAGGCTTGGCAGATGTGATTAAGTTAAGGATTTTATTATCTGGGGAAGCCTGATATACTCACACAGGTCCTTATGAAAGGAAGGCAGAAGATCCAAGGAGGAGGTGATGTCACCGTGCAAATGGGGAGAAAAGGCTAAAGGATGCAAGGCCACGAGCCAAGGAATGTGGGTGGTCTACAGAAGTTGGAAAAGGTAAGGAAACATTTTCCCTAAAGCCCTGCTGACACCTTAATTTTAGGCTCATAAGATTCATTTTGAACTTCTGACCAAAGAGAATAAATTTGTGTTGTTTTAAACCACCAAATATGTGGTAATTTTTTACAGCAGCAATAAGAAACTAATACAGAAAGTATTTGGGAAATGAATGGCTGTACCATGCTACACTTTTTGTCATTTCTAGTTGCTTTTATGAGCAAAGCTTGTCTGACCTAGCAACAGTTGCTAAGTAAGTTAACAATTTAATGCTAGTGTCTGGGAGGGAGCAGCAGCTTAAGTCTTCCCAATCTCACATGCAGAGGCTTTCAGTAGCATTCTTTCACATCAGGCACATACCCACTACCTAATCATGGTGAATCATTTAAGCCTTACCAGCCTCTAGCATTGTCCGAGAATCTTGGGCCTCTCTAAACATCTAGCTTTTCTCAACACTACTTTTTATGCTCCTAAGAGTATTATAACTGTACATTAGTAAAAGACATCTGAAATTTAAATATGATCCGAAATTCAGATTACACCAATTTTGTTTGCTGCGCTGTTTGTAATAAAATAATTCCACCAGCTCCTTTTGGGGAAGTCTTCAAACGGATCCATGAATACAAGCCATTTAAGACACGCTTTTACACTCACAAAGATATACTGGGTAAGTGACTTCGCTGTTTGCTTTTGTTCTAATGTTTATAGCATTGTATGTCTTCCTGTTGTTATATATACTTTTGTCAGCTTTCTTGATCAAAGTTGCTTGTCCTATAGGGGTATCTGTTTGTCATGAGAACGCAGGTTGAAATCTAGCTTCTCCATTTACCATTTGTGTGTCTCAGACAGGATACTTAGCTTCTCAGTCTGTTAACTTATATGTAAATAGGGATGTTGAGAGATATCTTACAGGTTTATTATGAGGCTTTTAAGAAATACAGTGTTTATGGGCAAAAGTAGTTTCATAGTTGTGAGTCCGTGAAACAGACTTTATTCTTGAATTATTTTTTAATTAATTATATCATTTTCCATATGAATAACTGTAGACCCACTTTCCCCCCACCCTGTATTTGAAACCTCTTATTAAGCCTGGCACATACTAGTAAGTGGGAGCTCTTTATGTCCTTGCCCACCCATACTTGGGCACCTGCTACACACATGGGAGAGGAAATATCCCTAATACCTTAATAAATGGGTTGAAGAAACTATATTAGTAGCCAGTGACATAACGGTAGATGCATGTGGATAACATGAGAATATTAACTACATATACACTTGTAATAAATCAAATTGTAATTAACGGGTTTCCCTCTCTCCTTATTCCCATCAGAGTTTTCAGTCTGACTTTGGGCCTTTGAAATGTTTTCCTAAGGACTCTCAAAATACTCCTCTGATTTTTTTTTCCTTTAACATGGTAAACCAGTGGTGACTAAATTTTACTCCTGATTTTTGAAAATATAAACGCTAGAGAATGGAGGGTGTTTTGAAAAAACTAAATTGTAGGGGGAGATCAAATTGGAATCATCCTCTAAAAATATCAATACCAAAACTGATTAATTTTAGTAAATGTTTAATATGACTTATTAACTATAACCTCTAAAATTATTTTACTTTTTACACCCAGGACAGTGGAGAGCCATTCTTAGATAAGCTTTTATTGATTGATTCCTTATACATTCTGGGATATCAAATCCAAACATTAAGTGGATACATTAAATCTAACTAGTTAGAAATTAATCTTTTATTTTCAGCGACCTGACCTGCATTTGTCATTGACTAAAGTCAAAAGAGTCAATATTCTATGTTCTTTATAAGTAAATGCAAAGGCATGTTGAAATGTCTGTATAAATGCTAATGAGTATTGCATAGGGCAGTCATTCTCAAGCCTAGCAGTACAATACAGAAGTTTTAAAAAATTTGTTTTTACTACGAAATCCAAACATAGACTCACTGGATTTAATACTAATCTAACACAGACCCACTAAATTAGAACCTTTAGAATCAGGCCTCAGCATGTGTTGTTTTTATTTTTAATTATTTTATTTATTTATTTATTTATTTACTGATTTTAGAGAAAGAAGAAGGGGAAAAGAGAGAAAAAGAGAAACAATTTGTTGTTCCATTTATTTATGCATTCATTGATTGCTTCTTGTATGTGCCCTGACTGGAGATTGAACCCGCAACCTTATCAGGATGATGCTCTAACCAACTGACCTACCCAGCCAGGGCCTATTTTTAAAAATATTTTTACATATTTTAATAGCCTTTTATTTAGAAATAGTTTAAGACTTACAAATTTTAAAAATAGTAATTATGATCAGAAATTCAAATTACACCAGTTTTGTTTGCTGTGCTGTTTGTAATAAAATAACTCCACCAGTGGATTAAAATTTTTTAAAAATCCTTGATGATAATTATTTATTAATGCTTAATATCTAACATGTGCACCATCCATTTGTGCAGTGTGTAACACATGCCTGTTTTTTCCAAATGCTTCCTTGTCTAGATTCTCTTGCTGATATCTTACATAACACTAGTACATTGTCAAAACTGGGAAATTGGTATTGGGACAATACATTTAAATTTAACGCAGGCACGGGTCTTATATGCACTCTTCCCCACTACACGCCACCCCTTCCCCCCTTGCCTCCCCGCCCCCCCCCCCCCCCCCCGTATAGTTTCATGAAATTGATCATGTAGCTATCCTGAAGTGAGAGAGGGAAGTTCTTGAGAGAAATGGAACCTGTTACCAGAGGTAGAGAAGAGATGTTGGGCAGACAAACACATGAGCCCGCAATGTCTTATCTGTGCTTACTGCCAAGCTAGGCATGATGAGAGAGAACACTGCAGTGTAGGGTGTGCTTTGTCATTTTAGAAAGTTGATCATCAAGACCTAATCACATGAAAAGCTAATAATACCACAAATCTTAGATGTGAGAAATGAGCGGAATAAAGAATAAACACTAAGAGTTTGGGTTGGAGGGAAAGATCACTGTGTGTGATTTCAGCGCTTGTAGGATTCGTCATCACCTCTGACAACACAGTCGGGTAGGAGAAGATGAAGAGAAGCTGTGCCCAGCGCTGTGATCGGGGTGTGGCTCGAGGTCCAGCTATCTAATACTGTGTGGTCCTCTCACCTCTTTAGGCTTTCATTTCCTTGTTTGGGGAGGGAGGGTGTTATTGTGAGAATATTATTATTTGGAAATTAAGTTAGATCATTGATGGAGAAGCTCTAAACTACTACCCCTTAACTCACTCCACAACTGAAGCAGCTAAACCCAAGAAAACACTGAAGAAAGGCATGTAACGTATTAAGGCATTCTGCTACCACTGTCTGGGTGGAGGTAACACCAACACCCAGATATGAGCAGGGAGAGAGGAGCTGGGTAATCTTGAATATTCACTTGCTATTCTTCTGTAGGAGTACAAAATGGGCACCTTTTTGCCACTTTCCTTCTCCAGGTGCCCACCATGTGGACTGACATCACATCATGGACTCCATCCAGGCCTAACAGTGCTATGCATTCCCTCCCAGTCAACTAGGAAGCAACTTACCCCTTTCATCAGTATCTTTTTTTTTTTTAATTAAATCTTTATTGTTCAGATTATTACATTTGTTTCTCTTTTTTCCCCCCATAACTCCCCTCCTCCCAGTTCCCACCTCACCCTCCGCCCTCACTCCCCACCCACTGTCCTCATCCATAGGTGCACGATTTTTGTCCAGTCTCTTCCCGCATCTCCCACACCCCTTTCCCCCCCAAGAATAGTCAGTCCATTCCCTTTCTATGTCCCTGATTCTATTATAATCACCAGTTCATTCTGTTCATCGGATTATTTATTCACTTGATTCTTAGATTCACTTGTTGATAGATGCATATTTGTTGGTCATAATTTGTATCTTTACCTTTTTCTTCCTCTTCCTCTTCTTAAAGGATACCTTTCAGCATTTCATATAATCCTGGTTTGGTGGTGATGAACTCCTTTAGCTTTTCCTTATCTGTGAAGCTCTTTATCTGACCTTCAATTCTGAATGATAGCTTTGCTGGATAAAGTAATCTTGGTTGTAGGTTCTTGGTATTCATCACTTTGAATATTTCTTGCCACTCCCTTCTGGCCTGCAAAGTTTCTGTTGAGAAATCAGCTGACAGTCGTATGGGTATTCCCTTGTAGGTAACTGAGTTTCTTTCTCTTGCTGTTTTTAAGATTCTCTCTTTATCTTTTGCTCTTGGCATTTTAATTATGATGTTTCTTGGTGTGGTCCTCTTTGGATTCCTTTTGTTTGGGGTTCTCCGTGCTTCTTGGACCTGTAAGTCCATTTCTTTCACCAGGTGAGGGAAGTTTTCTGTCATTATTTCTTCAAATAGGTTTTCAATATCTTGCTCTCTCTCATCTTCTGGCACCCCTATAATTCTGATGTTGGTACACTTGAAGCTGTCCCAGAGGCTCCTTACACTATCCTCGTATTTTTGGATTCTTTTTTCATTCTGCTTTTCCGGTTGGGTGTTTTTTGCTTCCTCGCATTTCAAATCATTGACTTGATTCTTGCGTTCCTCTGTTCTGCTGTCGGGAGTCTGTATAATATTCTTTATTTCAGTCAGTGTATGCTTAATTTCTAGTTGGTTCCCCAATATAACATTGAGGGTCTCATTAGTTTTCTTGTAGATCTCATTAAGTTTATCCACGGCTTCTAAACAGTTCTTGAGAGACCTTAAAAGTGTGGTTCTGAACTCTAGATCTTCCATTGACAATTTTGTCCTGTTTCTTTGTCTCCGCATTTTGTTATGCTTCCTTGGTGCACCCCCTAGTGGTCTTTGTTCGTGGTCTTATAGTTAAATCTTGATTGTTGTAGCTAATTCCAGGGAGGGTTTGACCTCCAGGCCAAGTGGCTATGAGAATCAGCTGTGTCTGCAGTGAGAGAACTTCTGTCCTCTAGGGAGGTGCTAATCTGGCGTTTGCCTGAGGCTATCCGGCAAATGCCTCTGTGCAGGGCTTGGGCAGGGCGGGTCGCACAGGATCAACAGGGTGGGCCGGAGAGAGCAGTTATGGCCGCTCTCAGTCCTATCCCCAGGGGCTCTGCCTCTCTGAGTCCCAGCACCCGCTGCAAACCTCGGAGAGAAAGCTGCACTCGCTCTGACCGAAGCCAGACAGTCCCGCTTCTCCCGTTTGCGTCTGGGTCCCTAAAGACTCGCCCGGATCTGGAGCTCAGAGTCTGCGACTCCCTCCCGATTGAAAACGCCAACCGCGCCCTCCGCCGCCAGCCCGCTCCGCGCACTCCGCACCTCAGAATTTGACTTCAGCACTGCGCCTCCTCTGAGTGTCCGTATGCGTTTCTCTTTCCTCCTAGTTGTTGGACTTCCACTCAGCCAGCTTTCCAGTGGTTTTGGGTGATGTCCGTTCCGTCTTTTAGTTTCACTTTTGAAGTAGTTGTTCAAAGCAGCAAACTCCGGCTTTAACCTATGCCGCCATCTTGGTTCTCCTCCCCTTTCATCAGTATCTTTAAAGAAAAGGTTGACATCTCTTAAAAGGATGTGATATATATGTATCTCTGAGATGACTCTAATAACGCGATCATAGTGAAAAGGGAAGCCAAGAAATGTCCATGGGCACTTGTAATTATTTCTCTTCAAATACACAGATATCGGGGCAGATCTTTTGTATAAAGAAGAACTATTTCAAGAGGCTGTACTCAGAGAACGTGTTGCACTAGCAGAAGCTGATTTGTGGGCTCAGGTAAAAAGTTGCAAATCAAGCTAAGTTAATCTTTCTTTCACTGTTTGGATTTGTTGGAAACAATATAGTCAGGCAGAACTGGTGTTAAATCCTGACAGGTAGGACCTTTGGCAAGTTCCTGAAACTGCAAGGTTACCACTGTTGGGATGTGTGAGGGCATCTGGCCCACACTGACAGTTTGCTGTGGGAAGTGAGAGATGGGAACAGGGCAAGTAATTAGAGGCCCATGGTGTTAGTTAATTTTCAGTAAACATAAAAAGCTATCCTATCTAATAAAAGAGAAACACGGTAATTGGCATACGACCACTACCCTTCCCATTGGCTAATCAGGGCGATATGCAAATTAACTGCCAGCCAAGATGGCGGCCAGCAGCCAGGCAGCTTAAACTGAACATGAGGCTTGCTTGCTTCAGTGACGGAGGACTGCAATGTTCCCTGCCTGCCTTGCCAGCCTCTGAGCTTGCAGTTTAAAAAACATTGTAACAAATATAGAAGCTAAACAAAACCCCAGAAACCAGCTTTCAAAGAGCTGGGATCTCAGAGCTGGAGTTGATACAGAGTTTCGATCATAGAACCGAAACAAACCAGATACCTGTTTTCAGCAGCTGAGGCCTCAGAGCTGGAGCCAAGCCTCAGAGCTAAAGCTGTCCCAGAATAAAAAGAAAAAAAGGAGCAGTTGGGAGCTTGAGCCCCAGCCTGAAAACAGCTCTCAGCCCCTCACCCAGACTGGCCAGGCACCCCAGTGGGGACCCCCACCCTGAAGGGTGTGTGACCAGCTGCAAACAGCCATCATCCCCTCACCCAGGCTGGCCAGGCACCCCAGTGGGGACCCCAACCCTGATCCAGGACACCCTTCAGGGCAAACCCCTCGCCCCCACCCATGCACCAGGCCTCTATTCTATATAGTAAAAGGGTACTATGCCTCCCAGCACCGGAATCAGCGGAGTTGAGAGGCCTCCTGGCACTGGGATCAGCGTGACAGGGGGCAGCGCCCAAACCCCCTGATCGCCCTGCAACTCTGTGTGTGACAGGGGGTGGGGCCACAACCTCCCTATCGGCCCTGCTCTGTTCGTGACAGGGGAAGGCACCCCAACCCCCTGATCGGCCCTGCTCTGTGCCTGATAGGGGGGAGCTCCCCAACCCCCTGATCACCCTGTGGCTCTGTGTGTGACAGGGTGCGGCGCCCCAACCCCCCACCCCACGGCCCCTGATCTGTGTGTGATGGGGTAGAGCCATAACCTCCCCATCGGCCCTGCCCTGAGTGTGAGAGTGGCGGCGCCCCAACCCCCTGATCGGCCCTGCTCTGTGCGTGACAGGGGGTGGTGCCCCAACTCCCCAATCAGCCCTGCTCTGAGCCCAACAGGGGCTGCACCTAGGGATTGGGCCTGCCCTCTGCCACCCGGGAGCAGGCCTAAGCCAACAGGGCATTATCTCCCGAGGGGTCCCAGACTGCGAGAGGGCACAGGCCGGGCTGAGGGACCCCCCCTCCCCCTCAAGTGCACAAATTTTTGTGCACCGGGCCTCTAGTTAT
The DNA here is from genome assembly GCF_964212035.1 of Myotis nattereri. NCBI lineage: Eukaryota > Metazoa > Chordata > Mammalia > Chiroptera > Vespertilionidae > Myotis > Myotis nattereri. The sequence goes on from NC_138081.1 coordinate 46,303,471, forward strand.
ACTAATAAATAAATGGACTCTTTCTTTCAAAGGCTGATGAACGCCAAAAGCAAGCAGTGGAGAAAGCACTTGAAGAAGCAAATGACAAACATAACATCAACATTCAGATTCTGGAAGAGGAACATCGAAAAAAATTACAGGTTTTTATAGTGGCTTGTTGTCTTTTTAAAAGTACTGAAATGACTAAAAGCTCCGGCAAGGGAATAATGTGTAAGATCTAGACGGGTGTCTCTGGAGGTTGGCTGGGAGGTCCCGGACTGTTACAGAAGAGATGCTGAACACTCAGTGGGCGCAGAATCCCACAACCTTTGGGGTCATAAATCCAAACCTTTAGGGGTTTCCAGGCCCCAAAGAGCCGCCCCTGCCCCCCTGACCTACCACATCTCTTACCGCTTGTTCTTTCCCTCCTCTCACTGCCCTTCTGTGGGTCCTCGGACCGGAACACACCGTGCACCTCTCACCTTGGTGCCTGCTGGGTTGTGCTTCCTGCGCTCCCTCAGATTTAGCTCAAACATCACTACGCACAGGAAGCTTTGCCCACCAGCTCTGCCCTCCCCCCCCCCCCGCCCCCTACCCCGCTATATACTATCCTTGACACCCTGTCCGCTTTCACAGCAGTTGCCACCCGTCACTGTTGTAATTGGATTGTGTGACCACTTGTTAAGTGTCTGATCCCCACTTGACTGCAGCCTCCACGAGGGCATGTCTGTCTCGTTACCATCTGGCCCAGTGACCAGCACTGTGTCTGACTTAGTGCTCAGACAGGATTAAACGAAGGAAATGGGCTGTTCCCTTTCTTCTCCTGGACTCTCTGATCCTATCCTTTTACCTAAGTCTGCACTGAGCTGTTTCTCAAGTATTTTCTTCAAGACCAGAGGTCATGCAGTAGGAGGGTGGGGGAGGGGGTGCAGGTGGGGGGAGATACCCTTTCTAGCTTGTTCAAGCACAGGACTGTAGGTAATAAGCAAATGTCCAGCAGAGGCCCAGGGACTGGTTGTTTAGTTTGGTACCCCAGCTACAAAGTCTGCTGGAGGAAAAGGTACAGAACTGTTCTCACATATGGCCAGGAGGGACAGGACAGGACCCAGCACAGATGCGGTGATTCGTGGGCAGAGGCCGGAGGGAAAGTGGCAGAGGTCTGGCTCCAGGTTTGGCCAAAGTTAATAAGAACATAACTGATAAGTTTGGGGCCCGGGGCCCGTTTATTCATTGTGGGCAGCTGTACCTTATATCGGATCTGTACTAGGTGAGATTACATAGACTGTCCTTGTCCTCAGAAAACTTGCCAGGAGAGAGGGCCGTCTGCTCCACGGTTCCTAAAGGTGTGGGGCCCTCCCTCCCGGCTTGGCTCCAGGGCCAGGGCCCCTGCGGAGTTGGCTGCTGCTGGTCCACTGTCCGTCCCCTCTTTCAGTTCAACACGTAGAGCATTTACAGCATGTCTAGGAAGCCTGCTTCTCCGCTGGCCTGTCCCGTCCGGCCACACTGGTTCTTAAAGTATTGAAATACTTCTCTGTCGGTTGATGACCACCCCTCAGACCCCCTAATGCTTCGGTCACCCTGGTGGTTCCCCACTAGGCCCTGGAGCTCCCCAAATCCTGCAGTTTAAAGGGGCAGCGCTTTAACGTGGAAGGGGGCTCTAGGGCCCTGCCGCCCCAGTGCGCAGCGAGAGGATACACATTTTGAGTATCTCTCCTGGCATTAGGTTGTGAAGACACCAAGATAAGTTAAATGTGATGTCTGTTCTTCAAGTAAAAGATTGTACTCCATATAGCCTGTGGGTAGAGTTAGTGCACTTAATGTTAAAATAGAAGTCCTAAGAAGATTTAAAAGGGAAAAGTTAAAGGCTCACCTTTCTAAAATATTTGTCTAGGAGGGTTTAGGAATTTACATTTACACTGCTGTCTCAGGGTGTTTTTATATCACGCAGGCGTGATTTGTCTAAGAGGGATGTGTAGGGTTATTCATCTGTCATAGATGTCAGTACTGCTCAGGGGCGTCCATGAACCCCCTGCCTTAGAACCTACTCACCTGGGAGCTTAATGTACAGATTCCTGGGCCCCTGACCTACAGACTCACTGGCAGTGCTATGAACCAGCAGCTTGTGTGATTCTCACATATTAAAATTTGAGGTTATCAATAAATAGAGCAGAAAACCGAGTTCTTTAGAACTAAATACCATTAAATTCTTATCTGTACAGACCACCAGGTATTGCTCTAATAGGATGTAAAGGATTTGGATAAGTCTCAAATCCTTGATGTTAAGTAAAACTTCAAGATTTGATCCAATGGAGATAGTATTTTGAAGAGATGTTTATATTTTCTTAGTCAAATACAGTAGTATCAAAAAGTAAAAGAGAGTGGGAGCTAAGAGAAAATGAGAAAAGAAAAATTAGAGTAGGAATTACAATGAAGTCGGGTGAATTTAAAACTTAAAAAATGTGCGTATTCCATGAGATCCTGGAATTGGGCCTTGAGCTTTCCAGCAGTCAGTGCAAGGAGGACAATGCCATGAATCCCTACATCCCCGAGGTAGAAAGAAACCAGGCACTCGGAGAGGCCCAGGTATTCCTGTGTGTGATACATAAGAGAGACTGCTGAGAGAGACGTTGTGTGTCTGTCAAACATCTGTACAGTCAATATGATGGATCTCGTGAGGCCATTTCTTACAATATGTCAAAATTATAATATCTTTTAAATGCACTCAAAATGCATTTCAGTAAAGGTAATTTAATCAGGGGACTTTCCACTGAATAAGAGCACTGTCAAGCAGTAGTTCCTTGAATTCTTTTTGTAACTTTAAATATGTATTTTGTATGCTCTGCGAGGCAGTGAAATAAATGATTTTGGTTTGACTGAGTTATTACATAAAAGAGGGAATGGGTTTAATTCTCTGAATCCTAATTCAGAACCCAGCCAAAATAAAGGCCTGGGATGTCATTTTCAAATTCTGTGATTCAAGTAGAAATGCATTCTAATAATATTTCGTGTAAGGCTCAACTACTCAACAATCTCAATTACTAAAAATATTATTTCTGGAGAAACCCAGAAATAATTTAAAATATCCTCTAAGGAGATAGTGAAGTCCTCCGACTGTAAGATAGACATCAGATTTATTACCCATAGCAGAACCTCTCTATTTCTAATTCAAAGGGTGTTTACACTTTCTCAACAATTTGATCTCAATAGGTGTGGTTTGTTTGCTTTTGCAATTCCAAAATAGATTAAATGCCGGAAACTAGAATGGCAAAAAGGAGCTCACTGACACCAGTTAGAACAGGGAGTACTTAGCCCAATGGCATGTGAAGGACAAGAAAAATTACAATAATGAGATATCAAATCTAAGAAAGCAAAGCAGTCTGGGGTCATTTACAACAGAGACAGATAGCCCTGCGAACTCATATTGAAAATGACTAAGTGCAGTATCAAGTATTTAGCCGAGTGCGATCACTCACCTTTACTAGCCTGGATCATCGAGAAATGTTCAAGTGTGCTCTCCGTCCTCTTTATGAAGTAAGGTCAGAGGCGTCTATAGGCCCTTCTACCCCAGAGTAGTGCAGACTTGTTCCTGTCCTTCCACCCTGTGGCAGTGGGATTGGCAGGCAGGTTCCTGCAACTACAGTAATGTTCAGCATTAACCACATGAGATGCTCAGGAGACATAGTTATTATTTCTGCCACTTCCCAGGACTTACTTCCTAAAGGAGAATCATAGTATGTATTTCTAATTGTGTATAAAGATAAAATGACACTGTCGAATATTTATACAATCAAGGAAAAGGATACCTGTATTCAATTATTTTCTCTTTCTGCATATTCCCTTCCAAAGCGGTCTATACAAATATTTATGCTATATAGTTTGCATGATTCTGGTTTTATATAGTGCCATATAACTGAAAGTTTTCCTTATTATACCCACTATTTTTTAAACCATCAGTGTTCTCAGTACATATTTCATCAGGTTGTTGAACTATGATTCAAATAACTTCTTAGTGTGCATTTTTAAACATCAAAGCTGTAGCCTCTAAACCTAGTTTTACTGTTGTTTAAGAATATAACATCTCAAACCAAGTTAGAGATGCATCAAAACATAGAAGACGAACTACAGAGAGAAAACTTGGCTGCAGAACAGCGCATGGTCCATAGAATCCAAAGGATCATGATGGAGTGCCACAAGGAGAAGATCGAAGCTGTGGCGAAAGCCAGGGACGAAGAGAGGCAGCTGGCTCAGGAAGCCATCCTGGCCCAGAAAAGGTATTCCAGAGATCACATTTGCAAATTAGCATCTTGTTCTGTCAAAACCAACTTGGAGAAAGGGTGCGCACGCGCGTGGTTTAAAAAATAACAACATGAATACTCAAAGACCAACCACCCCTCTGAAGGGGTTGGAAATTGGTAACACTTCCTCTCCTCCCTCTCAAAAGATAACTACTGTCCTAAATATTGTTTTTCATTCTGTATACTCGGTTTTAAGAGGCTGAGGAGAGGAATTGAGAAATATTTTTTTCACAACACATAGAAGTCAATCTTCACATTTTTTAGCCTATAATCTATACTATTATGGATGTGTTCATTTTTTTATCTTATTGCAGATTGTAGATGAAGCTGACATTATGAAAATATATAGAGCAAATTTGCTAAGTTCTGACTCACTGCTTCCCAACTCTCCCTGTCTTCCAGAGACAATCATTTTAAATAATTGGGTCTGTGTCTTTCCATGCCCTGTATTTTAAAAAATATTTTTATTGATTTCAGAGAGGAAGGGAGAAGGAGAGGTAGGTAGAAACATCAATGATGAGAAAGAATCATTGAAAGGTTGCCTCCTGCACACCTCCTATCGGGGATCAAGCCCACAACCCCAGGCATGTACTCTGACTGGGAATTGAACCATGACTTCCTGGTTCATAGGTCGATGCTTAACCACTGAGCAATGCCAGCCGGGCTTTCCATACCCTTTTAATGTGTTTGCAGCCTTATTATATATGTGCACAATCACAAATAGTTTTTACGTAAATCAGATAACATATATTTTTTAAAAGAATATTTGGTGGAATGAGCTAAAACAAGACAGCAGTAAAGAGCCCTGGTGATTATCAGGACCAAGAAAACCACAGGTTCCTCACGGTAAGTGACCTGCCCAAGATCACTTCACTGCAGCAGCAGAACAAGCCTGAAACCTGTATCGGGCTTCCTAGACTCGGACTTATCTCTTTTGCTTTGCTCCTTGAGTTAACAAATAGATCCATTTGTACATGATTAACAGGTAAAGTCTTCCTTGTTAGGACTGTTTAGAACAGGGCCAAAGGTAAAATCCTGTAGGATCATTATTCTGCAGGTCAATAGGACTGAGGGCTGCAGCTGTGGCCATTTCTTGCCTCGGCGATAAATCATCGTAGATCATTGTTGAGAGAGACGAGGAAGGTGAAAGAGATTTCAGGAGAAAGTTAGAGAAAATGGTAACTTCCAAATGAGTGTGGCCCCGTGCAGTGGAAAGTGACGTCCTCTTCCCCCTGTCCCTCCCACCCTCCATTACAGGAGCCCTGTCCGTCCTGCAGGAGCCTCCGGGCCCACTCCTCACACCGGCAGCTTCTGCTCCTTCCCTCACTCTGTTGCTTTCACCCCCTCCATTTTCGCTGTGAGGTTTGAATGAAAGAGTTTCAATGGCCCCCTTTTATTAAATCAGTTGACGAGGATTAGGGAACTTCCATGCCTGTTAAGTATAACCAACTGGAAGGCCCATTTTGTTCATTGCTGTGTCCAAATGCCTGGAAGAGAGCCTGGCATGTGGTAGGCATTCTTTAAATATTTATCAAGCAAAGGTTCAGATATGTTCCAGTCAGCTGAACCCACTCCAGATTCTAGTGTTCTTTAGAGCATTGCAGAGATTAGGATAGACAGAAGATCCATTGTTTAGGATTCTGCCCGTAGCCCTTTTATTTGTCTGTAAACTTTCACTTAAGACGTAAGGATTCAGAATTCGTACATATTATGACAAACCTGTTAAATGCACAGAAAACTTTTTTGTGGGTTGAGGTGATTAGATTCTAAACAGATTATCTAGGAGATACTAAAAAAAAAAAAAAGGGGGGGGGGAACAAGAAAGAACCTTTGCTTGGAAAGGTTCTACACAAAGAAGCACAGACATTCGCTTCCCCTGGGGAGGGGCGTTGGAGGTCATTGAGTTGAGCTGCCATCCTTCCTGCTGGCTGCCTGCCAGGCGTGGGGAGCCCCCTAAGTGCTTCTGCGATAGGAATGCTATGGCTGGTGGAGGTGGTTGGTTCCAATGCTGAACGCCTCTTCCTAAAGTGGACCCAAAATATGCCGAGTCTGCCCTCAGTGCACGGTGAGCCTTCAGATGCTTGTGGAGAGAGATACTGTCCAAGCTTTAGTGTGAAGGGAAGGAAAAGCCAAAAAGTGTTTGTAAACCAGCTGCTTCAGTCCTTCCTCATATGATATGATTTCCAGGCCCACTTTTAGGGGGAAAATGTGGATAAATTATATAAATTAAAAAAAAAAACACATTTTTAGCCGAAACTGGTTTGGCTCAGTGGATGGAGCGTCGGCCTGTGGACTGAAAGGTCCCAGGTTCGATTCCGGTCAAGGGCATGTACCTGGGTTGCGGGCACATCCCCAGTGGGAGATGTGCAGGAGGCAGCTGATCGATGTTTCTCTCTCATCGATGTTTCTAACTCTCTATCTCTCTCCCTTCCTCTCTGTAAAAAATCAATAAAATATATTTTTTAAAAAAACCAAAAAACCATTTTATATATATGACAAGAACTTACTATTTTCTTATGGTGAGTATTTTGCTTATGCTAAGAATCCTTTTTAAGCATGAATTGTTTAGGCTTTTGTAATACTCTAATTTAGCTGTTTTAAAATGTGGTGTTATTTGGCATACAAAAAAGTATTGAGGGAACGACACCTATATTACCCATTTCACACATTTATTGGTTGCCTGTTGTATACACACTGGGCACCATGCCGGGCAGGAGAGATACAAAGATAAATGGACACTCCAGGTCTTCTGCCTCCCCCTCTCCATGCCCTGAACCCTCCTCCCTCCTGGCTTCCATTCCACAACTTCGAAGAAGTCCTCAGAATTAAAGCCAGACACTTCCTGACCTTAACCCAAAAGGTGTGAATCCCAAAGGGTCAAAAATTCAGGCTCTAAGGCAGGCTGGGAAAGTTGAGAAGGGCATTCCAAAAAATAGAGAGAGACCAGATCCTCGTAGCAAGAACAGATTTTGATAGTAAATCATTTAAAGTGGGTTATATCATGGAGGGTAGGAGTCGGAGGCGCCTAAGATGCACTTTATTTGAGCAGTTTTACCTGAGATCATCTCTGGTGGAGCCTTCAAGTCAACCTCATAGATGAACACCTCCTCTGTGGGGCCAGGAGACAGCCAGGCCTGCTGGCCACAGAGCACAGCTTCCTCCTTGGGGATTTGGGGCTGGCTCAAGGAAGCTTCCTCTAGTTCAGCGGTTCTCAACCTGTGCATCACGACCCCTTTGGGGGTCAAATGACCCTTTCACAGGGGTCACCTAAGACCATCGGAAAACACATATATCATTACATACTGTTTTTGTGATTAATCACTATGCTTTAATTATGTTCAATTTGTAACAATGAAATTGGGGGTCACCACAACATGAGGAACTGTATTAAAGGGTCGCGGCATTAGGAAGGTTGAGAACCACTGCTCTAGTTCCTTCTGTCTGAGCCCCAGGGCCTGGTCATCACCTTCACAATCTCCCACCATACTGCAGATTTCATCAAACATCAGACCCTAAGGCAGTGACTCTCAACCTGTGGGTCGCGACACCTTTGGCAGTTGAACGACCCTTTCACAGGGGTCGCCTAAGACCATCCTGCCTATCAGATATTTACCTTACAATTTATAACAGTAGCAACATTACAGTTATGAAGTAGCAACGAAAATAATTTTATGGTTGGGTCACAACATGAGGAACTGTATTTAAAGGGCCAGAAGGTTGAGATCCACTGCCCTAAGGTGTGGGCAGATGCACACTCCCACCTCTGTCGTGCTGTCCCTTCCATAACAGTGCCTCCGCTCTCCTGTGACCCAGCTGAGAATCGGGGAGGTGGTTTTGATTCCTCCTCTTTCTGCCTCCACTATCCCATAGCAGTCATAACTTCTGGCACTTAACGACTGTGTACTATTTCTTGGATTTATCCTTTTCTTCCTATTTCTTTCTCTTTCACCATGCATTCAGACCCTAACTTTGCACTCTCAGAATATTACAAAATAGTAGTATAAATTGGTCTCTTTATCCTATGTAAGATTTGATTTACCTGATATTGCTAGAATCACAATTCTAAAACATTATTATTGTATTACCCTTCCCCTTATATAAAATTTATAGTGGCCTCTTACATGATTGAAGCAGGTAATGGTGAAGGGCAGGAACTATCCCACCTTCTCAATTGTGTGACATTGAACAATAACTAGATCTCTAAGCCTTAATTTTCTCACCTGTTACATGGGACTAATAAGAGATAATAAATAAAAATCATACCAGCTTCAGTGGGTTATTGTTAAAATTAAATGGAATGGAATGCATGTAAAATATATAGCATTGTCCCTGGGACATAGTAAATACTCAGTTAATTTTAATCCTTGTTAGTAATGATGGATATAGCTTAGTTGCTGGGAAAAGGAGAAATAGCATAGCAGCTAGAGAGGGTAAGGACAGCTTTTTTTCTACTAAGCCATTTGTCCTTAACCTCTTACCTCAAGACTAGGGAAGTCTGTCAGGTTTGAAAGTCAAGTTTAAAGATCAGAGATAATGAGAACTAATTGTATCTTGGGGGATCAACTTTAGAAGAAAGGCGAGGTGGTTGAAACAATATGAAAATCTTGGAAAGACTACATTAGTCTAGGAGGCAGAGGGGGAGGGTTTTTAGTAACAACCATTAATATTTAAATCCAAATTTATAGGTGTTTTTAAATTTTCAAATCTTTAGAGGTTCTACCAAACGAGGTTATCCAGAGACACCCATTGGAAGTACTTCACAGTGGCTAAGAGCCACTCAGACTGCCTGGGTCTCGGTGCTCATTTTGCCACTTTGACTAATTACATGAAATTGGGCAAGTTACGTGGTCTCTCTGAGCCTGTTTCCTGATCAGTAAAGTAGGTATAACAATAGGCCCACCTCATGGGGTTGTTTTGAGGAATCATTAACTCAATATATATGCACAGGACGCTCATTAACCTGCCTGGCACATGGTAAGAATTCAGTACAGTAGGCTGCTATAAATTATATCTAATTACATACATTGTAGCTACAGGTCTGTGAGTTCATTCAGCAGTAGTTCTCAAAGTGTGGTCCCCAGACCCTTTTGGGGGTCCATGAGGTTAAAGCTACTTTCTTAATAATACTAAGGTGTTATTTACCTTTTTACTCTCATTATCTACAGAATTTATAGTGGCATTTTCCGGGATTTTCTGATGTAAGATATCACAACAGATTGTAAATGAAAATCCAGCTTTTTTTCTACTAAGCCAGACAGTAAAGAGTTTTTTAAAAAATGTAAAATTATGTCACTTTTCGTACCAAAAGTTGTTATGATTTGGAAAATATACTTTTCATAAAAGTTTTGTTAATATTGAATGGATTTACTAATACTTTATATGAATTTATAAATATTTTTGTCTTACTCTTAATTTCTAATACTGTTAGTGTCACTAGATATAACCCATATAAACAAAAGTTCCTTGGTCATTTGAAGAACAAAGAGATTTCAAGACCAAAAGGTTTGAGTCAGCTGTCAGAGAGTATTGCTCAGATAAAATAAAAATCAGAGCTCAACCTGACTTGTGAGTACAGTGTTTCCCTTCTGGCTAAAGGGAGATAGCTGGATTGATATACAGAAATACTTTCTCGCCCGACCACCAGGGCTCAGTGGTTGAGCATCATCCTTTGAACCAGGAGGTCATGGTTCAATTCCCAGTCAGGGCACATGCCTGGATTGTGGGCTCGATCCACAGTGTGGGGCGTGCAGGAGGCAGCCAATCAGTGATTCTTTCTCATCATTGATGTTTCTATCTCTCTCCCTCTCCCTTCCTTTCTGAAATTAATTAAAAAATACATTTTTTTAAAAAGAGAAATACTTTCTCCAGGGATTTGGAACTTTGACCCAGCTCCTCCTCTTCCTCCTCCTCCTCCTCCTCCTCCTCCTCCTCCTCCTCCTCCTCCTCCTCCTCCTCCTCCTCTTCCTCCTTCTCCTCCTTCTCCTCTTCTTTTCTGTTAATCCTCATCCGAGGGTATTTTTCCCATTGATTTTTAGAGTGAGTGCAAGGGAGGAGAGCGGAAGGGGGAGAGACAGAGAGAGAGACATCAATGTGAGTGAAATACATGGATTGGTTGCCTCCTGCACATGCCCCAACTGGGGCCAGGGATCAAGCCTGCAACCAAGGTACATGCCCTTGACAGGAATCAAACCCATGACCCTTTAGTCTGCAGGCCGATGAGCCAAATTGGCTAAGGCTGTGTCTTCATTTTCAAGCACGCTGCACTCATATTTTTCTGGCCAAGGTGGACTTGGGTTCCTAAAGTTACTGCCAGACACTAGAACGGTGACCTCTCCTTAGCCCATAGTGGGGGAAGTCCATAGACGACCTCCCTACTCTGAAAAATGTTTTTTGATTGTTAACAGCTAATGGAATCCAGAAGCCCATCTCTACCAGCCTGTCTCAGCCTGGTGTCTCACCTAAACAATGCAATAAATTCTCATACAACCGTGCTGAAAAGACAAAATCTTTCTGTTTTTAGTGGCTAGTCCGTCTAACTTAAAAACCCATATTATCTTTTGTAGGAAGGTCATGGATGAATTTATAAATGCTGGTATGACCGTTGTTAAGGATGAGAGGAAGAGTGTGAGCAAATTGGTAAAGGAAAAAGAACATGAAATGAACATCTACTATTGCATGGCTCAGAGGCAGAAGCAGGAAGAAGTCCAGGAAGTGCTTCAAGAAGCAGAGAAAGCCCATCAGGCCACACTTGGAAATGTGATGAATAAACTGGTGAACACTCAGGACGAGCTGGTGTCGGTAGCACAACAACTGGGAATTATGACAAATTGGAAAGATTTCTTGGAGGAGGAATTACAAGAAACGAGAATGGCATTTCAAAAATACATCAATTTTACATTTCCTAAACTTGCACCTGGACAAGCAGATTTTATTCTTCCAGAAAGAAAGAAAACACCTTCCAATCTTACTATTCCGAGGGAAACAACTCGTAAGTAATCCTCTTCAACTGAGACTTCACTACCAAAGACATTGTTCCAAAGACTAAATAAATTCACGCAAAAGTCATTTATTGACCCCTGGTTATTGGTACTATTCTGAGCCTTTTGATGGAAAATAAAAATATTCCAAAGCACATTCCAGGCTTCAGTGAGTTCCAAGTCTAATTGAGAGAGAAAAGTGAGAGGGCTCAAAACTGATTATGAGGGAAAAAGTTTTCTTGGAAGAAGTCTAAACAAACTTCTGTATCTGACTTTATTCATGTTTTCATCAAACAAGTAATGATGTCAGTGTTTGTTGCAGATGAAAACAAGTAAAGGGACATGTTTTTAGATCATTCCCATTGTGGAGAGGTGGACTAATTTCCAGTAGAGTACTTGGTGAACTACAATAGCACTGTAGGGGAAAAAGCAATTCCCCTCAAATTCAGTAGGATAAAATTTAAATTCTGGGAACCCTGTATGAAATAATGCAAAAAGGACTCACTTGCATGTGCTAGCTGTGAAAACTATGTCTTTAGAGGACTGACTCCCTGCCTCAGGGGTGGGGGAGTCCTCTTGTGTTTATTCCCAAACCCAGGATTTCTTTGGAAATGCAGAAAAGCATTAATTACCACAATACTCAGGACCAACATGTATCAACATCTATTAAATTAAAATGGAAGAAAACACAAGCCATAAAGACTTCTCCCAAAATCTATCCACTCTAATGTAACATCCTTAAATTATTCCTCATTAACCTATATTGGTGGCTTTAAAATTAATAACTTGGAAAGCAATTTCCAGTAAGTTGAAAAGTTACATTTTCGAGCAAGACTTAGGTGGATGTATTTCCATTGAGCAGTGTGGGCTATTTTAATGGGAAAGCAGCAATTTGTTTAGAGTTGTATAATGGACTACACTCTCCTCCGTGTTGAGCTCTCTGATAATGCGGGACTACTGCAATCCATACTCATTGATTGCCTAGGAGCTGGAAGTGACATTTATACTAGTATAGTGCTTTGTGTTTTCATGCACATTCTTATAAGAATCTGTGAGATAGGATAGCGGTTATTGTTACCCCATTGTTGAAAGATGATAATAATTACCACATACTAAGGTATTTACATGTATGAAGGACTTAAAAAACATTAATATTTAATCCTCACAACTTTTGAAGGTAATTATTATTGCCCCCAATTTGTAGGAAAAGACACCAAGGCCCAGGGAGGTTTAATAACTTGCCCCAGGGCACAGGTAATGACAGGGCCAGAGTCTGAAATATTACAGGGCTCAGGCATGAGCATATGAGTGCCCCAAACTAAAAATAATGTCCAATAGTTAGTAAATAAATAAACAAATTGTGTCATACCCATGCAACAGAATATTACTCAACATTAACAAGTAATATCTTATTGATACAATGATATAAAGAATCTGAAATACATTAAGATACCTTTAAAAATTTATCCTCAAAAGACTGTATGATCCAATTTATATGAAATTTTAGAAAAGGCATAACTCTCATAACAGAAAGAAGGTCAGTGATTGCCAAGAGCCAGGGAGTATGGTGACAAAGGACTCAACTGAGAAGGAGCATGAGGAAACTTTTTGGGATAATGGAAATTATAATTTTGGTTATGGTTCCACCACTGAAGACATATTTTCAAGATGCATCTAATTGTGCAGAAAATTAGTAAATTTCATTATGTAAGACTTCTATAAAGCTGACTTTTAAAAAAATCATAAGTACCCCAGAATGGAAGAAATCCTGCAAATGCTCCTATTCTGGCTTCTCACTTGTACATTATCGCAGCGTAGTGGTCTGCATTAAGGCTTCCTAGGTATAAATCCTGGTCTACCAGCTGGTAACTGGCTGGCTTTAGACAAATAGCTTATTAAGGTTTTTTCATATACAAAATGGAGATAATAATTGTACCCAGACCATGGAGTCTTAGAAAAGATTCAGTAGAATACCTGAGTCGAAGAATGTACTCCAAACATTAGTTATTGGTTTTCATCCCTACAAAAATGAGACCACAAGGCCTATATGGTTTCTGCATTTCTCATGCAAATCCTACCCCATTCTAATGTTAAGAATATACCCATTTTGTTTATTTTATTTCTTCAATTTTTTTGTGTTTATATATAAATATTAATTATGGCTTATCTACTACTTATAGATTTAAATATATATTTAGTCAATGATGAGCAGAACTTTTTTAAAATTTTAGCTTTAAAAAATTTAATCTTATGAAATGCCTACTGACATGGATTTTAAAATTATTTTACTCAGTTTCTTTTTTCTTTTTCACCCTGTGGAGTATGTTTATTGATTACAAATGTTAAGCACTCTGCTAAGGGATAGAAGGAAAGCGACAAGTCAGACCATGTACTTCACCTGAGTGGTTACGTAGATAGCAGTCGTGTGTGAATCTTGAACCACTCAGGTGGAAAGTATGCTTATCAACTGAGAGGGCAGGATCACAACATGCGGTTTGAATTGGAATGACTGCATGATTATTTCAGGATTATAAGACTTTTCTGTCTAAAAGAAGTTAATAAAAAAGAGTATTATGGTAAGTCCCTTATAATTTTGAACAAACCACTTTAAAATATGCTATAACATGAACTGATAGAAAAAACGAATAGAGGACATCAGGATTGCTGGGCTCAGAGCCCGGAACAACAGCCCAAGGCAGTCACGAAGGTATGACTGTTCCTGCAACCAGAAGAAAGAATTAGATCAGAAAGAATTGATGTGGGTTGATTTATTGAGCAGGTGATTTGCTTTCCTGGGTTCTTGTCCTGATGGATTTGAAGAACGAAGCCATGGACAAAAGGTGAGAGGTGAAAAGCACAGAAAGTGTATTGCAAGCAGACACTACTTCTAAAACCTAATTCTAAATTCTAAGCCTCAGACTGTCCCTGAGAAGGGTGACCGCTGCTCTCTTTGTCTTGAGGCATTAAATAGGCTGTAGTTCTTTGTCTGAACCTGACCCCTTCTTATTAGTTATTCTGCTACATAGTTAGTTTTCAGAGCTCAAAGCCCACATGGTGTCCCCTAGAAGGTGTCCCCCACCTTTTCTCCTCCTTATCTTGTTGGTTGGAGTCACTGTTGATTTATCTTATAGCTCTCCCAGTTGTGTTGGCAGAGAAAGCCTTATCCTATGGCCCTCCCAGCTACTCAGGTCAGGGCTACTTATGGCTTAACTTATGGTCACTTTAATTGTTCAGGCCAGAGCTGCCCCTGTCTGTCCTCGGTCTATGGCTGTCTTAATTGCACAGGCCAGATATATTTCTATTTGCCCGTGGCATTTCTCTATCCTCTGTACAAGTAAGATAAACACCCTGGTGTCTTCAGGTCTCATTCCTTCCCATGGATCATTTTTATTCCTAAAACTCCCTAATCCTGCCTACTTTACTCCTAAAACTCCTTTCAGAATTAGCTCACAGATAAAACAGGAAGAGACTTTGTTGATCAGTGATTTCAATATGCTTACCGGCAGTAGCTAAGATGAGAGCTGGAGACGATGAAAGTTATACAAACCCACAGAAACATCCCAGGGCTACTATTGCTGTTGGTCTTGGCCTTGGTTTTAGCATTATTTGAGAAGTAGTGGACAGTGTGATTCTAAATTTCAGGTGGAAAATAAGCAGCAAGAGTATTCAGGGAAATTCTGATAATAAATGCACGTGGAACTAGTCTTTTCACTTTATGCCACTAGATACTGACACAGCAGTTCTGGGCTGTGCACAGGCACTAGGCTCAGTGGCACAGGATGGACTTTCTGACTCAACTGTAAAGGGGTAAGGAAAACGGGATGCCGTCCCAAACGATATTCAGTTTTGAAGCTCCTTAATGTGACTTACGAATTTAGCGTATGGTGAGATGGCAACTGAGAGTAGTCAAAAAGGGATGGCTTATTCAATTAGTGGTCTGGGGCGAATGGATAGTGACTGAGGACAGAAATTCTCGAGTCTTATCCCACAACACATCAAAATATATTCCAGGAGAATCAAAGGTTTAAAAGTGAAAGTGAAACTCCAAAAGTATTCGAGGAAACTATTTTGAGGATGTTTAAGTAAATCCGATTGAAAAAGGCCTTCTGTGTTTGACACAATCTAGAAGAAATAAAGTATGAATAAAAATGATGAATTCAACTTTATTAAAAAAGGTGTGTTTTTTAAGCCTGCTAGGCCAAAAATTATAAGCAGGGCCAAAACACCACAGACCAGAGAAAAATATTTGCATTTCCTATCACAGACAAAGAGCTAATTTCTGTACAATAAAAAAACTCCTAAGAATAAGAAATAAACAATCCTATAGAAAAATAGATTTAAAATATAAATAGAAAAAGAATCAAACATTATTTAAAGTTAATGGAAAAAATGTTCCAATCACTCAAAAAGAATGCAAATTAAAATTACATCAAGAATTCATTTTCTATCAGATTAGCAAAGCTAATAAAATTATAAAACTGTATTGGTGAAAATGTGAGAAAATAGTATATTGCTGGAGGGAGATTTGAACAAAGACTAGAAGGAGATGAAGGAATTAGCCCAAAGAGTACCTGAGAGAAAAGAGCTGCAGGCAGAGGGAGCTAGAGTAAAGGCCTGGGTATGTGTCTGTTGAGCACTGGGAACATTAGAGAGGTGGGTGAGGCTGAGCGGAATGACCCAAAAGGGGAAGTAGAAAGAAGGTAAGGAAGATCATGGGATCACTGCAGGGCCTTGTTAAGACTAACTTTTATTCTGAGTGAACAGGGATCCATTGTCGGGTTTGGAGGCCCAGAGTGGCATCTTGTGACTTAAAATTGAAAAGGATCCCTCTAGTACAGTGGTTCTCAACCTTCCTAATGCCGCGACCCTTTAATACAGTTCCTCATGTTGTGGTGACCCCCAACCATAAAATTATTTTCGTTGCTACTTCATAACTGTAATTTTGAATTGTAATGTAAATATCTGATATGCAGGATGTATTTTCATTGTTACAAATTGAACATAATTAAAGCATAGTGATTAATCACAAAAACAATATGTAATTATATATGTTTTCCAATGGTCTTAGGCGACCCCTGTAAAAGGGTCGTTTGACCCCCAAAGGGGTTGCGACCCACAGGTTGAGAACCGCTGCTCTAGTACTTTGTGGAGAACAGGCTGTGAGAGGCCAGGGTGGGAGCAGAGAGAACACTGGGAGGTCATGAATGGCAGTGACTGGAGGAGAGATGCTGGTGGCTGCAACCTTGGTGACAGCAGAGGAGGTAGTGGACAGGATCAGGTTCTGGAAACAAGATGTGGTGCGTGAAAGGAGGAGAGGAGTCAAGGATGGCTGAGCAACCTGAAGGCTGGGGCTGCCGGGGACTGCATGGGAAGGCTGCAGGGGGAGCTTGTTTGGAGGGAAAGTACTGGAATTCCGTTTGAACGTGTTGAATTTGAAATATGTATTAGACATGCAAGTGTCTGTCTAGTCAGTGTCATCTGTATGAGAGCCATGAGTATGAATATGTTACTATTTGTAACATATGTGTGTGTGTGTGTGCATATATATATACACACTAGAGGCCTGGTGCACAAAATTAGTGCATGGGTGTGTTCCCTATGCCTGGCCAGTGATCAAAGCATGAGCGTTTGGTGTGGAAGGACAGGTTCCAGCTAACCTCTGGCCCCAGGCACCACCTAGGCCCCCAGGCCCCTGCACGCCCCCTCCACCTGAGTCACGGCATCTGAGTCCCCACACGGAGATGCGATGAGCGCAGCCAGATGCCATGAGCCAGGGAGCAGCGTGGACCTCTGGGCCGCCCAGCGGCACCGCATGGAAGTCGGGTGGGCAGCGTGCTCTCTCCTGGCCACCCTTGCAGACTGACTCCTGTGTGAACCCACTGGGAGCCTGACCAGCCCCTGTGGTCCCGGCAGCTGTGGCTCAGCTCACCCGGAAGAGGCCACTTAGGTGTGGGGCAAGCTCCTTGCAGGGGCTTCCCCAGTGTGTGAGCCCTGGCGTCCGGGGGAGGGTAGCAGGGGGAATGAAAGCGACCTTGGCAGACACCCTGCATTCTCACGGCACCTCCGTCCCTGTCCCCATCCCTGTCCCCGTCACTCCTGCCCCCAGGTAGATGGGGAGAGGTCGCAGGGCGTCGCCAACGCCCACCATGGTCCGTGCCAACCCCTGGTGGTCTGCACACATCATAGTGAGCGGTGGAACTCCCAGTCGAGGCAACAATTTACATATTAGGCTTTTATTATTTACATATTAAGCTTTTATTATTACACACACACACACACACACACACACACACATCCCTTTGCTTGTAATATGTTATAAAACATATCTTTTCCAGGCATATGCAAAAAAACTGGTCACTTTGGTTGCCTCTTTAGGAGAGAACTGAGTGGCTGGGTATCAAATGTTGAGCCTTAATTTTTAGTAAAACAATTTAAACCTTTTTTTTTTGAACCATATGAATATATTACATTTTAAAATTAATGTTTAAAAATAATAAAAATTATAACCCACATTGTAAAACTGTTACATAAATGTGCCAAAAAATGTTTCCTCATTGCTAAAAATAATTTTTAATGCTGAGAAAAGGGTGAATTAGTTTTACTGACTCCAAAGGCATTTATTGAACATACTATATATGAGATACTGAAAATTTTTAACATTTAACAAGATAGGTCTGTTCTTTTACACAATAATGTGTTAAACTTCAATGTAAATCTAACTCTGTCTTCCAGAACTAATTAGTAGCAAAAGGTACATAATCCTTATTAGTAACAAGCAGTCATTATAAAGCACCACTGCTGGGGTGTTATTTTTTTTAGCACAATATCAGTAGGTATGATATGGAAATTTATGGCCCTCAGAAAAGATTCAGAATTGTTTTAGGATCCAAAACTACATTAAGTAGGTAAAGATAAGGGTAAATTATTCGCAGAAAGGAAAAATTAGACTTGAATTACCTCTGAATTCTTGTAAAACACTTTCTAGTTTTTGTGTGTTGCTTTGTTTTAATACAGAAAAGTATGGAGACTAATATAAGAAACATCTATATAGCCTACCACCCAGAATTAACAATGTCAACATTTGGTCATTGTCCTAATCAATTCAAGGTGCTACAACAGATTGCCATAGACTTGGCATTTTATTTTATTTTTTACTGATTTTTTTTTTTTTTTTTTTTTTTTTACAGAGAGGAAGGGAAAAGGATAGAGAATTAGAAACATCAATGAGGGGGAGAGAAAATGGCGGAGGTTTAGACAGACGTGTTGGTGCCTTGTCCCGGAGCAGATAAGGGCGGGCTGCTGAAACGGGTAGCATACAGCCCGAATAAGTAGAGGAGATTCAGCTGAGACAGTCTGCAGCCAGGAAAGACAGAGAAATCCTAGATAAAGGGAACGGTTAGAGGCTGAGGCTGAAACCTCTCCAGGTGCGCCGGCACAGCCGCGGAGACCGTGCCATCTTGGGTGACTGTCGCCGGCATCCAGAGACCAGCTACTAACCCGGCAACAACGGCTCTCAAGCAGCGCGACTACGTGAACTCAGAGGAACTCGGCTTCTCCCCACAGAAAGCAGATCCAAGCAACAGCGGCCTCCTGATCTCCACACGCTCTGTCTGAGGAACAGCTGCTGTGGGTGAAGCCTCCCTCCACCAGCCAGAAGAGCCACAACAGCTGTGAACAGCACCCATCAGAAGACCCGCTAACAACAGAGGAGCAGCTGCTACCACAACCGCCCAAGGAGCAACCACAGCCCGAGGAGCCACTGCCACCTAGGGAGCAGCCACTGAACGACTCAATATCTATATACGTCAGTGAGATCAAACATGGGTAGACAAAGAAATCCCCAAAGGAAAGAAAAGGAGGACTCACCAGAAAAGCAGCTAAGTGATACAGAGGCATACAACATGACAGAAAAAGAATTCAGAATAAGGGTCCTAGAGTGCATACACCGGATGGAGGAAAAAATCGACAACTTATCCAAGAAGCAAGAAGAAACAGATGAAAAAATCGACAACTTAACTAAGACCCAAGAAGAAATGAAGTGCGATATAGCTGCAATAAAGAACACCATTGAAAGTATCAACAGTAGACTAGGAGAAGCGGAAGACCGAATTAGTGAATTAGAAGACAGGGAAGCAAAACACACCCAAACTGTACTTCAGTTGGAGAAAAAAATTAAAAGACAGGAGGAGAGCCTAAGGGAGCTTTGGGACAACATGAAACGAAACAACATACGAATAATAGGGGTGCCAGAACAACAGAAAGAGGAACAAGGATTAGAAAACCTATTGGAAGAAATAATATCAGAAAACTTCCCTGAGGTGGGGAAGAAAAAAGTCACACAAGCCCAGAGAGTCCCAAGCAAGGTGAACCCGAAAAGACCCACACCAAGACACATCATAATTACCATGGCAAATGTTCAGGACAAAGAGAGAATCTTACAGGCTGCAAGAGAAAGACGGAAAGTTACATACAAGGGATCTCCCATTAGATTATCAAATGATTTCTCAACAGAAACACATCAGGCCAGAAAAGAATGGACGGAAATTTACAAAGTGATGCAAAGCAAAGGACTGAATCCAAGAATACTCTATCCAGCAAGGCTATCATTCAAAATTGAAGGGGAAATAAGAAGCTTCACAGACAAAAAAAGGCTAAGGGAGTTTATCACCACCAAGCCAGCAATGCAAGAAATGCTAAAGGGACTGGTGTAAAAAGAAGAAATAAAAATCCCAGAAAGAAAACAGCCACACACACAAAAAAAGAAATGGCTACAAACAAGTACCTTTCAATAATAACTTTAAATGTAAACGGGCTAAATGCTCCAACCAAAAGATATCGAGTGGCTGAATGGATAAAAAATCATGACCCATACATTTGCTGTCTACAAGAGACCCACCTCATTAGAAAGGACTCACACAGACTGAAAGTGAAGGGATGGAAAACTATCTTTCAGGCTAATGGAAAAGAAAAGAAAGCTGGGGTAGCAATACTTATATCGGACAAAATAGACCTCAAAGTGAAGGCCATAACAAGAGATACGGAAGGCCACTTCATAATACTAAAAGGATCAATACAACAAGAAGATATAACCCTGATAAACATATATGCACCCAATGCAGGAGCACCCAAATACATAAAAAATCTTCTGGAAGATATCAAAGGAGAGATCGACAACAATACAATCATAGTAGGGGACTTTAATACACCACTGTCATCACTGGATAAGTCCTCTAGACAAACAATCAGCAAAGATACAGCAATACTAAATGACTCACTAGATCAGATGGACTTAATAGACATCTTCAGAACACTTCACCCCAGTGCCACGGAATATACATTCTACTCAAGTGCTCATGACACATATTCAAAAATAGACCATATATTGGGTCACAAGCAAAGTATCCCCAAATTCAAGAAGATTGAAATCATAAAAAGCGTCTTCGCAGACCACGATGGCATAATATTAGAAATAAACTGCAATAAAAACAACCCAAAATACTCAAACACCTGGAAGCTGAATAGCATGCTATTAAATATTGATTGGGTTACCAATGAAATCAAAGAAGAAATTCAAAACATCCTGGAAACTAATGACAATGAAAACACAACAATCCAAAACCTATGGGACACAATGAAAGCAGTCCTGAGAGGGAAGTTTATAGCTCTACAGGCCTATCTCAAAAAACAAGAAAAAATGGTAGTAAATCAGCTAACTCTACAACTCAAAGAATTAGAAAGAGAGCAACAAGAAAACCCCAGAGTGAGCAGAAGGAAGGAGATAATAAAGATTAGAGCAGAAATAAATAACATAGAGACCAAAAAAATAATACAGAAAATCAATGAAACCAAGAGCTGGTTCTTCGAAAGGATAAACAAGATTGACAAACCTCTAGCCAGACTCACCAAGAAGCAAAGAGAGAGGACCCAAATAAACAAAATCAGAAATGAAAGAGGTGAAATAACAACAGACCCCACAGAAATACAAATGATTGTTAAAAAATACTATGGACAGCTCTACTCCAACAAACTAGACAACCTGGAGGAAATGGACAAATTCCTAGAAAAATACAACATTCCAAAACTCAATCAGGAAGAATCTAAAAATCTCAACAGGCCAATAACTATGGAAGAAATTGAAGCAGTCATCAAAAAGCTTCCATCAAACAAAAGCCCAGGACCAGACGGCTTCACAGGGGAGTTTTACCAAACATTCAAGGAAGAACTAAAACCTATCCTCCTCAGACTACTACAAAAAATTCAAGAGGAAGGAACACTTCCAAGCTCATTCTATGAAGCCAGCATCACCCTAATACCAAAACCAGGTAAAGACAACACAATGAAAGAGAATTACAGGCCAATATCCCTCATGAACATAGATGCCAAAATCCTCAACAAAATCTTAGCAAATCGGATCCAGCAGTACATCAGAAAGATCATACACCATGACCAAGTAGGATTTATCCCAGGGATGCAAGGATGGTACAATATCCGCAAATCAATAAACGTGATACATCACATAAACAAATTGAAAGAAAAAAACCACATGGTCATATCAATTGATGCAGAAAAAGCATTTGACAAAATTCAACACCCATTTTTGATAAAAACTCTCAGCAAGGTGGGAGTAGGAGGATCATACCTCAACATAATAAAAGCCATATATGACAGGCCCACAGCCAACATCATTCTCAATGGACAAAAACTTACACCATTTCCCCTAAGAACAGGAACAAGACAGGGATGCCCCCTCTCACCACTCCTGTTCAACATAGTACTGGAAGTGTTAGCCATTGCAATTCGGCAAGAAGAAGAAATAAAAGGCATCCAAATTGGAAAAGAGGAAGTAAAACTGTCCTTATTTGCAGACGACATGATATTATACATACAAAACCCTAGAGACTCCATCAAAAAGCTACTAGACTTAATACATGAATTTGGCAATGTAGCAGGATACAAAATTAACCCCAAGAAATCTGAGGCATTTCTATACACCAACAGTGAACTTTCAGAAAGAGAGATTATAAAAACAATCCCGTTTACCATCGCACCAAAAAAACTAAGCTACCTAGGAATAATCTTAACTAAAGAGGTAAAAGACCTCTACTCAGAAAACTACAGGACGTTGAAAAAAGATATAGAGGAAGACATAAACAGATGGAAGAACATACCGTGTTCATGGATTGGTAGAATCAACATCATTAAAATGTCCATACTACCCAAAGCAATCTATAAATTCAATGCACTTCCCATTAAAATACCAACGGCATACTTCAGAGATCTAGAACGAACTCTCCAAAAATTCATCTGGAATAAAAAAAGACCCCGAATAGCTGCAGCAATCCTGAAAAAGAACAAAGTAGGTGGGATCTCAATACCAGATATCAAGTTGTATTACAAAGCCACTGTTCTCAAAACTGCCTGGTACTGGCACAAGAATAGGCATATAGATCAATGGAATAGAATAGAGAGCCCAGAAATCGGCCCGAACCAATATGCTCAATTAATATTTGACAAAGGAGGCAAGAACATACAATGGAGCCAAGATAGTCTCTTCAATAAATGGTGTTGGGAAAATTGGACAGATATATGCAAGAAAATGAAACTAGACCACCAACTTACACCATACACAAAAATAAACTCAAAATGGATAAAGGACTTAAATGTACGACAGGAAACCATAAAAATTCTAGAAGAATCCAAAGGCAACAAAATCTCAGACATATGCCGAAGCAATTTCTTCACTGATACAGCTCCTAGGGCACTTGAAACTAAAGAGAAAATGAACAAATGGGACTACATCAAAATAAAAAGCTTCTGCACAGCAAAAGAAACCATCAACAAAACAACGAGAAAACCCACTGTGTGGGAAAACATATTTGCCAATGTCATATCTGATAAGGGCCTAATCTCCAAAATCTATAGGGAACTCATACAACTTAACAAAAGGAAGATAAACAATCCAATCAAAAAATGGGCAAAGGACCTAAATAGACACCTTTCAAAAGAGGACATTCAGAAAGCCAAGAGACATATGAAAACATGCTCAAAGTCACTAATCATCCGAGAGATGCAAATCAAAACAACAATGAGGTACCATCTCACACCTGTCAGACTGGCTATCATCAACAAATCAGCAAACGACAAGTGCTGGAGAGGATGTGGAGAAAAAGGAACACTTGTGCACTGCTGGTGGGAATGCAGACTGGTGCAGCCACTATGGAAGACAGTATGGAGTTTCCTTAAAAAACTGAAAATGGAACTCCCATTTGACCCTGTGATCCCACTTCTAGGAATATATCCCAAGAAACCAGAAACACCAATCAGAAAAGATATATGCACCCCTATGTTCATAGCAGCACAATTCACCATAGCTAAGATTTGGAAACAGCCTAAGTGCCCATCAGTAGATGAATGGATTAGAAAACTGTGGTACATCTACACGATGGAATACTATGCTGCTCTAAAAAGGAAGGAACTCTTACCATTTGCAACGTCATGGATGGAACTGGAGAGCATTATGCTAAGTGAAATAAGCCAGTCAATGAAGGAAAAATACCACATGATCTCACTCATTCATGGATAATAGAGACCATTATAAACTTTTGAACAATAATAGATTCAGAGGCAGAGCTACCTCAAACAGATTGTCAAACTGCAGTGGGAAGGCCGGGGAGGGTTGGGGGGCAGGAGGTAGGGGGGTAAGAGATCAACTAAAGGACTTGTATGCATGCGTATAAGCATAACCAATGGACATAAGACACTGGGGGATAGGGGAGGCTGGGGGACTGTCTAGGGCGGGGGGATAAAATGGACACATATGTAATACCCTTTGTAATACTTTAAGCAATAAAAAAATTAAAAAAAAAAAAAAAAAAAAAAGAAACATCAATGAGAGAGAAACATTGATCAGCTGCCTCCTGCACACTCCCTACTGGGGATGTGCCCACAACCAAGGTACATGCCCTTGACTGGAATTGAACCTGGAACCTTTCAGTCCGCAGGCCAATACTCTATCCACTGAGCCAAACCAGTCAGGGCTAGCCTTGGCATTTTAAACAACAAACATTTATTTCCATAGTTCTGGAGGCTGGGAAGTCCAAGACCAAGGCACCAGTGTCTTATGGAGCTGTTTCCATGGTTTGTGAACAGCTGTCTTGTCATTGCATCCTCACATGGTAGAGAGCAGAGAAGAAGCAAACTCTCATGTCTCTTCTTATAAGGGCACTAATCCTATACATGAGCGCAGCATCCTTATAACCTAAGTACCTCACAAAGACCCACCTCCTAATAGCATCACATTGAGGTTTAGGATTTCAACACATGAATTTGGGGAGGGGGTAGGATACATTGAGTCCATAGCATTGTCATGTTTGATTTACATGTTTTAATAACAAAATATTACAGATAAAATTTGGGTCTTCTTCATTCTCCTTTCAGTACCATTTCCTTTCCTTTTTAGAGGTAACCACTCTCCTAAAGCCTATGCGACTGGTTGACAATTCGACCAGTCGCTATGATGTGCACTGACCACCAGGGAGCAGATGCTCAATGTAGGAGCTGCCCCATGGTGGTCAGTGTGCTCCCACAGAGGGAGTGCTGCTCAGCTGACTGACGGGCGCTAGATGCAGGGCTCATGGCTGGCCGCCACAGTCCAGAGACCACAGCAGAGCGACAGTGAGCCTACCAAGCAAGCGGCGGCAGGTGCAGTGGGGCCCGAATGAGCAGGAGCAGCAGGCAGCGTTGGATTTCCAGTTTCACCCGATCCCCGCAGGCCATGCTGAGGGACCCCACCGGTGCCTCTAGTTCGTAAATAAGATATAAAGTTTAATAGATGCTATTATTGTACACATTTTTCTGCAGCTTGCCTTTTTTCACCTAGCATTACATTTTTGAGATCTATCCATGTTGATACATGTCACTTTTGTTATCTAGAGAGAAGTGAAATCATAATTTTAATTATTTTTCATAAGGAAACTTTGTAGAATTGGAATTGGATTATTTGCTAAATGCCCTCAAACATTAAGACCATATTCCTCCGGGTTCCCCAAGGCACTGTAGCAAACTCAAGGTGACGCACAATAGTTTATTTTTTTGTTTTGTGTTTTTTTTTAATATATTTTATTGAGTTTTTACAGAGAGGAAGGGAGAGAGATAGAGAGTTAGAAACATCGATGAGAGAGAAACATTGATCAGCTGCCTCCTGCACATCTCCCACTGGGGATGTGCCCGCAACCCAGGTACATGCCATTGACCGGAATTGAACCTAGGACCCTTGAGTCCTCAGGCCGACGCTCTATCCACTGAGCCAAACCGGTTTTGGCAATAGTTTTATATTTCCAGGGAAACGGTGACATTTGTCAGATATCACACAAACTATTAAGTAGTTTAGACCTGTTAGGTACTTGTTTTGGCCTAGGTCCAAAACAGTTCAGTACTGTACTTCTTTTGGCCTGGGGATGGCATGAAAAAACTGTGCAGACACTAAAGTCATCAGGAACTGAGAAAGTTCAGAATCTCTGCATTAAGAACAAGAAACTTATTTCCCTGTGTTCTCTGTCAGGTCCCATGACCTGGTGTACAACTAAGGAATCACAGACAGAGCACCTCAGAGAAACTGACCAGCCTTGGGACCCCAGTCTACTTCCTTCGGAGAAATAGTAAGTGATGATATGGAGCGTCTCTAGAGGAATACTTGCGTGTTTTCATCTTTATTTATCCAACTGCCTAAATGAGTTTCTGAATTGCTTCAAATAGATGGTTTTCACCAAAAATGCCCCTCAGCCCTGGCCAGGTGGCTCAGTAGGTTGGAGCATCATCCCATACACCAAAAAGGCTTGATTCCCGGTCAGGTTTGATTCCCGGTCAGGGCACATACCTAGGTTGCTGGTTCGATTCCAGGCTGGGGCACATGCAGGAGGCAGCCAATCGATGTTTCTCTCACATTGACATTTCCCTCTCCCTACTTCTCTCTCTAGAAATCAATAAAGACATTTCCTCAAGTGAGGATTTTAAAAACAGCCCCTCAGACTATGATAAAACTTAAATGTGCAGTTAACTGTTTATTTGTACAAGACTTGAGAGTTCAGGGGGGGCTATGGGTATTGACAAATTACAACTGAAGAGGGGAAGGGAGCCCTCAGGCATGTTTTTATTGAAGAACAAACAAATCAACCAACTTCTGCTCACAAGCCCGATTTCTGAGATTTCTGAAGACTTAACCTAGGAGCCATCACTTCCCAGAGACTAGGAAGTCAGCCTGAAGATATTATTGAATACATTACCATATCTTAGCACAGCAGCTAACATCAGGGACCCTGTGTTAGGGATTCTTGCAACTGTGCATAGACATCAGTAGGGCTATGGGGACACTGAGGGTTACTACAGAGGGAGAAGCTGACTGAGCAGGCAGGAAAGTGACTCCCCTCTCCATCCCTCATCTCCCAGGGCAGAGGCGCCTCGCTCGCTTCATGACTCTCTGTTTTACATAATCTCAGCTCAGTATTTCTGCCACCATAACCATTTCTATTTAAACGTAGTGAGTCCTAGAACAGGAGAACAAGGACTGTCATTTTAGAAAAGGTCATAAGGATAGGTTATATAAACTTTAAAAGGAAATATGAAGACGTTTGGGTTTGAGGGGAAATTGCTGAATTTGAAAAGGAAAAAAAACAACCTAGGTTTTAAAGGAAATGGCTTTTGAATTTTAACAAAATTATTTTATGTTGCTAAGAAATCTGAGCAGAGTATATACTACTTTTTCTTCCTTCCTGAGTGATGTCCACCCCCCAAAGGGCCATCTGGGACCATTCTAAAGCTGCCATGGCAGAAGCTTGGAGACATTAGTGGAGCAGATGTCTTTAGTCTTAATATAGTACCAATTGCATTTTAAAATAAATGATTAGATAACCTATTTCTACTTTGTAGAGATGGGCACTTCCAAAAAATATCATTAACTGTATTTTCTTTCCATTGTAAATGGATTCAGATGTAATTTTACTCCAGGATGTTAATGTCACATTTTATGACCCATTGCAGAGTAATAAATAATTTGGAGTGCTTTGGATGACTGAAATGTGAAAGTAAAGCCAGCCTTGAGGTCATGTAATAGTTCTGCAAAACCTGAAGCCATCTTAAAGGTCAGCATCATCCATTCATAGTCCTGTCTGCCTGATCCCTCGGTGACTGCAG
Organism: Myotis nattereri; assembly: GCF_964212035.1. Taxonomy (NCBI): domain Eukaryota; kingdom Metazoa; phylum Chordata; class Mammalia; order Chiroptera; family Vespertilionidae; genus Myotis; species Myotis nattereri. The sequence continues at coordinate 46,330,910 of NC_138081.1, forward strand.
TGCTCGAATAAGCACCTATAGCAGACGTTTTTCATTTTCCCCAGAATTAGGACTTTAGAGGAATACCTAGCAGGGGCGTATCCTAGCATTATGTCATCAATGCTAAGGTAAAGCCCGATACTAAAGAAGGAAAGTGATTTGACTCCAAAAGGGAATAAAAATGTACATGAAAATATTTTAAAATTCAATTTTTTCAGATCTTAAATAAGGAATGTAGGCTGGAGGCAGTAGGTTTGATCGTGGAAAACCTATGGTGTGCAGTCACTGTGCTGGGTTCATGGGGACTAGAGAGATGTATCGGATGGCAGTGGGAGATGATGGATCCGTAAACAATAGTAATAACAACATGCCAAATCTGGGGAGGGCCCATGGCGGCATTAACAAAGCAGTTAGGGGCTCAGAGAAATGTAACGGCTAGTTTTGATCTGGGCCTTGAAGGACCAGTCCAATCCTTTTGGCAGACTGAGTAAGAAGAAGGTAGAGTAATTTATGAGGAGGGCACTGTCAGGAAAATGTGATCTGGGATGGTACATAAGGGGGGTCGTGAGAAATACGGCTGAAAAGAGAGGTCAGAGTTCATCATGGAGGCGTTCCAACACCATGCTAGATAACTGGGAACTTACTTGCTAGGCAATAACGTGATCATGAGCATCTTTAAAATGAATCAGAGGAAAATCAGAAAATAATCAACAAGTGAATCTAAGAATCAAGTGAATAAATAATCTGATGAACAGAGTGAACTGGTGATTATAATAGAATCAGGAACATAGAAAGGAAATGGACTGACTATTCTTTGGGGGGAAAGGGGTGTGGGAGATGCGGGAAGAGACTGGACAAAACTCGTGCACCTATGGATGAGGACAGTGGGTGGGGAGTGAGGGCGGAGGGTGGGGCGGGAACTGGGAGGAGGGGAGTTGTGGGGGGGAAAAAAGAGGAACAAATGTAATAATCTGAACAATAAAGATTTAATTAAAAAAAAAAGAAAAGAAAAGAAAATCAGAAAATAAAGAACAAATCCAACCACATGATACTCCAAATTCATGTTGCAGGGAGCTCTTCTGCTCAATCAAGAGCTGCTTCCCTATTCAAATAAAAGAGGGTGGGAGCTTTTTGCTATCATTACCCACTTTTGTAATTTGGAACACTGTTTAAGAAGGGGGTTTTCAGAAGACCTAAAGCTTAACAAAATAATGCATGTGAAAGCTTTGCAAACAATGAAGTCCTATTTATTTAATTCTTCTCAAGTGAGAGAGAAGGAGGGTGGGGTTGGAGTGGGGGGAGGGAGATGGAAGAAGGAAACAGGGAAAACAGGAGGAGAAAGAAAGATGGAAAGGAGGAGCGGCAGATTGCGGGAGGCGGAGCGGGTCCGCAGGAGAGAGGCCCGGGGTGGGGGATGCACACAGCTGGGAGGAAGCTGCGGAGCGTTCCCTCAGATGCTCCCTTCCCTACGCTGGCCGCTTCCTCTTTTCTTCAGCACTGGCACTGTCTCTCAAGTTCTGAGCTGGGTACTTCTTGCTGCTCTCTAAATCCAGGAATAAAGAAACCTAAGGGTGATATTTAGGTCATGGCTCACATGATGACAAGTCTCTCCATGGCCTGCTTTTGCAACAGGCTTCTTCATAGGTGTGTGATTTACTGCAAAGACATTTCACTTTTCAAAATGCCTTCATTACCTCCATTGATCATCAGTCTGCCCTTCCCTTCTTCATCTTCCTTTCTTCCCTGTGTCCATCGTCTATCTCCCTTTGGGCTTCTAGTTATGTAGGACAGACATTCTTATTCTCATTTTATAGAGCCGATGAGGTAAATGGTTCTAGGGTCTTCCTGAGTAAGTGATATGCATCTCCCAAAAGATCATCTGTGTCCATTATGATGTCACCTTTGTAGAAACTTGAGGACATGGGTAGGTCAGATGTCTAGGGAATAAGTGGAAACTGTCTGGAGTCTTGATAAAACACCAGTTTCATTTAAAGATCAATGATTTATAACCTACTTCTGCTTTTCTTTGAGGGGGAGTACTGTTTATTGTAGTGAAAGGAAACTAAGTTGAATCAGAAGATCTAAATTTTAATAGTAATAATGATATTAGCCAATAAAACTAGCTATGTTTAGAGGCGTATATGCCAGACACTGTGCTAAACCCCTTACATATATTATTTCCTTTCAACTCCACCACAACTGTATGAGGTCAACACTCTTTTCTGATGTGATGTAACTAAGGTTTAGAGAGCTTAAGCAATTTGGCCAAGAGTTTTAGTTTAGGCTCTGTATCATTCAAACTATTTATAGCCTCTTTGGGTCTCTTATTTCTTCATCCCTAAAATAAAACCACTAAGGTGATTTGAAAAACAATGAAGATATAGTTTATGCATGAAAGTAAGGGGGTCTGTTACACTATGTCAGGGGTTGCTAAACTTTTTCTGTAAAGGGTCACATATGAAATAGTAGGCTTTGCATGTCGGCTCTGTTGCAACTACTCCACTCTGCCCTCCCAGAGCAAAAGCAGCCTTAGTAAGTACACGGATGAGTATGGATGAGCAGGTCTGTGTTCAAGTCAGACTTTATTATGGACACTGAAATTGTCCATCTATAATAATAAGAGGATAATATGCTAATTACTGGACGTCTTCTGAATGTCATTTGGACGTCCTTCCTGACTAAGCCAGGGCCGGAGGGAAGCAGCCCAGGTCCCGGGTGCCAGAGGGAAACTGGTGCTGGCAGCCGGGGGAAGGAAGGCCTACTCTTGCACAAATTTTCGTGCATCAGGCCTCATAGCTAGAGGCCCAGCAGGCACCCAGGACCCGGGCTTCCCTTGCAGCCCCAGCTTCATCCGGAAGGCTGCCTGGAAGGACTTCTGGTCTAATTAGCATATTACACTTTTATTATTATAGATTAATGTGAATTTCATATAGTTTTCATATGTCACAAAAGAGTATTGTTCTTTGTTGTTGTTTTTTTCAACTATTTAAAATATAAAAATCATTCTTAGCTTGCAAGCCCTACAAAAACAGGAGGGGATGGATTTGGCCTGTAGGCTGTAATTGATGGGAAGCTATCACAGATATAGGTGTCTGTAGATTTTCTGAGAAAACAGTTGCATGTATCAACTTGGTACATTATTTCTAAATGACCAGGAAGGAAATGTTTTTCATCTATCTTCACCATAGCCCCTGACCGGGGAGTGTCTTATACTTTTGGTGTGTGCCATATTAGAAGTTATGCTGAGACATATAAGAATCTTCATGTCTGGGGACTCGTTGGGGTGGATTCAGTAGAGGCAAAGGCCAAATTAGTCTCAAGGCAAACAGCAGAAAAGAAACTTCCAGGTAAGGCATTGTTGCCAGATTCAGAGATAGTTGTTTTTCAAAAAGAAAAAGAAAAACATTAAACACGCATTTAGTAAACTAACGAATAGCTTTTGGGTATCGACAGTTATGGGTTGGGTTCTCCTCCAGGTAGTTAGGGCCCTGGCAGCAGGGGACAAACAGGTCCGGAGGCGACATCAAGTAGAAGTGATGACCAATACACTTTCCTCAGTATTTGTCTCCACGTGCTCTCTTCCTGGTGATCTCGCCATCATTAGTACCTCAGACGACAGTCACTGGGAACAAAAATGCCTGTCACCACTGCCAAGTGCATGCTCGCAGGCGTGTGCGCACGTACACAGTGTTGTTGGGATGTGCTCCTGGCTGGAGTTCGTGCATCTCCTTGGCTTCTCTAAATTCTCAGGCATCATGGAGGGAGAACTCCTTTTGTCCCTTGATACCCTGACTAAAAACTTGGTTTGTGGCCTCCTACTGCTGCACATTTTTTTTTTCACATTTAACTCTTTCATACAGCCCTTAGACGTATTGTGTTATCCTGTGGAGCCTTCAGAACACGTCTTATTCCTGGAGGGAGTGGCTGGAGGGCAGGCAACTCCCCAGGAGAGCTCCTGTCCAGTGTCTGTGGAAGAGGCAGGCCCTCAGACAGGAAGCAGAATTCAGAATTCTGCCTCCCATCACAGGGCATTCCCTTCCTCCCACCTCCTCCCCAGCCCTCTAGAGCCCCCTGTGAAGAGGGAAGGTACCCGGTGAATGCCCTGGGGTGGTGAACACAGGCATGGAGCTTCTGCAGGAAGGAAGATCAAGAGTCAGCCTTGGAGTGCAGGCCACATCTTGTAACCATATCCTGGGCTCTTTGTTATGCTCTCTCTTTGTTTTATTGCCCTCGATTTTGACACATTCTGGTTTAAGTATCTATCCTTGCTTCAGGACAGCTTGGGTTTTAAAAGCAAGCCAGTAAGCCGAGGTGTTAAAGGGGAGCAGTGTCTGCTGAGGCCAGCGCGATGCTGGCAGCGGCCACCAGGGGACTCCCCAGGGCCTGTCCCAGGCAGGAGATGCTCCCACCTGCACCTCGGCTACAAGATTAGGACTTGGAGTTCTCTGGAAAAGGCCACCGTTTCTAAATCTCTTTACAGATAAGTATTCTCGCACAGTAAGTGTGAGACCATAGCATGTAGTTAGGTATGAGTGACTTTAGGCAGGTTACTTCATCTCTCTGTGCTGCCGTTTCCTGGTCAATAAACTATGTATAATAGTTCCTCTCTGAAAGGACTTTTTAAGGGATTAAATAAGTTAATATATAAAAATACTTAGCACAGTACCAGGCTCATAGTACCTTCTCAGTACAGGTTCTCTTTTATGACTATAATATCTGGCCAGACCTTTTTTATTTTTAAAATCAGCCCGATTGATGGGACAAAATGGCCCTCTTCCCTGGGTCTTCTGCTTCATAGAAAGTTAATAAACTTTAGGAAACCAATAAACATCAGCTCTAAGAGCCGAGCACTAGGCTAGGCACCTTGAGAACTCCAAAAGCATTTTATGGCACAGTTCTTGATAGAGAAACATGGTAATTAACCGTAACTTCGCTACCCTTCCCATTGGCTAATCAGGGCGATATGCAAATTAACTGCCAACCAAGATGGCGGCCGGCAGCCAGGCAGCTGAAGCGAACAGGAGGCTTGCTTGCTCCAGTGACAGAGGAAGTCAAGGTTCCCCGCCTGCCGCAGCCGGCCTCTGAACTTGCACTCTAAGAAACAATGTTGCAAATATAGAAGCTAAACAAACCCCAGAAACCTGCTTTCAGCCAGCAGGCAGCTGCAACAGTGTTTCAATTATAGAAGCCAAACAAACCCAGACCTGCTTTCAGCAGCCGAGGTCTCAGAGCTGGAGCCGAGCCTCAGAGCTAAAGCCGGCTCTCAGCTCCAGTGACAGCCATAGAAGGTAAATAAATCACAGACTCAAAAAAAAGAAAAGAAAAAAAGGCGAGGTTGGGAGCTTCAGTCACCCGCCAGCCTGAAGATGGCCCTCAGACCCTCACCCAGATTGGCCAGGCACCCCAGTGGGGAACCCCACCCTGAAGGGGGTGTGACCAGCTGCAAACAGCCATCATTCCCTCATCCAGGCTGGCCAAGCACCCCAGTGGGTATGCCCACCCTGAAGGGGTTGTGACCAGCTGAAAACAGCCATCAGCCCCTCATCTAGGCTGGCCAGGCACCGCAGTGGGGACCCCCACCCTGAAAGGGGTGTGACCAGCTGCAAACAGCTATCATCCCCTCATCCAGGCTGGCCAGGCATCCAAGCGGGACCCGCACCCTGATCTGGGACACCCTTCAGGGAAAACCAGCCTGCCCCCACCCATGCACCAGGTCTCTATCCTATATAGTAAAAGGGTAATATGCCAACTGACCCTAACGGCAGAAGGACTGGGAATGACTGGTCACTATGACACACACTGACCACCAGGGGGCAGACGCTCAATGCAGGAGCTGCCCTCTGGTGGTCAGGGCACTCCCACATGGGGGAGCTCTGCTCAGCCACAAGCCAGGCTGATGGCTGCCAGTACTGCGGTGGTGGTGGGAGCCTCTCCTGCCTCCTCAGCAGCACTAAGGATGTCTGACTACAGCTTAGGTCTGCTCCCTGCTGGCAAGTGGGCATCCCCTGAGGGCTGCCGGGCTGCCAGAGGGATGTCTGATTGCCATCTTAGGCCCAATCCCCCAGGGAGCGGGCCTAAGCCAGCAGGTGGTCATCCCCTGAGTGGGTCCCAGACTGAGAGAGGGCACAGGCTGGGCTGAGGGGCTCCCCACCCCCCCGAGTGCACAAATTTTTGTGCACCGGGTCTCTAGTTTTTATATATAAAAGGCTAAGCCACCAACCAACTGGCCGGTAGGGATGACACACACTGACCACCAGGGGGCAGATGCTCAATGCGGGAGCTGCGAAAACTTGGCAGCAGCTGGTCTTGGGTGACACACGAGGAGGGAGCCTGAATCTGGGGTGCGGTCACCTGAGAACAGCCCTCTCGCAATCCGGGACCCCTGGGGGATGTTGGAGAGCGGGTTTCAGCCGACCCCTGCAGGCCAGGCTGAGGGATCCCACCTGCCCGAGGGACCCTGCTCACTCCGCAGACATCCTTTGAATATGCATTTTTCTCTTCTGGCATCTTGGACCATTCTCTTATGGACTTTCTTTGATAACAGGACATGAAATTAAACTGCGATCCTTTTTACCCTTGTTTTTTAAAACTAGACACTTTCACATGGACTCATTTCTCAACAATACTACGCTTTGGTTTTCCCATCCTCTGGGAACAGGTTCCCGCCTCTCCCAGACCCTCCTTTTTTAAAATGCCTACAGGTTCCCACGCTGGCAAGTTGATACCCTTGTTTAAGAAATTTCATGTTTAACACCCTTAACCCTGAGGTGTAATGAACCTGGCTTTTTCTGACTGGGATCTGGGCATTTGTGGGGGTTTTTTTGGTTTTTAAAATTCTTCCCACTCATCCTTCCGGGACAGACTCTCGAGGTTGGTCCCGCCCACACACTGGCCCCGCCCACACGGTGGCCCCGCCCCTGGTTTCTAGCGTTCGGTCTCCATAGTTACGCGGCCGCCACGGAGAATGCCCAGCTGCCCTAGAGGCTCCAGAAGAGACGGATAAACTGGGCTCCTGCTCTCGATTCCGGCCAAGGTCAGCCCACTCAGGGCTCCGTGCCCTTGAGATGCGTCCCGTGACGAGGCGAGCGTAGGCGGCGGGCAGAGCCCCGACCGCTGGCGGATCCCGCGCCGCCGGTTGAGTCTGACTGTAAAGGTCTCTCTCCTCCCGCTCGGCCGCCGCAGAGCAGATACCGCGGTCACTTCCGTCCGCAGGTGAGGACTTTAATTCGTCTTCCTGTCTCTGTTCAGCGCCGCTTGCACCCCCAAGGGCCAGAACTCGGGAAAGTTGGCGCTTCAGGGAGTGGGGCGGGCGGGGTACTAGGAGGCGTCAACAGCGACCGGGTGCACGGAGCCTAACAGCGTTCGCGCAGGCGCACAGACACAAGCGCACGGGGGCGACTAACGCCGAGTACTTGTTACAGGCTATTTTAAGCGCTTACCTTATGCCATGCACTATTGTAACCACCAAATATCATCTAGAACGCGGTCCTCGTCACGATGGACCCCAGGTAGTCTGGTTGTACTGGACAGAATGCCAGGTGCTACCTCTTCCCTGAGCGCTGATAGTGCTGAGCGTTAGCTTTGTCTCCCTGCGCTTGCCTTGTTGTGCTTTCCCTGCTCAGTTCCCCAGGCTGTGACTGATGCTCGGAAAACTCCGAGCACCCCATAGCCATTAACATCTACCAGCTTTTCCTGGTTTATAGTAAATGGAAGTAATAACCAGGAGTTCATTTTTCTCCATGATGCATAACTCTCATGTTTGGAATTTTGGCTTTTATGTTTTTAATTAAGAGTCTAAACTCCAACTTGGATGTGCAGTAAAGACAATTTAGATGATCTGAGCAAGAATGCCTTTCCAAGTGCCTTGTAATTATGAAAGTGCCTTATAATTATTTGGTGAATGTGGTGGAATAAGCATTTCCACTTTAAAGCTGTACTCTGCCACCTACACAGGTTAGGGTGGGGTTTCCCATGAATTCTAACCCCTCGCCCCATACTGTTTAACCTTTTTTAAAATTTAAAAATATGATATAAATTTATTTTGGTGACCACCATTATTTAAATAAAAAGGAAATGTTTCAGTTGTTTGAAGTCCCAATTTCTCTGTCATCAGCAAAGTCCTTCATTTTTATAAATATAAAGCAAATTAACTAATGCAAAACAGGAGAAGCCTACATGTTAATAAATACTTATAAGTTAATTAATAATATTATGACTCTACAGATGAAACATAAAATCTAAACAAGAAACAACATATAAATACAAATTTTTTAAAATAATTATTGTTTTATTTAGTCAGAATGCCTCCCACTCAGGCAGAAAGTGTTATAAAGAATATCATTCGAGAAATAGGACAAGAATGTGCAGCCCATGGAGAAGTGGCCTCTGAAACTCTGGTTGCTTTTATGGTAAGAATGAATATTTCTGTTAATTACTGGTTTATTTTTAAAATGTTTTTAAGTGGTACCTATTTTCCTCTTAAGCTTCTGTGAAACTTTCCTAAATGTTATTCAGTTGAAAACATATTGAGATCATCAGACAAGTTAGCAAAAAATACTTTTTAAGAAAGTCTATAAAGCATGTCAGTTCTAGAATTATAGAGACTGAGTTAGAAGATCTTGCTGAGTTTTAGAAACATCAATAGTGTACTGTGTCAGAGTTTTTTATTTATTTAATATTTTACATTTATTTAATATATGTTTTGTTGATTTCAGAGAGGAAGGGAGAGGGAGAGAGAGATTGAAACATCAATGATGAGAATCATTGATTACTGCCTCCTGCATGCCCCACACTGGGGATCGAGGCCACAACCTGGGCATGTGTCCTGACTGGGAATTGAACCGTGACCTCTTGGTTCATACCTCGATGCTCAACCATTGAGCCACACTGGCTGGGCTCAGAGTTTACAGTGTTTACTTGTAAACATTACTTGTTGCCTTGGTTTCTCTGTTTGCTTTTGGTTTAACAATACACAATAAAAGCACAGTAAAATATTCAAATAGTTTCCCAATCTAACATCTAGCCATTGCTTTTAGCCTATTTCTCCATGTAATTTTTCTAACACCATATTCAGATTTGATGTTTAGTACTTCCTTTCTTCAGCCTCTAATGAAGGTGCTGATGAGTTGAGTAATAAGAAAGTCAGCTGAATCATCAACCCCTGAGTAATCAAGAGGCAGTTGCTTAAAAAATGGAAACATGCCGAAACCGGTTTGGCTCAGTGGATAGAGCGTCGGCCTGCGGACTGAAGGGTCCCAGGTTCGATTCCGGTCAAGGGCATGTACCTGGGCTGCGGGCATATCCCCAGTGGGAGATGTGCAGGAGGCAGCTGATCGATGTTTCTCTCTCATCAATGTTTCTAACTCTCTATCTCTCTTCCTTCCTCTCTGTAAAAAATCAATAAAAATATATTTAAAAAAAAAAAAATGGAAACATATTAAGCTAATTTCATAATAATGTTAAATGAAATGATTTAATGGGCTCTCTCCTGCTCTCAGGTGAAAGCTGTTGTCCTGGATCCCAGAAATGGCTTTAACATGGATAGAACCCTCATCAAAAGTGACGTGGAGAAACTTGTTAAGGTGATTAGCCAACAATTCTCAAATTTTGAAATACCTATTTGCAATTATAAATATAGTATGAGTGTTAGCCATTATTGACTTCAGCTCCATGAAACAAAAACCCACCAAATGATGGTGTGAACAAATAAGAGACTTGTTTTTTCTCATAAAGCAGAGTCCAGAGGTACATAGGCTGTTATTCCTGGCTTCCTGGGTCACTCACCATCATGCATATGGATTCCATCCCAGGGTCACAAGATAGCTATTCCACCTTAAGGCAGGTGTAAGGGGGAAGGACAAAGAGCAAAATGTGTGTGTCAGTTGGGTCTCTCACTTTCTATTAGGAAAAGAATAGCTTTCCCAGGATCCCTCCCATGCTGCTTGACCAGAATACTGCAAGTCAGCCTGAAATGTTGATTTTCTTTTTCTTTTTCAGTTGAACAAATCTTTGCCCCAATCCAAATTGGGGCTTTGTTAGTAAAAAAAAAAAAAAAAGAAGGTATGGATACTGGCTGGTAGAATGTCTGCCACAGTATTTTAGAGACATCTTGTAATTAATCTAATGTTACATTCAGAACATTATTTTTTTTCCAGAACATTATTAACTGACTTGTCATATACTGTAAAATTACATAGTACTGAATTAAAATTCATATAATTTTATTTACTTTTTAATTTTCCCATCACCATTTATCCCCCCTGTACCCTCCTGCACTGTCGATTACCGTCCATCTCACACCCAGTCACCACATTGTTGTCCATGATCATGAGCTCTCATATAATTATTTTTGGTAATCCTCACCCGAGGATGTTTTTCCATTGATTTTTTGAGAGAGTGGTAGGGAAGGGTAGAGAAGAGAGATAAGCATCAGTGTGAGAGAGAATCAATTGGTTGCCTTGCACATGCGCCCTGACCAGGGCCAGGGGTCAAGCTTGCAACCGACGAATGTGTCCTTGATCAGAATAGAGCCTTCGACTGGACTCGAACCCGGTACCCTTTAGTCCACAGGCCAACACTCTGTGCATTGAGCCAAACGAGCTAGGGCTATCATATAATTATTGATTCAGTGTAATTTGTGTTTTTCAATTCTAAAGGAAAAAATTGAAGCCAAAGTAACTCATAATTAGAAATCAGGTAGACGTGCCTGAAAACCATTTTTAAAAATAATTTTTATTGATTTCAGAGAGGAAGGGAGAGGGGGAAAGAGTTAGGAACATCAATGATGAGAGGGAATCATTGACTGGTTTCCTCCTGTGCACCCCACACTGGGGATCAAGCATGTACCCTGACCAGGAATCGAACCGTGACCACCTGGTTCATAGGCCAATGCTCAACCAGTGAGCTATGCCGGCCGGGCTGAAAACCATTTTTAAGAACTAAAGAACATCATTAATTTTTTTCATATGTTTTAAGTTTGACTCACTGGATTTAAAGCTTAAATATTTATTTTTAAAAGATTCTTAAATGTATTCCCTAAAAGTTCAACATTTAAAAAATTTATTCTGGGCTTAATGATTTTAATTCCCTTCTTTACACAGAAGACTTGAAACAAGCTTTCCCCAACTCGTATATGGATATTTTCTGGGTTCAAAACAAATGGCAGAGAAAATTTTCATCATCCCCATCTTCTCTCACAGTCAGCAGTTCACACAGCAGAGCACAGGTCTATGTGCAGATGCTAAGGGTCCGGAAGGCCTTGGGAGCCTGAACTGGGGGGAATGTTGTCAGGGTGATTGTGCAGGAAGTACAGACTCCATGGTTCCGCAGGGCAGCCTGGAGCGGGGCCTCTCTGTGCTGATTTTAAATGTGCTATGGAACCTATTCGTAGCAATAGAGGCAATGACTGGCGGTCATTGAGAAATTCTGTTGGAAAGCAGTGGAGAATCGAGGAGGGGCAGAACATAGTTTTCTTCTTTTCTTGGCTCAAGATGAGTTTTTCTTTTTTCCTCTGATTCAGCTAAGTTGGAGAGAATCAAGCTCAGTATACTTTTAGTATGACAGGTATATTAACTATCAATGTATATCACAATTAAAATGACAAAGTTTTTTTTCTCAATTTAAAATTACTTGGATAATATTAAATATAAATTGTTACTGAAAAATATTAAAATTAAAAAAATGCAAAAACAAATCACCTGGATGAGGTAGACCTCGTAAATTCCTTGTTTATAACAGCCCTCCTCCACTTGGAGGGACCCAGGTGCACAGGTTCCATTCAGACAGTGTCCTGTCCTCTTGCATTCTTCCCATCCTCCCAGGAAGGCAGGGCTGGTGCTGGGGAGGTGGGGGGCAGGTGACACTGCAGACGTGCCAGCCAGCTGCAGATGAAGCCTAAAGAGTGAAAGAGTGAGACAGGAAAGATTGTGTGTGAGGGAGGGGGTGGTGAAGAGGGGAGGGGAGGGGAGGAAAGGAGGCAAAAGTTCAGGTTGATCATGTAATCTAAAGGGCAAAGCAGAGAAGGGGGGGAAATAGGAGAAAACAGACAAGAGGAAGACATTTTGAAATGAAAGGTAGAGCCAGATGAATTTTGTGAGCAGAGGAGGGTAGCTGCAGCAGTTTTTTATAAAATGCATATGCCCTCCAGCATCAGCAAGAGAGTATTGTTTAAAGGCTCAATTAAGTAGGAATGAGGAGTTTGAGAAAAGCTCTAGACATGAGTCATGAGCTTCATGGACCATTTACCCACATTCACTCTATAGACTAACCAAAATGTAAGTTTCTTGTCTTCATCTAGACCAGGGGTTCTCAACCTGTGAGTCACGACCCCTTTGGGGATGGAATGACCCTTTCACAGGGGTCGCCTAAGACCATCGGAAAACACATATATAATTACACTAGAGGCCCAGTGCACAAAAATTTGTGCACTTGGGGGGCGGGTCCCTCAGTCCGGCCTGTGCCCTCTCGCAGTCTGGGACCTCTTGGGGGATGACCACCTGGTGGCTTGGGCTGCTCCCCGGGGGATTGGGCCTAAGCTGGCAATAAGACATCCCTCTGGCAGCCCGGCAGCCCTCGGGGGATGTCCACTTGCCAGCGGGAGCAGACCTAAGCTGCAGTCGAACATCCTTAGCGCTGCTGAGGAGGCAGGAGAGGCTCCCACCACCACTGCTGTACTGGCAGCCATCAGCCTGGCTTGTGGCTGAGCAGAGCTCCCCCATGTGGGAGCGCACTGACCACCAGAGGGCAGCTCCTGCATTGAGCGTCTGCCCCCTGGTGGTCAGTGTGTGTCATAGTGACCAGTCATTCCCAGTCTTTCTGCTGTTAGGGTTAGTTTGCATATTACCCTTTTACTATATAGGATAGAGGCCTGGTGCATGGGTGGGGGCAGGCTGGTTTGCCCTGAAGGGTGTCCCGGATCAGGGTGGGGGTCCCGCTTGGGTGCCTGGCCAGCCTGGATGAGGGGCTGATGGCTGTTTGCAGCTGGTCACACCCCCTTCAGGGTGGGGGTCCCCACTGGGGTGCCTGGCCAGTCTGGGTGAGGGGCTGAGGGCCGTTTTCAGGCTGGCTGGTGACTGAAGCTCCTAGCCTCTCCTTTTTTTCTTTTTTTTTATTCTGGGATTTATTTACCTTCTATAATTGAAACTTTGTTGCCATCACTGGAGCTGAGAGCTGGCTCCTGCTCGCTCCCAGCTCTGAGGCCACGGTCTGCTGAAAGCAGGTATCTGGGGTTTGTTTAGCTTGTATAATTGAAACTTTGTTGCTTACGGAGCTCAGAGCCAGGTTGCAGCAGGCGGGGAACCTTGGCTTCCTCCATCACTGGATCAAGCAAGCCTCCTGCTCGCTTCAGCTGCATGGCTGCTGGCCACCATCTTGGTTGGCAGTTAATTTGCATATCACCCTGATTAGCCAATGGGAAGCGTAGCGAAGGTATGGTCAGTTACCCTTTTTGTCTTTTATTAGATAGGATATTGTTTTTGTGATTAATCACTATGCTTTAATTATGTTCAATTTGTAACAATGAAATTGGGGGTCACCACAACATGAGGAACTATATTAAAGGATCGCAGCATTAGGAAGGTTGAGAACCACTGAACTAGACTATTAACCCACCTGGGTATGATGATACTGGTTAACTCTGGGGAAATAACTTATTACTTAATAAATGTTCTTGGTTTGGTGAATAATAAAGTATGAAGTCCTCAAAAAGGAAAAATAATAAAAGGAGTTATTGGTAGATAAGTATCAAAAACTATTACTTTGATGTTTTCTTTATTTTCACACTTAATCTTAGCCAAAAGCTCAGAAACGATGTTTTCCTTATTTTTTAAAAATAAGTTTAGAAAATACTTTGGATCACTTTAGAAACTATAACTAGAAGCATTCATGGGGTATTCTTTTCTAGGTTTGTGTGAATCGGCTACTGGATGATAAAAATCCATCCCTGGCCACCATTAAGATGCAGGTCTACTTTGATATGAATTACACAAATCGAGGTAACATATCTATTTTGATATGCTTTTTAGAAAGTTTCATATTGTATTTAAGGTAATAAGGGCTTTATTTGGTTGACAATGAACAATTTAATTTTTTTGGCCTATCTTTTGAAATTTGTGCCGATTTTGAAGAATCCTATATAATAAAAAGCTAATATGCAAATCGATTGAATGGCAAAATGACCGGTCGCTGTGACGCACACTGACCACTAGTGGCGCACACTGACCACCAGGGGGCAGATGCTCAATGTAGGACCTGCTCCTGGTGGTCAGTGCACTCCCAGAGGGCGAGTGGAGAGCGCCGCTCAGCCAGAAGCCAGGCTCAAGGCTGGCGAGCACAGCTGCGGTTGCGGGAGCCTCTCCTGCCTCTGCCAGCAGCGCTAAGGACCCCGTGGGGGATGCCCGCCTGCTGGTTTAGACCCACTCCCTGTGTCCTGGACTGAGAGAGGGCGCAGGCCGGGCTGAGGGACTCCCCCCTCCCCCCCCGCCCCGCCCCGCCCCACCCCGCCCCACAATGCACAAATGTCGTACATTGGGCCTCTAGTAATAATGTTGGAAATGCTAAAGGAGAAAAACACCAATGGCCTTTCTGAGTGTTAAAAGTAAATTCTAATTATTATACCCATAATAATTGTGTTTCTAAATCTATTGTGTGTGTGTGGAGAGAGGGAGAGGGAGGGAGAGGGAGAGGGGGAGGGAGAGGGAGAGAGAGAGAGAGAGAGAGAGAGAGAGAGAGAGAGAGAGAGAGAGAGAAACATCAATTTGTTGCTACACTTATTTATACATTCATTGGTTGATTCTTGTATGTACCCTAACCGGGTATCCTGCAACCTTGGCACATCGGGTCAGCGCTCTAACCAACTGAGCTACTGGGCCAGGGCAAATCTATTGTGTTTTAACTGTTATACCTCTGATACATAATAATTAGAAATTAAAGCAACCAGCCCATTAAAGTTAAAAGTTTTTAATTTGCTGATTTTTGTGTGTGTTGCTGGCTATATTATCTCATAGTGCTTACCTAAATTATGTACCTAACACAAAAATGAAATGAATGATGGTAAATTTAAGTTTAGGACATATTTTCTTATGTAAATAGTTTAATGCTACATCAAAGAAAAACTGGAAATGAGATAAAGGAAAATGAATTCCCCTATAGACTATACTGCCTCTGTCCCACTGTAATGCAATCATTATTAACCATTTGTTTATTTGCATTGTCTTTTTTTCCTTCCATGCATTGAACTTTCATTTATGCTTCATATGTAAAATCATATATCTTGCTTTCTTTGCTTAATAATAATGAAATGGTAAGCAATAAATAATCATGAAATTGTTTTTTTAATAAAAAGATTATAAGTATGAACTGTACATGGTTAATATAGTAATTATTATAAAATGAAGTGTTTTTGTTGAGTTAGTTGCAAGAATTGTGCTGCTGGTAAATTGTGGCTACTGCTACATTAAGCGTAGACCTCTTCATATCACAGGAAGAAGGGGGGGGTGTACCGTTCTTGAGGCAGCATTATATTATCAGTAATGCTAGTTGTCAAAGGAAATTTATCTAGAACTAAAATACAAATACACACAATTGAACAGAAATATTTACACGACATCTATGTGTATACTGTATGTGCTTACAGTAAGCATACCTGTATAGTACAAATATTTATACCAAATGTTTATTATGTATATATTATAAATTGTCTTGTATAGTTTCTGCTTAATTGAAAGGTCTTAGCCCTCTGATATTACTGTGTGGATTGTCCATTTAAAGTCTTATATGTTTTGACAAGTATGCTATTTAAATTGCCGTGTTAAATCTTTCCCACTAGATTTTTTTCCTTGAGGTTAACTGCTGACCTCTGTTTATTATGACAGCTGATGAAAATTGTTGTTTTTATGCAGTAGAATTGCTATACCCAAGCCGTTTTCTTTTTTCTGGGTCCTACTTTTTTATGTGAGAAGAATTCTAAGTATCAAATATATGAAACATTGTCTTTTACCCCTTTTAGAGGAGTTTATTGAAGAACATCACCGGATCATGGAGTCTAAATTAGGCTTCATTATCAAAGAAATTACAGATAACAGAGCATGTTCTCGAGAAGAATTGGAAAGCCTCTACCGAAAGATCGTCAGCTATGTGTTACTGCGCTCTGGGGTCGGATCCCCTACAGATCTCAAGGTTGTCAGAGAGGCAACAGGTGAAAAAACCAACAACACACAATTTCCATTCTATAAGTGAAAATATTTGAAGACTGTATCTTATAAAATGTGTTGAGTTACAAGTGTTGAAGATTGAAGGTTCCCTTTTACCTGAAAACAAAATTAGCACAAGAAAGAGGTTAAAACTTACCCAGACTCCTTTCACACTGTAGCTCTCATTAGAAGGCTTGTTTTAATGCCCATTACCAAACATTACTGATGGATGCTTACTTACTAAACACAGACATGAGGCAATGGCAGAAGTTCAGTAGCTCCACTTTAACGTATGATACATTTTGCTCTGTTTTCTGAAATCAGTATCAGAAATTTAAAGAATCATGTAAGTAATTCTACAAAGACAGGCCTTTTAACACTTCTGCTGAAAGGAACTTGTGGTTTGAGTCCTGATGTTTTTATTGTATCACCTTGTTGTCCTTTTTGTGGTTTGTTTTAGCTGCCCTACAGAGTATTTTTCCTCAGGCCGAACTTGGGACATTTCTAAGCCTCTCTAAGAAGGAAAAAGAACACCAGCTGAAAGAACTCTCCATGATTGTTACTGGAATTCGTTTATTTAACCGAGAGACTGGAAAGGGAGGAGAAAGCATTGAATACCGTAGGTATATCGATAGGTTAATTCTATGGGTTATGCAGGTTTAACATTTAACTTGCATAGTGAGGAAAACAATTGCCAACACACCACTACTATCCTTAGATTGAAGGTTTGATTGTACCTTAGTTACAACTACAGTTCATAATGTGTAGTCATTTTTAATTTTGCCGGGGCAGGACTTTAAGTTCTATGTGTCATGGAGCTAGTCTAGAAGAGGGAGTCCGTGAAAGGAATGAGGAGACCTGCCTGGAAACCATTCATTGGGCTTTGTGTACTTTACTCTAAGTCAGGTGACCAAAAGGGAGTAAAACGCAGTGATTTAAGAAATAGAAATCACTCTGAAAATGAAACAGTTGCTGATGCAGTTACTGGAATGGAAAGGTCCAAGAGAAGATATCTTCAAGTCTGTAAATTCAGGAGCATTTACTGTGCTGTAATGCACTTACTGCATGTACTGTGTATACGTCCGAAAGTACTCATGAAATATTTCATCAAGGATCTACCAGTAGAAATAACTTCTTTAGGAGTTTGGTGCACATATAGACCCACTGTTAGGGTGTTAGTATTTTTTTTTTTTTTACCAGATCACTGATCTAGTACAATGGAGTAAGTTTTTGCATTTTAAAAACTTCTAAAAAGTCAGGCTCCCATTCTATATCAGGTTCTCTATTTTGCTAGACTGTTCTGTTATTCTTAAGTATTGTAATGAGTTTCTTAAGGTGTATGCTTTTTCTTCTCCTTTACAAACAGAAAAGATGACACAGAAGGAAAGATAGAGTGACTTTTCTAGAGGCTCGTGGTCAACAGTACACAGCACCACAGCCTACCAGCTTTTCAGGCTCTTCTGTATTTCAGTGGCAAAAACTGATCTGTTCTTCCTTTGGGTTATTATTCTGACAGTATCTTTTGTTTGGACAGGGATTTTTTTGGAATCTTCTTTTTCATGGTTTGGGACCCATTGAAGTATATGCCTCAGCATTATTAATTTGGCTGACATAAGACTAACTCAACTTCATGCTCAAAATATGACCACTTTCTAGACATTTTAGATTTAAAAAAAATATGTTTTTATTGACTTTAGAGAGAGAGGAAGGGAGAGTGTGAGAGAGAAACATCGGCGAGAGAGAAAGGTCAGTCAGCTGCCTCCTGCACACCTCCCCCACTGGGGATTGAGCCCATAACCCGGGCATGTGCCCTGACCAGGAATCCAACTGGCTACCTCTCAATGCATGGAACAACACTCAACCAACTGAGCCACACTGGCCAGGGCTTAGATTTCTTAATGTCTCTCTCAATACCTTTAAAAACAGTGCCAGCTCTTCTACAGGAAGCAATCCCAGCCACCACTCAACATATTGACTCCCAACTACAAATAGCTCAAGAACAGGCATACCGCTACACGGCCATCCTTGAGAAGGTGACAGAGAACCCGTTCCTGGCTGCAGACCTGCAGCCGTATATGTTAAAAGAAGCGCTCTATAATGTGCGGCAGTATGAGGTCTTCCTTCAGATCATTTTGGTGAGTTAATGTCTTAAGATCTGGCCTTTTCCATAGACTTCAACCTCTTTAGATATTGAGCTGAAACAAAAGGTAGAACCAGGTCACTGATAAAGAAGGCAACCTTAATAACTGCTCAGTTTATTAGTTTTTTAATTTATTTATTTTTGTTCATCCTCACCCACAGATAGTTTTCCATTGATTTTTAGAGAGTGAAATGGAGGTCTGAGACAGAGAGAGAGAAACATCAATGTGAGAGAAACACATGGATTGGTTGCCTCCCACACACCCGACCAGGGTACATGCCCTTGACAGGAATTGAACCCGGGACCCCACAGTCCATGAGCCGATGCTCTATCCACTGAGCCAAACCAGCTGGAGCTTATATTTAAGGTTTTAACTGATTTGGAGTTTATTCTTATATATTGTGTAAGAAGGTGATCTACCAGTAGTTTTATTTTTTTGCATGTATCTGTTTAATTTTACCAACACCATTTATTGAATCGACTGTCTTTACCCTATTGTATGTTCTTGTTTCCTTTGTCATGTATTAATTGACCATAGAGGTGTGGGTTTATTTCTGGGCTTTTTATTCTGTTCCATTGATCTATATGTCTGTTTTTATTCCAGCACCATGCTTTTTTGATACTATGGCCTTGTAATATAGTTTGATATCAGGTAGCGTGATATCTCCAACTTTATTCTTTTTTCTCGAGACTGCTGTGACTATTCGGGGTCTTTTGTTATTTCATAAAAATTCTTGGATTATTCTAGTTCTGTGAAAAATGCCGTTGGTATTTTGATAGGAATTATATTGCAGTCTATAGATTGCTTTGGGTAGTATGGATATTTTAATGATATTCTTTCTATCTGTCAGGCTGGCATAGGCTTCCATTTATTAGTATCTTCTTCAGTTTCTTTCTTTAGTGCCTTCTAATTTTTTAAGTACAGGTTTTTACCTCCTAGGTAAAATTTATTCCTAGATATATTTTTTTGATGCAATTGTAAATTGGATTGTTTCTTAGTTTCCCTTTCTGATAATTCATTATTGGTGCATAAATATGCAACTGATTTCTGAATATTAATTTTGTATCCAGCTACTTTACTGAATTCATTTATCAGTTCTAGTAATTTGTTAATGGAATCTCTAGGATTCTCTATATCTGGTATCATATCATGTGCAAATGATGACAGTTCACTTCTTTCTTTCCAATGTGGATGTCTTCTATTCATTTATTTTTCTTGTCTGATTGCTGTGGCTAGGACTTCCAGTACTGTGTTGGATAAAAGTGGTGAAAGTGGGCATCCTTGTCGTGTTCCTGATCTCCAGGAGAACCGTTTTAGTTTTTCCCCACTGAGTATCATGTTAGCTGTGGGTTTGTCATATATGGCCTTTATTATGTTGCGATATATTCCTTCTATTCGACTATGCTGAGATATTTTTATCATAAATTGGTCCTAGATTTTGTCTAATGCTTTTCTGCACCTATTGATATAATCATATGATTTTTATCTTTCATTTTGTTTATGTGATGTATCACACTTACTGATTTTCAGACAGTGTACCAACCCTGAATCCCACAATAAATCCCACTTGATGATGGTGTCTGATCTTTTTAATGTATTGCTGTATCATCAAAGATATTAAGTGAAATAGGCTTTTTATTTTTTAAATATGTTTTACTAATTTCAGAGAGAGGAAGGGAGAAGGATAGAGGGATAGAAACATCAATGATAAGAGACAATCATCGATCAGTTGCCTCCTACACAACCCCTACTGGGAATCGAATCTACAACCTGGGCATGTGCCCTGACCAGGAATCGAACCATGATCTTCTGGTTCATGGGTGAATGCTCAACCACCTGCCAGGCTGAAATAGGCTTTTTAATTGAGATATAATTACATATAATATTACATTAGTTTCAGATATTCAATATAATGATTTGATATTTATGTATATTATAAAATGGTTGCCACAATAAGTCTAGTTAATGTTCTTCACCACACATAGTTATGATTTTTTTTCTAGTGATGAAAACTTTAAAAGGTCTACTCTTAGCAACTTTCAAATCCTATATAATAAAAGCCTAATATGCTAAGTGTCCGGTCATCTGTTCAACCAATCAAAGCATAATATGCTAATGATATGCTAAGGCCGCTCAACTGTTCGCTGTGATATACACTGACCACCAGGGGGCAGATGCTCCGACCAGTGGGTTAGCTTGCTGCTGGGGTCTGGCCAATAGGGACTGAGCGAGACAGGCTGGACACGCCCTGGAACCCTCCTGTGGTCCTTCTCCAGCTGGCCAACCTCCCACATCCCTCCCCAGTCCTGCTCATGCACCAGTGGGGTCCCTTGGCCTGGCCTGTGCCCTGTCACAATCTGGGACCCCTAAGGGAATGTCAGAGACCAGTTTTGGCCTGATCCCGCAGGCCAGGCTGAGGGACCCCACTGGTGTACAAATTTATGCACCGGGCCTCTAGTATACAATAAAGTATTGTTAGCTATAATCACCATGTTTGTTACATTCTATCTCCAGGATTTAATCTTGTAACTAGAAGTTTGTACCATTTGACCTCCTTCACTCATTTAGCTCAGTCCCTAACCTCTGACTATGACAACTACCAACCTTTTCTCTGTATCTATGAGCTCTTTTATTTGGTTCCACATATAAGTGAGATCATACAATACGCATCTTTCTCTTTCTGACTTATTTCCCTTAGCATAATGCTGTCAAGATCCATCCATGTTGTCATAAATGGCAGGATTTCCTTTCTTTTATGGTTAAAGAATATCCTATAGTATATGGATGCATATATTGACATGTGTATAGATATGTGTGGACAAAAGTAGGTTTACAGTTGTGAGTACATAAAACAGTTTATTCTTAAATTATTTCTTAATTATATTATTTATTTGTATTATTTGTCTTTTTCCCTATTATTGTTATTATTTCATATCCTTACTTATGATTTATCTTTTAGGTAATAATGGCTGGTAATTTAACCTACTTTTACCCACTCCTGTATAAATACATACATTTACATTAAAAGATTATATATATAAAATATTTTCTTTGTCCATTCATTTATCAATAGATACTTATGTTGCTTCCATGTCTTGGCTATTGTGAATAATGCTGCAATGCACATGGAAATACATGTACCTTTTCTAGTTAGTGTTTTCATTTTCTTTGGATAAATACCCAGAAATGGAGTTGCTGGATCATATGGTAATTCTATTTTTTTAAATTGATTTTTAGAGAGAAAGGAAAGGAGAGGGTGAGAAACACTGATGTGAGAGTGAAACATTGATCTCCTGAATGCCTCCTGCATGCCCCCTACCCAGGATGGAGCCCGCAACCCAGGCATATGCCCTGACCAGGAATCATCGGACAGGCAATCTTTTTGTGCACGGGACAAAGTCCAAACAATTGCGCCACACCAGCCAGGGCTGGTAGTTCTGTTTTTTACTTTTGAAGAACCTCCCTGCTGTTTCCCATAGTGACTGCACCAGTTTACATCCCCATCAGCAGCGCACATTTTCTCTACATTCTTGCCAATACTTACCTCTTGCCATTCATTCTGACAGGTGAGAGGTGATCTCTCTTTGTGGTTTTGATTTGCATTTCCCTGATGATTAGTGATGTAGAGTACATTTCAGGTGCCTGTTGGTCATCTGTATGTCTTCTTGGGAAAAATGTCTTTTCAGATCCTATGCTAATTTTTTTAGATTGGATTGTGTTTTTTCTATTGAATTGTATGAGTTTGTTATGTATTTTGGATATTCATTCCTTATCAGAAACATGACTTGCACATTTCTCTCTTTGGCAGGTTGCCTTTTCATTTTGCTGATGGTTTCTTCTGCTGTGGGGAAGCTTTTTAGTTTGATGTAGTCTCACATGTTTCGTTTTGCTTTTCTTGCCTTTGCTTTTGGTGTCAAAGCCAAAAACTAATCATTAAGACTGATGTTAAGGAGCTGACTGCCTATGTTTTCTTCTAGGAGTTTTACGATTTCATGTCTTACTTCAAGTCTTTAATCTATTTTGAGTTGGTTTTTGTGAATGATGTAAGATAGTGGTCCATTTTCTTTTTTTTTAAAATATATTTTATTGATTTCAGAGAGGAAGGAAGAGGGAGAGAGAGATAGAAACATCAATGATGAGAGAGAATCGTTGATCAGCTGCCTCCTGCACGCCCCTCACTGGGGATTGAGCCTGCAACCCAGGCATGTGCCCTTGACTAGAATCGAACCTGGGACCTTTCAGTCCGCAGGCCGACACTCTATCCACTGAGCCAAACTGGCTAGGGCGATAGTGGTCCATTTTCATTCTTTTGCGTGTATCTATCCAGTTTCCCCGAAAGCATTACTTTCCCCCTGTTGTTTATTCTTCCCTCCTTTGTTGTAAATTAATTGACTGTATATACATGGTTTATTTCTGGGCTCTCTTCTGCTCCATTAATCTATGTGTCTGTTTTTATGCCAATACCATACCACTGTGATTACTATAGTTCAAATAATAATAATATAGTTTGAAATCAGGAAGCATGAGCCTTCCACTTGTGATCTTATTTTCAAGTCTGTTTGACTGTTTGGGGTATTTTGTGGTTTCACAAATTTTAGGATTCTTTGTTCTACCTTTATGACAAATGTCATTGGAATTTTTAGAGAGATTGCATTAAATCTGTATATTGCTTTGGGAAGTATGGGCATTTTAATAATATCAGTTCTTCCAATACAGAAACACAGAATATCTTTTCATTTATTTGTGAGGAATAACTTTACAACCTAAACCTCTACATGGTTGTAAATGAGCTCTTTTTGGTAAAATGTCAACAGAATGATTGTTCTAAGGCATTATCAGGAAAAATCAAGAAGTTCTGCATACCTACTCTGTGAATGGACCCTACAAACATACTTGGGGAAGAAGGTCTAGGGCAGTGCCGGGGTCCAGCCCCAGCGGGTCCAGGGGTTCCCAAAGGTGTGGACGGAGTCGGCGAAGAAGGAATGACACGGAGACAGTGTTCAGTTGATCAGCAGCCTAGCCAAGATCTCCAGCCAGGATCTCCAGCCAGGTTCTGTGTCCATGTTCTCTTGCTATGTTCTCCAGCCAGGTTCTGTAGCCAAGTTCCCTCGCTAGGTTCTCCAGCCAGGTTCTGTCCAGGTTCTCCAGCCAGGTTCAGTTACCAGGTTCTAGTCAGGTTCTCTTGCCAATTTCTGTAGTCAGGTTCAGTCCAGGATCTTTTGCCATGTTCTCTCACTAGGTTCTGTCTCTAGGTTCTGAGGCCAGTTTCTGTCCAGGATCTTTTGCCATGTTCTCTCCAGCGAAGTTCTTCTGTCTCTAGAGAACGTTCTGTGTAGGTTCTGTGCCTAGGTTCTGTCTCTCTCTGTTCTGTCTTCTTACATCTGTATTTATACCAGTTGATTCCAATCCTATCAATCTCTATTTCAAAGGTTTGGGTGTTTCTTATCTCCATTCCAGGGAGTAAAGATTATGTAGCTTAAGCATGATTGTTCGTAGTTAAAGTGATTAATTACCCGCCTGGCACTTAGTTAAGAGGTTTTTATTCCCTCCCTAACTTCAGGGGAAAATCCCTACCTGGGGAAACAACCTTTCTCAGAGACCTTGGTTAAAACACATAGTGCCAAGAAGGTGAGCAAACATATTAAGAACAGTATGCCATATATGCCAGGTCCCTTGAAACAGCAAGCATGGACCAGCCCCCGGCAGAGCAGTGGTTCTCGACCTTGGCTGCACATTAGAATCACCTAGGAATCTTTTTAAAATCCTGATTTCTGGGCCGCCTCCTCCGGAAATTCTGTTTCTTTGTTACTAATGTTGTGGCCCCACCCCATAACAAAGAAACAGAATTTCCGGAGGATGAGGCCCAGAAATCAGGATTTTATAAAAAAAAAAAAAATCCCAGGTGATTCTAATGTGCAGCCAAGGTTGAGAACCACTGGTCTAGAGCAGTGGTCTGCAAACTGCAGCTCACAAGCCACATGCGGCTATTTGGCCCCTTGACTGTGGCTCTTCCACAAAATACCGACTTCTGCGCATGGGCCACGAAGTTTCAATCGCACTGTACGTGTGCGCCTGCACGTGGTATTTTGTGGAAGAGCCACACTCAAGGGGCCAAAGAGCTGCATGAGGCTCGTGAGTCGCAGTTTGCCGACCACTAGTCTAGAGTATCTTCAATTGTAGGGTTTAAGAAGTGTTATGTGTTGGATATAAGTTGTGATTTGGAGGACATATGCATATTTATTTCTGTTTCTTGTTTGCTGTTGCACAAATCTGAAAAGATTTCAAGTACTGCATTTTCATATTTGATTCCTAAAACAGAGCTAACATCTAGGAAGGTAATTCTCTGGGGGATTAGACAAGAGACGCATTAGATAGGATAGATAATATGATATGGGAGAATGAAGCAAGAGGAAGGAAGATGCTTAAAGAGTCATAAGGGTAAAATTAAAACAGGATGCATGTTACATTTTTGAATAAAAATTTTCATTAGTTGGCCCTAGACCAGCTGTGGGCAAACTACGGCCCGCGGGCCGGATCCGGCCCGTTTGAAATGAATAAAACTATTGAAAAAAAAGGCCGTACCCTTTTATGTAATGATGTTTACTTTGAATTTATATTAGTTCACACAAACCCTCCATCCATGCTTTTGTTCCGGCCCTCCAGTCCAGTTTAAGAACCCATTGTGGCCCTCGAGTCAAAAAGTTTGCCCACCCCTGGTCTAGACGGTTTGGGTCAGTGGATAGAGCATCAGCCTGCGGACTGAAGGGTTTCGGGTTTGATCTCTGGCCCCGGTCTTTCCTGGTTGGGGTGCCTACAGGAGGCAACTAATCAATGTGTCTGTCACACATCGATGCTTCTATCTCTTGCCCTCCCCTCCACTCTCTCTAAAAATCAATGGAAAATATACTTGGGTGAGGATTAACAAAAAAATTTTTAATTAGTTGAAATACAGTAAGATTAGATATTTTTGTGAAGTAAATGGTTTTTTTATTCAAAAATAGGTACAGATGTTTGAAAACTCAAATGCACTTTTTTCACTTCAAGTAAATGTCACTCTTTTACACTGTACCGGTAGAGCCATACCACGCCATTTCTGATGGCGTCTTAGGCAGGACAATGGGTAAGAGCTGGGCTCCGCACGCTGATGGTCTGGGGTAGAATCATGATCCTACCTCTTATTCGCTGAATATTCTTGGGCAATTTACTTCCTTTCTATACCTTGGTTTTCTTATTTGTACGTATTCCTTTTTGTTCTTATGTATTTAATATGGCTTTAGTACATAGTAAGAATAAATGCTCGCAATTATTTCAGACTTAGCATTCAGCACCTATTTTCATATTACTATTACTGTATCAGATATATATTATTTTTCTGTCAATACTGAGATTTTTAAGGATATCAAAATAGTGTTCAGAAGAACACCTCATTAATTTTATCACTGAAAATAACAGTTATGCAAAGCTATGCCATAGGATCCATTTCTCAGGAACTCAGTATACATTTGAGAAAAAGTATAGCCATTGTGTTTCAGGAGGTTGACCCATCCACCAACAATTTGTAGAGCACTGTCCATATGCCAGCACTGTTCCTGGTGTCGGGGTAGCCACGGAGCAGAGAATCTCTGACTGACCTTCAGAGAGCAGATGGGGCTTGAAACACATACGATTTTTGAGGTGAAATTATAAAAATATTAATGCAAATTATGTTGTCTTCGCAGTCAGAAATAATTAGTTGTGCTCAAGAAGTGGAATTGCTGACAAAGCAGTTAGGAGCCCTACTTGAACAATTAATAATGACTGTGAAGTCCAAGACGGCTGTCCCAACGTCGCAAGTCTTTGTAAGTATCTGTCATCAACTTTGACCTTCTTGAAGGACGAATATCATTTGGGTCCTATAAAACGGAGTCAGAAGTAATTAAGATTATACAGGGTGGGGCAAAAATAGGTTTATACTTGTTCATATGGAAAAGAATACAATAATTAATAAAAAATTAAACAAGGATAAACTGTTTTGTGTATTCAAAACTGTAAAGCTACTTTCGCCCTACCCTGTATTTAATTATTAAAAATTTAATATTGGTTTCATACAAGTTGATTCTGTTCTTTTTGGTAATTTTGTAGTAATAGTGTATATTGAATGACAGAACTCCCTTGGTAGGCATTTGCTGCTGAAGAAAATACAGCTATTCTATATAATAAAAGTGTAATATGCAATTTGACCAAACAGCGGAATGACTGGTCACTATGACGTGCACTGACCACCAGGGGGCAGATGCTCAACACAGGAGCTGTCGCCTGGTGGTCAGTGTGCTCCCAGAGGGGAAGCGCCACTCAGCCAGAAGCCAGGCTCATGGCTGGTGAGCGCAGCGGTGGCGGGAGCCTCTCCTGCCTCAGCTGCAGGCGGGCGGTAAGGAGTGAGGGGTCCTGGAATGTGAGAGCCCTGGACTGCAAGAGGGATGTCTGACTGTCGGCAGGTGAACATCCCCCGAGGGGTCCTGGACTGTGAGAGGGCACAGGCTGGGCTGAGAGGAACACCTCCCCCCCACCCCACCCCCCGCTCCACACATACACACACACACACACACACACACACACCCAGTGCACAAATCTCGTGCACCGGGCCTCTAGTATGTAATGACAACCATACTATCAGTATTGGCTGTGGCAACAAAAATAATCCGTAATATAGTATTGAAAATGTGTTCACAGTAGCTGGTTTCTAACTGCCTTCAACAGAGAAGTGATGCAACTTGTGACTTTTCTGAAAAGACAAATAATAACCGCTTTGATGACCAGACCTGCATTTATGCTGACTTTTCTGATTATTTGGACCATCTTATGGACAAATCTGGTAGCCCCAAGGAGGTAGAAGATGCAAATGCAGTATTTTATAGAGCACTTTGGGGCTTTGATAATTTTCTATAATCATTCCCAATATTTGGTTTTAAAAACTAAGAAGCCAAAGGCTAAGTTGTTTCACTTATAATTTGAACCTGAATAGTTGTTTGTTTGTTCTATAAGTCTGTGATCTTTAATACAAATATTTTGTCTCACTGACCTAAAAATCTTTAACTTGCAGCTCACAAGACATGCCCCAAGATAAATTGCTAGACTTTACATGTTCTTTTGAATCATGTTGAGACAGATAAATCTAATCATGTGTCAGATTTAGCTTTTAAAAAAAATACAAATGAAGTTATTTTCCCTTTGACCTTTTGAGATGAAGCACCCATAAATCTTTCTGCTTTCAGGATGTCAGGGAAGAGGAGGAAAGGTTTGTTTTCTCCAGAGGGTGCTTTTAGTCCCAGTGGTAGCCACAAGGTCATTGGTGGTGTCTGCTATTTGGAAACAGAGCCAGACGATCAAATGTGTGTGTTTGGTTTTTGTATTGTTTGTTTGTTTGTTTTTTTGAGTAAATTAATGTTATAATAATCACACCAAAATAAAATGCTTTCAAATAAAATGTTTATTTTCTTATAATTTATGAGTTCACTTTCTATTTAGATTCTGTTGTTTAACTTCATGAGACTTTTATTTGTCTTAAGGAATAATTTCTTTACAAATTGTATTTAGTTTCAAGACTACAATGATTATAATTGAATTAAACAATTACATTTTGAACTTTTATTTTCTCTTCCTCAGCCCATCTTCATTGCACTTTCCAATGTGTGGACTGGCTTTCAGGATGAAACTGTTTTGATTGGAATCCTCACTAATTTAACCGCTAACCTTGAGCGCTTTCTGGGCACTCATGAACTGCTGTTTCCTGAAGGAGTAATGCAAGATCTTCTTGATGAAGTAACTGTGAAAACGGACATGATTCGACTGAAAGAACACATGGGTAATAGAAATCATCTATTATTTCCTTCCTCTTAAAATCACCTCTGGAATAAAGTCACTCTTTTGTTTTAATTTTTTCATAGTATATCTTTCTTATAAGGTGTTAAACATCTTTCTTGATTGTAAGGTAATTTTTCATATCGAGAATTTGGAAAACAAAAATATGTAAACTGGGTATCTTTTCAGCAATAACCACTCCTAATGTTATGGTTAGTGTTTAGGTTAACAATGATTTTTCTCTGCTTACATGTTTCTCTTCTAGTTTTAGTGATTTTTATTATTGATTTGCAGTAGAAAGGGATATTAATTTTTGCTATATTTGTTGCAAATTAAGTTTCATTTATTGGAGTGCTGTTTGCCATATACCTATCTCAAATTGAGGCTGAAATTTATAAATTAATAGATTTTATCTTTGTAAAATTTATTGAGCTTATTTTAGACCCTTTAAGAGATGCATTGATTCTTGAAAGGCTGTCTTTATCAATAAACTTCTCTTTACTTTTTTGGTCCCTCTTACCCTTAAGACAATTTAAAATTCATGAGAAATGCCAAAATAGAGCCTGGGATTTGAGTTGTTGCCTGAAAAGAAAGTTTTTCCAGAAAATCAAATTAGATAATTTACTCTCCAAATTTCCTTTTCAAATTCTATTTTTGTAAAGTGGAAAATAAAACTGAATCAGCAGTTTCATTCTTAAACTGTTAGAACACATAAAATCTGAAAACAAGATCAAAGAAACTCAAAGGCATGCTTCCAATTAAAGTTTTTCTTACTGATTTTATTTTTATTAAAACAGCATATCTATGCAATTACTAAATTAAATTAAAAAGGTACAGCCACTTCAATAGTAAATATTAAATTCAACCATATCGGCAAGACAGTTCACTTGCAACTTAGATTTAGACATGTGTTTCCCACCATAGGTCAGAACTTTGTACCCACTAGAACACTCTCAAGATACTGCTCCAGTGAATTGGGAGACCCAATGTTCTCTTAAATATATATATATATATATACACACACACACACACACAAACACATACACACACACACATATATATACACATATATATATGTGTATATATATATATATATATATATATATATATATATTTTTTAAAGAGAGGTGAAGGGAGAGGGATAGAGATAGAAACATCGATGAAAGAGGACCTCATCCATCAGCTGCCTCCTGCACACCCTTACTGAGGATTAAACCTGCAACCTGGGCATTTGCCCTGACTGGGAATCGAACCAGCGACCTTCTGGTTCTTTGGTCGAAGCTCAATCACTGAGCCACACTAGCCAGACCCAGTTTTCTTCTGAAAGAACTCACTTGACACTTGGCATCTGTCATAACTGTTCACGGCTTTCAGGCATATCGGGAAATAAAGAGGGAAGGCTTATTTTCTCCAAAGTATGAATTTACTTCTCGTCGTAGCCATGAGGTCACGTGTGGCATCTGATCGTTGGATATAGAGCCAGACACAGAAGTGTAGTAGGATCACGACAGCTAAGAATCTTGGGTATCAATGTTTTACAAAGGCATGTTTTTATTTGTGTAAAAATAGTCAATTTGCTTATCAAATGGAATAGGTTAGCTAACTGACACTGGGAAGAATATTTAAAAGTATAAAAAACAAAAATTGTACACCTTGTTATGAAAATGAAGCTACAAAGAGATATTTCCTTGACTCTTTCTGTTCAGAATAGTCTCACCTGACTCAAGAAGCACTAGTCCTGCTATGTAAGCGCCGCCTGGGGTAAAGAGCTGCAGCCTCTTGAGTGAAGTTGATGCATCTCTGTTGCAGTCACAGAGCAGCCAGTTCCTTCCGCCCATTTCCTTGGGTTGTTTGGTCTTCTCGTTGAATAAAGTTTTTCTTGTCCTCCTCTTTCATTGTAGGAGAAAGAGTACATCCAATGGAATTCAAAAGACAACAATGGCTTTTCCCAGAAACAACAGCAAATTTTGATAAGTTGTTAATCCAGTACCGGGGGTTTTGTGGTTACACATTGGCTGCGACAGATGGGCTTCTCCTCCCAGGTACCGCTGGAAATAACACTGCTCCCACTTCCTTCCTTTTCTTTCTTTAAATGAAGTGCTGTCATTGTCACTTGTTCACTTTTTAAATCTTTATGGGATCTGATGGTGAACTCAGAAAGGAGTTACAAAGATGACCTAGACAACATGTTCCTCTCTGATGTACTCACAGTGTAATCTGGTAGATTGACATAACCATGAAATTATGACTCGCGTGATAAGTAATTAAATGTGTAATAATAAAGTATGGATGCCACTGCATCATAAATAGGGGCTGACTCACGTGTCCGGTGATGGATTGTAGAAATGTTACATGACAGCACTGAAATGCATCCTCCTCCAAAGTAATTACATGAAAGAGAAACACTGATTTTATTGATATTTTATTTTAAAATACTCTCTGTCATTTTACATTCCACTACCATAGATCAGGATTTCTGTATAAGGCAGATGCCACTAAGGAAATGGCCAGTTTCTTATCAAGTAAAATCTATCTTGATATTACTAGAGCTTCTAAAGCAAACAGCAAATCAGGAATTGAGATGGAATAAGTTATTATCCAAAAAGTCCTGTGTGAATTTGGGATAAGATGTTGGCTAGGACTAGAATGGGAACAGTTTGACAAGATTGTGTCTTATTTCCCTTACACCATTAAGCTCCTCCTTCCTTTTCTTCTTTTTTATTTCTTTTGTTATATTTCACAGGTGGGTATTACTTGTTTACAAATAATTATTGGGATTGTGCATATACAGGCTAGAGAGCACACAAATGGACTCATTTCTATGGTATTGGATTTTTCACAATGGGATTAACAGAAGGGTTGCCGTGGGGAACTGAGAAAATAGTTTTCTGAGACCCCTGTGAGGGTCATGGATACTGGGGAGAAAACATTCAAGGTCCGTGAAGTAGAGCAATGGAATGAATGCAGAAAGATGGCTTCTTCTCTTTTCTCCTTAGCTTTCCTTCTGTCTCCCTCCTTCCTTCCCCCCATTTCTTCCTCCAGTCAGGAGAGACACAAACACGAAAGGAAACATGGGTGTGTGGAGCGACAGGGGTCGCTTGATGAGGTTGAAGAGCTATGGGCTGGGATTCAGAAGTCTGGTTTCTAGTCCCAGTTGTGCCGTTAGTGGGCTGCGTCGCCTTCAGCAAATCTCATGCTTTCTGTGGACCACGGTGTCCAAGTCCGGAAAAGGGGAAGGACCAACTAGGTAGGAGATCTGGTTGGTCCCTGCCAGCTTCTGTACACTGTGATTCTAAGAAAGAGCGAAAGTGGAAAAGTGGGGAGCTTGTGGGGCTCGGGTTTTAGAATCCTCTCGGAGTGAGCCAGTCCCGACTGCTCTATGTCTGTTTACTGCAGTAGTACTTCCACTGGCGGCATTATTTTCTGGGCAGCAGCAGCCGGCACCGCCCCAGAGGAATTCTGTAGCACCTCCCGGCCTCGGTTCGGTCCTGCAGACCACAAGAGGCCAGCCCTGCGGGACACCGTGGCTCCCCAGTCACGGTCCTTTTCCGATGGCCTCACCGGCTTCGTGGCTGCCACGCGTACCCTTGCTCCCTACTCCAGCCCCGCTGCCTCCTTGCTGTTCCTGGACGTGCTAAGCTCATTTCGCCCCAGAGCCTTTGTCCTCGCTGTGCTCCTGCCCTGTGGCTGCGGACACTGCTGCTTATTTCACTCCCTCTTCCCCGATCACCCAATGGAAGATGTCAACCTCCTCCGCTTTCCTATTACTGTGTGTTTAACCTGCTTTGCTTAGGTCTTGTGTTTTTTTTCTGTAGCACTGATCACTCTCTGGCCGAGGGTATAATTGCTGGTTTGGGGCGAGTGGGGAGTTTGTTTTCTTCTGTATCCTCAGTGCCAAGAGCAGGGCCAACAGCTATTTGTTGAATAAATGAAAGAACAAATAAGTAAGACAGACTTTCTATGTAACTCCCACCAAGCAGGTGGGTGTTTAATAACCCATATTTTAGGTGGTATCTGTTCACAGTGGGAAATGCTTTCTAACAGGCAAACGTACATTTTGAAAAGGAGGTCCCATTTTTGCAGTTCTTACAGAATTATTTTTAAACAATGATTATATGGTAGTTAGTTTAGTTGAAAGAGATCTGTGAAACCTGCCAGGCAATTGGCTTCTCTTAAGAGATTTTTAAAACACCTTGTATCTAGATAGTGAAATATTTTTCTATAAAATCATGCTTTAAAATAAAAGCATATAAAATTAATTAACTTAATATGAATTTCAGAGAAACTGTCATTTAATAAAATGTATACTTTAAAATTACTTTATTAGCAAAATAAAAACATAAGTGATATGTTAAAAATGCAGTATATAGGAAACGTTTCTACGGGTATATTACAAGCCCAGAATCAACTTAATATTTCATAGCCCATTCAGTTCCTTTTCTTAACTTTCAGGAAATCAAGCAATTGGAATTTTGAAATATAAAGAAAAATATTACACTTTCAATACCAGAGATGCGGCATATTCATTTGCAGAAAACCCTGAAAAGTACATTAACTTAATTACAGAAAGGGCCAAAAAGCATGCAGAATTAATTCAGCTACTGGAACTTCACGAACAATTTGAAACCCTCATTCCCTGTTCTGAGGTAAGCAGGGTAGATATAAAACTTACGATGTTTAAGCCCTGGCTGGTGTGACTCGGGTCGTTGCCCATTGTCCAGAAGGTCCGGGGTGTGTGCAGGAGACAACCCATCAATGTGTGTGTTTTTTTTCTTTTCTCTCTCCTTTTTTCCCCTCTTCCACCCTCTCGCCCCCTTTCCCTCTCTCTTAAAAAAAAAAAAAATCAAGTGAAGATTTAAAAAAAAGAAAAGAATTTATGACACTTAAAAATACAGTTAGTTTATTGCTTCCTGGCCTTTTGGCTAAGATCAAGTGTAGTATCTGTTCTTATCCATTTAAAAATATAGTTAACTTAAAAGTTATATTTATCTTGTTCCCAAACCCAGGCAGAGACAAGGTCAGATGAGGGCCTTTACAGGTTATCTGAAAGGGATGCACATTGAAGATGGAACTAAGGAAATCCACAAAGAATAGTGAAGACAAGACAAGGAGTCAAATTGATGCATTAGACTGGGAAAATCTGAAAAAGAAAAGCTACATTTAGAGAAATAATTGCAACTACATATTTTCTTGTCTAAAATTGAAGGAGCGCAGCACAGACAGCATGCTGGTCATTTGCACTCAGAGCTGTAAAATAATTTAACATGTTTCAGTTGCAGGTCTGAAAGGCCGCAAGATGGATCTGAAGGTGTGTTTCTTTGTATGTTGGCACTTAGTCATTCATTGCCGAGCCACTTCCTGTGAACCAGGCACTGGCTTGGCACTGGAGTTGGCAGTGCACAGAACAGATTAAAAACACCACCTCCTCCGCGGGCTCACATTCTGCTGCTGTGCTCTTCTCATTTTCTTCCCCTTTGTCTCTCGTTTTTGTTCACCTTTTCATTGTTCTTTTCTGTCTCTCCTCTCATTCGGTTCCTCTCTCTCTCTTTTTAAATGTATGATCTCTTTTTTAAAATATTTTTTTATTGATTTCAGAGAGGAAGGAAGAGGGAGAGAGAGAGAGAAACATCCATGATGAGAGAGAATCATGGATCGGCTGCCTCCTGTAAATCCCCCACTGGGAATCGAGCCCACAACCTGGGCATGTTCCCTTGACCGGAATTGAACCCGGGACCTTTCGGTTCGCAGGCTGGCGCTCTGTCTGTCCACTGAGCCAAACCGGCTAGGGCTCAGTTCCTCTTTTTTAAAAAAAACTTTATTGATTTCAGAGAGGAAGGTTGAGGGCAAGAGAGAATCATTGAGCGACTGCCTCCTGCACGCCTCCTCCTGGGGATTAAGCCCGCAACCTGGGCATGTGGCCTGACTGGGAATCGAACTGTGAACTCCTGGTTCATAGGTTGACGCTCAACCACTGAGCCACACTGGCTGGGCAGTTCCTCTCTTTTAAACTCACTGAAATAAAAACCTGAAATGTTGTGTGTGTGTGTGTGTGTGTGTGTGTTATTTTATCAGTTTTTTGACTATGATGCAGGTGGGTTTGTGTTCAGTTGACCAGGTCAGCAGGGACCGAAGCAGTGACTGTTAAGAAGAGAGTTGGGCTGGTGACAGTGAGGCACAGAGGGTAGTCTGAACATTTGGGCAAGGAGCCTGGCACACACTAAGGCTACAGCAGTGGGGAGTGGTGTGGAGGCCGCTGTGGCGGTCAAACCCTGGACAGCTCAGTTGGCGCTCTTATCTGACAGAGTGCGATCAGTCTATGAATGCGGCATTCCTCTTGGATACGGCAATGCTCCAGGCATTCTAGGCTTCTCCTGACGTGGACAGAGACAGTATATTTAGTATATTTCTGTATGAGGCTCAAATGGTAGGTCTACAATTTTTAGCTCAACTGAGACATGACTCTCAAAATAATTGGACCAATTTAATTTCAGTCAATGGGGCTTGTCACTTACCCATAACCCTGCTAGCACTGCTATTACCTGTGTTTATAATGTTTACCAATGTGATGAATTTAAAATGCTACTTCATTATTGTGGTAGCGTACATTTTTCTGATAATGAAGTTCAGCATTTCTTCCTACGTTTATTACTCATTCAGATTTCCTTCTCTATACACCAGTTATTCATAACTTTTGCCAGTTTTTTCTTTTTTATAGTACTCTTTCTGTATTTAACCTGTTGATGGGCAGAGATTCCTTGTCTATTATAGGCATTAATTCTTGATCGGTTGTAAAAGTTGCAAATGTCTTTGCCCCGCCTGTCACTTCTTGGTGAGCTTTGCCAGTTGCGTCCTTCACTGAAGACACATCTTTAATTTTAATGTAGTCACAACTATTAATTTTTCTCTTTAAAGAATGCACTTTTTGAAGTCTTGTTTTAGAAATCCTTTACTGTCTTGAGGTTATTCATTTATATTTTCTTCTGTTTTAATTTATTCACTTATAAAAAATATATTTTATTGATTTTTTACAGAGAGGAAGGGAGAGGGGTAGAGAGTTAGAAACATCGATGAGAGAGAAACATCCATCAGCTGCCTCCTGCACACCCCCTACTGGGGATGTGCCCACAACCAAGGTACATGCCCTTGACCGGAATCGAACCTGGGACCCTTCAGTCTGTAGGCCGACGCATTATCCACTGAGCCAAACCAGTTAGGGCCAACTTATTCACTTTTAAGACTTTAGTCTATTTGGAGATAATAAAGAGTTCTAACTTTATTTTTATTCATGTAATGAGCCAGTTTTCCTAACATTTACTGATAATGTATGTTCTTTCCCACTAAATCTGATGCTACCTCTTCTGTATTAGCAGTTCTCATATGAAATGGGTTTGTTTCTAGGCTCTCAATCTTGTCCTACTGGCCTATTTGTTTATCTCTATGCTGAGACCATACTGTTTTATTCCTATTGCTTTGTAATATATTTTATTATTTGATAGGGCTTGCCTTTTATTTTATTCAAAATTGACTTAGACATTCATGTATGGATCTTTGTATGTTTATGTAAATTTTTAAAAATAAATTTGCCAACTCCCTCAACCCCAAAAATCTTCCTGGATTTTAACTAGTATTGCATTAAAATAATACAATAATTTGTGGAGGAATTTAAATGTTTATTATATTGGGTTGTTCCATCATTAAAAAATACCCCATTTGCTTAGTTTTTGTTCTTACCATTAGTAGTTTCATTAACTATGCCTTAATAAAACTTAATGGTTTTATTTGTATTTTATTTTCTGTCTACTTCTAAAACAGTGAGATAACTTAAAAAGAAACCCACTTATGTATCAATTCTGATAAAAATAAAAGGCTGAAAAAAGACATTACATAAGGGAAATATGTCTCACTCATTTTAAATAAATAACTTTAACTTTTAATTGTATAATATTTATACAAACCAAAGAGTATGCAAAATGTATCACTATATACAAGCATGAAAAACAAACCTCTGCATATGTCACTTTTAACAAGTATCTCAGAGAATCCTATGTATCCCTTTCCAATGTCCTTCTTTTCTCTTCTCTGCAATAGTAACTACTTTATGAATTTGGTGTTATTCATTCCTTGTCTTTTTGCTATTCATGTCTATATTCCTAAACAATATATTTCTGTGAAATTACTAAGTTTTTTGCCCAATTTTCTATTGGATTGTAAGTCTTTTTCTTAGTGATTTATAGGAGGTGTTTTTTTTTAAAAAAAACATTTTTGATACTAATTCTTTGTGAGATATGATTTGCAGATATGTTCTTCCATTGTGTTGCTTATCTTTTCATTCTCTTTGTGGTGTCTTTTGATAAAAGTTTTTCATTTTTATCATTTTTAATTTATGTCTTGAACTTTTATGTCCTATTTAAGAAATCATGTATCCTTAGATCATTAAAATATCCTCCTAAATTGCTATTTTAAATATAAATTTGGCTTTTTTAAAATATATTTTTTATTGATTAAGATATTACATATGTGTCCTTATCCCTACGTTACCCCCTACCATCCCCCCCGCTCATGCCCTCACCCCCCCCCCCCGTGTCTGTGTCCATTGGTTAGGCCTATATGCTTGCATATAAGTCCTTTGGTTGATCTTTCCCCCTTACCTCCACCCTCCCCTACCTTCCCTCCAAACCCGACAGTCCAATCAGTGCCTCTCCGTCTCTGGATCAGTCCTTGTTCATCAGTTTATGTTGTTCATTATATTCCACAAATGAGTGAGATCATG
Source organism: Myotis nattereri (assembly GCF_964212035.1). NCBI lineage: Eukaryota > Metazoa > Chordata > Mammalia > Chiroptera > Vespertilionidae > Myotis > Myotis nattereri. The sequence goes on from NC_138081.1 coordinate 46,367,824, forward strand.
TGGTATTTATCCTTCTCTGACTGGCTTATTTCACTTAGCATAATGCTCTCCAGTTCCATCCATGCTGTGGCAAATGGAAAGAGTTCCTTTTTCTTCTTCCTCTTCTTAAAGAATACCTTTCAGCATTTCATATAATGCTGGTTTGGTGGTGATGAACTCCTTTAGCTTTTTCTTATTGGTGAAGCTCTTTATCTGACTTTCAATTCTGAATGATAGCTTTGCTGGATAAAGTAATCTTGGTTGTAGGTTCTTGCTATTCATCACTTTGAATATTTCTTGCCACTCTCGTCTAGCCTGCATGGTTTCTGTTGAGAAATCAGCTGATAGTCTTATGGGTGCTCCCTTGTAGGTAACTGACTTTTTTTCTCTTGCTGCTTTTAAGATTCTCTCTTTGTCTTTTGCTCTTGGCATTTTAATTATGATGTTTCTTGGTGTGGTCCTCTTTGGATTCCTTTTGTTTGGGGTTCTCTGTGCTTCCTGGACTTGTAAGTCTATTTCTTTCACCAGGTAGGGGAAGTTTTCTGTCATTATTTCTTTGAATAGGTTTTCAATATCTTGCCCTCTCTTCTTCTGGCACCCCTATAATTCTGATGTTGGTATGCTTGAAGTTGTCCCAGAGGTTCCTTACACTATCTTCATATTTTTGGATTCTTTTTTCTTTTTGCTTCTTCGGTTGGGTATTTTTTGTTTCTTCGTATTTCAAATCTTTGACTTGATTCCTGGGATCCTCTTGTCTGCTGTTGGATCTCTGTATATTATTCTTTATTTCAGTCAGTGTATGCTTAATTTCTAGTTGGTCTTTTTTCATATCTTCCAGTGTCTCACTAAATTTATCGGCGGTTTTCATAAAATTCTTGAAAAACCTTATAAACGTGGTTTTGAACTCTATATCCAGTTGTTTGCTTTCCTCCATTTCTGTCATTTTTGACCTGTTTCTTTGTCTCCGCATTTTGGCTGCTTCCCTGTGTTGGTAGAGTGATTTTGTGTGCTAGGTGTCCTATAGGGCCCAGTGGCTCAGCCTCCCCAGTTACCTGAGGTGGACACTCTTGGTGCACCCCCTTGTGGGCTTTGTGCACAGTCTTGTTGTAGTTATGCCTTGGTTGTTGTAGGATCACTGGGAGGAATTGACCTCCAGGCCAATTGGCAGTGAGAATCAGCTGTGTCTGCAGTGGGAGAACTTCTGTGCTAAAGACACCCTTCTGGGGCAAGACTTGCTTCAGTAGGGCTTTGGTGCTCACTGAGACTGCACCCTGAGTGTGTCCCTTATGGATCTGAGGAGTTGTAGTCTGGATGATCCCACTCTGACCACTGGGTACACTGGCTCTTGGATCTAAGGAGGTGCTAATTTAGTCTCTGCCTGAGGTTACCCAGCAGGAGCTACGAAAAGATCTGCAGATTCCCCTTCCTTTTTTGGAGTTTGGAGGTGCCCAGATGAGGCCCAGCTGTGAAGCAATGCAAGCTGCTGTGGAGCCTTGGGCCTTCTCTTGGAAGTTCTGGGTCTGTCTGGCCTGGCTGCAGTTTGTTAGGTAATTTTCAGGTTGCAAAGGGCCAGGGCATTCATATGCAAAAGCCTCTGCCTCAGCCTGGGTGGGGCGGGGTCTCAAGGAATCAACAGGGCGGAGCAAGCAGCTATGGCAGATCCTCAGCCCTGCCCTAAGCGGCTGCGCGTCTCAGTGTCCCAGTAATTTAATTGCTGCAAGCACCTCTGAGGGAAAGCCGCCCTTGAGTTCCGAGTTCTGCCCGCTGCCAGACAGTCCAGATTCTCCCCGTATGAGTCCTGGGTCCCCAAAGACTTCCCAGAACCGGAGCTCAGAGCAGTCGGGAGCTTATGACTCCCTCCTGATTCAAAAAGACAGCCACGTCCTCAGGTACCAGCCCCTTTCCTTGTGCGCTCGAGCCTCCGTACCTTTGCACTTTACTCCCGCAGCTCCTGACTCTCAGTGTGCTTTTCTCTTTTCTTCTAGTTGTAGAATTTCCACTCAGCCAGCCTTCCTGTAGTTCTGGATGATGTCCGTTTTGTCTTTTTGTTGTATTTGTGAAGTTGTTGTAGGAGGCAGCAAGTTCGGTGTTTACCTATGCCGCCATCTTGGTTTCTCCATAAATTTGGTTTTTACAATAGAATTTTTAATCAGTTGGATTTGATGTTTTGGGTCTGGTGGGAGGTGAAAATCTAATTTTATTTTTTTCCCCCCATTTGAACAGCAAATTGTTCCAGCCTGTATGTTCAATACTCTCTCCTTTCCCCACTGTCTTATATGCACAGGCTTATTTTTTTAGGCTCTCTATTCTGTTCAAATACTCAGTTTTTTATTTTTATTTTTTAAAAATATATTTTATTGATTTTTTACAGAGAGGAAGGGAGAGGGATAGTTAGAAACATTGATCAGCTGCCTCCTGCACACCCCCTACTGGGAGTGTGCCTGCAACCAAGGTACATGCCCTTGACCGGAATCGGACCTGGGACCCTTCAGTCCACAGGCTGACACTCTATCCACTGAGCCAAACCGGTTAGGACCAAATACTCAGTTTTTAAAAAAATTCCTGTGTCTCTATCTTACTATAACTTCATAAGTCTTAATATCTGGTAGAGTAAGTTGCCCCGCCCTTTTCTCTCTAAGAATCTTGACTATACTTGACTCTTTACTTTTCGTGTAAATTTGAGAATCACATTGCCAGGTTCTGTAGAAAACCTTGAAAAAGTTACAAATTTGCATGTGTATAGACAAGATTTATTTGACCTTTCTATCACTGACCTATAACTTAGAGTTGTGAGATAGTTTGAAGACAATGAAAGGCTAGAATGGGATAGCCAGACAGGTGTGCTGTATGTAAACAATGCATACTTTTCCACCATAGAGGAAAGTTCCCCTATATGCCTGGTCTTGTTTTTCCCTTTCTTTCTATTTATTTTTTCTTTTAAAAAAATCTTTACTGTTGAAAGTATTAGGTCCCCTTCCCCCTCCCCCCTCCATTAACCTCTCCCAACCCGCTCCCATCCCCACCCCCTTTCTTTCCATTTAATTCTCAGCTGTTCTTCAGTGACCTTCAATACCATGGAAGTAAGTTTTCTCCCTCCAGTGCTATAGTCCGTATTGTTATTTACTTGCCATTTACCTGTATGGTATAATGTCGTTAATTATCTTTCAGCATGTTTTTATCTACCTTACTATATCATAAGTTCATTGCGAAGGTAAAATTCTGTCTCGTGTTAAATGGTAGGCACTCATATCTGTTGCTTGACTTGGGAAAAAAGTTAATCTTTTCTCTCTCCTTCATGCTGTGTCTGAGCTCCTTAAATCCCTGCCACTCCTCCAGCAACTTCATATCCAGCATAACGGTACCTTGTTAGCATGGAATTACTGAGTCCTTACTATGTGAATAGTAATAGTGAGCTTTAATTTATTATGTCCCAGCAGAAAATTCACATATTCAGTTAAAACACACACCCCTTTTGGATAATAATCTGGCTATGTATGCCTCGTTTGAGTTTCAGATATATCCTATGTTCCAATACTTTAAAGAAATGTGTTTTATACCAAATATTTAATAGCTATTTTAAGCTTCTGTTCATTTCCAATAAGGGTTCTCTTATGCGACCATTTGTGAAAGTCAGAGAGGGGGCATTTGACTTGGCAGTGAGTGGTGTTAGGTTTACCCCTTCCAAAACCCACCTCCTGCATTTAAGTCACAAAATCAGACAAAGCCACAATGCCCAGGAAGATAAATTATAAACATCTCACTAGTTATGAGCTATTTTCTCTGCTGGTATTTACAAGTATATCCCATGCTCAAAATTTCTTGTTTTTTTTCTAGCCTTTTGTTAGTTTTAGCTGAATACTTTATTAGTTAACTGTAAATAATGTTTATTTTTTGCAAATATTAATGACAAAACTCCATTTCTTTAGCTCAAAGATACTGGCAAACGTTTTATAAAACCAATTACAAAGAGTGAAGCCAGCACACAGACGGATACACACATATTACCACCAACAATTGTGAGATCATATGAGTGGAATGAATGGGAATTAAGAAGAAAAGCTATAAAATTGGTTTGTAACCATATTTTCTAAAATCACTTATAGGTTAGAAAATTTTAATATGTTGTTCTAGAGTTAAGTTTAATTATTTTTACAAAATATGGAGTTGTACACAGTTCTTTGTTAACATAAAAACTTACCATTTGCCAGCTTTAGATTGTAAGATTGTCTTCTGCTTTTAAGCATATGTGGAAATATGGAAGCATGAAACTACTCTCAAATTATCCCAGCCAGGTTCAGCTTCCTTCTAGAGCAGTGGCTCTCAACCTTGGCTGCACACTAGAATCACCTGGGAATCTTTTTAAAATCCTGATTTTTGGCCTCATCCTCCGGAAATTCTGTTTCTTTGTTACTAATGTTGTGGCCCCACCCCATAACAAAGAAACAGAATTTCCGGAGGATGAGGCCCAGAAATCAGGATTTTAAAAAGATTCCCAGGTGATTCTAGTGTGCAGCCAAGGTTGAGAACCACTGTTCTAGAGCATTGTTCCATTAGCGTGCGATGTGTGTGATCTCTCTCTCTCTCTCTCTCTCTCTCTTATTTTTCTGTTGATCTATATAATAGTTTTAATTTATTATGCTAATCTATGAGGTGCTAATATTTAAAGCACTCCCACTCTGGCCAGTGTGTGGCTCAGTTGGTTGGAGCATCTCAGGTTCTAGTCCCAGTCAGGGCACATATGCAGGTTGTGGGTTTGATCCCTGGTCAGGGTGGGTATAGGAGGCAACCAATTGATGTTTCTCTCTCCCCCTCTCCCTTCCTCTCTCTCTAAAATCAGTAAGAACATATTTTTTATTATTATTAAAAAATAAAGCACTTCCAACTTCCTCTAATCATAAAGTGTGCCCTTCTCTTCTTTGGACTCCAGTGAGGAGCAGAATGTACCTCTGTTGCATCGTAAGTACCGCCCCCTCTTCCTGGGGACATGCTCTTTCCAGACACTGAGCTCTCCAGTCCTGATTCTCAGTCATCTTAATCACAGACGGTGCCTCACGTGAAAGCCTGTCCCATCCCTATCTGACTCCGTGGAATACCCCCACTAGTTCTATTGAAGTGTCTTGTCATTTTAAACAACCATTCACTGTAGTATGAAGACAACAAACCCTTGATATCTTTAGCTTTTTCTTAACATATTTTATCCATCTCTTTAACTGAGGTCAGGTTTCAAAATAAATGAAGACTCCCCAAACGAGAACAGGCTGTTTCTTCAGACCTTGCTGCAGTGAGGGCGCTGCCATCACTTGCCTTTGGCGGAGACTCCAGGGCAGGGAGCAGAGCAGGAAAGCTTTACAGGGAAAAAATGGGGGGGAGGTTGTTGACAGGGGCAAAGCAGAGGCGGGCATCTCAGGCCTGTGGTTTGGTGAGCGTGTTTGGCTTTCTCGGGTTGGTCCCCAGTTGGGGGAGGGGACGGGCATGCAAATGGGGATGCCTGCCAGGTCCGGAGGGTCTGAGCCCGGATTGCTGCAGGGCAGGGTTGTGGTTGGGCTCCCGCACTGGGTGCTGCGGGGCTGTGGGTTAGAGTTCTCTCCTCACATAAGGTCTGGCCTTTGTGTCTCACAGGCTCTTCTCTAACCACCTCGTTTCCCTTGCCACCCTTTCTGGTGGCAGCTTTTCAAACAGGTCCCCGGTTTCCTGGGTTGAGGGAGGTTCAGCCCAGGGGTGTATCTGCTAGATCACTGTCCCATTAGCATCGCTATCCGTCTCTCTCCTGCGGTTCTTGAGACGCCCAGTCCCCATATTCCTTTCGGTTACCTACTAACCCTCACTCTAACTCATCAGATAGGTACCAGGTAGCATGTAGATTCCAATGCCTTGTCCTTCAGGAGCTGAGAGTCTTACCAAGTAGCACTGAGACGCTATAAATCTTTACCTCTTGCTAAGTGGCATGACAGGAGTGAAATAAAAATTCTACTAAATTGACTTAGGTGACATTTCCAGTTGGTGTTGAGATACAAATAGGCAAAGGAGAAGAGGGGCGTGATGGCTGGATGGGATATGAGAGGTGGAGGCGACAGCACAGGTCTGGAGTAGGCATGTTAAGAGAATGGGGTGTTCAGGGGGCTGAACCGCATACTGATGAACCCTCTCCTCATTCCTCCACCTCCACGTCATCCTGAGTCCCACCGTGGACCTAATTACCCCCTCCAGTCGCATCACCTCGAACGCAGCGCCCCATAGCTGCCCACACGACCTGCTGCTAAGACAGAGCCGAGCTATTGCCTCACAGTCACCAGGGAAACCACCTCCTCAGCAGAACTCGGCAGAGGAGCAGCAGCCAGGGCAGCACTTACTGAGAACCTGAAGTTCAGTTGAAGGCAGGCCTGTCGGTGCCAGGAGTAGATCAGGGACGGGATAAGGGCTTGAGCCGGACTGGATAGAGGTCACGAGGAAGCAGCAGCATGGAGGGGAATAGCAAGGTGACTCTTGGGGCAAGGGATGCAAAGAATGCTAGGGCTTAATCTACGTGTTAATGCTTATTTCTGAAGAAATGATGCATCTTTTAGGATGTTCTGTAATGAACAGTCAAGTTATTTGGTTTGGCAGGAGTCTCTTGAAATAGTAAAATTATGAGAATGAAGACAATGAAATAGCAAAGTTATGTTAATGTGGACAATAAGCTGTGTGGGGGGAAGTGATTTTGGTTCTCAGTCACCTGCAGTAGCTCAAACTCTGAAATGTTTCCTCTAATTCTAGGTCTCTCTTTAACTCATGCGCTCTAATGCCTTCTGTGTTTTTTCTTGCACTTCACCATAAGTCCTATTCTTTTTTTTAAATACAGTTTTAAAACATTGATTTTTAGAGAGGGAAGAGAGGAGAGAGAGAGAGAGAGAGAGAGAGAGAGAGAGAGAGATGTGAGAGAGATACATTGATTGGTTGCCTCCTGCATCCTACATGCTCCTGGGCCGGAGATGGAACCTGCAAACCTCGGTATGTGTCCTGTGTCCTGTGCCCTGACCAGGAATTGAATCTGCCACCTTCTGGTGTACGGGATGATGCCCAACCACCTGAGCCACACTGGCCAGACCACTCCTAGTCTTCTTATAAGCTCCTCCTTGCCTCTCAGCCTGAGTAATCTGTTTAACTTCATGTTTACTAAGAATTCACAAAAGGAGTAAGTTGTATGAATCTCAAAGTGATGAAGGAATTAGAAGATTATTTAAGAAATGATGGAGCTCACTGTAAGTCTGAGCCTGTATGTTCTTTGTTTGGGTCCATTTTCATTATTTAATATAATTTCCTACTTTGCAGCAAAGGGTACTTTCTATTCCCTCCTAGATTTCTTTAATGCTCTAATGTTTTGTTGAAAAAATGCTGTGTTGTAAAACTAATTTCTTTATGGATTGAAAAAATAGCCAGATATTAGCTGGTGCCTGATAATATTTTCTGTTATTCGTTTTTTAGAGAAATGTTAATCCTTATGTATTCTCTTTCTATGTAGGCCAATTTGCGGCGGAAAGTTACTCACTCGGTACAAACTGATCTCAGTCACATGAGAAGAGAGAATTGTTCACAGGTGTACCCTTTAAAGCTCGTGGGCACGCAGTGCAAGAGGGAAGGCAGCACCGCAGTGCCCAGGCCTCAGATTTTCATAGCTGGTCTCCGCGGGGGGCAGAGTAAAACTACCGGGGCTGTCAAGGTGAACCTAACCAGAGCTGTGGATGAAACCTAGTTAGAGACCATATTTTTAAAGAAGCTATCACCAAACTGTGAGCAGTGGCAGGTATTTAAAAGTATTTTTGCATCCATGAAATTTCACGAATGTTGTGGTGCTGGCACATTCATTAGTTGTGTGAATTTTTTTGAAAAAACTAACAAATGGTTTTCTGTGACATATTTTTCATTCTATTAAAATTGAAAAATAAAACTCGGTCCATTCATCTTTTATTTGTTAGAAAAGTTTGGCACATTAAGACTGAAATTATGATGCCATTTAGATGTTAATATAAGATTATTATGCCTGGGTTAGAAATTTCTTTCTAAAATCATACTTAGTGTTAAACATTAAAAATTTAAAATCTAATATGTAATACTTTAAACAATAAAGAATTAGAAAAAGAAACTGACTACAAAATAGCAATCATTCAATACTAGGAAAAAAATTTAAAATCTAGTCAGTATTTTCAGCTTCATTAGCTATTCATGGTTAACATAGATTTCATTGGTTACAGTTGTTCACGGGTTCACTTTCACCATTTCATTGACCCTCTGTCTGATCCAAAAATATTAATTAGGAACTTCCAGAAATAAAACATTTATCAGTTTTAAATTGCATGCCATTCGGAGTAGCTTGATGAAACCTTACATCCTCCTGCTCCATTCCACAGGATGTGAATCATCCCTTTGTCCAGTTATCCTCTCTGTACCTACAGTTGAATAAGATATTTTGAGAGAAAGAGAGACCATGTTCACATGGACTTTTATTATAGCATACTAGAGGCCCAGTGTATTTTTTATTTTCTCAATTATAAAACGCAATAATTCTTCTGCTTGTCTTCAGTAATATTACCCCACAGGAAAGAATTGTTCTAAAATAACAATAACCTAGCAAATCGGTTTTGTATGCTTTTCTTAATAGCAGAATAAGACTAATATGTTTAAACTGACATGGAAACAATTATGTTGAAGTATCTGCATTTGTCTACATGCTCTTCATGGTTAATGGTTTACTATACTTTAAACCTTAGCACTTTTAATAGCCTATTGTATAGCTGAATTTAACTATAACCTCCCTATGCGTCTTGGTATTTGCTTACTGCACAGCCTTTCTGTTTAAGTTCACACTTTCACTTTATTGCCCATGGATACAGTACTGGGTTTCCTTGTATGTAATTCATTGAGATGATGGTAAGCTCTCATGCCTGAGCAGAGAGAGAGGTGAGCAGAGTATCAAGACAAATCCTGAAGCTTGACAGTACCATCAGGACTATCGGTAGGCTCTCAAATGGCAATAGAAATTGCTGCTCGAGGACTGTCAGCTTAGCTCATTATCAAATTACCTTGTGGTTCACATGTTTAAGAGTTGATGCTTCTTGCGCTAACCAGTGTTGTATAGAAAGCTAGGCATACATAAAAGAAACATATTAAGCCAATATTGTCTCCTCCAAGACTTAGGATAATTCAGATTGGGAAAGGAAAAATTATTTCAAACTAAGAATGTAAATATCTGGTTGGCTATTTATTGGGTTAGGTTAACGAGCAGAAAACCCAGCCATAAAGTTAATAGGAAATAATATTTCTCCTAAGGATATGCTGTAAAGTCTTAATAACACTCCCCTCCTTTTAGTGCCTACTTTCTCACTCACTGCAAATTTTGGAACAATCATACTCTAGTAGAAGCTTTACTGTTGAAATTATGTCATTAAGAATGAAACACTCACCAGGCTGGTGTGTCTCAGTGTTTGAGCATCAACCCATGAAGAGGTCACCAGTTGGATTCCTGGTCAGGGCACATGCCCAGGTTGAGGGCTCAATCCCTGGTGGGGGGCGTGCAGGAGGCAGCCGCTTGATGATGTTTCTCTCTCTCTTCCTCTCCCGTCCTCTCTCTTTAAAAATCAGTAAAAACATGTTTGTTTGTTTTTTTTAAAAGAATGAAACACCCTACTTTTGCTTGGAGGAAAGACACAAAGAAGCAGCCTCAATTTCCAACCAAGGTGCAAAGCCTTCGATTCAGGGGCTCCTGACTACAACAGTCCACACCCGCGGGAACTGTGTAGTTTCCAAGAAACGGGATCCCCGAACTATTCTGCAGTCCGGGTCTGATGCTGTCCTCGTTACACACTGTTGTCTTTAAATTTTACTTAAGTCCATTCTCCCTCCAAATTCTATAACCCTGTTCCTTGGTTTCTCTGGTATGTAATTACCTTCACTGGAACTGGTAAAAAATCCTCACTCTACTTGACTATAGGTCTTGTCCCTTACGGTCTTGAGCTGATCAAGTTAGGACCAAAGGCATCAAAGTCTAGGTTTGTGTCAGTGTAGTAGGAAATCTTTGTGGGTAATGAAAATCTATAAGAAAAGTAGGTTCAGCCGCATGATATGTTCACTGCATCAAAAATGCTACAAAAGCGGCCTCTCAGCATTTTACCCACCATGCTCATGTGATCAGTGTGTGTGAGTGTGTGTGTGAGATACTATTCTCTACCAGAAGGAACCATGTAGTTCCTTGAAGTGTTGTGGAGTCCAGGACGCTGAACACAGAAACATCAGGATTGGCCTGGAACCTCTTGTTGCTAGAATGAAAAAGAATGCTTCAAAATCGTGTGTAAGCTTCAAGAAATGCGCAGGCTCACAAGGGCCACATTGGAGTCCTTGGAGCATCAAAAGGGAGAATAATTATAGTTAATTAATCTAAACTGAGACTATAATGATACTCGAAACAGAAAGAGATAAACTGGACAAGGCATTAGTTGTAAGACAAAAGAATGAATATGATAGAATATTTTAATTTTTAAAAGTAATTTCAAGTACACGTGGTTTTTTTTGTGTGTGTGTGTATAAGAACACACACACAGCAGGGAACTGAATAATTCTACAAGTGAGAAATGTATCAATTACAGGAAGAGCTGATTAACACTAGTGGACACACATACAACCAGGTAGAGGGAAGGTCCAACCCTGTTCCAAATGAGATTAGTCAACTGTACAAAGTCAACTGTGGTCTCCTAGGAGCCTCCTAAAATTAATGAGATGTTAATATGGCAAAATTTTCCAATAATGTTGGAAATAGACTAGATATATCTGTGTGTATATCTGATGATAAGAAAATAGTATATAACATCAACTACTCAAACCTTTAAAGTCATTTTGGAAATATTCTACAGAAGGTGTAACCTGCTGTGCATCTCAGAATCTTGTACCCCTGTTCCTTTGAGGGATGAAGTACCTTTGTAGTATTTTTAACCAATTCACATATCTTGAAAGACATTCATTTTGCCAATAAATTATTTCTAACATTGCTAATGCTAATATCCTCTATTGAAAGTGGAGATTATAGAGGTTGAAGTAATTGCCAGTTGACACATCTAATATTTTTGAAGCCCTTTTGTGCAGCAATGGTGTAGTTAGAATGTCTGGCTAATTATAATCGATGAGAGGCCCGGTGCATGAAATTTGTGCACTGGGGGGGGGGGGTGGTCCCTCAGCCCAGCCTGCACCCTCTTGCAGTCCGGGAGCCCTCGGGGGATGTCCGAATGACAAAAAGGTGGGAGAGGCTCCAGGCACCACTGCTGCACTCACCAGTGGTGAGCCTGGCTTCTGGCTGAGTGACACTCCCCCTGTGGGAGCACACTGACCACCAGGGGGCAGCTCCTGCATTGGGCGTCTGCCCTCTGGTGGTCAGTGCACGTCATAGCAACCAGTTGTTCCACCATTTGGTCGATTTGCATATTAGCTTTTTATTATATAGGATTATTATACAGGATGATAATCCTGACTATAAGGACACAGGCACAAGACTTCTGAACAGTATGTAATGTAAATTGTTTAGGTTCAGTAAGAGGTGACATTGGAAGGGAATGGACTTGCCGGAAGTTACAACGTTGCCGAAAGTAGTTTCTGTTATGAGTTGTGGGAGTTTCTGCAATAGCTTCGACCTACGAGAATCACGAAGGCTAACCGCAAATCCTTATTCGCTGTCGACTTGCTTTGGACTACAAGTCCCAGAAGGCAACGCTCTGCTCCCTTGGCTCCACTCCCTTGGGGGTCGTAGTTCACAGAAGACGCCTTCCCGTCGAGTTTTACGCACTTGTCAGCAAGGCCTCCGCTCCAGCCGTAGCGTCTTACTGTCGGGAGTGGCACGGGTTTCCGCGCCTAATCCTTGTCCCTGGATGGCCGGGAAGCGGGCGGCCGGCCGCCGGGCCCTCTAGGCCGAGCGCTTCGTCTCTATGACGACGGAGGCGGTCCCGGGTGTTCAGCGTGCGGGCGCGGAGGAGCGCGCGTCAGTTCCGCGCGGGGCTGTCGGGGAAGATGGCAGGGGCGAAAGGTGAGCCTGGGGCCGCGGGAATGGGGGAGGGCGCGGGGCTCGGCGGAGGCGCCGGCATGAGCAGTGCGTGCGGAGCCGCCCCCGGGAGTCCGCGCCGCCGCTGGTCCGGGCAGCCGGCCTCCCACTGCGGCTGCCTCCGCGCGGGATCGCTCGGCGGCTCCAGACCGCGTCGGCCCCAACGAGCGGGGTGGGCGGCAACCAGGTCAGACCGGCCGGGGCTGCGCGGCCGGGGGAGGGCCGGGGGAGGGCCGGGCACAGTCCCTGCTGGACCCGCGGCTCCCGGCGGGAGCGGTCCCGGCCCGGCCGTGCGCCCGCGGTCCCAGGGGCGCCTCCTGCCGCGGTGCCCGGAGGCGCGGGGGCGGCTCCCGTGCGGAACCCCCGCGCGGCTGGTCCCGTAACCGCCGGTGGGAAGGCCCCTGGGCGTTAAGGCCCTGACCCCCGGGCGGCGGGGAGAGCCGTGTCCCGAGGACGGTGCTGCGGGTGCTTAAAGGGACCGGATGTGCGGGTGAAGGTGCGGAGACCCACCCTCCGCAGGAATGGCCCGTCTGGTGCTGTTGGGTGACTGGCGGCCGCCTGCTGAGGGTGAGTGGGAGGGACTCCGCAGCTTTTCCGCTTTGCTGTGGGGTCAGTTAGGGCGGTGGAGCGGTGGCCGGGAGGGGTCGGGTGACACCCTTCCCCATAGAGCACTTGGCTTCATCTCTGAGTAAATGTCGAACAAATGTTTAAAGAGTACCTTTGCATGGGTGCCAGATTCGTTTCCTGGTTGGGGAGCCCGCATTTATCACTTAGCCCTGCCCAGGATGACTGCCTGTAGTTCCTTATGCTGCTTTTATGCATGTTCCCATTTCAAGTCAGTCCAACCTGAAGAGCCTTAAAAGCAGCACAGCACAGGAAACACAGGAAGAAAGACAGAATTGTTTTGATAATTAACAGGGTGGGAACAGCAAGAGTAATGAGTGAAACTTAAAGGAATCCGGGTCATTATCTGAAATAGTTGTAACATTTTATTGGTTACAGGCTATTGTCTGTACATATTCGTGTGCCTTGGTCATGTTATAGATCTCTTCTGCAATCTAGAAACATGTAATCCTAACAGAAAAGCAGTTGCTATAGCTTCCGGATATTCCCAAAGATTTATCTGGAACTTGCTAGAACTTCCAAGTTCTCAGGCATTAAAAATAATCCCCACTCTAAAATATAGTAAAATATAACAAAACAAAAACAAAAACCACTTCAAACCGTACATTCCTTTTGGGGAACATTAGTCTACGCAGGAACAAATAATGTGAGGGAGCGAATGGGAACTTTGGGAAATGGAAACCAGTGCAGATGTGCTAACTGCCAGTGTGCCAACTCAGTGAGTTGCGGGCTAGGTTTATAGTTACAGGCCTTGGGCACAATGCGAATACTTGGCAGAATTTACAGCGAGTACATGACATGAACTTTTTATTTTTACCTTGAAAATTTGAAATTGCTAGTAATTGAAATTCCATACTGGAGAATTTGTGAATGGAGTGAAGAACTATTTTGATCCAATGTTAAACTGAAATGAGAGAAAATAATGCTTAAAAGCATTAAGTATTTATTTAAAGTTTATGTTTTTAAGTATTCCATACCAAGTGATCATGATTCTCTCATCATTGATGTTTCTCTCCCCCTCTCCCTTCCTCTCTGAAATAAAAAAAAAAAAAAAGTGGGAACAAATGAGCATGGCTGTGTTCCAATAGTGAGTTATTTATGGATATGGAATTTGAATTTTACATAATTTTTGTGTCACAAAAGATTATTTAAAAATGTTTTCCAACTGTTGTTCTGAGCTTGCAGGCTGTATAACAATGACAGATGAGATGTAGTTTGCTCACCCCTAATCTAGAAGATGGGAAGTGCTTTCTCATTTATTGAGTAACTAAAGGTTATTGCTGTTTATTTTTGCAGTTATATACTTTTCCCTTGATTAGGGAAAGTGTTAAAACAAAGGAAGTATTGTAGTGATCTTCACTTCCTTTCACATAGACATTGCTTTTTGGCTCAGATCTTTTGGAAAGAAAGTTGAGGCAGATATAAGCTCTACTTCTTTTGTTCTACCACATTACTTTTTAGTTAATAACTGATATAATTTTAAAAATTGTCTATAATTTACAAATAATTCTTTAATTGCCCCCAGGGAAATATTTATATTGAAGAACCTGTAACCTTGAAGGTTTCTGCCTCACATATGTAACTCCTGGTTTATTTCCCTATGAAAACCATCTTTGAATTGTGGTTAGGCTCCCAAAGCAGTGAACAAAAGCATACTTCGTGGATATTGTAGTTACAGTAGCAGCCCAGGGTCGCCCCTGTCCAGAGGCGTGACGGATTCTTCATCCGGCTGCCAAAGTATGGCCCACTGGCCAAATCCAGCCTGTCACTTGGTTTTGTACGGCCCATGGTTTTTACAGATGAACAGTTGCAATTGATTTGATGGAGCAGTAATTCTGAAGACCATTGAAGCAAAACGTTACCCCTCGAAATAATTCTGTTCTCAATAGCAGACATATATTATAAAGCATTGTACTCAATTGTTATATTTTGAATTTGTCAGAAAATTTGTTTTCTCTTATGTTACATGTTGTTCGTGATTTTGCCTGGTAGGGTGAAGCCTAAAATGTTTACTATTTGCACTTTACAGAAAAAATGTTGCTTACCCTTGTGTAACCTGAACCTGAAGCTTTGAAAGGTTAAGGATGAGAGGTGGGAGGTTTGTAAAGAAAGTAGAAATAGTTGGAGCCTTAGGTGATGGCAGGATCAGAGCAGGGCTGGGAGTGAGGAGGGAAGTGTGGGGGAGACCTGGACCCCAGTGCCTGGGCTTTATGGAGGTTGTTGGACCCACCCTGGTGCCCGAGTGATGGCTGCAGCGCACATATACTTGCAAGCAGTTCTTAAATTGAGTGTGTATAAGTTGTACATATCCAACATTCCCAGTTTTATAGGGCTTCATTCTTAATACTCTTCTTTTGAGTTATGAAGTATTCTTCTGTGCATAAAGCTATGAAACAAGAGGCTACATGATTTTTTTTTTATTATATGATAAATTTTATATTAAGCTCCATTTTTATCACTCAGTCCTTTTTGTTTTTCTTTCTGCTGTCTTTAAATTTAGGATATAAATGCTATAATTGTTTTCATAAGTTTGAGTTATAAAGATTATAAAACTAGAGGCCCGATGCACGAAATTCATGCAAGGGGCTTGGCCCCCGCCACCATGGTGGCTGCCTCTGCCTCGGCCCCCGGCACTGCGGCTTCGTCCAGAAAGTTGTCCGGTCTAATTAGCATATTATGCTTTTATTAATATAGATTATTATAGATAGGTAATTTATAACATCCCAAACTAGAATCAGTCTTGCAATTGAGGCATTCCCAGGAACAAAATCAGTTCTTAACCAGTTGATATTCAAACTCACTGTGTTCTGTGTATGTGTGTTTGTTTATGTTCATATAAGTGGAAAGTATTGCTTTAAAGTAAATTTTTAAATATGGGTTTAAAAAATTATTTTGTGCTTGAAGTTGGAAGGCATTTTGAGGTATAATGTTGATTAACTTTTATATACATTGATATTGTCTACTAAATAATATCTTCGTTGATATTTTCCAGAAAATGTCAGCTTATTATTCAAGTTATACTGCTTGACAGTGATGACCCTGGTGGCTGCAACGTATACCATAGCTTTAAGATACACAAGGACATCAGACAAAGAACTCTACTTTTCAACCACAGCCGTGTGTATCACAGAAGTTATAAAGTTATTGCTAAGTGTGGGGATTTTAGCTAAGTGAGTGTAATTACTTTTTGATGAATTAAGTTCTTTTTCCACTTAAGGTATTTTCATTATTAGAAAAAAAAAATCAAGCTACATTTTTATATGTTTGATTGCTGTAGAGCAGTATTGCTCAACTTGAGGCGATTTTGCTCCCCAGGATATATTTTTGGTTGTCCCAACTTGGGGGTTGCTACTGGCATGTGGTGGGTAGACAAAGGATGCTTCTAAACATCCTATAATGCACAAGACAGCCATACACAACAAAGAATTAACCAGCCTTAGATATGCGTAGTGCCAAGGAGTTGGAGAACCTTGAGCCAAATCCAGCATGCTGCCTGCTTTGTTGCAGCAGAGACCGTATGACTCACAAAGTTAAACTGTTTGCTATTTGGCCTTTACCAGAAAAAATTTGCTGACCTGTTTAGAGGATTATAATGATGATCAGAGTGACCATCTCTTGAGTGTTTTCTGTGTTAAGTGCTCGGCACTGTGCATTGTGCTTTTCATGATGTCATTTAACCTTTATATTTGTAGGTAAGTACTACAATTACCCCTATTTTACTTGTACAGCATCTGAGGTCCTCAATATTACACTGTTAATATGTGGCAGCACTGGGCTTGGAATCAAATAACATCATATGAGAATCATTTTAGCTAAGGATGCAGTGTAAAAGAGGATTAAGAATAGGGACTTCGGAGTGATACACTTAATTTTCATCCTAGCCTCGTTGGGATTATGACTTTACATGCATTTCTTCTACCTCTTAAGCTTTAGTTTCTTCCTAATTTAATGGGAGAAAAAAATACAGGGTTGTGAGAATGAAATAACATTTTGTAGGAAATTACTTAGGGAAAGATTTATGATATGTGAGCCCATCTGGGTCCTGTGAGCAGGTGAGACTTCCTACAGGTTTCGAGATATGAGTGGGGAACCAATGCAGAATAGGATGTGTCAGAGTTTAGGTAGAAAAAATTACATTTAAATTTCATTTAACATGATTATTAAGTGATTTCTATGTGACAGTTTTATAACAGGTGCTGAATGTACAGGTGTGAATGAAAAAGATAGGGTTCCTGCTTGCTTGGAACTTAGGTTTAGTAGAAGAGGGAAAATCAGTAAACACATATGATTACAAATAATCATGTGGGGAAAAATACTAAACATGGCTTGGGGGAGGGAGAAAAGAACAGGAACGCAACTCAGGCCAGAAGGTAGAAAGTTTTAATGTTTTTGAGTTTAAAATATATCTTACAGGCAGCCTAACTTGTTAGGTTGAAAGTAAGGTAAAATCTCAGACCTTTCAGTTTCTTAATTAACAAGATTTATTTTTATTGATATTTGGCTTTCATTAAAAGATTCTTCATTTTGGATAATGTCAGCTAAATGAGAGGCCTTATTGTGCCTTTAAAAATAAGTGTTTCAGCCCTAGCCAGTTTGGCTCAGTGGAAAGAGTGTTGGCCTGTGGACTGATGAGTCTTGGGTTCGATTCCGGTCAAGGGCATATTCCTGGGTTGTGGGCTCAATCTCCCGTGGGGTGTGCAGGAGGCAGCTGATCGATGATTCTCTCTCATCATTGATGTTTCGGTCTCTCTCTCTTCCTTCCTCTCCGAAATCAATTAAAAAAGTGTTTCAGCCCTAGTGGGTTTGGCTCAGTGGATAGAGTGTTGGCCTGCAGACTGAAGGGTCCCAGGTTCAGTTCTGGTCAAGGGCATATGCTGGGTTGCTGACTTGATCCTCAGTAGTGGGTATGCAGGAGACAGCCTGTCATTGATTCTCTCTCATCATTGATGTTTCTCTCTCTCACTCTCCCTTCCTCTCTAAAAATCAATAAAAATATACTTTTTTTAAAAAGTAAGTGTTCCAAAGGCAAAAGTCTGTATGTTTAAAACTTCAGGACAGTTTCCATATAACAACCTAAGAGTGACTAAATGAACAAAATCTTAAGGTCTAACTTCTTTTAAGACAAATATAGTGCTGTTGGAAGAAGAAGGATAGGGGAACACATTTCTTCTCTTTATTTCCTAATTTTCTTGGGGACTCAAGATTGAAGTAGGACTGTTAAGCATGAAATGAGGCATTTTAAACTGTAAAATCAAATTATGGTTCAGTTGTTTTGTGACTCTTAAGAATTTTAAAAAACCAATGTGCAAAAAAAAGCAATGAGGCCTTTGGTGTAACTTAGCAGTTAGGCTAGTCTTCTGCCAACCCACCTGCACAGACTTTGTTCTATTTTGATGTTTTATGGTGTGTAGTATTTCTTATTTTTCAGCTATTCATTGTTATGGGTATGGTCAGTTATAGTTTGTTTTGTGGAAACTTTTTTTGAAATTATATAAAAACTAGAAAGGCTCAGTGCACAGATTCATGCACCAGTGGGGTCCCTTGGCCTGGCCTGCGGGGGTTGGGCCGAAACCGGCTCTCTGACATCCCCCCGAGAGATCCCGGATTGCAAGAGGGCAGTTTTCGGGTGACACACCCCAGAATCAGGCTCTCTCCTCTCTGGTTCTGGGTGCATCACTGGAGAACCACCGCTGCCAAGTGACCACAGCTCAGTAGGTCCTGTGTTGAGCATCTGCCCACTGGTGGTCAGTGCGTGTTATAGCTATTGGCCAATCAGCCAGTCGCTTAGGCTTTTAGATAGAGATAGAGATAGAGATAGAGGTATAGATATAGATATAGAGATAGAGATATAGCACACAAATTTCTAAAACTCCCCAGACAAGTCAAATAATGGCATTGAAATAACAAGTGTGGAAAACCAATTACTATACTTAATCAACATCATCATCAATAATTAGTTGCTGTTTCCGTCACCAGCATAATGTAGAGACTCTTTTGTGAACATTGACCTGCAAAGTACACAAAGACCAGGGACAATCAGGAAAAATGAAGGAAT
The DNA here is from genome assembly GCF_964212035.1 of Myotis nattereri. Classification (NCBI taxonomy): domain Eukaryota; kingdom Metazoa; phylum Chordata; class Mammalia; order Chiroptera; family Vespertilionidae; genus Myotis; species Myotis nattereri. Next base: position 46,386,537 of record NC_138081.1, read on the forward strand.
TATGATATACAGAGTTTTGGTGGTTGGCATTTCACATTATATGTCTAACTAAAACTTGGCTGTGAAGAAGAATCATTCAAAAGATTTCTTTTAAGTGAATAATTTTTTTTGGTCAATGCCTGTTTTCTGTCTTTTTAAATATAGTTTTATTGATTTCAGAGAGGAAAGGAGAAGGAGAGATAGAAACATCAACGATGATAGAGGATCACTGATAGGCTGCCTCCTGCATGCCCCCACTGGGGATTTGAGCCCACAACCTGGGCATATGCCCTTGACTGGAATCGAACCCAGAACCCTTCAGTCCGCAGGCCGACACTCTACCCACTGAGTCAAACCAGCCAGGGCCATTCAAAATACTTTAAACACAAGGAGTTTCTAAGTGGGGAAAAAATTTATAGACCATGAAAAAAGTGAAATATATTTGAAATCGCTGGATTTTAAAGTGAATATGATTTTTTATGGAGAAATATGTTGGTAAATTATCAGGCACTTCTTCAAAAACACATTGGCAGAAACTGAATACCTGCTATTCATAGCAAAAAATATTTTATTTATTGGAACAAAGAGTTTACTTTCCAGAGGATATCTGTGAAAATGTTAATTTCTTGGAATAAAGATAAAGGAGAATTATTTCAACCTATAAGGTCACAGATTGGTAGCTACACACTGAAATGGAAGGACATTGTGATTGCTTTTTCAGCACTGTCTGATGATTGATTTAATGAAACGAAAGCATAGCTACCAGTTTGGGAAAGATAACCAGTAAAAATGTTGAAAGTTGATCGTAGATCTTGAGAGGCGAGTTGGCTTATAATAATGCACCTGGAGCAATTTGAAATAGGGAAAAGATGAATAAAATACATGGCTGGACTATGACTGGGCTACTAAGTGAATCGAACAGGTAAGAGTTGCAACAAATTAAAGAGCTTAGAACTTTATATGTGTCTTTTCTATTTCTTGGTGTGACATTTGCAACAAAGTAAAAGATTTTCCAGATGTTCTCCATGCGTCATTTCTTGTTCACATTAAAATTGGTAATTAAAAAATAAGTTTCAAAGGCAAGTAGGATATTATATAGTTTTTAAAAAACATATTGGCTGCCAGTGCTTTATTTGCTGTGATGGAGAAACTTCTAAATATCAAAAATATTTGTTACTTGAAAAAATTTCGAGTTGATTTGTTATACATAAAGCTAACCAAAGTTGATTTCATATTTTTGAATTTATATCTGTTAGAAAATTCTTTACCACAGTGTTAAACTAATTCTTTCTATACAGCTAATTCTTTCGATGAGACTAGACTTTTAAAAAAATCTTTGTTTTCATAGTAGGAGCAATACTTTCACCATCTTTGAGAAAGGATAACCATTTCAGGATATTGTGGGAGAATGTGAAAGAATTATATGAGAAATAACAAAAGGTTTAGAACTTGAAAAACCTCTTCAAAGAAGAAAATACAGGAAAAAAAACTTTTTGATGATTAAAATAATTTCCTCTATGTTCCCAGGAAAATAAAGTTAATGTAAAAATTAGATAAAATATTACTGGATTTTTATTTCAAATTTTTAGAGAATGACAGAAAAAGGGAAATAAACTGGAACTGCTATTTAAATGGAGAAAACTATTGAAGGGAGTAAGTTATTTTTCTCTTCTTTCCACTTTAACCTATGGTAAGGTATAACTTTATCGAGTTGATTTGCATATCATTGCAGAACTTTATCTGAGCTATGCAAAGCTTTACCTCATTATAGACCAATTTGTTTGGCTGCTTATTTAGTATGGTCTCCATAGTAATACTCTTTACTCAGTAATATGTGTAGTCTTGGCTAATTGTTAAAGTAAGTGCACATCATTTTATACTATGTGGAGATGGCAGAGAGTCAATAAATTTGAATTTCATAGTGTCTTGCTTATAATTAAGGTTCATTTACAGAGAAACATATCACTGCCACATCCAAATAATAGGTGTTTCACTTCCTCCACACATTTTAAGCATATAGTCATGCTATGTCTATCTCAATATATTATTAAAAAGATGTAATGGGATAATCAGTTTCATTCATTTATTAAGCCCCAGTCATGTGCTCAGCACTGTTCCAGATGTAAGAAGTATAGCTGAGAACTAAGAAGGCATAGTCCTGTCCTCATGGAACTCACAATCTAGTGGAGAATCAGATACTTGAGCAAATAATAAATTGGTGTTGTTACGGAGAAGTAGAAGATGCTGTAACTATAATAGAGGGCTTCCATTTGGATTAGAGGGCTTTCCCTCTGAGGATATTATATTTAAACTAAGACCTGAAGATTGAGTAGAAGATAGACAAGAAAAGAGCAGAGAGAAGTCAAAGAGAAGAGTGAATAACAAATTAGTGTGTCTGGAGAATTGTGAGAGGGGAGTAAAGGAGGAGAGATCAGAAGGATATCAGAGCAACCCTATGGGCCTGTGAAGGATTTTGGATTTTATTTGATGTTGTTTTATGTGTGTTTGTGTTTAAAGACACCTTATCTATACTTATAATAGGGTAATATGCAAATTGGTTGGGGCACTGTCACATAAAGACTGAATAGCAGGAGGGTGAGGCAGCGAGCTACGGTGGAGAGCCATGAGCGGCGGTGAGCGGGGCGGCCAGCTGAAGCAAGTGGCAGCGAGCTACTTGTGCACGTATTCACAATATATATTATTGATTCATTAGCATTGAGCTCACAGACAACAACACTAGACTCATACCTGAACAAAACTTACCTAATGTATTTTTCTCTCTAAGGCATATAACAGCCTTCTTGCACTAAGGAGCACGACACTTTTTAGCACTACTCGTGGGGGTCATTTTTAAACAGTAAAATCACCAAAAAAAAAAATTAAAAATTAAAAAGCACAAAAATATAAAAAAAATTGGCACTAGATAGACTGTGCTTGTTTACAGTATGAGCTGAAATAAGAAGTCAGAGTATTGCCTTTATTTTACCTAGGCTGAAAATGTGAGCATCAGGCCACTAAATGTTTTTGCAACTCTACATTCCACCGATGACTGAAAGTGCTGTGAGGATCGATTCTGGGATTACAAATACATTTTAGCATATTGGCAGATTCGCATACAGACGGTCCTTGGGTTGCATCGGACTTGACGTACGTCGTTTTGTGGTTATGTCGCCATCTCCCATTTATTTATAAAAAAAGTTCTGTCATTTTGACGTATGTACATATGTGCTTTATGTTTTTTATTATTTATTTACCACAAGTAAAGGTCAGGAATTATCTTTCTTTTAATTTTTTTTACTGTCTCACTTCATTACTGCTGCGTACGTGCGCCATGTGAGTGACGCAGGTGCTTATGTAGGAATGGATCTCCGACGTAACCCGAGGGCCTGCTGTACACAGAATCCATGACTAATGAGGACCAACTGCAATAGACGAGAGTAAGGGAGGTGTCAAGAATCATATCTTTCTTTGTATAGAAGAGTAGGTAAATAGAGATTTTGTGTTTTCTTTTTTGAGACAGGAAGAAAAGCAGCTTTGAGGGAAGGTGAAACCGACAATTTGGGGTAGGTATAATGTAAAATTTTAATGCCTCTGAGACATCCTAGTGGGCATGGAAAAATAGGTACAGAATAGGCACACACACAACAGAGGTCTGGGCTGGAAAAATAAATATGGGAGTCCTTACCACATGAAAGTATTTAATCTCAGGATTAAAAGACTGTTAAAAGAGTGATCTTGTAAAAGTATCGTTTTCAATGTCCTTTGACCCCGTATACATTAAAGAGTATTGTTTTCTGTACAGTATAACCAGAAACTACAGACTATAAAGAGGACATACAATAATAGTTGCAGTGTTTAGACAAATGAAAGTCAGCTTAAGAAATAACTGTCTGATATGAAGCAGTGTCCAATAATTTTATGAGTTAAATGAAGCAGGATAGGTTTAAGGATAACTTCAGTCAAGGGCCCAGATCAGGCAAATTAGAATCATGAGTTCCCATGAGTTTATGCAGAGGCCGTTGTAGCTCCAGGGATCCTGGTGAGCCTTTGGAGGCCTGAGGTCTCTAGTTACTCTTCTCTAGTGTGAGAACTTTGAGCCTAGAAAGGGACTAATTGACGTAATCTTTGGCTAATGAATGTTACCTAATCAAATGTAACATCAAGGTTCCAGACCCAGTGGAAGGTCAGTCAGGCTTGGAAGTGACCCAGAGTTTCTATACCTACAGAATCTTATTTGGACAGAACTCACAATTGCAATCTAGGTCAAATGGCTGACACCTATTCTCTTTGGTTCTTTCTCTTTTCCCCTTACCTGGGGTAGGAGTAGCAGAACTGCATCCTTGAGGCATGAGTACCCTAATGTTCACATTATCAGATTGTTAAGACCTTTGAAAGCTGCATGGTATTGCTGGCTTGCCAAAACACTGCATGATGATAGCTTAATTTTAATTGCAAATCTTTCTTCTGCCCTACTTATTTATAACATTTTAAAAGGAACTAATTAAAAAATTATAAACAGAATTGACTTGAAAATCTTTTCCCTGATGTATTTAGGATTTTTAGCTTCTTAGAAGAGATATAGACTTGCTTCAGTGAGGAGTGCCTGATATATATTGGGGAACAGAGATCACAGACTTGATTTATATTTCTTCAGAAAAAAAGTAAAAACACCTCTTTCAGGCAGGGAAGTGCATACCTTGGTGAGATCTCCAAGAAAATTGGGCAATAAATTATGAGGAAAATTCTTAAAAATGTATCATTGCTATAATATATAACCTAAGTTAAAATTTCCTTAGAAAAACCAGAGAAGACCGCTACCTGTTCTTTTGGGGAGGGCTATTGTGAAAAACGAGGTTTTAAAACTAATGAGCAGATATCAAATTTCTGTGTTTTTTTTTTAGAGAGCAAGTAACTACTCTCTAGGATACCAACTGTTAAATCACTGTCAAAACATGTTATGTAAAGTGCCAAACATCCTCTTTTTAAGATTGCAGCAACTAAGTTTGCTGCCTTCAGACGTTCAGGACTGTTGCTATTGAGAATGGCAGGCTGCCAGAGTGATGGTGTTAAGAAAATGTTCTTTCCTGTCTCCCCTTAAAAACAGGTGAGGGAAACATACAGGTAAATACAGCTAATTTTCATCTCATTCTCATACCTCTTTAGCTGTATCTATTATTTTATCATCTGTGATGAGAAACTTTAGGCTGAGGGAAGTTATAATTTGTCAAAAATATCTAGAAAGTGACTGCAGTGATAGGAATAGAAGACAAGTTCCCTGATCTCTAGTGAAATTACTAAGCAGGTTTTTTTGTTTGTTTGTTTGTTTGTTTTTAATTAACTAAGACAAAGATAAACACTTAATAGCACTGTTAAATATCTCAATGATTTTCAGTAATTTTATTTTTTCTCTTTAAGTTTTTATCCCCAGATGTTAAAATTTTACCATTCATGTTTTATATTCTTTCTATGTATGTATTTGTATTTGTGTGTATAATTTTTCCTGAACAGTTTTACACAAGATGCCATATGTCCCTAAATTCTTTAAGGCATATTTCCTAAAAACAGGACATCCTATCTAATAAAAGAGAAACATGGTAATTAGCGTACGACCGCTACCCTTCCCATTGGCTAATCAGGGTTATATGCAAATTAACTGCCAGCCAAGATGGCGGCCGGCAGCCAGGCAGCTTGAAACTAACATGAGGCTTGCTTGCTTCAGTGAGGGAGGACTCCAACGTTCTCCGCCTGCCTTGCCGGCCTCATATCCTGCAGTTTGCAACATTGTTACAAATATAGAAGCTAAACAAAACCCCAGAAACCTGCTTTCAGCGGGCCGGGATCTCAGAGCTGGAGTTATACATTGTTTCGATTATAGAACCCAAACAAACCAGATACCTGCTTTCAGCAGCAGAGGCCTCAGAGCTGGAGCCAGAGCTAAAGCTGGCCCAGAATAAAAAAGAAAAAGAAAAAAAGGAGCAGTTGGGAGCTTCAGCCCTCAGCCCCTCACCCAGACTGGCCAGGCACCCCAGTGGGGACCCCCACCCTGAAGGGTGTGTGACCAGCTGCAAACAGCCATCATCCCCTCATCCAGGCTGGCCAGGCACCCCAGTGGGGACCCCCACCCTAATCCAGGACACCCTTCAGGGCAAACCAGCCAGCCCCACCCATGCACCAGGCCTCTATCCTATATAGTAAAAGGGTAATATGCCTCCCGGCACCGGGATCAGCGTGACGGGGGCAGCGCCCAAACCCCCTGATCACCCTGCGGCTCTGTGTGTGACAGGGTGCGGTGCCCCAACCCCCTCCACCCCCCCACGGGCCCTGCTCTGTGTGTGACAGGGTAGAGCCATAACCTCCCCATCGGCCCTGCCCTGAGTGTGAGAGTGGCGGCGCCCCAACCCCCTGCTCAGCCTTGCTCTGTGGGTGATAGAGGGCAGCACCCCCCCCCCATGGGCCCTGCTCTGTGTTTGATGGGGTAGAGCCATAACCTCCCCATCGGCCCTGCCCTGAGTGTGACAGTGGCAGCGCCCCAACTCCCTGATCGGCCCTGCTCTGTGTGTGACGGGGTGGTGCCCCAATTCCCCTATCGGCCCTACTCTGTGATTGACAGGGGGGAGCTCCTTAACCCCCTGATGGGCCCTGCTCTGTGCATGACACGGGGGAGCTCCCCAACCCCCTGATCGACCCTGCTCTGTGCGTGACAGGGTGGCGCCGCAACGTCCCCATCGACCCTGCCTTGAGTGTGACGGGGTGGTGCCCCAACCCCCCAATCGGCCCTACCCTGAGCGTGACTGAGGGTGGCATTGCAACCTCCCAATCCGCCCTGCTCTGTGCATGACAGGGGGCGGCGCCCCAACTCCCCAATCGGCCCTGCTCTGAGCCCGACCAGGGGCTGCACCTAGGGATTGGGCCTGCCCTCTGCCACCCGGGAGCAGGCCTAAGCCAGCAGGGCGTTATCTCCCGAGGGGTCCCAGACTGCGAGAGGGCACAGGCCAGGCTGAGGGACCCCCCCCTTCCCCCCGGGTGCACAGATTTTTGTGCACCGGGCCTCTAGTCTATATATATAAAAGGCTAATATGCTAAGTGTCCATGTGGGTAATGACGCCATATAGCAACGCCTGGCTTCCTCTCCCTAGCAACGACTAGCCTCCTTGCAGTTTCTTCAGCTCAGGAACATGACTTGCTTGCTTTACAGCCAGGTGCAAACATTTCACACTTTAACCAAATGTCTGTGAAGCATTTTCCCGTGCCTCATCTCATTTGATCTTCACAGAAGTCCTGGAGTAGGTAGAGACTCAGTAGAATCCTATTTTCTTTTCGTTAGCTGGAAAATGGAGATTTAGAAAGTTTAGAAACTTGACCCGACTGAAAAGAAGAAATGGTGGACCTTGAAAATGACTTCAGGTTTTCTCACTGTGCAGAATATAGTCAAACACCGCTGCAGTTAAATATTTTAGCCTTTGTTCTCCCTGCGTGATCTACAATAATAATCTGCTTTGTGTTGATATTTACTGCTGTGTTGCTAATTACCTGAAAGACAAGTTGGGGTGCTTCACTGGGCTGGAAAAAGTTTAGCTAAATCAGAAAGCAGGTCTAACTAAGCAACTTTATTCTGTGTATATAAAAGGCTAAGTTGCCTCATGTATGCATGATACATATAAAGCTCTCGCTGGCGTCAATCGCATGCGTGTGTTTTGATCTGTTATTTTCCATCGTGAATTTGGCTGACACTTCTATTATAAAGAAAGGGCGAATAGTGATATTAAAACATTTCTTCTAATTAATTTCCTTTCAGTGTACACGAATCCGTGCACCGGCCACTAGTTCTTACATAATCACACAATATCAACATCAATACAGTACTGTTTAATTCACAGACCTTAGATGACCTTGCCAATTGCCCACTATTGTCCTTTAATAGTAAATTAGTCAGTTTACATCGAGTTGCCGTATCTGTAGCTTCCTTTAATCTAGAACAGTTTCTCCATCTTTTTTTTTCATGCCAAGATGGTCAAGACTGATCTTGGATTTTCCCTGCCCCAACTCTGAAACCATACATTTCTCTAAGAAGCCTTAAAGCTTTGTTCCTTTTTCTTTATTTTTTTCCAGAATGGTACTTAACAAGAATATAGATACTAGGTGTGCTTATTGCTACTGGGGTATCATTGCTTCTAGGCCCTCTCAGCAGACAGAGCTAGGAAATATATGTATGTGCACATATACACACCTATCTGTGTATACATATGTATACATATATATGTCTGTGTGTGTAACTGTGTGAGTTACATATTGTTTGATGCCTATAATTCTGATCCAACACTGCAGAGTTGATTAAACCTTCCCCTTTTTCATATTTGTTCCCTTCTTCAGTGGTGGCGAGTCTGGCTCCCATTATTCTTAAGGTATTTATTTGCTCAATTCTAGAATACATAAGTAGATTTAGAATTTCTAACATACAATGTGAAAAACAAACCTACTAACAAGTTCAGTTTTTGTATATAGTTCTTTTTGCCTTTAGTTTTAGAGCACATAGACTGTTTGGAATACTTGGGTTATTCTTTTTCTGCTTCAGTGTAATTTTGTAATTAAAAAAACTGACCAGTTCTTTTTAGTTTCTGTTAGTAATTAATTTGGGTTTTCCCATGCTTGTTGATTTTACTTATAATTTGCAGTAATTTTTGGAATGGAAAATATACTTATTTCAATGAGAAGATAAGTTAGAACTGCAAGAACATAATGGAGTATGGGGAAGAATGAATGGACAGTTACTTTGATAAATAAGATTTAAGGTATATGTGGTCTAATTGGTGAGTTTTAGTTATATGCGTGTGTCTATATATACACAGTATAGACTGTACTCCTCTTTATTTACCTTAGAGATTATTGTTCCATGTCAGTACATAGAAATCTGTCTCGTTCTTTTTGAGAGCTGCATGGTTTTCCATTGTATGGATGTATCAGATATGGAGTCTCTATTGATGGGCATTGGGTCATTTCCAGTCTTCTGCTACTACAAAAATGAAATAATTATCTTTTTACATACACTGTAGTGTACATGTATGATTACATCAGATCACTTTTAAATTGAGAAGGGAACGATTAAATTCTGTTTTGGTGAATGGGCAAATTAATATTTTGGTGTTGTAAACGCTCTTATGTGAATAGTTAATTCCTAAAATCTTTGAATTATAAGTTACCAATTTCTAAGTTGTAATCTCATTTAAACATAAAACAGTATAACATTTTAAATATTTTGGTTCTTCATAAAACTAATTACTATTATAATTCACAGGAAAATTACTGGTTACTTGTATGATTTATTAAACCCTGTCATAGCTATTAAAACGGACAGTTTTGATTTAGTCTTTTGTGCTATGAAGAGAAGGAAATGAAAACACTTTCACATTGCCAGAACAAAGTCAACTTTTTATTGTTTGCTATTCACCACAGTTGATAAAATAAATCTAGTAGGATGTATAAATGTACCTATACTTTGGGTGTGTTTAGTAATAAAGCACATGTGTCTTAAATCTTTGAGCTACTATCCACATAAGGCTGGAGGAAATTCTTTTATTATTTCAAGTATTACCTAGAATAATTAACGTAGCTATCAAATACTTATGTTGTAGATTATCCAGCCCTATTCTATTTCTCCTGCTGAGTTTACATTCTGACTGCCTCTCTGTATCCATGCTATAAGGGGTGTAGGGACATGTGATAGTAAAAGTCTTGTACCTCATATGAGTATTTTTGTCCTCATATGACCTCATTATTGGGTTTTTTTTTGTTTGTTTTTTTTAAAATATATTTTATTGATTTTTTACAGAGAGGAAGGGAGAGAGAGAGTTAGAAACATCGATGAGAGAGAAACATCGATCAGCTGCCTCCTGCACATCTCCCACTGGGGATGTGCCCGCAACCCAGGTATATGCCCTTGACCGGAATCGAACCTGGGACCTTCCAGTCCGCAAGCCGACGCTCTATCCACTGAGCCAAACCTGTTTCGGCCTCATTATTGGTTTTTATACCTGGCCCCCTAAGTCTTTTATGTAAGTTAATTATACTTAACTTTACAGATAGGAAATTTGTAAGATTTAAATTTCTTACGCTCATAAGTAACTTCTGCTGTGTTCCATTTAGCACAGTGCCTTGGTAACCTAGCCAAGGATTTTATGCCTCCTAGTAGTTCTCGTCAGATCAGGAGCTGGAAGAATGAGGCCTACTTTTGACCAAATATAGGTCAGAAAGAATTGGTTTCAGTATTTGATAGGAAATTTATGAGGGGTGGAGGCCTTGGAATCTCTCTGCAATCAATATGGAGCCTCAATTTCTTCAGGTAACAAAAGGCTGCACATAGATTTTGTTTTAGTGATAAAAATAACATTGTTCAAGTAGGAAATACGTTTATGAAAACTAGTATATGCTTTTTGATTATACATGCTCTTTCTCTTATCTAGCATTGCCATTTACAGAGTTAAATTTAATAAATTAGTTTTTAACAAAAGATACTCATTAAGGTACTTGGGTAAATATGAAGGCATGAAAATGGAAGAAGAAAATGGCCATTGGTTTTTCTTTTTTTTTTTTTTTTTTTTAAGCTGGGGGTGGGGGTGGGGTGGGGAGAGGGAGAAAGGGGGGAGAGAGGGAGAGAGAGCGCGAGAGCGAGAGAGCGGCCATTGGTTTTTATTTGTTACTTTTTATAGTATATTTAAGGCTGCAGTATATTTAGAATTGATCATTTATTTTTATCTACTAAATAGTAAAAGGATTGATGATTAGTGTTTTCTGGAAGATACATTGCTGTTACTTTTTTTTAAACTGTAGTGATTAAAGCTAAATATAAGCTTTCAGAGCTGTATTAATACATGTTAAATTAAGCAGGATTTAATCTGATTAATACTGAAATCATTATCATCTTTAAAACTTTCTGTGTACTGATTCCCACATTTTCTTCTTTCTTATACCTATTTTTCTTTTATTCCCGAGCTTGTGTTTTCTTTTTACAAGTTCTTTTAGTATCCTCTGACATTTTTTGTAACTTTTTTCAAAATACCTTATAATTATAGTAGAGGCCCGGTGCACAAAATTCATGCAGGGGGGCGGGGAAGAATGTCCCTCAACCCGGCCTGCACCCTCTCCAATCTGGGACCCCTCAGGGAATGTCTGACTGCCAGTTGGACATCCCTCTTACAATCTGGGACCGCTGGCTCCCAACCACTCGCCTGCCTGCCTGCCTGCCTGATTGCCCCCTAACTGCTCCCCTGCCTGTGGAGCCACGGGACCCCCAGGCCTCACTGTGCGGAGTGGCCGCCGGGCCCCTCCTCCGCTGTGCGCGTGGCCATCTTGTGACAGCCTTGTGCTACGCCACCTAGACTTTTATTACATAGGATAATATTGCTGTAATTCTGAGGTACTACAGTGAAACTTGAGCATTCTAGTAGTTAGCATTTTGGTATAGCTTGGCTTCTCAAACGTCCACATTAGCAAAGGAACCAGAAAAAGATGCTAAGACCTTACTGGCAGTGAGTAAGTAGTAGCTCCGAAGCATTGAACAAAAGATATAGTCAGAAGAGCAAAAGATCTGAAGGTTAATCCAAAACACTGTTCTCTACTGGTTTGTCACATGTCAGGAAAGGTGTACTCAGACTGGCTGGTGGTCTCATAGGGCCATGTTTTTGTGAAAACTGGAAAGTATGGAAGAAGAGATAAGAAAGGAGAAAAGTGACAGGGAGGAAAGGGGCTACAGCCACCTTGATTATTGGTGCAGGTATGGTTATTAGAAATAGCAATAAGATCGTTAAGTAGCCCATATTTCGACAGGCAAAAGGGTACCAGTGATAGATCAACTGTATTCTCTCATTAGCCAAAAATTAACGATGCTGTTGAAGGCTTTCAGTGGTTCTCAACCTTCCTAATGCTGCGACCCTTTAATACAGTTCCTCATGTTGTGATGACCCCCAATTTCATTGTTACAAATTGAACATAATTAAAGCCTAGTGATTAATCACAAAAACAATATGTAATTATATATGTGTTTTCTGATGGTCTTAGGCGACCCCTGTGAAAGGGTCGTTTGACCCCCAGGTTGAGAACCGCTGGCTTAGAGTATCTCTAATGGGTGAAGGTAAATGGTATTGCCCATAGCAGATTAGGGAAAGGAAAAATAGTGACTATACTAGAGTTTGGGGAGTCTTAGGTGGGAGATCAGTGGACATGGAAGGAGGTAGAATGTGGGAAATGGGTACAGATGGGTACATCTCAGTAGCTCCTTGGGGAAGCACTCTGAATATGTCAATATATGTCAGTATTTTAGAAGGGCATTGAAAGTATGGTGAAAGCAGTATTCTATACTTCACAAAATCTGTAAGATTTATATCTCTACTATCATATAATTGCTTACTAGTGAGAATTATACATTAAGGAAAATGTTGAATTATGTTTTCTAATACATCACCTTGTTAATGATGGTTAGAACTGATTATTTTCTCTTTAATTTTTTCTTCAATTTTATAATTGAGGGAAAACATTCTTTGAAAAATTCTTTATACTCTGTTTTAAGATGTTGAGAAAGTGTATAGGTCACCTTAGATTTGCACTAAAAGTAATTTAAAAAAGAATGTGAAATGTTTAAAGGGCCCATCTTCAGATCCTTGGAAACCCCTACCCTGTAAAATTTCTCAGAGTGACCTTTCTGATATTTTCTGCCTCCTCTGGATGGATTGCAATCTCCCACCAAGCCATGTGTGTTACTTCTCAGCATAGAGATTTACCGTTGGAGCAGGGTGAATTTGGCAACAGAGGAAGATCTGTAACTCAGGATATCTTTTGTTTCTGTGGCCTAGGCCAAATTTCCTGCCTTACTTAATTAAGCACTTAAGCATTGTCTTGGGGGCTGGAGTGTTGTACCCTGGATAGGTATAGATAGTCAATTTAACATTATGGACTTTTTGCTCCCCCTTAGAACATTGATGATTATTTTTGTAGGAGAAAAATCAATTAATGACTCGATTCTAATAAGTTAACTGTATCAAACTTGGAGTTGAAACAGGTCAACAAAGTATTATGGTCCTCCTAAGTATATTGTGAATTGTAGTTAGGCCCTTTTGATAAAGTACTTTTTTTGGTGTGATGCTTATTATGATTTACAATGGGAGAAATAAGCCAGATTGTCTTATTCCTCCTGAGGAAAAATAAGAATAGTTAAGAGCATGGATAATCAATATGCAGTCAAGTAGTAAACTTTATATTCATTATAGTTTTTGTTGGTATTAGTTACAGATTTCCTGCAAAATTATAGATAGGTACTTGAGTTTTATGAGAATATACTTAAAAGTTGATTGTCCACTATACTTCATAAGCACTGAGCTAAGTTGCAAATGATATTGACCTGAATCCATCAATTCCTATCCCAAGTAACTTCCATAGCTACCAAAGCCTTTTTCTTTTAAAATTTAAATTTATTGTAATAAAAAAAAAACTTTAAAAACCGATATGCAACCTGATTAAGAAATAATCAGGGTGAACTTGATGTAATGGCAGTTAAAGTGTCAGGGGTTAAATTAAATAGGTAATCGTCAGCATTTCTGGCTTCCTGCTGTCTTACTATTTATTTAATATACTCAAAAACTCCTGGAACTTTTATCAGAGGCTGACAATGGTAAACCTGTTTTCATACTTTCCCAAAGAGAACTTATAACTGCTTTTCTTTTATGCAATTGTTGGCATTTTTTAAAATCTAAAATTAGTTGAAAATTATAAAGACAGAATAAATTTGCTAAATTAACATCAACGGACTTAATATAGCTATTCTATGTGTGAAGAATTCTTATCCAAAGGATGCTCTTTAATTTTCCTCAACTCCTTCTCCTTTCCTCCCTTTTGTTTTAAAAGAGAAACTGGTAGTCTGGGTAGATTCAAGACTTCGTTAAGAGAAAATGTATTGGGGAGCCCCAAAGAACTGATGAAGTTAAGTGTGCCATCATTAGTGTATGCTGTTCAGAACAACATGGCTTTCCTAGCTCTTAGCAACCTGGATGCAGCAGTGTACCAGGTAAGTGGAATAAATGATAATGGAGAGCAGAATCTTTAAAAATGTTTTTATGGTGAAATTATTTTTATTAACCCTTTAATCACATTATCAAATGTTTTTCTCAATAATTCTATTAATGATAACAGAAATAGTGGTGTCAGAGATTAATGTTAAGTTCACTGATTCATTATTTTATTTCTAGGTGACCTACCAATTGAAGATTCCTTGTACTGCTTTATGTACTGTTTTAATGTTGAACCGGACACTCAGCAAAGTACAATGGATTTCAGTTTTTATGCTGTGTGGTGGAGTTATACTTGTACAGTGGAAACCAGCTCAAGCTACGAAAGTCATGGTAAGAAACAAAATGCTTACCATAACTAAAATAGAAAACTTCCTATGTCTTATATACTTTAGTCACATTGATGATGAATACAGCACCATTATATTTCTTTGATTGAAAATATTTGCTCTATTTATAGGCTTTTAAAATCCCGTTAGTGTATTACTAAGGATAATGTAATTTATTGGCTTTCTTTGTTTTTAGAGGGGAATATGCATAAATGTTTGAGATGGAAGGTTCTTTAATGTTATGGATGACAAAACTAAAGTCCAAAGAGGTGAAGTAACCTGTAACTAAAATTGTGACTTCTACCAAAGTGTGTATGTTCAGAACTTTTAAGCCTCGTTAAGACATTTTCTCAGAAACACTGAGCAAGGTTTTGTCCATCTAGTTTTCATCTCTCTGTACCCCCAACTTCACAGTTTTTTTATCCCCCTTTTTAAAATCCTTACCTGAGGATATGTATATTGATTTTAGAACGTGAGGAAGGGCTGGGGGGAGAGAAACAATCGATTGCCTGTCATGTGCGCTAGACTGGGGATCAAACCCCCAACCTAGGTATGTGCCCTGACTGGGAATAGAACCTGAAACCTTTTTGGTGTATGAGATGGCACTTGAACCAACTAAGCCACCCAGCCGGGGCAGTTTTTTATCCTTTTGCATATACTCCCACTGTCAGTCATAGAGATTAAAGGGTAGTGTTTTTACTGATAATTGATAACTAAAATAGGGCAAAATGTGTACTTTACTTTACAACTTTTAGTTTGCTAAAAGTTAAATGTTAAGGTACATACCTGAATTTTTAAAAATATTATACGCTTTAATTGGTTATTTTCTTAAAGAGCTGTAGGAAGTGGAACTCCAGTGAATGACTTTCTGAAAGTCATTAGTTTCTTTCTACAACGGAAGACTCTTCAACTTTTAATAAATGAAAGCTCTTTTTAGGAATTTAGGGCAGCTGGGGATGTAAGGAGAGCCTGTAAAAACAGGAAGTCAGTTCCTTTTTAGATAGTTCCTTTCTAGTCTGGAGGAGATTTCTCCCCGCCCCCCAAGAAAATGAGTTTTAGATTAATATTTATTGTCTTCACATGTTTAAACATGCTCATATTCTTGGTGACATTTCAAAACACTGATCAACCATGCACTGCATATTGAACTCAGTTGTAGACTTTCAAAGAAATTTGTTGGGAAATAAGGCCAATATGTAATTAAAAGTTAAATGCGAACTTTAAGTAATACCTCACACCATTAGAAAAGATGTTAGGTCCACCTTATGTAGGTAATGTATATGAAAAGTTTAATAAACTAAAGCAGAGTTTAGGGCAGCTTATCCTACTTTTGGATCCCTCTAGAGCAGCAATTTTCAACCAGTGCCACAGGAATTTTTAAAACATGGAATACCTGACTATTCAGTCAGGGGTACTGACCTCTTTTACGTAAGATTTTGAAATTAAAAACAAAACAAAAAAACAAGACAACAGCCAACACAACCATAGCTGTCTGGTGTGAGTGAATCAAAATATTTTGTCAGATCTGCAAAAGTTATGTTTTTTTGGTGTATTTTGGAATTTCAGTAGTTTATGTGTGCCATGAGATGAAAAAGGTTGAAAATCGTTGCTCTAAAAAGTTCTTTTATACTTTAAACAGGGTACAGCTTCCTGTAACTGCCTCATTGTTCTTCGTTCTTGTCAGAATAACTCAAATTCCTACTATCTCCCACATAGCTTCTGAATGTTTGAGGACAGTGTCACATCCTTCCTCTCCAAGTCTTTTTTCCTCATTGAGACAACCTTGTGGCTTCTTTCTAGAATTTGGTTTCTAGAGACTTCCCGATTCCTGCCTCCTGCCCCAATACTTCCCTGTATTTCTCGTCTAGATGTATTCATCTGTTACCGTTCCTCATTATGTCCTAAAACTTTACACTATCTCTAGATTTTGACTGAGCAGTGTGAGATGTAACTTGCTAATTAACTTTGTTCTAAATACTAGAGACTTGTTACATCAAGATTATATTTGTGTGGTTTTTTTTTTTTGGGGGGGGGGTGGTATTCCATTCTATAACTGGTTATAGCTATATGTTTTTATCTCTATTTGTATTATTTCAAGAGTTAGGACTATAGAATAGCCGTGTCTAATATGGCAAATACTTTAAGTAAAACTGTAACACAAATTTTTGTGTTCATTTATTTGGTCTCTTCTCTTGGATGAATTCTATTTATTATTCATTAAAAATAACTTAAAACATTATTATTGCAGGTGGAACAAAATCCATTTTTAGGGTTTGGCGCTATAGCTATTGCTGTATTGTGCTCAGGATTTGCAGGTAAATCATAAAAGCATTTTACTGTTACCCAATTTTAAAAATATCAAGCTTTAAATAGGGATTTAGTTTATCTTGTTTTATTATAACATTTTATTTCCATTAAAGCTTACCTATAGTTTAGTTTATGTCAGCTATTTTTCCAATAAATGCATGGTAGTGTTTAACTCAGTTCAGACCTCAGTCTTTACTCGTACTTGCAGTTCTTTAAGAATATACTTGTTCTTGACCATTCTTAGTCCAGCCCAGTATTTGTTTTTCCCTCGTAACTTCAAGTTCTTCCTCTGCTTCAACAGGGAGAAAAAAGGGGTGGGGTAGAGGGTATCAGAACACTTAATACATAAAGTAACAGCCAAAAATGGAGGGACAAGAATCAAAATCACTAACATCAAATAAAGAAATCTGGAATTGTGTAGAGACAGCCATTCTGCACTCAATCAAGAGACAGTATATGAATGTGTAACATAAGAAATAAAATGTGTTTTAGAGATAGTTCTTTCTGGTAAAGAGTATATTAGTTATAGCTATATGACTTTACCTCTATTTGTGTTATTTCAAGAGTTTGGACTCTGCTTTTACTTTTGACTAGGAAAGTAGGCTGGATATGGAAGTGAAATATTGATTATAAAAAAAGATGTTTGATGAGAGGGGAATATCTAAATTTGAGAACATACCTAATGATAGCATCATGCTAAATTTTTATTCTTAGTAATGAGCAAATTAGAAACAAAATTGTGTTACCCCCCCCCCCCAAATAATATACTATTTGATTTTTTAGCATTACTTTTAACAATTAAATGTTTGTGTCCAACATTCTAGTTAGTTCAATTTCTTAAACAGTTGAAGAAATGGTGAGTGGCTTACTATCCCTCTATACTGGAATAACTGAGCACTCACTAGTTAAGTGGTTTTCCCAGATAGGAAATTCATAGGTGGAAATTATGTTTTTCCCCATTTTCTGGCTCTTCCCAATATGTTTGTCAAAATCAATCTTGTTTTTCATTAGAATTTTTAGTGGATTAGTACTTCAGTGGCGATTTCTAAATCTCCAATTCACATGGTATTTATAATTAAAATCTTCAATATCTTTGTTAAACGTGTTCATTTCAAGAGTAAAACTTACAATACTGATTGGGGGTGGATGGGGAGGTATCATGCGCTCTTTTAGAGTATCTGAAAAAAGCTGTGGTCGTCCCAAACACAGAAAAATGCAGAGTTCTTGGTCCTTCTGACATTGTGTATGAACGTGGCTTGGGGAGCCTTGCTTTAAAGGCAAATGGCTCCACTCAGCAAGTTCTATTAAAATTTCATTTTGGTTGTGTTACTTACTCTGAAAAAATCCCAAGTGGTGATTATACAGGTTACTTTGCAAAGCTGGGAATATTCACTAATAGGCAGATTTTATAAGGATGTGATTACGATATTGACTCTAATAGTATAGTTTTCCAGCTGACCAAAGCAAGTCTTTTTATTAGCATTAATAGTTTTGTGATGTATCTTACTGCTATAATAATGGCAGAACTGTTCTTAACAGTAATTTAGAGTCCTGTGAAATGCGAGTTAGGAAGTTCTTTTTAAGTTAATTTCTAATAATATCTTTGTCTCATATTTGCATGTCTAATTTTCTTTTAGGAGTGTACTTTGAAAAAGTTTTAAAGAGTTCAGACACTTCCCTTTGGGTGAGAAACATTCAAATGTATCTATCAGGGATTGTTGTGACATTAGTTGGCGTCTACTTGTCAGATGGAGCTGAAATTAAAGAAAAAGGATTTTTCTATGGTTACACATATTATGTCTGGTTTGTCATCTGTAAGTATCCAGGAATCAAAGGTTCTGGGTAGACCCTTAAAAAAAAAAAAAAGAGTCAGATGTCTATTTGAAGCGTTTATAGCATTTTAAAGTTGTTCCTTTATATTGTGAACACTAGTTTGAAAATGTAATTTTGGTTTTATTGACTTAATTTTGTGGCATAGCTGTCCCAAAGCAATCTTGCTTTCTTAATCAGAATTGTCTAATGTGTTAGCAATAAATGTGTACAAGTTAGTAGTGGACCACATAGCCCTTCGGGCATCTGAAAAACAGTTTTGTAGGCACTATTGCTGAATTTTAATGTAACTCTCACAGGTGGCTGCTTCTAAGGAAAATAGTATGGCACCTTTGAGGATGAAAATTTCCTTACCACATAGAAGGTTTCATTTATTAGCATGTTAACATGTTCTTTCTTTCTATATACAAGTTCTCGCAAGTGTTGGCGGCCTCTACACTTCTGTTGTGGTCAAGTACACAGACAACATCATGAAAGGCTTTTCTGCAGCAGCGGCCATTGTTCTTTCTACCATTGCTTCAGTGCTGCTGTTTGGGTTACAGATAAGTATGTCTTAGTTCGTATTTCCAAGTTTTTAACATGGAAAAGCCTCTCATTTCCTTGATTTGTCTTTTAAATGTGGCATGGTCATGGTGTTTTACAGAAATTCCTAGTTTCGTTATAATTTATTCTACAAGTGCTGCAGTTCATAGTTGTGTGGAATATGGGTCAGCAGTACTTAGGTGTTAGTTTTTAAATAGTTCTAGAGCTTAAGCTGAGGGGTGCTCATTCTGTATGAAAGTGAGGGGGCTACTGTTAAGCTTTTTTTTTACAGGCAAGACCTCCCAATTCCCCAGATGTTAGATAAGACAACGTAAGTGCTCCAGGGAGAATATACTATGATGAGATACATGAGGAAATAAGTATAAGGACTTTCGGAATTTATTACTTTCAAAGCAGTAGAATTAGAATAAGCAAGGCTTTTTGAGTAAAGAACAGACAGATTCTTTCATTTCCCCCTTAGTTTGTACCTTCCTAATTGTTTTGGACTTGGGTGCAAACTGGTTTTGAAATTACAATTCAAACCTAAATGTTCTATTCTCTTTTATAAAGATATCTTTGTTTCATTTAATATGTAACTGATATAAAATTCATTACTATAGGACTATACTAGTCCTCTTAATACAGTTGTCCCTAGCCCACACCCAGCATTAAGTTGGGTTTTCTTATTTAAGCATTGATGCTGACTTAACATTTAAGGGGGTTTTATGATGTAATAATAATTTTATTTAATAATATGAGGAAAATTTGTCAAATATCAACACTGAAAAGAAACATGTTTATATTTCATTTAAAAATTGACTCCTGTTATAAATGCAAGTAGAGGAATACCAACCTTGTAGACATCTTAGAAAACTATTTTATAGTAATAGAGGCCTGGTGCATGAAATTGGTGGACTGGGTGGTGGTGGGGAGGAGAGAGTCCCTTAGCCTGGCCTTTGCCCTCCATAGTCCAGGAGCCCTGTGATTGATCGTTGATCGCCCCAAAGAGGTAGGCCCTGCCCATCTGGCCAGGGCCCTTTGATTGATTGCCCCAAAGAGAGAGGTCCACCAACCCGGCTGGAGCTCCATAATGGATCACCACTGCAGAGATTGTGCCCCGCAGAGGGAGGCCCCAACTACCTGCCGAAGCCTGCCAGTTGGTGGCCTGGGCCTCTCTCTTTGGGGTGATCATGGAGCTCCCCGATTGATTGTTCCGGTGGCCTGGGCCTCCTTTTGCAGGGTGTTTGTGGGGCAATGGCCAGGCCCCAACCAATCACATTGCACCTGCCTTGGCTGGCCTGGTGTCATAGGGTGGTGTTCTGCTGTTCAGTTGTTCGGTAGATTTGCATATTATGCTTTTATTGTTATTGATGGCTCAAATTTTGCCTGTGCCATTTATTAACTGTACAACCTTGGGGAAATTATTTACCTGTGTCTCAGTTTCTTCATATGTAAAACGGGAATGGTAATAGCACCTACCTCCTAGGGTTGTTTCAGGGAAAGTTCTTAGAATAGTGCCTGTCACGTAGTAAGTATTCTGTATAAGGCCAACCATTTAAGTGTCAGGTATAGGCCCTCCTTTAGATATTTTTCTTACCTGATTTGGGTGAACTTTTAATTGAAGTTCTGATCCATCCTTATGCTCAACAAATCCTTATGACTTTGCTTCTAAATAATACAGTGGGGCCTTGACTTACGAGTTTAATTAGTTCCGAGACTGAGCTCGTTAAGGAGCTCGTTAACTCAAATTACTCTATCAACTCAATGCAAAAGATTGGCCGAGAGACAGCTGGTATCTCAAAAAACTCATTAGTTGGGACACTTGTAAATCAAGGCCCCACTGTACTTGGGAACAGTATAAAATGGCTTTGGTCAATGTTCTGTGTTAATGATGGTCAAGGAAATTAGACTGTCTTAGCAATCTTCCAGTTTCTTATTTACTAGAGGCCCAGTGCATGGATTCGTGCACCGGTGGGACCCCTTGGCCTGGCCTGCTGGCATCAGGCTGAAACCAGCTCTCCAACATCCCCCGAGGAGTCCTGGCAGGCCAGGCTGAGGAACCCCACCGGTGTAGGATTGGGGCCGGCCGGGGGGTGGGGGAACTGAGGGAGGGCTCCAGGGCATGTCCAGCAGTTCTTGTCCAGTCCTGATTGGCCGGACCCCAGCAGCAAGCTAACCTACTGGTCGGAGCATCTGCCCTCTAGTGGTCAGTGCGCATCATAGAGACTGGTCAAACGGTTGGACACGTAGCATATTAGGCTTTTATTATATAGGATTTTCATTCCCCTTTTTTGAAGGTAAAGCTAATCTTTTCTGGTTAGGGTTGAACTAAAATCATAGCTTGATGGCATTTCTTGACATGCCATTTTGTAAGCTGTTAAGATTGTACTCTATATAGAATGGAGTATACAGTTTTGACATAGCATTTATTTATAAAGTGACTACTGGTCAAGTTTAGACAAGTTGTAATTCAGTGGTGTCCTGATTTTTAGGATTAAGATGATAAAAAAAAAAACAAGGTTAGCAGAAAATGGAATTTTACTTAGTAAATCACCACTTCTCCTATTTAGAAATCTTCAGTAGATTTAATTATTGGTTACTTAACTACCTTGGCTCTAAATTTGCACAGGTTTCTAGTATCATGAAAAGCACACTCCACTGCTCTTTATTTCAGTCAGTGTAGAGGGAAGTTAGTATGTTCTTTGTCAATGGTTCAGGATAGGCATACTTGTATTCTGAAAAGTGTATGTATACTGTCACTCCGTTCGTTGGTCTTTCTAAACCTTATAATCATAGAAACAGATTTACGTATTTTCCATATTTACATTCCATTTTAAAATTGACTCTTGTCATAAATGCAAATAGAGGAATGGTCTGAACCCATAATTGAAAATCTTTAAAATTCTAAACCAATCATTTGTTATATTAGTTTTACAGACACAATACAAATTAAGCTTATTTTGTTTCCTTTTCAGCACTCACCTTTGCTCTGGGTACTCTTCTCGTATGTATTTCTATTTATTTCTATGGATTACCCAGACAAGATACTACATCCATCCAACAAGGAGAAACAGCCTCAAAAGGAAGAGCCAGTGGTGTGTAATTTCAGCCTCAAAGGAGATTCCTACTAAGATTGAAACCATTTGCATTAAACTAGAGCCTTAAGTCAACCCCAGAAGGTAGCTTAAAGAATAACAAATTAACTATGTGGTATAAGAATTAAGAAGAAAGCTATCTTTAATGAATTGCTACCAAGATTTAATGTGACCTGTTTGGGGTCAATCCATTTTGTTTTAGAATGAATTTTTTTATTGTATATATAATGTATATAAAAATATGGAGATAGTACAGTTAAAAAATCATGTGAGGCTATAATATTCAAATAATAAGGTTTGGGACAATGTTAAAGGTTAAAGTGCCAAAGCCATTTCTGTACTAACTGTTGTCTTGTTCAGGTACCAGGGGAGAAGGATGGCCCCTCCTTGTTCCCCAATTCATGTAGAGTATTTTGTTCCAGCAGCAGTAACGACCTAACTCTTTTCTTAAAAGGGAGACAAAAACAAGACAGGCTAGTCAGAAACAAACTGAATGTGGAACTTCTCAAACTGAATATTTCATAACTCAAGACAATGATTTCTGGGTGGTGACTGAATACTCCTGTAAGTGCTGTATTTGTGCCATTTATTGTATGGATTCATATTTCTTTGCTGTTAGATGATATACTTTTCTCCAAAAAATATTTCTACTGTCTTTTGTACTTTTTTTTATAAAATATGTTTAGCTGTGGGGCTCTCAATAATTTATGAAATTGTTTTTTAAAAAAATTTTTATATGAATAGGGAAATTCAGCAATAAACTTTATATGAAATCTGTTTGATCACTTTTTGTATTATAGCTATACCATTAAGGTAATGCAAAAACATAAACCCCAAACATTACATTTAAAATTTTCTCTATGTTGAAATTGTATTAGTGTTCTTTGGTTGCGAATAGTAGCCAACTATGACTAAAGATGGTATACCATACTTGCTAATATAAAACTATATTCATTCAACTAAGAAGTTTGGTTCATGCTAATTTTCCCCTCTGGTTCGTAAAAATTAGATAGTCACTGATACTGATACTACAGAAGACTTCTCGTAGCAACATTTAAAATAAATTACAGCAGTCCCAAATGGAAATGCTGGCAGCCATACTGATCAAACAGATCACATGTTAACCTAAACAATCACACAAAACATACTTTACCAATATGCAGATACGTGAAGTAAACGGTTTATGTACAAGTAATTTCTTGTTATTCAATGTATCCAGTTCCCGAGTTCACGCAGTAAGTTACCTGTATACGTATCAACAAAAAGATAAACACGAGATCTGTCCTCTGGGTGTTATCAGCTATATTGGCAAAAGGGTGTAATACTAGTCTCTCTAAATTTTTTCAGACTAGTCATAATTATAACAAATTTGATGTAAACATTAGGTAATCTCAGTTAGTTATAAGAACAGTTTCTGGCCCTAGCTGGTTTTTCTCAGTGGATAGAGCATCGGCCTGCAGACTGAAGGGTCCCAGGTTCGATTCCAGTCAAGGGCAGGTACCTTGGTTGTGGGCACATCCTGAGTAGGAGGTGTGCAGGAGGCAGCTGATGGATGTTTCTCTCCCATCAATGTTTCCGACTCTATCCCTCTCCCTTCCTCTCTGTAAAAAGTCAAATATATATATATATATATATATATATATATATATATATATATATATAAAAAGAATAGTTTCTGGAGGAATGACATTGTGAGAAACCTCAAAGTAGAATTTAAACTCTAACCCTTTATTCCTGTTAGACCACAATGCATTGAAAAGATTTAAATGAATTTTATAAAAGTCTAATACTTAATGAACATAAGATTTCTTTTTAAGGATTAAGATTTAATCAGATGATAAATCACTTATAGACTTAATATATAGATTCTGACACAGAATAATAAAATTCTAAACAGCAAGGCATATAAGAATAGATAACTAGAATTAATTAGTATTTAAAAAGCCATTTTCATTGGAAATTACATCCTACATACAGGTGTTATTCCAAGAAGTTTCATCCCATTGGCAAGGACAGAACGGACAGCTCTGAAAAGATGAAGTCTGGCCTGCAAAATAAATCAAAGAATGATTAAATGTTCAATAATAGGCTAATTATAAAATGAATAAGAATGTTTTTAAGAATAAATTTAACTTTCTTCTAAGTACAAACAATATCTGAAAAGTTCCCTGGGGTTTGCTGTAGGCAAGGGAATACAAATTCCTAGAATCCCTAACAGTAACACTGGTACCCAAGGGTTGGGGAGTGAGTGACAGTATCATCATACAGCACAGATTCAAAAAGGGAACCAATCTCTAACACTTTATGTAGGAAAATCGACTTCATAGTTTAGTATGTTGGAAAGTAGATAAATGTTGATTGTTACAACCAAATTCTAATAAGTACACTGCTGTAGTTGAACAATTGGATACTATTTTAGAAACATTTGCAAGACTGACTCAGTAATATTAGTCTGGGGAAGCTAGAGATTATACACAAAACACTCAGTGTAACATACCCCAGCCACTTCAGGAGGACTCTGTTTTATGGGCAGTGTTCTGTGTGCCACAGCTGCAAGGTGACTGAAAAGAGAAATCCTGATCAGGACCAGTAGTAATTTCCTGTTGTAACATATAAGTCTGATATCTAATCTTACTTCCTCAATTTAAAGATTAAAAAAAAAAATCAAAGCCTATATACAACCATTAAAATGTATCAAAAATTGAAGGTCCTGGCTGGGTAGTTTAGTTGGTTAGAGCATCATCCCGAGATGCCAAGGTTTTGGGAAACAAGCAACCAATGAATGCATAAATACACTGAATGGCCAGATTATTATGACCACCCCATCAGTACTTCGTTGGGCCACCTTTTGCCTTCAATACTGCGGCGATTCTTCTTGGCATTGACTCCACGAGATGTTGAAAGGTGATGTGAGGAATCTGACACCATGCCTGATGGATAGCACTGTCCACTTCTGTGAGATTTGACGGTTGTGGAACCAGCTGCCTGATGGCTCTTTTAACTTCATCCCACAAGTGCTCAATTGGATTGAGATCTGGTGATTGTAGGGGCCACCTAAGCAAGGTAAAGTCTCCGTCATGTTCTTGAAACCACTCCTGCATAATACGAGCACCGTGGCATGGCGCATTGTCTTGTTGCAAGAAGCCATCTCCATTGGGATACACCATCAACATGATAGGATGAACTTGATCAGCAACGATACTTAGGTATGTTGTGCTATTCAGACGTTGTTCCACACGAATTAAAGGGCCCAAATCATGCCAGGAAAACATGCCCCAAACCATAACACTGCTCCCACCAGCTTGAAGGGTTGTACTCATGCATGTGGGATGCAACTGCATGATTCATCGGACCACATGACTTTTTTCCAATGCTCGACTGTCCAATCCTTGTGTTCCTGTGCGAATTGGAGATGTTTTATCTTGGTAACTGCAGACAGCAAAGGTGTTCGAACAGGCCTTCGGCTTCCATATCCCATACGATGCAGTGTACACCTAACTTGCCTACAAACATCAGGTGGTCATAATAACCTGGCCACTCAGTGTAAGTGTAACAACAAATCCATCTCTCCTCTCACCCTCCCTCCCTCCCTCTCTCTCTGAAAAAAGATGATGGTTTCATTATTAGTTTTATAAGTATAGGAGACCCCTTTCTAATGAGCTTTTCCTCAATAGGCTTCCTTATGGTCTGGCCTTTCCCCCTCTGTATGGTGAAGAGGTCAGGTAGAGACTCGTTATGAGTGCACGCTGCACACATACTGGCCACTCATCTTTAAAACATTTTTTCTATTTAGGTAAGGCAGCAATTACAGCAGTGTACCGGAGAAATGATGCTTATGACATTTGTTTCAATGATTAAGTGGCATTTAATAAGACTTTCTGGCTTCTTCATTTCTATATGCCTAAGTGGATTTTAAAGGAAAAAATTATTTAAATCTAGAGAAGACAAAATAAAAAGCATAATTAAGAGAACAGTCCCAATAAATCTTTGGTTTCAATAAGTCTTGAGTAAAAGCAAATATTTCTTAAATAGCTTTATGGGGAGACAGTTATCACTCAGAAGACAGAATCAAATAGTCAAGTTTCTAAAATGGCTACCATGAAATGCCTATCATAGAGTGTCACTGACTTGCTTCTCAATTCACTCTTGCCCTCTAGCTGATATTTCTATGCCTCTGCTTAAAGCCTTTTTGTGGACCCTGCTGCCCTGAAAATAAGATGAAATGCCTTAGTACATGGCAGAAATGCTTCATCTGACCCCGCCCAGGACTATGCTGATCGTTCCTTTAATGATCATGTTCTTGCTTAATTCTGGGCTTTCTCTTCCTCCTCTGCCACCTTGCTTCTCCTAGTTAATATCTACTCCTTTCCTCTGAAAAGCCCTCTCTGATCCCTCAAGGCTGGGCTGAGTGCCCTGACATTTTCTCTCACATCCACTCTAGCCTAACACATATGCACTGTTCTGTAACCTCCTATGAGGCTGCTGTTTCCTGTTCACTTGACTTAGTGAATAGATGAACACTGATTGCTAATTTGCAAAGATGAAGCAAGAATTCCTGTAACTTAAAGAGCATAATATTTTTAGGCCAAAGGATTTATTTATAGGAACACTTCAGATGAAGGAAAGGTCCTTTGTCAGATCAGGCCTCAGCTGTCTGGTTACACCTGAAAATAGCAAGATTATGAAAGTACCTTAGAGTTAGAAGATAGCTGACAATGTGCCTGGGTTGAAGGTCTTGAGATGATCTATAAAGCACTTCGTCAAACCTAAAAGAAAGATGTCAGGAGCAACTGTCAGGGGAAGACTGTGCACATGTTACACTACGCTAAGCTGTTAAGACAGATGTAAGGTTGACTTGACATCACTAAGGGTAGGAGGTATATGAAAAAAGACCTGTGTACAGTTGAAGGTAAGGGCACATTTTTCTCTCACAAATTTCTAGATGGCAGGCACTTTCTAAATCATCTTTTCCTTAGGCCTACTTCAGCATAAGGACTCAAACCATGGCTGTTAAACTGAATGTAAAAGCTGCTTAGTGATGTTTATGGACAAGCAAACAGTGTCTAGCCTCAATGCCAAGAAATCCAAGTTGGCTCATTTTTCCTCATAAACTAGGTCCTTTTGATCCCAGGAAAGAATCACTGACCGCTGTGTGGCAATCAGACAGAACTGCCGTGTTAACCGTCCGCATCCCTGCTGGAGCCTGAGCTCTCAAGGCTGGCTTCCCCAGTGATGCTGCAGAGAGCTCAAAGGTGCAGTCTCCTGCCCAGATGAGGGCATCAGACAGATGCATATTTGAAACTGTGACTTGAAACCAAGAGGCAAATGAAACCAAGAGGCTGTGTAAAGGCAAGGATTTTCCTTTACTTATCAGAGAGGGTGAGAAGATGATCTTTTAAAAAATTACAGTTATGCTTTTACCAGGGTTCACATTCTCATACTACCTAAAGGGTGGTAGGCGCTTAGGCTAATTCAGTGGTGGTAATATTTTTAAAACCTAATGACTATTCATTCATATGCCCTCTGTATACCCTTAAAGGGCAATCACTTTTTAGTCTACCCTGAGGAAAATGTTGTCTAGAGGCAGGAGCTAGCTACTAGCCTGTTCCCTCCAGCGGTTAGCAAACCATCAACAATCATTTTGTAACCAGAACCCACAGGTCAGGCCCTCTGCTTATCTCTGCAAGTTAGGTCCTGTTTTCCCCTAACAAAACTGTATTAACCCACCCATTCCCTTGTAGCGATAGGCTGCTTAATGTTTAAACTGTGGGGCTTAGCAAGACTGACCAGTACCTGGATTAATAATTTATGACCTACTGGTCAAACAACATTTCAGGAAAACCACAGATAACATCTTAATTCAATGTTTCTGCTTCTTCAGAGAAAGGAATGGTCACAGAGCATTAATTTACAAGCTGACTTTGCAGAAAATGATGGAGACTCAATACCACCCATGACCCATGTGCCCTCTGACAGCATCTTAGAATCTACTCCTTGAGACCTTATCAAGAGACCAAAGACCATGGGTATTTACCCTAACACCCCTCTCCCAACTTAAAAATCCTTAACCTCGTCCA
Organism: Myotis nattereri; assembly: GCF_964212035.1. Classification (NCBI taxonomy): domain Eukaryota; kingdom Metazoa; phylum Chordata; class Mammalia; order Chiroptera; family Vespertilionidae; genus Myotis; species Myotis nattereri. Next base: position 46,414,727 of record NC_138081.1, read on the forward strand.
GCGGTAAAATGGATTTGAGGTACTATTAGGGCTCATACATCTTGGTTGGCTCCTCAATCAATAAATTCCAAATGCTGAGGTTTTGAGTTTTGGCCTTTCGAAGCATCGGGCATAGGAACCTGGGTTCAGAACAATTTCACTAAGCAGAAGCTGACTCAATAATACTCAAAAACCATACCTGAGAAGATGCTGGAGAATTGAAACAGACTGCGGCTCTTGTAAACAAGCAGTGTTGTAGTCATTGAGATAACCACATCCAAAAGTCTCTTCCAAACTAATCAAAAGTTTGAAACAACAAAGGATTAGACAAGTCATCGAAGGACACATAATTGTAAGTGATGAACACCATGTCATAATACAGTCTTGCTCTCCTTAATATATAGTCATGCCGCATAATGCTGGCCAACCATGGACGGAGTATAGGATGGTGCTCCCATAAGATTATAATGGAGCTGAAAAATTCCTATCACTTTGTGATATTGTAGCTGTCATAACACTGGAGTACAATGCACTATACAAATACTTACCATTGCGTGACAATTGCCTACAGTGTCCAGTACAGTAACATGCTGTACAGATTTGTAGCCTATGAACTGTAGGAAAACAGTATCTATTACCCCAAAATATGTCTATTTGGCATAAGGATTATTTAGGCTGGTTAATTTTAAGAGATAGAAGATACAATAGGGGTGAAGCTCTGAAAATCAAGTAGAATTTACACTTTGTAAAAGACATTTATATTTGTAAGAGAATCTCCATTTGTAAGGGTGTCTCCCTGTGGTACCCTGAAGATGAAGATGACCTTATTTCTAGAAACTCTTATCAATGCAGAAGACCAGGAATTAAATCTGCGTAACAATCTCACCCTTGTTTTTTACTGTGCTCTTCCTGGTAACCTTCCATAACTGACCACCCTCACCCCCAACATCTCCTTTTGTCTTCAACTGAAGATGGTATTTTAAGTTGGTGGCTCCAGGCATTTTGGCGAGTAACTCAGTTTTCCTGGGTCTCTTCCATGTACACTGGAAGAGTACACATTATTAAACTTTGGTTTTTCTCCTGCTAATCTTTTTTTAATATATATTTTATTGATTTTTTTACAGAGAGGAAGGGAGAGGGATAGAGTTAGAAACATTGATGAGAGAGAAACATCGATCAGCTGCCTCCTGCACACCCCCCACTGGGGATGTGCCCGCAACCCAGGTACATGCCCTTGACTAGAATCGAATCTGGGACTCTTTAGTCCGCAGGCCGATGCTCTATCCACTGAGCCAAACCAGTTAGGGTTAATCTGTCTTTTATTATAGGAATATTTCAGACAGGAACCCAGAAGGAAGGGTACAGGGAAATCATTTTTGCTCCCCTACCGAGCAATAGGTGTGTGTAGCAGGCTATACCATCTAGATTTATGAAAATGCACTCTATGATGTGTGCACAATCATGAAATCACCCAAGAACGCATTTCTCAGTCATGCTCCACTTAGTGACAGGGCCTGTCTTTAAAGGTAAGTTCAACCTGATGCTTCAATATTTCTTTAAAAAATATTTTTTAATTTTTTTTAGCGTAAGAAGAGGAGAGGGATAAACAAGATAGAGAGAGAGAGAGAGAGAGAGAGAGAGAGAGAGAGAGAGAGAGAGAAAGAGAGAGATTGATCAGCTGCCTCCCGCATGCACACCAACCATGCATCAAACTCACAACCTGCGCCACATGCCCTGACGGAACTGACCTCGCCACTGTTTGGTGTATGAGATGAGGCTCCAACAGAGCCACACCAGCCAGGGCTTGATGCCTCAATTTTTCCTAAATCTGTATTGTTATCTGAAAACGGAGTATATTCTTTTGGTAGGTTTATTGTGAATACTAAATTAAGTAATATGCATAAAAGCATTTCCTACATAGGTGCTCAATAAATATTTTAAAAACCCCACAAAAAAACCAACGTAACAGGTAGGCAGTCCACTGTACTTTAATTAGTTTTGAATATGAGATATCAGAGAAGCCTGGAAAATAGGGCCCTTGGTCTTAGGACTGCAGCAGTCAAACCCCACCCTGGGAAGGGCAGAGTGGCCCACTGTTTCCCTGCAGCCTCTTCTCACCTGTGGAGGCGGGCGTGCGTGTACTGCAGGAAGACACCTGTGTCCCCACGACTCTGGAACACACGGTCCCAGCTGAACTGATAGTCAGATAAGAGTGAACCTCTGAAGTCCTAAAATGACAGAGGAATCTCAGTGCTGGGATCCGTTCTACTACCACACAAAAGGGTCTCTCTCAGGAAGCAGTCTAACAGACCTGAATAATGAGTGCTGCCAGCCCGACCCTCTCTGCAGTCTCCTGCGGGTTCTCCAGTTCTTTGGTGGCTGAAACAGAAAAAGGTGGTATTGTTAACCTGCATGAACCTACACAGAGTCAGGGACTGAAGTGGAGACAAAATCTGACAAAAACGGATGCTGGCAGTATCAAGAACAAACAGGTTTATAGTGGGCAATTTACTTTTCTAATTTGGGTTAATTTACCTTTGATAATGATAATTCCCCTGCCTTCATTAAAAGAGAAAATACTCAAATTTATTTTTTTAATAAATAGCCCTTATAAGAAAATATCCTTCTAAGGCAATAGATATAGCTGGCACTTATTTTTTCAAGGGTGAAGGTTAAACAAAGCCATGAAAAGAGGCCATGGTAATATCAACTCAGATTACTGAACTGAACAATACTTGAGCAGCCAAGTCTGAAAATTCTGGCACCTTTAATTAGTGAAAGCTATTTTTTAACAAGGTTAGTGAAAATTCAATGGAGGAACGGTCATAATAAATCACACTGCACGAAAGTCCAGCAAAATATGCAAGTGGCATATAGAGTAAATCCTTTTTTACAGCTGCACAGCATTCCATGGTATAAATGTACCACAGCTTTTTTATCCACTCATCTACTGATGGGCACTTGGGCTGTTTCTAGATCTTAGCTATTATAAATTGCGGTGCTATAAACATGGGATGCAAATGTTCTTTCTGATTGGTGTTTCGGGTTTCTTAGGATATATTCCTAGAAGTGAGATCACTGGGTCAAATGGCAGTTCCATATTTAATTTTTTAAGGGAACCCCATACGGTTTTTCATTTTGGCTGCACCAGTCTGCATTCCCACAAGCAGTATACTAGGGTTCCCTTTGTTTAACCTTCACCCTTGCCAGCACTTGTCATTTGTTGATGGTAGCTAGGGATAGGTGGATGGGTGGGATGAGATTAACCAAAGAACTTACATGCATATATACATAAACCATGGACACAGGTAATAGGGTGGTGAAGGCCTGGGGTGGGGGGTGGGAGCAGGCTAGAAGAGGTCAATGGGGGGAAAAGGAGACGTATGTAATACTTTCAACAATAAAGATTTTTTAAAAAAGGAAGGTAAGTTAGTAAAACAAAAAAAAGTGAATTCACTCTTAATAGAAGCCATGTTCTGTAGCATCCTTAATCGAATCTCATTTAAGACATCTTCCAGAAAAGTGACATCTCCTCTTCGAGTCCTCATTCCCTGTACCACTCCGAAGGGCACATGTTGGCACCTGAAATGGAGGGGCATTTAGTCAACTGAACACTGAGAAAGAGCTGGTTACCAAAGGAGAGAATAATACCCTTTAGAGAGTAGTCTGAACTTAACTCTCATAATGGGGTTTTACAAAATTAACAGATTGAAACATGATGTGATTTATTATATGCCACAAATGTTAAACACACAGCATTATTTTAGACAGATAATCACTAGCATAATTGCCTTTATGAAAAACAGGAAAGGGGGGTAAAGAATTCTGAAAATCAGCCCTAGCTGGTTTGGCTCAGTGGATAGAGCATTGGCCTGCAGACTGAAGGGTCCGGGTTTGATGCCAGCCAAGGGCACATGCCCAGATTGTGGGCTCGATCCCCAGTAGGGGGCGTGCAAAAGGCAGCCAATCAATGGTTCATTTTTATCATTGATGTTTTTCTCTCTCTACTTCCTCTCTGAAATCAATAAACATATATTAAAAAAAAGAATTTTGAAAATCAAGCCACTGAGAGCAGACATCTAATAAAAGCATTTATTAAATGTTTATATAAGCTACATATTAATACAGCCAGGCATAAATTAACACACATAAAAAATCCGCTTTCCCACACTAACACCTTGAAACTTAGAAGTGAAGTTTCAATGAAAATTTTTAAAAAATTGGCACATTTTTGGATTTGGCTGACCTAACAATGATTCTGGAGGCAGGTAATTAAGAACCATGTACACATTACCTTTTTGCCCAGTCATATCCCATGATCTGCAGCATTTGGAACACTTGCTGAAAATGCCTTTTTTGCCCTTTATCTGTCTTTGGAGAGAGAAAAGTATTTAAAATAAAAGAACAATGATAATCTACAGAAATATGTTGGACATGAATTAAATGAAAATATTTGAGTTCTGACAGACTACAGTCATTGTTAATTGATATGTTTTATTTATTTTTTAAAACTATATTTTATTGATTTTTTTACAGAGAGGAAGGGAGAGGGATAGAGAGTTAGAAACATTGATCAGCTGCCTCCTGCACACCCCCTACTGGGGATGTGCCCGCAACCAAGGTACATGCCCTTGACTGGAATCAAACCTGGGACCCTTTAGTCCGCAGGCCGATGCTCTATCCACTGAGCCAAACCAGTTAGGGCTAATTGACGAGATCGGGCGCATTCAGGGTGGTATGGCCGTAGACAGGGCTAATTGATATGTTTTAAATAAACACATAAAGAGGATTCCACCAGAAGACTGTCTTAGTGAGTGCACTAGATGAGAAGAAAGAAAGAGCTGCTATACTGTAAGGAGGAAATTCAAACTTTAATATTCTGAATCTTCTATTTAAATTCCTTCTCTCCCAGCTGTTATGATCTTTATCTCAAAGAAGAACAAAGCTAAGCTCTAAAAAGATATTTAATGGCAACGTTTCTTCTTAGGGGAAAGGAGGTTGCACATGGAAGTGAAAGGGAAGAAGAGACTAAAATACTCAGCAACAAATGGAACAGATACAAACAAGAGATTAGGTGGTTCTCAAGGGCATTCATGATGCTGAGTAAAAAAAGCCAATCTCAAAAGGTCACCCGCTGTGAATGCATTTATATAACATTTGTACAACGACAAAACTGCAGTGATGAAGAACAGAGAAGTGGTTGCCAAGGGCTAGGGTTGGGGAGAAGGTATGGTTGTCATGAAGGAGTTTGTTTTGTGATAGAACAGTTTTGTATCCTGAATGTGGTGATGGTTATGTGCATCTACATATGTGATAAAATTTCACAAAAACACACCACACAAAAACATTCAGGCCCTTATACCAGTGATGTAAAAATTGGCAAGATTTAATTAAGGCCTCTTCCAATGTCGCTTTCTTGGTATGGACATAGTATTATGGTTATGTAAGATACTATCTTTGGGGAAGGCTAGGTAGAGGGCATATGAAAACTATCCTATTTTAAAACTTCTTGTGAGTATTAATATATTTAAAATAGAAAATTATTTTTTAAAGTGTATGACAGTGACCTGTACATATTTATTTTATATAACCATTTTCCTGATTTAGATAATTTTGTTTTTACTACAAAACAATGTGAACTTTCAAATTTTTATGTGTTTTTTAAAACATCGTGGTTACCACCTTAACACACTTAGTACTGAATTCTTTCTATAGTTTGACAAAATTGTTTTTCCATAATTTTTCAACATGGCATACATTTTCAACCCAATTTCTATCTTTGCAGTTTTTGTGAGTAGGGATCATAACCTTTTGTTCTTTACTGTTGATTACTTACCACATAAATCATTGTATCAAAATTATATTTGTCCATTCGATCTATAGCGGCTGCAAGATCTCTGAAAAAATGGCCATAAGTTAAGAGTTACTAAGCACATCTGGGTAATAATTTGTTTTACCTATTTAATAGTAATGAAGCTTTTCTAGTTAAGAACTCCTGTTATCCCACAGGCTGGGGTATATTACCCATGCTTGTATAATCCCAATATCATATTTTGAGATACCAAATAATAAAAATAGCTTTGGGAAAAGCAATAATAAGTGTGCTGTGAAAAGATAAAAAAATAAATGAGTAAGTCTCTGGGACAAGTAGTAATAATAACTAAAATAGCTCTAGGGAGATTAGGTTAAAAATGGCGGCAGAGTGGGAGGATGCTGCATGGTCATGCTCCCAGGAACAAGCTGGAATTACAACTGAAATACGAGAAGGCTTCCTGAATAATCAACGGAAAACTCACAGGAGAGAACCCTGATACCCAAGGACCAAGGTGGAAGGTGGAGCCCGCATAGACACTGGTAGGAGGGGCAGAGACGTGACCCACAGAGGGGAACTGAAGTCCCAGAGAGATATCTCAGCTGGTGGTGGTGGTGGGGGGAGGTGCCACTGAGAATTCTGGGATCTAATCCCAGAGCTGGGCTCCCCAGCAGAGAGCACCAAACTGAGGAAGGTATCCACATAACATCAAGCTGTGAAAAGCAGTGGGGTGCTGTCTGCCAGGGAGTGGCAGCTGAAAGTTCAGGCACCCTCTTAAAGGGCCAAGGCACAAACATTCCCTGTGGAGCCACCCACCTTGTGCTCTGGCAGAGGGAAGGTGAAGTGGACTGGAGTTATGAGAGCAGAAGCCTGCACTGGGGACTCGGGGGACAGAGCTCAGAAGGCAGACACCCCAAGTCTCCTCGGCTCAGTCATTCCCTCACACAGCCACATAGACATCTGCCTTGCCTGGGGGGAAGGCAGTTGACACATCCTATTGGAAAACACCTTGCCCTGAGGCCGCTTATGAGATTAAAAGTAACAATTCGAAGGAGTAGCAGCTGCTTGTGTAGCCCACCCCCATCCAAGGAACAGCAGCCTCGTGATCACCACACCTTCTGTCTGAGGAACAGCAGCTGTGTGTGAAGCCTCCCCCCACCAGCCAGAGGAGCCACCACAACAGTGAACAGCACCCACCAGAGGAACTGCTACCAACTGAGGAGCAGCTGCTACCACAACTGCCTGAGGAGCAACCGCAGCCCGAGGAGCCACTGCCACCCAAGGAGCAGCCACAGAACGACTCAACATCTAGATATGGCAGTCCGATCAAACATGGGTAGACAAACAAACCCCCAAAGGAAAGAAAAGGAGGACTCGCCAGAAAAGTAGCTAAGTGATACAGAGGCTTGCATACAGAAAAAGAATTCAGATTAAAGGTCCTAGAGTGCATAAACCGGATGGAGGAAAAAATCAACAACTTATGCAAGAAGCAAGAAGAAACAGATGAAAAAAATAAATTATGTAAGAACCAAGAAGAAATGAAGAGTGATATAGCTGCAATAAAAAACACCATTGAAAGTTTCAACAGTAGAGTAGGAGAAGCAGGGGACTGAATTAGCGAATTAGAAGACAGGGAAACAAAACACACCCAAACTGAACAGCAATTGGAGAGAAAAATGAAAAGACAGGAGGAGAGCCTAAGGGAGCTATGGGACACCATGAAACGAAACAACATGAGAATAATAGGGGTCGCAGAACAACAGAAAGAGGAACAAGGGTTAGAAAACCTATTTGAAGAAATAATATCAGAAAACTTTCCAGAGGTGGGGAAGAAAAAAATCACACAAGCACAGAGTCCCAAACAAGGTGAACCTGAAAAGACCCACACCAAGACACATCATAATTACCATGGCAAATGTTCAGGACAAAGAGAGAATTTTTTTTTTTATTAAATCTTTATTGTTCAGATTATTACATTTGTTCCTCTTTTTTCCCCCATAACTCCCCTCCACCCAGTTCCCACCCCACCCTCTTCCCTCAATCCCCACCCACTGTCCTCATCCATAGGTGTAAGATTTTTGTCCAGTCTCTTCCCACATCCCCCACACCCCTTTCCCCGCCAAGAATAGTCAGTCCACTCCCTTTCTATGCCCCTGAATCTATTATAATCACCAGTTCATTCTGTTCATCAGATTATTCACTTGATTTTCAGATTCACTTGTTGATAAATGTGTATTTGTTGTTCAAAATTTGTATCTTTACCTTTTTCTTCTTCTTCCTCTTCTTAAAGAATACCTTTCAGCATTTCATATAATACTGGTTTGGTGGTGATGAACTCCTTTAGCTTTTTCTTATCTGTGAAGCTCTTTATCTGACCTTCAATTCTGAATGATAGCTTTGCTGGATAAAGTCATCTTGGTTGTAGGTTCTTGGCATTCATCACTTTGAGTATTTCTTGCCACTCCCTTCTGGCCTGCAAAGTTTCTGTTGAGAAATCAGCTGATAGTCGTATGGGTACTCCCTTATAGGTAACTGACTTTCTTTCTCTTGCTGCTTTTAAGATTCTCTCTTTGTCTTTTGCTCTTGGCATTTTAATTATGATGTGTCTTGGTGTGGTCCTCTTTGGATTCCTTTTGTTTTGAGTTCTCTGCGCTTCCTGGACTTGGAAGTCTATTTCTTTCACCAGATAGGGGAAGTTTTCTGTCATTATTTCTTCAAATAGGTTTTCAATATCTTACTCTCTCTATTCTTCTGGCACCCCTATAATTTGTTTGTTAGTGCACTTGAAGCTGTCCCAGAGGCTCCTTACACTATCTTCGTATTTCCGGATTCTTTTTTCATTTTGCTTTTCTGGTTGTTACTGCTTCTTCATATTTCAAATCGTTGACTTGATTCTTGCAATCCTCTAGTCTGCTGTTGGTAGTCTGTATAATATTCTTTATTTCAGTCAGTGTATGCCTAATTTCTAGTTGGTTCTTTATCACAACATCGAGGGTCTCATTAGATTTCTTATAGATCTCATTAAGTTTATCGGCAGTTTCTAGAAAATTATTGAAAGACCTTAAAAGTGTGGTTTTGAACTCTATATCCAGTAGTTTGCTTTCCTCCATTTCTGTCATTTGTGTCCTTTTTCTTTGTCTCCGCATTTTTTATGCTTCCCTGTGTTGATACAGTGGTTTTCTGTGCTAAGTGTCCTCTAGGGCCCAGTGGTTCAGCCTCCCCAATTACCTGAGGAGGACACTCTTGGTGCACCCCCTTGTGGTCTTTGTGCACAGTCTTGTTGTAGTTAAGCCTTGATTGTTGTAGGTATCACTGGGAGGAATTGGCCTCCAGGCCAATTGGCTGTGAGAATCAGCTGTGTCTGCAGTGGGAGAACTTCTGTGCTGGAGACACCCCTCTGGGGCAAGACTTGCTTCAATGGGGCTTTGTTGCTCACTGAGTCGGCCCCCTGAGTGTGTCCTTTATGTTTCCACGGAGTTGCAAACTGGATGGTCCCACTCTGACCTCTGGGCTTCCTGGCTCTTGGAAGGGTGCTAATCTAGCCTTTGCCTGAGGCTATCCAGCAAAAGCCTCCCTGCAGGCCTTGGGCGGGGCTAGCAGTTATGGCTGCTCTCAGTCTTGCCTTCAGAGGCTTTGCTTCTCAATGTCCCGGTAATCACTGCAAGGCCCTCTGAGAGAAAGCTGCCATCGAGTTCCGAACGCTGTCAGACAGTCCCACCTCTCCTGTATGAGTCTGGGTCCCTAGAGACTCGCCCGGAACTGGAGCTCAGAGCCTGAGACTCCCTCCCGATTGAAAACGACAACTGCGCCCTCAGCCACCAGCCCGCTCTGCACGCACCTCCGCACCTTAGTATTTAACTTCTGCACTGCGCCTCCTCTGAGTCTCGGTATGCATTTCTCTTTCCTTCTAGTTGTAGCATTTCCACTCAGCCAGCCTTCCTGTGGTTCTGGGTGATGTCCGTTCCGTCTTTTAGTTGTATTTCTGAAGTGGTTGTGCAAGGAAGCAATCTCTGGTGTTTACTTATGCCGCCATCTTGGTTTCTCCTAAAGAATATTATACAGACTCCCAACAGCAGACTAAAGGATCGCAAGAATCAAGTCAAAGATGTGAAATACAAAGAAGCAAAAAACACACAACCGGAAAAGCAAAATGAAAAAATCCAAAAATACGACGATTGTGTAAGGAGTCTCTGGGCAGCTTCAAGTGTACCAATGTCCAAATTACAGGGGTGCCAGAGAAAGAGAGAGAGCAAGATATTGAAAACCCATTAAAAGAAATAATGACAGAAAACTTCCCCTACCTGGTGAAAGAAATAGACTTACAAGTCCAGGAAGCGCAGAGAACCCCAAACAAAAGGAACCCAAAGAGCACCACACCAAGACACATCATAATTAAAATGCCAACAGCAAAAGACAAAGAGAGAATCTTAAAAGCAGCAAGAGAAAAAACGTTAGTTACCTACAAGGGAGTACCCATATGACTGTCAGCTGATGTCTCAACAGAAACTATGCAGGTCAGAAGGAAGTGGCAAGAAATATTCAAAGTGATGAATAGCAAGAACCTACAACTAAGATTACTCTACCCAGCAAAGCTATCATTCAGAAGTGAAGGTCCAAAAAAGAGCTTCACAGATAAGAAAAAGATAAAGGAGTTCATCACTACCAAACCAGTATTATATGAAATGCTGAAAGGTATTCTTTAAGAAGAGGAAGAAGAAGAAAAAGGTAAAGATACAAATTTTGAACAACAAATACACATTTATCAACAAGTGAATCTAAAAATCAAGTGAATAATCTGATGAACAGAATGAACTGGTCATTATAATAGAATCAGGGGCATAGAAAGGGAGTAGACTGACAATTCTTGAGGGGAAAGAGGTGTGGGAAGAGACTGGACAAAAATCTTACACCTATGGATGAGGACAGTGGGAGGGGTAAGGGAAGAGGGTGGGGTGGGAACTAGGTGGAGGAGAGCTATTGGGGGAAAAAAGAGGAACAAATGTAATAATCTGAACAATAAAGATTTAATTAAATTTTAAAAAAAGAAATAACTAGTTTGCTTTACTTTAATTTTCAATGTCACTTCTGGGAGTAGATACATGAGGAGAAGTTAGTGATTTACATTTGGTACTTTTAATTCTGTAAGTTCAAAAACAATAAATGTTTAATAAAATAAAATCTCAAGAAATGTCAAAAGAAGTATAAGTGTCTTCACACATGTTTTAGAAAAAGTTAAAAATAAATGAGATTTAAAGTAAAAAATAAATTAATAAATAAATAAATAAATAAATAAATAAATAAATAAATAAGATAGCTCTAGGCAAGTGTCTGTAGGTAAGTATTTCAGGATCTTTTAATTATAAAAATAAAAAACCTATTGTAAAGAATCACCTAATTGTCACCTATTTGCAATACACTCTGTTAAAGAACATATTGAAAAATAGTTGATGTAGTATCTAAATAGATAAATTCTAGCTACTCCTCTATTAGTATGGTCAAGGAGTTTCAGTCTTGGATCAGTCATAAGTAATATTTTCTAAAGCATTTTAAAAGATTATAACGTATTTTAATAAAAGTTCTATTTAACTCTTTCATCTCTGATTAACTAGAAAAGACCCAGTTTACATGTTATATAAAATAATAAAAAATAAACCATAAACTATGAAATTTCAAGTCAAGATGATAAAAATGTTGAAATTAAAGTGATTTTTGATAATATATGATACTGGGGGAGGATTTAAAAAGTCCCTAGATCTTTTGAAATGTTAGGATTATCAAAATATCATTAGTACTCACCTCATAATCTATAATAATAAAAGTGTAACATGCTAATTAGATCAGACAGCCGAACGACCTTCCGGACATCCTTCTGGATGAAGCCAGGGCTGTGAGGGCCGAGGCAAGCTGTAGTGACTGTGAGGGCTGAGTTCCTTGCATGAATTTCGTGCTTTGGGCCTCTAGTCCTATGTAATAAAAGCCTAATATGCAAATTGCCCCCTAGACTGGGAGTGCGATTAGGTGGCAGGGTCTGAGGCAGTGGCAGGCAGCTGGGGGAAGGGAGGCACCCCGGTTGGTAGCCGGCAGCCGCTAGGGACCCTACCCGTACATGAATTTTGTGCACTGGGCCTCTAGTCCCATTATAACACAAAACATGCACTCTCAATGGAGGCAAAAACTGGCTCTTTAGGGACAGTAAAATCTTATTCTTTTTATGTATAAAGCACATATTTGCATACAATACATATAGGTATATAGTACATCTGTGTTGTTAAAATTCATGAGAGTAGGCAAGTAGGAAAAATGGTTCCCGAGAGGGGTTATAATGAAAAAAAAAAAAAAAAAAAAAAAAGGTTGTGAGACACTGGTCTAGAGACGATTATTCCCAAAATGAAGTCACATTATATACCCCAATTATACTTTTTGGTTTGAGCAAAGGACAAAACAGATAAACCTTCTGATCCGTTGAAAGAATAAACGAGAGGAATATAAGAAAAAGTTGTAGGTTGAGTTTGTAGAACTTGAATTGAAAGCTAGAAGATATGCCAGGTCATTTAGTTCAGGCCTCTCATTTCACAATGTATGGAACCATGGCCCAGAGAGGGTAAGTGATGAGCCTAGTCCCAGAAGTTCAGGTATCCAGCCTCACCCTGTGCTCTTGTCAGTATTCTATACTTTTCTTTGTGTTATAACAAATCCTTTAACTCACACTTACACAGATGTATTCTATAAGGAACCCAATGAAAAGGCAGAAATAACTAAAGATAGAGTAAGGCAAAAAATCAAACACTTCAAACAAGTAGCAAAAAGAAAATCATTTTCCAAAGAAAAAAGAGAAAGTGTAAGTATTATGATAAATACAGTTGGCCCTCCACACCCACAGGTATCACAACTGTAAATAGGAAATTTTGGACAAAAAGGTTATGTTGTTGATACATGTGTACTGTGTAATCAGGACTGCTCTATGATGGTTGCAACTGTACTAAACATGTATAGACTTTTTTTTCCTTGCCATTATTCCCTAAACAATACAGTGTAACAACTACTTACATAGTACTAGAATTGTTAAGTACTCTAGAGATGATTTAAAGTACACGGGAGAATGTGCGTAGTTTATATGCAAATACTATACTTGAGCATCTATGGATTTTGGTATCTGTGGGGCATCCTGGAACCAACCCCCCATGGATACAAAGGGATGACTGTACACAGAAAAATCTAGACCTAATAATAACCACAAAAAGATACCAGATTCAGGGCAGTCACAGAGTCTTCATGTCATGGAACTTCCATTCTGAGTGGACACAATTCTTATAACCATTGCTCATGGGTTTCTTTTGTAATCTGTCCAGCAATAGTTAGCTGGCACAATAATGTTTTCTACTATTTATTTTTTGTATCTAGAAAAAGAAATGTACTTCTTAGATATATAAGTTCTTTTCATTTCTCACCCTCAACTGTATGGAACTGATAAAAGGACATTTCAAAAAGTAATAAAAAGTAGATGAATTTTCTGAAGGACAGTAGATGGATGGCTGTTTAAAATTGTTTGGAACAAATGATAGTAGTTAACAAAAATTTTTAAAAAATATCATTACTTTCACTATGCTTACAAGAGGTTTGTGATGTAATATAAAACTAGCCCAAGAGACTAGAGCCTTTTGCCAGCATTGCTTGAGTATGGCCATGTTTGCTTGTGTGGCTTTTTTATTTTTCTGTCTTTTCCTTCCTATTAGCTTTGTCTCAGAAATAAGTGTGTTTAACAATCCTAGATCTTACTAACAGAGACTGCTTTGTTCCACAGGAGTCAGTCATGGAGACAGAAGAAAAAAATTTAAGTGAAATGGCCTGTTTTACCACAATCATAATGAGGACTGATTGTTAAGATGGTCTTTACAGAGTGAGGACACCACTGAGCTCACACAGCCACCTTTTAGCATACATTCCCTCCCACTATGCAATTGTAAAGAATTTATAGTTGATTATAAGAAATCTCAATTTTATAGTTGGTAGAATAATGTGGAATCCTATGATGTTTACTTAACAAATTGTAAGTAGTTTTCAGTCACTTTTCTGATGATTTTTAACCTTTCCAGGCAATATAACTCGCACTAAACAGAAACCCAAAAAGTATATTTTAGTGATGAGAACAAGAGATTTAGAAACTAGCTTTTGGTAATAGTTTTGAGGATAACATAATTGTTTTAGCATTAACTCTAGAACAAATAACATGAAGTCATATACACATGCTAATTCTAATGCTGACCTTCACATAAGATACAAACCTGGTTGCATACAGAGATGTCCCATCACTACGCATCACAGTACAAACTGAGGAGGGGTCACCATTCCCAGAAAGATCCACTACAGCCGTTCCTTTTCTAGAAATGCAAAAAGGTAACTTGAAGCAACATAATAAAAATTAAGACCTTTAAAAGTATAATATCTATAACATTATCTTTGGCAAACCAGAAGCTGTTTTTATTGCTTAAGTAGCAATAAGTGGTATAACCAACAACAACGAAAAATAAGATGGAATCTGACCATGAATCTATTAAGAGTGGGTATAATCCTATATAATTAAAGCCTAATATGCTACTGTCTGGTCGTCCGGTCAACCATTCAACCAATCATAGCGTAATATGCTAATGATATGCTAAGGTCCCTCAACCACTTGCTATGACATGCACTGACCACCAGGGGGCAGACAGTTGACCGGTAGACCAATCGCTATGACATGCAGTGACCACCAGGGGGCAGATGCTCCAACTGGTAGGTTAGCTTGCTGCTGGGGTCTGGACAATTGGGACAGAGCAAGATGGGCCAGGCACGCCCTGGAGCCCTCCTCCGGTCCCTCCCCAGCTGGCCAAACTCCCACGTCCCTCCTTGGCCCCAGTCATGCAACAGTGGGGTCCCTCAGCCTGGCCTGTACCTTCTCGCAATCCAAGCTGAGGGACGCCCCCCCCCCCCCACACACACACACAACCGAGTGCACGAATTTCGTGCACTGGGCCTCTAGTACAATTAATATTTGGTTATCTTGTAACTCTGGGTAAAGTACTTAGATAATGTCATAAACATACCTAAAAAAAATGCAATTACAACCGTAGTTTAACTATAAAACATCATATTTTTTCTCTAATTCCAGTTATTTTAATATTAAATATTGGACTAGCTTTGAGATGCCATAAAGTACCCTTGAATAATAAAACCATGGGATTTTGTTATTGTCTTTCCTGCCTGAGCAAAAATTAGAATTTGTATACAGTAGTCTAAAAATTTTCCTTAACGACATTGCTAAGGATGTTATTAAACACAGTTTCCATGTCTTCCTTATAAAGATGGCAAAAGAAATTGCTCTTTGGTTCTATGAAAAGCAGCCCCTCTAAGCAACTGGTTTGCTTTTACATTACAGATATCTGAGCTGCTATGACTGGTACTATTTTTCTGTTTGGTTGACAGGAAGCTCAAAGCTAAGTTAGATATCTACCTTAAGCCAGGAAACAGAATCCCAGTGTGTGTTACATGACGTACTAATATCACCCTAACTTCATATTATTTTCTGCCCCCACTTCCTGATTTTCTCCTTCACTCTTTCAAAAGCTTGTTGTATTACACCTATTTTCATGAGCTGCCTTAAATCTTTTTTTTGAAGAGGATAGGATTACTTTTTTTTTTTAAAGGCAGGGTTAAGTAAGAAGTTGTTAATTCTATTGCTTTTTTTTACAGTTATACCATTATCAGCCGTTGTGACCTTAGGCAGGTCATACGTACCTTCTGTTCTTGTTTGCTCATGTGCAAACAGCAGATAACATCCTTTCTCCCAACCTTACCAGACTTTTGTTATGGCAGCAAAAGACAGCATGTGTAAAAGTACTTCGAATAGCAAAAGCACTATTAAAAAAAATGCCAGAAAGGGCTGCAAAGCACATTCTGTTGTGCTTACTGAGTGAATATATCAACACCAATTTCAAAATAGAAGAAAAACCTTTACTAGAGAATAGTAGCCTGATCATACATTGTTTTCTGCAGGAGTCCTTTACTGTCCAGCAACTTTAAGACTTCTTGAGATTTTTCACGATAAAATGATTCTCCTGAGTATTCATCAAAATGTACTCCTAGACGCTAAAAGGGTTCAGAAACAAAAGAAAAAGAGTTACTTAAATGTCCTTTACCTTACCCTAAGACAAAATAGGATGCCCTACAGCAGTGGTTCTCAACCTTCCTAATGCCGCAACCCTTTAATACAGTTCCTCATGTTGTGGTGACCCCCAACCATAAAATTATTTTCGTTGCTATCTCATAACTGTAATTTTGCTACTGTTATGAATCGTAATGTAAATATCCGATATGCAGGATGTATTTTCATTGTTACAAATTGAACATAATTAAAGCATAGTGATTAATCACAAAAACAATACGTAATTATATATGTGTTTTCCGATGGTCTTAGGCGACTCCTGTGAAAGGGTCGTCCGACCCCCCACCCCAAAGGGAGAACCACTGCCCTACAGTCTGGCACACAGACCAAGTTACTCCTCTGCTCTAATCTTCTAAAGGCTCCTCCACCAGTCAAGTCCTCCCAACAGTATCATACTGTCCAATATGGTAGTTTTAGGCATAGGAGGCTATTGAACGTCCCATGAAATACAATTAAACATTTAGTTTCTCAATGACATTACTCACACTGTAGCCACACAAGGTTAGTGGCTGCCATAATGGGCAGCAAAGATATAGGACATTTCCATCACCTCACGAAGCCAGATTGGACAGCCCTGGAAAACATCCCACATCACGTCCCACCCTACAACCTCTTCAATCTCCTCTCCTATAGTCCGCATCTTGCTTACCTACTGCAGCCACACGGGCTTCTTTACAGAAACTCTCTTTAGTCCACGCATGCCTGACCTCTTCTTCCCTGCTTAATTTTTCTCCACAGCATCATTACCATCTAACAGACGACATGCTCTTATTTAATTCACACTGCCTTTGTTTAATGCACTGTCTCCATGCTAGAATGTAAAGTCCATGAGAAAACTTATCTTTTTTATTCACTGTTGTATTTTTCCCATGCCCTAAAATGTTAATTAAATGAACAAATTTATACCCATCATGAAGAAAAAATTGTAAAAAAAAAAAAAAAAGTGAAGGAATGATAGGGAAAAGAAAAGCCTCCCCGAAATGAAGTATCAGAATGTCAGTCTGTTAAGCTCATAGGCTGTAGGATTATTTCATAGCTCTTTCAGCCCAAAGAACAATATCTGAGTCCTAAACTCCAACTCAATGACAAATCTATTCTTAAAACATGAGCATAAGAAGAAACATGGCTGCCTGGTGGTACCAGTCAAGAGCTGCACCGTATCTCAAGAAAGCAGGAGAGAGCTCAGGTACCTTGTAAATCCGAATGTACTCTTCTACGCTCAAGTCCCGAAATTTTTGCCATAGTGCAAGTGCTTGCATGTCTCCTAGTTCCAATCGCTGGAAGAAATCATGTGCTGATTTGGCTACACTTTTGTCTTCTGCTGCTTCTTTATTAACTTGTACGTAAACCTAAAAGCACAACAGTAATACATATTACTAGTCACAGTTATCTTCAATAAGGAAAAGAAGGAAAAACAACCCTAAAAATTCTCATTTAAAGGTTATCCAACTACCCTCATCACAGAGTGTAACCTTTTCTTTTATTTTTTGCCATGAGCCTTTAGTGAACCCTATGGACCCCTTCTTCTCTAAATGCATAAAGTAAAGTACATACATTTACAAAGGAAATAATTACATTGAAATACAGTTATCCAAATATTTTTTATTTAAGATATAGTAATGAAGGAAAACGCTAATTTTCTGATAGAGATTAGTGAAAATGTGTAAATTTTTCTTCCCAACCAAGTTCACAGACCCTTACATTAAGAAAGCTTGGCTTAGACTAGAATAGCATGTCTTATTTTTTTATTTTTAAAAGTCAAATTGTTATTGCTGCAACTTGGCTCAATCTGGCAAAGAAAAGGCCAAAGAATGATTTAGCAGGTTTTTTTTTTAATGAAATATTTTTTAATTGTTCTCTAAATGCACAAAAGACCAGTAAAATAGGTGATCCAGGACAGTTAGCTTAGCTTAATTATACTCCAACGTGGGCTCCTGAAAATGCGTAGAGCCCTCACCACTGGAGTGCTTTGCACCACCTGCCTTGGCTGGTTCAGCTCTGTACCACCCAGTGACAGGTGTGGAGTTGGAGACCTTATTAAGGACTCTGGCAGTTCTAGGATTCTGTGTCCACAATACAGTTAATTATTTTCCAGTTTCCAAAATGCAAGGTTAAAAATTGACATTATAGCTCAAGTAGTTTTGAAGTTATGCATATGGACTATAAAGATTTTATTTACAAGTTGTAACTCACTTCCAGAGAGAAACAGGAATAAGTTACATACCCCCATAATTTTCCCCCAGAAAACTATTAAAGTAGCATGAAAGTAATATAATTTGACAAACTACCAAAAAAAAAAAATCAGGCCTCTAAACTCTGACAGTAATATCATCAAAATATCATGGCAGGAGTATTTACAGAGAAAATGCTTTGATTGCTGGAGAATATGTTGGGAGAACCAGAATATGGCTTATACCCATGAGATATTACCACAAGGGACAGGGCATTAAACATCTGTCTCAAGGTAAAAGTATCTCATCTTTCACAGATGGCTTGTGTTAATTATTGGAATGGCAGAATTGAATGAATACATACCTAACTAAAAGTAAAAACTACCCTAATATATTTTTCCTCTTTAAAGTATATTGTGTAGAAAAGAGTTAAAATAGCAAGTCTGAGACTGAAATCCTTAAAACATTCTGTTTGCAAGGTTAGCCCCTGACTGGCATCTAGGAACTTGGATTTTGGGAATGTTCTCACCAACCTCACTGATAAAAGTGTCTCACTGTGCCTAAACTGTTCGTGCAAACACTACGGTTTATGCTAAATAGCTGCTTTCCTCTGGGAGTTTGAAATTTTAGTACATGCTATGTAGAGGGTACCTACATGATCTTCCAAAAGAAACCCTGGACGCAGAGTATCTAATGGTTTCCCTGGTAGACATTATTTCACACATGCATTGTCACAACTGACTGCTGAAGGAATTAAGTGCATCCTGTGTGACCCTACTAGGAAAGGACCCTGGGAAGCTTGGGCCTTGTTTCCTCCAGACTTCTCCCCAGTGCCTTTTCCCTTCACAGACTTTGCTTTGCATGCTTTTGCTGTAATAAATAATAGCTATTAGTACAATTATATGCTGAGTCCTGTGAGTCCTCCTAGTGAATCACCAAACCTGGGAGACCTGACGCACATATCATAAAAATTAATTTCCATATGGTCCTATGAGTAAGTCCAAATAAGTGAGAAAACAGAAAAACATGATTTCGGTAAAGTATAGGCAACTGAGAGAGTCAATGTAAGACAGTAAGTTGCAAACTTCTTGACTCTTGAATGACCTATCTACAATGA
The DNA here is from genome assembly GCF_964212035.1 of Myotis nattereri. Taxonomy (NCBI): domain Eukaryota; kingdom Metazoa; phylum Chordata; class Mammalia; order Chiroptera; family Vespertilionidae; genus Myotis; species Myotis nattereri. Next base: position 46,434,004 of record NC_138081.1, read on the forward strand.
CAACTGCTTAATACACGCATACCTCAAGATTGCCTACAACTATGAAGAGCAATAAAGCAAAGTGCAATACAATGAGGTATGCCTCTACGCCAGCCTATAGGAGACATATACATATATAGTTTATGATTAAAAATCAATCTATCTCTCTCTCAAACATATACACACAATTTATAAGCAAACATACACAAAATACCCTTATTTTCAGACGAGGAAATATTTTAGTCTTTTTAAATCTAGGACTCTAAACTCAAATAGCCAAACATTTAAAAATCTAATAAGCATTCAAACTACTAGTAAGAATATTCTTTGAAAACCTTAACCAAAATCTTTTTCCTTTCTTAAATTTTAAAATAGAAATAAGTAAAACAAAACATAAAAACCCTTTCTGCCCGACCAGCGTGGCTCATTGGTTGAGTGTCAACCTGTGAATCAGGAGGTCACAGTTCGATTCCTCGTCAGGACACGTGCCAGGGTTTTGGGCTCAATCCTCAGTTGGGGGCATGCAGGAGGTGGCCAATCAATGATTCTTTCTCATCATTGGTGTTTCTATTTCTTCCTCTCCCTTCCTCAAAACAAAAACAACACAAACAAACAACAAAAAACCCCCACCCTTTCTAATACTTTAAGAATCTTGGCATTTCAGCAATTTGTAGTTATAAACCAAATATTACTGAAAATCAACTGACACTGTCAAACAACAATAAAAACCCGCAATTGGCACCTAACAATTAGCTTATAAAGGCACAATCCTACATAATAAAGAGCTAATATGCTAATTAGGCCAAACAGTAGAACGACTGTCTGGATGAAGCCCCTTGCACAAGTTTCATGCATCAGGCCTCTAGTAGAAACTATAATTATTAACATTCATCACTGTTTTAGAAAAGAAATGCCTTTTTTTCACAAATAAATTTAATACTGTGTACTTCTGAAAGTGTAGGTTTTAATTTACAACTACTACAAAGTTTTTACTCTTAGAAAGTATGCATTTGAAAACAGCTTTCTTTTGAGCCTAGATCTAGACACAAAGGAAATAAAAAGGCAAATTATTTGGATGTCTAGAATCAATTTAGTCTTGAATTATCTTCTTTACTTAAGTTTGAGGAATTGTTCTGGGACTCAACACCAGGAAAAATATGCTCTCTTAAGGAGTAGATACTTTTCCTCCACATTTTAAAGAATGAGAGCATCATGAGATCACTCATCAAATTAGCACTCATCAAGTTGGTTTTGATCTTGCCCTATATTTTCACTTACTACTATTTTTTACTTTTATTTTTGCTACTGATACAGGGAAACTCAGGGTCAAATCTCTTATATACTACTAGAGGCCCGGCACACAAAATTCATGCATGGGTAGGGTCCCTAGGCCTGGCCTGCGATCAGGGCCGTTCTTCCCTGGCTGCTTGTAGCCGGCCCTGCCCGCCGCCACCCAGCCTGGTTCCCTGTTCCCCATTGGGCGATCAGAGCCTGCTGGCTGGGGGGAGGGGCTGAGAGGTTGGCCGGCAGGCCCCCATTGGGTGATCGGGGCCTGTGGGATGGGGGCAGCTCCTGCATTGAGCATCTGCCCCCTGGTGGTCAGTGCACATCACAGCGACTGTTCGTTCCCCTATCCCAGCCTTGGGCAAACTACGGCCCGCGTTTGAAATGAGTAAAACTAAAAAAAAAAAAAAGACCGTACCCTTTTATGATGTAATGATGTTTACTTTGAATTTATATTAGTTCACACAAACACTTCATCCATGCTTTTGTTCCGGCCCTCCGGTCCAGTTTAAGAACCCATTGTGGCCCTCGAGTCAAAAAGTTTGCCCACCCCTGCCCTATCCAGTTGATTTGCATATTATGCTTTTATATATATAGATTTCCTAATTATATGTTATCCTCTGACTTTCTGTGTCTTTTTTAAGTGCCCATCACTGTCATTACCTCAAATCCGTTTAGAATGGAGCAAGGTAAAAATAAAATATTATGGGGATCATTTTGAACTTAAAAAAAATTTTATAAAATAAAAGGCATCCAAATTGGAAAGGAGGAAGTAAAACTATCATTATTTGCAGATAACATGATATTGTACATAAAAAACACTAAAGACTCCATCAAAAAACTACTAGATTCAATAAATGAATTCAGCAATGTAGCAGAATACAAAATTATGGCATTGATGGCATTTTTATGCACCAATAATGAACTCTCAGGAAGAGAAAAATGAAAAAACAAAACAAAACAACCCCACAATCCCATTTGCAATTGCAGTGCAGTGCTGGTGGCATAGTGGTGAGCACAGCTGTCTTCCATTTACTACTGTAACACAAAAATTAAGATACTTAGGAATAAACTTAACCAAGGAGGTAAAAGACTTGCATTCAGAAAACTACGGAATGTTGGAAAAAAGAGATAAAGATATAAACAAATGGAAGAATATACCATGCTCATTGATTGGTCGAATCAACACCATTAAAATGTCCATACTACCCAAAGCAATCTACAGATTCAATGCAATCCCTATTAAAATACCAATGGCATATTTCACAGATCTAGAACCACTGCTACAATAATTTATATGGAAACAAAAAAGACCCTGAATAGCAGTAGTAATCTTGAGAAAGAAGAACAAAGTTGGAGAAATTAGAATACCAGATATCAAGTTATACAACAAAGCCACTCAAAACAGCCTGGTACTGACACAAGAACAGGCATAAAGATCAATGGGACAGAACAGAGAACCCAGAAATTGACCCAAGTCATTATGCTCAATTAATATTTGAAAAGGAGGCAAGAGCATACAAGACAGTCTTGTCAATAAATGGTGCTGGGGAAAATGTACAGGTACATGCAAAATAATGAAACTAGACAACTAACTTATACCATACACAAGAATAAACTCAAAATGTAAGTTGTGAAACCATAAAAATCTTAGAAGAAGCCATAGGCAGCAAAATCTCAGACATCTCTTGCAGCAATGTTTACTGATACATCTCCTAGGGTAAAGAAAACGAAGGCTAAAATAAACAAAGTGAACGACAGCAAAAGAAACCATCAACAAAATGAAAAGGGAGCCCACTGCATGAGAGAACATACTTGCTAATGACACATCTGATAAGGGGTTAATTTCCAAAATACATAAGGAACTCATACAACTTAAAAGAAGATAAACAATTGAATTAAAAATGTGCAAAGGACCTAAATAGACACTTCTTCAAAGCGGACACAGAAAAGGCCAAGAGACATGAGAAAATGCTCAAAGTCACTAATCATCAGAGAGATGTAAATTAAAACGACAATGAGGTATCACCTCATATCTGTCAGCATGGCTATCATCAACAAATCAACAAAGGACAAGTGTTGGTGAGGATATGGAAAAAAGGGAACTCTAGTACACTGCTGGTGGGAATCAGACTGGTGGAGCCACTGTGGAAAACAGTATGGAATTTCCTCAAAAAATTAAAAATGGAACTCCCATTTGACCTAGTGACCCACTTCTAGGAATATATCCTAAGAAACCTGAAAACCAATCAGAACATGCATCCCTATGTTCACAGCAGCTCAATTAACAATAGCTAAGATTTGGTAACAGCCCAAGTGCCCATTAGCAGGTGAATAGATAAAAAGAATCTGTGGTACATTTACACAATGGAATATAATGCAGCTGTAAAAAAGAAAGAACTCTTATCATTTGCAACAGCATGGATGGACCTGGGGAGTATTATGCTAAATGAAGTAAGCCAGTCAGAAAAAAGATTAAGTATCACATGATCTCACTTGTGGACTCTAATGAACAAAAGAAACTGATGAACAAAATTTTTTAAAATAAAAAACTAATATTATCTGTTTTAATATATTTTGTTACCGTTATAAATGCCAGAGCTAGGGTACAGAGCTAATGTGTACTTATTGACATAATTTTTAACCCTTGTGAGAGGCAGCTAGTATTTCAGAGGAATATCTATAGTTATCAAAATCCATATTAATAAGAAGCATGCAATGAGTCGAATTTTAAAATCTTCTGTAGCAAAATAAAGAAAAAGAAAGAAAAAAAAGTTTATATATATATTCCTAAAGGTACAGTGTTAGATGTTATCAAGGTCTATTCAAGTAGTTTAAATCTAGGAGGAACCCTGAGAAATTTCTTCTAAATATCATCATTAAAACAAAAATAAATGATGACACCTATATATCCATGATTTAGATTTAACACTTGTTAACTTTTTACCATAAGAAATTACTTTTCAACATAAACGGAAAGTCTTTTTGTAAGTGTTCCAAAATTTATCACAAATGTTTTCCTTGAATTAACAGTACAAATTCTAAACAGCAAATGCATTAACTTGTTAACTCATCAGCCAATTCACTGGGGAGAAACTATTATGAAACCATTTCCCTATTTTGTTACAACAAATTAGAACAACAAATTAGAAAAAAGAAAAAGTTTCAAATGTTGGCTTACAAAGGCCTAATTTTATGTACAAAACAACCAGATGTCATTGGCAAAGAATGACTACACATACATAGAAAAACTAATAATGAGCACAAAAATGGAAATGCAGTAGAGAAATGACTAAAAGCGTTAAACATTTTCATCACAGAAAAGAAATGCTAAAAGTATTCTATAATATCATTTCCAACCTGGCTGAAACACTGAAAAAAAGATAGTGACCATGGTGCATTTTAAAGGGAGGTAGGACACAAAATAGGCTACTAGATGACTTAAGCCAAATTCGAAACAAATACGCCAGAGGCTGAAACTGCCAAAACTAAGTTACTAATTGCATCCCTGCTACAGCAATTTGATGATGAAAGAAAAAAAAAAAAATGCTATATAAATAATTACAACCAATGGAAATAAATGGCTCAAAAAGGTACTTTTATAGGGCCAGTGGGGGCAGGACAGTGTAGTACATAGTGCACTTGGGAGCCAAATTACCTGTGTTAGAATTCTGGGTCTGGTCCTTGGGTTCTTCATTAGTAAACTGCATAACAAAGTAAGTTAGAATCTGACAAATGGTAACTAGTATGTCCTACCACAGTTAGCCCTTTCCTGGAGCTATACAGGTTTTTTACTGCATAACTTAAATGAAAGATAGAGAAAGGGGCAAGACCAAATTCATTCAAACATTTCCTGCAAGGCATAACATTTGGAGCTGAGGATAAAAGATCAGGAAAACACAGTCCTTTTTCTCAAAGAGCTTACAACTACAATTTGACAAGGAAAAAACCAGAGGTTAGGCCACAGGTCAGGTTTTTTTGTGTGTTTTTTGTTTGCTTGTTTGTTTTTGGAACAGGATAAAGTCATTTTATAATATTTGCTTAAAGCTTTAAAAAAGGGGAAAAATCCACATTTATGCTAAAAGTTGTTGAAAGTAATCTACAGTGACAACTGTAATTTTAAAATAAAATCTAGGTCTGCAAGAATTAGCACAAAGCTAAAATAACCTGGAGGATGTCACTTTAGGCACTGCATTTTCTCTGTCCTGCAAAGGAAGAAGAAAGAGAGCAGGTGGGTGCTCTAATGGATTTCTATCTTCTACCACAAACAGCAAGGTGGGTGTATTTGACTTGCACTCTTTTGTCCATAAATAATGCTCCCCTATAAGGCAAAACACTTAATGAAAGCAAAGCCATTGTTCCTTGAGTTTTTAGTTATTCATAGGAGTACTCTTGCCCATTTATTCCTTCTGTCTATCCATTAATTAGTCACCTCTAACACAGACCCATGATCTCCTTCCTATGAGTCTCAAAAGACAGGAAGCTACATTAAACTACATAGAAAGAAACACATGTTTAGGTTTCTATGGAGTTTAAGAACAGACTTTACTAAAATATTTAAAACACTGTGGCCAACAAAGATTTACTATTTTCAAGATTCAATAAAAATTTTTGTGTGGGTGGAAGAAAGGTGAGAACACTTACTCTCCCATGTGAAGCAATACTCAAAATTCTTTTTTTAAAAAGTAATTTTCTTCCAAGAAATGTTTGTTAATCCTTATGTGGGGATATTTTTTCATTGATTTTTAGAGAGAGTGGACGGGAGGAGGAGAGACAGAGAAACATCGATATGAGAATGACACATGGATTGGTTGCCTCCTGACCTGGATTGGGCAGGGATTGAGCCTACAGCTGAGGTATCTGCCCCTGACCAGAATTAAAACTGAGCCAAACTGGCTAGGGCTGTACTCAAGATTCTTAAAAATGTTCTCTGGCCGGGACTGGTTTGGCTCAGTGGATAGAGCGTCAGCCTGCGGACTGAATGGTCCCAGGTTCGGTTCCAGTCAAGGGCATGTACCTTGGTTGTGGGCACATCCCCAGTGGGGGATGTGCAGGAGGCAGCTAATCGATGTTTCTCTCTCATCCATGTTTCTAACTCTCTATCTCTCTCCTTTCCTCTCTGTAAAAATCAATAAAATATATTAAAAAAAAAATGTTCTCTGAATGACACAAGGTCTCCAAGGCTGGTATTTTCTGCATCCTGGGTTGTCTCTGTGGGCCTGGATCAAATGAAAGGTTCACTAAGCTTGTGGTAAAAAATACTTGCCATTATTCAAAGTTTAATAAAATAACACAGTAAAAATTCCAGGCATTAATGTGACATACTTTATTTATAGACAACCATAAAGAATTATTTTTAAAACTCTTGCCTATCAATAAGACTCTTAATGAGAGAGAAAAAAATCTTTTGGTTAATCCTATCTAATAAAAGAGAAACAAGGTAATTAGCGTACGACCGCTACCCTTCCCATTGGCTGATCAGGGTTATATGCAAATTAACTGCCAGCCAAGATGGCGGCCGGCAACCAGGCAGCTGGAAGTGAACATGAAGCTTGCTTGCTCCAGTGACGGAGGACTCCAACGTTCCCCGCCTGCCTTGCTGGCCTCTGAGCCTGCAGTTTGAAACATTGTAACAAATATAGAAGCTAAACAAAACCCCAGAAACCTGCTTTCAGCCGGCCAGGATCTCAGAGCTGGAGTTATACATTGTTTCAATTATAGAACCCAAACAAACCAGATACCTGCTTTCAGCAGCAGAGGCCTCAGAGCTGGAGCCAGAGCTAAAGCTGGCCCAGAATAAAAAAGAAAAAGAAAAAAAGGAGCAGTTGGGAGCTTCAGTAACCCGCCAGCCTGAAAACAGCCCTCAGCCCCTCACCCAGACTGGCCAGGCACCCCAGTGGGGACCCCCACCCTGAAGGGGGTGTGACCAGCTGCAAACAGCCATCATCCCCTCACCCAGGCTGGCCAGGCACCCCAGTGGGGACCCCCACCCTGATCCAGGACACCCTTCAGGGCAAACCAGCCAGCCCCACCCATGCACCAGGCCTCTATCCTATATAGTAAAAGGGTAATATGCCTCCCAGCACCGGGATCAGCAGAGCCGAGAGGCCTCCCAGCACCGGGATCAGCGTGACAGGGGGCAGCGCCCAAACCCCCTGATCACCCTGCGGCTCTGTGTGTGACAGGGGGCGGGGCCACAACCTCCCTATCCACCCTGCTCTGTTCATGACAGGGGAAGGTGCCCCACCCCCACGTGCCCTGCTGTGTGTGTGACAGGGTAGAGCCATAACCTCCCCATCGGCCCTGCCCTGAGTGTGAGAGTGGCAGCGCCCCAACCCCCTGATCGGCCCTGCTCTGTGGGTGATAGAGGGCGGCGCCCCAACCCCCTGATCGGCCCTGCCCTTTGTGTGACAGTGGCGGTGCCCCAACCCCCTGATCCGCCTTGCTCTGTGAGTGACAGGGGGGAGCTCCCCAACCCCCTGATGGGCCCTGTTCTGTGCGTGACAGGGGGTGGCGCCGCAACCTCCCCATCGACCCTGCCTTGAGTGTGACAGGGGGCGGTGCCCCAACCCCCATCAGCTCTACCCTGAGCGTGACTGAGGGTGGCATCGCAACCTCCCAATCCGCCTTGCTCTGAGCATGACGGGGCGGCGTGCCAACTCCCCAATTGGCCCTGCTCTGAGCCTGACCAGGGGCTGCACCTAGGGATTGGGCCTGCCCTCTGCCATCCGGGAGCAGGCCTAAGCCAGCAGGGCGTTATCTCCCGAGGGGTCCCAGACTGCAAGAGGGCACAGGCCGGGCTGAGGGACGCCCCCTTCCCCCCGAGTGCACAAATTTTTGTGCACCGGGCCTCTAGTATTATATATAAAAATGTAGGAATTTCAAGTGCAGTGTAGGCATGGACTCAGAAGGAAATTACAAATCTTTAAAGATTTTCAAGAATTAGAATGTGTTTTTGTGAAATTTAACTACAAAACCAGCTGCAAGAGAAAACCATTTAACAAAAAGAAAACCAGAGAAAGATAAATATCACATACTCTCACTCATTTGTGGATTATAATGAACAACATAAACTGATGAATAAAAACAGATCCAGAGACTAGAAGCACTGATCAAATGCTCAAACCTCAGAGGGGAGGGGAGGGGAGGAAGGGTGGGGGTAAGGGGGAGAGAGATCAACCAAAGGACTTGTATGCATGCATATAAGCCTAACCAAAGGACACAGACACCAGGGGGTGAGGGCATGAGCGGGGGAGGGGGGGCAATGGGGGGATAAAGACACATATCTAATACCTTAATAAAAAAGAAAGAAAAGAAAAGAAAACTAACAAAATGCTCTTGGTGGCTTTGGCTAGAGGAATAAAGCATATTTTGACACCCACTCTTCCTCACACACAGCACAGGCATAACATCTTTAGTCTGAGCCCATGGACTGTCACCAATATGGCTAATGGTGTATCTGTATTTCTTCGTGTGAGGCCCAGAAATAGCAGAGATAACAACTGAGACAATGAAAGGAAACACATCCTTGGAGATTAATTGGACAGGAAGAGTTTTATTAATGAACTCCAGGATGGATTGATGACAGAGAAATGAAGGGACTAAATGAAGTAGAATAGAAGAGTTCACATTGGGCAAGAGCCAGGATAAAGAGCTGAAAGAAAGAAATGAAAAAAGGCCATATAAAGTTAAGAGAGAAACACACCTCCCTTCTTCCATACCAGAAGAAGAGCAAAAAGAGTATAATCTCATGTTTTTTCAAGTCTAAATAAATTATAGTTACTACCATGAACAAAGCTACAAAGGCTGTCCTGCAAAGGAAGGAGAAAGAGATGCTACCGGGATGCTACTGACATGTTATGTATACAACTAGAGGCCCGGTGCACGAAAGTGTTCTTTTGCCTTATAGGGGAGCATTGATTGGCTGGCATGGCTCAGTGGTTGAGCGTCGACCTATGAACTAGGAGGTCACAGTTGGATTCCCGGTCAGGGCACATGCCCGGGTTGTGAGCTCAATCCATCCCATGTGGGGTTTGCAGGAGGCAGCCGATCAATGATTCTTTCTCAGCATTGATGTTTCTATCTCTCTCTCCCTTTCCCTTCATCTCTGAAATCAATAAAAATATATTTAAAAAAAAGAAAGATGCAGTATATAACAACTAACAAAAATTCAGAAATTTCTCTCTGTATTATTAAATTTTTATCCTATGTGTTTATTCTAAGAAGATTTGATACCTGGAGAACTAGTGTCCCAAATCAACTAAAACAGTAATAAAAGAACTCTTGGATTTGAAAATTAAAATAACTCCCCAGTAAAATAAAAGCAACATTTTCAATTTTGTAGTTCCTTGTTTTAAGGAACATTTGTTAAAACCTCTGGGATTAAAAATGTGTTACAAAACTGTATAGCACTCTGGAAAAAAAAAAAGTTGAAATATTTTCTAATATTGTTTGTTGAAACTTACTTCAAAGAGATGCTGCAAAGGATTGGACTGGAGCTTTTCTTCATAGCCAAACAGTTGGAAGCCAGTCCCCAGAAGACCTACCACAATAATCCATAAGTGAAAACATTATAAAATGGAACAGTAGAGATCAGTCATGGCAGGGAACAGGTATAGTTCTACAAAAAGATCAAGCTCCCATAATTATGTATCTTGAAACATTGCAAAACACATGCTATCACCTGCTACCCAATAAACTAACACAAGTCAAATTCAATATATTGAATCACAAGTTTAATATACTGAGTTACTGAAATTAACTTTACAGAAACCAATAGACTATGAGCTCATCAAAGGCAGAGGTAAAAGTAATTTATCTTTGTACTAACAGTGCTCAACACTTCCCTAGCAAACATAATAAAAGTAGCATTTGTTGAGCAGCTAACTCTGGAGAAAACCAAAAATTGCCCCCGCTGGACACTGGGCACTCAAAATTTGTGAAAACAAACTGATGGCAAGTGATTTCAAAACTTTCTTTTTAAACTTGTAGCTGTTAAAATAAAACAAAGGTAGGAATTCTCTGGATATTATAATATCACTTCTTACACAAATAATTAATGAAAACAGTAAAAGATAAAACTCAAAACACCCCTGGTTACTTCTCTCATTCAAGGTGACCAAGCAACAAAATTCTTTTATTTGGCCATATTTTTGCCATTTGACAATTTTTGGGGGGTAATCTTTGGTGGGAAGTTCAGCATTCAGTGAGTGTTAGTTTGAACCTTTTTAAAAAATAGTAATTAAAGTTTATAAACCAGCAATGAAAATGCCTAGTTTGGAATGTGAATATTTATACTCTTAAAATATTTTGCTAAAAGATAATCACAATTTCAGTTTGAAAGGATATCTGCAGCCTGGGGTCAACAGCAATAAAAAGTAGTTTAATTATTTAAAAAAACATCTGTTTCTACAAGTGTATCAATTACCAAGCTTCAGCTCTACAGGAGCTACTGCCACTGGGCTTTGCTGATTGGGGTACATTTTTCTACATGGGCTCAGCAGAAAGTGGGATGCTACTGACACGTTATGTATACAACTAGAGGCCCGGTGCACAAAATTCGTGCACTTGTGGGGGAGAGGTCCCTCAGCCTGGTCTGCGCCCTCTCGCAGTCTGGGAGCCCTGGGGGGATGTCCGACTGACGGCTTAGTGGGCCTAAGCCGTCAGTCGGACATCCTTAGCATTGCCACAGAGGTGGGAGAGGCTCCCACCATTGCCGCTGTGCTCGCCAGCCGTGAGTCCGGCTTCTGGCTGAGAGGCGCTCCCGCTGTAGGAGAACACTGACCACCAGAGGGCAGCTCCTGCGTTGAGTGTCTGCCCCCTGATGGTCAGCACGCATCATAGTGACTGGTCATTCCACCATTCGGTCATTTGCATATTAGGATATGCTTTTATTATGTAGGATATGCTGTAGATGAGGCCTCCTAGAACCATAAGAAATGCAAAAAATTCACTGTTAACTGATTCTCAAATTGCCCCACTTAAAATGAAATTGCCCCCACTGTGGGGCATGTGCTGCACCTTGGGAACCACTGGGCTTGACACTTTTCCTCTCGGACCTTCATTTCTGAATACATATGCATATACTATGGGAATTGTAATCTCTTCTCAGCCTACCTCACTGGGTAGTCATGAGGAGGTTCTGAGCTAATACACCTAGAAATGTTTCATCAAGTAAGTGGTGTCTAAATGGGAAGAGATTATTATTTTTAAGCTCACGGGTACCCTTGTAGGTAGTAGATGCTGATTAGGGGAAGAGGGCATGATTGTTTCCTGGGATTGTAGCTATGAAGCTTTGCAGAGGGTTCCGCAGGCCTCAGAGGGGCAGGTTCTGGCCAGCAGCCCTGTAGAGGTGGTCGTCCCTGGAGGTGCTGGTGGGGGGCAAGGCCTTAGGGGGGTGCTAGGGCGGTGGTGCGGCTGAAGGGGGAGTAACTGTCAAACCTTCCTGCTTGGCATCATTCTTTAAATTGTACATGGCTGTTTCAAGCTGACCAGCTCAGGGCGGGGCTCCAATCTCCAGGAATGGGGTGGGGGCCAGGCCAGGGCGGAGCCAGGCAAGCTAGGAGGGCAAGTTTAGCCGTGCCCCTCGTGAGGTTCAGCGCACTTCTGCTGCGGAGATGGAGCTGCTGCTGTCGGGGGGGGGGGGGGGGGGGGGGGGGGGGGGGGGGGGGGGAAGGAAGGGTCTGACCCTGGGGGACTATTTAGGCCTGCCTCCACTCAGGTCTGGAGTTGTAGGGAGGAGAGGCACGCCCAGCCTCAGTGGAGGGGGCCTGGCAGCAGTGGGCCATGGGCCCCGGAGTTACTGACGGGTGGTCGCTGGGGTGCTATTGTTGTGGGCGCCTCTGGCGGGGGAAGAGATTGGGAGTCGGAGGTGCGGGCTGCAGCTACCTCCGAGGCTGGGTCTTCTCCCCACCCAGCCAGCCTCCCTGTTCCCCCAGAGGTGCGGGGGCTGGGGTAGAGTGTCCGTCCATCCCCCTGGGAGTGCAGGGACTGGGGCAGGGTGTCCGTGCAGGGGGAGTGAAAGAGCTCCCATGGCTGCTTCCTCTTCCTCTCCTCAGACCCCCGGGAACTTGCCTCCAGCTGCCCGCCCCCTGCTGCATGCACAGCCCCATGCTGGTCTGTCAATATGCAAATTGGCCGAAACTGGTTTGGCTTAGTGGATAGAGCATCGGCCTGTGGACTGAAAGGTCCCAGGTTCGATTCCGGTCAGGGGCATGTACCTGGGTTGCGGGTACATCCCTAGTAGGAGGTGTGCAGGAGGCAGCTGATCGATGTGTCTCTCTCATTGATATTTCTAACTCTCTATCTCTCTCCCTTCCCCTCTGTAAAAAATCAATAAAATATATTTTTTTAATATGCAAATTGGTTGTTACTGGGACCCCATAACAGACAATTAGCATATTACCTCTTCATATGTATAGATACTTTGGAGCTTAGACAGGAACTAGAAAGATGACTAAAATATGTACCAGCTCTATTCACTTTCAAGCAAACGCAAATATGATTGTGATTCAGGGTCTTGGGAATAAGCAGGGTGTGGAAAGATGCACAGAGTGTTTTAAAAAACAGAACTAGGAAAAGAAAAGGCCAATTCCATTTAACATTTCACCTAATATATTTTCAAAACCTCTATGCCTAGGTATCTCTGCCAACTTTCAATAAGGGATAGCTGAAACAACCAAAATTAAAACTCTTCAACAATGACGGTTATAATAGGAATGTTAACAGGTCAGTAACCACTGTAGTCCTTTAGAGAAAAACTACAATAAAATCCTGCAGCTAAAATTCCATGAATATCATCATCACATATTTGCTAATGCCTGTGAAATGCCTAAATCAGACAAACTAACATAAAGTAGATACCATCTATTAAGTCTGACTATTGAGCCTAGAGCCTAAACCTCTGCCAGCTGTTGTGAACTGCAGATAGATTTTTTAAATGCAGGGCATGTTTTCAGATTCCTCTACAGTGAATACAAGGGCACTATTAACAGGTTCAAATTTATCCACTGTAAGGTCTAAAAAAGATTTTTATTAACTCAAAGTATAATATTCACAAGAGAAGGTCCTGATAAGTCTGTCTTTTGAAAGCTTTGATTCCAATTCACTAGATATGGAACATACTATTATCAGTGAACTTTAGAACTAGCAGTGTACACTGCACCTTAAAGAAACTTTAAAATATTACCTAGCCTTTCTCTTGGATTAGGATTGTAAAATACGTTCCAGAACAGAGTCATTCATCATTCTGAGTGCCTCTTATGTGCCAGGCACTATGGATACAAAAATAATTAAGACACACTCCATGCCCTCAAAAAAACATTGTGTAGCAGGGAAAGAAGGACAAAAATAAGAAGACAGTAAGACAGAAACCTCTTTGAATAGAGCTGGGTACTAGGAACTTGGTGATGCAAGAAGGTGGGCAAGGGTGTGTCTGGGTGTCAGAATGCTTTAGACGTGACAGTGTAAAGCAGGGGTCCTCAAACTACAGCCTGCGGGCCACATGCAAATACAAATATTGTATTTGTTCCCGTTTTTTTTATTTCAAAATAAGATATGTGCAGTGTGCATAGGAATTTATTCAGTTTTTTTTAAAACTATAGTCCGGCCCTCCAACGGTCTGAGGGACAGTGAACTGGCCCCCTGTTTAAAAAGTTTGAGGACCCCTGGTGTAAAGGCTAGATCTTAAAACAAACATAGTAGTTGCCAGAGATTTTTAAAAACTTGCACTTCACATGCTTTCAGTCTTTTCCTGCCTTAGCAACTACATTTACCTTGCCCTTCTTATACCTTAATTTCTGGTGTATATGAACTAGGAATGTTTCTGACTGAACTGGACATTGGAGATCATTTGTGGCACTCATCTGTCTGGATCTCACTCCTCTTTTCCCTCTAGGCCACGGGCCCAGGATATAAAAACAGATCACTCTTCACATAGAATGGCCCAGAAGGGGCTGTGGTTGACAAGGGTGTATATAGCTAGCTAGACCTATCTTCTTCCCTGTATACGCACTCCTCCATTTAACTCACAAATATAAGCGATTTTTCTTTAATAAAACCACAAGAGGCCTGTATTATCAGGTGTTTCTCTGAATGTGTGAAGTTTCCTCACCCAAACTTACTTGTGTGGTGAGAATTACTCTAAAAAATAAAATACAAGATTTATGCAAAAGAGCCATTAGGAAAAAAAATGTAGGAGGTACTATTTTTTTTTTAAATATATTTTATTGATTTTTTACAGAGAGGAAGGGAGAGAGATAGAGAGTTAGAAACATCGATGAGAGAGAAACATCAATCAGCTGCCTCCTGCACATCTCCCACTGGGGATATGCCCGCAACCCAGGTACATGCCCTTGACCAGAATCGAACCTGGGACCCTTCAGTCCGCAAGCCAAAGCTCTATTCACTGAGCCAAACTGGTTTCAGCAGGAAGTACTATTTTATCTAATGGGATTCTGCTTATATTCTGTGCAGATGACCAAGTGACATGATATTAAAACATATTAAATTTAACAGTGAAATGAAAAATAAAATCTTGAACTTACTTACCAAACTGCATACCCCAATCTCCAAGGTAATTTATTCTCGTTACTTGATGTCCTAAAGCTTCTTTGAGATTTGCTATGAAATTTCCTAGTAATGATAAAATATACAGTTTCTCATTCTTGTTAAACATTTTGGCATAGGAATCGTGTGCTTCTCTATTATCAAAATATAACACAGACAATTCTTTTGGCAAAATTTACCAGTTCAGTTTTTTTTTGTTTTGTTTTGTTTTTTAGTAAAACTTTCATTATTGTGTTTTCATCTATGTTATGGAAAGTAAGGCATTATTGGGCGGGTGGTTATTACAAGAAATCTCCTAACTTTCATAAGAACAGAATTTTCATTAACATTAATGGGAGTTGGGAACATGTTAGAGTAATTGCTATTCCAAGTTAATCCCAAGGGCAGAAAATAATACTGTTTTAGTAATTAGCAAGGAATAATTTGGCTGTGCCCTACAGAACCTGAGCCATACTGGTTTTAGTTTTAAATAGCTCACTTTAATTTCCTTCAATCACTGAAGTCCATCTTCTCATGCCTGCTCCCTAACAGCACACAGCAGTCCAAGGCTTCCCGGAATGGCTAATACTGGTTTGATATTCAACATCTATTCCACTTTCCTTCTAGTGTGCACTCAACATACTGCAGAGGCTGGAAACCTAAAAATTACATTTCCCAGAATCTCTTGCAGTTAAAGTTCCAGAAGTAATTTAGCTTTAGCCAATCAGATATACTTTGCATGAGATTCAGAAGGTGGAAGGGGAACTACTTCTATTATTTCTGACAAACATAGTTGTGGGGCTTGTGTGTATGTGACCACAAATAGAGGGCCTGGCGTCCTACCATGCATCCTCCAAGGTAACTAAGTGAAAGACTGAGAATGAATGGGGCTGCCTCTTTTGCCAGTATGAATTCTAGAAGGCAAGGCGGGACTAGTGGAGTTTCCTGACTACGGCAGTGGCAGCGTGATTCTAAAGTAGTGGAAGTGATTGCAGAAAAGGGAGATGCTCCTTGATGACCAAGCTCATGGTATAGTTTTAGGAGTAATTTTTGCCAGCTTAATCCAAAGCTTCTTTAGCACTCCCAACAACTTTGTAAATTAATCAATATCCTGTAGTAAATCCCTTCCTGCTTTTACTAGAGTAGATCCAGTTTTCTGCAAATAATCTCTCACTTATATGTATATCTGACTTAAATTACTGCAGCTTCCCTATTTCAAGGTCTTCCCAACCTATAGAGTCCCAGCAACAGGAACCACCTCTTCAGGTGGTACTCAGACTGTATTCCTATTTTTTCTTAACGCCTTATTACGTTACAAATCCAACTAAAAGACTGAACCTAGGCTTTTGGAACCGACTGTCTAATTTCCAACCCTGGCTATGATACTTAGCTAGCTATGTGATTTTGGAAAAGTTATTTTTGGTATCTGCGTTTCCTCACACATAGACTAGATAGAAGCATCAGTGATGAGAGAGAATCATTGATCTGCTGCCTCCTGCACACCTCTTACTGGGGATCGAGCCTGTAACCCGGGCATCCTGATGGGGGAAACTGACCTGTGACTGCCTGGTTCATAGGTCAACGCTAACCACTGAGCCGCCTGCCAGGCAACAGTTTCTTTTTTAAAACAAAATACACGAACAAAAAAATTGCGGAGATCACTACCATCTTCACATAACTATTTTCATATTTTCTCCATATGCATACAAATTTTTTAAAAGTTAAAATCATAACAAACATTTCAGTTAAAACTGTTTCCTGAGTTAATCTTGAAGTTTTGAAACAAATTTCTTTTTTCCACTTCTAAACCAGTTTTTCCCATTTCATGTAATATTTAATGAGCACCAGGCTCATATAAATTTGAACTTTTTGTCCTATTGCTATTTAAGCATTAAACCATTAGACAGTATTATCAAATGTACCCCAAAGACTTGTTTAATATTTTCTGTGAAACAACACTTACCTATGATGGTAGAACGCAAATGTCCAACGTGAAATTTTTTGGCAACGTTAGGTGAACTGCAAATAATTGCAAAAGTTATATTTTTGTGCTAAGAACAAAGGTTCTAAAGTGAACTAGGTCATGCCTCCATAGTTCAATACAACTGGGGACTAAGGCCTTTGGTAATTTAGGGCAAAGGTAAGTTAAAAATTACAAATTTAGAGCAAAGATAAATTAGAACTCAAAGAATCATGTGTAGTGAAAATGACCCTGTGATTCATGAGGCTGTACCATACACAGAAGTGGCAAACTGAGGAAAACGCAGATACATTTAAGGATTCTAAAAAAGATGAAGAAATTCAGAGATATTGTTTTGACACAATGTTGACTATAGGGAATTAAATTTAGTGCACCAGTTAACAAATCCTTTATCCTTTTAAAATTCAGGACCCCAAAGAAATTTACTCTGTATGGTAGTATCTATCAATATTTACTGGATCAGAAATTAAAATATAAAATTATTCATGCATTAAGCTTCCCAGAATAATCAGAAATCTGATTCACCACTTAAAATTCTCAGTCATCACCTTTATAACTACTCTGTGTGTTTTGAGAAGTTTTAATCAATCATTTAACACTACAAGTGCTTCTAAGGCACTCACTACCTGACAGGCAGTTTTATGCATTAACTCAATTAATACTCATAAGAGGTGTGAAGTAAGGTACTCTTATTCTACAGCTGAAAGAACTGAGACAACAAGAAAAAAGAGATAAAACAAATGTGACAATATGTTGATGACTTGAATCTTAGTGCTGAGCACATGGGATTTCCTTACACTCCTCTGTTTTGTATATGTTTGAAATTTTCGTAAGTTTTTCAATACTAAAAAGGTAAATTGACCGGGAAACCAGAAACATACATAAAACACTGGTTTTATGAAACTGTATAAGATCTGTGATCCTGTGAGAATGAGAACAAGGTGATCCCTAGGACTGCCTTAAAAGCAACTCTATGAGATAAAGCAGAAAAGCTCATAGCACAAAATGTTTATATTAGAAAAGAAAAAAGGTTTCCAATCAATAATCTAAGATTTTCCTTTAAGAAACTAGAAAAAGAGAACCAAAGAAAGCAAAATAAAAGAGAATGAGACAAATAAAAGCAAAAATCAATGAAACAGATAAAGACAGACAATGTTCTATACTATAAGTGTAGTGGTAGTTACATGAACTGTACATCTTTACCAAAACTCATCAAATTATATGTTGAAATATGGTGAACTGTATTGTACAGTATGTAATTGTACCTCAATAAAGATGATTTTTTAAAAATTAACAGACTACTATGAAACAATAAAAATTACAAACCGCCCTGGATGTTCTGATATTAAAGGAGCATAAGATACATTGTTTTGTGAAAAAAAAAAAGCAAGGAGAACAATATATAATGTGTGAGATCTGTTTATAAATGCAAAGGCTATTTCTAGTTGGATAAATAAGAAAGTAGTGTTGGTGACTGCCCAGAGGAGAGAACCAGGAAACTGGATGGGGAGGAGACTTGCTTTTCACCGAGTATCCTTTTGCAATCTTTGATTTTTTTCAAACTAGGTATTTATATTATGAGGAGTTTTTTTGTTTTTTGTTTTTTTGCTTTCACAGAACTTTTATATTTTTTCCTTTAGGATTAGAAGAACTCAATCTATGTAGGTCTTTAGCCTTGATAAAAGATCACTTGAAATCATCAATTTGCCATTCTCTGTTACCATATTCCTACTGGGAAGGGAATAAATAAAATGGAAAATACAAATTCAACTCCTTTGGCAACCAAAGTAGCTGCAATGAATGAATGAATTATAGTTTGGACAACTTACTGGGACTTATAAATAACTATTTCATGTAACTTTCTCAATTTTGTAAGAAAAGACAAATATTATTGCTCTTATTTTCCAAAAAAGAAGAGACCAGGGAAAAAAAGCTGTCTCATCTGAGATCACCAAATCAGTTACTAACAGTCAGAACTGGTACTCTCATCTTTTGGATTCTCATTTTACCAATCAGAGGTTCTCAATCTGTTCTCTGAGAACACTTCAGACTGGGAACAGCAGAGGGTGGGAGAAGACTACGTTGAGGAAACTGCTGACTGTGCTCCTGCAGGTTTGATCTGAACAAAACAGGAAAGGCTGACTTTGCAGAGAGGAGAGGCAATAGCAGTTATCTATAAGTTTTACACCACCTACCAGGTACAGTTATCTACTCTGGTACTTCATCACATTGCTCCGACATCTGACAAAATATTATGACAATCAACACTGTATCAGGGAGGCAGTAAAGGTTACATATGTAGGCTTCAGAATCAGTTAGCGCTATGACCCTAAGCAAGTTAGTTGACCTATTATCATCAACATCTTTATGCAAGGAGCAAGTTTCTTGAGCACAGTGATTATATCTCTTGCTTTTGTGGGGAAAGTTGCCTGGTTTATTTAAGATAGTACATATTTAAAACATTCTCTTCAGTCATCTCTCTCATTTTCAGGAGAAATTCAAGAATAATGTTTTCTATCAATTTTGCCCCATCCCCCACCTGTTTGTCTCTACTTTGAAACCACAATGGTAAGCCCCACAGTAATTAGAAAACTTCTAAGGGAGGGGCAGCTATGGTCATCCCACAGCAATGCCAGAGAGCAAAGATGGCTGCTGGGAAAGGGACCCTGCCTTCATCAGCATTCAGATGCTCGTTTAAGTTCCAGCTCTCCGTAACTGCTATAGAAAATAGTTGAGAGGGACAAATCCATAGGCAAATAACACCAGAGAAAAAGCCTACAGAATACAACTCAAATAGAACAGGTTATTTTTAGACATTTCTTACAAGCATAAACAAAAAGAGCAGTACAATGGAACCTCGGGCCTTGAACTTAATTCCGGAAGGCTGTTCGAAAACTGAATCATTATTTCCCATTAGAAGTAATGTAAATTGAATTAATCTGTTCCAGACTCCCAAATGACTCCCTTTTTTAACCTTTCTTATATATAGTACATGTCTAAGGTACTATTTAATCTATAAATAAATACTTTAAAAACAAAAAGGACATGAAATATAAATGAAAATTTAATAAAAGGACATAAAATGTACAGTAAAAAATGAAAATTTAATAAAATAAGCAGTGACAAAAGCAAAAAACAAAACAAAACACCAAACACATACACACACAAATATTCACAGCATACTTTCCGGGGATGTTAACAATGTGAGGTTTAGTAGTAAACTGACTCATACTCGCACATTCTTTCCTTTGTCGCCCTAGAGAGATGTGACTGATCATACAGGTATAAGCATGAAGGGTGCATGAAGGGTGTTGGGTCGAGAGGCGAATTATTTGAGATGGGAGACGTTAGAGAACTGAGGTTTGATTGTATATGGGAAATGAAAATTGAGGAGAAAAGCCAGAGAATCAATGAGTAAGGAAGACTAAGGTTTTGGTATTTTGAGCTTAGTTGGGGAGGAGAGATGGTAACAGTGAAGTGAAAATGAGAAAGGTGTTAGGAGTGAGCCCTAGTGGCAACTTTTCAAGTTTCAAGAAACTTACAATGGCACTATTTCAAGGATGTATGCATGGGAACAGATATTGTACCACCTTCCTACTGATTTTCCTTTACTATTGGTTAGGTAACAGCAAGGAGCGTGAGTAATACAGTTAGTACTGAAATGTATCACTAGAGAAGACGGTGCTGTGTTCTGCATCAATTTAAAGATGTTAATTTCGTGAGCCCTTATATGGTAACTAGTGGCTGGATGCACAAAATTCGTGCAAGAGTAGACCTTCCTTCCCCCGGATGCCAGCACCAGCTTCTCTCTGGCACCCAGGACCCAGGCTTTCCTCTGGCCGCTGGCAGGCACCCGGGACCCAGGCTTCCCTAGCAGCCCTGCTTCATCCCGAAGGTTGTCCAGAAGGATGTCCGGACTAATTAGAATATTACGCTTTTATTATTATAAATAGTAAAACACTCATCTGATCAGCTAATTGATTAACAAACACATAAGAAGAATAGGCACTGACCTGAATTCAACCACGATCTTCTTCTGGGGAAGACCAGAGAAAAGCTCACTTTTTAATCCATATTTTGAACCATCTTCGATAACTTGTTTTAACACTGCCTGAAAAGTAAAGGTTGGGATTTAATGATAGAAAAAAACTGTAGTTTTCTTAAGTACTCTGCTACTGGAAACTAAACGTTGCTAGTTTGCTCATTTCAATTTGTGGAACTGAGACGTTTATAGCACTGTCAGCAGCATCACCTTCTTGAGTTCACATCTGTACTCTTTTATACATGCTGTCTGTTCCTCCTCACAGTGATTGATGAAGTAAATATTTTACAGGTGAAGAAACAGAGTTTAGAGAGGTTAAGTACCTGCCAAAAGTCTCACAGCAAGTAGTAATAAAGAAACCAGAAGCAGCATCTGAATATTTATTGACTGCATACTATGTGTCAGGCACTATTCTACATATTTTCTATGTATTTACTTTTATAATCCTCACAACAATCTTAAGAGATAAGTATCATTTTTTACAAATGAGAAAATAAAAGCACAGAAAGGTTAAGTAACTTTCCAAGATCACACGGCTAGTAAAATTGTTTTCACCCCATAGCTAACTATTGTATGCTGCTACTTTTTTTGATACTAATGATAACAAGCAATGGTAGAAAACAAAATATAATTCAAATGCTTATCCTATCTAATAGAGGGAATATGCTAATTGACCCTCACACCATCCCAAAGATGGAGGCGCCCAGAGCCAATAAGGAGGGAATATGCTAATTGACTGCCATGCCCTCAAAGATGGCGGCGCCCACAGCCACAAGATGGCGGTGCCTAGTTCCCTCGGCTTCGCCAGGGCGGCAGGCGCACGGCAAGGCCGGGCCCACTACCAGGCAGCCTGGCCTTGCTGCACGCCTGCCACTGGAGGCCCCCAGTCCCCTCAGCTGCCCAGGGCTGGCCCGAGGATAACCAGGTAACCAGGGCTGGCTGAGGCTTGCGCTGTCGGCAGTGGCAGCAGCAGAGGTGTGATGGGAGCGTCACCTTGATCCCCAGGTCACCTCCTGCCCCTGAGGGCTCCCGGACTGTGAGAGGGGTCAGGCCGGGCTGAGGGAACCCCCCTCCAGTGCATGAATTTTCATGCACCAGCCCTCTAGTTGGCTACATAAGTAAATAAAAACAGGAAATCATACAGAAACTGCCAAAACATATTCCAGGTTAATTTTTAGTTATTAACACAGAACTAGTGTATAGTTCACAAAATTCATATTTTATTACTTTTTTGCTAATGGTGATGATTTATTTACTTCAAGGCTTTAAATTTATTGTGATAGACTTTAATTTACTCTTATATTGGTTTTGCTTTTCAAATTGGATTCTGAGTCCTAAATGTGCAGTTTATGATGTAAAGAATTTCACTATCATAGGTTAAAATGGTCACTTAATGGAAAAGGCAGAGAGGTAAAAAGAAACAGCAAAGCAATACTTTTAAGATACATCTACAGAGTGCTAGGTTCAAGTCTAGATGCTTTTATGTTATCTTTAAGACCCACAATCTTAGAGGTGGGCAACAGCTGTAAAAACTAAGGTTCAGAAACAGTATGTATTTGCCCAAGGACACAGAGAAAATAATATTTTCTTCACTCACACTGTACAGTAGGACACAGAGATATAATATTAATAAATATATAGACATTAAAGAGAATAGTGTCTGTCATACACTAAGGGCCTATTAAATGTTAATTACTCCAAGAATATGGGCAACAAGAAGACTGCAAGTGGAGAGGTAAACAGTGAGAAGAAATTCATTCTCAAGATTATTCTATAGTTAAAGTCTAAGCATCTTTTTCATTTTCCATTCCTTTTCATGTAATGGATGGTAGACTCCATAAATGGTAATAGCAGTAAGTTAGAATTCTCTTTTACAAGTGACTCTCTGTTTGTTGATTTCTCTGGCACAAAAAAAAAAAATAACTAATCAAAAACTGTCTTATATGCTTCACTTCCAAACATTCCTTTAACAATTTGACTTATCTGCCACCTGGAGCTTTTTTCCTCTACTGTTTCACTGAAAGTGCTCTCCAAATCAAAATTCCAAATGCCAAACCTAAATGAATGCTTAAATTTTATTATATTACTTTTATGAATACATTCTTCTGTAAAATGAACAAATAAACAATTAAGGTAAGGCTAAAGTCTAGAGTTCCTTTTCATCATCCACCCTAACCTCCTTGGTCGCTTCCGGTCTTCTCCAGGGTAACCACTTTCATACACCATCTTAGCTGATGATTACTTTCTTCTCCTTGCAACTATCCTTCCTCCTTGGTTGTTATAACATCACTGTCTACGGATTTTTACTTCTCAGTTTCCTCTGTAGGTTCCTCTTCCACTGTCTGTCCCCCCCCACTCCCCACCCTGTACTACTTCCTTGCTTCTGGCTCCTTACTTTACACATCTCCTAGGTAGGAATTGCTAACACTTCAACTATTACTTACCTAACAAAATCTCTCCTGTGCCACAGAGTGATATATACAGCTCAGGATTAGACAGCTCTCTCAGGCACTTCAAACAAAATAGTATACTTCTCTTCCTTCTGCATTCTCCATTTCCATGACTTTTACCCCCAGCTAACCAAGTCTGAAACCTAGGAGTTCCTAAGATTTACCCTTTTCCCTCCCTAATATTCACAACCAATCATCTATTAATCACCAAGCCCTGCTCATGTTCTCTCCCCAAAATTATAGTTATCCTCTGGCCTCGTTTA
Source organism: Myotis nattereri (assembly GCF_964212035.1). Classification (NCBI taxonomy): domain Eukaryota; kingdom Metazoa; phylum Chordata; class Mammalia; order Chiroptera; family Vespertilionidae; genus Myotis; species Myotis nattereri. The sequence goes on from NC_138081.1 coordinate 46,457,548, forward strand.
GACCCTCATCATCTCAGCTACACCACTAAAAAACAATTACACCTTAACTACCTTCTTATATAATGTACATATAAACACATGGTTGGCTTTTGAAGAATGTGGGGGCTAGGAGCGCTGACTCCTGGTGCAGTCAAAAATGCATGTATACTTCTGACTCCCCCAAAATACTAATAGCCTACTGTTGACTGAAGCCTTACCAATAAAGTCAGTTAACACATTTTTGTATTTATATGTATTAAATACTGCATTCTTACAAGAAAGCTAGAGGAAAAAATACTAAGAAAATCATAAGGAAAATACATTTACAGTACAGTGGGGCCTTGACTGATGAGTGTCCCAAATAACAGGTTTTTCGAGATACGAGCCGTCTCTCGGCCGATATTTTGCTTTGAGTTGCGAGCTAAAATTTGGGTTACGAGCCAGCTTCAGATACCCCACCGCTAGTTGGCACAGCGAACGTCACAGTGAACGCCACAACATCAGCCCAGCATCACGTGTCTCACTCGTTCACTTTTTGATTTGACATACAAGTAATTTGAGTTACGAGCTCCGTCACGGAACGAATTAAACTTTTAAGTGAAGGCCCCACTGTATTTATGAGAAGAATCCACATATAAGTGGGCCACACAGTTTAAACCTGTGTTATTTAAGAGTCAACTGTTTATTAAAACTAAATTTCATTAGTGTAATACCAAAAATCATCATATGTACCAGCTGTGCTACACATAACATACCATGAAAAATGATTACATAGAAAAAGCTAACACTATGCAGAGCACATAAGGCCTTTCACAGTATATAATTTCATATCTTCTCCCATACCATCCTGTGTGCAAAACATAATCATCTGCTGATTTCCAGACAATGCCATGTTCTTGACTGCCTGCACTCTGGCCCAAGCTGTCCCCTTTGCCTGGAATGCCTGCCCTTGTACCTCCCAGGTATATTCTTCATTTTTACCCCAATTCAAAGTTATCTCCTCTCACCTCAAGACAGACCTAAGTGTACCTTTATTTAGCCTGGATTGCAACTTTAATTTTGTTTTATTTCTTAAAGTATTACAAAGAGTATTACACGTCTCCTTTTTTCCCCCCACTTGACATTCCCCCGGTCTCTCCCACCCCCCAGTGTCTTGTGTTCATTGGTTATTCTTACATGCATGCATACAAGTCCTTTGGTTGATCTCCTACCCCACCCCCAACCCTCCCCAGGCTTCCCACTGTAGTTTGATAGTCTGCTCAATGCTGCTCTGCCTCTGTATCCATTTTTGTTCATCAGTCTATAATGGTCCTTATTATCCATAAATGAGTGAGATCATGTGGTATTTTTCTCGGCTTCCCAGGGACTGTCTCAGTTTCACAGGGGCCTTCGCAGTCTCACAGGGGCCACCCCAGCTTCACAGGGGCCGTCTCAGCCTCACAGGGGCCATCCCAGACTCACTAGGGCTGCCGCAGCCTCATGGGGGCCGTCTCAGCCTCACGGGGGCCGTCTCAGGAACATGAAGTTTGGCATTCTGTCTTTTGTTGGGTGGCTCCTTGCTGGACAAAATCTCCAGGCGTTCTTGGTGGCTGAATATCTGGTATGCTTGCTTGGATTTCGTTTTCTACTAAGTGCACAGATTGCTTGTCTGCCGTCTCCCAGGGTCCCATGTGAGACTGGATCTGGTGGACCTGTTTGTGCGTTTGCTGGTACATCGGTTCCACATCACCAGCCCAGCCGGGTCCAGCTCCGGCTCCGGCTTCCTCCGAACCTGATTCTGCTTCTTGAGTGTGTCCCTTATGTATGTGAGGAGTTGAAATCTGCAGTCTGCTTCCACATCCCGAGTGCCGGCGAGCACCTCTGCAAGAAAGCCACCCTCGCTCTCCGACCTGTTGCAAGGCCGTCCCACCTCTCCCTGTAGAGGTCTGGGACGTCAGAATCCCGCCCCAAACAAGCTCAGTGGATTCGAGTCTGCAACCCCTTCCGATTGAAAATAACCGCGCATCCAGTTGCAGCCCGCCTGGCACACGACTCCACGCCTCTGTTCTTGGCAAATCACCAGGACGGAGCAAAGGGCAATGGCGTCTCCGCGACTCCTCGCCTCTCGGCGACTCTGCGTCCCCGAGTGCCGGCGAGCAAGGCACTCACAAGTAACCACCCTCGCTCTCCGACCCGTTGCAAGGCCGTCCACCTCTCCCTGTAGGGGTCTGGGACCTCAGAATCACGCCCCAAACAAGCTCAGTGGATTTGAAAGCCTGCAAGCCCTTCCAATTGAAAAAAACCGCGCATATAGTTGCAGCCCTCCTGGCAAGTGACTCTTCATTGATTTTCTGTATTGTTTTTTTGGTCTCTATGTCATTTATTTCTGCTCTAATCTTTATTATCTCCTTCCTTCTGCTCACTCTGGGGTTTTCTTGTTGCTGTCTTTCTAATTCTTTGAGTTGTAGAGTTAGCTGATTTACTACCATTTTTTCTTGTTTTTTGAGATAGGCCTGTAGAGCTATAAACTTCCCTCTCAGGACTGCTTTCATTGTGTCCCATAGGTTTTGGATTGTTGTGTTTTCATTGTCATTAGTTTCCAGGATGTTTCGAATTTCTTCTTTGATTTCATTGGTAACCCAATCAATATTTAACAGCATGCTATTCAGCTTCCAGGTGTTTGAGTATTTTGGGTTGTTTTTATTGTAGTTTATTTCTAATATTATGCCATCATGGTCTGCAAAGATGCTTTTTATGATTTCAATCTTCTTGAATTTGTGGATACTTTGCTTGTGACCCAATATATGGTCTATTTTTGAATATGTCTTATGAGCATTTGAGTAGAATGTATATTCCCTGGCTTTGGGGTGAAGTGTTCTGAAGATGTCTATTAAGTCCATCTGATCTAGTGAGTCATTTAGGATTGCTGTGTCTTTACAGATTGTTTGTCTAGAGGGCTTATCCAGTGCTGTCAGTGGTGTATTAAAGTCCCCTACTATGATTGTATTGTTGTCGATCTCTCCTTTGATATCTTCCAGGAGTTTTTTTATGAATTTGGGTGCTCCTGCATTGGGTGCATATATGTTTACCAGAGTTATATCTTCTTGTTGTATTGATCCCTTTAGTATTATGAAGTGGCCTTCCTTATCTCTTGTTATGGCCTTCACTTTGAGGTCTATTTTGTCCGATATAAGTATTGCTACCCCAGCTTTCTTTTCCTTTCCATTTGCCTGAAAGATATTTTTCCATCCTTTCACTTTCAGTCTGTGTGAGTCCCTTCTAATGAGGTGGGTTTCTTGTAGACAGCAGATGTATGGGTCATATTTTTTTATCCATTCAGCCACTCGATGTCTTTTGTTTGGAGCATTTAGTCCGTTTACGTTTAAAGTTATTATTGAAAGGTACTTGTTTGTAGCCATTTCTGTTTTTGTGTGGCTGTTTTCTTTCTGAGCTTTTTATTTCTTATTTTTATACCAGTCCCTTTAGCATTCCTTGCATTGCTGGCTTGGTGGTGATAAACTCCCTTAGCCTTTTTTTGTCTGTGAAGCTTCTTATTTCCCCTTCAAGTTTGAATGATAGCCTTGCTGGATGGAGTATTCTTGGATTCAGTCCTTTGCTTTGCATCACTTTGTAAATTTCCGTCCATTCTTTTCTGGCCTGATGTGTTTCTGTTGAGAAATCATTTGACAATCTAATGGGAGATCCCTTGTATGTAACTTTCCGTCTCTCTCTTGCAGCCTGTAAGATTCTCTCTTTGTCCTGAACGTTTGCCATGGTAATTATGATATGTCTTGGTGTGGGTCTTTTCGGGTTCACCTTGTTTGGGACTCTCTGGGCTTGTGTGACTTTTTTCTTCCCCACCTCAGGGAAGTTTTCTTATATTATTTCTTCTAATAGGTTTTCTAATCCTTGTTCATCCTTCTGTTGTTCTGGTACCCCTATTATTCGTATGTTGTTTCGTTTCATGTTGTCCCAAAGCTCCCTTAGGCTCTCCTCCTGTCTTTTAATTTTTTTCTCCAATTGCAGTTCAGTTTGGGTGTGTTTTGCTTCCTTGTCTTCTAATTCACTAATTCTGTCCTCCACTTCTCCTAGTCTACTGTTGATACTTTCAATGGAGTTTTTCATTGCAGCTATATCACTCTTCATTTCTTCTTGGGTCTTACTTAAGTTGTTGGTTTTTTTCATCTGTTTCTTCTAGCTTCTTGCAGAGGTTGTCGATTTTTTCCTCCATCCGGTTTATGCACTCTAGGACCCTTATTCTGAATTCTTTTTCTGTCATGTTGCATGCCTCTGTATTACTTAGCTGCTTTTCTGGAGAGTCCTCCTTCTCTTTCCTTTGGGGGTTTCTTTGTCTACCCATGTTTGATCTCACTGACATATCTAGACGTTGAGTTGTTCAGTGGTTGCTCCCTTGGTGGCAGTGACTCCTTGGTCTGTGGTTGCTCTTCGGGCGGTTGCGGTAGCAGCTGCTCTTCAGTTGGCCGCAGCTCATCTGGTGGGTGCTGTTCACAGCTGTGGTGGCTCTTCTGGCTGGTGGGGCGAGGTTTCACGTACAGCTGCTGTTCCTCAGCAGAGGGTGTTGGTGCTCAGGAGGTTGCTGTTGCTTGGATCTGCTGCGTTGATTTAAAGGCACAAAATACAACACAACAAGGCACCACGTACCAGGCAGTATACACAAATATATTCACGATATTAATAACCCCAAATAAAGGTGACCACCTGAATTAAGAGAATTAGGGGATAAGGAAGAAGGAAGAGAAAAAGATAAAAGAGAAAAAAGAAAAGAAAAGTAGGGACCAAAAAAAGGAGTGCAAAAATGAAATTAGGAAAAAGGAGGGGGGAAAATAAAAGCGAGAAAAGAAAAGAAAAGAGCGAAAAGAGAGAATGAAGTGGAAGAGGGGAGGAGACTTATTTTATATGAGGAGAATACTCCTATAGAACAGCCATTAATCCCAACAAATTCCAGCAACAGCTCCCTGGAGATGAATGCAAACTAGAAACAACCAATAATATAACGATGAAAATAGAATGGAGAACACTAATCCCAAAATAAAATAAAGAGAAAATAAAATGGCACTTTAAAAAAATGGTAAAATGGTAGCAGTAATAATACTGGTTAAAAATAAGAAGGTAGTAATTAAAAGGGTAAAATCAGGTGATGGAAAAAAGAAGAAAGAGAAAAGAAAAAAAAAGAAAAAAAAATTGGTTTCTTCGATAAAAGGTGAAAAAAGAAAAAAAAAATTGCAGTAGTGAAGGTCCTTCGGTTCTTCTATTCTTCAGTGTGGCTCGCCTTAGACCTGCCAGGTATTCAGGAGAGTGTTGAGTTTCCCTGCAATACACTGTTCCTCTGTGTTGTAAACCACAGTCCTTATTTTAAAGCAAGCCGCATTTGTTTCCCAGACTGCCTTATTTTGTGTTTAGCAAAGAGTCAGTTTGTGGGTCAGCCTCTGGGTGGCAGTGTTCTGGGGTTGGCCTCTGAGGCTATAGGGCCTCTCTGTCCAGTTGAGGTTCACTGCCCAGAGCTGGCTGCGTAATAGTTAGTTACCGGGGCTGTGTTGTTGCTGGGATTCCCCCTGGACTGCAACTTTAAACGCCTCCATGATATTAGTCATCATATTATCATACCCATCACACATTACACCATTTTTTATGCTTTTCTTTCTCTCTTAATATTTTTTTTTTATTGATTTCAGAGAGGAAGGGAGAGGGAAAGAGAGATAGAAACATCAATGATGAGAGAGAATCATTGTTAGGCTGACTCCTGCACACCCCTCACTGGGGACTGAGCCCTCAACCTGGGCATGTGCCTTTGACCGGAATCAAACCTGGGATCCTTCAGTCTGCAGGCTGACGCTCTATCCACTGAGCCAAAATGGCTAGGCCTATGCTTTTCTTTTTTTATTGTAAGTTCCTAAAAGGTAGGATCTATGTAGATTTCTATAATAGAGTCCCTGATAAATAATAAGCAGGAGGCTTATTAAATTAGTGGCCACACAGAAGAAAAATATTAACTATAGAATGTCAGTGAGCTAGTAAAGTTTCCTTATATTCCAATAGATGAACAAGCTAGAGGCCAATTCATTCACCAATAAGAATGTCTAAATGTAAAATGTACTCAGTAAACTTAAGTGCATGATGAGTTTATAATAAAAAATTAAATCTTTCAAAGGTTTTACTTTTTGGAATGCTTTAGAAAATTAATATTTTAATTGGCTGACATTTTTTGTTTGTCGATCACCATCACTTTTCCTGTGGATAACTTTTGTCATTTTATCTAACTCTGCTGGTTGCTATTTCTGTACAGCTCTCAACAGGATTTGTAAACAAGCTACCACTAACTATTTGTCTAGTCAATTCTTTGGTCAATAGTAGAGAAGTGTTTAATTATTCATTCTTTCCGTGTGTTCAGCCAACTGGCACTACACATAACTTAAATGCATCCTGACTGCCTACTGACAAACTTAATTAGTCAAATAATGAGCAGAATTAGAACCACTTAAATTAGTATCATTTTTCTTCTTCTCAAGTCTTGATAAAGTATACAAAGTTGAATTTGGCAAATAAAAAATGCATTTGTACATGTAAAATAAAATGTCATCCACTGTATTTCTAGGGCACACCTAAAAAACAGGATTTTGTTTGCCCTTTTCCTAGTTAAACTCTTATTTTCTTTTTTCTCTCCCTAGACTGAATTAATTATTACTCAAAGTTTAGTTTCTCTTAAAAGTCATCCTTTAGCTACTAACAGGTGGAAGTTTGGTAAAAGTGATAGTTCTTCACAGTGTATGAACTGGTCACATAATCTTCTAGCTTTGAAAATTTATGGTTTAGTCCCACATATCTGGCAGTTTCTATTGCCTTTAATTTCATATTTTAGCCTCCTACCCTTGAGAATGATTTATATGAAGAGATTTTAAGCCACTATGTGTGATCCAAACTTAAGCTAACATTTAATCATCCCTGGTGCTGCCAGTGCTAATAATTCAATTGCAATTCACGGACAGGTAATGTTTCATTCCGTCTAAGTTTATACACGTGTAAGCAATGACAAATTCACAATTCTCTGCTTGAGGAGTAAATTCTGGACATAGATCATTGGCTACATGTCAATCTTGCCAACTCTAAAACATAAAAAAAAAAACAAAGAAAAGGAAAAAAGACTTACAATGGTCCTAAAATGGTTGAATTTTTTTCTTGACATGATCTGAAAAATTCATTAGACATGCAAATGATCACTGTTGAAATTAGACTTTGAGCAAAGAAGTATTATCATTTAAAAATTATAATTTAAATTAAAAAAAATAAAAGGCAAAAAAAAAAAAATCTAGAGCCTACTGCCATTGGTTGATAAAATATAGAAGAGGCCCCCAAAGAGACTATTTCCCAATACCTTCACACAAGCCATTTGTAATTATGATTGTATTGCCAATAAAAATAATGTTCTGTTAATAAAAAAATTATAATTTATAAACACAGGTACATTCAATATTCTTTCCTTAGTCTATGGGTGTTCACTGCTCTAGGATGTATCTTTACTGTGACACTGAGAAGGCCTATGTGAGCAATCTGCTCGTTCCTTTAAAACAAAAATCACACTAACATCCAGATTCTCAAGGCCCTAACTCTTATTCCCTCTGTTGTCAACTGAGAAGAATTTGGGAATATTTTTAATAAGCAAGCAAATGGGCATCCTTAAACCAGAGAAAATCTATTTAATTGTAATAAAGCATGAAAATCCATGGCCATTAAAATTTTAAATTATTAATATATGCTGTGCTTTAAAATACAAATCACATCTCTTTCAGCTAAGCCAGCTATAAAGGCAAACTCCATCTACCACAGTATATTTTCCCATCTTAGAAAAAACAAAAACAGTACAATATTGCTGCCTACCAAATGGCCTAAAGTTTGGTAGGCACTTTGGTGAGCTGTATTTATACTTCAACAAAAGTAAGTCAACAATTAGAAAAGTCACTAACTCAAAAAATGGTAAATTAGACTCACTGGTTTGCTTAATTGACATGAAATGTTATCAAGAGCCTAGCATGTTGTAGACCAGCCGTGGGCAAACTACGGCCCGCGGGCCGGATCTCGCCCGTTTGAAATGAATAAAACCAAAAAAAAAAAAAGACCGCACCCTTTTATGTAATGATGTTTACTTTGAATTTATATTAGTTCACACAAACACTCCATCCATGCTTTTGTTCTGGCCCTCCGGTCCAGTTTAAGAACCCATTGTGGCCCTCGAGTCAAAAAGTTTGCCCACCCCTATTGTAGACACTTTGTAAAAAGCTCAAAAAAAATTGTTCCTTCTTGCCCTTGTGACTGATTTTGGTTAACTAATTTACCTTGAAGAGTGAAAAAAGATAAAAGAAAAAAATTAAAAGATCTAGAGACAAGTATAAAACACTATCTCTCTTTCAGTGAAAAAATATATTACTAGAAATTCTGGTTTTATAGTTATTTTCAATTCAAGAGGCAGCATTTACTAAGCCTGACCAACTCAATACTGGTGTGATTTGTTTTTTTTTTGTTTTTTTTTACATACTATACCCGTGGCCGGCAAACTGTGGCTCGCGAGCCCAGCTCTTTGGCCCCTTGAGTGTGGCTCTTCCACAAAATACCACGTGTGGACGCGAATGTACAGTACGATTGAAACTTCGTGGCCCATGCGCAAAAGTCAGTATTTTGTGAAAGAGCCACACTCAAGGGGCCAAAGAGCTGCGTGTGGCTCGCGAGCCGCAGTTTGCTGACCACTATACTACACCAAAGCCTGCATTATGATAAGTTTTAATGTTTGAGATGAGATTCTCAACAAAAGGTCTCATACCACTGCCTATCCAGAATTACATGTCCTCCATGGCCTTCCTCATGTGAGACCTAATTCCTCTATGCGATTTCCCCAACCCTCCAGGACATCCTGATTTTTCCATCTTTGATCTTTCTTATGCTTATTGTACCAATCATCTTTATTAATTGTTGTTTTTTTAAAAAAATCTCTTTTTTTATTGATCTTAGAGAGAAGGAGGGAGGGAGAAACATTGATCAGTTGCTTCCCACACTCAGCATGTGCCCTGACCAGAGATCAAACCTGCAACCTGGGTATGTGCCCTGATCTGGAATTGAACCCACCACCTCTTGGTGTATAAGACAACACTCCAATCAACTGAGCCACATTGGCCAGGACTATTTATTGTTTTATTTTTTTTAAAAAAAGCTGTCTTATGGTTGCATTTGTATAATTCTTTTTTTTTCTTTTTTTTTAAAATATATTTTATTGATTTTTTACAGAGAGGAAGGGAGAGAGACAGAGAGTCAGAAACATCGATGAGAGAGAAACATCGATCAGCTGCCTCCTGCACATCTCCCACTGGGGATGTGCCCGCAACCCAGGCACACGCCCTTGACCGGAATCGAACCCGGGACCCTTGAGTCCGCAGGCCGACGCTCCATCCACTGAGCCAAACCGGTTTTGGCAATTCTTATGCTTCCTATAGAATACAGGCTACCAGAGAGCAGAAACCAGTATCTTTCTTACATTTGATACAGAGCCCATTACTTCATTCAATAATAATTATCTCACATCTACTACATGCAAGGCATTGTGCTAGGAACTGGGGATTTAATAGTGAGTGAGAAAAGCAGAAACTATAAGCCCTAATGGAAATTAAGAGTTTAAAGGCAACAGACATTAATCAAATAAAAAGAATGTAAAAGGAACTATGGTAAATTCTACAAGGAGAGATGTACAGTGCTATTAGAGTATACAAATGAAGGTATCAGAAGGCCACTGCCCAGGAAATATCAAGATCTGAAGGATAAGCAGGAGTTAACATGGGGTGGCATTCCAGGCAGAGGCATTAGAAAGTGCATAAGTTCTGAGGCAAGAGTAGGCACAATAAGTTTAAGAACTGGAGGGAAACCACTGTAGCTAAAACAGAGAGAGTGAGTGAAGATGCAAGAGCTAAAACATAACCCATTCTTACCTTTGTTAATAGTTCTCTGTTTATTTTGAAATTTACAGTCCCTTGACCAGTGCTGATTTCAGTCACCACTGTATCACATTTTAGCTGAAAAGGTAACAGATCAAGTAAAAGAGCTATATTATAAAGTAAGCCCAATGAAAGTTGTAGTTCTAAAATTATCAGATTTTCAACTGTCTAAAGGCAAAAGGTGCATCATCTGTCTGTCTTCATATTTGGACCTGGGCCTTAGCCAGTCCCTTCAAATCAATCATTCTATCTGGGTAAACGTGTTTTCTTCTTTACTGATTAGAACACTCTTCTGTATTCCAAGTCGCTTCCTCTTTTTCATTCCCTCGCCTCAAATTCTCCATCTGACATGGAAGAGAGAGAGCGCCGCTTTGCTCCCACCCTATGTACCCTGACATGCAATGAATTCTTTTTTTTTTTTTTTTTTTGCAATGAACTCTTTTTATCTCACCCACCTGTTGCAAAAGCGACAGAACAAGACATTATGTCAGGGCCTATGCTAAAGCACTTGTGTCAACACATAAAATGTAAATAACTTACTTTGTCTTCAGTGAATATGCCTTAAAATTTTAACCAACTAGATATTCAAAGCACCTGATATACCCATGGACCTTGAAAAAACACTTGTCACTGAAGAACCACTTGTTTTTATTTTGACACTAAATATTGTAATTAGGATGATTCTATTCTTGGTTTACTTCCTGATAAATACCTGGGGTGGTTTTTGATCAAATAAATACTCAGCTACCAAAGCTCCTTTATCACACTCATTCTTTAAGCATCCTTTTCTATGATAATGACTTCCATTGTTCCAATTCTTCAGGGTACCCACACACCTCTTTTGTAATAACTTTATTTAAAAAAAAAACAAAAAACTTGTCCAACACCTGCCTTTTCTGGTGGTATTATACTAACAACTTGGTCATTCTCTACAATCCTTTCAATTACTCTTTTAGGTACCAAATTCATCACAGAAATTAGAAATGAAAGAGGTTTATTAAATCATCTAACCACTTTGTCTCTGCAATCATAATTCTATTGCAATCTAATAATTTCTTCTCATATTTTAATGTTCATTTTCTCAGAAACTCATTTTAAGAAGTGCAATCCACTGCTCTAATTTATCAACTTGTTCTCCTAAATTCAGAAGTCCAACCAGCTTCAATCTGTAAATTTAATTAACACTTCAGTCCTCCTGTAAGTAGTTAATAAAAAAACTGAACAATGTCAGCTCAAGAAGAATGCTCTATAACTAACTTGAAAAATCATACTAATCTTACAGTACATGGCTAAAATGAATTTAAATTATGTTTTCCAAGGTGCTTTCAACAAAGAAACATTATTAAATTCATTAGTATGGGTGAGATAACCTGCAGAGTATTTTTTTCTTTAAAATAATAACTGTATTATAAAGTAAAAACAAGTAATAGTGCTAAAGTACCTTTTCTGCCAGTTGTGTGGCTTGAACTTGAATATCTGGTCTTGAATAGTCATTGTTCCCCAACAGAGAATCCACAGAAAGCTGAAAATCAGCTACTTCTCTAAAGAAGTAGGGAAAACGGTTATTACCCTACAAACATTATTAATATAACAAAAAAAGATTAATCATTATGAGTTTCCCACATTGACATAATTTTATAAGAAAAAGGTATTATGCTTTTAATATAAAAGTAATTAGAAATATCATCACCTTGTATTTTAGAACTTTATCTTTTATCATTTTATGAAATTCTTCCTCTTCTATTACCTAATTGTAGCTTCGTAATATCTCTGTGAGATAGGAAGAGCAGCCACTTTGGAAAAAATTAAGACCTGACTTGTTAGAAAGTAAGCACATGAGTGTTTATTACATTGTTTTCTATACATTTTTCTGTAGGTTTACAATAGGTCAAAGTGCAAAATAATTTTAATTGATATAGAAACATCTACATAATTACCCATATTGAACATCTGATATTTAATAAGAAACCAGAGAATGAGAATCTATGGGCAGAGCAAGTGGGTTAAACCGCTGTCTAGCGGCTAGCCCACTCTCATTGACACAAAAGACACATTCCAGAGGGCCACAAGTGACTCCATTCTTATCACTCTTCAAATTAGAGATGTGCCTAAAAACTCCTGTGTATCTTTCATTTAACAGCACATTAACGAACCTAGTCAACAATGACCATTGAGAGTTTTCCTGAGCCTTAATCCATTATCCAGCAGCCTAGTGTAAATTATATTTACCTACCCAAACTCATCTACTGACATTTAAGCTGTAACTACAAACCCAAGTTCATCTATTAATCAGTGTCTGTGTGATCTTCGGTATGTTGCTTAAACCTCCCTTGTAACCTCAGTATAATGGTAATAACAGTACCTACTTCATAGTGTTGCTGAAAAATTTAATTCTAGTTAAATAATACTGATCATAATTCTGATGTTAAATAAAAATGTTTAATAGTACCAGTACTGAGCCCTGGGAATTATTCTGTCTGTAGTTCTTCAGTAGCTTGGTTGGCAAACTGTACTCTATTTTTTTTTTCTAAGACTAGTCTCTAATGATAAAATGACAATTTGATTTTCTAAAGATTAATTTTAACTCTATAAACTTACATAAGGTCTAGATGTATTTATTTTACCTATTCTTTCCAAAAGACTCTGACAGCCTAGCCAAGTATTTGTGCCAATAATGTGGGACACTGAAAATATAAATTTAACAAAATGGGAATAACACACAAACATAAAGATTTTTTTCATGAAAAAATATTAAATTAAAATAAAATCCATACAAACAATGTTAATTATACAGATTTGAATATACCAAAGATTAAACTATGATTTTTTTAAAAAGGGGACATATGTAATACTTTTAACAATAAAGATTTAAAAAAGCTATGATTTTTAACATGCAGCAAGGATAATTTATAAAAGGTTAAATATGACCATAAACCTATAGGTGGGCTCTCAAAACATCTAGGAAACACAGAGGTCACATGATTTTCTATAGACAGTTATTTAAAATCATGAATACAATTTTATTCTAGACACGAATAATAAAGTAGTTCAATTGAATTTAAAAATTTTATTATTTCAATAGAACCATGACAAATATTCCCAATTAGTTCAGTGACAGGACACATTTTAAAACATCACCCTTTTAGTCTATTAAAAATGATGAACAATCATTTGTTAAACTAGGAATATTTAAAACATGAATTCTGAAATTATGTGAAGGGTTATTTGGCAGTAAAAAAGACCCAAAAGAAAAATAAATGCTTTAAGGAGGTAGGTGGAACTCAACCAGACTTGACCTCTTTTACCATTTTCCCTTTGGGGAGCTTTCAATTATATAGCCACAAGGAACTTTTGCTTTGTCTATTTAAAGACGTATTCTCAAATGTGAATTATGTAAAAAGTCTGAAAACATTCTAAACGTCCAAAGGGGAGCATTAGAGTATTAATTAGCTATTGTTAAGTGATACTTATAAAAAAAGAGATTGATGTCAAGGGAAAGAATTAAAAATTATACATACAGTTTTATGACTATGTTTTGTGGCTTTTTAAAAAAATATATTTTTATTGATTTCAGAGGGGAAGAGAGAGATAGAAACATCATTGATGAGAGAGAATCTTGATTGGCTCCCTCCTGCAAGCCCACTACCGGGGATTGAGCCCAAACTCAGCCTTGTGCTCTCACCAGGATTTGATTACTAAAAGGGTTAATTTTAAGGACTACTCTATAACTTGAAGAGTAACTTTCTTTTTTGGTATCTTTACAAAGTAAGCAACATTTTATATTATTACAAGTATGTTATACTTAACTCTTTTCTGGAAATTGGAACTGCAGATATTGACTTGATCAAGTTTTCTGGTGGAAGATCCAATACTCTGGAAAGCTAAAAATAAAGAAAAACAAAAACAAAACAGAGCAAGATTGTTAATATATTTGTTCCAGGTTCACTGTAACAGTGCTTAGCAGAAAAAGGAATATTGAGACACTTAACAACATAAATGAACCTCAAATGCAATATGCTAAGTGACAATGGCCAGACTCAAAAAGCTATATAGTGGCCCTAGCTGGTTTGGCTCAGTGGATAGAGCGTCGGCCTGCGGACTGAAGGGTCCCAGGTTCGATTCCAGTCAAGGGCATGTACCTTGGTTGCAGGCACATCCCCAGTAAGGGGTGTGCAGGAGGCAGCTGATTGATGCTTCTCTCTCATTGATGTTTCTAACTCTCTATCCCTCTCCCTTCCTCTCTGTAAAAAAATCAATAAAATATATTTTTTAAAAAAAGCTATATAGTGTATGATTCAATTTACTTAAAATTCCGGAAAACCCCAAACTGTAAGGATGAAGAATAGATCATGGTTTCCAGGGACTGAGGATGAGAAGAGGGTGTGACTATAAGTAACAAACATAATGTCCCCCACCCCCTCAAAAAAAGAATTTTGCGCCGAAACTGGTTTGGCTCAGTGGATAGGGCGTCAGCCTGCGGACTGAAAGGTCGCAGGTTCGATTCCGGTCAAGGGCATGTACCTTGGTTGCGGGCACATCCCCAGTAGATGTGCAGGAGGCAGCTGATCGATGTTTCTAACTCTCTCTCTCTCCCCCTTCCTCTCTGTAAAAAATCAATAAAATATATTTTAAAAAAAAAGAATTTTGCACTTATAAATTTAAAAATAGTTAATGCTTTTTCCTAAAAGAGATGAACCACTGAGGAATCAAAGATAATTCATTTTATTCGTTAATAAAGTATTTATTGAGTGCCTAATTTGTGCCAGGCATTGTTCTAGAAATTGGGGATATAGCAATGAACAAGAGAGATAAAAATCTCATGACACTTAAAAATAAACAAATAAATAATGGGAGAAAACTATGATCCCCAGGCCCTATTAAAGGTTAGCTAGAACAGCAGGAGCAGGGGCATTTGTATTTTTAAAAAGTTCCTTGAATGAATATAATGCATAGCCATAGTTATGAACTATTGCTTTAGTCAATCCTATTTATTGAATGATTCTTACAGGACAGGCACATCTTACATGCCTTAATTTTTCCTTGAAATAATTCCATGACTTTCACACTATTATAGAATTTATTTCAAGAACGATGAAACTGAAATAGAGAATTTATGTAACATGCCTAAGTGAAAAAGCTCAGATGTTAACACAAGCAATCTAAAACCAGAACCTACACCCAACCCGTGTCATACACATATCCTTTCAATGAGCAATGCATGAAAAGACTGAGATAGCAGTATTGCCATAATGAATTTAGAACTGCCTTCCTCTTTTCTCCTTGTCTCCTTAATTTTTATGAAGCCTTTGCAATGGACAAACCATGGCTGTTGAGGGATAAGACAAGGAAGAAATGGGGTAAATAGGAAGTAAAGAATGTAGGAAGAACTCTTCTTCAGATGTGTTTGTAACTATTCCGGAGAAGAATAAAACTAAAAGCACTGTCTCCTAACTGGTAGTATTACCTTCAAATTTAAAAAAAAAAAAAAAAAATGTTGAATTTCACAAACATTAAAAAAAAAGTCAAAACTTGCCGACCTGGAGCTGTCATTTCTCTTTAAGATGCTCTGTAATTTTCTGCTTTGATCTAGTAAAGGTTGATTTTTAAATTTTAAAGTGCAATCTTTATTTTTAAATTCTGGTCTTTAGGAACTGCCATTACTGTATCCCCTACAAAAAGGTATTTCTTTAGGATATTTTCTCAGAAGTAGATATTTTCAAAGCATTTATAGAATGAAAGCTGCAATACTTCTTATTTATACTACTAAATATTCCTGCCAATAGAGATTCTCAGTAATAAAGGTTCTGTTATAATTTCTCTTAGAAAAAAAGGGGTTCAAATTCCAATTCTAGTTTTACTAGCTTTGCATCCTTGGGAAAGTCATTTTACATGCATGAACTTAAGTTTACACATCTGACAAATGGGGATAATAAATCTATTAAATAAGAAACCAGGTAGGGCTCTTGTGAGGATTAAGAAAAATGTGTCACATAATAAGGATGTAATAAATCCTATTTCCTTCTACATCTCAAAACATCCACAACCACTAACATTTTCTGCCTTTCTTAAATAAAACTAAACTTTGCTGGGGGAAAAAAAAGTGATGTAGGAAAGTTTTAAAGTTTAATTCAAGTGAACAAAACAAAAAATTTCTTATATAAACTAAAAACTCTTTTAAATGTTTCTTTTTTAAATTACATTTATTTGCTCCAAAAGGGCTCCGAGTGGGGCTTAAGAACATATAAATAAAATGAAGGTGTAAAATTATACCAGAAAACCAAGCTAAAGATAGTTACTATGCTTCTTGAAAACCAAGGTACAAAGGGCATAACTACACAGCATGTTTTATCTAGTAACTACAGGCACAGTGCACAGAATTCATGCATGGGAGGGAGGGTCCCCTCAGCCCAGCCTGCACCCTCTCCAATCTGGAACCCCTTGGGGGATGTCCGACTACCAGTTGGGATCAGGCCTAAACCGGCAGTTGAACATCCTTCTCACAATCCGGGACAATGGCTCCTAACTGCTCACCTGTCTGCCAGCCTGATTGTCCCTAACTGCCCCCAACCCCCGCCCCCCCGCCCCCGCTGGCCTGGTCGCCCCCAACTGCCCCCCCTTACAGCCTGGTCCTCCCACGCAGCCTGCTGGTCAGTCGTTTGGTCGTCCCTCACTAACCCCCCTGCTGGCCTGGTCGCCCCACGCAGACTACTGTTCGGTCTTCTCCAGGTTGTTTCGGTCATGACGGCCCCTGGCTTTTTATATATTAGGCTAGATCTAGCAAGTCAGGAGGAACCAACTTTTCCTAAAAGTAAATTCTAAGACCAAGTTATATTCACACGGAGATATGAACACCAAAATAGAAAGTATCTTCAATAGTAGTTTTACAAAGGCACAGAAACATTCTTATATGATGCAAATTAAAAAACAAAAAGAAGGGACTGGGGGAAAAGGAGCAATGGGGATTTACTGCTTAATGAGTAGAGGTTCAGTTTTGCAAGGTTAAAAGAATTCTGGAGATGGTTGGTGGTGATGGTTGCATAACAATGTGAATGTATTTAATGCTACTGAACTGTACATCTACAAATAGTTAAGATGGTAAATTTTATGTTATGTATCTTTCCCCATAATTAAAAACAAAACAAAACTCTAAAAGAAATACTCGGATAAAGTAGTGGAATGAAGGCTTCTGTATATACTCTCTCACCTCCCAATTCCCACCTATTTTCAAATTAAAATGAAAAGGAGGGAGAAGAGGAAGGAAGGAAGGTACGTAATAAGTATGTAGGTTATCGGTTCTCCATTATCAAATACAACAGATAGGCACAGTCCAAAGATATACACTTAAAGCAATAGCCAAGGAAAGATACAAATTTTGAAGAGGAATGGATGCAGCCTGTTTGGCAAGGCTCCTGACATGAATTAACAATTCTCATTAATACCCCAAATCTGGAGAAAGAAAAAATGGAATGATTTCCATTATTTTTTTTCACTGATGAATAGGTGATGCTACAGAGTTTCGGGAAGAGTAAAACAGAAGTGAATTTCAGCACTTTCCAGCGTAAGTGCAGATTCTAGGACAGCACACTGAGGAGCCTCCCAGTGAAAACACAACACATTCCCCCAAGTACAGGAAGTAAATCTTGATTTGGTGTTGCATGGGTAGAAAGAATCAGAGAAGGAACTTTTGTGGGAAGATAGAAAGTATCAGGGCTACCTAGTAGAAATCGAATATGCTAAGTCAGAGTTCAGAAATATGTGTACAAGTCACAACCTACTGGAGAGGCAAAAGGGGAATGGACAGCTGTGGAGTTTATATTTTTGTAACCACAAAAGTGAGGTGAGCCAAGAACAAATCTGAAATGGAAAGTGAAGAAGTCATCCACACAATGCAGGAACAAATACAGAGTTTGGGCAGAGGTGACAAGCCTCAGCAAGATGAGAAAGAATAAGCATCACAAATAGGAAAACAAACTGAGAGAGAAGTGAAGGGGAGAAGAGAGGGAGGAAAAGAAAAATACAGAAGAGAAGGAATGTGGCATATAGGAAATCAAAGAACTCTTGTCTGAAAGAAAAATATAGCCTAATAAATACAAAAACATTATTCACAAGTGCTTCAAGATTTGTAATTAAAGTAATCAGAGCAATATAAAAATTGCATGACGACAATCCATCCTTAGTATATTTGATGTCCCTAAAATATAAAAAGGGTAGAAGAGGACAGGATGATAGGTACACTGGTTCTCCAGTAGCAAAGACATAAGGATAGAGACAAAGCTCAAAGCCACTCTTCAAAAAGTGATAGCCAAAGGAAGACATTAACTTGGTCTTACTTACCAGAAGCCATAGAAATGAATAAACAAAACCCAAGAAAATTCTAAAGTATTTGTTGATATATATCTTGGCTCCCCCAAAAGCAGGGCCTGAGAAAAGGATTGTATGCAGGTAGTTTATTTGGGAGGTGAACCCTGAGGGCAGAAGTGATGGAAGGAGAGTAAAAGAGGAGAATAAGCAAATATAAGATTGTGCTATCAAGGCCACTACTATAGGCAATGGAGCCTTAATTTCCATTATGTACCACCTCCTAAGAAGCATACATGATGCCCATCCAAAAATAGGAAGCAGGAGCCTCCATCCCTCATTGGTTGAGGGCTGTCCTTGACATTAACTCCACCACACTTGAGCCCATAGGCTGGGATTAGCAGGCTTTCAAAAACAGAATGGGATGCTGTTAGCAATAAGGAATGGGAGCACATGTGAAACTGTTCACACAAAAGTGGCAGCTGGAATCACAGGTGTGATCAAGTGACGGGAGATAATAGGGCATAATATTCAATAACAGGAAAAATGTCCCTGAAATAAAGAACCAAATCTATATTGTGGTATATTATGGGAATGGCACACCACTCTGCAGTGAAAGAATTAAACCTCCATACATCTTTATAAATATTTTTTAAAAATTGAGGCAAACAAACAAAAACCCAAGTTGCAGAAGGATAATTACAGTTTGATTATCACTTATATAAAGTTTAATAACTGGCCCTAGCTGGTTTGGCTCAGTGGATAGAGTGTTGGCCTGCAGACTGAAGGGTCCTGGGTTCCATTCTGGTCAAGGGCATGTACCTAGGTTGCAGGCTCCTCCCTGGCCAGGGCCCTCCCTGGTCTGGGCACAAGCAGGAGGCAACCAATGGATGTGTTTCTCTCACATTGATATTTGTCTTTCTCTTCCACTCTCTCTAAAAATCAATAGAAAAATATCCTCGGGTAAGGATTTAAAAAAACATAAAATTAATAACTGAAAAATAAATTATTGTAAATATTAAAATCTCCTGGCTACTCATCCCTGGTTGCAAATTCTCTTTCCTCACATATGAGGTTTTGTTTTACCATATCTGTGCATGTCATTTACAACCTATGAATGCATCCCAATTAGTAATGGGTACATGAATATTATCTATTTTCTTCTCCATGATTAAATATTTCATTAAAAAAAGAAACAAACTGAACCCACAGATGATAGTAAATTAGTATGTCAGGAAAATATTACACAGAAAATTTAACAAAGAAACATCAGGCTAAGTTACTAAATTTCAAAAGATAAAGCATCCAATCAAAAACCTAGAGATGAAAAGAACTTTACTTTGTATTCATGTTGCCTAATCACATGGTTAAAGCAAATAATTTAGCAATGATGTTATATAGGACTAAATTCATCCACTAGAAAAACTACAGGCAGGCATGTTTGTTTCACTTGCTCAGTTGTTTTTAGTTTGATTTAGTTGCCAACATATGAAAATTGGAAATTTAAAAAATAACATTGGATTGTTGTATGCATTTGTACATATGGTATAAGTCTTTGGAAAATTCAAAATTAGAACTAAATAATGTTATTGCTTTATTTCTAAAATGAAGATATTTTATATTTCCAAATCTACTTTGATATTTCTAAACATGCTAATTTTTTTTAATAATTAAACCTCCAAGATTATTTTATCTGAGAAGTCAATTTTTTTTTAAAGTAATGTTTGAAAAAAATAAAGCACCATGAGCCCTTCTTAAAAAATATATTTATAAAGAAATCCGGCCAATTAAGTCATGTAACCAGGAAAAGTATTGGTAATAAGCATCTTATCCAAATCAATATAAAGTGAACAGCAGATAAGTTGTGCATATATGGCTAATAAACAGACTATGGGTGTTACAAATGAATGAGAAAGTTACCCAAACAAATTAGGAATGGTAGAGGAAAGTTATGCCAACTATAAGAGTTCTAATGTCCTCGTCTTTCACACCAGGGGTTGATATTGTCTAAATATGAAACATGAAGATTTTAAAGAAACATTCCAAATTGTATTGTTCTGCATAATCTCTTAACTGCAGAGGATTCGTGTAGAAAATACATCAATAATTCTTTGCATTACACTTTGGTTTCTTTTTCTTTCATTAAATTCAAGCAAAACTATGTTTAATACTTCTTATTTAAAACAATATTTCAGTTATGCATACATGGGGAATCCTAACACTATTACACTTTTAGTAGTTGGACATTTTTCATTATAAAACTTTTAAAGAAGCAAACAAACCTAAAAATAAAAACTCATTACAATTTTTATAAAAAGCATATTTACCCAGTTTTTCTACCTTCCTTCCTTCTTTTTTCCTGACTTTATAAAAGTACTGCTAAGGAATTTTCACTGAAAATTAATTAGGGTTCAGATACGTAGCTTTCTGGTGACCTAACCTCATGTGGGACTAAAGCATTCACTGAGAGTAATGTATAACTAGATTCCCAGATCAGAAGTGTAGCAAGGGGATTCAAAATACCGTCCTCAGCATTCTAATTTAAGAGTAATGAATATTTATTGAGTGTATACAATGTACCAAACACAACCCCCAAGTACTAAATACGGATTGATTCATTAAATCCTAATGACAATCCTATAAAGTAGCTAAATAACTTTCCAGACTTTACAAATGAGGGACAGAGAACTCACATACCTACCAGAGAAGCGGGACTTAAACCCACATGTCCTCATGGTCAGTGTTCTTAATCACTATACCAATGGCTCCCACCGTGGCTGCACATTGGCATGACCCACGGATCTTTAGAAAACACTGATGCAAACATTCTCATTTAACCAGCACAGGATGGGGTGTGAGCAACAGGATGTTAGTAAGTTCTTGTGTTGATTGTAGTGTGCAGAGAAGTGTGCGGACCACTGCCCTACACCTTTCTGCCTCCTGGCCGTCCTTGGTTAGCAGTTATCAAGCCTGGATGAACATCAACATCACCTGATAGAACTTCAAGACCCGCCCCTACGCGGGGGGCCTGGGCTTGGGTATTTTTTAAGGGTCCTCAGGTGACCGCAGTCTGCAGCCAAGGCTGGAGAACCACTGTTTAGGGCAGTGGTTCTCAACCTTGGCTGCACATTAGAATCACCTGGGATTTTGTTTTATAAAATCCTGATTTCTGGGCCTCATCCTCTGGAAATTCTGTTTCTTCGTGACTAATGTTGTGGCCTCACCCCATAACAAAGAAACAGAATTTCCGGAGAATGAGGCCCAGAAACCAGGATTTTAAAAAGATTCCCAGGTGGTTCTAATGTGCAGCCAAGGTTGAGAACCACTGGTCTAGGGAGACACCAGTTGCCCTCCCTGTTAACAATCAGGACTAATTACCACCACCTAGGGATTCAGAGGGCAAGAAGGCAGAACCATGTATTTCCCCAGAACTTCCTTTTTACTATAAGAACACTCTGGGTACTGCACGGCTATATCTTCGGTTTACAAACCCTAAGACCCTTGAATAAGCCTTTATCTTTCATTTTAGCCAAAGCCTCCTGATTTCCCTAGGACTAGGTCAACGTTCATTGCTGTGGGGTCTAATCATGGCCCCGCGACTTCTCCACCCAGATAAGGCGTACAAAGCTGTAGGGTGGGAAGGCGTGAGGGAAGCCACGCGCGCCTCTCCAAGTTCACTTTCCACCCTGAAGGCTGGTCTGAACCGCACGCCCGACCCTCCACTGGGTTTGCCTCCGCAGCGGAGGCATCCAGAGGACGATGAGGAAGCGGCAGAAACAAGCGGGGTTTCCTCAGAACCCGCCCGTCCGCTGACGGCTTCGGGGGCGCGGGGCTCGGTTCCTGGGACCGTACCTGACCGGCAATGGACCTGCGGAAGCCGCACGCCATGTCTACTTCCACGTAGTGCGTCCCCGAGTGTCCAGACAAAGCCACGCCCCGCCCTCCTCTGAAGCCCCGCCTTCACGCGCCGGAAGCCCGCCTCGGGGGTGATGCCAGCCAATCAAGAAGCCCAGTGGCTCGTCACTAACCTCTGCCCTGCTGCCGCGAAGGAGCGCGGGAAATCCCGAGTTTCTGGATGCCGTGCTGCCGCTGGGACCATGGCCACCTCCTCGGTGTCCAAGGTACGCGGGGGCGGGCGGCCACTAAGACTCCGCCGCAACCTCATCCCCTTTCGGGGAAGGCACGGAGCGGAGGTTACCTGGGCCTCGGTGTACCGACTTCAGGGGAAGGTGGCGGTCGGAGCTGAGATCTTGGCTCCCGGTCTGGTTCAGGCCAACTTTGGGGAGCGAAGACGCCCGCCCGCCCGCCCGCCTGCCTTAGTGTTTTGGCTAGGAGGATTGATTTTTAAATTCTGGTTTGTGGAGGTCGGCTGTCCGGAGGATGTGCCCCAGTCAGCCGTCCTCTTTCTTTCCTTCTCAAATGTTTATTGTGTCAAACACTCCATGCGGTACCAGGATACAGGGGTTAACAAAATAGACTGCACCGCAGAAACACATTAAACACGGGTAAACTGAGCACAAACTGTGATAAATGTGAGCAAGAAAGGAAGTTCTAAGCGAGAGAGCAGGAGAGCTAGAAGAACCTAGATTGCCCGAGGTCAGGGAAGGCCTTTGGAGAAAGACATTTGAACTGAGACCTGAAAAGTGAGAAGTTAGGTCAAGGAGTGGGGCGTGGGTGGGGGGTGGAGGGTGTTCGCAAAGAGGATATGTGCTTTGGTCCAGAAAATAGAAGTAAAATGGCATATTAAATAAAGGAGTTGAAAAATCTGTATAATTAGAGAGTAGAAATAGAAAAGGGAGCCTTATGAAAAGTAGTGTACGGGTGTGTGTGTGAGGAGATCATATAGATCTTCTCATACTGGCTGCTTGGATGGCCAGGGATTGCAAGACATGGTATAGTAAACCGCGGCTCGCGAGCCACATGCGGCTCTTTGGCCCCTTGACTGTGGCTCTTCCACAAAATACCGACTTCTGCACATGGGCCACAAAGTTTCAATCGCACTGTATGCGCGCGCCCGCACGTGGTATTTTGTGGAAGAGCCACAGTCAAGAGGCCAAAGAGCCGCATGAGGCTCGCGAGCCGCGGTTTGCCGAGCCGCATTTTGCCGACCACTGGTATAGTTGGTCAGAAGATAAACTTTAGAGCCCTATTGTCCAGTGCGGTAGCCATTAGCCACATGTGGGTATTTAAATGAAAATAAAGTAAACTTAAAAGTTTAGTTCCTGCCGAAGCCGGTTTGGCTCAGTGGATGGAGCGTCGGTCAAGGGCATGTGTCTGGGTTGCGGGCACATCCCCAGTGGGAGATGTGCAGGAGGCAGCTGATCGATGTTTCTCTCTCATCGATGTTTCTGGCTCTCTGTCTCTCTCCCTTCCTCTCTGTAAAAAATCAATAAAATATATTTAAAAAAATAAATAAAAAGTTTTTAAAAAAAGAAAAAAGTTTAGTTCCTCAGTCTCACTAATATGACTACATCTTAGTGCAGATTTTAATATTTCCCTCGTTACTGGAAGTCCTGTTGGATAGCACTGCTATAGGCGGTCAAGTAAGACCTTTAGTAATATGAGTGCAACTGGAAGCATCTTACGTTAATGCTGCCTGGTAAAAATGAGAATGCAGATGAAGAAGCTACAAAGACATTTCTCTATGTATAAAACCAGATGAATGGAGAAGGCTACACCATGGGTCTAATTTTTAATGATTAAAATTAAAATAAAATTATGAGAACAGTGCCTTTCAAGATTATATATCAAGGAGGAGCTACAAGCTTAGGGTTAAGTTTACAAAGAACTGTGTTGCTAGGTGCAAGCTAGAAGAGATATTTAACTGCTAGTATTTAAAAAAATTTTTATTACGATTGGTACTGTTTTTGTTTTGCCCTGGTTGTAAAGTTTCACAGATTTTAGATGGTCTGTCTTCTAATCCCTTTTGTTGCATAAGCCTCATATTATTTTTTAATCCCCACCTGAGAATATGTTTTTATTGATTCTTAGAGAAAGGAAGGGTGTGAAAGCGAAAGAAACATCAATGTGAGAGAGAGACATTAATCGGTTGCCTCCTGTACCCACTCTGATGGGGAATCAAACCCATAACCTAAGTATTCCCTGAACAGGAATTGAACCTGCAACCTTTTGGTGTATGGGAGCACGCTCCAACTAATTGAGCCACCCAGCCAGGGCAAGCCTCTTATTTTTGTATATCTTGCAGAATTGTGAGAGTTTTCCCCCCCAGAAAAGCACTAACGGCATTATAACAGAAACGCTTGTATTGAGATGATTATGAAGGGAACCTTACATGAATAAGAATATTAGGCTATTTTTCCCTAACCTATCTAAACTTCTCTTTCTTTGTCATATTTTCTTGCTGTCGGCTGTCCTAGACTTCTTCCTTCATCTCAAACATTCCTTGATCAGGAGTTCAAAGTGGTTAACCATATTACTACCACTGCCATACATTAGGATTCCTTATTGACACTATATTTCACTCCTTCAAAGCTCCTTTTCCTTTACTGAATTGCAGATAGATATAGAAAGGAGGTGATAACAAGCTTGTCGTGGTACCACATGATTTTTCTAAATATGTATGTGTATTTTAAATAGTTGCACTAGCTGCAGATACAAGAGTATAGGGCAAAGTTCTCACTTTGGATCCTGTAATCCAAATGGCCACTTTATATTTGCACTGACTTTTTCTAGATACACAGGTATCCACCAAAAAAGATATACACACTTTGAATGATTGTAAAGTCAGTGTTTATTAACACAGTTCATTTTCAAAATTGAGTTATCAGCTATTAAAGTGTATATACATTTTTTTCCGACACCCTATATTTTTTTTACTTTTTCATTTCCACAGAAATGGCTGTCTTAAGAAGCTGTCCATGCTTTAGGATTGGGAGAATAAACATAGGACCAGTAGCTTGGGGACTATATATCACTAATCAAATAATAACATGAAATTAGATGTAGCTAGGAAATTACCAGGGATATTACTTGGCAAGCATTCATTCTATATACTGATTGCCTAGTGTATATGTTAACACTGTCCTAAACATTGGGAAAATGATCATGCACTAAATGCAATCTGTGCTCTGAAGACACTCAGAAACTATTTAGGGAGACAAACCCTAAATAACTATGATGCAGAGTGAAAGTGATTAAAAAATAAAGATACTCAAGTCCTGTGAGAGCGTAGGAGAAAGAATAATTCTAACTAGAGTGGCTGAGTTTGAGTTGATCTGTAATAGATAAATGAATATGTATTTATCAGATGAAGAAAGGTGATACAATAACAGCCCAAATTGTCTATTTCCCATCATGGTTAGATAGTTGGAGTTTAATTAAATAACAAATACTTCTTTTGAGATGGAGAGCATCACTATTTTATATCTTCTTGATCTTCATTTTAATGTATACTACTAATGTTCTTTCTTCTCTAAGTTTTATAAAAATGGAATCTTTCTGCATTTAAATTTCATCAGAGTTTATTTTCTTCGTCTCTTAGATCAGGTCCCAAAGAACATAATCAAAGATGAACATCCCATGAGAAGGAAGAGAAAGAAATGGATAGTCCTTGTTTAAGAATTTTCCTTCTATAACTCAGATAGAAAAGAGCCATTTTAGCACTTTAAAGAAACACCTTTTTTAAAAAAAAATCTGCTTATCCATAGAATACTTGGTTAACAGATTTATCTGCTCCTTGGCTACTTTGACTTTATGCTTTGTATTTCTTTTTATAGGGCTGTTTTGTGTTTAAGCCAAACTTCAAGAAGAGAAAGATCTCTGTGCCAATAGGTATGATGTCTTAATACCAAATTTGTTACTTTTCTACCCCTGATTGAATTTAGTACTTTTCTTGTCTAAGCATGGCTTACAAAGGGCAAATTGAAAAGTAAATTTCCTTCAAAGGATATGTCACCATTCTTTAAAAGAGATTGTCCTAAAAATCTCAGTGGTTTTTCTGGGGCAAAATAGGGGGTATTGACTGTCAAAGGGCAATAGGGACTTTTTTGGAATGAGGAAAATAGTTCCCTAGATTTGAGGGGGTGGTCATGAGAGTGCATACTTTTGTTAGGACATATCAAATGGGGATACTTAAACATAAAGAACTTTCAGTGATGTTGCTAGTAAGTGACAGAGCTGGGTTTAAACCCAAGCTGTCTGATTCTCAAATCCATGGTCTAACTTTTACTTTCAAAATATGAGGTGAGTTTTTGCTTAGAACTTTTTTTGTATTGAATTTCAGCTATAATTTATTAAGATTTGTATAAAGTTTTTAGTATTAGTAAACCTAATGTGTGCAATTGTATAATATGAACTTTGAGGTACATTAGGTTTTTCCCATTGTGCTGATCTAAGACCCACAGATATTGTTATAATATGAAAATCTTAGAGGAACTGACCCTAATTTTAAGACAGATGGACCAGAAATGAAGAAAACATCCAGAATTTAGCACTTGCCTTCAATGGCTTCCGTTCTTGAAACAAGATTGCCTGAATAAGTAGGAAGATGTTTTGCATTGTGCCCACCATCTGTCTAAGAAAAGATTGGTAACTCTCCTCCTCAGTATTCTGTGGAGAGAGAGAGGTTGGGAGGGCTATGAGTAGGAGCAGGAGGGAACCTGTCAGCATTGAAAGCTGGTATTTATTCTGTAGCTCCTACTAGATTGATAAGTGACTGAGAGAAGTCTTGGTAACAGGTTAACATGTCCTATGCTCTTGTTTTCCAATTTTTGGAAGTTTTTTGTTATCTATTTTGATGCAGCGTTATTCAACACAAAAAAAATTCATGTCTTAATTTGCCATTTTAACATTTGATAGGATTTTACTGATTTTCAAAGATGACTATTTTCATTCTGTTTAAGGCTAACTTATTATTCTGCTTTGTCTCTTAGTACTAGTATATCCCCTTGCTTTTTTTTTGTTGTTTGCATTTTTATACTATAACCTTGTCTATCATTTTACTATATGATGACTTCAGTATATTCTAAGCCCTTTGATAAAATTTTTTAAAAATCAGTATTTGCCCCAAACTTAGTCAACTGTGATTAGGAGGAAAGTTCCTTAATATGAAAGAGAATTTCTATTACAAACTCTCAGTTAACATTTAAATTTGATGGTGGAATACTAGCAGCATTTCAGTGAAGTCAAGAACAAAATGTGTACTTTCACAATTATGTAATATCATGAAAGTTCTAGCTATTAGAATAAAATACCTAGTAGTGAACAAGATTTAAGGAATGTAAAATATTGATTAAAAGAAGAGACTTGTAGTATTTTTGGACATGAATTTTTAATATATTTTCTCCCCAGAATCTATAGATTTTCTTTTATCCAGTCAAAATACCAGTGTAGTCATTTTTTAGAAATGACAAAATAAGTTTGAAAGAATGGCTTAAATTTTTTTGAAAAAGAATGATGATGTTTTGTGGTGATGGGAAGAAGACCTGAATTTATTAAATATTAGCTACAATAATTAAAATAGTTCAGGACTGGTATGGTTAGATGCAGTAAAACAAAAGAAAAAGTTCAAAAATAGTTCCAAATGTATTTATAAGCATTTAGATGATAAGGACATCCCAAATCAGACGAAAGGAATTGTTTTTCAAACTGAAAATTTTTACATATAATCCAACTGCGAGTCATGAAATCAATTTAGTGGGTGTTGAGAGTTTTAAAAAACAGAATAGGAAACATTTGGTATCACATGGTAAGTATTGTTTTGTGGGACTTTGTTTTGGTTTCTATTATATGTGTGTGTGTTGGGTTATGATGTAAGATGTATTCCATAAGGTGGATCATGGTTTTAAAAGTTTGAAAACCACTACAGTAAATGGTATTTTGATAAATGGCCAACCACTGGGAGGAAAACATTCCAAAAATATATAACATAATGCAGACAGAATAAATATAAGTCTGGGCTAAAACTGTCTCAGTTGAACAAATGAACAAGGATAGTAGTAGTAAGAATCATTTAATAAAGGAGAATTCAAAACAGATATATAAAACAAAGTATATACAGCCTTAGAATAAGAGTAAATAATGAGAATATATTAATATTGAACGTATACAATTCAAATCAAAACCATTAAATAAAAACTTAGAAGTTCAGAAGTAAATGATAGAAATACATTATAAAAATTAAATAAGATATTTAACCTTACAATACTTACAATAAGAATTTAAGATGTATAAATAAAATGAAATATAAAAGATAATGTTACCTATCCCCAAATATATATATATGTATATATATATATATACCAAATATATATATATATGTATATATATATACACACACACACACACACACACACACATATTATATAAAAAAGACATTGACTTATTTCTGTGTTTTCAGAGGAGTATTTTAATGAAGGGAAAAATGAGTCTGAGGACAGTAAGCTTCGATTTGAAACTTATCAGTTGATATGGCAGCAGATGAAATCTGAAACTGAGGTGAATACTTTTTTTAATAACATTTCTCTAATACCGTAAATCTCATATTTGTTGTTTCTCATCTTTTCCACCAGTTTATAAGACGATTGATGAAATGTTGGTAATATTGGTTAAGCACAATCTGTATATCGTAAAAAAATCAAAACCCTCATGTTCCAAGTATTAAGCATAGCTTCAGGTACTGGAACTTACGTTTATAATGATAGTTGCTAAGGCAAGGGGCTCTTTACATATCCTCACAGCTTTGAAATGCTGGCACTGTCCAAATTACCCATTCAGTTACACAAATAAGAAATCAAGCTATTTCTAAATACTTCACTCTCTCATCCTATATCTAGTTACTATGTTCTTTATATTCCAGCTCTGAAAAATTTCTCCACTATAGCCGATTCATTGTTCTAGAGCTAACAGATTTTTTTTGGCCAACACAGTGTTGTATTTTTTTTTCTTTATTGATTAAGGTATTACATATATGTCCTATCGCCCTATTGTCCCCCCCCCACCCACACACACACACCCTCCCACACTCATGCCCTCACCCCCCTGGTGTCTGTGTCTGTTGGTTATGCTTATATGCATTCATACAAGTCCTTTGACTTGTTGATCTCTCCCCTTTACCCCTTTCCTCCCCTACCTTTCCTCTGAGGTTTGACTGTCTGAGCGATGCTTCTCTGTCTCTGGATCTGTTTTTGTTCATCAGTTTATGTTGTTCCTTATATTCCATAAATGAGTGAGATCATGTGCTTTCTCTGACTGGCTTATTTTGCTTAGCATAATGCTCTCCAGGTCCATCCATGCTGTTGCAAATAGTAAGAATTCCTTCTTTTTTACCTCAGCGTAGTATTCCATTGTGTAGATGTACCATAGTTTTTTAATCCACTCATCTGCTGATGGGCACTTAGGCTTTTTCCAAATCTTAGCTATGGTAAATTGTGCCACTATGAACATAGGGGTGCATATATCCTTTCTGATTGATGTTTCTAGTTTCTTGGGGTATATTCCTAGAAGTGGAATCACTGGGTCAAATGGGAGTTCCATTTTTAGTTTTTTGAGGAAGCTCCATACTGTTCTCCACAGTGGCTGCACCAGTCTTATTTTTTTTTTTTTTAATGCCTTTCGGACGTTTATGTGCTTTTCAGTTTATTACTGCTTCCCGCCACACTTTATTGCTTTACACCTAGTGGCTTTGCTCATGCATGTATTCCATGTGACCCTTGAAGATATTTGAGTTTGTGGTTTCCAGTTTAGGCCCTCCTTATTTTTTTACCTGATTGTCATGATATCCTCCTAACTGACTCTAGTGTAAAATCCTTCAGGTCTGCCACTAGTCCCTGTGGCACTGTTGGCCAAATTAGAAAAATCCTCCTTTCATGCAGATACAGTCTTAGGTCCTGCAACAGGGGTTTTCCAACTCCGGGGCCAAATGCCTTCACAGTGCTGCCAGATTAACCCTTCCTAATCCCGATTTAATCATATCTCTACTTCAAATGTCTTCAGTGGTTCTCCCTACATGATAAAATCCAAACTCTTACCATCAAATATATTTTTTCTTGGTCTAGCCCTTTGCTTATTTGTCCAATCGCATTCCCTACCACTTTTCATGTTCTTTATGCTTAGCTATATCTGTGACTCTTCAGTTGTTTGGTACTTTCTTCCTTCCTTGCCTCCTTTACTATTTATTCATTCAGACTTCCTTTACCTACCATCACCAACTCCATCACCTGCTCTAATGCTTTGGCTCAGATATATCACCTCCTCAGCTTAAGTTGGATGGTCCTACTCTTTATTCCTATATTGTCATAGCACTCTACACAACATTATTTGCATTTTAAGTGTTCTTGCTCAATTTCTTTACATTTTAGGGTAGGGACTACAGACAGTCCTCGGGTTATGTTGGACTCACGTACGTAGTTTTGTGGTTACGTCACCATCTCCCATTTATTTATAAAAAAAAAAGTTCCGTCATTTCGACATATGCACATATGTGTTTTATGTTTTTTATTATTTACCACAAGGTCAGGAATTGCTATCTTTCTTTTAAATGTTTTTTACTGTTTCACTTCATTACTGCTGTGTATGTGCTCCATGTGAGTAACGTAGGTGCTTATGGAGGTGGGTTCCCACTTAATGCGAAAATCGTGTTACATCGCGCCATAGGAATAGATCTCCAACATAACCTGAGGACCTCCTGTATCTTTCATTTGTAAGATGGTGGTTAATCAGTGTTTGTTGAATGATTAAATGAGTCTCTTTAATGAGGAGATCCAAAGCCCTAATCATTGGAGATTTAAAGAAAAAAATTTTTTTCATCATGATTGTAATTTTACATGTAATCTTTGGAATTGAATTCATGACAGTTTTCTTTCCCAAATATTGAAAGACACATCAGATTATTGCTAATTATAATGAATAAAATTTTGTGTGTTCTGTGTAGCAAATGCAAGAGGAATTAAATAAAAACCTGTTTGACAGTCTAATCAAATTTCTACAAAAGTCTCATTCTGGATTCCAGAAGAATTCAAGAGACTGGGGCTGTCAAATAAAACTAAGAGAAATTCCAACTGCTGCTCTTATTCTAGGTATGTACAGATTTGTTTGTTTTTTAAAATTGGTGGCTCTATTTTTGAGAATAGTGGGGAATAATCTGTTCTGGTAAACCTGTTTGTCGCTCTCATTTACAGAATTAAAACATTCATATTTTGTGAGGCATAATTTCAAAACCAATAAAAGTTCTTTATATTGATCATGAATCTATAAATTAGAAGAAATTGATTTGGGTTAGCTAGTACCCTCATCAACTTTCTGTCAAAAAATGAAGGGGAAGTATATATGTTACTCTTCTCTTCTTTAGTTATATTATGAAAGTAGATGAGATTTGAATTTGGTAATAAAGAAACCAGTATATTAAAAGGTTTTATTTTTATATCTTTTTATCATTTCTTCAGTGCAGTTACTCTATGACTAATTTTATTTCCTTGTAGTTTTTTTAATATTTGTTTCATAATTTTGTATTAGTAGTAATTGTTTAAAAGAATTTTGGATGAATTATATATAAACTGCTTTCAGACTACAGGTTGTAAATTTCTCAGTTACTTAAATTTCTATCATTAACATGCAATTTTAACCAAATATCTGGCTTGCAGGTAATGGAAACATTTTCTTTGAAATAATAGTAGGTTTTTTTCATTTCGTTTAAAACATCCTGCCTAATACTGTTAATTATCTTCCTGATATTCAGGGCAGTACTTTTCAAACTTTCATGTACCTAAAAATAACTTCTAGGGGATCTTAGTAAATGAAAATTTTCACTAATAAGTCTGGGGCAGGGCCTAAAACACTGTATTTCTAATACGCCTCTATCTGATGCCAACACTGCTGATCCCAGGACCATTCTGAGTAATAAGACTTTGTGGAATGATTTTAAAATGCTGTGGATCAGCTTCTCAGTGCAACCTGCCAATTAATTTGAAAACCCTTTCCCTTATGGATGAGAAACTGAAGCCCAGTGATGGCTGGCTTATACTGTATGTTGGGTGCTTTCTTTCTCTATTGCCATGTTAAAGTAATTGAAGTGGGAGAAACACGATCAAGAGGGATGGCCTGATAGGTTGTTGTGAGAGCACTGTTTAAATCTCTTCTCTGCCTCGTGCCAAAAGTAGAGGAGAAGCTAATGGAAATCATGTGTTTGAAAGTCAGTAGTTTGAGGAGAACATTTTTCCAGTTACAGACGCTGATTATCTTGTTTCCAATTGACAAGTGCATTATCTTAAAGAACAGTGTTAAGTAGCTTACAAAGTCAGTCAGACAAGATAAGCCAGTGCTTTACTAAACTCCTAAATTTGTTCAGAGATGTAGTATCATAATCTTAGACTGTAATGCATGCTAGGAATATCATTTTGACACTTTAAAAAAATCTGTAGCCAAAACCAGTTTGGCTCAGTGGATAGAGCGTCGGCCTGCGGACTGAAAGGTCCCAGGTTCGATTCCAGTCAAGGGCATGTACCTGGGTTGCGGGCACATCCCGAGTAGGAGATGTGCTGGAGGCAGCTGATCGGTGTTTCTCTCTCATCGATGTTTCTGACTCTCTGTCTCTCTCCCTTCCTCTCTGTAAAAAATCAATAAAATATATTTAAAAAAAAAAATCTGTACTCAAAGTTATTTAAGCACATTGCACAGTTTCTATTTTCCGTAAGGTATATGTTTATTTCTTTTAGTGTATGTCTGTTTAAAAATATCCTGCCGACATTTTTGGGTGTTGCCTCTCCTAGGAAAAAAATGTTGACTATTGGTGGTCTGGATGATTCTGAACCTTTCTTGCAAGCAGTTGAAGGTTTATAGTAGCAAGCCTCAAGTAGTTTCAGGATGTCTGCTGCTGGCATCTGCCGAAATGCCTAAGCTCTTTCTAAAAAGCACAGATTGGGACCTTAGGGAAGTTACCAGTTAATAGAATTTTTTCCAAAGTAGTGGGAAGTTTTCACTCAATTCTGATAACTGCATGAAGAGCACTAAAATTCTGATGTGTGGAAATGAGAATCGGAATTTAATAAATACCTAAAAGACCAAAAACTATAATATAATTTGGTTTTAGACTCTTTCCTCAGAAATCAGTTTAGTGTACACTTTACCTATTATATTTACTACTGTGATCATAAATAATATTACTGATTGGATTCTCCTCAGCTGTTAATTGAGGGTCACAGTAAGATTGGAATCCATAGTCTTTATTTTTGAGTAATTATTTTAAAGAGCTCTTAATGAATGTGACAAAGAAATGAAATGTTTTCAAGATGTTCTTAAGATGTTTTCAAGGGTCAACTGCACATCCTCAGTAATTTTTTTTTAAAAGAGAAATTGTGCTAAATATCTTTCCTAACAAATAAGTATAGTGTGTGCCTCTAGATATCTAGTATTACTGGAGATCTCTTCATTTATGCAGTGTGTTGTTTTATTAATCATGTAAAAATACTTTTACTTAGCAATTCACTTGACATGTTAAATAGCTTTTGTTGTTAAATTATTAATAATAAAAACGATGGTGTAATATTGATGTATAATCCCATAGGTGTGAATGTAACAGATCATGAATTTACATTCAGAAGCCTAACAGAAGCCGTTCAGAATAATGTCACTCCATATGTAGTCTCATTACAAGCTAGAGACTGTCCAGGTAAAGTATAAATGCTTTAATAACCTTGGTGAGGTGTTACCAATTTCTTCGGCCCTTCTCTCTCCATCTTTCTTTGTGTATCTCTCCATATCTGTCTGTCTGTGTCTCTCAAGCTTTCCTCATCCCTTTTTATTTGTGGGAAGAGTATGGTACTATATTTTAGCAGGGTGAAGTTTAGTGCCTCCCAAGTTGCAGGAGTCTTTGACACTTTATTCCAGCCCTCCTCCTGCCATATGAGCTTCACTGCCAGTAATAGTCCAGGCATTTCAAGTTAGAATGTTTGGGACAGAGAGCTGAGAATTGAGGAATTGGGAATTCTTACTTAGCCTAACAGAGAATAGATTACATAGGCTTATATTTATAGGCTCAGATCATCTCAGATCATCTTATTGTTCCATTTTGAAAGGCCGCCATTGGTAAAAATGGTCCATTGTCAGAGCTTACCTTGGGTATCTGAAGCCATTAAATAAATCATAAAGGATGTAGACACTAAGAGTAAAATGTGCTTAGATTTGGACTGATGTGCTTATGTGCTTTATATTACTTTCATATTCATTAATTGATTGTAATGAAGTAAAAGCCCTTAGGACATCTTTAAAAATGACTTTAAGGAAGATTTATAATCAGTAAAATAACTTATGTAAATAACACTTTTGGTCTTTTTTAGGTTCCTTAAAAACATTTTGCTGTCCTGAAGTAATTTAAATATATATTATTCCTAATATAATTAATAGTTTTCATAGGTATACATTTATTTAGGTAACACTTTTATTATAGACAATACAAATAAACTTTGGCCTAGTGTTAGTCTCAATTAATGAAATTTAAATATTGAGAGAATACTAATGAACATTAATAGTCAATACGTTAAATGTTATGCTAATTAATGTTAAGTATAGAAAACACATTCTACTGATCAGGAAGTTTCAGTTGTTTTAGATTTGCTTTAAGGAGAGAGAAACTTTCTTACGTTTTATCTACTGCAGATATGAAACATTTTTTACAAAAGGTGTTCTCACAGTTGGTGGACTGCTGTGTAGATGTGGAATCCAAAGAGGAAGAAAAAGATATCCAGAAAAGGACACATTGTTCAATGGATTCTCTTTCGAGTTGGTATATGAATGTCACACAGGTAAATGTACACTGACAATTTTCTCCCAGGAAATTGGCATATGATTGAAGAGGCTTGGGATTATATTAAGCATAGTACTATTTTGTTCTAATAAGGATATGCTTATGTAGCACTAGCTGTTAATTTAATAGTAGTTTCTTTTGTCAGTATGCAGCCTATTTCCTGGTAGAAGTTTAGGTTCCTACAAGGCCATTTTATTTGTGGGAGAATGTCATCTAGTGACAGAAACAGCATTTGGAATTGGTTCTGCTGCAGATTTTATCTCTGTAACAATGTCTATAATGTTAATATATTATCTCATAGGTTCCTCAATATTTGCTTTTGTGTAGTAGAACCATGCTGTCAGTATCTGTTATCAACTTACTCTGATG
Source organism: Myotis nattereri (assembly GCF_964212035.1). Taxonomy (NCBI): domain Eukaryota; kingdom Metazoa; phylum Chordata; class Mammalia; order Chiroptera; family Vespertilionidae; genus Myotis; species Myotis nattereri. The sequence continues at coordinate 46,492,921 of NC_138081.1, forward strand.
AGAAATAGCCATAGGTATATATTTTTAAGAACTTTAAATTTGTTCCATGTTTAGAATTCTTGGGGAGTAAATGCTCTCTAAGTAAAGTGTATTCAATAAACAGATAAATAAAAAGAAATTTTATTCTACCATGTTAGTCTCTGGTAAAAATGAATAACTTAGGTGATTCATGGGTAACTATACCATAAAACTATAGCCTTAGTTTGTGATGCTGTGTAGCCAGATAGTATGGGAAAAAATACTGTATTGACATTTTTTGATGGATGTATTTGCTGAAGTCATCATAAGTGAAGCTTCCTTTTGCAATATGTAGGTATCAAATTGGGTCTAATGCTTACTGCAGTATCTTAATTTGATCAGAATTAGATTTTTTGTTGTGGTTATTAATCCTCACTTAAGGTTATTTTCCCATTGATTTTTAGAGAAAGTGGAAGGGAAGGGGAGAGACAGAAACATTGATGTGAGAGAAACACATCTATTGGGTGACTCCTGCATGTGTTTCATGGGAGGTTGGGAGAGAGGAAGGGAGGCAAGGAGAGAGAGAGAAAGAGAAAAAGAGAGAGAAGCATCGATGTATGAGAGAAACATTGATCAGTTGCCTCTTGTATGCCACCACTGAGGATTGAACCTATAACTTATGTATGTACCCTAACCAGAAATCTAACCCACAACCTTTCAGTGTACGGGATAACATTCCAACCAAATGAGCCTCAATGGCCAGGGCCAGAATTTTAGATTTTGCAGAAATCAAATACTGTATGCAATTTAAAAGATTGGGATTGGACTAGATGATAATTTAAGATGCTTTTCAACTTGAAATTTTACAGTAGTGGAGCTGGGTTATTCATTATGCATTTTAATTAAAAATACTACTTCTCACCTTTAAAGCAAAGGAAAATATGACATTCTGCCAACAGAAAAATAAATTTTATAGAGAATGTTCTCTTCTCCCTGTGCTTTTCGTTCATTTTTTTAGATAGCAGAAAATATAAATATTTCTTATGAGTTATAGATTTTTTTAAAAAAATATATATTTTTTATTGATTTTTCACAGAGAGGAAGGGAGAGAGGTAGAAAGTTAGAAACATCGATGAGAGAGAAACATCGATCAGCTGCCTCCTGCACATCTCCCACTGGGGATGTGCCCACAACCCAGGTACATGCCCTTGACCGGAATCGAACCTGGGACCTTTTAGTCCGCAGGCCGACGCTCTATCCACTGAGCCAAACCGGTTTCGGCGAGTTATAGATTTTACTGGACCTTTTTCTTCTTGGTTATTATTCCCATGTCAAATGGAAAGATTCTGCTAATAAATGTTGGAATGAGTTTCCGTTTAATATGTGGGAGAAATAAAAAACACACACACTGTTACTGTGAAATATAAAGGGAGAGAGATCTACAGGTATAGCATTATTTGGTTGGTAAGGCTTACTTTTTAACTCCTTCTTTTCACAATGGCTTAAAAGAAGACAGACCCAGGAAAGCCATGGAAAAAGAGGACTTCTAGCCAATGGCAATCTCCTCCTGTTGTGCTTATCTTAAAAGATATGGAAAGCTTCACCACAAAAGTACTCCAAGACTTCATAATTATCAGCAGGTAGATGATGTATCACCTGGTTTTTGCACAAAATTTCTTGTATTAAGAAACCATACCATCTTTAACTTAAAAACAATCTTTTTCAGAGAAAATGAATGGCAACATAATCTTTATTTTAATACCAAAAGGATGTAAAGCAAGATGATTTCAAATTCCTTATAATTGAATGTTCAAAGATCTCCTATCAGATTTTCATTTGCTTTTTGACCAAAGAATGAGAATCAAAAGGCAAAAGTCAGCCAGTTTTAAATTAGCATGATAAAGCAGTATAGAACCTAATTTCTATCTCGCCAAGATTGTCTGTCTCTTACTTGCTCCTTGAATGTATAAAGTATTTCAGATTGAGATGTTTTTGTCAGGTATTATTTTCTATTACCTCTCCACCCTTAGAAGTTTTGAGTTAGCCCTACTGTTTGAGTTAGCTCTACTGAGCAAGAATGTTTTCTAAATAATATTTTATATAATACTAGAGCCCTGATGCACAAAATTTGTGCAAGTGGCTCGGCCCCCGCCACCGTGGTGGCCGCCTCTGCCTTGGCCCCCACCGCCACAGCTTCGTCCGGAAGGTCATCCGGTCTAATTAGTGTGTTTTGCTTTTATTGTTGTAGATATCTAGTGAGAATCTACTTCCTTGATCTCATTGGATCTTTAAGGCAGTCCTGTGAGATTTAACTCTATTTTAAAATCCAATAGCTTGCATTACCTGTGGTATATTTTTTAAAGTATAATTTATTTTGTTTCCTATATGTTAACTTGTTTAATAGTTAGGGCTACATGTGTTTAATTTACTAATATACTTATTATTCCTATTTTGATAGTGTCTTTTTTCCCCACTAAAACTAAGATTTCTAGATCCTAAGACTTTTTAAAAAAATATTTTTTTTATTTTATTTTTTACAGAGAGGAAGGGAGAGGAATAGAGAGTTGGAAACATTGATGAGAGAGAAACACCGATCAGCTGCCTTCTGCACACCCCCTACTGGGTTTGTGCCCACAACCAAGATACATGCCCTTGACCAGAATCGAACCTGGGACTCTTCAGTCCGCAGGCTGATGCTCTATCCACTGAGCCAAACCAGTTAGGGCCTCAGACTTTTCGTAATGCTAATACTGAATGCTTAACATACTGGAAAAATGTACAGTATAGAATAGTGATGGAAAAGCTCTACTTTTATGAAGCTCAGACTTATGACTACTTTTACCATCAAAAGTAAGGAAAAAGAACTTAAAACAGTAACAGAGTCCATGCAATACTCCTATGATGGTAGAACTGTATACAGCTATACTATGAAAAGCAATAGCTAACAGGAGGGACTAAGCAAGATCAGCAGCCTTGTTACATAGGACTAACCTGCAGTAGCTCTCAAGAAGAGAACTGTTTTACTCTGGGGAAGTCATTTGTGTTCCTGTTGGTAATGCTAAGAATCAATCATATTCAATAAGTTTGAGTTAAGGATGCGAGGAAAGGATGTAATATTTTTTAGTAATGCCCACTAAAACTATGTCTTTGAAATGTGTCTGTTAGAAATGTCTATAAATAGAATAAGTTACCTTGAAAATTAGTAATCTTCATGTCACTGAACTCTTAAAGCATAGGCTGGATAACTAACTCTGAGGAAGACTGTAAATGGGACTCAAATTTTGGGTGAGAGGTTAAATTGTATGGTATCTTACACCTCTTCTAACACTTGAGATTGTTTTGAAATATATTTGCTAAAGAAATCCCACTTCTGTATTTTTTTTTAAACTAGTCAGCATCTACATGAATTTCCACTAATACTCATTTTTGGAATTGCCACATCTCCTGTTATCATCCATCGATTGCTTCCTCATGCAGTATCATCTATGTTGTGTATAGAAATATTCCAATCTTTGTCTTGCAAGGAGCACCTGACTACAGTAATTGATAAGGTAAAAATAAAGAAATTTATCAGTGAAATAGGATGAAGGAAAATTGCCAAGAATAGATTATAAGTATAAATGTTAATGATAAATTTCTGCATCTCTTCAGAGTATGATATTGAACATATTCCTTCACAAATTTTAATATTTTTATTGAGTGATTTTGTGGTATAGTATTGCCTCTTGAAATAAAAAGATAAGATTTATGAAAAGAATGATATCTGTCAATCTATAGCTATCAATCAGTTATTACTCAATGGAAAATTATTGGTTTTAAAAATAAATTTTTACAGAATTTAATGACTTCCTGGTAACAGTAACAATATTTTGACTCATATTTAATATTAAATGATTTGAAATTTTTAGTGGACTCTTGTCATGCTGCTCTTGACTGAAAATAAATACTAATATTTTCCCAAACCATAGCTCTATGCCTCTACCTAAATAGAAATACACTTCTTTAGTATTGACCTTCCACAAATTGTTGCTAGACTCAGCTCTCTTGAGATGTGCTTTATGTTGCTTGTGTAAGGTAAACTAATGACAACCTTCCATTTAGTTACTAACCACTTCTACAGTTTTTCCCCATAAAGGTGGTATCCATTGGTTTGCTGACACTCTAGGGAAAATTTTTCCAGCTATAGTTTTTAAAATTGCTTGGTTGTAGCTAAGTTCAGTTGGCCTTCTATGACCATGTTTCTGTTTAAAATGTCTAGACCTGGGGAGGGGCAGGAGTGGGGTGGAGGGGGTCAATGAGGGAGGAGGAAGGAAGACATCTGTAATACTTTCAACAATAAAGATAAATTATAAAAAAAATTTTTGAAGTCTAATATGACTTCATTTTCAGATGTGAAATCTTCACTATAGGCCATTGAAAATTAGCTAGTTAATACAAATTCAGCTATTTTATATTTTTGAAATAAACATGTTAATTTGGGGTTTCTTATCTAATAGTACATAAAGTGTATCAATAGGGATGAGAAAGAAATCAGATAACAAGAATTGCCAAAACTTGTAGCTTCAGTGGCTTCTGGTGGGAGAAAGGGGTTTATATAGTTGATAGGCAGTATTTTTAAAAATGAGGAATTGAATAGGAAGTGATGGACATCTTTGATTTTGAGCGTGTGGTATGAACAGCTCCTTTTTGTTATTGTTGTGTAAATTAATTTAAAATTTTAGTTGATGTTTAAACCTAAAAAACCTAGCTACTATTATAACTCTTATAGTTACTGTGTCATAGTCTTATTCTTTGACTCATTACTTATACTTGATATTTATGAAGAATAAAGACTAACAAGGAGTATGTCCTATCCCCCATTTATCTCTTTCAGCTACTTCTTACAACTCAGTTTCCCTTTAAACTAAGTGAAAAAGTATTACAGATTCTGACCAGCATCTTTTTATATTATGATTTCTCAATACAGAACTTTATAAAAGGACTTCAGGTAAGAAGACACTAATGGATTTGAAAATTCTCAAGCTGATTCTAAATAATTTGCATGTTATTTCAAATTGACTAGTGTGATATTTAAGGCATTTTAAATGGCAAAATCTAGAGTAAGTAAATTCAAGTTATATTATTCTAGGTCCTACTATTGCTTTGTTACCTTGCAGCAAAAATATAGAGAGTGCATTAATTGGATAGCAAAATGGAAAAGGGCCCCTGTCCATTCCAATGATTCTTCACCATGTTAGGGGGTGGGGTGGGAAAAGAGACCTTTTTATTTATTTATTTATTTATTTATTTATTTATTTATTTTATATATTTTTATTGATTTTTTACAGAGAGGAAGGGAGAGAATAGAGAGTCAGAAACATCCATGAGAGAGAGACATCGACCAGCTGCCTCCTGCACACTCCCACTGGGGATGTGCCCGCAACCAAGGCACATGCCCCTGACCAGAATTGAACCTGGGACCCTTCAGTCCACAGGCCGACGCTCTATCCACTGAGCCAAACCAGTCTTGGCAAGAGACCTTTTTAAAAACAATTGATGAAAGCTTATAGACTTTCTACCTAGGAAATCCTATATAATAAAGAGGTAATATGCAAATTGACCCTCATGCCCTCACATGATGGCTGCCTACGACCAGGCTGGCAGGGGGGTTAGTGAGGGGACTACCAAACAACTGAGCAGCAGGTTGCATGGGACGACCAGGTTAGCAGGGGAGTTAGTGAGGGATGACCAAACGACTGAACAGCAGGCTGCGTGGGGCAACCAGTCCAGCAGGGGGAGGGCAGTTGGGGATGACCAGGTCAGCAGTGGGGGCAGTTGGGGGTGACCAGGTCAGCAGTGGGGGCAGTTAGGGGCGACCAGGCCGGCAGGGGGGCAGTTGGGGGTGACCAGGCCATCAGACAGGTGAGCGGTTAGGAGCCAATGGTCCAGGATTGTGAGAGGGATATCCGACTGCTGGTTTAGGCCCGATCCCTGGGATTGGACCTAAGCTGGCAGTTGGACATCCTCCAAGGGGTCCTGGATTGGAGAGGGTGCAGGCTGGGCTGAGGGGAATTCCCCCCCTGGCCTCCCCCCCCCCCCCGCATGAATTTCGTACACTGAGCCTCTAGTGTTATATATAAGGGGTCAGCAAACATTTTTGTAAAAGGACCAGATATTAAATATTTTTGGCTTTGCATGCTACATATGGCCTCTGTTGTATAGTCTTTGTTTTCTTTTAAAAAAACAACAACCCTTTAAAGATATAAAAAACATTCCTAGGCCATATAAAAATGGGCTGTGGGTCATAGCTTGCTGTCCTCTGCATATATGTGTATGTGTTCATTTATATTTATTCTTATATATTGGGAATGCATTTTCACCAAGATTTCCTAAATTGCCAGAAAAAAATTCATTAACCTAGCTTCATAACATCTATTCTAAACTAAAAATGGACCCCATTCTTTAGTTGTTTAAAACTTAATATTATTTCCTTCTCTTGGTGACTACCTAAAATACCTTAGCAAAGTGTAATCATTGTGAACATATGTCAGTTGTCAAATTGATTAAAACCTGAATATTAGTAACGTCAGTACAAAAGCACAATATAATACCTCATGTTTATGTAGTGCCTAGATGATTATAAATTACTTTCCATATCCACTCTTCTTCCATATAAAACACTGTAGTGGTCTGTTGTGGCTAATATATGTCTTTTTTCAGTTTAGATATTTTTTATAAAAGTATTTAAAAGCAAGAAAATATTTACTTTAGCAATATGTGAAATTAAATGATGATGGAGTTATAACAACTTCTAACTTCTTATTCATTTCATTTTATTTATTTATTTATTCATAATTATTTATTAAGAGCCTACTAAAATCCAAGCACCATGCTAAGTTCTAGAAATGCATAAGACAAAGAAATGTCTGCCTTCAAATTGCTCATTGCTTAATGAAGGAGGCAGAAAAGTAAACATGCATTTATAGTTCTGAGTCAATGCTATGAAAGAAACATTCCTGGAGATTATATAGAAAGAAGTGTGTCCTAAGGAAGAAGAGCTAGCCAGGTCAGAATTGGAAGAGCAGTCCCGGCAAAGGCAACCAGGGACGGAGAGATCTATCAGAGATCTGCTGCAGTAATATAGACAAGATAGGACAAGGGCTAAATAAGGTAGTGATAGTGGGAATGGAGAGGAGGAAACAAATTTGAGAATGAGATAGAATCAACAGAATCTGGTGACTTAAGTAGATGATAGGATGTATAAGAGAGGAGCATAAGTGACAGATACAAAGGTTCTGGTTTGGCAGATAGATTGGAGGTTGGTACCATTTATTAAGTGTACATTTAATATAAATGAAAGCCAGTTAGAAAAGGGTGAGTTTTTGAGTAGGTTAATTTAGGTTTTCTTGGATATAAAGACTTGGCACTGAGGAAAAAAATCTGGGCTAGAAATATTTAGGATTTATCATTAAAAGGTGGTTAGTTGAAGTCATGTAATGAGTATGAAGCATCAAGCAGAAGAGTAAGGAACGCACTAAGAGTAGAACCTTAAGGCAGACTGATACGTAAACATGAGCAATCGAAAAGGAGACTAAAAACCAAAGGAAAGCCAATAGAAGGTAGAGTACTACTGAAGTCAAGGGAAGAAGGAGCTTTAGGAAATAGAAATTGTAGTCTCATACCATTGAAAAGGTGAGTGAAGAAAAGGACATTAACCAAGTTACTAATCTCTATGGGCCTCAGTTTTTTCATCTATAAAATCAGGGGAATCAGATTGGATGATTTTATAGGTTTCTGATCATTTACTAAGCACCTCCTTTATGCACTTTACTAAGTATTTTCTTTGTTTCATTAATGTATTATTGCCCTCAATTTTGTACATGAAAATACAGCCTTAGGGTAAGTAGCTTGGCCTAGGTCACATAGCTAATAAGTGGCAGAACATTTAGACCGCATTTTTCCAGTTTTCCTAATCATCAGTGGGAAATATGTGTAAGTCCTGATTTCTGTAGTGATAAATAGGGAATATGATCATTCTGCATATGTTTAAATCCTTCCTTCATCAGGTGGATATGTTAACCAACTTGTTAATTGACCCAGAGATTGAGGACGCACTTGAACAAAATAGTTAAGTGACACTGGGTTCTTATCCTATTTGTAGCTCTACTGTAACTTGTGACTTGCTCCCATTCATCTTCTCAAGGAAGTTCCTTATCATGTTTGATTTTTATTTTTCTTATGTTTAAAAAATGGTGTTAACATTAGAATAAGTATTACCACATTAATGTCATTGGAAAATATAAGTAAGAAACAAGATTATGTTAATATGTGCAAAAATAATTTAGCACTTGGCATGGATAGTTGCTTTCTGATTTATACTTGTTTTTAAGTTAGGCTGGTCCTTCACCTTACAGCCTTATATTTCCTCCAGAATGAACTATTTTGGAGGATTTTCTCTAGCCTGGGGTATCTGGTCTGTAGCTCTATAGGCTCAGAAATTCATTATTATTTTACCCAGGAAGGACCAAGCTCAAATACCTTAAGAGTGTTATGTAAACTAGCATATTAACTTCTTATTTTGTGATGGGAATGCTATTTTCCAGTGATCACAGTGTGTTTTGTCTACTATGTAGGGAACTGTCTCTCCAGTATCAAGGTATCTGGAAAAAAGCAAACTGGTCAATAGAAGGTTGCTTAGAGTCAAAGTTTTTAATATTTGGAGAGTTTTACGAGATATATCTTATCAGTTATGCCAGAATCTGGAAAATCATTCATCCTTATACTGTGACAACTACAGCATTCTAGTTACTAGATTACTTGTACCTATCAGATACTATACTATGTTTTCCTCCATGAAGTAAAACTGAATTTTAAAAGATACATTTTCTTTAGCCATCATCATTTTTCATTATTCTTTTTATGAAAAAAGAATAGGCAAAGCTTCTACCATTGTAACATTTTTATTTATTTAGCAGACCAGTGTTTACACTGATTCTAGATTGGTATTTTTTTATGAGTTTTGGGACATAGATTAGAAGCTTAGGTCACATCCCAGTCTCATCCCCACAACATTTACTGTACTGCTATTTTAAGTGAGTTACTTCTGCAAATAACTAATTTATCTATTTGTATTAGTTTCTTTAGTTTATACTTCAGAGATTATAATGTTCTGACCTTGTCTACAAAATGAAAACCTTAAAATATTAAAGGTATTAACCGTTTATGTATTTTTTGCAGTGTTACTGTGACCATTAAGTATATTTTGTGTCATAAATACTTCTGCTGTTTAAAAAAACAACTAAAAATTGAGCAGACATAGGGCAAAAGATTTACTGCCAAAATATAACAAATATATTTAACCTTTACCTTTTCCAGCTTTCTCTATTAGAGCATTTCCATTCCCAGCCCCTCAGTGTTCTGTGTTGTAATCTCCCAGAAGCCAAGAGAAGAATACATTTTTTATCAGATAATCAATGTGAAAACATCCGACGTCTTCCATCATTTAGGAGGTAAAAATAATAAAGTGTATATTTAACATGTCTTACGATAGAGTTTGGGCCAAAAGGAGGGATCTCAGATGCAGTTATTTTTACAGATGAAAAAGGAAAAAGAAACTTAATTTTTTTAGAGCAGATTTAAACCCTTCTGTGTTTTTTGAAAATATATTTTTATTAATTTCAGAGAGGACGAGAGAGGGAGAGAGAGATAGAAACATTAATGATAAGAGAGAATCATTGATTGGCTGCCTCCTGATGCCCCGATGGAGCCCACAACCCAGCATGTGCCCCACTGGAAATCAAACTGTGACCTCTTGGTTCATAGATTGATGCTCAACCATTGAGCCACACTGGCTGTGCCCCTTCTGTTTTCAACTGTGAGATTTCTTTGTTGGATTTGAAAATTTGGCATGAAGAAAAGTATTTTTTACAAGGAGACATAATTTACAGATTCTCCAGAGTTACTTTTTATAAATAACATTTCCTGTTTCTGGAGATTATGATTGGACCCCTAGACTGTGAACTGCAGCTGACTTAAGGAGTTAAAAATATCATTAAACTATCATCTTGAATGAATTTTTGAGAAGAAATGAAAGAATGTCACCACCAATCTAGGTAGTTCTTTTCCCCCATGTGTTATTCAAATACTTAGAACGTTTAATTTTCTCTTTTTGTGTTTGATACGGTAAACATTTTAGGTACGTGGAAAAGCAAGCTACAGAAAAGCAGGTTGCACTGTTGACTAAGGAGAGATTTTTAAAGGTAGGAGTGTGGCTGTATTTCAGTTTTATTCTCCTTGTTTTCTTAATGAAAAAGAATATACGCATAATATATATTGAGTTAATTTTACAAAACATTTGTATATCTTAATATGCTTTGTAGAATGAAGTAGTCCTTGATAATCACATAGGAATGTGACTATTAAAGATTACACCAAACCTCATATCAAAGATAAGACTTTATTAACAACTAGAACATTAGATTTCTCCTAGGGTCTATTTTGAAAACACTTTTCGATCTCAGTTTTCTTTCCACATGACAGTTTGGAAACTGCAGACAGTTTCATTTAATGTCCTTTTAAAGACTGTCATAAATAAAAGCACAGAGAAGCCATGTAGTTTAGGAACCCACTGCTAAGTGGGTATTGATTTGATACAGTGTCATTATATATTGATAATATAATGCCAGGAAAGAAGTAATGAGCTTAAAATATTATGAATTAGCCATAAAATGAAGGGAATATCAAAAGAAAGGGTTTGGTTTATATCTTTTATGAATAATAGTTGGACATGGTACATCATTCACAAGGCAAAGGCAATATAGAGTGAAAAGATTCCAACTGCCCTCTTTCCCTTCCTGAATATAGCCAGCCTTATTAGTTTCTTACATATCATTCTAGAGATATTCTCCACATACACAAGTAATTATATATATATAGTATGGGGGTTTCCTCCACTGTCTTGCAGAAATAAGTATATTATATACACTATTATATCTACCTTGCTTTGTTTTGCACTTAATTTTGGAAATCATTGCATATCTGTACTAAACAGTGGCATAGTATTTTATTGAATGAATGTCCCTTCATTTTATTTAACAAGTCTCTTACTGATGGACAATAGAAATTCATAATGTCACACTTATTTTTATACTCTTTATGCCATTTTAAGGAAAAAGTTGTTAGAAAATTGTAATAAAATTAAGATGAGATTGAAGTTAAGCTCTGGTGCTATGTGTGAGTTTTGCTATTATGTATTATTTTCAGATTTTGGATAAAAGAATGTTAGTCCCCAGAGGGCATATGTTCTGTATAGTTCTAAATACTAATTTACCTCCTTTTTGTAAAATCTAAAAAATTATTAAGAATGGTTTTCTTGAGGTACAATTGACATACAACATTACAATAGAGGATGGCTTTTATTAAACACTAGAGGCCCAGTGCATGGATTTGTGCACCGGTGGGGTCCCTCAGCCTGGCCTGTGCCCTCTTATAATCCCGGACCCCTCGGGGGATGTCGCAGTGTGCAAAGTGGCAGGCGGCCCGGAAGGATCCCGAGCTGGGGCGGGCACCGCTCCACTCATCCCGGCCCTGCTGTGCCTGCTGCCACCGCTCGGTAGTGCTACTGCGGAGGTGGGAGAGGCTCCCACCGCCACAGCTGCTCTCACCAGCTGTGAGCCCAGCTTCTGGCTGAGCGCGCTCCTGCTATGGGAGCGCACTCACCATCAGGGGGCAGCTCCTGCATTGAGCATCTGCCCCCTGGTGGTCAGTACACGTCATAGCAACTGGTCGACCAGTCAACTGCTCATAATGGTTGCTTAGGCCTTTATATATATATATATACTAGGGGCCTGGTGCACGAAATTCGTGCACAGGGGGCTTCCCTCAGCCTAGCCTGCACCATCTCCAATTGGGGGCATCCCTCTTGCAATCTGGGACTGCTGGCTTCTAACCGCTCACCTGCTTGCCTGCCTGATGGCCCCTACCTGCCTCTGCCTGCCTGATCACCCCTAACTGCCCTCCCCTGCCGGCCTGATCTTGCCCCCAAGTGCCCTCCCCTGCTGGCCTGATCACCCCTAATTGCCTCTGCCTGCCTCATCGCCCCTACTGGCCTGATCTCGCCCCCAACTGCCCTCCCCTCCCAGCCTGATCTCACCCCCAGCTGCCCTCCCCTGTTGGCCTGATCGCTCCTAACTGCCTCTGCCTCGGCCCTCACCACAATGGCTTTGTCTGGAAGGAAGTTGGACGTCCGGAAGATGGCCAGTCGACCCGGTCTAATTAGCATATTACCCTTTTAGTAGTATAGATAGATTATATAGGATACGATTGCCCTTTTCAGCAGGAGGAGATGCTCTGGACAGACAAAAACACATAATCCTTACGGACTGATAGCCAGCCATAAGCATCATACTACCAAACCAGTCATGAAAAAATTGAACTGCTTTCTTACACCTTACACCAAACAGTTGTTGCCCTTAAAACCCCTCCTCAGCCCCCACCTTAGGTTCTGCCTTCACAGTTCACCCAGACTAGGTTCTGATTGGTCAGTTTCTATGCCGGTCAGCGTCAGAAGCTCTGCCTCCTAGGCAGCCATTGGCTCCTGGCATTTCACCCAGATTTGGTTCTGATTGGTACATTTCTGTGCCAGTCAGCATCTCCGGGCCTATCTCTGGGCCTGATCAAAGAGGTGGGGCTGATCAGCAGCCCTCGAGGAGGCCCAGAGAGAAAGAGAGGCATGGCTGCTGGCGAAGCCGGGAGAGAGAGAGGCAACGGCTGATCAACAGCTTCCATGGAGGCTGGGAATCAGACCCTGCCTCTCTCTCTGCAGGCCTCTCTCTGGGCCTGATCCACAGCCCCCTTGGCAGTCAGTGCTGGGTCGCCATGGCAACCCAGCACTGACTTCTGGTGTTTGGTCGAACCTTGGTTGTTACGGACCCTGGCTCTTTATATAGATAAATAGATATAGACTAGAGGCCTGGTGCACGAGATTCGTGCACTCACGGGGGGGGGGGGGTCCCTTAGTCCTGTGCCCTCTCACAGTCCGGGAGCCCTCAGGGGATGTCTGACTGATGGCTTAGGCCTGCTACCCCTGGGGAGTGGGCCTAAGCCAATCGTCAGACATCCTTAGCGCTACTGAGGAGGCAGGAGAGGCTCTCACCACCGCTGCTGTGCTCTCTAGGTGTGAGCCCAGCTTCAGGCTGAGCAGTACTCCCCCTTCAGGAACACACTGACCACCAGGGGGCAGCTCCTGCGTTGAATCAGGCAGAAACCGGCTCTCCGATATCCCCCGAGTGGTGCCGGATTGCTAGAGGGTGTAGGGCAGGCCGAGGGACCCCCACCAGTTCACAGTCAGGGCCAGGGAGGGACACAGGAGATTGGCCAGCCGGTGAGGGACTGCGGGAGGGCTCCAGGGTGTGTCTGGCCTGTGTCACTCAGTCCCGATCAGCCGGACCCCAGCAGCAAGCTAACCTACCGGTCAAAGTGTCTGCCCCCTGGTAATCAGTGCACGTCATAGCAAGTGGTTGAGCAGCCTTAGCATATCATTAGTATATTACGCTTTGATTGGTTGAACGGCTGACTGGACAACCGGACACTTAGCATATTAGGCTTTTATTATATAGGATTACTTTTTAAAAATATGTTCTTTATTTTTTTAGAGAGAGATGAAAGGAGAGGGATAGATAGAAACATCCATGAAAGAGAAACATTATTGATCGGCTGCCTCTTGCACACCCACTACTGGGGATCAAGCCTACAACCTGGGCATGCACCCTGACCAGGAATTGAACCAGCTAATTCTTGGTTCCTGGGTCAAAGCTCAACCTCTGAGCTACACCAGCTAAGCTATTAAACATCATTTTAAATGCAGAATCCACACTGGGCCTTAATATAAAATTACTTCTAGATTGAGTTTAAGAATCGTTTTCATAATTTCTGTAACCTTTCTAAAGCAGTACAGAAAGTCCTCAAACCCTAATGCAGGTTATTTTGGTAGAGAGGAAATTTAAGAGCCACTGGAAAAGGATGTGTGCATGTTTACTAAAGTCTTTTAAGATCACATAGATTAGCTCTCTGCTAAGTGAGCTTGTTGCCAAGTGCATTTCCTGCTAGAACTTTCTTTCGAGAGTTTATTTTTAAAAGCCAGGAATAGATTTTTAGAGTACCTTTAACCATTGAGTTACAAAGGGAGAGAATGTCTAGGCTAGTCTCTTATAGAAATAGCCTGATATTTATCTCTGCTTTTCAGTAATTTTTTGTGTACTTTCTAAGCATTTATTTCTACTGTACTTGTTCTTGTTGCACTCATCAGCCTGCTTCTTATCTTTCCCGAATTCATTTTAGGATTTTATGTTTTTTCATTTAGAGGCATATTTTTTGAGACTTACATAGAATATGAAGGAGCATAAAGATTTATACCCTTAGCCTGAAAAAGTTATCTACAGGCTACCTGCTGAATTCCAAGGACAGAAGAGGTCTATGAAAAATTAGTGTGTCTGTTGATTTGAATAGTGTAGAGTGAAAGTATCTTTGAATATTTTATTCTTATAATGCTTTTTTCTTTTTATAATTTTGTTTTTAAATACAATATAATTCAACTTCATGTGTATTTTGCTACAGTTTTAAAAATTGGAAAAAATTTCACATTAAAATATGGTACTGCGTGATGTAGGGAAAGATCCTTATCTTAAACTCAGAAATCTTACATTTTATCTTCAGCTACTCAAGAACCATGTGTACATAAGAAAATCACTTACCCTATTTAAGCCTCTATTTCCTTATCTAAATAATCAGATAATAATTCCTAGTAGAATTTTCTTATAGGTTTAGTGATAATCAAAGTCTGCTCAGCAAGTGAAAGTTAAAAACAAATATAACTAAAACTTTTGTAAATGTAAATCATATTGTTACTATTTTTACTATTATAAAAATTAAGATCTCATATGAATACATAGTTTTATATACTATACTGTTTTATATACTATATATAAATACTAGAGGCCCAATGCATGAAATTTGTGCTCAGGGGTGGGGCTGGGGGAGGGGAGGATGTCCCTCAGCCTGGCCTGCACCCTCTTGCAATCCGGGACCCCTCGCTCCTTAACTGCTTGCTCACCGCTCCTGAACGCTGCCGCGGAGGCAGGAGAGGCTCCCGCCACTGGCGCTGCACTCCCCAGCCGTGAGCCCTGCATCCGGCTGAGTGGAGCTCCAGCTGTGGGAGCGCACTGACCACCAGGGGGACAGCTCCTGTGTTGAGCGTCTGCCCCCTGGTGGTTAATGCGCATCATAGCGACCGGTTATTCTGGTCGTCCAGTCCTCCCGCTGTAGCGGTCGCTGGACTTTTATATATATAGATTATATATAAAATATTTTACATAATCATATAGATTACATAGTTATATAGACATTCCTATGCTTAGAGTTTATTTTTATTTTTATTTTTTTAAATATTCTTTTATTGATTTCAGAGAGGGAGAGAGATAGAAACATCAATAATGAGAATCATTAGTTGGGCTTAGTGTTTGTTTTTGTACCTAGTTTCTAAACTAAGATTTCTAAGACATATACCTCAAAGTATATTCCAAAAAATGTATACTCTTTATGTCTGGGCTCTTTCTGCCCTAAAAATCTACTTTCCTCTTTACGCTAATGAACTAAACCAATGGTTATCAGATCAGAATCACTTGGAGAGATTGTTAAAGGAGATTTCTGGTCTCCATCCCCAGGGGTTCTCATTATAGCTCTGTATTTCCAGCAGGGTTCCAGGTAATGCTAGAGACCATTCTTGAGAACCACAGAACTAGATTGACTCCCTATGTTATTTATCTTTCCCTTACCTTATTTTAAGTATTATACTAATATGTGAAATCCAAATCTGAACAAATGATTCACTTTCATTATCCTCTGACTGGACTCAAGGTGTTAAAAAAAACCTTCAACTCCCTTGAAATTATGGACTTTGTGTTTACTAAATATTGTCTTAAAACTGTATCTCATATCAGACAGACTGTCCAATCTATGAGGGAAGGCAGGGGTGAGGGGGTAAGAGATCAACCAAAGGACTTGTATGCATGCATATGAGCATAACCAATGGACATGGACAGTAGGGGAGTGAGGGCATGTGCTGGGGGGTGGGGGCAGCCGGGGAGAGGTCATTGGGGGGAAAAGGAGACTTATGTAATACTTTAAACAATAAAGAATTAAAAAACACACATACACACAAAAATTGCAGTTAAGGTTTAAAAAACAAACAACAAAAAACCTATATCCCAACTGTGTATTTTATAAACTTAAGGACTGGGCTTTTTGAGAGTGCATTTTTAAATTAAAAAATTCTGCTGACTAAACCATGTACATTTGCATAAAATTAACTAGGAAGTTTAAACTAAGGTGGGACATTAGACCATTTGCAGCTGATGAAAGACTAAAAGATTCTGTGCATTTTCTTATTTCTGAATAGTCTGTCCCTTGAATAATTGTACAGTGCAACTGGGTACAATGGCTAAAGAGTATACTCTGACAATTAACAATCAAGTTCTAGTAAGTTTAAGCAGAATAAGCTTACACAGCTATCACTAACTGAAACTTCTGATGACTCATAGCTTTCAGACCCTTAAAAGAAGTTTAATCAAATAACCTTTAGAGTTTCTTTTGGCTCTGGAATGCTATGAATTTGTTCATTAAATAGATTAGTAATAATTTTTCCTGGCTGGTTAAGTCATTTAAATTCCTCATTATAATTTTCTTTTAATGTATAGGTTTCATTGAAGATAGATAAATTATTAGTTATTATTAGTTAGGCAACTATAGGTTTTAGATGAAATAGCAGGAGACTGGATATACTTTTACAGTGTTTTTTGCCCCATAGTGTTGCTTTAGTAATTAAACCTCCTTTTTTTTCTTCTCAACTTTAAAACTTTCATTTAGGAAACTGTATCTCATGAAAAATTGAGAAGTCAAAAGAACCTTCAAATTTACTATACTTGCTTGTGCCTGAAATATAAGACTGTGGCCTCATCTTATTTGCATAGTTGTCATCATTATCTGATCATAAAAAACACTAGGCCTTGAAATACTGAAAAGGTTTTTTAAATAATGAAAAATTACTTTCCTTTCCATGAGCAAATGTTTGGGGGAAATGGGGGAATATTAATAGCTTTTCCCAATTAGTTTTTATGCGTTGCCTCACTGTGAGTCACAGCCACCACATAAGACAGATGTTTTTACATCCCTTTGTATTGATGGGGGAGTCACAAAGTGATTAAGTAAGTTGCCTATCTAAAGTGTCACAGTTAGCAAATGGAAGATCTGGCATTAATTTCCAGGCCTGATGTCAAAGCCCACAACTTTCTGTAACACTTTGTTGAAGAGTTAGTGTGAGCTGAGGAGCAGGTGCCCAGGGTTCTTTATCAGTGTTTGAGAAATCTGAAATGGGGTTTTCAAACACCTCACACTCCAGGGCACAGTTCCTGAGTGCAATGCTGCCCATGCCGTGTACAGTATTCTTTTCTCTCATACAAGTCAATTCCGGAAAGATGTTACTCAGTTCCACTGTACCACTCAGTTATTTGTATATATAGTTACTCCACAGAGTAAAAGTAATGGGTAGTGCAAGTAGCATAAAGTATGACTTTATTCAGTAATAGATTCCTTTTTCTATGGAATGCTTCCCCTGTTTAAAAGCTATTTAAGCATTCATCAAGGGAAGCAATTGTTGCCTTTATGCAATTCCTGTGTTACAGTTTACAGCAGCGATATTCAATCTTTTTTTTTTTTTATCTCATGGCACATAAACTAATTACTAACATTCTGTAGGACACCAAAAAATACATTTTTTGCTGACCTGACAATAAAATAGGTATGATTTTGATTCATTCACGCTGGATGGCTATTGTTGTGTTGGCTGTTGTCATTCTTGTTATTTGACAATCTAAGGGGAAAGAGATCAGTGTTGCTGATTAAATAGTCAGGTATTACCGGTTTTAAAAATTCTTGCAGCAAAAATTGCTGGTTGACAGTAAACATAGAATTAAAATATGCTCTCCCAGTTGGTGGTTAAAGTACTATTTGCACTGATGTACTGGTGTACTGATGATGATAGCAGACCTAGATTTTTGAATAACCAACTAATTCAAATACTGGGGAGAAAAATATTTTGATATTAAAGGCTTTTTTTTTTTTTTTAATTTGCCCTAGGCTTTCAGGGTTTTTTTTTTTATTTGCCCTAGAGCCTAGGGCAGTGATGGCGAACCTATGACACGCGTGTCAGAGGTGACACGTGAACTCATTTTTTTAGTTGATTTCTCTTTGTTAAATGGCATTTAAATATATAAAATAAATATCAAAACTATAAGTCTTTGTTTTACTGTGGTTGCAAATATCAAAAAATTTCTATATGTGACATGGCACCAGAGTTAAGTTAGGGTTTTTCAAAATGCTGACACGCCGAGCTCAAAAGGTTTGCCATCACTGGCCTAGGGGCTAATCCATAGATTGCTGAAACAAGGAATTGATTTCTAAGTGATTTAGAGTTTAGGAAAATATCTCAGATTTGCTGCTTTTTAGATTTGTTTGAATTTATTGATACCTGAAGTGTTCTTTTCTGCATGGTTGACTACTAAAATTAATGGGTATCTGCAAGATATTACCGAAAAAAGACAGGCCAGTAGTTAAAGTCCTTTATTTGACTTCTCAGAAAAGAAAAGAAATCTGAAAAGCAAATCATAATCCTGTTAAGAAAATGTTACAGAAGTAAGCAGTCATGAAAATATGAGGCCTGAAAAGCTCTTGCTAGGATGCAGTGTTTTAAAATCATTTCTAAGCTACTTCAGAAGGTTTTAAAAAACAATGCTCCTTCTCCTCAACCTCCCTTCCCCCCTAGAAAAAAAAAACCTTTTGAAATTGATCTGCAAGATTAGTCATCCTTTCGGTTTCTTAACACACTATCTTTCATATCATACCGAATTCTAAATTATAAAGCTTGTTGGCTTTAGATTTCTCTTTTTCATTATTTTTTTCTTAATTGGTGAAGTGAAAGAAAAACCTATACATATTCGAGAATCTCAACAAAAGGCAGAATCACCTGTGATGTTTCTTCCCTTTCTAACACAGCTCTAGCTGTGCTTTAAGAAAAGCATACATTGCCGAAACCGGTTTGGCTCAGTGGATAGAGCGTCGGCCTGCGGACTGAAAGGTCCCAGGTTCGATTCTGGTCAGGGGCATGTACCTGGGTTGCGGGCACATCCCCAGTAGGAGATGTGCAGGAGGCAGCTGGTCAATGTTTCTCTCTCATCGATGTTTCTAACTGTCTATCTCTCTCCCTTCCTCTCTGTAAAAAATCAATAAAATATATTTAAAAAAAAGAAAAAGAAAAAGAAAAGCATACATCGTAAGTGGGGCCTCAGTAACTGTTAATTACTGGTCATCTCACTCTTCTGATGCCAGTGAGGTAGAGGGTAATGGGCCTACTTTGCTCTGGCACACACTAGGTGCCTGGCACAGGCAGGCATCCAACAAGGTGCTCTCTTTCGTGTTTGTTTTTCTTAATATTGATTTCAGAGAGATGAGGGAGAAGGAGAGAGAGATGGAAACATCAAAGATGAGAGAGAATCATCAATGGACTGCCCTTTGCGTGCCTCTTACTGGGGATCGAGCCCATGACTTAGGCATGTGCTCTGACCAGGAATCGAATTGTGACCTCTTGGTTCGTGTTCAGTCACTGAGCCACACTGGCTAGTTAAGATGCTATTTTTCACACATGTATCTTGGAGGGGGCCACACTTGTATTTGTGGCAGTGCTGTAGATAGGAGATTAAATCACAGTATTAATTTTGGTGTGTGTAAAGTAGACTTTATACTAAATAAAAAATACCCAGCCTTTAGTCTGGATTTTGTATACATTATAAATTCTCAGAATTGAGAAGGATAATTTGTTATTCTGAATCATTTCTTTTCAGTTTTTCTGAAATTATATATATCCATTAAGTAGATTTATTGTTGTATTTTTTAAATTACTGACTTACATATGTATTCTGTGATTTTTTTAGGAGGAGACACAATCATTACTAGAAAGCCTGCATGTGTACCATACAAATTATTTTCTGGCTTTGAGATGTCTTCATCAGTTCACTTCTTCTCTTCCCAAGTACCCATTGGGTCGACAGGTAACCAAAATTTCCACATTTGGAATCTGTGAAGTCAGAATATTGGTAGTTTCTTGCTTTGATTTCGGTAACATTCAAACATCAGAATTTGAAATGGATCCAAATCTTGCAGTGAGTGCACAATCTAAATCCATTCCAGCTGTACCCATTACTGGTAATTGAAACAATATTTTTTACTCTGATGGCCACAACTAGAAACGACCACATCAATCCTATTGATGTTGCTTCCTCTACAATGTATTTGTGCTAAGGCATTTCAGCTTTCTCTGTTTAACACTTTCCATCATTTAAACAAAGGTGACCCTCCACCTTAGGGAAATGGAAAAATTCTGTTTAAGAATGCTTAATGGTTAACCTTGCATTATACTAAGAACTAAAAGGGAACTAGTACTTCTCCCTGCAAAATTATCCTCTGCCGGCCTTTGTGTCATATAAACCCATGAACCATCTGTAGGATTTTAATGGAAGAATTTTGTATTCTTAAAAGTTTGCACCTAACTCAATTGTTTAGACAATAAATATGTAAAAAATGACTTGTTGCTCTGGCTGGTTTGGCTCAGTGGATGGAGTGTTGACCTGCAGACTGAAGGGTTCCAGGTTTGATTCCAGGTGGGGACACATGCTTAAGTTGCAGGCTCGATCCCCAGTGGGAGGCAGCCCATCAATGATTCTCATCATTGCTGTTTCTAACTCTCCCTCTCCCTTCCCCTCTGAAATGAATAAAAATATTTTTTAAAAATGACTTGTTTATAAAATGATTGCTGCCATTAAGCCTTTTTTTATTAATCACATTATCATTTTCATGATTTTTGTGTTGCAAAGTGACCAGTGATTAACAGCCAATTCCAATATAGTTTCATTTTCCTTGTATGCAAATGAAGTTCTTATAAAGACTGATCCATGTGATATATGCCAGTTTTGCTGTCGTCTAAAGAAAATGGTTGTTTTTAATAACCCTAATTTTTTGACTATTTATGTGGATTTTGTCAAACTAGTAGTATGCCATTTTAGTACATCACTTTCGGTTCCTCATAAGTGTGCTATTCACTTACAGATCAGAGAGCTGTACTGCACATGTTTAGAAAAGAACATATGGGATTCAGAGGAGTATGCATCGGCCTTGCAGCTGCTGAGGTAGTTTTTTTTAGTCTGCTCTAAGCTTGCCAATATGTAACATCTTCCTCCAGACCTCTGCCTGCCAAGTAGTTTTATAAGTAGCCGTGTGTGTCTAATATTTCTATCTATCTTGAATTTATGTTTGTAGCTTACAGTGTTTTTAATGTAGCAACCGTCCATTTCTTTGTTGGTGTTACTTTGTTTTTAAGTGTGATTTTTAAAGTAAAACAAGTCAAATAGTAACACTACACGAGTAGGTGTGGATAGTTCTCATGGAGCCAGCTTGACATCGGGGCAGGGAAGGTAGTCATGGAAAGCGAGCTCACCATGGCCCCTCGCTGCTTGAGTGGCGGAGCAGCATCACTAGGGGAGATGCATCCTGTGAAGGAGGTCCCTGCTGACCGCGCTGAGGAGCAGCCATGAGTAGGCAGTGGCCGTGATGCTTTTCCCCACCTGCGCTGGCCCTGTTCACATCAACATGGGATAATTCATAAATTATTTGTCTAATATGACATGAATAAGTAAGGTATATTGTGGAGTTACTATTATCAAAGGTCAGTTACCATCCTTGACAAATGCATCTTTTAAAGTTATAATCATTTGTTTTCCTTAGCTTTATATGTATGGTGACTCTTTAGTCTTCCATAAAAATAGTGACCACTTGGACAATGAGAAAAGGAAAATCAAGTGTGAGTTAAGTTTCTGCACACAGTCTTGTAATTTTCCTCAGTGGATATAAATGCGTATATGAAAATATAAAGATGTCTGAAAACTGAATATTTATTAAGCTCTGGCTTCCTCTGGGCCCACAAGAAAAGAACAGATGGGCACAGTAGGAGGAAAATTCACATTGACAGCACTTTAAGTCCAGAGACTTAATAATACAAATGTTTAGGATCTAGCAGGTGCAGTTTAAGATGGGAAACTAATTTTATGCTATTTGGAAAAATAACTCCCCATGGAAACTAGGTTGCTACTGAAAAGCTGTATTTTATTTTTTTAAATGCCAGTAAGAGATTTCTATGTATTTATATACTTCTACTGAAATATTTCTGAGACTTCTTTTGTTTTCTATTCAAGTTAACATACCTATCTCAAACACCCAATTGATTCTTGCTAGATTTCCTCTTAAACCTTCATGATTAGCGATTGTCTTCCTTCTCCAGGTTGGTATTTCCAAACTCATAGATTCCTTTGTCAGGGAAGGACTTGTTCTTTTCCTTCTGTATCTCCCTTGGCGTGTAGTCTTGGGGTACAAGTCAAGGATCATGAATAGCAATTCCAAACTAGGGTAGGGAAACATGAATAATAACCACTCTGTGTGAAGGCTTGTAGGGTGCCAGGCACTGCATTATGTACTTTCAATACATTTTCCAGTTCAGTACTCAAGTATTACTAGTATACTATTAGCCACACTTTAAAGCTGAGAAAACTGAAGCACAGATAGTGTTTTAGTGATTTTCCAGATTCTCTTAACTGTTAATGGAACCAGGTTCTAATCCAGGCTTCACTTTGAAGCTGTTGTACTTATGGATTTGGAGGTTTCATAAAGCATAAACAATAGAAAGCAAAGTTTTAGTCATTTTGCTAAGCTGAGGTCAGAAACATAGGAATGTAAAAGGCACTAAGAGCAAATAAAGCAGCTACAGAAAGGACCAGCAAGAGTGGGCACTACAAAAGGGAAGGAATCTGGGAACCTGGACTGGATTTCTTTTCCCCTTTGTGCAGATTAGACATAGACAGGAAGTCAGAGACACTTGTCAGTTTGGCATTCTAATTAGGAATCATCTGAATTTAGGAAACTAGACATTCTTATCATCTGTCTTCAAACAATTCAAATGATGAAAGAAATTAAGAATAAAATTATAATTGAATGTTACTTTGGAAAGAAAAACTAAGGTACTGTTAGAACCATATTCTAGTAACATCTCAAGTATCTTCTCTTAAAAAATCCCTGTTATCTGGAAAGTGACATGCTAAAATAACCATAGATCTACTTGATGAAATATTTCGTGACCCTTAAAAAGTACTTAATTCTTTTTAAAAAATGTTTTTATTGATTTGAGAGAGGAAGGAAGAGAATAAGAAATATCGATTTGTTCTACTTATGCATTCATTGGTTGACTCTTGTATGTGCCCTAACTTGGGATTGAACCCACAACCTTGGTGTATCAAGACAATGATCTAACCAACTGAAAAAGTTCTTTTGTGGAATCATAAAAGACCCCTAGTAACCAAAACAATCTTAAAGAAGAATGTAGGTGGAGACATCATGCTTCATGATTTCAAACTATATTACAAAACTGTAGTAATCAAAAACAGAATGGTATTGTCATAAAAACAAACAGATAGATCAATGGAACATAATAGAAATAAACCCACACATATTTGGGCAATTAATGACAAAAGATCCAAGAAAATACAATGAGGGAAGAAGAGTCTTCAATAAATGGTGTTGGGAAAATTGGACAGATACATGTGAAAGAATGAGGCCAGACCACTATCTTATACTTCACAAAATCAACTCAAAATGGATTAAAGACTTGAATGTGAGACCTGAAACCATAAAACCGGAAGAAAACATAATCGGTAAATAAGCTTCTTGACATTGGTCTTGGCAATGATTTTTTAGGAAAAGATCTACAGGATTTTATATCACAGTTATTTTAAAAATCTATGCAACAGACATTGATGTGTGTGTGGGGAGCATGCAAGTATACCGTAATAATATGTCATAATTTGATATGAGTACATGGTTCTGCATGTTTTCCATACTTCTCCTCTCTGAGTCAACTCTTGGAGCATGAAGACCACATACAGGATATGAATTGGTTAATTTTTTGCTCAACTACATCCAATTATATAAGGACATATTTAAGTTAAAATGCCATTTGGGCCAAAACCGGTTTGGCTCAGTGGATAGAGCGTCGGCCTGCGGACTGAAAGGTCCCAGATTCAATTCCGGTCAAGGGCATGTACCTGGGTTGTGGGCACATCCCCAGTAGGAGATGTGCAGGAGGCAGCTGATCGATGTTTCTCTATCATCGATGTTTCTAGCTCTCTATCTCTCTCCCTTCCTCTCTGTAAAAAATCAATAAAATATATTTAAAAAAAAAATGCCATTTGGGAACAGGAAGTGGTAAAAATGATGCCATCTCTGCAGTGAGCTAGGGAGTACACTGGCTTTTCCTGGTCAGCTATGAAAGACCTTAAGATGAAAAATTTACCTTCCTGTTGGAGAGACTCTCTCAACAGCCATCTAGAAACTAAATACTAGATCAAGAATTTTTCAGATGTAGGTAATTCTAAAAACCTTGCTTCATAATAAGATTGATCTAAGTCACAGTCCTCAACTTAGAGGAAGGTGATGGATCAGCTGGGCCTGAAGAGTACTGTGCCCTCACATTGGGAGCGATGGATTGCTATGGCAACGATTCTTAAATTGGGATAATGAAAAGTATGCCCCTTTTTAGGGAATTTATTCTGCCCCCTACCCCATCAATTGAGATTTACTCATCCATACTTACTCCATTTTATTCCAAATAAGGAAACCAAAGCCAGAAACATTGAGTGACTTTTTTGCAGTTAGCAGAGCTGGAATTTAAATCTGAATTTTGAAAGTTCAGTCTGTTTTTTAATCCTGCTTTAATTATTTGAAAGGTGGTATAAAAGGAAATGTATATGGGCATTTCCGGTCAAGGGCATGTGCCTTGGTTACGGGCACATCCCCAGCTGGGAGTGTGCAGGAGGCAGCTGATCGGTGTTTCTCTCTCATCGATGTTTCTGACTCTCTATCCCTCTCCCTTCCTCTCTGTAAAAAAAACCAATAAAAATGTATTTAAAAATGAGCCAGCTGAGCAAGTTTCAGGGGACTCAACATCCCCACCCCTCCTCCCCATCATGTCCTGACACTAGTCATCTTGGCACAGGCTGCAGACATAAATAAAAGAAGCCATAGTGTATAGTCTGCTTATCCTGAGTGTAACTTTATGAGTTTGTTGCAGAAACAGATTTGCAAGTTGAAGTTGATTTGATAGCTGAAGGAATTTACTTTATACTGAAAGAAATTATTCTAATTTCTGAGGAAGGCTTCTGAGTTAAACAGTAATATATAGCTCAGCTTTCATTGAGTTGAAAAAACATGACTCAAAAAACATTTGATCACTTTAGCTTACTTCAAAGAGACTAGAGATTTGGAATCTAAATAATGCGTTGTTTTCTGACTTTGCAGATCATCTTTAGATGATATTTAAAGGTCTAGTGATGAAAATGACAGTTCTGCAGTCTGTGAGATGCTCCCTAAATAGCAGTAATCTAACTTTGGATGGTCTAGGCCAGTGATGGTGAACCTATGACACGCGTGTCAGAGGTGACACGCGAACTCATTTTTTTTGGTTGATTTTTCTTTGTTAAATGGCATTTAAATATATAAAATAAATATCAAAAATATAAATCTTTGTTTTACTATGGTTGCAAATAGCAAAAAATTTCTGTATGTGACACGGCACCAGAGTTAAGTTAGGGTTTTTCAAAATGCTGACACGCCAAGCTCAAAAGGCTCGCCATCACTGATCTAGATTTATCCATGCAGGAGATACATGAGCTTGCACTATTAACATCTAATTTCTTACGTTTAGAGCAGGGATTGCCAGTTCTGAATTTGCATCACAGTGGGTCCTCCACAATTATTTGTAGGCTTGTGGTAAAGTCAGACAAACTACTGAACTGTTGAAGTTCATTTTACAGCAAAATATGTTGAGAGTAATGTTTTTAGAGTAATGCTTTTCAGGCTTTAGTGTTCATAAGAATCAGCTGAGGTATATTAAATGTGTAAATTTATGCCCTCTCCCCCAGAATTCTGAATCTTATTATTGGGAACCTCAGTGTTGTGGTCAGCAGCAACTTGAATTTAACAAGCACTCCACCACATTTGGACATATGGTCCAGGAACCACTTTGAGGAACACTGTTCTAGAAAATAAGGGAATAGGAGCCCTTGTCAGGTGGTTCAGTTGGTTGGAGCATTGCCCCATACACCAAAAGGCGGTGGGTTCAATTCCCAATTAGGGCACATACCCAGGTGGCAGGTTCGGTTCCCAGTCGGGCAATGTGCAAGAGGCAGCTGATCGATGTTTCTCACATCAGTGTTTCTCTCTCTCTCTACCCTCTTCCTCTCTTTCAAGTCAATTAAAAAAGAAATTGAGGAAGAAATGAAGCCATTAAAGGAAAAGATAAGTCTTAATTATAGAGAAGTGCATGGCTTTGGGCCATTGATCTCAAATTGATCTCTTAGTCCAAAACTGGAAAAAAGTGTTTAATTGCTAATAGTGAGCCATGGTTTTTTTATATCAATAAACAGAAAAAAAATCTGAATTTGTATTTTAAGTTTTTTTTTATTAAAGTGAATGCCCACTACTACTTTTCTGCTAGTAAAATGAAGAGGTAGCTAAGAAATAAAATGGAGAAATAGCTAATCAAACTTAGTTTGACAACTTATTTTTTCTTGTGAATTTAGCATTATACTTTTGTAGTTTTTTGTGCTTGATATGTTGAGCCACTGATGGCAAAGATGACCCTTGTTTTTACCTACATTGAATTTTGCTCAAGTGAGAGATTAAGGTAGACAAGTAGATAGGCAATTAAATACAGAGTAATAAGGGCTGTGATGGGTGAGGAACTAATAGACTGTACAGTTAACTTTCATTTGGAAGTTGAGCAGTTTCTTGGAGAAGTGGCATCTAAGATGAAATAGCGAGGCTTAGGAGGAATTATGCATATTTTATTTCACTTGTCATGATCATATACGATTGCTTTGTTGTGTTGTCTTTGAAGAAGATAATCTCTAAATGTTTGTAGGTTTTTTTGGTAAGCATTTTTGTTTTTTCTTCTTGTCTTCATTGATATATTTTCAGGTTTACATTTTTGAATATTTTTCAAAGCAGTTTTATAATGGTGTGTTGAAAACCTGCGAGCTCATTATTCAGATCTTTGCATTAGCCGTGGATTGACTAGTTTCTCCTTATAGTCTGTTCTCAATCAGACGTTTATATAATCAGTACTTAACCAGATATTATTCTGCACAATGAAGCAGAACACTCCATTGCCCTGCAGGATGATTGCTTTTAATGATTGCTAAAGGATTCTCTTTCTGTCTCATTTAAGGAAACATTTTTTATGGGCAACCTATAAAACTTTTAACACACTAAGTATGACAAGCCTTTTTTGAACCATTTACTTGATGGTGATATAATCACTTAATCAAGTTGGTTAAAGATAAATAGCTCATTTTCCACATTAATATCATCTATCCTAGATGTGTTTTTTCCTTTCTCTTCAAAGTAATCTAGTGTGATGGCTTTTATACTTTTAAATTCAAATATTTTCTTTTCAGTTTTATTCTATTTCTTTGAAGGCAATGTGCTGGATGGAATCCACCAAAATTCGAAAGCATTGTCACACTATCTTCAATTCCTCTCCTCCCATTCTCTCTTTAACTTACTTGTTTTTTGCACAACTACCTTGATCAAGGTCAACAGTGACCTTCTTGTACCTAAATGTAATGGTCTAATCTCCGTGTGCATTTGTATTTTTAAACTATTATCAGCATTTAACATAGCTCATCACTTTTTTTTTTTAAACCTCACCTGAGGATATATTTTCATGGATTTTTAGAGGGATGTGGGGGAGAGAAAGAAAGAAACTTAAATTGGTTGCTTTCTGTACGCACCCCAAACTGGGGGGATGTAATCCAAAACCCAGGTGTGTGCCCTGGCCAGGAATCGAACCCTGGACTCTTTGGTGGATGGGAGGATTCTCCTACCAACTGAGTTACACTGACCAGGGCAGAAGAGAAGATTTTACATGTTTTCTTAAAATCAGGAAAAGTTTGCCTTTTGTCCACCCCTACCAGTTTCTATATATATTGGTTTGGTTGTATGATATTTTTTTGTTTTTCAGTCGGCATCTAAATTTTAGTTGAAGTAACCAGGTTAATTTTTTCAGTAGTCATAATCTAGTTAGATTTGTATTTTCCCCCTAACTTAGTAATATTAGTATTTTTCCCCATTTTTTATTATGAAAATTGTCAAACATAAGAGAATTATCTTGCAGAATAGCATACATTCTGAATTTGTCTGATTGTTTCTTCATGATTAATATAAGAAGTTTTAATCATTGTAGTCTTCATAATTTAGGACTGTTTGCTGAGAATAGCTTGTATACTTATGTCATAGCGCTTAACATTACTAATATTAACTTGATTCCATTTCATTCTGTTACTGAATATGATCTTAGTGGAGAGATCCTATAAGTAATGGCTCTGAGAACAGGATCTTAATTTGAGAATATCTGTGTTCTTTCTCCATTTCTAACAAAGATTTCCAAGATGGCCTTAAATGAGTTACACAACTCTTCCGCTTGTTACAAAACAAGCAGAATTTCCCATGTTACTCAAAGTTAAGTGGATTTCCTGACTGATGTTTATAATGCCCATAAAAGATATAAAGCATAGCTAAAATAGTAATTAGAGAAATTATTGTGATACTCTTCTGGTCCTTCCAAGCAAGCTTTCTTTTAGCATAAGTGTTATTTCCTCAGCAAACATTTCTTGTCTCATATTTACATTTATATCTGAAGTGAAGGGAAACCTTCAATGCTTACTGTATGGCAATCACTGTGTTAGAGTCTTCAAATACATCTTCTCATTAGTTTTTAAGCCTCCATTCTAAGCTGTGAAATAGGTAAGTCCCTGTTTCATTTTACAGACAGGGAAACCAAGGATCAGGGGTGTTTGGTAATTTGTTCTATATTGCAGACATGGTAAGTGCCAGAGCCAGACTTTGAACCCACATGTTTGTAAGCTTTCTAAGCTGAGCTTCATCATGAGAACTCTTCTGAATATTTCTGAATGTCATACATATTGAGGAAAATCTCTCCAACAAATGTTGGTAGCTACTAATGAAGAATTTATACCATCTTCTTCTGATCAGAATCATTTCATATGTAGACAATATTTTTTAACCTCATTAATGTTCCAGTTAGATTACATCTCCTGTCACTGATTCTGTTCTAGAATGTTGGCAAAGGATGAACTGATGACCATCCTTCAGAAGTGTTTCAGCGTTTTAAAGTCCTCTTCTGAAAAGCAGCTTGGCAGCACAGCAAAGAGGATAGAGGAGCTCCTGGCCCAGCTTCAGAGCCTGGATGGTGAGAAGATGATATCCTGCCAATTTTACTGGCTATGAAAATCATGTAGCTAAAATGACATGGAAAACCCCATGTTCAGATATATTGAGAGATGAAGGCATAAAGTAGTTCATGTTTAGTCAGTATACCAAGCCTCAGAATATTATATATTGATAATTACAAACAGGTCAAATGGTTATCTTCCAACTTTGGTTTAAGCAATGAAAAACATCAAATGGGCGAAAAATAGAAACATTCTTTGTGCAGATGGATAATTTGGAGGACTTACCTTTAAAAAAAAAAAAGGTGGGGGAGGGACAAAAATATTAAGATTGATAAGATTAGCAGGGCATCATAATTAAGGACTCCTTTTAGATTTTTTTTTTTCTTAAGCATTCCATCAGGTCCTTTATAGATTTCAAAAACACTGCATAAGTCATTAGGAAGCCTGAAAAATTAATAGTTCTCAACTGCTTTCACAGCAGTGAGGCTCATTGGTGTGCTGATTGCCAGTGCATGAGGTCTGCTTTAATCAGACTTACAAGAGCCTGAATCCTTCAGTGAAAGTGAACTGAGGCAGCCTGCCATTTCTCTGTGTTGAAGGGTTACCAGTTCCCTTATTTTCATGGCCCCCATGTGACCATATTTATATTTGCCAGATGCTGGGGTACCTGGTTGTGTACAAGTACCCATGTTCTGTTCTCTCATGCTCCAGGACTTCTTGTTCTTGTGGGCACCACAGATTGGTGCTGATCATTAATTCTCATGGGCTCTTCTGCTCTCTCTCTAGCACCAAAGTATGGAATTCTCTTGGTAAAGCATTTCCCCTATTCAGGAAAATTTTAATGGAGCTTGGGGGAAAGAGACAGCTTGGTGGATAATGTATAAGCACATAGATTGGACATGGATTAGTGGAAATATTTTACTTGTAATGTCCATAGTAATCCTTCCTGTTTGGCAAGTGTTCCTTTGTCTTGTAAAGCCTTTGGATTTAGGAAACCACTTTTGCTGATACCCCTCCCCGTCTCCCTGCTGCAGTGTTAGGCACCGGAGGAATGCTTAGTTAATGGAAGGTGAAAGAGCAAGTGGCAGGAACAGGCAAAAGGAGGAAGTACCCCATAAGACTAAGGGGTGGGTTCCCTCCAGGTTGTGGGTGGGCATGAGCCTAGCCATGTTTCAAAAGGGCTGTAATTGGTAATTGTGGATATCATTGAGTCCAGCCTCAATACAGAACTAAAGCTCAGAGGAGAAAGGAACTTGCTCAAAATCCCACAGCCAGCTAGCACCCAGACCAGTACCTACCTCTCTTAATCACCAGCTCCTTGTTCTTTTCTCACCGATTCTCACTTTAAATGCCCCCTAATTATGGTCACTGGGACAGTGAAGTCCACTTTAAGGACATAAATAGGGTACAAGACTTAGGAGTATTTAAGATAAATTAGGTAAATTTCAATCTTTTACAAAATTGGACTCAGCCCTACCTGGTTTGGCTCAGTGGAGAGAGCGTAGGCCTGCAGACTGAAAGGTCCCGGGTTTGATTCTGGTCAAGGGCACATGCCCAGGTTCTGGCTTGGTCCCTAGTAGCAGGCGTGCAGGAGGCAGCTGATCAATGATTTCCTTTCATCATTGATGTTCTGTCTCTCTCCCTTTCCCTTCTTCTCTGAAATCAATAAAAATATAAAAACAAACAACAACAAAAAAAAACCCACACCAAATTGGATTCGGATATTTGTAAAATAAAACTGCATATATAATTTTAATTAAAGTTCATATAACATAAGCTAATGAACAAATTCTATGATGTGCTAATACTACATGAAGTAATGTAGCTTAATGGGAAGGATGGAGATTAAGATGATTAATAGTGTAAAGAATAAAGAATTTTACAAGTTGAAGCAAAACTAGTGTCTAGAAGAAATGTTTGTAATTTCTCTATTTCCAAAAGTGACACATTGTTGTTAATAAAGTGACATTAAAACCCCCTACATTGGAAAGCAGAAATATTTGACTATATGCTATCTCCAGTTCCTTCACACTTATTACATATTATAGTCTGGTTTTAAAATTACATTTGGAGGGTTAAGTAGGTCAGAGTGTCATATTTATTTTTAAGAATCTGCTACGTGTTAATGAAATGGGACAAAGAACTTATCAGATATTTTAACCTTAAATTATATCTTTCTTGAACCAAGAATAATCCATAGCTAAAAGGAAGTTTATTCTTTGAGAACAAGATCGCTTCCCTAGCTGCAGCCTCCGGTCTCAGACTTGGTCCGAATGAGCCGTGTGAGTGTACAGTTCCAGCAGCTGCCTTGCACGAGGAAGAGGGTGTACAGCCTCCCCTCTCCAGAAGCACAGCTGCACCTCTGGCCAGATGTGGTTTACTGTGGCCTATGCTGAAGAGCAAAGGTGCACTTTGTGTTTTAATAGATTATGTCAAAACTTTTACACACCCTCTTTATTACTTTAATAGCATTTTGTCAAAAATAGTACATTGGAACATCAGGGCCAAACTTGCCAGTGTGTAGGTTTATGTTGTTGATCATCGGCATAGTCAAAGGAATACAGTTTAAATTTGATTTTTAGAAGCTATTTATAACAGGACAAAGACTTGGCGCTTTTTGCTGTTGGCTTTTTTGGAGGAGGGTATTTGTTTGTACTTTGTTTTCATTGTGGTCACATTTTAAAAATTCAGTAGCTGGTTTTTTCAAGACCCCTCTGCAGCATAAGTTATGTAATATTTATTGACCTTTAGCTTCTAGAAGAAATAATTTATCTGATGGACCCTTGATCCCCTGCCAAATGTAACTGTATTTCTCTTGGAATAGTAGAAATGTTGGTTCTCCTGACTTGAATCGATTTATCCCAGTTGCTGTATATTGGTTTTGTATTAAAAGCAGAAGTCAAAGAGGAAGAAGATGCTTCTGGATCACAGTCAAAGGCGCTTCAGAAGACAGACCTCTATCATCTTCAGAAGGTCAGGTCACTTCTCCTTCCAGTGACATTCTGTGATACTCCCTTTTTTCCAGTATGTACTGTAGATTAGCTCTGCCTGGATATTTCTATTTTCCTTTTAAAATCACACCCAGGAACAAAGCAGATTTTGTAATTTACTTGTAAATGAAACATCCTATTTATCTCACTGCCAGCCTCATTCTCCATGTACACAGTCTGGAATTTACTAGTGAACATAGGTGGAAACTGTTCCTGTAGCCTCAGAGAGAGAGGAAATTAACTGGCAATAGGGAAAATGGGAACATAGTTGCAAAAAAGAATCCAATTATTTATCTGATGTATTTATTGGTATTTCTGTTGAGCCTACCTCATTAGTTTTAGATACTTTTGTTGATTTTTTAAATGTATAGTCATGTAGAGCAGAAATTGAACTGCAGTATACCCATTGTAATCTTTTTCAGGTAGTTCTAACTTTATTTATTTATTTTTTAAAAAATATATATTTTATTGATTTTTTACAGAGAGTAAGGGAGAGGGATAGAGAGTTAAAAACATCGATGAGAAACACCAATCAGCTGCCTGCTGCACACTCCCCACTGGGGATGTGCCTGCAACCAAGGTACATGCCCTTGACCGGAATCGAACCTGGGACCCTTGAGTCCGCAGGCCGATGCTCTATCCACTGAGACAAACCGGTTAGGGCTAGTTCTAACTTTAGAATCTTGGTTGCCAGAGTATAGAACCTTCTTTGTATAGCATGATACCAAGTTATGATAAATGTAGAATAAAATTTCAGTCTAAGCAAAAGCAAACCACATGGAAATCTATGCTGTTAGTGTGGGAAAAGGGTGAGGTTTTTCTTTTCCTTGTAAGTCCTTTACTTAAATGAAGTAATGAGTTGTGGATAGTGAGCACTCTGCCATATAACTTAGTAACGATGTTAACTGCCCTTTTCCTCTTTCCCTGAAAATTTACTCAGTGTTTGGAGCAAAACACTAGGAGGAAAGATTCTTTCCAGACCTTAAAAATAAAAAAGAACCCATTTTGATCTGATTCTTTCCTTGCATATTCTGTCTTAGGCAAAGGGCATCAGCTGCCTTTGAGGGGTTTTCTTTCTCCAAATCACCAGAAAAGCTATGTTCTTTCCATCCACAGTCACTATTGGAAATGAAGGAGTTAAGAAGAACAGGAAAGAAACAAACCAAGTTTGAAATCCTGAGAGAAAAAGTTGTGAGCTTCATTGACAGTCTGGTGAGGTGAGTGGTTGCTCTTAAGAGCTAAAAATCTGGCTATTTTCCCAAATAGCACTGATGTGATAGCATCCATACCCATTTAGGGACACTTCCCCCTAGATTAGGCTTTATGCTTTTCAGGTTCCTCCTTCCAGCTTAGAATTGTAATTTTGATCGTCTTTCCATCCTTATGAAGATGTGTAAACAGAATGACTTAGTGCATTCTTTTACAGCTAGTTCAAAAATACAGGTTTAAATTTGATCTAGTTCATTAGGCTGGGATAGGAGGGGTGGTGATGAAAACAGAAAGCATTTTCTCCCTCTCTAATAACACAGTGTTTGCATTGCACTTTATTCTTTTTTTTTTTAAATTAAATCTATTGTTCAGATTATTGCACTTTATTCTTTTTTTTTTTTTTTAATATATTTTATTGATTTTTTACAGAGAGGAAGGGAGAGAGATAGAGAGTTAGAAACATCGATGAGAGAGAAACATCGATCAGCTGCCTCCTGCACACCCCCCACTGGGGATGTGCCCGCAACCCAGGCACATGCCCCTGACCAGAATTGAGCCTGGGACCCTTCAGTCCGCAGGCCAACGCTCTATCCACTGAGCCAAACCGGTTTCGGCCACTTTATTCTTTCTCTATCTCTGCTAAGAGTATGCTGGACCTGGGCCAAGCCCCAGAGCAGACTAGCCGTAATGCCCTATTTTATCCCGAGTAAAGAAAGGACTTATAATTCTAGAGAATACCTGTGCGACTCATTATCAGCACTAAATTCATGTTGAGAAATGTACTCATAGCAAACTTAGAATTCTACCAGTCTTGCTTGTTTTTTAAAGATGATTCCTTTTTGGGAAACCCAGATCATTGCTATCGAAAAACAAAGCAAGTGAGAAAAAGAAAATGACTTAATAGTTAAAGAGTAGGAAAACAAACTGCTATTTATCATTGCTGATTATATTTTAATGGCAGTCTAACTCAGCCGCCAGCTAGACACTGAATAGAATCAAGTACTAAAAATATAGCAGCTCAGTTATTGAAGACAAAAAGTGGTTTTCTGATAAATTACCTGACCTTCTTGAAAGTGAAAAGTTCCATTTTCCAGGACAATGTGGGGGCAGAGTCATTGTTCCTAGTCATTGGGGAGAAATTACTAATGTCATGAAAGAGGTCCAAATGACCAACCAAGTATGACAAAGGCAGTTTACAGTGAGAGAAATGTGTCATATAAAAGTGATGCAATGCAATGTTGAACTGACCTACAAACCAGAAATGACCTTATAGAACTCGTAGAGTTAATCTTGCCCTGCTGGCTTCCCTGTTCTTATAGTTTCCTGACCCAAGTTCCTGGATCTTCCCTTTTACCAGGTTGTGACCATTGCAGTTGCTAAAAATAATGTTGCAATGAATTGTAGCATAATTTCTAAGCCGAATATCAGGTTCCTTTTGTAGTTCTCACAAATCCCAAATTGTAGGCTCTGAAACCAGACAACCATTTCCCATTTGTGATCTTTGACCTAATATGTCAGACCTTTTACCTTTCTGAGTAGTTACTAAAATAAAACTGAACATGATTGAAATATGTTGTGAAATCACAAAATTTTCCTTACTAGGATTGACTTTCTTTACTAAGATTGACTCTCCCAGGAGGAAAGAGATTAGGATTTGTAGCATATTAGAGCTAAAAGGGACCCGAGAAGTCATGTAGCAGCTAAAGCCCAGCAAGAGGCTGACTGTGGAAAGTCCCAGGCCCCGTATGATGACATCTGTCAAAAGGCCCTCGTTATTTCTCCATACTGTTGCCAAGGATCAGTCACATTACAGTTGTTCGAGAAGAGCTTGGAGTTCTGGAGGAAGGTGATCTAGAGCTGTTCAAACAAGTGATATACAAACAGACCGTGAAACTTTGCTGAGCTGGAAATTAAAAGGAAGAGAGAAGCCAAAGAGATGCTTGAAAGGAAGTGACAAAGGAAGAGACTTAAGTTCAGAAAGTTAAATGGGAAAGGAAGTGGCTAGAAAAAGCTTGAGGAAAGTCAAAATGGCCTTGTGGACATTTGGCAAACTTCGAAGCAAATACCAAGAGGAAGAAAGGAAAAATCAGACCTTCCTGAAACCGCCGAAAGTAAAAGTGAAACAGTGTTGAGTGGCCACCGGGGGTCACAGCCACATAACCTCCCCCCAACTCTCCCCTCCGACTCTGAAGGACTCATTCTTTACTCCCATTTCCACCCCAAAGTAGAGTAGTATTTTCTTTTTAGTCTACTTTTGTTTGCAATTCAATTTTATATCAGTAGTAATTCTTTTGTACATTGAAAGGAGGGGCTCTGTTTAAAAAGAATCTGTCCACACTCCCTACCCTTAGGCCAACCAAGATTGGAAGGTGCTACCATTGGTGCTGCCTTCTCTTCCCACAGCCTGTTATTTAATGTTTTGTACTTCACTGAATTGTGATAGTTAGAAACTTCATATATATTTTGTGGAAATTATCGAGTTAAACATATTGCTTGGGGGGAAAAAATTAAACATAAGCAATAGACTCCAAAAGGCAGGGCTCCCAGTGTACCATGAGCCTTATTGAGACTACTGAGAGCAGAGACTAAGTTAATGGTTTTCACCAAAATACAAGCTTCAACTTTTTAGCCCCTGATACTAAGTGGTTCTACCAGTTCCCTAAAAACACCTCTCTGATCTGAATCCAAAATGAGCATGGTAGATGCTGTAGTGTCCGACTAATTGCGTATTTCTTCTCACAGCAAATAAGTTGCAGAAGAATGTTTCTGTGCCAATCTCCAGGTTTATAGTTGTTGTTTCCTTAATGTAGCCCAGTGGAAACAAAATATAGGCAAATATATTACCTCTGATGGAGATACTTTGAGGATATTAAAAAAGACTTTTTCCCTTAGGAATTCTAAACATCCTATCTAATAATAGACAAACATGGTAATTAACCATACCTCCGCTACGCTTCCCATTGGCTAATCAGGGCGATATGCAAATTAACTGCCAACAAAGATGGCGGCCGGCAGCAAGGCAGCTGAAGCAAACATGAGGCTTGCTTGCTCCAGTGATGGAGGAAGCCAAGGTTGCCCGCCTGCTGCGGCTGGGCTCTGAGCTGCACTCTAAGCAACAATGTTGCAATTATAGAGGCTAAACCCCAGCTACCTGCTTTCAGCCAGCCGGCTTTGGAGCTGGAGCCACAACAAAGTTTCAATTACAGAAGGTAAATAAATCCCAGAATAAAAAAGAAAAAAAGGAGAGACTGGGAGCTTCAGTTGCAGGCTTGGCCTGCCTGAAAACAGCCCTCAGCCCCTCATCCAGGCTGGCCAGGCACCCCAGTGGGGACCCCACCCTGATCCGGGACACCATTCAGGGCAAACCAGCCAGCCCCCACCTGTGCACCAGGCCTCTGTCCTATATAGTAAAAGGGTAATATGCAAACTGACCCCAACAGCAGAATGACTGGGAATGACTGGTCACTATGACACACACTGACCACCAGGGGGCAGACGCTCAATGCAGGAGCTGCCCTCTGGTGGTCAGTGTGCTCCCACATGGGGGAGCTCTGCTCAGCCACAAGCCAGGCTGATGGCTGCCAGTACAGCGGTGGTAGTTGGAGCCTCTCCTGCCTCCTCAGCAGCGCTAAGACTGTCTGACTGCACCTTAGGTCTGCTCCCTGCTGGCAAGTGGACATCCCCCGAGGGCTGCCAGAGGGATGTCTGGTTGCCATCTTAGGCCCAATCCCCCAGGGAGCAGGCCTCAGCCAGCAGGTGGTCATCCCCTGAGGGGTCCCAGACTGAGAAAGGGCACAGGCCGGGCTGAGGGACCCCCTGCCCCCTGCCCCGAGTGCACAAATTTTTGTGCACCGGGCCTCTAGTTAAATATAAAGATGTTGAAAAGGGAGAGGATTACAAATGTGAGACAATAATTTTTTCTGAAATTAACTATCTGGTTGCCTTGTTAAACTTCTAGTCCTATTACATAGCAGGGATGTCAATAGAGTCTTTAATGATTGGGGAGAAACAGCCTGAGGTTGGTGTAGGAAGAGATTATGGTCAGAAATTATAAATGAGTAACCAGCCATCCAGGGTGGCATTCAGCATCACCAAAACCATTCCTGCGGCTATAGCTAAATTAACTTAATTTTGAGTAAGGTGTTAGCAGTACTTGAGGTACAGAATGCTGGTCCTTAGGTCAAGTTACAAATCATACTCCTTGCAATTGGTTTTTATTCTGATTGACTGCAGATGTCTACATAAGTGGACTGAGCTGGGGGCCAGGAGCTCTTGAGACAGGGAGGAAGGAGATACTGGGGAGTGATGTGTATGGTTAATACCCTCTTCACTATCTCTTCCTCCACTGACACACTGGTGAGCAGGAATAGTGGGATTTTCTGGGGAATGGTATCCTCTGCAGGAGGGAGAAAGCCAGGACTCCAGGAAGAAGAGGGTGATTTCCCTGGTAACTGGGCTGAGGTAAATGCGCTGCTTGCACACATGGGAAAAGGAGCTGTTACAGTCTGTCATGTGGCCAAAATACTTTAATCCTAGGACTGAACTAAGCCCCAGGAATCTTTCTGAAGGCATGTGAGTTCACTGAATTAGTGACTTATTACTCTGTCTTTGGGTAGTGTATACCAAAGCTTCTTCCAATTTGTTACCCTCTAGGCCAGGGGTCCTTAAACTTTTTAAACAGGGGGCCAGTTCACTGTCCCTCAGACCGTTGGAGGGCCGGACTGTAGTTTAAAAAAAAAAACTATGAACAAATTCCTATGCACACTGCACATATCTTATTTTGAAGTAAAAAAACAAAACGGGAACAAATATTTGTATTTGCATGTGGCCCACGGGCCATAGTTTGAGGACCTGTCCTCTAGGCCACCAAAGACCTATGTCGCTATCATGGTTGAGACCAGCTGATGGGCTCATTATACATTCAAAGTGAATTTAAAAAAAATGATTTTAGAGAGAGGAAGGGACAGGGAGAGAAACATCAATGTGAGAGAGAAACATTTATTTGTTGCCTCCTGTATACACTGCAATTGAAGGACAAATGCACAACCTTTTGGTGCATGGGACAATGTTCCAACCAACTGAGCCACATTGGCTCAAACTGAATTTTTTAATGCTTTATTTTTTAAGTTCAGATTTAATTATGTTTATTATCTAACTCAGAAGAATCCCAAGTTACACTTTTTAAATTTGCTTGTTTTTCAATACCGTGAAGCTATCACTTAGCCTTTTCTGCCTTCTAAAGTAAAAAGTAATTCTAACATAAAAAACTTTCAAGGTACCATTTCTATGAGAGATACCAATTAAAACACTTTCTGTGATCCAAAAAGAATTTTGTAAACTTTTAATTCCAGGCACAAGGCCTTTTTAATATTTGCAAGAGTTAAGTGTTTGCTCTGGCAGGAATGTGGATATCTTGGTTTTCTAAACAATTTAAGAAAGTATATCTTTAATACTTTAAGAAATTGTACTCTAAAGGTTCATAGCAGAAGTGTAATTTATGTGCATTTGTTCCTAAAGGTTTAAATCAGAACAAATATAGTTTCTTGTGCTCTAAAGAGTTCTGGAAGTTTTAAAAAATAATGGAATAGGTACAATTCTTTGTAAACCTGCATTGAATTTGATATTTGGGTTTGTTTGTTTTTGGTTGTTATTGATTTTGCCCATTAAGCAAATTGCTCAGTCTTCCCCCAGATTTACAAAAATGTTACACTGAATTTAAACCTGTGCTTATCTAAATGCTGATAGCTGACTTTGGCTTTTTCAGAGAATACCTTCTGCTTCCCGAGACACAGCCTCTGCACGAGGTGGTGTACTTCACTGCTGCTCACACCCTTCACGAGCACCTCAATGCTGCTCCGCGCATGGCCCTCCACACTGCACTCAACAACCCCTATTATTATCTCAAGGTAAGGAGCAGATTCACTCTCTGACAGTTTGGGTCAGACCCCAGGAATTATTCATCACAAAAACATAAATTTACAGTTCCTAGTGACCAGGCAGTTAGTTGGCAGCTCAGAGTTGTCACCTCTGTCAGATACCTTTAAAGATCCTTTAGACTTCGGAGGGTGTTTTCTAAGCCAGTGAAAATAATCAACTAATGCTGCCAACATTGGATCATTGTAAATGTCTTCCCCTTCGTGTGATAAAATCAGTAGATACTAAAACGTGAGTAAAATGCTACTACTCTTGTGAAATAAATGTTTCCTACAATAACAGCAAAATAATGGCTCAAACTATATGGCCTACTAAAATTACTTAGAAATGCTCTGGGATTTCATCTTGAATTTTTTTTTTTTAAATATATTTTATTGATTTTTGACAGAGAGGAAGGGAGAGAGATAGAGAGTTAGAAACATCGATGAGAGAGAAACATCGATCAGCTGCCTCCTGCACATCTCCTACTGGGGATGTGCCCACAACCCAGGTACATGCCCTTGACCGGAATCGAACCTGGGACC
Organism: Myotis nattereri; assembly: GCF_964212035.1. Lineage (NCBI taxonomy): Eukaryota > Metazoa > Chordata > Mammalia > Chiroptera > Vespertilionidae > Myotis > Myotis nattereri. The sequence goes on from NC_138081.1 coordinate 46,532,974, forward strand.
TTTCAGTCTGCAGGCCAACGCTCTATCCACTGAGCCAAACCGGCTTCGGCTCATCTTGAATTTTAAACCAAGGAAAGATCTATTCTGAGAGAGCATCTCCAGATGGCTGGAATCTGCCAGGGATAGACTCCTAAAACCAGACACATTTGATAGTTCTACGAAGTTGTTTATACTGAGAGTACAAGACAGATCAGGATCTTAAAAATCAACTTTCTTTAGCAAGGTAAAGTGGTCACTTTAAACATTTTAGTAAGCTATGTTGCGGTAAGTTAATATACATATATTAAAAAGTTTGTTGACAGTTTTTTAATAAGTTAATATTAAGTTAAAATATTAGTCACTAAGTTGTCAACTCAGTTTACCATGTAGAAATCTTAACACAAAGGACACCTAAGAAGTGACTCCATGAAACCTATGAAGTATCCTAATGTACTAGTTTCCTGTTCCAAAATGGCACACAGGCATGCTAAGCATTATAAGAGAAATCTTGAGTGGGAAGATATAAATCAGTGGTCTTCAGTGATGGTGGGTAGTGGGGGAGCTTGAGTAATTTCATATTCACAGCACAAAATATCAAGTCATTTTTATTATATAAAGCACACATTAAGTCTCTTACAAAATAATTCTGGCTAGTGGTAGGTCACAGAAAAGAACTGGTGTGATTTTAGCAGTCTTTGGGAGTATCCTTCCTATATAATAAAAGCATACTATGCAACTCGACCAAACAGCAGAATGACCTGTTACTAACATGCACTGAACACCAGGGGGCAGACCCTCAATGCAGGAGCTGCCCCCTGGTGGTCAGTGTGCTCCCACAGAGGGAGTGCTGCTCAGCCAGAAGCCGGTCTGAGGGACCGCTCCTGCCCCCCCCCTCCCGCCCCAGTGCATGAATCTCATGCACCTGGCCTCTAGTGTAATAAATTCCATGTGTAAGTGAATGTGTGAGAAAGATTTTGTTTCTAAGTAAGAACCATGGATTTCAAATAAATCGAAAAACACTCATGATTTTTGTAAGGGTTAGGATCTGCAGTGTTGATAAGCCTTTGGGATTATAGACTTGATAGTAGTGTGTTGGTATTAATACGCTATAGTAATTGCTAGAATCCAAGTAATTTCAAATGTTGGAAGTAGCATTGTGTTGAAAATCCACAAAGAATTTCATAAACTTTTTATGGAAACCAGAAATGCATTAGGGTCTCAGAAATTAGTAATGTATTACTAAAATGAAAAGTAAAAAAAAGAATGAAAAATATGCTTGTCTTCTGATCCTGGGAGTATTCTTTAGTGACCAGGATTATGACCAAGACTTAATCCTAAACAAGCAGTTAACTGTTGGAGAGTAAATGCAACTCACTAAATAAAGGAAATTATATTCCACATACTGATTTACTAAATTTAGGTCAGGAGTTTTATTGTCTGATTTTGTACCTAATCATTTCTGAAAGGTAATCATCTTAGTTCACTGTTGTTTTTAGAATGAAGCACTGAAAAGTGAAGAAGGCTGCATTCCAAATGTCGCCCCAGACATCTGCATAGCATATAAACTGCACCTCGAGTGCAGCAGGCTAATCAACCTTGTGGACTGGTCAGAGGTAAGTGGAGGGAGAAGAGCAAACTGTATTTGTACACTATCCATGACACTTTCCTGGGATGTTTTTCTTAATGTCTTTTTTGGAAAGCATAAATCACCTCATGCTTCAGAAATTTCTCCAAACTAGCAGCTTACTGTTCAACAGTCCCACTCCCAATCCCCTGCACTCTGATCCAAGCCAATGGTGCATTCATGGGATCAAATCCAAGATAACAGTAAGCAGAAGCTGAGCAGTTTAGATCAGTTTTGTTATTCCACAAAGTAAAAGTATATTAACTACCATTTCTCTTCCAGCATAAACGAAAAAAAAAACCCATTAGAATAATTACACTAGCAATGAGGAAGCACAAGGAATAGTTGGCAAGGCCATGGACAACTGTTGTTCTTATTTTAAGTAACGATTCTTTCCCTCCTCAGAATATTACAAAGTTAACTGTTGAAGGCCCTATTCTACAGATCTGTTGTCACCACTTAAAAATAATTGGCTGCCTCCAAGAAAAACAGGCATTTTGCTAGGGTAATAGAGGTTGGGAGTAGAGGATTCAGTGCATCCTTTGCTTTTCAACTTTGATTAGTAATTTTTCTCTGCACATTTCTTCTCTGAAATAACATTATGCAGGAACCACTCTTATTATCTTTTAATGTGTATTTGATTTAAAGTGAATATTAATATAGTTTTGAGAATCTGAAACTTGGTGTAATTGTTAAAAATGTGCCAGTTAGCAGCAGCAGTGCTTGACCTGGCTTCATATAGAGCCATCAAGGGCAATTAAAGATGTTTGGCAACAGTAGAGATTTTTATTTTCTTCTGTCTTCTCTCTCAAAAGGCTTTTGCAACAGTTGTGACAGCTGCTGAAAAAACAGATGCCAATTCTATAACCTCAGAAGAAAGGAATGACATTATTCAGTATCCTTTTAAAACCACTCTGCAATGTCCAAGTATATGTATAGAGAATGTTTATAATTTTCTAAGATCTACATTCGAGATTTATAAAGATGTGATGCAGCCAACCTTGATATTAACCATTCCATCCCAGAATGTTTCTAAATATTTAATCCAAACAATCTAAAATGAGGTCAAATATAAAATACTTGGTTTGAAACTTATAGCAAGATCATATTCCAAAATTCACCAAAAATATCCAAAACTGTCATTATTGAATTCTCTATTTTTATAAGGTTATTAATGTACTTTCAGTTTTCATACTGTGCAAAAAAATCAGGTAAATATTAAGCACTTTCCAGTCGTATCTTATTGACTGGATTCTAATTACATTTAATGGTTTCCCTTAAGGGTTGTTTAATTTAGGAGTATATTTTGAACTATATTTCCATTTACTAATGTTTTAACATTGATATTTTAACCTCTTGTCAAAATACAACATGGCCCATTTCCTTAACTATATCTTCCAGTGCTCGGTTCATTAGAGCTGTTTCTGAACTGGAACTTCTAGGATTTATAAAACCTACCAAACAGAAGACTGACCACGTGGCAAGGCTAACATGGGGAGGCTGTTAGAAAGCAAATGAATGAAGCCACAAGGATCACATTTAGTTTAAAAGAAGAGAGAGACCAGTCATACTTACCACTAGAGGACAAATGTATAATCCCCACATGATATTTAACCAGCAAGTAGACTGTTAATCCCAAACAGGACTATATCAAAACACTTTCGGCATACTTTGGAATCCAGTAACAAGCTTACATTGTAACTGAAACCTTTCTCACATTATCACTAATTTTCATATTAATAAAATGTTCTTGAACATAGTCTGTAAATGTAATAACTTTATTTAGGAGTATAAAGTATTTGCGGTTGATTTAATAGTACTCATTCCTACTCCAAGACATTTTGGAGACATGGGAAAATCTGAGTATGGACTGGATGTTAAATTAAGGGAGTATTATTTTAAGTGAGATTAATAGTTTCTAGTTATATAGGACTACCTTATTCTTAGAAGCTGCACTATGTATGTTCTTTGAAATAATTAAATATAAACATATAAACAAATATGGTACAGTAACTGTTCACTTTAAATGTATTTATTGACTGTTTTCAGCTTGAATGTTCTCTGAATAAAAAAGTGGGAATGAAGAAAATTCTTGAGTTTTGCTCTAAAGGTTATTATAAAGCAGAAAAAACAGGGTAATAGAGCTAGAGGGGGATTACAGGATTAAAAGATTTCTAATGGCATGTTTATTATGCTTATGGGAATGATCTAGGTAGGAAAAAGAAAACAGATGCAGGAGAGAGGACTGCTAGACTGGTCTTTAATGAGAGGATTTTGGATCTAGTTTTTACCTAGAACATAGGAACAATCTTTGGAGCCATGTCTGAGTAGATAGGGACAGGTTATTAGGTGCTTTAGCTGAATATTCACTTATTAATACCAATTACTGTATAATTTCGAAGGGAGTAGATAACCCAAATAAGATAATCACTTCCACCTAGGGAACATATTAAACAGATTCTAACAGTCCTCCCCTCCCTCGTTTTCTAAAGCAGTCTCTGGGTTTAGAACATGGGATCTTTCCTAGTTCTCCAGTTACTACTGTGATGCAAAAAAAAAAAAAAAAAAAAAAAAAAGTTTGTCACTCCAAAAAATTTAATTAAAAAATCCAGTTTTATATTTAATACTATGTGAAAAATTACATACTAAAAAAGAACATTCATTCATATTCTGATAAAATATATTCATAGTCGCTCCAGATTTTAACTTCCTACTTGCATTCTCCTAAAAATGCTATCCCACTATATCATTGGTTCTCAGCTGGGGACTGTCTCCTCCTCCTACTACCCCCGGCATTTGGCAGTATCTGGAGGTACATTTTGATTGTCACAGTGCTACTGTTATCTAGTGGGAGAGGCCAGAGATGCTGCTAAATGTCCTATACTACACAGGATAACCCCACAAAGAATCATCTGGCTCAACTTGATGTGTTGCAGTTGAGAATCTATTAGTCCATTAAAACCAGACAGAATCCCCCCTCCCCCCCTTATTGATGGCACCTTGTTATACCAGTGTTTCTCAAACATTTAATGGGCATATCAATTACCTGGAGATCTTGTGAAAGTTCTGTACCTCATTTTGGCCTTATTTTAAACAAAGAATTGGTAAAAGATAATCACTAAAGTTTTTATAAAGGATAAATTAAGCATTTTGCTTTCTCTGACAAATTAGGTCATATATAAATCCTATCTATACTAATAAGAGTAATGTGCAGATTAACTGTCACTCTGCGACAGATGGTGGCACCCATAGCCACAAAGATGGCGGCACTGGCTGGAGCCCCGGAGCAGGCCGGAGCAGGCAGACACTTGGCTTCCTGTAAACCCCGGCAGGCCGCCAAGAGCCGGCCTCTGGGTGGCAGCCACAGAGCTGGCTCCAGCCTGGAGCGAAGGTGGGAGGCGGTGGTCAGAGCTAAGGCCCGGGTCCCAGGTGCAGGAGGGAAGCCAGTGCGGCAGCCAGGGAAGGAAGGCCTATTCTTGCACATATCTTTGTGCATCAGGCCTCTAGTCCTATATAATAAAACCCTAATATGCAAATCAAACAAATGGAGGTCACTATGACATGCACTGACCACCAGGGGGCAGATGCTCAATGTAGGAGCTGTCTCCTGGTGGTCAGTGCGCTCCCACAGGGGGAGCGCTGCTCAGCCAGAAGGTGGGGCTCAGGACTGACAAGCACAGTGGCGGTTGGGGGGAGCCTCTCCCGTGCGGGCGGTAAGGAGCAAGAGGTCCCAGACTGCAAAAGGCACAGGCTGGGCTGAGGGACGGCCACCAGTGCACGAAATTTCATGCACCAGGTCTCTAGTGTATATATAAAATATCTCCTAGGCCATTTATGACTAGGATATGCTAATAGAATTCACAGAAGAACTCACTGAAGCATTTCCATTCATTTCATTATAGGAAAGCTGTGTTGAAAGTGACTTAAATGTGCTTTTGAAGTAAAACTTCCAAAGCTATTAAAACTGATCAATCATGTAACCTTCTATCATGCTGTCAGTTATAAGCAATTTGGAATCAGACTCAGCTTTTGAAAATAGCACTCAAATCTTAGATTTGGTCAATGAAAATACTGATATTTAAGTCTTATCTTTTAAGTCAGATTAAATTGATGGTTCCTGGAAAATGCTTACATTTAAAACATTGCTTTTATTCAAATACTACCCATCTGTACATTAAAAAACAAGCAGATTAGAAGTAAAGATTTTATTCTTCCAACTAAATTCCAGTACTACAAGGGCAGTAAAACAATGATACACTGGGGGTGGGGGAAATGCAGCAATAAACATTTGTTAAAAAGACTGATAGAATAAATAAAAACTACCAAAAAAAAAAAAAAGGAGAGAGAAAATCATATAAATCCATTTTGAAACCCCGAGAAGAAATGCCCTTCTCCTTCACTATTTCACAGGAAGCACTGTAGGCTATTTGCTTAATAATGTCCTGGGATTACATTCTAAATTATTAATAACTGGTTACAGCTTGTAGTGCACAATTAAAATCACACTAACTTCATCTGAAGTGTCATTCTACAGTTTTATTTACATAACCAGTGAAGGGCATGTTCTTAGAATACCAGCGCTAATCCTTTCAAACATATTAATATAAGAAGCCAAACTGTAATGATACAGCAAGTGAGACCACTGGTATTAATATAGGTAGCAAAGGTCCATATCCAGGTGGTACTGACATCAGGGAAATTTCCAAAACCAGTTGCTGCCTAAGAGTAATTGTCACTGACGAAAGCTTGAAATAACCTGTATTCACAGGGGGGTATTCGCATTGCTGCATGTCATAATTGGGACCTCTTGCAACAATTCAACAAGGAACAAGGCAGCCCACAAATGCAGAAAATGTGATTCATGAAACATCTAAAGGGGGAGAAAAGGAAAATTAGTGCAAAGTCTAATTCAAAATTCAAACATATACCAGATCTCTATTCCCAATATTGCTCCAGGTCAGCAATTTTCAACCATTTTCATCTCGTGGCACACATAAACTAATTACTAAAATTCTGCAGCAGGCCAAAAATATGTATTTTTGCCCACCAGACCAAAAAAAGTATAATTTTGATTCATTCACACCCAATGGCTGCTGTTTTTATCTGACAATCTAAGGGGAAAGGTCAGTGCCCCTGACTAGTCAGGTATTCCATGTTTTAAAAATTCTTTCAGCACACTGGTTAAAAAAAATTACTGCCCTACATACTTAAATAAATAAAAAATAAGCCTTAGTAAAATGTCCTATTCCCACCAGGGTTTTTCAACCATTTCTGTTTAATTCTCTTCTTAAGTATGAAGATAATTATAATAAATGTCTTCTTAAAAGATTGTCTTGTTTTCAGCTCATATATGCAATACTTACAACTAGCAGGCTGTTCTCCATATCGTCGCATTATTTGATCATGCGTAAACTTCACAAATGCATCATATTGTTCTATAAATAAAGGTATATGTGAATTACATGGCTTGTAAATGTCCTCTGTAATAAATTAGAGCCAGATAAACTGAAAAGTCCAGTATGTATAGTGAAACAATTCTAAGTTGGCACTTAATCAGACACATAACCTCAGTAATAATGATAATGTATCATATAAAAATCCACATTTTAGTCCACAGCACAAGACCATGTATAGGCTGGGTAGGGCATATTTCTTAACCTATTAAAAATAAAGGGTTTGAAATAAAAAGATGTCTTTCTATTCTGACATTATATTGTCTATTAAATGGCAAATTTACTGCAACGAGAGAAAATAAGACAACACTTAACAACCCAGGCATGTGTCCTGACTGGGAATTGAGCCAGGGACCTCCTGGTTCCATGGGTCTATGCTCAACCCATAGAGCCACAACAGCCAGACTATATTAGCACCTTGATTTAATTCCTTAAGAATCAAAAAGCTTATAATATTGCTATCCCGTAAAATCTGCATAAAAATGGGGGTGGGAGGATTCTGATTATGTTACCACATGTAACACATTGTCTTTACTGCAAATTTTACCAAAAAGAAAAAAAAAAATTTTTTTTTTTTTTTTTTTATATAATTAAGACTGCAGCAGCCCAGCCAGTGTGGCTCAGTGGCTGAGCGTCAACCCAGGAACCAAGAGGTCATGGTTCGATTTCTGGTCAGGGCACACACTCAGGTCGCCGGCTCCAATCCCCATTATGGGGCGTGCAGGAGGCAACCAATCTATGATGTTCCTCTCTCATAGATGTTTCTATCTCTCTATCCCTCTCCTTTCTCTAAAAATCAATGAGAGCATACTTTAAAAAAAAAAAAAAGGCTACAGCAGCTTGATACTCTAAATTGATGTGCAATACTCATTAGATTATTTCAAGTTTCTAGTCAAAGTTGATGGCAAAGTTACCATGAAAGAAATAAAGCCCAAAAATCCAACCAAATTTATATCAGGAAAAATAAATCTAGTTCATTAATATTGGTGCTGATCTACATGGCTAACAAATACCACTATTTCTTGAAGTTACTGAGGGCCATGAGCTACAGAAAGATGCATTTCCTTTCTTGAACTGAAATTCTCTGGTTCTTAGAAAACACTGTACCAGTGTATACAGAAAGGAGTAATTTAATTGACACGAAGTATAATTTGGAAATAATGCATTTCTTAAGGTGAGTTTCTGGGAGACTAAATAAACTCATACCTGCAAGTTTTGTGTTCAGTATTTCTTCATACTCTTCTCGAACTTTCTCTTCACGTTCTTTCAACAAACGTTCACAGATCATCCCAACCTGCCGTAGAGTGAATAAGGGCTGTTCTTTTTTTAAAGGTGAGGCTGTTGCAGATGAAGTCCCTATGTATAACATGAAGAACAAAGAAAAGCAACTGATTTAGGGTTGCCATAGAAAAGCGTCTTGTAATGGAAGAGGTCTCATTTGAATCTTTTGCTGTGATTGGAAAAACAGAAAGATGAATGCAATCATATATCAGAGGAAAAGCCTGAAGATGAGTGGAGAAAACTATAAAATACAAACAAAGTTTAATAAAGTTTGTTTTTTTCAGTGATATTAGCTAGGAGACCACTTTGTAAAAATAAATACTGAGAATATATTGTTAATATTCAGTATTAAATTTAATGGATCAGAGTCCTTAAAGATTTATTGATCTAAAAAGCCACTTGGCATAACCAGATAGTTATGCTTGATACAAAAGATTTCTTTCTTCAGCCCTGGCTAGGTGGCTCACTTGGTTGGCGTGTTGTCCTGTATACCAAAAGGCTGTGGGTTGCATTCCTGGTTGGGGCACGTATGAGAGGCAACTGATCGATGTCCCTCCCTCCCTCCCTCCCTCCCTCCCTCCCTCCCTCCCCCCAACCCCCTCTCTCCAAATCAATGAAAATATATCCTGGGGTGAAGATTAAAGGAAAAAAGAAAGATTTCTAAGAATGTATTCCTCTTAAGGCAATTTTATTTTCAAAAAATATCATTCCTCATGTCTTAAAAAGAACATCTAAAATTAATCTTTTTGAGAACTCAGAACTGATGAGCATCCATTATAACATTGCTGCAAGTATTTTATGCACACAAATACATAGATTTGCTATCAACAATTTTTCCTGCTATGTGTATCTGTTCCTGGTGTAGCCTCAATTCCTCTTTTCATTTGCTCCTTATAATCTGTATGACTGAGACCAGTTAACTAACTGCTTCTTAGAGCTATGTCTATAGCAAGAATAAAGTATCCCAGAACTTTATTTATACCACCTAAAGTAATGCATAACTACACTAAGGCTATGTTTATTTACTTTCAAATTCCCAGCTTTGTTAGTTGAACCTGACAGTTAATTGATCTATGAAATAAACAGACTAATGAATGATTATGATCTTCATCCTCTGATATAGTCTAGTCCAGTGATGGCGAACCTTTTGAGCTCGGCATGTCAGCATTTTGAAAAACCCTAAACTTAACTCTGGTGCCGTGTCACATATAGAAATTTTTTGATATCTGCAACCATAGTAAAACAAAGATTTATATTTTTGATATTTTATATACTTAAATGCCATTTAACAAAGAAAAATCAACCAAAAAATGAGTTTGCGTGTCACCTCTGACACGCGTGTTATAGGTTCGCCATCACTGGTAGTCTCTACACTTACCTCCCCGTTCTACATTTTCACCCACTTACACCTGGCCTCCCAAATTGGCAGGAGTGCTGCAGAATTTAGTTTTGAATAAGTTTGTTTCCTAATCTCATTTTATTTCATTGTTTTTACAGACTTTGAATGTTTTTTTTTTCTTTTCAATTCTACCAGATTTTCCTATCCCAGCTGGGAGGGGAGAGAAAGAAGGCAGGCAACTATTGTCACAAGAAAAACTATTTTGCTGAGAAGTTTACTAAAGGTAAGAGCCACTTTTGATGGCTTTTTCAGTAAGAAGCTTTACTTCCCCTTCATTTCAAATAGCCTTCATTTTTCTGCTCTTTTTAAAAAGTGTATTTGCAAACTACTCCCCCCAACTAAAAGGTAGGTATAAAACAACACTGGATCAAAACAATACATGTTTAGGAATCCATCCTAACAGGACAAGTGCATGAGGGTATATGTACAAAAGACAAATTTTTGTAAATACTATATAGCAGAAATTCTGAGTCTAATTCATTAATGGTTTGATAATCGTGGGAAATCCATAAAATGGCATAGTATTCAGCTATGGCAAAGTACGTATATACCTAACAGAGAAGCACGTGGTATACTGTTACTTTTTTTAAAATGGAGGCTTCAAATCATAGCATTTACTTATTTTTGTACCATATTTTTTAAGTGATCATGCATTACTTGAATAAATGTTGTGGTTTTTTTTTTTTAATCAAGGGGAGAAATAGGAGTTTAAGTGTCTAACAGATTATTTTTTCCTATACTAAATAACATTGCCTTTCACTTAGTTTATTATTACCTGGCGAAGCTGGTCCACTGAGGAGAAATGCATTTGGCTGTGCATCAGAAGTACAACATGGATCCGTCTGTTGAAAACTAGTTTCTAAATGTCTTCTCTTCTGCATGCGTTTATACTCTTGTTTTATGTTGTACAGAATTTGTTCTAAAAGAAAAAAGTTAAAAGTTGGCAAGATAAAAACTCAAGTTTTTTAAAAAGCGTTGTTTATATCAATTAGCTTATGGTAAAAACTGGTTTTGTTATATGTCATTTCACTGAATGTCACAGAACCTGTCAATGATGTAAAGTGAAGACTTACTGTACATCTTTAAGAAGTTAGTAATTCCGATCCAAAGCCAAACAAAAATTAAAAGTGAGAATTGTCATTCAGCAAAATGACAGAATACATGGGAACTTAATTATCACATATTAAATGGTAATAGCCATTTAATGGTAAAAGCTCAACAGAACCTATGACAATGAAGGCATTAACAGCAAACTTTTTTTTTTTTTTTAAAATATATTTTATTGATTTTTTACAGAGAGGAAGGGAGAGAGATAGAGAGTTAGAAACATCGATGAGAGAGAAACATCGATCAGCTGCCTCCTACACATCTCCTACTGGGGATGTGCCCGCAACCCAGGTACATGCCCTTGACTGGAATCGAACCTGGGACCTTTCAGTCCGCAGGCTGATGCTCTATCCACTGAGCCAAACCGGTTTCGGCAACAGCAAACTTTTGTTCTGAATATTTGGAGTAAAAACCCATGTAAAATGATTGGTATGTCACAAGTAATTAGTTAGAATCACAATACCATGGTGCCATTATCTTCAACCATAACCATGGAAACAGGGATAAAATTATATCGAGCATATCCCTAAGGTGAGTATGATTCACTTTAGAATAATTTCCAATTCAAAATAGTTACCATTTAGCCTCTCCAGAAAACCCCTCCTTGAGGTTCCAATGTCCCTCCTAACAGACTTTCTCACAAACACCACAGCCCCTAAATTAATAGGCTACCCATCTGAAACTACAGGTCTTTTTATAACATCATTTCATTGAATGTTGTTTTAAAACAACATTGATGAGAATCAATTAGCCATGGTAAAACTAGTTTAGTTGTACTTCAATGATGTGAAGTGAGGACTTACTGTACATCCCAAAAGCTAATAATGCCAATCCAAAGCAAAATTAAACAAAAATTAAAAGTTATGGTAACTAAGAGGCAATAATATGGTCCATAAATATAACAGAGTGTAACTATCAATTATACAATGATGGATTAATTTAAATATGAACTAAAAACTCACTGAAGGCTAGCAATTTTTATAAGATAAGAATGATCCTTTAAAAAATATTTCAGACTGGTGGTTTTCTTAGGTATATATTTAATTTTCTTTTCTCACTTTATATTGTTTCCTAGTAAGTGTCCTTTTAGGGCTTTTGAGAGATAGACTAAGCAGACATCAATCACTCCTTTGAACATTATAGATTATGCCATTTCATTATTTTAACTGAAAAAAGGGGGAAGAAAAATTGCAAGAGATATATTCAGTGAAGATTTCATTTATGTAAATTTTGTGTGCAAACAAACCTGTTTACATATAGATGAATGTGCAGTGTAAGTACAAAAATAACACTTTGGAATAATTAACTTTTAGGGTAGTTGTGTGAGGGATGCTTTAGCTTTATTTTTCACAATATTAACATTTGTTTATGTCAAAGTTATTTTCAGTCTTGATCCATTTATTTGCAATAGTTTATAATTTAAAATCAAAGTTACCAGTGAAATAAAATGGCTGTCTATTTGAACAGTTAAGCACCTTAATAGAAAAGGGTTTCCTTAGATTCACATGTGTCCATTAAAACTGGTGCAACATCCTATACCAACCAGGACAAGCTCAAGTATCCTTATTTTTTAACGCTTTCAGTAGCAATATTGTAAAAGGTTTCAAAGTTACGATGGTTTAGTCTCATTCATTTTTTATTTTCTGCTGAAAGCTAACATCATCGCCATCAAAAGTGCCATTCAAAGCATCCTAAAGTTTATTCACAACCAGAGATTTCAAATGTACTAGGCACAGAGTAACCTGACCTTAACATCTCTTATATGATTTATTCTTTGATCACCACACAGCTGTTCTCACAGTACTTAGTCTTCCTTTTGTTTCACAAAGTCAACAAAAGCATAACTAAGATGTACCAAAAGAATAGTTATAACAAGCAATTTATTCCTTTAATACTCTCAAAAAATATCTAGCCTGGGATTAAGATATGGTAAAATTTATCCTGGCCAGGTGGCTCAGTTGGTTGGAGCATAGTCTCATACACCAAAAAGGTTGAGGGTTCCACTACCGTCAGGGAGCTAACAAAAGGCAAACCAATCAATGTTTCTCTCCCAGCCTCTTCCTCTTTCTAAAATCAATCAACATATCCTCAGGTGAGGATTAAAAAAAAAAAAAAAAAAAAAGATACGGTCAAACTTTTAAAATTTTAGCTTTATAAACGTCCATACCATCTTAAGAAGAATCAAACAAGCTAAGGATTTTTTAAGATATAATTTACAAACTAGTTCACCAATTTAAATGTACTACTAGTACATCTAACAGGATGCAACTATGTCATCCAAGCCTCAATGTGCCCTCAAATGCTCTAATACTGGTAACATGTGAATAACTTAACCAAGACCTTAGCAACACAAATAGCAAAAGGCTAATAACTGCAAGCCTCAAACTTAATCCTCTATCTCAGTTCAGAGTGAAAGCAATTTTGAAGCTGGTAACTCAAGTAATTTCCCTAGATTCAATTTAATACAACACACATAGTAAGCTCAGCCTAGATATTTGTCTGACTTAAGTTGCTTTCATACCAGCTGCATAAAGACCTTCCATATATCAATAAAGTACCTATGTCCACTTAATCATAAGCTACTTAAATCTAGCCATCTCTTAGCAAACTAGCAAATGACATTTTATTCTAAGTACATGTAACATCTGACATTGTTTTGCCAGCACAATTTGCAGTCCATTAAAGAAAAAGTCAAAGCTTCACTTACACGATCAGTTAGTTGCACATTTGAGTTTTAATCATGCAGCTTTCATACTTGACCAGGAAAAATAGACTGAATTTGAAGTAAATCACTTAGTAGTAAAATATGTAGTTACCTTCATGACAATCTACCACAACAAATGGCTGTATATCGTTTTTCAAAAATCCTACATCACTCTTTTATGACTACTGCTAAGACTTTCTTTTTTCCACTGTACTAGATTAAGTAATAATCAGTATTACTAAATAATCAGTATTACTAAATTCTATGACTATAGCTTTTCATTCCCAAATCTAGTAAATGACATTGAGATTGTGAATAAAATTCCCCTCCTTTAACAGGTAGTAGGAGATTATCAATGAGACAACACTTACTCCTTTGGGATATTAAAAGAGAAAAACAAACAGAAACAAAACAAAAACAAAAAATCCCAGGTAAATGTGAAAAGAAAAAGCCTGAGTTGATGAGGGTAAGAGAAATATCATTAAGATGGGACTGAGAGCAAAAGGAGAAATACGGAATTAGAAGCAACTAAAAATGTGTTTAGAGGGGACAAAATATTGTAGGAGGGGAGGAATCAAGTATCTTTTTCTAGAGTAGAGGCCACAAAATGTCTAAACATCTGTGATACTAAACTTTTGGTCTGGACTTGTATAGACTTACTAGTTTTCCTACTGACATCATTAATAGATCAAACACTAAGTTTCATTAACTGTTTTAAGTGTAGAATAATACCCTTTTTTTCACATTGTGTACTAATTTTTCTATGGCATATCTTTGAAAACACAAAGTGAAAGTTCATTTAGACAGATGACTCTAACAATGGGACTAAAATAATAAAATAAATCTTGAAAGTTTGTCAGCTCCAGGCAGGAACACAAAGCTAATGGAAAGCCTATACACAAGTACAGAAAACCTGCAGTAGCCATTAAAACCTAAAACTAAGAAAATGTTCCAAATTAAGACCAAATCTAAAGCTTTGAACTATATACTAGGCATGTCATGCGTACTTTATAAATTAAAACACTCAATTAACAGTTGCTATGGAGACCCATTTTTTGTAAATCAATTATTTTCCCATGATCATCTGTTCAGAAACTAACAGTTCTCACACTCTCCTTGAAGGAATCCTTAAGAACAATGTTCTTATCCAGCCAAGAGCTATGTAAGTAAAAAGAATGTGCTGATGCTGTTTTTAATTCACTTTAAAATTATTGCTATGTCAAAGGGACCTGAAACCAAATTTTAACCAAAAAATTGTAAAGTTATATCTACAGTCTTAACTTCTACTTGGATTAGCATGAATCCTAACAAGCGTAATATAGTTGCACACAATTATATAACATTAGGGTATTATTTACAGTTCTTTTAAAAAAAGTACATTATATAATATTTTAATGTATAAGAAGCATTCATTGGTTTCCTACAGGAGGAAGAAAAACTATAATCATTATAGGTCAAACTCTATTATTTCATTGGTACTATAATAGCCATTGAGTATTTTTTTTGAAATGACTCAATCTGTTAAAACCCTGCCAGGCCTAAGTATAAATTTCACAAATTAACTGCACAACGGGAGTCACTAATGCAAGGAGTCCAACAATCCTCAACCAGCAGATGTCTCTTCCCTGATATCCAAGAAGCTTCATACCTCTATTTTATATTACACTAGATAGATTCTAAAGGGGTATGTTAACCCTGTTGCTTTTGCTGTTCAGCTCTTTACTATCTGCAAGTATCTCTTCAAATAGCTTACAAACTAGAAAAATACAGAGTAATAAGAACAAAAAAGCAGTCTTATCCAAAACAATGGATAAGAGAAAGGGGAAAGTGAACCATCCAAATCTAAATCCTCAAGCATGCATGTTACAGAAGCTTTGATTCCAATTTACCATGGCCATCATAAGGTAAGCCTTGGAAGGACAGACAGCACAATCAACCTGAAGAACAAACCAGTCTTCTACAACAAGTTATTAGGACACCCAAATCACACATACATTGCTATAGCATACCTGGAAACCAGGTTGCAAACTGATGATTGTCAGACTAAAGACATGTCTGGCTTGAATACTTAAAACAAGTATGAACTTGTGGCTGTCATTTAAAAGTTGGGTATTTTACATTAAAAGTTGGTTTTTGGCTACGTTGGGGTGAGAGAGGAATTGGATATGTGGTAAAATTCAGCTAAGAATAGCTGCTACCTTTTGGGCATAAGTTCTCAAGAGCTTTTAAACTTCAAATGAATACATAAATCACCTAGGGATTTTTTTTTATTTTTTTTTTAATGAAGACAGGAATGGAGCCTCAGATTCTGCATTTTTAATAAATTTCCAGGTGATGCTGCTGATCAATAGCAAGGTTGGAACTCACTGGTTCCCACAAACTTTATGGGCATTAAAGTTTCTATCCAATTAAAAAGTGGTTGGTTTATTTTTTATTGGCCATACCAGGAAATGGAGAGAAGAAAAGTAGTAACAACAGAAATTATTACAAGTATAAATATACGTAAGGTGTACTAAATACACTTTGCTACCCTCACTTGCATAGCTATTCTAGTTCAATGGTAGACATGCCCTCCTCCCCAGCAGGAAAATATCCTGTAAATCAACTTGAACTTGATTGGATCTACCTCAGGAGACTCTTTACATGACATTAACATACACATACCTATTCATTTTTCCTAACACACCTTTCTTAAAATCCATGTTCATTATGTAATCGATAGTGAACGAATGCATGTGCTTTTATTTCTGTTTAAAAAAGCAATTAAGACTATCTCACACCAGAAGGTACTGATTAGAAGCCCACAGACATCTTGTTTATCCCCTATATATTGTAAATTAGTAATGAATATTTAAAAGTCAACATATTTCACAATAATTGTGACTTCTAGAAGGAAGGAAGGCTACTGAGAAGATATGACAATAAAAAGGTCCAAATGCTCAATGGCCCAAACTGAGAGAAATGGTCTGAACTAAAGATATAAACATGAAATGTGACTGCTTAGGGACTATGAAGCTAGACAAAGTGGAGCTGAATCTAGAACTAAGGAACCCCTAAGTTTAGTGGCCACATGAAGACAGAAAACAGCCAGAGAGAAATGGAAGAAAACAGTATTGTCACAGAAGGGAAGAAAAAAAGTATTTCAAAAAGGGAGTAAGTCTGCAATGTGCTGTAAGAAAGGTCAAACAAGAAGAGGAGTCACAGTGTGCCATGAAAGTCATTGGTGACTTGACAAGAGCTGTTTGAGGCACAACTATATTTGGAATGAGTTGAGAACCCAAGAAATGGAAGCAAATAGACTACCTGAAAGCTTTTCGAATTAGATTTTGAAGTGGAGGACTCTGGATGACTGCTGAAGGAAAATGAGGATGTTTTAGTTACTTTATAATGGGAAATTAAAGCAAAGGTCTGGTTGGGAGAGAAAAATAGTTGAGGAAATGGTCCTTTGGAGAGAAGTGGGACCCTTCCCTTCACTGTGTCAAGTGCTTTAATGATCTCAATTTTCCTCAATGATACTAAAAGGGAAACAAGATAGGCACAAATGTTGGTAGTGTTGGTATGGGGGAAAAAATGAAGTCTGCCATACGATGGCTTCTATTTTTTTCTGTGAAATACAAGACAAGGTTATTCACTAAAATAGCAGGATTGCTGGACAGTGTAAAATGTCACATTTGAGGTTGCTCTATTGTGACTGTTTTCAGCACTCAGGGACAGGAAAGCTCAACCCTAATAACAACTCTAGAAGGGAGATACTATCACCATGTGCATAATTTGAAATTTTGCTTTAAAGTCAGCTGTATTATGGCAGAGCCAACCCTGATCTCTGGGCCTACACTCTTAATATCCACTCCCCTCTCCAGTATTGTACTACTAGACCTAGCCAGCATTCTACAATCACCTGAAGCTACAATAAGTCACAAAAAAGAAAGTTAATTTTTAAAAAAACCACATAGGATGCCAGTTATAAGAGGGACTAGAGGCCCAGTGCATGAAATTTGTGCATGGGTGCGGTCCCTAGGCCTGGCCAGTGATCGAAGCATGAGCGTCTGGTGTGGAAGGGCAGGTCCCAGCTGACCTCTGGGCAGCACCTGGGCCCCCAGGCACCCCCCCCCCCCGCCTGAATCACGGTGCCCAGGTCCCCACTAGGAGATGCAGTGAGCGTGGTGGGCCAGGGCACAGCATGGGCCTCTGGGCCACCCAGAGGTGCCATGGGGAAGCCAGGCAGGCAGCATGCTCTCTCCCGGCCAGCCCCACAGATGGGCTCCTGTGGGGCCCGGCTCACCTAGAAAAGGCGCGCAGGTGCAGGACGGGCTCCTTGCAGGCACCCGGCACCTGAGTGTGGGGCTTCCCAGTGTGTGAGCCCTGGCCTCCCGGTGGAGGGTAGCAGGGAGAGTGAGAGCAAGTTCAGCGGACACCCTGCACTCTCACCACACCTCCGTCCCCATCACCCCTCCTCCCCACTGGTAGCCGGTGAGAGGTCACAGCAACCCCTCCCAGGTGCCGTGGGAGGTTGGTCACCACCACCCACCCCCAGGTCCCCATCCCAGCCTGGGGCCCAGCCCCCTGCCTGGCTCCCTCAGCACCTGGGAGCCAGGTGGCGGCCCCACCCCCCACTGCCACAGTCTGTGGGGGGATTGGTGGGGTGATGGGGCCCCGCTCGCACCCACCTTGGCCTGGCGCCACCTGCTCACCTGCTCCACCATCCCGCCGCAGACCCGCTCTCGTTGGGGCCCACCAGGGCCAGCAGTGCCTCCACTGCCGCATCGCTGATGCCCGCCATGTTCCACACCCCTCGTGGTCAGCGCATGCCATTGCAAGTGGTGGAACTCCCAGCCGAACAACCGCCCAAGGGGACAATCTGCATATTAGGCTTTTATTATATAAGATCACTACCATGTATCATTGCTACATCATACCCTGAAACTTCAAACTTTGCGACTCTTAAGAAGGTAGTAACCAAAACGGAGCATAATTCTCATCTACCTAGAACTCCTAGAACTCTGAAACAACGATCACTGGCTATAACAGATTGTAAGAAATCTTTGTTACATTCAGATATTTACTTAAAGGATGCTTCAAGAGTCTCTAAACTGTCTCCTCTCAGGATAAGCACCTATACCAGAATGTTTTATTGGTATTTTAAAAGTGAGGAAGTATTCTAAATTGGCAGATCAGCATTGCCATGCAGTACTGATTACAATGCCAGCCTCTGATAATGTACTATATTCACCATGGGCCATGGATGGGTGGTTACAGTGAGCATCAGGTTCCCCTGTTCTGTCATAGCAACCTAAAACCTCCTATACTTTACTAGTAAACCAATTATACACTTAGAAAAGTTTTGCTCCAGAGAATACGTCAGCACTAGAAACAAGGCAATCCTCTATAACAATTAAAAGGCAAACTCCAAGGACAACAATGTTTTTAAAAATTGGCTCTCTGCAAATTTTCAAATTCCACTCTATGTTTTGTTCTTCGATTGCTAAATCAATGCAACAATACTTTTTTTTTTTAAAGAAACTAAAGAAAATCAATTCTCCCAGGTCCCTCCCTCCAACCTTTCCTTTTAGTTTGATTTCTGGAGGTGTTTTTTAAGAATTAACATTAATGAAAATGAATGCTAAAGTCAAACTACACATCATACTTTGAAGCAATTTCAGAAATAGCCAATAAACAAGGTTCAACACTCACATAAAAAGAGTAACTTTTTCTTTAAGGTTTCAAAAGTAGTAAACCTGTGATTTAATCGAGTAACCCAATTTCAAGACTTAGGCTGCCAAAGGTGAAAATACTAACGCTAATGTGGATAAGCATTATTAAAGTGGAATTAAAGATGTGATAAAGTATAAACACTACAGTATTTTTATTCAAGTTTAGCTAGCTAATAAAGTATTAGCAGTGGTGGCTTTATCAGCCCCTCCAGAGACTGTCTTTTCTTTGCCTAAACAGCACAGTATCTGGAATGCAAGTGGGGCTGTTAAAAGCTAGAGCAAGTGACTGCTAGCGTAAGTATTTAGACTTTTTAAAGAATGTTGTGTAAAAGCTCGTACTTACATAGACCTAGAAATTAAAATTTAAGTCAAATCCAAAAATTATATCAATGGAAAAACTACAATTTTAATAAAATAAAAATACTGCAAATCACTAGTTCATGTCACAATGATCTGACCTATGATGATTGTGGCAAAAACTCATGACTTATGATTTTTAAAAAGAGGAAGAAATTAAGTTATACTCCAAGACAAACTACAAGTATATTTATTATGAGCTGTTTTTCTAGTACTAGAATGTTAAAAACCATTACCACCATCCCCCAAAAGCTTATTATCTCAGGAAGACTACACAATCTGGCATACTTGCAAAATTCTGATCAAAAGACCCAAAATAAATATCAAAGCTGACAACTTGACATACACTAGAATTTTAATTTATCTTCAAAGATAATCTCCCTGCTCAATATAGCTGGCAACATCTTAACACATGAGAATATTTTTGTAACTTAAAATAATTCAATTATTTTAGAAAAGATTAGAACTTCATAATACAAAATATTTTCTCCTAAAAATCATGTCAAATCTTTAAAAATGTGTTTCTTCAAATGAGCCAATCTCTGAAAATGGTAAAATATTTGTAAATGGGGCTATTCCAAACATTAGAACCATGCTTGCTTCGGCAGCACATATACTAAAACTGGAACTATACAGAGGAGATTAGCATGGCCCCTGCACAAGGATGACACACAAATTCGTGAAGTGTTCCATTAAAAAACAAACAAACTAGAATACACATAATCCATGTTTACCATTATCCAGAAAGATGAGGGAATACTAAGTATACTTCAAATGCCTAAGAAAAAGTCCCGTTTAAAGTCTTAAAGGAATTGCTATATTTATTATCACTACCCATTTTGTTGCATCACAATTTAAAATAATATATATAATCACAAAGTATAACTATATTGTCCCCAAAGTCTTTAAAAATTGGTACAGAATGAGGGGTAAAACTGAAATTACATTAAAAAACAGCTTCAGCCGAAACCGGTTTGGCTCAGTGGATAGAGCGTCGGCCTGTGGACTGAAAGGTTGCAGGTTCGATTCCGGTCAAGGGCATGTACCTGGGTTGCAGGCACATCCCCAGTAGGAGATGTGCAGGAGGCAGCTGATCGATGTTTCTCTCTCATCGATGTTTCTAGCTCTCTATTTCTCTCCCTTCCTCTGTAAAAAATCAATAAAAATATATTTAAAAAAACAAACAAACAGCTTCAGTATCTCTAAGAACCTTGGGAAATGCCAAGGCTTGATTAATTCATAAATATTTTAAACTTTGTGATTATGAGGGCAGAAAATATTAACTTTGGGATTATTTTCGAATTATACAAGACCCATGTGACCACCCACCTCAAAATCCAGGTTAACAAATCCTGTTAACAAGTCTCATTGCTACAAGGCTGCTACTGATGGATCACATTTCTCAGGTGTGTTTGTTTATAAGCTGAGAAATGTTAAGCCAAGTTCTAGAATCCCTACACTCAGCAATAAAATTAAAGATAAATCTCTTTAACTAAATTCATTTGTGAAGACCTCTTTACCAACTGCAGATGCCAGACTGATTCATATAGGCTCCAACAAGTATTTCGCCCTTCATACTTTTTTGAAAGTAGGTAGTCTTCTCAGAGGCAAGAAATTCTCTGTGGTTTTACATATTCATAGAGAACATACTGTGAGTCACAGTACTAGCAGTGTTAAGGCCAAGACTGCAGGGACCACAAGCTGCTGGTTAGTTCAGTTATAAGGAAGTATTTGAAAAGACTCACCACCCCCAGCACCATTATCTAGTTTCATAAGCCAACGATCCAAGAGGTCCAAACTTACTGTAACCCATATTCTGAAGGAGAACCAAAAGTTCCTTTTTAAATAAGAAAAATACACAAAACTGGGCACTTCCTCTGAATATCTTATCTTAACCTCTCAAAACAAAAGCATTGCTATCATTGTCTTCCTCGGTGTACCTAAACACTTAGGAAAGACCTACCTGAAAAATACAGTATATTCTTTTTCCCATAATGTCATTCAAGGACAGAGAAATTATTCTCCTTTACATCTCAGATTATATCTTGGTGGCAACCATGGTAGCTAGTAGCATCTATATCTAAAGGGCTAACTTCTCTCTGATCTAGCCATGTTTACCCAATGTGTTTCTGTGCTGAAGTTAGGCTTTATTTTTCTACTTTCAAAACATAATAGCTCAATAATGAGTACAACTGCATTCTGCTTTTAATGGCCATAAGCTTACAGGATTCTTAAATGCATAATTCATAGAATTATAAAATAAATGAAGCTACACACATAGTCCTAAATAATATACAGGCTTAAAATCCCAAGTACAAAGACCATTAAAAACTGTTTATTTGCCAAACCCACTGAGAAAGTAGAAGCAACTTAACAGCTGTCTAAATAACCACAAAATATTAAAAACACTTCTGGTTCAATATAAATGACATCTGAAGTGAAATGCTGCCTCCTCCAACAGAATCTCATTTGTTTGCCGAGAACCTACATTTATACTTCATTTAAGCCAGCTGGTGTCTCTGTTTGCAGGCATGCATCAATGCAAACCCTTCCTCATTCACAAGCTGCAATTTCCATTTTTAATGGCAGGTTTCCAGCAAATACAATGAGTCCTTACAGTGGAATTTAACTCTTCATCCAACTCAATTCCTAAGGCAGACTAGACTAGAACAATGGTAACAAAACAATATGTACAAAAGTGCCTGGAAACTCACAAAATAGGCTGACATTTACAGAAGGATCTTTTCAACCAGACAATTCATTCATTCACTACATAATTATGAAAAACATTGTGCTAGATTTGACTGACAGACTTTTATAATGTTGCATAATATTTTGGTTTTATTAAAACAATTTTGTTCTTGGGAATATCATAACGATCTTCTGGCTAAATAGAATATTCTAAGATGTTTCAAAAACCAAGTGAGAAAGGTAGAAACCTTTGACTGTTTTCAACTAACTTACCATGGGTGCTGACATAGCTATTATAGACCTTCATTTACCCAATTACGGTCAATGCTTCCTCTACCCTCCTCTCCTCATTCAATTTTCCCCTTTCACATACACAGTATCATAAACTGCTGACACTCTAGACCAGGGATAGGCAAAACTTTTCTGTAAAGGACCAGACAAAATATTTGAGCTTTGGGAAAACACACACACACACACACCATCTGTATGAAAAGTGATAAAGCAAAAATTATATTCGTGTAATAAATAGAACCCAAACTAAGGAAATATGGCAATTTAAGTAGTATAGCTTTAGTCAAGGTACATAGATGGCAATGCCATAAAAAAGTCTATCTCTGCTGCAGCCACCCCCATTTTAAAAGTTACCCTAATTAAAAAAAAAAAAATCTGTCACAACTACTCAACTCTGCTGTGATAACCTGCAATAAACAATACTTAAAAAAAAAAAAGAACAGGCTGTGTTCCAATAAAACTTTATTTGCCAGCCCTTTCCTTTTTCCTGGTATGAGGTTGCAACAGTTTGGAAAACAGTGATTTAAGTAATAGTCGTCAAGTCAAACTTTGGAATCACCTTCCTGGGATGAGTAAAATAAACTAGGGTTTAAAACAGATGTCCACTTTTCTGAAACTACTAGTAAAGCCACAACATGACTTCAGCTACACATCAGAAGACATTAAGTAGCCAAAGAACAATGATAATGATTAATTATATAAATGCTCTGAATTGTTTAAATTATATTTGAATTCACAGAAATGAAAGGAAAACAAAGAGTTTCTGCAGATCCCAATCTCAATTTGGTAAGTCACTTTCCATTTCCAATCCTAGTTACTTAATTTCAGCTAAGGATATATGGATATTCACTTTTGTAAAGCTTAAGAATCACCACTGTTAAAAAGAGAAATCTAAATATTAGGTGGTTGGAAAGTTATTTCCAAGTTTGGTGACCACAAAACTGGGAAGCTCTTTGATACCTGCACAACACTGCAGCTCCCATTATGACAACATTATTACAAAAACCACACAAGAGCATACCCCAAACCGGCCATGAAAACACACAAGGCCAAATTACATGTAAAATGTTATCCAAAATTAGAAAAAGCAAACTTTAGCAATTCAAAACTTCAGCGATTTTAGCTGCTTTTTTCAAGGCAACCTTTTAGGTTAATATTCAAATTAGTCGTAATAGGTAAATAACTATTAGCAAACTCAATAAAATTCAATTACGGTGTGATTTTACAGTTCAGGGTATGATCAAACTTCAGGAGATGTCAAAAACACCTTGAAGAACAGAAGACAGCAATATTTTGGAAAATGTATTTGAATCAGCAGGCTTACGCAATTTCAATCGTTTTACTATCCACTTAATTGAAATTTGAGATAATGTGAAGCAAATGCATTAGCCTATGCTACAAATATATCAATGAAACAGCAAATTTGCCAAGGATCACAATTCTTTCTGAGTAAGTTCCTTTTAAAGTGAGGACAAATGTTGTAACTCCTAGCGGTTTACCATATTATGTGCTCAAGACTATTTCAGCGTTAAGATATACTTTAACTCCCAAACCTAACACTGCATTAATTCACCCTGTGGACTAAAATTTATTGCTGGTTACCTAGAGCTATTTTTAAGTGGCCTAATTAGTTAAGTACAGGTTCTATGGTATCATTTCAATTTCCAATGATTTTACTAAAGAGTCAAACTCTAAAAATAATGTTCAGCACTAGGAGCCCATTCTTGTTTCTTTTTTAATGTAAAGCCTAACAATAAATCAATAAATGCCTTTACATAGAAGACAGCTTAGGCGTGGTCACTAAATAAAAGTGGAAATTCTCTGAAAATTCACTACAACTATAAGATAGTATAGATACTCAAGTTAGATAAAATATTTACTAGAAAAAAAGGAAGCCCTATATTATTTAGAAAAGGATATTTAAACTAAGTCAATTCCAAATGGAAGTGACTAAACATGGTGGTATATACTACCCACAGATTTTTTTTTTAAGCTCAAGGTAGCGAAACATCTAATGAAGCTATTAAAAGGCTTTGTCTACAGGTCATATTATTACCAAAGGCTCACACACAAAGGAAGCAGATTTACACTATCGAGTCCACAAAAGCCTATCCTGGGACTGTGCCCAGGGCACACAAGGATTTTAAAAGTACATAAAAATGGCACACACATGCAGTACAAAGCAGCCCCGCGGGGCCTTGCCCCCTAGTCACTTTCAGGAAATGTTTCAAGATGAAAAGCAAAAATAGTCTGAAGTCCCTTGGAATCTCGGGTTCATTTCTTTATTATTCTCAGGGCCGAGGCTTCCTCCCAACGCACTTTGCCGGGCAAAAATAAAGCCCTTCCTACGAAAAGCCACTAACTACTCAGCCCCCATTTTCGATACAATTTGCTTTTCGTGAAAAGTTCAAGTTGTTCAAGGTCTAGACTCGGTCTCTAGAGTGTAGTGCGCTCGCGTTCCCGGACTCGGGAAGAGCGTTTTCTTTGTTGTTGACCCTGCTAGGAAAACAGGTCTTGACTCAGCCAAAGCGGCGTTCTTGCGGGTGATTAATGACAGGCCTAGATCTCGCCCCGATGACAGCCGCCCCCACCCCCTCCGCGCCGAAGCCGGCCATGTCTGCGCTGGAGGAGGGCGGCCTCCGCGCCCGAAACCGCCCAGTCCCGGAGTGAAGAGCTGCGGCCAATCGATTCGGGGAGATCAGGCGTCGAGATTCGCGTGAAATGTGACCCTTCTACAGCCTAAGCCTATGAATAATATCGCCCTCCCCGATCATTTCCGCTGGGGCTCTCCGGGCCACGGAAACACTCCATTCCCGTCACTCGCCCCCAATCAAAGGACCTTCCTCCTCCCCACAATACCCGGCGGGGCGCAGCCCCGACTCACCCCACGTCCCGGCGCCCCCTCCCCGCCCCTTCACAGCGGGCCGTTTCCATTGTGTCTCCGAAGCCGGAGAAGTTACAGAAAGGGGGTCGCCCGACGACTTGGCCCCAGAACCGGTCCCGCGCCCCCGCCCCGGCACCCCACTTGCCACCGCGGCGGCCGCGGGGCCGAGTCCCACCTGTGGTGAGGCGGGACGAGACGTCGCCGAAGGGGGACGGCTCCATTCGGAGGTACTTCTGCGGCGAGGCGGCGGCGGCCGAGAAGCAGGCGGCGGTGGCCGCGGCCGCCGAAGACGGGGAGGCTGCGGCCGAGGTGGGCGCCGACAATGGCGCACATCGCCGCCGCTTCGGGGACGCCGGGCTCAGCAGCGGGTCGAAATCCAGAGTCCTTTTCAGAGTGGCCCCGCACGCCATGGCCGGAGCCGCCGAAGTGCCGGGCTCGGGCGGGGTGGAGAGGGGGGACGGGAGGGGAGGGCGAGGGAAGCGGGGAGAGCGGGGACTCCGAGCGCGGCTGACCCGCGGGCTCAAGAGCAGACAGGAGTGTGGGGAAGCGCCGGCGTGAGGGGAGGCCGCCGCCGCCGCGGCAGGGGCAGGGGCCCGGGCCGGCGCGGCGAGAGCGGGAGGGGCGGTGTCGCCAGCTCACGCCAGCCGCGTCAGGGGGGCTCTCCCGCCTCCTCAGGCGCGGATCCCCCGGGAGAGGCTCCGGGCGCCCCCGCCGTCCGCTCGAGCTCTGCGCCGCTCCTGAGGCGCTCCTGCGCCGAAACCGGCTCCCTTCGGCAGTCGATAGCAGCCCCGTGAGCTGTGAGGCTGGAACGTGGCTCCTCAAATGACCGAGTGGGGGTCCGAAGCTTGAGAGCGGCGGGCGATGAGAGGAGATTGCAAAGCAGCAGCGGCGGCGTCAGGAGCTCCGGCAAACACGTCCAGTCACTTCCCCCTCCGCGGTACGACTCTTCCACCCGCCACCGGCCCCAATATGGCGTCAATAACAACGCCGCCGATTCAAATCCTGCGGCGTCAGGGCGCGTGCGCCCAGGGGCGGACACCCGGAGGGTGCATTCTGGGAGTTGTAGGTTTTCACTGTGGGTAGGAATCGGCGTGAGAAGGGGTTAGGAAGGAGTCGCCAAACTACGACTCCCGTCATTCAAGGCGCGTGACTCCGAGTTCCGGGTTGGAATTTAAATCCCCCCTACACACAGTTTGAGTGTAAAAGAACTCAGCAAAAGAAAAGGCTTTGAGAAACTGGGAGACAGGAAAACTAACCGGTAGGGAAAGCAGGCTTAAAGACCTTTAAAATGTAGTTGTCCTGATTCCAATTCCACAGTTATTTAACAACCGGGAAATAAGAAACAACAGCCCAAGACAGATTAATTTCGATAATGTGAGTGCCAAAAGTAAAACCTGTCACCTTGAGGGGCTATGAAATAAGATTATAGAACTTGTTTAGGACTGCTAGAGAGAACAGTAATAGTATCAGGTTACAGGATCCTTGACTGAACTAGATGCTTTGCCTTTCCGAAGTAGTTACTTGCATCCACTTAGTAATTCTGCTAAGCTAGTTTTACCCTGTAACTGAATAAAATTTGAACAACATTCAGAACCAAATTGTTTTGCTTTGGAGAAAAAGTGAATGATATAGGGAATTCTATTATCTCTGTTGAATATTGGTGTATACCTTGTGAAAGGTAAAAAAAAAAAAAAAAAGTAAAAGACAATGTCTAGGGAGTAGATGTTGAGCCCATTTCATAAGCAGAGAAAACTTTTTTTTCCCTGTAAGTTGTACTTTTAATCAGAAAATACAGCAGTAATAAAAAAGTGATTTATGAAGAAAAAAAAAACCTGTCACTAGTCCTTTGCCCATGTAATCTATCGCCAGTCCAATATAAAACTAGTTATCTATGTGACCATATTGGAAATAGGGTAATTTCAGATGTAATTAATTAAAATGAGGTGTTACTGGGAATCCAGTAAAACTGGTATTCTTATAAAAAGGGGAAATCTGGACACAGACAGGCAGAACACCGTGTGACTATGAAGGCAAACAGAAACCTAGGTGGTGTCCACAAGCCAAGGAAAGCCAGAGACGCCAGCAAACCACCAGAAGCTAGGAGAGGCATGGAACAGGTTCTCCTCACAGTCCACAGAAGGAGCCAACCCTGCTGATACCTTGATCTCGGAGTTCTAGTCTCCAGAACTGTGAGACAATAAATGCCTGTTGTTTAAGCCATCCAGTCATGGTACTTTGTTACAGCAGCCCTAGCAAACTAATGCAGGGGGTTGTGGTGATTTGAGCTACACTGGACTGCCTGGAAAATTAAAGAGTTGTATGTAAAGGTGGTAGGGGATGCCTAGTAAACAACATTTTAGTCATAATAGCTGCCACTGTGATCACCACTGCCCAGCATATCTACACAGTCCTCTCTATTATGATTAAACAGTGACAGGGCTGGGGCAGCCTCCCCTTTTACTAATGACTAAGAAGCTGAGAGGAACAAGAGGGACCTTTCTCTAGTCACTTCTGTGTGTTTGCTCAGGCTTTCTGCTCAAACTTGTTGCCTGACTACTCACCTTTAAGACTCAACCGAGGCTAACTCCTCAACACTTCTAGGATGAATTTGTTATATAGATTCACAGAGAAAGAGACACCTCTCTGCATATCTTCATCATTACCCTCACCACATCCTATCTAATAAAAGAGTGATATGCAAATTAACCATCATTTTGCCATAAAGGTGGCAGCACCCACAGCCAATAAGGAGGGAATATGCAAATTGACGCCACAAGGTGAGAGGCAGAAGGTGGCGAGGCGGCTCTGGGCCAGAGCGAAGGCGGTGCCAGCAGCCTTCCAGGGGAAGGAAGGCCTATTCTTGCACGAATGTTCATGCATCGGGCCTCTAGTTGTAATATAACTCTGTTGATGAATCTGCCTCTCCCACCACCGTACTATTTAACTCCTTGCCTATAGTATAGTACCTTGTAAACTTCAACAATTGAAGTTGAATATTTCTTAAATATGTCTTAATCACCCTATCCTCCAGTAGCCCACACTATCCTTGTCCTTTGAGATAGATATCTACTAAAATATTATAGCAACCATGTTAGGGTAGAAGAAAGCTGTTGAAGAAAAAAAAAATTAAGGAAATATTTCTTAGACCAAAATAAAAATAATACTAAAGCCCATAAGTCTTAACATTGTTTAGAAGTGAATTTTTATTTTGATGATCAAGAAGAAAAGAAAACTATATTTAACACATTAAGAAGTTGATTCAGGTCACATGAATCTAAATATATAGTACAGCTAAGGGCTCCAGTGACCGACACAGACCAGAATTGCTCTTGTTGTGACTAAAAGGCCTAAGACAAACTTTAAAGGCTTGAAATATTTAGAATAGTTTTTGCAACAGTCAAGCATTTTCCAGTTTGTATAATATCAGAAGCCTCTGAAAAGAATCAAACGATTATACCAAGATGCTGGTCTTTGCTTGGCCCTCGACATCTCTAACACCTCCCAAAATATTCCCCAGGATCTGATTCAGATGAGTCATTCTTTAAAGCTTATAAAAGTAGACATAGCTGGATGACACAAAATTTCATCATCCTGAGCCTGAAGATCCTCTTCGCACCATAAATTATTTCTAAACTATTGTTCTGACGTCAAATAAAGATAAATGCAAATATGTAAGGTGTGGAGAGGTGTTTGCTGACATTGCATGCTGAGTTTGAGTAATGGTAAGCTTAGCATTAGGAACAGCAGTTCCCATTCAGGAGCGGCTTCAAATCTATATTCAGAACAAGCATTGCCTAGAGACAAAAAAAATTGTTTAATCACTGCGTAAATGGGTGCAGCAGGGAGGACTAGACATTGTAATTCCTTCCACATAAGATTTTGCAGGCTGGCCAGAACCTCTTCTAAGCACCATAATTGGAATACATACTATTTTCCATTGCAGATAAGATGTTGGCTAATTTAACTTTGATTTCATTATTTTGGATGTGGTCATTATTTTGAGTTGATTGGATAGGTCATAAAGTAATCAAAATTACATATCTGTGAGTGGTTTCAAAAGGTCATCTAGTCTAGTCCCCAGACTCAAGGCACGATTACTATGATTCCTCAAGCCAAATCAATATATATCTGACTCTTCCTAAAGATTTTCAGAAACAACATCCAAAATCCTGAAGGACTTTGAAAGAAACTACAAGATGATCTCTGGGCAGTCAAAATAAATTTTTTATGAAGTCCTTATTTTAAAATTTACATACTTCTCCCAAATATGTACCTTCAAGTACCTGTATCTTTACTCAGAAACTAGTTGCTCTTACTTTACAGAAAAGTCAACCATGTTTGGGGTCTTCTTTCTCAGCCCACACCAATTAGAACAAGGAAGTAGAAGGAGAGGGGAATGAGAAATGAAGATGCTACCCCCTGACTACAACAAGCAGCACAATCAATGGATAGTAAAGAAAAAGACTAGCCACTGTGGAGAACAGTGTGGAGTTTCCTCAAAAACCTAAAAATGGAACTCGCATTTGACCCTGTGATCCCACTTCTAGGAATATATCCCAAGAAACTAGAAACACCAATTAGAAAGGATATATGCACCCCTATGTTCATAGCAGCACAATTCACCATAGCTAAGATTTGGAAACAGCCTAAGTGCCCCTCAGCAGATGAGTGGATTAAAAACCTGTGGTACATCTACACAATGGAATACTATGCTGTGGTAAAAAAGGAGTTCTTACCATTTGCAACAGCATGGATGGAACTAGAGAGCATTATGCTAAGTGAAATAAGCCAGTCAGAGAAAGATAAACACCACATGATCTCACTTATTTGTGGAATATAATGAACAAAAACAGATCCAGAGACAGAGAAGCATTGATCTGACCACCAAACCTCAGAGGGAAGGTAGGGGAGAGTGGAGGTAAGGGGGAGAGATTAACCAAAGGACTTATATGCAAGCATATAGGCCTAACCAATGGACACAGACAACAGGGGGGTGAGGGCATGAGTGGGGGGAGGTAGGGAGTAATGTGGGGATAAGGACACATATGTAATAACTTAAACAATAATAAATAAATAAATAAAATGAAAAAGACTAAAAAATAACTACAAAATTCAAAAAGCACAACAGCCTTGAGCCCCAAAATATCAGGACAATCAGCGCAATGCACCTGAGGCATTACTGTATTACTACAGCTTCATATAATAATGGTGGGATTGTCAGATTTAACAAATAAAAGTGTCAGACACCCAGTTAAATTTGAATTTCAGGTAAACAAGGAATAATTTGTTAGTACAGTTGTCCCAAATATTGCCTATGCTGATCTGAAATCCAAATTTTACTGCTTGTCCTTTATTTTATCTGGCAATCCTAAATAAGATGATGACCCAAGTCATCCGTAAAGCACAACCTATGTTTAGCACACAGTTCAAAGCCATGTAACAAATACAATATTATAAAATGTTCCATTGATCGTATTTAAGAAAATCACAACTTGCAGTTGTCTGAAAAGTTCATTTATGTGAAATACTTTGAGCTATGCATGTTCTATTCACTACAGCATCTCAGGCATAAAATATACACTTAATAAACATTGGAGAAATAGTGGAAAAGCTTAACATACCATTCCCCAGCCGTGGGGTACCTCAAGCCCCTGAAGATTGTCTCTAGCCCCTCCTGGTCATTCAGTTTTAGAATTCCTTCACACCTCCTACTGCGGTGTCAGTTCTGTTGTCCTGCTTGAGTCCAAGCCTGACTCAGAGTCGGTGTCACTGTCCATGTCCAGCTCCCGTTCTCATGTGTGCCTCTTGTCCTGGGTTTCTGTGATGCCAGAGTCAACCTTCTGTGATAG
Source organism: Myotis nattereri (assembly GCF_964212035.1). NCBI lineage: Eukaryota > Metazoa > Chordata > Mammalia > Chiroptera > Vespertilionidae > Myotis > Myotis nattereri. Next base: position 46,564,304 of record NC_138081.1, read on the forward strand.
GCTTTTTGAGAAAATGAAATGATACTTACACTTCCTTAATATTTTGGGCTTTCTCTGCAAGCCCATTGTTACAAGGGTCAGTCAGGTGTGTGGTGTGAAGGAAATGAAGAAACAGGCCCAACTCTTCCCCAGGAGCAGCTTTTCCAACCCCACCCCCTACAGCAAGCCCCAACCTGGAACCACTTGTTGGTCACTACAGGCCTGGGGGCTGGCATTAAGCTTGGGGCTTCACCAGATGTCCAAGAAATGGCTACATTTCATCTAGAACTTGTGGCCCACAGTTATTCTTTGTGGTCCGACCAGACCAAGACATTGTCCCTCTCTTAATAGAGACAGTCTTGAACTCTTAACAGGGTTTGCCTCAGAGAAGTGAGACATGGAGTGTGGCTGTGGGAACAAGATGAACAGGACATGCTTCCCACCCTCAAAGAAGCTTACTTTCTATCTTATGTGATTATCTGAAGATGGTTTTACAAAAATCTTATTTGTCATAACTATTTCTAAAATAAAATATAATTTTCTGGAAAAAATAAGTCCATCTCAGTTATCATCAATCTGAAAACTAAATGCCAGTATATCTCAAAACAGTGCTTAGCATGTAGTTAATCATTAATAAGTGATGGCTATTATTATTATTATTTTTAATCCTCAATTGAGGATATTGTTCCATTGATTTTTAGAATGAGTGAAAGGGAGGGGGAGAGACAGAGAGAGAGAGAGAGAAACATCAATGTGAGAGAGACACATCGATTGGTTTCCTCCTCTGGCTGGGGATGGAGCCAGCAACTGAGGTACATGCTGAAATGGAACCCAGAACCCTTCAGTACGGGGGCCCACATTCTATCCACTCAGCCAAACTGTCTAGGGCAGTGATGGCTATTATTAGCCTGCTAAGACAAACTCCAAAGTCTCACCAAGCTGAAGGAGTGAAAGAATTTCAAGAATACCTTCTTATTAGACTGCCCAGAGGCTAGTCACAGCTGTGGGAGGTCCATTTCTTAGCCAACCTCTATCCCCTGCTCCTAGGAGGGAAGTCAGACAAGATCTAGGTTCCAAATTAGTATAATTGGGTTACAGGGTGTGCTTCACATTCATCCTACTTAAGTAGGTGACTTAGAGCCTAGGTTGGCAACATTTGGAGGGAACAAAAATTATTTACAGGGATCCCACCATGGCCTAAGTGCCCCCTCAGTTTATCCTAATAGAACTCCAAGGTAGGAGTGTTAATCTTATTTTACTGTTGAACCTGTGGCTTATGTCTACAGCCACACAGTCATAAATGGGTCAGTATTGGGAGTATTACCCAAGTTTGTTGCCTTGGCAGCAAAGAAACCTGGAAAGAAACATACATTGAAATTTTACAATGCACGGACCATAATGGTAATAAGTAGTAAGTGATTAAAAAAATTAAGGACAGTGCCATCATATACTCCAGAAGATACAAAAGAATGTATCCTATGACTGCTTCACTGTGTTTTGTTTCCCCATGGAACCAGATGCTTGAGTACCAAGCTTTAAAAGATGGTTGATTGTTGTGGTCTCATGTTTCTGTTCTAAGGCAATGGTGAGTTCCAAGGGAGTATTGTGGAATCACATGTGGCCCACATGACTTATTTTCCTTTCTTAAAAAGGTCTTTCCTGGTATCGCCAAAAGAGCTAGCTACAGATCACTAAAAATCATTCCTAAGTCATATTACCAGTTTTTAAGCTTCATTTGCTAAAACAAGCAGTGAAATTGAAGCTCAGGTTCCTTTTATTCCTTTTGGTTACTTGCTACTCAAACTGTGGCCCCTCGACCAGAAGCATTGGCATCTCTTGAGAGCACACCTGGAGCAATTGAATCAAAATCTGCATTTTAACAAGATCCCTCAGGTGATTCACATGCACATGAAAGGTGAGGAGCTCTGCTCTAGTTCACGCACGTAGCCTCTTCCTGGCAGATGTGCTGATAACACTATGCCACAGTCCTGAGGTGTGTGCCAGGCCCTCTATGAGGCCGCAGTAATACTAAGGTAACTAACAGTGACCTCTGTGATAGAGAGAAAGTAGAATTAAAAAAGGATTCTGAGCAATCTAAAAATGCTCACCTGGATCAATGAGAATTCCTGTATCTAAATGCCTTTCTGCTCTGCAAAAGAGTGGAGTTCAGATTGGTTTTCAGTGAATACAACACACCTGAATGTGTGTTTGCTTCTCATGAGAAGATAACCTAGCAAAATAGAACGAAGAAAAAGGAAAGATGCGTACATCTCCTATACTGCTAAACTGTTCCTTCTTTCCCCAGTAACTATGCCTCTGCAGCACTCCAACAAAGATGTAAGACAGCGAAGTTCGTTAGAATTCACTCCCTTAACGAATGTTTACTGAGTGATTACTATAGGCCCATCTCTGTGCTCAGTGCTCCAGTTACAAGTAAAAAAATACATGGTCTTTGCTCTCATGAAGCTCACAGGTGTGTGTGAACAATTACTACCCAAGCCTGTGAGTATGAACTGTTTGTAGTGAGAGAGGAAAGGACAAATTCTGCCCCCGTTTTCCTTCCTCAGTAAAGTTTGTAGCATTACTTTGATAGCTTCCATATTCCTCTAAATATTTCTTTAGCCCCTGAAATGCAAATGTGTGTATAGGAGTTGTTGTGTTTTTTTCTCCAAATGCAGAAATAGTCTTGATAAAGAACTGAAGCATCATCTGTCATCCAGTAATATTCCTCCTAAAATTATGCAACTCATCATTCCACCACTGTGCTCCATATCACTGTTACTCAAAGTGTGGTCTGTGGGTTTGTTCCCAGCTACAACAAGATAAATAAAAAATCAGCAATGATGGTTTAGAAACTTTTATAGTAATTGGACATTGTCACAACATGTCAGGGCATCACCAAAGAACTAATCTCATTGAACAGGTTGCTATAAATTGAATGTTTGTGTTCCCCACCTATCTCTGTAAGACTGGTTTCTCTACTATGAATGTTTTTGAAGCAAACCTAGAAACTGTTTAGATATACATGATCCTCTCTTCGTAGTGCTATCATCTATCCAAACTTGATAAGATAAATTGACAAGCAAAAAGCAAGCTCACCACCTCAAACTAATACAAAATAATATTGAATGTAAACTGTAATTGAAAAATAAAATGAAAAAAAGCAAGCTCACTTACCACATGAAAACTTTAAATATTAATATACAAATTGTTTCCAGTATGCATATCAGCATTTAATATGGAGAATTGCTATTTCCTTCATAACTCTTTGTTTCATTGCAGATATAGAATGACAAAAAAGTACTAAAGTAAGACTATTAATTGCCGGTACTCAGGCTTTCAATGAACAATGTACACATTTTTGTAGTTTTTCCTGTTTTTCTCTGATTATCTTTATTGAAATATATGTCTAATGAATCTAATTTAAAAAGTGGGCTTGTGTTTCATATTTTCTCTTTTATTTTTCTGGTAATTCACTTTTGCTCTATTTACAACAAGTATTGTTTTATTTTTCTAGCAATTTACTTTTGTTCTATTTATAAAAGTATTGGTCCACATGGATTGGTAGTGGGGGAGGGAGGTAACTGGTCCTTCTTCACAAATATTTTGAGAAAAATATCTCTATAGTAACCTGCCTGCTAATGACTACTATTGTCAAACCTAGCTGGTGAAAAAGAAATACCATTAGCTAATATGTATATCGTATTAAATACCTGTCAGGCATGTTCTGTGTGCTTCACATGTGTGAAATCCTTTGCTCTTACCTTATGAATTAGGTGCCATTGCATCACCATATATATTACTGATAAGAAGACTGAGAGATTGAGTCCTTTGCTCAAGGTCACACAGCTCTGCAGTGGCAGAGCCCAGTTTCAGAGTCCATGCTTTATCTGTATGGGGACAGAGACAGGCGTTGTAGCCATAGCTCTCCACCAAATAACTATGGGCTTATGTGAGTCATTTAAGTTGTGTGGGAAAAGAAAAGGAAGAGTTATAAAAGATAACAAAAGCCACACTGAAGAGTCCTGCCCCTGTGCCAGGAGCTGAGCTAAGGGCTTTACATATGCATGATCTCAGTGTACCTAAGTGTGGGGTGGTACAGGAAATGGTTTCAGGTAATAGGGGAGACGATTAAGTGGTGCATGGGTCAGGCAGAAGTCAAATCAAACCACATAATGAGAAAGCTATTTCTCCTTTGGGTCTCTGACTCCCTCTGATCACATCTGGTAGAGTCTCTTCAGTGCAGGTCTTGAGTGATTTCCTAACATATTTCCTTTTGTTACATAAGGAGACCAGGCCTTGGACTTACCATTTGTCTGGAAGCAAGGTCTTTTTTATTTTCATTGCGCCTTTAATTTAGGGCAAGTTGTTTTCCGTTTGTAATGAGGATGTAAAATTTCCTTAAAAATGTATTTAAGTTTAACAGTGAGCTATGGAACAATATAAAGAGGAGAAGAATATAGGCCTTACATGGACTTGACAAAAGATAATTACTAATGAAGTTGGGAAAAAACTTCATCTTTCAAAAACCCAGCAATGTAGTATCATTTTCTATTTATAGGTAGGAGAGCTGAGGCTTAGAAAAATTCAGAAACCTGCCCAAGGTCGCTCACTGTATAGGAAGGTGAGGAGCTGGGATTCAAGCCTAGAAGTGTCTGCCTCCAAAGTTAATGTCCTAACCCATTAGGTATACCTCCTCCCTTCTATGAAAACCATATCTGTTCCCTCCCAGGGTTAGTACTCTGTGCTTCATGATTTAAAACAGCAGTTCTCAAAGTGCAGGACCAGAGAGTGGTCCTCCGCAAAGGCCCTCCCCCAGGTATTTTCATCATAATACGAAGATCTTTGTCTCCTTCACTCTCGTTCACTTACAAGTGTACAGGGAAATTTTCCAGAGACTGCATGACATGTGACATCACAACACACTGAGTGCAGAAGCAGATAGGAGAATACAGCTGCCTTCTATTAAGCCAGACATTTAAATGATTTACAAAAATTTAAGCAACACCTCCTTCTCATTAAATCTTTTTTGTTTTAAAAAATTATTTTAAATAAAAAATATGTGATTTATGTTAACATGTAATGGGTTTATTATTTTAAAATGAATAAATATGTTATTTATTTATTCAACTTAATTTCTAATACATTAAACATATACATTTTACATGTATTAATTTCTAATATATTAGTACATATAACCTACAGAAACAAGTTTTTTGAGGTTGTCATGAGTATAAAGGGAGTCTCAAGATGGAACATATGGGGTGAGATTTTTTTTTTTAATATTAATGAAAACTTTTTCTCCCATTATTTCCACTCTTTCTGTTTCCCACTCCATTTAAGCAAGTAATCCCTGTGATTCATTGCTTCAGTAAAGGAACTTTTCCAAAGCAGAAACAGTTTGTCTGGCTTTTGTTTTTCCAAAAAGCCTAAACCCATTAAGAAAGTTCTGCTAGGTGCTTTGAAGCAGTAATATCAAAATACAGCAAGTGCCACTGAGAAGGAAAAAAAAAATAGCAGTGTTGAGAGAGGGCAGCTTTCCCAGGACTAGAAGAATATTTCTCACCTCTTGAGGGTGTGGGGAAGAACAAGACAGAAGAGAGATTAGGAGACCAGAAAGGGCAAGACTGGGCGGAAGGGGCCAGGAGGACAGAAAGTAGGCACTGCTCAGCCACAGCGGGGAATCTTTCATTGTCCAGGAGCCATGTGGGAGTTGGTTACTGACACTGCCCAAATCCAGTGTCACTGAGAGCCAGCTCTTTGTCACCATCCCCATGACCATCTGCAGGAGTGACACCATCTGATTCATCCAACTGGGACACTACACCCTCAAAACATCTTCGGCCCATCAGAAGCCCAAGGGAGTGTGGCTGGGGGTCCTTTGTGAAATGGGAATGTTAATAATATCCACTCTAAGGCCTGATGTGAGCAGTAAATGAACTAATATATACAAAGCTCTTTGAATGGCAAACTCTTTGTAAGTGTGGGCTCTCATAAAGGAGACAGACTGTGGGGAAGGGGAGTTATGGGACGTGTGGAAACCCTGTGTCAGAGGGGCTAGCCTAAGGTAGAGAGGTGAGGGTACCTTTGGTAACCAACCCATTTTGGGGATGTAGCCTGCACAGCCCGCAGAGCTCACTTGTTCAGCAAATGGTCCCAGCACATTGGAAATGAACAGCAAGGCTTCTCCGCATGTGGCCAAAAAGGCTGCCAGCAGCTGAGACATGTGTGCCTCTTTTTCAGAGAAAGACAAGCATCTGAAGGTGGCAGTCTGAGGGGGCCTGGAGCCATGATCTTGGAGACCAGAGTTCTGCTCTAGGGACCAATGCCACCTTAGTTCTAGACTCTAGGTACCCAGGTGGGCCAGTCCACGGAACAGAAGGTACAGCAGCCAGTTAGCGCTAGCACATAGTTGGACCTGCTACTGTTAACCAAAGTATGTATACATAGGGTGGGAGAGGGAGGAAATAGAAGTGAATGGTACAGACACACAGTTTCAAACAATTCATAGAAAAAAACCAAATGGCTAAGGAACACCTGAAAAGACATACATCTTTGCTACTACTCAAAGAATGCAGATTAGCACAAGTATGTGAGGTGCTCATTTATTCTTTTTGGATCATCAGATTGGCAATAATGAAAAATAAAGGTAATTGAAGGAAACTTGTTAAGTGTATGAGGTGCTATGACTTTTCTAGTGTGCTATTGGGCATTTTGTTATAATATTTTAAATGTACATAAGCTTCAACCCACTAACTTTAGTTGTAGGAATTATTCTAAGGAAATAATTAGAAGATACACAGGCACATATGTGTATGCATATATGTATATAGATATTCCCAAGACATATTTACCTGCTGTCAATAATGGGTTTGTGTGCATGCTTAGGGCTCTTTTAAAGGAACTTGAACAGGTTGGGAAACTGAAATTCTCACTGGGATTATTTATTTTTTTATTTTTTCAATTTGGATCATTTCTTTCTTTCTTTCTTTCTTTCTTTTTTTAATCCTCACCCAAGGATGTGTTGAGGGAGATGGAGGTAGAGAGGGAGGAACAGAGAGAGGGAGGGAGGCAGAGAAAGAAAGAAACGTTGATGTCAGAGAGAAACATCAATTGATTGTCTCCAATATACACCTCAACCAGGATCAATCCTGCAACCTAGGTATGTGCCTTGACTGGGAATCAAACCTGCAACCTTTTGGTGTACGGGAGGATGCTCCAACCAACTGAGCCCCTGGGCCAGGGCTCGATCCTTGCTTTCTGATAGGAATATGCTAAGTATTAAAAGAGCCAATTGTAATTTCTTTCAATACCACAGTGGATTTCAATGGGGGAAAATTAATTTTGCTGTATAGGCAACTTTATAAGAATGTCTCAATTTCACATATTTTGAGATAGCTCTATTAATTTGGCATAGATAGAAAGCAATTTCAATTACAGTCTTTTGTCTTTATTTGCAGGGGGTGGTTCACCAATAACGCATTTTAGAACATTGTTCACCAACAACATTAGGATTGAGTGAATTTTATCCATATTACTCCCCCCCACCCCCACATTACTTTTTTAAGCCTCTAATATCTAGAAAGGCAAACTCTTTTAGAACAAGGTCTGCTTCTTCTCTTCTTTTTGAATTCTACTCTGAGCAAGAAACATTGGCTAAATGCCTACCTAGGGACTTCAACATTGCTAGCTCATATAATGGCCTTGCAAAGTGTTTACAGTAATGGTAATGTTGGGGATAATACACTACTGAACTTGCTGCAAAGACAGCTTTTTGAATGATAGTTCATATAAAACCTGCCAAATCATGGATATTAGAGTTGGTCATTCCTTATATGATGAAATTCTAAAGATGCAAATAATAATCATAGACAGCAAGAGCTGGAAGGTCGTCTTGTTCTGTTCCCTCAGGTTACATATAAGGAGATGAGTCTGGGAGAGATTAAGAGCGTTGTCTAGTTTCATGACTTAGAAATGGCAGAGATTTATTTTATTCCAAAAATGATGCTTTTTTTATTATAACTCAGCATACCTCTCTCAGACAAGTCTGCCTAGAAATGCCAAACATTCCCTTCTTCCTACCCACGTTCCACCTTGGAGGCTCTGCCCCACTCATGACCCTGGGAGGGGCAGCACTGCATACCGTGTGACTGTGCCCCGCCAATCTCCGTGACTGACCCAGGGATAGACATATGACCTAAGTTGGGCCATTCGGATACTCTCACAAGAATTTGGAATAGGGACAAAGAGGCTGAGTCATTTAGCTAAGCAGAGTCAAGTTGCAAGGTCATGCCCAGCTGGCCTGCCACAGCAGGCCAAAGCCTCATGCTAGTTAGTGAGGGGAAAGCTCAGAAACCATGAGTCAGCAGGAAAAGCCGGTTAGCAAACAGAGAAGCAGAAGGATGGAGCAGATGCCCAGAGACAAACAGGGAGACCATGTACTTCGAAATGCAGAGGAGAAACAGAGAGAAAGAAAAATCTGCAAAATCACCTTCTTGGTCCCGTAATGCCAACTTGATCTCCTGCACCGGCTTATCATAACCCCATAACAAACTGACTTTCAATCAACCCTCTCTTTATTTGAACTAAGTGGAATTCTGTTCTTTGCCTCTAAATTCTCCCTAAGACACTCCAAAATTCATAGTGAATATATTTTGGGTGAAAAGACTGCTATGCTTTTTTTGTTTGTTTGTTTTTTAAAATGAAGATTATAGAAATAGAAGTTTTATCTCAAAATCCACAATAGGATGAATGGTTTTCTGCATTCTCCTCCCTAACTATTGAGACCCTGGAGATCAAGCTTTTCAGAACTTTAGGTGAGATCTAACCCACTTTGGACCTTTCCCAAAGTATACTAGAGATAGTTTGTACAGAAATAGAGACCTTATTGGTGTATGTAGATGCCACCTTGGAAATATATGTCAACACTTCCTAGAGTCTTTCCATTTAAAGATTCCAAGGGCGGAGCCTCTGTTCCTGTAGATGTACTTGTGGAATCTCCATAGGCCCAATTTTGACCCAGCTGGGAGGCGGCCCTATCCATGAAAAGTTCAGGTATTATTCCTGCACTAATCTCTTTTCAATAATAGAAAAGGCCTTTTGAAAAAGTCTACTTATCCTTTTAAAATGCGTAAGACTAAGCAAATATAAAATAATAGAGAAATGATTGAGTAAATTAGGATTCATCAGATGGAATACCATACAGATGTTTTGTTTATTTTATTTTATTTTTAAATATATTTTATTGATTTTTTTACAGAGAGGAAGAGAGAGAGATAGTTAGAAACATCGATGAGAGAGAAAAATCCATCAGCTGCCTCCTGCACACCTCCTACTGGGGATGTGCCTGCAACCAAGGTACATGCCCTTGACCAGAATCAAACCTGGGACCTTTCAACCCGCAGGCCAACACTCTATCCACTGAGCCAAACTGGTTAGGGCCCATACAGATGTTTTAAATAATAACTACCAAGATTAAATAACATAGAAAAGTATTTATGATCAAATGAACAAGGAAAAAAGGAGAATACAAAGTTGTAAGTATCAACTCTGTGAAAACAGGTTCACCTAAGAACATTTTTCTTGATAGTCCTCAAAAGGTAATTGAGGTAGCCACAACCCATCCATAGATCTTGGCTTGTAGGACAAATTCTATTGGGCATTTCTGCTTTAGATGATTTTGGTTAGAAAAAGTTACTGACCTGGTTCAGGTCCTAAACTTCTTACATAGGCCTGATTTTGTGTTCTGTGCTGATCTACTTCTATGCCTGTCTGTAGCACTCATAGCTGTGACCTACTGATAACGGAGAGTTCTCTCTCTCTCTCTCTCTCTCTCTCTCTCTCTCTCTCTCTCTTTCTCTCTCTCTCCCCCCATCATTAAAATTCTTGTATAGGGGCCTTTGGCTTTGCACCTCACAGATTTCAACAACTGTATTTAGATTGTGCTCATTAGTGTTTCTCTATCTACTATTTCTCAACTCTGTGACAAGGTGGAAATGTGACTTCCCACCAGTGTGCTAATAGATTCTGCAAAGTTTCTGGGAACACTCTCTAAAGCTAGGTGATAAGGGGAGAGGTAAATCTTCTTGCATTTGGTAGGAAAAAACAATTTATGGACTTAATACCATTGGAAAGTCTTCCTTTTGTTAAAGAAGTGTGTTATTCTTTGGCTGTTTTCTGAACCAGTCCCGACAAGTCCTCCTGACAAGCAGAAGGAGTTAAACATTGGTCTCTTGCTGCTTAACAAAGGGTTTGGTTGCATAATGATCTCATGTAGACTTTTGTTATGTTTGTGGCCAGGCAGCATCATTTGAAAGCTTTTCCCATATCGAGGAAACTTAGACATTATGAATCCTGCCTTCTCAAGGGAAAACTGCACCTCCCCTATTCCAGCCTTCTCTGCAGCCAGGGTGTGAGCATGTGACCTTGTCTCTGCAATCAGATGCAGCTGTGCACTGCAATGTAGAAGAGGAAACCATGAGAAAGCAGGTGTCACGCAGAATCAGTTTTCTGGTGAGGGCTGTGGGGCTTGGCAGAGGCACCAAGGCGGACATAGTAGCAGCCCCATTGTCGGCGCCCCCTGTGGGGATTGTTATGCAGCCACAGTGCCTGTGCCTGGGAGTCCCTGCTGCACTGCCCAGCAGTGTAATTGGGATATAACTTCTTGCAAAGTAGCCTTAGGGCATGATTCTCTGGCCCTTCCAGAAGTCTATGTGCTAAATAACATCCATTAAGGCATTCTTTTTATTTTTAAACTGGCAAGAGTGGATTCTATTGTCTGCAACTAAAAATCTTGAATAAAATACTCACTTGTATGATTTAACATTAGGTTGAAGGACTTAAAAGTGATGTATTTTTCTTATTAATCATGCTCCACCAGCTGGGAGATACAAATAAGGCTATATTAATGACAAATCCTAAATTTTACTGGTTCTCCTTCCACTTGCATAATGTTGATTTTTCTGGCCTCACCCAAAGCATCTTCCAGAATCCCCAAGGTTGTGGCCTATGTGCTCATAGTTCTCTCATGTTCTTTTCTCGGCCTCCTGTGTTTTCAGCTGTGGCCTAAGAAGCCATTTGCTGGTGTTGGCTCCTTACCTCTGTCAGTACCAAGCACGATGAGGCTGATACTCATGTCAAATGTGTGCTGCTTCTAATGCTGTCACTGGGTGTCATCCCTGTGAAAGCATCCCAGCCTATGTCCACTTGTTTTACAGGTGCCCTTTAAACACCCTTCCTTTAGCGACTGCATACAGCCCTTCTCTCTAAGGCTCCAATGTAAGTGCCTGGGACTGAGCCGAAGGATCAAATAGGGTGATGTTTATCTTTTCCATTTCCTTATTCTTTCTCCAACCCACAGACTCTCCTCCCTCTCCCCCCATGCAAATCAACTCATGCAAATAGACAGCGCGGGCTGTAACATCACAGTTCATCAAGCCTTGTCCCATCTGTGCTCTCAAAGTGGGAACAAATTAGAACCACGCTGGTGGACTTCTGAAGCATTATTTTTATTTTTCAACGTTTCACAGTTGTCGGAATGTTATCGCTCAACAAGTAGAAAAGCATGAGCTCAAACAGTCACTTGGGCCTGTGGAAATTATGCTGACACAGCCTGCTTCTGCCAGGCTACTTTCTTACAGATGTCTTCTTCCCCGACACCCTCGGGTATTTGTCTATTAACAGAATACAAGCAACTTCTTTGGCAAATATATTCAGAATGTCAGCACAAGCGATGAGTCTTAGGAAAATGGAATAATTAGGGGATTTCTCAGCAGTTCCACTGCCAGTTTTCCCTGGGCACTTGTATCAGTGCTTATTTTAATGACTTCAATCAGGATATTTTACTCACCCTAACTAAGAGGCTCCAGATTTTAGAGATCAGCAGAGGATTCAATGTATTATAGTCTGGCTCTGCAGAAATTATTGGGTGGAGTTTTTGTGAGTAAATGGAGCAGTAAAAATCCCCTCTTACCACTGCTTTCCACCCCAGCTTTGCCATTTGGCATCTGTCCACCTGTAGTTATTATAACAATTCCAACTTATGGTTCATAAAAGATCATAAGACAATATTATGCCCACAGATGAGTCCTGCAAATAGCATTCAAAAATCTCTTTTTTAGGAAAAATTATCAAAAAAATGCCTCAGAATTCTATAGATCCAAGATTTCCATGTTGTTGTTGTTTGGTCTGTGTTATGATTCCTGTGGAGAACACAGTTTGTTCCTGTATAGTGAAATCCTATAACCTTTTCCAAATTCATCAAAGGGCAAGGCAAGGAAAAACTGGTGAGCATAAGGAGGGTTTTCCAGTCATGTTTTAAGGCAGAGATTTCACCAGCTGTCAAAGTGGCCCAAAAGGATTTAAAGGGAAGAGACATTCCAAAGAAGCTATAAGCCTTCTAGTTGATTTCAAGCAAAAGTTTCACTCTGGGGAGCTCTCATTGTTGAAAAAGTATCTCAGGATCTCAGTTTACTCCTATCTCTAACTGAATCCTAGAGGAGAAAGGAGAGATGTTCTTAAGATGTGGTAGGAAGGAAGGCAAGCTATATGAGAAGGGATAGCAGGAGATATAGAGAAGAAATATGACTCAAAGATGTATGTGGGGATAGTTTGATTTCAGGGAGAATGATTCTTTCATCAATGCCTGTTTCTACCACTGTAATGCAGTATCTATCCTCTCTTATATTTCTTTCTTTTTTTTTTTATTTCAGAGAGGAAGAGAGAGGGGAGAGATAGAAACATCAATGAAGAAAGGGAATCCTTGATTGGCTGCCTTTCTGCACGCCCCCTACTGGGGATGGAGCTGGCAACCCTGGGCATGTGCCCTTGACCGGAATCGAACCTAGGACCCTTCAGTCCACAGGCTGATGCTCTATCCACTGAGCCAAACCAGCTAGGGCCTCTCTTGCATTTCTTGATGACCAATTGTCAAAACATCCACAGAGATATATACAAATACTAATTTAAAATACCTAGCCATGCATAAACTAAGCATCACACTTTTTATGAATATGAAATAAATAATCACTTTAGGAGTATTTATATTGAAAGTATAGAGTAAAAACAAAAAAATGATAGAAGATACCAAATATATTTAATTATTTTCATAGGATACAAAAGCCTCATGGTACATGTATGGTCAACTTGAAACCTTAAAATGCATTAATTATGAAGCTCAAGTAGTTCTGAGATGAGGCATGATTTTGATTTATGACCATAAAATAAAATTTGAATCGGGGGGAAAATGAATAATTTTCTCAGCTATTGTGCTTTCTTTTTCATTTCAAAATGTATGGAAAGACTAACTTTCTTGCGTCTTTCTAATGACAAAAAGGTGAGTGAGTCATCTGCTCAAACACCAGCCCAGAAATTTTCTCTCTTGCGTCTTCGACTAAGAAGCCTCAGCCGGCACCGCTCCAGTTGGTAAGAGGATCTCAGAGTCGCATGATGAAAAGGGGAGGCTGAACCCGCAGTCCCCCCTCCCACCCCCCTTCTCTCTCTGGCTTCTCACAGCCTCTCTGCACACAGATCATCCTGTACTGTGATTCTGCATGCAAATTTCCAGTGCTATTTCCCCTCGGCCCACACCAGTTGGATCAGAACCCTGAGCCTCTGTGGAGATATAAAACCAGGCAGGTCTGGCTCAGCTCCACTTTATTACACAAAGGAATGTGACCTTTTGGTTCCCTGGGAATAGTTTGTGCAGTTGGCTGAGCCCCCGAGATCAAGGTCATCTGTGTGATTCCTGGAAAGAGATGCAGAGTGGGCATCCCTAGTCTGGGCCAGGTGCCTCCAATGATAATATGTTAGAATAAGAAATGTGTGCCTATTCTTGACAAAGACCAGGCTAGTGAGGAAGGCTGCAGTGCAGGCGACCTCTTCCATTAGGGAGACCTGAAGGATGTCAGCTGAGTCACCTGCATAGGAGAACTCAGTTTTAGAAATCAGATAAGCCTCAGTATGTGACAGCCCAGGCTCCTCACCAGGAGTGCAAGTTCAGGTCACTTTCCCTTGCAGAGGGGGCAGGGAAATTCTTTCTACTTTGAATCTCCATCGTGATGATTACACAATTGGAAAGGCACGAAGATGAAGGACACTCTGTGGCTGGCTCTCTTGGTGAAGTAAACCAGTTTGGCCTAGAAAGAGGTGAGTAGCCCATGTCAGATTAAGAGCAATACTTCCTGTATCCCCTCCTGAGTTGTCATGTAATAGGCTTCTGACACGTATAAAAGCCCCGAGGAAATGCAGCAGAGAAGGAAGTGAATGAGCCAACTGCACTGGCTCGGTGCCAGAGGAACGCCCTGCGTTGAGGATAAAGTTGCACCTCTCGTGCCAACGGTTCAGGCAAGGGAACCCACACAAGTAATGCTTGGAATTTAGCAGAGGAACAAGCCAAAGCGCTGCTGTAGGCATTTTTTGGTAAATGGCCTCTAAGAGTGCTCTTTCGCTTGGTTTGTTTGCTTGTTTGCTTTAAAGCTCAGGTGATGAGGTGAGGGAGTAAATAACCCACCTTCTTGTTTGAGTAGCATCTGTTTAGATGACACAGAAGGGCATCATCCAGGTAAAAAAGGGTGTGGAACCCTGCTCCCTCATACCTCCCTTTCTGCGTCAATGAAAAGCCCGGGGCTACCGTAAAAAGTAATTTGTGTCCAGCTCTTCGGGGAGGGAAGTATTTCACACTGAGACTGTCACTCTGAATTTTAACCAAGTAAGAGCTGTTTCCTGCTCTTACTCATAATGTGATTCACATGACTGTTCTGTGGCTTTAGCTTCTTTAGGATGGAGGAACCAGCAAGCCAGCGGCTGCCGATGAAGTTACACAACACGGCTTATTTTGGAGGAAAGGGAAGTCAGGGTGAGGACCATTTATTTCATCAACCTCATGATCACAAAACTTACCCAGGCTAAAAATGGTCTTTAGTCACTCAGCCATTTATACTCCCCGCTCCCCTGCCACCGCGCCCACCCCCCATCTTCCAAATTGTCATGCTTAATTTCTTTTTGAAAGCTACTTTTAACTTAAAAACTCTTCCTCTGTCCTTCTATCCTGTCACTTTTGTCCTTGTTTAATCCTTTTCATTATCCAATAATAGAAATAGCATAGCATAAGGAGTTGAGGAGGTTTCCTAACTCAACCCAAAACCAGGGAGTAGGAAGAGAAATGGAAGACCCTCACACCCCAGGTTCTTGGCTGTAATCAAGAAACCAACACGTAGGCCAAATCCAACCAGATTAAACAAAGAAAGCTGTAGATTAATCACGTGCATTACAACCAGACTGAGGGAATTATGGACACGAATATGGTAGTTTGACAAAAGGAGACCCAGAGATCAAGAATTCAGGAACTGATGGTAAACATTATGGAAAATACTTGATGTGGCCACAGAGCTGATACTTCAGAGCTTACTGTGTGCTGGGCATTGTTCTAATCACTTTACACCAATTAATCACTTAATCCTCGCAACACAGCTACCAGGTACTTACCATTGTTTTCCCCATTTTGCAGATGAAGGAAACTGAGGGACAAAATGATGCCTGTGGTAGACATGGAGAGTCACTGTCCTTGAAAGGACTTTCTGTCCAGCTGCCTTCACCTGTCAGTACCTTTGGGGTCAGCCTCAGCTATTTGGCTCGAGGCCAGGGCCTCCCAGGGCAGCCTACATTGGGTGACAGAGAGGCAAGGAGTAAAGAAAGGCCCAGCCATGTTGGCCCAACATGGAACAATTCTGATGGGTAACAGTCACAACAGAGCTCCCTGCCTGGGTGGCAGAACCTTTGATGAGCCTGCGTAGCATGTCAACTTCTGCCTCCGCTAGAGTGACTAACTATCCCAGTTTTTTCAGACTGTCCTGGCTGTAGCACCAAAAGTCCTCTGTGCCAAGAATCCCTCATTCCAGGCAAACCAGAATGGTTGGTCATATCAGCCCAATCCTGCTTCCTTCCCTTTCCTTCCACAAGTATCAATCCCTAATAATCGTCTTGTACCCTAAACTCCACATCAGTGTCTGCTTCCTGAGAACCCAACATGTGACAGGGCCCTGATTACATCACAGACGATGGGTCTTCTAGCCTCAGATTGTGTGTTCTTAATCTCCGAGTTCCACTGCTCTCGTCACTGGAAAGGAGTACTCAACAGAGGTGCAGCCAGGTTCTCTGGGCTTTATGCAGTCCAGACGAAATATTTCTCAATAAGAATGAGAGTAGTTCCTGTTTGTTAATGTGCCAGGTGATAAGCTAAGTGCTTTAGCTAAAAAAGGAGGTTCTATCAATATCCTTATTTTACAAATGAGAAAACTGAGCCTTAGAGAGTTTATTTGCCCTAGGATTTTGCCGGGGTCCAACACCAGCAGGTCCAGGGGTTCCCAAAGGCGTAGACGGAGTCGGCGAAGAAGGAAGGACACGGAGACAGTGTTCAGTTGATCAGCAGCCTAGCCAGGATCTCCAGCCAGGATCTCCAGCCAAGTTCTGGTCTGGATCTCCAGAGAGGTTCTGCTGTTTATTGTCTTGTTACATCCGTATTTATACCAGTTGATTTTAATCCTGTCAATTTCTATTACAAGGTTAGGGCGTTTCTTATCTCCATTCCAGGGAGTAAAGATTATGTAGCTTAAGCATGATTGTTTGTAGTTAAAGTGATTAACTACCCGCCTGGCACTTAGTTAAGGAGTTTCATCCCCTCCCCAACTTCAGGGAAAAATCCCTACCTGGGGAAACAACCTTTCTCGGAGAGGTGACCTTGGTTAAAACACACAGCGCTAAGGGGAGCAAACATATTAAGAACAGTATGCTATATACGCATACTGTTCTTGAAACATATGCTGTGCAGATGTTTCTATCCTGCAGCGACTGTGTCAAGCAGCAAGGATGGACCGGCTTCCGGCAGGATTTTAACCCGGGCACTCTGGCCCTAAGTTAGAAGTCTAGATAAATCTGAGTAGCTTAGCATGATAAATTGAAAATATTTTTTTGGGGTGGGGGAGGAGTAGAGTTATAGAGTGGGTTCAGAATAAGTTAGTGAAGATTTTTTTTTATATATATATATAATATTATTTGCAGATTATATATATATATAATATATATATATATAATATATATAAATATATATATATATATATATTATATATATATATATATATAATTTCCCAGCAAAATAGCAGGAGGCTACAGTCCAAGTTGTCAAAAAAATGAGAAGAGTTTAAGAACAGGGGTGTTAAAAATTCAATTGTAAGTCGTTTTCATTGCAGTAAACATCTATCACTCTATCTTCTCAAACCTTCCTGAAACTGTACTAAAGTTTGGCACAGAAGGGACTCACATTTAGTATGTGTGTAAACCACAAAGGGGCTGCCTGAGCAGAGAACAGGAATTGGCAGAGGCAAGAAATCAGAGCTGGAGGGACCATGCGATAGACTTCTCCAATTCCCCTCACCTCTACCTCCACCAGGCCTAGAAGAATTTGCAGAAATACTCAGGAGATTATTGGACTTTCCACAGTCCTGGGAAGAAATCTGAGTCTAATTTGTTTATATCTTTAGGAATAAGGAGATGCCAGATGACAGCTGAGATGCACATGCATGATAAGAAATTTATTAAGATAAATCAAAATGATAAAGGTAGCTATCTAGAATGAGGAAGTAGGAAATTGGGTAATTCATATTTTACTCTTTCTGCTTTTCTGTGTTTTCCAAGATTTCTACAACAAATATGTTGTAACCTGAGATAAGAACAATAAATGATCAGTGTCTATTTCTCCTGTGTTCCTGATTATATAGACTCTTCTGTCTCTTGTGTGTGCCTAGTCACTAAAAAGAGACAAAACAAATACACATGTAAACCATACCACTGACTCATACATAGTTATTTCATACACAGTTGACCCTTGAGTGACAAGGGTTTGAACTGTACAGTTCCATTTATATGTGAATATTTTTCAATAATTATGCAGTCAGACTTCCATATCCCTGGGATTTTGCATCCACAGATACAACTAACTGCAGATTAAAAATTTGGTTGAGAATCTTCAGATGTGGAGGACTGAATGTACGCATTGGTGTACACTATCCTACTTAATAAAGAAGGAATATGCTAATTGACTGCCATGCCCTCAATGATGGTGGCGCCCACAGCCACAAGATGGCAGCGCCTGGTCCCCTCAGCCCCACCAGGTGGCAGACGCGCGGCACGGCTGGGCCTGCCCCCAGGCAAGTCCAGCCACTCTGCGCCTGCCTCCAGAGTCCCCCAATCCCCTCAGCCCCCCAGCTGCCCAGGGCCGGCCCGAGGCACAGGCAAGTCTCGAATGGTGGCTTCCCAGCCGATGCCTGAGGTGCAGGCAAGCCTTGGATGGTGGCTGCCTAGCGGCCCAGGGCCGCCTGAGGCGCAGGTAATCAGGGCCAGCCTAGGCTTACGCTGTGGGCAGTGGCAGCAGCAGAGGTGTGATGGGGACGTCGCCTTCCCCTGATCACCTCCCGTCCCCTGAGGGCTCCCGGACTGTGAACAGGTCAGGCTGAGGGACCCGCCCTCCAGTTCATGAATTTTCATGCACTGGGCCTCTAGTTTTATATAAGGGCTTGAGCAGCTGCAGATTTTAGTATCTGTGAGGGATCCTAGAACTAACCCCCCATAGAGACCAGGGGATGAATGTAGATATGTTTTGGGAGAATCAAAAGCTATACATGCATTTTTGATGATGCAGGGGTCAGTGTCCCAAACCCCAGCATTGTTCAAGGGCCAACTCTAACTACAGAAAGATAATCTATATATTGAGGACTCATTATTTTAGTGTCAGAACACCTAAAATGTTTCAAGTCAGTACCGTTGGTCTAGGAAGAGCAAAGGTCTTTAAGATTTTAAGTCAGTCCTTGTGACTTTGAGCCATCTTCAATGGCTGAAGTTATTCTTTCTACAACGTCAAAGTCCTGTGTCATCCCCAGGACTAATCCCTCCTATGGCTGCCTTACCCAGACCACAGGCCTCCTGGGCAGGGCTCTATCCTATGCTCAGCCTCACCTCCTGGCTCATCCAAGATCCACTCCACCCCCAGTAACCCCCTTCTGGTCCCTTAGCCTATGTCATTCTCACTCACCCTCTCACAATCTGGGACTTGAACCAGACCCCCGGTGCAAGCATGCAGAGAGGCATCTGCCGCGGCCCTGACCCCGCTGCGGGCCCCCTGCTCTTGGTCGCCCCCCTGGTCGTGATGGCCCTAGGCTATTATTAGTATACATTGTTTCTTTGGCTTAGATCCTGGTTTGGAAACTAGCTATAAAAGACATTTTGGGGGATGGCTGGGGGGAAATTTTGAAGATGGACTGGACTGCATATTAGGTGATATTCAGGAGTGAAGTTAATATTGTTCAGGGAGATAGTCTTATTTTAGCTATGAAGGAAAATGTTCTCTTTAAAGGTGAATGCTGAAGTGTTTATAGGTAGACTGTCACTGTCTCTAATTTGCCTTAATAACTTCAACATGAAAAGTAAAGTGAATTAAAAAATTAAAATTTGTTCCATTCTGTTCTGTTCTCGGTTCATATTGTTATTTATTATTTTTCTTTTCAAAACATCTTACCTCCTTGCATTCTTATTTATACATTTATTATTATTATTTTTTATATACTTTATTGATTTTTTACAGAGAGGAAGGGAGAGAGATAGAGAGTTAGAAACATCGATGAGAGAGAAACATTGATCAGCTGCCTCCTGCACATCCCCTACTGGGGATATGCCCGCAACCAAGGTACATGCCCTTGACTGGAATCGAACCTGGGACCTTTCAGTCCGCAGGCCGACGCTCTATCCACTGAGCCAAACCGGTTTTGGCACATTTATTATTATTATTATGAAAGTGAGATAGCAATATTACCAAAAAAATGAAAAATTCATTATTCCACTTCCCAGCCCCAAATATTATTAGGAGATGCATTTTCTTTCAGTGTTTATGTATTTTTAACTTTAATCAGAATGTACGTACAATTTGGTCTCCTGTGTTTTTTCCCTTAATATTGTATCTTGTGTCTTGCTACCTCTTAAATTTCCTAACATACATCCTTTTAGTGCTAAAGGGCAGGCTATTTTTAACTTCTCCACTGTCGGTCTCATGGCCAGTGAAGCTCAGTGACCATTTGCTGGACACATGTGGTTGCCTTGTGGCCAGTGCAGCATAGCTGGAATGGATAAAGAAATGAACCATCGCACACTGAAGCCTGGGTTCCTCCACCCCAACCTGCACAGAGCATAGATAAAGCCTTCAGGTCTTATGAAAAATGGGGGAAAAGTCCATTGTGTCCGTTGTGAATTTTTATGATTAGTCCACATATGACTTGCCAGTTACAAGGGGGGAAACTTTGCCATGGTGATATCTGGAGGTCACCACTTAAACCCAGTGATCAATTTCAGCATTGCCAATAGGAAGACACTAGACATATGTACCTCCTCTTATGATGCAATATGAAGTACTGGTTTTTATCTGTGAAGTATGACTGCCAAAATGTTTAATCTATATCTAATCAAGACTTCTATATCTACATTTCAGCTTATGGGAAATACAGGGGATTAAGGAATGTGTTACGTGGTACCATAAGGAAACAATCACATGAATCTAGAAGTTGGAGCATTCTACAAACCAGTGGGCCCACACTTCTCAACAAGCCAAAATCTTGTAAAGAAAGGAGGTGGAGGGGAGAAAGGGCTGTGTTAGATTAAGAGAGACTTGAGATCCATAACAGCAAAATGCAGTGTGGTTCCTTGTTTGGATCCTGGTTTGAACAAACCACATGTAAAGAAATTTGGGGAAAACTGGGTATTAGACAGTAATAGAAATTATTAAAAATTTTGTTAGGTTTGTTACCTAAGAGCATTTTTTGTTTATAGGAGATGAATATTCATTGTATTATTCTTTCTTCTTTTCAATATATTTTAAATATTTCATCATTAAAAAGGTCTTTTGGGAATGAAGTGGAGGAAAGGGAGGGAGGCTTCACAAGGAGCAGGGTGGGATGCTTCTCTTGTGTTTTTGTTACAATAAATGAATTACTGTTCAACATATGAGACTTGAGACAGGCAAATAATAGAAATACAAGGTTACACATACTCCATATTATAAAGCTTGTTGCAGAATTTAATTTCACCTGCTTGTCTCTGAGATGGGGATAACACAGACAAACAGTCTTAAAATGGAAATACCAAATACAAAGGTTCTACTGCACAGGGGAAGAGCAGATGAGCACAGTATGTATTTATGGAGCACCTACCACATGTCAGGCACCGTGTCAGGCACTGGAGATACTGTAACCAGGTCTAGTGTAGTCCCTGCCATAGTGGAAGGTTTTCTCTGGAGGGGAAGGCAGGCAAAATTATGCAAACAGACAACATTGATTCCTCTTGTGGGAGAAACAAACAAGGGTTACAAAAGAGAACAGGAGTGACGGTCAGGGAAGGGGACTTCTTGGAGACACACTGAGGTCGTAAGAGTCCTGTAAGAGAAGGAGGAGCCATCCAGAGGAAAGATGAAGGACATTCTGGCCAGAGGAAACTGCGTGTGCAAACGTTTTCACGGGAGAAAAAGAAACCAGTGTGACATAGGTTTGAGCAAATGGTGTAAGTTGAGCCCAAGAAATAACTTCTAGGTCATGGCAAGAAAATTAAATACTTTTCCTAAGTGCAACGGGAAACTATGTTTGAATAGTATTCAGTTATTTTTAAATGTCCCATTTTATAAGAAGATTTAGGGAAATTGCTAAGATGCTGAAAGCTTAGGAACTCCAACCACATGTCCTACACTTCAGCCACACTCAACCATTCAGTTACCTTTCAGTCTAATTGGATGCCTTCCAGCTGCCAATATGGCCAACTGATACTCAATGGGGGTATTAGGGTTCTATTGCTGGATGACAAATAATCACAAGCTGTAGTGACTTAAACCAATAGGGAATGCTTATCATCTCAGCGTTTCTGGGGGTCAGGAATTCAGCTGTGGCTTAGCTGTGTGTTCTGGATGGTCTGGGGGGTGGGTGGGGTGGAGTCTCTCATGCAGTTGCAGTCCAGATGTTGGCTAAGGCTTCGGTCCTCAAAGGACTTGCCTGGGACTGGAGGAACCACCTCCATGGTGGCTCACTCGCCTGGCTGGTGGCAGAGGGTCTTACTTTCTTGCCGTGTGGTCCTCGTCATAGACCTACATAGACCTCATGAGGTGACAGTTGACCTTCATGTGAATGATCCAAGTAGGAGAGTAAGGAGGAAACCACATTGCCGTTGACAACCTAGTCTTGGAAGTAACACACTGCCCCTTCTACCACATTAATGTCACAAAGAGATGAGTCACTCAGTCCAGCCGGCACTAGTGGGGAGAATTAAGTTCCATCTCTTGAAAAGAGAAGTTCCAAAAATTTGTGGCCATGTTTTTAAAAGTACAACATTTAGAGACCCGACTCAATTGTCAGTTTCTATGTGAAGCCTTCCTTGATTTTTCCGAGCAGAGCTAGTCATTCTCCTCTCTCAGTTTTCACATTTTATTTCTATCTCTTACAGCTCTTGCCTTATTTACCGTAATCTATTTACATTCTCACCAGACTGGAAACTCCTTCCGGCCAAGGGAACGTGTCTTATTAATCATTTGCACCCCACTCTGCTCATGGATAAAATTCTCAGGCCACCACAGGACACTGCACCCACCACTCCTGAGACGGGATTGTTAAAAGGCCCGTCACACATAGTGCTTGTCTTGCCTCTCTTTCTTTCTTGATTACTCTATGTATTATACGTAGACATGCCTTCTCATATAATTTTTGGATGATAAACTCCCAAAATAAGACTATCTTAGTCATCTCTCTTTTTAAGTTCCTTATAGCACCAAAGGCATTGCTCTGCATTAAAGTAATAAATACTATTTTTAAAAGAAAAGAACTTATATACTTATATGCATAGCCCATGGTCACAGGCAATAAGGTGGTGAAGACCTGGAGGTAGGGGGGTTGGCTAGAGGCTGGGAGGTAAAGGGAGGGAAATGGGAGACACTTGTAATACTAGCCACTATATATATATTTTTAAATTTAAAATAATATATATATTTAATTTTTTTTAAAAAGAATTAAATAAGAGTGGGCCCTGTAGAGTTCAAAAATCTTTCCAGCTTCTTTGGTAATCAGAATATCTACTGTCTATCTCAGCTCTATGTAAACTCTAGTAAAGAAAGATGACCTCAGCTCATGATGCATAAAACATTTAGCATTTCGAAAGCGCTCTGAAGCACAAGAGGTCTGCTATTCTGTTTGCTTGCTTCCTTCTTGTTTGGGAGAACGAAGATCTAACACTGTGAGGCTCTCCTTAGCATTTGGTGGGAAGAACCTGGGGAGATCTTGTTTTCACTGTTTCTCTGAAAGGGAGAAGCCATGTTCCCTCCCATAGTTACAAAGTATCATCTTATCCTCCGTTTTCCTTTGTAGACTGTTACCAAGTCAGGTAGTTCTATCCAGATCAAGTTGGAGACCTGGCTGGTCTTGGTTCTCATGACTAGAAATCTTGTGACATTCCAAGCAATCTCCTGGGGTAGAATTCTTTGTGTTGAGGGAAGCCGTTTGACCAGCCCTGAGCTTGTTATAGGCCCGGGGTGGGGACAGGGGAAGAAGAGATGAGCAGAGGATGGAATGCGGCCTGCGCCTCAGCCTCCCTTTTCCTTGACGAGGATGTTCTTTCTCAGGGTTCCTCATGAAAGAACCAAGATTACTGCACATTAAAATTAAAGGAAAACGATGGAAGAGCCTCCAGCAGAATAGCTAGTGCAGCATACTATTAAGGGGTCACTTTCTTCACAAAAGGGAAGAGCAAACGCATGTAAACGCCTTTCCTTTCTGTCTCTGGCCTTTAAGGACAGACTTGCCTTGACAGAACAAAAATGCCTGCTTTCACCCAATCTCCCGTTTCTAAGAAGGTAACCCATTCATGCTCTACCAGGTGACATGGTAATCCCAGGGCATGGTATTCTGCACACAGTAGGCTCTCAATCAGTGGCAGTTGTTCTGATGGCTATAATGCTGATGCCGGTTGGGGACTTTGATACTGTGACAACTAAGCTGTAATAAAACCCTGGATTACTTCTCCAGCAGGAGAGCCAAATAGGATCTGAAGCAAGAGCCAGAGTATCTGGATTTCACTGGGTGGTATTTATTTGGCCTAGAGTCAAATTGGTATTTACATGTCTCGATTAAATAGCACAGTAAACTTGAAAGGAAGAACTAGGCTTTTAAAGATGTTGGAAGGAGGGGCCTGCTAGGAAACCTCTCCTCGCCAGAGGAGAGGGCAAGGGATTCGCAAGGGAGAAAGACACCTCCCACCCTCCCAAGAAGACAGAAGGGTGTTTGTTTCTCATTGGGGTTGACAGCACACATTACTGCTTCCTTTGTTAGGCAGCTTTCTGAAACATGTTAGTACCTTGTCTGACTGTTGCCTGAAAGGGTGGAGGGCAGAGAATAAAAGTGCAAATTGCTGGTTAGTTTTCCAGTATTCGAGTTTTGACTAATCTGGAATTCATACTGGTATTATATCTAATTTCAGAGGTAGTGTCAAATCTGGAAAACCCGAAATCCTGTTGACAACCAATTAAATCATAAATGAATTAAAAAATCAACGCAGAAGAAAGATGGAGAGTTTAAAAAGAAAATCATTTTAGCTAATACACTCTCTCCCCTGAGGTTCTCTTCCAAGTCAACTGAAAAATGCGTAATCAGGAGTCTTTAATTAAAGGTCCTCACCCATGGAGAAGCACAAAGGGAGCTTGTTTCACTTCGACAAGAGTGTCCAATGGTTTCGTTGCTAGAAAATGGGTATTTAATGACATGTATGTCTAATAGACACTCCCATTTTGTTTCAAGTTGTGAAAAAACTGAGCCTTGCTGAGGGAGGAAACAGCCTTGGACATCTCTTCTATTTTTTCCAGTTTTCATCTCATTCACAGTGATTATTACTGGTGTATTAATTTAGCCCGAGCATCCTATATAATAAAACGTAAGTGTCTGGGTAGGATAAGCACCCTGAGATTCATTTCCTAAGAAATGCCGACTGACTTCACAAACTACTCCTAAGCCAACCAAGAGAATTCATACGATAAGCCTGTGATTTAGCAGGTGCCGCACTGTGAGAGATGTGAGCAGAAGCGCTCTGTCATGGATGAAGGCACACCAGGTTGGGCACCAGGGCTGGGCACCAGGGACCTCCGTTCTAGCCCAGCTCTGCTGGGAACAAGCTCTGTAAGTCAGGATAAGCCATTCACCCCAGTGGTCTCTATTTCCTGCTCTAGGCCTTGACTAGAGGGCTCATAATATGTAGCTGATTAATGAGTGTTGCACATCTGTACATGGCAAGGTACCATGATGTTCCATGTGGTGTAGAGCATGGGCTCAGGTGCAAGGCTGTCTTAGTTCAGGGTGACACTTTGGTGAGTGAGCTCAATGCCCCATTTCTCATCTCTCAAATGGGGATGGTAATGGGCCCTGGGTTATAGGGTGGCTGTGAGCTGTAGATGTGATAATACACTTAAAGCCCTTAGAATAGAGTCTGGTACAAATGTTAGTTGACATTTGATTTTTAAAATGTTTTCCTTTCCAGATGGATTTTTTTTTTTTCTGAGTTCAGTGCTTTTGCCTGGTCACCACCCCCTAATGTCTGGAGTGTCCATATGTCCCCTGTGACTATTGTGTGACCTAACTTATCCCGTGGAAGTGTTTGATGGATGTTCTGCATGGCCATTAGAACTCTAATTCTCAAGCTGTGAAATTAAAAAGTGAAACTTGTTAGAGAGAAAAGCCTTCAGCTTTAAATACCTCTAATGTTCTTTGGTTTTAATCTCCTGTGCAGTGACTGCTGTTTAAAGCCTCTGTGTAGCATTAAGTACCAGGATCTGAAGATGGAGTATCAGGCTCTGAAGAGGGTATTAGAAATGCCGCTGAGGGCTCCCATGGTTTTACAAGTCATTAGACTTTGCCTAGATCCCAACCCAAAGGCATTTATTCACGCCCTCATTCCTTCTCTCACTCACAAGCTTTTATTGCGCACTCACTCTGTGTCAGTCACCATACAAGATACATAATACATGGCCCCTCCTTTTGAAGGGCTCAGAGCGCATGGGAAAGACATGAGAAAGACGGATGAACAAGTTTATAAAGTGCCAATGTGGTAAGTACTGCTGCAGGGACAGGAACAAAACGCTGTGGGAGCCCTGAGAATGGAGCAATGAATGGCGCTTGGAGGGTCCAGGAAGTGACAACAGAACTGAGCCTTACGGGCAACTGAGACCTTTATGGGTGATTGTGTGTGTGTTTACTCATCTGGGCATTGCAGGGAGGGGGGAAGAGTGGAGGCATTGTGAAAGGGGCTGAGGCCTGCAGGGAGGCACAGTCTACTCCCTGGGAAATGACAGGTTTTTTGGGTTTTTGTTGTTGTTGTTGTTGTTTTAAGTAGTGGGAGAGAAGTGGGGAACAAACTCCTCTAACATCCCATTTTCCTCCAGGGATGAGAGAATTTAAGTGAGATATACTGAGTGGAAAGGGAATATCTCTACTAGTACAGGATATGTCATGTTAAGTCTTGAACTTAACACCAAGTTTGGAGATTTTGAATTCTCCAAAAGAACCTGGTATAGCCACAAAGCTGCCAGATTCATCCTAAAATGTATGTAGTACAGGATGCCATCCACAATTCCTAAAAAGCTTCTTCAGGCGGGCTTGTGAGTAAGGCAAAGAGAATGGATGCAGGAATATGGAAGATAAACTAACTGTATGGTTTCAGAAGCTCACAAAATCAGGACAATGAACACATATACCTACCACCTAGTTCAGCAATCAGTAACGTTTTTTCATTTCACCATATTTGATTCACATATAGATATGCATGTATGCGTGTGTATATACAGGGTGTCCCTCCCCCAAAATGTATACATAGTTTGAATGATTATAAAGTCAGTGTTTACTAACATACAGTTCACTTTCAAAATTAAGTGAGTAATCAGCTTCTAAAGTATATATATATATATATATATATATATATATATATATATGCCACTTTAATGAAAATTACCAACATCAAGATATTTTATACCAAATATCTCTGCACACATGCCTCCAAATTCAGGTCATTTTTCCTGTGTAACCAAACACCAGTCTCACACCTAACAGAATAAACAAGAATTCCCTAATTTCTAGTACAGAACCCATATGTGTTTTTCTCAGATTGTCCCAAATTCTCTTTCATACCTTTTTTTTTTTTAAATAAAGCAAATATATATTTTTAATGGGTGGCATATGATTTTTTGACATGGGAAAGTCTGACTTACACTTTAAACTGTATTTTGCCCTTTGCCACATTTCTTTGAATCTTGAAAGATCACGTAGGCTTGTATAAGTACACTTAAATTCACAAAGGGAATGGGATTAATCTGCTAAGAAAAGCTAAAGAAAAGAAAAGCTGGGATTTAGGACACGGTGACATTTTAAGAACCTCATCCCTTCAGACCAAGGCTCTTGGAAAGGTTGGTCTTTTTTTTTCTAACAGAGGGGCCTGGAGAGATTATGTTAATGACAAAAATGCTAACAGATGACACTTAACTTTTCTTCTTGACATTCCAGAGTGAACTTGGGTATTTTAATCAGATGTTAGGAAAATTTAAAAAGGGAAGCAAGAATATTCTGACTGCTTTTCAAAATTGTTTTCTCACATCATCTCACCCCAGCCAGGATTCAATCAGTGCTGTGACAAGTCCTGCCGGACCATGCCCCAGACTCAGCATTCTCCACTGAGGTGTGTGAAGAAGAGGCTCTGACTCCTGAGAAAATGAGAAATACCCCTTTCTACCAGGAGAACTGAAGCAACCGTTGGAAGGGGAAGATTGAATTCTAGTACAGTGTAAGAAACGGATTTGGGAACAGATGATATATACTACATTTTTTCAAATGAACTCCAATTTACAGAAAGGTTATAAATATAGTACCAAGAATTTTGTTCCAGAACTGTACGAGAATAATTTGCCAAATCGATGTCCCCTAATTCCTAATACTTTATTCTGCCACCTAACCACAGTGTAACCCTCAGATTTAGGAAATTAACACGGATACTTTAGTACTATCACCGAACATTCAGACCCCACTCACGTTTCACCAAAATAGCCAAAAGACCAGCTGAGTTGTAGAGTGCCCCCCCAGTTTGGTTTTGTCAGCTGTTTCCTCATGGTTAAATTCAGCTTGTGAATCTTTGGCAGGAATCACACAGAAGCGAAGCTTTGTTCTTCTCATTGTGTCCTATCAGGTGGGTATTTTAATTTGTCCCATTACTGATAATAGTCATTCTGATCATTTGGTTAAGTTCTTATCTGCCAACTGGTTTGATGTACAGCTCTTCTTCTTCTTTTTTTTAAAATAATGAATAGCATTTTGTTGGAAGGTTTTTTGAAATGGTGTAAATGTCCCCATTTCTAATCAAACCTGTAATTTACTCATTTATTCATTTACATCATTATGGACTCATGTTTCCATTTTATTAGTGGTTTGTAATCTCTTACTATTATTCTTTCTTTTGATGGTCAGATTGTCCCAGGTTTGTCCTCAGCAGCCCCTTCAAGCTGACTCCTGTGTCCACTTGACAAGGCCCCTCCATTCTTTGAGCACTTTCTTGCTTTCTGATACAAAACATATTCCAGATTTCTCTTGTGTGTTCCAAGCCCAGCCCTGAACCAGCCATTTCTCCAGGTTCCTTGGTTCCTTCCAGGGCAGGATGGTACGTACATGCTAGGCTGCTCCTTGCTATTGGGTAGTCTTGCTCCCAGGTGGACAGAACTCATTTGTTATCTTCCCACTCTGGAGTCAGAAGTCCTTGGGCTGTGTTCCTTCTGGAGGCGCTAGGAGAGGGTCCTTTTCCTTGTCTTTTCCAGCTCCCAGAAGATGCCTGCATGTCTTTGCTTGTGGCCCCTTCTACCATTTTCAGAGCCTGCAGCACAGCATCTTCAGTTCTCTCTGTTTGTCTGACCTCTGTTTCTCTTGTCCATCTCCACCTCTGACTCTGACCCTCCGGCCTTCCAGTATAACCACGACGGCCCACCCAGATAACCCACGATGATCTTTCCATCTTAAAACACTTAACTATCACACCTGCAAAGTCCTTTTGCCCTGTGGGTAACACATCCACAGGTTTGCTGCATTAGACTGTGAACATTTTGGGGGTGGGAAGTCCATAATTCCACATTCCACAATATGTATGCACATCCATACATGCTTATTTCTATTTCTACATACATATTTTGAAAAGCATGAATTTACTTGGTTACCTCCCATTCCAATCCAACAACTACAGTGTTCATTCCAGATTTCTCTCTGTTTCAATATTTGCAACTCTCTTTGCCAACAGTAAGAAACCCAGCTCCCAGTATCCTTAATAGGTTACTTATTTGACTTATCGCCTCTGTGTAACCAGTGTCCTGTTCCATTTCCGTCCTCTTACCCATGGAAGAACGGCCTCCCCCTCGGCCTGGACTCTGATACGTTACACCTGGCTGCCTTCCCACAGGGTCGCCCTTCTTCCCAACCTGGACTCTGCCCCCCTCGCCAGGCTGCCCCCTGCAGGAACACCATCCTCAGCAGGAACGTCACCCTGCTCAGGCTCTGCCAACCCTAGCTAACACCCTTCAAACCCTGCTGGGGTCCCACAGCCATCCTGGCTTTCCCTTGTGGGTGTTCTGTCCCACTCAATGGCTTTAGGAGCAAATTGTTGAAGTGGGGCAGGAGGGGGGAGAAAAGAAAGAAAAGCCCAGATGACATTTTTAAGAAGGAGGAAGGGTACTGAAATCCTAAGCCAAACAAGGGTGGGAAAGGCGGAAGGCGGCGGGGAGGGGCGGGGGTGAGGCAGGAGTACAGAGTAAGGGACTTGAGGCTTGAAGGAATACTGGTTACTGGAACTGGTCCCTGTTCTTGGACCTGTTTGCATATTTGAGGAGCCGACTCATATTTTTCTGGGCTGAGAAGGCTGCCACCAGCCTGGAGCCTCATCAAACCACTTTTTATTAAAAAACCACCCTTTGGCTCCTGATGTTTTTTATGCTGATTAAGAACACTGACTTGGCTAAATGAACAAGAGGGCTGATTGTGGCTCTGTCTCTTGAAGCAGAAGAAGCTTTTGATCAAGTTAAGTGGGAGTTTATGTTTGAGGTACTTTAAAAAATGAAATTTGCAGATAAGCTTATGAACTGAATTTGAACTTCATTCCAAGCTCATTGAACAGAAATGTTTCAGATCCTTTTAATCTGGGAAAAGGCCATCACAGTTGCCCTTTTAATCCCTTATTTTTCTTTAAGATAAAGTTCCTTCTCACGTTGCTTATCATTTACCTACTTACTGAGAAGGGCACTTCAAAAATAAACTCTCAACTTTAAAAATGTTTGCATTTTCTGAGATGAGGGACACCGTGGCTCAGGTGCCTTCTCCCTTCCCCCCAACATCCAGACCAAGGACGCTGTCCGGGGGTGGCTAGAGGGGACGGTTTCCTCAGTGCCAACCTGGGGTCACACTGGGCTTCATGATGTGGGTCTGTCGGTTGGTTGCACAGAAAGCAGAAGCATGTGGGTTCCACTCTCAGTTCCTCCTCTAGCTTCTGAGTGAATTTAGGTGAGTCATTTAATTTCCACACTCGGCCTGCCCTGTTCGCCATATGGAGCTAATGATACTCCCCCACGTATCTCCCAGGGATGTCGTAAG
Organism: Myotis nattereri; assembly: GCF_964212035.1. Taxonomy (NCBI): domain Eukaryota; kingdom Metazoa; phylum Chordata; class Mammalia; order Chiroptera; family Vespertilionidae; genus Myotis; species Myotis nattereri. Next base: position 46,595,005 of record NC_138081.1, read on the forward strand.
GGCTGATGAATGTACAGGGCGGTCAACCATTGCATATGTGTGATGAGCTATGCGAAGTGAGCCCGTGAGCCCAGAGACCTCTTCAAATTAGAGCTGATCTTTCCCTTCAGGAATGAGCCGTGCTTATGGTGCTAGTAGTTTTTGGCCATTCTTCTGTTTGTCTTATGAATTCAACTCATGCTATTATTTATTATATACATGATACTATGCTTGGTTCAACGCAGATGAAGTCATCCACTTTAACATTATCTGTGTACTTCCTATGTGCCTGGCACTCTCTGTGTTAGAATTAAAACCTAAGTAAAAACCAAATTGCGAGAAGGTCAGAAAATGTGAAGTATTTATGAGGAAATTCTGATGATTTATTTGTTTGACTAGAGCAGCGGTTCTCAACCTGTGGGTCGCGACCCCTTTGGGGTCGAACGACCCTTTCACAGGGGTCACCTAAGACCATCGGAAAACACATATATAATTACATATTGTTTTTGTGATTGCTCACTATGCTTTAATTATGTTCAATTTGTAACAATGAAATTGGGGGTCACCACAACATGAGGAACTGCATTAAAGGGTCGCGGCATTAGGAAGGTTGAGAACCACTGGAATAGAGGCTTCTCCTTTTATGGTAAAACTTACCCGCGGGAGCTGAGCTCCAGTTTCCTGAGGACTTGTGAAAGCCACAGCTGGAAAGGTAGGACTCCTCACGAGCCAACTGCTCCCCGGCGTATCCTCCACACAGGGAAGGTGAGTCAGGCTGTACATGAACTGAAAACTAAACTGAAAGGAGTACCCCACACCCTGAGAAACCCTCGCTTATGCATGAGCGGAAAGCATTTCTGTTCGCAGCACACCCCGCTGGTGGGGGTGACCGCGGCCTTCGCTGACTTGATGTTTGAACGAGCCGCGGCAGGGACGCTCTGGGCTTTCATAGCAAGCAGAGCTGACAGCTACGTTCAACATGCCAAGGGGAAAAACACACACACACACACACAATAACACTACACGGAGTGGGAAATATTGAGGGTTTGGCAACTTTGTTTCCAGTTGTTGGGCTTGGCTCTGAGTAGGGCTTCTGGTTGGCTGCTGTAGGGGAACTTTTGGACTATTTTCGACAGAACAGGCCACATGAAATTTCGAATTCTACTTCAGTCTTGCTTGGCTCTAGGGCCCTGACCTGGCTGCCTTCTGTCCCCTGTGCTGCAGCGTGTCATTACTGAGTGTAGCTGGATACACCGGGCCCTCCCTCAGAGCCTGTTCCAGGAGCGTCCCCTCCAAGGGGTGACCCGCCCCAGTAAGCTCTTCTCAATACTGTGGCGGCTGCTATAGTTTCTGGAGGAGAATCATGATTTTTCTCTTCTAAAACTGTGTCATAACTATGTGTCAACATCCAAGGCACCACTAAACCCTTAAGTCAGACACTAGATAACATTTGGCAGGATTGCAACATTTAAGATTCCTGCGTATTTCTAACATGTATCCCAGTGGAAGAACCAGGGAAAATGTTACCCGTTCTCTGAGCAACTCCCTTGGTTTGATCCCCAAACTCTACTTTCTCCTCCTCAGTTAAGGAGAAAGGATGTAGCAATTTGAAGGATCTCCTCGGGATTTCAATAGAATCCTTGAAGCGTCGAGTTCTCAAAATAATAATTCTTATATCTTTATGTGTTGTAACCTCAGGCACTGAAACACCCCACAGGCCGGTGGTCTTGCCCTTTGGTGTTCACATTCCTTGGCCTCCTAAGCAAGAAGAAAGACTTTGGGCCATGTGAGGTTGACTCTGTGGTGTGCTTGAAGGTTGGAGTTGACGGATGTCTATTTTTTAGTAGGAGTCCTGAGCTTTAGGAAAATGGAATTTTAGCCAGGGCATGGCTTTGCTTTTGAAATGGATTTTCGTTTCTTCAGGCTCAAGGCCAATTGCCTTGGGAACCATTAAAAATGGAAGAATAATGATAAGAGAGGGAACATCTGCATGCAGATGGGGGTCAAGAAAGAGCCAGGATGGTAGCGTGTTCTGACTTTGTCACCGATTCACTGTTCAGTGAGCTGTTTCACAAGTCAATTTGTTTCACAACTCAACTTCTCTCTGTCAAATCAGGATGCTGCTGACATTCCTCACCCAGGTGGTATGGCAAGAGGACTGGGAGTGTGGGGTCTGGAGGCAGATTGCTTTGTTTGGATTCTAACTTCACCATTTCTAACTGTGTGGCTTTGGGCAAGTTATTTGACATGTGTCTGTGACTCAGTTTTTTCATCTATACGATGAGGATAATGATAGTACCTACTTCTTAGTACCTACTTCTGTGAGGAATACATGTTATGCTATAGGTAAAAAGCCTGGCACATAGTATTCAATCAGCATTAGTATTTGTGATAGTTAACTTACCTGCAGGTATATTGATGATTATTATACTCTACCCAGAGATACTGAGGTCCAAAGAAGTAGAAAAATAAACACAAATAGTTTGCCTTGCGTCTACTTAAGAAATAAAAACAAGACTAAAAAAACAACACCCCAAATATTTTGTATAAGAGCCAAGATTTCAAGAACTTTTGCAAATCTGGATTCACTGAAAATATTGCACAACTATCTCCATGCGATGTCAGTAAACATTTAAGGAACCAGCACGCAGAGTGACACAAGGTCAAGGAGCAAAGTGGGAGGTCCCTGCCTCTGTCCCTGCGTCGCATCCGGGGTGATGCCAAGGCATTTGCAGGATCTCCAGCAACATCCTCATAACAATTATTTTAGGTGGCATTTGGATTTTACAATCATTAATTAGTTACTTGGGCGAGGTGTAAATGATGTCACTCCCTGGGCTGGGTTAATTGAGTTGCAAATAAACAAATGCTTAGAGATGATGCATCTCGAAGTGTTCACTTACAGAGAAGGGGAAGCCCAAAGCAATAACCGGGTCTAGTCTTTCCTGCGCTGGCCCTTCTCCATCTATTCAGGAGTATTTTCTGCTTTTCCTCAACATCATCTTTCGCTTCTTCAGCCTCCCATGGTCCCAGCGCCATGATGTGCTCAGGCTCTTACTCATGTTGGTCACCTGGCAAAGCTTTCCTTTCTCATTCTCTCATTTATACTTGACTCATTCTTGAAGCACAGGCTTTCCTCTCCATGCATCTCTCCCTCATTATGCTGCTCCTATGGTTTCTCTCAGCATCTAGAAGAATTATATGGCCAAAATAAGGCTTCCATTTTTATTTTATATAGCCACAGCACCATGTTCCTGCAATAATGAACACATTGTGTCCCTTGTTGCATATGTGTTGAATGCCTACAATGTGGCACATCTGTGCTAGCAGCCAAATGTTATAAGTTGACATTATTCCTGTTTCATCGATTAAAGCAATGAGATTTTAAGATATTGAGTTATTTGCTCAAGGTCTCACAGCTAGTAAGTGACAAGGATGGCATTTAAATCTGGGTCTGTCCTTTTTCCACCTAGAAGAGAATCTCATGTGCTGAATGTGAACAAGTCATGGTGAGTAGATAGGAGGGGTAGGAAGGGCTTCTTAGAAGATCTGGAGATGAGCTTGGTAGAGGCATTAGAATTGGTTACTAGATTTAGTGGGTGATCGAGTGGGGGAGGGGTAGGCAGAGTGTTCAGAATTGAGGACCTAAATAGAGGCCAAAGGGAAGGTTCATGGCAGACCAGAGGGAAATGAGGCTGCAGAGGTGCGTGAGGGCTACATCTCTCTGAACTCCTGTCTTGTGGGGAGGCTTGTCTAAGGTTGGCCCAAGTGCTGGCCAGAGGCCTGGTGCCAGGGTGAGAGTTTCCCTAAGCAGCAGATAGAGAGACCTACAGGATGAACACCAGCTTTCCCCTTAGGCTGGAAGCAGGCCAAAGTGGGCTGCTTCCCCATCACCAACCCCAAGCACTGAGAGTGGGGCCAGACTGAGTCTCAGAAGCTAGGTGGACACAGAATGGAGTGGGGAGTCAAGAGTAATTGTGGGGGCAGAGCTTAGGTCCAAGGCACATTTGATGAATAGAGCTGGAGGGCTGGGGCTTGTTTGAAATAGCTTCCTGGGGTAAGGGTAGACCTGTGTGGCTTACAGGCACAGAATCTGGAAAGAGAAGATCATTAAGAGCCTTCGATGATTATATAGTCCTGCTCTGTATAACAACGTTCTGGCCAACGACAGACCACATGCACAAAGGTGGTACCATAAGATTATAATGGAACTGAAAAGTTGGTATCACCTAGTGATGTTGTAGCCGTCTTGATGTCATAGTACAACGCTTTATTCATGTGTTTGCAGTGATGCTGGTAAAAATAAACCTGCTGCACTGCCATTTGTATAAAAGTATAGCATATACAATTATGTACAGTACATAATACTTGGGAATGACAACAAATAATTATGTGACTGGCTTATGTATTTATTATACAGTATTAAAGGGTACAGTCTTTAAAGAGATCTCTCATCCCTCTGACCTCACAGTAAGCTGTTAGGGGTTGGGGTGGAGGTGGCGAGCAGCACTGTTGGTGAAAGAATCAGTTAAGAACCTCTGTAGTTGATTCTTTGGGAGCCTCTGTAGTTGATTCTTTGGGAGCCTCTGTAGTTGATTCCTTGGGAGCCTCTGTAGTTGATTCTTTGGGAGCCTCTGTAGTTGATTCTTTGGGAGCCTCTGTAGTTGATTCATTGGGAGCCTCTGTAGTTGATTCTTTGGGAGCCTCTGTAGTTGATTCTTTGGGAGCCTCTGTAGTTGATTCTTTGGGAGCCTCTGTAGTTGATTCTTTGGGAGCCTCTGTAGTTGATTCTTTGGGAGCCTCTGTAGTTGATTCATTGGGAGCCTCTGTAGTTGATTCATTGGGAGCCTCTGTAGTTGATTCTTTGGGAGCCTCTGTAGTTGATTCTTTGGGAGCTGCAGAGATATGGGTAGAATGTCCTTTCCCCAGAAATGGTCTCAGAGACTATGGAGCAAAACTGTCTAGGAGGAGCTCCGTTGAGTTCTCTAGAAGTTTCATGTTGTATGAGGGAGGGCTTCTCTGTGGCTGCTGAGGGATTCCCTTCCTTCCACAAATATTCATCTGTCCATTCATTGATTAATTATCTGTTGAGCATATAACACTGTGCCAAGTACTGCTCTGGGCACTGGGAACAGTGGGGCCCAAAACATCAAGGTCCCTGCATGCATGGAGATTTGTCCTAGTGTAGGAAACAGACTTGGAACAAATAAACACATAAATGAAGGTACACTAGTACATTTGAGAGAGATGACAGAAGGGTGTGATTTAGATTGCTATAAATGAGGAGGTATCTCTGAGGTACTGATATTTAAGCTGAGATCTGATGGTTGAGCAGGCGTTGATAAGGCAAAGCACAAGGGAAGAATATTCCAGGCCAAGAGAATAGTGTGTGCAAAATCTTTAAGGCAGCAAAGAATGTGTAGTTTCCAGAGAAACCAAGAAGGATGGTATGTTGTTGGAATTCAGTGAGCAAAGAAGAGAGGGCTGGAGAGTAGGCAGGGGCCCCGGGTAGGGATTTCCAGTTTTATCTTCCATTCAAGGGGAAGCCTTTAGAGAGAGCTAAACAGGGGAATGACATGAAGAATGGATGTTTAGCTCTGACTGCTGTGTGGAGAATGGATTGGAGGGTGAACGTGGGAAGAACATTTCAGAGGCTATTGCAGAGCCCAGGCAAGATATAGCATTCAGAAAGAGAGGAGGCAGTGATGATGAACAGATGACAGCAGATGCACAGTGTACATTAGTTTTCCCTTATTCATGGGGAATACGTTCAAGACTCACAGTGGATGCCTGAAAGTATGGATAGCACCAAACCCAATATACACTATGTTTTTCCTATGCATACATACCATAAAGTTTAATTTATAGTTTAGGCGCAGTGAGAGATTAATGAGAGTAACTTAATAAAATAGAGCAATTATAACAACATAGCAGTGTAATGAAAAGTTATGCAAATGCAATCTCTCTTCTGATAACTGATCTGATAACGAAGCCAGCTACTAACTGACTAATTACGGGGTGGATAGCACATAAAGGGGTGATTCAGGTCCTGGGTGGGACTGCATCAGATTTCATTGTGGTACTCGGAATGACGCAAAATTGAAAACATATGAATCGTGTTTTTTTTTTCCTGGAGTTTTCCGTTTAATATTTTCAGACTGCAGTTGATTGTGGGTAACCGAAACCATGGAAAGTAAAACCACGGATAAAGGATTGGGGGGTACTGTAGAGTATTTTCAAGGTAGAATCAATCCACAGGACTTCATGGTGTGCTCTAATCTCTGAAAAGGAAACGTTTCCAATTCCATGGAATGTGGAGAATTTATAACTACAGATTTGCTTTCCTGCCCAAGTGTCAATGAAGATGCTCATATTCTTTTCAGCATCTACCAAGAAAGAAAGCACCTTATGTGTCTTCTCCTGATCCCAGCAAATTAGCACATTAGGGTATGAGCAGTCAAATTTGGAGGAGCTGTGTGCTTTATTAATGTTCTCGTAGTGGCAGCCATTAATCTCTTGCCTGCCCCAGCTATGTTTATTTGTATAAGACTGCAGGCTGGATGCATTTCAGTAGATGTGTCTCCTTGGTGAGAGGGTCACAGAGGGACAGTGGGATATTATGTGAGCTGATATCAAAACCATACACACGGCACAAGGCAGACAGAGGCTGTATCTCTGTAGGGACTGCCTGGTGCTGCACGAATCTACTTGTGTTTTCAAAAGAGCATCTTTAAAAAAATTCTTTCTTTCTGGCAATATAACTTACTGGTAGTTTTTTTAAAAAATTAACTCATAATATTGTAGTACTACAAATAAATAGATGGCTTTAGATTTCAAAGGGTCTAAAAGTGAGGATATAAAAGAGAGATCTATAAAGAATTTCAACTTGTTAAATATGGACAGAGAGGTCTCTTGGTGAAATTGGTTATACATGTATTGCATTGAGGCTGTACCTTTTTATTTTTATTGAGGTAAAATTGATATACAACACTGTATTCAGTTTCAGGTGTGCAACATGATTCGATATTTGTATACATTGCAAAATGATCACCATAATAAGTCTAGTTAACATCCATCACTATACATAGTTACAGATTTTTTTAAGGCTATATTTATGAGAACATAAAAAAGTAAGAAGCAACAAAAATGCTTCTTCTTTCTAATCACTGCTCCTCCACCCATGTACAATTCAGGAAAATACTTCAAGAGGAAGAGCCGTAGGTCACCCCGCCCTTCTCTTTCTCTTCCTGATGTCTAGTGTCTTCACTGGGAGAGAGGGGAGCCGTTCTGGGGGAGTCTCCAGATAGGCCATGCGTGATAATGTTTCGCACGTTCTGAATTCAGAATATTGGGATGGCAGCAGAAGGAAAGTGAGAGGAATTCTAAAAACAAAGAAAGGCAAATATCTCTGCCTAGTCCTTTTGAGACTGGAGACAAAGATCTGGAAGCAGAAAACCAAAATGTACATGCAGAATGGTGAACAGTACCCTGGGAATCTTTAATGTCCCTAAGACCAACAGGGCCTGGGTTGGTTGGGTTTTTTTTTTTTTGCCTTCAAGTAGAAAGGGAAATAAAAGGGACTACAGGAGGAGAATGGAAGGTGGAGCCAAGGAGAAACAAGGAACATCAACTCACAGCTGGGATTTAACTATTTTTCTCAGCCTTTGTGGGTCTGAAAGGGGTAAACTAACCTTCCATTAGATATCTTCTTCTACAGCTAGACATCAAGGTACCTGTTGTAAATACCAGCAAATAATGGAGAGCTTAGTTGAACCTACATTAACATACAATTTACTGTTCGTGAACCATCAAGGGCCTTCTAGATAATTTTAAGAAAAAAATTTAGCCTTTTCTTGACCAGTGTGGTGCAGTAGAAGCAGAGTCAGTCTTCCTAGTTAAAAAAATATTACTTTAGATTTATCAGCTCTGTGAACTCCTACAAGTTCCTGCTATAATATAAATTTCATTAGCTTGGATTCACGGATAAATCAGCATGCAGTAGGCACTCTGTAAGTACTTGCCAACTGAAGTCATTTATATTTCTGAACCTTGGTTTGCTCCTATTAAAGAAGGAAATGTAATATCTGAAAGCGTTGTCATAAAAATAATGAATGCCATATTATAAAACATCTGGCCTGAGAAGACAGTCTGGTTAGAGAGAATCTTGGAATAATTTCAATTGTATTGCTGTCTCCAGGTATGGTTTGTTCTTGTCTCTCTCTTTCAAATTTTATATTTTGACTTGCTTTTACTAGTTTGTTCATGAAACTTTTGTCCTATCTTAGCACTGTTTTCAGATAAATTTTAGCTTTATTGGAGGATGCAAGCAATTCTTCATTAAAAACTATCAACCAGAAAGCAGAATCCTGCCACTGGGCAACCTCTTAATGATGTGCTAAAACAATATTTACATATAAATATTTTGTATTGTTCTTTGGGGATTTCTAGCTCATCTAAACAAGTGCTTTTAGACAAACACGATCCTTCAGCCAAGTCCTTTTATCTCCATGACTTCCTCTCTCCACAGTTTCTATTTTCTGGCCACCCTAAGTTGCTCTCAGTTCTTGAATAAACTACATTCTTTTAGGACCTTTAGGCTTAACATGTCTATTTCCTCTGCTTAGACTTCCCATCACCCTACCCAGTCCTTTAGGTCTCATTTCCAATGTCACATCTTCAAAGTTGCCTCTTTATGCTTTTCCAGAGTAGCTCATAAAACCCCATAATATCTGCGTTTCCTCTTTCCTAATACTAATCACACCTGTTATCACTTCATGACTCTTTCTCACTACACTGTGATCCTCAGGGTGGCAGAATCTTCTTTGCCTATCATCACATTGTTAGTGTCTGGCGCAAAGTAAACACTTCAAAATTTTCGTTGAATTGAGAGAGAACAAGGTAAAGCGGAGCCTCAAAAAACTCCGCACTGGCCTGGCTGGTGTGGCTCAGTGGTTGAGTGTCGACCCATGAACCAAGAGGTTGCTGGTGAAACGGGAATTTTTGGGGGTGAAAAAGACAGGTGTCAGGAAATTTTAGAAATTTTGGAAATTAAGAGGACCATGGAAGAAACACAGGGTAGCAGAGCAGCAGAAGGTATATTTCCATAGAATAGGAAAGCTGAAAAGCTGCAACAGGTACATTTCCATAGAATGACAGAGCTGGGAACAGCAAAAGGTCTATGTTTACAAAATAAAGAGAAGGAAGCCCTCATCCAGAAGGAGAAGGAGAAAGCCCAAAGGGAATAGGAAAACAATAAGGAAGGAGAGAGGTAGGGGAGAACTTCACATGTCCCATGTGAGGTTCGACCTTTGAGCCTAGGAGTTACCATAGTAAGCAGTCTAAAAGAATAGTGACCAATCAGAGGGGATATCAAGGCGCCAGGATCGGAAGCCTTTATAAGCCACTATGTTGGGGTCCAGCCCCAACAGGTCCAGGGGTTCCCCAAGGTATGGACGGAGTCCTCGAAGAAGGAATGACACGGAGGCAGCCTTCAGGTGATCATCATAGCCAGGTTCCTCTCTTTATTGTCCTTTTACATCTGTATTTATACTATCTGATCTTAATCCTATCCATTCTATTCCAAAGGTTAGGGCGTTTCTTATCTCCATTCCAAGGTTACTCTATTGTTCTATTAAGCTACAAGGAAGTAACTGAAGGAAATCATTCTAAGTAAAGATTATGTAGCTTAAGCGTGATTGTTTGTAGTTAAAGTAATTAACTACCTGCCTGGCACTTTAGTTAAGGGGTTTTACTGATAAAAATCCTCAACTGGGGAAACAACCTTTCTCCGGGAGGTGGTCCTGTTTAAAACACCTAGCGTTAAGAGGGGGAGCAAACATATTAAGAACAGTATGCCATATACGCCAGGTCCCTTGAAACATAAGCTATGCAGATGTTTCTTCCCTGCAGCGACTGCGTCAAACAGCAAGGGTGGATCGGCTTCCAGAACCACTAGAGCAGCAGTTCTCAACCTGTGGGTCGCTACCCCTTTGGGGGTTGAACAACCCTTTCACAGGGGTCACCTAAGACCATCAGAAAACACATATATGACTACATATTGTTTTTGTGATTAATCACTGCTTTAGTTATGTTCAATTTGTAACAATGAAAATACATCCTGCATATCAGATATTTACATTACGATTCATAACAGTAGCAAAATTACAGTTATGAAGTAGGAATGAAAATAATTTTATGGTTGGGGGTCACCACAACATGAGGAACTGTATTAAAGGGTTGCGGCATGAGGAAGGTTGAGAACCACTGCACTAGAGGCCCAGTGCATGAATTTGTGCACCAGTGGGGTCCCTTGGTGTGGCCTGAGGGGTCAGGCTGAAAATAGCTCTCCGACATCCCCTGAGGGGTCCTAGATTGTGAGAGGGACCCGGGGAGGGACTCGAGAGGTTGGCCAGCTGGGGAAGGACCATGGGAGGGCTCCAGGGAGTGTCCAACCTGTCTCGTTCAGTCCTAATCAGCCAGACCCCAGCAGCAAGCTAACCTACTGGTCAGAGCATCTGCCCCCTGGTGGTCAATGCACGTCATAGTGAGTGGTTGAGCGGCCTTAGCATATCATTAGCATATTACGCTTTGATTGGTTGAACGGCTGACTGGACGACCAGACACTTAGCATATTAGGTTTTTATTATATAGGATAGGGAAAAAGAACTCAGTGAGACCCTTTCCTTCTTCCCACGTGGGAGTCCATTCTGTGGGACTCGTTCCCTCTCCCCACGTGGGAGTCTGTACTTGTTCTTCAATAAATCTCCACCTTTGCTATACTATCCTCTGTCTGTGGATTCATTCTTTGACTCCAGTGGACAAAGAATCTGGGTTCCAGTCCAAAAATTCCATTTCACTGGTTTGATTTCCAGTTAGGGAACATGTCCAGGGTGCAGGCTCGATCCAATACCCAGTAGGGGACAGGAGGCAGCGAATCAATGTTTCTCTCTCATTGATGTTTCTATCTCTCCCTTCTTCTCTCTCTAAAAGTCAATAAAAATATAGTAAAAAAAATTTCAGCACTGGAACAGATCTCAAAGGTACAGTGATCTTATTTTCTCAACAAAAGGCAAAAAGTTATGTCTGATAAAGAATTTTGGTTTTGATTTGTTAGAATGCTTATATGAAAATTCTAATAAAACTGAAAATTAAATAATATTTAGTTGTGTACTTAATAATTTGCCTTTATAAAAATATTAAAGTTACTTGATATTATAATTATCAAGAAATATCTGGTATGAATGTTTCTTACACCTAAAGTAATCCAGAGTTCAATAAAAATAAAATCCTATGTAATGGGTTAATGTTTTTGAAATACCAAGTGAAGTATTTTTTATCCTGGTAATTCCTAGTTGTTCCACGTTACCTCACAGCTCTTGATTCTAGAGCCAGACAACCTGGGCTCAAATTCAGTTTCCAGCATGTAGTTCTTAGTTGACCTTAGGCAAGTTATTTAAATTCTCAATGCCACATTTTCTTTGTCTATTAACTAAGATAATAATAGTACCTGTAAATAGGACTATTTTGAAGATTAACTGAGATAATACATGCAAAATTATTAGAATGGTGCTGGGCACGTGCTTCTCAATAAATCTTATATTACTATCATGTCCTCATCCAGAGAGAGAAAGCAGGTACAGCTGAAAACAAAAGTCATTGCTTAGCTTTGCATTTTAAAACATTTTTAAAAGTCTGGAGTAGAGTGACATCAGCAAAAATAGCAGAGCAAAGACCTTCAAAAATTCCATGAAAGCAGTTAGAAAACTGGCAAAAGAATCAACTGTTTTTTCTTTTTCTTTTTGAATCCTGGAAATTAATCAAGGGCTGTAGCACCCCAGGGAACATTTATTCAAGAAACCAGCTGATTCTCAATAACAATGAACTTTGTGACATTTTAATTTGTTCTGTTCCTATGCCCCACTCCAGTTCTATGGTAGCCTGAGAGCCAATGGCCCACAATATGGTAAAAGCCAGCAGTGTGGTAGCCACTGGAAAGGGAAGAATAGGGTTGTGATTCCTTCCAAAGCTTCATTTACAGAGAACTGTCATTATTTGATCTGCATGATGGTTTTCTAGAAGAGAGTCATTTCAAGATGGTCTTTATTTAACTTGGAGCTCGCTTATTGCTACTGCAAAGGGTCATTACCCTTGAGACAGGGTGTTTGTTGATAACATTCAGAAGCAACTGTTTAACTTTGTGGCTGTCTGAAGTGGCAGATAATGGTTGGGGAAAACCATAGGCTAACCAAACAGCTTAAAAAGGAAAACCTGTGAGGTGAGATGTCTACAGGGACTTTAAAAATCTCTGACATTCTTCTTGGGAAATTTGAATGCCATGTGCTTGTGTAGGGCTCTGTGTGTGCCAAGACTTGTGTATATGATCAGGAAAAACCCAGGAAAGTCCTAAGGCCTCACCTCTGACTAAACTTGAGACTCTACAGAAAGTGAAGGCTAAGGCAAAATGATCCACTGTCTGGCTAAATATTTAAGGCACTAGAGGTCCAGTGCATGAAATTTGTGCATGGGAGGGGGGGGGGGCCCCCTCAGCCAAGCCTGCACCCTCTCCAATCTGGGACCCCTTGGACATCCCTCTCACAATCTGGGACTGCTGGCTCCTAACTACTCACCGGCCAGCCTGCCTGCCTGCCTGCCTGATTGCCCCTAACTCCCCCCCCCCCCCCCCGCACCCCCGCCAGCCTTATCACCCCTAACCTCCTCTGCCTGCTGGCCTGATTGCCCCCAACTGCCCCCCCTGCTGGCCTGGAGCTCTGGGAAGTGTCCTGGGCTAATCTGTGGGTCATAATAGAGAAGAAAAGCAAGCACAGTATGTTTAGGGAAGAAGGTGTGGGAAAAGTTGGCTTTCTTATCCTCTCCCTCTCTCTATCCCTCAGTCCATGGGGCTGGAATAGATCTGAAATTATTTTGCGTGTCTTAGTGGGAATCTTAATAAGGTTCAAAACTGAGGGTGGGTGTATCTGTCAGAGGGTCACCTTGTTGTGAAACAAGGGGACCCAGAGTCGAGGTCATGGGAAAACAGTCCAACAAGGGCTGGGATGAGAGATATGGTTAAGTGGCCGAGGATCTGCAGTGCAATGAGGGCTGGTGTGGGAGAGACTACCATGCGCCCAGGCTTTTCTGGAGCACAAAGTGGCAAAGAGGATTTATTACTCCAGCTGACATTTGGATACAATCACAATGATTCTGTTGCCAAAGATACTTCACTTTTACAACCCCAAATGCAGGTCACTTATTTCATCTGGTGCTCAACTCAAGCAACAACCATCTGTCCCAGCAATGGAACAAAAACTGTCTCTGTGGAATTTACTGAGTGAGTGTAATGGTCTCTAACGTAGAGGCTTCCTAAGGGATCGTCAAGGAGAGTTGCTAACATGCTTTCCTCTGCATATGCTGTCATTTGAACCTAACCTTAAGGGAAGTTAAGATTTCATTGTAGATTCGAGTTTTTGGCTGAATAACCAGAGGACAGCTCTAGACACACTGCCTTTGAAGAGCTTACAGTGGCTTTATGTTTCTAGGTTAATTTTTCTTTAATAACTTCCTAGATCAAGTTAAATTAATGTTTACCTTTCTCAAAATGTTGCGATCATCACCCTAAATTAAATCTAAATGTGGTAGTTTAATCTCATCTTATAACAAAGTACTAATGTTGGAGGGAAAAAGATTGCCTTATGGATTTAGTTTCATACAGACTGGGGTCTCTCAAAGGTGAACAAACATGTGGAGCCAACTGGAATTTGCCGCTGACTTAAAGCATTCAGCGAGCTCAGCACAGTTGCCAAGGCCTTGGGCCACGATCCTGAAGAGGGCCATTGCAAGTGGGGCCCTGTTTCTAAGTGTCAACAGACTCCAGCATATATCTGGGCATTTCCCCTCTTCTACTGGTCAAAAAGTCAAAAAGAGAATTCAGCATTGACTTCTTCTTCTTTTCCTCCTCCTCCTCCTCCTCCTCCTCCTCCTCCTCCTCCTCCTCCTCCTCCTCCCCTTCTCCTCCTCCCCTCCACCTCCTCCTTCTAGCTATTTAGGAAGTCTTTGTTAAAATGGAAATTTTTTTTTAAAGTAAATACATGTACATAGTTTTAAAAGTACAATACTATTACTGGACTCCATCTCTCTGCATGTTCTAAGTCTGTTTCCTAAGAGGTAAAAATGTTCAGAAACGTTCAGATAAAAATAGCTATAAAAAGCTAGCAATTTTCAGGTATATGTTTCTGTATTTCTTAATGTACCACTACTACTTTTTTCAGTTGTAGATCTTATCTATAAACTTCTTACTATAGAAAATAAGGATTCAGCTTTATTAACACCCACTCTACCCCAACACACACGGGACTTTAAGAGAGCCATAGTCATGGAGAGGTCACCAGACAGGAGCTGTGGCCAAAGGTTAAGGAACAAGGCTGTTGCCAAAATTCTATGGACTGGTGGCAGGAGTGAGGGGGAAGGTGGAATCAATACCTCAACCTTTCCTGCTCTTTGATCTCTTATTGTAGACACTGATAGCAGTGGGCGACGTCACACTGGCTGAACCAGTCTAGAAACCAGAAGATAAAGGGGCCTGGGTCAGGCATTCTGCTGGAGGCCAGCTGCCTGAAGCCAAGATGGATAGAGAGGAGAGGCAAGCTAGCATGTACAATTTTTGTTGTTGTTTTCCCTTAAGTTAATTATTGTTTCGCTTTTGTTGTTGTTTGTTTGCTAAGTTTTTTATTGCATTTGCAGAAACAAAAACTGATATTTTGCCCTGATTCCAATATGACTAAGCACTTTTTACCCTGAGACAATCCAAAAATAACATGACCCACCTGCTTCTGTTCCCCCAAATGATAAAAACTTGAATACTTCTTGTAATCTTGAACTCTCCAACAAAACTGATTTTATCCATGAATTTTACTGTGGGGATGTCTGAAAATAAGGCATGACCTTTATGAATGAGATAATCATGTGAAAAAAAATCTTTTTTACATCATAAACAGAGTAATGTAAACTTGGTAGCTTGGTGATTTTGTGGTGTGGTTTTTTTTTTCTTTAAAAAAGTGTGCTTTTAATTGGGAGACCAGTTCTTACAGGTCTGACTTCCCTGTAGCCTTTGCAGGTAACATTTTTCTTTCCTTTTCTAAATGTTTCTGCTTCCAAATCTTCTACTGACATTACCTATCAGTAACTCACCCAGAAACTTGCTGGCAAAAGTGAAAGTTTCCCCTCAATGTTTAGCACATTGGGTATTCAATCAATTTCTACCTTGGAATCTGTCTGGTTCAACCTCTTCAGAAAGTAAACAACAGTCTTTTGCCTGGCTAAGGAAAGAGTGATTGTTGGCTGCGCAGGGAGGGGGTACATGGTGGAGAGTGGGGATCAGGCGTTCTAAATATTCCTTGTATAGACTTGTGCAATGATCAGATTCTCTGCACTATCTCTCTGCTTGCCTCCAGCATTCTCCAGTGTCTTCGATTCTTAAGGCTATCAGAGATATTTACTATCGACTCCCTCTCTGCCCTCCTAAAAGTTTGGAAACTTAGTTTTTTCCACTTTGCTAAATCATTTACTACTTATCCATCTATATTCTAGCTTCCAACCTTTGCATTGATCTCTTTTGTCTGCTCTCATTTTCTCTGTTCCTGGGGCCTTTTCTATTCTTTTAATTTCATTTGGTGAGATGTTGGCAGGGAGAGGAATAAAGTACATATGCTCAATTAACCATATTTAAACAGATGTCAGAACTTCTTTGGGACACAAAAATGCTAAATTCCAGGATTCAGCATTCTTCCACACACAAGTTTTTCTGAGCTGAATCAACTTAGATTTATCAAATATAATAGCGTTGAGAACTTTTTGTGTGTGCACACCTTACCAAAAAAGGCCCCACGTCTTATTTTGGCCGCCGCTGTGGTAACTAGTTCCCTGCAGGTTTAGATGAACTGCACGCAGTTTTATGCTGATAGGGCCTCATATCAGCCTCTGGTTCCTTCCCTAGAGCTGTTTTGATGCCAAGGGGGGACACCCACAGAATCTCTGAACACCCTTGTGTGGGTAAACAGGAAGTTCAGGGCAGTCGATATTCATGGCCTCATTTTAACTAATGGGGGATAGGAATCAATGGATAAATGCTTCCTTCTTTCGTACTTGGCAAAAGTTTTTTTAATGCAAGCCTCACTTTGAGGATATGCTTCCATTGATTTTAGGGAAAGAGAAAGAGAGAGAAACATCAATGTGAGAGAGAAACATCTATCTGTTGCCTCCTATATGTGCCCATCTTGGGATCAAACCCACAACCTAGGTATATGCCCTGACTGGGAATCGAACCCACAACCTTTTGGAGTACAGGACAACACTCCACCCAACTGGCCAGGGCCGCAAGCAGTTTTGAGATGACTTTCAGGAGATTTTGCTTCCCTGTTCTGCAATTCTGCTCATTGGGAACACTTCCCAAATAACCCTTTGTACGTGGACTTTGTTTTGGGTTAAACTCTCAGGGGAACCTAGGATAAGACAGTTGGTATCAGACGTGACACTAGAAAACAGGCCCGTGTAGGATTTTAGAGCTTGGGTCATTCAGCAGTGAAATGGCAGGAAGAACCCCATTGCTGTAGTAGTAGGTGGATGGTGATTAACCCTGGCATGGAATAGCATCACCATTACTAAGACTCATCCATGGGGGATTGGATGAAGTACCAGTGGAAGGAGAACACCAAGTTATCTAGTGGTTATGCATCTGAATGATACAGGGGAATGGTTATTATAAAGACTAAAAGTGTAGGCTTTTATAGCTTGCTTTGAATAAGAATAAGAAAAGAATAAGACGGGTGTGGGTCAGCTAACTATGAACTCAAGGCAGAAGGCCTCTATAGGATAATTGAAGGAGACTTTTATCTCCTATCATTGCAGGAAAGACTGTGCTGAAATTAGGGCCAGGATGTAATGATAAGGAAGTCAGAATTACAAAGGAGACAGAAGTGCAGCTTTGGTAGGTCTCCTATGCCAAAGGATTTTGATGGGACACGAGTACGACTTGAGACCTGGGATAAGATATTTGGGTGAATAAGCCTGAGAATCTTAAATCTTCCAAACCCTCTGAAACTTTTGGGTTGGCAAAAAAATCCCCTTTCTTCTTGCAAAAATGAGGAGCCTGCACTTGCAATGGAGACTATGCATTTAGCTTATCTGAGGCAGATGCCTCTGTTCTCATCAAGATCTACTTCTGTAGACCAGTAATGAGGGTCAGGTATCACAACAACTCAAGTAGGGAAGCATAGTCCTTGCTCCAGGAGAAAATAGCTTATGCACTGGAGGAATCACTGGGGCCTGATTAATACATGTGGGCGGAATTAGAGGAGCATGGGAGGGAGTAAATCTTAAGGAAATCAGGCCATGAGGGCAGAATGTAAATCTGGATAGGGGAGAATTTATTGGGGACTTAGAAATTGTGGGTTTCAATGTTATATGAAGGACACATAACTGTCTAATTAGACTGTTTAATCCTCCTTGAACCAAAGTTGGATGTAGTGATGACCTAAGGTTGATGAGGTGAAGATGCTGAACTCCCTTGGCCTGACACCGAGGGATGAGTCAGAAGGTCGGGGGAAACCCTGAAAACCTACCACCTGATTATGTAGCCCTGAGAGTCCTGAGAAGATTCCCTTTGTTAAGAAAATAGGAATTCACTGGTGACAAGGGACCCATCTTTGAGAAACTCAATAGTGGTCATTCTCTGAAGGGTAGAGGTCAGGTGATGGTACTTGCCTGTCAGAAGAAAAAAGGCACTTAACCAAAGACCACAGTGGTGATCAGGGTGTGCTTACCTGCAGATATCTCTGGCGATAGCCCAATAGGCCATGGTGTTCTTAGAGATGAAGTAGTTAGAAAGCTAATTAGGATGTCACTCAACTTGCCAATATAAAAAAGAATTGAAGGCTTGTAAGAAAGTTAATTCTAGCCACTCAACAAAATATGATGGTACCTTACCCAGTTTCCAAATGTAAGTCAGTTTACAGATTCAGGTCCTTTTGTTTGAAGGGGAGGCCTGGTCCTTTAGAGAAAAGATCTTATATTGCAGCACAAGTGTATAGGTCAGTGGTCGGCAAACCGCGGCTCGCGAGCCACATGCGGCTCTTTGGCCCTTGAGTGTGGCTCTTCCACAAAATACCACGTGCAGGCGCGGACATACAGTGCGATTGAAACTTCGCGGCCCATGCGCAAAAGTCGGTTTTCGGAAAAGAGACAGACGAAACAAGTATACAAGACGAGCGTGGATGGGAGAGTTGAAAGGGGTCGACCTCAGCGAACGTACCTCGATCAGGTTGAGGACGTTTTTAGCAAAGGCCAGCTTAGGAGTACCCTAATTAAGTGAATAACAATGTACCTACCTATATAGTTTAAGTTTAAAAAAATTTGGCTCTCAAAAGAAATTTCAATCGTTGTACTGTTGCTATTTGGCTCTGTTGACTAATGAGTTTGCCGACCACTGGTCTAGGTAAATATTTCCTACTCTCTTTCCCTGGGGGGACCTGTAGACATTTGTCATGGGAATGTCTATTCTAGGGAAAAATGGAATATTCAGATCCAAAGAATTTTTGGTATGGTATCCAAGTTAAGACTTATTTCAGGGAACCCCAAAACACTGCCATGGACCCTCAGACAAAGTGGGTACTTTTGGAGGCCACGTGCTAAATGGAATTGTTTACCAAGTCTATCTCATAATGGGTCCAGTGGGTCTGTGAACCCATCTTCTTATCTCCCAGTCCCCAAAGGTATAGTAGATACACCTAATACTGAAAGAATCCTCACATTGTTTTCCTAATTAGTAGAATGAGAGCCATTAGAGTAGGAAAGGACAGGTGGAAGCTCCTAAAACTACACCTCCCCACTGCCAGGTTAATAAATCAGAAGTGTACAGCATGCCAGAAGGACTTTGAGAGGTTGGCACCATCACAAAAGATATAAAAAATGTAGGTGTTATGGTTATCATCACTTCCCCTTTCATTTTGCCTGTATACTTCCTGTAAAATCTGGATAGATCATGGAAGATTGTGGACTCTCACAGACTTAATTAGGTATTGAGTTCAAGTGTATCCTACTGTCCTGGATGTGGTATCTTTACTGGTTCAGCTCAACACAGCCTCTCACAGCTACTGATGAATGCATACTTCTTAATCCCCATTAAAGAGGAAGATCAAAAGTAGTTCACCTTCACATGGAGCAAGACCACAGTATACATTCATGCTCCTACTCCAGGGCTATGTAAATGCTCCCCCCCCCTTTTTTTTTTAATCACAGGGGCTTCAATCATATTGACTGTCATCAGATTACTGTATGGCATTTTGCTAAATGATGAGCAGGAAGTAGTAAGTACCATATATACCCTGGTAGAATCATATATACCTCAGAAAGGGAGATAAATCCCATGAAGAATCAGAGATTAGCCACATTGGTGAAGTTTTTAGTGATCCATCCATCTGGAGAAAGTCAAGACATCCTTTCTAAGATAAAAAAGGAAAGGCTGTACCTCACACCTCATACCACTAAGAATGAGGCACAGTGGTTGTCTCCCTAGCAACTCCATCCTTTGGGGATAGGAGATGAGAATATTTTTTAAAGTTACCTCACAGGCCCTCTGGATTTCAAAGTAGGCTTTGAATTGGCAGTTGGTTAACATGAAACTGTTTTCTTTTTTCAAGGCTTCTAGTTCTGCTAAAAGCATGAAGGCCAATCCACAATTTTTATAGTCATAATTGCATATTTTTCAAGCACCACAGCAATTTCATAGCTCATTGCCTCACCCTTCACCTAATATTAAATTCAAGTGAAAGCATTAGTACTTGTGATGCCCTTGCATGCCAGGAATATTCACCACACTTATCACCAATAATTTGAACCCTATTGCTTTCAGGTTAGTGAGTAATCAAGCACCAAAATCTCACCTTGGGGGTCTGCTTCCTAGGTTCACTCTTGTTACCAACTGTGTGATAGGCAGAATTCTCAGATGATCCCAAGTGACCCTTGCCTTTGTGCAACCCATATCCATTTGAGGGTGGGTGAAATCTGTGGATATGTTACATTATATGGCCAAAGAGATTTTGCAGATGTAAATAAGTTCTAAAATCAGTTGACTTTAAGATAGGGACATTATCCAGGTAGGCCTGACCCAATCACAAGAGCCATTCAAATCTGGGTTTTGAGATCAGGAACACAGAAGTCAGTGAGATTTGAAACAGGCATGATTAGATGTGCTGTTGCTGGCTGTAAAGATGAAGGGAGCCACATGGAAAGGAAGGCAGGTGGTCTCTAGTTGCTGAGAATAGCCCCAGACTACAGCCAACAAATAAATGGGAACTTCAGTCCTGCAACTATGAGGAATTAAATCCTGTCACAACCAGGTAAGCCTGGAAGAGGGTTCCAAGCTCCTAATGAGACCTCTACTTGGTTGACATCTTAATTTCAGTTTTGTGAGAACCTGAGCAATAAACCCAGCCACACACTGGTGGACTTCTGACCTACAGCATGGTGATCTGGTACATAGATGTTGTTTTAAGCCCTTAATTTGTTACAGTCTGAACCTTAGACAGCAGAGTCTGAGACCAAGGCTTATATGCTCTTACTTTACTAGGTAGTGTAATCCCAAATAGGGAGCAGGAATAAGGGAAAAGTAGAAGGAGGTAGGGAAGGAGGAAAATGCAATGTGGGAGTGTTTATTAAGAGTGATTGATTACTTCTGAGGAACTATTTATTGAGAGACATATAAATTGTTGTATGATTGCTTCTCAGGACAGTATTCCCAGAGGAGAAAGGGGAAGAATTATTTGTTGGCTTCCATCTCCCTTTGGTCAAAGGTTCTCCCCATTGGGTGTGCATTCCCCTGAACTTCCTGAGTATGCACTGTAGGCACTGAGTGTGTTCTGTGGGGTCTCACACCGCAGTATCAACAGGAAAGCCACAGGACAGAAGGTTGAGAGATATACTTGAAGTGAGTTGCTATTGGCTTGTCTAAGTGGAGTTGGTTGAGTTAACATAGAGTTGGCTGCCACAGTGTTGGCTGAGCTGGAACAAGAGGCCAAAGACCACAGAGAAAGATAAGGTTGAGAGGATCTGAAGTGGCACATAAGAGGTGACTGATTAGTAGGAATGCTCTCTTGGTGTCCCCTTTTATGTGAAGAAAGCTGAAGAAGTAGTTAAATTTTTATTATGTTTTGATTTATTACTTTCTTTGACAGAGATCACTAACTGCAGCTGCAAAATCTATCATAATATTTGTGGTAAACAGGATATCTAATCCTGCTGGAGCATCTCCATAAAAATTGCTCTTGGTCTCTCTGGGGCACTTTGATGTCCCAGAGAAAACTAATCATTGTCAACTTTTTTTTCTGAGTGAACATGACAGTTTTATCTCAGAATTTTAATTTTTTTCCAAATATGGTTTCTTATTTAATACAGAGTTTGATTTGGACAGTGTCTGAAGAGATAAATACACCC
The DNA here is from genome assembly GCF_964212035.1 of Myotis nattereri. Lineage (NCBI taxonomy): Eukaryota > Metazoa > Chordata > Mammalia > Chiroptera > Vespertilionidae > Myotis > Myotis nattereri. The sequence goes on from NC_138081.1 coordinate 46,616,464, forward strand.
CTTTGATCTGTAAGGCATTCTCCAAGAGTAAACATATATTTGTAATATCAACCCTTCTGAAATTCAAATTACACTAATGTTTGCCTTCACCTACTTTGAAGATGCTTCAGTTTTCTCCTTAGACTCTGGGCCTAGGGAAGGGATAAGCTTCTTGGGGGTGGTTTTTATTATTATATCACAGAGAAAATATAACCCAGAAGTATCTCAGAAGATTGCCCCTCATGACTTTTTGGCTAGAACAGAATTACCTTTTCACCCCTAGCTGCAAGAGAGGCTAGGAAAGACAATCTCTGGTATTTTCACAGCCAATTATGGGAGATAGGTTCTGACATCGATGAAGAAGGAGAAAGGAATGGCTGTTGGAAAGGCAACCTAGAAATTGTTTTCTGTTTTCTTATTTTCCATTAGTCTGTCTCTTTGGGACTTACTCTAAATAACTTGACTAAAACCAGAAATAGTGAATCTTTCTAGCTTCTTCATATCTGCAAAGGCTTTAGAAAAAGGATCACTAAATTCAAAAGAGTTTTGTCTAAAACAACAGTAAGTGGTATCTGAATTTTGGACTCTTTTATGTTTCCCATTGGTGTTTGCCTAGCACAGCTGCCACGTGACATATCCCTGTATTTGATGTCACTGCCATCCAGGAGAGGTTCTCCTTGGGACGACCCAAGGAGGAGGGAAACCTTTGATGAGATCGGGCACATTCAGGGTGGTAGGATCATAGACTAAGGAGGGATGCCTTTGAGAACTTCAATCAACCTCCTATAGTTCTAATACTATTTCCTCATTTGATGGAGACCTGGAGAAATTTTATCACACAGTCAGTGGGAGAGCCTGGGCAAGAACTCAAGAGCTTGGGTGTTTTACTCCATGGATGCAGAGATGGACCTCTTTGGGTAGCTTGCCCTGTTTCTCCACATCAAGTTGGCAGCTCCATGGGAGAGAGCTGGGAGTTTGTCTTATTCACAACCAGATTCATAGCACCCTGAAGGGACATATTGGGCGATCAATGACGATTGAATGATTGAATACTATATTCCTGCTTCCAGTCTTTTTGGTATATTCTTTATTTCATTGTCGTTCAAACTCAGAGAACATACTATGGAGAAGAAGCAAAAAAGGAGAATTCTAATGTGGAAGGATGCCTTAGAAGAGGAGGGACATTGAAGCATTTCGTAGAACAATACCAGTAAAAAAAATTTTCTTGTTGGGGATAGGGTACAGTGAGACATTCTCTCCACTCCTTATGTGTCTGTGTGGAAGAGCTTCAGCTAGAGTTATCTTCTGGGCTCTCCTTACCTCTGAGATGAAAGCAGCTCTGTACAGTTTCTTCTTTTCTTTTTTAAAGACTCTCCTGCCTATTCTGCTCTCTGCCATATTTTTTTTAAAAATATATTTTATTGATTTTTTTACAGAGAGAAAGGGAGAGAGATAGAGAGTTAGAAACATCGATGAGAGAGAGAGACATCGATCAGCTGCCTCCTGCACACCTCCCACTGGGGATGTGCCCGCAACCCAGGCACACGCCCTTGACCGGAATCGAACCTGGGACCCTTCAGTCCGCAGGCCGATGCTCCATCCACTGAGCCAAACCGGTTTCGGCCTCTCTGCCATATTTTAAGTGACCTGCCCTTGAGGAGGAGACCAGCTGTGCCTGTCTGAGTCAGAGGTAATGCTGTATAAGCCTCTTGTATTCTCAGCCATATATTTACAGATCAATTTTAGGAGAGGTGATATTGCTGGATCTTCCCCCCAGCAGAACCACGTCTTACTATCCACACTTTTATCAGTGATCAAACTAATGCTCTGATCTCCCTCTCTCTGAGCTCTGTTTCCGTATCTCTGTTAAGCTGTTATAGGGTGACCCTTAAAATCTCTCAGTAGTATGTTTTGCTGAAATTGGTTTTTTTTTGAAAGCTGGAATTTCTTGCTTTAAGATAGAATTGTAGTGCCTGGCTGGTTTAGCTCAGCATTTGAGTGTCGACCCAGGAGCCAAGAGGCTACTGGTTTGATTCCTGGTCAGGACACATGTCCCTGTTGCAGGCCTGATCCCCTGTGGGGGTGTGCAGGAGGCAGCCAATTGATGATGTTTCTCTCTCATCAATGTTTCTATCTCTCTATCCCTCTCCCTTCCTCTCTCTCTAAAAAATCAATAAAAAGATACTTAAAAACAGAATTATAGTAATTATTACCATTTATTGAGTACATACATATCAGGTACCATGCTAAACACCTTCCGTGTATTATGTTGCTGAATCCACCCAACAATCCTGAGAGGTAGGGACCATTATGATCCTGTTTCATAGATGAAGAAACAGTTTTAAAGAGTTAAGAATTTTCCCATGTTCAGTGTGGCTAGTCAGCAGTGGAACCAGCTTCTGTACTCACTTTTATCTGTTTCTTAGCCCTGCTCTTAGCCACCAGCTTATGTCTCCCATAGCTATTCAAGTAAAATACTGTAAGCAGAAGGAAAACAAGAAAGTTTTGGAAGTAATAAAAGAAGGGCTAATCTAGGGTATTCCCAAGCAAGAAAGGCTGTCTTCTAGAAAACACTGGCTCAATTTGGTCCATTTGTATGAACACATTATCTGCAATTATTTTAAGGAAGAATATTTCATGAAAAAAAAAACTGGTCTGATACTATATTCACTTTCAGAGAGCAGTTTCGATTTCAGAAAGATTCTCCCCACCTCATGTAATGCCCTGTTTTTTTGTTTTTGTTTTTTTTTTTCCCTCTCCACAATCCTTTGCCTGGTATTGGCCGTTAAATAAGCAACACCTGGTAATTCATGATGGTTTTCAGCGTCTTTGGATAATTTTAAAAATCTTAGTAGTGCCTAAGTTTCTCCATTTGATAATGTAAATGAATTGTTAATACTGATTTCTCTGTCTGGTACATGAATAAGTGCTAAGCTTTTGTGTCTGTATAGACTTAAGTACTTTTATACCATAGGCACATTTATTTTATTTATTTTTGGCCATATCTATTCAGATTCTTTAAAAATTTTTATTTTTCAGTTACAGTTTATATTCAGTATTATTTTGTATTAGTTTCAGGTGGGTAGCCTAGTGGTTAGACAATCATATACTTTACAAAGTGACCCTTCCTGCTTCGCCCCCTTCTGATATTTCAACTACCCACCTGGCACCACACATAGTTTTACAATATTATTGACTATATTCCCTATGCTGTACTTTATATCTCTGTACCACATGCACATTTTAATTTAAGGAGCACTTTCCATTTTTCTTTAGAGTAGCAGTTCTCAACCTGTGATCGCCTAAGACCATCAGAAAACGCATATATAATTACATATTGTTTTTGTGATTAATCACTATGCTTTAGTTATGTTCAATTTGTAACAATGAAAATACATCCTGCATATCAGATATTTACATGACGATTCATAACAGTAGCAAAATTAGAGTTATGAAGTAGCAACGAAAATAATTTTATAGTTGAGGATCACCACAACATGAGGAACTGTATTAAAGGGTCGCGACATTAGGAAGGTTGAGAACCACTGCTTTAGAGAATGACTTCTCTATGATATCTTAGAGTCAGGTGTGTAATATTGAAAAACAGGATCTTTCAGACTAATCCCAATTAGAATTTTCCTTCCCTATGATTATATGAGTTGGAGCAGTGTAATGATCTTTGCTGAGTCAGTCTCCTTGGGGGAGGAATCAGTGTCATCATTTCAAAACATCCTAGCATAATCCAATCCATTCACAGGTGGCAACCTGCAAAGTAGGAATATTCCCAGGCAGCTGGAGGGGTAAGGCAGGCACAGGCAGAAGTGTTAGGGCATTGGGAAATGCTACCTGGAGGCTGCCAAAGACCGACAAGATGGGGATACCTCACAGCAAGCAGTTCTCATACCTTAAGCAAATCCAACAGGCACTAGGAAAGAATAAAAAAGGAGGAAACCCATCCAGGTATAGGGTGAAGGATGGGTAGAAAGAAGTCTGGGAGGAATTGTTTTTAAAAATGCGTACTCCTGCTTGGAGTCTTGTTTTCCTACATAGTACAGCCTTGTTCAATAAAGTATTTCAATAGCTGAGCCAGGTCCCCAGGATTAGTCAGGAGAGCAGGAATCAATGGGAAGGGAGGCGGAGGAGGAGAAGTCACACCTCACTGCTGGGTTTGATGGGCTACCTGCAGGCTTTTGTATGACTTGTTTAACAAGCCTCTGATTAGTGTAGAAAGCAAATGAATCACTGGGAGCTGTGGCGAAGGTCGTCTCTGTGACAGTGGGGAGCCTGGGAAATGCAATATCATAGCCCTCTAGAAAAGGACAGCAAGCTTCGCCGCCATTCCTCACCACAACGCTTTGTCTGTCCGCTGTTCTGCTTTGTATTCCAGCAAATGTCACCAAACTATTACCTCATCCTTTGTGAACCTCTGTCCTAACCTTCATAGCTGCATTGGGTTCTGCTGAAGTAAATAAAGGTTTATCAAAAGCGTGAAGGCAAAGGGACACAACATTCCTCTAGATGGCCCAAATATCCTTTAGCGTTTCTAAAATATTGAAGTGTGACTGAGGAGTCACACAGCAGCTTTCTACTGAGAACTTCATACAGCAACTCTCTACTTTCCCTCCTCACCACCCTCCCTACCCCCTGCAGTCCAACGCTCTGGGTCAGAACTTGTTTAGATTTGTTTTCACAAAGTAAAGACGTTTAACTGGTGATTTGTTCCAGCTCTTTGAGCATTTGCTGATATGTGGTGGGAGACCTCGAATTTGACAGACTCGTTTTCAGTGAGTGTCAGATAGGAACTAATCTGTCATTATTACATTATTTATTTATTCTTTCTTCTCCAGGAAGGACATCAATTTGAAAGGGAAATAGATGAGCAGAATTTTTTTTTTTTTACCTTCTCAATAAACCAAGACAGGAGCCTTTCTTCTCCCTCTTCTAATTTTTTATTATCACAACTTGTCCAAACTCAATTTGAATGGCCCCCAGGGTCTGTGCTGCAGTGCATTGTCCTTTTTGTCATTAGAATGTGAAAGGGAGTTTAAAAATTAAAGACAGAACCAACTGATACGTTTCAGAATAAAAATGAAGAGGAGCTGAGAGCAGTGGGGGTGGGTAGATCCCTCTAGGCAAGTGTTGTCACCAGAAATCTAATGTGAGCCACATACACAGTTTTAAACTATGTAGTAGCCAGTCTCACCAAAAACATAAAAAAGAAACAGGTAAAATTGATTTAAAGAATATATTTTCTTTAACTCAGTATATCTAAAAGATTACATTTCAACATGCAATCAATATAAAAACTACTAGAGGCCCAGTGCATGAAATTCATGCACAGCAGGGGCGGGGGAGTCCCTCAGCCCGGCCTGCACCCTCTCCAATCCAGGACCCCTCAGGGGATGTCCAACTGCGGGTTTAGGCCCGCACTTTTAACAGATGACAGCTCCATTGTTGTTTCTTCCTTTTCATATTTAAACCCATTGGAATTACTAGGTATTCAAAGTGTGTATGCATTTTGGAGGGACATCCTGTATATCTCTAGTCAGGGGTGAAAGGAACCAACGGCAAGTTTGGAACCCCTAGACAGGGAACCTCGCTCACTCCCCAGATGTCTCCCCACTCCGCTTTCCACCTTTGTGGGCAGTGGGAGAATCAGTGTTTTCTCTCATTAACTCGGGAAAGCATGTCCTGTCACCCGCTGCCCAGCAGGAGCACGCTAGGCCCCGAGCAAGCGAGGCTCAGTCAGGGCAGGCTTTGCTCATAGGCGCCGGCATCCCGAGTGCACATTCCTCCTCTGCAGTCGCCCCAACTCTCCCCCCGTTTCACTGAGAGGATGGACATCCTCACCTGCCTCCTCTGGGTTCCCAACCTTGATCGCTGACCGAAGACACCTCAGCGAGGGCCACCCCGCACCCACCAGGTGTGTCTGTCCGCATGTGCTCCCACCTCAGCACCTGCATTAGCCCCAAGGAGGCGATCTCATCGCCACACTGGCCTCTGCGGGACAGGGCGTCACCACTTCGCCCTTTCACTGTCATCTCACAGCTGCTTGCCCTGAGTACCCAGACATGCGCCAAAGGATGTGAGTGTGCTGGAGGGCACGTGTGCACATCATGTGGGGAACATAGGCATGCCGGGGTTGATGGAAGTGCAGTGGAGGGGCGGGGGGAACACGTGCGCGCTGTGGTCTGGGACTGTTGCACCCACGCGTGGGTGACAGTGCTCTGGGGGACATTTGCACGCGAGGTGGGGGCGAGGATGTGCGCACCGGAGGCCTATGCCTGTGCAGATCCACAAACCCATGCGGCATGGCTTGGAGGATGTCAATCTGGCCCGCCATCATGGCTGTCCCTCCAATTGCGCACCTTTGGCCCACAGGCGCTGCTTCAGCTTGGCCTGCAGGCTCCGCTTGGCGCCACTCACAGCCACGATGTCATGTGGTGCCGGGAGCCGGTCCATGCTTGCTGTTTCAAGGGACCTGGCATATTTGGCATACTGTTCTTAATATGTTTGCTCACCTTCTTGGCACTATGTGTTTTAACCAAGGTCTCTGAGAAAGGTTGTTTCCCAGGTAGGGATTTTCCCCTGAAGTTAGGGAGGGAATAAAACCTCTTAACTAAGTGCCAGGTGGGTAATTAATCACTTTAACTATGAACAATCATGCTTAAGCTACATAATCTTTACTCCCTGGAATGGAGATAAGAAACGCCCTAACCTTTGTAATAGAGATTGATAGGATTGAATCAACTGGTATAAATACAGATGTAACAAGACAGCAGGAGACAGATGTAAGAAGACAGAACAGAGAGAGAGAGAGACAGAACCTAGGCACAGAACCTACACAGAACGTTCTCTAGAGACAGAAGAACTTCGCTGGAGAGAACATGGCAAAAGATCCTGGACAGAAACTGGCCTCAGAACCTAGAGACAGAACCTAGCGAGAGAACATGGCAAAAGATCCTGGACTGAACCTGACTACAGAAATTGGCAAGAGAACCTGACTAGAACCTGGTGACTGAACCTGGCTGAAGAACCTGGACAGAACCTGGCTGGAGAACCTAGCGAGGGAACTTGGCTACAGAACCTGGCTGGAGAACCTGGAGAACCTGGCTGGAGAACCTAGGAAGACAACATGGACACAGAACCTGGCTGGAGATCCTAAACATAACTTCGCTGGAGATCCTGGCTAGGCTGCTGATCAACTGAACGCTGTCTCCGTGTCATTCCTTCTTCGCCGACTCCGTCCACACCTTTGGGGACCCCTGGACCCGCTGGGGTTGGACCCCAGCAATGTGGGGAGTATGGCCACCCTCTGCTGGGCCCCACCTCCCCTGCCCCCATCCCTGACCCTGTAAGTCCCTGCCCACTGGGCCAGGCCTGCGGTGGAGGGGCCTCTCCAAGCACCTGTGGATCCCCAGCTGGGGCCGTGGCAGCCCCACCCCTGTCCCCATCCCTGATGCTGCAAGTCCCCGCCCACCCGCTCCTGCTGCGCAGGCATCCTGCTGATTGGTCCTTATTGTGATGGTGCCCTGACCAGTCTGCATATTACTCTATTATTAGTATAGATTAATGAGATATTTTGCATCGTTTTGTACCAAATTTTTAAAACTTGATGCATCTCTTCCATGCATGGCATACATTGAATTAGCCACATTTCAAGTCTCGACATCCACAGTTGCTAGTGACCACCATATCAGACACCCTAACTCTGGGCTGTTGTAGGTTCTCCGTGGTGGTGTCTCACTGAATATGCTTCAGAACTCAGAGCCCAGATCTTCTGGAAAGCCAGGCTTTGCTTGTAGGCTATGTTTTTTAAAATATTTTTTTTATTGATTTCAGAGAGGAAGGGAGAGAGAGAGAGAGATAGAAACATCAATGATGAGAGAGAATCATTGATTGGAAACCTCCTGCATGCCCCCTACTGGGCGGGAGTGGAATGAGCCTGCAACCAGGGCATATGCCCTTGCCCAGAATTGAACCCAAGACCTTTCAGTCCACAGGCTGACACTCTATTCACTGAGCCAAACCAACTAGGGCTGCTCGTGTACTGTTAAAGCCATGCTGTTCGTTTCCTTTTTAGTTTTCATCTTCATTTCTTCTTGGCTCAGCCCACTTGGAATAATATCCTAAAGATGGCTTCTGGGAAGAGAGGTTAGAGGGATTGTGTCAGGAAATGATCAAAGCTGGGCTCTCTAAATGGACCTCTATCTGTTTATACCTGTTTCTTCTTTCTCATGTGGAGGGAGGGGGTCCTCCAGCTGGTTTACAGTAGAAAAAATATTTATAATGTAACAAAGTCTATGTTGTAATCCCTAGTCTGAACATATGAATTCACATCAGCTAGTTAATAAATAATACATAATTTCACACTTATTTTTCAAAAGCAGTGTTCTTTTTTCCACATAAAGAAGCACTTTATTGGCAGGGATTGCAATGTAGGAGGCAGGCTCATCCTGTGAGTATGTGGCGTGGCCAACAGCATGGGACTGGAGAGTTGGCCTCCAGGGTCTCCGCTGCAGCCCATTGTCCAGATTTCAGGGAAGTTAGGAATCCCTGACTCTGGCTTCGTTCCCCTTTCTTCACTTTAAGGTTCAGGCAGGGAGCTCTAAGTCTCTCTGTTGCCACCACCTTCTCACCAGGTACATGATGCCTATTCTCTAACCCTTAGTCACACTCTTGAGCACAGCTCGCTCTCTATCAGGAGTATAATTACGTGGCAGGAGCTGTGCTGGAGGGGAATGAGCCCTTCACTTGAAGTCAGAAGATCCAGGTTCTGCATTGCTTTATTACGTGACTTTGTGAAAGTGACTTGGCCTCTCTAAGCCTTTGTGTCTTCATTTGAAAAGTGGCAGTGCTAATGCTTACCTCACAGAGCTGCTGGAAGGATTAAGGGAGGTAAGTGTATGAAAGCACTTAGGAATCTGTAAAACTTTGTACAGCTTCAGTTGTTAAGAGTTCTAGTGAGGTTCTGAGATATATTCCTGCTGAATTTCCTGGCCATTCCACCTCTTTTTCAAGTTCATGGGGCTCTTAACCCCTTCCTATCTGGACTCTCAGCTCTGCCAACTTTGTCTACCTATTTTCAGACTGTCTGTCTGGTCCCACCATACTTGCTAAGTGGCCACATGATCCCATGCCTGGCCACACTGAGGGCTAGGGGTAGACACACCTAACTCAAATTTTCTCTCCCTGGAATTGGAAAGTGGGACTCAAGGAATTTATTAATTGTTTGAATTTGAATGGTTTAGAATATCAGTTCTTAAGTGTGGTTCATGGACCCCTGACGGTCCCCTGAGACAATTTCATGGAGTCCGTAACATTGAAATCATTTTCATAATAATGCTAAGAGGTGATTTGTCTTTTTTTTTCTGTGCTTTTATTGCTGATGGTATAAAAACAAAAAGGTAGCATCTTAGCATGAATTCAAGTAGTGGCACCAAACTATAGTCATCATGTTTTCACCACCATGCACTCATGGTAAAAGAACAAGAAGAGAGAGCCCAGCCGGTGTGGCTCAGTGGTTGAGCGTTGACCCATGAACCAGGAGGTTATTGTTTGATTCCCAGTCAGGGCACTTGGCTGGGTGCAGGGCAGCTAATTGATGATTCTCTCTCATCATTGATGTTTCTATCTCTCTCTGCCTCTCCTTTCCTCTCTCTGAAATCAATAAAAACATAGTGAAAAAAATTAAGCCAAAGTCCAGTTTCCAGTATTCTTGATGAGGTGGTAAACATTATTAGTTTCATTAAATCTTGACCCTTGAGTACACATCCTTTTAATATTCTGTGTGATGGAATGGGAAGTTTGCATGTTGTGCTTCTACTGCAGACCAAAGAAGGCAGCTTTCTTGAGGAAAACCACTTACGTGATTGCTTGAGTTGGGAACTAAGCAAGTGGCTTTTTGAAAAGAGCACCATTCTTGCTTGAAAAAACAAACTATGGTTTTTCAGGCAGTGTACTTTTGGCAGACTTTTTTTGAAAAGTGAATGTGTTTTCCTCTCACTTCAAGGAAAATAACCAATAGCATCTTTTGCCAATGATAAAATGTGAGTTTCCAAATGAAAACTAGAAATTTGAAAAACTTATAACTGACACCATGAGCTTCCCAGCTTTTCAATACTTAAAGGCTTTTCTGATGGGATTAGTGGTGATATTAACAAATGTGATTTAAAAAATATATTTATATGAAATGTGTCAACATTGGGAAGATATGTATAACTCAGTGAACCCATATTTCTAAATAAAAAATACATGGGTAAAAGATCTATTCGAAGTGGATAGACTAATGGATTTTAAACTTAAAAAAAACTCCTCACCTGAGGATATGTTTTTATTGATTTTTAAGAGAGAGGAAGGAAAGGGAGGAAGGATAAAACACTGCTCAGTTGTCTCCCATATGAGCCCCAACTGGGAATGGAGCAGGTATTGAACCTGCATCCTGGGTATGTACCCTGACCCTGAATCAAGCCTGCAACCCTTCAGTGCACAGGCCAACGCTCCAACCAATGGAGCCACACTGACCAGGGCTAGCCTAATGGGTTTTAATGTAGCAGTAAGAAAGTTAATTGATGTGACTTCAGATTCCACAGTGCATTTCAATTTTGAGAAATTACCATTTTTTTTTTGAGTTTTGGTGTAGTTATAAAAATATTCATAATTATTTGAAAAGTTTATTAAAATCATCTACTCATTTTTAGCTACATGTCTCTGTGAGATTGAATTTTCTTCATATACTTCAACCAAAACAACATATCACAAATTGAATGCAAAAGCAGAAGCAGGAATTTTGCTATCTTCCATTAAGCAAGCCATTAAATGGATGTGCAAAAATGTTAAACAATATTATTGTTGTCATTAAATCTTCCTCTTTTATTTTGACAAAATAAATCAGACTTGGGTAGTTATATTGGCCCATGTATGTGCAAATGAATAGAGGGAGCTCATATTTAGAGAGATAGAAGTGCAGAGATAAGCAGAGATGAGAGAGACCATGAGTGGGGTTAAGAGGGGGGGGTGGGGAGAGAGAGAGAGAGAGAGAGAGAGGGAGAGAGAGAGAGAGAGAGAGAGATGGTTTGGTTCCTGATGACTCTGTACAAGGTTTTTTGTTTGTTTGTTTTGTTTTTAAATATATTTTATTTTATTTTTTTTACAGAGAGGAAGGGAGGGGGATAGAGAGTTAGAAACATCGATGAGAGAGAAACATTGATCAGCTGCCTCCTGCACACCTCCTACTGGGGATGTGCCCGCAACCAAGTTACATGCCCTGGACCAGAATTGAACCTAGGACCTTTCAGTCTACAGCTGACTCTCTAGCCACTGAGCCAAACCAGTTAGGGCTCTGTACAAGGTTTTAATCTCCATTAAAGCCTGGCAATGCTGCCCAATTTAGAGTTCTAGATTTCCATGTTTTCTACCATAAACCTCCTTTCTATTTAAGCTGACTTGAAAAGGGTCTCCTCCTTATGTGGTGGCCATAAATCTCAGTCCATAGACTCAAGTGAACAAGAGATATGACCTTTTAAAATGTTCTATAAATTGACTTGATTTTATATTGGCTTATATCTTGCTGGGTTACTGGGTCATTCTTATTCTTTTTTTCCCTTCCCCTGCCCATTTTCAGGTTGTATCAAATCATTGAGGAGCTTAGTTTGGGACAGCTGCTCCCTTGAAGCTCCTAAAGATAGGCCAGAATCATCCCCAAGTGATGCTCAGCCTGGAGAGGCTTCTCCCAGCCAAAGAAGAGCAGGCTGGTGGCCCTGGTGAAGCTTGTCTTGATCATGCAGAGAAAACCAGAGACATATTCAGATGGAATCTTTCCGTGTGGGTTTCTTGAAATGTTTGTAGAGGGGAAAGGAAGTTTAGGGATTCTGATCCCACAGTGGCCAGAGTAGGAAGAGAGAGTTCAATTGCTCAGGGACAATGTAATGCATTTTCACCCTCCCTTTTACTCTCTGCCACATCTTTCATGTGCAAGGATTAATGTCTTTTGTCTGTGAACATGTGTTTTCCTCAGCCCTCCCTTCACTTTGCTCCTGGCAGTGATGATGGAAGAATCCATGTGAGCTTTGATGGTCTGGGAAGAATTTTGGAAACACCATTATTCTGGCCTAAATACTTCTTTATAGTGTGATTATTTCTTCCACATCCACCCCTTTCTTCCTTTATATTACCACAGCTACCGCCCTTGATGGCCCTCATCCTTGCATGCCTGGATCCAACTGGCCTCCTTAACTCAGTGAGCCATTCTGCACACAAATTCTCAGAAGAGTCCTCCAGAGATGAAATATTAAGAATGCCATACCATTCATTCAGTGCTTAGCACATTTAGCTTCTTCTGAAAATAATTTTTTTGTTTGAATGACTTGTCTTCCCTTGAAAATAGGGGCTATTTTTTATTTCTGTGTCTCCTCCACATCCAGCACAGTATAGACAGGTTGCTGCTGCTGCTTTAATGGGAAAATGAAAGGGGTCTCTGGATGGTTATAGTTAATTCATTCAATAACTTGTACTTAGCACCTGCTGTTTGCCTTACTCTGCTGAGTGCTGGGGTCTCAAAGATGAATCAGCTACACGCCTTGTGTGCCCAGGATAATGCAGCAGGATAAGTGCTGTAATAGCTCAATAGCTGAGCTCTTGTCTCCTCTGCCCAGCTGTCCTCAACACCTCAGGCTAGTTCAGCACCCTTTCTCCCTGCTCCCCAAGTCCCCTCAGCATTTATTCATTAGAGTGCATTTAGCAGGCAATCTAAAAAATTTGGAAAAAATCTAACATTTTATTATGAAAAATTTCAAACATGCATACAAACTTTAATAATTATCAACATTTTGCTATTCTGGCCTCATCTATCCCCTCAATTATTATTATTATTATTTTTAATAAAATATATTTGATTGATTTTTTACAGAGAGGAAGGGAGAGGGATAGAGAGTTAGAAACATCAATGGGAGAGAAACATCGATCAGCTGCCTCCTGCACATCTCCCACTAGGGATGTGCCCGCAACCAAGGTACATGCCCTTGACCAGAATCGAACCTGGGACCCGCCAGTCTGCAGGCCCACGCTCTATCCACTGAGCCAAACTGGTCAGGGCCCCTCAATTATTTTTCATGGAAGAGAAATTCAAGGCAAATCCCCAATATATACGATTTCATTCACTACTACTTCATGATATATCTCTAGCAGATAGGACTTTTTGAAAATGTAACTGCAAAACCATTATCATCCTTAACAAAATTAATGATAACTCTTTAATGTCATCTTATATCTGGTTCATGTTTATTTCTTTCCACTCAGTTGTCCAAAAATGTCCCTTTTAAATAGTTTTTGTTTTCAAAATTAGATTCATAGTTGCATTTGGTTGATATGTTTCTTAAGTTTATTTTAACCTGTAGCAGTTCCCATCATTGCCCTCTACCCCCATGTATTTGTTGAAGAAAGCTCAATTGTGCTGTCTCATCATCTGGTTTGGCTGATTCCACCCTTGTGGTGGTTTTTGCCATGTTCCTCTAGTCCCTGTATTCCTGTGAATTGGCAGTACTTCTAGAGGCCTGATTACAGTCAGGTTCTATTCTTCTGACAAGAATATGTCATAGGTGTAGTGTTAATTAGACCACACCCAGAGACATGTAATGTCCTGTCAGTTAGACGGTAGTCTCATGGTCTGTTTTCTCGTCTTCCCTGTTTGACTTGCTGTTCTTGAGGAGAGGGATTCTTGATTATTTCAGACCCATCATGTAGCCCTTTCTGGGTCCAGCAACTAAAGAGCTGGTGACTAGCTCTGCCGTGGGAACTGGGAAGGACTTCCTGCAGGACTTGGGTCTTGAAGGATGAGCAGGTGCTTGTGAGGCAGATGATGGGGCAGACATTCCAAGAAGCAGACTTGGGGGGCTCAGTAGTCTGCTTAACCCTGTGGATGTGGTCATGCTTAGGGACAGAGGAGATACAAGTAATGTAGTGACATTCACTGTAGCCCTAGTGCAGCGGTTCTCAACCTGTGGGTCGCGACCCCTTTGGGAGTCGAAGGACCCTTTCACAGGGGTCGCCTAAGACCATCGGAAAACACATATATAATTACATATTGTTTTTGTGATTAATCACTGTGCTTTAATTATGTTCAATTTGTAACAATGAAAATACATCCTGCATATCAGATATTTACATTACGATTCAGAACAGTAGCAAAATTACAGTTATGAAGTAGCAACGAAAATAATTTTATGGTTGGGGGTCACCACCACATGAGGAACTGTATTAAAGGGTCGCAGCATTAGGAAGGTTGAGAACCACTGCCCTAGTGGCTATGTGGGCAGAGAGAGTATCGCACAGAGTACTGCCAAGACTCTGTGCCTTTGGGTTAATTCCAGCTCTACTGGGGACTAGCCAAGGATTAAGAGAGGCCCATGAACCTCCAGCAAGTTTTGGTGAGAGGCAGTGTTTCTAGCACTTGAGGGATTGGGATGAGTCATCTTATAGGCATCACCAACCTCATCCATCCACTCATTCATGGAGAGAAAAGAGGAGGGATCATGCCAAGGACAGTCCTAGAGTCAAGTCTAGCTCTGACTCTAACTGGCTGAGTCATCTTGGGCAAGTCCTTTAACATTTTTGAGCCTTGATTTTTAAAAAAAATCTGTTAAGTGGTGATAATAACACCTCAAAAGATGGTTGTGAGGCCCATGTAAGCTCACATACATCGAGCATTTAATATTGTATTTGGTACAGCTTAGAGATAAATGCATGGTAATTCTCTTCCTTCTGTTCTACAAACATTTAGAGGGACTAGTGACTATAAGACATTATGCCAGGCAAGGGGAAACAAAGATGAAGCCGTTGCATCCAGACTGTGTCCTCTGTGAGCCTGCAGCCCAGAAATAGAGGAGCGAAGGTAAATGGTAAGTGCACAAATCATTACATCTCAAGGTGGAGCTAAAAGTGCAGTGGGATAGTCATGTCTTAGCCGTGTGTGATTTCATTCACAGCAGGCAGTGCCCTCACTAGACTAAAGCAAGTTCTGCTTCTCCTGTTATAACACATTAGAGTCTCTAATTTGGATGTCGAAAGGGGGAAAACAAACAAACAAACAAACAAAACAAACCAGAAAGGACTTTTTGCTTCTAAAAGGAACATCAAAATGACCCAATGTCCTCTCTGACCTAGGGGTGAGGACGCACTTGGCTCCCCATCTTTTTCATAAAATCAAAACCTCTTGGGGGACGGTCGGGTCCAGGCGAAGTAAAACCCAGCTCTTTGGATCAGTGACTTTCATCTGATTTAGTTCATCTGTAATGCGACAAAGCCTAGCTGGTTGATGCAGTAGAAAGTACAAACGACAGCCCGAGGCTGAGGGTCATGGGGAGAATCCCAGCTGTCACACACTGGGAAATCAGAGGGGCTGTACTACCCTGCAGGGATGAAGGCTCTGAAAGCAATAATTTCCCTCCCAAAGAGAAGGGTAGAGTCTGCAAGGATTTGTCTCCAGGCAGCACTTCAGCCTCCTCTTCCGGCACAGGGAGACTGCTGCTTCCGTCAGAGCTCCTGGCACCATCAGAGGTGAGAGGAGCAGGGCCACGCAGGCCTCCTGTGCAGGTGAGCCTGCCCCCCGCACCTCTGAGAGCACACACCACTGAACCGCGGGCTGGGGCTGAGTCGGTGAAGGGTGGGCAGCCTGAAGGACTGATTTTTGTGTGTGAGACCTGGCTCAGTGCTCCATCTCCACTGCCTACACTGCACACACTTCGCCAATCTGACACCTGTGGGTTTGGGCTGGAGATGCAGCTTTATTAAGCATTGTGGCAGCTGAATGCCCCCCCCCCCCCTTTTTATTTTGAAACCCGAGTTCCTCTAGCTAGTCTTAAAATTCTCAGGCTTTTCTTTTCTTTCTAAAACGCTTTTGTTAAAACTGTGAAGTGTGGCACAGTTACTGAAAAGATCAGAGGAAAAAGATGGATAGCATCATGAAGGGGGAACACCCAGGTAAGCATCACCCAGATCGAGAGGTAAGCCGATTCCAACTCCCAGAACCACATCCCTCCTCTGTGCCCCTTCCCAGTCACATTCCCACCTCCTCCCCGATTTTAATGCATTTCCTTGCTCCTCTTTGTGCTCTTGCCACCAAACTCTTCATCTAGAAACACTATAATTCAGTCTTGCATGCTTTTAATTTTACATACCTGGAGTTATACAGCATATATTATTTCACTGCTGGTTCTTTCACCCAATATTGTGTCTGGGAGGTGCATCTATGTGGTTAAATGGAGCTGCAGTTGGTTCATTTTCACAGATATAGAGTATTCCGTTGTTAGAGCACATAGTGTATTCATTCTGTTGTTTCTGGACATTTGAGTTGTTGCTTGTTTTTTGGAGCCCGTATCCATAATGCCGCTGAGCACATTCTTGCCTCGTGCTCCAGGTACAGATGCTCCTCTTGAAAGAAAAGCCGAGATATGATCTTATGTCCTGGAGACAGGGGGCTTTGGCAACGCTGAGATGCAGGGAGCTAACTGTGGATTCAAGATGCTGCTCCAGCTCCTCTCTGCTCACCACTGTGTGGGTGGATGGGGCTGGAGGTCACTCTTATTAGAATTTGCCCTAGAAATCAAGGGGAAAAGAAGCCAGAACTTTCTGGCCAGGATAAAGGGAACAACTTGAAAGGGTACTGAACTGGAGATCAAAGAGCCCTTCATGCTGCCGGCTTTGATGTTAGTGAAGCTGCACGCACTGTGGTAATTAACTAACTCATCTTCCAAGCTTGCTGCATTCCCACCTACTGTTTCCTAGTCAGCCACCTTCCACTCAAGGCCAACACCATCCTCGCTGACAAATTCTGGGACGTGGGGCAAGGGTGCCCTTGGCTGCCGCAGGCACTCAGCGCTGTTGGAATAGCTCTGGGGAAGAGCGTTGAAGCCCACTGGCAGAGGCTGTAAAATCAGACAAAGTTGGAACTGGAACTCCTTGGGGGTCATCGTAGGCTGATTCTGTGACTGTTCACAGGCTTGTTGGGGAAAGTGGAGTTTTAATGGAAAGAAGTGGTGTTTGTTTGCATGCCATGGAATTGGTAGGCACGGCATGTTCGAGGGAAAATTCCCAATTTCCTCCTCTTTCCAGTCCCTTTTGTCTTTTTCAGCTCCATGCCTCCCGTTTTAGACATTCATTTGTCTATTCTCCCAGCTTTGAGGAATAGGTATCCACATCCCTCCAAAGAGCCTTTGACAATACAGCCTTAAAGGTAACAAGAGGAGATCAGAGAAATGAGAGGCAGAAAAAAGAAGCATGAGGGAGGGAAATGGTTGTTGGGACAGGTGAAGCTGATCTCTGGTGAGAGAAGTGAGAAGCGTGGCATTGAATGGGAGGGGACATTAGGGAACCTTCGGGGGACCTGGAATGTTTCAAACCTTGATGTTGATGGTGGTTCCATATATTAAAATCCATCCATCTGTGCACTTAGATTTGTGCTCATTGATAAAACAAAGGCTGCAGGAAGCTTCTGTTGGCCATGGTTGCCTGGGCTTTTACCTCCAACTTCCTCTGTTATGCTGCAGGTGTCATAGGCATCACATGTCCATGTGAAATAAACCACGCTATCATTTTTACTTCAGTCATATGAATTTTATTTATTTATTTTAAAAAAGTATCTTCATTGTTGAAAGTGTTACAGATATCCCCTCTTCTTTCCCCCCATTGACTCCCTTTAGCCCAGTCGTATGTATTTTAGAGAAAATCAGAAAAGAATGTTTTTTATATCCACCCACGTATTTGCCATTCCTGAAGTTTCTTCTGGGAGATGCAGTTTACCATCTGCTACCATTTGCTTCCAGCCTGAAGAACTTCCTTAGGTATTTCTCATAAGGCTGACAACGAACATTCTTAATTTTCATTTATGTGAAAAGGTCTTTTTCCTTCAGTCTGGAAGGATATTTTCACTGGATAAAGAATCTACTTTTCTCCCTCTTGCTCTCCCTCCTTCTTTCCTTTCTGCACTTTAAACATATTATTCCACTCTCTTTTACCTTATTTTTTTCCCTGATGAGAAATCAGCTATCATCTGTATCATTGTTTTCCTGTATATAATGTGTTGCTTTTTTCTGATGCTTTCAAGATTTTCTTTTTATCTTTGGGTTTCAGCATGTTGACTAAGATGTACATAGGTATAACTTTCTTTTTATTTATCCTGCTAGGGGTTCACTGAGATTCTTGAATTTGTATGTACGTCCTTTACCAAGGTGGGGTATTTTTTAGTCATTATTTTTTTCAAAAGCTTTTTCTTCCCTCTTCTATTTTTTCCTCTCCCTCTGGGACTATAATTACAAGTATGTTATAACTATTATTCCCTATTTTCTCACAAGTCTCTGAAGCTCTTTTTACATTTTTCAATTTTTTTCTCTGTTTTTAAATTGGATAATTCTCTTGATCTATCGTCACACTTACCAACTCTTTTGTCATGTTCAATCTATTGTTAAGCTCATTCAGTGAGTTTTTTAATTTCAAATATATTTTTAATTCTAATATTTCTATTTGATTCTTTTATAATACCTGTCAGTTGTGGTTTTTATATTCTCGTCCATTATATTTTTTGTATGTTTAAGCATAATTATAATCGCTGCTTTAAAACTCTTGTTGATTAATTCCAATATCTAAGTCATCTTGGAGTTGGTCTCCATTGATTGTTATTTCTCTTGTATATGAGTCATTTTTCTTGTTTTTTTTTTATGTCTACTAATTTTGGACTGCATTGTGCGTATCTTGGATAATATATCGTAGGGACCCTGAATACTGTTATGTAACTCTGAAGAATATTGCTTTTTTGTTTTACCAGCCAATTAACTGGGCTGATCTAAAATTCTAAATTCCCCTGTGTTATATCGCAAGTGAAATTTCTGTTTAGTTCTTCTAGCCTTACTTGGGTTTCTTGGTACCTGCCCAACATCTGCTTAGGCTAGGGTTGGCCAGAGATTTGAGCAGAGCTTGTAAATAGAATTCGGAGCTTACTTTCTGTGGCTCTTTTCTTTCCAGTGTTTCTCTCTTCACTTTCCAGCTGCTATTGTCCTGAATTTTGTCTTCTGATTTATTAGCCAGTAAGGGCTCTATTTAAGTTTTAGTCACCTTCTTGAGGCATCAATTGTGGAGTACCCTTAGGCAAAGGGGCATAAAAAATGGTCAGTTAGCCCGACCCTTGTGGCTTAGTGGTTGAGAATCCACCTATGAACAAGAAGGTTAGGGTTTGATTCCCAGTCAGGGCACATGCCCAGGTTGCAGGCTTGATTTCCAGTGTGGGGCAGCCAATCAATGACTCTCTGTCATCATTGATGTTTCTAGCTCTCTCCCTGTCCCTTCCTCTCTGAGATCAGTAAAAAGAAAAATTAAAAAAATGGTCAGTTATCCAGTGCCATACTTTTTCTCTAAACGTCAGTCACCTCCAGTTTTTGCCTGCTTTTGGCCACTTTCAAATGGCTTTAGATATTGTTTCTTGTCTTTGTCCAGAGTTCATAATTGTTACTTTAGGAAGATTGGTCAAATATGAGCTACTGTGCCAATACTAAAAAAAAAAAACTTGTAATCTATCCTTGCCTAATGATCTTATGGATTTATTTCTTATTCATTTTATTAAAATAATATGGTAAAGCCACTGGTAGGAAATCTTCTCTTCAGCATTAGAAATGTTTCCAGTGTTAAAAATAGTTAATAGTAATAATAAAAGTACAGTAATTTTGAAATTATAATTTACTAGATGTGTTCTAGTTATAAAGATTTGAGGACAATGTTTCTTTGAAAATGAGGTAGTTTCTTTAAATAGGAAGGTTTATAATAACAAAAAAATTTCAATAATCTTTTTCTAGTGGTTTTCTCCCCTTTCCATGAAAAAGTGGAAACTCTCCTTATTTTGCCTACTTTTAAACTTCATCTTCCAACATTTGTGCAAAGTGTATGTGCTGAAATAGAGTTTAAACTTTGTGGAAAAATATGGTAAGAGAGTAGAGTTGAGTCTGAAATTAGAGAATTTTTATTACTTTAGGACATGACCTTAGAAGTATTCCCCTTGTCTTTACTTATTTATTTATTTTTTTGTATAGACCAGAAATAAATGTTTATATGTTTAAAAAAATCCCATTTTGGCTTTCTGCACATTCTATAACATCATGCTGTAAAAACTCTAATGTTTTCTTTGGTCCTACTTGACTGATGAGTATGTGGGTCCTCATGGAACACTAGGGTTGGTACTATTATTGAGATACAGAGAAAGGAAATGCTGAAATATTTCATGGCTCTGCTCAGCAATGAATCCTGAGTGCTGAGGCTCCCAAACTTTTCCTGTATTTCATAAGATGTAAAATGAGTAGAGCCCTGCCATTTTAACCCTAGGAGACCTTCCTGGGAGACAAAGCTTTGTGGACTACTCTAGATCACGTGCCCTTAGGGATTGCACTTCCTGGTTGGCCTCTTCTCCATGACATTCTCTACTAACATGAGGCTTATTTAGATTGTATTTTTTTTTTTAATCAAAGTTTGAATAGTAATTCTAGACCCTTTTTGAATAATTAACATTTTAGTAAGTAATGAAATAACAGATATTGCTACATATGACAAATAAAATTTATTAATAAATAAAATAATATATTTTTTTTAAATATATTTTATTGATTTTTCACAGAGAGGAAGGGAGAGAGATAGAGAGTTAGAAACATCGATGAGAGAGAAACATCGATCAGCTGCCTCTTGCACATCTCCTACTGGGGATGTGCCCGCAACCCAGGTACATGCCCTTGACCGGAATCGAACCCGGGACCCTTCAGTCCGCAGGCCGACGCTCTATCCACTGAGCCAAACCGGTTCCGGCAAAATAATATTTTTGAGGACTCAAATACATGTTATTTAATATTCTTTACCCAATACCAGTGTTTTCTTATGCAATGAAACACTAAAGTATTTTCTTGAAGCACATCTGGGTGGCCAAAGGCAACAAATTTTTTTTTACAAAAGGCAATACATTTACATAAGAAAGGAAGAAGATAGATGTTATTTTATGTGGCCATTAGCCAGTTTTATCCAGGCCCTCCTTTCACTATATCCTGACAAACCACTGACACAGGAGAAGCTGGAAAAAGTTGTATACTCCAAATTATTAAAGCATTTAACAAACATGTGAGTCTTTTAGTTTTATTAAAAGTAGAAAAAATTATATAAACATTTTATTATTTAATCCAAACATTGCATTAGTTATCAGTTGTGCTTTGTTATGCTGCCAACTAAAATTTTCTTTCAGAATGTTGTTCCGGTTTATATAATTCTGGATTGATGTTTGTTGCAGTCCCTCATTAAAATGAAGCCAAGGGTACTGGCTTTTAGTTGTTTGCTTTTGGAGATTATAGAGCAATGAGGAATCAACTGTTTCCTTATGAAGCTTATGGGGAAGAACTTTAGAGTAAAGATTAATGGAAGAACAGGATATTCTTCAAATCAAGTAATCATAACTTGCCAAATAACTGAGTTATTTCCTGGCTCTTTATCATGGCATGTTGGGTCCAAGGCCTGGGTCAAGGTTCGGCAGGATATAGAGGAAGGAGGATCTGGATAAGACTGATTAGTGGCCCCATAAGGCAGTGATGGCAAACCTTTTGAGCTCGGCGTGTCAGCATTTTGAAAAACCCCAACTTAACTCTGGTGCAGTGTCACATATAGAAATTTTTTGATATTTGCAACCATAGTAAAACAAAGACTTATATTTTTGATATTTATTTTATATATTTAAATGCCATTTAACAAAGAAAAATCAACCAAAAAAATGAGTTCGCATGTCACCTCAGACACGCGTGTCATAGGTTCGCCATCACTGCCCTAAGGTAATGTCTTATCTGCTTCCTTTCTCATTTCTATCTCTTGTAAAAGACATTGGTTGTCTTTGGCCAAACAGCATGTGCTCTAAGGAAATACTTTTCTGTTTCATTTTAAAAGAATACACTGGCATTAGATAAAGAAAATTAAGTGACTTATGTATTTTGTGTCCTCCACGAAAGTTAAAATGAAGGTAAAGAAAGCTTAGGATAAGCCAGAGAGCAGTGATCATCCTCTCACTTTTATAACTGCTTATTTTATATGGGCTTCATAAGAAAATTTTAACTTCCCATATCCTCATTTTATCATTTTCTGTCAATTTGAAACATACAAAGATGAAATTTAGACAGAATGGATGAAATTGGAATTGCAAGTAACGAATCAGAAAGCCTTCTTATTGTTATTACAATTTTTACCAAAATGGGAAACTTCTGTGAAGGCTCCAAAAAAATCATTTGGATCAAGGTATAAAATAAAAGTTTGAGAATAGAGCCAGTATTATAACTGGGTCCAAATGTATTTCAGTTTTGCCAGTCCACATGAAGGCATTTTCCAGAATGTCTCAGTGAGACCAATCTCCGTGGAAGCCAGCCGTGTGGAGGGAGGACTACGTTTCCGCCAGAGTCACTGACTGCCCAATAGCTCTCCTCGTGGGACAGAGACATCTAAGGTACAAGATATAACTCATCATTTTTAAGATTAATTCTCTAAATATATATAGAGATTCATCTGTAATGGCTGCGAGCACAGATTTGACAAGTAACAAGATGTAATAAAAACATATTGAAACTCATGATCTGTTGTGCATTACACTAAGCACTTTACTGTACTATGTCATGCAATCCTTGCACCCCATGAGTAAGTATCATTATTAATCCTATTTGAAAATGGGGACACTGAGGCTTATAGGATTTGCCTGATGCTTGACAGCTAATATGTAGAAGACCCAGCTTTTAATTTTAGGTTTTCCCTTCTCCCACACTCTTTTTAGTAACTTCCATATCCTATTATTTATTTATTAATAAAAGTTGTCAAATTCCATTGACTCATGGACCCATCAAATTAATCAAAAGAATATGATTAATGTAGGGAGCCAAATTGGATGGGCCCATTTATATGGAGACAGGGAGAAGTTACTCTTATGAACCAAGTTGCTTTGTTTATTTCTTAAAATTTATTTATTTTTAAAATATATTCTTATTGATTCCAGAGAGGAATGGAGAGGGAGAGAGAGACAGAAATACCAATGATGAGAGAGTCATTGATCAGCCGCCTCCTGCATGCCCCACACTGGGGATCGAGCCCGCAGCCTAGGCATGTGCCCTGACTAGGAATCAAACCCTGACCTCCTGGTTCATAGGTCAACGCTCAACCGCTGAGCCATGCCGGCTGGGCCCAACTTGCTTTGTTTAATTTAAATATCTACTTACATACAGATGGTAGGTTAATCTGTTGTGTAGCAGTTCTCACCTGCAGGAACTTGAGACCTTTTCAGGGCCATGTGTGATCAAACCTATTTTCATAATAAGATTAAGACTTTTTTTTTTCTTTCAAGAGTGTACAGTGGAGTTTTCCAGAGGTCACCCAATGTGTGACATCACAACAGCTTGAAAGCAGAAGGAGATGTGAGAATATGTTAGCTATCTATAAATCTAGACATTAAAGGGGAGTTACAAAAAGATAAAATAATGCTCTTTCACTGAATAATTTTTTGTTTTGGAAAATGTAATTACTTTGCATATAGATATATATTTATGTTAATCTTTAATGGGCTTATTTTTTTAAAAAATAAACATTTAAAAAAGTTATGTTTTCACATTTAATATCTAATAGTGCAGATAGAACGCACATGGGGTTGTTGATAATTTTTTTAAGATGGTGAAGGGACTCTGAGACCAAAACGTTGGAGAACTGCTTCTCTAGTGTAACTTAAAATTTAGATGGAAAGGGTGTTGGCTTAATTGTTAAACATTATGCTGCCCTTTCTTTCTGTTGCTTTCTAGTAGAGCACCTTGTAACTTACTGAATCTTCTCAGTGTGGGGTGGCTGTGGAATCCCGGTCCACATTTTCCTTACAGCAGACACCTCCCTGCTGATCTTCTTAGCTCACGGTGCCTACCATGCTTTCAGGACCCTGGAGATCCACGTTTGAGTTGTGGACACCAACCCCTGTCGCTGTTGGATGGAACAGGGTAAACCCATGATGAGCCAATTAGATTCTCACTCCCAGGAATTTGGTGTTTGGACTCAGAGACAGCCAGTTACTTTTTCTTTGTGGCTGGAACACAGGTGGTGAAAACTCAAACAGTGGGGAAGCAACCAGAGAAAGATTGTCTGAAGAGAGAAAAGAAACAGGTGTGCTGTGCTGAGAGAAAGAAGGAGAAGAAATAGAGAGGGAACACTGTCTGTGTTTCCAATGGCCTTCCAGGTCTTTGTTCTAGACCTTTCTGAAGCTTGGCTGCCTGCAAGCCCCTGGGTTTTGTGAATTACTCCTGCACCTTTAGAATCAGTTTCCCTTCCATTAAGCTAGCTCAGGCTGACTTCTTTTACTGCCAACCAAACAGATCTCAGTTCAGGCACTCGGTCTCTGTGAAGCTGAAATCCTTGTGGAGGTTGGACCCATTACTCTTGTTTAAAGGGGCAATTGAAAATATCTCAGAAATTGAAAATAACTTGTTGTAAGGAAGAATAAATAGATCAAGTTGCCCGTTTGAAATTTTAGCAATGTTTATAGTCATTACTGGCTTCAGAAGGGCAAACAAACGTGGTAGATGGGCAAGTGGCCAGTGAAATCGAGAAGCATCTTTTATTGCCTTTATCTAGTTACCTAGAAGTCCCCAGTCTCTGCTGCTGAATTGAAGTGTGGGTGTGTGAGTGCACATCAAAGACAGATTTTCTGGCCTAAACACTTCATTTTAGTCTTTACTAAACTTCAGAGGGCCACTCTGTCATGCCTCCCACTGTATCCCCAAGGACTTAGAACAAACAGTGCTTGGCACAGTGTGGGCACTCAGTCAATATTTGTTGAACAAATAAAAAAATGATCATTTCAAATAGTTGTGGATGAGGTTCAATAGACTAAACTTATGAGTTAATATCTTATTAAACTTTTATTTGATTTTTACTTTTTTTTTTTTTAATATATTTTATTGATTTTTCACAGAGAGGAAGGGAGAGAGATAGAAAGTTAGAAACATCGACGAGAGAGAAACATCGATCAGCTGCCTCCTGCACATCTCCCACTGGGAATGTGTCCGCAACCCAGGTACACGCCCTTGACCGGAATCGAACCTGGGACCTTTCAGTCCGCAGGCCGACGCTCTATCCACTGAGCCAAACCGGTTTCGGCTTGATTTTTACTTTTAAAGTTCAAATTTGAAAGGCAAGTTTCACTCAGATAAAAAAAAAAATCATTTTCTCTTCTCAGAAATTCTCTTTTTCCTAGCAAGTCTCAGCCTCTCAGCCCCTCTATCTCTCTGTCTCTCCACTCTCTCTTTTGGATACACCATCCTTTCTGTGTCTCTGGTCAATCCTAGCAGTTTTCTTCCCCTGGGTTCTGTGTAGTTTCTTGGTGTTAAGATGCCATCATGGCTCTATGATGGTGACTAGCAGAAGATTAAAACAGAATGAGCAATTGAAGCCAGAATAGGGAGAGATTTGAGGTCCACCTGGGGAGTTTAGGTCTTATCTTGTGAGCATTGGGCTACCCTAGAAGAATATCATATGTTCTTTTATTCCCCAATTTCTTCTTACCTGAAGAACTGTATCTTTTAGAAAGGTTGATAAGGCCTCAGTGTGAAGAATGGATTGGAAATTGAGAACGAATGGCCTGGAAGTCAATTAGGAGCTATCACCACGGTCTGCATAGAGAGTAATAAAGATACTGTTTAGTTTCTTCTAAAAGTTGCTTGGGGATACTTCATGTGCAGAAGGAGAGGCAGAATTATGCTTCTTTTTTCTCAAGACCGCTGTGTAGATAGGACATATAAGTGGGATTTAGGAGTTGATGTTATGATATGGTTTTTGCATTTGTAAGGGCTTCATGCCTCCATGCCATTATTATTGCTAGTTCATCTTCCTGCAATGCCATTATCCCCATTGTTCCCTAATGAAATCCCCTTCATCCTTTAGGTCCATTTCCTCTCTGTTGCCTTCCCTTATCTGCTAATCAGATCTAAGGTCTCCTTCCTCCTGCCTGCCACAGAAATAGCTAGTTTTTTTTGGTAGGCACTTACTCCATTATGCCTTTGATAATGTCCATCTCACACTAGGATGTGGACTCCTAGAGAGAAAGGACCGTGATGGACCCAACTTTGTGTGCCCTGCAGTGCCCAATTCATGGCCTTGCACTTAGATGATGATGAATTTCCTGTAATGTATACTTTGAGGCATGTTTTCAAAATGAAGGCAGAGCTTTGCCTATGTTCTTGGTAGCTGAGAAGCCAATAGGTAATCCATTCTATTTATGCACAGTGGTCACAGCATTGCAAAAATGTAAATTATTTCAGTTAATGTTGTGAAAATCATATACTCTGTGTTCACTCACACCTACTGGTTTCCAACCCACTGGGCAGTCCCGAATGACTTGCATGGCTATTCTTTTTCCTGAATGTTAACTAAACACCAAGATTACAGGGTAAACCTTTAAGTAATTGCTGCAGAGCTGAATCCCACCTATTCAATCTCCCTGCTTTTTTTGGAGATGAAATGACATGTAATTTAACTGTGTTGGTCTAGCAAGGCTTACAGTAAATGGTGTGCATGATTTGGAAAGGTTCATTAGTCAGCTCTAACAACTTGACTACACCCTTCAAAACATGAGTGATTAGGACTCATTCTGTGAAATGAATTGGTACACAGGAGTAGGTTCATGACTCAGGTGGCATAAATGCCTTTTATAAGTTTTTTAGCAGAGGAAAAGGAGCCAAGAGCGGTAATGACTCCAGACTTGGGTTTATAGAGTCTTTTATCCAAGCACTGCGTCTCAAAGCACTTTGTTCTTCCAACACAATCACCAGCCTTTAAATACAGCTCCAGCCCATTCAGGGTGGCGTGGAAGTGAATGCAGACTCTAATAAGAAGCTGGGTATGCACCGGAGGCCCATTGTCATTCTCATTTGCTTCTTGGATTTAGAGATCCTAACTCCTCTGTACAAGATTGAGGAAAATTACATTGTGCAACATTATTCAGTTATATTCAAACTCATTTCTAAGGGCTTGACAAATATGAAATAGAACAGACTCTTAAATTGCAAGGCTGAGACTATGGAACACCACACTGATTGAAGGCAGAGACCAACTTCTCCCTGGAGTTCAACATTTTCTCTCACCCCAAAGGAAGGGAAGAGAAGAGAAAGGAAGTCTTATTTTCTGTATCTCTTGTTTTCTGTGAGAGACTTGGACTTCCTCCTTTTTTTCTCAAATTTGGGATGTTTTAGGGAGCAGGCAACATATAAACACATAGAAGAACCCAATACAGTTAATGTCTGGTAATCTTCACCTGCTTCACTGTCATAACCACAACCCCATGAGTAGGTTGTGGGCAGTTGAGGATCTTCAGTGGAAGCAGATAGAGGAGGTCAAGGGAACAGGCGTCCACCTTGTTTCTGCAGTTTGGCGAAGGCAATGCTGTCCACTAGTGTGGAGACCCTCAACTGTCATTGGCTTACATGTCATATGTCCTCAGCTTAGCAGAACAAGTGGAACAACTGTGGCTGCTTTGGAAGATCTATTACTGGGAAGGTTCTTATTTAACATATATGTAGCAAATTATTTATTCCAGAGTGTCATAAATTAAGTTATGGACGACATTGAAAAATATGCTCATTACCTTATTTTAAGCATCATTAATTCATCCACTCATGCATGTATTCATTCAAGCAATATTTATTGAGGGCATACTACATGGCAGACACTGTTGTAGGCCCTGGGGATACGGCAGAGAACACATAAGGATTAAAGCCCATAGAAACCTTGAAATCCACAGATCATAAATCAAAAGCAGGTGACTTATAGTCTAGTCTGACTCCCTATTTTACAAATTAGGAATCTGGGAATGCCCATTCTTTGGGAATTATACTTATGGGTAAGGAATTTCACAGTGAACAGTAAGTGGGGTGGGGTGTGGATCCCAACCCATAACAATGGGTAGGAGTCAGTGTTTAAAGAATCATTTCCTTTAGACTGAGTCAAGTTTAGATTAAGAAGAAAGCATCTCCTCTTATCTATGATACTAGATAAGTTTTTTCAAAGCAGAAGGGACAAATTTTATGTTTGTGTTAATACTAAGGTTCAAATAGCATTTAAATATGTGGTTTTTTTTTTAATTTCAGAGAGAGAGGAAAGGAGAGGGGGAGAGAGATAGAAACATCAATGAGGAGAATCATTGATCAGCTACCTCCTGTACATCCCTTTTGGGAATCAAGCCTGAAACCCCAGGCATAAGCCCTGACCAGGAATCCAACCATGACCTCCTGGTTTATGGGTCGATGCTCAACCACTGAGCCACACTGGCTGGGCTCAAAAAGCATTTAAATAACATTTTGTAAGTGGCTCCTTGAAAATGAGAGAAGACCTTTCACTTATTGTATCTTATTTAATCCTTCAACCATCCTATGAAATAGGGATTATAATTCTCATTTCATAGGTGGAGTAACTGAGTTTAAGAGGCTTTAAGTAGTCTGGTAAATAAGTAATAAGGGAGTCAGGCCTTGGAGGCAGGTTCTCTGATGCTAAGCCCAGCCCTCTTTGTATTGCACCATGCCACCCATTATTCCTAACACCTGGATGGTGGTTAACTCATTGAGTGCCTATTACAGACCTGCCACTGTGCCTGGCATTATGACATCACAGGTTAAAATCAGAACCTGCCTTCAAATAACCTGAGAATTCTAATCCCGTGTGATAAATACTGTGGCCTTGGTGTGCTCTGCGCGTAGGGAGCTCAGAGAAAACTCATTGCTCTGGTTCTGAGATGGTCAAAGAAACATTCTGAAGGAAGTGACACCTGAGTCAGAATGATTAGTCAAGTGGGAAGTAACCAGATAAAGAATGGGTGTGTCTAGCTCTAGGATGTCACAGGCAAAGGGACCAAGTGTGGGCAAAGGCACAGGGTTTTGAGCAAGCACAGTGCTATTAGGGAGTCAAGTAGTCCTGTGGGAAGCTCAGGCATAAAGAAGACTGATGCAGAATCTCTTATTTCCAGTGAGTGGAATGTTGAAGACTATGCTTTCAAATTAGTTTAATGGCCAAAAAATTTTGTTCTCCAAAAAGACTTTTTTAAATAGCAACATAGTTGCCTAACTCAGTTAAGGGTCGACATTTTCTGACTCCTCTGAAGAATGTGCCAACAGTCTGAATGACATGATTTTCCAGTAGGATCAGAAAACTTGACTCGAGAATCATCAACAATCAATTGTTCCTAGAGTCTCAGATCCTTTCTCTGATCTTCCTCAGGAAGGTTTTGCTTTGAAGTTGCAGGAAAGAAGACGGAACCCTCTGTGAAGTGGCAGCAAGCTGGTTTCTAATAGGAAGTTTATGATCACATGAGTTGTTGATAATATGTCTTGAAAGCAATGTTTGTTTGATGTTTTCTATTATTCACCAAAACTTGTTCCTTTAAGATTCACAGTGTCCAAATGTATTTTAAAATATTCATAACTGAGCATTTGAAATCTCCGAAAGCAGCAGGGGATGCTGAATCCTTGTGTCCATCCAGGTAGATAAGCCACACTTTACAAACTGGCTTTGCCTGCATCTGAAAAATGCATTTAGTCTTAGTCCAAAACATCAACAGTGGAAACAGCAACCCAATTTTGTTTTCTGATTTCAATTTGGAATCCCTCAGTTTTCCTAGTTATATTTATCCCTAATTTGTAAGGCAAAGTCCTTCCTTCTCTCTTTTCTTTTTCACCAAACATTGGCATTGTGTTTCCAATACAAAACTTGAATACATGATCCCTGCCTAAGCCAGACCTTGGGTAAATGAGTCAAAACTCTGTTAGGAAAGGATTGAAACCTGCAGTAGAGTTGATCCACTTCCTGGCTCTCAGATTCTTTTGATTGTGTTGAGATCCAGAATATGTGTTGAACAGAAGTGCTGCCTGAGCTTCTCAGGAAGAAAGTCAGAAGACTACTATGACTTCAGGACCATCTACTTTTTTGTTTTTATGACCCATAGAGGGACTTGCCCAACAAGACTTCACAGAAAAGAGCTTATTCAACAGAGGCCAGGTGGTCAATCATCTAAACCAGTCATAGTCCTGTAGAAGGGAAGGTCTAGCTGTTCTTTTTATGGTCGTCTTCTTATATTTTTAGTGCTTTTATTGACTATTGGACTTGCATATAGGCAAGTCTACTTTGAGTGTGGTTACTTTTCTGTCACGTAGTCCCACAATCCTAGAAGTGATCCTTTAAACTTTCATTGTCTGGATGATCTCAACTGAAAGATGAGGATAATATAAATGAATCACTTCACAGGGTTATTGAAAAAGGTTGTAATAAAAGTCATTCTTTAGATAAGGGACATTCTTGAATAGAAATAACTCTGCTGTTATTTCTGTACACTTTTATTACCATAGCTCTGTCTTCTTAATTTTTGTGTGTGTCCTTGAAACATTTATTGAATATATCAGCTTGAATTAGGTCAGGCTGCATGTAACAGTAAAATCCCAAATAACAGAAGATGAAACAAGTGAGGATTTTACTTCTCTGTCATGTAAATAAAATCTAGAAGTAGGCATTAGGCTCCACAGGCATCAGAAACACAGACACCTTCTATCCTTCTGTCCCACTCTTCTAGTCCATAATCTGAGATGGTTGCTGCGGGCCAAGACATCATATTTGAGATGTAGGCCAGAAACAAGGGGAAAGACAGAAAGGCAAAAAGGATTCTGCCTGCTGAGATGGTTCCCTTAAAGTAGAGTTCCCAGAAGTCCCAAATAATTCTACTTATGTCTCATTGGCTAGGGTTTAGACATGTAACTGTACCCAGCCACTAAAAATTTTGCAAAAATGACTTTTTAGCTGGCTATCTTGCCATCCCAAATAAAATCAGAGCTCTGCTACTAAGGCAGAATGGGAGAAATAAGTGTAGAGATAGGGAACTAGCACTCTTTGCCTTAGTCTATTCCTTTAATACCCAAACATTCATGTACAGCATTTCCATATATCGAACACACTCACTATAAACAGATCCTCAAGGAAATGGAAATATAGGATAAGACATATAACTGAGTTGGAATTTGAAGGTAAGAAGAATCCGATTATTACTAGAGATGAAGTACTGGTAGTTCTTGTTACCCATGGTGGACGGGTTACTTAAATAGTTACCTATGCAAGTCTTGGGAAAGAGTGGCTATTATAAGACATCATTATTGAGGGCACATGAAGAATATAAGACCTGTGGGCTTGGCTTACTGCTTTAAACACCCTAGAGAAGTTAAAGAAAGAAAAATAATAGGTTCAAGTTTTAACTTTTTAGCTCAGTAAATGATCAGAAGACCAAGAAATTTCTAAGGTTTTCCTGAAGAATTTTTTTTTTAAAATATATTTTATTGATTTTTTACAGAGAGGAAGGGAGAGGGACAGAGAGTCAGAAACATCGATGAGATAGAAACATCGACCAGCTGCCTCCTGCACACTTCCTACTGGGGATGTGCCCGCAACCCATGTACATGCCCTTGACCGGAATCGAACCTGGGACCTTTCAGGATAGAGCAGGCCGACGCTCTATCCACTGAGCCAAACCGGTTTCGGCATCCTGAAGAATATTTTTATTTCATAGTAAAGGGTGTAGCTGAAAGTCATATCCAGAGTCTAATTCTGTGAGTTGCTGAATTGCAATATAGTTTGACTTTGTAGTTTTGTCAGCTCTCTCAAGTAAAGATTAGGGCATTGATGGGGAAGAGTGGGCCCTCTAGAATTAGAATGAGGACATTTGGAATGAGCTGCATAACTGAGAACTCCAAACTCACAAACTTTAATTTTGGTACCAATTGCTATGTTGCTCAGTGTTTTAGCTGTAGACCAAGCATGTCAAACTCATGGCCCATGGGCCGCATGGGACCCACAACTAATATTTTTGTGGCCCAGACAATATAACAGTATGTAAGAAACGTTTTAATAAAAATTTCGTAACTTAATCTTTACAATATCCTGTTATACATAATTACTAATAATGAACGACAACATTCGCTTATGACTGATTACTATAACCCTGTTGCATTCATTTCCCTTAGGCGCCTTATGCACAGGCGCACCATTTCGCTCAACTAATACTAGCAGCGAATATTTTAGCAGCCAATTGCTATGTCATTAGTCTTATACTGACTTGTTTGGTGTGCACAACAGGAAATATTTTGCTTTTGGAGAACAATAAAAATAGGTTTATTTGTGTTACGCTTATTAATTTGTGCAGCTATTCAGTGTCTGGTAAGTTAATGTTCAAGAAAAAATATTAATTTTTATTAAAATGTTCTATGTCAACGATTACTCATTTATTTTAGCCCTTTGTATTCAGCATGTCTCTATCGAAATAAACCTACGTTTCTATGAAAATTGAAGCTTTTCTTTTTTGTGGTCCACATAAACTTAAACACCAGTAATGAGTGTTATTTTTAGGAGTTAACTTGGTTTATCAGACTGTGGCAGCTGGGCAGTAGAGGGCTTTGAGTGCCAGGGACTCTGACCTTGATGTTCCTCCTGGAAAAAGAAAAAATATTGGGACCCTCCCAAGAAGAAATCTCAGCAATGAACTGAACTTTTAAAATGGAACTTTAAAAAAAGTTCTGGTGTGGATGGTAAAATAATTATTGGAGGCCATCAGAGAGGTCTCATGACTCACTGTTGAGTGATTTCCAGCAGGCTCACAAAGAACTTAAAAGTAAGCTTGAAGCTATTAAGAAGAATATTAGAGTGGTTTGGGCTTTGGACTCTATGAAAACTGTATTGTAAATTTAGAAAAAATCCAAATGATTCAGGAAGTCTGAATTTTCCTAATGTTATTTGTCTTATCTCAACAAGATATTTGACATTAAAAACAACAACAGAGGTAGCTGTTTAAAATCTTGTTGACCAGATCATCTCGTCAGAGATTGTCAGAGCTCTGACGTAAGGACTTAGAGATTTGGGTGAATAGTTGAGTAGAAAATGGGAACAGAAAGCAGAATATAGTGCAAGGAAAGAAACAGGAATGGTAGTCCTTTCCTTTAACCCAAGATGAGCTAGACGTTTTTTTGGAGAGGGCTGTAATTATTTCCTTCCTTAAATCCATGACCCTTTGCAATGTAATTTTGCAGGTCCTCCCATGAAGAGTGGTGTCTGTTTTCTTGCCCCTCGAATTTGGCCAAACTTGTGACTTGTTTGGCCAATAGAACTTGAGGGATGTGAATTCTGCCAATTTTTGAGCTTAGGCCTCAAGGGGCCTTGCACACTTATGCTCTAACTCTTGGTACTCTGCTGAGCTCCCTGCGATCAAGTCTAGGCAACCTTACTGGATGATGTGATTCAGTTGTCCCCATAGTCTCTGTTGACAGCCAGTCAACCTTAGGAACAAAGTTACTTAGCTGAGAGGCATCATGAATGAACTCAGGAACAGAAAGACAACTCAACTGAGTTCAGCTCAAATTGCTGACCAATCTGCAGAACTGTGAGCTAAATAATGACTGTTGTTTAGCCATTAGGATTTGGGGTGTTTTGTTACATAGTGAAAACAAGTTGATACCCCACTTTGGGCTTGGGAAGCTAGTGAAGAGAAGAGCAAAGAAGGTGAGAGATGGAGGTTGGGAAATCATGCTATCATGAATTGTGCATCTGTAATGGATGCAGGATTAAAATTGACAAGAGGAGAACTGAATACCCATCCCTGCCTGTCTCTAACTAAGCTTTTCCATCCCCCATCTTCTAGAATCAGTACTCTGCCTTTGTCCAATAAACATAATGAGCTGTATACTGCTCAGCTGCTCAATCAATCTGACTCTTCATGTGAGCTCCTGATGGGATTTGCCTCTGAGCTACAAAAAAAAAAAAAAAAAAAAAAAAAAAAAAAAAAAAGGCATCTGTCCTGCTGTCTTAAGCAATATTTTCTCTGGATAACTTTCTGAGGTTTGTGGTCAGCTTATAATTGTAAGAAGTTGGTGGCCCAGAGGTGTAGGCAGTAGTGGGTGCTTTTAATTGTTCATTAATATTTATTTGGGGACTTTCACTTTCTTTTTCTTAGCCTTCCATGAGAGACTTAAATTATGTCACTCAGATCCATCTGAGTCAATTCATGGTTCTTCCAAATAAACAGGCTTTCCCTTACTCCATTTTTCTGCTCAGCATGTTTTATAAAAAATTGTTGAGACACTTCTGGTAGTTTAAAGTCTATTTCTCTCCCTTTGCTAACCAGGAGCTTTCCTAGAAGAAGCTGTGCTGTGAATGGTCTTCCTACTACCCCACCAGCCCAGGGTACTGAAGGCTTCTCCCAAGAAAGGAGCCCCCTGCCCTCTTTGAAATCCTCACTAGTGGCTGTTTTAGAACATAGAAGCTGTAGAGTCTTTCATCCCAGGGCCGCAGAGCCCTGACAAAATGCATGGAATCAAGGAGCTGCAATGGCATTTTCAAAGCACTCTACCACCTTTAACTAGTTAAGTTATAATAGGGGTTTGGGAGTTAAATAAGCCTTTTCCCCACATTTTCTTACTGGAAGATGTTTGCTAAGAAAAATGATGGAAACATCTGCCTCTCAGATGGAAGTAAGGTGGGCTGAGGCAGCAAGGCATGGTGGGAAGAGTGTGAGCTTTAGAGTCAGACAATCTGAGGTTGTCTCCTTCCTTATCAGGAATATAATAACATTGAGCAAGTTACTTACTCTGTCTGAGATGAAGACTTCTGATATGTAAATGGGGACAATAATATACACTTTAGAGAATAGTGTGATCTTTAAAAAATGAGATTATATCTAATCTAATAAAAGAGAAACATGCAAATTGACCAAACCTCTGCTATGTACCAAGCCACACCCACCAGCCAATCAGAGTGACTATATGCAAATTAACCCAACCAAGATGGCGGCCGGCAGCCATGGAACTGGAGTGAACAGGAGGCTTGGCTGCCCTCGCAATGGAGGAAGCCAAGCTTCCCGCCTTCCCTGGCTGGCTGTGGCCTCCACTCAAGGCAACAAAGTTTCAATTATAGAAGATAAATAAATCCCAGATACCTGCTTCCAGCCAGCCTCCACTGGGAGCTTGGGTGGCTCAGGGCTGTGGCCAGCCTGCAAACAGCCATCAGCCCCTCACCCAGACTGGCCACACCCTCATGGGGTGAGGGTCCCTGCTGGGGGGCTTGGCCAGCGTGCAAACAGCAATCAGCCCCTCACCCAGGCTAGCCAGGCACCCCAGCTGGACCCCCACCCTGATCCGGGACACCCTTCAGGGCAAACCAGCCGGCCCCCACCCATGCACCAGGCCTCTATCCTATATAATAAAAGGGTAATATGCAAATTGACCCTAACAGCAGAACGACTGGGAATGACTGGTCACTATGACACACACTGGCCACCAGGGGGCAGATGGCTCAATGCAGGAGCTGCCCCCTGGTGGTCAGTGCACTCCCACAGGGGGAGCTCTGCTCAGCCACAAGCCAGGCTGATGGCTGCCAGTACAGCGGTGGTGGTGGGAGCCTCTCCCACCTCTTCAGCAGCACTAAGGATGTCCGATTGCAGCTTAGGCCTGCTCCCCGCTGGCAAGTGGACATCCCCAGAGGGCTCCCAGGCTGCCAGAGGGATGTCTGACTGCCAGCTTAGGCCCACTCCCCCTGGTGGTCATCCCCCAAGGGGTCCCAGACTGCGAGAGGGCACGGACCAGGCTGAGGGACCCCACCCCCCCCACAAGTGCACAAATTTTTGTGGACCGGGCCTCTAGTCTGTATATAAAATGCCTGGCGTGTCATACTTGCACAATAAATGGCAACTACCGTCACTGTAAAGAATGACATAAGGGGAGTGGATTGTATCTTAAGATACATCCTAGTTTTCTATACTACTTAGGCAAAAATGATTTGTGTCCTAATCCTAGGGAGCTTATACCTGGCCCCACCTACTCCCCTCAGCTCTCTCTTCGTCCCACCCACAGCTCTGATGAATAATCCAATATGTTATTTACTCCTTTACTTTTGTTAGGGACTCAATCTCTCTCTCTCTCTCTCTCTCTCTCTCTCTCTCTCTCTCTCTCTCTCGTTCTCCTTCCCTCTTCCTCATTCAGGCAGCTCATTATCATGGTACCCATTGGTTCTCTTGGTTTCTACTCTAAGTCTGGCCAGGCGGTGACTTTCAAACTTAGTGATTTCCTTTCTTCCCAGCTTAGAAATCACTCTTAGTGCGATGAGCACATACTTTGCCCTTGCTCACATCGACAAGTTATGCAGTGCTTCCCAACCTTTCCCACAGCATGGCACACAGAGAAAATGATAGTATTTATAACAAACTGTGTAACAGATGGAACTGCTTATGGATGGAGCCTGTCCAACTGCCCTGAGGAGTAAACCTTGTCCAGGGCACATTTCTAAGGAGGGTCAGGAAACTGCATGCTGTTGAATATGAATTCCTTCACTCGGTATGTTTTTGTTCAGCACTGTGCTGGCACTAGCAATACAATCATGGACAGAACTTATTCCATGACCTTGAGGAGCTGTATTACTCTAATATATGTGTTGATACAACATGTTGTGGTGGCAAGATATATAGTAGAAAGAAATTGCTCTCCACAAAATCTGTCAGTCTGGGGTTAAATTCTGGCTTACTCACTTGCTAGCTATGTGAACTTGAGCAAATCACTTAACTTTTCTGGTTTTTTAGTAAAATGGAGGTCATATATCTCCCTTCAGGCTTCTTGGTAGGGGAGAGGATGAGTTTAATGAGAAAATATTAATTTTCATCCTTATTTATAAATAGGGCCATTTATCTGCAAGTGGCCAATTGAGTTCTTTCCAAAATGCCTGAATGCATTCTGAGTTCCTATTACAAATTTCATACTGACTATCATTTATGAGTACTAGAATAAAAAATGGTTTATCACTTCTGACTCCAATTTGGAGAAATATTTGTGATTACCAACTAGAATCGTAGATCGTTCTCTTCATTTACTTATGAATAGTTACTGTATCCTCACTTTATGTAAAAAAAAAGTCATAGTCCAGGTTAGAGCAGGGGCTCAGAGACCAGCTGGTCAATTGGAGAACCAACAACTAGAACGCAGGTATTCAATTTTTCAATTTTGCGATTCTCCCATCAAGTCATGCTGCTATGAATTACAGGAGATACAAGGATAAACAGGAAGCATTCTTGCCCTTCTACAACTTGAGAAACTGACTAAAGTCAGCTATTTAAGCAACTTTATTTTGATGAATTAAATCAGCAGCACTAACTTCTTTAATGATAGGGCATTTGGGGGGAGCATACCTAAAGTTAAAACTAATAATATTATGAATTTAGGATTATCTTAACTATTTCTCTGAATTTAGAAAAAGATCTGGCTTCCAGTCACAAATGGCCAGATATCTCTCCAAGCCTTGATATTCTTACTGTCCATCTGTTTCTCTATCCTTGTGCACACGCGGGCATAAACACAGATGCACTTGAGCCACGGCTAAAGGTCACATACAGAAAGTTTGCAGTAAGAAAAGGAAAAGTAGAAAAAGGCATGCATTTTGCTTTTTAGCCTTTTATTTTGAAGGCCAATTCTTCAAGGGAAGGCTACTGCTTTGCTTGTAGCCCAAGAATTCCAAAAGCTTTGTATTCTGCTCAAGGTCTATGTTCAAAAAATCTTCCTTCTTTTCAAGGCAGAGATTTTATTTACAATAACAACTTGCCTGAAGTCATATGGGACTAATAGAGAAATGTCTTTAATTTGCAAGTTGTTCATTTCTTATTACATATATTAATTGACTTTGTATTTTCACACCAAATAAATAAGCTGAATATATAATAACTTCTCTGAGAGAAAATGAATGAGTTTTGGTTTTTTTAGACTCAGCGATAAAGTACAATAGCCAAGACCAGAAGCTGAAGATATAATCTTACAAACTGATGAAAGCTCAAGTGAGCTTTATTTATAGCAGAGGAACTAAAGTTTATATAGGAAACAGCGTCTTGGTTTTAAACTATGGCTGAGATATGAAAGGTATTAGTAAGTAAAACACTTAATGTCCAATAAAGTGTTTCAATAAAGTGTAAGTGTTCAATAAAATGTTAGCTATTAATATTATTATTAGAAAGTACATATAGTTACACAAATAAAAGACACTATTCTATAGAAACTGCTCTTGAGGCAGGCCTTATAAATGTTATAATATTTTATATCACACATCTCTCAATGATTTCATAATGTGAAACAACAGTCATCTTGACCGCGTTTGAAAAAGAGATATCCAGTTTCTCAGTTGGTTTCTAAGGACCAGCATCAAGTTCTTCATCGTGGGATTAGACATTGTACAAGGAATAAAGTTGAAACAAATAGTTAATGATATCATGGGTGATATACAGTCTCAGAGCACTGAAGTGGAAAATGAAAAGAATTGAAAGTCATCTTGGTTTGCTAAGACTTCCCTTGTTTTTTTTTTTCTTACCCAGTATGTTCCTCCTGAGTTAGCCAGAGGTCAAGTGTGCTGTTAAAGGAAGCAATTTCATCAGCCCATATTCAGTCTTGGAATCATAAAGGGAAAAAAAAACATCTAACCCAGAAAAATTTCAATTATACATTTGTTTTTAAGTACATGAGTTTTTCATAATGATCCCTCTATTCCATAGAGGAGAGTTCTTGAATTTAAAAACAAGTTCTGGAAGGTTGAGGCAAAATATTATTTTGTGGTGTGTGTTTATGTGTTTATTGGTGGGGTGGGTGGGTGACTGAGAGTATGGACAAGGATAGAACTAAAGAATTTCAGGTAACACACAACAAGACTGCATATCTAGGCCTGACGGACATTTACCAGACTGATAAATACTGGTCTAAAATATTTTCAATCAAGACATTTGTGAAAAAGAAAATACAATAATTCAAAAAGAAATACATATTTGATGTTTGGTAGCTTCTAATTAACTTCAGGTAGTCTAAGGGGTTTCTTGTTAGGGGACAAAAAGGGATTAAGTAACTAGTGTTGAAGCCGGTTGTTTAGAATAACTTTGATTTTCAGCAATGGAAAGTCAAATTGGTATAAAATTCTTCTTTCCGTCATCATTGTTAATCATGTATAACATCAAAGACCTGTTTTTTCTCTTGGTTGTCTCTTAGTTGCTCCTAGTCCCTTCTTTTATTTTTCTTTTGGGGAACATCTCTTTGGAGGTATTAATGTAGCCAACAAAGGCACAATGAGAAGGAACTGGAAAGAGAGAAAAAGAGAAAAAATGTGAGCTAAACAGTTTCTAAAACTGTGAGAAAAGTTTTGCAAGTGTGATTCTACCAGCTTTGGAGAGCACTCTTGAGAGCTGAACAAGTTCCCCTGAGATCTGAGCTACCCTCAGACTCCTTTATCTCCCCAGCACTGGGAGCTCTGCATAGATATTTATTGATGGATTAAGCAAGAAGTCATGATTGTTCAAACCCATAGTGTGAATAAAAATGAAATGTCCTGGGAATTTCCCTTATGCAAGGCAAGTTGAATTGGAAAGACAGGAGTTCTCTCACTCTAAGATTCCAGCCATCAGACAGCATTGCCTGAATTCCCATTCCTGTGCTGGGGGTCAGAAAATGACTCTTGTTTCATGAGTTTCTCCGTGAAGTGGCAAAGTCTCTTTGCCTTCTCACTGTAAAATGAGGAACTTAGATTATTGTAAGCTGTCATATTCTGTATGATTCTATGAAGTATGTCTTCAAACATTCTTACCCAAGGGAGGTAGAACCATAGAAATAGAAGAAACCTCTTTTCTGAGGCTCAAGGGCATTAAGTCTAGTTTGGATTGGACATTAAATACCAACAATAGAGAGTAGCTTTTTTTCTTTGCTAAGTGCACCATGTTCCCTAATCCTTGAGACAGCCTCATTAATCTTTTCTCAATTATTTTAAGCTTTAAGTGCCCTTGAGTATGTGTTACTGGGCTGTTGTCCTCAAGTTTTTAAATGTGATATAATGTGCTTTGTGAGAATAACAAATAGGGTAAATATATATATGCAGTGTATAGATAGGAAGTGGTTTCCTTAGCAACAATTGCAGTAAGAAAAATATATCAAAAGATGTGTGTTTTCCCCTACGTTCATTACCCCCAAATCTAGTCCCTGCCTATAATTAATTGTTCCTTTTTTTATTGTAAGGTAAAATATAGAATCATGCACTCTTCTAAGAATTTATTATAATTAGGGGTAAACCAAGATTATACATATGCACATACCACTGCTGTTCAGGGTGCTATATTTAAAACACATGTGTATATTTGGCTTGTTTTCTCCTTGAAACAGTTCAGAAACCTAAACAACCTATAAAAGCTGTTTTTCTTTATCCTTTCTAGATTCCCATTATGCCTTAATGTCAATTCAAAATGCAAACACCCCAAACTATAGGAACAACTGCGTTGAAATGTTGAGGCAAATTAGATGTTTGCTTGAAACCATAAGGATGAGGAGAGGATGTAAGCCTTATTATCATCCTATAAAGTAGAATTTAGCCCCTGGGCGGGGCTGCCCTCTTTATTTATTTATTTTTCTTCAGATAAACCCATGCAATATGAGCTAATTATTGGAAGCCTCTTGAGATTTCTTCCATTTTAACTTTTCTGTGATGGAGAGGAGACTTACCTGAACTTGCCATAATTAGTCTGCAAAGTCTCAGCAAAGATCCAGGAACTTAACTTTCTGGTATGACTTGGCATTGCCTAAGCTTGGAGTCTTCTCAAAATTAATTTAGTAAGGAACCGGAGAGTGCTCAAGAGCATTCTGGTTGAATTTTGGTTCTGGAGGTGAAGACTTGGGGGTTGTCTCTCCTGTGTAAGTGCTTCAGGGATGGGAGCACAGTAGACTGAGAAGGCAATATTTCTGGTCTATTCTAGATAGTAGGTCCACAAATCAATACTGATCCTTTTCTTGATTTTTCCCTTCTTAACTGCAGGAGAGACAGAAGTCCTGAAATGATTCAATGTCATTTCATCAACCATTATTTTCTCCCCAGTTATTCTTGCCAATGAACCACATTATCATCTCCTTCCTTTTAGGGGGGAAGCGCCTGCTTCAATCCTGTGCTTCTGTGCAGGAGAAGGGAAACACACCTGACCTCCACTGACCACTTGTGTGTTTCTTTGCATCAAGTTGCTGAGATGTACCCCACTTCTATTCAGGGTGCTCTGTTTTTAAAATAACAGTGAAAAAAAAAACACGGATGGCCACAAATCAGAAAAAGAGAAATAAGTTGGAACCTGGACTGTAATTTTTCTGAGTGTCTGAGGTGGCAAAGAAATGGGGCAAGTGAACCAGCAACTCAATCCCATAGGGAAACCATGTGAAGAGAGGCTTCTAACCTTGGACCTCGGACCTCGAGCACGCCTACTGCTGGGGTCCCTGGTGAGAGGAGCCCGCGGTGGTGGAGGTTGGGGTTGCCTGATGATTGGAGGCCATGACTGGAAATGAGAAGTGTGATCTGAAGCCTGGCCTGAGGGCTCTGGCCAGTCCTGAAAGTTACCCCCACTTGACCATGACTCACTGATGTCTCTGAGAGCCTGTAAGTTCTATGGAATTAGTACAAACAAGCATTTCCAGGGAATCCCAGTAGTCTTCATTCAGCATCATATTATTAGTGAAGCATTAAGTTGCATATACTGTAATATGAGTTGAACAAAGACCCAGTCCAGAGTGAGAAAACAGAATCAACTGGTTTTTGTTCCTTTAGTAATTATTTAAGTTTGTGCATTTTCAAAATGTGCTTATTCAAGCTACTAAAAATATCAACACTTCAAGTTTTGTTTTTTAAAAAAAGGGTGGGGAGGGGACTCTAATGGCCACAATTCTTCTTTGGTCTGTCTCCCACTTGAGTTCTCGTAGGCATTCCCACAGCCTAACAAGAGATACAACTATGCAGACACTAGCCAGTAAGGAGGCTTGGAGTGTGTGTTTTAAATAGCTATGTGAACTTTAAAAAGGCTCTTAGAAAATAAGCAACTTCTGTAGTCCACCTGTTCCCATTATAATTTCTCTCTTCTGTTTAATGTGTTACTCTCTGTCCCTGTTCCCCAGCCCTTGGCACATAGTCTGAAGTAGAAATGTTTCCATATTTAGTCTGTCTGGTTCCGTTTCCTCTGAGACTGGCAGGTACTTCAAATTTCATTTCAGGCTATGCTTAACGGAAAAAGTCCATCCCTAGTTCTTCCCCCCCCTATTTATATCCTCTTTCTTCCCCAAGGGACTCTTTTTCTAGTTCTGCTTCCCTCTTCCCTGTATCTTGCATTTCTAGGTCAAATTTACCCTTTCCTGGTTATTTTCTCCTTTATCTCAGCTTCCCTCTACTTCATCACCTAATCTGTGGGGAGGATGAGTTACTTTGGGAAATGAAACACAACTCCATTTCTGACATCCAGCATCATTTTTTTAAAAAAATTTTGTTTTACTGCTTAAAGTATTACAAATAGTATTACATATGTCTCCTTTCCCCTCCCCCCTTGACATTCCCCTGGCCTCCCCTACCCCCCAGTGTCTTATGTCCATTGGTTATGCTCATACGCATGCATACAAGTCCTTCGGTTGATCTCTTACCCCCCTTCCTGCCCCCCAACCCTCCCCAGCCTTCCCGCTGTAGTTTGACAGTCTGTTCAATGCTACTCTGCCTCTGTATATATTTTTGTTCATCAGTTTATAATGGTCTTTATTATCCATAAATGAGTGATATCATGTGGTATTTTTCTTTCATTGACTGGCTTATTTCACTTAGCATAATGCTCTCCAGTTCCATCCATGCTGTTGCAAATGGTAAGAATTCCTTCTTTTTTATAGCAGCATAGTATTCCATTGTGTAGATGTACCATAGTTTTCTAATCCATTTATCTGCTGATGGGCACTTAGGCTGTTTCCAGATCTTTGCTATGGTAAATTGTGCTGCTATGAACATATGGATGCATATATCCTTTCTGACTGGTGTTTCTGGTTTCTTGGGATATATTCCTAGAAGTGGGATCACTGGGTCAAATGGGAGTTCCATTTTTAACTTTTTGAGGAAACTCCATACTGTCTTCCATAGTGGCTGCACCAGTCTGCATTTCCACCAGCAGTGCACGAGTGTTCCCTTTTCTCCACATCCTCAGCAGCACTTGCCATTTGTTGATTTGTTGATGATAGCCAGTCTGACAGGTGTGAGATGATACCTCATTGTTGTTTTGATTTGCATCTCTCCGATGATTAGTGACTTTGAGCATGTTTTCATATGTCTCTTGGCTTTCTGAATGTCCTCTTTTGAAAGGTGTCTATTTAGGTCCTTTGCCCATTTTTTGATTGGATTGTTTATCTTCCTTTTGTTAAGTTGTATGAGTTCCCTATAAATGTTGGAGATTAAACCCTTATCAGTGATAACATTGGCGAATATGTTCTCCCATGCAGTGGGCTTTCTTGTTGTTTTGTTGATGGTTTCTTTTGCTGTGCAGAAGCTTTTTATTTTTATTTATTTTTTTAAATATATTTTTTTTTATTGATTTTTTAAAGAGAGGAAGGGAGAGGGATAGAGAGTTAGAAACATCGATGAGAGAGAAGCATCGATCAGCTGCCTCCTGCATGCTCCCCACTGGGGATGTGCCCGCAACCAAGGCAAATGCCCTTGACCGGAATCGAACCTGGGACCCTTGAGTCCGCAGGCTGACGCTCTATCCACTGAGCCAAACCGATCAGGGTGGAGCTTTTTATTTTGATGTAGTCCCATTTGTTTATTTTCTCTTTAGTTTTCAATGCCCTAGGAGCTGTATCGGTGAAGAAATTGCTTCGGCATATGTCTGAGATTTTGTTGCCTTTGGATTCCTCTAGTATTTTTATGGTTTCCCATCTTACATTTAAGTCCTTTATCCATTTTGAGTTTATTTTTGTGTATGGTGTAAGTTGGTGGTCTAGTTTCATTTTTTTGCATGTGTCTGTCCAATTTTCCCAACACCGTTTATTGAA
Source organism: Myotis nattereri (assembly GCF_964212035.1). Classification (NCBI taxonomy): domain Eukaryota; kingdom Metazoa; phylum Chordata; class Mammalia; order Chiroptera; family Vespertilionidae; genus Myotis; species Myotis nattereri. The sequence continues at coordinate 46,660,368 of NC_138081.1, forward strand.
GAGACTGTATTGACTCCGTTGTATGTTCTTGCCTCCTTTGTCAAATCCAAAATCATTTTTATGGCCCATTTTGAGTCTAAAATAATTCAAAGAAAATGATTCCAAATCCAAGATTGCGTATAAATTAACTTTCTATCAACATAAATAATAGGAAAAAATCCCAAACACTATGTAGCAGTGACTAGTTTCTTTCTGTCTTGCATATTTGCACTGAGAAAAAGCTTTATGCCTATATTGGGAGGAACAGGTCACCTGTGACCTCTGCGTTACGAAATTTGATGGTCACTTCTGTGTCCTGTCTTACCTGACTTAGCAGAGTTGCCTCATTTATCTTCAGCTCTTCCTCCCACTCTGGGCTCTTCTGCTCAATCTTCCTGGCTGACCCTCTCCTCTCTACTTCAAATGTTTATGTCCCATGGTCAGACCCAGGCCTTTTCTCTTCTCCATTCAAACTTTCTCCTTGGGGATCTCATGTTTAAATAGTATTGATATCCTGAAGACTTCTAAGTATAAATCACCAGTCCCTACGTCTAGCCAAAGCTTTAGACTTCTAGGAGATTTGCTTGTGTAGACATCTCCTGACATTTTCTCTTACTATTTCCAAAAGAACACCTCCTCTGATACCTCCTCTTCTCCAACTGAAGCACCACCAACCAAAACAGAACGCTTTATTCCCACTTCCACTCACCTCCCCAACATGCTTCTCTCTCTGTCTTTCCAATTCTATTAAGTGGCTTCACCACCCACCCAGTTGCTCAGTCAAAAGTCACACCTCACCCCCACACCCCCACCTCTTATCCACCACCTTCTAGCTCTACCTCCAGAATCCATCAGAAATGCATTCACTTTCCCCAGCTCCACAGCTATTACCCTGGTCCTCTTTACTGTGCTCATGCCTGCAATCATTTTGAAAGAGGTTTCCCTGTTTCTACTCTTGTCCTTATTGTGGTACTCTCTCCATACAGCAGCCAGAATAATGTCACAAATGTAAATCAGATGGCATCATTTCTCTCCTTACTATCCCTCCCCACACTGTCCTGCACGTCTGCTCCTCAAACCCATAAAATGCTTCTCTTTGCATTGTCTAGTACTTTACTTCTGCAGTACTCACCTGCTGAGACATTTAAGCCTGTTCATGCAATCTGATTCCTTTCTCAGAGGTAAAATGAGGCCAGAAATCTTCACTGATCTGGAAATATTTTAAAGTATTGATTACTGTGCAGGTAGAAAGCTTCCTAGGCAACCCTCTCCTTTCTGAAGCGTGGATGGTGGAACATCAGGGATCTGGGGTGGTGTCTCCTTCCTGTTATGTGATGAAGGTACTGGAGAGAGTTGGGAACAATAATGTGGACTTCGGGAGACAGAGGCAGACTGATTGGCGAATAAAATGAGGAAGTAAAACAGGGCAGGCAGGTTTAAGAGGGGCACACAATAATTTTTATTCTTTATAATTCACGTTACAGTAAAATTTTATAAAGTGGGTTGTAGTAAAAGGAGTAATAAAGTGATACTAATTAGCATTATATTAATAATTACACTATTTCTTCCTGAATATATATAATCTTCCTGCAAAGAACTAAAAATGGTTTAAAAAGCTCTAATGATATTATATTACTGGGCAACATGTCTATAATAGACATTAATTATATGGTATTAAACAGATCCACAGAGCTTTCTAAAGGTACAATAGGCTAATAAAACACCAGAAACGTAATTGTTACTCTAAGGATTTAGAATCAAAATTAGCTTAATGACAGGAAAATTTTTAATAGGGAAAGTATCCATAGCACATTTGCTATGGTGTAGATTTTCATTGTAGGGGAACTTATAAAAATCCATAAAAGCCAAATAATTACTCAGACCTCGTTACACAAATATTGCTGTTAATTTTTCTCTTTTTATTCCATAGCTTATTGTGTGGTTCTCAGAGCCTTTTATAAGTCAGCCACTAGAGAGCAAACTTCTTCTTTTTATCAGGCTGTAGTTTTATTTAAAAGAATACACCACATATATATCGGCACTCTGACAATACCACATTATCTCAGACTGTAAAATCTGGTAATATAGCTTCTGAATGCCTGGGTGGTGGGCGTGGGGGAATTTAAGGTCCTTTATATTAAATACATAAGAAAGAACAAGATAAGATGTAGTAATTTGAAACTCCCTTCCTGGAGTGAAAATGAAACCTTCTGCTAATGGAGCATAAAGTCTCATGTTTCATCCCATGTAATAAAATATAATGGGTATTGTTTGGTCTGACAGGCATCTTGGGCCTTTTTTTCCAGGCAATGGTTTCTAGAGAGCTCAAAGAAATGATACAGTTTCCAGGTGAAATGTGAATAAATGACACTGTAAGCTACCTTTATTGCCATCAGTTCCGGAGGCTTGAGCCAGGCAAGAAAAGCTGCCAGTTGACAAACATTCTTATCTATTGGACGGAATCCCCACTATTGGCTTCCCTTCCAAACAGATGCTGGTCCCCAAACACCAATACACAGTCAGATCCACCTGCTAACCTGTGTCAGGGAACAGAAGAGGGGAGGCGAGAAACAGTGGGGGATTTAGTGCACCTCAAAACCCCAATTTACCAGGCACCCGAATGTCTTTCGCAGCTGGCTTTGGGGCCAAGATTTACTCAATGAGTAAAACCGCTTTCTCTTCTGGTGGACTGTTAACAATTGGCCTTGTGCACACGACCCTAGGGACTCATGCTGAACTACTAGTAAGTCATTGGAATCAAATTCATCTCTGTTGTCTAGGCTTTGGAATATTTGAGGAGTTACAATCTAGAATTTGGACTTTTTCAGTACTTTTACAAAATAATATCTAACAGCTATTGGTCAATTTATAAAAGATATACGAGAAGGGAGATTTCAAAACTTTGCAAGGAAACACTTTCTAGGATTCATTGGCTATTCTGTTAGAATATTTTTCTTATATTGAATGGACTTAGGAAATTGTCCATATTTGAACAATTTGGCCAATGACAGTTCCACAGGGTTTGACCTAACACTTTGTTCTGTGGAGAGGCCTCAATGGGCATTGTTCCTCACTTAATCAGCAATCAGCAACCATTGCATGCCCATCCAGTGCTCAGCACAAGGCTAGAGCAACTCAACAAGACATTCATTGAACACTTTCTCTGGGCCAGGCAGGTGATGAGCACTGCAGCAAACATTAGGGGCAACCAGACGAGTCCTGTCTTTACAAAGCTCATGTTCTAGTGTGAGAAGCTACCACGGATCACTGACTGTAAAAAGAATCAGACAGTGATACACTCTCTAGAGTTGAAGTGATGTGGGAATAAGAGACAGGATGAGATTCGGTCCTGACTGGGGGGCCCCAGGAAGACTTGACGGAGGAGTGGCCCTTGCATGTGAGGGCTGATCCTGCCATAGTAGTTGCATAGGTTATTCTTACAATTTCTGTCAGATGCCTAAACCCAGATTGTCACTTTATCACTAGGTGGTCAAGTTTCTGAGGGCAGTGGTCTCTAACACAGGGAGCCGGGCACAGAGTGGAGGTTTTATTCCTGCTCCCGTGCCAGTGCGGTGAGAACACTCACTCTGCAGCCACACTGCCACTTAGGAGCTGTGTGAACTTGAACGATTTATTCAACCCCTTGGTGCTCCAGTGTCCCCATCTGTAAAACGTGAGTAAGTAATTGCCCCTATCTATTCTCTCCTTTGGAATACTGACATGACTGAGCTTTCCCACAGGTCTGTGGTGGGCTCAACAAAACTGTTTTTACTGACACACCCAGGGAGCCCCCAGGGGAAGAACTTACGGAAGAGTGGAGCTTACGGAAGAGGCAGCCGGGCAGGCAGGTCTGGCTCAGCGGAAGCCCCAGTTAATTAGGGGAGGCAGGCCAATGTAATATTTTCTTTTGGCCCAGTTCTGTGCACTGATTTTTGCAGTGTGTGTGTGCAAGCTTTAGGTTTACAAGCAAATAAATGAAATCCCCGAGGAGCTCTTTTTACCTAAAGCTTTCTAAAACCTTGGGGCCTTGATGGAGTTTCTTTCCTATCTCTTACATAGATTGTAACTCAGGGTGAGGGGAGGGTAGAGGCCGGCTTTGGTGGATTGACAGCTCCAGAGGCCACAGGGCTTCTGCTGGGTGGCAGAGGTGCCTGGCAGATCTTCACCCAGCAGAAGCTGCAGCCTCGTCTTGATACCAGATGGGCAGTTCCTGAGCACATTCGAGACAACCCCTGGGAATGCCCAGAAATGCCAGGTGGGTGGGAGCTCTTGGCACGAGGAGGGCCCTGCAATAAATAGTAGGCAGGTTGAAAGTCAGCAAAAGAAAGGTTACCACCCGATGCTACTCAATTTGTATCCTTCAGGCTGCTGTGGTCTGGGGCACATCAGGTGCATGAATCCTGATTGCGATTCAGCAATTTTCATTGTAAACGAAGGTCAGAGAAGTTTTGAAACAGTTCTCCTCCTACCTAAGAAAGTGATATATTTTATTATGGATAGTTAAAAAAATATATAGAAAGATACAAAATTATATTGCAATGACCACTAGCTTATCATGCAGTGATAACTACTTTGGACATATTTTAAAAAATGTATTTTGATGTATTTCCATCCAGATTTTATGCCAACAAAAGACATGTATATTTGGAGTTGGCTAACTTTTGAAAATTTATCCAAACAGCTATATTTTTTACCAATTTTTATCCTCTTTTTCATTTAGCATTATATTTTTAATAGTTTCCTATATTAACCATTATTGAAAATATTACTACCTAGTATGCATATTTCTTTACATAGGTTACTATAAATTTTAAAAGTCATTTAAATTTTTATTAAAGTATAATATGCGAATATTTTATGCAAATATTCTACAAAATGAAATCATTATGTTAAGTGTCACTTAAAAAAACAATTCCTTTTCCACTTACCCTTACCTATTCTTTTCTTTTACCAAAAGGTACTACTTCTAATTCTTATATAGCAGCTTCTTCTGATATTTACCACCATATTTTAAATTGATGTTAATATTTTATTATTTCTTCATTTACCCAGGTGAGTACATATAGTGAGGACTTTTGCTTATTTGTACCCTCTCTTCCTTGAATCTTCTTAATGTAATTATGTTTTATTTTTTAGCAAAATATGTATTTAACGTTTTTATGATAATTATTAAATGAATATTGTTTACTACTAATATAAGTAATATGCCATGATTATGTTTCCCTTCTTGTATATTTTTTGTTTTTTCTTGGAATTAATAATTGTAAGTTCATTTGCTTACATTTCTTTGACACATGTTAAGTCTTGTTGTCTTCCAATAGCTCTGTAAAAAGGCTTTCTATACAATTTTCCACATGGTCAAACCTGTCATATAATTTATCAGTTCTATTTTAGTCTGTAAAATTCCTTTAAAGGCCTCTGACCCCCAGTCCATCCTGAACTGCTTCTCTGTAGGCAAGGAGCCTGTAGATATTTTAAATGATAGACTGCTATCAGTTGTTTTTAAAAAGTACATACCTCCAGTGTTTGTATTATTTATTTGTTTATAAATATATTTTTATGTAAAAAAGTAGTATGTATATTATGGGTCATAAACAAAAATAGAAATTTTAAAAGGCTAATATAAAAATAAATTTTAAAATTATATAATTTTCTTCTTGTGCCCCCAGTGATCATCTTTCACTCACTGGGGTGTGAGACCACTGCTCTAGGCTTACAATGATTGTCCTGGGAGTTTTCTTTGCCATCAATGTAGGAATTCCTTTCAGCTAATTCTTGTGTTGGACCTTGCTTCCTGGATTCCGTGTTTCCTTCTTTTGAGTTCTCTCTCTCATTTGGATGGAGCACATTCTCTAGGACAAGCATGTCAAACTCATAGCCCATGGGCCGCATGCGGCCCACAATGAATATTTTTGTGGCCCAGCCAATATAACAGTATGTAAGAAACATTTTAATAAAAATTTCATAACTTAATTTTTACAGTATCTTGTTATACATAATTATTAATAATGAACCACAACATTCGCTAATGGCTGATTACTATAATCGTGTTGCATTCATTTCCCTTACACCCCTTATGTGCAAGCGCACCACTTCTCTCCACTAATACTAGCAGCAAATACTTTAGCAGCTGATTGCCATGTCATTAGTCTTATACTGACTTGTTTGGTGTGCACAACGGGAAATATTTCTCTTTTGGAGAACAAGAAAAATAGGTTTATTTGTGTTACGCTTATTAATTTGTGCAGCTATCCAGTGTCTGGTAAGTTAATGTTCAAGAAAATATTTTTTATTAAAATGTTCTATATTTTATGTTAACGATTACTCATTATGTTAAGAACAATGGGGAGCATAGAGCTCCCCACCGTGTTAGCCTGTATTGTCTCCTCAGAATTCCCAACGTGTTAGCCTGTATTGTCTCCTCAGCTTCATCTCCTTCAGAGACGGATACTCCTGCCTGGGGTGTAGGACTGGCTGCTTGTGTCTAGAGCTGGCAGTGGGAAAGGCTGAAGGTTAAGCATCCAGAATGCAGATTTTCACTTGGTACCTCTGTTTTCAGCTCAGTACTGCATCTCTACCCCCTTCTCTGCCCCATTCTTCTTGTCTGGAGACTTTCTGCTTCAAGTTCTTCAGGTACTCGAGGGTAAAGGTGTTCAAATTTTTCCATCTTTGGCCAGTGAGAGCCTCTTCAGGTACGCTCTGGAGTCCGTTGAGACTCCAGTTGATAACATGCTTGCTATCCATTTTGACAAAATCTTCCAGGATCAACTTCTATCTTCCTTGCCCCAGAGCTGGAATCAAACATGTCCCCAAGGATTCCAGTTCCTTTTAGTTGAAAATGTGATTTGGAGACAAAACTTTGGTGTGAGGATATTTATTGCTACTGAAAGAATCATTGTGGTGGGCCATTGCAATGGGCAGAGCTAGGAAAGATTTATTTTTAAAAATAAAATTAGGAGTTCAAAATGATATTTCCAGCTCATTATCAGGACAACAAGGCTCTTACTTAATATATTTGATTTCTTACATCTATACTTTATTCTACATGGCGAATCCCGTCTCTCAATGTCACTGAAATAATAGAAATAGAATATCATGTAATTGCACATTTCTTTTTCCCCACAGTACACAGATCGATGTCAGAATATCAATACCAACATTACTACCAACAAAATGATTACTGAAAACAGCTTAAGATTTTTTTTTGTAGTTCTTAAGGTTTTGTTTTTAGAGTCTATTCAATCCATGTATGAACAGTCCCTTCCTTCCTTCCCATCCAATTGACAGTAAAACAATCCAGGCTCTTATCATCCTATACTTGAATAATAGGACAGTTTCCTTCTCCCTTGACCTCTCTGCCTTCAACCCATTTTATGTTCCATAACTAGATAGATAATCTTAAAATACTTACTTGACTCTGTTATCTCCCTATTTTAAAAAACTTTGAGTGTTTCTTACTGCATAAAAGAGACAATTTGAATTTCTTAATCTGTTCAATGACCCTTACCTATCATCCTGTCTTATTACCACCCTTCTGACTCATCTATGAAAACTTGTAGTTTCAATTACACTTCCCTGCAAATACAGTTTTCTTGTTTCCACCTCCACGTCTTTGTGTAAGCAGTTTCTCGCTGTGAAATGCCCTTCTTTTCTTCTTTGTGTACTAAATTACATAAATTTTCAAGACAGTTATGGTTATCTTGCAGAAACAGAACAGGATGGACCCATCATCCAATTTTTGGTTTCCACCCCAAATTTGCTTTTGATGTCAAAAGTGATGATGCATGCATGCACTAAGAGGGTATGAAAAGGCTTATTACTCACATACTGGACCTTCCAATGGACCGCGAGACAGGTTCCCAAATAGTCTGAAATTGGCTTGAGAGAGCAGGGAAAAGAGACTGGCTCTACATGTATTGTGACTACAGAGTGGGGTTGGGATGAGGGAGTTCACAGGGCCAGGGCTTGAGTGGTTTGAACCTATGCCTGCACCATAGGAGGAGGCAACCAAGTCTCTTATCGGCTTACCCAGATGTAGGGCAGAAAGGGTATTAAAATGATGGTGTGAAAGTTGTCAGCAGTCAGACATCAAAGATTAAGTCAGACCCTTCATTATAAAGGCTCAACCCAAATCTCACGGGCATCCCTAATCATCAGTCATCACGTTCCTTCTGAATTCCCAGAGTTCGGCATTTTTTGCCCCATCCTATTATTTAACTTTCCTGATATCTGACTTATATAAACAAATTTATTTACTTTAGAGTCGTACCTCCAAGGGGCAAATCCAAATGTTATAGGTCCTTATACAGTCTGGGGTGTGGCCCTCTTTATGAAAAAGAGTACCAACTAGGTACAAGGCCTTGGAAGGGATGCTGTGCTCGAGAGGGGATCTGCAGCATGAGCTCCACAGTAAATCTGCCTCTGTACTCCTCTTATGCATTAGAAAGAAACATTACAAATTTACGTGCAGTTAAGTTCACTTTTATTGGTTACAGTTCTCTGAGTTTGCACATATGCATAGACTCTTGTAATCGCTGTAGGTACAGAGCAAGTTCAATGCCACAAAGACCCTCTTGTGCTGCCCTTTGTACTCAGAGCCTTCTGCAGCCCCTCTTGTATTTTCTGACTTCTCTGCCAGGCCTTAGCACCTTTCATCTGGTAAGAGTTTGTTGTTGGTGGTGATAATGGTGAGAAAAATGACATTTTGTTTTCTGGTAGGAATGGGTTCTCAGTGATAAACAAAGGTGTTGAGTATATTCTCTGATAAGCATTACATATGAAGCCTTCTACTGAACTAAGTCAGAATTCACAAACTAAAAAAAAGATCGTGTTTTTGTTTGAGACCCTTAGTGATGAACTTTGGGAAACTCAACTAGTTTCAGATCCCTCCCTTGGTTGATGTTTGACTTAATTGGTCCATGCCTTGAGGATGTAGATGTTTTATAAATGCGTGGTGATTTAAATTAGGGGACTAGCTGGTTGGATCAGAACTTACCAAGGCTAAACTCCAAGCAGCATTCTTTAAAAGTATAACTTTTTTTCCTTAACACTCTCTCTCTCTCTATGTGTAAACACATTTCTGTATTCATTAAGATATATTCCCTCTTCTGTGGGAGTTCTAGAAACAAGATCAGGAAGCACAGTTTGAGCAGTTTCCCAAATCAGAGAAAACTAGCTCTTTTCAAATGAAGCACATTGAGAAAAGAGAAGAAAAAGTCTTTTGCTGAGGTAACTGAAATATGTAATAACTTCTTTTTTTTTAAAAAAAAATATTTTATTGATTTTTTACAGAGAGAAAAGGAGAGGGATAGAAAGTTAGAAACATTGATGAGAGAGAAACACCGATCAGCTGCCTCCTGCACACCTCCCACTGGGGATGTGTCCGCAACCAAGGTACATGCCCTTGACCGGAATCGAACCTGGGACCTTTCAGTCCGCAGGCCAACGCTCTATCCACTGAGCCAAACCAGTTAGGGCTGTAATAACTTCTTTGTAGCCTAAATGCCCCAGTATCCAAAGGGATTCTGTATAATACAGATCAGATCAATTTTGCCCATGCTCATTTGCAACTGAAGAATATCTCATTTGTTGTTTTGACAGAATCACTACTACTGGACCCAAAATTTTCACTTAATCTAAACTTGAAAATGGCTTTCCAAACAAAGAAAGGAGGGAGCAGAAAGCTCTTCTCACTTTCTTAATGCCTGATGATGAATTGTTTTCAAATATCACTGTGTACCTGACCTTCAGCAGAAAATAATTGTGTCCCGGTTTGCCAGTGCAGAGCCAAAGAAGGGTCACACAACTGGGTGTTCCAGATAAAAGCCCAATTAATCTCAAAATAATTCCTCCCAGAGTAAAGAGAAGAAGCTTAGGGGCAGAGGCTTTGGCTTGGGAGCACATCTTCTTTCCTTGTGATTAGCTGTGTTAACCAAACCGTGTTCATTCAGCCTCCGAGGAAGGTCAGGAGTTCCGTTCACTTCTGCCTCCTGGCCACACCCTGAATGTCCACCCATCAGAGCCTTGTCAACAACCAGGCAGTTTGTTTGTTTAGTGGGACTACAAACAGAAGTGCCCGTGAGAATTTCAAGAACAAGCAGTCTCAGCAGTTGCTGGCAGCCAGCCAGCAGAGTTCTCTGGAGAACCGAAGACATTTTCATCCCCATCGGCAGGCCTGGGGATTTGAAGCAGTGGGATCATTCCCAGAAGAAGAGCACAGGTTTACAAAATGCCGTCTTTCGTAATCATGCCATATTACGTTTTTCATCGCCCGCTAACAGTTGCTTTATTCACCTTTCTGTGGAAGATTTATCTGCAAAGACCAGACTTTCAGCTCCGGATTATTTCCCATTGTGTCTAAAATGATAAGACTAGTTATTTCTTGTGTTCAGTCCTTGTGGGGAATTAGGTAGCCAGCCCTTTGCCTCTTTGGTTTCACTCTCCTTAATTCCCAGGCATTTACAATCATCCAAATTGTGTTTGATTAGCATAAGCTAGATTTCCCTCAAGAGTTTTCTAATGCATTTCTTCGGCAATCAAGTCCCACTTGGACGCAGTAAGCCCCTCTGTTCATCCAGTGTGTCACTCAAATAGATATAAAGAGAGATGCATAAGATCACTGGCACTTGGTGATGACAAAGGGCTGAGGCTGCAGGGTGCAGTTCAGAAACCAATGTGGTAACAACAAAGGATAATAGCGATTAGACGAACTCGCTACTGCTGTCCTGAAGATCCATGCTGTCAGCCCACTCTTTAGGGACAAAAACTAATAACAAGAGAGTTGTGATATATATTTTTTTTAAAGAACAAAGTCTCTGTAAGTTTTGATCACCTAAAGGAAGACGTTATTGCAGCATTAAAGAGAATCTCTTGGTTATCCAAGGCCAGGAACTGCAGGTGAAGGCAATTCTCTTTCAAGATCTGTATGGCCTTTTCCCCTCATGGTTTCTCTTTGAAGAGATTTTTGCCCGAGAGTTGCCTGATCTTCTGAAACTTTATCCGTGGGAATCCTTTGAGACCTAGGTTGAAGTTGGGACTACCCTCCCAGGCACTCTAGGAGTTACACTCTCTGCTTGAAGTTTTTCAGACTACAGAGCTAGCATGAATTTGGACCGCAAGCTATGTGAGGACTGGCTTATGGCTGTGAACACTTATGGGAGATTGTTTAATCATCTATTCAGCACCAAGATCAAGAGGGACATGATCCTTGCTGCCAACTTTTATAGAACAGGGTCTATTTCTCATTCATTTGTACATTGAAGGTGTAGCTCTCTGGGGCTCCAACATTATATGATGGTTTTAGATTGCCCATCTTAGGTGGGTCTCTAGCTCTGAGTAGCCCTCAAGAGCAGAAGCTCAAAAGCTCCCGGGTTTGGCAGAAACATTCAGGGTGAAAGCCAGCTTTGGTAATCACTTACCAGCCAAAGTTTTCTGATCTACAGAAAACTTTATTTAATACAGCTAATTGATGCATTTAAAGAAATTTAACATTTTTTTTTTTTTAGCTGACATTTTAGCTGTGTCATTCAGGAAGTCATTTGGAAGATCTCACAGTGTCTCCACTTTTCTATAATTATCTTTGTGCTTCTTTCCTTATTAGGTTAGCTTATTTAAAGTTTCTAGTCTTCCAAAACTCTTTGGTTCTGACACAAATCCAATTGCTGCCCTCACTGATATTTGCCCCTGTCATTTCAATTTCCAAATGAAATTTATTAAGAGAGAAATCTAATTTTCAAGTCGAGCCACTCCGGTTCATAGGTCATTGGTCACTGACGTTGGGTTAGAGTCCACCCTGGGTTCAGTCAATGTGTGTGTGTGTGCGTGTGTGTTGTGTTGTGTGTGTTGGATGGTAGGGCCATGTGTTACAGAACATGGCCACCATTCCTTCACAGAGCTGTCTGCAGGTGGTTTCATATAGAAGAGGGTGTTGGAAGAAATCATAAAACGTTTTGTATGAGCACTGATACCGATAACATACCTCTCCTTCCCTTGCCTTAAAAACAAAACAAACAAACAAAAATGGATGGGATTCAAGGCAGAGATGGTTTCTATCAAATTCTGAAAGTAAGATGGATGGTTCTTGTGAGGTGATAACATGATATCCAAAGTAGAATCCTGCATTAGGACTTAGTATCAGTTTCATGGGCCTTAAACTGTTTATGCTCTTTGAAAATCCAAGAAATGATTGCAGATATGCATGAGAATCAAGACAGAGTCACCGAAAGCAATTGGAATATTAACCACCATTAAAATGATGATATTTATAAAGAGTTTTATATAATATCTGGGAAACACTTTGGTAAAAGCCTAAACAGGAAAAAGGATAGAAAATTATACTGTATATTTCATATGTGCTCAGCTCTTAAAATACATGAAAAAAAGACTGAAAGAAACTATATTAAAATGTTAAAAATGGTTCTCTGGAGTGAAATTTTAAATGATGATTACTTTTTCATGTCTATTTTTCACTATTCTGCCAATTTTTAGTAATGGGTAGTTTTTATAATTAAATAAAAATTAAATTTAAGCAACCACATAAAGGACATGTTGTAGTACTTCAATGTACCTTGTTTTCAGACTCATAGCTTAGATCATTGATGTATTTATTAAAGATAATGTACTGAATGAGATCACATTTGATAAGTGTGGGTTAACTACTCAATGATAATGGATTCATGGTTACTAATGTGTAATTGTTTGTCTCATCTTTCCAAGCAGGTAACAACCACCTTACCACGAGACATTAGTCACAACAGCAAACATTTATTGGGTGGGAACTATGTGTGGCACACGTATTATCTCATATAACCATCACACTTACCCTCAGAGGGAAGGATTATTAGTCTCAATTTTTGGATGATAAAACTGAGACATAGAGTATGTATGGAACTTGCCCAGGATTGCACTGCTGGTAAGTGGTCCAGATCAAGTGTGGTTCTTAACCATGACCTTGATCAGTTATCATCCTCCAGAGTAGTCTATCTTATGTGCAGAAGTATGACGCAAAAATGACGCCAAACACACAGTCTATAAACTCTACTCAGAAACCTACTGTTCCAGGAATTTTCAGAAGCTGCTGCATGCATGGCTGTAGGCGTGTATTCTCCTACTGTGGCTGACAAAAGTGACAAAAGAGTACATGGTTGGCTTAGATCAGGCTGGGTATTGCAATGGCTAAGATGAGAAGCATCTAATAAAAATAATTTGGAGAGTTATCCTTGCTGAGAAATGTATTAAAGCAAAGTATGTCCCAGCTAAAAAATATATTTTAAAAATCAGTACTGCACACAGGTGAATGGAAGCCACATAAGCTGAACTGGGCCAGGACACCACATGTGGGCTTCTGGGGGGTCCAGCTGTATGGGACAACAGGTAGCCTAATAGCAGTAGCCATGGACCTTTGCGTCAACAATCGCTGGGCTTGTCTTTGGAATGGAATGGAATTTTCTTTTCAATTGGGAAAGTTACATGCACAGGGCAAAAAAAATTACAAAAAAGAGAATACTGTGGAATATCATCCCACAACCCTCATTTTCTCTTCACAGAGGCAACTACTGTCACCAATTTCCTGAGTGTTCTTTCAAAAATCTTTTATGCATAAAAGCATATATTTAGTATTTGTGTATATGCTGTTTAAAACAGCACATGAATGGTATCAAGTTATGCCCACCTCCCTTTTTCCCCCTTCATACCTCTTGGCAAAGCCTGCATAGATAGTAGTGTACAAGGCACTTAGCTGAGGAGAGACTGGGGCTGAACTTCACCAAACTATGCTCCCTGGTGGGAGGCTGGTCTGCCTGGAAGCGGGTTCCTTTTCTTAATTCACACAAAAGTACCATCTTGGGCACTAGAGTTTGTCTATATCAGCATGTACAGGTTTACTTCACTATTTCTCACCATTGCAGAGCATTTTGTTGTAGTGGATGAACAATACTTTATTAACTAGTTTCCTGTTGGTGGATATTTGAGTTCTTGTTAATGTTTTGCCCTTAGAAAAAAATGTAACAAATCTCCTTCTCTAAACATTTTTTGCACACAATTGGAGGAGTAAGTTTGGGTATGTCATTTTGGAGATCCTGAAACATTTGGTTTCAAGCAAAAAACAAACAAACAAAACACACACACACACACACACACACACACACACACACACACACAACATTGATTTAAAAAGACCTGAATTCCAGAGGTATTTCTTCTTTAATTTTTGTAAACAATATTTCAAATTCTCATCCATTTTCAGCTTTGATAATTGACTTCCAGCTCCCACAGGAAGTGTTTGCTTTCTTCTCTAGGGCCCTAACCATCCACAACAGGTGCCTTCCTCTTTTCAAGTGGCCCTCACCTCCTCCAGAATTGTCCTGACCACGCCCAGAATTGTTTCTGTCAGCAGAGTCCTAGACGAAGCAATACTCGTCCTTATTCTTAAGGAGGTTCTTACTGAAATTCAGATGACTCACACCTATGAAGACTTCCTCTTTCCTGCTATTAAATATCAATAAATCTTCTGATTCTCCAAAGTTCAAACAGTATAAAGTGGAAGTGAAGGGATATGCATAAAATGATTTTTATTCAGAGGCTGTGTGATGCAGTAACAGGACAGGGGCTTTAGAATCAACAGAATAGGGACTAGAGTCCTAGATATGCCATGCTTGATAATGAATGTGTGTAAAGCAACTTGCACATAGCCGACAATCTAGTATCTGGAAGTAATATTGATGATGATGATAGTGGTGTCTTCTATGTCAATGAATAAGGAAACATATGTCCTGGGGGACTATGTTGGGTATTCTATAGATGTTAACTGATGTTCACCCCATATAGTAAGCATCATGCCTCCCTTTTAAAGGGACGGCCAGAGAGGTGAAAAACCTTGTTCAAGGATTCACAACTACTAATGGGTGGGGCTTGTAATAAGCCATACTCCTCCACATTTGAACTAATGTGCCTTTCCTAGATATATAAAATAACACTTTTTTTTTTTAAAGGAAATTAGGCCACATTTTAATGGTGTTCTGAGCAGTGAGTTATATAGGGTCATTCTTTCTGCTTTCTAAAGACCATTTCTCTTTAATAATTTGCATATAACATTAAAAATATTAAGAGTAGCTTTGAACTTTAATAACATTACAAAAATGTTTTGTTAGGACAAGTTTACTAATAAGATTCGGGTATCTGAAGAATTAATAAAGAAGTCTTGTGAAGAAACCTTTGATCTGTAATTCTATAAAAATGTGCTCTGATGATGAACAAGGGCTTTGTTGATCTCTGTAGCCTTGAATATTTTACTGTCTTTATGTATTTTTCTAAGCATATATTTCAGCTCTAAAGAAACTTTTCTATTTTATTTATCCTCTGTATTTATCTTTCCACCTATAATATCTATCGGGCTCTTAATTTCTTTCTCCATTGCTAAGCTGGTATCTAGAAAGCTTATTTCTCTTATCTCAGTCTAACTCCATGGTGATAGATTTTCTTGTTCTTATCTCTTTTGAGAAATATGACTTGTAAGATACTTTTTAGGGTCAGAGGAAGAAAGATAAAGCAGCCTTAAGGGGAATGCACCTGTGAAGTTTTGTTTATTTGGACATCTTATATTTTAATTTGCTAAATCTGAAACCTTAATTATAGAATACTGACATATAAATATGTAATCACATGACAGTGGGGAAAATACTATGATAGGGATTCTCTAGAACATTCCAGCTGTTACCTCTGTGGTATTTGCAGAGAAAAACTCTGGCAGGGAATGAGGGACAGACAAAAGCGTCCAGGCTGATGAGTCAGAGAGCTAGGACTGCCATAGCCTGGTCTCTGAGGGATGAAGACAGTTAAGCAGAGACACTGTGTAATATAATATATAGATTGATTAAAATTCTTCCTGTTTCATCTCCTATCCCCAGAGACAATCCTCAAGAAAACCATTGGTGTTGATATTTTGCATGCCTGTTGGATTAGTTATTTATTTGACAGTTTAGTTTTCATGTTCTTCTATGTCTAACAATCAAATACAATGGTGAACAAATATTTATTTCTTTAATAACTATAGTGCTAAAAATACTGTATATGTGGTGACATAGGAAGGATTAGGGGGAGGAGAGTCAAGAAGCAATTGGTACTAAATAATCAAGAGATCCCTGATCAATTTGGTGTGTGTGTGTGTGTGTGTGTGTGTGTGTGTGTGTGTGTGTTGGGAGGGGTTGGGAGGGATTTGAGGTGGGAGTAGGGGTTGGGACTGAGAGAACTACAAACCAAACACTAAAGAGCCATGTAATTGCAAGCAATGTTAAAAAGAATCAAAGTCCATCACAGTATTTTATCTGGGGTTTGTTAACACAGGATTTGATCTTGATAAGTGTTAAGGGAGTGAAGTAGGTTTCATCCAGCAAGTTGCCTGGAGAAGATGAGTTTGAGTTCTGTCTTAAAGGTCTAGAATTTGACATATTTTAGTATATCGTATGCACTCGTGTATGTGTGTGTTTGTGATGAGGATCAGTGGGGCCAGTTGGTGTGAAGGTCAGAGGGTGAAGAAATCCAAGATGACTCCCAGAGTTGGAAGTGGAAAGGTTATTTATTAACTGATTAGATTTCAGACTCAAGGAGAGAGTTAAAGGAATTCATCTCACAAACAAGAAAAGTGATAAATGAAGATTTCTGGGACAGGTTGGTAAAAAAAAAAAAGTAGGGCAAAACAGTGGGTTGAGATAATATCTTGGATAACTGAAGAGCTGCCCCACTTTTGTGGAATTGCGCAGAAACTCAGAGAATTGCTTCACAGAAGTTATGTACTTGTAATCGTATTTTGCCAAAGGCTTCCAGCAGGTGGTATATTAGGAAAAATATTTACTTAGAAGAAGATAAAGAGTCATTTTATTTTCCTCCTAAGCTATGTTATACCTTAATTGCCTTATGGAAAAATCCTTTTTTGCTTGGCCCTCTATCTTGTATGAAAATATAGACCATGACCAGTGGAAAACCTAACTGCAGTTTTCTGCTACAGCAGGAAAATGCATTACTGTTGGGTTGGGTATTTTGTTAAAGATTTCTGCAGAGTCTGATGTCTTTATCTAAATTTCACTTTAAAGCCTCAGGCCAAGGTCCTAAAAAATGAGAATAATTTACCTGGAATCTCCTTGGTTCACTTTGTTGTTCCTTTTCTTTCTCTCTTTTCTTATCTTACTGATGATTTTAGTGTGGCTCTGTAGAGTCATAATAATTCTACCAAACTACTACTATTAATTACCTTTAATGTAATACGTTGAGGGAAATTGATTTTTTTCTCTCTTTGTGGAAATCAGTATGGGTAGGAGATTTACACCTGAATATCATTTTCCTGAGTGAAGAGGAAACATTGGTCCTGAATTCCCAGGAGTAGATACTTTGGAGAGTCCAGACTGGCAGAAGTGTTTCAATGGAGGTATTTTATCTGCATGCTGATTTCCCTGCTTGCAGGTAATCTCTTTATTGTAAAACCACATTGAAAGGGTCTCCAGAGAATGTCTAGAAAAGGATTGGTGCCTCAGGCAGACACAAACCAGAAGCATGGTGTGAAGTTTGATTCTGGGACTGAACAACCATTCTAGGATGGGTTCCTGAAGCCTTCATTGTTAATAAATTTAAAAAGTTCTTAGTTACAGATGGCCTGCTAACTTCTGTGGCCAACATATAAAGCCAGTTACTAGATCACTCTTATAAAGGCTCATCACAGATACATTTCTGGAGATGTATATTATCTAATAGGGTGGTTTTAAAAAAATATATTAACTGATTTTCAGAGAGAAAGAGAGAGAAACATTGACTTGTTGTTCCATTCATTTATGCATTCACTTGTAGATTCACTTGCCCTGACTGGGGATAGAACCAGAAATCTTGGCGTATCGGGATGACGTTCAACCAACTGAGCTACCTGACCAGAGGTTGTTGTTTTTAAATCACATACCACTTTCACCCTTAAAGTACACAAAAAATATATTCATGTTGAAAAGTTTGCATCTCCATTAGAGTTAAAATTATACACATGCATTTTTTCTGTAGCTTTCTTTGTCAGTTTCAGTGTTTAATATAAAACTTGTATTTACACAGTCAAAGCACATGTGAAGTCATAACCAGTATCTGTTAATTCCAGCTTAAAAGCTCTTGATAAATGCTAATAATTGAGGAGAGATGGGTTGAGGAGGTTTGTATTACTCACATAACTTCTTTAAATCTTCCTTTTCTACAAGGAAATAATTCTGTATGTCCAGACTGACTATCGGAAAAAATAATGAAGTTGGCCACTAACAGCTCTGGCTTCTTCTCTTTTGAGACTCTCTTTTCTGCTTCTAAGTGTCCAGTTCCCCAGGGACCTCTGTATTCCAGTTTCAAATTAGTGCCTGGAAAGGGTCCTGACAGTACCAGTTTCTTCATAATGTGAATAAGATAAATTTCAAAGAGCTGCTTTAAGGAGGTATTGCCATTTCAAGCCTTTCTGACTAAAATGTGTTTAGGTATTTCTGGTGTCTCTGAGCAAGTGAAGGAAGTGCTCTGAGATGAATCCCCACTCCACAACTGAACTTTGTTTTTTTATTTCTTTCTACTCTAAGCTAAGAAGGGAAAGCTATTTGGGAAGTCTTATTTACTAGCCCTAAGAACTGCAAAACTCTTCCTTGTTCTGTAATGAGTGTCTCTTTGTGCATATTGTTTAGTATACGACAAGCACACTTTATATATTAACTTAATTAGCTCACAGTGATTACATGGGGGATGATTATTGTCACCTTTTGTAAGGATGAGGAGGCTGAGGCAAGAAGAAGTTACTAGTAAGTAACTTGCCCAAGGCCAGGGGGATGGAGCTTCTAAGGGGGTGGAGCCAGGTTCAATCCAGGCAGTGTGTAGTGCTCCTCAACACTTTGCATACCTGCCCCTATGTAGCTAACTACTCGGATAACTTTGGTTTTTGTTCCCAGTATTAGTTTTATGATATCACATGGTTTCCACCATTTGATAAAATGTTTTTCACCCAAACTAAATATCATCCTTTAGTGAGTATCTAGTCTAAAATGACCAAAGAATTAGTCCGCAGACCTTGTGTGTCCACTATAATTACTAGAGCCCAGTGTCATTGATTTTTTTCTCACATAAAAGTTTATGAACCAGGAATATATGGCATACCTAATTTAAACTTTTCAGAAAAGACATTTCATATCCCACTAATATTTAGTTTGTGACCCATGATGACCCTTTTTGCCCAATCTATTCTTGGTACCTCTGGTTTTGCCTTATATCCCTAAACCTTATATGGTAAACTTGGCATTTGTGGGCATTATAGTGATAGGATGTGTGTGTGTGTGTGTGTGTGTGTGTGTGTGTGTGTGAGAGAGAGAGAGAGAGAGAGAGAGACCTCAAACAAGTAGCCATTTATCATTTTACTGAAACAAAGATTTGAGTTTCAAAGATTTCAAAGCTGGTGTTCAGAACCAGTCATGTAGCAACTGCTTGTCCTTTCCTAGCACCATATTGCAATGGGGCTTGATATTTCTCTACAGTGGTATTTGGGAATTTGAGAAGGTCTCAACAATCATCCCTCACTAATATTACAAGACACTGTGCTGAAATTACAGCCTTCAAGTGTATTCTGTTTTTGAAGGACTATTTTTTCTAATATTTACAGTTGCTTTTATATTATTGTTTTGTTATAAATAAACTTTTATTGAAGTACAGTCAGACTGTTATAATAAAATATCATAGACTGATGGCTTAAACAAGAAACATTTATTTCTTATAGTCCTGGAGGCTGGGAAGTCCAAGATCAAAAGTAGCCTGGCTCATTCGGTTCCTGATGATAATCCTCTTCCTAACTTGTAGATAGCCACTTTTTCGCTGTGTGCTTACATGGCAGAGAGAAAAAGGCTAAGCTCTCTGGTAACTCTTCTTATAAGGGCACTAATCCCATCATGGAGCCCCATCCACATGACCTCATCTAAACCTAATACCTCACAAAGGCCCCATCTCTGAATACCATCACATTGGGGGTAGGATTTGAACATATGAAATTTGGTGGACACAATTTAGTCCATAGTATATAGCATAAATACTATTATAAGTATATAAATTATAATTACACAATTCAAAATATTTTTATGAAGTGAAAACAGACCCATGTAACCAGTGTGTAGATCACAACACAGAAAATTACCAGTGCTCAGAAGCCCCTTTCTGCTCTTGCCTCAAGGGTAGCATTATCCTAATCCCTAATGCCATTGATTAGTTTTGCCTGTTTTTGAGCTTCTGAATATTCTGTGAAAATATTCAGAGCAACACTCTTCATAGTAGTCTAAAATTAAAAGTAATTTGGTGAACGTTTGTACCCATTTTGATATGGTTGTAATAACTTGGTTATTATTTAACAGAAAAGGAGTAAAGGAGAGACTAGATAACATAGGCATGCCATTTATTCAGTTTTGCTAGTTTAACACTCTCCAACTTTGTTCCCTGATGATCAATGGGGGAAGAGGCTGGACAAAGGCAGTCTGAACATATGCCCAGTAAGGTCTGAGTGATGTGGGAAGATTCTTATCTGTCACTCACACCTGTGAGTCAGTGGCCAGAATATGCAAGAAACCTGAACATTTAAACTCCTAGACAAAGGAGCACAATCTCTTGGCCTTTTGCCTTCTGGACTTCTTGGGACTCATATTACAGGGGAGGTGATCCCTTGCGCCCATGTGGCCCATGGTCATGTGAAGCCCACACAGTGGATGAATGGACTTTAATTCACCTGAATTTCTGAACTGGGCCCGGCTGCAACATGGAACAGAAGCTCTGGACACTGGCTCTCCTTTTGTCTCTACTGGGTCCCCAGTTGCCCCTCTTTTAGGACTGGGTTAAAGGGCATGGGACATTGGAACCCCAGGAATATAACTCCATGCAAATAAAGCCTTTTACCACATCTCACTCACCCGTGGGGGCTTCTGAAAATGCTTATTTCAGCAGTACCCCAAGAACCCCACTCCCACTCATGTCTGGGAAATCTGGCCCACTAATTTCTCCGGAAACAATTTCTGTGGTCTACAGACCTGAAATGGGGTTGCTGGGACATTGGGTATATATATGTTCAGCTTTATTAAATATTGCCAAATAGTTTTCTAAAGTAGTTGAACCAATTTATACCCCCATTAGTTTAAGAGTTTCTATTGCTCCTCATCTTCTCCAACATTTCATATGGCCAGTCTTTTTCATTTTAGCCATTCTGGTGGTATGCAGTGGTATCATACATGGTTTTCATTTGTTCCCTGATGTCTAATGAAATTGAGTAATTTTCTTGCTTTTAAATTTTTTTAAAAAAATTTCAGTTGCTTAATTAGAATTCCATGACTTCTAAGCAGGCTCATTCAACTTTGTGTCTTCCAAAGGACTAAGGTGCATCATTTTAATCCCAGCTTTCATTTTGATGATACTCTATGGTTCTTGGGCTGACACTCTGTTTTGGGTCTGGCCTTAGGTGCTAAACCATATCTTGATAGGTTATTGCTAAGGATATCATGCAGACTGGATTAAATTTCTGAGGAAACTAGCTCTAATTCTGCCTCCTTTATCTACATAGCTTATTGATCACCCCTATAATTGAAGGGCTATATGGGTTCTCTCAGGCTGGGTCTTCATGGAGCCCTTGAACTTGGTGCTTCTCTGAGTGCCCCTCAAACAGATAATTTGATAATCTGTCTCAGTGTCTCCATAGTAATTACTATTGAGGAAATGCGCTTATAATCACCATGTCTCTTCTTATCTTCCCTGAAACTATGAGGGCAGTGAGACTATTTATTGATAGAAGCCTGTAATATTAACTTTTTTTTTATATTGGTGTTGCCAGGATCCTTTATCTAAAATAGTTCTTTCTTCTTTTTGTTGTGTCTCTTTGAAAATCTCAAGCTTTTCAGATGACCAACATCCTCTTGGTGCTGAACAATTTGCTGTAGTAAATCAACAGAGCTGATTAGGGCATTCAAGGCAAGGATGCTGGCTCTTGGTAGGTGTGGCCCCAGCTAATCTCACTGAGCAATATTTAACTTTCCCTTTAAAAAGGAGGCACTCTAATGACATATTTTCTAGGGAACTTTGAGTTCTTTTTAAAATAACACATTGGAACCAATTAAACTTTAACGACATGCTCATACATGTAGAGCTGTCTTTTTAAAAAAGTGTTATTTGCAATGCTTTATATTTGGTGTATTTCTTAAAATATTGGTCTTAATATATTTTTATAACTTGCAAGTTTAGACTTCTTTTTTAGTTTTGTATTTAGATTGGCTATCACGTAATCCATGTTTTTTACCTTCCAGGAGAAAAACAGCCTACCTGGTAGCTTTTTGGACATCTGGGATTCAAAAGGGTACTTCACTTTGATTAGAAGTATGTTCTTGTTTTCTCTACTAACCAAGCACTAGATAATTATTAGGAACATCTTTCTAAGGGTGAGTGAGCTTTCCAGGGGTGGCTGATTCATTTTGGGATCCCTGCTGACATGGTCATTACGAAATGCCAGCCTGTGAGAAATTGAGTGCCTGCTCTGTTTGGCATTGAGTCAAGACCAACTTATTTCTCCTGCATCATAAAGAAATACCCCTCAACACACACACACACACACACACACACACACACACACACACACACACCCCTCAAAACAACAACAATGAAGAGTGGAGTCTGCCTGCCAAGCAGTCTAGGTTTGAATCAACTGCTGCTCAGTAAACACCCCTCCCTAGAAGCTCTCTCCACTCACCTGATTTTCTCGAACCATCTTGGTTCCCTGGTGGACAGCAGGTTTGCTACTGGAGCACTGTTTGATCTCTTGTCACTAACTTGTACCTGTGGTTAATTTTGATTGTCCTGCTGATTGAAGTACTTGTGCTCAGCTGTGGTTGTCACATGCTTATCAGAGGTATGCAAAACACGGCATTTAGTGGTATTTTTCACTGTGTATTCTGAGATCTGAGACTTTTTTAGGTAAATAATTCTCAAGCAACAGTGAACTTTTGAGAGATGAATAAGTATGGCAATTTAGATGTTTATGAGTTATTGTAAATCATTTCTGCTTTGTGCTTTGAAAAATGTTTTCAGATTTTTTTGCTTCCCATAGCTCCTAAATACTTGGAAACAATTGATTTTAGACCATTAAACATAGCTTCTCCAACTTATTTATGTAGAGAATGTCACCTCAAATAATATTTTTCAATTTCAAATGAAACAAAAGTTACATTTTGAAGTAATTTGCATTAGCCAAGACACTAGTCTGCTTGGGTTTCATTCTTGTCCCTTCTGTCGACCACATTGGAAGTTTCCACTTGGAAATTCATACATTGTTTTCTCTAAGAAATGTTTATCAGTAGGCAGAAGGTACAAAGACAAGTTAGCTTGCTTTGAGAGTGTCTCTCAGCTACTACAGGGAAGGTGGGAGGAGTGCTGGCTAAAACATGGCCTCTTGGTAGTGGGTCTCAAACTCTGATGTGCATCAGAAGTACTTGACATATAAAATATAATTTGTGGATCCCACTCTCAGAGATTCTGGTTCCATAGGTGTGGGGTGGGCCTTGGATATCTACATCTTTTTAGCAAGCATCCCCATAGCTAATGGGCATCGTCTAAGTCTGACAGGGGTGGGCAAACTTTTTGACTCGAGGGCCACAATGGGTTCTTAAACTGGACCGGAGGGCCGGAACAAAAGCATGGATGGAGTGTTTGTGTGAACTAATATAAATTCAAAGTAAACATCATTACATAAAAGGGTACGGTCTTTTTTTTTTTTAGTTTTATTCATTTCAAACGGCCGGATCCGGCCCGCGGGCTGTAGTTTGCCCACGGCTGGTCTAAGACCACATGATGTGAAATACTAATCCAGGGCCTATATTAGACTACGCTGTCAGGTTCCTGAAGCAGGTTAGAAGGCTGGTGACCGTGAGCTATATTAATTTGTAATTAAGAGAAATGTCTTTTTAGATGTCATGTTCTAAACTGTATTATCTTAGGCTGGCTGGGTTCCCTCAGCAGAGCCAGAGGCCGGCATCTGGGTATATGTGATTTATTGGAGTGTCTCAGGAAAAGAGTAAGAAGTAGGACAGGGCAAGTCGAGGAGCTAAGCAAGGATGTGGTCTCAGCTGGAGGCCAGCTTTAAGCTGCTCCCACGGGGGAGCTCCGGCCATGAAATGACCATTTCCCGTAGCTGGTCCCAGCTGAGGAAAGCAGGCCCGCCTTTTGTACCCAGGTCAGTCAGTGGTCGTGGGCTGCCTTGGGATGGATGGGTGATGTAGCTCGATAAAGTGACTCCTGTTTTGTAGTGGGCAGTTCTGGGAGGAAGCCTCCGGAGCTGTTAGCAACCAATGCTCCTGGCAACTGGAGGATGCCAGGCAAAGGGGATCAGGGAGGGCGGCAGCTCTAAGATGCTCCTTTACAATTACAAGGGAAAACTTGGCTTTTTTGTTCTTTAATATTTTTCCTTCTTGTGCTTTAGGAGAAACTGTCATCCTGCAGCACAGTGTAGAAAATATGGCAACTCCTTCATCAATTTTGTTACCTATGCTCAATAAGCGAAACAGTGACTTCAAATATTCAATTATGGATCCTCAGGCTGTAGTGAAATCTAAATGTGCTTTACTCAAAAAGTCATTTGCAGATAATTCTGTCTCATGCTTCTTGTAATGATATTGCTTGTGGGGGATGTTTCCTTGTTTAGGACTTCCTGTGAAAAATATGGTGTTTTGAAAACTATTGAACTCGTCATCGGTTACTTGGCTTTATGAAATAAACAACCTCTTCTAAACTATGTTCTGTGGAACATTAGTGTCTTTTGTACTGTGTTCTATAGGAAATAAATTCTATGGTCAAATAGTTTTGGAGGTGCCCTATATACTATATTCCACTCTAGGAAATTCACAAAGGGCTTTGGCCTACTGAAGGCTCCAAATATCCTGCAGGAAAAAAATTGCTTACCTTTGTGTAACCTAGTTCCCAAGCCTCTTTGCTCATAGGGGAACCCCTCATCATGGCTACCTCCTTCCTTCCATGTATTTTTTTCACAATACATGTTACCATCTCATAGAATTAATATTTCATAGAATATTCCATAGAACACAGTTTGGGGAATACTGCAATAACACTTTATTCCTCATCACATATCTCTAAGCGGCAAAGAACTGATTTCACTCCTTTATTTTGTAAAACTGCCTTGACACCTATCCACATGCAAGGCAAAGCGCCAAGCAGGTCTGGGGAGCAGAGCAGTCTCTTGAGAATGAAGACAGGTTGTTTGTTTTCTATGCTGAAGGGGCTATAAACACACTAACCTATTTAATGAGGTCTCACCATGGGATATATTAGTCTCCATAAAACATTCTATTTAGCCTAACCTACAATTACTTAATGGACAGTGAGTTTTACAAACAGCTAGTCCCCAGCCTCAAATGTTTATTAAGTGTCTTTTCCTTTTGGAGTGACTTTGCAAGGGAGAGTCATGCAAGATTAAAAAGATAGAATATTAAAAATTCAGCCAAGACACACCAGGCTGCCTGGGTGAGAACAACCATGGTGTAATGTTTCTGAATTTATATGGATTCCCGCGGTCTCAGTAAAAGATACCCTGCCACTTCCCAACACTCTTCCATTAAAAAATTATTTGGATTGTCATAAGTGTGTGGTATTGCCTTTTTGCATAAGACAGACCTTCTGTGAGTTATAAAAGGCAAAAGTGAGTGAGTATTTATTTAGTGAAAAAGAGTGACTCCTTACATTTTGCATAGCACTTTACAGTTTACAGAGACCTCCTCTACCCACTCAACTCCCACTATTGTACTTAGAAAAACCCACGAGAATGCAGTGTTACAGGCCCCACAAACATGGCCAAGGATACTTGGAAGGCTGACCAGAGCAGCCTTACAGAATTCAGAAGCTTTAGTTATCGTTCACCTTGACCATTATCCTAAGCAATAGGTCCTCCTGTTTTCTTGCATAATAAGAAAATTCCAGATGGAAATCACAAGATTTTTCTGTTGTTTGCTCTCACTTCCTTCATGCTTAGTTATGCTCAACTAGCTTATCATCTAGATTCAGGGACAAGTTTACTGCCTCCTAATCTACTGTTTAGCATAAGTCACCTCGGATTATGAGAGGTGGTAAGATTCTAGGGTATGTGCGTAAGTGCACATGCATGCAAACATCTAGGAGTTGGTGGCTGATGAAGTAATCAGAGGTCATATTTAGACAGAATCCTGTACTCCCTGCTGAGGACTGTGGGTTATCTCTGCTAGAAACTGGGAGGAATCTAGGATCTTGGATATCTTGGGCAGGATAGAGGAGAATCTGATAATATACACACCATTGAGAAGGCTGTCATATGGATACAGTTGATACCTGATGAGAATCTGGGAAATGGAGGGGATTTTGAGGTAGAATTGACTGGTGTGGGTGGTAAGCAAGACACAGAAACTAAGGATTTATATGAGGTTTCTGGGATAGGTGGACTCCCATGCTATTATCAGAGAAGAGAATATGGGGGAGAGAACTGTGTTGGTAGAGTGAGGTGGGTGAAAGTAAAAAAGGTAGAAGTCATTTTAGGACATGATAAGTTTGAAGTAAATTTTTTGAAAGCAGCTTGAAATATCCATCCAAATGATATAGGAAACAAAACTTAAGATTTGGAGCTGGCTCTCAGCAGTGTGTACAGACCAGGGTATGGACAAGAGCATCCAGGGAGCATGTGGCACTAGAATGAGTCATCCCACAGAGCTCAGGTATGTTAGGAATGCCATACGTTCTTATCAGTTATGAGCCAATTTCATATTGTATTGAGTACCTCTCCTTCTAGTCTGCAGAACAACTTAACTTATTTGTGTTTCCTTCCCTCTTTTTCGGGGCTGAGGCACCAGGATGCAGGGCGGCAGTCTGGTCCTTGGTCATCTCTCCAGATAGGTTACTGCTGAGGCTGCCATCAACCTACCAGCTCCCCTTTCCTCTGCCATGGCTATGCCAGATGATACATCCTGTGGTGGTTTTGTCTACCTCCTTAAACTCCACCCAGCCCTCCACTTGGAGTTTTGTTGTCAACCTTGCAGTAGCTGCTCTGGGACCCTTTGGTGTCTTCCTTCCTCTCCTTCCTCTCGCCCAGAGAGGGAAGGAAGGATGATGCCTCCTTCCTATTGCTTTTCACACTCTCCTATCTTCTCTCCAAGCATCAAGTTCTCTTAAAGGTTTAAACATGTTTTTTGTTTTGTTTCGTTTGGGAAAAAAAGCCAGGAGGACTTGCTGGCTATTTCTGTTTTGGACTCTGATGCAAGGAAGTCATGGTGGAACAAGGCTGAATTGGAGGAAGGAAACCAACAAATACAGAGAGAAAGAACGATTAATATCAGAAAATACTATCTGTTCACAGTGTTAAAGTAAGAAGAGAAAACGGGCAGGACTGTGAGCTACAGGGTGCAGCACCAAGAGAGGACAGAAAGACGGCATCCAGCGAAGAAGCCAGGAAGCTTCTAAAGCCCCACTCTCAGGGTATGAAGGCATAAGGCACAGCCCCAGCTGTGACGATCACTGGACATGCCAGGGGAGGGCAAGTGGGTTCAGAGCCCAGGGTTGTAAAGTGCAGCCCAGCTTTTGGTTGGGAGGAAGCATCCGTCAGGTAGGGATCAAATAAATGGAGCCACCTCCACCTTGTGCATAATTATGTTGTGCCCCTTAGAGTGTTTTCCTGTTCTTCTCTGTTTCACTAATAGTCTCTCTCCCTGGACTACAAGTTCCCCAGGGGCAGAGCAAGGCACTTAACCTTCTTGTATTCTCAGCCCCGCAGCACAATGTCTGACACATAGTAGATTCCTTATTTAGATTTAACGAGTGACTAAGAGCTAAGGTTTTTTAAGAGGGTTAGCATTTTATCTGCCTAGCAATAGGCTGAAAACATCCATGATCTCTGACAAATTTCCCTTATTACTAGAAATAAGGACACTTATTTTTCCCGTTCTGTCCCAAAGCAGGAGACCTGGGTCCTGTGCTGGAAGGTCTAGTTACCTGGTTTCCACTGGCGGCGCCACTGGTAGCTGTTTGTTTAGGTCCAATGGAATAAAAGGTAGGGCTTAGCTGTTTCCACCCCCTCATTTGTACCCTAAGTAGACATTGAAAGCATAATATATTTTAGAAAAATTTTAAATCATGAATTCAGAAATAAATCAACTTATCACAGGTCTATATACTCTCTGCACAAGTTCCTTGAGACATTGGCATAGAAAGAGAAGAGATACAAATATACAGGTCTTTTTTTTTTTTAAGTTTCCTATCTAGTACAGAAGGTTGATACAAGTCATTAAATAGCTATAATTCATGGAAAAATGAAGTGCAAGTGATGAAAAAATAAAGGCATAGAGGAGAGAGGTTTCTTATTTAACCAAAACCATAGATGACACAGAATTTCCTATTTCTTAGACAACCCATATAAAAGTTATTTCAACAAATCTTACAAAGTAGAAAGGCACTTAATTTTTACAGTGTAAACACTTTCAAAGCACAAAACAATAAAATTTAAGGGTGGGGTCTAGGTATGTCAAATATATATTATTTTCTCAGCAAAGAAGAAAGTATAAGGAGAGGAGAGAAGATTATTGAAGAGCAGCCAGGACTTAGTGTTTCCAATTATAGAGAAGTGTATGATTTTTGCCAAGGAATTACGCACAACAGACTGACTCTTTTTTTAGCTTCTAAATCAAAGTTAGAGAGGTACATGGTTTGGAACCATTTCAGCAGTGTTTGAAGTTGCTCAGGGATCCTTAGGTGAAGAGTGGTGTGTAAACTGAAATAAATATTCTTGTTATTTCATTCTTGTGATGAGTTATGTTGTCAGGAATACAGGCTATTGGAATCAGACTGGGAGCTCAAAGGGGATATGTAGTCACCTAAAGATTGCATTTCACAGCTGTGAACACCCCAAAGAACTTTTGGTGGAGGATTATCAGCTATAAATTTACAACTTGCACAGGCATCCAAGCTTTGTTAGAAAAAAATCCCCTGCAAATATGTTATTCTAAATGTCTGCCTTCTAATAGGATCTTATTTATGTATCTTTAGTATGCATGGTGGGGAGGGTAGGGGCTGACAAGGAACAAGACATCAAAAGCACATTAAAGGACCTATAGGTTTTTATTTTTTTAGATTTTAGTTTTCAATTACAGTTGACCTTTTTCTTTTTTATTTCCCCCAACAAGCCCATTTTTAAGTTCCTTACAAAACTAGCTGTTTGGGTTGAAATAGCTAGTGAAGTCCTATTTATTGAGTGCCAGCATATTTGTTGGCCCAGGGCTGGTGCTTTGGGAACTATAGAATAGATGCCTAAGGTTGATCCTTGCAATTTTGGAATATCTAACTAGAGGGAAAAGACCCACCTATGGAAAAAATAGGGGACCTTCCTTAGGAGAGGCTCTATCATTGAGTAGGGGGATGTGTGGTTTGGAGTATCTGTGCTGGAAAGGACAGGGTAGGAGCTCAAATTATGCCTCCGAGAGTCTCCCTACCCTTCTAGAAACTGAAATTACCCTCAAAGGGAAAATTCCCCCTGTCCATTGTAACTAGAGGAAGGAAAGAGGCACAAAAATGCTGCTCTGCCTCCCAGGAGGCGATAGGAGCTTCCTCCCTGGTATCCAGGCACCAAGAGCACAACTGGGCTTTGGCTACTCCAGGGAGGATGTGCTCAGGGGCCCGAGATGGAGGATCTGGCCATGGGAAAAGCAGACATTAAAGCTGAAAGCTCTTTTCACCAAGATCCCTTGTTCTTCCTGAACTATGAAACTCAGAGCATGGTGCTGGCACCCGCGGCCTTGCCCTCTGGTCAGAGCCCCTTTCTTGGACTTAGTGGAGCTAAGTTGGTAGCTCATAAACGGTGACCTGGGAGTTTCAGAGGGGTTTGTGCAGTTGCTCAGCAATTGGTTCTCTCTGATTGGCATCTGGGAAGATTGCCCATGGCCAGAGCACTCCAACTGGTCACATGAACCTCTCTGCAAGAGCCAGAGGCCTGAGCCAGCACCTTTGGACCCCATTCAGGAAGATTTGTTTTTCCAGGTCACCAGCTCATGCAGGCCACAGGACCAGGCAAACAGAAAGATGCTGAACTTTCTTGTCTCACTCCATCTGCTCACACAGCCTATTGGGTGACTGCAAAAAATACATGTGCTCATAACCAGTCAGCAATCCATCAATTTGTATATTCAGACTCCTGCCCTGCTCTAACCAATCTCTGAAGACATGTCCACTTCTTCTAGCACCTTAGTGTCCCTCTGGACACTGCCCCAATGTGCTGGAGCTCTCAAGGTGCCTAGCTGGGGAGGGATCAGTGCCAGGGATCTCCCCACTTACAGGACAAATTCTGTTAGAGGGGTCCCAAAGCAGGGCTGTCTTTGGGCTCAGTGCCCCTACAGAAGTCGTGAATTAGCTCTTGAGGCTTCTGCTTGTAGTACTTCCCTTTCCATAGCCCTCAGGCAGGAATCCAGGGTGGGGTTGGGGTGAGAAAAATTCTAAGGGACAGCTTGTGTGCTGTGTATGTGGTGGGCTCCCCTTGCCTGGTGAGGTCTAGGGTGCTGCATTCAGTCCAGCTGACTGTGTCTGGCTCCCTCTTGGTCAGGATGTCCTACTCAGGAGGCTCCTCGGCTCCTCTTACATCTAGTTCATTAGTCAGTCCTTTGAGAAGGACATAGCTAGAAACTTACTTCTTTCTCTTTTTTTTCTGAGAGAGAAACAGGGCTACTTTTATTTTTGAAAAAATATTTAAAAATTACTATTTCAATCAAAGTAATGTATGCATTAAGACTTAAAATAAGAAAAATGGCAAAGAAGGAGAAACTAAGATGGCGGCATAGATAAACACCGGGAAATTGCTGCTTCCCGCAACAATTGATAAATGCATCAAAAACACAAGGTGGACATCATCCAGAACTACAGGGGGGCTGGCTGAGTGTAAATTCTACAACTAGAAGGAAAGAAAAGCACACTGAGAGCAGGAGGAGCTGCGGAGGTGGAGTGCAGAGGTACGGGGGCTCGCGCTCGCATAAAGGGTCTGGCACCTGAGGGCGCGGCTGTCTTTTTGAATCCGGAGGGAGACACAAGCTCCCGACGGCTCTGAAATCCGGTTCCGGGAAGTCTCTGGGAACCCAGGACTCATACGGGGAGAAACTGGACTGTCTGGCAGCGGGCGAGCTTGAGAGAGGCTTTCCCTCAGAGGTGCTTGCAACCATTGCGGGGACACTGGGACTCGCGACTCCTTAGGGCAGGGCTGAGGCTCCGCCATAGCTGCTCTCTCCGCCCTTTGATTCCTTGAGACCCCGCCCCACCCAGGCTGCGGCAGAGGCTTTTGCATATGAATGCCCTGGCCATTTGCAACCTGTAATTACCTAACAAACTGCAGCTGGGCAAGACAGACCTAGAACTTCCAAGAAAAGGCCCAAGGCCCCACAGTGGCTTGCATTGCTTCACAGCTGAGCCTCATCAGGGCACCTCCAAACTCCAAAAAAGGAAGGGGAATCTGCAGTTCTCTTCATAGCTCCTGCTGTGTAACCTCAGGCAGAGGCTAAATTAGCACCTCCTTAGATCCAAGAGCCACTGTGCCCAGTGGTCAGAGGGGGGCCATCCAGATCACAACTCCTCAGATCCATAAGGGACACACTCAGGGTGCAGTCTCAGTGAGCACCAAAGCTCCACTGAAGCAAGTCTTGCCCCAGAAGGGTGTCTCCAGCACAGAAGTTCTCCCAGTGCAGACACAGCTGATTCTCACTGCCAATTGGCCTGGAGGTCAATTCCTCCCAGTGATCCTACAACAACCAAGGCATAGCTACAACAAGACTGTGCACAAAGCCCACAAGGGGGTGCACCAAGAGTGTCCACCTCAGGTAACTGGGGAGGCTGAGCCACTGGGCCCTACAGGACACCTAGCACACAAAGCCACTCTAGCAACACAGGGAAGTAGCCAAAATGCGGAGAAAAAGAAACAGGTCACAAATGGCAGAAATGGAGGAAAGCAAACGACTGGATATAGAGTTCAAGGCCACGTTTATAAGGTTTTTCAAGAATCTTATGGAAACCGCCAATAAATTTAATGAGTCCCTCAATAAGTATAGTGAGACCATGGAGGACATGAAAAAGGACCAACTAGAAATTAAGCATACACTGACTGAAATAAAGAATAATCTACAGAGATCCAACAGCAGACAAGAGGATCCCAAGAATCAAGTCAAGGATTTGAAATACAAAGAAACAAAAAATACCCAACTGAAAAAGAAAAAAGAAAAGAGATTCCAAAAATATGAAGATAGTGTAAGGAGCCTCTGGGACAACTTCAAGCGTACCAACATCAGAATTATAGGGGTACCAGAAGAAGAGAGAGGGCAAGATATTGAAAACCTATTTGAAGAAATAATGACAGAAAACTTCCCCTACCTGGTGAAAGAAATAGACTTACAAGTCCAGGAAGCGCAGAGAACCCCAAACAAAAGGAACCCAAAGAGGACCACACCAAGACACATCATAATTAAAAGGCCAAGAGCAAAAGACAAAGAGAGAATCTTAAAAGCAGCAAGAGAAAGACAGTCAGTTACCTACAAGGGAGTACCCATCCGACTGTCAGCTGATTTCTCAACAGAAACCATGCAGGCCAGAAGAGAGTGGCAAGAAATATTCAAAGTGATGAATAGCAAGAACCTACAACCAAGATTACTTTATCCAGCAAAGCTATCATTCAGAATAGAAGGTCAGATAAAGAGCTTCACGGATAAGAAAAAGCTAAAGGAGTTCATCTCCACCAAACCAGCATTATATGAAATGCTGAAAGGTATTCTTTAAGAAGAGGAAGAAGAAAAAGGAACTCTTACCATTTGCCACAGCATGGATGGAACTGGAGAGCGGATAAATACCACATGATCTCACTCATTTGTGG
Organism: Myotis nattereri; assembly: GCF_964212035.1. Classification (NCBI taxonomy): domain Eukaryota; kingdom Metazoa; phylum Chordata; class Mammalia; order Chiroptera; family Vespertilionidae; genus Myotis; species Myotis nattereri. The sequence goes on from NC_138081.1 coordinate 46,693,273, forward strand.
AATATAATGAACAACATAAACTGATGAACAAGGACTGATCCAGAGACGGAGAGGCATTGATTGGACTGTCGGGCTTTGGAGGGAGGGTAGGGGAGGGTGGGGATAAGGGGGAAAGATCAACCAAAGGACTTACATGCAGGCATATAGGCCTAACCAATGGACACGGACAACGGGGGGGGGGGGGGTGAGGGCATGAGTGGAGGGGGGGGTAGAGGGCAATGTGGGGACAAGGACACATATGTAATATCTTAATCAATAAAAATATATTTTTTAAAAAAAGACTTAAAATAAAAAAAAATTACAGTCATCTGCTCTATTCCATTCAATCCCAAATCCTAATTCCAGAGGTGACCACTATCAAATTTAGCTATTTCTTCTGGTATTTAGCATCATGTTTCTAAGTAATAAACTTATATGATACAGTTTTGGTAGTAGTTTTGGACATCATCTCATAATTTCTTGTCACTGTAAATGAGGGTTTGTTCTTGCGCACACATTCCTAGTTCTTATTTACAATCACCCCAAACAATAGCATCACAATTTTTGCTTAAACCAATCACCAGTGCTTAGAGTACTAGTATTATGAGAGTGGAAATAATGTTCATTGCTGAGTCCAGTAATACACTATAATCATGCCTCTTATTTTGTACAACCATTTTGGAGTTAATACTTGTTTCCTTTTCATTTCCCCCCAAATGCTTTAATGTCTTTATCACACATACCTATCAAGATTTTCCATATGCTCAAGCAAATTAACTCAATTTTTCCTTCTTGAAACAGTTCCTCCTGGAGCTTTTCACCCTTCCACTCTAATCCAGATATATTGCTCTATTTTTTGAATCTTATTTGCAGCTCCTTCGGGATGGATCTCTCTCTTTTACTCCCCCCTCCCCCCACCCCAACTTTCTTGGTTTGCTAGAATGTACCCTTCATCAGATTCCTAAGAAATAGCATGAAGAAATGAAAATTTCTGAGATATGAATGTCTGAAAATGTCTCTAGGTTACACTCAAACATTATTGATAGTTTGGGCGCCAAATTAATTTTTCTTCAGAATTACAAAATCATTGCCACATTTTCTTCTGCCTTGCATAATTTCTATTAAGAAATCTGATACCATCCTGATTCATAATTCTTTGTGTGTGACCTGTTTTTGTCTCTGGAACCTTAAAACAATGTTCTCTCTGTTCCCGGGGTTTTCCAGTTTCACGACAATGTGCCTTGGTGCTGTTCTTCTTCATTCATTCTGATTCACCATTTAAATCTAGGGATTGAATTAAATTAAATTAAAGATTTAATCTTTAGTTCTGGAAAATTGTGTCATAAGAAAAGTATGTCTCATCATTTCCTCCCCCTGCTTTTTTTCTTTCTCTCTCTAGAGCTCCTATTAGACAGAGGGCTCTCATATTGATCTTCAAATTGTCTTACATTTTCTCTTAAATCATCTATCACTTTATCTATTTGTTCTCCCCCCCCCCCCGATTTCTTCACCTTATTGTCCAATTCCTTTATTCTTTTTTCTCTCTTTTAAAAAATTGTTATTTTATTGTTTAAAGTATTACAAATAGTAGTACATATGTCTCCTTTTTTCCCCCCATTTACCTTCCCCCAGCCTCCGCTACCCCCCAGTATCTTGCATTCATTGGTTATGCTTATATGCATGCATACAAGTCCTTCGGTTGATCTCTTACCTCCCCCCCCCCCGCCCCCCCCCCGCCCGCAAACCTCCCCAGCCTTCCTGCTGTAGTTTGACAGTCTGTTCAGTGCTGCTCTGCCTCTGTATCTATTTTTGTTCATCAGTTTATAATGTTATTTATTATCCACAAATGAGTGAGATTATGTGGTATTTTTCTTTCACTGACTGGCTTATTTCACTTAGCATAATGTTCTCCAGTTCCATCCATGCTGTTGCAAATGGTAAGAATTCCTTCTTTTCAACTCTTTTATTCTTGCTGTTATGTTTCTTTTTAATTTCTAGAAACTCTGTATATTGTTTAAATTCCCCACCCCAAAAATGAACACACACACTTTTTAATTTTTCTGTAGCAGCCTGATCTTATTTCAAGAAATATCTTTGCTTATCTTTATGAGGATAATATTAATAGTTTCTATGTATATTGTCATTGTTTCCGGTATTCTCTTTGTCTGTTTTTGTCCCTCTCATATTAGAGGCCTTCCTCAAATGTCTGGTCTGTCCATTTAGAGTGCGATCCTTAGTCCTGACTGGTTTGACTCAGTGGATGGAGCGTCAGCCTACGGACTGAAGGGTCTCAGGTTCGATTCTGGTCAGGGGCATGTGCCTTGGTTGCGGGCACATCCCCAGTGGGGGGTGTGCAGGGGGCAGCTGATCGATGTTTCTCTCTCATCGATGTTTCTAACTCTCTATTCTTCTCCCTTCCTCTCTGTAAAAAAAAAATCAATAAAATATATTTTTTAAAAAATAGAGTGTGATCCTTAGAAGGAAATTGAAAGTTTTGTGTGCATGGAGTGGGGGCTGGTAGGGGGAGGGCTGTAGACTTGTGGGCATCCCTGTGCAGGGTGGGCAGCTGGAAAGTCAGCTTTGACATTGGCGACCTAACATCTGGTTCCCCCACCAATATCTGAGGATATTTTTGTTTTTAATTTGCCGTTGTTGTTTATTGTCTTTGGCTATTCAGTTTCTCCAGAGAAGGATCCTTACTAGTACATTTTATGCCTGAGGAGTGGAACTGGCCCCTGGAGCCTTGGAGGCAGAGCTGGGGGTGGGTAGGCACTGTGCAATGCAGATTGTCATTTAATTTCATTTTTCTCTATGTCTACCTGCAACCCCCAACACATAATGTGGTGACCACTAAGACTTGGGTTTAATATCCCCGGAACATAACCCTCTGGACTCTGTGTGCAGCATAGGTAGTGTATAGAGCGGAACACAGATGACGGGTTGTGTTGGGTGAGGAAATAATATGGGACTCAGATCAGGTTGTGTACAGATTTGGCACCATGAATTGTTTTCTGCCTCGACATGCCCTCCTGTCTCTTTCAGTAACTTGCTCCCCACGTCCTGGACTTACTGTGGTTCCGTGTATCGGGTGATCTCATTTCTTTTTAGCATCTCCCTCTGTAGCTGAATCAAAACCACACATTTGTCCTTTTACTGTTTTTCAAACATTTGTGGACTTCTCTGCTGACATCTTTTCACTGGTCCTTTGTTCTTGACTAAAATCTTTTAAATGCCTTTACTGCCACTTGATGGAATTTAGGACAACCTGCCATGTTTAATCTGCTCCCCTGTATTTTGAAGACCTCTTCTGACTCGTGTTTTTGTTAGAGTCCCCACTTCTAAACTAATTGTGTAAAGGCCTCAGACTGCTGGACTTTAGTCTTTCACCTGTAAAGGCACCAATAAAAACCTGCAAACACCAAAGCCTGTGCTTGCTTTGTCAATCTCATGTTGCTGTGTGGCTGAAATGAGACCGGGCATGTGACATTGCTCTAAAGGAAACAAAAGTGGGATGAAAATACAAAGCATCACAAGTAAAACTAAGTAATAAAGAGAACCTATTTTTCCAGATGGCAGAGAGCCCATTCCTCTTGGGTATCCTGGCTTCCCCCACGTTAATGTGCATGGCATACAGAAAGGGGTGTTCAGCTCTACTTGCTTTGATCCAAATTCCTTTTCTCTCACTTCAGAACAGCTCAACTTACCGTGACTTTTGGTTTCATCCACTCCATCATCCTTGGATGCCCCGAGGAAAGGATATGATGTGTCTAATGCTTTCTGGTCTCAGTTTGAGCCTCTCTTAAAATTTTTCTATTTAATTGTAAATTTATGTTCTAACACTATAAATCCATGTCCTCCTTCCTACATTGTCTGTTGGATTATATTACTTGTATAAATCAAAGAAAGCAGCAGAGAGAAATAAAAATAAAATGTTAAACACAGTCATAATTTTATAACTAAATTTATAACATAAATTGTAACTTGCTGGAACCCATGGCATTTTAAGACTATATCTTCACAACGGATTATTGTGAGGATGAAATGAGTAATAGAAGGGAGTGCTTTGTAAACCATAAAGGGCTGTAACAACTGTAGGGGATTTCTGTCATTTCTGTCCCTCTCTCTGGACCACAGTTTGCTCATCTGTGAGATGAGTTGTTGAGTCTAGTTCTGCTGTGGTGGTTTAACCTCACTATGGCCCACTTCCTCATTGATTGAAACTAAAACCTCAGGATAAAAACTTAAAAACAGCTACGGAGGACTCTGAAAAGCCTTATATGTAGTTGCACTAGGCAGTCAGCAACATAGTATTTATAGAGAGCAACCAAATGTCCTGCAGCCCTACAGACCTGACCTCTAGATTTCTGTCCAGTGTCTGAAAACCTGAAGTGGAGGTCAACTTCCAGGTGGCAGTGTGAGGCCTATGGAACGAAACGCCAATATTCCTTGGGAGGTTAACAGCTCTGGATCACACTATTGTGTCTCATTATAAATTAGTTCAGCAGAGGGGACTTGAATCCTGGGAACACATCGGGCTCCACTTTACCTGTTCTGTGGAGCAAGCAACAGAATATGATTTTTTGTTTCTCGGTGGGAAATGCTACAAGATTTAAAAGTCCTAGAAATAATATTTTTCAATTACAAGTTGGTAATGTAGCTCCATCAAATAGGCCATTTTCTGCTGAAATTAAAGAACACACATTTTTTCCTATGGTTTTTAAAAATAAAAATGTTATTTTACTCTTTTGACATTCCACCCTAGGAAGGTAGATGTTTTCTCCGTGAAAAGAGAGAACGTAAAGAATCCCGGAGCTTCTATTTTTTAGGTAAGAATGAAAACGTTCTTTATAATATGTCTAGTAATATTATCTTATGTGTTTTTATAAATACAAATGGTTTAATGCTTTCTCCACATTAAAACAATAACAAAATAAATGTTTCTAAGCTGTGTCTATGTCAGAAAATGTTGAGGTGGGTTTATTACTATTGTACTCATTGAAGAGAGTTTGGTTTCCCTCCTTGTGTTTTAAAAAACAAATAAGAGCTGACCCAACTTTCAAAAAAAATCCAAGTAATTCACAAGCTAAAGGAGAAAAACCATGTGATCATATTAATTGATATGGAGGAAGCATTTTACAAAATCTAACACCCATCAGGGTAAAAGAGACTTGCAGCAAATTAGGAATAGAGGGGAATGTCCTCAACTGATAAAGAACATCTGCACAAACTCGCCAGCATGAAACCACATGGCTGAGTTGGCAATGGTATTCCACCAGAGGAATAGTGTGTAGGCATTGTGGTGGCAGGGACAGGGGCAGGGGCAGGGGTAGGAAAGCACTAAACATTGTTTGTGGGGAGACACCAAAAGTGGGGAGCAGAGTGTTGGGATGGTGATAGTGAGTATTCAGTCAAAGTCACCCAGATTTACCACTTTCCCAGGTGCCACCTTTGCATGGCAACGTTGTAGAACTGACATTTCCTCTGGTTGCTAGACATAGTTGTGCCTAGACATAAAGACATGATGTCACAAAATACATGAAGTGGGAGGGCCAGTTTCCGGGGTCTACTTAACCATCCACTTTCAGGATTTGGCCCAAGAATTCTGCTGGCGTTGTCAGTACTCAGTAGCACCAACTTGAAGATAGTGGAGATTGCATGTTCAGTGTTGACATGATACCAGCAGGTATTGATCGGGCAGTGTTCCATATGGCATGTCCGGCACAGTGAAGTCCTCCCCCTTTATGGTTTCTGATATAGAAGCTGTTGGATGTTTTCCCTGGATTTTGCTGAGTACACCTCTTGGCCCACTCTTCTAAAATCTCCTCCTCATCGATCCAGAGTGTTGTTTCTGACTCAGGAGTTTCACTCCTTTGACACCAACTTCTTACGTGAGAATAAAACTTCAAACCTATTCTCCTTCTTTGGTGTGGTTCATATACTGGCTTCCAAAAACTGTTGTGTGATGACATATCAAAAGATACTTCATAAAAATCAATTATAGTGTGTTTTACAGTAGGGTCAACCTCTTTAATGTATCTCATTTGTAGCATTGCATCAAGGTACCTAGGGAGTGTTGACATTCTTAGAATTTAGGAGGTCTGCCAAAATAGAAGCATAAAAGCCATAGGTGGGGTAAAATTTCCTTGCAATTATGTTACAAGAGAAAGGAATAGATAGCTCTTTTTCCTGCTACCTCTAAATCCAAGAGTCCCATCTCTACATACTTCTTGGGAGTTTTCAGCATGACCGACTTCAGGGCTTTGCTTTTATTTGTGCTCCAAGAGTCACTACCAAGATTTTGTGCTCGATATCCCTGCCAATGAGAATCAGCTGCAATAAGATGGTGCTGGGGTGCCTGGTTGCTCATGTTCCCAAGATGGCAAGCAGATTTACTTTTTCTTTGCTGTTATTTCACTTAAGGCAACCTTTCAAAATATATGTTCGTCTTACTTGAGCCCCTGAAAAGACAAGTACATAAACCAGAAACTGAACTTGCTACCAAGAGGCATATTTAAACCAGAAGGACTATGAAAACCACCGATTTAAAGCTGATACTCTCTCAAACACACCAGATGTTTTATATACCAAATTATCCCTTGGTGCTGAAATCTAGATCTTCTGACATCCAAATATTGCTATTGCAAGTGTTGAAATACTCCCAAGTTTAACATGTGTAAGGAAACCAAACCTTCTCCAGATAAAACGATGCAATCTCAAACTACACAAATAGCTGTGTTTTATTTCAGGGATAGCAAATGTGTGACAAGGCATAAAAACCACCATCTGACATAAGGTGTTTGGGTTATCCTTAACATGTTTGTTTTCAAAGGTTCAACACCATTAATTCATGACAGGTGTGGGGTCTATGATTTGAAACAATTATATTTCGAACCATTCATATCGCTGCTGGAGAGATGACTTCATTCTTCCCAGTTACCATATGCTCTAACCATGCAAATGAGAAAGAAAAGAACATCTGGCCCACCATTGTCTCGCCTTCATGCAGGACATGTGGTGCTGCGTGTGCCTCTCCTCAGGTTCCTTCAGGATGACACCATGGCGGATGGTTTCATATTTTACACAGCTGGTACATTTAGGACATACCATCAATCTTAGCTCTGCAGCATCCTTATACCTTGGGGTTTCTGTTGGACTTTTGGAGATGAATTCTGTTTTTGGATTATGCAAACAACTCTCCTGAAGCTCCAAGTGAGAGTAGCATGTTTGTGTAACAGCCCCTCTGTATAATTTGACAGTCCAGGGGTAGAAAGGTGACCTAGAAAGAGACAATTCCCTGAGAATCCTGAGGTAGGGTTTCTATATCTTGGTGTTAATACTAACTTTATTTTAGCAGCTTTGGGAAAAATTCACTGAGTTCTGTATATCTTTATTTAATCCCTTATAAAATAGCCACCAAATAATCATTCTGCTATAATGGAAGGTATGACACTCATGCATGCCATTATGTACAAAGCAAATCACCTGGGGTGCATGTTTGAATGAGAATTTATTATTATTTTTAAAAATCTTTATTGTTGAAAGTATTACATATGTCCTCCTTCCCCCTCATTGACCCCTTCTAGCCCACCCTTACCCACTGCCCCAGGCCTTCACCACACCACGATAATTTATTTTAAAAAGCATGATTTGAGAATTATAGCACAGGTTTGGTAACATTCATTTACTGTGTTACCTCCCATGTCAATTGGTCATATTCTTACTTGCCCAGGCCTCTGACAGCAAATCTGGGCATCACGAGGTTTCTTGGTATCAATGACCCATTCTTTTTTATTTATTTATTTATTTTTTTATTGCTTAAAGTATTACAAAGGGTATTACATATGTGTCCATTTTATCCCCCCGCCCTAGACAGTCCCCCAGCCTCCCCTATCCCCCAGTGTCTTATGTCCATTGGTTATGCTTATATGCATGCATACAAGTCCTTTAGTTGATCTCTTACCCCCCTACCTCCTGCCCCCCAACCCTCCCCGGCCTTCCCGCTGCAGTTTGACAATCTGTTTGAGGCAGCTCTGCCTCTGTATCTATTATTGTTCAAAAGTTTATAATGGTCTCTATTATCCATGAATGAGTGAGATCATGTGGTATTTTTCCTTCATTGACTGGCTTATTTCACTTAGCATAATGCTCTCCAGTTCCATCCATGACGTTGCAAATGGTAAGAGTTCCTTCCTTTTTAGAGCAGCATAGTATTCCATCGTGTAGATGTACCACAGTTTTCTAATCCATTCATCTACTGATGGACACTTAGGCTGTTTCCAGATCTTAGCTATGGTGAATTGTGCTGCTATGAACATAGGGGTGCATATATCTTTTCTGATTGGTGTTTCTGGTTTCTTGGGATATATTCCTAGAAGTGGGATCACAGGGTCAAATGGGAGTTCCATTTTCAGTTTTTTAAGGAAACTCCATACTGTCTTCCATAGTGGCTGCACCAGTCTGCATTCCCACCAGCAGTGCACAAGTGTTCCTTTTTCTCCACATCCTCTCCAGCACTTGTCGTTTGTTGATTTGTTGATGATAGCCAGTCTGACAGGTGTGAGATGGTACCTCATTGTTGTTTTGATTTGCATCTCTCGGATGATTAGTGACTTTGAGCATGTTTTCATATGTCTCTTGGCTTTCTGAATGTCCTCTTTTGAAAGGTGTCTATTTAGGTCCTTTGCCCATTTTTTGATTGGATTGTTTATCTTCCTTTTGTTAAGTTGTATGAGTTCCCTATAGATTTTGGAGATTAGGCCCTTATCAGATATGACATTGACAAATATGTTTTCCCACACAGTGGGTTTTCTCGTTGTTTTGTTGATGGTTTCTTTTGCTGTGCAGAAGCTTTTTATTTTGATGTAGTCCCATTTGTTCATTTTCTCTTTAGTTTCAAGTGCCCTAGGAGCTGTATCAGTGAAGAAATTGCTTCGGCATATGTCTGAGATTTTGTTGCCTTCGAATTCTTCTAGAATTTTTATGGTTTCCTGTCGTACATTTAAGTCCTTTATCCATTTTGAGTTTATTTTTGTGTATGGTGTAAGTTGGTGGTCTAGTTTCATTTTCTTGCATATATCTGTCCAATTTTCCCAACACCATTTATTGAAGAGACTATCTTGGCTCCATTGTATGTTCTTGCCTCCTTTGTCAAATATTAATTGAGCATATTGGTTCGGGCCGATTTCTGGGCTCTCTATTCTATTCCATTGATCTATATGCCTATTCTTGTGCCAGTACCAGGCAGTTTTGAGAACAGTGGCTTTGTAATACAACTTGATATCTGGTATTGAGATCCCACCTACTTTGTTCTTTTTCAGGATTGCTGCAGCTATTCGGGGTCTTTTTTTATTCCAGATGAATTTTTGGAGAGTTCGTTCTAGATCGCTGAAGTATGCCGTTGGTAATTGACCCATTCTTTTACACTGCTAAATCCATCCTATGAAGGAGTGTTTATGCAGGTGAGGAAGACTTAGTCCTAATCTAAGAAAAGCACATGGGTTACCAGGACATAAGAAATATCTCTGGACTTACATAATTTTTACTCTTCTGACGAAGGACAATTTTATTGCTCATTTTTTCTAAGCCTGTGTATTTCTTGAGTAATGCCCAAGTAGAATAATTTGTAAAAATGATTCTAAATTGGGAACTTTAGTTTTAGATACAGACACTAATATGGATTCATTTACATATATCTATATCTGCATATATATACACACCAAAAATTAAATTAAAAGTGAGCAACAATCCAGATCTTCAGAACATGTTTAAATAATGGCCAATATAAATACAGAATGCATTTTCTTTATTGTTTTCCCATTAGACTTCACATGGTGGAACAAAAAGGGGATTTTCTTTTTTTTTTTCTTCTGCATAATCAATTCTTTAAAAAGCTGTGAGAGCTGGACTGTATTTTCTTTAGCCTTTGAATGCCAGCCAGCACACTGGGGGAAGTTAAATAATAAATAATAATAAATAGTGGGTTTATTGACTCCTGAACCCTTGCATTAATCAATTAATCATGATATTATGGCAAGATTAAAGAGATAAAATTCTAAAACTGACTGCAAGATGCAAATGGATAAATCCCCCAGCAGGAATAATTGCAAACCATTTTGATCAAATATAAAATGATAATCAATTATGCTCTTTAGGACCTGGTAACTTATATTTATTTAAATGCTGTAAAATATATCCCTCCAGGAATTAATGATCTCCTAAAGATCACTTGTTAGGGCGAAGCATTGTAGTCTATTCACCCTAAAGACAGAAGCCACAATTTCAGAGTGGTAAGTATCATCTATATTTTAAAGAATAATTTCCCTGAAAAATGTCCCCTTGCAAAATACAATTTGGATATTATTCAGTTAAGTCTTACAACCAGGCCAATTTCTCCTGTTTGCATTGAAATTAACTTTCCTTTCCCAGCCACCAACCACTGGTTAGGTTAAAGTAAAATATTTCATGTGAACATTTGGGTCAATCTACAAGAAATAATGTAGATGGTACTAATAAAGGAGTGAGTCACCAGGTGGAGAAGGAAGAGCCAGGTCAGAACTTGCTATAGGCAGTAATAACCCTCAGCCATAATAATGTGCACAAAGTTCTCCCCCATTACTGCAAAATCCAAAGTAATAACTGGAGGTTTTTGCTGGCAGTTAAGGGTTTGTTTTCTGGGTTCACTTGCTCACCCCTTGAGGAGTGAGCAAGGGGTGAGCAGAACTCAGGATCTCTCCTAAGTTTGATCAGGGGGTATTGTCTTTCCAATAGGCTGCTCAGAGCAACCATTGCAAGAGCGTTTCCTTTGATAACTGAGATGCTGCCTGCAGGAATCTGTTCTCCCTATGACCATGGTGTTACCTGGTTGTAAGTAAGGACATCTGGAAAGTCTTATTTTCAAGGCCTCGGGAAGTTAGTTTTCAGGGTTGAGATCTGGACATTGTTTGGGATAGTTCCTTTTTAAGGGCCAGATTGAGTTCATTCATTTATTTAACAAACAATTATTGAACATCTGCTGTGTGCTAGATATTGTAGATTCAAACAGGAATATGATTTAACCACTGTACTAGGAATTCACTGGGCCATCTCTTAGAATTGAGTGGTGCTTTCACATCCATTATCTCCTTTTATTACTTGAGCGGTTCTTTGGAGGGTGTATCATATTTTAAGATATGGACAGTGTGTCTCAGTGAGTTGATGTAGTTGACACTAAATTCCCTTAGTGTCAAAATGGGCACTTAAGAATTCTGCTTCTTGGTCTGGGGGTCTTTCTTCTACATTACAGCATGCGTACGCTGTCCCCTGTTGCTCTAGTCTTGGCTGCTTCTTCTATAAATTAAGGCAGAGAAACTGTTTTGTCAAATTCTCTGCTTTCTCTCTCTAAACCTTCTACGTTTTATGACAAACCAGTACTTGGATACAAAGAATTAGACAGGGCATAACTTCAGTGACTCATCAACCCCACTCAAACACCTGGGGACTTTGATAAACGGTTGGCATAATGCCTTCCCACTCTAGGTGATGATTTTAACCCTGAGAGCTTCTTGGTGTCAGTCGTTCATGAGCAGCCAGGAGAGATCTTAGAGGTGGGTCTGGTTCTGAAGACCCTTCCTCCCCTCCTTCTATAGAGTCTGTCCCTTCCCCAGGTCACAGTGATTGGGTAGGTAGGTAGGTGACAGTGTTTGCTAGAAATCTCCTAGCCCTTTTCTTCCTGAGCCACCAGTATAACAGGTCTCTTCCTTGTGGGTCCTTCATAGACCACCCAAGATGCTGAATGAACAGCAATCTCCTGGGATTAACACCATCCAACCTCTTGTTATAGGTTTAATTGTGCCCCTTCCAAACTTTATCATTTGAAGTCCTTATCCCAAGTACCTCAGAAATGTGACCTTATTTGGAAATAGGGCCGGTGGACTTATAATGAGTTAAGTTAGGATGAGGTCATACTGGAGTAGGATGAGTCCCTAATCTAATATAATTGTGTCCTTATAAAAGGGGAACATTTGGACACATATACACACCAAGAGAGAATGTCAAGTGGAGATGAAGGCAGAGATCAGGGTAGGGCAGCAGAAGCCAATGAATGCCAAAGATGGCTGGCAAACATGAGGAACTAAGAGAGAGGTACAGAGTAGATTCTTCCTTATAGCCTCAGAATGAAGCAATCCCGTCACCACTTTGATTTCAGACGTAGTCTCCAGAAATGTGAGACAATAAATGTCTGTTGTTGAAACCACCTGGTCTAATGGTACCTTATTATGGCAAACCTAGAGAAACAATATACCCCTTATATAATAGAACTGGATTGGAGAAAAAGGCACTTCTTTTGGCTCAAGATGACATCTCCCTCAATTCTCACCATTAATAAAAAAATGTCCACTCATACCTTCCTAAATGGGGCTATCCGTCTTCTTCATATGACCAAATAGATCCACCAGTTGCCCAAAACCTTATGCAAATGACCTGGAGATTTAGATATCACTTCCTCTCCTATGTTTTCCTAAGGGCCTGCACATACAGTTCACTAAGGCCTTCCTGTTATACTCTGATTCCATAGGCCTTTGGCTACTTGAATTTCTAATGGTAATTGTGTAATTTTCATTGTGCTTCTCATTATAGGAGAAAAGAGAAGGCTATGCTTTGATTTGTAAAATCCGTTACTATTTGTTATACTATTTTCCTCCCTACTAAAAAATACCAATGAGTGTCCTTCATCTCCTTCGCAAACTGAGCCCAGCACTTTTCCCTCCATGCCTGATTAATCTATTCCTTCATTCATCTTTTCATATATTAAATATTTATCAAAACCAACCACATTCTGTGAATAAAAAGGAGTAAGCTGCTTACATGCCCCTGCAGAGCTCAAGTTGAATAGGAGAGATACTCAAAGTCTAGTGGGAGAGTCAGGTATGGAGGGAAAGGTCCTGTAACAAGTTCATGTTAGAGTGTTTATCACACAAAGCCAGAGGCGAAAGTGGTTAAATGTCCTTGGAGAAATGTTTTGGAAGTCTTTATAGAGGAAGTGACTTTGGAAAAACGAGAAAAAAATTGATGGCAATTAGAGAAAGGACAGGATAGGGGCACAGGATAGGAAGTGGAAGCCTCCATGCTTTGAAAAAACCTAGCTAGAGTGTATATAAAACACACACACACACGCACACACACACACACACACACACACACACACACACACACACACACCACAGGTTTAGTAGGAGATGGGGCTCAAAATGAAGCTGGGGATCAGCAATGGATGGTTTTCCATACTTTGAGTGGAGGTTGTACTAATAGAAAGCCACTGAAGGTATTTACATTTTGAAGCAATATGGTTAGGTTTGTTTTTCACAATGATCACTCTGGGGGCAATGATACACCATTTAGAGAGGGCAGCGGCTGGAGGCTGGAGATCAGTGAAGAGGCTCTATTTCTTGAAGAAAAAAACAACATGGTTCAACAAGTACTGAGACTGTGGACACAACAGAGCATTTGAAATCGGAGTTGCCCTAACTGGTTTGGTTCAGTGGATAGAGCATCGGCCTGTGGACTCAAGGGTCCCGGGTTCAATTCCGGTCAAGGGCATGTACCTTGGTTGCCGGCACATCCCCAGTGGGGAGTGTGCAGGAGGCAGCTGATCGATGTTTCTCTTTCATCGATGTTTCTAACTCTCTATTCCTCTCCCTTCCTCTCTGTAAAAAATCAATAAAATATATTTTTAAAAAAATAAAAAATAAAATCGGAGTTATTTAGAAACATTTATGGATGCCGTACCTAAAGGCTAGGACAGAAAGAGAGAATGAAAGTGTAAACCAGGACAGTGAAAGTTGGAATGAAGAGAAAGGGAGGCATTATGAATTAAAAAGGACTGAAAAGATGACATATATAAGAGAATGTAGAAGAAGTAGGAATCAAATGTTTTTTTTCCAGTATTTTATTTGTCCTTAAAGATAATGGAGATACTAAGAGAAGGATGACAAGTAATGAATTTTCTGACAATGCTAATGATTTCAGTTTCGGAAGTACTGAGTTTGATGTATTCGCACAGGATATCTAGGGAGAGAGACCTAGAGGCAGGTGAAAATATTGGACAGGAGCTCAGACAAGTTAGGTAGAAATAATTATAACAACGGCAACAAAGCAACAATTCATTGGACTGCTATGATATGCCAGGCACCGTTGTTCAGTCCTTTGTGTGCTTTACTTCATTTAGTTCCTTCACAATCCTGTGAAGTATTATTTCCCTTTTATAGATGCAAAAACTCGTGGTCACACAACTAGTAGGTAACAGAATTGGGATTCCAACTCAAGTCTGCCTGACCTCAAAGCCTATGTCCTCAACCCCTTCCGTCCACTGCCACCACTGTATGCATGCACGTGAAGCTGTTGATTAGATGAAGCTACACAGTCCCTGTCCATGGAAGGGAATTCATAATGTCTGCTAAATAACTGAAAAGGCTCTGGATGCCACCTAGGTTAGCTAGCAGGAAGGAAAGGGTTGCACAGTTGATTGAAGGACACCAACAAACAACAGGCACCACTAGTGGGAACACAGAATCAGCTGCTACTACATGCAAGAAGAGACCCAACAGCCTTCTTCCTATTGGGGGGACAAGTTTCCTTACATCTCACAGAAGCCCCACAGAAGATGGGTCAATAGAAGAGTTAAGCACACAAAACCACGTTCGTTTAAAAGGGCCTATTTATTTGGAATGTAGTAGGGGGGGAGAAGGGGATATATATATATATGGAGAGAGAGAGAGTTGGTCCTCCAATTGTCATCATCTGAATAGGCTGGTTTAGATGCACATTGTAGCAACTCTCACTTGGGATTCAAACCTTCTAATAATCCTTTCCTGGACCCCTATGTTCAGAAATGGGGCCTGGAAGTTGCTCTATCAGAAAAGAGAGCCTTTTTATTACAACTTTATTAACTCTACTTGCTAGACATGCACACGAACCTTCTTTTGATTCAATTGCTTTAAATAGGGGCTGAGAAACTCAGTGAGGCTCAGGGCTTCAGCATCATTCTTACCTGGGAGCTTGTTAGAAATGCAGAATCTCAGGCTCCACCTCAGACCTGCTGAATCAGAAGCTGCCTTAACATGATCTTAGGGGGTTGGTATGCACAGTAACATTTGACAAGCACTGGTTTAGAGGATCCAAGTTGAGGAAGGTGAGAAATTAATTCATTATGTCAATCAGGAGTGGTCAACACGAGCTCATTAACTTTTGTTTCATCATTAGATTTTCTAGGCATAAAACACATTAATATATATTCTCCTTTCTTACCTTTCAAGACAAGATAGATCATCACAATCAGAACTTTACAAAACCCTCTGTGCCAGCAAATAACTGGAAATTAGGTCCTCAGCGACTCTCTGATTTATTGTCTTCCATGCAAATGTGTATGTTTAAAATTCTACCGAGATTACCAGATGGTTCTTAAAAGCCACAGGCAGACTGTCTCTGAAAAGAAAAAGAACATGTTCTATTGTTAAGCACTTGAAATCAATGTAATGATTGCAAACAACTAAGGATGATTTTTTTTTTTTTGGCTCTAAATACACTTCTAGGATTTAAGATGTGGGTCATCAATAGGTGGGAAGCCCAGGTCACCCCATCAAAATACAAGTGAATAAGCAAGGAAAATAAATGGGCACCAGGCTGAGTGCAGCTACAATATAGAGGAGGCAGTAGGGTGAATGCTGCCAGATACAAAACATCCAACAGTGAGTGAATCTACAATAAACGTGGGTTCATCTGGATGCTACTAGAAAAACAAAGGCTGAGATTCAGCTACAATACTTCTGCATGGAAGACAAAGAACCAAGGCCAGTAAAATTCAAAGAAAACTAGAAGCAGGAAATAAAATCTTAAAGTAGCACTTTTCACAACACTATTCAAGATTACATAAGAAGAAGACAGAAATAATTTAAAGTTTTGATCTGACACCAAGACTTGCAGGGACTCTCAGTCTTCTGAACAAGTTGGGGTGGTTCCCCCAGGAGAAAATCCTCACTTTTTAAAGTCATTTTCTCATAAAGAGTAATGCCACGCCTAAGGACATTCACATAAATGTAAGTGTTATCAAGAAAATATTTTGAGATGGAAATACCTTTCTGATTTTTGTGTCACGCTGAATCTGTTGTTAAGAATGTGCCTTGAAGAGTATAAAGTCTTTCAAGGTTGTGGAATAAAAATGATTTTTATAACTAACTCACTTTTGGCAAGAGAGATGATAAGAGGTCTTATGAAAATTTGGAGTCATATTGTTAAAGTTAGCTTGGAAATAAAAGCTAAAATTCTAAACCTTTGTGACCTATAAATTTGATTCTTTTCTGGACCTTCCATTTTAACAGCTTAATATTTTTTTAAAATGTATTTTTATTGGTTTCAGAGAGGAAGGGAGAGAGAGATAGAAACATCAATGATGAGAAAGAATCATTGATTGGTTGCATCCTGCATGATAAGGCATTGAGCCCGCAACCTGGTTATGTGCCCTGACCAGGAATCGAACCATGACCTCCTGGTTCATAGGTCAACACTCAAGCACTTAGCCACACCGGCCGGCTAACAGCCTAATATTTTATAAGAAATATATTCACTAAAGCAGTAAAACTATAGCACTGACCGGTCACTTTGATTGAATAGGTGTTTTCATTTTAATTCAATAAGTAAATTAAGGTGGGATTTCTTGCTCACTACAATAATGAATGTAATGTGTGAGATCTGTGCTTTCTTTTTTAAAAAAGGATATTTCTTTTGTAAAGCCCCATTAAATATTTATTTTCTTAAAATAGAAATACTATATGACCCAGAAATCCCACTCTTGGGTATTTTTCTAAAGAAATCAAAAGCACTAACTTGAAAAGATATATTCTGCTATATTCATTGAAGCATTATCTACAATAGCCAAGATATGGAAGCAAACTAGGTGTCTACTGATTCCATCTCATCCCATTGGATTTCTGTTGTTTGGAGAAGTTTGTGAGAAAGTACCCCAATTGTTTCATAGGGCATTGGAGGGATTTTTGTGCAATGCAACGTTTAAGCTATTGGCTTTTCCTCAGAGTGTACACAGAATTCCTTTCAAAAAGTTTACCGTAAGTCTATAGCATTGAGTAAAGCACCAAGTCTTTACTTGTCTTTCTCAAATGACAATAGGTGATAAGTCGAATGTAAATAACAGAGAGTTAGCTACAGCTGCTGGGCAACAATTTTCAAATAGAAAATATAAAAGAGAAATTTTAAAATATTGATGATAAAATATGAAGGCCCAACTAGGCCTAATAAGAGTTCTTGAAAGAGAAAAGAGGGAGAATATTGAAGAGGAAGTACATAAAAATATAATGGCGAAGAATTTTCAGAATTGATATGAGAAAATGAAAAATGAGGCAGAAACACAATAATTGCAAGGCAGAATAAATATAAATAAATCCACAAAGATACATATTATAATGAAACTTAACTATAACAAAGGAAACATGAAGATTTTATAAGCAACCAGAGAGAAAAGTCAGCTTTTCTTACAAAAAGAATGACCATTAAACAGAGATCTGAATTTTAAATATCAACAACTGAAATCTGAAGCCAGTAGAATGATATATTCAAAATGTTGAAAGAAAAAAAAGAATTGTTATCTACAGTTACCAGGCTAAATTATCATTCAAGAGTGAGGACACAAGATATTAAAAGTAACAAACCACACAAAAATGTAGAAGAGCTTCATAACTTTGTTATAGGAAAGATTTCTTGAGTAAGGTACAAAAAAAAATGAGCCCTAAATGAAAATATGATTAAAAGTTACAACAAAATTAAAAAGATAACCAGCCATCTAGAGGAAGATATTTATAATACATACAAAGATTAAGCACCAAAGTATATTAAGAACTCATAGTAGGTAAGTGGATTAAAAAAAACTGTGGTACCTTTACATAATGGAATACTAGGCAGTTGTAAAAAAGAAGGACCTCTTGTCCTTTGAAGTAGCATGGAGGGACCTAGAGAGTATTATGCTAAATGAAATAAGCAAGTCAGAGAAAGTTAAGTATCACATGATCTTACTTATATGTGGAATCTAATGAACAAATAAACTGACAAACAAAATCAATCCAGAGACATGGAAGCATGCAACAGACTGAGGATCCTCAGAGAGAAGGGACAGGGGGAGGGAAGAGATCAGCCAAAGAACTTATATGCGCATATTCATTCATAATACATGGGCACAGATAACAGTGGGGTGAAGGCCTGGGGAGGGAGGGAGAGTGGTAGGAGGGGACCAATGGGGGCAGGGGAAGTATTAGTATTACTTTCCACAATAAAGATAAATTTAAAAAATAATACACATACAAGAAAAATGTAGTCTAGACTAAATATTAAAAACCTTTTGTGACAAAAAAAATGAAAGAACTCATAACTCAATAAGAAAAAGACAGAAAACAACTATGAGAAACATGGAGAAAAGACCTAACATGTAATTCACAGAGGGTAAAACCTGACTGACTAATGAACATAGTAAGCATCCAACTTCTTCAATTATTTGAGAAATTTAAATGAAAACAACACTGATATCAGCAAGTTATTAGTAAGCTATGCAACAATTAAGAATTCAGGTAATTCCAAGTGTTAACGATGTTGTGGGAACATTGCTGGTGGGACCATACATAGGACAGCTACTTTGAAGAACTATTTGGTAATATTGAGTAAAATTGAAAATGCACTAATTGTATGACCCAGCAAGTCCACTTCTAGGTCCGCAGCAGCGCTGCTACGGCACTGCAGAGACCCTGGGGCTGTGCAAGGCACAACCTTTCATATCCTAGACTAGAGCAACTCACACAAATGTGCACAGAGAGAGCAATCTAAAAATCTGGAGGAAAAGTGAAGATTTGGGACTCACACTCTTGAAAAGTTGTCCTTCTGGTCCCACTCCAGTTTCAAGAAATTGGAACTGGAAATTGTAGACACATTTTTATATTTATGTAAGAAATATAATCAATGACTCCTATCAAAAGACATAATGAAGGGTGGGAAAAAAGGTTTCTTGCCCTGTATCAAAAGACTGAAGAATAAATATACTTAGATAGATTTATATGAAAATGTCAAGTTCTGAACAAAACAAAATGCAGTTTCCTTTGTTTTACAAAGTAGTTGCGTTCCTGGAAAATTAAAAAAAGATATTCCTGGATATTTGAACAGTGCTCAAAGCAAAAGCAAACAAAACCTATCTTTTGTGGTCTATATGTAAAACTGTGTAAGCATCAAGGCTCAGATCATTGAAAACTGGTTTTGAAGCCCCTAAATGCCTGGTAGGACATTTGACATTTGAAAGGCATGTGGGGAACGGATCCCGGGTGAGGATGGTTAGCTTCCTTGACCTTTACCACCAAATGCTCTGTGCCTTAGTCACTGAGACAATAAGCCCCCGAGGGGATGAGAACCACTGCTCAATCTAGACTTGGCTCAAATTTTTCTTTTTTCTGGAAGCTCTTTATTATTAATTTCTCTGTGCCTCCACAGTACACGTGACCAAAATAATATTTATCCTACAGTATAGCAAAGAGCTTTTACATATCTGTTCTCTCCTCCAAACCATGGCTTCCCAGAGGACTGAGACCACTGGTTATTTTATATACCCAGAGCCTAGCGGTGCTCAGTAAATATTTGTTTTAGGACAAGTAATTTAATCAAATCTAGCCATTTAGGTTTGAGTTTCTAGCATGTCACAAGCTTGCTGCCTATCTTTTTTTTTTTCCTCCCCAGTAAACGTTATTATCTAGAAAAGGCTAAAATAAATAAATAAATAAAAATAAAAGAGTCCTTTAGCAGAAGTCATCTTCAGTTTTTTTTAAAAAAAATGTCTATTATACACCTTTGGCACCTCCTATTAGTTCCTACTAACTGAATGGCTTCATCTACAGAGAAATTAGGGTAAAGAGGGTCAGAGCTCTTGGTAAGGAAATATGTAAATACATCCAGCCGACATTTAAGAAATACTAGATTTTGAAGGCATCCTTCACTCCTCTGTAGGGCAGGCACCCTTAATTCCCACCCCCTTTCTTTTGGCTATGTCATTGGTAAGCAACTCTCATTTGGCTGGTTTGGGTCCAACATTCATCATAAAGATATACCCTGCAGACCTAGACGAGACTTCACACTCTAAGGTGCATGGATTGATGGAATGGTCTTACTAATCGCAATAAGGTTTTTCACAATCTTTAAATCATAAGTGGCATTAATTGAGCCCAAGAAGAAATCAAGGGGCTTCATGAACAGATTTATAAATTTTCTTCTTTCTGCATTTTAATTATACTGGCATTTTAATTGCATTGTAATCGCACATATTTGTATAAATTAAAAAATAATTAGAGATCTGCAGCACTATGGGAAACTAATTTATGCATATAGACCTTTAGAGATTCTTGCGTGGAGGACGATTTCATAGTTCTCACCACGTTAGACACTTTAATATTGTCCTTGCTGAACAGATTGATGCGCCTTCCCGGTTCTTCCTGTGACTGAGAGAGCAAGACAGAGGTGGAGCTTGACTGGAGGGCAGTGCGTGGTATTCATGGAGCTCCCAGCTTGGAAAGTCCTTTAAATATTAAAAAAAGACACATATTTTATGATTTATGCAAGAAACACAATGTATACCAGTAGTTCCTATATATGTATACATATTGTTTTCTGATTGGAGTCATACATTGTATTTCTTAAATAAATCATATGCATATATGATTTTCAAATATTGATATAAGAACATGATGATATATATATATACTAATAAAAGGGTAATATGCTAATTAGATTTGATAGACCAGATGTCTTCCAGACGTCCTTCCTGACAAAGCCAGGGGCATGGCTGGCCTGCAAACCCTGAGGCCCCACACCCCAGCCAGCCCAGCCAGTCCAGCCCCCCAGCGGGGACCCCCCACCCCAAACCAGAGCCCCCAGCTGGCCCCCACCCATGCACCAGGCCTTTATCCTATATAATAAAAGGGTAATATGCAAATTGACCCTAACAGCAGAATGACCAGAATGACTGCTGGACCAGTCACTATGAGGTGCACTGATCACCCCTTGGTTTCTTTTCCCGGCCGGCAGGCTCCAATCGCCTGATGACCAACAATGGCAGGGACGGGGCCGGCAAGTGGTCTGGAACAGCCCACCTCTCTGTTCCTTCCCCTGGCCAGCAGGCACCGATCACCCAATGGTGAACGGGGAACCAGGGGTGGGTGGCAGCGGGGCACAGGGCTGGCTGTGGGCAGCTGGGGAAAATGGCCCTGATCGCAGGCCAGGCCTAGGGACTGTACCCGCACATGAATTTTGTGCACTGGGCCTCTAGCATAAAAATTATAAAAATTATAAAAATAAAAGTGTAATATGCTAATTAGACCAGATAGCAGAATGTCTTCCAGATGTCCTTCTGGATGACCTTCCAGATGAAGCCGAGGCTGCAAGGGCCAAGGCAGCCACCATGGCTGTGAGGGCCAAGCTCCTTGCACGATTTTCGTGCATCAGGCCTCTAGTTGTGTGTGTGTGTGTGTGTGTGTGTGTGTGTGTGTGTGTGTATATATATATATATATATATATATATATATATATATATATGTATGTTTGTTGTGTTTTTTTTTTCCTAGCTTAGTCCTGAGAAGTTTCTGTGCTCTGGTTGCATGGTAAGGACAGGATGAGTCACTAAATCAGGACAACAGAACCAATGAATTTTTAACAGTATTCCTGGTATAGGTCATGCAAAGCATGTGCATGATGTATGGGTCATTCATCCAACAAGCACTTATTGAATGCCTACTGGGTGTCTGGCACTACTGAGGTATGGTTCCTCTCTGTTTCATAGGTGCTCTACCCCAAAGCAATTGAATTATTCAGCCTTCACTTCTATCCCCTTACTTAATGTCTTAGCTTTAATGGAAACCTGAACATTACATAACCTTGTCAAGTTGTGTATTCGGCTCCCTAACATCCTGGTTCTCTGCTACTTCTGAATATGCATCTCCCTGCATCTACCCAATATCACTGAGTTCATAGCAGCAGGTTTATTGCTTTAAAATTGAACTTTTTATCTTTTTGGAAAGAAAAAGGCTAAGAAGCTTAGTAACTAAGATTGTATTACTCCCTTGCCTTGAGGTTATGGTACCAAACCTTTTGTAAGCAAGAGAATCCAGTGTAAGTAAACTTCCTGTTCTCTCTTATCTCAGGTTCTGTACTTGAGCTATTTTTTCTGCCTGCCCTTCTGGGTGATCCTCCTACTACACACACAGCATTCATTCTGACCCTCCTAAGAAAGTTTCCTTGGTGCCCCTGTCTGTCTTTTGTTCTTATAGCACATTCTGCATCCTACTCTTTTGTAGCACTTAGGTTATATTCTGTCAGTTCCTGAAGATTAAGAAACTACATTTATTTAGTTTTTACCCAGTGTCTCTGATAGATATAACCTATGTCTGGTATCCAAAAGATAAATATCTTCAGGAGTAATATGTGTGTGTGTGTAAGTGTTAGTGAACTACAGCCACTATTAGAATCTTCTAGGTTTATTATTCCATGAAAACACTTTGGTCAATATTCTCAGGGGAATTTGTAGGCTTTGCTCTGGGCTGTGGCTGGGCTCCCTGGACTTGTTATTTTATGTGGCTGCTCTTTGCAAAAGGAAACTCAACTCCTAAAACATGTTCCAGGCCTTGGAAGCACACCACTCTCTACAGGGCATAGCTCTCTAAAGAGGAGAGAAATGGAGGGCATTTATCTCCTTTGGACTTTATTCTCCTGGAGAGGAGAAAATCCCAAAAGGAATACTTCCCACTCAAGTCAGGTCTTCATCTGTCGCAAGCAGTCAGAACAGAGCAGCTCCAAGCTGCTGTCCCCCCTGGACTGAACCGTATTCAGGTCTAAATACTGCCGTTGAGCTCCAGAATGACAGGGCTCCCTTCAGCCTGGCCATGTATGCAAGTTAGGGTAACACTAGCTGCCATTACAAATAGATTACACAATTTATAACATCTCAAACACAACAGAAGTTTACTTCTTGTTAAGGTAGTCCACAGCAGTGGTTGCTTGTTGGTAGATGTTTCCTTTATGAAATGATTCCAGTCCAGGCTCCTTCCATCCTGTGGCTCTTTAACACATAGGGCTTGACATCTTCTGCCCCCAGCCAGTGGAATGGCTTTTTTTTTTTTTTAAATATATTTTATTGATTTTTTACAGAGAGGAAGAGAGAGAGATAGAGAGTTAGAAATATCGATGAGAGAGAAACATCGATTAGCTGTCTCCTGCACATCTCCTACTGGGGATGTGCCCGCAACCCAGGTACATGCCCTTGACCGGAATCGAACCCGGGACCTTTCAGTCGGCAGGCCGACGCTCTATCCACTGAGCCAAACCGGTTTCGGCGAAATGCTTTTTAAAAGCCTTGGTCTGAACACATAATTTCTGTTCACATTATAATGTCGCTAGATGCTAGAGGACTGGGAAAGTATCCTTGGTTGGGCAGCAGCTCTCTATAGACAACTCAAAACTTTGTACCATAGAAGAAGATCCTGAATTTGGGGTACAGTGAGCTTTCAGGGTTGCTCTGCAGCTTTTCTAGGGCAACACCATTTGTTGTCCAGTGGCCCAGATGCCCATCTTGCATCAAATGGTTGTCTACTGCTCACTGCCAAGCAGTCATCTCATTACTTTTGAACCACTGAAGCAACTTCTCCTTCTACAGGTAACCAATGTTTTGCTACCCCCAAACAGTGCCTTTTGAGATATTGATTTTAAGCTGGTTGTTAAGAAACAAAAGGCTCTGAAAGGACCTTTGACCCTCATCCTTTCATGCCTAAGAGATTCATATAAAAAGTCCTGGTCCAGGAAGGGAATCTTAATAAATCCACCTTCACATTAGATAAGAAGGATCCTGGCAGGGGCTTGGTAACTAGATTCCCCTGCCCTGTGTCCCATTGTTCCTCAGCTGCCTCTCAAAAATTTGCCTTCCATGTGCATTCCTCTCTTCCTCAGCTGCCTGTAAATTGCCTATTTCCTTCAAAATCTCAGACCTCTGCCCCCTTTTTCTATTGTCTATAATGGCCTATAAACTCAACTTCCAGGTCTCATATCTTACAACACACCAGGCACGTACATCTGTACGAAACTTTGCACGTTTTCTCCTGTTAATCTACCATTGTTAATTTGATTATTAGCAGGCTAGAACTTGATGGGAGGAAAAGTATTTTTTCAGCCCCCACACTTCCCATCAGATAATTGGTTAAGTGTCCCAACTTTGTCTCCACCTGTCTTGGGCAGAGACGTGGAGGAAAGTGGGCCTCTCTAATAGGTATTAACAGCGAGGCCTGGTGGTGCAGTTCTCACCCTCATACCAGGTATTGCTCATCCCCTCCCGTTTCACAGGGGTAAAGTGCAATTCATCCCTTTGGTTCTCACAAAGCTCAGACAGTGGGGGGACACTTTCTAATGAATTTCACCTAAGCTCACAGTGACTCATTTAAAACAATTACCCTCATGGACATGGACAACAGTGTGGGGATAGAGGAGGTGGGAGAAAGAGGGTGGGCGGAGGTGGAAGAGGGCATTGAGGGGATAAATGGTGATGGAAAAATAAAATAAAATTTAAAACAAGCGAAACACTTGTCTTGGCAGAAGACCCTGCTTGTTTCCTCTAATTCACTAAGGTCACAACTGTGGGCCTTTTAGTTCAGGAGTCTCCTTACGCAGACTTCCTTAGTCACATGTGGAAATGGTTTTGGGCCCCCTGGTCCTGATCTTTCCATCCCTTTTCTCCTTAAGCATCCTCTTTTACATCTGTTGGAATTTACAACGTGTGGTGTGGCTTATCTGGGAGTTAGAAAGATATTTAATTTAATTTTAGAGTCTTTTTGAGACAGGGGAAGTATTATGTGTTAAAGAAAATATTTCATAAGAATATTACTGAGCAAGTACTATGTCCTATGTGACATGAAAAGGGCTATGAGAAATAGTTTTAAGTTTAATTGTGCAAAAGAAACACCTGGAGAACTTCTTTAGAAATGCAGATTCCCTAATCCTCCCCTCCCCACCCACCACTCCCCCAAGAGATTCAATGAGTCTGGGTGAGATCAAGGGATTTGCATTTGTACCAAGTGATTTTGAAGCAGGTGGAGCATGAAACCTACTTTGAGACACTGTTTTAGAAAATAATTAGGGTCCCACAGCATTGGGGACTAATTTGGTCAAGTTACAGGCTACTGTGGTAGATTTTACCTATTCCTATCATAATGCCACAGTCACTTTACCAGTGTCTGACCTTTACTGGGGTTGCCTTATCTCTGGTTGCCATGGTGATGCACAGAGGTCTTCCTCACGTAATTAGCCTCAGGATGTTGATTTGTTTCATTGCCTCTGACTGACTGCCTTGCTGCTGAGCTGCAGTGTCATTAGCCAGACTGAGAAAACTCAATTTGTTTTCTTTCTTCTGCCAGTCGGATGATTGCAGTGAACATAAGTTTTCTTATATCTCTGAGGAATAAGTAACAGTCACAAAACTGTAGACTTTTGAGTGATGACAGTAATTTAGACATTGTTTCAGCCAATCTGTAGATGGGGAAACTGAGGACCAGAGATATTAAGAAATGCAATCAAGGTCACAAAATAAGTTAGTGGCAGAGCTGACCAGAAACTTGGTTTACTAATTTTGTATCTGGTGCTCTTTTCTCATCTTAGTGGCTAAAATCACAGGGTCCCTGCAAGGCATTCAAACAGTTTGTTCTCCACCTACCACTTTGAAATATGTCCTTCTGTGCCCTGTCTGCCCCCACTCCCATGGGCCACACTAGCCTGGACTGGTTGTTGTGCTCACGGTCGTGATAATGTGAATTATTTCTGAGCTCTTGAACATGGCAAAATCTCATCTGCTTGAACCCCAGACCACCAAATATAAAGCAATTTTGAGCAGAGGGGGTTGTGGCTACTTTAAGTCTTTGTAGAGCACAGAAACTCACAATGTTAGTTTCAGCTTCCTCAAACAAAGACCCAAGGAACAGTCCTTATTACTTTTCTGAGGCTGGGGGAGGGTTGAGGTCATGAAAAGGTTGCTTGGTTTACAGTCTCATCCTGCCTCCCTTCTGCTATTGACAAGGCATCAGGATGGTTTATAGATTGCTGCCTCCCTTTAAGGACTATTTGCTGATGTTTTGAGACATTTATCCAATCTCAAGAAACTCAAGGGACCCGATTTCAACTTGGAATTATATATTATCCATATTTGGGATGGAATGGGCAATTTTAATGGAAAAAGCCCATCAATCAGGCCAGGGATTAGAAAGGGCTTTGATTTATATGTTTATTGACATCATCTAGAATGATGTAAAATTTTTATATTCTATAAATTTAATAATATTTTAACCTGATACGATTCTTAACATCATCCTACCACCACTAGATCTGTTCTTTCTTTTCTTTTATCTTTCTTTCTTAACCTATGTGAAATATTAACCAGTTCTACCATTCATTTACAATGTCCCCAGAGTTTAGCCAGGAGAAATAAAAAATGTCCTTGGAGAACATGTCTGTCTTGATGAATAAGAAGAATTCCAAGAAAAAGGGCTCAGTTCCTGAAATAAATTACAGTACTTCAGAAAGGAAACTATTTGTTGAAAGATACATTTAGCAGAACAGTAACTTTCCCCACATTTTTGTAATTCATATACTATATTAAGGAAAAGGAAATTAACTAGTGTTTTTTGGTACAAATGGTGAGAAATGGGAATTTGCATTTGCAAGCCTTTAGGCACACATAATTTTGTACTTACGTAACAAGAGCTGTGAGTGAATCACCCCAACACCTGACTTAGTGGCAGTCTTTCAAACAGGTATTTACATTAAGCCTGAACATAGGAATAGGCATGAAAACAATAGTATCTTTTTTAAAAAAAAGTCTATTTTAACATGTAAACAGTAATCAGCTTCTCTCTAACTGTAGGATAAGGAATGATGCTATTTTGCTTGTGAGCATTATCTTGGAATTCTGCATTCCTGGGAAAAGGTTCTCAAAGGTTGCTTTAGCTGTGCTGTGTTGCAGGGACAGGCATCCATACTCCAGGTAAAAACCCGCTGTACTGGTCTGTTCCCATGATCCTACACATCTGTGCTTATCAATTTTAAGGATCAAAAATTTCCATTGTTATTTTTAGTCCATTTACTTCCATTTGAGGATGATGGTCATTATTCTGATATTTTGTTTCATATATATTTCCCTCTGCCCTTGATGTCTTCAAATAGATATTCAATTTCCATTCTTATGTTTTCATACCTACAGCACAATTGCACTGGGCTCATTTGCATTTAGTTGTCTTGGGAGGGTTAATGCTTTTATTTTCAAAAGGTTAAATGCTGATACACAACCTATAAAACAGCTGTCCAAGATTCTTTTCAGTCATTCCTCAAATACTCAGTTTAGTTCTGATCTTTTTAATTCACTACTGAAAATCAGTTGCCTCTAGGAATTTCAATATTATATTACAGAATAACAAACTATCCAATATCACTAATGGCCTATTTAGGAATGAAATGCTTTTTTTCTCCCCTGGTTTTAAGCAATTTCTAATTTTGATAGGGATCAGACACCCTCTACAAGGATGGAGTTAATAGCTCCCTGAGGGGAAACATCACAAGCCAGGTCGTAAAAAACACGCATGGCTTGCTCTTTCAGACATAAGGCAAGAGGCAAACAAATACATCTATTTCCCCCCAGCGCTTCATTTGTGGTCTGAAGATGCTTGAAAAAGTATAGTCATTATATTATTATTGTTGTTGTCATTGTTATTTTTTATCTTTCTGAAATCTTGGTATTTATCTATTTATATCTACCTATTTGATATTTATCTACTTATATCTTTGCCTCAAGAATTTACTCTCTAAGATGTCTTCTCTCAAATCACATCCAAAACAGAATATAATACACCATTTGAGATGTTGCCATGTGAAACGATAGTCTGGAAAATGTAGGCAAAAGAACTAGTTAGTGAGGGAAGAAATTGCTCAACATATTTGTTTTGGCTGCTCACATCGATCTGCTTTAATTCCTTGTGATAAAACACATCAATCCTCTCCTATTTCTGCATTGTAAATGGACTCCTGTTGACTAAGATAAAGTTGATCTAAACTCAGATGCACTTGCTTTGCCGTTGTAAAATGTGTTTGGGTAATGAGCATGTCAGGGTGGATGGGAGAACACAGCACCAGAGGAGGAAATAGGGGTGGGTAGGCTGAGGGTAGCATTTGGGATCCCACTTGGAAACCCTGTGATTAAAAAAATAGAAAAATTATCTGTATTAGGAGAAGAGGAAGCTAGACAGGGAAGTGAAGAAGACTTGCTAGAACTAGACATAAGTAGAAAGGGGGAACATGGCATAGAGATAGATGTTCAAGATGTTTTCTTCTGCAGGAAGAGGAGGGGTTGGTATTATTAGGTGGCTGTAGCAAAGAACCTTGGATTCAGATCACCTAAAATCCATGAAGATTTGAAAAGGGCTTCATTTTCCTCAAGGCAGAAGGAGCTGATGTTTGTTAAGTTTCTACGAGGGCCAGGTTTTCCAGAGATGTCATTTCATTTACTTCTGCACACACCCTCATGAAGGAAAGCACCACAGTAATAACATCTTCTGCAAGCTTACTGTGTGCCTCCCAAGTGCTGAGTGCTTGTTTCACGTTGCTTCTTCATAACACTTCTTTATAATTGAGAAAACAGACTCAAAGGTGAGGGGAACATACTCAAGGAAAATAAAATCTCACCTGGAATTTAAATCTTATTTGTAAGTCTGACCCAAAGCCCAGAATTTCCGGCTTCCATGATGATTCCTCTGTGAGTGAAAAAAAAAATCCACTGGAGTTGGAAGAATCATTTCTTAATTAGTGACACTTTTATCTCGTTAAGTAAGCTGGGTACCTGCCATTTACTTGGTTGGGCCGAGTCATTACCTAAATCTCTCAGAATGAAGTCAACTTAATACTCAAAGAAAGTTCTTAGATTGAGGGTTTCCATGACTAATGGAGGGGCAAGGGCAAAGAGTAGAAATATTTGGCCAGGACCAGTCCCTAGGTTACCATCTAATGATAAATAATCAAACACAAAAAACGGAAGACTCCAATCCCCTTAACCTTTGAATGGTAGTGATGAAAGGAATCTTGGGAGACTGTGGAAACTTTTGATTGGATGGTACTTTGGAAAATGTTATTTCACTCAACCTGCCACAATGCCTCTGGGCTTCACAACTACCCCATAATGATAAGTCTACTCCATAACTTCCTCCAAATGTGAGGAGAAGGGCTGGGTGGCTGAAGGGGAGGGCTTTTGGAGCATGTCTTTGTGGAGCTTCAGGTGGATTGGGTCTCCACATAGCCTCACAGGCTGCTGCAGCAGTATTTGGAGTTATAACTTAAGGGGAGGAAAGGTCAAAGAAGCCACAAAGTGGGGGGTGAGTAGCTAGAGCAATGCAGTCTTCCTCCCCATCATAGATGCCCGTGTGATTAAGAAATAATTCAGCACTGGATTTCCTCAGCTTCTGAGGATCCAGGAAGTGGCTGTGGTATGCCAGAGGGTGGTTTTTTTGAAATTTGAGGTTTATGTCCAGCTACCACCAAGAATTCTCAGTGGGTGGCATTGCCTGTACCCTTTTAGACTTAAATGGGCAAAGAAGTGAGTTCAAAAACGTTTTGCCTTGAAAAATGCAGGATTTTTATGATTAAGTTATAACCTTTATACATGAAGTGTAGCATCATGAAGCTATATTATATAATGGTTCTCAGCTAAAATTTTGTGATGTACTTAGAAATATATATCAGGTCTATAAGATAAATGGGCTAAATTCTGAACTTCATA
This sequence comes from Myotis nattereri, assembly GCF_964212035.1. Taxonomy (NCBI): domain Eukaryota; kingdom Metazoa; phylum Chordata; class Mammalia; order Chiroptera; family Vespertilionidae; genus Myotis; species Myotis nattereri. Next base: position 46,723,112 of record NC_138081.1, read on the forward strand.
CAATGTTTTTCTCTTCAAAATCCCCCAAACTTTATGTTATGCTTTTAATTTATAATAAAGATTTTATTATTTGACATGTTGGAAAGAAGCGAGAGTGACCTATGAGTTAAGACTTGCCGTTATCCAGGCTCTAATTTAGACTAATTTCCTAAATTTCAGGCTGTACCTAATGTCCTTTCTGCTACATGAAGCAGAAAGCCACAGATGTCCTCTGAACAATTATTTAAAAGTAGGGAGTTTCAACAACTTCTTAGTTGAGGGAGCAGGAGACGACCACCTGGGCACATAAAAACCATCTCCCATTTCTAAGTGGAGTTTGAAAACCCAAAACGCTTTAAAACACACCCTGAAACCATGCAAGAAAATCGAGTTTTTACTTCAGAAATAATTAGAATTGAAAATAAACGGGCTCTGGTTAAAGCAATGGGGCTGATGGGCAGAGGAGGGGGAAAACTGCTGTTCAGCAATAGAGGTGATTATGAAATGTGACAGGTCGGACAAAGCCAGCAAAACTGTGTCAGTCTCTAGATTCATAACTGGAAATCGTTTGTTATGGCATAATTTTAAAATTAGGACTCAAAAGTGGAGCAAAAATTATATTGAAGGACAAAGAAAAAAACCAGCATTTAGAATTATCTAGGTGGTAAAAATGCCAGACACTACAGGCTTTGACAATAAGAGGAATTTTCTGTCAGCCACTTTCAGAGTTAATTTTCTTCCCTTGAAATCAGGAGGAATTACAAAAATCTTTTCCATCAGATTTGCAAATACCAATGTTACCCACCCCCACTTTTTCTTTATCAGCTTGCCCTTTCGACAGGCAGAGCACAGTAAAATGAATAAATTCAGCATATTTTCCTGTTCACCAAGCATAAATTATTACTAACTGTGGTGAGAGGCTGTTTGAAAAGTTGTTTCATTTTATAGAGGAGCCTTCTTTTGTCCATAAATGATTCTGTTTGAAATCAAAGTAGATATTGTCTTATCTTTGTGACCTCAGGAAACTGAACTATGATGACATATTTCCATTCCAAAGAGAGCAATGAGAGGATTCATGCATAAGCTGAACAAACTCTACTAATCTATTCCTACTTTCGGATCAGATTCACAGTCTTGGAAATCCTAGGAGAATTACCATAGCATTAGTATGTGATAGGACACCACTGCAAATTATCTGATGAGTGTGTTCTCTCTGCCAGGCTTCAGTCCTGGGTGGGGGGATTGGACTCTGTGACCTCAGAGATATCTTCTAACTGAAATGCATTACAAGGATTTCATATCATAGCCCTTTAGTAATGGGCTGCTCTGCTGTCACTTTTGCTGGCCTCTCAGCTCTAGTGCATTAAGTCATGATTTCCCTCAAACACCCTCTGTGATTCCCACACCTGAAAGGATTGTAGCAATTTGATAAAGTATCTGTGTGAAGTCGCACTAACAAAATGTGCATTCATCAAAGGATTATAGCTTTTATTCAATGACCATCAGTCTGGAAATTCATAAATAATTTTCATGCGGTAGCACACGTATTCAGTCCTCATTTCATCTGATGCTTCTCTTCTGTCCAGTGCTTTCATGATAATAAACCGGGCCTTGAACAACAAAGTTGGCATTTAGCATGACTATGTTACATTGTACCCCTTAACATTTTGCTATTGTCTTGATTGATTTTTCCGTCTTCCTACTTATTTATACTTTTATTTTGCAGCAAGGCTCATAGATTTCTGAAAATGTACTGGACTGTGACTTCTAACTATTTGGGCACAGGCACTAAAGAAAATAGATTGGACATTTGGAACCTTGTGTGGTGTGGCAGAAAAAAAAAATACTGAGCTAAAGACTCTTGGCTCTGAGCAGGGCTGACTCACAACCTTGGCTCTTCCATTCAGCAGGAAGTGGAACGTGCGGGGAGACGGACTCACTTGCCCAGGCGGCACGTGCATGAGATTGAGCAGTGCCACCAACTGCCTGACAAGCCGTGTTGGTTGTTCTCTCAGGGAAGTAAAAAGCATGAGAAAATTATTCATCCTCATATGTTGGGTTTTAAAATAGTTTGCACTGTTGATCCATTTATAAGAAACATGCAACCCGCTTTCTTAGCCCACCTGGGGGCAAGTTCAAATGACCGAAAACTCTTCACGATAGAAACGCGTATGAAGTACAAAATACGGGGCTCAGCTTTGACTGTGCTCTCTTTCCTTCCTAGAAATATCGCGTTAGTCACAAGATTTTTACCCCTGAACCACCTCTGGGGAAAGGTACCCCTTTATTTAATTTGGGCCCTCCTCTCACCTGTATCATTGCTATTGCCTTTAAAGGGCATGAGGTGGTTAGGGTTCCTTGGCAGCAAGCCACAGAAACCAATTCTGGGCAATAAAAAGGAATTACTGAAAGGACACATAAAATCAGCAGGAGATGGATAACTGGGTTTGTGAGTAGGTAGGAATAAGGCATCTCTGGAAGGCCAAGAATCAAGAAGCAAAACACCTGCTTCACAGCAGGTTGAATCTGGTTGGGGCCAGGATAACTGTGGTTGTGGATGATATACAGTCATTCCTTCTGACCTTGAGTCATTGGTTGACAGAGGGACCTAATGACACACTTTGTCTCTGGATGTGTTGAGGTGAGAAAAAAGAAAATCTGATCCCATGGCTTCCTGAAACCCTGGAATTAGCATTTCTCCAAGACAATGCATTGGGGGATGAAATAATTACCAAAAATGAAACTGGAGGGCCATTAGAAAGTGGAAAAGGATGCTGGGTAACAAATGTCCATGAGCAGGCATTTTTCCCAATTCCTCATCTCTCCACCTCATTTCAATTCAATTCAACAAATGTTTAAGCATCTAAGTGCTATGTTAGGTATTGGGCATTCTGGGAAAAGGAGTCTTCTATACTTTATTACCAATTGTGTTGTATTTAGGAGACCCTGTACTCCCATTGTTCTTTTTGTAAAAGACTTTACTTTTAAGAACAGATTTAGGATCACAGTGAAATTGAAAGGAAGGTACAGAGATTTCCCATACAACCCCTGCCTCCACACAAACATAGCTTCCTCCATTATCAACACCCCCCACCAGACGTTAAGTGAAAACAGGCATAACGGATATCTTACTGGGGTGATGAAAATGTCATAAGTCTGTAAAACAGGTGAATTTGATGGCATGCAAACAATATCTTCATTAAGTTGTTAAAAAAAAAAAGATGTCAGGAGAGACTTAAGGCAGGAAAGTATACTCCTTTGGTTGGAAAAGCCTTTCAGAGGGAAGGAGTCAATTAGAGTGGTAGGATAATGGAAGTAGTGTTTAACAAGCCAGCCTACGGCACAGATGGTGCTGGGGTTAAAGAAGAGTTCACACAGAGCTGAAGAACAGCCCAACTACTTACTTCTTGGTCATTTGTCATTACTTTGCTCAGACGACTTGGGGCTCAACAGGTGTCTCCAGCTGCTGGTCCATGAGCTGAAACTAGGGACCTTGCACTAAAGGAGGTTTCCTGGAGAGGAGTGGAAAGCAAGAAGTGTGGCCTATTTCTTGTAAGTAGGGTTGCTGTTTTGTGCCCTTCCCAAATGCTCCCCCCTCATCCGTGGAAGTTCACATAGGAAGAGAAGGTAAGTGGAGCTATGACATACTTCCCCACCCCACAAAGATTTCCACCCTTGGAGGTACATCATAAGAAAAGGAATAATGAAAGGCCTTCTGGGGTTAGATGATTTGCTCTAAGAATTCTAGATTCCAGAGACTCTATGACACTAACTTAGAATCCTGTTCTTTACATGTTGTTCCATGGCCTAACGACCATTCTATTGGTTTCAGAAGACATTGTTGTTCTAGAAAGCCTGTCATAATCATTAGTGCTTATCATATTCAATCTTAATGATTTTTACTGGCTTTTGGGATCCCCAGCAACTATCTCTATGTAAACTCTGTGTTTTCTCTCACTACCCTTAGCATTGGCTTCCTGTCCTGTAATGGGTTTTCTCTCTTCCCTCTTTAACCATGTCCTGCCCTCATTGTTATACTTTTCCCTGTCTAGGATGACTTCCCTTTACTTCCTACGGAGGCTGGCTCAAGGGCTACTTTCTTCTAAAGAGCTTTCCTTGACTATTTCTATCTCACAATATTTTCCTATTCATTTGAACCTAATGATGGTTATAATCTGTATCACACTATTTGAACTTGAAATTCTAGTATTCTGTATTTTTCTTACACCTTTTCCTTGTTAAACCTTATGAAGTTTGGTGCCTTGTCCTACAAAGGGGAGATATTTTTTTTGGCATTTTCTATAATGTGCAGTTGTGTTGGAACCCTAAAAATAATCTGCTATTTTCTGCTGGCCTCCTTAAATTTCACTGAGCTGTTACTCTGGGGTTGTGTGATAGTCTTTGTCAAAGGCTACTTCTTACTTCTATGTTTACAGTGATTTGGGGGAGGGGAATATTTATTGAGCCCTCTGCCATGTTTTAATGGAGGCTAGAACTTCTTCTCTCTTCCCAAATAGGGCCACATAGAAGTCAACACTTAGTTCACCCTCCCACCTGCTCCTCCCCTTGAGTGAATGAATGGTTACTAAAATGGCCAAGCTTGATATTCTTTTTGGTCAATTATAAGAAGATGGGCTTGTGTTCCTCAAAGAGAGTGGGAATGTGACTATATGACTCTCTCTCTCTCTCTCCAAAAAAAAAAAAAAAAGAAAAGAAAAAAGGAATGGGCTCATCCTTTCTCCTTTAATTGTCTGCCCTCTGACCAGTGAAAAGGGCCACTCCCTCCTTGCTTTCTACACCCAAAGCAAGTTCATCTTATGTTGGTGATAGTGATGGGGGAGGGGGACGAATGCAGGCATTTTCATTTTCTGTTCTAGCTTTCCTACCTACAACTAGAGGGCTGATCAGGTCTCCCTTTCCCATTGGTCTATCTGTCCTCCGTGTGGAGTAGGATATATAAAGCAAAACCACATTTTCTAATCCAGCAGTTCCCAGGAGGCCTAAACCTCTGGCCAGGAGCTATGTAGGTGGTTGTTTAGTTGGTTAATAAAGCCAATGCTTGGATTCTTGTTCATATGTTTGCTCTGGCATGTCTACTCTGGTAGCCACAGCAATGGAAGGGAAGGTGGATGAGTGTTTGTTTGGGACCCCAGACACTATCTTAAATATGAGATAAGTCTAGGAATTGGGTTAACCAGATGATTATGCAATTTTAGTGGAGAATGTCCTATAACTTTAAGTAGAAATGGTCTTTGTGGTATTAGTGTGTGTGTGTGTGTGTGTGTGTGTGTTAGTGAGTTCTTGTCCCTATGTCTATACACAGAGTGGCAGTGAAGTGAGATTCTTAAGAAGAGCATGAAAAACTGCCAGACCCTGAAGCCTACATTGACCTTGGGAAGACCTTGCCAATTTGTGCAAAATCTGCTAAGATTTTTCTGAGTTTGTGGTCATCTATGTTTAACTCCCTGCAAAGCCTTTTGACCAACCTCAATCCTGTCCTGGCCTGTGGCAAAGGCCACATTTGCAACGTCTTCCATGTCCTGGTTTTCTCCAACCACAGTGGAAACAGCTGATAGTGACATATTGTTAGCAGCTGGGAGGAAGTAGACCAAAAGTTAGCATCTTTTTCAGATGTGAGGAGTGCATTCCAGCCTACACTCCCAGGCATGTAGATATCTGCCAGAGATATTGTCCCTTTCTAGTGGCCAGCACACTGCTGGCTGGGATTGTTTAGGATTCCTGTGAAGTCTTCCTGAAAGCTGTGCCTCCTCCTGACCCCAGATGGTTCTACGTGTAAAAGAGAGAGAGGGTGGCATAGAACATGGAACCCAGTGTGCCTTTATTTTATTTTTATGTTAATCCTTACCTGAAGATATTCCCTGCCTCCCATTGATTTTGAGAGAGAGTGGAAGGGATGGAAAAAGACCCAGAGAAACATCGATGTGAGGGAGTGGGGCAGGGATTGAGACTACAGCTGAGGTATGTAGGTACGTGCTCTTGACCAGAATTGAACCCATGACCCTTCAGTCTGCGGGCTGATGCTCTAACCGTTGAGCCAAACTGGCTAGGACCCTCCCCCTTATCCCGCTCTCTTGTGTGTTTTTAAAACAGGAATTATATTACTGAGTTGTGTTGACCTCCTAGCTGAGAGACCTATTTATTTTCATCAATAAGACTCCATATTCATAAACAAAAATACAATAGCAACAACAGTGTTAATAATGCACTGTAAGACTGTATTCACCAAGTCTTCTGTTTTCCCTGATATCAAGTAGCAAAATGCGCCCTTCTCCCCTTCACCCTCTTCTTTCATGAAGGCCAATGAACTTTGAAACTCCTTTGATTCTGAATGAGCAGCCCCGTGAAAGGGACTTCATTTAAAACGGGGAGGCGGAGCCAGCTTGCTTTCTCTCCAGCTTCCTCAGTGAGCAGTGTGCCGACCTTTGGCTCAGCAACTGGCCTGCTAGTTAAATGCAACCACAGAACAATCACTTAATGGAATTTCCAGGTTATTAAAAATAGAGTGTAGCCACCAGGGATTCAAGCATAAAAGTAATAAAGAGCACCTAATAAAAACTTAAAAACGCATGCACACACATCCCAAGGTAGAGCGGTCTTTAACCCCCACTCACCCTTTCAGACTAGGATTCAAAGACCACAGATGAAGAAATGAAACTAGAGCTACAACTGGGATTAGAGGACACTTTCAAACCCTGGGCTCGCCGTCCCCCACCCCCCGCCCCCACTTCCAAAATCGTTTTTTAAATGATGGAGCAGTGATGCTGACTATGTTGCTTATACCTAATTCATGTTTTATATATTTCAAGAAGCACGCACTAGTTGTATGAATCAGTCAAATAATATAAACATTCAGACATTTAATAACAAAACCATTTTTCTAATTTAATGAATGAAGTAAAGAGAGTGTCAGCTTCTATAACCTTAGATGACATATCTTAGGCAGGGTACAATTTATCTGTCACTGCTCTCACTTGCTAATGAATAAAAATATAAAACACACATTTTCTGAACATCCCTCAGCATTGCCTTCTTGCTACTTCTCTGTGGTTTCTTCTTAGGTAACTTTAAAAGGTTCTGGTTTCCGATGTCATAATCAAAACATGTAGATGTCCTCCAATGTACTGTTTCTTGCTGCCTACCATTCAGCTATCTTGTATACATTTTCACATTTTCCTTTGGAAGAGGAATGCTGGTTCCCCTCCAATGAAGCACTGTAAGACAGTTGGTTTTATTTATTAGCTTCTGTTTCTGAACGTGAGTAGAGTTAGAAAGAGGTCAATATAGAGAATACCGAGTTCCTCTTGGATTAGCCAGTGCTGATTGGCAGCTTTAGCAGCACAGCCGGGGGTCAGATTCCAGAAGGCAGGTTTTCTGTCTAAGGCAGTAGGATGCCATGGAGGGAGACTAGAACCAGCAGGCAGCAGACCCAGCTAGCTCTCCCTCTGCTGCCGACAGCTTGTTTCACTTTAGACAGAACACTTCACATCTTTGTCCCTCAGTCTCTTCACCTGTGAAATGGAGGAGGTTGGGAGGGAGGGCTAGATAGTCTCTAAGCTCTGGGCTTTGATACTATGACCATTTGATTATGGAATCAGAAAGATCTGGTAGGCCCTCCCAGGATCAACTAGTTCACTGCCTTGCGCTACAACATCTCTGTACCAACAGCACTCTGGATAAAAGGCAACCTGCTCTAACTTAATGATAAAATTATGTCTCATTCAGGGAGTGCTTTCCATGTGGGCTTCTAGCAAATGTAACTGAAAGAAAGATCTCCACTTTCTTCTGCTAGGAGGATGGGGAAGAGGATGCCAGCCCTTTGTAAGTCATGCACTATATTAAGGCAAGACACTGTATGGAGTTTTGTTCACCATTGTACTCCAAATTCCTAGCATGGTGCCTGCAGGAGGTAAATAACTATGTGTTGAATGAATTAATGAAACATTTAGGAGGGGTTTTGTGTGGTTACGGATTTTTAAGATATCTCTGGCTTCCTAATGGGTCAGTTTTTGAACTCAGGAAAACCCAATGGGACATAATTCACAAATCGGGGAGAGGGCTAGGGGAGGAAGGACAAAGGGAAAGAATTAGCACTGCTCTGAAAAATATGTCTACTTTCTTTGTAAATTAAGACTGAGTTAGAAAAATATTTCTCTTCTTCACCATTGTCCTTTAGTTGTGTGTGTGTGTGTGTGTGTGTGTGTGAGAGAGAGAGAGAGAGAGAGAGAGCGAGAGAGCGAGAGAGATCCAAAAGTTACCTGTTGACAACAGGGACAGGAGTGTCTTTAGCTCACGACCTAAAGGGGAACCCACACTCCTACTATATTCTGTTGCAGGACTTGAGCGTCAAAGCTCCAACACATGCCTTGGACTGTAAAGTGCCAAAGGCCTTTGTGATCTGTTATCCTGGAGGCACCTGGCTATTGATCCAGGCTACGTATCTCAGAACTGGGAAATGTGCTGCTGCAGAAGAGATCGATCCTGTGGTCCGAGAACGGGGTTCCACAGAATGTGGTCATAGAAGAAAACAAATTGCTGGAAGGAAGTTAATCTTGAAGACATGAGAACAAGGAAGCAAAGTTAGGATCCAGGATTTCCTGAGATGGCCACCACAAAGGCTTTAACGTCTTGGATAATTTTCTTTCAGAATGTAAGACCATTTATATTTAGTGCAATGTTTAAAAACTTTTCTTTCTGTTGGAATTTTCTTTAATTATTCTAACCTTTCAGTAGATGTTGATATTCCCACTTCTCCTGAGCTTGAGCAGAATAGGAAAGAATATAAAAGAGCATTTTTATTAGAGTCTATCTATCTATCTACCCTCTTTCTATCATCTATCAAGGAAGCAGAATCCTACAAACTAACCTTTGATACTCAAAAAGGTTCAGGGAAGCTGAATATATATAGCTGAATCACTGTGCCCCAAGGCCACCTGGATTCGCTGCCATTATGATCACAATGCTCTTTCAAAATGAATGCCTATAAGTGGGTTTCACCAATTTTTTAGCACTTAACATTTTTGTCCTGTAATTAATGGTAGAGATGTGGAAAAAGCAGCTGTGACTCCTTCAAGGGTCATGTTTCAAGCAGCTACTATTGCTAGACAACCTTTCTATGCCCAGACCATCCTGAATGCTTCCTTGGCCATAATTGGCTATTCAACTGGACCAGAATTATTAACAACAAAAGCAGCACAGAAATATAAAGATCAAACATGTGTTCCCATTTAAAAAGGAAATATCTAGGAAAGCAGGAAGATTTTCTGGTGAGTCTTGCCTTTTTGGTCTCTAAATTGAGCAAGTTAGGCCTAAGCCCCATGGTTGCAGCTGCTTACCCACAGATCATGACAGTTGGGAAAGGGGAAGCTGCCAGTCTAGAAAACACTCCTTTTGCCAGGTAACGAAAGACCACACAGTGCCGGTAGCTTTCAAGTGCCATTCAGGCATAACAATAAAAGTTAAGTCAGGCCTGGACACTAAAAGCTGCTTTTGGAATCAGGCAAAACCATTCTTCTATAATTACTGGAGCCAGAAGTTGTTTAAATAGGAAAAACTTGATTGGGTTATGTATTGATTTTTGTTGTTGTTAAGAACATTTTTTATTCCCTTAGAAGACATCACAGCCACATCTTAATAGCTTAATTTGAATGAATTTTTTAAAGGGATGAATTAATGCCACATTTTGTTGATAATTATAAGGATCAGTGGCTGCCCCAGGCCCCTATAAAGCCAGGGGTCCATTTACTGAGGGAGGAAAACAGAAACTTAGCTGCTTTGCCTGGAGGGTCTCCACAGGCTAGTTGTTTGAGCGAGGTTTTATCTCTCTAATGAGTATAATATTAAAATTAGGTGGGTGCAAGAGGTTTCATTTTTGCAGTATTTGAACCATATATACGGACATCTGCAAATGCCAATCATGTGACGTATATGGGCACAATTAATTGCTTGTGCTAGCACAGATGCTGGCAGCATTTGTTTTATGCACCTGCTTCTTCTCCAGTTTCAATTTTCTTCGATCTTTTGATTTTGTTTTAATGTGCAGGGGTTTGCTGAAGTGTAACCACTTAGAGAGCATCTGGGCTTGCATGGGTTTTAAAACTGAATCCACACTTTAACAGTTTCTCACCTCAATCTTGATTAGAAAAAATGAATTCATCATAGTAACCAACATTAATAGTTCCTTCACATTCCTAAGGGGTTACATTTGCTTCTTGATTACAATCCTCCATTTGGAGTTTGGCTCCCTGCTTTGTCTCAGATTCCCATAGGTCTTATAATAGAGCCTATCATTTGCATAGCATTTTAAAATCCTTTTTCAATCATTAATTAATTAATGCTTAAGATGTCCTTTCATGATCCCCATTTAATGTATAAATAAGTAAATGGGCCAAGCAGAGGTTAAAGGACTAGGCTAGGGCCACATAGGGATTTGGTTAAGTCCTTTTATTTAATATTTCAAATTTTCAATAACGAAGATACAATTTAATGCTCACCAAAATTTGCAACTTCAATATTACACTATGAAGGTCAGTTAATGAAGTTGGATGATCTGGGGAAACATTGGCTCTTTGTGTAGTGTTAGGTTTTCAAGTGGAAATGAGAATGCTATGATTTCTTAAGACCATGGCAACCTCCTTGCTCTGTAGGCTCAGGCCAAGCCTTAGAACAGAATCTCTTTTTGAGGAGAAGCTGTTTTTTGAAAGCTAAAAATTATTGCCCTGGAAAGAAATGCTGATAATGCAAATCAAAGACATAGGATAGGAAAGGTTTGGGGTCATGGTCTTTTTCCCAGGAGACCTTTCCAAAGAAGGAAAAATTGGGACCCACAGATCAAGCAGGTAAAAGTTCAAGATCGAGAACATGCATATGACCTCCTCAGGAACTCAATGGTGACTATAGAAATGAAGGACTTGCAAGCTGGGAAGGCTCTCTCAACGTCCTACCAAATGTTTAAGAAAATAGTACTTTTTTGCGCCTCGTCGCATTTGGGATCTACAGGGCACTTTTGCACCCGGTTCTCCGCGGCGCTTCAATAAAGACCTGCTTAATTGGCTGTTACCCTGAGCTCACAATCGTATCTGAGTTGGGAGGAACATCTGCTGCTGTTAAAAAAGAGCAAAGAGCTGAAACCGGTTTGGCTCAGTGGATAGAGCGTCAGCCTGCGGCCTGAAGGGTCCCAGGTTCGATTCTGGTCAAGGGCATGTACCTTGGTTGCGGGCACATCCCAGTGGGGGGTGTGCAGGAGGCAGCTGATTGATGTTTCTCTCTCATTGATGTTTCTAACTCTCTATCTCTCTCCCTTCCTTTCTGTAAAAAATCAATAAAATATATTTAAAAAAAGAGCAAAGAAAAGGTGGACAACAGAGACCCAGATTGAGGAGACGTGTCTACACACCCTGTGAAGTAGACCGGACAGAAGAGGCAAGCTACCAGGGAGCATTGATCACTTTTGAGATGGTCACTGGCGACCTTTGCACAAATGTTCTGAAAGCACTAAATGGGATATCGTCTCGGTTTCCTTGGGCTGGTAAAACAAACCACCACCAACGTGGTGGCTTAAAATGACAGCAATGTATTCTCTTACAGCTCTGGAGGCAAGAAGTCCAAAATCAACATGTGGACAGTGTTGGTTTCCTCCCGAGGCTCAGAGGGAGGATTCGTGTCAAGCCTCTCTCTGAGCATCTGGTGGCTGCCAGCAACTATCTTGGCTTGTAGATGCAGCATTCCAATTTCTGCCTCCGTCTTCTTGTGGCTATTTTCTCTCTGTGTCTCTGTGTCTGTGTATCTCAAATATCCCTTTCTTTTTTCTTATAAGTACCAGTCATTAGACTTACAGCCCACTCTATATCCAGGCTATTTCATCTGTTCTTAACCTAATGACATCTTGCAAAGATCCTCTTTCCAAATAAGGTTTTGTTCACAGGTAGTGGGGTTAAGACTTGGTTGTGCCTTCTTTTGGAAATATTACTCAACCCATTACAGATGTCATCTTTCAAATCTTGGATCTGGGGAGAAGCTGAAACAGTCTCTAGATTTTCCTAGGTCTCTCTTGTGACTCCTGACAGAGACTGACAATAATAATAATAATAATAATAATAATAATACTAAGTACTTCAACGTGTTTCTTTAAACAATAACGTTCTCCTTTATAACCACATTACAATGACCACAATGACTGTTTCTGGAGGCAGAGCTGACAAATGCTTCTCTCTTGTATTATCCTATTCATCCAGTTCTATGCCCAACTAGAGAGAGGAATTGCTTTGCAGCCCCCAAATCCTCCTGCATCCAGTGTCCACAGGAGAAGGGCTGCAATGTGGACAACAAAGACAGCCTTCATTCCATTCACACCAGCAGGCAGATGCCTCCACTTTCTCCTGGCTCAGACTATCAATGATCCGCTGAGGTCCAGGAGAGGAGGGTAGCTCTCCAATTCCTGGGATTTTGGATCTTGTGGGTGGGAAAATAATTCTTTCTCTGGCCATGCAATTCATAGGATAATGATCTGGGTCCCCTGGCAGTGTCTTTGTGTTATCCTGATCCTACTGCTCCTTCCCAAACTCCCCAAATCTGTTCTTCGGGGAACTCCACAACCCTCCCAGCCATCCCATTTTGTGACTTAATGAATCATTCTGAGATTTTTCCCTCTCTCACTGCCTGCATCAAATCAGTCCCTGGGTCATGTTGATTCTTCAACTTTATGTTTCCTAACCCTTCCATCCTTGTCAGCCTTGTTCCCTTTCTGGCTTCCATCACTATCTTGTAAACTATTAACATCAACTCTTTCTCTGGTTAGCCTTCCTCCAGTCAATCCATATTTCTAATCCATCAGCTACTCTACAACAATATTGATGTCTCTACTGATTTTTAGGTACTCTCTTGCTTTAAATCTTCCACTGGCCTCCTTGGCCAGATTAATGCCCAACTCTTTAGCAGGCCACAGATCTCTTTATGACAAAGTTGACTAGGTTGCTGAGTCTGCTGTCAATGGTACAGATATGATTTCTGCTAAAAGGACCTCTTGGTGCCAAAATCACAAGGTAGGTGCTCTAGTATATAGTGGAAAACACCTCTACTCAGTCCACTGCTAACCAAAACTGTGCATCCAGATGCTGCCAAACAATCAGTCATACTCAAGAGACTTTACTTTTTAAATACAGAGCATGAATATTTTGTGGGTGGTCTATTGGCTTTTTTAAAAATGTACCCTCTTTCTTCTTTCTCTGAAATCTCATTTCCCAGAACCTAGACTCTATGCTGGGTTGGGTTTTGTGCTGGGCAATAAAGATCTTTTCCCCTGAGTGTTCACTCATTGGTCTCTTAACCTTTGCTTATTTTTAAAATTTTTCTCTAAAACCTCATGTTCTCTCATTTCCCCCAAAGCTTCTTGTATTCTACCCACTCAAAACCTCTTGGAATTCCCTAAGCACTTTTGATTACATTCCTCCATGGATTTGCCCATGCTGTTTCCTCTTGCAGGAACACCAAATGCCCTGTGTGTACCTGAGTTCCTTTAAGCTTAAGTACTAGGTCCTCTGACTCCCCCAGGCAGGCCTGGGAACTTCTTGCTTGGCATTCCTATATCCAACCCCAGGATGGAGTTTTAAAAACTATTAATATCCCATTAGTAGATGAAATAAATCTTTTAAATGAAATAGACCAAAAAAATCAAACATATTGCAGTTAGTAAGCGTCTGGTATGTGAACTTCTGCTGCTGCTCCTGTTGGTACATGCGTGCGCGCGCTTGTGTGTGTGTGTGTGTGTGTGTGTGTGTGTGTGTGTGTACTGGGTCTGAGTGTCAGGATCTTGGCTCAGTTATGTTTGTATGCCTCAGGCCTGGTCAGTGGTTGCACAGGGTGACAGTCAGCAAATGTTGGGTGAATGAAAAAATCAGTGCGACTGTGCGAATCCTGCACAAAGTTCTCAGCACATTCTCAGGAGGCCAAGACGAGTAATGACAAAACACCGAGGATTTCAGAATTCACTTGCTAGCCCTACCCATGTTTGCAAATAACCAAAGTTCAGAGTAAGCCATGCCTGTGTCTTCTGCAGGTTACAGACTCAGACGCAGCTAATATTTATTTAGCATCTACCTCTTTGTTACATGCTATTTCACTTAGTCTTAGAAAAATGGTGCAGTCATAATTCCTTTTTCAGGCACAACGTTGCTTCAAGCTATACCACAAACCCTCGGCGAGGACTGTGCTTGCATTTGCATCTTTTACCACTTAGGTGAGTGTTTGTTCTTTTTCTTTTTTTTTAAAAAAAATATGTTTTTATTGATATCAGAGAGAGGAAAGGAGAGGAATAGAGAATGAGAGAGAATCACTGATTGGCTGCCTCCTGTACACCCCCCATTGGGGATTAAGCCCACAACCTGGGCATGTGCCCTGACCAGAAATCTAACCATGACTTCCTGGTTCATAGGTCGATGCTCTACCACTGAGCCACACCAGCCGGTGAGTGTTTGTTCTTTTATATAAGGAGATGCATAAGTCAGGAGTGTGGCAGCTTCTGGAAGCTGTGGAGGAGTGATAGGGGGAGGAAAGGGGCAGAACAGGCCACTTGTTCAGTTACAGCACTGAGAAAGCAGCTATGCGGAGAAGAAAAACATTACCACACATTTATGACAAAGACTTGTAAAGCCTGTGAAGAAGTGATCTGAGTAGGCGCATCAAAGGTCCATTAACCAAAAAGCAGAAGATGCGGCTAAGTATGATGGGAAATATTTGTCACACAGTTGTACTGTCACGGATGGGAGCCGTTGGCAGCTGTTTTGTGCCACTTGTACATTAACCACACAATCAGGGAGATTGATTTGGAAACCTGGTTCCCGAAGCCCTCCCCTGTCTGCTTTCACCTGCCTGTTCTCTCTTCCCTCACCCCTACCCCCACAATCTGCTCACCCAGGCCCCCTCCCCCCCACTCCTACTCCCATCTGGATGCTTCAGAGCAGATGTGGACAGAGCCATATGTTCCATCGCTCTAACACTGTTGTGTTTCTATATTGGCTCAAGTGAAACTGTGATTATCATTTATTGTTATCATCAGTAAGTCAAATAATGGTGATGGTTATTGATTTGCCCAATATTGATTTGGCAAATCAATTAATTTGTTTAGTAGGAGCCCCGCAAACAAGGAAAGGAACTCATTGAAAGAGGAATAAAATTATTTATATTTATTTATCTAAAATAGGCAAGTACAAGACCTCATCATTGGTTCTGTCCTATTGGACATTTTTATCAGGACTTGGACCAGGCATAAAAGACCTGCTGATCAAATTTTCAATTGGCACGAAGCTGGACAGGATGGCTCATAGGCTAGATAAGAAGATCAGCTTTTTAAGAGATCTTGACAAGTGGAACAAAAGGCCAAAACCAACATGAAAAATTTAATAAGAAAAGACGTAAGGTCCTGCACTTGAAGTTTGAAAAGAAAATTGCTTCAAAAGTATATAGGATGGAAGGAAAATATCTATCTTTGTAGCAATTCTAATGAAAACAACTAAGGCTTCCAGTGGACTTCAGCCTTACTGTAAGTGAACCACAAACGTGATGCAAAGTCGGCTGTATGAATAGAGGCGGAAAGTGTCCATCCACAGATCCAACCATATCTGCAAAACTCCAGGTGACTGTCACATTTAAAATAAAAATCGAAATATATGTCACCTCATCCCCCCATAAACCCCCACCATATGTAATACCTTAATCAATAAAGAAATAAAAGATTGAACAAAAAAGAAATATATGTCACATTGAATGATTGAACAGTCTTTTTATAAAATTCAACTTCAAATATTACTGGAGTGACATAGGTTAACTGAGCTAGTAAAATATTATTAAATGTATTTTCAAAAACATCCAACATCCCCTAAGCCGGGTAACCTGTGTTAATATCCTGGGTACATCCTTCTATGCTGTTATTCATGCTGATACAAACATATACAAACAAATACACAGGCATATAAGATTTTCATTCTTATTTGTTTGTTTTTTATTAAGTGGATCCTTCAAAACCGATTCCTCTCCAACTTTCTTCCTTCACTTAACGCGTCACGATACCTCTCTGGGTTAATATGGATAGTTCTAAAGTATTTTTACAAATGCTTACTATTCCATGGTATGGATGTGCTACCATTTATTCAGCCTTTCTCAGTGTCACATTTCAAGAGAATATTGGCAAATAGGGGAGGGGATGAATCTGCAGGGTAGGTGTAGAAGGTGGAGCCAGAAGCTGTGATATACAAAGAATGCCCAAAGCAAGCAGAGAGATATTTTTAAAATATTTTATTGATTTTTTACAGAGAGGAAGAGAAAGGGATAGAGAGCTAGAAACATCGATGAGAGAGAAACATCGAACAGCTGCCTCCTACACAACCCCCACTAGGGATGTGCCTGCAACCAAGGCACATGCTCTTGACAGGAATCGAACCCGGGACCCTTCAGGCCGCAGGCTGACACTCTATCCACTGAGCCAAACCGGCTACGGCCAAGCAGAGATATTTAACGGGAGGATGGGAGGTGGGTGGGCAAAAGGGAGGATTAATTGAGTTCATTAATTAATATTGGGGTTTTGCTCAATTATTATGGGGTTGAACAAATCTGTGATTCTCTGTCTAGTGTTTGGTTCCTTGTCAAGACAGGGCTGGAGAAGGGAAAAGGTGGGGACTGCTTCCTTTGGTGGTTGGAAGGATGTGCAAAACAACAGTTTTGGGGGTTAACAAGCCTGCTCCCCCACCCCCAGAGAGCTGGCAGGCATGGAGCAACCTCCACAGTAAGCACATTATACAAACACTAGGAGAAAATAATAAAAATAATGACATTAAAAAGAAAAATCATTGTTGAAACCAAACAAACCCAGCCCTAGAGCTCAGGCAGGCACCAGCGGGGATGTTGTTGGCATGCTTGGGAGAAATTTGATTTCCATGAATTTCATTGTCAGCGTAACCCGGGCATGAATCACCCTCCTCCCATCATTTTAATACTGCAGATTTAGGGAACATGGCATTAGAGAGATAAAGAGGCTCACAAACAGCATTAGCCAGTAGCCCCCTGGCCTCAAGACAGAGCCGGTCTCAGCCAGGAGGCCGTTCCTGCTGTTATGGGCCTATAAATCTGAAGGCAGTTGGATCCCTGCGGGATTGGAGGCTGTCAACCCTGAGACCAGAGCTGTTGCTTTTCCAGCTCCCAACCTCGCCCTCTCTCCACAGACCACCCGATTACGAGTTGAGACAGGAATTTCCTCACTCAGAGGCAAGGATCTGGGGAAAGCAGGGGCCTGGCAGAGCAGGTGCTGGAGAAAGTCAACTCTCAGTGGGCTTCCAGGCTTTATTTCCCTGATCCTGAATGTTCTCTCCTGAGGTGCTGGGAAAGCCCCTGTCCTGGCAGAGACTCAGGGAGGCAGCACCAACATAGGAACAGGAGGTGGTAGGAAGGAGGGATAGAGGGAGGGGTGCTGACAGCCTGCTGATCAGGGAGTCCCTGACAGCCCTGAAACCATGCTCTCATGTTATTTTTTAATGGACACGTAGTTGATCCTTTACTGGGTGTCAGGCACAGTGCCAGGCACTTCACATAGACAACCTGGATCCGTTCTCCCAACCCTCTGGTAGGCACGCTCCTATGTACACTGTACACATGAGGAGGCTGAGGCTCAGGGATCTGAAATCACCTGGCTCAGCTCACTAGCTGGTCAGGAGTGGAGCCAGGCTAGATGCCAGCGTCTGGGCCCTTTCAGTTAAGATTTGATGGTGGCAAATTGTCATGAGTAGGGTCTTGGGGGGAAAGTGGGCCTAAAGCTTGTGCTTTCTCTCTTTTGATTATAAAGCCAACCAATTTCACATGTTCCATTTCAAAATGCTCAAGCTACCCTCATTTATCTAGAGTTCATCATCACCCTTAAGATTGCTTAGGGGATGGGGGACTTGTTTAATTCATATCAGTGTATCAGGCTATTACCATCCATGCAGGTAACTAAAATAGGACCTAGAAATTAGAACTAGAAAAATCCACAAGGAACTGTGGCTTGCCTGCCTCATGGTGGCATTTTTAAAATGACAGGGCCCACTGATGATTCCCCCCCCCCCCCCCCCCCCCCGCACAGAGAGGCAGTGAAGAACAGTGGTCAGGAATATAGTCATTCAATTTTAATTCTAGAGTCAACTGATTGGGTTTCACCTGTGACTTTCAGTAAGTCACTTAACCATCTTCAAAATAGGGATAATAATAAGATGCAGTCTTGTTCTGGAGTGCTCAGCTCAGTACCTTGCACAAAATTGGTGTCCTGTTGGGTACAGAGATGACACGGTAGAGGCCTTGTCATTAAGATGTGTACTTGGAGTTATTTTTCCTTTAGTGACATGTTACCGTCAACTCATTTCTACTCAAAATGATGGCATCTTTTGGGGAATCATTTGGAAACTGCATGACCTGGGTAGAGAATGAATGCCAGGTAGGAAATAATCCTGGGCTCTAAGATCCAGCACACCTGATTCCTAGTCCTGACTTTGCATCATCACGTGCAAGTTGCTCTGTGCAGATCCTTGAATGAAGGATACAAGAGCCACCTTGCCTAGCATTGTCCACCTGAAATGAGGTCACAGGTATAACACATCCAGAGATGTCTGGCCTCCAGAACATGCACATTGGTCATTAGTTCCCTTCTGCCATGGCCTAACCACCAAAATTCCCAAACCAGACCACTGGTGCGTGTCCCTCAGACCTCCCCAGCCCTGTTTCTGTTCCTTGACCAGGAGGCCCCCACATCCTCAGGCACTTAGGTGACCCTCCATGTAAAACTGAGTTTCAAGGTAGAGAAGTCTAGTCATTAGAAGGAAATTCAAGCAGTAATTCAATCAGATTCCAACTAGATGAGGGAATCCTTTCATTAAATATGTAAGAGCCTTTGAGATCTGAATTTATGCAGAAATAACAAGAGAGCTACCTGTCATTCACTTCGATTTTACATACATCCAGCTGGTACCTTTCCTGACTGTTCCCTGAGCACAGGCCCCGGCTGCATTAATAGGGATGTGTGTGCTTTGGCGGGTCAGCACCCCCAATCCAGGACCTCAGAGTCCTCAATGAAAATGAAAAATTAGGGTAAGATGTTTTTGTAGGTCCCTTTTGGTCACCAGGATTTGATGGTTTCTTTTCTCCGCCTGCTGAGGACTCCCTGTAAGACACTTCTCATCCTGAGACCTTCACTTAAAACCCCTCCCCCAGGCAGAGATGACCCACTCCCATGCCATGGTCCCTGCTAATCTGATATGTACTTCTTTCAAACCTCTCCACCTTTGCTTTGAGAGGTTTGAAAGAAGTACATATCAGATTATGGGCTCCCTACTAGCCTGAGAGAACCTTAGAGGTAGGCATGAACACATTTAGTTCTGTGCTCCCAGAATCCAGTTTATTGGCTGGCACATAGTAGGTATTTATTTTTGCTGAAGGAAGGCATGTTGAAGAAACAATAAAGAAGGTAGTTCCTCTATCCTCATGTGTAACATGGGCATAAGAGTATCTATCTCGTAGGGTCTTATGAGAACTGAGCAAGAAAACCCATTGTTAGTGTTTAGCAGGGTGCCTTGTACATAGTCATCCCTCAGTAAAGGGTAACCATCATTACATTATCAGCATCCCAATTCCTATATTGATAACCTCATTTTAAAAACATGCAGAAAAAATGCCTTGCCTTTGGGATAACTCTGAGGACCAAATACAGTGCCGAGAAAAAAAGCTGACATCTTTATTTCTTGTTCTGATTTTTAAAGAAGTATTATGAGGCTTTTGCCTGAGAGGCTGGGGTTTTAGACTTTGCTCAGACCTGTGGTATTTCAGGGAAATTTGGCTGGGGCTCAGGCAGGCAGAGAGTGAGGAAGAACTGTTTGACCTACTGAGAAAGTAGCTCTTCTGGCCTTTAAAGAAGGAATGAAAAGTACCCTTTAATCACTCTTTATATACAAAGACACAGCTTCCATATACAAACCTTAGAGCCTGTGGCTCAGAAGGAGAGATCAGGGAAGATATCCAGGAGGGAAATTATTTTCCATAAAAGTGATGTTTGGCAGATATCACAGTGTGCAAGAAATAAATACTCCTTAAAACAGAAGGCAAAGACACATGTCTCTGGAAATTTAGCAATGTTCCTAAGAGTGATCTAGATGAAGACTAGATGGTTGGAGACCTGGGAATACTCTGTGCAGAATCGTTCTTGCTGAGTGTTAGCACAGAAACTCAAACTGGCTGAGGTCATAATGCACACCCCAGAAACCTCCGAGGAGCCCTCTGAGCCTAGAGTCATCGGCACCAGGTCAATACCCACTGTCTCTATAGGTAGCCATGTTATACCTTGTTGATTGCACCTAATTTTTAAATAAGTTTGTAATCAATAATTTTTATGGGTTATTATTTTCATTTTATACTTATTACTTTCTGGAATAGAAGGAAGGTTCAAGTGAAAAAAAATCCTAAATATTTTCAGCTAGAGAATTTAGGAATAGTTGAATTCATAATAAGCAATAATTTTTGGTGAAAATTTTTTTCCTCCTTCCTTCTCTGTTCCTCCTTTTCTCCTCTTTTTATTTTACTCCAGAAAGACTGTCCACTTTATCTGACCCATCCATCCCATTATCTCTTTATTATAAGTGCAGAGATTTTTCTTTCTTTCTTTTAAGCATCATCCTTTTGTGGATGTTTGGGGGATTGTAGGGATCAAGAATGCTTTGAGAAGGACTAAGAATTCCTAAACACAGATTATGGCTTTGGGGAGAGACTGCTCTCCTCGGTGGTTCTGGCCCCTCATCTCCACCACTGACAGGAGGTAAGAATTAATTAATTCATGTCCTAGACTAGATGCCTGGGTCTCTGCGTGCCTTTTCTCCAGCCACAACATGGCACTCCTGAGGCACTTTGGAAGTAGTGACTCAAGAGACCAGCAGGTGGCACATGGGAACCAGTATATACCGGCCTTGGCCCAGGACAAAGAGATGTGGAGGACAAGGCCCATGTAGTGCAAGAGCTTTTGGCTGACTTTCTCAGTCTTGAGGCATTGAATGCTGCTCATGAGGACAAATATCTGCATGACTGCAGAGCGGGCAAGACCAGGGTGGCACTGTAGTCATTCTTTTAGCTTTTCCTAATCTTCTCTTAATCTGAATTACCTCATATGAGAATTGCAACATGAAGGAAATATTGTAGGCAAAGCAATAAACCTAATGTGAAGAGCTCAACATTGGTAGATATCTATAATAATAAAAGGGTAATATGCTAATTAGACTGGATGTCTTTCAGACATCACTCTGGATGTCCTTCCTGACAAAGCTGGGGCGGAGGGAAGCCAGCCCAGGTCCTGGGTGCCGGAGGGAAGCTGGTGCCGGCAGCCGGGGGAAGGAAGGCCTACTCTTGCGTGAATTTTCATGCATTGGGCCTCTAGTAAAATAATTATTATTATTATCTGGTTTGGTTGAACATGATTCAGTGGTGTTATTTAGGCATTTCTGGTTAATATAGTGGTTTCATTGAGGTGTTTCTAATTCTTTGATCTGTTCATTTTTTTTTCAACCAGTGAATCTATATGAAGTAACTATTCTTTACCCAGTGGAGGGCTTGAATACATGGTGGCGAATAAGACCCAATTTCAGCGCCCCAGGAAAACAAAGTAACTCACTTGGTTAAGTCAATAGGAAGGCGGGTGATGCCTGTTGTACAAAACCGACAATTTAGTCTGATAATCAATATACTCAGCAGAATAGGCAGGTGTTGGGATGATGGTTTGATTGATGGGGAAGCTATGACAGAAACAAGGAAAAAACAGGATCATGGGGCCATTTATAAACCAGAATCATTTTTAAATTATTCTATTAACATATTAAATGCCATTAAAATAATCTATATGCCCACATGTTCTATTCAAACGGCCCCCCCCCCCCTCCTTTAGCTGGATCTACTGTGGACTCTATCACAAAGAAAATGGTAAATAGAACCCTTAGAAAAGGTTCTTCTAAGATATAGAAAGTATCTTAGACTTTTTATAATATAGAATATGGATATTTTTCCTGCCATTGATTAATAAATTTATTAATGGCTGCACTTAGTTGCATTTCCTTCTTTATACTTTCATTTTTGTAATTTATTTTTATTTATTTTATTTTATTATTGAGGCTAATCTAACTGTTTAAAAATAATATATATAGTACAGTACATGAAGGGTAGCTTTACAGGGAACAGTGCTCAGTTATCCCAGAGTATGAGAGGAGTTTTATCTAGGACAAGAGGGGAGGAGTTTTATCTAGGCCAAGAGAAAGGGTTTGTTGGCACTGAGGACTGTTAGTCCCTGGTGAGTTGCCCCCAGAAGATGGGCATTGTTTTGGTTGCAGGCCTTATGGAAGCAGAGCTTGTCCTCTCTCTGCACTAGTTTAGTCTCTTAGGGAAAAGGATAGGCAAGAGTGATTTATTTTATTTTTTTAAATGTATTTTATTGATTTTTTTTTCAGAGAGGAAGGGAGAGGGATAGAGAATTAGAAACATCGATGAGAGAGAGAGAGAAACATCAATCATTGCCTCCTGCACACCCCCTTCTGGGGATGTGCCCACAACCAAGGTACATGCTCTTGACTGGAATCGAACCTGGGACCTTTCAGTCCACAGGCCGATGCTCTATCCACCCAGCCAAACTAATTAGGGCATAGGCAAGAGTGATTTTAAAAGACCCTGTGCATACTCATGATTAACAGGATCCATATCAGGCAGAGAGAGAAAAGAAATACAAGAAATGCCTTCATTACCGATTTTCAAATAAATAAAGGCTTATCAATGGAGAGAAACTGCTAGATAGAAGAAAGAGGGAACTAAAGCCAAGGCATCTAGTTTACGAAGGAGTACCATTTTGATTCAAAAGATTGTGTGATACTTTTGGGGTAAATAATGAGAAGTTATGGAATAATCTACTTAGTGTCGGGGGCATACTTGTTGAGAACAATTTCAATGTGTGCCAATAGGGCTACAATTTAAGGCAATTAATAGGAATATTAGTTTTAGTCTGTGTTTTGTTTTTATAATCAGCAATTAAAATATTTTTTCTCTTTAAGGAATATTTTAGGCATTCATGGAATATATTAAATACATATATCAAATACATGTTGTTATATCAAATAACCATGTTCCCACCACATCATTATTTTAGAGTTTTAAATTTTGTTGTATTTTCTTCAGCCATTAAAAATAGAAGCATAACTTTACAGATTATAGTGATGCCCCTGCTATGGAAGTGTGTTTAGATTCTGGGATACAGTAAGAGGAATTCTCAAATAGGGGGGGATATAGACAAGATTACCTCTAAGACCCTACCACTTTGGAAACTTCTAGATGATGGGGTAGATGAGTTCATTTTTAAGTTGGTAAGGGTGGTGAGCTCCTAAATGAAGTCTTTTAACTATGCCAGGTTCTTACAGTATCAACACAAGTAAAACCAAAGTTTGCACAAATGTTTTGGAAACAATGCATCCAGTTATAGGTGATGTTCTTAAGTGGAAACGGTATACGTCCTACCTTCTGCCTTTCCAAGCCAAACATAAAGTGGTAGAAAATATCTTAGACTTTTTATAATATAGAGTGTGGATTTTTCTTTTCTGCCATTGATTAATAAATTTATTGATGTCTGCCCTTAGTTGCATTTCCTTCTTTATACTTTCATTTTTGTAATTTATTTATCTTATTTAATTTTAATTTTATTTTATTGTTTAAAGTATTACAAATAGTAGTACATAGAGTGTGGATTTTAATCAATGAGCAGAGGAAAGAACTACACAAGACCTACCAGTAAGAGTCACAAAATGACTTGTAGCAAATATTTAGCCACCAGCATGGTGAAATTCTGATAAAGATTCAAGGTGGAGAGTTTGGTGTCTAAATCCTAAGACCGGCACCTCCTTCTGAAGGAATTATGTTTATGGAGATCAGTGGCCAAGTGCAGAATAACCAGACTTATTAGTATCAAAGCAGGTTCCCCATCACAACATGACCACTCCACCGGCCCCATGCAAGGGAGCTCTGGTGAAATAAAGCCAAAGGCAGGCTGAAAAGCTTCTTCTTGACAGGAAGGTCCTGACTTATGATTTCCACATGGTCGGTAAGGGTGGGAAGCGGGTGAGGAGACTCAGGCCTGCCCTTTGAGGGCCAGACCTTCCTGAGTCAGCTACAGCGAGTATAGGACATGGTGCTACGGCCACCCATCACTTTTGTTTTAATTTTTATTGATTTTTAGAGAAAGAGAGGAAGGGAGAGGGATAGAGAGATAAAAACATCAATGAGAAAGGAACATCATCAACTGGCTGCCTCCTGCACAACCCCTACTGGGGATTGAGCCTACAACCCAAGCATGTGCCCTCACCAGGAATCAAACTGGTGACCTCTTGGTTCCTAAGTTGATGGTCAAACACTGAGCCTCACCAGCTTGGCACCACCCATCACTCTTTAATGCAGTGGCCCTTCCCAATGAAGTTAGACTCTGGAGAGCAGATTAGCAGCTTTTCTTCCTGTGTAGGTGAATGAGAAACTGTGTGCAGAAATAAGGGCTGTGTCTATAAGTCAAAATGGAAACAAGGCGATGGGAAGGAAGTCCTCCCAAACGAATGCCCTCCTCCACATTTCCATCACCATCTGTACAACTCAGAGCATTGTCCACCCTACCAATATGAATAGTAACTAATCATAGCTTCATTTTAGCAGCCTTGACTGAAAACGAATCTGGATGGAGGTCTTGTAATGCTTATCCCTGATGTTCTTTGTTGAGCTTTAAAATTCTTAAGTTGGATTCCATTTTAAATAAGGACTGAGGTTGAGGATAGGTTCAGAAGTCAGCAGTCTCTCTTCCTATTTCAGCACAGGGACGTTCCTTCCCAAGCTTAGCTGAGGAAAGTACATGCCAAGTGAAAACATGAAATATGGAAACCCAAATGACCAGGAATGAGGGTAAAGTACTGGGCTGAGAATTCTCTAAAGAGTACCTACACTCTCAGTGATTGCAAAAATAAGATTTAGGAAAGGCAAACAAGGTTTGTGTCATGTCTACAACAATCAACCAAACCATCAAACATTTGTCTTGCCTGTGATCATGGCATTCAATCATCAGAGGAGAGGTTAATCTCCTCTGATTGACAAGAAAGAAAAATAACAGGAAGTTGTCCAGGGAAATTAACTCTGTTTTTATGAAAACCAAGGCTTCCTCTTGCTGGGTCACGTCCCTTTCCAGGCCTAGCCACCAGATGCCACTGTAGCGATGCTGGGCAGGCACCTTCACCACTGTCATCATCATTAGCACCCTCAGCACCCTGGACTTCATGTGATAATTAGTAGTGCCTCTACTTTTCTTGGGTTGATGATAACAGAAAAAAAAAGTTAGTCCATAAATAAACAAAGACACCTGCAAGAAAGCCGAGCTGGGGCTCTCTGTGATTGACCTGCCTCCCCCGAATCTCTGGAGCAGGAGTCCAGGAACCCCCAGGCTTCCTCAGCAGTCCACAGCCACCCAGTCATCCCTCACCCTGGGCTCTCCAGGGCGGGCTTCCTCTGAAGGCAGTCACCCATTTGTCATCCCTCCTCCTGGCTCCCACTCCCACTGTGTGCCTCTGTATCTGTGCCCAGCCGGCTTTCCTGGCCCTCCCTGTCCTTCCTGCTCTCTCTGCCTATTGCTGCTGATCTGTTGCCATACATGCAGCTTGTTTGAATCATAGCAGTATAAAATCATAGCAGTATAAAAGCATCATCAGCTTACCTTCTACCTTACCACTTGGGCTTTGAGTTTTTCTTCTAGAGTAAGTTCCTTAGAGCAGTAGTTTTGTGGGTTTGTTAAATATGCAGAAATACAGCCTGGCAAATGTTGCTCAGAGGTTAAGCTTCGACCCAGGAACCAAGAAGTCACCTGTTTGATTCCCGGTCAGGGCACATGCCTGGGTTGTGGGCTCGATCCCAGCAGTGAGTATGCAGGAGGCAGCCAACTGATGATATTCCTCTTTCATCATTGATGTTTCTATCTATCCCTCTTCCTTCCTCTCTCTCTAAAAATCAGTAAAAACATATATTTTTTAAAAATGCAGAAATACAGTTACAATTTCCTGACCTGCTCAGACTCTCTGGTGGTGGGGCCTGGAAATCAGCACTTTACCACATCACCTGGGTGATATAGATATCCACAGAGGTGGGAAAAGACTGGTCCTGGGAAGGCTGTGCTCCCCCCGCCTCCCCAGTTCCTTGTTCCGCGATGCAGGCTGCACTGTAGTGACTACTGTTAGACACACTGGCCATGTGTTCTGAGCTGAAGGGTTATTTCCAAACCTGTTATAAACCTCCCAGCCAAGGAGACAGACCATTTCTTTAGAGATATATTTCTTGTGACTTTAACTACCTTTTCTCTCCTTGACATTAGCTCTGAGTGCCTCTCTCATCTCCGGTGTTATGGAGTGAATGTTTGTGTCCCCCCTTCCCCAATAAATTCAGATGTTTAGGCCCTCACCTCCAGTGTGGCTATATTTGGAGATAGGGGCCTGCCTCTACAGAATTAATTAAGGTTAAATGAGGTCATAAGGGTCCCTGATCCAATAGAATTAGTATCCTTATATTAGTATCTTTATAGGAGGAGACACCAGAGGACACACACACACACACACACACACACACACACACATACACACGAAAAGTCACGTGCACTACAGGAAGAAGACAGCAAGGCAGTTATCTACAGGCCAGGAAGACAACTCTCTTCAGGAAGTGAATTTGTCAGAACCTTGATCTTGGACTTCCAGCTTCCAGAACGGTGAGCAAATAAATGTCTGTTGTTAAGCTAGTCTGTGCTTTTTAAAAAATTTTTACTTTTCAATTGCAGTGTATATTAAATATTATTTTGTATTAGTGCTAGGTGTACAGCATAGTGGTTAGATAATTATATATTTTTCAAAGTCGTCCCCTCATATTTAAGTACCCCCCTAGCACCATACATAGTTACTACAATATTATTGACTATATTCCCCATGATTATTTTGTACCTACCAACTTGTAGTTCTTAATCCCTGAACCTTTTTCACCCAGCCTCCCAACCACCACTCCTCCTCTGGCAATCATCAGTCTGTTCTCTGTGTCTATGAGTCTGTTTCTATTTTGTTTGTTCATTTATTTTGCTCTTTATACTCCACATATAAGTGGAATTATATGGCATTTGTCTTTCTCTGTCTGACTTATTTCACTTAGTATAATACCCTCTAGGGCCATTCATGCTGTCACACACGGTACGATTTCATTCTTTTTGTGGCCAAGTTATATTCCATTGTATATGTGTACAGTGTATGATGTTTTTATGGCAACCTGAGAAGACTAATACTATACTTCAGGTAACATTTATTGAGCACTTGCTATGTGCCAGACAATGCATTAAAGGTATCGATTTAAGTAGCCTTATAACAACTCTGTGCAATAGCTACTATCAGTAAATCCATTTTTCAGATGAGGGAATGGCTTAGAGAGGAGAACTTGCTCAAGTTAACACAGCTACTAGGTCATGGGGTTGGGATTTGAATCCAAGTTAATCTAACTCCAAATTTCTTACTTTGCTCTGTTCTACTATCTCTCCTAGGGGATGTGGATCATAAATATGAAGCAAATGGAATCCTATAATTTTCAAAGTACTTTTAAACTTTTTCACAACTAAAGATTCCTTTTATTGTTTCTCCTCATTGTCATTCATTAATACATTTTTTGATAGATTACGAATCTGCAGATTGATATGAACTGTATAACTTTCAACGGCTTTTTGAAATAGTGAAAATAACTCATGAGTTTCTACTGTTTCCTTGGAGCTCCCAGGAGTTTGCAAACCCAATTAGCACCCTCATTTTACAAATAGGCAAGAGGAAATCCGCAGAGGATACTGGCTTGCTAGTTACAGAGTCAGGAACAGATCTCAGGTTTCCTCTTCCCTATCCAAGAGCTTGTTACCCAACACCATGCTGAATCAATCAGTCCATCATTTAAGTCATCACTGAGCACCTACGTATGCCTGGTAGACAAGACTATGTAGAGGGCACAGAAAAATTACATCTATAGCTTCTGTATTTGATCAATTTACAGTCTATTTGGGGAAACAAGGCTTAGACATAAAAGGCAATTATATAAAATCATAAGATAGCACGTTTCTAAAGCAGTGTATCTCATTCTTGGCTGCACATCAGAAACACGCAGGGAGCTTTCAAAAGCTCCAGAAGACCTCTAGAATAAGGATCCTCAGGAGTGGGGGCTCAGGCAAGCACATTTTAAAAAGTACTCCATTCAGGGTTGAGAACTACGGTAACATATTTTACAATAATGCTCCAGGAATAAAGGCAAGTTCAAGGTGGACTTGAGGAATCCAAGTCAGGAGACTCCTGAGGATTAAAAAGGCTTTGCAGTGGATGAAAAGGGTTTGGCTAGGGGGAGATGCGGTGGAGGGAAACACATAAGAAAGTAAGAAGGAGACAGAAGTTTGAGAAGAGAGTGGTAAGCAGCCAGTTCTGACTGGGGGGTTCTGGGAGGCAGGGTAGAAGGGAGGGTGCAGTCAGAGTAAAGGGTCTTTAAAGTTAGTCAGAGGAGCTTGTTTTTGAAAACAAGAACTGCTTGCGGGTTCTTGAATAAAGGTATTATGTAACAGATGAATAGCATTAACCAATCCAGGAGGAATTTTCTTTCAAATGTCCAGGATATCTGGGTGATCTTGCAGAAGTTATCTCTTGGGCTGTAGGGATCCATGCAGATTGATTCATAAGGAGCGTCTTCACTCTTTCTAGAGAAAGGGAAGGCCTTGGGTTCTCAGATAGGAGGATTGGAATGGGAGACTAAACTAAGGAGACCACAGGAAGCAGGGGTGACTGCTGCACCTGGCCCCCCAAGTCCACAGGGTCCCATAGCTGTGTGAGAGAAGGAAAGAAAACAGGTGCAGCAGAAGTGCTAGACATGGGATGAAAAAGGGCAACTTCTTTGAGCTGCACAGGGCAGGTGTCTGCTTGTTAGTGGGTGGCCAGGCTGCACTCATGAGGCAATTATGAAGTAGACAGCATGGGATGAGCTATCTGGGCCTTTCTAGGGTGCAGACTTGTGTCTCCTTGCAGCTCCCTCTGGGGGCCCCATTGAGTGAGGTTTGCCTGAAGGCAGTGGTGGCAGTGGCAGCAAAAGCAGCAAAGGCGTGGATCCTCTGGGAAGCATACCGTCATCTGGGGGTCCCAGTACAATGCTGGCCATGGGGATTATAGCCCATGGAGAAACAAGGAAGATGCCTCAGGTATTGCCCCATTTTTGAACCAGAGGGAGAGGTTTACAGCGGTCAAGATTTATTGCTTTGTCCCCTGACTATACTAGTATCCACTGGCTGGTGGTCTCTACTGTTGTAGAGACTAGGTTTATGAAAGGTAAGTTTTGTCAGCAGTGTGTAACCTAGAATGAGGGTGGTGAGATAAGTCTGGATCAGGGCAGAAGGCAGCGGAAATGCAGAAGTAGGAAAAGAGCTCAAGCTAAATCAAATGAAGTGCATAGACATGCACAAACCTAATGTAAATATACCTATCTGTCTACTAATGCTTTATATAGTTGCTCAGAACTTCTGAACTCTACTGACTTGTAGAACCCTGCAATGTGATGGAGACCAGGATTAAGAGTTCCATCTGGTTTGGCTCAGAAGATCTCTGAACGAGGATGGGCAATAGAGGAGCCCAGGGTGAACATGATATTCTGCTGCCCATGCTGGGAAGACTGATGCTGGAGGAAGGAGAGCTGGGACACGGAAAGAGAACATGCTGCACCCACAGAGGTGGAATTATCACGAACTTAATAAAAAGCTCAAACTTTAGGGTTTCTCATTTGAGCAAGACCTTGTTTTTTATAAAGAAGGTCCCAAATTATGTAAGCCTCGATCCCCACTCCCCTACCAAGTCCTAGATTGGTCCCCAATCAGCCCTATAGCACCGTCCCCAGTCCTCTCATACTTCAAAGTAGGTGCTTGTCACCTCAGGAGTTTCCGGCATCCTTTATTGCTGTCAGGAAATCAGCTATCAGCTTATTCAGGGCTTTCACCTTACACAACTCCGGGGGCCCCCACTTGCATCCTAGTGTACATAACTGGGAGTCCCTAGGAGTGTGTAATGTTTGTCTTTATTGCCTGCACGTTAGATTTTTTTGTGTGTCTTTGATGGTCTTCAGTTTCACGATGGCATCTAGGTGTGATTTTCTTTTATTTATTCTACATGAGGTTTATTGGGTTCTGCCAATCAGCAAATCAATATCTTTCATCAGTTCTAGAAAATTTTGTCATGTCTTCAAATATCACGTCTGCCCCCTTGTCTCCCCACTTTCTTGTAGGAACTCTAGTTAAACACGTCAGAACTTCTATCTTTCTTGTTTCATTTTTATTTTATTTTTATTGAATTTATTAGGGTGACATTAGTTCATAAAATTATATAGGTTTCAGGTATACAAGGCCCTGTGTTTAATTTTCTATTTTAATCTTGTATTCTATAATACAGCATCTGTATATTGTATTGTGTGTTCACTACCCCAGGTCAAGTCTCTTTCCATCACCATTTATTCCCCCATTACCCTCTTCAATCCCCCCTCCCCCAACCCCTGTTCTCTGTGGCAATCCACCACAATATTGTCTGTGTCAAATCTGCTTCCATCACCATTCATGCACCCTTTACCCCTTTCTACTCCCCCCACCTCTTTCCTTCTGGTGTTCACCATACTGTTGTCTGTCTATGTATGAGGTGTTTGTTTTGTTTTTTTACTTAATCCCTTTATCTTTTACACCCAGCCCCCAACCTCCTCCCCTCTGACAACTGACAGTCTGTTTTCTGTCTCTATGTGTCTGTTTCTTTTGTTCATTAGATTTCCACATATAAGTAAAATCATATGGCACTTGTCTTTCTCTGACTGGCTTACTTAAATCTTTCTTTTTTCTTAACATTTATTCCTTATTGCATATGTTTCTCTTTTCTGTGTTTCATTTCAGACCAGGGGTTGGGAAACTACTACCTGTGAACTAAATCTGTCCCACTGCCTGCTTTTGTAAGCAAAGTTCTATTAGAACACAGTTACCCCCCCTTTGTTTTTATATTTTCTGTGGCAGTGATAGAGATTATGTGGCCTACAAGCCTACAATATTTACTCTGGCTCTTTACAGAAGAACTGTGCTGCCCCTTAATCAATAATTTCTTATCTTCCAGTTCACAAATTCTCTCTTCATCTCTGTTCATCCTGCTGTTAAATGGTCCACTGAGTTTTTTTAATTTTGGTTATTATATTTTAATATGTACTTATTTTCATTTTATTATTTTAATTGTATACAGCTCATTGTTCTTGAAAAACCATCAGTGGAGGTTCTTTGAGGCTTGAGAAGATAATGTGCTTTTCCAAGGAGGATTTATTTTTGTTCTGCCTGGTACCTAAACCAAGTTCTTTGATATTCCCTAGCCAGTGGTCGGCAAACTCATTAGTCAACAGAGCCAAATATCAACAGTACTTCTTCAAAAATAGACTTGCCCAGGCCGTAAACCGACTTCTGCGCATGGGCCATGAAGTTTCAATCGCACTGTACATGCGCCCGCACGTGGTATTTTGTGGAAGAGCCACACTCAAGGGGCCAAAGAGCCGCATGTGGCTCGCGAGCCGCAGTTTGCCGACCACGGCCCTAGACCACCCATGCTGCAGCTCCATGTCAGGGCTGGTTCTGGCCACACTATCTCAGGAATATTTTTTTATTTTGCTTATTTTTCCTGTTACTAAAAATATTAATGTTGTGATGGAGAAATTCTGCACTAGATTATACAATGTTAAAGGCAGGAACTGAGTCCTTTTCATCATTGAGTGTCTCCCATCTAGCATAGTGCTTAGCTTAGTACTTGTTGAATGAATGAATCAATCAATAGGTACTGCTAATTAAACTTTCTAAATAGTTGTCAAATGTGTCTCATCAGTTCTTTTCCACTCCCATAGTCCTAGTTCAGACCCTAACTATTACAATATAACCTCCCAGTTTAATGTTCCTCAGCTGAAGGTATATTTCAGAATCTCGGAGTTATGTTAAAAAATAATTATGTTTTTAAAAATCTGTGGTGAGTTGAGGAAATCTGTACTTTAAAATATTCTGGAGATGTTTCTAATATGTACCTCTAGTGAGAATCACTCTATGCCTACTTGTCTTCAGTCTGTCTCTCTTAATTCCATCCTCTATACTCAACATGGGACTCCAACTACTACTCTATCCACCCACAAAAACCCTACAGTGGCTCTCTGTTGCCTACAGAATTGAACCAAGCCATTAAGCATTGTTTATGAGTCCCTCCATCCTCTGTCTTGTACTTTCTGCGCTGGTGACACTCAACTTGGTGCATTACTTCTCACATATCACCTTGTCTCTCCTGCCTTGCTTTTTGCTCACACTATTCTCTGGGCCTTTTTCATCCTTCTTTCAGGACCCTGCTTAATGCCAGGAAGCCTCCCCAGACCCAAAGGCTGAGTTTAGTGTTCCCCCTTTATGCTCTTCTGCTTCAGCAGTTATATAAACAACTCTGTTATATTGAAAGTATAACTCCCTACTAGAGTGTGAGTTTCTCAAGGGACTTAGTTACTCATCTTTGGTAGCTCAACACAGTTCTCAGAACACAGAAGGAGTTTAGTATATATATTTGTTGCCTAGAGCATAATACAAACATTATATATATACTGAACTGAATTGAACTGTCTGGGTTTGTCCTTTTAACATCAGGTGCCTTCAATATCCGGGAACAAGGGCAATGATACCTCTGGGGCTCTTTAAACTCACAATGTTTGGGTCACATTCTTCAACTAAATTCAGTTGTTTCCAGTTGTATTAGGGAGAAGAAGAGATATAACCTAGGGGTTAAAATATAAATTCCAGGTGAAAGAGAAAACCGAATAAATTTCAGGTGAAGAGGTAGAAATGAAACAAGAATCTGGCATCTACAATTCCATGAATGGGTGTTGTGCAAAGGTTGATTCCCTTGCCTGGGTTGCTGGGATGAGGGAGGCTCATTCTACAGAGGTCTGGGTTTCTTTTCCAACCCTCAGTCATGCCTGAGCTTTGACCCAGGTCTCCCAGAGAGATAATGAATACCAAATCTTCCCTCATGGATGGGATGGTGCTGGAGAAATAACCAAGAATAACAGGCTTCTGTGTGGGTCCCAGAGAACGTAAGTAGAGAGTAGAAAATTGCTAGAGATCACTGCTCCCTGGGATATGGAAGATGTGATATCCCTTCCAGTATGAAGCTGGGCATCTCTTGGTTTAGTATTCTTTTTCTGTCCCTGCATCTGAGGTGACAAATGGGATTAATCCAGCCTTCCCCCAAACAATCCCAGTGACAAAGTTGATCGAGTCCTCGGAGTTTCACTTGGGTGGGACCAAAGGGATCAGCACTGGCCATGCCATATTTGGCTGCTAAGTTCTTCTTAGGGGGCATCTTTCTCAGAAGTTGGGGCTGTAAGCTCATGCTGGTCCCCAGAATTCACTGCCGTGACTTCCTCTTCAGTTTACGTTTACATCCTTCTACCCGGGCTTGATTTCAGAGCTTTGGGACAGAACGGAATCCAAAGTCTAATTGGTATCATGCATCAACAAGGACTCAATAAATGTTAATTGATAAGGTTAGTAATCACAAAACGGAGTAAAATATGTTTCTGGCACTGCCTCAAATAACTAATCATTACCCTCTGCTAGAAAACAGAGAGACGACAAAGAGGCTGCAGAGAGAGCATCGCACTCAGGAAGCTGCAGACCGAGGCAGCCGCTGCAGAATCCCATTACCTTCGCAAGACCTGTTGCCCTTTGAGGGAGATGACGGCTGATGTCAGCTTTAAAACCATGGCAAGGTCAGATTGCCAGTAAAGTGGCTGGAAAGGAAAGGGGAGGGGAGAAAGAACGTCCTTGGCAAAAACTGATCTGACACATTGATGAATAAGCAGAGGCTTCTGTGTACAAAGCTGCTCCTCCACACATTCTCTCTATTCCTGAAATCTGCTAGACACCCAGGCGGAAAGAATAGTCTCCCCTCTAACATGACCCATCACTTTAAATCAGTCTGCTGACTGGTAATAGTCCATGGCCATAAAATAGTGTAGAGAAGTTTTGAAACGGAGAGGGTACGTGTCTTGCCCAAATTACTCAGCCAGACATGGCCGTGATCTTAGGCAAGACACGTACCCTCTCTGAGTTTAGCTTTCTTATAGGTACAATACAGATAATAGCAACATTAATCAGTTATGAGAATTAATTGAGCTAATGTATGTGAAGGTGCATTTTGCCTCCCGATGATCATGCAGTTTAGGACATTCTGTCTTTGAACAGACCCAGGAGTAAAAGAGAGTGCAGATAATGCTGCTAATGAATAAAGCTGCTTCCAACCCCTCCCCCCACAAAAACATACCAATAAATCCAGATTTATGCAGCCTAGTGTCAGGGCCTGCATTCATTAGCCAATTTAAATCATTTTATATCTTAAAATAATTATGGCATTTGCAGTCCTGTTTTTCAACACACAAATGGTCTAAAGTAAAATGCCCTGAAGACAACCACATGCAATCATTACATTTATTTACATTCTTAATGAACGGCCCTGTTCCCAGAGCTCTGCTGGCATCCCCTGGCAGCCAGGCTTCTGCCTTGTGTTCCTTCATGGGCACAGGGGCAGTCTGCCTCGTTTCTTGTCTGCACGTGCATTTTAACACCAGCGGAAGACAGAGGACATCGGAGTCGTTATCTCTTCCCAGAAGGTTTTTATTTCTTTCCCAAATTACCAACCACAACATCTGGCTTTTAAAAAAAGATGTAAATACAATTAAATAGCTCTATGTGGTTTGTTTCTAACTGAAGAAAGCAGCACAGTTTTGCCCTGCTTGCTTGCAATGCTTTTAGGGGCCTAAAAGTAACATCCCTTCCCTGACCTTCCTGTTCTGTTCTTCATATTCAGAAAAATATGTTAGAAGAACAAGCAGAGGCCAAATATCCCTGACTTCATTCAGAATGAACAATCCCATTCCTGAAAACAACCCCAGGATAAGAGTGATTTAATGAAGACTGCACGTAAGTGACACTGGCAAATACTTTGGCAATAAAGAGAGAACATTTAACATGCTTACAGGGCTTGAAACTCCACCACGTAGCCTTTACTTAGGCTATAACTGCTTTAAGTACTTTCCTATCTAAAGTACTATCCAACCTGAGCCTTTACAATTATGCTGTCAGTTCAGGAAGGCAGACATTATTTCTAACAGTGGCCTGTGAGGCACACAGAGTCCGGCCCCTGCCACCTTATACCTTGCCTACTATTTGCCTTGCCTACTCTGCTTTCTATGTTCTACCTTTTGTTTCTATGACCTTCCTTCTGTTTCTTAAGCATGTTACTCTGGTTCATGCCCCAGGACCTTTGCATTGGCTGATCCCTCTGTAGAATGCTCTTCCCCTGACTATGCTCTTCTATGACTACCTCCTCACCACATAGGTCTCAGCTAAAATGCCTCCTACTCAAAGAAAGCTTTTCTGGACATTCGAAAGAAACACTGCCCTAACCCTTCCCCTATCCCAACACATGCTTCTATATTACCTTACCTTGTTTATTATCTTTGAAGGTCTTATCCTTCTCTGGAGTCATTACTTTGTTTATTGCCTCTGTTCATCTATAGAATGTAAGGGCCACCAGAGAATAGGCCTTGTTTATTTGGTTCACTGCTATGTTTTCATCACCTAGAACAGTGCCTGGCATAGAGTAGATGCTAAAAAACTTATTTATCAAGTGAATTCCAATTTGGCCAATGAGGAAACCAAAACCATGAAGATTAAGTGACTGCCTCAGTACAAGTTGTGGAGAGAAGGAGAACTCTGCATTCTACCAACACAGGCCTTATGCCTGTGGCTATTTGTACAGAGAAGGCCAATCAGAACAGACCAGAGGATCCATTCTCAGACCAAGGTGAAAGGGTAAAGTGAGAGCAGTGCTTAAGAGTCAAAAGAAGAGATTTCTAGAAGGCGAGTTGAAATTCTAGGTCCCCTAAGTCACATCTTGTATAAAGGTTCATTCTGTAGTTCACTTTGTATACCTTGAGCTTCTAAGCATGGCAGATGTGGGATACAGTCACCCCAGGGGAACTCCCGAATTCCAGGGTGAGAAAAGAGACAGCACTTAAGAACATAATGCTGTTCTAGCTCTATGAAAAGTTTGACAATGTTAACAATGGAGCAAATTCAGTAGGTGTAATGGGGAACTCTACCCACAGGCTTCCAAATTAGCTGTAAGAATAATACCTGCTTGCCGAAACCGGTTTGGCTCAGTGGATAGAGCGTCAGCCTGCGGACTGAAAGGTCCCAGGTTCGATTCCGGTCAAGGGCATGTACCTGGGTTGCAGGCACATCCCCAGTAGGAGATGTGCAGGAGGCAGCTGATCGATGTTTCTCTCATCGATGTTTCTAACTCTCTATCTCTCTCCCTTCCTCTCTGTAAAAAATCAATAAAATAAAAAAAAAAAAGAATAACACCTGCTTTCTCATAGAGTTACAGTGAGAATCTCAATGGAAAAGTGTTTGTGAAACTTGCAGTCACTCCATAAATACTAGATGTTTTTATGATGACGATTTGATTGTGAGGATTCTGATACAGGAAGGACGTCAGAACAAAGTAGGCTGATCTTCAAACACTTAATTCTGCATTTGCTTCCACTCTCAGAGCTAGTTACTTACTCCGCAGGCAATGAACCCTGAGATGCACCAGCTCAGCTCCCTTCCCTCCCTGCACATATCAACAAGGTGTTAGGTGGAAACAGTGAGGCAGAAATGTACTGAAGCGGAGAGACACTTGGTGTACACTTGGATATTGCCTTTAAACAGTACTACTCAGAGGTAAAGCCATGGAAGACAAACAAACAGCCGAGTATTAAAGACGCTGAAACCAACAGCAGAGAATCTACTGAGGTTATGGAGGCAGGCCTCTTTCCTCATCGACAAACATGATCTATGATGAAAGCATTTATTTGACTAAATGGAATTCAGGACAAAGAAATAAAACCTGCTCAATTAACCGAAGGGAAGACAGCAAATTTTATTCTGGCTCAGACCATACTGCTTGATGGCAGCATGTAGATATACGAAAATAGAGATGATCAAACAGAAGAGTGTGATGTGTTGACTCAAGTTTTGCAAGTGAAAACCTGTGCCATTCTGGACGAGATGACTGTACCCGCTCCAGATGCTGCTGGTGCCTCGGCTCCCAGGTCACCTGACTTGATGTCTTCATTTACCATTTCAACCCTCTCATCATTTCCTCTTCATCTCCTGCTCTTGGGCTTAATTTTTCTGGCAGACATTCTCATTCTCTTTACTAACAGGCAATCAATATTACATCATCCAGTTCTCCGTGATTCCTCTCACACGATGAGACATATTTGAGCTGATTCTGCTGGAACTTATTTTTCAACTCCCCGATGCCT
This sequence comes from Myotis nattereri, assembly GCF_964212035.1. Lineage (NCBI taxonomy): Eukaryota > Metazoa > Chordata > Mammalia > Chiroptera > Vespertilionidae > Myotis > Myotis nattereri. Next base: position 46,760,612 of record NC_138081.1, read on the forward strand.
GGCAAAGTGAGGCTATGAGAATGCCATGCAAAATACTGAAATTCGATGGGCCTGCAGCCCAGACAGACCGATTGCAGCAAAATTCTTACCCTCCTTTATGTGAGCTGGTGGCCGTACGAGGTCCACATGCTGTTACTTGTGTTTCCACCCAAGGTAAATAAAGAATGAATGAGGGGTGAATATGAAAACCAACTAATTGGAACTGTTAATTAAAAGGGTTGATGTGGCTATCTCACATTTGATGGATCATACAACTGTCAACATATGAGTTCATTCTCAAGAGTGCAGAGCTTGGGGTAGAAAATAAAAGAGAATCACAGTACCGCAGGGTTTCTTAGTCTCAGCACTGTGTATATCTTGGGCTGGATAATTCTTGGCTGTGGATGGGGAAGCATTTTAGGCCGTTTAGCAGAATCCTTGGTGTCCACAGACTAGATGTCAGTAGCACCTTTTCCCCAAATTGTGACTATCAAAAATGACTCCCAGATATTACTATATGTCCCCTGGGCAGCAGAACTGGACCTGGTTGAGGACCACATGACGTCCCACGTCATCCCTTTCCCAGTGGCGTGTTTGACAGAAGCTTGTTGTAAAGCTACAATGAGACTGCGTTATTTGGACAGGAGATGAAGAAGAAATGATGAGAGAGTTGAAATGGTAAATGAAGACATCAAGTCAGGTGACCTGGGAAGGAGGCCGGAGGGAGCTGGTAGTTTAAGAAAGAGAGTAAATAACGTGACACTTCTTCAAATCATTGTGATTTAACCATGTTCTGCCGAATGTGGGCCTGTCTCCCTGACTGAACATTGAGGATAGAAAGTGACCTTGATGAAAGCCCAGCCACTGCTTTCTACGGGAGGCTTTTCAGTTGTTTCTTGAGAAAAACCAACCTTTAAAATTATTCTCTTCCAGATTTTTTTTTCTTCTTGAATTAGTCCTCTCTACCTTGCCTTTCACTGCAGCAAAATGGCACTTAATGGATCTTTGAAACTTAATACAGGATGATGTTGCAAGACGTTTTGAAGTTTAATAATAACCCTTTGAAGTGATTTAGAAATAGGATTTGAGAGGAGGAAGGGCTTTATCTTTGTTTTAAACATTTTCTCGGCTATTTTAGTGGATGAGCAATCTGATAGACTTTCCTTTCTCCTTCATCGTCTTTGTGAAGGACATCTGAATTAATACTGTTACAGAACTTTACACATACTTAGCAATTTATCAGTCATAACCAACTAATCTACAGGTTATTTAGCAGCAGGAGGAAGGCTTGTTATTGGAGCTATGGAAATCATTCCTAGATCTTCCACTTTACTTCTGTAAACAGACACACAGTTCCTGGCCCACCTAGACTGCCAATATACCACTGTACTTCTCTTGAATAAATGATTCTTTAGAGGACCGTGGTGAATTGCTTTTATTTTTTACATTAGCAGACTCACAAAAATCCATGCTGACTGGCAATAATTACATTGGCTTTGTTTCCTCGGAAGTTAGGGCTAGACATGGCGTAGGCACCTTAACACCATTTATTGAATGAATTAAACAGAAGACTAGCAGCTGCTCTGACCACTGCCACTACGACCAGCAGCCCCTTCATTCGTACAAAGGACTTTCACATGCATTTTCCTTACACAGCCTTGTGCTACAGAGGACAGAAAAAGATGTTTATACCTCAGTTTACACATAAAGAAGCTGCCACTTACAGAGACACAATACTTTGCCTTTATTCATAAGCAAGTAAGTGTTGAAGCTAGGATTTAGTAGAGCTTTAATACTGTTCAAAAAGAGGTCTGAGGTCTCTTTTCTGTTCTGGGGTTAAAATAGTTTATTAGGATTTTTTCTACCCCGAATATATTCCTTAAAATAATTTTATATCCACCCTGGTCAGTGTGGCTCAGTTGGGTGGGAGTCATACAGTGCACCAAAAGGTTGATGGTTCAATTCCCAGTCAGGGCACATGCCAGGGTTGCAGGCTTGAAACCAAGGAGGCAAGCAGGCTCCACTGTCGTATCGATGTTTCTCTTTCTCTCTCTCTAAAAATCAATAAAAAATTACTTTATACTCTTTCCTATGATTTACTAGCCAGAGAGGAAACTTATAATTATTAATTTGGCTAGAATGTACCCTCCAAGAGAGCAGAAATCATTCTGTCTGATTTGCTAGCAAAGAATCTGGCACTCAATAAAAATTTGTTAAATTAATTTGTTGAAAGTATTTGTGTATGATAGAGCCATAGGGACTTTGACATAAAGAAAGGTAGACTAGAGAGCAGATACAAATATTCAGGCCTTGAAAAGCATATTGCTCACTTTATCGGAGTATAAATAGTGTTGATCTGACTCCTGCATCTCTCTCTGTTGAGTCTGATTAGTTTGTTAGTTGTTCTGAGTTATATTCACTTCAAGAACACTGACAAATTTATTTTTCCAGTCTGAGGATGGATCATGGGCCTTCATGCCTCTATGAGGCTTCGAGAAACCAAAACATCATCAATCTTTCTTCTCTTTTAAATTCAGTATACACAACCAAAGATGTAGATGTAGATTACAGTTTTTTGCAGATATCCTCTCCTCATTCCTATCACCTCTGCCTTGGAGCCAAGTGGCTGGAAACCCTGAGCATTCTTGGGAGGAGAACAAAATCCCCAACACAGAAAGAACCCCCTGAGGCTGACACACTCCTCCCTCACACTCTAGGCCAGGGCTCCTCAAACTTTTTAAACAGGGGGCCAGTTCACTGTCCCTCAGACCATTGGAGGGCCAGACTATAGTTTAAAAAAAACTATGAACAAATTCCTATGCACACTGCACATATCTTATTTTGAAGTAAAAAAACAAAACGGGAACAAATACAACATTTGTATTTGCATGTGGCCCACGGGCCGTAGTTTGAGGACCCCTGCTCTAGGCTTTCATGAGTGGATAATGGAATCCAGTGCCTCCTTCCCAATGAAGACTGTCTCCAATCATAGTGAGCAACAATCAGAGTGATTATAGTTCTGGTTGTTGCAATCAAGCCAGGAGGAAAAGGAAGACGATCACTGACTATTCCTGCAATCAAGGCACCTTTCCCTGTGTCTTTCTATCCCTGGTTTGGACCATCTTGTTCCTTGGCCAGGACCCCATTCGCTAGGGTCTGGGACAGCATCTACATTCTGTGGACTGTAGAGCCCCATTCTGCCTTTCTTGCCCAGATGGTGTGAGCTCATGAAGTCCAGCCTTGATTCTTGCTCAGTCTGAGGACCAGCTACCATGAACAGAAACTGGAACTGAGATGTGGGGACAAAGGAAAACAAAAAGGTAGGTCCATGTAAGTTAGAGGTTATTTAGGTTTGCTGAACAATGGAGTCTTTTCAGCATTAATAAGGTCAAGCTTGCATTAGGATAGTCTATGGTTTATCCACAAGATCATGGGTCAGCAAGGGCAAGGCATCTAGGGCTTGTTCACTGTAGCACTGTAGTCTCTGTAGCACAGTACCTGGTACATGGTATGCATCATAAATATCTGATTAATTAAGTATTGTAATTAGGGCTATTAAATCTATACTAGAGGCCCGGTACATGAAAATTCATGCACTGGAGGGAAGGTCCCTCAGCCCAGCCTGCCCCCTCTCACAGTCTGGGAGCCCTCAGGGGCGGGAGGTGACCTGGCAATCAGGGGAAGGTGACACCCCCATCACACCTCTGCTGTTGCCATTGCCTGCAGCGCAAGCCTTGGCTGGCCCTGGTTACCTGTGCCTCGGGCCGGCCCTGGGCGGCTCGGGGACTGAGGGGACTGGGGAACTCCAGAGTCAGGCACCCTGGTGGGGCTGAGGAGACTGGGCGCTACCATCTTTGGGAGCGTGGCATCAATTAGCATATTCCCTCCTTATTGGCTGTGGGCTCTGCCATCTTTGCAACAGTGTGAGGGTCAATTAGCACATTCCCTCTTTATTAGATAGGATTAGAAAGTGAGCCAGTTGATTAACTGGTAAGGATGGAAAGAAAAGTGGTGTCAAAAGAGTGAAGGTTGGACAGAGCCAAGACAGCTAGGGTGCATGGCTTCATGGGATTGGCTATCCAGAGAGTATCCAAATGCCTAGCGATGTGAGGACCAGAACTTCAGCCACCTAAGAAAGCTCAACCTAAGATGTCAATGAGATAAAAACCCCAAAGCACACAAAACTGGCCCTGACATTTTCCCACCCCTTCCTCTTTGGAAAGCCTCACACACTAAAGGTTCAGTGCCTTTGGTGGTTCTTGAGGTGTTCCAGAGAGGTTGGTTCATCAGTTTCTAAAAACCAAGTGTTGACTGGGCCTTCCTTGCTATTCCAGTTTTTCTCCTTCTTCCAAACCCTCTACTCACTGTACCAGGTAGTTTTCTAAGGTTAGTTCTGATATTTCAACCCCTTATTTTATTTATTTATTTATTATTTTGAAAAAGATATTTTTATTGATTTCAGAGAGGAAGGGAGAGTGAGAATGAGAGATAGAAACATCAGTGATGAGAGAGAATCACTGATTGGCTGCCTCCTGCACACCCCAAACTGGCAATCGAACCGGCAATCTGGGCATGTGCTCTGACTGGGAATCAAACCCTGACCTCCGGGTTCATAGGTCGATGCTCAACCACTGAGCCACAATGGCCAGGTTCAACCCCTTATTTAAAAACCTTCAACAACTCCCCATGTTTCACCAAATGAAGTCCAAACTCTCTGCTCACACCAGTGTACAAAGCACTCTGTGTACTGACCCCACTGCCCTTTTACTTGCCCTTTTTTTCTCTCATTACTTTCTCTCCTTTGATCCCTTTATCCCTTTCCATTCCATCATGACAGCTTCTCTACACACACCCATAGCTTCAGCCAAGCTATTTGCTTTTTCATGAATAAGCCCATGCTTTCTCTCCTCCGTGCCACTGTTCCAGGTTAGACAACCAGTGTAATCAACTGGCTACCTCATTACCCTAATGATAGCTACCTTTGGTCCTTTGCATTTCTGCTTTTACTGTCTTCATTTTTTTCAGGGGTCCTTCTGCTCCCATAAATGTACAAATTATTCAACACTAATGGAGTCAGAATCCCAGAATAAATACCTATTTCCTAGCCACTGTTTGCATAGGGGATGTGTGTGAATTAAAGAGATAATGTTCTCTGCAAAGTGCTTTCATCTTTCCAGAATGGGCTATATTTCTTCAAAGCATTATTCAGATTTCACATTGGTTCTCACATGTGCTTAGCATAGCAAGGAAGACTCAGCCTGCTGAAGCAGAGGACTCAGTGCTTTGCTGAATCGGTCTAAGCTAAGGTAGATGTTTATGTCATTGCAAATGTTCTTGAACTTATTATTGAGTTTAGATTCAAGTTTTAGTTTTAATCAAAGGTTTTCTCTGCCATGTTGCTATCTTATGGCAGACACATTTCTAGCTTCAGGAGGTAGAGACTTTGAGGTTGCTCCTAAAACCCCAATTTTATGGGGGCTTTTTAAAAAAAATAGTTTATTGGTTTTTTACAGAGAGGAAGGGAGAGGGATAGAGAGCCAGAAACATCAATGAGAGAGAAACACCGATCAGCTGCCTCCTGCACACTCCCCACTGGGGATGTGCCCGCATCCAAGGTACATGCCCTTGACCGGAATCGAACCTGGGACCCTTGAGTCCACAGGCCGACACTCTATCCACTGAGCTAAACCGGTTAGGGCTGGGGGCTTTGATTAGATGTCTTCATCATTTTCTATTATAGAAATGAATTATCTGTTACATATGGAGAAAAAACACCAGGAAACTTCAGTCCTCTAAGAGAAAGTATGATGAGTGTAGAGAGTGGGGAAGTTTGCAATATGATCGAGAGTGTGGTGGGCTTGCTCATCAAATCCAAGAAAAACAGAAGCAGAATGAATGCTCTTCAAAGTTGGAAGCACAATTAAAAGGACCATTGCTCCCCACATAATCCTTGCTGTTTGGCCACATAGCCTAGAGTTCAAAAACAAAAACAGGAAAGAGGAGGAGTTGTTGTAATAGCCATGAAAATAATTCCTTCTGCCTCCAGTGCCCACCGGCCAATACGGAAGTTTGAAAACTTTTATGAAGCTCCATTTTTCAACCCAACCTCCTACTTCTGAGAGTTTCTGGGGATATTTCACGCACTTCTGTGGATGTGGTTCACACAGCCATTGTGTTCTTTATTTCCCCCAACACCCATGGCAGGGCTGCTGAGGGCTGCGATCCCTGGAGATGCCTGCCCATGTGATTACAGGGCCACCCATCTCCACACTGTGGCCACAGATCTCTGTTCAGAGGCTCTGACTGCTGTGGCTAACATTGCCCATCCTAAGCTGCACCAGGTTCTCTGCTAAAAAGCTGGGACTAATCTCTCCCTGACAAAGGAACCACTCAACGACTTGGAATATAAAATAATTATGTTTTAGCACAAACAACCAGAGGATTTTTGTTGTTGTTATCTTTCTTGCTTATTCCTTTTTGAAAATAGGCCTTAATTTTAACCCCCTCTTCAGAAAATTCAGGATGGGTTTTGCAGCTGTTGTACTACTGTACTAAAATGCTTAGCATCTGGCCGAAACCGGTTTGGCTCAGTGGATAGAGCATCGGCCTGCGGACTGAAGGGTCCCAGGTTCGATTCCAGTCAAGGGCATGTACCTGGGTTGCGGGCATATCCCCAGTGGGAGATGTGCGGGAGGCAGCTGATCGATGTTTCTCTCTCGTCGATGTTTCTAACTCTCTATCTCTCTCTCCCTTCCTCTCTGTAAAAAATCAATAAAATATATTAAAAAATAAAATAAAATATAAAATGCTTAGCATCTGCTCTGTACTGGGCATTGTTTGTGGACTAAACTTGTATGACTTTGTTCTCTTTTACCTTAGGATGAATTGTTTCTCAGGAGACAATAAGGTCGCTACGCAAATAGATACGTGGTAGGTTGGCGACACCAGACAGACATATCTTGGTATATTAGCCCCTTTCTCTGGTTATGCATGGCCCCAAATGGCCAGCAGCCCCGGCCAATGTGTTTTCTATAGATCCAGCTAAGTACAGCCTCTGCCAATTATAATTCTCATGGAAGAGAATGTAATTAGGCACCAGCTGGCCATTAGAAGGTCTGGTTTTGGTTGGATGTCCACCCTGCTTAAATCAGCAGCTCTTGGGGCTATGTCATATATATATAAACATTGCTTTTTCCCCTCCAACAGTTTTGAGAATGGGGTCATGAGAGGGACAGTTACCCCCAAATATGATTGCTATGCTCTGGAAGGGAAGAGCTTGTGCCACAAAATGTTTTCCCAATACATTTTGGGATACTCAATAAAAGATGATAGGAAGACTGTTGAGTAAAAGGGTCCCTGTGGTCTTCGACCCTAGGAGCCAGATGGAAATCAACTGTGTTATAAATTAGGTTTGCTTTCCTATAGGATAATGACACACCACTAAGCCAGAAAGCTGAAAACCTTTCCAATGACAAACTTAAACAACAATAAGGTGGCTAAGGGTATATCCCACTCCTGCCAATACTGGGGTAATAGCTTTTTAGGAGAAATCTTCTAATCCTTCTGGATATAGTTTCTTTCTCAAGAGGGCTCAGGCACTGGAGAAATAAATAACAGAGAAAGTTTGGGTTCCCTTCAAGTACTGCTATGGCCCCACTGCCTTTTAAAAGCCACACTGATTAACAGCTCTGAAATGTTTTTAATGAGCGTTTCAGTCTAGGTTTACATATCCTTGAAAGGGTTAAGATTTCGCACCGGAGGTTTTGAAACTGAATTAGCATGCGTGCTCATTAATGCTCGAATCTGCAGCAGCAGGCTACTGCGTTTTCAGCTGAGAGGCAGGCAGCTCTTAGGCTTCGGGCTTCGAGAGGTTTGAGCAGATCAGAGCACTAGGATGGCAGCTCAGGCCAGCAGCGAGCTCTGTGGTTCCAAGTCAGGCCAACACAATTCACGATGTGGGCGTTGAGCATCCTACGTGGCTGATGTAGAGGCAGAAGAGGTGGCCAAGGCAGGTGGGGGGCGGGGGGGGGATATGATATATGCCAGAAAGGTCCTTTAATCTCTTGATGGGCATTTCTGCCACGGGGACATTTCTGGCTTCCAAGAAAAATAAGACTACACTATTTAAGAGTTCGCTTGATGTACACATTCTCATTCATTTTAAAACAGTAGTCCCTGGGCAGTGATATTCTATTAATTTACTTAGCAACACTTATGTAATGTTTGCTATGTGCCAGATACTGTTCTAAATGCTTTATAAATATGGGCTCATCATCACCAACCTGTGAGGTAGTTACAAATATACTAACGTTACAGATAAAGTACACCGAGGCTTTGAGCGGTTAAGTAATATACTCAAGGTCACACAGCCATTTTGTGATTTGAACCCAGACAGCCTTATGCCTATGCTCTTAAACCCTATGCCACCCATAGTGAATCGCAATGAATTACTAATATCCTAATCAGGCTAAATTTATCATGTAACTTTTCAGTGTCTGCCAGAATACACAGGAATGAATGGGTTGACCAAAGCATGAAAGCAGTGTGTCTTGACTGGAGGATGAGTAAGAATAGGAGATGAAGGAGAGTAATATAGAAAATTAGGTAAGAGACATTCAAAGAGGGGAACTGAAGAATGCTATTGACAAGATCTTTTCACCTCACAATTTTGCTATGAGCACGCTCCTTGACCTCCAGCATTTTCACAATGAAGTTGGACATGAATATGATACCAGGAAAACTCTCTCAAAGGGGAAATTATATAACACAGCCAGATTAGCTACTATTAGGTTGATGTTCCCTCCATTGGACTGTGTTTGTATAAAATGGTGCATTTTGAGATACAAACCCTTCATTCAGTTAGTGGCAGCCTTTGCCTTAGAGAAGAGATGATATAGAAAACAGAGGGAAAGAGATAAAATGCTTTTGAATTTCAAAATTCAAGGTTTAAAAAGTTTTATTGATATAACAAATTGTAAAGTGCACAATATTATGAGTTTTGACATATGTATACACCCATGAAATAACTCCTTGACAATCAAAATAATAAACATATCCATCACTCCAAAGTTGCTTTGTGCCTTTTTGTAATCACTCCTTCCTCCTTCTCTCCCTGCCTTGTTTTCCTAGTCAACCCTTGACCTGCTTTATGTCACTGTAGATTAGTTAACAGGTTCTCAAGAACTTTACATAAATAGAATCATACAGTATTTATTCTCTTTGTCTGGCTTCTTTCACTCAACATAATTATTTTAAGACTCATCCAGATTATTGTATCAATATTTCATTCCTTTTTATTGTTGAGTATTATTTCATTGTATGGTTCTACTATGGTTTATCCATTTGTCCATTGATGAACATTTGGATTGCTTCCAAGCTTGGGCTCTTATAAATAAAGCTGCCATGAACTTTTGTGTACAAACCTTTGTATGAACATATGCTTTCATTTCTATTTCGTAAACAACTAGGAGTAGAATGAGTGAGTCATGTAATAGGTGCATGTTTAACTTTTTTAAGCAGCTGCCAATCTGTTTTCCAAATAATTTGCATCATTTTTACATTTTCACCAGCAATGATGAGAGTCATAGTAGTTCCACATCCTTGCCAACATGTGGCGGGGTCAAGTTTTTTTAAAAAGAATTTTTGTGAGTTTATTTGAGCCACCTGTTGACAATTTCCAGGAAGCAGTATCTCAAAGGATTGGGATAATGCCCCAGAGAATGGCTGTCTTTCATCTATTTTTATACATTGCAATCAAAGGAGGGGACATAGGTGAGTTACATGAAATCCATTGGTGATAGACTAGAGAGGTGGGAGAAAGCAAAGCAGGGAAACCTCTGGGATTGGATAAAAAGCAAAATGATAGACATATACTTTGGTGGGTGCAGGATAGTTAACAGTCAACAATTAACATGATAACAATAACAATGAAGGAATTTGTGGTATCTGCCCTGGCTCCCAGGCACATTAGGTTATGCCCCAAGGGGTCTGAAAAAAGGGAAGATACAAGTTACCCAGACATTTCAAGGATATGTTATCATAGGTGCAAAAAGACAGACTCAGTTAAGGTAAAGGTTGACCTTGTCAGTGAAGATACTGGCCTAGGACGTAACTGCCCACCATAACTGCTTTTAGTTAAAGTTTAATTTCAGACCATCCTTTGTGGTTACTTTAGGTCTCTGAGTTTGCAAGACTGCCATGCAGGCCTTCCCTGAGCTTGTCAGGTCAGCATGTGGCCCCTTTCATCCCCCTTTTGGTCATAAATCAATCCAAAGGATGGCATTGATGACCAACCTTTTGGTTGGATAATGAAATCCTACGGTTCTAGGAAGGCTCATTCCTAGGATGTCTCAGTGTCAGCAAGTCTTACTAAACAGGATGGACTGCTGGGGATGGGGCAAGACATTACCTTAAATGGCATTTAAGGTCAAATTATTCAAAAAAAGTGCAGGTAAATGGGAGGCAGTCAGATCCTATATGTCCCTTAAAAAGTATTCTGGATCATCTCTAAGTTTTGAGCCACTATGATCCGAGTCTTTTTGCTGTTGGTCAAGTTTTGTTTTTCTACATCTAGTATAACATTTACATATCAGGAGAAAGAGCAATAATATTAAACCAGTAACATTAATTAGGACAGAAAATGTCTATTATTATACAAAGAAGGATCTGAGGGGGAACAAGTATCTACTATTATTCAGAAGTTCCAATTTTTTTTCTGGGCAGTTAATTTCATCCATTCTTATATTTAGACAATATTCATCTAAAATACTCATCTAGATTAGATCTATATATAATTCGACCAGAGGAATTATTAGGGAAGCATTCTTAGAAAGGTTTGTCCAAGGTAGGTCCTTTATAATAGATATAGCATGAAAAATGTACCAAAGCTTATATTGTTAGTAGAAGACCACCAGTGTGTGGCCAACAAAACATCAACTTCATCATCATAGCTGATAATCAGAATATCATTGTCTAGTAGGAAAGATTAGCAGTTACCCAAGTTAAATTTTACATGTCTAATAGGGAAAGGGGTCTAGGGAGACAGATATTGTTTCCACTAGGAACCCATAAGGAGGATAATAGCAATATAAAAAAATCATTTTATATAATTCAATCTATAACAATTAGGTGATATAAGAACAAGGTTTGAACAGCATTGATTTGTGAGCATGCAGGTCTTGTCTTGGGATTGGTGGGGTCAAATTTTTTAATTGGAGACATTCTAATAGGTATGTAGTGATATCTTCTGACTGTGCTTTCAATTTTCAGTTCCCTACTGAGTAACAATGATGAGCATCCTTTCATGTGTTTACTTGCCAGCTATATTTTTTTTATAGTGCAGTGTTTGTTCAAATCTTGTGCCATATTTTAAAAACTATTTTTTAATTGAAGATTGGATTTTTAAAATATTCTGAATACAAGTCCTTTATCATATGTGTGCCTAGCAAATATTTTCTCTCAGTCTGAAGCTTGGCTATCTTCCTATTCTCTTAAAATTGTCTTTAGAAGAGCAGAAGTTCTTAATTCTAATGAAATTCTATATATCAATTACTTTTATTTTTAGAATAGTACTTTTAGAATTGGATCTAAGAAATTTTTGTCAGCCCAAGGTCATAAAGATTTTCTCCTGTGTTTTTTAAATAGGTTCAATAATTTTAGGCTTTACTTTTAAGTTTATGACCCATTTTGAGTTAAATTTTTTAATGTAGTTATAGATTGACGTTCATTTATTTGAGTATGGATACCTAATTGTTCCATTACCGTTGGTGAAAAAGACTACCCTTTCTCCACTGAATTGCCTGTGTCAAAAATTACTTGTCTCCATGTGGTTAAGTCTATTCTGTTTGGCTGTTCTATTTGTCTATCTATACACCAATACCACAATGCTTTGATTCATGTAAGTCTTGAAATCAGGTGCTATAAGCCTTCCAACTTCATTTTCTTTTTTTAAAAAAGTTTTGTTTTTGTTTCTTTTTAGTCTTTGTGTTTTTAGAATCAGCTTGTCAGTTCTTACAGGAATTCTCCTGGGTTTTTTTTATTGGGGTTGCATTGAACCTATAGATCAATTTAAGAAAAATAGACATTTTAACAATATAAGCCTTCTGATCCATGAACAGAGTAAATATCTCCCTTTCTTAGGTTTTCTTTAACATCACTGAGCAATATTACATTGTATTTGTGTACATATCTTCACATCTTTTCTCAGATTTATCCCTAAGTATTTTGTATTTTGAATGCTTCTATAAATGCTATTGCTTTATAAATTTTAATTTCTGGTGTTCATTGCTACTATGTAGAAATACAATTAATTTTTGTATACTTATCTTTCATCTTGCAACTTTCCTAAGCTCATTTATTAAGTTTTACATATCTAATAGGGAAAGGGGTCTAGGGAGACAGATATTGTTATGTCCTTTGTGAATAAAGACAGTTTTATTTTTCAATATGAATGCCTTTTATTCCTTTTTCTTGCCTTAGTTCACCGTCTAGCACATCTAATACAATGTTAAATACAAGTGGCAAGAACAGATATTCTTGTCTTTTTGATTTTAGGGAAAAGCATTCAGTCTATTATTATTAGGTATGATATAATTACGGGTTTCTTATAGCTGTCCTTTACCTGGCTGAGGAAAATGTCTTCTATTCACAGTTTGCAGATTTTTTTTTTTTTTTCCAGAAATGGGTATTGGATTTTTTGCTAGGACTTGGGGTTTGTTAAGCTTCTGGGATCTGTGGGTTTGTAATTTATATCAAATTTGAATAATTTGCACCAATTGTTTAATCAGATGTGTTTTGTTTTGTCCTTCCTAGTCTCCCCACTCCTTTGGGGACTCCAATTTCATGTATACAGGGATGCTTGAAATTGTCCATGAGGCCTAATGCTTGCTTCATGTCTTTCATTCTTTTTTCTCTTTATGTTTCACATTTAGATAGCTTCTATTACTGTATCTTCAAGTTTACTAAATTTACTCTTTGTAATGGCTAATCTGCCATTAATCTCATCCAGTGTATTTTTAAAATATATAAAGCCAAATTTTATTCATTCATGCTGAAAGACAACCAAAAAATTCTTTAAAATATTTAAAAACCCAGAGACCATAATTTACATATCTTTGTTTAAGAAACTAGTAGAAGATAAACTGCAGCCAAACAGGTAATGAATGGATAAATTACCGCAAAAGGATTGGCATTGAGTATTGATTCCACTTATGGGACCAAGAACAAAAAACGATATTGTTAGTTTATATTGCCAAAACTTAGTCAAAAGATAAATTAAAATCTGGCAAAAAATATCAATTCAAAACACAAACAAAATCATTTCTGTAATATGGAGATTGCTCCTGTGTCACAATCTAAATGTGATAAATTGAATTATTTTTCAAACTATTCAATTCTTCTCCTATGGGATAATTATACATCCCTGTCCTGTTGGTTATCCGGCCACTTTAGCTTTGACCAATGGAATATAGGCAGAATTGGCATGCGCCACTTTCAAGCAATATGTAATCTCTTTTGTTTGGCTTTTTTTGCCTGGATGCAGGATTTTTGAAATTTGCTCATGTGTTACATATATCAGTAGTTCATTCCTTTTTGTTGTTGATTAGTATTCCATTGTAGGAGGATATCACAATGTATGCATCTGTTTTCCTGTTGTTGAACATTTGGATTGTTTCCAGTTTTACGTTATTATGAATAATGCTGCTTTAGTCCATCTTATACAATTCTTTTAGGGACATGTGTTCTAGGAGTAGAATTACCAGATCATAAGATAAATTTATGTTTAATTTTATATGAAACTACCTAACTGTTGGAGAAGGTCACCAAAACAGCCAGTTGACCACTACCTGGACTAAGCAATCAGAGGCTCCTTATCCCCTCCCCTGTACTTGGAATGTTCATTCCACCCACCATTTCTCAGACTTGGAGTCATTTCAAGGACACAGACTTGGGAGGGTAATGTGTTGTTCAGCCCATCTGGACTGAATACGTGACTGAATCTTGTTAAGGCTTCTATATAACTTTAAGATCTGGCAGGCACATGTGGAGATCTGTTGCCTTGCTATTAAACCTGCCTCTTACCAACCGAGGGGGGTTGGCCTCTTTCCTGTGTCTCTCCCTAACCTCTGTGTATGGGGGTTAAGTTTTGAATTTTACCTGGGGAACTTCCAAGGTTGGGAAATAACACTAACAGATTTCCAAAGTGAGAGTGAGTTCCTATTGTGCTATCTTATCACTAAGATTTGATATAACTGATCTTTTTAATTTTAGCCATTCCAATGAGAGTAAAGTGTAATTCATTTTAAACTTAATTTGCATTTCTCTGATAACTGATGATCTGGGGAACCTCTTCTTTTTATTATTAGCCATTTGAATAGCCTCTTTAATGTGTCTGCTTCATTCAGTGTATTTTTCATCTCAGACTTGATAGTTTTATCTTTGAAAGTTTTATTTGCCTTTTTTGTATCTTCCATGTATCTATAATATATTCAAAGTTTCTTCTAGTTTCTTGAACATACGGAAATTCATTATAATAATGTTTAAAATCCTTAGGTACTAACTCTATCATCTGTTTTATTACTGAGTCAGTTTAGATTGCTTTTATTTTTTAAATCTCTCATTATGGATATTTTCCTGTTTGCTTGCATGTCTGCAATTTTTTTAACTGAATTTATTGGGTTTGGCTTGCAAAACCATATATGTTTCAAGTGTGCAACTCAATAAAACATCATCTGCACACTGCATCATTGGATGCCAGACACTGTGAATTTTACCTTGTTACCTGTGGATATGTTTCTATTCCATTAATATTATTGAACTTTGTTCTAGGGCAGTGGTTCTCAACCTTCCTAATGCCGCGACCCATTAATACAGTTCCTCATGCTGTGGTGACCCCCAATTTCATTGTTACAAATTGAACATAATTAAAGTATAGTGATTAACCACAAAAACAATATGTAATTATATTTTCCAATGATCTTAGGTGACCCCTGTGAAAGAGTTGTTTGACCCCCGAAGGGGTCGCGACCCACAGGTTGAGAACCGCTGTTCTAGGGTGTGATTGAGTTACTTGGAAACAGTTTGATGCTTGTGAGCCTTGCTTTTGAGCTTTATTTAGAGCTGCTTAACTAATGTGGCTAATTTACCCTCACTATTGAGGTAAAACTTTTCTGAGTACTCTACCTATGCCCTATGGATTATGAAGCATTCCCCTAGAGCTGATGGGAAAATCTATGTGAGTTTCCTTTGGTTCTTTGGGAGGTTCTTTCACTGGCCTCAACTAGTTTGTACACACCTATAGTCATCAGTACCCAGCTGAAGTCGTATTGGGAACGTCTTCCTATCTCTTGAGTTCCTCCACTATGTAGCACTCTCCTCTGCAGCACTTTGCTCTGTGAATTTTAACATTGGGCCTTCCTGATCTCCCAGCTCCATCTCCTCAAGTTACTGAAAACGCTGGGCTCTTCTTGGATCCCCATGTTTCAGCATGGACACTCTCCAAGCAGTAAGCTAGTGCAATTGTAGGGGTCCTATCATTTGTTTTCCATATCTCAGAAACTACTTCACTTTCCCCTCTGATGTCCAATGTCTATGTTTTATAAATTCTGCCCAGGTTTTCAGTTGTTTCAGTTAGGAAGGCAGATCTGTTTCTGGTGTTCCATCTTGGTCTGAAGTGGAAGTTTAAGAGCCATGGCTCTTGATTTGGAAGAGCCTGAATTTTGACTTTCAAGTGCTAAACTCTGAAAGATTCAGAGAATAAAGTCTAAAGTGTGGATTTGGAAGTGTGTTTAAGGAAATGTGTGAGTCATATTTTCTTTCTCAGACAAAAATACTTGTGTGGGAGAAAGGAAGATAATTAGAGAGGAGAAAGAGCGCTGTATGCTGGTGAATGTCTCTAAAAAGAGGCCTTACTCCTTGTCCCCTCCCCTAAAAACTGAATCTCTAGTGGTGTAATGGAAGGGTGTACATGGTAGGAACCTTGGTTAGGTTTGTAGGGAATCCAGAACAGAATGAGCGTGTGTGTCTTTTCCTGGGTGGAACTCCAGGAAGTGCAAGTAGAGTAGAAATCACTATTTGGATTGTGTAGACAGAGCAACTTGAAACCACCTCACTGGATTTTCTTATACCCAGAATAGCACAGGAAGAAATATTTATCAGGTGTCCAAGAGGGGTGTTGATGTAGAGGAGAGAAATCCAGACATGTTTGGCCCAGGTCAGCAACAATTGTGTAGACCATAATTGTGTAGAGGCCTGATAAGATATAATGTCTCCATGGAATCTATCAAAGATAAGTGACAGAGATCAAGGACCAATTGTCCCTTCACCATATCTTCACTATGTCTAAAGTGTCCACTGAAACATAAATGATACACCAGCAATAGGGCAGAAATTGACAGTGGAACAGCCATGTTGGAGAGGCCCTGAATTGGCTGGGATATGAGTTTAAAATAGAAAATCAGTTGAGTTTTAGAAAAAGAGAGTAATACTTTTTTGTACTTGAGTTTGTGGGCTAAAATTTTTACCCATTATACATTTACTCTCTGGTTAAATTCGCCCAATAGGCAAATTATGGTGTTTGTTTAGATTTTATTGCAAAGTTACTGACTAAATTTTAAGTGAGCATACCAAAATTTAGAGAAGATTGATGAGGTATATCTCAAAAGAACGTTATAACATATATTTTCTTTACTAAGTAGAGTAAGTTATAACTGAAAAGTATAAATTACTCCTTTATGAAAAGGTATAAATGGACCCTTCAAGAAAATTACTTTTTCCAGGGTGACAAAGTTGGGTCCAGATAGTTCATTCCTCATATTTCAGTGTCACAGAATTTTTAATTCAAATTAAGGCCTTAGTTATAGACCTTTGGAATTTCTTCCAAATTAAAAAATTATTACTGTGAACTCTGTGAATAATGAGGACCTGCCCCATGCTTACTATTGAGTGCTATATCTCCCAAAGTATTCATCTTGAGAAATTATGCTTTTATCTCAAAAATGATACTTCTGCTCAAAATATTTGCCAAATTTGTCTTCTGGAGTTTTCTTCAGAGGCCACAGCACATTTTATTGAACTTCACATTCATGACTGATCTTTATGCTTTGAGTGAAAATCTGGTTTCTTTAATAGCTTCCAAAATCTTTTAGCATTAAGTCTAATGAATAGAGAGGGGAGTCAAACTCAGCAAAACCACTGTGGTGAAAATGAAATGTGACTAAGAAGAAATTAGTCTTATTTTTCTTGGTAAAGGTAAGAGAACTAATAGGTACTCTAAAAGTATTTTTATTTTTTTTATTTTTTAAAACTGAGAAAGTCTTCCTTGAAATACACCTCATTTCAAATGAAATGTTAAGCAAATGAAACCAATAAAAACAGAGCTGTTCTGGTTAAGGTGATGTAGAGCCTCTTAGACCTTCCCACATTCCTTAGAGGCACCTGGCACTCCACACAAGAGTAGTTAGGAAACCATTGCTGGGAATGACAGCAACTTAGAGACACAATTTAAAAAATAGATTCAGGCAGGTTACCCATAACGTTATGTCAAGACATGAGTGGCTATTATCAAAGAGTTTTCGGAATCAGAAGTAGGATATACAAGATGTGACTTCAAAGTGAATAAATGAGTTATTCTCTAATTGTAATACAAAGGGCCTTTAGAGACAGCCACCCGGACAGCTACACTCACCACTCTTTACTTGCTGTGCTGCCACTGCAGTCGCTAATCTTTATGGGTGATGTTCCTCACCTCTTTCCCATGCCCATCACTCCTGTCACTTACCATTAGGCCCAATATTAGATTCTGGAACCAGTCCATGAACTCTGTCCCAAGCACTTAGTTTCAGGGCTTAGCATTGATTACATTCTGACCCTGGTCTCACTAACTTTTGGGCAATTTATTTTTCCTGTGACAAAGTCTAGGCCAGGATTAAATGAAAGGTCATATTTCCTGCCCTGCAGTCACAGTCTCCCTATGATATGATTGTCACTATGTAAACTTTTGGTTGTATCTGCTTGGCCTCGTTTTTGTAAAATTTGAACTCAGTTTGGAACTTTAGTTCTAACATTGAACTGACCTTACCCCACTCCTACCCAATCCCAGCCAATGGTTTTGTATTTGTTTTTTAGCCCTTAAAACCTTTTAATAAAATAAAAATCTTAAATGAAAGTATAATATATAAAAAAATTTTTTTTAAGTGGAACTGACTGGTTGAAATATGTAAGGACAACCATTTATACAGTGTTTTGCCTGGCATAGAGTTAGCACTAAGTAAATGCTAACTGTTAAATAATGAAAATAGGAATAACAACAACAGATGCTACCTTCATCAAGGAAACTTCTCAGATTCCCTCTTCCTTCTCTAAGCTCTCACAATACTGTATTTTGACCACCTTTGGTAGAAGTTTCCACATTATGTCTTTTCTTTTCTTTTTGTTCTAAATGTATTTAATAAGTTTTTACTCTGTGCGCAGTATAGTTACAAAACTAAAACAAGCTTGCCATCAAGGAAATTGTTCTCTGAATATTAGAAAGGACAAACAGATTATTGCCTTGCTATGTGATTGGATTATATTGTTGGAAACAAATTTTTTAAATGTACCTTTATTGTTGAAAGTATTACAGATGTCCCCCTTTACCCCCCTAGACCTCTTCTAGCCTGCACTTGCCCCCTACCCCAGGCCTTCACCACACTATTGTCTGTGTCCATGTTTTATGCATAGTATGTCTTATATTAAAGTTATTTTTATCTTTTCTACTAAAGTTCCTGAGGGAACACTTGCCAACCATTTCATCTATATAGTTTCCAAAGACTTTCATATTATTCCTAAGGTGACACCCCCATCCCAACCCCATGATTCCTGCCTTCTAGTATTCATGTCCTTGTATAAGCCTCTCCTCTCACATGTAGGCAGGACTTGAGGCTCCCTTCTAACCAACAGAATTCAGCAAAAGCAATGGCTATCACTCCCACAATTATGTTACATTATAAGCGACACAATTTTACCAGAATTATGTTTCTAGATTTTTTACTTCCATTGCTGGCTTTGAAGAAGACAGTTGTCATGAATTATAACCTCAAGAAATAACTTTTCCAAAAACTTTAGTGAGGTTGGAGCCTTCCCCATTTGAGCCGTCAGATAAGACCCTAGCCCTGGCCAAAATCTTAATTGCAGCCTTATGAGACCTTATGAGCCGGCGAAACCATATTCATACTCCTAATCCAGAAAAATTTTGAGAAAAAATTTGAGATAATAAATGGACATTATTTAAAGCTGTGAAGTTTGTGGTAAATTTTTATGCCTCAAAGAAAACTAATACACATCTGATGTAAAATTTTAAGTCTCCTCGGTCTAAGTGGACAGGTGATGTTCTGTGGTATTTAAAAATTATTTGGTAAGTAATTTTAAGAGCATTAAGATATTCCGTAGCAATTAAAAAGAACACACTAATATGAAATGCTCTCCAAGGTATATTGTTAAATGAGAGAATATTCTACTATTTGTATTAAAAATTTACTTTAAAAATCTGCCTAGAATATACCTAGAAGTAACAAGAAAACATAATAGCAGCAGTTACCTCTGGAACTGGATGATCAGGGGACACAAATATAAAGAGACTTACTTTTACCTATAAATCATTTTATACTTTATAAATTTTGTACCATGGACATGTATTATCTACTTATAAAAGTTAAATTAAAATTCAGATCAAAGGGGAAAAAAGCATAGGAATACATATGTGAAACAACTTAAAAAGACATTGATAGACAACTTAATAAAATAAATTACTTCCAAATAATAAACAGCAAATAAAATGTCCCAAATCTGAGGTTTTTGAATAGCCTACATGTATTTAGGATGAAAAAGATGAATCTTACAATCCTGTGATAGATGAAATTTTCACAGTAACATATTTCTTCCCAACCAACCCCCCTGGGAAATCAGTTGAATACCTTATACTATAATTTTAGTTTTTCATTTCCTTGTGTAAAAACACCCTAGGAGCTTTGTTGCAAAAAGGGATTCCCTGGGATTTTAAACCAGCATGGTTCAGAGAAGCCCTAACTTCAAAGTTAGTTTCCCTGTGTACCTACCCATGGGTGGCATCTTTCAAAATGAAATAATTGGAATTCGGTGGAAGTAGTGGCAGCCACACCTGGGGTTTGTTGCCGGAATAGGCAGGAAATGCAGTCTGACACCCAGTGATACAAAATGGTTACAGAGAGCATTGTCCATCGAGTGTGTCCTTGATCAACCTGAAGTTATTTTAACATCAAATCTGATATGTCTATGATTTCAGACCAAGTGTTCAGAACGATTTCATGAAGAGATCGGGGAAGGGGAGGACACTCCCTTCCCCTGGTGCTGAGTGGGATAAGGGCAGTACCTGTCCCCTGCCACTAACCTCTCTGCCCCCCACTCCAAAACACCTCCATGATCTTGATTTGGAGGAGAGTGATGAAGTAAACTTCTGGCAACACGCCTATTGTTGCAGTTGCCACCCTTCAATTCTTAGCTGTTTGGCCAGTTCTACATGGTGGTCCTGATGACAGATGTTCTAATCTCATATTTTCCCCTTCCCGGGAGAGATCAGACCTTGAATTCTAATCACCTTAGTTAAGAAGAACCCTCAGAAAGATGTGTGGACATCCAGCAGACAGCAAGAATGTGGGAGGAGCTGGGGAGTGGGCCAAAGGTCCACTTTGCTGCCTCCACTATTTGCCGAGATGGATCCTGGCCAAGCATTGAAAAATCATTTCTATACAAGTCAGCTTGGCGCAGGTGCTAGAGAGGACCCTGATGCGGCAGCTGGTCCATTTCTGAAGTGTGTGGCACCCTCTGGGGTTCAGTACATTCTTATTGATTAACTCTGTTCTTAACTAATTGGCCCTCCTTAAAAAATGGCCAAAATTAATTTTCAAGTTCTGGAGGGAGGTTGTAATAAAGAGCTCTATTTCCAGTGAGAGCCAACACTTGAATTTTCAGAGGCTCACTTCATCTTCTGCTCGCTGCTAAGTTTTGCTCAGTTCATTAGCACATCTTGGAGGAAATGAAATAAGAGGGGAGCGGAGGAAACCTGCCTTTGTCAAAACAGTTCTGGTAAAGGATTTTGTTGGCAAGTATTTATAACTGCTGGTTTATAAAAGGCTCGAGATTAACTCTGGATTTAACTTATCCAAGCTATGTATTTCCTAGTCCCCAGTAAATGACCAAGAGTTGATTCTGGGTGGTGGCAAATCTGATTACCATCACACCAACCCGGGGTTAGGTAAGGCATTTAATACCAAAGTACAAAATAGGTTTCTTCCCTGCTGCTTGCTATGGTTGGCTATGGACACACACATTGGGCGGGAAGGATGTTACAGAGTGGGCCAACTGCCTGACACAACTTGGGCCTGTTCTCTGAGATTTCTGACCCCCCTCTGCCACTGTGTGGAAGGTCACTAGTTCAAATGGAATTTACCCTCTTAAATTCCAGCGTAGACATACTTTCTGGTAGTCACACGGTGTTTGTGAAGTCCACAGTGATGCCTGGCCTGTCAGGGGTGGCCAATGCTTCTGAGGACAGTGGTGGAGACTCGCAGCCAATCTGGAGGCAGATGGGCGGAACTGCTGATATAAGGCCCCTCGGTAAGGTGGCTGGGCCCCTATAGGCAGTTTAACCACCATAAATTAACTACGGATTCTTCTTTTCCTCCTACTGGGGCCCACGTATATCCTTGCCACTAGATTATATTTAATGGCATTCAGACCAACATTTTCCAGCATCAGCAAGGATCAGCCCGAAAAAGCTGGCCCTGCCTTGAGGTCCCCCAAGGGTGCTTTCCTTCTGACGCTCCCCTATTTCCTGCATCCTTATCGCAGCCTTCCCTTTTCCACCGGCTGCCTTCTCTTTCTTCTTTCCAGTCTATTCCAGTGTGGCAACTTTCTTTTTCTTAAAATACTCAGGCAATGACTACTTTTTTCTCTTAGTAAATCTCACCTCGTCCTACGGTCCTTAATGGAATTGAGCCATTCCTCATCTTCAAAGCTTGGCCTGCGCTCCTTTCATCTGTGCCCAAGGCGCCTTCCTACGCGCTGGCTTCATTTGTCATCTCCAAATCTAGATGGTGCGATTTCCCTCATCGTCCTTCTTGTAACCTGGACAGCTTTCCAATTAGCAGCTTGGGTGCTCTTTAGAACCCCACTTCCAGATCCCTTCAGAAAGGTCCTGGAAACCCAACCAGCACCAACATTGGACAGTTCTATGCCTGTCCTTGCCCTGTAAAATCCCATTCAGGAATGAGGAGCTGCACCTTCAGTGCATTTTACCACTCGAAACACAGTACATTTCTTGAGCTCACTCCGACAGTCATAATGAGTCTAGAATGGAAGGCTGTGGGTCTGAGGAGCTATCAAGTAAAGAAGAATGCTGGCTTGTGTACATTCAGACAGAACAGGATGAAACTGAAGTGGCTACTTAGACATTGAGTCCCATTAGAAATCTTGCTCCATTAGTCAACAATGTTAGGCAGTCAAATTTCAAGTTGGAGACAGGCAGGAATTTTGTCATGTGAAGCACATGTCCATTTCCTGCAATAGGTCGGTTTCAATTCATTTGTTACATATTCTTTGGTTTGGAAAGGTTCACAGGCTAGAGCTCAGAACTTTTCCAAGGGTGCAAAGATCAGGGCAGTTAGAGGAAAGGCCCTAGATCTCCGCATCCTCAAATAAGCCATAAACATGTATTATACCAGTGTGTGTGTGTATGTGTGTGTGTGTGTGCGTGCGCGCGCGCGACTGTGACTCGTGACTCCAAAGTAAGGCAGCAGATTGCCAGACACAGCTTTTGGCATCTTTCTTATTACATTAATATCTCAGCCTGTACATATGTGACTCCGATGCGTATTTAAGGAGGCATGTGCCCATACACATTAGCTCACGCTGTAAAACCTGTAGAGCTGACACTGAGATGCTGCAGTGCGGTGAAGGGTGAGCTGGGAGGTCTGTGTGGTGTATGTTTACATGGAGATTTGGAATCCAGGGACCCAGTCGAGGCCATTCCAGGCACTGCCTCTTTGGGAAAGGGCCCTTCCCGGAGACAGGGGCTCATGCATAGGCAATGAGCTGCCTACGCCCTCCAGGCTGCAAGATACTGTCTCCCCTCCAGGAATTTTCTCTACTTTTAGAAAACGTGTGCTGAACTTGTAAATGT
Organism: Myotis nattereri; assembly: GCF_964212035.1. Taxonomy (NCBI): domain Eukaryota; kingdom Metazoa; phylum Chordata; class Mammalia; order Chiroptera; family Vespertilionidae; genus Myotis; species Myotis nattereri. The sequence goes on from NC_138081.1 coordinate 46,783,782, forward strand.
GGTTTCCAGGGCTGGGAAGAATATTATTGTTTAGAAAAAACAATCACGTCCTTTCCCACAGCTTGAGGCACTCCGGTGGGGAAGGAGGGCCCTTCGCTCCGAAATCCCCTGCGGAGTCAGGCGGAGCGCCTGGGATCCTTCATAAACAAACACTGCGCGGTGCAACTGGCTCCTGGAGCGCGTAGTAAACATAGTTGTTCTCGCATAAAGAGGAAAACAAACGGAAGCGCACTGATGCTCAGTAGTTTTCATACCACGGCGGGGAGGCTGTGACCGGCAGGGGAGGGAAGCCAGCCCTGGTCCCCTGGTCCCCCCTCGGACTAGCTGGGGGACCTTGGATGGGCTGCTTAATCTCTCGGAGCCTCAATTTCTTCCTCTGCACGGTGAACCGCATATGATTGCCAAGCAGATTGGGTGAGGTATTCCATACAAAATCCTTAGACCTGGGCCATATAAGCTCTCAGGCCTGCTACTGCTGTTCCAGAAGCAGCTTTCATGGGAAATGAGTCACCCACCTACAGATTCTAATGCAGACGCAAGCCTCAACACTACTCAGGAAATGCAACGCTTTTCCTCCGTATCTCGGCCTGCACTCCTTTTTCTAGCCAGTGCTAGCTTTGTTGTGTTGTGTATGTGTGTTTGTGTGTTTCCTCAGCATTGAGCCCATAAAATTCAATTTAAGAATGTCAGACCCTTTGCCTTGTTTATAGCCCTTGGCCAGCTTCCTGTTAGCTATAGGGGAAAAAAAAAAATCCAAACTTCTTAGCAAGGCGTGGAAGGTTATTTGCAATGTGGCCGCCAACTACTTCCTTGTTGTCATCCCAACAGGCAGATGTGTACTGGAATATCGTGTTCTATGTATATTTGATGCTGCTGCAGTTCTGAACTGGCCATGGTTCCCCTACCGCACTGCATTGTGCCGTGTCCCCGGGCCTTTGCAAATGCTGCTCTTTCTGCCTGGATTGCTGTCCTCCCCTTTGCTTTCCGGGACAAGTCTGTCTGACTTCACCTATGGCAAGTCTTCTCACACTTCTGTTCCCCCAGATTAAGTTATTGCCTCCATCTGCTGTGTCTTGGTTATATTTTTAGTTTTATACTTATTACCTGTCATTGCAATGCATTTATTTATTAGTTTGTCTCCCCCGGTTGATTATGAGTTTCTTGAGGGCAAGGATGAGGTCTTATTCATTTCTATATCCCAGCACTGCATAAACAGCACAGACTCAGGGACTCGAAAAAATGTTTGTTTCACTGTTAAATTGAAATAGGGAGTGAATATTTACATTATTAAAGCAGACACTGCAGAGTTGTTCATTTTAATTTCTGTTGGTTTTTTCTTTACAACGAGGCTAGCTATTACATTTAAAATATTTTGTAGCACAAGGCCTATTTATGTAAATGAAGAATAGTTGAAGCAACAGCAAGTCTGGGGTTACAGGGTTAATTTTGTTAACTTCAACAAGTATTGCCATGGCGCTATGGGAAATAATAAAGAGGGACTAAGATGCATTGTGTTTCTTCAAGGAGCTTTGCATCTGGTGGGGGATAATGTAAACAGTAGAAGTAGAGCGAAATTCATGCTGCTAGATGTTTTATGTGGAAGTGGCAATGCTGGAGACTGGCCTTGACGTGTAGGTAGATGTACTGGGCAGAGATGGCAGGAAGAGCAGTCTAGGCAGGAGGTACAGGGTGAGTAAAGACCTAGAGGGGACTAGAGGAATATCTACTTTGAGATGAACAACCATCTCCCTGGCTTTATCTTACGCCCAGTGTGGGGGTGATGGGAGAAAGGCTGTAAAACAAGTTGGTGAACACGTTAGAAAGAGTTTTGAGTCCCAGAATAAGTATATTTACGTTAATTTAGTAGGCATTGGGGAGTAATCAATACTTCTGAGCAGAAAAGTAATATAAATACAGTGGGGCCTTGACTTACGAGTTTAATTTGTTCCGTGATGGAGCTCGTAACTCAAATTACTCGTATGTCAAATCATAAAGTGAACAAGTGAGACACGTGATGCTGGGCTGATGTTGTGGCGTTCACTGTGACGTTCGCTGCTCCAACTAGTGGTGGGGTATCTGAAGCTGTCTTGTAACCTGAATTTTAGCTCGCAACTCAAAGCAAAAAATTGGCCGAGAGACGGCTCATATCTCGAAAAACTCGTTAGTTGGGACACTCATAAGTCAAGGCCCCACTGTAGAAGAACGCTTAAAAAGTTTCTGCTTGACAGTGTACGTGGACTACACCATAGGAGAACATGTGGGGACAGGAGATAAGAGATGTTTCAAGCATGTCAATAGGAGGTGCTAGTAGTGGGATGCAGTATCTGAGAGGCCTTTCAGAATCAAAACAAAGAGGCCATGGTCATTTTAATGTGCAGATGAGTGAGAAGAGAGAGTCCCATGTGATGCTCAGGTTTAAAGCCCGAGTTTGAAGGGAAATTGTGGTGCTATTAAGAGAATGCGATAAATCATGCAGAGGAAGTTACATTGATAAGACAATTGTGAGTTTGGTGGAGGCCTTGTTGAGTTTGAGAATCTCTAGGCTGGTCTAAAACTGAGGAGAGGGTTCAGGGTGAGAGCTGTGCACTTCTAACAGTCACTACATCCAGGCATGGAGGTAGCTTTGAGGAAAGGAAGGTAAAGAGAGAAGGAAACTAAGTATAGAACCATAAAGAATTGCCTACATTTAAGGAACTGAAGGGAAAAGTGGGGCTGATGAAAGAGAACAATGGTAGTAATAGAGCCAGGATGGACAGTACAATATCATGGAATTCAAGGCAGAGGTTTTCAGAAGGAGGGAATCATTCCTAGAGGGGAACTTAGGTCAATTTACCTCTGGCAAGGAGTTTAGAAGTTATCTGGGTTTCCATAGCTCTTTGGAGCATGAGCTACCTTTGTAATTATTTATGTATATGTCTGTCTCCCCTTCCAGAATGGGAGCTCCTCCAAGTTGCAAACTCATGTTACTTGTGTTTTAATACCTAACACTTAGCAGAGTGCCTGGAATATAGCTAGGGCTCAAAGGAAGGTTATAGCTCTTGAAATAAAAGAATGAGTGTCTGAATAATTTCTGCTCTTGAGAAAGGAAGAAACAGAGTCTATGAAAGGGTGGTTCAAATGTGAATAGTTAAAATATTTCAAGTCTTCCACTCTGGTGTGAAATTCATCATCCAAATTCTCATAGATCTAAACTTCATGATTTGTGAGGTACTGCAGTGAAATTATCTAGGAAGTGAAGAGCTCTGTAACATTCCAGCTGCCCGAATTCAACTGGCCACATGATTAATGACATTGTGAGGCACATCCAGGGCCTTTCGTTTCCCAAGTACTTTATAAACATTGAGTAATCTCACAATGCCCTTGTGAGATATTATCATGTTCATTTTCCATGTGGTTAAGTGAGCCAAGGAGGTTAAATGACTTGCTCAAAGGCCACACTGGAAGTCAGTGACACCAAATGCTCAGAATGGAGGAGCTCCCGGGACCCACACCTCACAGTAGATTACTGAAGCGAATCCCACTCCTTACGCTGCTAAGAAGCCTGACTGACAGGCCGGTGCTGTAATAGATCATACTTTACAGCCGAGATAAGTGAGAATTAGCATGTTGTCTTGTGCAGGTCAGGGCTGGCTCCTGGAAAGAGAGAAAACTATGCTCTGCAAGACTATGTGATGTAAGACGTGCCTGGGAAAGGAAGAGCAGACACAGGCACCCGATGGGAGTTGGGGTGCAGGCGGAGAACGCAGGTAAGGAATCTTGATTAAATGAGCATCTTAAATCTGAACAATAATGCCCTGTTACCTTACAAGTATTTGCATTCTTCTTTATCATTCAGTTTTTATTTTGATTGTCTTTTAACACTTCTCTTATCTCCATATTTCTCAATCTGATGCTCCTTTGGTCTAAAAACCTGCTAACATATTGTCATACTGTCAACTCCTATGCACATGGCCTTTAAGAAAATCAAAAGCCTCTGATGAATTGGTACACTAAGTTGAAATTTGGCACTTTAGAATTGGGTAGCTCAAGAGGTTGAGATATAAGCCTATGACTTGCAATTACATATTTGTAGCCAAGTCTTAACACTTCTTTGTGCCTTACTTTTCTTCAGTGAAGATAAGAGTATGGAGAGGATGCTCTTGGTGCCTTGAGCTTGTTCCCCTAGCCTCCCCATAGGGAGCACACAGACCCAGTGACTTCTACTGCAAGCACCTGTGACTCTTCACCTGTGGGCTTTCTCTGAGTGCCGGAGCATGCTTAGCCTGAGCTGGAGCAAGTCAAAAGTTTGGAGAGGTAGTGAACCAAGAGTAAACCTCAGCCGAGGACTGATGGGAATTGGTGGAGCAAGACCCAGCTTCCTCAGTTGTGTTCTATGCTGCCTCCCAGAGGTCCTCATCACCATTGCATCTCAGTTACCTGCAGCAGCAGTTACTTCCTTGTTGCTCTCCTGTTAGAGTTTCTTGGGATTACCATACAAACAAACCCCCGTGTCCAAATCCTTGTCTCAGAGTCTGCTTCCTGGCCAGCCCAACCTAAGGTTTATAGCTCAAAAAATTATATATATATAAGGATATCAAAGGATAGCGAGGCTCTGAGGTCCTGATAATGATCAATCATGTGTACGTGGAACTGTTTACAAAGCACTTTCATACTAATTTTCTCATTAGATTCTTACAACCACTGATGAATTATGATGACGATTGCTATTATCATCCCCATTTAATGTTGAGGACATTGAAGCTCAGTGGGATTAAATGCCTTGTCAAGAGCTAAGAAGTTGTGCTTCTGGCCTTTACTCCAAATTCCCTCTTCACCCCTATACTCAGGTACCTCTAGCCAAGAAGATTTATAAAATGACATATAATGCTTCCCCCAAATCTAGATTCCATTAGTGTAGTTAAATAGCTATTGAACCTCTACTTACATGTTAAATTTTGTTGAAATATGTTAACTAGATATGTATCCATTTGAGAACTTTGATCAGCTATCATCGTTTTAAAAACAAAACATTTACATTTTAATTATATCATGATTCTCTTCAGAGAAATGTTAAACATTATCAAAGCCAGTGGTACTTCAAACATGTTTATGAATTTTTAAACAATTTATGTATTTTTAAAAAATCATAGTTTCCTGAAGTTGGAAGAGACCTTAAAATTTAGAGATGCTGAAATCTCATCTACAGCTTTTCTGACAGATGGTCACACAGCCTCCGCTGTCATGTTTCTTATGATGGGGAGGTCACTCACACAAGGGTGCTCATGGAACTGTCGAAAACTTAGGTTGTTTAAAATGTCTTCTTTTTTTTGAGCCCAAATGGCTTTCTTGTAATTTTCCTCTCAGTAATCTGGTAGAGACCTCTAGAAGTAAATAGAACAAGTATAATCTTGAGTCTTGGCATGGGTCTCTTTCTACATTAAAATAATCCTTCAAGTCCATCATCTTTTCTTGTATTAGCATTTGTCTTCTGTAATTTTGCTCCAAGTAGGAGTGGCTGTGCTGGTTCTTCTAATGCATAACTGTTCTTTATTTTGCTGCAGTGGTTCTCTTTATAGGTGATATTTTCATTCCTCGATAGTGATCCCAACATTCATGATACCTTTTAGTATGCACATTCTTTCACAGTTTATCATTTCCTCAACCATGAGTATGTTGGTTCACCCTTGCCTATGAGTTTCTGCTGGGTTGCTATTAGATATCGTCTCTTAGTTCCTGTTAATATGTTCTTCTCTTTGGTTTTAAAATTATATGTATTTATTGAACCTATATTTAGAGATTTGCCTTTTGTTTTTCTGGGTCTTGTTTCTCCCTCTCTCTCTCTTTTTTCTTCTTCTTCTTAAAGAAGTCCCTTCAGCATTTATTGTAATAGTAATACTTGTTTGGTGGTGATGAACACCTGTAGCTTTTTGTTTCTCCTTGGATTTGCAGCTTTGGGGGATTGGTTTGTTTAGAGGACTCTTACTTCTCCATGTTTTTGCCCTGGATATCTTACTTAAAGACAGTTTTTAGCCTTGCCCATTTCCCCCATCTTCTCCTTAACTCCACAATATTTGTTCTCTGGCATCTCCAGGATGCAAAGAACATGGATTTTAGAGCCTAGCAAATATGGATTTTAATTTCACCACTGTATTAGTTTTCTTGGGATGCCATAACAAATTACCACATACTGAATGGCTTAAAACACAGAAATTTATTCCCTCATGGTTCTGGAGGTCAGACGTTTAAAACCAAGGTATCAGCCCTGACTGGTTTGGCTCAGTGGATAGAGTGTCAGCCTGTGGACTGAAAGGTCCCAGTTCGATTCCGGTCAAGGGCATGTACCTTGGTTGTGGGCACATCCCCAGTAGGAGGTGTGCAGGAGGCAGCTGATCTATGTTTCTCTCTCATCGATGTTTCTCACTCTCTATCTCTCTCCCTTCCTCTCTGTAAGAAATCAATAAAATATATTAAAAATAATAATAATAAAAAAAATAAAACCAAGGTATCAGCAGGGACATATCCCTTCTAGAGGTTCTAGGAGAGAATCTTCTTGCTTCTGTGCTATCAACATTCCTTGGCTTGTGGCTGTATCTCTCTCTGCTTTTCCCTCACATCACCTTCTCCTTTGTATGTGCGATGTCTAATCTCCCTCTGCTTCTTTTAAGTGGAAATTTGTGATGGCATTTAGGATACATCCCGATAATCCAGGATTATCTCCTCATGTGAAGATCCCTAACTTAATCCCATCTGCAAAGGCCCTTTTTCCAAATAATGTAACTTTCACAAGTTCCAGGGATTAGGACCTGATAGCCACCCTTCAGCTCATTATAACTGTTTTTATTGCTATGATTTTGAGCAAGTATGAGCCTCATTTTTTCATCTATAACATGGAACTCAAAATGACCACTTTATAGTACTGTTTTGATGTTTAAATGAGATAATATGTAAAAGGACCCAGTAGATAGTCAGTGCTCAATACATTTTAGTTATCTATCCTGCTTTCAAGTGTATTGACCTTGTGGGTTCTCGGTATGTTATTCAGGAACAGACCCTTAATATTTCCCAACTTTAGTTTTCTGAATCTTTATATGTAGGGATTAAAACACTTATTTTACAATATCTTTGGAAGGATCAAATGAGATAATATATGTGAAAGTGCTTTGCCAACAAAACATTGCTATAAAAGTGTAACTTGCTGCTATCTACTATTACTTTTAGTTTATGTTAAAGTTGTGGCCAACTGCGAGTCCCAGATATTCTTCCAGTGAACTGCTGTTTAGTCAAGAAGTCTCTTCTAATCTCTGTTTGTTTAATTGATTTTTTGAAACTAAATATAGCACTTTTTCTTCTGTTAAATTTAGTCTTGTTTGTCTTGGACCAGCATCCTATCTATCAAATTTACTTTGAGTCTGTATTTGAGAGTTAGGTATTGGTTATCACTTAAAGTTCTGGGGCTCCTGCTGGCAGGCATGTGTTAGATTATAATGTCTAGAATGTTTAAAGAATCCAAGTTCTAAGTTCCCACCATCACCACCCCCACTTTACCTCTTCACTTTCCTTAATTTTAGAAAGTCATAGAAATTCCCCAATCTTGTTTTTGATTGACTATACTTACTAGACCACTAAATACCCTGACTTCACCAAATTTTTCTAAGATTTGATGGCTTTATATAAGGGGCTTGACATAAAAAAACAAACAGCTTTCCCCCTAGTATATCTACATATCCAGGGACAAATAAATCAGAAAAATTGTCTTTCACTTTCCTAATAGAAGACCAGAAAAGCATTTGTTAGTATCAGAGGACTGGATTTTTAAACAATTTATACCCCTTCTTTGCCCCCACTGCCACACACATACATCCTTCAAGTGCTTAATAGGTTATGGGTCTATAATGTTTTAAAGTTCCCATTTGTTATAAAATTTGATTTAAATAATGTTTGGGTACCTCCATTCCTTTTGAATACCATACTTTTAATAATCATACACACACAGAGAACATACACACAAGCAGAACCCTATTAATGCAATGTCTTCAGCAAGGATGAATTTATAACTCAGGAATGAACAGCTAAAGCTCCCATCACAGCTTGTCACATTTATATGGCAACAGAAACTATAGTGCTTCAGTCTGACCCGGGGGTCTGGAAGCATTAAAGTTTATTAGGCAAAGCTTTTATGATGCCCTCATTTGCAGAGATGTTTCCATAAGAGCAATACCAAAATGTTCTCTGAATGTGAGCCTGTCAATCTTGGACTTTCAAATGTAGCATTTCACAATTTTGTTATCTGTTGTAGAACCTTAAAGAGGCAAAAGTCTGATGAATATCTTTCAACTCTTATTAAGATCAAATTCAGCAGTCTGTACCTTGTCAACTGTCATATTCATGAAGAGCAATGGATCACCTCTGAAACTGGTGAGAATATGAAGATGGTGGCTAGATAAAGGTTATTGTGCAGAAATCGAATACATAATAGGGTGTGTTGGCAATTTAAAATAATGTGTGGCATAATAATATGCTCAATCCTCCCCCTCCCCCCAGAAGTATAAACTGAAGTTGAGGATACAGTAGCAGAGTTGCAATTACTGCTCTTAGAATGGATATGGATATGCATGTAAATGAAAGGAAAATGAAAGATCTTTCCCTCTAAAAGAGATCTTTTTTTGCCCAGCACTACATATCAGGCCAAAGAAACAAGAATATTATTTTTTTTAAAAAAAATATATTTTTATTGACTTCAGAGAGAAAGGGAGAGGAAGAGAGAGGTAGAATATCAATGATGAGAGAGAATCATTGATCAGCTGCCTCCTGCACGCCCCCTAGTGGGGACAGAGCCCGCAACCCAGGCATATGCCCTTGGCCAGAATCGAACCTGGGACTCTTCAGTCCGCAGGCTGACGCTCTATCCATTGAGCCAAACCAGCTAGGGCAGGATATTGTTTCTTAATGTCATATCCTACCTCAGCTAGTAACACATTAATTCAAATTAATTTTAAAGACACAAACTTAAATTAGCAATCCCAGTCAAGGTATTATCTCAATCAAAAGATTTTTTTAAGGGTGGATTGATTAAATTATTATTAGAAATATAAATAAAGAAGTACAATAATCAAGTAAAAAAATAATCACTCTAGGATTGGAATTGGTAATCCAAAGGCTTAAAAACAAGAAAAAAATTAAATATCCAATACTCTAAGAGAGCAAATTTCTTAAAGACATTAATAATTAATATGGCTTTTCTATTTAACTATCTCTTGGATCAGTCCCATTCTCCTCCCTAAGAGAATGATTGCTTCTCTTAACTGACATGACTTTTGAGGGTGAGAAAGAGAAGAAGCCGAAAGGTACTATCCCCTCCCTAAAAATATTTTTATTTTTATTTTTATTTTTTATTTTATTTTTTTAAATATATTTTATTGATTTTTCACAGAGAGGAAGGGAGAGAGATAGAGAGAGTTAGAAACATCGATGAGAGAGAAACATCGATCAGCTGCCTCTTGCACATCCCCCACCGGGGATGTGCCCGCAACCCAGGTACATGCCCCTGACTGGAATCGAACCCGGGACCTCTCAGTCTGCAGGCTGATGCTCCATCCACTGAGCCAAACCGGTTTCGGCAACCTAAAAATATTTTTAAATAGTCTTTGAAATTTTCACTTTTACCTTTAAGCTTTACATTTGTGTTTTAAGATAAATGCTTTACATTTTATCTCCCCAAAGTTTCATTAAAAATGGATTTACCTAGAAATGTTAGTACTCATTGACCCAGGAGTTCTCAAACCTTAATATGCTGGAGAATCAAGTGGGAAGTTGATGGTGATGCACATCCTTGGGCCCAGCCTCAGAAATTCTGATTTGGTGTGTCTGGGATAGGATAGGACCCAGGGATTTGCTTTTTAAACAAGCTCTCCAGACGCATTTGATACCTGGACCACATTTTCAGAAACCCTGAACTTGAACATTTTATAATCATAAGCATATTTTAGAAAGAGAAAGTAGAGAAGTGAAGTAAGGAGGGTATAGCAAGGAACAAGAGATGGGAGGCAATATGGAGAGTCTGGTGGAGTGGCAGGTTGATTTAGGGCAAATACGGAAACAGGAAGATAAAGAAAAAGAGAGTCCTGGAAAATCATGACCAATTATTCAACCATAAAGACTATACAAATCACACAGTCATAAAACTTAAGTCCACAGATTAATTAATTAGAAAGTTCCACCTGTACCCATGTTACTCTCCACCTACCATCACACACACACACACACACACACACACACACACACACACACTCTCACATATTGAGGTCATTTGTTGCAGTTTGACCCATTATATTTTAATTTTCCTTGTTCCTTGGAGGGTAAACTGTATGTGAGGTTGTTCAAAATACGTACTGCCTAATATTCAGATAAAAGTGGGGAAAAAGTCAATAAAACTAGTTACTAGAAATTAGGTGGACAGCTCATTCCACTCCCTATATTGCCCAATAGTTTACATTATTTCAACCGTTTTGCCAAGAATCTTTGTTTAAACTTAATTGTAGTTGACCTTAGGCAAAAAATTAGCCTAATATTGACACACCCAAAGAAGCCTTCCCTTCTCCTGCTTCAGTGTTCCAGCTGAGTTGTGTTGACTCCCATGAGGTGGAGATGGGTGGGGAGGAACAGGCATTTCTTAGCTCCTGACCTCAATTCAGCTAGAGTCTCTTTAATTGTACCTTCTCTATTTGAAATTATTTAACTTAAAAAAGTGAAAATCCTTCCAAAATTCAGAATGAGAGAACTGCACATTTTTCCTTCTAAAAAAAATTATACTTGCCAAAGTAATGTAGGTTTTTTTGTAGAAAATTTAGAAATGAACAAGGAAAATAAATATCTGACATAATAAAGGTAATTCAGCCTTCAGACATATTTTCTTTTAGTGTTTTTTATTGTTTCTGTGCATGTATTAAATATATTTAAGAAGTCAAAATGGTATCATACTCTACTTATAGTTTTAAAACTTGATTTTCCAAGTTAACAATATATTATGAGCATTTTGCTATATTAATATGTGTTCTCCTGTTACTTGTAATGGCTATATTAATTTCCTAGGCTGTAGATATAATTTATTTAACCATTGTTTCTTCTTCTGCTAGCTATGTAGCTGGTATTTAGTTTGTATAATGTCTCCATATTGTAAATAATGCTCTAGTGAGCAAGATCTACCTAAATCTTTGTGCACATCTCTGATTGCTCCTGAGGGCAAATTCCTAGAAGTGAAATTTCTGGAACAGAGGTTAGATATGCTTTTAATGCTTTTGAAGCATATTGTCAAACTGCCCTCCAGAAATAATGTACTAATTTACACGCACACCAGCAGTGTGTGAGACTGTTTCCTGTACCCTTGCCATCATTGGAAATTGTTATTTTAAAACATCTTTGTTAATTCCTACTTTCTAATGTATAATAATAATGATTAATGCACTGAAAAAGGTCTCTTTTAAACAAATCCATCGATTTCTAACACACATTGCCCTTAATAGTCAAATATAAAATACAGTTGATTCTTGGTTTATCCACTAGATTAGTGGCTGAGAAACTTTTTCTGGAAAGGACCAGATAATAAATATTTCATACACTGTGGGCCCTACCGTCTCAGTAGCAGCCTCTCACCCTGTCACTGTAGTGCAAAAGCAGCCACAAGCAATACAGAAAACAGTGAGCATGGCTGTAGTCCAACAAAACTTTACTTATAAAACAGAAGGAGGGTGGATTTTGGCTTGGGCCAGTTTGCTGGTCCCTACTGTAGACATAATGAAAACTCATTATGTGTGAGCTGCTGTCCTGAAAACTGGAGGAGAGGATCTGGAGAGCAGACATAAGAGGGTGATAATACTATGACGAACAGATGCCTGAGTGCCGAGAGAGTCAGAGAACAGCATAGAACTGAGTCTTGAAAGCCAGGTTGGTGTTAGCCAAGTAAAAACAGGGAGGTTCGGAATGTGGGGGTGGAGAGCAGAATGAAGGGCATCCAAGGGAGAGAAAACAGTGTATGCAAAGGCCCAGAAGAATAAAAACAAATTTAAGACATGACATGCAGCTTCCTATAGAAGGTGTGTAGAGCTCAGGTAGTATAGTAGTCAGGATGAGAGAGAGAGAGAGAGAGAGAGAGAGAGAGAGAGAGAGAGAGAGAGATTGATTTTCATTATTGATTTATTATTATGAGAAATTGATTAAAAATATCCTTCTGGCAGCAATGTGGAGGATTAAGTAGAAAAGTAGGCTGGATGGGGTGTATTGTAGTAATACAGATTGAGGAGAGTCTGAAGTAAGCAGTGGCAGTGGGCATAGAGACAAAAGGCCGGATGAGAGAAATTTAGGAGCAAGAAGAGGCAGGACTCAGTGACTGGCTGCATGGGTTGGAGATGGAGCCATTGCAGGGACAAGCTAGCATTAAGTGATAATATTCCTCCCTTGATAGGAGAAAGAAGGATAATTTTTAGGCAGATGTGGAATAAGACTAAATGTTTGGGAAGTGTTTAGAGAAATTGAATGACTTCCTTTTAGCTGAATGATCAGATTCTCAAGTGAACTATAACTTGATCTCTAATTCTTTATCACAAGGAAATACAGAGCACCACGCATTTATGCATGAGCTAGTAAGAGTGAGCCAGGGAGGGAGGGGGGGGGGCTGTACAGAGGAGGAATCGCTAGACCCTACAGTGATGCACTATTAAGTATATGATGTTTCATACTACTCTGAAGTTGTCTTTGAACATGTGTGAATTTAGGTACCTCTCATGCAGGTGGGGTCTCTGACTCTCTCATGTATTAAATATAATTTTTTTTTTAAAATACATTTTTATTGATTTCAGAGAGGAAGGGAGAGGGAGATAGAACATCGATGATGAGAAAGAATCATTGGTTGGCTGTCTCCTGCATGCCCCCTACTGGGGATCCAGCCAGAAATACAGGTATGTGCCCTGACCAGGAATTGAACAGCGACCTTTGGGTTCATAAGTCGATGCCCAGCCACAGAACCATGTTAGCTGAGCTTAAATATCTCTCTTGCTAATATGTCTGGTGTGTATTTGATTATTAGACCAGCCAGAAGAACCTTGAGGATAGAGGAAAGTTTGTTCCTCCCCCACAGTTAGAGCTGTGAACAGGGTCAACTCACTGGCTGGAACCCGCCCTTCTCCAGGAGACTGCTACCGATGAGGATGTCTTGACACAGGCCTGCAGAAGGTAAGTGTTCTCACAGTCAGCACACCCCAGGTCTCTGCAGGATTCAGTGGAAGTGAAAGTGGTAAGAATACTTTTCTCTTAAATTTAGGCTGGCAAGAGAAAATATTGGTGAAACGAGTCTCTTGGGCTAGCGGTTCTTGGTTACTTGGTATGAGTACTCACGGGTTTTGTTTTTCTCTGTTTCTGTCTGGTTTCTCTCCTTTCACATTGTTATATGTCCTAAGAGCTTGGCCTCGTGACTAGTAAGAATATATTTCCGGGCATCCACCAACCAGAGGGTGCACTTGCCGAGGCACACTTTGCTCTCTATCCGGCCATGGGAAGCTCTCAAGAAGTTTTCTGTGTCCATCCTGTTCCTCCCAGAGATGATCTATTGTCTCCACCAGCTGCACGATGCAAATGCATCTGGCAGGCAGCTAAGGAGGCTGTGGATCTGAGCTTAGGGCATCTTAAACCTTGTTCCATTCAAGGGGGGAAGCATGTGATTCCACGTGTTTTGGAACGGTTGTTTAAAGACAAGGTTGCCTATGTTTCCCAGGCTAACTCTGGGAATAACTTCCACTCTCCTTGAGGGATGCTTCCTTCATCCATAGTATTGGTTTGAGTTGCTATAGATCCTACTGATGAGGCCAGGCAGTGAATCCTTCCTTTAATTGGAAAATGTTCTAAATTGAAGAGAAAGAAAGAGAAAGGTTTTCTTAGAGAGCTCTCACATTGTTCTAATGGACTTCAGAGAAATCCCCACAGCAGCTCCTATCCGAACGATCTTCACGCCTGTTGCAGAAGGATCACCTGTGGAGATGTGCAAACTGCAGACCAGGAGCATCTGTGAGATTGCAGCTCCCTGTCCTCACTCCACCTAAAGATGACTCGAGACAGACGCTTAGAAATCTTCTTGACTGCCTGCCTCCAGAACAGAAACCAGGAGTGTAGTGAACTTTTTCTTTTGTTTCCATGGAGGTGTTTCTTATCAAATACCTGATTGCTTGCACCAGAGGCTTCCCTTTGGAAGCCCATCTGCAGCACCGCCTCCTGAAATGGACACGGCTGTTGAACTGAACTGAACTTTTCTCAAGACTGAGACTGGTTTAATGAGATAGAGAGCAATCTACCAACCCAATGCCTGGAATGTGAAACTTCCAGGGAAGTTTCAGAGTAGAGAACTGTGTGTCTTTTGGGGGGGGGCGGGGAGCGGGGGACAGGTCTATAATGAGTCACCCAGAGATGTGCCTCTGTGGTATTCAAGATTGTTTTGAGCAAAAGACAACTTTATCTGCAGGCTCAAGAGAAACTTCTGCCCACCCTCACCTTAACTACCTAGAAGAATTTGAATTAGAAGCCTTGCCAGTAACAGATTATCTGAAATAACTTGTTTGACCTATCTGTAACCCTATCTTTTTTTGACCTATCTCTTTACTAAAGGCCTGCTCTTCTTATCCTCCTGTAATGACCTTTTGAAGCCCCCATGGCACCTTACCTCAGCCCCCTTTCTATCTCTGACCTTCCCGTGTGTGGGGCTCCCATCCAAATGAATATATATATATATATATATATATATATATATATATATATATTGGCTATTTTCTCTTGGAGAGAGAGAGAGAGAGAGAGAGAGAGAGAGAGAGAGAGAGAGAGAAAAGAGGAGAGGAGAGGATGGTTGAGTGTGTATAGTAGCCTTAAGAAAGGTTCATGAAGTGTGCCATGCTATCCATTCTCAGAGTTAGTTCTCAGTGGCTCCAGCCTTGGGTAAAATTTTATAATGATTTTTCCCTTTATCACTTTATCAAGTGCAGTGACTATGGATATCAGTTAGATTGAATAGAAGGTTATTCTTCCTCAGGGAAGACATCTAGAAACATGCTTTACAAAACCATTTCTTAAGGGTTATTTTTCTTCTCCTTTAATTCTTGGCTGGCGACATGTTGATAAGATGATTGGCTGAATGTGAATTATTTAGATATTTGTTCCATAAATATTCCAAATGGACTCATTTGACAGGCTGGATTTACTGAATTAAACAATTACGTTGCTCTCACCAAATTATTTTGCTGTCACCCAATCTAAAAGTATAAACTTTTACAATACTTCTAATTCCTTTGAAAAGTTTAATGCAGTCTGCCTTTTAAAGGATGCCTCAGAGCAGTTAAGGATGCAAACACATATTACAAGTGTAAATTCTGTATTTCACATCATATTATTATATGTATTTTTTTAAAAAATTAAATATTAGAGAAAACGACTTCAGAAGTTATTGATATTATTTCCCATGTTTTAATCTTTGTAATGAGAGAAGAGGGAAACAACCAATTAAGCATGCATAGGACTGAATAGGTGCTATGAAGAAAGTAAGATAAAAAGAGAAGAAAGAAAAAATCAAGATGAAAGCATAGTCCTGGCTCTCAAGAGTTTATAAATAGTAAAATAAGAACACCTTTATAAACATCCACCTTAATGACACCTTATTGCTTTCTGAGATGCAAAGATGCAAAATGTAATCACTAAGTATCAGCAGGATGAAAGCCCATGTCTTCACGAGTACTTTGGCTGGATTTCTCAATGTTGTTCCAGAAACACCTGACCCAGGTGATGACTGATTCACCACTTGGCCAGCCGTTTGAGGAAAGAATAATCCAAGTCAATCTGTTGGAGAACATAGTTGCATTTTTAAACTAGAAAGTTTTAAACATTCGTTTAAAGAAGACAGCTCCTAGGCAGTCATACTGATCACATTGTTTTATTGAAACCTATGCTGTCCTTTGGCTAAACTTGAAAATGAAACATGTTTGGAAGACTAACAAGGAAGCTGGCCCCAAATTGGCCAGGATGATTGTCACCTTACCCTTTCTCACCAATTTAGAGTCTATCAGAAAGAGCCATAGTTTGCTGCTAGATAGAAAAAAAAAAGTTTTCTAACAGGTCATCACGTAACAACATGCTAGGCTAAGCAGTAGGTTTTAACCTTAGTAGACTAGAGTAGGTTTAGTTGTACACTTTTGACTACTTCACTTAAGGCTTTCAAAAGGAAAACATTCACAAGAACCCCCAAGTGAGTCAGCAAAGACTTTGAAAAGATTGTGTATATTTTCTAAAGCATATTTAAAAAAAATCACATACAGGAGGAAAGTGTAGAACATGTACCCACAAGAGCTAAATTTAAAAAATGTGCGTAGCAGTGAACACATGCATAATAGCATATGGATGCGGCTGACGGAAGAGCTCCTGGCCTCCATTCAAGACACCACTCACACCAGATGCACCGTCATAAATTTGAGCTGCATAAGCCACATCCTCCCTTGTGAGGTTCCAGTCGGTTGTCTTCAAATCCAGGATGGCTGATGCACCCTGGAACTTCAGCTTTAGTTTTAGTTGGAGGGAAGAGAAATTCGTATATGGAAAAGCCAGAGCGCACATATCCCAGACAAACAGGCACTCTCTCATTCCTTAGCTCTCCCAAGACATTGGCAAGTAAAGTTCCTGGCACCTTTTCATTTCAGCTTTCTTTTTTTCTTTTTTCTTAACAGATTTTGCACAGCAATCTGTCATCTGATTTCAGTAGTGTAGTAAGGATGAGCAGCAGGCGTTGGTTGGAGCCTCTGCATTTTTTCCAAGATTAAATTCTATTTCTCAAGCAGGTTAAAAGGCTCTGAGTATCAGATCAGGGTAATCTTTATTACTTTATTACCTCATGGCTCCCCAAAAAGAACTGCCATTATTTATTTGAGGGTGTGGGTTCTTAGATTTTCACTTAAAATCTTGACACATTTTTAATACATTTATAAGATATGTAAAAATTTTACAACTCAATATTCTATGAAGCCAATAAAATATTTGCATCACCTCCATATGGACCTACAGGTGCACTAGTTTATTAGAGCTTTTTCTTGACTGATTCAGTATCTAAAGGCTTTTATGATAAAAGGTGCAGTATTTAGTGGACTGGCAACTGGTATAATGTGCTCTATCAACAAATCAAATAGACGGTCGTCTTGGGTCCTTCGCTGGATGGGTAGAGCAGATGTTGGAAAGGAGGAGCCTGCTTTGCAAAAATCCTTTTGACAATAATTTGATAACTTTGGCAGAATTGAATCTGCTAATTTGATTCTTAGATTTCTAGGTGGTGGAACAGTACCAGATGCCACACAAAATATTAGCATCCATGTTTAACTGCTCCTCATCACATCCTGTTTGCTCCTCTTTCGGGAGCTTCATATTAAATTAGATGCAGCTGCTGAGTGAAAGATTTCTTTCATGTTCCCATTTAGTATGAAAACAATAGCAAAAATAAACATTCAGTTTCCTAACATTTAGGACTTCTTCCTTTGGTTTTTATTTTTTTATTTTTATTTATTTTTTTAATGGAAGAGGGGTGGTGTGATCAGGGTACTGTTTTAGAGATAGACCATCTGAAGAAAAGAGACAAACATCACTGCCTTGAGACCTACTCACTATCCTGCCCTCCATCAACACTCACTACATGTACCTGAGGTGGTACTTTTTGCAAATAATTTGTCTCATTTTGAAAAATTGTATATCAGTATGCTATTTTCTCTAATTCTACAAGTGTTTAGTTCCTTTGCTGCATTTTAGTGAAGTGGACATTAATCCTACATGGCTTAATTTAATTTCCATTGCTTAAGGAATGAAGTTATCATTTGTTGGTTACTAGGTTTCAGAAGAGAAGAGAAACACTTGGGGGGAAATGGAAGTTGCACCCCTGACCTGTATTACAGCTTCTGATGTATTTGTTGATGCCAACGAGTAATGTCAGAGTAACAGCTATTGAAATGATTCTGATTTAGCACCCATAAAGGAATGGAGATTTCCAGAATATTTTGTGTGTATACCTGGTTGATAATTAGAGGAACTTGATTCTCCTTTCTCTCTTCTCCTTCTCCAATTCCTTAAGTTTTCTTTCCTTTGGTCATGGTCTTGCCTGTTTTTCAGCTCCCTGCAGTGGAGTAATGGGGAAGATGAAGTCCACTTTCCTACTCTCTTGGTGACATCAAGCCCCTGCTAATGTGGCCCAGACTTTGGGATAACTTACTTTGGAGTTTGTTTCCCAAATGACATTTGCCTATAGATACAAAGTGCTCTGAGGTGCAAACCTACAAGGGGAAGCCTGGAATAGAGTCTTTGTTGGGGCCTTTTAAATACCTGAAATCATTAATACTTTATTGACCACCTGTTGAATAAGAAATGTCTGGTTTGGCTGGTTCTAGCAAAATAAAGTCTTTTTCCCTTCAGACAGATCTCAGTGGAGCTGCCATTTCCTGCCGACTCTGAGAGACAAGATGGGGTGCCAGATTGTCACTTAGTTTAAGTAGATGGAAATGAGGCAAGGGAATCTGACCATGACTAAATGTCTATATCCAGCAAAGGAACACAGGACAATCAAAGAAGCCTGCTGCAGTCCTAGGAGGTTTGAAAGACGTGTTAGGCAGGCAGAGATGGAGTCCCTAGGAACACAGAGATGACAAAAACTCTTACGGTTGATTTTTCGGTACTTTCATTCTGCCAGAATTGAAGCCCTTCCTTTAAGGAGGCTGCCCTGAAGACAGCTGTGGCTAGCTTTCATCACCCAGGAAAGGTAAACAGAAAATCTGACCTGCCAGCCACCAGAGGGAATGACTACAACTCTCAAGAGAGGTCTGGCTCAATGGGCTCTTCTAGATATTTTCCTTTCCTGGCTTTGAGGTGGGTGTTGTGGGAACACATACATACACCTTTATCAACATAGATACTGCACTTCTCCTGCTAAGTTGCTTGTACAAGACTCAGAGGAAAGAGAGATGAGCATCAAAATAAACTGTTCTCTTTCCCTCTTCCTCCCTCCTGTTAATTCTTAAATTGTCTAGTTTAAATGAAACTATTAAAAAAGGTAAATTTATTTGGAGTAATAATAGCAACTTTTAAAATTTGTATCTTTTTTTAAAAGTCCATTATAAAAACACATTTTAATGACAGTCTTGTGGATAGATCTAAAAATTTTGTGGGCTCCCTAAAACATTTCTTTTAGTTCTTACACATTTTCTATAGTGTAATATGTATAATGATGATCATGACATGCACCCAGCCCTGAAGGTGTATAATGTGGTTCTAGCTTTGTGGGTAGGTGTTAAATTTCCAGATACCTTCTTGCTCACAGTTCGGTTTCTATTACACACCAATTCAGTTTCTTCCAGGTCTCAGGCCTGTGGCTTCATGCCAATTTGCCAGGCTGCTGGTGTTGTATTGATAAAGTGGTTATGTTCTTAAGGACTTTTCAACTAATACATTCAAATTTATTAGCTAGCTGGATGGGGTAAGAACACTCAGGATGTTGCCCAAGTTTCAGCTTAGCACTTCATTTTGCAAACTCTTTCACAGTGCTATTTGAACAAATTATTTCTCACAACAGCCCTGTGAGATAGGCTAATGCTGTTGTTGGAAGCTGTCTAGGTTGTAGAAAGGGTATATGATGTGTCCTGAGACAGCAGCAGGGCCAGGATTAGAGTTCACAGCTCCTGGAGCTCAGGCAGCCATGCCTTGTCCCCATCTAATGTGTCTGCCTCCTTCATACAATTATACTAAGTTTAGGTGCCATTGCGGAGTCACAGATTAAGGTAAAATAACACAGTTTAAATGGAAATGGAGTCCGTGTCCATAAAGGCCTTTAGTGGCCTGAGTGGCACCATTTATGGGCTTGTTGCTCCCATCTCTTCGGAGACTCCTAGACAAATAGCTCCCCAGAGTCTGTGTCTAGTCTTCTTCTGACTCAGGCTATTCACACCGGAAGATCATCTCACTCAACTCCTTATTCTGCAGAGCAGGAAAGCCAGGCCTGGAGAAATGAAGGGACTTGCCCAGGACCTCAGGACAAAACTGGGTCAGTTTCAGGATAAGAACCAAGATCCCTGGTACTGGCTTCATCACTCTTTCCCTAGACTACTCTGATTCTCAAGACTGGCTTCCAAACCTCTCTCCATGGACTTAGAAAATGAACCGATGTCTTCGTCAATGTCCACACAGCGTGAGTTTGGGATGTTTCCTGGTTCAAATGAAGCCCAGAGCCTGACTTTGTGATTTGAATGGGCAGGATAATAATTTGTTATCTAAGTAAATTCTAATCTTCATAATAATTATTAATATGTAAAACTCTTGGGGAGAGAAGACCCAAGTTAGAAAAAATAAGCCTATGCAATACATACTTTTGAAAATATTTTCTGGGAACCAGGGTTTCCCACACTTCACTCATTCACAAATAACCATCACAATTTTGACCACATCTGTATTTCCATTAAATTGATTTTTTAATATAAATAAATGTATGAAAAGAGGAAAACTTTATAAAACTATTAAAAATGGTAAGCCAGTATTATTTGCCATAAAATATTAAAATAAATTTGTAATTATAAAATTTTAAAAACATTTATTTCTGCCACCATTATAACTATCTCATGTATGATCAGCAGTGTGTGTATGATGCCTTGGGAAGTATTGATCTATACGAGCAGTTACCAATATTTTTAAGAGGTAGGCAGGTCATTTGGGAGCCATTTTAACTCTTAAAAATTATTGATAACCCCCAAAGATATTTTATTTATGTGGATTATATCTGTAAATATTTGTCATATTAGAAGTTAAAACCAGAATATGTTTATAGCATATATTTATTCATTTAAAAATAATAAACCCATTATGTGGTAACATAAATATCAAAGTTATTATTAAAATAACTATATTTTACAAAGCAAAAAGAGTGTGTCAAGAATAGAATGGCATTGGTTTACATTTTTGTAAAACTGTCTTGCTGATTAAAAAATGTGCGGTGTCCAGCACGGGCAGGTTTGGTGAGCCTGAGGAGGGGCGGTGAAGAATTAAAGAAAAGACAGACAAGAGAATATTGCTGGGGCTCAGTGGATCTCCCATGCCTGGATGAGGACACAAAAAGATCCAGCCTGCAAGCTGAGGCTTTATTTTATAGTCAGAGGAAAATAAGGAAGTGGTCAACATAGATACAATGTTCTTGTGAGTTTCATTTGTTTTGGCAGCACTTGCACCTCCCACAGCCCATTAGCTACCTAGGAAGGAACTAGGGAGGGCTATAAGGTTAAGCTTAATTATGCTAAGAGGGCTCTGCCCTCCAAGCTGGGACTTGTTTGTGGCCCTGCCACAGGTCAGTCCAAGGCTTAGCCTTAGAGCTGCTCCCTACATGAAAACAGTTGGGTTCTCACTCTTTGCTTGCATTCACTATGTTGTGATATATTGCTTTGGTTAAAGTATGTAAAGACTGTCTGGCTCCACACAAATATATAGTTGGAAAATAGAAGTGTATTTTAATAATCTTTCTGCATAATTGTAGATATTCTTCTATGATGCTGCACCAAAGCTCAACAAGATATAGACTCTGAAATCAAATCAATAAACTTTTACTTTAAAATCTATTGGTCTACCTTCCACTTTGAATGAATGAATCTTTTACCCATGCATGATTTTATAAAAGTCTATATTGGTCATTTGGAAAATATTATTTCACCAAGTTATGTAGATCTTCCAAGCTTTGACACAGTTCCTTATATAATATTTTAAAATCACATTGTTAAACATCGCCATAGGACACATCAGGAAAATAGATAAGCATTGGAAAGCTGTTAAGCTCGTGATGGCTGATATAAGTTTTTCAAATTTCCATTTTTTGCCTGAAAGTTTCAACTTTACCATTAGTAACAAATACTGAAAAAACATAGTTCTTCCCCCTTGAATGGAGAGGTCCAGTTAGTGCAATTTAAAGAAAATGTCATCAAAGATCAATGTCCCAATAATCACCGTTTGTCTGCAAATCGAAGTCCGTAAAGTGTGTAAGTCTTAATCAGTAAACTGGTGCTCCATGAAAATGGCTGCTAGGTTAGCTTGCAACTCAACCACACAGTGCTTTTTCTTGAGACAACCATCATAATTTAGCATGAAGCAGACATACTTTATGTGTGCATATCCCATTTGTCACACAAAATATTTAAATTGCATGTATTCAAGGGTCAAGATTTAATAAAATGAATAACTCTGTCTTTATCAAGGATATTCTTAAGTGAAATTGACAATTGTTTTTACCATGAGTGCAGAGTGTTGGAAAATACAATGACTATAAGGAAAGTTTGTTGGCATTGCCTAGAAATAAGGGGCTAGTGGTTTTACCCGCCATTGTTTTAATACCATCAGTGTATATTCAACACTGAAAAATATCAAATAACATCTTGGCCTTAGTGTTATTGTAAAAATAGTTTTGCTCTCATAAACGCCCTGAAAAAAAGTTTGTTGACTCTCAGGAATCTGTGGCCACACTTTGAGATTTGTTCATCTGAGCCAATTTACAAATTAGAGGGGAAAGGAAGGAATCTTGTATATATTAAGTACCATATAAGCATTGTGTTATGAACTGAATTGTGTCCCCTCACATGTGTATGTTGAAGTCCTAACCCAAGGACTTTAAAGAGGTGATAAGGGTGAGGTCCTGCCCTAACTGGTTTGGCTTAGTGGATAGAGCGTCGGCCTGCAGACTTAAGGGTCCCAGGTTCGATTCCGGTCAAGGGCATATACCTTGGTTGCAGGCACATCTCCAGTAGGGGATGTGCAGGAGGCAGCTGATTAATGTTTCTCTCTCATCAATGTTTCTAATTCTCTATCCCTCTCCCTTCCTCTCTGTAAAAAAATCAATAAAATATATTTTTAGAAAAAAGGGTGAGGTCCTATAAGAAAAGAAAGAGATACTCACGTATCTTCCTGTGCACAGAGGATTGAGCATGTGAAGAGGCAGCAAGAAGGTGGCTGTCTGCAAACCAAGGAGACAAGTGTCAGAGAAATCCAACCCTGTCTATACCTTGATCTTGGGACTTCCAGCCATCAGAAGTGTGAAAGAAAATTTTCTGTTGCTTAAACTATTGTGGTACTTTGTTAGGACAACCCTAGCATAATACACATTGCTATCCTACATAATAAAAGCATAGTATGCAACTTGTCCCCTTAACGAGTTCTTCCAGGAGTTCAACCAGAGGGCGGCTGGCCAGGGAAAGGAGGAGGGCCCCAGCTGGCAGCCACTAGGGACCCTACCAGTGCACAAATATCGTGCACTGGGATTCTAGTTTAATCATAAAATCTTTGAAGCACATATTCTTAGCCTCATTTTATGGGGGTGGGATCAGAAGCTCAGAGAAGATGGGTAATTTGCCCATGCTCATGCAGAGAAGAGAGGAAAGAGCCCAAATCCGAGTCCTCATGTGACCTTGAAGTCAGTGGTCACAGAGCCAGTGAGTGAGTGAGCATGTATAGAATCCTCAGTCTGTGACAATGCCCTATAAAAGTGAGGATGTTATTTCCTACTAATGATCTTAATAAATAGAAAAATTTACATTTTAATGAACAGTTTCTATTGCTAGTGGAATATAAATATTAGCCAAATTAATGAGTTTGCAAAATTTTACTTCTGTGATTAAATAGCAATGTGTATTAGTTTGGATACTGAAGTTTGGTTTTTAAATAAATTGTAATTATAAATAGGGGCAGTGTGACTCAAACACAGAATCTTATTAATAACAACTAAGAACTACAAAACTAACCACACCATACTTGCTCTAATAAATATGTCTGTAGGAGCTAATATCAACAGCCCACAGAAATACATAAATGACCTAACACCTCCTCCTTGAACCTGTGTCCTCTTTCTGCCTGTCCCTGCAATGTGTGTTTGATTGGCAAATTGGAAGGGACAATGATTCAGCAGCCTACTCTCTATGGAAGGATGGCTTCTTTTTCCACTTGGTGTCTTGGTTGACTCCTCAGGAGATCTGGCTGAAAGTTCAGCATCAAATGGCTTTTAACACCTAGATTTTATCCTATAATCTCCTTCACATCCAGCTGCAATGAAGCAATTGCGTGTCCTGCCATAATAAATCTGAATCAAAGTAAAGCCGATGCTCCCCCTCCTTCCAGTGAGCACACGGTACTAGTATTTTGGGGTTTAGACGATGTTCAGTGCCCTGATCTGAGGACAGCTGGAAGCCCCAGCCTTTCGAAGAGAACAACTCTAAGTGCTCTCCCTGTGCCGTATGCCATTTGCATTAGAATTTTGATTGCTCAGGATTTTAAGCTTTGTTGGTGAATTTCTAATCCTTGCTTTCAAAGTTCCTGCTTCAGTTGATGTCTTATTTTTTTTAATGCATTTAGAATTAATTCAATAATGCTGCACACCTACGAAGTACTGAGCATAACATTATACTCCAGAGGTCTTGGGATAAACAGAAAAAGGATTTTTTGCTCTCACAGAACTTTTATTGCTTTTAAAAATGTTCTTTTAATTCAGCATGCCGTTGGATTGCCTTATTAGTCTATTTTGTTTATAGTGTTTTTACAGTACCAAGTACTAACATATTTATTAATTAATATGCTTATCGTCCATTTCCCCAAACAGAATGAACCCCCATGAAGGTATAGATCTTATCTTCTTTTCTCATCACTGTGTTATCAGGCCTGGAATAGTGCCTGCACAGTGCAGATGTCATAAAAAATAAGTAACCTACAGTAACAAACATTGGTACAGGACACTGCTGAATAGGTCTGTGTGTCTTGAGAACAATGTTGTTATTTTTTCCTTCTCTAAGGACACTAGTCTTATGATTGAGTTCAGAAGAATGATACAAGCTCACCTTGTATACTTCTATTTTCTTAGAAGAGGTTTTGGAACATCTGCTAAAAGCCATCTGAAGCTGTGATGTCCTAATGGTTAGAGCAATTTCCACAAATTCTCAGAATAGTAAAATTCTTTCCCAAGAATCCCTTTGTCTTATTCATTTATAATAGGACTCCATAGGTTGGGAGGCTTACACAACAAACATTTATTTCTCACAGTTCTGGAGGCTGGGAAATCTGAGATCAAGGTGTCCACAGATTCAGTGTCTGGTGAGAGCTTGCTTCCTGGTTCATAAAGGGCTGTCTTTTTGCTATGTTCTCACATGATGAAGGACCAAGGGAGCTTTCTGGGGCCTCTTTTATAAGGGGGCCAATCCCATTCATGAGATCTCCATCCTCAGGATCAAATCACCTCCCAAAGGCCCTGCCTCAAAATACCATCACATTGGGTGTTAGATTTCAACAGATGACTTTTTGAGGACACAAACAATTCAGTCAATAGCATCCTTTGTACTACCTTCTTGAGTTGAAAAACACTTTTATTCAGAGTCCACTTTATAACCTAACATCCAGAATCATCTGCTGTGACATGCTTACCTTGAATGATACATTAGAATTTAAGCAACTCTTGAGGAAAACATCTGTGGATATTATCTTTACTATTTTGAGAAATTCTACAATCGGAATTGGCTTCCACCTTACATGTGACTTCTATGGCAAAAATTCTGTCTTTTGAGGCTTCTCCCCACCCTCTGAGAGATACATCTCCCCATGACTTCTGGTATTGGAGTAAAAAAAAATCTATTGTCCCTTGACGTGATTATATATTTTAGACCTTTGATTTATAGCCTTGAATGCACACAGAACATGTGTGTGCACACATGTGTGCATGCATACTTTGTGTAGGTGGATGGAGCAGTGGGGATTGGCACTTTGCAGGTTCAGACCTGTGGTTTTTCCACACTGGCCATTTCCTGTGTTTGGCAGACCAGATAGTAAGAATACTCTGCATCCATGATGGCTGTGACTGCTGAGAATGCTAGTTTTATTATCTATGCTTTTTTCTTGGACCGTTAAGCGTATCAAAGTTGGTGTGGTTAAGAGGCATTCATAGAAATTTTTTCGGGTCTCTAGTAGATAAGATGCTTCCGTAGCATTTCATGTATATTTCCAAGTTCCATGACAGATGGTGCTGCTCTGCAATATAAGCAGCAATGTCCTCACGAGACTATTGATTTTTTTTGTGAAATATAAATCCTCAAACAGTGACTGATGGGGTGGCGAAAAGTGCTTCTTTAATAATTCAATAATTTCATTAAATGATCTGGTCCTAAGTGAAACAGGAGTGGTGAGAGACCTGACTGGACTGCATTTGTCTCATATAAAAACAAGAGCATGGTCTCCTTTGTTCATGTTTACCTACGTGTTTGCTTCAAGATAAAGTGAAGACTTTCAGCTTATGAATTCCAAGAAATAGGGCAAATGATGACACCAGATTTTTCACTGTGTCTCATAGCAGCCATTTTCATGTCAGTCTGCCCAAATTCAAGGCAATGGCTTGGTTCATTAGCTTACTAGGTAGACTTGAACATTAATTTATTCTGCCTTTTGCTATTTAGCTTTCCTTTCTTTCTTCTTTCCTTCCTTCCTTCCTTCCTTCCTTCCTTCCTTCCTTCCTTCCTTCCTTCCTCCTTCCTTCCTTCCTTCCTTCCTTCCTTCCTTCCTTCCTTCCTTCCTTCCTTCCTTCCTTCCTTCTTTCTTTCTTTCTTTCTTTCTTTCTTTCTTTCTTTCTTTCTTCCTTCCTTCCTTCCTTCCTTCCTTCCTTCCTTCCTTCCTTCCTTCCTTCCTTTCTTTCTTTCTTTCTTTCTTTCTTTCTTTCTTTCTTTCTTTCTTTCTTTCTTTCTTTCTTTCTAGCAGACTCTCATCTCAGTAGAGAATGGACTGTTAGTAAGGTGTAGGAGCCAAGGTGATTCCAGCATAGAACTTGATTACAGCTAAGAATGACATAATAACCAAAGCTTTCTTCTTATGTTTTAGAAGCAATAAGCCACAAAAACTAAGAAACAAATATTACCTGAAGCTAAATCATGGAAACTCCTGAAAACACAATTCCACATTAACCAAAGTGTATCTTCATGCATTTGTGTATTTATTACCTAAGCAAAGTCCTATAGAATCAAATTGATTTATTTTACCTCGATTTAATTTAGAAAAAACTTAAAACATCAGCAAATTCATTTGTTATGCTTGCTTTTACAAAGGAGTTATAAATGTAATGTTTTGTATTATTAATTTGTTATCTTAATTAGGGACTCCTAGATCATTGAGATATAATATATCTTAAAGTAATGTAATTAGGAGTCATAGAGTAAACACATGTATGGTTTATTTATTTATTTTTGGGGGGCAAGTCTCAGAAAAAACAGCTTTGGTATGCTTACGGGCAAGTAGCTGTTAATTAAATAAATAACCCATTGGGCTGAAAAGTGAAATGTCACTAAAAGGACAGTCTGCAAACACTGTTGAAGAATAGTAATTAACTTAGACTCTTTAGCAGTGGCATAGATATTTGTATTTCACTTTGCAGATATTTATGTCAGCTATACCAAATTAATTAAATTAAACCAGCAGCTACTTAATAAATCTCTACAATTTTCTGTGCTAAAAATTTGGACTAAAAGTAGAAGACATGATTTAGATTCTCTAAGGAAATACAGTGTAGGTGGGAGAGACAAGACATAAGTAAATTTAAAATATAATGATTGCACATGTCAACATATTAGGAATGGTTTAAGGCCTTACATCATCAATTACTTACCATTTTTATCACAGTCCATCATGACTTTCTAACATTTGTTGAGGACTATTAGGTAGAAAAAATTAGTGCTGGGGTAAAACCTGGGCATATAAAAAACGTGTAAATCCTGGCTTCTGAACAGAAAATCAATTATTTAATTTAGCAGATTGATTGCTAAAGGAAATCTCTGCCAAAGCAGAAAGTCCCATGAATGGGACAGGGAAAGAAAGCTTAGGGCTAGGATGTTCTGACAAATTTTATGAGGAGAACTTGAACTTGAGGTACAGGTAGACTATGGCTAAACAAAGAAGAGGGAGATGATGGCTCAGGGTGGGGACAAAGGCTGGAGCCAGCATCATCATGATGATGTTGAGGGTGAGGCTGGAGAAAATATTTATGTAATTGGGACCCCATAGTGTGGATTCTGAAGGTTGAGGAATTTGGACTTGGCCATCTGGAGGCAAGTGGCAGGATTAGAGTGACCTTAGGAAAGCTGATAAGATGGAAGACTGCTAAGGTAGACTTGTAGGCAACAGAGGCTAAAGGAAGCAAGATTGGCTGCGAGGCCCCTGTGAAGGGATTGTATCTGTGAAGGGATGCAATGTGCATCCTTTCCTAAACTGGATCACAGACTTTCGAAGGACAGGATCATGCTTTTCCTTTGTTTGCTTGCTTTTCTGTCACAGCCAGTTTATAATGTACACTGCAATATAATAACCTCTAGTAGGGCCACTAACTTATGAGCTATCTAAAGACAGGTGCTGACCTCGCCTTTCTGGAACAAGAGTGCCTCATGAATAAAACAAGTTAGAGAAACCGAAGGATGCGAGCAGAGGTCATTCTATAGTGAGGTGATAAATTCTGTGACTATCAGGGACTAGTTTCGCGCAGTCATGATTGAATTACCTGGTAATAACAACTGGAGGTAAACAAAATTTGCAGTCTAAGCACACTGCAATGCAAATTACTAGCTTCCTGAAGATATGATCAAATAAAACTTAGGTTTTAATTAAACTGTGACCAAGTTAATTGAAAGTTACTGTATTGTGTGATAATTATCAACTAGCAGGGTACTTATTTTGCTGTAGCATCCTGTTTTATTTCCTTTCCTTTGTCTGAAGATGTAAAAGTCCTTTTAGTCTCTTAGTTGCAATCATAGGCCAAAAAATTAAGTTAGCAGAATGTATTAAACATTCATTTGAGTACAATTATGGAAGCCTGAATTTCTCCTTTTTCTCCAACTGTATTTTAAGTTCTTGAGATAAATTTTATGGTGGCACATCTATTTTTTATGAGTTTTTTTTAAATGTGGCAATAAAAGCAACTAATAATGCTAACAGAAAAGGGACGATAGCTGTCTTCCTCTCCGTAGTCTCAGTACCTTTTTGTGCTGAGTGTTCACAACTGAGTCATAATTGTCGATGTTAAAAATTGTTCCTCGGTTTTATTTATCTTGTTTAGCAAATAAAGAAGCCTTTTAATTCAATTGGTTTCTTGGCTGATTGGTCTCTCAGTGTGATTAATCAATGGGAACTGGGGGCCCAATTCACATTTTCACTTCACTTGATAGAAATGTCGACTGCGGTGGTGATGGTTTAGAAGGGGATAAAATGGGATCACTGACTTAAAGATCATTTCTTCTTACCTTTATTTTCCCCGGCAGGCTTTCTGGTAACTGATTCTCCTGGTTATGGAAGCCTACAGGGAGCAGAAAGGTAGGTAGCAATTTCTCTTCAGTAGACAGTTTCCATTTATTTTGTTATTTCTCATCAACAACTGATGTATACCCAAAGGTGATCTCAGTGAAGGTAAATGATCAGCAATTTGTTTCACATCATATCTAATACTTTCCCCAAAGCATGTGTGACCAATATCTAATAGAATTTAATAAAAATGTAAAGCTGGAAGAAAATTTGGGGGCTATTTTGTTCACCCTCAAGTTCTTCTCTCCTATCTGGTATTAGACACAATGGTACTACGTCTTTTCTTGAAGGTGTCCACACAGGACAGACCTAGGACAGCCCTAGGAAATCCATTTCAACATTAATATCCCTCCTAGCCAAGAGAGAAGTAATTTGATTCATATATAATCCGGTTCCTCCTCCTCTGTATTGAAAGCCCTGAATGACCTGGTGTCTTCCCTCAGCAGAGATGAGGGTACTCTGTCAAATGCCATGATGGATTATGTGCTTGGTGACCTTCTCTGACTTCCTGTGAGGCAGAGAGAGAGCAGGATGAAAAGGTGGCGAAGAGGCAGGGAAAGACCCCTATTTGCCACGCCTGCCATCTCAGCAGCAGGAGGAAGGTGCACGGAGGAACAGCTGCATGAGGCTCTCCCCTCCTGCTTCCCTGCCCCTGGCCTCTCACCAGCATCCTTCTTTCCAGAGAAGCCCAAGCCAAGCCTGGAAGTGGGAGCATTCTCCTCCACAATGAAGCTCAGCAGGGGGAGTATTATTCAGGGAGAGAAGGGAAATCTCCTCTGTGCTCAGGAGTTGCCATTTTCAGGATTGTTGCAGTTTAATAAAAGGGAAAATGACCCCATTCTTGCCCGTCTCCTGTGGTACCTCCTCTGACATAGACATGATAAACTAGAGTACATTTAGTGTTAAATACTCGTGGGCATTTTTTCTTATTTTGCATTTCCCCCCACAAAACAGTTAAGGAAAGTGAAGAGCTCACTACATTTAAAGGGACTCAGTAAGAGGCTGTGACAACTGAATCAAGGGTTTCACACTTGAAAACTGCTCAGAGAACATCTCTTCACCATAAAGGAGCCACCAGCATGACAAAAACCACTTTTAATTGGCCCAAAACTGACCTCAAATTATAGACGGGGGGTAAGGGTGGGGGTGGGGAGCTGTAGGCAACATTCTATGGCCAGAGCCCACTTCGAATTCTTAGCACATTTATTTGCAAGAAACACCACCATCAAACTGCGGAACAGCATAATTCAAATAATAGTGTTTAAACTTCTATATATGTGTTATCCTACACTGGCATTGCCGCGAGGCACCCTTACTACAGTGTATTTTGTGCCTTGTCTTTCTATCAAAGGTGAAAGCTGGATCCTCAGAACCCCTAGCACCTGGCAGAGCGCCTGGAAATGACTGGGCACTGGTTAATGAATTGAGGAATAAATGAATAAACATAGAAACTGCCATCTTTGCAGTGGGTTTACCCAGAAATACTAGTTGATCCTCCTTTATAAGAGTTTTACTCTACTAGCTTATGGAGAGGGAAAAAAAAGGAAGTGCAGGTTTCGCTCAAGGCTATTTCTGATGAAGGCCATGGCAATTCATGGACTGAGAAAGGCAAGAAGAATGTGGCATAGAAAATGGGGGGAAAACATCACGAACCTGTCTGGGATATTTTGGGTTTCTGCTGGGAAGTTACTGAGACAGATTTGGGGTGGGCCACCGAAATAGGGTCTAGTGCTCACCTCATTGTTTAATGTGCAGGAGATGGATATGAGGTACAAAGTCAAGTCAAGGGGGAAATGCAAGTGAAAATTATGTTTCCTTGAACACATTCTATAGCTCTTCATTTCTCTTGCCAGCTCATACTTATGGCAGTTTTCTCTCTGGACCAATATGTCATTTATTTTGGTTCTACTAAGTCATACACCACTGGAATGCGATTGGTATTCTTACCAACTGAGAACCATCTGCTCTTTTCCAGAAAACAGCTATTCTGTTCTGTCTCTCTCCACCTCCTGCTTCTTTCAGTTTTCTCATCTATTTTCAATTGTATGCATTCTTTTCTCTGTGAATAGGAGGTAGTCAGCACCTGAGGAATTATTTCCTTGGGTACATTTTTTCCCCCCCCCTCAGGAATTTTAAATTGTTTTTTTGTTCCCTTTCAGAGTTTTGATCTTCTATATGTAAAATAAATGTTTATCTGTAACACTGACAAAGGGAAATGTGGTCTTCGGGAAAGCTTCTCTGTGGTCTTTAGATGAGCCATGAGTCACTTTCTAACTGCTGGCCATTGAATGTCATTGTGGTATTTCTTCTATTTCTTTTAAAAAAATATATATTTTATTGATTTTTTACAGAGAGGAGGGGAGAGGGATAGAGAGTTAGAAACATCGATGAGAGAGAAACATCGATCAGCTGCCTCCTGCACGCCGCCTACTGGGGATGTGCCCGCAACCCAGGTACATGCCCTTGACCGGAATCGAA
This sequence comes from Myotis nattereri, assembly GCF_964212035.1. Classification (NCBI taxonomy): domain Eukaryota; kingdom Metazoa; phylum Chordata; class Mammalia; order Chiroptera; family Vespertilionidae; genus Myotis; species Myotis nattereri. The sequence goes on from NC_138081.1 coordinate 46,815,621, forward strand.
CCTGGGACCCCTGAGTCCGCAGGCCGATGCTTTATCCGCTGAGCCTAACCGGTTAGGGCAGTATTTCTTCTATTTCTCAAAAATTCAGGTAAAAATGGTAAATAGTAACTAGAGGAAGTGGCAGGTAGCAGATGAGAAAAAAAGGATTTTGGTGTGAACTTACTCTCAGAGTGCCTGATGACAGACTGCTCAGCAAGGCTCATGACATTTTTAGTTAGAACTTCAGAGGAGCAAACTCATTCCTGGGCTAGTGGTGTTTACCTGGACTTTGTGGCTTTGACCCCCCATGTTCAAAGTTCATGTCTCATTTATTTGTCTGCCTGGTGTATCAGAAACTGTGCCAGACTTAAAGTAAGGGATGAGGGTTCAAATCCAACTCCATGGCAAGTTATAAATAGCTCTCTGACCTTGAGTTTCCTCATCTCTACAATGCAATTGATACCTACCCTACAAAGATGTTAGGAAGATGAACTAAGACAGCACATGGGAAACCTTAGAATCAGCTGCTGTTCGGTAAATGTTGGTGGAATTCTAATCTGAAATTACTAAAGTTTAGTCCAGAAATGAGATCACAATCTGGATAATTCATCCTTGCATCAATTATCTGGATTGAGCACAAAGGAAAAAGCTCAGAGTTTCAATTATCTGCATAATTACTCAATTCTGCTCTACATCTTCTAAACATGCTTAATATTTAACAGGCAATCATATTCTTTTTGTAGGTAATTACTTGCAGGAAGAAATAAGACTTAGAATTGTCTTTTCCATTTTGTCCAAAGATTTTTTAAATGACACTATTAGAAGAGACAGGATGTAATGTAACATGTCAGCCCCACATCAAGATAAACCTGTTATTATCCAAAATTCTCTGCGTTTATTAAAATGTTATAAATCTAATTAGTAGGATTTCCATCACCCCTCACCCTATTTGTATAAAAAGCATAAAGCCACTGTTAAAGCCACCTTTAATCAATTTGCTCTTCTACTTTTTGGTAATTGCATTTTCCAGATGAAACGGTATATCAACTTTAACCCTTTTCTATTCAATTAATGTTTACCTTTTATTAGCCAGAATCATGTATGCCATTTTGTATTAAGACTGTTCATGTTTATATTACTAATCATTAAAATAATTAAAATTGTTCTTAATAGGCATCTTTTAGTTTCCTGATTCTAAGCCTTTATGCCTGATAATTCTTGAGGTCATGTAAGGCCCTAGCTAATATTATAATTGAGTATTTTAATTTTGATGTATAGATTTCCTATTACCTTATTAATCACATAAAGGTAAATTATAAAAATATCCCTACCTTCTAGCATCTATCATCCATAATATATCACCAGTCTCCCAGCCTGTGAACAAGTTTCCCTTTGGCCTAATATCATTCCTTTATCAATTTTAGGTCTTGTGAGCCATTGAAATTAAATGCATTTGGTTGAAATCAATAAAATACCACATAGTTGCTGTCAAATTATCTTTTTAAATGACATTTAATGTAAAAATGTAAGAGATATATTTTATATCTTTGCTTTATTATAGAATATCTGTTGAGGTCCAATGTTATATTATTTTAGAGAACCAGTAGGAAAGTTAATATACTCAAATGAGGTAATTGAAAGAACTTTAATAAATAAATTACATAATACAGTGCAGGCAGGGTTGAGGGAAACAAAAAAGTATGGGAATGTGCTCCAGAGAGAGCCACCATGGGAGCCATTACTAATCTTAGGCATGAATGAGCAAGAGGAGGAAGCCATTATTTAAACCCAGAGAGAGTAACCATGACTAAGAGAGAAGACTGACATGCCTTTGTCATGGACATGGTCAGTCCAAGGTGACCCTGCAGGTAGGGAGCTGAAGGAATAAATATCCTGAATCCATTTTCCTTCTGTCTTTCCAACTCCTACTGAAAATCCCCACTGACCAACCCCAACTTGAAGCTTGAGGCAAGAGTACCTTTAGATGCAGTTCATAGAGGTCAGCCCCTGTAGCACAAAGTGGGACAGAGAATGGTAGAACATGATTCTGAAGTGGCAAAGGGAAAATACAGGTACAAATACAGGTACTGGTACTAAGCACATGGGTCTCAAACAGGTTTTGTTTGTGATCCTTTAAATTTTATTCATTGTAATTGAACAAACATTACTGGAACATATATTAGATGAGAACCCCTTTAGTGAGTTCTGAGGATACAAAGATAAAAAAGCAGGGCTGGACGAGGGTCAGGCATGCAAGGCACCTAGAGCACACTTGCGCAAACTGAAGAGTGAGCACTTCCTTAAATTTTGCACCTGAGGTGCTTCATTTGCTACATCCTGGTCTAAGCCCAAGAAATAAGACTCCATTATTGCCTTCAAGGATTTTTAAATCTAGTAAACAAACATAAATAAAAAGAAATATAACACAAAAAGTTCAATTACAAGTGCCCAGATGCTTGAATACTAAATCTCAATTCCTGGGGTCTGGTATGGCTCCTCTGACCCATACTAAGCTGGGTCTTGAAGGGCAACTAAGATTTTGAAAGATTTACTCATTCAACATGCATTTACTGAGCTTCTACTATGTGCCAAATGCTGTGTTAGATGGTAGGGAAGAGCAGAGAACAGGACAGAGAAGGTCCTTGCTCTCATGGAGCTTATGTTCTAAAGGGAGCAAAGAAACAAAAAAGTAAACAAATAAGAGAGTATCAAGAAGAGAAAAGTAGTGGATGTTCAGAGACAATTCTCCATGGAAGTCTTGCATTTCTGCATAGATATGAGCAAAGGCACTAACTTTCCTCTCATTATGAACTGTCTTTTTATGGATAATTGTATAACAAAGAGCCTTGGAAAACAGGGTATCCTAGTTTGGAGCAGAATGGGGGTAGATCTGCTTACTGTCCGTATAAAAGATTTGAGTTCCCCAAGGCCCAGGTTCTAACACAACCCAGTGTGTGTGTGTGTGTGCAGCATTCATGTGGGCCCCTCCATATTTCTCCAACTGGATTTGAGGGGCAAGGAGAAGTAACACAAACATGAAGCTCATGCCGTTTGCTGTGCTGTTAGTAATAAAGCACTTTGTCTCTGAACCAGGTGTCTTAGTCTATTTGAGCTGCTGTAACATAATACCACAGGCTAGGTGGCTTACAAACAACAGAAATTTATTTCCCAGTTTGGGAGGATAGAAAGTCCAAGACCAAGGTACCAATAGATTTGGTGTCTCGTTAGGACTCTTCCTGGTTCAAAGATGGCCTTGCAGTTGCTGCATCCTCCAATGACAGAAGGGGCAAGGGAGCTCTATAGGGCCTCTTTTATAAAGGCACTAATCCCATTCATGAAGGCTCCACCTCCATGACCTAATCACTTTTCAAAGGCCCTACCTTCAAATACCATCATTATGGGGAAACAGTCAGTCTGTAGCACCAGGAGTCTCATTTCTTTTGCCAGCGTCCATGAACTTCATCAATTTTCAAGTAGAATAAAATGTCAGACCCTTCATAGTTCTGGCAATCTATATATATAAAAGCCTAAGCGACCATTCGACCAGAAGCTATGACACACACTGACCACCAGGGGGCAGACGCTCACTGCACAGGCATGGAAACATGGAACAGATTGATGAATCTCAGAGGGAAGGGGGAAGAGAGAAGTGTGGGGGGGGGGGGGGAGCGGGGGGGGAGGGTAGGAAGAGATTAACCAAAGATCATATATACATACTAGAGGCCCAGTGAATGGATTCATGTACCGGTGGGGTCCCTTGGCCTGGCCTGTGGGGATTGGGCTGAAACTGGCTCTCCAACATCCCAAGGGGTCCTGGATTGTGAGAGGGTGCAGGCCAGGCTGAGGGACCCCATTGGTACACGAATCTAGTATTTAATGAAAGTATAAAATACTGACAGAGAATGGCTTTCTAGCAAAGAATGGAGGAGGACCTCATGGGCCAGGTCAAGGAATATGAAAGGACTCTATCATTTCAATTTATTTTGTTTATCGTATAAACTGCTCTTATTTTGAAATTGCAATTCAACAGCACCTTTTTTTCCAATTTAGTGGGATATAATTTGCATACAATGAAATGATTTAGTTTTACGTATATTTTAACAAGTTTTATCAAATTTATGCACTGCTGTAACTATCACCACAATCAAGATACAGAGCTTTCCCACATCTCCAACAGTTCTTGTGGCCTTCTTTGCAGTCTATCTCTCCACCATCACCACTGGCCTAGACAACAATGTACCTGTGTTTTGTCATTATAGAATAGCTTCATCTGTTTTAGAATTATATACATGGAAAAATCATTATGTACTTGCGTCTGGCTTCCTTTATAGAGTAAATGTTTCTGAGATTCATCTGGGATGCTGAGTGCAGTAGTTTATCCTTTTTCTCGATGAGTAGAATTCCACTGTAGAGATATACTGTAATTTGATTATTCATTCACCTGTTGATGCACATTCATATTGCTTGCAGATGTTTTGAGATTATGAAAAAAAAAAAAACTGTTAAGGAAGCTCATGTCTTCTTGTGAACGTAAGTTTTCCTTTCTCTTCAATAAAAACTTAACAATGGAGTCACTAGGCTGCATGCTAACTTCATGAAGAAACTGCCAAATTGTTCTCCAAAGTGGCTGGACTATTTTATATTCTTATCAGTGATGAACAGAGTTCCATGTTTGTCTACTATTTGCCAACACTTGGTTTTGTCAGCCTTTTTACTGATAGCCATTCTCATGGGTGTGCACAGGTATCTCACTGTAATTTTAATTTGCATTTCCTTGGTGAAGATGATGTTGAACATCTTTTTTAAAAAATATATTTTATTGATTTTTTTACAGAGAGGAAGGGAGAGGGATTGAGAGTTAGAAACATCGATGAGAGAAGCATCGATCAGCTGCCTCCTGCATACCCCCTATGAGGATGTGCCCGCAACCAAGGTACATGCCCTTGACCGGAATCAAACCTGGGACCCTTCAGTCCCCAGGCCGACGCTCTATCCACTGAGCCAAACCGGCTAGGGAGAACATCTTTTTATATATGTATATATTGCTCATCTGTATATCTCCTTTTCAGTGTCTGTTCAAATCTTTTACCCATTTTTAAATGGTGTTGTTTGTTTTTTTATTATTGAGGTTCTAATAGTTCTTTAGATAATCTGGATACAAGTCCTTTGTCAGGTGTGGGTACTGTGAATATTTTCTCCCAGTCCAACAACACTTTTTAAATTGCTTTCATTTCAAAAGAGCTCAGCTCTAACCACCTATGCTTTGTTTAGTTCAAGACTACTGATATTCGTTCACAGTTATTGTCACATTCTTTTGAATAGCATAAAAAAGAAGTGCAGCCCTAGTCAGTTTGGTTCAGTGGATAGAGCTTTGGCCCGCAGACCTAAGGGTCTGGGGTTTGATTCTGGTCAAGGGCACAATACCTCAGTTGCAGGCTCAGTCCCCAGTCCTGATAGGGGCACGTGCAGGAGGCAACCATTCAATGTGTCTCTCTCACATCAATGTTTCTCTCTCTGTCTCTCCCCCTCCCTTCCACACTCTCTAAAAAAATTAATGGAAAAATATCCTCAGGTGAGGATTAACAAAACGCGTACACATAGAGAAACAAAAAAGTACTGCATTTTATGTACATTCATTTCTATTTAACCAAGTAGTGTTTATTAATGTCCATCCATCACAATACTTTGTCCACTTACATACCTGTGGCTCTGAATGCTTCTTGCATTTCTGGTGGTTTCAGATCCCTGACTTGGGTGAAAAATATTCTAATCATCATTATGAGATGAAAGTCATCTTAGCTGAGTGTGGCAAGGATGGTCATATCCTACCCCTTTCTTCCTGATTTTATCATAGAAGGCAGTGTGTTTAGCTAAAGTACATTTCCCAGCCTCCTTGAAGCTGGGTGTGGCCGTGTAATTAATCCTGGAGAATAAATTGTCACCTTTTTGTGGGAAATAAATGAAGAGAAAGAAAAATATGTGCGGTTTTTTTTCCCTTGTAGTCATTGTCTTTAGGCTTAAGGCAAATTCCAACCGTCATTTTATACTTATTTAAAGATTTATTAGATGTACTGTTATTGTTCTCCCTTTCCCTTTCTTTCCACTCCTTTTCTTTCACTTCCTACCTTTCCTTTCCCCTCTTTTCTACCTCCTGTTTTTTCTCACCTCTCTTCCCCTTTCTCATAAATCAGAGCTTTATATTTTATGTGTAAGTTTATCATTATAATGGGTAATTAGACTAGAGGCGGTAGGTAGGCCATCTGCTCTTAAATGTCTTGAAAACGGGTGAAAGGGAATGCAGCAGGGTACACTATCATTTTGATGTAGGGTCTTCCTTAAACTGCCATTCTAAGTTATTTTATACTTCTCTGGCACTTCATTTGCTTTTAATAATCTACTCTTCCGTGGTTCTGACTTTCCATTGCCTCCTACACATCTGTTTGGATTGATATTCTGCTGTTCGTCATGCAAGCATGATTTCACTTTGAAAATGATTTCCTTTTGATGGATGCTCTGGCTGTTCAGGCAAGCATGGTCTTGTGTTCTTACCGGTCTCTGCTAGCTGCTCTCAGCACTCCAACAGTCATCCCTCGGGGTCTCAGGCATTCACTCATGCTAGCTCTGGACTTCTTCGTAATTAAATGCCAAAACTGTTGTATTCCTTGGATTAATCTATATCAGGGCTTGGCAAACAACAGCTGGTGGGCCAAATCTGGTCTTAGCTTGTTTTTGTATGGCCTATGAGCGAAGACAGGTTTTTACATTTTTAAAGTATTTTTAAAATAAGAAATCAAAGCAGAATATGCTTTAGAGACTGCGTATAGCCCATAGAGCTTAAAATATTTATTATTTTGGCTCTTTATTGAAAAAGTTTGACTATGACCTTTATCAATACAATTAAGTTTTTATGTGATACCCACCCCATCATGCAAAACCGAAAACCATATATATTTTAGATGCTCTTTTTGGTATGGTTTGACTATAAGCTATGCAGACTATTAAATAATACTTTAGGGAGATCCCAGGGAGATATCAGCAGATAGGTAGTGATCTCCTAAGGCAGCTGAAACAGAGATTCAGTGAGATTGTCTATGATTGAGACATACCAAACAATGGTTGCAAATGAGTCCCAAATTGAAAATAACAAGAACCAATGCTCCAAATTAAATGAAGACAGAGCTGCTTCTCATTTAGCCTTCTCTATAGCAAGCTGCATACTGAGTAGCAGCACCAAGGATTTATTTATCTGACAATGAGAAACAATTCACCCCAGAAAACTCAGGGGGAGTTTGGCTAGTATTAAATAACCCTTTAACTCATTCATAACATTCATTATTCATGTAGCAGAAAGAAACAAGCCTTGGTTTCTTGCCTTCTACATTATGACATTTGCAATCAACTTGGACAGAATTCTAGTTATTTTTACAATGAAAACACTTTGACCATATTGTTTCTCTAATGTACCTGCATGCAATTCAACTTATTTTCTCACTCTACTCACTTCACTAACTCCTTATCTTATGCCACATACTCCCTCTTGTGCCTTTGCCCAGGTAGGTCTCCACCTGGAATACCCTTCCCCCAATTCTATTAAAATTCTGTTTATCCTTCAAGCTCCAACTCAAATATCAACTTCACTCCAAAACCGGTTTGGCTCAGTGGATAGAGCGTTGGCCTGCAGATTGAAAGGTCCCAGGTTCGATTCCGGTCAAGGGCATGTATCTGGGTTGCGGGCACATCCCCAGTGGGAGATGTGCAGGAGGCAGCTGATCGATGTTTCTCTCTCATCGATGTTTCTAACTCTATCTCTCTCCCTTCCTCTCTGTAAAAAATCAATAAAATATATTAAAAAAATATATATAACTTCACTAAGAAACCTTCCAGATCCCCCCACTAGAAATCCCTTCCTCTGTGCCCTGAGGTCCCAATAAGCCTGGGTCAATTTTTAGGCTTGTTTCTTGGCCTGGGGCTTCCCCACCATGCAAATAGCATAAATTCAAGTTGCACAAACAAATGTGGCACAGAAGTCAGGTTTTGATATCTGTTTTCCAACCCAAGGCCCCTGAAGGCCGATAAACTCCCTCAAGGCTTGTCTAGACTAGTGGGAAGTTTTCCTGGACCATTTCCCCTGCAGCAGGGCCATGCTTCACAGCTCAGACCTTTATGCTCAAGGCCCTGAGAACCTCACTGGGCCCAGGCTGAACTTCCTGTCCTTGAGTTGCAGTCCCTGGAGCCTCCCTCCCATCTAATCGCTTTAGGCTACTGCTGCATCACACGGCAATTGCACACTGCCCTGACTCTGGTTTCTTTGTTTGCTTCCTATATTTTTACCCATTTTTTTGTGCTGGGCTTGTATAGTGGTATTGTCCTATTTTATCCAGCATTTCTGTGTTTTGGAAGCTGTGTGTAAGACTGATGATGCAGAGAGGGAGCCTGCTCACATCAGCTCATTCTGTCGTATAGCCTGATGGTCACAGAATAAAGTGCTGTTTAATTACGGAAGTTGTCACAATTATTCATTCCATTTAATTTGAGTGAATAGGAAGATCTTGAATATGCTTTCTTATGTAATATCACTACTTCTCTACCATCTAGAACAGTGGTTCTCAACCTTCCTAATGCCACGACCCTTTAATACAGTTCCTCATGTTGTGGTGACTCCAACCATAAAATTATTTTCGTTGCTACTTCATAACTGTAATTTTGCTACTGTTGTGAATCGTAATGTAAATATCTGATATGCAGGATGTATTTAGGCAACCCCTGTGAAAGGGTCCTTCGACTCCCAAAGGTTGAGAACTGCTGATCTAGATGTATAGGGGTCCCACACAATATTGTTTCTGAAATTTTCCAACTAAACAAATAGATCTTGGCAAGGAAAGGTTACATTGCCAGAGATGATTGGGAGAGAAGAGTTAGGCCAAGGGAAATTTCAGACTAATGAGAATACAGTCAATTTTCGATCACCTAGGCAGGTGGCACTTTGCCACAATGCAGTTAACTAGGAATTCGCTTAGTGGCACCGTCAACTCTATGCCAAATTATGCTTAAAGTATAATTTAGTATTCTGAGCCCACACTTTGAACACTTTTTATATAACTAATGTGACTGCTACAAGTCAAGCAAAGGATGATTTATATTGAAAACAGCTGCATTTATAAAAGCCAAATCTTATTTTACAGGTAAATGGACTACATGCCATTTCAATCAAGTCCACACATGGGAGATAACAGGACCGATGGTTAGAAGCCATATGTAGCAGGGCATTATTTTATTTCTAAGTCTGAATCTATAGAAAATTAGGGCAACCTGATCAATTACTTCAGAATGCTCACTTTTCATTATCATATATATATTGCATATGTATATATATTAAAACTTGAAATAACAAGTATCCTTTCTGAAGTTACAGCTCCCAGAGTGAATGCTTGAATTTATTCCTATAATATACATGACTGAATTAAATCTTTTTGACAGGCAGGTTGTGTTTACTGCCAAGTCTCCAGGAGAACAGATACTTAGTACTGCACTTTGTCAGCAGGAATATAAAAGCAGAGCAAAAACAACAAAGCATGATGAAGGAATCCCGTATTTTACTCTGTTTCATGGAGCCAGAGGGATTTATAGTTAGATGGGGGCTCAGAGATTGTGAAGTACAGCTTCATCATTTTTACACGTGAAACCTGACTCAGGAAAGATGAAATGACTTGTTCAGGGCCATGTGGCTAGAAGCGATGCTGCAGCTGGAACCTAGGCCCCTTCTCACCCAGCTCCTCAGGAGCCTTTCGTCACTGGGATAATTTGTGAGCTCTGTGTAACAATACTTGAAGGTAATAGGCTCTTTTGGAATAAATGTCTACATCTTGGCTTAATAAGCACAGCCTATGTATGTGTAGCTTTGTTACAGAAGGAAGCACACAATTGGTATTTTTTTTTCTTCTAGCTCTTGTTTCTAAACCATCTGAATGTTTCTCAACCTTCTGTAGCATAAGAAATTACAACTCATTTCTCATATTTTGTGCAGGGTGTGTGTGATACTTATGTGGACAGGTTGGAATTATGGGAACTAAAGATTAGTAGGACAGTGAAAAAAGAAAAATATTTGATTTTCTTAGGTGAACTCTGAAATATAATATGGCAAAAATCAGAGTGTGCATTTTAAGACACCGCTGGGATCCCTGTCCCCCTGGTACATTTGGCATGCTCTCCCTCCCACCCCCCGCCAGACTGACCGATCCACAGCCTCTGCATTTGACATTGTTGTTTTCTAGCACCTGGCATAGACCTCTACTTGAGAAGTAGTCACAGGACACTTGATGGTTAATTGACTAATTCTTCACATTATAGAACTGACCAGTCATGAGGAATTCCTCAAATATTTATTCCACAGTTGAGCAAATAAACAAAAATAAGGGTATAGGTTTAGACTCACAAATAGCTTAGCATATGTGAGATACTTTCTGCAGTTCTAATATTGATCTAGGAGTGTTTTTAAAACATTACTATGGCAACAATCCCTATTCAGTGGGGGAAAGGAATGCATAAAGAGTATTTCAGATGCTGCCTTTTCACACTCTGCAGATGTGCCCTGACCTCTCAGCATTATTTTTGCTGAGGACAGTGTTTGGAAAATAAAATTTGTTGAGAGTTACTGATTCTGGAAGATATTATCAATTCAAGTACTATGTTATAGAAAACAGTATCTCACTGATTTAAGATTTTCTACAAAATGAATACTTTCATCATACTTGAAGTTGATAAAGTTATCATTTGAAAGCATCAAGAAAAAAAACTAATATTTTCAGCCAGTAGCTAGAAATTGCTGCATAGGATGCATTCCTAAGACTTGTAGCTGTGGGGGTTCATGCGGCATTCACTGAGCCAATGTTTGTTGAGCACTGACTGTGAGAAGGAAGAGTGCTAGATGTCAATTCCATCAGCAAGTTACGAGAGTTTATTGATGCTTTTTGAACACTTACAACCAGATTTTGCTTTTATCATTGAACAAGTCAAACCTCTGCCAAGAATGATCGCATTCAACATTTCTCTTTTTTCCCACAGAATTTAGGAACATTAACTTACTGTTTATCTCTGTTTCAAAAATTAGGAAACTAGGCTGTTTATACAGCATAAATTACAGTATAAAATGGGAAATTTCCAAAATTTGCTTGATGTTGATAGCCAAGATTGACAGACCATTTAAAATATATGTATGTGTGTGTACGGATATGTATGCACACATATGCATATGCATACAAACATATATAAGTACATTATCTGGATTCAATTGGGTAAGTAAATTACTCAAATGTTGTAGGATTTGTTACTCAAGCAAGGGCCTTTGACAAGCAGCACAGGCATTACCCCAGAGCTTGTTAGAAATGAAGAGTCTCAGGACTCACCCTAAATCTACCAAGTCAAAGCACATCTTTTAAGGAGATTCGCAGGTGATTCACATGCAAATAAACTTTGAGAAGGTTGCTGTAACAGACTTTAACCAGCAAAGTGAGTTAAATTTGATCTAAGGGGGGAAAACTATTTCAATTATCTATCTAATTTTTAAGAAGTGATTATCTGTGGGGAGGTGCAGTATGTTGAATTATCTAGATAAACACCTTGGTTCTCAACATTTCTTCTGCCATTGTACATACTATAATAATTGTTCAAGGGTAATCATTCAAGTCTCTTAAAATCCTGATAAATGGGGAGATGATAGCACTGTTCACATTCAAAGATAAATTATTGCACAAACACTGGTAGGAATTGAAAAATTAAAAAGAAAATCCTAAATCTCACCATGTGGCTTTCCCATTTTAATGCCTTACCAGTATCTGCATATTCACATATGATGTTTACATAGTTGTATTTGTACACTAATTCATTTATTCCAAGCTAAGGGGTGAGTATGGACAAACTTGTGAAGGTTAAATGGAAAGTGTGATGTTGGAAGCTTTTGTGTTCATTCTTTTTTTAAAAAATGTATCTTTATTATTGAAAGTATTACAGATGCCCCCCCTCCACCCCCCCCCCCCCCCCCCCCCGCCATTGTCACTTCTACCCTACTCCTTTCCCCTCCCCAGGCCTTCCCTGCACTATTGTCTGTCTATGGGCCATGCATACATGCATGTAAGATCATAGGTTAACTGCTTCCAGTCCCACCCTTACCTCTGAAATACATCAGTCTGTTGCATGCTTCAGTGGCTCTGGATCATTTTTTGTTCATCAGTTTATTTTGTTCACTAGATTCCACATATAAGTGAGGTCATGTGAGGATACTTGTCTGACTAACTTATTTTGCTTATCATAATACTCTCTAGGTTCCTCCATGCTGTCTCAAAGGGTAAGAGATCCTTCTGGCAGGTTTGAGGTGGTACCTCATTGTGATTTTAATTTACATCTCTCCGATGATTAGTGACATTGAGCATTTTTTCATGTCTCTTGGCCATTTGTATGTTCTCTTTGGAGAAGGGTCTATTCAGGTCTTCTGCCCATTTTTTAATTGGCTTGTTTGTCTTTTGTTGAGTTGTTTGAGTACTTTACATATTGTGGAAATTAACCCCTTATCAGATGAAGCATTGGCAAATGTGTTCTCCCATACAGTGGGTTTCCTTTTCACTATGATGCTGGTTTCTTTTGCTGTGCAGAAATCATTATTTTTCATATAGTACTATGTTGAAATAGCTGTAATAATGTTTACTAACAACAATTCCAATTACAATCAAACTTCCTAAAGGCTGCAATCACATCCCATTGAGTTGATTAAAGATTATTTAATCATTCTCCTATTACATGGATATTCAGATCCTTTCCATGTTTTGCTTTTATAAACAATCTAGTAATAAACATCTTTATACAGCAACTTTAAATTTATTTCCATAACATAATTTACCAATAATGGGATTATCAAGTACGTATAATATTATAGAGTTTTGAAAACTTATGGATAAGTTGTTTTTTGTTTGGTTGGTTTTTTATTTTTTTAAATATATTTTATTGATTTTCTACAGAGAGGAGGGGAGAGGAATAGAGAGTTAGAAACATCGATGAGTGAGAAACATTGATCAGCTGCCTCCTGCACACTCCCTACTGGGGATGTGCCCACAACCAAGGTACATGCCCTTGACGGGAATCAAACCTGGGACCCTTCAGTCTGCAGGCCGATGCTCTATCCACTGAGCAAAACCGGTTAGGGGTGTTTGGTTGGTTTTTAAAAAAATATATTTTTTTTATTGATTTCAGAGAAGAAGGGAGAGGGAGAGGGAGATAGAAACATCAATGATGAGAGAGAATTATTGATCAGCTGCCTCCTACACGCTCCTCACTGGAGCTCAAGCCTGCAACCTGGGCATGTACCCTGACTGGGAATCTAACCTTAACCTCCTCGTTCATGGATCAATGGTCAACCACTGAGCCATACCAGTTGGGCTGGATAAGTTGTTTTAGAAAAGGACTAGAACAACTTATGGTGAAACCTGCATTGGCAGAACATTCCAGATTTCACCACATCATGCCAGCAATAGAAATAATTATTTCCAAATTTGCTAATTAATCAGTATACCACTCATGATTTTTCACAATGAAGGTACTTTCAACTATCATTAAAATTCACCTTTTCTCCCTTGTTTTCTTAGAGCAAAATTTGCCAATGGGTGTCTTCTGGCCTAAGCCATAAATGGACTGCAGATGTGCTGTTCTTCTCCTTTAAATACTGGGTTGGCTATTCTGGTTCTCTTACCCTTTACATATGAACTTCATACTTAGTTTGTTGATATTTACAAATGGGATTTTGATTGTGTTGAATTTATGGATTAAATTGGAAAGCACTGACAACTTGAAAATATCAAGTCTTCTTTTCCATGTACATGAAATATCTCTCCATATGTTTACTTAAATGTTCCTTGATTTCTTTCATCAGAATTTTGTAGTTTATCTCACATAGATATTGTAATATCTTATTAGGTTTATACCTAAGTATTTTTGGTGCTAATGTAAATGATCTTTAAAAATCTTAAATTCTAGTATATGAGAAAGCAATTAACTTTTGTATATTAACCTTGTATCCTACAACCTGGCTATAATTGTTTATGAGTTCCAGAATTTTTGTTTTGTTTATTCTTTTGAATTTTTTATATAGCCACTCATGTCATATGTGAACGTTTTATTTCTTCTTTACCAATATGTATACTTTTAATTTATTTTTCTTGTCTTATTGAAGTAGCTGCGACTTTTGATACAATGTTGAATAAGAGTTGTGATAGTAGACATCCTTGCCTTCTTCTTATTGCTCTAAGAAGGGCCTTTGTGGGCCGCTCCATTCGATGAAAAAATAATGGGTGGGAGAGACTGAGGCTGGAATAAGACAAGACGTCACTAAACATGTGATAGATTGAGAGGATATAGCGTGACTATTTGAAATCACTATTCCTATATACAAAATTCCATGGGGCGTCCTATAGCTTCTACCACAAAATTACTCCATTGTGTAATAATATAGTTTTAAATGATGGCCAGAGAATGAAGGCACAACAGGCTGGCAGGGACTACCATTTTACATTCCCACCAGCAATATATGAGTGACCCACTTCCTCCACATCCTCACAAACATTGTCATTGAAACTGTGTCATTTGGTATTGTCATTAAAACTTCCTTAGCCTTTTTGATAGGTGTGTTACATATTCTAGATATATAAAGAAACTTGAGATTTGGGGGGAACCTTTGAGCTCCGAAATTAGGACACTTTAGGATCGTCATCTGGGAGTCTGTGTCAAAATGCAAGGTGAGGAACACATCTATCTTGGAGGAATTAGATGAACAAAACAGGAAAGCAGTTAGCTTGGGTGTGGCATGGGTGTGGCATGGGTGTGGGTAGGACAGTTATGAAATGGGATTGTGGGAGAACCTTGTTCTACAGTAACCAAGGAACATTAGAGTGCTTGTTCTGACCATGGACTCAAAGGTAAAAGAATGAAGCACAATGTAGGCTCAAAACAGGAGTAAGGCTGCCAAACAAAAAGACAGGGGAGAGGTTCTGCTCTTAGGAACCTGCTCCGGGAAGAGAAAATTCTTTCCCCCTAAGTGTAAGTCCGAAGTTTGGTTCCAAAAGCATCACCGCCCCAAATACAGAGTGGAGGACTATCTTGACAACAGTTGCATCCTCCCCTGTTCCTTCCTCCCTCCCGGCCCCTAATTTAGTATCAGGAAGGCCCTCATGGAGCTGAGGGCGCTGCACAACACCTTAAGACCTACATACATGCTTGAGCTACGCTAACCAACAGCGTCCAGGTCAGAGAAAGAAAGCGCACCCCTGCATATTCTACAAATCAAGCCTCGCCTGCAGAAATGGATGCAGCGTGAGGCTCCATACTCAAGAAGGCTGTGACAGTCCACCCTGACATATGCCGTTGGATATTCTGCATCAAGGAATTCGAGGTTAAGTCAACGTAGAGGGGTGTCCCGGGAAGAGGGACTCTGGGTGGTAGAGTAGCCAACGTCAGAAGGAAGGATCCCTTTTAGAAGAAAGGGTGAGCGAGAAGGGCTTCTGCCGTGTATGGGCCATGATTCATTAGCGGAGGGAATGCCCACAGCGGGGGACGGGGGACCCCGCAGGCGCGTGGGGCGCAGGGGACGGGGCGCCGTCGGAAGCGGCCGCGGGAGCGCGTGTCCGAGGCGCCGCAGGGAGGCAGCGGGCCGCGCGCCGTGACGGGCGGTGACGCCTTACTGGTTGCCCGGGCGCGGCGCGCAGGGGTTCGGAGACCCGCGGCTCCTTCTTCGACGCCCGTCCAGGAGAGCGAGCGGCTGCGACTGAGCCTTGGGCGGCCGTGGGGCCGAGAGCCATGAGGCCCGGGGGCGGCTGCCCCGCGGCGCTGCTGCTGGCGGTGGGCTGGCTGCTGCTGGCGGGCCTCCCGGCCGCCCGCGGGGTCAACGTCACCGCCCTCCAGGACCCCGGCCGCGCCCGCTCCCTGGACGAGGGGGAGCACTACGGCGGCGATGGCGAGGCCGAGGGCGAGGCCGAGGAGGAGGCGGAGAACTACCCGGGCGAGGCCGAGCACCTGGCGCAGCACGAGGGCGACGAGGAGGAGGAGGCGGAAGGTGAGCTGGGAGGCTCCCTGGTGGGGACAGAAGCCCCTGTGGGGCCGAAGCCCCGTGTCCGTCCGAGGACATCCAGACTGACCCCTGGGAACCTTTGTCGAGCTCTTTGGCAGTCAGCCACGAATGTATACATTTTTCACTCGTGTAATGGCCTTGAAGAAACATGTCAATTTCCCAAGGCCACAGCAAGCTGAACAAGCCCACGTTTAGGAGTTGCTACAGAAATACTGCTAAAAAGACGCTTTGTTTTTTAAGTGAGAGGAGGCAGAAGTAGTCTTCCACCAGGTGGAATTATTTTGACTCCCTTTGCAGTTACGTTTTTTCCCTTCCCATGGTAGTTTTTTTTTTTTTTTAAGTTGCAAATTGCTTGAGGTCGTCTTTGTATATTTGCACGTTGCATTGGAACAAAACGGAACTCAGAATTCCCCTCATTGTGACCCATCTCGATGGATCCATATGCGGACTAAACTGCCCAGATGCCCCATGTCAGCTTCTTGCAGCCCCAACCTTGAGCACCTCTGCAGCGTGGAGGTGTTTTATTTGCACGTTCAACTTTGCACCCCAGAGGAACAGTGTGGCCTTAGAAAACACCGATCAAGGGATCCCACTAGTGGCGTTGTTAGATGATAACGTGTTAACCAAGGGAGAATGAGCTTGATGAGCTTGTGCTTGGTACATACTACTAGTAAATTTACCTTCCTCTGCTAGCTCTCTAAGCAATAAAACTTGACACGCTATTACACCTGTCCTATTGATCAGTAACTCACATGCTGGTAGGTCAAAGGTCAGTTGCAGGTGTGCAGCCATCTGAAGGAGAACGATTCCTTTACCTCATAAATGACCCAGCTGAGATTCTTTTAATATCCGTGGCAGTCTCCTGTCTCCTATACATAGAGAGTAGGTGCCCTATTTATCAGCTTTTCTTTTCTTTGCTGATGACAGATAGTGACCCTCCGTGACAGAAAGAAATTGACTACCTGAGGTTAATGGCGGGATGAGATTTGTTATTGCCTTGATAAGATTACATTACAGAGAGCTTACACACGCACCCCGAGACTGACCCAACTTCATCTCTTTGACTGGGGAAATGTGAAGAAGAAAAGGGACTAGAAAAGAGAAAAACATGTTCTAAAGCATAGTCCTTATTGCTTCACTCTAGTTTTAAAAGTAATTGCATTAATAACTTTAGTATTAAACTGATCAAGGGATAGTTCCAGGTGTAAAAAGCTAAATGGAGTTTAGAGTAAGCCTGGGTGACGGAACTATAATGCCTTAGATGCAAATTCAAATGCAGGATAGTTATTTATTCTCTCGATGTCTCCATTTCCTTATCTGTGAACTTCAGGGAGTCCGCGTGCCTTCTGGAGTTTTATATACACAATTTCATGCATAGCTGCTTTTCCCTGGGGAAAGCGAGAATCCAGAACTTTAAACAATCTGAGGTGTCTGAGATCTGGATGTTTCTGAAATTTGGCAAAGCCCCTCTTAACCCTCAGAGGACCAGTGTAAAAATATTCAACACCATTTATGATCCACTGGACATTTTATTTTATTTTACTTTTAAGGCATTTTACAAATAATTTCAAATGTAAGAACAAAGGGGCAGTGAAAACAACTTATTTGAAGTTTTAATAAGAATTCACATTTTATTTCCAAATTTATCCCAAATTTTTATTTAATTTTTCCTGGTTTTGAAGATTAATGGAAAAAGTACTTTTAGTGCAACTAAAATCTCATTGGTTGTTATGCATGAGTCTGAAATATAGCCATTTTATAAATACTGAGTCCAGATTTTAAGTACATCTTGTAATAGATTCTAGTTATTATTATTGTTCTTTTTGCACTTTATCATAACACAATACTTTTGAAAACTAGGAAGATACATATTTTTTTGAAGAGAAGACTGCCATATTCTTTCTCCATATTTGCAAAACCATTTTCATCTTTGATTTATAAACAATTACAATTGTTGGTCCAATGAATTTATTCATTTCTACATCTACTTTCTTTTAATTACCTTTGTATTCACATCTGGCATTTATTTGTCTGTGTACTAGCCTTATCAAATACTTTCTTGTGTATAAACTACTTTAAAAAGGAAAGAATACTGTCTGTATCCTTTATCGAAATCGTATGGTCTGGCTCCATTTTCACAAAATATTTCAGGATCAAGTCCTTCCTGTTGAAGGACTAATTAGAAGAGAATGCCAGATATCCTTCTCATTCTTAGAAAGATAATGTTCATTCATTGAGTCTTGAGCTAGAGATAATTCATCTAGTATAATGCAGTGGTTCTCAGCCTTCTAGCCCTTTAAATACAGTTCCTCATGTTGTGACACAACCATAAAATTATTTTCGTTGCTACTTCATAACTATAATTTTGCTACTGTTATGAATCGTAATGTAAATATCTGATATGCAGGATGGTCTTAGGTGACCCCCGTGAAAGGGTCGTTTGACTGACAAAAGGGTCGCGACCCACAGGTTGAGAACCACTGACTAAGGTATCATCTCTCATTTTGCTTACACAATGAATTTTAACATCATCATTAACATCCAAAATGCTGCTATCTGTTTCTCTATGTTCATCTTCTGATTCATCCAATAATTGTGAAATGTTTTTCACTGTTAACTTTCTTTTCCTTGCCATTATGGACCAAAAAGAAATAAACTCTAAAATCTCAATTGTGTTCAATGAAAGCTGAAAATAGAGGATGAGAAAGATGCATCTAAACTTCTTTTATATCTTCCTGAAAGATGATGTGATTCTTTGAACAAAGCAATAAGAAAACAAAGTATGATGTAATACCTACAATTTATTTCACAATTATATCACCTTTCTAGGCCATTCTAACAATTCTTCCATTTTATTATTATAGTCTTTTTTTAAAATAGGAGTAATTGATTAGTAATACTGAAATCCATCATTATGGATGATGAAATAACAAAATGTTTCAAAATATAGGAAAAATCACTAAGATACTATGTTATATATACTCGTAATCCTTTTATACTCCTATCCCTATGCCTTTATACCTTTTGTATACCCTTATACCCTTTATTAATCTAAGATTTATAAATTTACTCTTAACCTGTTTACCTTTAGATTTATAAAAGGAACCAACAATAGACTACATAATAATTTCAAGAGAAATGAGTTTTATTCTATAAAATGAGGTTTATTCTATATAAATATAACTATATAGCATTTTCTCTTTTTCTTTGGAAGACCTGTAAGAAAGAAAAAAAATCATGAACTATCAACCATACAAATCAATTTTCAAAAAAGAAACTAAAAAATAAAAATTGTACTGTGATGTAATATACCAACAATTAAAGCATCCTGTCCAAAATTAAAGAGAACATTCCAGGATCTGGCCAGAACAGAAAAAACAGCAGGATCCTTACCAGCCTCATTGTGGATGCCAAGCTTTTATCAGCACAGTCTAAGACCCAGTAGATATTTAGGGAAGCCTCATTACACTTTTGACTCATACTAAACTCACTATTTTTTTATTTGTCATTTTAATTTGTGTGTGTAAGAAAAGCTTGCTTATAATAGTTCCTATTTTAAACTCACTATTGAACTCTCTTTTTCACCTGTTCTTTTAAAGACAGCCAGTAAAGTATTTTGAGGACAACTGACTTTTCAGCTTATATATAGGACTTTCAGCTTACACACAGCATGAAATCAGTATTATCCAAGATATTAACAAAAATGTTGAACAGTACAGAGTACTGTGACACATGGCTCCTACCACATTGACACCAACCAATTAATTAGCATCAGTGGACCTTACTGTTGAAGTTATACATAAAACTTTACTGACATTGACATGCAGACCATATTTTTCCTTTTTACTCATAGATAGATAATGGGAAATTTTGATAAATACTACACTGAAGTCCAGATACATATAATCACCCTGACTCACCATTATAGGATCCCCATCAAAAAAAGAAAGTCAGTGAATGACCTAATGAGCACTTAATACTCAAAGCTGAAAGGACCTTTGGAGATAACATGATTAAATCTCAACCTTTTAAAAAAAAAATATATATATATATGTTCTTATTGATTTCAGAGAGGAAGGGAGAGGGAGAGAAATAGAAACATCAGTGATGAGAGAGAATCATTGATTGACTGCCTCCTGCATGTCCCACACTGGGATCAAGCTGTAATTGGGTGGTGTGTGCCCTGGCCGGGAATCAAACTGCGACCTCCTAGTTCATAGGTCAATGCTCAACCACTGAGCTGTGCCGGCCAGACTCAACTTTTTTTAAGTTAGGAGAACTTAAATAATTTTCCCAAAGTAGCAAAGGTACTGAATAATAGAGCTGATTAAGTATTTAGTTTATTGAATGGTTTTTGAAAAGAGGTTATATATTTAAAAACATTTTTTATTGATTTTAGAGAGGAAGGGAGAGGAAGAGATAGAGGCGTCAATGATGAGAGAGAATCATTGATCAGCTGCCTCCTGCACACCCTCCACCAGGGATCTAGCCAGCAACCTGGGCATGTGCCCTGATCCGAAATCAAACCATGACTTCCTGGTTCATAGGTCAATGCTCAATCAATGAGCAACACAAGCCAGGCGAAAGAGGTTATATTTAAAAGTAGTCTAGTACTCATTCTCTTACCTGTGTTTTCTGTGTTCAAGATTTAGCTTTTAATTTATATCCCATAATGTGCCAGTTGAAAGTATCCAAGCATTTCAAGCAAAAATGTTAATTCAAAATTGATCATGATAGTCCAAATAATTTATTTAACAAAGTCAATATTGATTAACATATTTACATCTAGTGCTTACTATGTATTCAAGACACTATGTTTGGTACATCCTATCTAATAAAAGAGAAACATGGTAATTAGCGTACAACCGCTACCCTTCCCATTGGCTAATCAGGGCGATATGCAAATTAACTGCCAGCCAAGATGGCAGCCGGCAGCCAGGCAGCTGGAAGCGAACATGAGGCTTGCTTGCTTCAGTGACGGAGGACTCCAACGTTCCCCGCCTGCCTTGCCGGCCTTTGAGCTTGCAGTTTGAAACATTGTTACAAATATAGAAGCTAAACAAAACCCCAGAAACCTGCTTTCAGCCGGCTGCCGGGATCTCAGAGCTGGAGTTATACATTGTTTCGATTATAGAACCCAAACAGACCAGATACCTGCTTTCAGCAGCAGAGGCCTCAGAGCTGGAGCCAGAGCTAAAGCTGGCCCAGAATAAAAAAAGAAAAAAGAAAAAAAGGAGCAGTTGGGAGCTTCAGTCACCCGCCAGTCTGAAAACAGCCCTTAGCCCCTCACCCAGACTGGCCAGGCACCCCAGTGGGGACCCCTACCCTGATCCAGGACACCCTTCAGGGCAAACCAGCCAGCCCCACCCATGCACCAGGCCTCTATCCTATATAGTAAAAGGGCAATATACCTCCCAGCACTGGGATCAGCGGAGCAGATAGGCCTCCCGGTACCGGGATCAGCGTGACAGGGGCAGCGCCCAAACCCCTGATCGTCCTGAGGCTCTGTTGTGACAGGGGAAGGTGCCCAACCTCCTGATCAGCCCTGCTCTGTGCCTGATACGGGGGAGCTCCCCAACCCCCTGATCACCCTGCGGCTCTGTGTGTGACAGGGTGCGGCGCCCCAACCAACCCCTCCCACGGGCCCTGCTCTGTGTGTGATGGGGTAGAGCCATAACCTCCCCATCAGCCCTGCCCTGAGTGTGAGAGTGGAGGCACCCCAACTCCCTGATTGGCCCTGCTCTGTGGGTGATAGAGGGTGGCGCCCCAACCTCCTGATCTGCCCTGCTCTGTGTGTGACAGGGGGCAGTGCCCCAACTCCCCTATCAGCCCTACTCTGTGAGTGACGGGGGGAGCTCTTCAACCCCCTGATGGGCCCTGCTCTGTGCATGACGGGGGAGCTCCCCAACCCCCTGATTGGCCCTGTTCTGTGCGTGACAGGGGGTGGCGCCACAACCTCCCCATCGACCCTGCCTTGAATGTGACAGGGGGCTGCGCCCCAACTCCCCAATCGGCCCTGCTCTGAGCCCAACCAGGGGCTGCACCTAGGGATTGGGCCTGCCCTCTGCCACCCGGGAACAGGCCTAAGCCAGCAGGTCGTTATCTCCTGAGGGGTCCCAGACTGCAAGAGGGCACAGGCCGGGCTGAGGGACCCCCCTACCCCCCGAGTGCACAAATTTTTGTGCACCGGGCCTCTAGTCTATATATATAAAAGGCTAAGTGACCGACCTACTGGCCAGTAGGTATGATGCTCACTGACCACCAGGGGGCAGACACTCAACGCAGGAGCTGCCCCCTGGTGGTCAATGTGCTCCAACAGGGGGAGCGCTGCTCAGCCAGAAGCCAGGCGCACAGCTGGCAAGCGCAGCAGTGATGGTGGGAGCCTCTCCTGCCTCTGCAGCAGTGCTAAGGAGCAGTGAGCTGAGCGGTAAGAAGCAGTGAGCAGGTGGGCAGTAAGGAGCGAGGGGTCCGAACTGCAAGAGGGATGTCCAACTGCTGGCAAGCGGAAATCCCCTGAGGAGTCCTGGACTGCGAGAGGGTGCAGGCCGGGCTGAGGGGACAACCCCCCACCCCCACCCCCATGCATGAATTTCATGTACTGGGCCTCTAGTAAGCATATTAAAACTATAAAAATATTGTCTTGCTGTAATAAAAATAGAAAAAATCTTTGAATTATATAAAATCAATAAGTGCAAAATGAGTGAGAATGAGGTTATCTCTTAAGCATTTTTATAGCAGTAAACAAGTTACAGAATGTTTTCATACACATTCTCTCATTTAATTCTCACAATAATCAGTGAAATAGATTCTCCTTTTCAAATTTTACAGAAAGGTAACTTACTCAAACTCAAAGCAGCTAATTAGTGGTAGAAGCAGCAATTTGGCTTTAACTCTAATGCATTTTCCCATGTAACATTGTTTCCTCAGGATATAATACCTTTTAAAAATTATCTTCTAACACCTCATTTAATATTTTTATCCTTTGAGAGTTTAGTCTTAATGTGAGCTATGAAGAATGGGTTATACACTACAGCAAGTGGAATTCATGCCAAACTTCAGAATGATGAGAAAAAAGAAGTTCTGTATTATGTGATTTGAACCCAATGATATTTAATCAAATACTTGTGTATTCCTAGATTATCCTACTAATAAAGTGTTAGGAATAGTAGAACCAATCTGTAATACATGATTTTAATGAACACTTGGTATAGAGACTTGTTTTGGATGAAAATGATACACTCAAATTTTTCAGAAAATAGAGAATTGGAAAAAATTGGACCTTACAATTGGCTGGGGTTTTTTGTTTGTTTGTTTTTCCTGACTTTCTATAGGACTTTAAACTCATCATGTATTAAAGTAATGAAAAATTATTTTTAGGTTATATAAACTTTCCTTGCAAGTTATTTCTTGATTTATTACTTTAAAGGCTTAGGCTTCTTTTGATGTAAACAATAATAGATGTACTGCTTTTCGCATTGCTTTTCTGATTTAATGAAACTTTTTAAAATGTCTGCTTCCCAGCTCTAGCTGGTTTGGCTCAATAGATAGAGCATAGGCCTGCGGACTGAAGGGTCCCAAGTTCAATTCTGGTCAAGGGCACATGCCCGGGTTGTGGGCTCAATCCCCAGTGGGAGGTGTGCAGGAGGCAGCCAATCAATGATTCTCTCTCATCACTGATGTTTCTGTCTCTTCCTCTCTTTTCCTCTCTGAAATAAATAGAAATATATTAAAAAATAAAATAAAATGTCTGCTTCCCACATGACAAGTACTTGTATCTCCATCCCCAAGTAAGAGCTTTTCACTTAGAAAAGTTTTCAAGTGATTAAATAATGTGTTTTTGTATTTTATGTTTAGGTTCAGAAATAAAAGTAGTGAAAGAAGTAGAATTTGGGATGTGCACTGTTACATGTGGTAAGTAGTATAGAGCACATAAACAATATTGTAGTTTAGGGGGAGGAAAGGTAAAAATAGTGTGGCAATTTTTATTTGTAATTTGTGTACTCTCATTCATCTCTCATTGATTTCTATTCTAATGACTATAATTCACACACAAAACACAAACCGATTGCTTTAAAAGGGTGGATATGTCAGTTTATAAATTCTAAGTCTTATTTTAAGCCAGCTCCCTATATTTTTTTGGTACATACACTGCCTTCACCAAAGTAAAATTTCCTCCATCTCACAGATGTTCAGAAGATGAAAAATCTTGAGATGCATCTCACAGATGTCTTTCTACATACTGTGTTGGCAAATCTATCAAGAAATGTGCTTCTTTGTAATAGTCTATTCTAAATTCTACATTTCTCCAATTTATATGTCATATCTTGGAGAAAAGAGGTATTGGCTTGTGGGGAAGATAACGTTCAAGGATTGTGACTTGTATTGATCATTCCATAAATAGAATTTGGATATAAAAATCTTTTACATGGTGGTGGGATTAAGGCAACACATGATCTACAATAGACTGGTGTTTCCCAAACTTAACTGTTCACTCTCAGTTCCTGAAGGATTTGTTAAAACACAGGTTGCTGGGCCTACCCCAGAGATTCTAACTCAGTAGGCCTTCAGAGGGGCCTAAGAAATTATATTTCTGAACAAGTTCACCAATGAAGCTGATGCTGCTGGTTAGAAGACCATCTTTTCAGAACCACTATAGAGTAGCTTGTTGAGAAGATAATAGATAATTCACAATGAAATTAAGTTTATTTTAAATAGACTCTGCCTTGTAATAAAAAGACAGTGATAGGAGGGAAAGACAAAAACCAGAAGGTAAGACAGAAAATCCATGCAGATCTACATCGGAACATTTTCTTTTTTTGGTCAAACATTACACCTGAATTACTTTCATTTGAGATAGTTTTTGTTTGTGTGTGTGATAAAATATACCTAACATAAAATTTACTATTTTAACCATTTAAAATGTACATTTCAGTGACATAAAGCACATTCACATTATTGTGCAACCATTAGCACCATCCATCTCCTGAATTTTTTCATCATCCCAAACTGAAACCTCCGTGTGCATTAAATACTAACTCCCTACTTCCCCTTTTTCCCAGCCCTTGGAAACCACTATTCCATTTTCTTTCTTTTAAAAAAAAATTTTTTTATTGCTTAAAATATTACAAAGAGTGGTACATATGTCTCCTTCCCGTCCCCTCCCACCCCCCCGCCTTGACCTTCCCCTGGCCTCCCCTACCCCCCAGTGTCTTGTGTCCATTGGTTATGCTTATATGCATGCATACAACTCCTTTGGTTGATCTCTTACCACCCCCCCGCCCAACCCTCCCCAGCCTTCCTGCTGTGGTTTGACAGTCTGTTCGATGCTGCTCTGCCTCTGTATCTATTTTTGTTCATCAGTTTATAATGGTCTTTATTATCCATAAATGAGTGAGATCATATGATATTTTTCTTTCACTGACTGGCTTATTTCACTTAACATAATGCTCTTCAGTTCCATCCATGCTGTTGCAAATGGTAAGAATTCCTTCTTTTTTACAGCAGCATGGTATTCCATTGTGTAGATGTACCACAATTTTCTAATCCATTCATCTGTTGATGGGCACTTAGGCTGTTTCCAAATCTTAGCTATGGTAAATTGTGCTGCTGTGAACATAGGGATGCATATATCCTTTCTGATTGGTGTTTCTGGTTTCTTCGGATATATTCCTAGAAGTGGGATCACTGGGTCAAATGGGAGTTCCATTTTTAACTTTTTGAGGAAACTCCATACTGTCTTCCATAGTGGCTGCACCAGTCTGCATTCCCACCAGCAGTGCACGAGAGTTCCTTTTTCTCTACATTCTCTCCAGCACTTGTCATTTGTTGATTTGTTGATGATAGCCATTCTGACAGGTGTGAGATGATACCTCATTGTTGTTTTGATTTGCATCTCTCGGATGATTACTGACTTTGAGCATGTTTTCATATGTCTCTTGACTTTCTGAATGTCCTCTTTTGAAAAGTGTCTATTTAGGTCCTTTGCCCATTTTTTGATTGGATTGTTTATCTTCCTTTTGTTAAGTTGTATGAGTTCCCTATAAATGTTGGAGATTAAACCCTTATCGGTGATTACATTGACAAATATGTCCTCCCATGCAGTGGGCTTTCTTGTTGTTTTGTTGATGGTTTCTTTTGCTGTGCAGAAGCTTTTTATTTTGATGTAGTCCCATTTGTTTATTTTCTCTTTAGTTTCCAATGCCCTAGGAGCAGTATCGGTGAAGAAATTGCTTCGGCATATGTCTGAGATTTTGTTGCCTTTGGATTCCTTTAGGATTTTGATGGTTTCCCATCTTACATTTAAGTCCTTTATCCATTTTGAGTTTATTTTTGTGTATGATGTAAGTTGGTGGTCTAGTTTCATTTTTTTTGCATGTATCTGTCCAATTTTCCCAACACCATTTATTGAAGAGACTGTCTTGACTCCATTGTATGTTCTTGCCTCCTTTGTCAAATATTAATTGAGCATATTGGTTCGGGTCGATTTCTGGGTTCTCTATTCTATTCCATTGATCTATATGTCTGTTCTTGTGCCAGTCCCAGGCAGTTTTGAGAACAGTGGCTTTGTAATACAGCTTGATATCTGGTATTGAGATCCCACCTACTTTGTTCTTCTTTCTCAGGATCGCTGCAGCTATTAGGGGTCTTTTTTTAAATTCCAGATGAATTTTTGGAGAGTTCGTTCTAGGTCTGTAAAATATGCCGTTGGTATTTTAATGGGAAGTGCGTTGAATTTATAGATTTCTTTGGGTAGTATGGACATTTTAATGATGTTGATTCTACCAATCCAAGAACATGGTATGTTCTTCCATCTGTTTATGTCTTCCTCTATGTCTTTTTTCAACGTCCTGTAGTTTTTTGAGTAGAGGTCTTTTTCCGCTTTAGTTAAGTTTATTCCTAGGTATCTTAATTTTTTTGGTGTGATGGTAAATGGGATTACGTTTTTAGTCTCTCTTTCTGTAAGTTCACTATTGGTGTATAGAAATGCCATAGATTTCTTGGTGTTAATTTTGTATCCTGCTACATTGCCAAATTCATTTATTAAGTCTAATAGTTTTTTGATTGAGTCTTTAGGTTTTTTATGTACAATATCATGTCATCTGCGAGTAAAGACAGTTTTACTTCTTCTTTTCCAGTTTGGATGCCTTTTATTTCTTCTTCTTGTCTAATCGCAATGGCTAATACTTCCAGTACTATGTCGAACAGGAGTGGTGCGAGTGGGCATCCCTGTCATGTTCCTGTTCACTGTTCCATTTTCTGTCTCTTGAGATAGTTTTCAGCCTTTTTTTTTAACCTTAATTTCTTCATGAATGAAAGTCAGAAAATGAGAAGAATCCATGTAATAAACCTGTGATTATTCATTTACAATTTATATCTTTCTTCTGTTGCTTACTTGAAACATTTTCATAAGAGAATTATATTTATGACAATTCTAGTAATTATATATTGTCTTACACTATTATTAAAGATTTGTTTCAGAAATTATATATTCATTCAACAAATGATTTTCTGTTTGGGGACTTCTAGAAATTTTTTCTGTCTACAATGCAGTCTACTGGGAATACAGCCGTGAAGAAAGCAGAGGAAATGCTGCCTTCAAAGATTACGTATTTTAGTTGGGTCAAAGACATAAATAAAAGTAAAATATGTAACATGTCAGATGGTGATAAGTTTTAAGGAGAAAAACCAGAAAAGACAACATTTTGCATCTAAAATATTTTTTAAATATTTAAAAAATGTTTTCAATTTATAACAACTCTGTGAAGGGAAAAATGCTTTAGTGAAAATTCGATTGAACTCCACAAATAATGTAGCAGTCAAAATTTTTTCCTTTTCTGGAATACACAGGCAGATTTTTGAGTGTCACTTGGATTTACAGAAAATCTTAGCTGTTTACATCATCGCAATAAACTGTATTTTGCAAAATAAATAAATACATTTATTTATTTATGCTTGAAAATTTTTTATGCATTTCAGAATAAGGGTGTGCTTCTAGATAGGGACCTTTCATAAATTCACGTGGAACCATACTGTAGCCATTTTTAGGCATCTCTTTTAATCAAGAGACCTTTCCTCTTCCAATCTTCTATTTCTTTATCTCATATGGAGCCCTCTCCCTTGCTACTCAATTTTTGGTCCAGAGACCAGCCACATAGCTTGGGAGCTTGTTAGGAAGGCAGACTCTCAGAACCTGCTGAGTTAGAATTTCATGTAAGATCTCCAGGAGATCTGCAGGCTCGCTGAACTTTGAGAATAACTACGGTAAGCCATTTCTAATTTCAACTTCCCCTTGCCCTTGAGAATGGATTTTATGATTAACATCATATAGGGGTTGGAAGAGGAAATCTGGTAAACAAGGAAATCAAGATGGACAGTTCCCTAGCCTGTGACCAAACAGTCTTTTCATAGGTCATGTAGACTTACGAAACATCCAAACCTATAGAGAACTTTTATGAGTTTGAGCCAAACTGACAATTGCCAGGATGCAAAATCTCAATAGATTGAGAAAATGCTCTGAAGAATGCCTGTTTTGCAGCTTATTTTATACATTAGAATAAAAGGAGGAGACTACAGGACGGAACATGAAATCCATTGATGGTAGATTAAGGCGGGGGAAGAAAGCAAACCAGGGACATCTCTGGGACTGGATAAAAAGGCAAAATAGAGAAACACATACTTCCTTCACATTGGTGGGTAAAGGAAAGTCAGTAATTAACTATAGAGATGGTATTCAGGGAATAAGCTAACAGGGAAGGTTCTGTGATTGTGTGGGTTGTGATTAGAGGGATCTGGAGAAGATTACGCTGACATGTTATCTTAGATGCAAAAAGATAATAAACAGGCTTACTTGAGGTAAAGATTGACCTTTGTCAAGGAAGCTACAGGCTTAGAATGTGACTACCCACCATGATTTGCTTTCCATTAGGAATTTTTATGTTCAGACCATCCTATGTGGTTACTTGAGTTTCTAAGGCCCACATGCAGACCCACCTGAGCTTGTCAGGTTTGGTATGTGGCCCTGTTTTCATTCACAGTCAGTTTATCACAGGACATGTTCAGCATGTGGCTGATCAAGCATTTTATCATCTCCAATTCTGGTGATGAAAGGAAAACGCTGAAGATCTATGATAGTAAAGGCTTGGTTTCTTGTTATAAAAATGTGTGGCAATTCTAAAGAGAGTATGTTGTTGAAAATGGAGATTCGATAATTAATAGTTTGTCCTGCTATATTTATTATCAATCTAAATATTAAAAAGCTTAATTTATGTTAAAATATGATTTTGAAATTTCCTCTAGAAGCTCCAAGTCTCCCTAAAAGTTCCATGGTCAAATAAATTTGGGAGATCCTGTGTACTATGTATTTTATTAAATCTAACACTTTATTGGTTGTAAGAAGCACAATTTATGTATCTCTAAAAAGGAAAATACTGCCAATTTGTGATATGCCATCAATTTTAAGATGCATTCTGATTTCAAATATGTTAAGATGTAAAAAATTTACATGTTAAAATCAATGAAAGTTTACACACAAAGCATGTTAATTTATTAGCATTTTAAAAGTTTTCCCCAAATTCTGTAGTAAAGATATCCCTTTAATTTTATTTAATGCATTATTTTCAAATGTATATAATCATGGAATTCTTTTTCTAATGGTAACAATCAGAAGGACTGGTGTTACATGTAACTCACTTTAGGAAAAGCTGTTTTAGGAAGTAATTAAAAATAAAGGGTCTAAAAATTCTAAATGTTGTAAACCTGATTTTGGGAATTTAATTTCTGAAATTAAGAAAAAAGTCTCAATAAAAACTTAGATGGTAAAGAAAAAAACTCTGTGGCATTTATTTTTCCTAACATTTGCCATTTTCTTTTACTAAAGGTGTTGGTATTAGAGAAGTTATGTTAACAAATGGATGCCCTGGAGGTGAATCTAAGTGCATCGTACGGGTGGAAGAATGTCGTGGACCAGTAGACTGTGGCTGTGAGTTGGACTCTGGAGGGAGACTGAGGGGGGAAGAGTTTACTCTGGGGAAATACTTTAACTTCAGGTTGTCATGAGTGGAATTGATATACTGAAAGGAAATCATAAGAAAACTTAAAATTCCATTTCTCAGGATAGTTATAGCTCTGAATAACTCTCTGCTGTTACTTTACATTTTTTCAATGTCTAAAATTTAACAGATATTTTCTGCAATACACTGTAACCTTATTGTACTCAGGCTCTGTGGTGAAGGCTGTCCTATAGCAAAATACTTTTGACACTTGGGTCATGACATTTTATCAGTAGATTGGTACAGCCTAAATTTTAAGTGATGTTCTACATCAAATTACACAGTGCTGAGATTTCATTATCTCTTATGGGGTCCCTAACCAGTAAATTGGAAGCCATGAGTAGATCTCAAAGTATGTTAGCTCATTGAGTTGATTGCTCTTACTATTCCTCTTCTCCAGTTTATTCTACTGAAGGAGCAGATAGCTATCGAGTCTCCTACCTGCTTCTTTTGGTGACTTTATCTTTGCATCCATCACTCCGCTCTGCTCTTCTACATTCAAGCTCTAAGTCTGATAACTTCTAGCATAGAATTTATTTTAAAATTGGAGGTAGATTTTAAAAGTAATATTATTTATAAAGCAATTTACAATGCTCTATGGTATTTTTGTATTTAATTTTTCTTTTTTCAGGGGGTAAACCAATATCAGAAAGTCTTGACAGTGTGAAACTGGCCTGTGTTCATACAGCTCCTGAAAATCGTTTCAAATATATTTGGAAAATTCTAAGGCCAGAGCAAGTGAGTAATGAATATAATTTGGTGCTTTGTAGTGAGTAATAAAATTTGTTTCCCAGTGCTTGATGACTGCCATAAAACTCTCTTTAAAATCAGTTTGCAAAAATGAAGTTAAAATCATACAGCTTATTATTATTAGGATTTAATTTTTTTTCATAATTTATAAACATGTTTTATGATCAGCTATTAACAGAACTTAAAAACATTCATTTTATACAAATTATTTTATTTTGGAAGCAAGGTTTTCATTGTATATATAGGAATTATATTAATGACAACAGTAGCTAACATTAACTGAGGGCTAATTAAGTGTCAGACATACACCAAATGTTAATGTTTCTTTTAACCCACATAACAATCCTATGAGGTAATTCCTAACATTATACCCATTTTACAGATAAGAAACTGAAATGCTGAGAGTAGCTTGCTCTGGGTCACACAGGCAGGAAGTGGTAGGATTGGAACTTGATGTCTAGATTGTCTGACTATAAAAATCATGTGCATAATTAATTACTGCCCTAGACTGAGACATAATGGCTCTTTTTTTGTTACAGGAAATTATTTCCTGATCTTAAGTTTACATGAAAAATGTTGATACTTCTTTTCTTTTAAAAAGCAACCCGTTGTACTTGCAAATGATTCAGCAATCCTAGAAGTAAGCAGGCCAATTCACCCCTTGGATTATGAGTGCGATACCTTCGAGAATAATGAAATAGTAGCATCTCTTAGATTCACAGTCTATACCTCAAGTGGTAAGTGCCCAGCAATATTTTGGTTTGCTTATCTCAAACTTTAGAGAGCATCAAAATCACCTGGAGGGCTTCTTGACACACAGATGGCTAGCCTTACCCACAGAGTTTCCAATTCAGTTGATCTTGGGTGGGGTAGACAAAAGAATTTATAATTCTAACAAGTTCCCAGGTGCTGCTGGCAAACACCATAGTTTGAGAACCACTGGTTCAGATCATTTAGACTTTTCTACAAGGTAGTGCTTCATTTCTTTTTTTCAAAGTACAGTTGGATTTGCCTCACTTCGGGAAACTAGTGTATTCCTGAAATTTCTCCAAAGAACAATCCTGTAACTTGGATTATATTTTTACTTTTACTTCACCACATAAGTGAAAATGTACACATGGAGTTCTCATGAATGCTTATAAAAATTTTGTATAATGAAATTAAGAAGTATTATGTCAAGGCATGTCTTTTAAAAAATTACCCATTTGAAGAAAACATTTTTTGACAAAACAATAATAGTCATCAATATATGTCACAAAAGGCAAATCTTGTCCTGAACGTCATTTCACAAGTTAAAAACCACTTTCCTTGTGAAATGGATCCATGTGCATGTCCTTTTAATTTAGACTATGATATAATTATCTCCTTTAGTTCAGTTGCTGTTAACCATTTTTATTGTTGTTGTCATCTTTGCTATTGGGAAGTGGGGGTTTTACCTGCAGTACTGGGTTCAGGATCTGAAGGAGGGGCGATGCATGAATGAAAATTCTAGACAAGAAATATGAATTATGAAGGGGTGGTGGCCAGGTGGTGAAGAGCACACTGACTTCTGACCTGGTCTACTGTTTATTTACTTGAGTACACATTTGCCCTTTAGCAATGCATAAAGGCGTATCAAAGGTAAAGTTTGGTAAACAGTAAAGGGATTGTCAGGCTAGGGAATTGCCTTGAGCCACCACTCTCTCAACATGAACAATGGTGCTTAGCATCAGCCCTGCTAATGCCCGAGGTCCACTGGCCTTCCCCGTTCCTTGGTGCAGTCTTGTGACAGTATCATCAAGTGGTGGCTTCCCGCAGGTTTGGTTACAGGATTTTTTAGAATCCAGTTAAAGTCAGGAGGCTTTTACCAGAAAAATGCCCACGTATACAATCATGCCAAGAGTTACCTGTGATTCTAAAGGGAGTTCATGGATTTCTTGAAGGTATTTCTTAATCCCTAGTAAAGGATTTATGCTGTAGTCTAGAGATACCATGCAACATAGCAACCCTTTATTGAATGAAAACAAGCTAAATTGTTTGGGGATGGTTTTTTGAAATAAATTATTTATAAATTTTTTTGATATGTTGTATAATGTCTTTAAAAAATTTTTTTCTTGTGAAAGCTAATAATCTTACTCTGGTTTTTATTGAAAGGATAATTTAAAATATATATTTTTTGATTTCAGAGGGAGAAAGGGAGAGGGAGATAGAAACATCAATGATGAGAGAGAATCAATTGGCTGCCTTATGCACGCCCCCTACTGAGGATCAAGGCCAAAACTCAGGCATGTGCTCTGACTGGGAATCGAACCAGCGACCTCTTGGTTCATGGATTGACACTCAACCACTGAGCCACACCGGCTGTGTTAAAAGGGTAATTTTAATAAAGTGCTAAAAAAGTCCAAAGAAGACCAAATATCATCAAAATAAAATTTTTCTCAATGAGTTTTGTTCAGGATATTATAGCTATCAGAGGGCATTCTTGGTTTTTGTCCCCTTTCTTGAGATGTTAGGACATCTCAATAGTTAGCTCTTCCCATGACTAGAAGGTGACATGCATTTGACAGTACATAAGTTAAGGCCTGGAACACAGACCCCATAATGTCAGTCCTTAACTGAGATAGCAGAGCTAACTATGTCTTCTCAGTTTAGGGCTGGTGGGGAAGCTCTGCTGTCTCAGTACACGCACTGGTTAATTGATAAAATGTTTTCAGAACACTTTGGATCTATTGGTTTCTTTTAAAATGACAATTGTATACACCACTGTGACAGACGCTTTGGGTTGTTTAGACATCAAACAAACGTATTGGTTATAAATGTCCACAATATGGTACTGGCTTGAAACAAATACATAATTCAAATATTTTAGGGTAAATATTATTTAGTTAATAAAAGTGTCCCATCCATTCCTTTATATATCAGATTTTTCACTTCTACAATAGTTGTCCTTCATAATTAGGCATTGTCTTGGCTTGAATTGTGTCCCGCTAAAAAGATACTTTCAAGTTCTAACTCCCAGAACCTCAGAATGTGCCCATATTTGGAAATAGGGTCATTGCTGATGTAATTAGTTCAGTTCAGATAAGGTCATACATGCTGGAGTGGGACTTTAACCCAATATGACGGGTGTCTTTATAAGAAGAGGGAAAATTAGACACAGACAGACAGAGAGAGCGAGACAGAGGAGAATGCCATGTGAAGACACAAAGACACATGAGAAAAGGCAGCCATGAGAAAACAGTCAGAGACTGGAAATATGCTGCCCAGCCGAGGAACATAGGGGCTTCCAAAGACTGGAAGAAGAAAGGAGGGGTCCTCTCCCAGAATCTCTGGAGGGAACATGGCCATACCAATACCTTGTATTCAGAATTTTCGCCTCTAGAACTATGAGACCACAAATTTCCTTTGTTTTTAAGTCAATCAGTTTGTGGTACTTTGTTATGGTGGCTCTGGGAAACTAATACAAACATAAGCTTAGTTTTACTAAAAAGCTTAGTTTTACTAAAAAAAATTCACCCTATTTCTTCATTAGAAAATTTCAAGAGGAAATGCAGCCTTTTTAGTTATTAGATTTAAAAGCAATCTAAGTGATCCTTGTGGGAAGACCCCTATTGAAATGAACTAAAATCGTCATACCCTCACTCTCTACCTTCTTGGCCAGTATTGCAGGGTCGTAGATAAATGGAAGGGAATTTTGCATTTCTTTTCAGGTTTTAATCCTACAAGGTGTCTTTTCAAAAAAATATATATTTTATTGATTTTTTACAGAGAGGAAGGGAGAGGGATAGAGAGTTAGAAACATCGATGAGAGAGAAACATCGATCAGCTGCCTCCTGCACACCCCCTATGGGTATGTGCCCGCAACCAAGGTACATGCCCTTGACTGGAATCGAACCTGGGACCCTTGAGTCCACAGGCCAACGCTCTACCCATTGAGCCAAACCTGTTAGGGATCCTACAATGTGTCTTTTATTTGAGCTTAAAAAATCCCATGGCTTTTGTAAACCTAAAATTAGCAAAACTGAAATTATTTTTAAAATTCAACAATGTTGGAATATAAATATGTAATTTCTCTATCATATTTGGAACTATTTAGTGAGATCACTAAATTGAGTGCATGGAACACTATACTCCACAGTGTTTAAAGAATAGAAAGAAAAATTCAGACAAATAAGCTGTTGAGGTTGCTCATATAGGAGATCACTTCGGATAGATTGATACTTACCAAAATTAAAATATTAAAATATATAAAACATAGCTGCAGAAATCATTAAACCCCCTTAGACATTGGTATGATTCAGCAGTTGCATCTGGTCTTTTCCATGTAAATCTTTTATGATTCTATGATTTAGGAACCAGAAAGAGCCACAAGAAAGCTATATAATTCACAATGTAATACTTTATGTAAATTGGCTTTTCACCAATTTATAATGCAGCAATGTTATAACACATATGGTAGACTGGCTTTGTCCTTTTAATAGCCTTATGTTCATAAAGATATGGGAGAGAATGCCTGATTTAAAAGTGGTGTGTGGGTATTTCTATGAAAAAAAATGAGCTTCAACCACTGTCTTACAACATATATAAAAATCAGAGATGTATCATAGTCTTAAAGGTAAAAGTCAAATCCAGAAAGCTTTAAAAAGGGAAACAGAACATCTGCATAATTCAGGCGTAGGCAAGGGTTTCTTGGACATGACTCAGAAAACCAACACCGTAAAAGGAAACGTTGATCAATTATGCTTCACCAAAACTAAAAACTGCAGTTCATTAACAGAAATCATTATAAAAATGAATAGGCAAGCCAAAAATCGGAGAGAAAGAAATTTATAAAATATACAATTAATGCGATCAGTTTAAGAAAAGGTCTTGCAGTGTCTTGGAAAACTAAGCATACCTCTACCCTATGACCCAGCAGTTCTACTCTTACGTATTTATCCAAGAGAAATGAAAATGTGTGTTCACAGAATGACTTCTTCAAAAATGTACATAGCAGCTTATTTATAATAGCACCAAACTGGAACAGCCTAGATGGCTGTCAATAAGAGAATGAGTAAACAAATTGAGAGATACTCCTCATTAATAAAAAAGAAAAAAACTCATTAATAAAAAAGAAAAAAACTTGGTACATGTGCAAATATGGGTGAATCTCTAAAACATTATATTGACTGAAAAAGCCCTACACAAAAGAATACATAGTATATGTTTCCATGCCTATGAATTCTGGAATAGGCAGG
The DNA here is from genome assembly GCF_964212035.1 of Myotis nattereri. Lineage (NCBI taxonomy): Eukaryota > Metazoa > Chordata > Mammalia > Chiroptera > Vespertilionidae > Myotis > Myotis nattereri. The sequence goes on from NC_138081.1 coordinate 46,851,719, forward strand.
ACTAATGGGTGGTGGAAAAGAGAATCAGGACGGTTGTTGCCTCTGGAAGATAGGGCAGGGATTAACTGGGAGGGGCTCAAGGGCACTTTCTGGGGTATAGCAATATTCTGTGTATTGCTAAGGGTTTAAATTGCATGTATGTGTTTGTATATGTCAAAAATAAGCAAATGTACATTTAAGATCTTTGTGCAAATTATTGTTGAAATTTTACCTCAGAAGAAAAAAAATACAAAGAATATAAAAATATAAATTATAGTTAATGATATGCCAGTTGAAGAATTTTGCTGGGAAATGTGCAGACATCAGTAAATTATGTTGAAATGCATTAAAAATACAGGATGGGACAGAAGGATGGATAGACGGATAGTAAAATGTTGTTGGTAGTATCTAGGTGGTAGGAATACATAATGTTCATGGTCAAAGTCTTTCAACTTTCTGCATGTTTGAAAAGAACATTTCAAACATGCAGAGCAAGTTAATTAATAACTTTCCATCCACTAATTCTTTCTGTATATTTCTAGAGTTATTTTTCAGATATGAAGTTTCCATTTCCTTTTTCTGTCAGTAGGAATAATCATCAGATATATGCATGTTTTTTTCTCTAGAATTGCAGATGAAAAGATCAAAAGGACCGGACACTGATGCAGTGCTAGTGTTTGTGCTGACCATAGGAGTTGTGATGTGTATATTTGTGATCTTTGTGCTGATCTTCATAATTATAAACTGGTAGGTGAAGGACTGAAAGTGAGGCTCCCCCTTGATTGATGTCCATCTCTCTGCCCCTCCCTTGTCCCATGAATCCAAAGCTCTGTCCATGATGTCTCTCACCTGTGTCTTCAAACTGCCCAACTCCTGAGACTGTCCTAGTACAGTCTGCCTAATCTCATGACTTGTTTCCCAGTCATGAGAGAGCTTTTAAATGCAGTTTTTACAGTTTTACATAGTAGTTGCTTTAAAAAGTCTATTGAATGAATATTTGTGCTGTCCAGTTGTAGTTATGACAACCCCAAAAATTGGTTATTGTAACCTACCAATGCAGTTATAGGAGAATATTTCCAATACCTACATGAGTATTATACCCTGGTACATCTGAGGGCTCTACTGTTGCAATGCAACTGATGTACCGCAAACTAAAAATAAATTGTGACTAAGGAGGCACTTCTATATAGACAAAAGCGAAACATAAATCTATTTTTAGTTTTCATTTCACATAAAAGATTTTTTTTGTTTTTGTTTTATCTCCCAGGGCAGCAGTAAAGTCTTTCTGGGAGGGAAAAGTCTCAGGGACTGAGGTACGTTCTGAGCAGACTTCAGTGAAAGGCAAAAGGTCAGCTTCTCTTGAACGATCACCAACAGGAATACGTGGACGTGAAGATGATGCCCTGAGCGAGTGGAATGATTAATGTGTAACAAGCCAAAGGAGAGTAGAGCATACCAGATTCATTATTATAAAAATAAAATATATAGTGAAATACTTTAATAATATTGCAAGTGATTTACCATAGTCTGAAGCTAATACAATGTGAGCAGGGGCTGTTTTAATTAGTTCTTCTTTGTGGTAGACTTATAAAAAACTCTTTTTAATTTGTTCCCAACATTTATCATTTCAGGTAATCACTTGGTAACATTTATCTAGAGATACAAACACACAAAATCTTCCCAACACATTTTTTTTATCACTTTGATCACTTCCAAGGTGATTTGAATGTTCTGTCCCGAAAAATAAAAATAAAGAAGATGCCTTGCATATTAGACTTTCTCCCTCTGCGAGCACTGGATTGAACTTGTTAAAGCCAACCATACTACTTTAGAATCTTTGCAGGGCATAAGACATAAAGAGCTTCACTCATAACACATGAAATAATAGCAATAACAACAATGATAACAAACCATGCATAGTGTCCATATGTGCCAAGCTTTTCTCAAAGCACTTTACGTACATCAGGTAATTTAATTATAGTTCTATATAGAAAATATGGAAAGAAGAAGTAAGAAGGAACTGGAGGTGGCTGAGTAAATGATGTGAACTTTTTTTTTCTTGGAGGATATTTTTTTCCATTGATTTTTAGAGTAGTGGAAGGGAGGGAGGAGAGTGAAAGAAAGAGAGAGAGAGAGAGAGAGAGAGAGAGAGAGAGAGAGAGAGAGCGCCATGTGAGAGAGACAGATCTATGGGTTGCCTCCCACACTCACCCTGACCAGGAATCAAACCCGCAACCCTCAGGTCCGCAGGCCAATGCTCTAACCACTGAACAGCCACACTGGCCAGGGCTAAATGATGTGAATTTAACATGCCCTGTATTCGCACAGAAACATTAAGGACTTTTAAATAACTACAAGCATTTTCATTGTGTTGGTATGCAGGAGATAACATCTTAAAACCAAGGTACTATTTCTGTGCATCATCATCTACCTTTTTTCCTGTGTCATCATGTGATACAATTATGGACAACTATCAGACAAGATACCAAGGCATTAGATAATTTGACTAGGTAGACTTCATCAGAAATTAATTTTCTAAGGTAATGAAAATAGTACAAAATGCACATACCTTTTTGTATAGATGAATTCTATGCCAACTTCATTGACATTATGGCATTTATCTGATGGTAGCATTAACTGTGCACATCTGTAAAGTAGACTGTACATGGGCATTTATACCTCCCTCTAGTAGCCTAGAAATAGGCTGTGCTGTGGAATTATCCATGCTTTCTATTACATAGCAACTAGAGGCCCAGTGCATGAAATTTGTGCATGGGTAGAGCACCTAGGCCTGGCTGGCAATCAGGGCTGATCAGGACCTTCCTTCTGCCGGCTACTAGCTGTTGGCTGGGGCCTGCCTGCCTTCATTTGGCACCACCCCCTGGTGGTCAGTGCACATCATAGCAAGTGGTCGAACTCCCAGTTGGTTGAACTCCCGAGGGGACAATTTGCATATAAGCCTTTTCTTGTATAGGATTGTACTGGGGAGAAGCGATGAAAAATTGGCTGGTAAAAGATTTTATTTGTTGTAGGAATTTACTAGAGACTTCAGGTGAGAAGAAATTGTTTTCATAGAATATTTCCAAAGAATTGTTCATTTGACACTGCTCTCCCCCTCCCGCCCCCCCCCCCCCCCCAGATAAGTGTGAAAAAAAAATCAGCTTTCCATTTCTTATTCCCGATTGAGTATGGTCATGCAACTTTGACAGAGGTGGTTAACAATCCTGAATAGTAACTATTATAAATTCTTATTTTTTAAAACCATTAACAGCAGTGATTTTAATGACCCGAGGAGTTCAGTCAGGTTAAGCGGTTTAGTTGTCAGTGCTGTTCACTGAATATTTCCGGCTGTCTACTTTCCAGGCACATGGTAGGACAGTACCTCCTCAGCCCCTCATGGTTGGGTGGGGCAATGTGACTAGTTCTAGCCAATGATCCAAGTGTGACTTTCAGACTAGAACACTTCACTGTGAAAACCTCCAGAACTCACTGTTTGCAGGCACAGACCCAGGGAATAGCACCAAGACTAGAAATCAACCTTTGTAAACAGCAGGAAAAGACCAAAGAAAGAGGCTGGCCACTCCAGCCTGGAGTTTAATATAGGAAACTTACATAGGAGGTCTGTCGTGGGGGCTGCAAGACAAAAATGGATCCCTGGGCCACTTACCAAAGAATTCTATGGTGTGTGTGTGTGTGTCTGTGTGTGTGTGTGTGTGTGTGTGTGCAGGGGGAGAAGTGGAGAGAGGGATAGTTACAGATACTAGTGCGTGAATGCTACCAGGTACAGAAATTACTTTACATGCTCGACCAGGTCAGAACTACAATCTGTTGCAGGACCCAGCACATAGCAGGAGCAGGAGGCAGGAGCAGGTGAAGGGTGCTAATTTATGTCAGAATGAACATCAAATCATATCCAGACAGTCTCGAAGGGGGATTTGTGGAAAGCAATCTCCATTCTGGCCCGAGTCCAGGAAATGGGACAAAGAGCAGTCACATAATGGAACAGTCTCTCCTCCACATTTATCTTCCCTGCTAGGGCACCCAGACAGGCTTAGATCCCAGAGTGAGGACCACATGCCACAGGATCTCCAGTCAACCAACAGTGAACGCGTGGCAGGAGAGAGAAATAAACTTTAAGCCACTGAGGCTCAGAGGTTGTTCAATACAGCAGCCTTCTGAAGACTATCCTGATTGACACATGATGTTTTTCAAAATACAAATTTTCATCATCAGTTCAGTCGAAGACTTCTTTATTGCAGGACTACCCATCAATGTGACTAAGAAGGGGTGAGAGGTGAAATATTTCCCAAACTTACTGGTGGTCTGTGGGACAAAATGAAAGCATGCATGAATGTTAATACTATACCAACTCAGAAATACAATTTTGAGCAAGACTGTCTGATATCTGTCTCCAAGGAGTCAGGTCTCAGTGAGCTAGTCTTCATAATGTCTAGCACACAGCCAATCAGCAATGTGCCTTGACAATTGCAGCACTTTTCCTCTCTGATCTCTGGGTGTTACTTAGATCTTGCACTGGTCCCAACTCACCTTGCTGGCCTTTGTTAAAAATCATCCTACTCCCCAGACCAGGGGCTCCTCTCTCATAAGGACTGCGACCACACTGCATTATGTTAAAATAATCGACAAACCTTATATTGAAGTAGATCATAGTATGATCCAGGTTCCCATGAAATAACTCCAGGTCTCATGAAGTCCCTCTGTCATTTGCCACTTACAGGCTGTGTGTTGGGGAGATCTCTCCCTGCCATGGTCCACGAGGTCTCCATTGCACACCAGTTAAGATTAATGGGGTTAGTCACTTCCCTCTTCAAGCAAACAAGGCCAGAGGCATTTTCTAGTTCCCATCTAATCCTAAATTCCAGGCTTCTGTTACTTTCCCTGGTCACCAAAATATCCCGAGGAAAAGCCTTGAAGTTTGCATCTGTAGCACTAAAGTAAATGAAGGCAAGCAATTACATACCAAGAGGAAGTGTTCTGTTTGAACCCCAAGACATTGGTCTCTGCATATGTAGCAGCAGGATTTGGTGAGGTGTTCAAATAATACCTTACCAGGAGAATCTTTCACTTATTCTTTCATTCAACTAACATTCATTAAGCTATTCCTATACTAGGCACTAGGAATACAGTTAGTGAAAAAAAGAAAGTAATAAAAGAAAGAGAGGATCCCTCTTCTCTAAGAGGTTGTCTTTTACCCAAGACACAGACATTACAATTAATCACAACTGGGAGGCCTGTAGTGAAAGAAACCCACAAGTTTCTGTGAAGTTGTAGTAGAGAAAATGACAAAGGATAGTTGAAACCTGAATGGGAGTTACGTTGGCTAATGGGAGGAGGGTCTAGGCCAAGGAAGAGCAGGTGTGAAGCCTCTGAGTAGGGAAGAAGCATGACACATTCTGAGGGAAGACTGGCTGAACTGGAGTGTAGAGAAAGGGGAAAAGAGTGGGAAAGGAGGCTGGGTATGTATGCAGGAGCAGGTGGTGTGTGTGTGTGTGTGTGTGTGTGTGTGTGTGTGTGTGTGTAAAATAATATAGCTAAATGACCTGAGAATACATATCAAGAGAGTCAGTGTTAAAATTAGCACTCCTGATTTCTTTGCTACCCCATATTTGCCCACACCTCCCTGGAGTTTGTTATTGGCCTTTTGACAAATAATGACTGCCCACTCTTACCTAGATAGAGTAGTTTATACTTTCATTTGGGTTCCTTTGAGTTTTACTGAAATGCAAGATTGCATTAATTAGATCTTAATCCTTTTTCATAATAGTTTCAGCTAAGAGCTAGATGCAGGCGCTTAGGAGTTCTCAACAATGACTGGGGCTGGTGGGCATACCTCTGGAACAGTGGCAAATGATAAGGTGGTTAATGGACACAGTAGGCTGCAGTTTTCTACACTCTTAGACATGACATGGAATAAAACAGATACCACTACTCATCCTGTTGAAACACATTCCAATTTCTTTCTTATGCATAATATTTCAACTCAAAATGGTTTTCTTCCCAGATTACTATTAATACAATCTTCGTGTTCTCTGTTTCTGTCTTCTTGATCTCTTAAAAACCGATGTGATTTTTTTCTATTTTGGTTCCACTTTAACTATATTTTAAAGCTACTTCTTCAGTCATTTTATGTTATATGCTGGAGGACAATCTTTTTGGAATTCATAACCCATCACTGTTGCGATCCACCATCTGTCTCAAAAAACATAGAACCCATTTACATGGTTATTTAGGCTTTGAGGTTTGTGCAATTTTATTATCTGTGATCAAGTCATTTGTATGATGAAAAACAGTTTGTCTTTGACAATTTTCTGATTCTTGTTGAAAATGAAGCTTGGATGTTGAATACTAAGGATTTTTCCTTCACCATATAAAGGAAATAAAATGCAAAAAAGGAACATATCTTTCTTTGATATTCCACTTCTACATTTTCTGAAAATATCAAGTGCATTTAAATAAGTGATTCATATTCAAGTCTTTTTTTCTTGTTAAGAAGAAAACTTAAGAATAAGCAGCAATCATTGAAATCATGCCCTTAGAGACATATATGCTAGTTTATTATTTTTCCTATCTATGTATTTATAAATACAGAAATTAATAAAAAATGAAGTACTTTAGTATCTCTGCTAAGTGAAACTTGCTTGAGCAAAGATTCAAAGGTAGTGATGCAAATGGTTGCTTTGTGTGTCCACTGTAGGGTATGTCCTTGAGAAAAGTCTCCATAGCTGTAGAAGAGTTCTGCTGAGCTACCTGTAATGCAGGCTGAATTTCTCTTTCACTCAGATGCATTTTTTTGTGTGTGTGCATTATTTGTTGAGGACAATAGAAACATCACAGCTTCCTTTCTGTACATTCATCTTCTCCCATTTTTAGACAGATATGATCTTCTTCCAGGTATTCCAGAAATAAAACTCAAGGCGCTTTGGGACAAACTGGTTGGGTTTAAGCCTTCTCATCAAAGAGGCATTGTCAGATTTGTATTATTTATGTAGTACCCCAAGGCAACACCAATAAGGACTTTACAAGGAACAGAAATCATCTGACAGTAATGAAATCATGTTCTTCCAGAAAAAAAACAATATAAGGCCCTAGAGGTAATTGGGGCAGGAAAGAGTAGAGTACAAGCGATACTCTTTTGTACACTCTGGGGGAAAGCAGCACACAGCATACAGTTATTAGAGTTAGCAGGCTCCTCTCGGAAGAGGATTTGCTGGGATTCTTTGCAGCAGGAATACGAGCCGTGTTGATGTGCATGAGTTGGGAGGTCTATGGGGGAGGATGATGACAACATAGGGTGTTGGCCTGAAGTGATGAGGGCCTGAATCTGAGAGTTACAGTTGCCAGAAGAGATGACAGAGCTAAAGGAAGGAGTGGTGGTGCGGTGTGGCCTGGGGGCTGTAGGAAGGATGAGGAGGAATTGTAAGCAGGTGCAGAGTCGTGGCGAGGCTGGAAGGTGAAGAGAAGCCAAAGCAGATTGGGAGAAGCATAGTCTGAACAGCAGGAAAGGAAAATGGACTTGGCAGTAATATTTGGCAAAGATGAGAAACAGGGAACTGATGAGAAACAGGCCCATGAGAAGGAGTTTGTGTAAATCAAGGCAGGATGTGATAAGTGTTTTGGCAGCAGAGAAATAAAAAGAACATATTTTAGGAGGAAAAGATTTGAAGTAAAGCTAGGATATGAGGATATACAGATAAAGAGAGCATAAACCAGGAGCCAAGTTTAGTCTCTTTTTAAAGTTGCCTTCCCTCTCACCTATTCCCATGTCAATTAGCCCCTATTTTGTCAAAAATCTTCCCTTGATCTTCAGTGAGTTTTCCTCTTTTCCATCTACCTCTCTGTCATCCCTTTTCTTGTGGCTTTACTCTCTCTCTCAGATGCCTCTAATTATATATCCCCAACAGGAGCAGATCCACAGAGCTTTAGTTTTGCATTTCCTCATGGATGCACTGCTATCATCTCAGAATATACAAAACTGACGTTTTCTTTACATGCATAGTTTTAAAAAGTACCTCCTCTGTGGTATCAATATCCTCCAGTCATCCAGACTCAAATCCTCACCTCTAATAGTCACCAAGGCCAGCAAATGTCTCCCAGGATCTGTTCTTCCCTTCAGTCCCAGCTCAGGCTCCCTTTTTTTTTTTTTTTTTTTTTTTTGCCCTCGTAGGGGGCATCTCTGTGAGCTGACTCTGGCCATTCAATGCCCTTCAGAGAGGTTTTCTATTAAAAGTGCTTCCAAATTTGGCCCAAACCCAACTTGAACTTTGTTATCCTTCTTGAATGTGTGTGTGTGTGTATACGTATATATTTAATATATTTTTATAGATTTCAGAGAGGACGGGAAAGGGAGAGAGAGATAGAAACATCAATAATGAGAATCATTGATCAACTGCCTTCTGCACGCCCCCACTGGGGATCAAGCCTGCAACCCAGGCAATGTGCCCTGACCAAGAATTGAACTATGACCTCCTGGTTCATAGATCAATGCTCAACCACTGAGCCATGCCAGCTGAGCGGATGTATATCTTTAGTTTCAACAAAATCAACTCATCGGCTCCCCCTTAGGCATATTATGTACTACATCCATATCTTTGCTCTTATTTTTCGTCCAGTGGACATTCTCATTTTTTCCTTCCTTCATCCCTCGTTTATACTTCTGTTAATGTAAATATTAGCCACCCTTCAAGCCATTTCATCATGAAGCTTCCCTTTTACCACTCTACAGGTTAAGCCATGATAATAAAGAGACAAAGCACCTAATTACTCAAATAAGAGATTTGTTTTCCTTTCATATGTAATAGTCTAGAGGTAGGCAGGCAGTCTGGGATGGCTAGGCCACTCTTGTCTATGAGATGATTCAAAGCTCTTCTATCCTGTTGCTCTATTCATTCACATGGTGAGAGCTTCAGGAATGGCAAAAGGCACATGTCCACATTCCAGGCAAGATAAGGGATAAAGCAGCTTCCTTTGAAGTGTGAGTTGGAGGTTACACATGTCATCTATCACTCACATCTCATTGGGCAGTATGACCTCACTCAGCTGCAAGGGATGCTGCGAAATATAGTCTCTGTCTGAGAGTCCCATCCAAGCTAAAATTCAGAATCCTGTTTCTTAAAAGAAGAAGGGAAAATTCTGGGAGATGGGAGGTACAGAGAGTGTTGGGGGAAGGAAGAATTAGCACCCTGTGCTACAACCACTAGACCCCACGTGGATCTTCTGCAGCCTCTTAGCTTCTATATTTATCCACTTGCAGTGAATTTATACTATTTTATTTCTTCTTTTACATTTTCCTTACCTCTCTACCTAAAATATAAACTCTTTGAGAATTCCAACTGAACGACACAATCTTTGTGTCTTGTGTACCTAGCATAGCACCTGCTACATGGTGGGTATATAAAAATGATCATTCTTGCAAATTATGGGAATGATGCTGCCTTTTGGATCTGAAAATGATAAAAATTTCTGACACAAGCTGAGAGAGAAGAATCTGTTCTGAACAGTATATTATGACTTTGTGGTGGAAAGAGTGTTAAAATATCTGAGCAGGCTGAAGAGTGGATATGCTGCTCTCTCTAGAGGTGAATACTCACATATAATGAGGCTTAAAATGGGAAATGAGGGGACTCAATATGCTGTATGTATTTCTCAATTTCCCTGAGCTAAGAAGGAAGGTTTTCTCTACACACTTAGAAAGTGCAAGCATAATGCTCTCTTCTGGCTGCCATGTCCATCCAACCAAGGGCTGCCATGGGTGGTCTGTTCAATGACTGACTTCATCCAAAGGCAGCACTAAGGGGAAGACTGGGGTTAGGGTTAGGTTAGGGTTAGGTTAGGGTTAGGGTTAGGGTTAGGGTTAGGGTTAGGGTTAGGGTTAGGGTTAGACTCTCATAAATTTCACCAGCTTCACCAATTCTTTGGTATAAATAATGGAAGATTCCCCAGTGTTATGCAAATGTAGCACTCCTTAAACCCACCCCCTACTACTAGAATGCTGCCCCCAATTCCTGATTTTTCAGAAACTCTAGAGCTAATCTGACCAGATAAGTAAGGTATTAGAGTCTTCCCAGATGCAGTGGATGGGAGGAGTAGGGGAAGAGAATGATCTGATTGTATGTCATATAGTGTACATAAAGCTTTTACTTGAAAGTGCTTCAACATCATTTGGCTAATCTTCCTAATCTCATGTGAATGTCCTCAAGTGTAATTAACAGACCTGAGGAATTTGTGTCCAGGTTCATGATCTCATTGAATCCTTGTAACATCTGCACAGGATCACTATCTGCTTCCTTTTAAAGATGAGGAAACTAAAGCTTAGAAGCGATTGAAGAACTTACTCAATATTATGTGTGTGTCAAGTGAGAGATTTTTAAAAATATATATTTTATTGACTTCAGAGAGGAAGGGAGAGGGAAAGAGATAGAACCCTCAATGATGAAAGAGAATCATTGATTGGCTGCCTCGTACACCTCCGCGCCCCCCCCCCCCCCCCCCCCCCCCGGGGATGGAGCCTACAACACGGGCATGTGCCCTGACTGGGAATCGAACAGTAACCTCTTGGTTCATGGATCGATGCTCAATCATTGAGTCATGCTGGCTGAGTGAGAGATTTTAACTCTGGTTTTCTGATCTCAAGTCCAGCTCCCTTTCGAAACACTACCAGTTTATGAGAATGCTACATTTGAGATGGCAATGAAATGAACAGAAATTCTGGACTTAAATAGGAATGATGTTTTTAAAAAGGAAGGCAGACCTTAATAGACAAACTCATGGAACCCAAAGAGATCATGCAGCCAACTGTACTTTTAGGTTAGAAATTGGGTGAGACCTACCAGAAGCTATATTTGCAGTATTTTCATGCACATGATTAAAAACATCCCATTACAGCCTTGGCTGAGTGGCTCAGCTGCAGGTTAGCCAAATGTTGCAGGTTAGATCCCGGTCAGAGCACATATCTAGGTTGCGGGTTTGATCCCAGTCGGGACACACCTGGGAGGCAACGGATCAATGTTTCTCTTTCTCTCCCTATTTCTCTCTCCCTTCCTCTCTCTCTCTCAAATCAATAATCATACCCTCGGATGAAGATTAAACAAACAAACAATAAACACCCAATACTTCAGAAAGCTAACAGGTCATGGCTCCGGATACTATATTGCTAATGACAAATTTCAGACCAATATGTGACGCTGTTAGCAACCTGAAAAGCTAAAATGAGTAGTGAGAGATGATCTGGGAGCAAGGCAAAGATTGGATGATTTCAGAAAGAAAGGAAAAAGGGAATTACATGTGAATAGTCAAGGGGCTGTCACTCTGTTGGTAAGGGATGGGGTCAGGTAAGCCCTAAGGCTAGGGTGTGTGTGAAAGAAATCATGTAAACACAAGGAAATGACCTCTCTACAAAGGAAATGGAACCTAGGAGCATGGGAAAACAACTTACTACAGATGGCCAAGAGACCATTTCAGCGGTTCTCAACCTGTGGGTCACGACCTCTTTGGGGGTTGAACGACCCTTTCACAGGGGTCTCCTAAGACCATCAGAAAACACATATATAATTACATATTTTTTGTGATTAATCACTATGCTTTAACTATGTTCAATTTTAACAATGAAAATACATCCTGCATATCAGATATTTACATTATGATTCATAACAGTAGCAAAATTACAGTTATGAAGTAGCAATGAAAATAATTTTATGGTTGGGGGTCACCACAACATGAGGAACTGTATTAAAGGGTCACAGCATTAGGAAGGTTGAGAACCACTGATTTACATCATTACTAAACACTGCCACATTGAATGAAAGGGGCAAACCCCATTTCATAGAGCTCACTTCATAACGAAGTAAAAGAAACATGACATAATTGCTTAATAATTTAAAGGCTTCCAGTAAAATGGAAGGGTCAGTAGAGGCTGGATGACAAAAGTCTTTGAGGTGGAAATTTTAAACGAGGAACCACTGCTACAAGTGATGCTACTTTCACCAAGGAGACACACTGGATACCAGTTCCTCCGCTGTGTCAGCGGGAGCACACAGAGCCTTCCACTAGTTCATTAAGAATGGTTGAGAGTAGGCCTCAGGTTTTCACTAGGAAAAAAAGAGTGCCCTTATATTACTACATTGTTTATTAAGTTACTGATGTCATTTGATAATACCAGAAATCTGTGAATAGTCAGGGGGTTTATTAAGTTACTGATATCATTCGATAATGTCAGAAATCTGACATTATACCGATCCAAGGGATCTCCCACAGAGATTTTTATTTCAAGAGATATTTTCTCAGGATTTTGGAAGAAATACAACCATTATAATTTTTTTTTTTTTTTGGTGGGTGGGATTTGATAAGATCAACTGTTTTTTGTTTTGTTTTGTTTTTGTTTTTGTTTTTTTTTTAAAATATATTTTATTGATTTTTTACAGAGAGGAAGGGAGAGAGATAGAGAGTTAGAAACATCGATCAGCTGCCTCCCGCACATCTCCTACTGGGGATATGCCCACAACCCAGGTACATGCCCTTGACCAGAATCGAACCTGGGACCTTTCAGTCCGCAGGCCAACGCTCTATCCACTGAGCCAAACTGGTTTCGGCTTTTGCTTTGTTTTAACAATGGGGATTATAACATTTAAGGTAACATCACAATATATTCCCTATGCCTCATCTTACAGGTGCTGGACCTGAGATTGTACCCTCCATATTCTTTGACAGGGTGGGGATTACAAACCTGAAACTTCTTTTAGAGGTGGAGCTATGGGTTCAACTTTAAGAGAAAATTGCCCTTGTTTGTATTAGGAACACATCTATTTTGGCTTTATGGTTAAGGAAAGATGAAGCAAACATTTTTAAATTGTAGAAGTTGGGAAGAGGATGAGTTCCATAGCCCAGTCACATGTCTTCCCTTGAGAGGGGTCATGTCCCAGTGGAAGCTGCTCTTAGTCTAAGAGTAAGAGAAAACCTGAGGAGTCCAGGGCCTGGATTGGGTAAGGAAGGAAGGTCAAGTTAACAATGACAGTTGTGAAGAAAGTCATGACCTCAGGATAGAAACACCACTAAGGGACCTGTCGGGGCACATTCTAGAGACCTTGGACATAGTCTAGTTTTAATTCTTTTTCATGACTCCTAAACCAGCAATAACATTTGGTTAAGCACGATTGTCTGGACTAAGCTGTGCTTTGGAGAAATGAAGGATAGATCTGTGACCGCACTTGAGAGTAGTGAAAGGCAAGGGGCAGCTGGGTGAGGAGACACTGGCATTGGGGAGGGGTTAGGAGGTGACAGAGTACAGCGGGGCGGGTTTGTGGAACTTGCAAGCATTTCTGTGGGTTTTAGAAATAATCAGTGAAGGAAGCCTTATCTAGAGCTGGACTCGTGTGCACAAGTGAATTAGGTGCTAGCTAGTACCATCACTAACCAGGACTTAGAAAGAAGGGCCATCATTGAGACAGAGATATAAGAGACAGCTGGATTAAAAATTTGACAAAAAGTTGCCCCAAACTTTTTCCCTTGGTAAGAATTTTACACCAATTATTTCCAATGATCAGTTAAATAAATATTAATAATTCTTGTTCCTTCTGATTGGTTCATACAATGTCTTGAGACAGCTTCCCTCCCATCTTTTTTGCATTAAACTGCTCTGTCCAAATGAAGTGTCTCATTTCAGGCACGGGCTAGAATGATAGTCAGACTATCATCTCTTTCTCTGCAGGCTGGAGACTCTTCCCCTGGAACTGGTGAGTTTCCCTTAGGTCAAACCAGATGCTTTCAAGTCTGGGACCTCTGAAGCCAGATTGTTTCTTTGCCCTAACCTCTAAATTAATATAACCCTTTAGCTCTCCTCTGCCATTTTTTCAATATTCTAGAGGGCAATCAGAGACTCATAAACCAGGGAAGGTAGTATGGGGAAGTATTATAACTTCAAGGATTCCATCTCTCATTTAGCAGTCCTGTTCCTTTTGGGAAACTTGGAGTCAACTTTATAAAAGATAAAGCTTCCTTGGTGAGCTAATTCTTAGGAAATTTTATTGGCCAGATGGCATCTTCCATGCAGTATTCTAGTTCAAGGGCAACTTAAGAAAGGAAAATCTCCTAAAAGAATTGTTAACCAGAATGTCATTGTATTTTGCCTTGGCCTCCCAGCTTATTAGGCCTTTTACCAAAAGGGACCAGCAGAAGAGGGCTGTCTGATTCTATCTTGGTGAGGAGCTTTGTACTCATTGAATAAAACTGTGGTTTACATCATCACAGATGTGTTCCTCATTGTACTTTGGGTAAACTTATTACCTAAATTTTACCCACCAGTGGGACTAGAAATCTAGAAATGAAGAGAGTTATTCTAAATCAATTAGTTGAGACTAGCTGAAAGATGATGATGATGATAGGAAAGTCATTATGCAAATATCAGGTAATCCAATAAGATCAAGGTTAAAAAAATTTTATATTGGGGAAGAAGGCAGTCTCAAAAGTTTTTTGTTTTTTGTTTTTAACGAAAATTTATTTCTTATGCTATTGTTGCTGCTGCTGCTATTGCTTTTGGTATTCCCTGTTCTGTTTGATAGTGAAAACTTCTGAAACATTATTAATATTTATAAAGAAAAATGGTATGGAATTTCAGGTTAGAGAGACATGGAAATTTTGTCCCTGCCACTTATTTTGTGTGTGACTTGAGGAAGTTGGTACATTCTCTGAGCTTATCTTTTGTTTTCTATAATTATAACTACCTCTCTGGGTTCTGGAGTGGTAAAAGAGATCCAAGTATAGAACACCCATATTAACAAACTACTGTATAGTAAAGATTCCTGAAAGTATGTCTTTAGAGCACCCATATTAGACCCAACAAAAGGCAGCTGTTATTATTACTACTATGATTTTTGTAACTACTGAGGTATAAACTCCACACTCACAAAATTAGAACAGTAGAAAAATAATAAAATCTTGGAAGCACATTTACCCAGTATAGCAATTTGTAAGTATCAATTTTATTTGCATGATTCTATTCCTAAAGAATATTAGAATTCCCAACATAATATTTAGACATTCATATTCACAATATAACTTTCTACTTGAGACAATTGAGTAAGAGGACAGCAGCCCCTGACAATCAGGAGCTGGCTTGGCACTCATAACTAGGCTATGATTTCCTCCTGTTAAACACAAACAATTTCATAGAAAACAATTTTCAGACAGAAAAAGAACATTGTCCAAACCTCAAAAATGATCAACATGAGGGATCTTTACCAATCACAACTTTAGTCTGGCTTTATTCTTCTCATCTTTTAGATAAGAATATTAGGGTACCCAACTACAAAATTACTGCTGTTTTTTAACAGCATTCAACCCAAGAATAGCCCCACTTCCTTAAAACCTTCTTCAATTCTTGAATATACTTTATTTCTTTTGGAAATTGTAGACACTGATCAGCTATTCATGGCATTAATTGTTACTGAAGAGAAGTCTTTGAGGTCAACCTTTTTTTTTTTTTTTTTTTTTTTGCCACTTTGGAAATACTTTTCTACTTGTAGAAAAATTTAAAATTTGTTTTTGTCCTTGATGATGAGTAATCTTATCATGATATAGTTTGACATTAATTATTCTATATCATCTTTTCTGGGTTGAGGTTTTTCTTTCCATTTGTAGATTCAATTCTATCAATTATTCCAGAAGAGTTTTCGTCTGTTATATTATTGAATACTTGTCTCTATTTCATATGTTCTGTTGTATTCTTCAAAGATCCCATTCATTTGTAGGTCAGATCTCCTCAATATGGTTCTTATATCTACCAACCTCTATCAAATCACATTACTTGTTTTTCCTGTAGCCTCTCCCAGCTGCCTGACATGTAGCCAAATCTTGCTCTTCTAATCACAAATCCTTAGATGGGCCTTTTTGCACAGTGATCCTTATTTTTAGTTCTCTATTTTGCTGGAGGTATGAGGAAGTACATGCTATCATCTCTCAATATCCTTATTTATTTTGACCCAAATTTTATAATATTTGGCAGATTTTTTATAGTATGTGATATGGGGTTGTTCCCTTCTCCTTGCTGTAAACTTTTTGTTATTTGGGGTATATTTCAAAAGAAAAAAAATTCATCTTTAGCTAAAAATATCAGAGTTGTGCATAATAGTTGTTATACGACTGGCACAGTGATGGTATTGTAGGAAATGATAGTTTTCTCCTTGATGCTTGTTTCATGCCCTTACTTTTTATAGAAGTCATGTGACTTTGTGTTGATAACAGTGAGATGTGAGATGAAGTTTGCAAAACTCCTGGGAAATGTTTTCTCCATCATAAGAGCAAACATAGGAAACAAACAGCCTTTGTTCCTCTGTTATTAGCCTTCATACATGTGATGCCCAGAAGTGATTGAGCCACCTCTATTTTATCTTAAGTATGAGGCAAACATATGATATCTTCAGAGACATAAAAACCTAAGGGCAAATAAATTGGATCCACTAAATTATGCTAACGCTCAAGTGACCCTAATTATGGACTTCTATATTTCAACCAATGCCAACATATTTCGTTATTGTTTAAACATGTTGAGTTTTCTGACACTTTCAGATTCAAACCATCCTAATTTAAAAAATACTGTTATAGGTTCTTGTTCTACCTCTTTTGGGCCTGTATTGTGTAACTGGTGTTTTACCTAAGTAGGAAGTTCATCTAGAAATATGCCAAGCAGTTCAGGTAACTACAGTGGCAAAATATGCCAAGCTCACCTGTCCTGTTTGATAGAAAGAGTGTCTACAGTAGAAAGTCTATACTTTACCTGAAAAATATTCCTTGGATGACTTGGACCATGGTATACACACTGAAATGTCTCGGTGAAATTTAAAAATTTATTTTCATTGTAACAATTACAAGCAAAGTAATCATAGATCAAAGGCCTCATTGGTTCTATCTCTGTGATTTTTAGTAATAGCTGTGATTTACTGCCAAAGAAAAGGAATACAGTGGGGCCTTGACTTATGAGTGTCTTGACTAACGAGTTTTTGAGATACGAGCCGTCTCTTGGCCGATATTTTGCTTTGAGTTGCGAGGTAAAATTCGGGTTATGAGCCAGCTTCAATACCCCACCGCTAGTTGATGCAGTGAACATCACAGTGAAAGCCACAACATCAGCCCAGCATCACCTGTCTCAAATTGATTTGACATACGAGTAATTTGAGTTACGAGCTCTGTCACGGAACGAATTAAACTTGTAAGTCAAGGCACCACTGTACTTTCAGAGGCATGGCCTTCATATTAAAATATCAAGCAACTTATTGAATACTGGAGGCCCGGTGCATGAAATTCGTGCACAGGTAGGGTCCCTAGGCCTGGCCAGCAATCAGGGCCGATCTGTGATGTGATGGGCAGGGCGATTGGGGTGCCCCCACTGGCACCCACCTTCACCAGCCTGGCACAGCCCACTCACTGGTCCCGCCCCCACCACTGCTGCCAGTCACCTCCCTCTGCGGGGTGACTGGTGGGATGATTGGGGAGGCCCCACTGGCACCTGCCTTGACTGACCTGGGGCCTGTGGGCTAGGGGCAGCTCCTGCATTGAGCGTCTGTCCCTTGGTGGTCAGTGCACATCATAGCAACTGGTCCTTATGCCGTTTGGTCAATTTGAATATTAGGCTTTTATTATATAGGATATATATTTGTTCTCCTGAAAATGTTTGATGGAAGTGATGGAGTTCAATAGCAATACTTGGGAACTGTAGAGTGATTGCAGAATCACAGAATGAACCACATATGGCTAGAACAGGGTCTTTATTCCAATTCATTTCCTTCCATTACAGCTAATCTTATTCTGGGGATAATTGTGTGTAAAATAAAATAATTTTATCTTAAATAAAGTTGATTTTTCTGTGGTGAAATAAAAAAAAACCTCTTTTATCATTCCACCCCTGAATTTTTATATCCACTGTCTATATTTTTATATTAAATTATTAATCCTTTTGTTCAATAACTATCTATTAAGCACTGTTTTTTTGTCATATTGCCAGACACCAGGGGATCAAGGGGAAGTGGGACAAGAATACATAGGGATGACTAAGGAGATTCTCAGTCTTTGAGGAGCTCCTAGTCTTTGAAGAAAGAGACACAAAGAAACAATCCTTCTGAAGGTAGTGAGATCAATGACAGTTAAAAACCCAAAGGTGAAAATGGTAACTAATCTACTAACAACTAATTAATGATACTCGACTGTGTTCACTCTCCCAAGGATAGTCTTTTCTTTCTTTCTTTCTTTCTTTCTTTCTTTCTTTCTTTCTTTCTTTCTTTCTTTCTCTCTCTCTCTCTCTCTCTCTCTCTCTCTCTCTCTCTCTCTCTCCTTCCTTCCTCCCTTCCTTCCTCCCTCCCTTCCTTCCTTCCTTCCGTCCTTCCTTCCTTCCTTCCTTCCTTCCTTCCTTCCTTCCTCCCTTCCTTCCTCTCTTCTTTCCTTTCTTCCTTTCTTTCTTTTTAAATAAAACTTCTTGGATAGCATGCTTTATTTTTTAGCAATGGTGGGTAGTGAAGAAGGATTTTGAAGAAAACAATCCTCAAGTAATATGATTAAGAAGGCAACTTACTCTGTACTGTATACTAAAGTCTAAACAAATACATGCATTCAATTTTAGCAAATGGAAATAACAGTGAGTTTGAATTACTATTTACAATGACAGACATTTTCAGCTAAACTGAGTTTTCCTATTGCAAAACTTTTCTCAACCCTTAAATGAATTTAGAGGTGACATTCATTTCTTCAGGTTATTCAAGTGCTAATCATTAAATTAATGTGGCAGTGTTGTATTCAAACACCAGGGACCCAAGGCATTAATTCTGCTTCAAAATGTGCTGACTTGTATTCAGGATGTAGCTCAGAATATCTAGTTCACATTTCTGCATGTGGTTTAAAACTCTCTTTGACAGGTTAGAATGTATCTTCAAACTCTATTATCATGAACACAGGTGACTGTTAGAATGGAATTTACAGGGCAAGGATTTGGGATTATTTTTATCTTAGAAACTAGCACAGCTTTCCCTCCCATGATTAGCAATGGACATTAAGCAATAGTGTTCTGAAGAGGAATTAGCATATCTCTTGGTAACATCTTATAATGGCAATTGGCATTCAGGGCAATTGACTCATCAATAAGTGATTTGTGGGAATTTTACCCTGGAGAAGTAGTTAGAGCTACCACTCACAAGTCACAATGCCATTTTTTGGGGGGTGGGTGGGGGAGGGGAGTGGTTTGGATAATGATTGTATGCTATTACAGAAATTTCAATCTTAAGTCCATATTTTTCTATTGCAAATGAAACCTACAAAAGAAATGTAGAATTAAAGCTCAGAATAGCCCAAAAATAGTTTTGTGAGAGTGCTGACTTTGCCTTGGGGTGTGTGTGTGTGTGTGTGTGTGTGTGTGTGTGTGTGTGTCTGAGCTCAAAGGCTTACATCATTCCTCCCTTATGTAAAATTAGGTGCAAGGGGAGAGAAAGTTCTAATTGGGGGGCTTAATGCCCCTGTCTGCTGTCATATTTTCCAGTGTCTTCTACTGGATGTGATTTTTAAATGCTTAATAATTTCTGGGCATATCCAGTAGCAAGTCCAATCACAAAACCATACAGGACAGCTGTTAGATGTAGGCCCTTTCCCACCTAGTGATCTGACACAGAGACTTACCTTATCAGTAAGTCTCAAGAGGCCATTAAAGAAGGTGGTCTTCTACCTAGGCCTCACATGGAACACATTTACTTTACTTTCAAACCTGTCCCTCAGCTTCCTAGTCCTGGCCGCAAACCTTTTAAGAGGCACATGGCATTGAGACCATTTATTTCCCCTCCAAAACTTCAAGTCGGGCTGTCTCTGGGAATCTGTGTTCTGTTTAGAACTGACTCCCTCAGACAACCTATCTGTAGCCACCGGGAATCTAATTTCACTAACAGATGCTCTCTTCCTCATTGCTCATCAGCCTTCTGATATGGAGACCAAAGGAAACCCAAAGTTTGTCTGAAAGATTCAGGAACACAAACCTGCAGCCCATAGTTAGACTGTGCTTGTGTATAGGAAGGACCCACATCTTCTGCTATCCATGGGAAGTATTACAGGTCTGACTTTCAATTTGATCAAAGGCTTTTATGTATAGTAAAGCAATAATCTATTGAGCTAGCAGAGCCACAAATGCCCCTGTTCATGGTTCATACCAACTGGTATACTATCCTTCAAAGGCAGGACAGCCAGGACGTGCATCCTGGAGCTATATTGCCCTAGTTTATTCTCCCAATGTCCTGTTGCAGTATTACTGGGTTTTTGATGCTTCAATGGATGTACAACTGACTCTGAGAACTTTATGAACTTTATACCTTAGTTCCATAAAATTCCCATTCTCTTGTTTCTACCAGGCTAAATGACACTGTGCTAATGTTGCATTCTCCTTAGTAAAGGCTACTCTGCTCCATCTCATCAAAATGAACTACTCTTCTTTCTGTGTCCCTGTAGTACTTTTGCCAAGGTTACTACACAAATGGTTTTATTAGAGACCCCTTTTCATTTTCAGAAAGCTTTGGCTGAAAACATTATCCACTGAACCATGCCCTGCCTTCTAGATAGTGCCCTTGTAAAACATTTCTCTCAGTGAGGAATTTACGCTTTGTCTCTTACAATGAGTTGGCATCTTCCCTTATTCTAAGGGTTATAGTCCCATTTTTGCCTTTTCTGCCAGGAAACTTAAAGCCAAGTTTAATATTCCTTCTCAGTAATGGTAGGGGTTTCAATATCTGCTTTGCTCCTCATAATCTATTCATTCTCTATTTTTATTTCCATTGTATTAGATTTCTTGTATTTATCATTTCTGTGAACGCAACCTATTTTGATAAATAGAGCGTACACAAAGACAGGGACAAAGTGTTACTTTAGAATGATACTTGCAGAAGGTGTTTATGTGAATGGGTACAGGAATTAGGTCCAAGTGGACAGCCTCCCAGGACTGAACTGAACTTAGCCCACTAATGAAGTGTTACGTGCCTAGGGAAGAAAGAGAATATCTCTCAAAATATTTTCTTTGCAAAACCATCCTCTTAATTGGTTTTTGGATAAAAGCTAAATATGAGGTGATTTAAACGAAGGTGTTGGGAGCTTTACTAGTAGCAAATCAAGTGAAATAAAATGTGAATCTATGACTTTGGGCCAAAGAAAAGAGAAGAGACCTAATTTGATGGAGTAGGTCCACACAGAAGCATCCCTGGATGAACCCTTACTCACTAGGGAGAGAGGCTTATGCTGCAAAATTTTTCTTACCTTAAACCCAGCAGTAGGTGTTGAGTCAAGTGGAAACATAGTGGTTAGGGTGAGATAGGGAGAGGAAGAACTCAGGTTCCACTCTGAAGTGTGGAGACAAAGGGAAGGGAAGCAAGACTGGAGTTGATCATATAGATTCTGTGTTCATGTTTTCCTTGACAAGTTTTCTAATGACCAGCACCTTACTTGCAGTCAAGGCTAATCTCTCTTAGTCTGCCCCTTCATCACCATTTTTAGCAGAAGATAATTCTGAGGCTGAAAGAAACCAAGAGCAAGTGGACCCCAAGGACTAAGTATTTCCCATGTCCTCATGAAGCCCCAGATAAACTGGCAACAGCTCTCACACCACCCCATTCTGGCCACCACCATCTCACCCCTACCAGCCACCGCCACAACCTCCTTCAGGAGAAGCTGGGGAGGGGAGAAATGTAGATAAAAGGATTCCTTTTCCGTTTCGGAGCTGCATTATCAAAGGTAGATGGGGAAATGGGAGGCAGGGAAAGGAGAGGCAAGTCTGATTCCTAATAACGCTTCAAGATTAGGCATAAAGTTGCAAAGTATTCTTCTGAGAATGCCAAGTACTTATCAGAAAAGTAGGCAAATCTATTTTCTTAAAAAAATATTTAACTTAAAATTGATTTGAGAGAGAGATAGATTGGTTGTTCCACTTTTATGTAATCATTGGTTGATTCTTATATGTGGCCTGACTAGGGATCAGACCCACAACTTTGGCATAATGGGACAACACTAACCAACTGGGGTACCCAGCCAGGAGTATTCTGTTTTTCTTAATAACTTTCCCAACCAAGACAATGTCAAAAGATGCAGCCTTAAAGCAGGGGACTTCCTGCCAGAAATGTCACTTTCTCTATAAAACTCATTCCCCTGCCATCACCAATGACTGCCAGTTTTTCTCATCCCTCAATTTCTGTTTCAAGTTCTTGTCTCTAAAGAGGACTCCAGCACTCGCCGCACTCGCCGTCTGCTAATTTCTAACCCAGGAGTGGTGCTCCCACTGGAGATACTGCCAGAGAAGGTGATTGTTTCAAGCCCAGCCTCTGATGGAGATGGCGACCATTGTTCCCTGAAGGATTCCATTTCTGACTTGCCTACCTGTCCTCTGCCTGTGTGGCAGTCTATCTCAGCCACCAGCTGTATTCTCTCAGTGTCTCTGTAAGCGACCCTCTCCCTGGGTTTCTCATGAAAGAACAAGCAAGAGATTTTCCTCTGCCACAGAGGGTACCTGGAAATCCCTTCTGGTCTTTTCTTACCCTTTCTTTTCCTCAATATCTATGAGTATCTAAACTATTGCCAAAATCTCTATAAAGCATTTATTATCTTGACAGTGACGCATAGTTCAAAGGTCAACCTTGCCATTAACTTCACCATGGTTTGTTTGTTTTTTTTAAAGTTTTCTTCAATATCTGAAATTAGAAATAGTTCCAAGTTAAATTTTACATCTTTTTATTTCCTTAACTTAGCTTCATCTTTACTTTGGATAAAATAAAACAGTATTATCTTTAAAATGTACCACCTACTTAACTGAATACCCAGAAGACAATCTTCTGTCTTCTTCTCTATTAAACTCAGCCAAAGCAAGCAACTTAAGGTGAGGGACTAGATAAGAGAAACAGCAGGTCCTAATTACATAACAGAGAGATTGAAGATAACCTTCAAGTTTATTATTTATTGCCAACATTTTGCTGTCCACCCTGGTGTTTTTTCTGGATTGCATCTTGACATTTTCGTCCAATATGAATGCCAATAAGTAGCAATAGGCATGTACATAGTAAAGCTAAAAAACAGTCTACTGGGACTTGGCCTGAAAAGCAAAATAAAGATATGGTAGAAAGAAAAACTAAGTTTATAGTTATTCTTTGAACCATGGTGCATTTCAGTGAAGGTTTTAATGAGTTTCAGGGTCATCCTTTGTTGGTCTATTTGTTTTTCCCTGAGACTATCTAGAATGTATTATAATAGATTTTAACAATGAGAAGTTATTCTAATTTAAAACATATTGACGTCAATGGGGTTTACTTTGGATATTAAAGATAACTAGAATGAAAAAGACCTGAGAGGAAGGAAAAAAATAAACATCTAACTCTTAAGTATATGTTTGTAGTGTGTCTTTGACAGTATGACAGATGATTAGGTAAGCTTGATTTGTTTTCTAATATTGAAAACATCCCCCCCCCACCACTGGTATGATTTTCTTTCTTGTATAAAATTTTCCAACATTATAGCGTATAATTAATTATATAGTTAAATACAACTATTATTAAATACACAGGAGGACATTTTGATAGACTCAAAATCTGCTGTTCTCAACTTGTTGCAACAAGTGAGTATGATGATCATTTTTGCAAATACTAGTTTCATAAACATGAGAGTCGTTTACTGTATATTCAGTTTTGACTAAAATCCTTCAGACTCTAAAGCAATACTCAGCCCACACCATGCAACTGACAGGATACAGTCATGGCACACTATGGCGGACAGAAAACTATCAAGAATTTGGGGGAGAAACTAAGATGGCGGCATAGATAAACACCGGGAAATAGTCGCCTCCCACAACAATTGAAAATTAGCCTAAAGGACGGAGCAAACATCGTCCAAAACAACAGGAAGGCTGGCTGAGTGTAATTTCTACAACTAGAAGAAAAGAAAAGCACGCTGAGAGCCAGAGGAGCTGCGGAGGCTGAGTGAGAGGTACGGCGGCGGCTCGCACGCGCGGAAAGTGGGTGGCACCTGAGGACGCGGCTGTCTTTTTGAATCACAAGCTCCCGACTGCTCTGAACTCCGGTTCCGGGAAGTCTCTGGGGACCCAGGTCTCATACAGGGAGAGGCGGCTCTCTCAGGCGGCAGCTGGCGAACTTGAGGGCCGCTTTCCCTCAGAGGTGCTTGCAGCCGTTACCGGGACACTGAGACGCGCGACTCCGGGCGCGGAGAATCAGCCATTGCTTCTTTCTATGCCCTTTGACTACCTGAGACCACGCCCCACCCGGGCTGCGGCAGAGGCTTTTGCATGTGAATGCCCCAGAACTTTGCAACCTGATAATTACCTAACTGCAGCCGGGCCAGCCAGACCCGGAACTTCCAAGAGAAGGCCCAAGGCCCCGCAGCGGCTTGCATTGCTTCACAGCTGAGCCTCTTCGTAGTTCCTGCTGTGTGGCCTCAGGCAGGGGCTGAATTAGCACCTCCTTAGATCCAGGAGCCACTGTACCCAGTGGTCAGAGGGGGACCATTCTCCCACTTCAGACACAGCTGCTTCCCACAGCCAATTGGCCTGGAGGTCAATTCCTCCCAGTGATCCTACAACTAGCGAGGCACCAAGAGTGCACCAAGAGTGTCCACCCCAGGTAACTGGGGAGGCTGAGCCACTGGGCCCTACAGGACACCTGGCGCGCAGGCCACTCTATCAACACAGGGAAGCAGCCAAAATGCGGAGACAAAGAAACAGGTCACAATTGGCAGAAACGGAGGAGGCCAGACGACTGGATTTAGAGTTCAAGGCCACGTTTATAAGGTTTGTCAAGAATTTTATGGAAACCGCTGATAAATTTAATGAATCCCTCAAGGAATATGGTGAGACCATGGAGGTCATGAAAAAGGACCAATTAGAAATTATGCATACACTGACTGAAATAAAGAATACTTTACAGAGATCCAACAGCAGACAAGAGGATCCCAAGAATCAAGTCAAAGATTTGAAATGCAAAGAAACAAAAAATACCCAACCGAAAAAGAAAAAAGAAAAGAGATTCAAAAAATATGAAGATAGTGTAAGGAACCTCTGGGACAACTTCAAGCGTACCAACATCAGAATTATAGGGGTACCAGAAGGAGAGAGAGGGCAAGATATTGAAAACCTTTTTGAAGAAATAATGACAGAAAACTTCCCCCACCTGGTGAAAGAAATGGACTTACAAGTCCAGGAAGCGCAGAGAACCCCAAACAAAAGGAATCCAAAGAGGACCACACCAAGACACATCATAATTAAAATGCCAAGAGCAAAAGATAAAGAGAGAATCTTAAAAGCAGCAAGAGAAAGACAGTCAGTTACCTACAAGGGAGTACCCATCAGACTGTCAGCTGATTTCTCAACAGAAACCATGCAGGCCAGAAGAGAGTGGCAAGAAATATTCAAAGTGATGAATACCAAGAACCTACAACCAAGATTACTTTATCCAGCAAAGCTATCATTCAGAATGGAAGGTCAGATAAAGAGCTTCACGGATAAGAAAAAGCTAAAGGAGTTCATCACCACCAAACCAGCATTATATGAAATGCTGAAAGGTATTCTTTAAGAAGAGGAAGAAGAAAAAGGAACTCTTACCATTTGCCACAGCATGGATGGAACTGGAGAGCGGATAAATACCACAAGATCTCACTTATTTGTGGAATATAATGAACAACATAAACTGATGAACAAGGACTGATCCAGAGACGGAGAGGCATTGATTGGGCTGTCGGGCCTTGGAGGGAAGGTAGGGGAGGGTGGGGGCAAGGGGGAAAGATCAACCAAAGGACTTATATGCAAGCATATAGGCCTAACCAATGGACACGGACAACGGGGGGTGAGGGGGTGAGCGGGGAGAGGGGGGGTAGAGGGTACACATATGTAATGTCTTAATCAATAAAAAATATTAAAAAAAAAAGAATTTGGGAAACATGGGCTATACATCTGTTTTCACTTATTACTTAGGACAGGTTTGAAAGATTTTTTTTGTTAAAGAAATGACTTCTCAGTTCCCCCTTTTATAGTCATCTGGGGCTGGTCATTGAACTGTCAATCCCTCTGGGGTTGTTCAATCCCATGCAAAAATCAGGAGTAGCTGGTCATGTACATATTTGACATTGAGTTGGAATGGGAAGAGGGAGTTGGATGGGTAGAAAGGGAGAAGAAAACTTGTCGACTATATTGGGGATGTCCATATTCACTACTACTAGTTCTATACATCACTCCTACTAATGTCTCATCAGTGAAGAACATGCGTATAAAATCAATGACTTGATATAATTATGGAGTCTACATATCCTATAGAAAATACAAATAACCAGCATAAAGTACTTTCTTCAATTCTAGGACATTTTCTTAGAAAATGTTTAAAATATTATATTAAATAAATATATGGATTATAAGTTCTATCCTTATTTCAAAATGTGAAAAAAAGTTTTTTTAGGATCCAAAAAATATATTACCAATTCAATGCTTGGCATTGTGCTACATGATATGGAGATATAAGAAACATAAAATCTATTTGAATAGATAAGACATAAACAATTAATCCATTAGAAAAATATTGATTCCTCTGGCTGTTATACCAAAAAATCATTTATACAGCTAATGCCATTCAAACTATGTAATTAATGAAGAAAATGAAAAAAATTTGAGGTGTGATTAGAGAAACAAGAAATTAAAGAAGATATTTACATTTGAAAAGGTAAATTAAGGAAAACAAACCCACTGATGTATCTTTATCTGTCTACATATTTCTGACTTGCAAATTTGGAGCCCCTTTGACATAACTTTAGAGAAAGCATTTCCCTTAACCTTCCATTTATATCGGGAGAAAGACTTAGTTCTTTAAAGTCACGTGGCAAATCCAATAAGACACCCTGTAAATAATTTCGGTCTCCAAAATAAGATTTAAAGGGAACCTGTTGAATAATAAAATCTCATCATTCTCTTTCACTCTCTCTCTCTCTCTTTGTGAAAACTGATTAATTTTCAGGATTTTCTGATGGTTCATAATAAGTATATATCTACATATGTTCCCTTGGGATTAGGCCATCTGGGAAACTTGCATATGTTCTGGGATACTGTATCTCAGCTGTAGTCTAAAGTACTTCTGTTTCTCTATAACCTACATTTTAAAGTTATAATTGCTAAACTATTCAGCATATTGCCTAATGGTTTTAAAAATACACTTGGCAAGGCAACCAGGTGGCTGAGTGAGGTTGGGAACAATAATGCTGCCAAATTATCTCCATTTAAACTGAAAAAAAACACACCAAAAACCCAATAAAACAAAGGCAGTGAAATTTCAGTGTTTAGTGTTAAAAGACACTTGAATTCTAGTTTAGTCTAATAGCATCAGAGGAGCTGTCGAACCTCGAGAGGTGCAGTCTGGGCTTTGATATTTGTAGAGAACTGCCTAGATGATTCTAAAATGTAGCCAGGATGGAGAACCAGTGGTCTAGCTCAATAGTCTTTCCTGGGCATGAATTCCTGTTACAGCATCTACGATAAATAATCTTCCATTCTTTTGTTGTGGTATTTTTTGTGTGAAATTTGTATATAATACACGTTACCAATTATAAGTAGTTTGATAATTTTTGACAAATGAATGCAGTTATGTATACCCATCACCAAAATCATGATACAGGCTATTTTTTATAATCATCCAAAATTTCTCTAGTGCTCCTTTGCAATGAGTCCCCTACAGTCTCCCCTGGTTCCTAGAACCACTGGTCTACTTTCCATAGAATTGACCTGTGAAACTACAATAGCCAGAAGTTGTCTTTGTAGGAAGGTTTTTAACTTTGAATTCAAGTTACCTTTAAATAGCTACAGAGCTATTCAAGTTCAATTGATCTTCTTAAATGAACTTAGGTAGTTTGTGTCTTTTATGGAATTTGTTCATTACATCTAATAGTTTGAATTTATAAACACAAGACTTTTTTTATAATATTTTAATAACATTTCCTTATTGTTCTTTTAATGTTTGCATAATCTTTACTGCATGGTCCCTTGAAGCTTAGCAATTTTTCTTATCTCTTCAAAGGCTCATCATTTGGTTTCACCGATTTTTTTCTATATTACTTTTCAGCTTTCAATTTCACTGATATTTTTATTGTATCCTGTCTTCTGTTTACTCTGGGTTAATTTGCTCTTTTTATTCTAGTTTAAGTGGAAATTTATTTCATTCATTTTGGTCTTTCTACTTTTCTAATATAAACATTTAAAGTTATAAAATTTTTCTAAGCTACATCCCACACATTTTTAATTTTCAGTTAGTTAAGAAGTTTTTCTTAATTTCCCTTGTGACTTTTTCTTTGAGCTAAGGTTTATGTAGAAGTGTTTCCATATATTTGGGGTGTTTTTAAGGTATTTTCCATTATTGATTTCTAGTTTGGTCAGAAAACATACCTACTGATCCATTATAACTGCAATACTTTTAAGTTTATTGAGACTTGCTTTATCCCTCAGAATGTTCTATTTTGGTAGCTGTTCCATATACACTTGAAAAGAATATGGATCCTTCTGTGTTACAATGAGTAAAAATCCTTGTGAAAACATTGACAAATCAAATCCAGAAGTATATAAAAAGGATACTATATCACGAGAAAAGGGTTGGTCCAAGGAATACAGAGTTTGTTTAACATTTAAAAATCAATTAATAGATCATATTGGTTGATAGTATTGGTCAAGTCTCTATTTTCAAATGATTTTCTATCCATTCTATCAATTACTAAGGGAGGAGTATTGAAATGTTCAATCTCATTTGCAGATTTTTCTATTTTCTTTTCTGTTCTATAAGTTTTGGCTCACGTATTTTGAAGTCCTGTTATTCAGTGCATGCACAGTTAGGATTATTACGTTCTCTTGATGAACTGACACCTCCACCATCAGAAAATGTCTGTATCTGTTATAGTCCCGTTTTTGAAATCTAATTTATATTATGTCAATATAGCAATTTCTACTCTCCTTTGATTAGTGTTCTCATTGTATGTCTTTCTGATCCTGTAAGATTGATTCTGCTTTTCAGGTGATTTCTTGTAAAAACTTGATTTTTTAATTGTTATTTTAGGGTTTACAATATACATCTTTAACTTATCATAAGCTACTCAAATAATGTTACAGCACTTGACATGTAGTACAAGAACCTTACAACAGTATACTTTCAAGTCTTCCTCTCATCTGTTATGCTTCTGTTGTCATATATTTTACTTCTACATGTTATAAACTTGAAAATACATTGTTATTCTTTTTACTTTAAACAACCAATTATCTATTAAAGAGATACGTACATAGAAAATTTCTCTTATATTTACCTATGTATTTACCATTCTTCTGTGTAGATCAATCTTGTATCACTTTCCTTCAGTCCAAAGAACTTTCTTTATCATTTTTTATAATGCATATTTGGTTCTAATAAATTATCTCAGATTTTGTCTAAAAAAAATCTATATTTTGCAGCCACTTTTGAAAGATATTTTATGTTATAAAATTCTCATTTGCCAGTTTTTTCTTCAATACTTCAAAGATGTGGCTCCATTGTCGCCTAGTTTAATTAGCTCCTGACATCTGTTGCCTTTCTTAACTTTGTCTTCTGTACATAATGTGTCCTTTTCCTCTGTATGAATTTAAGACTCTCCCTTTAGCACTGATGTATAGCAATTTGATTATGATGTGACTTAGTGTGGTTTTCCATATATTTCTTCTGATTCAGGTTTATTGTCTTTTTGACCATTGGGTTTACTGTTTTCAACATTTGGAAAATTTTCAGCCATTATTGCTTAAAATATTTTTTTACCTTTATCCCCTTTCTCTCTCTCTCTCTTTTTTAAATTTTTGATTCTGATTACATATACATTTGACTACTTAATACTGCCCTATAGGTCTTCTTTAAATTTATTTTTTCCTCTGTGTGTTTTATATTGGGTAATTTCTATTGTTATGTTTTTAGCTTCACTGATCTTATCTTTAGAAGTATATAATCTATAGTGTTTATCTTATCAAGTATTTTTAAAATTTACATTTGTTTTTTTAATCTTCCATTTTATCAATTCAATCTTTGCTGGTAAAATCTGCAGAATACTCTAAATTATGAGACTAATGAAACCTATGAAATCTCTAAATAAATATATACATTTGTTTATCAAATAGGTATAAATATTAGAAAGTTTAACCTGTTGTGCATCTGAGACACATAAAAACCCTTTAACTATCATGGCTGATCAAAAGCTTTCTTGCTTCCAGACTAAAAAATTTTCCTCTCCTTCTGTGTCCATTTTTCCAGATTCTTCAGTGTCTTTTTCCAGGCACTCCGCTGGGTATCCCTCCAGGTTATTAGCAACCAACTTAGAGTGAAGCCTTGGCATTGGACACAGGCTACCGAGTCCATTCTGATCACATCCAACAGAGCAGGGTGTCTCTTTCCCTATTCGACTCTAGTTACACGTAAACGGAATTCAGGATTTCATTGCTTTTTTTGGCCCCAAATCTTGTCATATCATGAATCACACTGCACTTAAAATAAACTAAAACCCTTTATCCTGTTTCACACATGTAGTTATTTAATGATTTCTCTTGTATCCTGTACTTGTATTTTTGAAGTTTGTGTCCACTAAATGTCATTCCCCCTTAATGGGCACCATCATCTCTGTTTCTGTCTATACCAATTTGATCTCCAAGAAATTTAACTAAGATTGCTTTCTGTTATTTTTGAGCCCTCAGACCTCAAATACCCGCAACAGCTCAGCAAATTGGCGTGTTATTTCAGTACCTATTAATCTGTAAAATCCCTGCGATCAGAGAATTTGCACTCACTCTCTCTTTTTAATAAGTCCCCAGTGCCTATGAATGTGCCAGACTCAGGAGTATGTGCTCCATAAATGTTGTTTGTTTATAAACCTTGAAAGTTGAGTCCTTCAAGGCAGGGGAAAATACCATTCAGAGCAGTTAAATTTGTTTCTTTATATCTGTTTGCATATCTTGGACTCCAATTCCCTCATATCAATGTTAATTTTGACCTTTTCCATAACACTGCCATTTCTTCTTGACTGAGAAGACAGAAGTAAAATAGGAGTTGAAACATGTTACTTTCTGTCATTCAGGATTTTTCATGCTATTCATCCAAATCAATGAAACAATGTTATACTTCATCATCTGGCTCCAAATACAACTTTAAAAAGTCTTTCTGGTTGTCATGAGCAATATCTGCAAGACAGCTCATTCCAGCATTTTGCCTTCTTTTTATTTGTGGTTGGTTAAAAATGGCTGTAAATTCTTTATCAGTCTCACCAAGATGTGGGATTTCTTTCTCAAACCCCTTGAAACTGGGCTGGACTTGTGACTGCTTGGATCATATGGTTCCCCAGGATGAAGATAGTCTACAAAACTGGAGATACTTTGGATCCCTGAAATTCTTATGGCGCCGATAAATATGCCCTCAAGCCTTTGGATTTTTAATTTAGAGTGAAACAGACTTCTATTTTGTTAAAGCCACTGTTATTTTGAGCCGCTGTTACATGGAACTGAACTTAACCTAATGGATAGAACCTCTTTGTGAGACAACATTCTTTCCAGGTTAGCAATTTCTAAGTAAATTTCTTAATTGTGAACATCATTGTCGTTCTTTTATCATGTGTTTGTCCTTTAAGCATTGACAGGGGCATAGAGATGAGAGGTGGAATTGACTCAAACAACAAACAATCTGGCAGGTAGTAAGTATGCCTATGGAACACGGGACTTCAGGTCCTTCCGCAAGAGTTCTAAGGGTTTCCTAATGTTCTTAATAGAGAATTGTGATTTTTATGTTTATTTTATTTTAACCTCTCTCTGGAAACCATTAAATCTTATGTAGAATACTAGATCCAATAGCACAAGGAATTCAATGTTACATTTTCTTCAAATTATTTCTTATATATTTTTCTGATATAGTAATATGAGGAAGGAGAACATATCTTATACTTTCATGCCATTGAGACCCCTTCAAGGCACATAATAAAACTGAATTATGTTCAAATGCCTGATATAGTGTCATGGGACGTTTTGTCATTAAGATGGCTTATGTATTTTCCTTGACATATCTCCTTCTAATGCTCAATAATTTTTGTTTATGACCTACTTGTCATTTGTAGACATCTTTTTCAAAGGGCATCATACATTTATTACACATTTGAATTTTTTTTATACTATTCTTATTATCATTTTCCCCTCTGCAATTGTGAACAAAGTAAATAGCTACAAAGAAGAAGTTGATTAAAAATAATTATTTCCTGCCCTGGCTGGTTTGGCTCAGTGGCTAGAGAGTTGGCCTGTGGGCCAAAGAGTCCCAGGTTCAATTCTAGTCAAGGGCACATGCCTGGGTTGCGGGCTCAATCCCCAGTAGGAGGTGTGCAGGAGGCAGCCAATCAATGATTCTCTCTCATCGTTGATATTTCTATCTCTCTCTCCCTCTCCCTTCCTCTCTGAAAGCAATAAAAATATATTTTTTTAAAAATAAAAATAATAGTTCCTTGAGAGAGAAATACATTTGTCTAAGAATTTCTTTAAAATCTCATATAAAAATCATTTGGTTTTGAAAACACCATGCAACATTAGTAATCATTTAGTCTAACTTCTGTAACATACAGACCAATAAGTGGAGAATTGATATATTTTTCTCCTGCAAAATAAAATATATAGTTAAGAATACATGAAAATCACAATTATGCATCATCAATAGAAATTTATATATGTATTTTAAAATTCATTCAAAATCTTAAGGAAAACCTCAGTAGAATAAAACAAGGTTTTGAAAAATAGGATCATAAATGCTTTGGGTTGCTTCTGGCAAATATTAAATAATCAGATCCTGGTTCATGATTAATATGTTAAAATGTACTGCAGTAAGGTTAGGTTAATGTTATGGCAAAAACAAGCTTAGATCATTTTCCTAGTTATTGTTATTCTTTTTTGTAATTAGCCTCACATCAAAAATAGGTAGTATGCTAGCAGGTATTGTGGAAGTGTATATTGGCACTGTGTTTGAAGTGAGGTAAAATAAAACCTGGTCTAAGCCTATTAGATATAAGTGATAACTGTCAAGTTAATAGAAAAATAAAAGTAAAGAAAGCTTAAACTCTAACCACCTTTTCCTTTTCACATTATAATTTTTCCCTTTCTTAGCATTGTTTTAGGAATTATGGGATTGTTGTTTGGCAACCCTTTCAAGCAAGAGATGGCACCTGAGGGCTGTAAGTAAAAAAAATAAAAATAAAAATAAAATAGGTTATTATTTTCCCTTCACTTTTTTGAGGCCTTGAGGAACTTTGCCTCAATTTCTATCTGTGCCTCTACTTAATATCTACCGTCCTTCACCTCCTGCTGCCCTGTCACCATCTCCAGGGGCTTCCTCTGTTCCAATTGCATAAACCCTGTCCTGGCTGCTCCCACACAGCGTTCTCCTGACCCTTATGCTTTTGTGGCCTGCCAAGCACAGTTTTATGGTTGAGTTAAGAATCTATGTTGTGACTCCAGGCACAAGTCAGTTCATTAAATAAATAAAAGTTTAACATTCAGTTTCTGCTTCTTTTATTCCCTTTTCTTTCTCCCTGGCGCCTCTCCTAAACATATTTCTTCCTCTAAGAATGTAGATTTTCAGTGTCTTGCTACTGTATAGACTTTCTATTCCAACAGGGATAGGTATCAAGTTACTTACATCTTGACCATCTCATTCATACCAGTGGTCACATAGTTCTGCATATTAAACCCTTTATCCATGGAATAAAAAAATTTTGGACTTAAAGAAATTCTGGCCCAAACCGGTTTGGCTCAGTGGATAGAGTGTCGGCCTGCGGACTGAAGGGTCCCAGATTCGATTCTGGTGAAGGGCATGTACCTGGGTTGTGGGCATATCCTCAGTAGGGGGTGTGCAGGAAGCAGCTGATCAATGTTTCTCTCTCATCGATGTTTATAACTCTCTATCCCTCTCCCTTCCTCTCTGTAAAAAAATCAATAAAATATATTTAAAAAAAATGAGATTCTGCTTCCTGGGAAAGTGCTGACGTATCTTTTCAAGCCAACCAACCCAGTGAGTTGGAGCATTTTAAAGGGACTGAGGAAGCCAAGTAGAAAGGACCAATCAGATCCCAGTCTCTTTCTTTTCTTGATTCATTCTTTCTATTGCTTTTACCTTATGCTCAGTTCTAACATCCAGGTAGCCATTGTTCCAAACCCAGCCTCAGTGAACCTCCTGGCTTTCATTGTGCCACTTCTGGTCCCATGTGAGATCACCTTTAATTTACTGCACTGACCTGCCTGGAACATCTAGCTTATTGCCATCTAGCCCCCACATCTCCCTGTAGGACTTAACATAGAGGGCTACAGAATCTGTTAGAAAGGGAAGCACAGGAGCCTGTATCTAACTGGTGTCAGTGATGGTGATGATGGTGGTGTGATAAACAAAAGGATGATTATTAATAATAATGAATGATGGTCATGGTAATTATACTGAAAACCAGCATAATACTGGGAACCATCCTATATAATAAAAGCCTAATATGCTAAGTGTCCGGTTGTGTGGTCTTCCATTCAACCAATCAAAGTGTAATATGCTAATGATATGCTAAGGTCACTCAACCAGTCACTATGATGTGTACTGACAACCAGGGGACTGACAGTCAACTGGTCGACCAGTAGCTATTATGTGCACTGACCACCAGGGGGCATACAGTTGACAGGCCAACCAGTCGCGAGGACATGCACTGACCACCAGGGGGCAGACGCTCTGACTGGTAGGTTAGCTTGCTGCTGGGGTCTGGCAGATCGGGACTGAGCCAGACCCTGGAGCCCTCCCACAGTCCCTCCCCAGCTGGACAACCTCCCGCATCCCTCCCTGGCCCTGATGGTGCACCAGTGGGTCCCTCAGCCTGGCCTGCACCCTCTTGCAATCTGGGCTGAGGGACACCCCCTCTAGTGCACAATTTTTGTGCACTGGGCCTCTAATCTATTAATAAGGCAAGATAACTGAAAACATTAGACAAGAAAAAGAAAACTAAAGAAAACACTATGTGGTACTCAGCTATCTGGAACCTTTAAGGATTAATAATAACAAATATTTGGCGAGCAATTGCCAATGTGGCAGACATTTTGCCACCTTCAGGACAGAGCAACCAACCCAGCCTATATAGCTTCTCTCCTGCTAATGTGCTAGTCATGTTAATAACAATAATGCTAATTATTTAATTTGCTGAACTTTCATTATGGCATTGAGTTAGGTATTATGCATTATCTTATTTAATCATAACACTACAACACAGCAGGTACTATTATCTCCTCTTTGCAAATGAGGAAACTGGGGCTCAGAGATACTTAATAAATTATCTAACATTATACAGCTAGTAAATAGTAGACCAGAACTTGAACCCATTTTATGCTGCTTCCAACTATCACAGGGTTATATGTAAAACAGCAGGTTCCAGGTGAGTTACTATATACTGGGGTTAAAGAACAAGAGTTACTTGATGAACATGGTGGGGGGTGAAAATAAGATGTGTTGTTAGAAACCTTGGTCTGAGATCAAGTACTGCAATGAAAACAAAACTAAAATCTAAACTTCCTGGCAATGAGTAAAAAAGGAATCATATTTTTTGAGGGATAGCTCTCTCTAATTGACAAAAGCACACAAGGTGCATTAAAACTTTCATTCATTCAAATACATTTTCTGTGAGCCTGCACCATGCCTATTATTTTGTGAGGGGATGAAAATCATAAGACCAAGTTCCCTGCTTTGAAGGAATGCATGATTAAGGAAAAGGTAGCTATGCGAACAAACAATATCAACACAGTGCGAGAAGACAAGTACTGGTGTTTCGGGGACATGGAATAGGAAGTCATAGGCCATACTGGAGGTGTCAGGAAAATTTTCAGGAACATGTGATTCCTAAGTTGAATTAGGAATTGAATGTTCCAGGAAAAGAATGGAGGGAAGAATATTCCAAGCAGAAAAGCCCAAGTGAAAAGGTCTGATATGAGACTGTGGCTTACTCTAGAACAGCGGTTCTCAACCTGTGGGTCGGAACCCTTTGGGGGTCGAACGACCCTTTCACAGGGGTCGCCTAAGACCATCAGAAAACACATATATAATTACATATTGTTTTTGTGATTAATCACTATGCTTTACTTATGTTCAATTTGTAACAATGAAAATACATCCTGCATATCAGATATTTACATGACGATTCATAACAGTAGCAAAATTACAGTTATGAAGTAGCAACGAAAATAATTTTATGGTTGGGGTCACCACAACATGAGGAACTGTATTAAAGAGTCGCGGCATTAGGAAGGTTGAGAACCACTGCTCTAGAACATGGCAGAAGCAAGGTATGAGATGAGGATGAGGAGGTAGATAGGAAAGAGTTTATGAAGAGTTTTTTATGTAATCCAAAAGAGTTTAGATTTTACCTTAAAGACACTCAAGGAGCCACTGAAAGATCACAAGGAAGTGAATAATCAGATTTCTGCTTTATAAAGCTGTTTTGGAAATAGTATAGAAATAGATAGACTAAAGAGAATGAAGCCATAAAAATCCAGTCAGAATTCTTTTGAACAAATCCAGGTGAGAAGTGATGAGCCTGGCCTCAGGAGACAGAAGTAGGTGGAGAAAGAGGTGGATGTGAGAGAGAGCAAAGAAGCAAAACTTAGAGACCTTATTGGTTGTGGGGTGGGAGTGTGGAAGGTGTTGAGGATGATTCTGTCTTGGGTAATTGGAGATGCCAGTCACTAAATCAAAAGGAGCTTCAGATCCAGGAAAGTGGGAGTACTAACAATTAGTTTGATTTGCATATGTTGGGCTTGAGGTGCCTGTGACACAACCAGGTCAAGCTGTGCCATAGCTCAGGAGAAAGACCTGGGCCCAAGGCATGAGTCTGAGAGTCATTGATATGCAAGTGATAGTTGAAGCCACCTGAGTGACTCTTGGTGAATGCAAACTGTCCTTTGTATAAGGACTATTGAATCAACCACATGATGAACAATATTGCCAAAAATAATTTCACAGGTGATATAAAACCATTGATCACTCTTATATTACTACATTCACCTTTAATCAAAGGTGACAGCAGAACATTAAATCATAGTTATGTGAAGATATTTCTCCTAAGAGCTAAAAAAATATAATTTAGATATGTAGTTTTCTAGTCATCTAAAAGTATGAAACTTTAGAATCACCACAAGTACTTCTGAAAAGTTCCAAGATGTTCTAATTCAATTAGCCTAAGGGAGGGGCCCAAGTTAATATGTATATATATATATATATATATATATATATTCATATATTTATATATATATATTCATACACACACATATATATTTTTTTACCCTACCAAATGTAATTTTACCATGCAGCTAGAAATAAACGATTGGCATGATGTCCCTAGAAAATTTCTCCTGAATATCAGTCGTGTCAGATAGCTTTTGGACAAGAGTTCTAAAGCAAACAATTCAAGACTAGGTGAGTCATACACTTTAGATTCTAAGCATCTTGTTAGCAAAGATGACATTTTTGCATAATAATTAAATTTAGCTAGATGGAAAATGCCCCTCTTCTGCACAGAAATTCTGGAGTGCAGAGAGAAGGGCCAAGTCATTTCTTAAGAAGCAGCTTTACGCATCCTCAAATGCTCACGTAGCGGAACTGATGCTTCAAAGTTGTGCCACATAAAGCAAATGAGGGAAGGCCTTGACAGGAATATTTTGAAGGCAAATTCATATATATATATATATATATATATATATATATATATATATTATATATTACCTGTGAAATGAATTAAACATCATTAAATATATTAAGCACTGAAATTATCCTGATTTTAATTTAATCTCTGATGATTCAGGAGACACATTGGGATCAGAATGTCATGAGGTTGATATTATGAACATCAACAATTATATTAAAACTGCATGAGAATGCTGGTTAAAAATATCTATTAACAAAGTTTGCTATGTAAAATACCACTGAAACTTTTGCTTCTAGTCATAAGGAACTGGCTTCCAGGAGATTAATTTTTCCACTAAGAACAAGTAGAAAAGCTAGATAAAATACCTTCCCCCTGCAAAAAAAACACACCAAAAAACAAAAACTATTGGAAAGTCATCAGTAAGGTACCAAGGTAGCCAGGACTTAAGGTTCAAGATTCTAGAGAAAAAGGAAATGAGGTGAAGTCAACATTCTACACTGTTTTCTCCTTTGGGAATTTGCTGACTCCTAAGTGGCATCAGTAGAGAGGATGAAGAGATAAATAGAAAGTAGCTGCTTGAGGACTGATAACATGAGAGCTTTCAGCAGTTTTATAGGACTAAGAAGATAAAACTTGGAGTTCAAGACTAGACAGGGAGGAGAAGCCTGGAAAACACCCAGGCTTTCAATCAACCCAGTAGGGTAACTTCAAACTCACTTCTGCCAGGCATTCAAGGACTTTCACTGATCCTGGACCAGTTTCTGATGCAAATCTTTTGGCTTAATATTCCTGCACCATAGAGATACTATTAATCCAGACTCCACATCACATGTGGTAAAGGGTCTAGGATTTTCATTTCTCCTGGACAACTTGTGCTCCTCCTCAGCTAAAGCCCTGGGCAAACAGCAGGCTTCTTCTTGTTTCTCTGTGGATACAGCTTTTTAGAGCCCTTCTTCTAGAACAAGGCAGTGTTTCAGGCTAAGAGCCCTATTCATTTCCAGCCTTACACCCGCCCACGCTCATATCTTTTGTCCCCAGCTCCTAGACTTTAGAGCTCATACATGATCTGAAACTCATTTGGACAGTGGTATTTACTTCTGATTGCTGCTTTTGGCTTTGATTTCTCAATTTGTCTTTGCAACATAGAGATTTTACTTTCTTTTTGAGCTCAGCTATTACAGTAGAAGCTATAGGCACATATCTTTTTAGCACTAACTCTACATGCTGAAGGCTACCCAGGCTACCCACTGTTTCACCTCTGACTCTCTGCCTGGGAGCTTTATATTGGCTGTGACCATACTCAGCATGCAGGCAGGGCAAGCTAGGAATGGCAGAGAATCAATGCCTCCTGTTGCACCTCTCAGCAGAAGAGGATTTGGTAGATAAATACCCTTGTTTTTTCACCCTCAGTTGGGGTAATTCAGACATGGTTTATTAAGCTCCAATTGCTCACAGTGATAACTTGTTTAATAATACACTCTTTAAGAGCTGTGTTTTATTTCCTATGACTCCATTTCTACTACCAGTGCTTTCTGGGATTACTGCTTAAATTACTGATTCAGGGGCATGGGCATCATCAACTAAAGCTAATTCTATGTATAACCTGTGACCCAGGATTCCTCTTCTGAGTATACACAGGGAGGGGCAAAAGTACATTACAGTTGTCTATATGGAAAATAATACAATAATTCATTAATCATAATAATACAAGAATAAACTCTGTGCTTTGCATATGCACAACTGTAAACCTACTTTTGCCCCACCCAGTATAATAAAAACACATACAAATATATGCCAAATAACATGTACAATAATATCTATAAATATATATTCATAATGCTTCAAGCTGAAAACAGCTGTCCATCAACCATAAAGTGGATAAATAGATGGTGGTGTATTCACCAAATGGAATATTACACATCAAAGTAAGTGAATGAACTGTTACTAAACACTAAACCTGACAACATGGATGAATCTTGCAAACATAATGTTGGGCTTAAGAACCCAGACATAATATACATCCTGTTTAATTCATTGGATTCCTATATCATAGTATTGGTGCTGTATTGTTATTGGGGACAATAACATACAACCCAGAGTATAAGCCATATAATAAATTGAAAAGGAATTATCTTGTACTATGCTTTGAAAAAATAAGGAACTGTTAATCCGAGTTTTTAGCTCCTTAAAAATTATCTAAATTGTTATCATATATAAGAGGGTATTTATTATTTTACAGTATGAGGCTTAAAATCCACAATATTCTCTTATTTATTGATGTACATTATAATGCTAATATCTTAGTGGCCTTGCACCCCTCAGCCTCTGATTAATTACATGCATACAATGACATTCTGCTACATATGTGACCCTCATTTTAACTGATGAAATTTAAAAAAGATGGCACTGGCTTTTCAAGTTTAACAAGCAGAAATTAATAAATGGATGATTTGCATTTTAAGTCATCAACATATCAAAAAGCAAACAGGGCAATTGCAGATAACTTTTGGTTGAGATAATTGGTTTGCTGCTCCAAATCTAGTCCTTTGGGGGTCAACAATTTCTTCAGTAACCGCATTAGCATATTTAAATACCTGTTGAATCTGAAGACTCAGTAATATGCTTAGTGAATGGAATTGCTATTTACAGTTATTAGCGTATTCAATCTTCATTATAGCTATATGGTTCTGAATGCATTATCAGAATCCCATTGCAGTAACAGAATTTCTGCTACAGAGCAAGCAGGCAAATGTAATCCCTCCTTTTAGAGTGAACTTTTTCCTGGGCTCGTATTAAGGCTTCTTCAGACGCCATTCAGTGTAGGATCTGTAATCACATTGCATGGTTTTGAATTCTGGCCCCATTACTTAGTACTAAGGTAGACTTGGGCTAGTTATTAACCTACCTGTGCTTCAGTTTCCTCATCTGTAAACTCAGAATAATGACAGTACAAGTTATCAAGAGATTTAGATAAATGTAATGCTCTTTGAACTGTACGTGGCATAAAGTTAGGCACCTTCATTTATTCAACTAATATTTATTGAGCATCCTCTATGTGCCAAAGAATATATAGGCACTTGGATACATCAGTAAATAAAGCTAAGATTCCTGCTCTAATGGAGTTTATTTATATTCTAGCCAAGGGCACAAACAATAAACAATAAATAAGTCACAAAGATAATGGGAACTATAGAAAAAGGCATAGGCAAAGTAGATTAGGCAGATCAGGCAGGTTGCAACAAATGAAATGGTCAGGGTGGGTCTACTGAGACGGTGAAATTTGAGCAAAGCCTTGAAGGAGGCAAGGGAGTTCAGCTAGTGGATATCTGAGGGAAAACAGCTGGGCCAAATGTGCTTGATGTAGTCAAAGACCAGCAAGGAGGCCAGTGTGGTTGGCCATGGCTCCTTTCAAGGTTTCAGCACTTGCCACAATTGCCAAGCTTAAAAGTCATGAGTTGTTTGCTCAATCCAGGTTGTGTTAGATACGGTCTAGGTGAATCTATGTCCCATGAAATGATCAGCACTGTCACTTAGGAGTGGAGGCAGTGGTGACAGATGCTGGCTGAATTTTTCTCTCTTCAGAATCATTTCTATATTGGTGTGAGTAGGTCAGTCACCAGGACTGTGGCTAGTAAATAATTCAAGGAGGAATGTCCTCTAAACACTTCCACACCTCACCAAACCATTTCCTTAAGCCAGATTAGGGTAGGGATAGAAAATCCTCTTAAATGGGGGAAAAGGGCTATGGTATAAGAAAAAGGAGGAAAGTTCTTTGTTCTCTCTGTGTGTTCCAAATCCCTGCCCCATCTTTCCAAAGCATATTTCTAGCATACATATGATGTGCATGGGTTGTATGTATATGTGTGTGCAATGTAGCATGTGTCTGTGTTCCTATGTGAGTTTTAAGCAATGCCCACTGTTGGAGCGATGATGTCTTTGGTCAATTATAAATGAAATAATTAGCAGTGGTTTCAGCAAATGATAGGCATAAGTTAGCCAAAAAGTTCACAGGACACTCCAGAGGGCATAGAAAATTTTAATTGCCTCTCCTCGCCTGTGCCTGGCTTTTGGAGAATAACCTCAGCTGCTTTCTGAAGCGTGCCCCACTTCATGATTTTCCAGGTCACCGGCCAGTTTCCACTGCTGAATTGATTTTGTTCCCAGTTTTCTGTGCATATTAAACAGGATGTGATGACTCATTGTCTCCCTAGTTCATTGAGGTTCATAACCAAGATAGATTTTTTTTAGCTCAAATCAATGTGATTCTACCCCCTGCCTCTCCATGTTCACTGTGTTGTTATGTTGTCTTTTTGTGCCTTGGGGCCACACATCTGGAAAACTGTAATCCTCCTCTCAGAACCTCCCTGCCTGCATCCCGTCCTCCTTCAGGAAGTTGTGGGGAGTTTGGCAAATGTGCATAAATGAAAGCACCAAAACATTTTGTTGTTTCAGCCATTTGCAAATAATTTAATAGCCTACAAATTATTTAAAAGCAATCTAGCCAGAGTTCTCAGAACCTCCACTCATATTTTAGTACTTGCTGCTATGACAATCTTCGAGCATATTTTTCTGTTCCTCTGGGCATG
The DNA here is from genome assembly GCF_964212035.1 of Myotis nattereri. NCBI lineage: Eukaryota > Metazoa > Chordata > Mammalia > Chiroptera > Vespertilionidae > Myotis > Myotis nattereri. Next base: position 46,894,018 of record NC_138081.1, read on the forward strand.
TCATTGACTTTTTTCTATTATATCTTATGTCAGATTTTTGTTTGCCCACCCTCACTTTTGTAGAAAACATGATATTTATTTTCTTTCCACTGGCTTTCCTTTTCCAACCAGCAGAATTCCACTGAAGAAGCTTTCCTTTGCAGTTCCATCATCTTTTCTTGGTGTCCCCCCACTCCAACACCCCTCCCCAATAGTGACTGAGCATCCCCTATGTGCCAGGTGTTCTTCCTTCCAATCCTCAGAACAACTTATTAGGGAGGTTAGGCAATATTAACCCTTTGTTACCAATGAGGAAACTGAAGTGTGAAGCAGGCAAGTTATTGGCATAAGGCCACTCAACTACCAAGTCAAAGAACTAGGATTTAAATCTAGATCTTCTGCTCCATAGCTCCCTTCCTGCCTTGCCTTTTCCACCAGATGGCTTCCTATTCTCAGAACATCCTCCATCATATAGCCATTTGCTTTGTCTGGATCTCTAGAATAGATTCTTCCAGAGGCTACTCGAGCCTGTCCCAACCATATTTGTATCATAAAGGAAAAGACAACCTTACAGATGCAATACCAATCAACTCCCCTCTAGTGAAAATTCTAGTATATCTTAATGTGGCTACACAGACAATGTTTCTTGGAGAAGGTACTTAGCCTACTCAGATCTCAGGGACTGGATCCTCTCCTTCACATCAGAACAGGATTAGCTTGGCACTCTCTGGACAGGGGACGGCATCTTCCTTAATTTCCTAAGCCAAGGTCTTTACTTTGCGGAGCTGAAGGACAAGAGGGAGAGAGGGTGGCATTTATAACAGTTGGAGGCTGACAGCAATGTCTTTAAATAAAGGACACCCAGGGAGCCAGAAATCTAATTGCTCATCTTCTACACCAAGCTGCCAAAGCACCCCTTTTAGAATTACATTAGGTTTTAGTGGGAGCTGGTCTCTATGGGACATATATATGTATATGTATGGATGTGACTGTGTGTGTGTGTGTGTGTGTGTGTGTGTTTAGTGGTAGCTCTCTCCCCAAGAGAGTGAAATTTGTGCAAGTTCGACAAAAACTGGGCAAACTCAAACCAGATCTGCAGTGCCTGCCTCTTCACCCTTGTTCTTTATTTTCTCTTGACTCAGAGAATTGAAACCTTTGTTTCCAAGGCACAATTTTTTCCTCCATGCTTTGGCTGAATTTGCCTCCTAACTTGAATGATCCACCACCCTTTCAATCTCTAACACCTTCTCCCTCTTCCTTGTACATGTTTTCCCTACTTTGAAAGTATTTGTGTACCTGTCACTCTCTTTCCACCACATTCTCTCATGCTATATTCATAGCCAAACTTAAAACGAAAGGTGTATAAAACTTACAACACCTCTCTTCTTCCTCCCCCCAGATCAACTGAAATTGTTCTCTTAAAGATTATCATAATCTCCTCATCACTCTCCTGATGGTTTCAGCTCATTCTTCCTGTGCTTCCTGCAGGTTTCAGTACTTTGACAATTGTTTTTCATTACTCTTGCCCTTGTTTTGAGAGTGTCTTCTTCCTTACCTTCTAACACGCCCTGTTCCCACCTCAGATCCATCTGTCTCCCTCTTGCATTCTCTGAAACTCTGGCTCTGTGTGAATCTCTCTCCAAGAGACTCATGCCTTTTCAAGAACTCAAATAGAACTGCTATGCAGATGGCTCTGATATTTACATGTCTAGGTCTATCCTTTCTCTAGACTCCAGCCCTGTAAAACTATTGAATATTTCCACCTAAATCTCTCATGATCACCCTAAAGTCAAAATGTCAGAACAAAGACATCATTTTCTCTAGAGTTAGTCCCTCCTAATGTCCTTGTATTTGGTGATAGCACCATGTTCTGTAAATCACAACTGCATAAAACTCAGTTCTCTGGTGTTTTCTTTATTCTACAGATGATATAGATTTTTTGTGAGATCTTTTCTATGAATATTTTTCTGTCTCTTCTCACTCATGTTTCCTATTTCTTCCTTGTTCTGCTGCTAATCTATTTTCTTTTCAATGCTAATTTTTTTGTACTCTGGGTACAATGTCTATCTGCTTTGTTTGCATGTTGCTACCAGACTAATCTTCCACTCATCTCCTCTAAACCCTTTTCTGGCTCCTCATTGCCAACATAACAGAGCCAACACCTCTTAGCCTTGCATCCAGAGTGTCCTCACCAATGTGAGACTGCCTCCCCCACCTTCCTAGCCTTCTCTCTACTTCTCTCCCACATAAACCTAAATACCTGAAGTTTCTCTGATCTTTACTTCCCAAAACTACCTTGCACCTTCCTTGCCTATCTTCTTTTCTTCTTGAAATGCCTACCCTTCATCCTTATTTTTTCCTTTTGAAATACTACCATCCCCTTTCATCCGACTTCATCTAGAAAATATTCTAATTCCCCAACTGGAGTGTCCTCAGCTCCCATGGATACCCTAGGACAGTGGCCGGCAAACTCATTAGTCAACAGAGCCAAATATCAACAGTACAACGATTGAAATTTCTTTTGAGAGCCAAATTTTTTAAACTTAAACTATATAGGTAGGTACATTGTTATTAACTTAATTAGGGTACTCCTAGCTGGCCTTTGCTAAAAACGTCCTCAATCTGATTGAGGTACGTTCGCTGAGGTCGATCCCTTCCAACTCTCCCATCCACACTCGTCTTGTATACTTGTTTTGTCTGTCTCCTTTCCGAAAACCGACTTCTGCGCATGGGCCACAAAGTTTCAATCGCACTGTACGTGTGCGCCCGCACGTGGTATTTTGTGGAAGAGCCACACTCAAGGGGCCAAAGAGCCACATGTGGCTTGTGAGCCTCGGTTTGCCGACCACGGCCCTAGGGTATTTGTTGTGTCTATTGCTTATGCATTGTTACACATATGCCTCAATTCCTCCCTACGCAATTCTGTAGTTCTGTAAAAGTGGTTTTTTTCTTCTCAACTACACTGTAAGGTCATGTTTACAGTCCCTGTGATACTTAAGATAGATCCGTTCACTTATTAATTGAATAAGACTGGCCTCCTCTGTGTGTGTGTGTAAAGTTAGATGGAGAGGTTGCACAATAAAATTCATTGAGATGCGAGAAGAACAAATTAAAACTTCAACTTGCATATATTTTCCCACATTTATTTTAAATTTCATGAGTGTTTTATAGTGAAATATTTGAATACAGTATGTATGTAGTTAACATTTATATGCAGTATTCATTATAAAAATATATCCGATGGTTGTCTTAGATTGAATTCACTAGAAACAGACTCTGCGGTAGAGTTGCATTCAAAGGTTGAATGAGAGAGTTCTGCCAGGAAGAGAGGAGGCAGGACCAAGCAGAAGGATAAGGTGACCTGTGATGTGTTTGGAGCTGAGGCCTCAGTAGATCCTACTATCAGCTCTGGAGCTGGGAAGGCTTTTTGGAGTTTTCCTGAATTAAGGTAAGGGGCCTGGCTTTCCTACCTCCACATCTGCCAGTCGTTAGCCATAGGCGACCCCTTGGGAGGAGTGTACCTTGAATGAGGCAGTTTCCTCTAGCTCAGCGGTTCTCAATTTGTGGGTCGCAACTCTTTGGGGGTCGAACGACCCTTTCACAGGGGTCGCCTAAGACCATCGGAAAACACATATATAATTACATATTGTTTTTGTGATTAATCACTATGCTTTACTTATGTTCAATTTGTAACAATGAAAATACATCCTGCATATCAGATATTTACATTACGATTCATAACAGTAGCAAAATTACAGTTATGAAGTAGCAACGAAAATAATTTTATGGTTGGGGGTCACCACAACATGAGGAACTGTATTAAAGGGTCACAGCATTAGGAAGGTTGAGAACCACTGCTCTAGCTGAAGGCAGTTACCAGTGTAGGATGCAACTGTGACATCAGCAACCCAGATTTCCATCAACAGGGCATTATGTGCATCAGCCCTGAAGGGAGATCTAAGGGGAGCACCACAGTAGCCAATAGTATATTCTCAAATTTTCATTCTCTCTCTCTCTTTCTCTCTCTCTCTCTCCCTACCTCCCTCCCTCCATCCCTTCCTCCCTCTCTCTCTCAAAATCTCCGGAGACTCCTAAATCAGAAGAATGATGAGTGAAAGCAGAGTAGGAAAACTAACTTTGTTTAAGGCCTCTCTACTTTCAGATACTTGGCCAAATACTTAACATCCTCTTCTGCTCCATTTCAAAGCATAAAGGGCAAAGAATAAAAAGTAATTAACATCCTTCATGCATGTTTCATGCTGCCAGAAACGTGAACTATGCATTGAATTTGGTTTTCTAAAGATGGAGCTATATGATTCATATGGGGATGACTCAAGAATGAATAGTATTTAAAGAAAGATGGTACCTATTTCCATCCATGGCCACCACTCAAGTTGTGAGGAGACAGTTCTACTCAGTTACATCCCCTCTAAGGTTAAGTAAAAGTGTCATTCAACAAAGCCTATTATTTCCCAGGAGAACAGATATTGAGCTGAAAAATAGTTTCCTTGCAACTTTGCTGTGCACAATTATGGGATCCTTTCTTATTGATGAATAACATCTCACTTCATCTCATATCTGCAATCTCTTCCAAAGTTCTCAGAGTCTGAGAACATTCACCTCCTAATCCGTTTCTCTCTGGTCCTTTTTAACTTATGTGACTCTTCAATTCCTTTTGCAGTCTAAATTGGAGGACAGTGCAGCATTGTGACGGGACTGAAGACTCCAATGTTGGATAGATTCAGGTTTGTCTAACTGCACATCCTAGGGTGAGTGACTTTCTTTTTGCACCTGCTTCCTGATCTGCAACAAGGAGAGAAGATTAGTACCTATCTCCCGGGTGCTTTATTATTAAAGACCCACTCTTCTGGGGTCGTGATAAGAATTCAAGAATAAAAATCATGTAAAGTTCTTGCTCAAGTGTTTAGAATGTGAAAATTAAATATTAGCTATTTTTAAATTTCTGACTTTTTTCCTTTGCTTTCCTCATATTTTTTTATATTTTTCTCCCTATTTCCCAGGAGATTGTAACATTATGAAATCTCACAGCAGGAGAGACCAAAAGGGTAACCGAATTGTACACCCACCTCCATTGCTGAAAAGGCAATTGTCTTTATACTTTGCTCTCCAATTCCCCTTCCCAACTCCACTTGTAAAAGCCTCTTCCTTCACAGTTTCAAGGTGAGCATCAGCTTGCACTAGGCATACGCTTCTGTTTCTTGATGCCCAGAGGACATCCAAAGTCTAGCGCACTAGATGGTGCCGTGCCCTGGCATGTCCGCCCGTGAGGGCCTAGCCTGCTCACTTATGTGTGGATTAGAGCCCATCGGTGTCTGACTGCTGTGCTTGGAGCCATGCCAAGGGTTAATCCAAAGTGAAAGAATCTGTGATCATCAAGACCATGTTTTTTAATGTAAAAATAGCACAGGCTCAGGCCAGCCAAAACAGAGCTGTTTTACCCAAATGCAAAGAAAAAGGGTTAGGGGACAACTACATGAGCCAATATAACTGTATATTGCCTTGTGACCCTGAAGTTATCAGTATAAAATTATTCAGCCTTTTAAAAGTCCTGGTTATCGATTGCCTGTCTTGGTTGCTGACAACTGCTGAACCCCTGGCTCTACAAATATCCTGACTGGCTCCTCCTCCACACTCAACTTTATGCTTTAATTTCTTGCTTTCCTTTTTTTTTTTTTCACGAACTGAATAGGCCAAATATCCTCTCATGTTGTTCTTAGACCAAGTTTCCAAGGAAGGCAAGTCCCTGCCAAAATGCCACAGCTCACATCACACACACACACACACACACACACACACACACACACACACACTCACACTTTTCTCCAAAAACAAAAAATGCCTTTCTGTCCACTTGCTCTGAGAGCCACTCCCACCTGCCTCTATGTCTATATCTGCACCCCACTCATCTTGCTCCTCTTGCTGCTTTATTTTTGGAGATTTACTCTTGTAGTGCATTCCAGGAGGTCTTGGGGTCTTTCCAAGGCCAGATTCTTTCCAAGGTCTTCCAAAGTCCAGATTCTAGGAGTCAACAGAAGTTTCCCTTTTGAGCCTCCCCAAGTGACCAGCAGCCCAGTGACACTGACGAGATTTCCTGTCCTTCTGGTGCATTTATCAGAATCCCTGTCAGTTTCATTCTGGAGCTCGGCAGGAGGTAGAAAAATTCTGGTGTGATGAACAGCTGTTAATCAGATCTCTCTGAACTCTTCTGGGCCTAACTGACCCCAGATCAGAGTCCGTATAGATTAGTGGTGAGAAATGCATACACATTTGTCATTCTCCCAGAGAATTTTTTCAGACCCTCTGAACAAGGAAACAATCATCTGTATCAAGATACACGGATCATGGGTACCTTCTTTTTTTTTCATTTGTGGTCATTTTAGCCTTAATCAGAACTATAATAATATACAATTTTACAGCGCCCTTCACCCAGGAATCTCATTGCACTTTATAAACAGAAACTAATTGGAGAGGGACTGCTGTGTATTTATTTAATAATACAGTTGTATCTTCTGTTTTAGCAAAATGTTCAGTTCTCTAATGTTTATTGTCAATGTAATTTCCTTCACGTAATACAAATTAATGAGGAGAGAAAAAAGCAAATTTGTTTTTCATTAGTTACTAACCTAAGTATTTCCAAACTGATTAATCAGAGTTCTTCCAGCCCACCCTCCTGGCTCCGAACCACTCAACTGATCAAGCATTTTTCTTCCTAAGAATATCATTTTCAATTAAATGTTTGTTTTTAATTCTTAATCTATAGTAATTTTCCACTTGTTTATACATCTACATGTTTCACAGTTCTCTTTTTCTCTTCCTCCCTCTCCCACAAAAACCATGTGCACATGATACAAACACATATGTACCCTTTCTTTCTCATTTCCCCAGCAACTCCCTCTTCCTTTTCCTCTAGTGTCTCAAAATTATGCCTTTCTTTCTTTCTTCCTTTCTTCCTTCCTTCCTTCCTTCCTTCCTTCCTTCCTTCCTTCCTCCCTCCCTCCCTCCCTCCCTCCCTCCTCTTTCTTTCTTTCTTTCTTTCTTTCTTTCTTTCTTTCTTTCTTTCTTTCTTTCTTTCTTTCTTTCTTTCTTTCTTTCTTCTTTCTTTCTTTCCTTCTTTCTGCTACTTTTGAATTTAACTTAGTGGCCTCAAGGGTGATATCTTTCAATTTGGAGTTATCTCCAAATACACACACAGGTAGATGATTGCTATCTGCTGCTGGGGATATTATTAACTGCTCATATGACTTTATCACAGATTTTTTTTTGTCTGACAATTGCTTATAAAATTTATATTTTTCCTCCAGTTCTCCAACAGCTTTTATACCATCATTACACGTCTTCTCCTTTAGTGGGCCCATGGGCAAAACCCAATGATTAATTGTGAAATAGACAGCTCTCCAGCAGAGAGACCTCTCCTTTCATAGCAACTTCCTGGAAGCGCTATCTTCATGGGCACATGACCTGTGAAGTTGTACAGGGTCTTGTGTTTAGAAGGGCCCCATTCTTGGTTTAAAGCTTTGTTGTCATGACCTTAAAAATTGTTAATAAATTTTTAGCAAGGGGAATTGCTAAAAATTTTGTAGCAAAATTTTCATTTTGTACCAGGCACCACAATTATGTAGTTAGTCCTGCTTCCTCAGCAGTATCTGCTTCTTTCTTCTATTCAGAGGTCCTGGGACCCCAATAAAAGTCAAAGGGGTCAGACTGGCCCCTTAGTGTGTATTATTATCACAGAAGAGGATGCAATAGGCTTCTTTCACCAGCAGGAACTTTCCACCATCCCTTTTACCTCCACTGAGAGAATCTCTTCTGAGTCTCATAGAATAATCAGTGGCCGGCAAACTCATTAGTCAACAGAGCCAAATATCAACAGTACAACGATTGAAATATCTTTTGAGAGCCAAATTTTTTAAACTTAAACTATATAGGTAGGTACATTGTTATTAACTTAATTAGGGCACTCCTAAGGCTTAGGAAGAGCCACACTCAAGGGGCCAAAGAGCCGCATGTGGCTCGCGAGCCGCAGTTTGCTGACCACTGATCATCTGGTGACTTTTACTCCAGTGCATTCTTTTCTCCAGTCTTAGATCTCAGTTTTTCTCCTCCTAGGACTCTTAATCTGAACTTTGTCTCATCCTCTCCATCTTCAGGCCACCCATCTTAGCAAGGTGATTGGGGGTGCAGGCACAACTCGGTGATCCAGTGCCAGAGGGACAGATCCTGGTATCAAAGAACTCCTGGATCTGAAGTCTGAGTTCAGATATTTAGCACAGCCTGGAAAAGGCTTTCCTGAGAGTGGCTAAAATGCTGTCTAGAGGGGAAAAAAGAAACAAAACACTTTGAAGGAAAGGGATTAAAGGATGATAAAAGAATCCACAGGAATAAAAAAATAACTGGATCTAAGGAAGAGGTACATGTTGATCATGTATGAAGATATATGCAAACAAGTATGCAATGTTATGTGAAAGGAGACAGGGAAAGTCTCCCCATGAGTGTAAAACTGATTGAAATGTCAACTATCATCTGTTACTTAAGGTCCTACTGTCAAGTAAAAGCTGAGACTCTACTGGAAGTTAAAGCTTCTCTCGGCCGATTTTTTGCTTTGAGTTGCGAGCTAAAATTCGGGTTACGAGCCAGCTTCAGATACCCCACCGCTAGTTGGCGCAGCAAACGTCACAGTGAACGCCACATCAGCCCAGCACCACGTGTCTCACTCGTTCACTTTAATGATTTGACATACGAGTAATTTGAGTTACGAGCTCCATCACGGAACAAATTAAACTCGTAAATCAAGGCCCCACTGTATTCTATTCCACCCAACTTATTCCATTAGCTGCTCGTAGGATCAGGGTCTTTGTCTTTTTTTAGGCACTCCTATTGATCACTATATCCATGACTTGCTGTGTGTTTTCAAAATACTAGATCCTTCTTTTTAGCACTTGTGGGGTCTGCATGACGATGACATTCAATGCAGACTCAAGAAGATTTGAAGAGTAACAAGCATGGCACATACTGCTTGGCCTCAAATTCCCGTTTTGCTGTTGCCAGCTCTGTAGCCTTGGACACATGTCAAAATGTCTCTCAGCCTCAGTTGCATCATCTGTAGACAGGTTGTTGTGAGGATCAGATGCGTTAATATACCTAAAGCACTTAGCATGCCTGGTGCTAAGCACTCAATGAATGTCAACTATTATTATTCTTGTTGACTTTCTTCTATATCTTGTGAGCAAACAGAGCTGGACTCTGCAAACTGGGTGAAGAAGCCCTGTTTTATTTTGTTGTAGTTTTTTTGTTGTTGTTGTTGTTGTTGTTGTTTTTGTCTTCAGAGCCACATTTCCTGCTTTAGGTGAGGGCTGTAGTTTTTCTATGGTTCCATAGCATCCTCAATTCTTAAGGAAGGAACAAGGCTTGATACAAATGTACAGCTCGATGCCGCCTGCCCTTTCTTTCACCTTTCAGACAAACGTGGTATATTCTATGCTTATTTCCTAAGGAGATTTGCCAGAAAAAAATATTTCTGACCATTCACATCCAGAGCAGACTACAGAAATATGGCTGTGCTGTGTGGGTAATGTTATTTCCAGATATTGATAAAGCTGATGCAGTGGTGAGTAAGACAGCTAGATGAGGATGATATATCCAATGCATAAATAAAAACAAAACATATTACACTTGGGGAAAACCTCTCTGGGAAATCAGTGGGACAAGTGGTGAAAATACTAACATAACTGATAGGACTACAGCACCTGTAGAAAGTTAGGTACCTTTCTCCCCACATCTCTGCAGCCCCCTAAAAAGCAATAACATAAAACCAATTATACAATTAATATTTAGAACATATTATTTAGTTTAACCTGCTAACACAACGATAGGCCTTGGCATTTTCCATTGCTTATAGTTTCTTTGTGGAAATAATTTACCCCATTAGGTGACAATTGTCCTTGATACTAAAATAACATTCAATCTCTCTTCTTTTTTGCAGATGCAAACCAGGGACACTTGTGACTTGCTTTCATAGTGTCTAATGCACTTAGGTTTTTAATTGATTATTTTTTTTTAGAACAGCCAGGCTTGCCATTGGAGAATTCTTTGAATTTTCAAACAAAGCCCAATGCCACAGAAACCCTGCAGAGTCCCAGAATAAAGCAACATTATATTCCAAAGAAAGCATTTGATTTCAGGAACAGCCGTGTTAACATTCATCAACAACATCCTTCACTGCCCCAGTAGATGCACTTAAGTGGACTCCTGCTGGATGATGCTGTCACGTTCTGCGAGCTTCCAGATTGTCATGTTCTGTGACCTTCTCTCTCCACACAAGTATCAGGTTCTCAGGCTGCACTTACTGACCAGGGTCAGAGAGTCCCCAAAGAAGTCACATCATAGAAGGCAAGAGCTCTATATGGAAGCCAAGAAGAAGAAAAATAATCTCTGTGTTCCAAGCTGGTTTCCTTAACCCCTTCTATCTGAAGGTGATACATAAGAATATTTGTGAGATTTTGATAGCAGGATCATCTGAGTCATATTTTTCCCTGAACACTGCATTGTCAACAATTGAATTGCCAGTTGCTTAATCTAAGCATTTTTAATGCTTTTTAACGGTAAAATATTAATAGTGATGATAATGATAATAATAATGGGTTAAAAGAATAGCTTCCTATCCTAACATTTCTTCAGATCACAGCTGGGTGACTCTCGTTTTTATGTTTTACAGCTGCCTGTGAGCAGGAATGGACAACAGAGATATAACATGCTAGAAATATTTAACCCAATGCACTGTGACACTGATGTAACCTCAGATATGATACTATGAAACTATTTGCATTAACTCTTCTGGGTTGCTGGCAATCATGCTGTGACAAGTGTCATCTTCAGCAAGAAGATAACCTTAAGCATTCAATTTTGGCATAAACATCACAAAAATTCCAGAAAGCAACTGCTTCTACATAGATTTCCCTTGCATACAATGACCAAAGGTAAGGAGACTACAAAGGTGAACAAATTAACAAGATGTTTTGAAGCTAATACTCAGGCGTGCCTGTTCTGATTCCCATTTGTAAATATTTTCTTTTTTTCTCTGATTGTAATGAAATTTGAAGCTAGTAAGACTTTTGATTGGCTTTAGGAGTTGTTTTTTGGGGGATAGGCACAGAATTTCCCTCAATCTAGTGTGACGATATGCCATTTACTCTTAGTTTATTCAGAATGTGTAATAAAATGTTTGGTGTAGGATTTATGTCAACATTTGTACTATCGTATCAGTATTTCATTGGTGCTCAAAAATTAAAAGGGTTTGATCTCCCTCCCTGTGCAGAAGATGGGAATGGGGCCCTTTGAGTTTCAGTTAACAGTGTTGCTTATTTTCTACTGAAGTTTTCAAGGTCACAACAAATTTTCAGAATGTTTCCAAGGGGATTGTAGTCAGGGCCAAGGAGAACAGTTGGAGGCAACTCACTAAATCCAAACAAGTCTAAAAAAAAAAAAAAGCCAAGGTACAAAGTCAAATATTTCAGGATCCAAGAAGATTCAATGAGAGAAAAGATTTGAAGTAGAGGAAAGTAGGTGAGCCAAGTGAATTCTCTGATTTAGGATTCTGTTCCTCCATCTGGCTTTCTTTGGGTACTGAGGCCCTGGTCTGGATGTGTTGAAAGGGGCCAATTGCAAATGAATATCATGACATGTCTTCCATGTATGGCCTTGTTATTTTTACATGGAACCCAGACATCTCAGAACACATTTCATTCAAAGATAGTTTTCACCCCATGAAAAGTCTAGAGTATAATAATATGGGTCAACAAAGACAGAAAAGGCACACAATTTCCATGATGAGCATATAATTCTTCAGTAGACCCCCAAGTCTTTACTTTATTCTCTTGCAGTTTAAATTTGACCTGTATTGCTGATTCCCTCCATTCACTGGGTGGGTGAATGATGTGTGAGTACAAAAGGATGCAGTTAAAACAGAAAGTTTTAGGGTAGAGATGAACATCTTCACTATGATTAGGCATGAGAGAGTGACGCCTATGGACAAAGATAGATTTGGGTAAATTCATGAGGTTTGAGAGGACAGTTTACAAGATAACTGGGTGAAAAGATTGTTTAGTGTATTTGAGAGTGGTAGAAATTCACAAAAGGGAGCAAGGTAAGATCCAAGGGGATAAATTAGGTCTAGAGCCCACAAAAGAGCAAGTTTGTGGTATCTTTCAGGACTACCTGCCAAAAGTCCACCTTTGCCTTCCCTAGGTATCGATTGAATCCATGAGCCTCAGTTTACACAGCGTTCAGCTAAAACGAGAAGAACTGAGTTTTTCAAACTGGTAAGGTAACTTAATCCATGAGCATTGAGGTAAGTTTCTTAAACTATTTTAATCTCCAGAGTTACCTAGTATAAGAGGACCTACTCCCTGGCTAACCTTTCTTGAGCGTTATTAGGTGGATCACTTGAGAAGGTCTGTGAAGGGATTCTGAAAATATGAAGTGGAACTTTCAACACCATGGAAGACGAAGAAGACAAGGATGCAAATTCAAGTGCCGGAAAAAACATTTCTCCACCAATTATTTAGTACATAGCTTAACTCAAATAATGAAAAGGAAATCCTAAGTAACAGGATTAAGAGGGAAACTAAAACCAGAGCAGTTAAGTAGGAGCTGATATCACTTGCCCAAGTGAGTTTCAGATAAAAAATGTACCCAGAATCGGAGGTTGAGAACCAGAGATATGGCCTTGGATCTATATGAGGTTGGAGAACTGAAAAAGAACTCTGTGCACAAAGCCCGAAGTCTTAAAAAGCTGCGCTACTTGTCTAAAGAGATCTACAAAAACTTTTTCCACCGGCTCAGAGAAACAGAAATAATGCTCACTATTTGTCCAAGGCCTTGGGGAAAGAAGGATGAGTTGCTTAAGAGAAATTTAAAGCCACATCTGGGCTGTGCCAAATGTAGGTGTTGAGTCTGAATTTATCCTGCGAGGGTGCTATGGAAAACTTAAACCATGAAATTAGCATTAGAAGCTGATTTGGGGCTATTGAATGACTTCAAATCCCTAGTGAAAACACATCTGAAAGGACTTGAAGTCTTTTATTTTTTCTCCATATTTAGAGCAATCAGGATCTCCAGGGGGAAAATGGGCTTTGCAGAAGATGAGTTCACAAATTAAAAAATTACAAACCACACGAGGAAATGAATCACCATGAAGGAGAGTCAAGACATAAAAACAAATGAAAACTAGCTATCCAAGTCTTGAACATAATAAATTTGAGACCACATAGGTTTTGAAAGAATTAAATAGAACTTCTGGAAATGAAAACAATAGAGATAAACATTTTTAAATGCTAAAAAAGGTATATGTATGATGAGAGGTCATATATCAGAAATAGATGTTTTTATTTTATACAATAATGGGAAATATGAGAATGAATTTTATGTAATATTTATTAATGCCTACTATGAAGATCTATATTAAGTTCTGAAGATGCCAAAACCAGGTCAAATGTAGTCACTGACTTTACAGAGCTCATATTCTAGGGCAGACCACAATAGTGCAATAAAAGCATAAAATGGTATAGATGAATAGAGTATAATTAAAGTATAATAGAGGGAAAGGTCAAGTTCATTTACTGGAGTTGGGTGGAGGGCAGTCAGAAAAAGCTCTGCAGAGCTGAAAATGCCTGAGTTGAGTATTGAAAGATGGTTGAGTGTTTTCCAGACCCACAAAGAGGGAAAGCCAGTATAAGTAAAAGGTGTGTGGTAAAACCACATGGACAGTTCTATGCCACAGCTTGTTGAGAAACAAACAGGTGATGTATCTTGGTCTACATCTAGGACTGCCCACCTCAAAGGAAAGTCATGCTCTGACCTCACTGGAATTTTCTTTTTTTTTTCTTTTTTTTTTAAATTTATTGCTTAAAGTATTACAAAGGGTATTACATATGTGTCCATTTTATCCCCCCGCCCTAGACAGTCCCTTAGCCTCCCCTATCCCCAATGTCTTATGTCCACTGGTTATGCTTATATGCATGCATACAAGTCCTTTAGTTGATCTCTTACCCCCCTACCTCCTGCCCCCCAACCCTCCCCGGCCTTCCCTCTGCAGTTTGACAATCTGTTTGAGGCAGCTCTGCCTCTGCATCTATTATTGTTCAAAAGTTTATAATGGTCTCTATTATCCATGAATGAGTGAGATCATGTGGTATTTTTCCTTCATTGACTGGCTTATTTCACTTAGCATAATGCTCTCCTCACTGGAATTTTAAGCAATAAAGACAGAATCTTTGAAGTTGCATCTAGTCTAAAGGTAATTTTCACTCCCTAAAGTTTGTTTGTAAAGTAGATAACACTTGGAGAAAGTTTTCCTATAGATATCTAGTTTTCTATGGCCATTAGGTAACCATATTGTGCCTGTATAATAGCATGAATAGTGCTGCTTTTAACGAGATATAATCACTATTTACAAAGGACAAGGAGAAATGTATTTGGATGCCAAGAATACATTTCTCTCCTTTAATGTTAGGGTTACTAAAAGTAACATTTGATGACTCAGCGTTGGGCTGAGGGATAGCTGGAGAAGATCCATTGCATCAATAAGGGTGTAGTGATATTTTCACACTTCTACATCTCTATAGTGGAATAAATAGTTGTTATCAAATATAAGAAGGCCTCTTTTAGTATTCTTCCCTGGGGACTGTAAGTCTTTTGATGCATGGGCAGAAGTGGGGGGTGCATTGGGCCCCTGGCTATTTTAAAGCCAAGAAGTAGGGGTAGGGCTAGCTGTTTGGCAGCATTTGAATGTGGTCCTAGAGTAAATTCTCAATTGGAGATATTGAGCTTTTCTGTAGATAAAGAACAAGAAAGTGATTGGCAGAGGGAAACCCTTTTGTGTGTGTGTGGCCAGAATATTGGAACCAATATGAATCCTTAATATTCTAATGTAAATTCAATAGCATGCCTACAGTTTGTTTTAGAATCAAACCACAATAAAAGTGCTCCTGGTGACTTTTTGCCATGAGCCATGGAAGATTCCATAGGTCCAAGGTCTTCTTTGCTATTCGCTCAGGGTTAGACTGTGTTGGGGGCAATAGGGTCGGGGTTGGTTGTCACAAAGCCAAGAAACACCCCATGGCACAGGTGGCAGTCATCAAGGTAGAAGGCAACTATTCCAACAGATTTTTCAGTTATTTTGGGAATAGATGTTGGAGATAATTGTGCTGGGCTGCATATCTGGCACTTTGGCAAGACGGGTCATGCTGTGCTGTCTGTTCCTAAAACACATAGATAGGAAGGTACTGACATCAGGCCAGACCTTGAGATATGGTCTCATGGCCCCTTTTCAGCACGCAGGCCTTCTTTCTCAGAAGGCCTGGAAGTCTCATTCCAAATTTGGGAGACAAAGGACTGGAAAAAGTATAAATAAAGAGAGTTTCCTCCATATGGGGGGCCCAGAATTTGAAAGACACATTTTTCTCTGGGCCTCCACAGAATTTAATAATAAAATGTAACTCCTGTAGTCTGGGCTGCAGTTCGGCCTCTGCTCCGGCAGGGTGCTGTAACTGTAGTCAGCTGGCCAGCTTAATAAAGGCTCTTAAATTTAAATTCTGAGTCGGTGGTCTATCTCGCTGAGTGAACACATAACAATAATAATGAAAGATGAGAATGATCCATTTTTAAACTTTAAATAGTTGACCCGCTGCCCTTTATGCACAGTTTTTTATGAACTCTCAAAATGGTACAAATGGAGAAAACTGGAGGTAAAGAGGCTAAGTAACTTGCCCAGGTCACAAAGTGGTAAGTGGGGTTTGAACCCAGGCACTGACTCCAGAACCTCTACTCCTTTTAAAAGTTAATTAAAAGATTTTTCAATTACAGTTGGCATACAATATTATATCAGTTTCAGGAGGACAGCATAGTGATTAGACATTTAAGTAACGTATGAAGTAATCACCTTGATAAGTCTAGTCCTATCTGACACCATACATGGTTATCACAATATTATTAACTATATTCCCTATGCTGTACTTTTACAAGCTTGTTTTTATAACTGGCAATTTGTACATCTTCATCCCTTCTCCTTTCTTACCCATCCTCCGACTCCTTCCCACTGGGCAACCATGTATGCTCTCTGTATCAATGAGTTTGTTTCTGTTTTATTTGTTCATTTATTTTGTATTTTAGATTCCACATACAAGTGAAATCATATGGTATTTGTTTTTCTGTGACTTATTTCATTCAGCATAGTACCCTCTAAGTCCCTCCATGTTGTTGTAAATGGCAAGATTTCATTCTTTTTTCATGGCTGAGTAATATTACGTTGTATATATGTACCACAACTTCTTCAACCATTTTGCTATTGATGAGCACTTACAGAACCTCTACTCTCAATCAGCTAAGTGTCCAGTTTCTGGATGTGTGGAAAAAAGGATGTGCCAGCCTTTTGCAGTGTAACCTGCCAAAAGTGGAGGAGCCTCTATATTCTAAATTTTGCACTTAAACTCAGTTATTCTGCAGGTTCAAATATGTAATTAGTGAGACTGAGGGCATTTTCAATGCATTGGTTTAATTTGGAAGAATTCCATTGGGCTATTTCTCTTCCCTTACTTTCCCCACCTCACTATCTCTTTATCATTTAAGAAAGATATTTACAGTGACTAGATACTTTAATTCCCACATCTACTATGTACTTGAACATGACCTGAAAGAGGAAGCACTCTCAGGTGACTCTAATATTTACATTTGTAAATGGAATATCTACATCTGTAAATGGTAGGTAATGGCTATTGCCTGATGGATTTCTAAAAAGTAATTTGTTTGCAAATGACTTCTGGCTTCTTGGGTCAAAGAATTAAGTCAATTAAAACAGAAATGAAAGATTTTAACATAACAACAATTACTACTGGGAAATAGAAGAATGTACCTATAATAAGAACCATGGAGATCAAAGGGCAAAAGCATTCAATGGAGTGAAACTAATAAATTATTAGAAAACACTTTTCAAGTAGAAGAAAATGTCATATATATGAACAAAATCATTACTAACTTTAAAAGAATGCAGAGCGTCTCACATTGCAGCCCATCAAAATCATTTTTCAACCATTTTTATTCAGAAACAATGACTTACTACAGTGTTTATTTAGAAACTGAAATTCCCAGGGCAGAACAAGCACTTATTTCTTTGATGGAACTCTGGAAGGTGAACTGATGAAAGCAGACTATTGGCCTCCTCTCAAATGAGATCAAGACATGCCCAGGAGAATTGCCAGAAGAGTCCATGGTTGATTTGAAGGGGACACTGACAATAGGTCCAAACTACATAGTAGACATGTTGTATTTAAACATAGGCTTTATATAGTTTCATAAATTATAGGCTCTCCTCCCTAAGTACCAGAACCAAGTGGCTTTTTCAAATTTGACTAGTAACACCCTAACAATCAATGAAGAAAAATCCTCTCACTTCATATTCAGGCAGATTAAAAGAATCTAAGACTTCTTACTACCCCCTGGCTGTTCAAAGTCTTCCAACTTCTTCTAAATACGTCATGCTCCAAAATTCCCTGTCTTATACAATTGCCAAATTAAATCTCAGCTTCTCAAGTCAGCCATTCCCAGCCAATGTGCCAGAAAAAGTGTGTGTTGAATTATTTCTTTCTTTCCTTTTTTTTTTTTTTTAAAAAAAATATACTTTATTGATATTTTACAGAGAGGAAGGAAGAGGGATGAGAGTTAGAAACATCAGTGAGAGAGAAACATTGATCAACTGCCTCCTGCATACCCCCCTCTGGGGATGTGCCTATAACCAAGGTACATGCCCTTGACCAGAATCAAACTGGGGACCTTTCAGTCCGCAGAACAACGCTCTATCCACTGAGCCAAACCAGCTAGGGCTGATTTCTTCCTTTAGTCCTTAGGGTGGCTGGTGGGTTCTGAAGACAGTGGTTTCCAGCCATGAGCAGCTGCAGACGTTTACTCTAGTGTAATATTATGTTCTATGTGTGCTGTGACATTTTTAAAAGTCGGGGAAGAACTCTCCTGCGTATTGCAGTTGGATACTCTTATTATGAGATCAGCTGTCTAGGAAACATTTATAATAGTGCCCACCATATAGTAAGTACTTATTTAAAAATACTTATAATTGAAGCTATTATTTTAAGACTTTTATATTAAGGTATAAATGACAGATAACTTCAATATGTCATTAATTTGAATTCATTTCTAATTGGAGAAATCACAGCTTCTCTTCCCCTGCCTTGCAAACTAGTCCCACGAGATGTAAAATGCACACTATCAATATTGTTTCTTAGCAGGAAGTCTCATGTCACCTATACTTCTCTATCCTAATACCTTTATAAGTGACTTCATATCTCATGGGACTTGGTAAAAATAGTCCTTTTTGGAGGGAGAAGTGAATGTTGATAAGAATATAGTGGATATTCAAAATCAAGGAATATCCTTGTTATTTGGGAGCCAATTATGCAGTCTGCTGAGTGTGATCCGTGACTGCGGAGGGTCACATATACTATGAATCATCACAGAACCATATGCCCTCCAAAGGCTTTTGAGTTGTCTTCCCGGAACAGGCCATAAATTTGCACACGTGTTTGTTGAGTGAATAACATATTAATCAACATAGAATCAAATTCTAATTGATTCAGCTCATTAAGGAAGGAACAGAGTAAAATAATTTTATATGTGTTCAGCGTTTTATCCTGGCTAATAATTCAAGGACAATGAAGCAATAGGCAATCATACCAAAACATAATGCAATATTTGAGAGCTGGGAATCACGGTACAATCCTACTTTTGAAAGTCAAATGTTCAAGTTAAGTTTTCAATCTATATTCCCAAAATTGATGCCCAAAATTAGATCTCAAATCAGGACTGAAATAGTGGTAATCAGTTACATGGAGAAGTTTCAAGCATACTTCTAAACCCACTTTTTATTTTTTTTTTTACTTTCAGTGCCTTCAGTTTTTTGCATATATATGACCTTTGGAAAAAAGTATTATCTATTGAAAAGTTTGACTTTATATATGAATTCTGTGCACAGAGATTGACTGTTACAGAGTCACCCAGGAGGCTCTGGGAGGAGCTAGGTGGCACTGAATTTGATCATAGAAGACAGAATCATATTTTAAAAGGAATTCTCCCAGCAATTCAGCCATATAGCAGAAATCGGCCACACATCTTTTCAATGTTGGCTGCAAACAACATACTCCCCTTCAGGGCTGTCGTTGCTCTTGGAGGAAGGTAGGGAAGGTGAGATAGAATAAAGGGAGGGGGCCCTCTTGGAAGTTTGTTGGAAGAGACAGTCCAACTGACATTACTTGAATGGCTATCTCATTTTCTAAAGCCTCCCGAATAAACCTTATATTAATATAGCACTTTACAGGCTTAAGGTGTGGCCCCAGAAGTGATCCCATTTAATTACAACTTTAGCCCATTGGCCCTGCTAACCAGCCCAGAGAAGGATTGTTGGGGCCTCATATATGGGGCAGGGAAGAAGTACAGTCAAGGTCAAACTCAGCTACAAGTCCAGCCTTGACCAGGGCCTGGTATCCTTTCCATTGCAACGCAGCTTCAGGGAGCCTCTGCAGCTTTATGGAGCCTCTGAGACACAGCCTGATGTGATGGCTGTCATGGGGAGCCTTGGAGACAATCCAGGGGACCAGGCAGGCCCAGGTGTAGTCCTCTCGGCACGCTGCGGGCATGGTGAAATCATTGCTAAATGGAAGTAAAGTCCCTCTGGCTTGCTTCTGTCTTGTTTATGGTCTTCTCCTTGTTATTTAGGAGCTAATTATGCAGTCTGCTGAGTGTGTCTCTGCTCCCAGGCCTGTACTGCCTGCTCCCTCACCATTTGCCTGCCTGTTGTTTCTGTCAGCAGAGAGAGGTCAGTGAGAGAAGGCATCAGACGTTAATCAGCCTCCTCCTCCACTTGTTAGCATCAATGGAAATCTTTACAGAATGTTTCATATTTGGCTGTAAAGGATTTGGACATCTGGGGATTATTTATGGATTTCAATACTCTATTCCATTCACTATTCCTGTGAACAGCTGAGGTTTGCTTCTATCTCTAATGCAATTTCAAATTTGCAGAGGGGTCTGGGGCCCTGAAGAACTGAACATGTTAGTTCATCATATCTATCCCTGGCAAACAATCCTGGGTTTCAGAATACAGAAGCATGCACGAAATGCTTGTATAGGGATCAAAGGGCAGGATGGGTAGAAAAGCTTTAAGCTATAGGAAATCTCACTTTGAACAATAGAGCAATTTCTGAAAAATTTTTATAAATTGGACTTACGAACGCTTAGTTACCCTTTAAATCCATCAGTGGAGCGGAAAACTCAAGGCCCACCCTGCTATAAGCTCTTTTGCAGGTGCAAAGTATTTTTGAGAGGAAATAATTCCCTCCTCATTTGTCTTTTTTTATGAGTTTGATTTGAATATATCAAGTTGTCTTACAACACCTGTAAGAGCTAAATCTGCCAAGATTCTTTTCATTGACTACCTGGTAGATGAACGAATTCGCTCTCTCATGGGAACATTAGAAGCTGACTGGCTGTTCCCACTTTCCAAGCTGAGTAGTGCTTATCGTAAATTGGACATAAGGTGTTTTATGAGCCACACCTGATTAGATTCCTACACATTTCGAAATTCATTCTCTGGATATAGGAGAAAAGCAAATGGACCAGCTCATACAGTCAGGTCTAAAAGCTTCTGCTTTAGGTGATGCTAAATCTAATGCTTATTGTGTTTATGAATATTTGGGAAAGAAAGACCCGTTTGTTTTTATTTTAAGTTTCTAAATGGAGTATCTTTGCTAATACTTTATCCCCCTGCCTATAGAATTTTCATCGAGACCCCCAAATTGGAACAAATTCATTTTCACTTATACATTTCATACCCTTTTCTGTTGTTTATACCTCATATTTGCTTTTCTATCCGTAAATAAAAGCTAGTGTTTTTAGCCCTCCTGTTTTCAGATGATTGCTCTGTCTTTGCTGTCATTTGTGCAGCTGGCTTCAGGGTTCCGGCACAAACATATAGTGCCATGAAAAATAAGCCAAGGAAATTTTAAGCGTTTAAAGCAGAGTAATGCTGATTTTGCCTACAGTTTCAGTTTCTAAGGGTCCCCTGCCTGACATCCATTAGGTGTACTCCGAATAACCTACCCCTGGGCACAAAGGAGAGAGCTTGCTTTCAGACTGATCTGTACTATTGACTGTCAGAGGTGATAGCAACGAGAGTAATAGCATTACGCCTCATTGCCACGTCCCCTGGTTTTGGTTCCCTGGATTGGGTGACTGGATTTGGTTTTCATTCTCGTCTTTGCACCTAAGATGGGATGCCATATTTTGGTTACATGCCTGATTATTTTCAGAAGCAGACCTGGAAGAGCTTTCAGTTATTGTCCAACTTTAAGGGAACTGGGTACGTGCCACCTGAAAAGGAAAGCCATGCACGCTGGTTCCATTGGCCGCACGGCATTTCAACCATGATAATGTTTGCTTCTAGCTTTAAACTGCCAAGGTGGTCTGTTACTATGCACCCGAAGCCTCGAGAATCTTTCTGTTCTACTGCAGGCATCTCCTGTGAGGTCATCTTGTTAAAGAATTTACCTTCATAATAAGTTTCTAAGAATCAATATTTCTCTTCCTACTTCCCTTGACTTAGACATAACGTGATTAGAACAAAGAGCTCCCGGGCTTTGGGACCATCGGATTTGTTGCAGAAGAAAACACTGTCCAACAGTCCTCTCTCACATATCAACACTGCCGTTCTCCTTCCACTGGAACATCATAACGGCTATGAGAGCCGGGAGCTCAAGCAAGCAGGCTTGGGACTGGGATGCTAGGGGAAGTGGTGTGCCCCACCTTTTAGGAAGAATCTCTGGATACGGCAACTTGTGCCAAGATCTCTGATGATCATACTTGTAACAGCCATGGGCACCATCACACTCATCTCTCCCTGGAGGCCGTCCCCAGGAGAGAGTGGCGTTTGCAATAAGTGCAACCTATTCTGGATAATTCAAAGGGCTATTTGGATTTATCTAATTTTGGTGAATAATGCTGAAAAAGTCGGGATTTTCCCTCTGTTAGGAAATGGAGGGCATTTTCTGAGGCTTTCCATCGCTAATTCCTCAATCAGTGGGAAGAGATTAATACTTGAAAATGTTTGCTTTGGATGACCAACTAAGACAAATTGCTGATAGCCACCCAGGTTAGAAAGATTGGGATTTAACAAGACAAGCAACCAGAGGCTGCATTGAATAGCTAAAGGGTTTCTGTCCCTTTTTTAGAATAATTAGAGATTTGAATGAGGCACAAAGCAGAAAAATTGTTGTTTGGTTTATAAATGCAAGTAATAAAATCTCTAAGAAAAATGTATGGTAGAGCTCTCCCTCCTTTAAAAAGACAGAAAATGTCTTTGTGTAGATTTTGTGAATATATGTATAGTGAAATCTTTACAAAAACTGTGAAATATGCAATTAATTTGGAAAAGGATTAATGCCAGAATGTCATTCGTTTGAAGTTTTACTTCCCTACCCGCGGCATAACTCAAAGGTGCTTTCAGTTTTTTCTTTCCCTTGAAAAACTCAAACTCCTAATTGAAAAGCAGCCTTTGCTATTCAATATGAATGAAATAATTACACTTGAGTCAGGTGTAGGGTTGGGTTTCTTTGGAGCGTTTTTAAGGAATCTCTTCCTTAGTCCTTATCTCTCTGTTCCCTAAAGAATTTCTGTATCTCTTCAGGCAAACCAGGCAGTAGCAGCAGCAGCAATAATCTTGTTTACAAAGGGGGCAGGAGGGCAGAGGGTTGAAGCCCCAAGGACTGGCGTTCAATACTGTCCCTGTCATCCTGAGATCAGAGGGTTTGACCAGTCCCGGTGAATAATGACCAGGAACACTTTGTGACTGATGACTGCACCGTTTGGGGAGCTAATTGAAGTTCCTCAGTTCCTAGTGAATAATGCTCTTTCTAGCAGTGACAAGTAATGTCATCAGGAGGGAAAATACGAGGCCAGAACATGGAGCCCCACCCCCACCCTTGGGTGTTCTACTGGGCCAAGCAGGAAGTGATATTTTTACATATGCATATGATGCTTTGTAAAAACCTCTTTGAATTAGTAGAACTAAAGAAAAGGCTATCTAAACTTTGACCTTTTTGGCTAATATTATGAATCTGTTCAAGCTTTTGCAAATCACAGTAAGGTGCACCAAGAACAACTAATTTCCTTAGGGTCTCTACCCCTTGATGATCTGGGTTCTTGCCTTCCTCCTCATTATTCTCCTAAAGGTACCACATCTCAGCCACAGGAGGCTTTGTGTCATTCTCTGGACACATCATGCTCTCTTCAGTCTCTCACCTGTATCCCCACTCCATCGGTATCTCTCTCCCTGTAACATTGTTTATCCTCATTTTCCCCTTTTTCTCTTTTCCTGGCTGGTTCTTACTTGGTCTTCAATATTCAGCTCAGTATCCCATCTTCTTCCTAAGTCAGTTACTTGTGCCCTTCCTGGTTTCCCATAGCCTCGTCTATTTTAGCATTGATTGCCTTGCATTGAGATTACCGGCTTAAGTATTCACCTTCTTTCATTAGATCTTAAGTCAGTTGATGACTTATAGTGGATGCTCAGTAAGTGTTACTTGAATTGAACAGAATAGATGCACAGTACAATTTGCTAAATGGAAATTGGCTTGTGGCTACCAACTCAGTACTGTACTAAGAGCAAATCCAAACTCACCACTGACTAGTTGTGTGACCTTGGGCAGGTTACTGACTATCAGGTGGCAATAATAATACTTCAGAGGATGGCTGAGAGGTTTAAGTAAGATGATGAATCTCATAATAAAAGAGATAAATGTTAACCATTATTATCAGTGCCAAGTACAAGAAAGGTTTTAAGTAAATACTTGCTAAATTGTATTTTACAATTTTAACAAGTTATATCTCATTGACTAGTAGAGTATTATTTCCTAGAAGCCTTGTTCTACATGCAAGTTAAAAATAAAAAGCAAGTTTCTTGTTTAATTAAAAGAGTTAAAATGAAAACTTTGCTATAGAAAGTGGCCGAAGAGCTGGAAAAATAGCTATTGTAGGTGGGACCAGGAATATATTTGTAGCATCTAGCTCTGGGGATAAAATAAATCAAACTTCTCCTCAGCCACTGTTTCAGTTACCCAAGTGAGTGATGAGTCATACTAGGCAAGTAATAAAGAACACAAATTTAATTTATTTTGACATCCAGAATGGATTTGATAAAGTTTTTGAATTGCTGCCCTCTGGAGAATGAAGGAAAATGCAAATATCTGGTGATAACTGTGTACCTATCATACCCTACGTTCTCTTGCCATGTGGCGTGATAGAAAGATCCAGGGTTCAGAGCCCAAGGACCTGCACTTGAGCTCTGGAGACTCAGCTTACTACTAACTTTCCATGTGAGCTTCAGAAGATACTTGACCTCTTGGGCCTACATATGTGGAAACGTACTGCAAAACACTAGAAATTTGGGCATTATTTTTACTAGGCATTCTGGTAAGTCAAGTTCTTCATCATGGCATTTTCTAGCACATGGGAAGTTTTCAGTATATACCTATGGGATATCTGACTTTAAGTGAATAATGAATAGATAACTAGAGGCACTGTGGCAATAAAAAAAACAACAACAATAAGGGCTTTGGAATCAAGAAGACCTAAATTCTGACCTTAGCTATGTAGTCTTTACCTCACTTGGCTTTTCTCTCACCTATCATATGAAGTATCTATAATAATAAAAGCATAATATGCTAATTATGAACAACCTTCCGACGTCCTTCCAGATGAAGCCACGGTGACTGGGGCCAAGGCAGAGGTGGTTAGGGGCAATCAGGTAGGCAGGCGAGTAGTTAGGGGAGATCAGGCAGGCAGGTGAGTGGTTAAGGATGATCAGGCAGGCAGGCAGAGTGTTTAGAGGTGATGAGGCAGGCAGGCAAGTGGTTAGGGGTGATGAGGCAGACAGGCAAGCAGAGTGGTTAGGGGCAATCAGGCAAGCAGGCAGGTGAGCAGTTAGGAGCCAGAAGTCCCAGATTGTGAGAGGGTGCAGGCCGGGCTGAGGGACACCCCTCTAGTCTATAATAATAAAAGTATAATATGCTAATTAGATCGGACGTCCTTCTGGTCTTATATATATATCAGAGGGTTGAGTACTGGTACAGTCAATGCCTGCCACTCAGTAGGCACAACAAAATGTATCTTCTTTGTTCCTGATTATCCTATATAATAAAGAGGTAATAGCAAATTAACCCTCATGCCCTCACGAGATGGCTGCCTACAACCAGGCCAGCAGGGAGGTTAGTGAGGGATGACCAAATGATTGAACAAGCAGGCTGTGTGGGGTGACCAGGCCAGCAGGGGGATTAGTGAGGGACAACCAAACAACTGAATAGCAGGCTGAGTGGGGTGACCAAGCCGGCGGGAGGGCCATGAGGAGTGACAAAGCCTGCAGGGGGGGGGACAGTTGGGGGTGACCAGGCCAGTAGAGAGGGCAGTTGGGGGCAACCAGGCTGGCAGGGAGGGAGCAGTTGGTGGCGGCCTGGCCTGCATCAGGGGGCAGTTAGGGGCAACCAGGCCAGCAGGGGGGACAGTAAGGGGCGATCAGGCTGGCACGCAGAGGCAGTGAGGGGTGATCAGGTCGGCAGGGGTGGGCAGTAAGGGGTGACCAGGCAGGCAGGCAGGCAGGTGAGCAATTAGGAGCCAGCGGTCCAGGATTGTGAGAGAGATGTCCGACTGCCAGTTTAGGCTGTCAGTCGGACATCCCCCAAGGGGTCCCGGATTGGAGAGGGTGCAGGTTGGACTGAGGGGACTCCCTGCCCCATGCATGAATTTCATGCACCAGGCCTCTAGTTAGCTAAAGGGTTGGTATAGACATTAACTGAATAACTAGAATGAAATGAATTATTTGAACATGAATTTATTCTAATTTACATTGGTATCATCCTTCACAGTTTTCAGAGATCTTCCAAACACTTTATATCACCTAATGCTACTGACATTTTCAGAGTTGGAATTTTTACTGATGAGAAAACCAAACCAGAGGTTGTAGCTTGTCCAAGGCCAAACAACCAGAAAGTGACTGATCCAGAGCTATATTCTGAACCTAGTAATTTCTTCTCCAGTGTTCTTTCCAGCACAATAGCTGCCTCTGTTAGCAAAGCTGGGTATCTTTGACATTCATCATGATTCTGATATTAGTAAAAAAGATTGTGTACTGGATAAAGAACATTGGAACATTTTCAAATGGATCACACTTATCCAAAGATGTTAGGAATTCAATTATAATTATTATTACCATTAACTGAAGTGCTGCATTAGTCACCTATTTCTTAGTATTAAGAGAAAAATTATTAATTTGCTCTACTAATATTTTAGCACTCATGTTCAAAGCAATAAACAATGTATTTAATTAGTACTGGAGTCCCAGAATCTCATTTTTCTCTTTATCCAAGACTGTAATTGTATTTTCATCTCATTTCTTATTCCTTCCTACCATTTTCTTTTCCTTTGGCTATGTCACAGGGAACTGTGTATCCAAAATCCTGTATATTCATTATTTAACCTTACCTAGAAACTTCTGAAGTGTTTAAGACAGTAGTAGCTCAATGACTGGTACTTCTGAGATGTTTAGAGAATGCCCATTCCACATTTCATTACCCCTAAGCTAATCAGATATGTACATTCCAAAGTTTCCTAACCAGCATCCCAGAGACAGGAAAGCTAGGAACAATGCTGATGTGTATTGTTGACTTTCTACATTCCAGTGTGCAGCCCAAAACTTCACATTATCGTTATCACCTCCAAGCCAAAAGAAACTCCGATCATAGGATAGCCTGAGCAGTGGTTCTCAACCTTCCTAATGCCGCGACCCTTTAATACAGTTCCTCATGTTGTGGTGACCCCCAATTTCATTGTTACAAATTGAACATAATTAAAGCATAGTGATTAATCACAAAAACAATATGTAATTATATATGTGTTTTCTGATGGTCTTAGGCGACCCCTGTGAAAGGGTCGTTCAAACCCCAAAGGGTCTCAACCCACAGGTTGAGAACCGCTGGCCTAGAGGTATGGGTGGGATTTTTCCAGTTGGAACTATCTGTGGGGAGACTGTGGAGCTTCTAGCATACTCTAATTGGTTTTCTGTTTCTACATCAATCTAGATATATATGTATTTCATTATAGATGGAGCACACATTATTGACTGGGGATTAGTTTTTGAGTTTCAAGATGCTACGTGAAGATATGAAATAAGAATCTTATTCCCATCTAGTCTCAGTATAAAGAACTAAGAACACATCATCTGCTTTTCATTAGATACATTTCATTTCATGTAGTTACCATAGTATTTATCTTAAAAAAGGGAAAATTATAAATTTTGATTATAGCCATTAAAAATAAAAATAATCGGTTTTCAATATTTACCAATTCCTTATTTGAAAATTTAAAGCCTTCTTTCAAAATTGACTACAAACATACTTTAGACAGTGATCATGTGTAAACTTAATTGTAATGCTTTTTTACTTTGTTATAAAGTGTTTAAACTACTTTCTCTTACTGTTCAAATAAAAATTGTGTTTTCACAAGCTACATTGAAAAGTAATCTCTTTCACATGGTTCAGAATATATAATTTTATAAAATTCTTTAGACATATGTTTTAATAAATCTGCTAAATTTCAATTTACTTTGTTTACAGTAACATTGTGAACAGTACATTTGTTTAATTTACTGAACTATCATTCAACTCTTTGATGAAATAATGCTTTAAAAAGGCATGACAGGCTTTCTTCCTTTTTATGAATGATGGCTTTTGCATGTTTTTCCCATGTTAGAAATGAATATATTAATCCAATCTGTCTCCATTTCTCAAATAAAGTTGTGCTTTTTGGGAATTGATAATCAGTTGTTTAACAACCCTTTAGAACTTAAATCTTGAATGTTTTAACACCAGACTGTGAAAATAAGGCAGAATTCAAAGATATTTTATGTTCTTCATGATAATCTAGAATTTTTATTTAATTCCAGGTAACTTTGGACAATTGACATGATGGGATGTTTTCCTTAGTAAGTAACAATTTTATAAATGACAATGTAATTATATCATTGAAATAAAATAGAGTGTGGGCTTAATACATTATAAATATTACAGAAGTACTACTTTGCTATAGTAATTTAATGACTGAAGCTACAGTGAATAACAATCTTACCGGTACTTGTGTACAAAATATTATACAGATTACTAACAACGAAACTGCAGCAGTTGCAAGGATGTTACCAGCTCAACAAACACCTAACAATACAATATTTTTCTAAGAGGAAAAGTAATAATGTTAGATTTACAGACAATAAAGAATTGTTTTCCACTTGAAACGTTGGAAGAACCCAGATGATCTAGTATCTTCATTTATATTATTACAAGAAAAGGTTTCCTTTCCTGGGGACTCCAATCCCCAGCAGGCCTAGTGCACTAAATTTAAGTGAAGACAGCTTTTAGGAGGCTACAGCAAAGGAAAGAAACTCTTCTATCTGAAAATTACTGATTCGTAGGCCACTGCTTCAACATCTGACTTTTTTTTTTAAACATATTTACATACATTCAGCCCAAATCAGTAGATAAAATGTTGTGTCTATATTACAATAGGCATTGTTAACATTTCATCAGAAGGCCAGTGCAAGACATTTGTTAATAGCCATTGCCCAGCATTTAGGAGATTTTAAAATATCATACAAATATACAGCTAGATTGTGAGAAATCTAATTTTGCGCATGATATTGGTGGTCTCTTTTACAGACATGGAATGGCAGAAATTAATCATTAGGGCACTAACTAGAATGCTACTCATCCAGGCTCTAATTCTCATCTGGTGGTAGGGTGAGTGTAGGCGGCTGAAATGCTTTGACACCCAATGCCAGATAGACTTGACTCAAAGTGATGGATGGGGAGGCTTGGGAACCATCTCAAGTGTAGGCATATGTCGCAGCTTTTCCCAGATTCGTGTTTCTTTTACATATATTTCACAGATAATGAAAAATTAGAAGTTCTTGGGAGCAGCCCTCCTTGTCTAAACAACTGCTCTTTCTCTTTTGCTAGCCACAAAGCTGCTTACTGTGGCGAGTCTGAGCTGGTTCAGAACACATGCATGTATACTCCTGATAAGTACCAGCCACTAAATTAGCAAGTCTGCCCACATCGCTAAGAGCCCCATGCAAAAAAAAAGACATTCCCAGAGTAGGACTGAAAGATTCATCATTACTCTGACGAAAGTGAGCAGGTTGGAACTTTGGCCCTTTCTGACGACATATGTGATGGCGGAATGCATGGTCAGGACAAATGTATTATTCTCAGAGGAAAGTAGGTAACTCTGGAGTTGGGCCTTTAAACACTTATTGAAATCTAAATTATGTTTAAATTAATAGATCTAATTAAGGAACTAATTAATGCATGATACTAATAAATGGTAACTCTGAGTATATTCATGAGAGGACATCTGAGTAACCTGGTTAGGAAACGATATTAAAAGTGTCAAAGGGAATCAAACTAATTTGTTTTAAAATGAAGGAGGTATAACACATACATGATGATATTTCACAGATATTTCTTAGAATATCAATAAGCACCAAGTTTAGTGCTGTCAGCCCCATGGTCCCTTCATTGATTATATATGATTTAGATCTTGAAAGCACAACACACTATAAAATCTACATTGCATACATACAAATACAGTTTCAAAAATGAATCCTGGAGATTTGCTGTGTTGTTTTTTACCAATAAGTAGAATTTCACTTTTACCATGTCCTCATAGCTGTGAGAAGAAAGTTTGTATTGTCTAGTGAGCTCTGAGACATGTAGATTAATATTCAGGCTAATGCGGGACAAAAGAGTGACATTTCTTAAATGAAAACTAGACCCTGGTGAGTTTTTTCATAAAGAATCTTTTCTCCTTCTAAAGAGATCTTATTAATGCTCTAGCAACCTGAGCCCTCATCTGCGTATCACAGAGAGGTAAAGCAAGGGAACCAGTGGGTGGATTTGAGCTATGTACACAGATGATTAAAGTATCTCAGCTTGGTCCACAGGCCACGTTCAGCCTTAGGCCAGGCTGCACAGGTATCTAAATATCTAAAACGTCACCAAAAACACTAGCTCTCCATTTCACTTCGTGCTATGCAGGCCTCTGGATCCTGCAGGAGACGTGCTTTGGCTGCATAAGGAGAAGATTATAAGTAAAGTTTGCCAGTCAAGTGGTTTCTTAAGCAGTATCCATTTCTTAAGCTTGCTGGGAAAGGGCCTGACGCTGAGCACCATTAAGGAGTAGCAGACCAGGGTGTGGGAGGAAAGGAAGCCATGCTCATCCTTATGCTGTAGAAGATCTTGGTTACCAGGACCAGACAAGAGGTCTATTCCTTAACCCAAACCAGCTGGGTGCTGGGTTGTCCCCAAGGGCGTCGGGTGAAGCACAGAGCAGCCATATGTCATCCAGGCCTCTATCACGGGTGTGTCAGCTCCTCACTGCCCTTTTCGGTCTCACCCACCCACTCATTGTCTGATAGGCCCCTTAGCCACACCGGCTGGACCTGGCCATCTCACTACCAGGAAGCCGTGTATGTTACTTAAGCCGGGATCACACTACCTACAAGCGTAATCAAAAAATGTTACCATTGTAGGATTTTTAGAACCACTTTCCTTATAATGACTTACATCTCCATGGACTTCATATTATGTGCTCAGAAACCAAAACACTCTCATTTCCTGCTATTAACACTGTAAATACAGACCTTCACTTAAATGTTCATTACTGATTATTCCTTGCTAAACACTGGTCTTATAAAATACCTGAAGGTCAATTTAGTAATACTTGACCCAGCCTCTTAAAGGCAGTGGTAGAGGTGGGGGAGGGTTCTGAATGCTCATGGTCAGTATTTTTATCAACAAGATTATCTCAATGAACTCGATTTTAGAAACTGAATTCATGTACAAGAGTGCAGCAAGTGGTACAGTTTACACTTGGTCACAGTTTTCTCACTTTATGACATTACGGTAACAGTTGCAGGATAGAAACACACACGTACACACATTTATATTCACACTCACACACAGTACAATGTTACTGATCCAGACAATAAATACTTCTTTTCAATTAAGAAAAAAAAAATGAAGACTGTTGTTTGGCCATCCAGGCATAAAATCTACTTAAACCTGGAATACAAGGATACAATACTCTTCAAGTAAACAGCAATTGCACAGTGATAACAATATACATTAAGATTGACACATGCTGTCTTAAGAGGTCCAGTAATAGCTGAAGACTAAAGAAAGTCAGAGACGTCAGCCAAAAAAGTCAATATACCTTTCCCCCATTATAATTGTAATCCATCACCCAAGAGAATAGCTTTAGTCCAGAAGATCATAAATGTCCTTGTATGAAAATGCAGAGCTAATAAATTTTTAAGTGTCACTGAATTCTGCTCAATACTTTGGAGAGTCTTCCAATTCTTCTTGTTGCATTAACAGAAAACAACAACAACAACCTTTATCATTATTTCCAATGTCAAATTTAAATAGAGATATTTGAAAAATATTAAGGTTTCTAAAGTTATATCATGGGCAATACTCTTTAAAAAAAGTGGTCTCGTTGGCATATACCCACTGCTTATATTCCACTGTTTTCATAAAATTCTACTTTTCAATTTTGCTGAACTAGACAAATAGAAACAACACATAGTAAACACCGGTACACATTTCACAGGACACAATACATTTTACAAAATAGCTCTACTTTAGTACTATAACTTGTAAAAATGGACAGCTCTGATACTGATGGACAAATACATTTCACATTATAATGAAAGTGGTGGTTACAAAGGCATTACTCATTTCATGGCGTTGTTCCAGTGGTACTTAGACTGCAAACTGTGTAGCAAAAGGCTTCCCTCCTGTTTCACTGACACTTTGAAGGACCTTCCAGTCACTTAAGCAACAGGCTTTCTTCACTGTAAATCCCTGGAGAACTGAGTTTGAGAATCTACACTATCAAAACATCAGCGAACAGACAACTGATCATGGTAACAATCACCTTTTCAGTGAGCACGATAAACTTAAAAAATATAACTGATGAGACGACAGACTCTTCTAGATTTTTAGCTTAAAAAAAAATAATTTCTTTTCCTGTGTTGCCCATGAGGCATCAGGCTCACACAGCCTCGGCAGACGTGTCTGTAGACACAGACATGGTCACCTTGGCGATCTTGACAGTGCTCTTGATGCAGCTCTCCGTGGCCCTGTGAGCACTGGCTGTGTTGTTTGCGTGTTTGTGCAGGCAGTCCGAGTCACCCATGCTGTTATCAAGGGGCTGCGCGGTGCCTTCACATGAGGGGAACATACTCCGGAACGCGTGTCTCAGGTCCTTGCTCCTCAGAGCATAGATGATGGGGTTCACGGTGGAATTCAGCAGGCAGAGCATACTGCAGAAGGCGAACACCGTCTTCACGAGCTTGTTCATCTTCCCAAAGAGATCATACACCATGATGGCAAGCAGAGGGCCCCAGCAGATGATCAAAACCACAAGGATCAGGACCAGGGTCTTGGCCAGCCTGATGTCCATGCGGGTTTGGTCCGGCCGAGTCACCTGCACCTTGCCGTCCTCCGACGTGTGGATGATGATGCTCTTCTGGGTGCCGCGCTGAATCATGCGGACCGCGTGGCTGTGAGCCTTCCAGAGAATGTACATGTATGCGTACACGATAAACAGCAGCAGCACACTGGTCACCCCGATCCAGAACATCAGATAGGTTTCATCGATGAGTGGGAAAATGTCTGAGCAAACCGATTGCAGTTTCTTGCAGTTCCAGCCCAGGAGAGGCAGCACGGCGATCACAATCGCGATGGTCCACATCAGGCAGAAGGCCACCACAGCCTTGGGCCTGGTGACGATTCTCTTATAGGCCAGGGGCCTGTGAATAGATATGTATCTGTCGATGGCTGTGAGGAACAGGCTGCCAACCGAGGCCGTGAAGGAGGCTGTGACGCCGCCCAGTTTGAACAGAAAGACGTTGGGGCTATCTTTGCGGTGGAACACGTGGAAATCAACGAAGCTGTAGACGAAGATGACACTCCCCAGAAGGTCTGCCACGGCCAGGCTGCCGATGAAGTGGTAGGAAGGCCTGCAGCGGAGGCTGCGGGAGTGCAGGATGACGCAGAGCACCAGCAGGTTCTCCAGAACCGTGAAGGTGCCCAGCGTGAGGGACAGCACGGCGATGGCCAGCTGCTGGCTGGGGTTCAGGATCATGAAGCACTCCATGTCCATGAAGTTCTCCCCGCACTGAATGTTGTCATTCTCCTTGTAGGACGAAAGAGACTTGTTGTAAAATTCGGTAATGTTCACCTGGTCCGCTGGGACCAACTGAGGGCTATCTCCCGCAGTCATCTTTTCTTGGAAGGGACTGCCCCTGAAGGAAGTTAAAGGGAATTTCTGCGGGAAGTACCCTAATTTGGATGCCATGTCGCTTTTGATATCTTCGTACTGAATGTCATTCGATCCCACGTAGAGGAGGTCCGTGGTGATGGTGCGGAAGGTGGTGTCTGCAAGGCCATCTAGGATCGACTTCATACCCTCTGTCTTCTATTAGGCCAAGCTCCAAAGGGCTGAGAAAGAGGCTGGCAGCAGGGAATCCTAACAGGGAGAACAGATAAGCCGGATGGTGAGAAAACCAGAATTCAAACAAACGTCAATGAGTACCATCATGTTCTTTCATTCCTGTCTCTGAATACAGGTAAAATCCTTGCCAGATTTGTCAACCAAATGAGTTAGTCACTTAGTTAAAGAAAAGCCACCCAGGAGTTGCTGATGTGGCATGCGCAAGAAACGTGTTTCTTTCATTAGTTGAGTTCTCTGGATATGCCACTGTGTGAGTCCTCTATGGAGCGCCAGGGTCTGAGGGTCAAGGGAAGAACATGTGCTTGGGTGTGGTGTGCACTTCACAGTCGGGTCAGGAAGTGTTTACCACCTGGCTTCTACAGCCACACACACACACATGCACACACACACACAAGCAGTATCTGATGTTCCTGAAGACTTTAATCACCTTGTCACACAGGTAAGACTGGATGTGCAAGACACCCAAAGAACAAGACAGTGTGGAATCAGAGACTGAGCTGCGTGGTCTGTGTGTTGAATGTAAAGGGGGAGGAAGAAACTGCTGGACCAAAAGGAAGAATGTGGTCGTGCAGGAAAGCCTGGGTCCCAGTCCTGGCTCTAGCAGGCAAGTCTCTTCGCCCAGTGGTGACATTTGGACTGAGCCATGGCTGAGAAAAACTTCTAAAATCTACACCAACCAAGGAAAATGTCACAGAGGGCTAACATTCACTGGGGCTCATGAGAAGAGCAAGACTTTTTTTAAATCCTCACTCAAGAATATATTTTTATTTATTTTAGAGAGAGGAAAGTAGGGAGAGAGAGAGAAAAAGAGAGATCGATCACCTGCCTGTCCTACACACCTGGTTGGGTATCAAATCTGAAACCTAGATATGTGTCCTGACCTGGAATTGAACCCGAAACCTTTTGGTGAATGGGACAACACTCCAACCAACTGAATCACCCAGCCAGGGCAAGACCAAGATATGTATTGCCAGAGAGGAGTGATAATGGACAGTGCTTCCTGGCTGTGTCCTCCATGAGTGGTGTGATGCCACAAGCACACTGAATACAAGAGTCAGGTCTCATCATTCTAGGCTTCTCGTGTGGATGGCCCTAGAAATAAGGATGACTGAGAGAACAGGCCAAATTGTAAGGGCTCTTCAATTCTAAGCTAAGCAATTGGGGTTTATCCTATCTAATAAAAAAGACACATGGTAATTGGCGTACAACCGCTACCCTTCCCATTGGCTAATCAGGGCGATATGCAAATTAACTGCCAGCCAAGATGGCGGCCAGCAGCCAGGCAGCTTGAAACTAACATGAGGCTTGCTTGCTTCAGTGATGGAGGAAACCAACGTTCCCTGCCTGCCTTGCCGGTCTCTGAGTCTGCAGTTTAAGAAACATAGTTACAAATATAGAAGCTAAAAAAAACACCCAGAAACCTGCTTTCAGAGAGCCCGGGATCTCAAAGCTGGAGTTGATACAGAGTTTCGATTATAGAACCTCAACAAACCAGATACCTACTTTCAGCAGCTGAGACCTCAGAGCTGGAGCCAGAGCTAAAGCTGGCCCAGAATAAAAAAAGAAAAAAGGAAAAAAGGAGCAGTTGGGAGCTTCAGTCCCAGCCTGAAAACAGCCCTCAGCCCCTCATCCAGGCTGGCCAGGCACCCCAGTGGGGACCCCCACCCTGAAGGGTGTGTGACCAGCTGCAAACAGCCATCATCCCCTCACCCAGGCTGGCCAGGCACCCCAGTGGGGACCCCCACCCTGATCCAGGACACCCTTTAGGGCAAACCAGCCAGCCCCCACCCATGCACCAGGCCTCTATTCTATATAGTAAAAGGGTAATATGCCTCCCAGCACTGGGATCAGCGGAGCCGCGAGGCCTCCTGGCACCGGGATCAGCGTGACAGGAGGCAGCGCCCAAACCCCCTGATCGCCTGCAGCTCTGTGTGTGACAGGGTGCGGTGCCCCAACCCCCCACCCCACAGGCCCTGCTCTGTGTGTGACGGGGTAGAACCATAACCTCCCCATCGGCCCTGCCCTGAGTGTGACAGTGGTGGCGCCCCAACCCCCCACCCCACAGGCCCTGCTCTGTGTGTGACGGGGTAGAACCATAACCTCCCCATCGGCCCTGCCCTGAGTGTGACAGTGGTGGCGCCCCAACCCCCTGATCCACCCTGCTCTGTGTGTGACAGGGGGCGGTGCCCCAACGCCCCTATCGGCCCTACTCTGTGAGTGACAGGGGGAAACTCCCCAACCCCCTGATCGACTCTGCTCTGTGCGTGACGGGGGGAGCTCCCCAACCCCCCAATCGGCCCTACCCTGAGCATGACTGAGGGTGGCATCGCAACCTCCCAATCTGCCCTGCTCTGTGCATGACAGGGGGCGGCGCCCCAACTCCCCAATCGGCCCTGCTCTGAGCCCGACCAGGGGCTGCACCTAGGGATTGGGCCTGCCCTCTGCCACCCGGGAGCAGGCCTAAGCCAGCAGGTCGTTATCTCCCGAGGGGTCCCAGACTGCGAGAGGGCACAGCCTGGGTTGAGGGACTCCCCCTCCCCCCTGAGTGCACAAATTTTTGTGCACCGGGCCTCTAGTTTTAAAATAAACTGCCAGAGAATTGATTTTACTATTTATAAAAGCTTGTTTAAAATGTGGCTATTAGGCTCATTGGCTTATAAAAAAATTAGAAGTAGTGAGTGATATCTATAATAATAAAAATAATCACAAAAACCAATATTTATTTACTGATTCCAACCAGTCACGGCACTACTAATGGAGAGAACACTGAGTGAGGAGTTACACAGACCAAGTGTTAGTGTCAGACCCGTGTTAGTCTTTCAAAACTTCAGTATTTCATCTGTAAAATAGGAAGGAGGAGGAGGTGGGAGCCTAAATCATAGAATTGTGTTGAAACTTAAATATATTTTTTATATATATTTTATTGATTTTTAACAGCGAGGAAAGGAGAGGGATAGAGAGTTAGAAACATCGATGGGAGAGAAACAGGGATCAGCTGCCTCTCGCACAACACCCACTGGGGATGCACCCGCAACCGAGGTACATGCCCTTGACCGGAATCGAACCCTGGACCCTTCAGTCCACAGGCCGACGCTCTATCCACTCAGCTAAACCCGTTAGGGTGAAACTTAAATATTTTAAAGAACACTTAACATAGTGCCTGGCACAAAATTTAACTCTTCAATATTAATTATTATCATTACTTAGTACTATGGCTCTCAGCCTTATTTATTAATTATATATCAAGATAATATCTAATTGTCCTATGATCTAATTGCCCTAATTGAATCATAGGCTGTTTATTCAATTTTTATTTCTGTCTCAGCACTGAAGGCACAAAGAAAATAGAAAATATACACAGGGGTAAAGGAAGAGGAATATGTCTATTTGTATATTCCAGGCATTTGAGAGATTCTTCATTTATTCTATCATTAAATTGTCATTACAACTCTATCAGGTGCTTATTTATAACTCCCATTTCACAGACAAGGAAATGGAGTCCAGAATATGAAAAGTTTGTAGCTGAACCCATGTCTCTCAGACACCAGAGTTTCTGGTTTTGGTAGTTTTAAGGATTAACAGTAACTAGGAGAAAGCCGTTTTTGCATCTTATATTCAAGCCTTCCAGCTTCTTACCAACACAAAATTGAGGCATTTTGTCGGTCCATTGTAATTAACACTACCTCCTACTAAATCACTATTTTCTATCTTAGCATCTTGTAAAATCTGCCTACTGGCATGGCCTCAAGGACTACAGTCAGTATTTGGAAGAACTATAAAGTGAAGAAAAAGGATCACAGATCTTATTTCCATAATGCAAAACCCGTGAGCTGTGATTTACTCTAGGCTAAAATCACCATATTTGTCACCACAATTTCCCATTTTAATGCAACCAAGCACTTTCATCAAAACAAATTATCTAGATAAAATGAGTTAGATACAAAGTAATTTCTATCCAATATAGTCCAACTTTAATTAAAGAATACAGTTAAAAAATACACATGAATTTTGTGCAGTTCAAGGATCTCGGTAATATCCAAATACCACAGTGCCCAGGCTATTTCAAGTTAATGGGATCGTGGCAGGAAAACTGTCCTCTGCATTTCAGTAATTCTTGCTTTTATTTCTACATTTGGATTATTACAGTAATTTTCACCTGCTCATTTTTTTGCACTGCGAGTTTTCTTTGGGAGTTCATTAGTAATAGAGTTTATGCTTTGGGGGATGTGGCTGCCATTAATTTTGTTTTTGTTTGCTACTGGGAAAATCATAATTGGAAATTTCTAGCAAGATGCATAGTAGATGTACCTATTAAAAAAGCAGTTGTTTTTATTGCAGTTATAGTAAAAGAATGACTGAAAAATATATCGGGGATTTTCCTTGAATTCTACTTAAGTAAACCAACATGTTCTAATAATTCAAGCTATAAATCATGCATTTATAATAATAAGAATATTTTAATGCAATGCATCTATTATTTTTTAACTTCAATTTTTTAAAAATATATTTTATTGATTTTTTTTTTTTTTTACAGAGCGGAAGGGAGAGGAATAGAGAGTTAGAAACATTGATGAGAGAGAAACATCGATCAGCTGCCTCCTGCACACCCCTTACTGAGGATGTGCCCACAACCAAGGTACATGCCCTTGACCGGAATCGAATCTGGGAACTTTCAGTCCGCAGACCGACGCTCTATCCACTGAGCCAAACCAGTTACGGCTTAACTTCAATTTTTTAGAATACCACCACCAGTTCTTTTAATCCATCTCTCTATATGCACACCTGCCTCTCCATTAATCCTCCCCCCAAAATTTATACATCAACTATCAAGCTATGGTATCATCCAAGAAATTTTATATTATGGCAGCAGCATGAGTTTTTTTTAAGTCTACCAAAGTCTATATCTTTGCATATCTTTGTTTCTATCACCATTAAGGATAGAAGACATCCGTATTCTGATTAGGGTGAGCATCAAGAAAGTCCTCAAAACAAGACTACAAATAGCATTTTTTCCAGATCAGTATCACTTAATAGCAGGTTATTTTATTCTTCACTACCCAGCTGGAGACCTTATATGTTTCAGAGAGACATTTCAACATTTTAGATATTATCACTGTTGTATCCAGAGTCAAAATCCCTGCAGTTCTGGCCTGTACAGCATCTCTGGGGGGACAGACACTAGGCAGTATTTGCTTCCCGCAGGTTGTCCTGTCCAGGAAGGCAGAAAAGCCACTGGAAACATCAGAAGGGTTGTTGCTCCCAATATAGTTACAGACTGTACCAGCTCACCAGGCTCTTTCTCCAAATTTCTAAGTTTATAAATGCTTTAAGGAAACAATGCCAAGCTCATCGTATCTAAATTGACAGGAGCCCAGGATACCAAATGCAGAAGTGCCAGGCCCTGGCTTAATCCTGTTTTTTCCCTACCTTTTGCTGGTTCTGTGTTGTTCTGCTTGGCTAGCCTCAGAGAAGTCTTGTGAAGGGTCCAAGACAACAATGGTGCCAGTGGATATATTTGTTTATTTTCCATTCACTTCTGGGAACAAGTCTGGTTTCTACTAATTTGATCAAGAAAAATAACTTGCTAATGTACTTCTTTAAAGTTAATAGGGAAATTTTTAGTTGACTCATAATTGCATTATGTCTAAGCCAAGTCCTCAATATACATGGATACTCTCACAGGCCAACATCATAACTCAATGAGTATTTCTGCTACAGCTGAGTGGGCAAGTAAGTCTGTTCTAACCATTAGAATTGGAATTATTAAAGTAGTTTGGTAAGTTATTGCATCATCTTCTATAGCAATGAGAAATAAAGGACTGACTTAATTATCCTGATAATTTAGGCAAAAATACACAATCCCTCTTCTTTGTATTAATGTCAGCTCCTTCTCCCATATATAAAAGAAAATTCCATTATGCTTGTAATGCTCAGTTGGTTCTCAAAGCTTTAGCTTTTCTTTCTTTTTTTTTTTTTTTAACATAGAAGTTATTAATCAGCACTATTTTCTCTGGTCTATTCTTGCTAATAAAACGAGTGTTAGACTTTTCATAAATGTATATCAATTATATAAGCTAAACAGACATTAAGATCTTATAAGGCTATATTTATTTTCAAATTTGATCTGAAGTATGCTTAATCATTTCACATTTAAAGGCTTGCTAAAACAAAGAGTTTTATGGCTCAAGAAACTAAACCACACCAGATAAGTACTCACTAGTAGGTGATGATGCCACAAGAAGAGCCTATCACACAGGCAAATAATTGATATAAAGAGAATAATTCGCTGACTTTTATAACTAATTCCACTTACCATTTAATTTTGCTCTGCTATTTTGATGTTTCCCACTGATATGTGCCTTTGCTTTTTCCCCTCCAGAGAGAAACCTTTTCTACAGAAACTATAAAGAAAATAATTAAGCATAATTGAAGCAGCCTTTCCTTGAAATAGAACATATAAAGTTTTTAATTCCATAGAAGCCTGGTTCACATATAAAACACTCCATAGGATTGTCTTTAACTTGCATATGAGGTTTAGTCATTAAAAGTCAGAAGCAATATATTATTCTGATCTGTAATGTGTATAGAACCCAGCAGATAATCTTTACAGTCCATTACCAAGGACAGCAATAATTTTGAATGTGCTGCATGTTGTCCAAATGGTGCAGCATACTTTTCAAGTTTCCTCATTCATTCTTCAATAAGGGCTATTTTCTCTTTGAATCCATGAGCATACATATTAAATCCAACTAAAAACAAAGTCTTGATTCTCCATGTTCCCATCTCAAAAAATTTGAGTGCTTTAAATGCACAGCAGAGAAAATTCGAATTCCCAAATATTTCAAAGAGAAACATTTGAATGTTTACGTGCCAGGCATTGTGCTAGACATAAATATTACTTTTGTTTAATATTTGCATAAAATAGGTGCTATTACAATCCCCATTGTACATATGAGAAAACTAAGAGGTGAAGTGCTTTGTCCAAGGTCTCCAACTAGAGGAGCAGAGCTAAAACTTCAGCCAGCTGTGCAAAATTCAAAGTGCCTGTTCTTAACTCTGAGGCCCAAGAACCATTTAATAAGACATGCTTCTTTCCATTTCTTAGGAAGCGGGAAGAATTGATTTGGGGAAAAGGAAGTGATAAATAGTACATGATAATTTTACATAGTGAACAACTAAAATCTGGAGGCATGATCTGCCGACTGCAAAAAGGATGCCTATGGCACTTGCAAATCTTCCTTGCTCTGTGGTCTTTAGGAACAAAGTATGCCAATTAACCAACTATAATAATAAAAGCATAATATGCTAATTAGACCAGGTGTCCTTCCAGACGTCCTTCCACACAACCTTCTGGATGAAGCCACGGCTGCGAGGGAAGCCAGGGTCCCAGATGCCAGAGGGAAGCTGGTGCCAGCAGCAGTGGGAAGGAAGGCCTACTCTTGCATGAATTTCGTGCATCGGGCCTCTAGTGTAAGCTATAAATACCAACCCTGGATTAGCATCTTATCTGCAGTGACTATTGGCAAGTAAATAAAATCTACCTTGTTATTGCCACTATTATTTTTTAATTAGGTAGGTTTATGTTTTCTTCATTAATCAATTATAAGGACTGTGGATGGTAATGACAGTTTTCACAACACCAAGTGAGGAATGAAGAGGGCACCTTCTTTAGGTCTGAATGAGCCATGACTGTTGTTAGTAAACAAGCTTTAAACATTCATTATTTTTATAGAGAAATTCGAACTCATTGGACATTGCTTAACTTCCCACCTTGAGCAGTATAATTTCCTTAGACCCAGAGTGAAGGTGGCTCTCCATGGCTAGTTCCTAAGATCTTGGCTAGAATCAGGCAGAAGAAATTCCGTAAACCATAGCAGGGCTCTAACAAGAGAGTGTCTGTGACAACTCTTGGTGCCCAAAGGGCAGAGAGCTGTTACCACAGCAATGTGGTTGATGGATATAAAGTTAAAGGCCCTAAGATGCTTCACTGAACACATATTTATTGTGTGTGTTCTCTGTGCCTAGTATTGTATACATTGTATATCTGGGTATCATACCTGTATAATGAATATGGGTCAAGGAAGCAATGGGAATGATTGTCCATCCTACCTCATCCCATCAAATAAAGCCCACCCATTGGTCCTTCTACGATGACAGAGTAGAATTGGATATGAATATATGTAATAGGCATATGATACTTCATCTTCAAAGAGTATTGGGTTGTATAAATCCCCTTCCTATAGATGCTTTGAGGGTTTTTCCCAAAGAGAGATGATGGACACTGCTGAGTCATCCTATAGCATTCTTTCTTGTTTCTAAACCCTTCAGATGATGACCCTTGATGGTAGAGCCTTGTCTTATATGGCCTTATATGTCCTCTGCCTGGCACAAGGTAAGTACTCAATACATATTCACTAAATGAATATTGGTGTGCACTGGCAACATGGCAGATATATCTTAGTAGAATGGCTTTTAACTGTGGATACTTTTCCTTGGCATAAAGTCAGTTGGTCATTAGAGAATTAAACCTAAGTCTTGGTCTCAAATTTCCATCTGAAAGAAAATGCCCAAATATAAAAGTTACATAAAAGGCATGAACAATGATTTATTCCAGGATCTTTTAGCTCAGTATCAAATAGTTATATTGGCAGTAAGTGGAGGTTATGCTCAAAGATCTGATAATTACTTTTTGTTCTTACTCTTGTTTAGCCCAGGTATATATTATGAACTACAATGTTTATCCACATAACAATGATATATAAAGAAATATTTGTGACATGCACAACTCTAAACAAATCCTACTTATACACTGTTGACCTTTAAAAACAATATATGGAATTATTATTATAATGAACTTTTCCTTTCCTCAAAAGCTTGCTGTTATGCGTCGCTCTTTCCCAAATGGGTTTCTCCATGCGCAAGTGTTCTTTAAAGATTTGTCAAGAGAAGTTATGTGAAAATTCAACCACTAGATGGAGTGGCTTTTATAAGCCCTCAGCAATAAATCTGTCATTCTGTTCAGGACATACTTCTTGCTTTGGTTGAGCAATTTCTCCTCCTGCTACATCATTTTATGCATTTTACTATTAAATTAATTAAAACATAAACAAGAAAATATGTTATTGAGGGTTAAAATGTGTTATTACTACTGCCTAAAAAAATGAAATTTCAAATTGCTTTTGTGAGGCAAAAAGACATTGAGAAAACTTAATACATTAATAAAAATTAATTGTGAATATTTGGAATTCTGCATCAAGAAAGTAATTAAGAATGAGTAAAGGAAAGTAGTTCTACTGAAAATAAATTGTATGTTTATGCCGAGATATGGTTAAAAGAAGCGAATGCCTCACAAGCCCAAAATCAATTCTAATAACAAACTCAACTCATTTCTACTTTATGAAACATTTAGCTTTCCAATTTTCAAATATGAAATCACCAACAAAGGTTATAACTCTGTGATGAAAAAGAATGGAAAATTATCTTCTATTATTACAGGGTCTAAATTGGAATCTTTCACAAGAGAAGTGAATATTTGTTCAAATACTCATACAAATTGAGGATATAGTAGCTTTCTAAACAATTCCATTTCCTTCCTATCTTTTCTCACTGGAATAATTTTAAATAAGTTTTTATTGTTGTGTAAATTCAGAGTTCCATTCAGACATGATTTTTAAATGTAGGTATTAATGTATCACCTTCTTAAGTTGAAATGTTAAATAAAAAGTTTTCAGTGTGTGCTAACAATGAAAGGTATAAACAGAGAAATATGTTTTCAAGATGCAAATAATTATGTAAAATAGAACTTGAAGAAATAGGCTTCAGTAAAGATGCAAAATATGCTTTGCAAATATAGTATGATTAAGAAGGAAGTATTCTAACTGGATGCAAGTGCAGAATTTTTATGCTACTGAAACCATGAGGTAGTTCTATTGTACTTATTCAAGGTCAAATCCTTCCTAGGTTTGCATGATGCGATTATGCAATTTTGTATGGGGCTGAGTAACTAAAGGATTCAGAAAAAATAACATGAAGATAAAGAATTAGGAAACAAGACAGGCAAGAACAGGCTGGGAAATTCCAGTGTACAAAAATAATCTGAGAAGTCCCACAGTGGTTGTTAGTGCATAGGGAGTTGTTTTATAGTCAGTGACTCTCAAAGGGTCATCTGTCTCCAGAAGCTTGAGCATCACTAGGGACTTAAGAGAAATGCAAATTCCCAGGTTATACCTCAGACCTACAGAAACAGAAACTCCAGGGCTGGGATGCATCTGTGTTTTAGCAAGGCCTCCAGGAGATTCTAACACACTCTATAGTTTAAGAGCCATTGTGAAAGATTATGGCTATGAAAAAGACTGAGGGGGGAGGGGGAAAGAAGAATGGAGGTTAGATAGCTAGAAAGGCTAATCTATGAGTGGTTTTAGATCATTGAAATGGATTGCTAAGGGAGCCTTCTTTCATGATAAAGTAGACTTTCACAGATGTTTTAATTGAATTTATTGGGGTGACATTGGTAAATAAAATTATGTAGGTTTCAGGTGTAGAGTTCTATAGTACATCATCCTGTACCTTGTATTGTGTGTTCACCTCCTGAAGTTAAGCCTCCTCCCATCACCATTTATCCCCTCTTACCCTCTACTATTTCCTCCAACCCCTTTCCTTCTAGTAATCACCATGCTGTTGTCTGTGTGTCTGAGTTTATTTATTGTGTTCTTTTTTGCTTAATCCCTTCACCTTTTTTCACCCATCCCCAGCCCCGCTTCCCTCTGACAGCTGTCAGTCTGTTCTCAGTATCTATGAGTCTGATTCTATTTTGTTTGTTAGTTTGTTTTGTTTATTAGATTCCATAGATAAGTGAAATCATATGGTAGTTGTCTTTCTCTGACTGACTTAATTCATTTAGCATAATACTCTCCAGATCCATCCAGACTATCATGAAAGGTAAGATTTCCTGCTTTTTTTTTTTTATATATAGCTGAGTAGTATTCCATTGAGTAA
Source organism: Myotis nattereri (assembly GCF_964212035.1). Classification (NCBI taxonomy): domain Eukaryota; kingdom Metazoa; phylum Chordata; class Mammalia; order Chiroptera; family Vespertilionidae; genus Myotis; species Myotis nattereri. The sequence goes on from NC_138081.1 coordinate 46,938,688, forward strand.
ATGTACCACAGTTTATTTATCCACTCATCTACTGATGGGTACTTAGGCTATTTCTAAATCTTGGCTATTGTAAATAGCACTGCAATGAAACACAGGTGTGCATATATTCTTTCGGGATTGTTAGGATATAGTATTTCCAAAGTGGGATTGCAGGGTCATAAAGCAGTTCTATTTTTTAAAATTTTAAGGAAGCTCCATACTATTTTCTACAGTGGCTGCGCCAATCTGCATTCCACCAACACTGCACAAGGGTTCCTCTTTCTCCACATTCTCACCAACACTTGTTTGTTGATTTACTGATGAAAGCCATTCTGACGGATATGAGGTGGTATCTCATGGTGGTTTTAATGTGCATTTCTGTGGTGATGAGTGATGCTGAGCATTTTTTCAAGTTTACTGACTCTATATGTCCTCTTTGGAGAAGTGTATTCAGATCCTTTGCCCATTTTTTAATTGAATTGTGTGGGGGGTTTTTTGGTGCTGAGTTTTTATAACTTTTTTATTAATTTCAGAAATTAATCCCTTATCAGATTTATCATTAGCAAATATATTCTTCCATTCAGTGGGCTGTCTTTTCATTTTGTTGATGGTTTCCTTTGCTGTGCAAATCTTTGTAGTTTGTTCTAGTCCCATTTGTTTCCCTTGCCCAAGGAAATATATCAGAAAAAAATACTGCTACAAAAAATGTATGAGATTTTACTGCCTATGTTTTCTTTTAGGATTTCTATGGTTTCAAGTCTAACATTTAAGTCTTTAATCCATTTTGAGTTTATTCTTATGTATGGTGTAAGGTGGAGGTCTACTTTCATTTTTTTTTTTTTTGCACGTACCTGTCCAGTTTTCCCAACAATATTTATAGAATAGACTGCCTTTACCTCATTGTATGTTCTTGCCTCCTTCGCCAAATATTAATTGACCATAAAGATGTGGGTTTATTTCTGGGTTCTCTATTCTGTTCTATTGATCGAATATGTCTGTTTTAATGCCAGTACTATGCTGTTTTAGGAACCACAAAAGACCCCAAATAGCCACAGCCATCTTGAAAAAGAAGAATCAAGTTGGAGAAATCAGGCTACCTGATATCAAACTATACTACAAGGCCACAGTAAACTCACTGATCTTTAAAACCAAGGCCTTTCTATTTGACTGGAATAGAATAATGTAGTCTATCCTGAACATAAGCACAAGTGGGGAGCCTCTCAGCCTGCAATTCAGGGCTTCTCTATGCTGTTTCAGGAAACTTACTGTTACATATCTTGTCCAGCAAAGAAAAGTGACTTCAAGATATAATATGTAAGTACCCAGTATGCAGACATAAATTAAGAACTCAACACCATTTTCTCCTAATTCTATTGGCAAAGACTATGTAAAGTTTTATAACACTGCTGAACACCATTGGGAGGGAACCCATGGTTCCTGCGCATAAAAGAACAGGGAAAAAGCAAAAGTAGTTAGCATTCCAGCTGGGTTTTTTTTAAAGATGGAAATATCTCTGTTTCTGTTCTTCTTTTCCCAGAACCATAAAATAATGTATCACAGGAGATGAACCCAGAAAACGACAAACTGAAATGGAAATTCTGCAGGAGGCTCAAGTAATGCAAATTACCTTACAGAATTATCCTGGTAATTATGCAATTTACAGTGCTTATAGATGGCAAGTATCTTACAAAAATATCTACCAGTTATAAATATATGGAAATGTATCCCAAAGCACTAAAATATATGACTCTGAGCAGACTGTTCTCTCTCTCTGATTATTTCATCAATAAAAAATGGACCATTGGTTACTCAAAGTTAGTTTCCATAGCTGAGGACTGAAATCATTCAAAGATTTCCTTTTTCTTTATTTGTAAGAATTTAGATATAATTTCCAAAAGCAGCTGTACATTTTCCAAAGTCAAATTCTCACACATGCAAAAGATACAGAATTCTTTGGATGATTTCTTGCTTACTTTGGTTATGTGTTGTTTAGTTTTGCTCTTTCTCGACATGCATATTGCTTGCTCACCACAACTTACATCAAAACTGGAGAAAACATTTAAAAATTCTGGTAGCAATGCACTAAAATGAGTTGAAAATCTTATCCATTTAACAACCCACACCGGAATAAACCAAAATAACAGATCGTAGTGGCATTAAATTAAGTCTCTTTTGTAAAGAATACATAAAATTGATTTATTTTTAAATATAGCTGAGTTAAAAGCAAGCAAGAGTGACAAAGGTATACTATCTATAATGGTGGCTCACTTGCTGTATTAAAAACATCGTTTTTAGCCTCCTGACCAACAGAAATCAATGTTATAAGTTTCCTAGTACAAATGTCCACATGTGAAAGTAGAATTTTGTTTTTTAAAAAACATAATGGAATTTATCACCAACTTAAATGTGAAACTCCTTGTAACTTAATTCATAGAAATCATATTGATTCCAATTTTATTCTCTAAATATATGGTCTAAAAGAACAAATGAAGAAAAGATGAAGGAAAGAGGGGAACCCTCCCATTTAAACTTAAACTTTGACAAACGTTGTTTCCTAATTATGTTATTTTAATTATATTTAAATATACTACTGACATACACAGTTTGTGAAAGCACTTGCCAGTATATTCAACTATCACAACAGATTGCCTGGCACATCTTTGAAAAATGCCTCTGCTTTTCTTTAAAAAGCAATAGCATGGAATTTGCTAGTAGGAATAAAAAATAGCTATTACACTATCAAATTCAGGTAACTATACTGCACTTTATCGCCTGAAATTAAGAAACAATTTAAAATGCTATTCAGAATTGATAATGGTGGTAAGGAATCAAGCCAAAGAGATCAAATTTCTATTCAACGAATCCAAACGCTAAACAATTATGAATGTAAATTATAGTAGAAAAATAAGACATTAGATAATAAACGATTGTACTCTGAGGGAAAAATGATTTGCCATCTGTGTTAGGCAAAAGGGGAACTTACATCCCTTGTTGCATTCAAAAAATACAAAATCGACTTTACGAATCTTACTAAAAAATACAGAATATAATGCAATCGCACAGTGGGTTAAAAAGAGTTAGCTAAAAAAACATTGATTCCTACCTGACTCATCTCAACTCACATATTCAAAAACAAAAGAACACAAAACAAACAAAGAACAACTTTGAAAGCTTTCCTAAAGTGCAGGTGTGAGAATGTTACCAGCTGGGGCTAAAACAGAATTCATAGTATTCTGGAACAACTACTATGACTCTGCCAGGCCCATTTGCTCAGGTTTGGTGAATAAAATCCTTCCGTTAAAAGCCTATACAAACACAACTATGAACCTCAAGAAGTCCATGGCCACTAAGTTATGCAATTCACCTGTCCAAATGAAACTTTTAAATTGGAGGACATCCCAACATTACACATCAATAATCTATATGGAAAATCTCAATGAAAGCTAGATCAAAATGTTTGTAATTGCAATTGTCCTTTAAAAACTATGATAATGAAATGTAATATTTCTTTTTTTTTTTAATGAAATACCCTGTCCATTGAAGAAATATGACCTAGGAAAACTTTTGGCAAATATTTTATGTTATGAACTAGAAGTTCACAGTGATTACTTTATATAATAGTTTTGACCTATTATTCCTGATATGTCCTAGCTTACCTATTACCCATGAAGGCCTGATTGAGAGAGAAGTTCATCTAACATCAAACCACTTGAATAGTACCAAGAGGTAGACACTGAAAAACCACTGGACATAATCCTCCCTTTCTCAGGTCTCACAAATTTCCTATAGCTGTAACTTACCTGTGACGGCATTATCATTTTTATATTATCATGTTAATGTGCATTTTGTGATGTAGTAATAACTGTATATTTTCTTCCAGCTTTCCTTCAACTTTCTTCCCCAAAATAAAAAAAAATAAAAAAAACAGTCAGCAAGACTGGTAAAATGTGGTTATGCCCATCCATCCTGGCATCTTTGCAAGATTCTTAGAACACATGGGACTGAAACACTATCCCACTATGGTGGAAAATAAGAACAGCCTTGTTTTGATTCAAGGTGGATAGTTCCTTTGGCCTTGAGTCTTCAATGCCCATCTGCACAGCCTCCCTAAATTTGGACACTTCCCCAAATCTGTAATATTTATTTAAAACCTAAATTATATGTTCAAATATAAAAAGAAAAGCGTCTGACTTTCTTTTGGTCTAGATATACATCTATGAAAAAGTTTGTTCATACCTAACGCAAAAAAGTGTGTTGATATATCCAGTCATCTAAAATTATGCAGTGTCCATATTCTGGATGAGATTTATCGTTTCTTTTAGTCTAGAGTATATCTGAGAGAAATCTGAGTTGATCTGTAATTGTTATAAAGTTAATCTGAACTAATTAATGGCTATCAAAACATTTAATAGCAATTCAGTGGCAACGTGGTGAATCCCCCCTCCCCTCAAAAACAGCATTCAGGCAGTTATAATACAAATTTAACATTATGAAAGAACAGGATTAGGAAAGAGTTGGAGATTCAGGAGGGAAATATGAAGTTAAGTGCATCAATTGGTTTTGACTTCTTTAACTTCACTACCAACCTTCAGTCAAGAAAAGAAAAATTAGCCGAGCTTGCTGTCCCTCACAACGTAGATGGACATACACTCTATAAGCCTGGTCCCAGCAGTTTTTCAAACACTACTGGGTCCAGGTTGTTTCAGAGTCAAAAACAGAATTATAAATTACTTAAACCCAATGTTGGTTTTATTCTACTTGGTTGGTTCCATTAGAAAATGATGACTACAAAAACAGGAGAGCCAGACTTACACTGGTGAAGACACCACCCTTTTCCACAGGGATGAAAGTCCTCCTCCGTGTTCATCACCCCGTTGAGACAACATAATCACCCCCGGGAACAACAGGCAGCACCCCAAAGCCTAGGCTCCATCTCACTGACCAAATTCATGACGCTGTAACCGAACCTCATTTTCCTCATCATGTGTTGTTAGGGATTTCCAAATTCAATATATTACTTTTTTTTTTTTTTTTTTTGCAGCATTCCTGGAGAGCTAATTATGAGAAATAATCCCCTTCCTTATTAGGCCAACTGTTTTCTGGAAAGAAACATTTGGTAAGCGTGGTGAACTGTAACTGCTGTTTCATTTCATAATAGTTAATTCTTATACATCCAAGTATTTCAATTCTAAATCCAAGCACTCCTAGGCCAGACAACCAAGGAGCCTGTCTAAATTTCCTAGTGGTCCATGTTAATTCGGAGTCAACGCAGAGAAGAGGAGAATGTCACACCACTGTTTTGAAAGAGTTTTCCAGGCTTTGCCTTAGTAATTAATAAGCTGACACTGCATACTAAACACTTATCAACACTAATCAATGGGGCTGCTTCTTTCTTCAGAAAACAGGTAAACCAATCCAAGGGGTTTTCTTTTGGAATAGACTGAAATATGCCACACATATAGTGGTTCTTCCGGAGAATTTTATTCCCAGCAGTTTCATCTTGGTAACACTTAACAATTTCACTATTTTAACATTTTGAAATGCCAAAAAGAACACATTGATCCAGCAGCTAGGCTTATTAGAGAAGAACAATCTCACAGGCGAGACGGGGAGGCTCGCAGTCCACTGGGAAAAGGGTAACAGAAAAAGACAGAAAACAGCGGATAACAAACAAAGCCCAGCACTGCTCCCATGTGAGATCGCATTTTCACCAGAATGGAAAACTTCACACACCAATGTACATACTATCACCTATGGTTTATTGAAGGGACTAGGCATAACATTCTTTTTGTATGCCCATCTACTGCTGCTGTCTGTTACAAGGGGGGTGGGGGGCATGAGATCTAATTTGCCTTCCTAATAAGGAGTATGCAAGGATAGCCATTTCATCTCTGAAAGGTCAGAACTGAACTGAGAACCCCCCCGCCCCCCCCCCCCCCCCCCCCGCCCCAGCATCATTGTACCCCTACGGAGACTTGGGAACACAATGAGACTTCTCCCTATCAGACACTTGATACATACCTTCGCCAAGACTGCTCCTTGCCTGGAGTGAGGACATCTTTGGAATAAAAAGAGTCCTTTTACAGTAAGTTCTTTTGATAACCTAAAATGGATTAGTTTTTTTAAAACCATGTCCATCCTCAAGCCTCCTGCCCAACTACGGTAACTGCTGTTGTGCCCACGAATAACTGCCTGCGCTATGCAACGTTTGAAATTCTGGAGGTGCATCGATACTGTTCATGTATGGATATAATCAGAAAATAATCTGTCTCACGTAAGAAACTATACGTGGCTTTTTATTTTGATAAAATTGCTATAACTGAGTTAGGAGAGTGGGGGAGGGGGACCGAGAGAAATCAATCAGTCTGTCTTCCTGGTAAACTGTCAGCAGGGTGGGATTAGAAAAGCAACACTTTAAATCAGATAAAGTCCTATGGGAACCTTAAAGGTTGGTTGCTCCGAGCTTCTCAATATTCTGCAAAATAGATTGATGGCAGTGGGCATCCCACTGATGTTCAATGTCCACTCCATTTCTGCTAAGAAATTACATTTCCCCCATTGTTCAAAATATATTATCTTGGTAATAAAAATGAGAAGTTATGAGACCCACGGAAATATCTTTTAACACCTTTAAGCCAGTATATCTAGTCTAATCTTTTATTGTTTTAAATGCCAGAGTATGCTTAATGTATCAAGAAAACAACAACAAAGGCAAGAATAACACTTTTTTTTTTTTTTAGAAAAAAGAGATGAGAGACAAAATGATTAATAGGTGACTAATTTTTTTCTCATCTGTTCAATTTAAAACTAAAATTAGATATATGCATGTTGCTTCTAAACTTTCAAATGACCAAATGACAGTTTCTCATGTCTATCACAGCAAACACATTTGCTTCAGGAGGTGATCCTTTTATGGGTCTGAGTCTTAGCAAGACATGTCTTTTAAAAGCACATCAACTTTTTTCAGCTAATGGCCACTTCTGAGTTAAATGGTTCCATCAGCATTCAAATTTAGATATTAGTTACATGCCCATTTATTTTCCCTCAAAAAAGAGTGGCTCCTGCAGCTACACATTTTCCTGTATAAAAAGTTCATTATTTGACATACATTTCTTTACATGACATCTAATAATTTACTTTAGACGGTTTCTGGGTTTGATGCTGAGATGGATGTATTTCTCTGGGAAGACTTAGTTGCTGATACGGTTTATAGCCATTAAGCACCAACTCAAGCGCCTGTTTTTCAAACATGCACAATTACACATTTTCCACAAACAGACATCAGTGCACACAGAGAGCCAGGTGCACACACATTCAGGAACTCGTAAATGGTAGAAACCTCCAGAAGTAGCACGGACCACAGGTAACAGGCGGGGGCTACAGGGCGAAGTAAACACGAACGCACGATTCGCTCACGCGGAATAAGAACTCTAGGATGGACCTTGGGGACCACACAGGCCAGTCCCCAGGGGGAGGGAAGAGGGGAAAGTATTTCCAAATGAAAGTCTGCCAGGTCTTACCCTTCGCATCCCCTGGTCCTCGGATGGGCAGCTCCCTGGGCACCTCTCGCCCAGCGCAGGGACTGCTTCTCCGCTAGAACGGAACGTCCCCCCACGGAGGGCTCTGCAGGGAGCGGAGGCGCCCCGCCCGGGCCAGGGGGCGGCACTGGCGCCGCGGGAGCCTAGAGGAGGCGGAGGCGGAAAAGAAGTGCAGAAGGATGGGGTGGCCGCGGGAGTAGCGGGAGGGAGGCGGCGCCGGCGCTGGGATGCCAAGGGGTGGGGTGGAGCGGGACGTGCCTCAGTCCGTCGGTCAGTAAGTCAGTCGGTCCGCGCTACCCGCGCGCTGGTGTCCCCAGCCTGCAGCGCCCGCAAGTGACAAGGATCGGGACTGGAGCCCCCTCCGCCCGCGAGCCTTGCCCCTTCCCCGGGCGCTGCACGGGTCCTCCCGCTCGCCCAGCCTGGCGCGGCGTGGGGCCGCCCGTCTCCGCCGGTCCGGGTGCGCGGCGCCTCCCCCAGCTCGCGCGGTCCCTGCCTCTCCCTCCGCTCGCGCGCTGTCTCTGGCTCCCTCGCGATCCAGTCCCATTTATGAGGCGCGGTCCCATCACGTGTTAATGAGCCTTTGTCCTGCCCCGGCAGCGACGGCGGCACGGACCCCGCCGAGGGAACTGCGCGGGGAGGGACCGGCGCGGCGCGGCGCCAGCGGCTCCAAACTTTGCTGCCGCGGGGGACTCGCCTGGGAGCCCGCCCCGGGGCCAGAGAGTACGAGCCCCTCTGACCCGAGTCACCTGCTTCTCTTCCTCCTCTTCCTCCTCCTCTGCCGCGGTCCCAGGGGCCCCCACTTCCATGACCTGGCTCTGCTCCCAGATACCCTCACATCCCGGCCGAGCTGGGGAGAGGCTGGTGCCTGCGCCGCCCCCGACCTTGGGGCCATCCATCACGCGGCCCCGGCTGTGCGCAACACCAGCACCTTGCGCGGGGGTCACGTCTGGGGCGGCTGGATGAGCCGGAAGGGAAAGGGGAGTGAGAAGGGAGAGGCCGAGGGCGCCCCGGACCCGGGGGGGCTGCTTGGAGCCCCCGACCAACTGCGCCAGGTCGCCCCCGCCGCGGGCAACGCCAGCCGGGCCCCGAGCAAGCGAAACCTGGGGACCGGGCCGCGCAGCTCCCGAGCCGCTCGCTACCTGGCGGCGTCCGCGGAACCACCTGTCCTCCGCCCTCGGGGCACCGCCAGGCTGAGCCCGGGCGCCCTACAGCCGCCGTCCCCGCCCGGCGGGTCACTCGGGCGCGCCCCATCCGCCCGGCCCGGGTGGCAAACAGTTGGGCTCCGTAGGCGGCTGGCTCCGAGCCTCCCTGCAGGGCACGGCCCTCCCCAGCCACCTCGGGGCCCCGCTCCTCGCACCTTCTCTCGGGAGGAGGACAGCCCTTTCCAGAGCCCGGAGGGAGCCGCCGCAGGCGCCGGGGCATCCACGGTGCGGCCGCGGCAGGAACTAGGGGACATGCTCGTTAATTGGTTCCACTATCAGCCACCGTCTGCCTCCCGTGTGCTCGGATCAGACCTTAATTGGTCTTTCCATTTATCACGGTGAATCGCGAACCCACAAACAAGCCCCGGCCGCCGTTTCAGCAGAGAAGGCTCCTCCCTCCCTCCCCCTCGGCCTGGGCATGGTTGTGGCGGCGATGGTCCTGGTTGTTTAGACATCTTTCTCTCTCACGAGTGGGGTCGGGGGAGAGCTGCAGGCTTTCCACCTGATGGAGCCACGTCACTCTGGCCCCGAGAGCCCTGCGGAAGGCACTTGGTTCGGTTCCCAAATCTCCGCTCCGTGGCCGCCTCGGCGTTCATTTTGTTCATTTTATGACACCTCGCCAGGGATCTAGCACATTCTGCCCCAGTCCTCATCGGACACACCCATCTCGTTCCCACCTCCACCCTCCTCTGGCCCAAGCGCAGAGCCCAACAGCCCTTGTAACAGATCTGATCCCCATCTTTGAACTACGTGCTGAGAATCCAAAAAAGCAAACCTCTTAAGGAAGAGAGGAAATTGGTGGGGAGGAAGCCCAAGGCGGGTGGGTACGGAGCGAGGTGGGAAGGTTGTAAGTGCGTTCCGAACATCTGGCCCAGTCTAGAAAGGCTTCCTGCAGAGTGCCTTTGACACCCTCCCCTCCCCCGCTAGGCTGCTTTAGGTTAGAAAAAAGTAGTTCCTATTTTCCTCATCAGGGAAATGGTCACAACTGAGATGATCAATTTCTACTAGGTAGGCAGATGGAATAGGCTGCAAACTAAGAGCTGATGGACCCATTAATAGATGGAGGAATGATTGATGGGAGGGTAGAGGTGGGATGAGCACTGGCCATCAAACCTGGAGCCTCCGCCTGGGGCAGATTCAGCCGACCTCCACTCTGGAGATTTATAAGGGGGTAGGTACGGGGGGGGGGGGGGGGAGGCTTCTTCAGCATCTGTTGCCTTTTTTTCCTTTTAGGGTCATGGTTGTTAGATTTTTACCTTCACCTCAGCCTTGGCAGGAGAAATATTCACAAAGTTTTGCCCTCCTCGTGACTTTCCAGTATTTTCCAATCTGGTGACTTGACAAATAACTTCAAAGTCTTGGGACTTCCTAGCAGGGCAATTTCAGGTGGTTGCCGGTAACTGAAAGACAGGATCTGGGCAGCTCTTCTGGCTGTGATGGGGACGTCTTTCAGGCAACAGGTAACGCTGGAAAGCTGAGCTCCGGGAAGGAAGGCTTTCAGGAAACAGGATTTCCCATGGGGGCTGTCCCTCTCCCCTGTCGCCGGGTGACCTGTGCTCTTGGGGTGGCCAAGGTGTTTAGCGCCCTTTAGAGGCACAGCACTGACACATTTTGGGGGTGCCCCTTATAGTGCATTCTCCCACTCATCCTCCTACCCCTAGGTATTCAACATCAAATCTAGAGGTGGGAACCATTTACAACCTTGGAAGGAATACTTGGAAATCTCCCATCTCACCTCAGCTGCACCAACTTGTACTTTTTCATGAAGAGGAGCAATCTGATTACCTTAAGTGCCTCTAAGTCACCCCAAATCTCTTTTGATGGGAGGTGGATTTCTTCACTGAATCCTATGAAATTACAAGCAGAAGCCTAGGATCCAAATCGTTTGAAATCTATTTGTTGAGCGACTGGCCGAAGTGACCCGTGGACAGAGCCAGTCATTCAGAATCTTAATCAAGTAGTGACTATAGCCGCTATCGTTGTTTAGCCTGTTATTCTGTTGTTGCTCCGGGTTGGGGTAAGGCTGGAGCCTGACAGCTCATGAATTGTTCTGCCTTTCCATTTAGAGCTCAAGGATAATGCTCAGTAATGGAGTCAAAATTTGGCTTGTGACCTGGCATTTTATTACCCAAGTGAATGCTTTGTGGAAACAGAGAGAGTTATGATATTGTGTGGAAAATGCTCTTCTTGTGGACATGCTTGTAGGTCTTTAAAATTTAAAGTCTGTCCTGGGCTCATCAGCGTGTTAGACTCCCAGTCAAAGAGCTGCTACACTATTTTATCAGAGGTGGAAGAGGGGCAGTGAAAGCGGGCTGTGCCTTAGTGCCCCAGAGTTTACATTTTGTAAGGATCCCCCTTCACATGGCAGGGAGTGATTTAGTCTCCACCTGTGGTTGGCCTGCCACTGTACTCCCTGAGAGAGTCAGCAAGAATGACAAATGCAAGCTGTCAACATCCCTATTGGGAACATTATGCTGAAGGCACATATACATTTAACACAAGACATTACATGGTCCTTAGACTACAAACCTAGGTTGAATTTGAACTCATGACCTTCTGAGGAAAGAGTGTGGCAGCCCCTTACTGGACTTGACTAGTTCCTGCACTGGTACATGTGAGGCTGTGTGGTTTTTGTTTGTTTGTTTGTTTTTGGTTCTTTATCCTTTTAGAATTAGAGCAGGTCTGTCTATGATGAGCCAGTTTGCTGCCGTTTCTGGGTAACTTAGGTTATTCACTCAGTGAAATGTACAATGACGAGCACAAGGAAGGCTGCATATTTCACCTTCAAAGCAAGACCTCTGTTCCCCGCCTTCGCCTTGACGGTTACACTGGACGTAGACGTGGGGGAAGCAGGTCCTGCCTCCCTGAGAGAGCTGCTGATCCCAAAGGAGCTGTACTTTAAGCTTCCTTTTTCTACTTGTTATAGCTGGTGAACCAAAACATCACTCTGAGAGTTTGGGGAGTTCTTTCTGAGTTTGGCTCTCATGGTCTGTTTGTTTGTTTTTGGTATTTTAGGTGTGCTGCTCACACCACAGGGCTGGAACGCTCACTGATTAAAGACATTTTCAGAAGGATATTATAACTGCACGATTTCATTCTGATTCAGAGCATTGCTTTAGCATGCTGACAGCTATTATCAACTCTCCATTGAAGCATTCAAGCATTTTGTTTTCCAGTGGCTCTGTATTGCTAGATGGGAACTTGCTTCTTCATTGCCAGCCTAAAGGGTAAGTGTCAGCAAGCCTACCAACCAGGCTGGGGCTCTGTCATCCTGAGCATTAGGTCAGAAATGCTTGCTCGTAAGATGCTCTACCAGTGATGCAAGCAGCCTAAAGAACCGTCTGCATATGTCTCAAGAGCTATAAGCTAGTGATGGGGAATGACATTGTTTTTCCTCCACCGTCAGAAATCAAACTTCCCGAGATTTGTTCCAGGTGGAGAAGCTAGTTGCTAGGGTAGGGACAGAATGGGTGAGGGAGGAAGGACGATGGGCTTCTTTGACCTAAGGGGACCCTGTGTTATGTTAGGCACAAAGAAAATCACAGCCGCTTCTCAGTCATCTTTCCATAACTAAACACATGCTCATTAGGACGCTTTGTTCACCTTCTCACCTTCTTTCATTAAACCCCACTCTTTAACGTCCCAGCTGAGCAGCAGCAAGGAAGGCTGAGAAATGACAGGAAGGCATTTTTCCTTTGTTCCTATGTTTTGTTTTGTTTCTCATCACCAAGCAGAGGATTGGTAATGAGGAGATGGATCATCCTTTCATTTCAAACCATATGAGGAGCATGTTCTCGCAGATAATAAACAAATACACAGTGCAAAGAAGGAGAGTGAGAAAACAGGTTAATAAAGCTTTTGTTCCCTCTTGATTGGACTCTTGCAAAATGGTCATCAAAAGCCTATAGTTTAAAGAGGCTGCGAAATTTTATGTCTAAATATTTCATTTTTAAAGAAAGTTGGGCAAGCCGCGTTGGTATTACGATGTGAAAATATGGCAAATCATCGGAAAATAGCCCTCACAGAGCATTTCGTAAATAGTCAGTTGGCTCTCTTCCTAGTGTACTTCATAGTTTTTTCAACTGCAGGTAGGAACTTAGAAAAGAAATAACGGCCTATCGTGGGTTATGAGGACGAAGTAAAGTAATAAACACAAAGCTCCCAGCCTGGTGCCTAGAACTTGGTCTCTCAGTAAATGATTGCTGTGTTTATTTCTGCCGCCACCACCGCTATACTGTGACTGCATTTGTATTACATGTCTCGAAAGGACCACAGTATGGCTCGAGGCTTTTTAATTCTCAAACCAGAGGGTGGGCAGCTGATTCATAAATAAAGTGCCCCCATTTTGAGGGTTTCTTGGGGCTCAGCTGTGACTTCTTTGCTGTCGCTCCCATTCCAAACAGATGCCGTGGATTACCTGCTTTCGCAGTGGCCCGGATGTCCTGATGCCTTGAGAAGTCCCCATTATCTACTCCCTGCAGTTCACTAGCTTTTCCTTGAAATGCAGCTGCCAGTTAAAAAAAAAAAAATGAAACTGGCAAAAGCCAATGTGGGTTTGTTGTTTTGTCTGTTTTATCCAAAACATGTTAAAGAAACCAGGTATAGTTCAGACTTTATTCTTTCGACAGCATTGAAGAATTGAAAGCATATTGTTTTCTAATTTTTCTTTAAAGAACTATTGATTTAGATAGGATGGATGCGGTGAGATTTGGAAGCAAAACATCTGGGGATATGGATATAACCCCCAGCCATGGCACTGATGAGCTAGGTGATCACTGAGCATTTCCAGACCTCACTTTTCCATTCTGTGAGATGGGCACAACACTAATCTGTCTGACTTCTTTTACATAGTCTTTGGAAATGTCTAATAAGGTAATAAAGGTAGAAAAAAGCTTCAAGAAAATTTCAATGGGAGATTTTATTACCACTTATCATTGAGCTGATGTAATGGTCCACTTATTTCTCAGTTGTATCAAATTACATAGGATATTTTAATCTTTCTGCTTGTTCCAAGGAAAAACAATAAACAAATTAAGAATCTGAGAGCTTCGGAGGCATTGATTTTGTACCTGAGGCCCAGAGAAGGATGTAACGTACTGATAACTGAATTGGAGACTCTTAAGTAAAGATCCGGGATGTATGTAATGGATGACTATGTATATTGAAAGGAATTTCAGTTGGAGGAATGAGAAGTCTCTTTAAGCTGATAAATTGTCTGACCCACCTGTGGTTATTGCTACTATGCTACAAATTGTTGCCCAGTGGGGGTTACTCTTTCAACTCAAGGAAACATAGTTTCCCTATTCTTGAAAATCAGGAAGATGTGTGATTTATTATTTCTTTAAAAATACCATTCTCCTCTAAACTGGTTGCTGAATGTTAAGGCTGGGTAAGGCATATTCTCCCTATAATAGGTGTTGAGTAAAATAAGGGTAACTTCCTCTCTGTGTAGTGTGTGATTCTCAGGTATTAGAAAAACACTTGTAAGGGAAGAAACCCCATGTAAGAAGTTAATATAGACCCTGTTAATAATTTGCCAGATATGATCTCATGTATCAACTCAGTACAACAGTCTAGGAAAAGAAGTCATCTGACAAATTTATAGCATCAAAGTTACTAAAGAATATATGAAGGGGCAGTATATGGGGGGAAAAAACCATCAGTAAATGTCATTTTTTAAAAAAACTTCAATTCTAAAGTTTCCTATCATAATCTATGATGAGGAGAATCCTAATCTCAAGGCCCGTGCATCGGTACTCTGAAATATTCTCTCCTCTGTCACTTTCTAGGGCAGCTGTTTTCAACCGGTGTGCCACAAGATTTTTCAAAACATGTAATACCTATATAGTCAGGGGCACTGGCCTATTTTCCCTTAGACTTTCAAATAAAAACGTCCAACAGCCTACACAACAATAGCCACCCGGTGTGAAAGAATCAAAATTATACCTACTTTTTTGGTCAGGTCAGAAAAAATATATACATTTTTAGTGTGCCGTGGGATTTTAATCGTTAATTTATGTGTGCCATGAGATGGAAATCGTTGAAAATCACTGTCCTAGGGGAAGGCTTTCTTTCCCCTTCTCTAGTTCTTTCTCCCTTCAATGGGCATTTTTGTTAATAAGGAGCCCATTGGGTGGGTGAGTGGTTAGATTGGGGGCAGATATAGAAAAGAAAAAGTTCCCTGAAGGAAAAAGGAAACGGGGAAAGTAGGAAATATTTATATTTATAAAAACCTCTTTACTAAAATTTAGAAACTTGAGATGGCATGTGAAATTTGTGATCTGTATGAAATACTAGCAGTGCTCCAAGCGTCTGACTTTGGAGAATTCCTGGTCTTTTGCTAGGCAGCCCCTGACTAATTCACTTCTGCTCTGAAAGACCTCAGAGAAGCAAACAGATCTAGGAATAACCCTGAAAATTAAAGCACACTAAGAAAAATTGTGGATATTTAATTTTATTTGATTAAAAAATGATTCAAAGGTAATACAATGTCAAGGCAACATTTTGTTGGTGCTAATGTGCTCAATTGATTAGGTCAGTGAAGCAAACCGTGGGTGCAATACTGAAGGTGATCATTGCATTCTCAGTCTTTATAATTATTCTTGAGTAAAACTAGAATTTAAAAACTAATCCTATATAATAAAAGGCTAATATGCAAATTATCCCCTTGGGAATTAGACAGACTGGGAGTTTGACCACTTGCTATAATGTGTGCTGACCACCAGGGAGCAGCGCAGAATGAAGGAAGGAAGGCCCCGGCTGGCAGCTGGGGGAAGAAAGGCCTAGGGACCCTACTGGTGCATGAATTTCATGCATGGGGCCTCTAGTATTTTAATAAGAGTTAAACTTGCTCATTATAGTGAAAAGCTATGTGTTAGAAAGTAAAAAGTCAAACCCCATCTCATACCCTCACCTTCCAACTCTTTACCCAGAAGTATTTGCTGTTAAGTGTGATATTATCCTTTAATACATTGTTTGCATATATAATTACTTGAGTGAATTAAAGGAGAAATTCCTAGAAATGAAATTTTGGAGTACAAGTTTTGTGTATTTAAAATGTTGAAAGACAACACCAATTGCATGTTGAGCCCTTTAAATGGACACGATCAACCCATATAAACACCTGTCTGGAGCAAAGTGAAGGCCCAATCTGGTGCCATCGCTAAGACAGCACGGGGCTAGCTTAAAGGTAGTAGGCCAGCGCTGCCCAGGGGCTCTGGAACTGTGTAGGAGAAGGGATATTCTGTTGTCATAATGATTGGGAGGGAGGGCTAAGGGACTGGGACACTAGACAAGCTGCAATCTCACACAATTAAAAATTGACCTGTGTCCCATACAATTTACAAATGTTTTGGTGGGCATTCATGCTAGTGAAGAGCCTTAATTACTCTGAGCCTAAAACCTGACTACATTACACGTGTAAATCCAACCAAAGTTTTTTGTTGTTCTTCTTTGTCATGTTTTTAATATACATTGAATTTTCCAGGAATACAACCACCATGCAAATTGAGAGTTAAATACTTTGAAAAATTGCATCACTGTGGCAATTTAAGTCCTAAAGCTGCATGTCTTTATTGGTCTCTATTTATAACTAGTGTATTCACAGTGGTTCTATGTGTAATTTGATTATGCCATCACTATGCCCAAGCTTATACATAATGATATATATGGATATTATGTAAATTACTTTCTTTGGTTCTTTTTATATTTTACTTAGGACAAGATGCTAATTTTTTTTAAAGCATGAGTGTAGTAACTTACCTATATATTTTATTTCACTTTATTAAGATTATACAGTAGTCAGTCACCCCTTGTCCTGGTATTGTTTTCTATGGTTTTGGTTACCTACAGTCCCCACTTCAGTTTGAAAATGGAAAATTCCAGAAATGGTTCATTTGTTTTAATCTGTGTGGGATGATGAGGTCTCGAGAGGCCCGCCCCGCCCCGCCCAGGATGTGAATCATCCCGGGTCTCCACATTGAACAAACTCCCACACTGACCCATCAGTCACTGAGTAGCCACCCTGATTATCAGTCGCAGTATCCCAGTGCTTGTGTTCGAGTGATCCTTACAGTAGCCTAACACTAGGTCACAATGCCTATCTCCTTCAACTCATTCATCTCATCACACCGGCATCATCTCACCTCACCAGAAGAATGGTAAGTACCACATAAAAATATATTCTGTGAGGGAGAGAGACCACATTCACTTTTATCACAGAACAGGCTCACCTCATTTTATTGCACTTTGTTTTGTTGTGCTTCACAGGTGTTATGTTTTTGACAAATGGAAGGCAAGACACTCCAGCAGGAAAAAGATTACAGCTCACTTCATTGTGATACTTGCTTTACTGCAGTGCAATATCTCCCAGGTATGCCTCTATGTTGTTATAATTGTTCTATTTTATTGTCAGTTATTATTGTAAACCTCTTACTTGCTTAATTTATAAATTAAACGTTATCATAGGTATGTGTGTATAGGACAAAAACATAATCTATATAGGTTCGGTACTATCCGCAATTTCAGACATCCACTGGGCATCTTGGAATGTATCCCCTGCAGGAAAGGAGAGACTTCTGTACTACAAAATATGTTACAAAAAGAAGCCTTTTGCCTGATAGGGGTGAAACATTCATGTTCCCCTGTTCAGATGGGAAGTGCTGACTTGTGTGGCTTCTGGTTTTCAAGCTTCTCTCGGCTTGCTCAGGCTCTGGGACCCTTTCTTCACGCTCCAGGCCCAAGAACCCACAGGTAGACTGTGACTGCAGTCTTACGGAGCCGCTCCAGAAAGCCAGTCCAGTCAGGGCGAGTCTGCGCAGTGCTTTCCAAAGGCACAGGCAGTTTGTGAGCAGAGGAGCTTCTTCTGTTCCTAGGAGGAAGCAAATTCGTCAACCTAGTGACCATGAAGCACCGTGAAGAGGAGTAAAAACATGGAGATATTCACTCACTGCCTTGAGGCCTACCAGACACCTAGAGAATGCGTACCACTGATCAGCCATAGATAAGAGGCTGCCTGAATCAGTGAAAATCTTCACCACCACTAGAAGTAGGTCAGTAGTAAAATCTTCATATGTAAGCAGAGAACATTGTTGTTGCTAGTGTTATTATTTTCAATTGGAAATACTGTCATGGATGTTTTCTCATTATAAAAGTAATAAATGCTTATTGTACAAATTTAGAGAGTATAGAAAAGTGTGGATAATAAACTTAAAAGTAATTGATAATCCCATTACCCAGAAGTGATCAGTAATAGTTGGTGTGTATTTGTCTAAACTGGTTACTCTACCTATATGCATAATTATATGTGTGTATTTTACAATATCATACAATCTGATTTCACTTTAAAGAGGATAGATCACTTAAAAATACACCCGAACATTTAAATAATTATATGTGGTAATGCCAGTAATCTACTATGCTATGCTACTTTTTCCTTTATGGCTGTTTAAAGTCTATCTCAATCTTATCATACTACTTCTAAAAATATTAAACCATTTTTCTTCTAATTACTCTAAGAGCACATTTTTCATGCAGAGAACATTCTTTTTTATTTGTTACACTCTATTAGAACATAAGCCATCATATGAAGAGTAGGAACCTTGTAACCTCAAAGACTAGAATAAGAGCTTGCTAGTTAGGTGCTCAATAAAAGTAAATGAATTAAAATATGTATCCATGCCCAGTTTGGCTCAGTGGATAGAGCATCAGCCTGTGGACTGAAGGGTCCCAGGTTCAATTCTGGTCAAGGGCACTTACCTCGGTTGCAGGCTCCTGGGCCTGGTCGGGGGCATGCAGGACACAACCAATTGACGTGTCTCTCCCTCTTCCGTCCACTCTCTAAAAATCAATACAAATATATCATCGGGTGAGGATTAAAAAAAAAAATTAAAAAAATATATATATATGTGCACACGCACACACACACACACACACACACACACACACACGAGGCCTAATGCATGAATTTGTGCAAGAGTAGGCCTAGGCCAGTGGTTCTCAACCTTCCTAATTCCGTGACCCTTTAATACAGTTCCTCATGTTGTGGTGACCCCCAATTTCACTGTTACAAACTGAACATAATTAAAGCATAGTGATTAATCACAAAACCAGTATGTAATTACATATGTGTTTTCTGATGGTCTTAGGTGACCCCTGTGAAAGGGTCTTTCGACCCCCAAAGGGGTCGCGACCCACAGGTTGAGAACCGCTGGCTTAGGCCTTCATTCCCCGCTGCCAGCACCAGCTTCCCTCTGGCACCCAGGACCCGGGCTTCCCTCTGGTTGCCAGCAGGTACCCGGGACCTGGGCTTCCTTCGCAGCCCCAGCTTCATCCGGAAGGACATCCAGTCTAATTAGCATATTACACTTTTATTATTATAGATATACCCATCTATTCCCCCTTGGTCACGAACAAGTTCACATTGTATGGACATTTCAGGATTCCATCTAAGGAAGTTAAAAAAACCATGATGTATAAGGAGACTGGATAGTGAGGATGGCAGCACCTTGATGAAGATTCCATGGGCCAGAGTTTTACCCTTAGCTCTGTGTGAGGAGAAACACTATCTTGTCATTGGTCCTTAATTGACCTAGATCCTCTAAGAGATGTTGTCTTATGGTAACAACAAATTCACAAGAGACTGATGTATATTAGCTGAAATGACAGTGGTGAAAACTGCACTTGTGCTTCTTCTGACCACAGTCTCTCAGTGCACAGGAAGTTAAACTACTATCAGATGGAAGTTAGTAGGCATTGGTGGAAGGAAGGTTGGTGACCTTACCAGAAGCTGTCATGAAGCTAAGGAAGGCTAACACACCCATCTCTCATTACAAGAACTTACTGATGGAGTCGAGTAGCCCTGTCCAATGCTCAGGGCACCTTTCTCTTGGACCGTAGTCAGAGAATCAGTTCTTGTTCAGGCCTCATGCAGCTTCCCCACTTTTTGGTAACAGAAAAAGAATATGTTATATAAGTAAGTTATGAAAGATTAATAAATAAATACCCATGAGCATAATTACCCAACTTAAGAGTCAGTAAACTGCCATTTTTTAAAAAAATGCATGGCATTTGTACTCCTCTCCTGTCCCATATGCTATCTCCCCATCAGAGTGACGGATATTCTGAAATTGGCATTATCGTGCCTTGCTTTTTTCCTTTTAAAATAAATTTTATCACATATTTATCATCAAAAATACTGTTTAAAATTTTATAAAACTTACATTGTACTGTTGATTGCTTATTTCACTCAGGATTAGGTAGATAAGATTTATCTAGCTTGTTTATTTAATAGCTCCATTTTATTTTTATTTCTGAATGGTATATCTTTGTGTGAATATGCCATAGTTAATTCAACTGTTCTTTTGAAGGATGCTTGTTGCTATAAACGTTCTTATTCACATGTCCAGATAAGAGACAAGTTTCTCAAGGATAATTATATCTAAAAGTGGAAATGTGGGATTGTAGGTATATGAGCATATTCTATTCATGTTTGTAATGCCAAGTTATTTTCCTAAAATGCTTGTATGCTTTACTCTCCTATCTTCAGTATAGAATAGTTCTGCTTGTTTCCTGTCACCATCAGCACTTGGTCTTCTCTGACTCTATTTTTTCTAATTTAATAGGTATAAAGTTTTATCTCATTTTCACTTTTTTTTTTTATTGCCATTGAGGTTGAACATCTTTTGTATGTTCACATTTCTGTTCCCACTTCTGTGAAATTCCTGTCTATATCTTTTGCTTATTTCTATTGAATATATAGAATAAAGTTTTTTCTTATTGTCTTATAGATGAGAGATAATGAGGAGAGAGAGAGGAGAGAGAGAGAGAGAGAGAGAGAGAGAGAGAGAGAGAGAGAGAGAGAGAGGGAGAAAGAGAGAGAGAGGGAAATTGATTCTGGATAATAATGTGTTATTGGTTACATGTGTTGCAAGTATCTTCTCTCATTTTGTGGCTTGGCTTTTTACTTTCTTTACAGTCTTCCAATAAACAGAAATTCTAATTTTGTCTTTTTTCTACAGGAATGTGTTGACTACTTTTTTTTAAAATATGAATTGTAGAATCAGCTAGTCAATTTTCTCTTCATACCCTTGAAGGAATTACATGCAATCCATAGTTTAGGGAGAATTAACATCTTTATTACACTGAGTCTTCCTCTTTAACATGTGTACAGTTCTATTCAAGTCTCCTTTAATATATTTCAGTATTTCATAAAGGTCTTGTACACTTTTGGTAGATTTCTTCATGGGTATTTTATGGATTTTATTACTATCACAAATGTCTCTCTTTTTAAAAAGTACTTTTTTCTGTGTACTTATAGAAATGCAATTAATTTTATATATTCAGTCACTTTGCTAAACCTTATTTAGTCTAGTAACTTGTCTTTAACTTATTTTAGATTTTCTATGTAGATAATCATATCATCAGCAAGTAAGGGTTGATTTGTTTTTATTTTTTCATTTTCATCATTCTGCTTTTATTTCTTTTTTCTGATTGCCATACTGTCTAGGATTTCTAATTCAGTGTTGAATGGAATGTTGAAAATGTCCCTGATTTTATGGGGAATGTTTCTAACTTTTCACCATTAATAATGATATTTACTCTATTTTTGGTAGATACCCTTTATTGTGTTAAATTCTGTCAAATGCCTCTTCTCTATTAATTGAGAGGGTTATATGATTTTTATTTTTACCCATATAATTTGAACTCCATTCAAATGTTTTCTAATGTTAAACTACCCTTGCATTTTTTACTCAGCTTGGTCATCATATATTTATTCACACACTGCCGGTCTTATTTGCTAATTTTTTTTTTTAGAATTTTTCCAACTATGTTTATAAGTAACATTGTCCTATACTTTTCTTTCTTTTGCTGTCTTTGTCTTGCTCTAGTAATCAAGATTTACTACCTTTAGAGGATGAGTAGAGGAGAGTTTCCTCTTCTCTCCTCTGAATGACTATATAAGATTGAAATAAACTAGTTTTTTGGTGTGTTTTTTTTTTTAAGTTCCTTAAATTGTCTGTAAAACCATCTGGGCTTGATGTAGGAAAGATTTTAAACTGCTGATTCAATTTCTTTCATGGTTACAGGTATTTCTGGCTTTCCATTTCTTCTTGATTTAGTTGGTTAAGTTATGTGCTTACAAGAATTTAATATCATATACTTTTCTAACTGTATTGGCACAAAGTTTCTTTATGCTTTTTATCTTTTTAATATCTAGTATATTTGTATAATAAATCTGCTCAGTATTTCCTAGTGTTGTTTATCTATGTCCTATTTCTTTTTTCCTTGATCATTCGTGCAAGAGGTTTGATTTGAGAGATATTCAGAGGCCAGGAATTTTTAGAAATTCCACAAAAAGCATCTATGTGCTGAATCATTGACATTTCCTTTGGTGCACTTATTTTTCAGCACAAATTTTTTAACAGGTCAACCAAATTATTATTGTACAACATGCCTATGCTATGAATATAATAACTTGTTATGCTTTTATTTTTTTGTTCTTTTTCTCCTATGTTTTCTTTCTTCTTCCTCCTATTCCTCTTTTTTCTTCATTTTTTGATGTAAATGTAATTTTTGTTTACTGGATAAAATCATTTTTGGATTTTTTAATTATGAAAGAAATACTGGACATAGTAAAATTTCTGGAGTATAAGATAAAAAAATCAAGAGTCTTTCTCCTTGTCTTATACCCAGTGCCATTCTTTAGAAAAAACCATGTCTATCTTTAAAGACATTTTATATATATGTATAGATGCATAATCTTATTTCTTACACAATTTTGATCATATTATTTATGTGACTCATCACCATGCTTTTTTAAATTTAATAATAAGTCTTAGAGATTTTCCTTTATTAGCAATTATAACTTTATTTTTATGTCTACACATACAATTTCTATTTTGATTACCATTTGCATGGAATATCTTTTTCCATCCTTCTACTTTCAATCTATGTGTGTCCTTATATCTAAAGTGAGCCTCTTTTAGACAGGATACACTTGGATCTTATTATTATTTTTATTTATTTTTAATTGTTGACCCTATTACAGATGTCCCCATTTTCCTACTCTTTGCTCACCTCCACCTAGTAGGCCCCACCCTCCTTCCCTATGGCCATCACCACCCTGTTGTCTTGTCTGTGTCTATGGGTTATGCATGTATGTTCTTTAGCTAATCCCTTCACCCTCTTTCATCCAGTCATAATTGTTATGCTTACACTTGTTTCTAACATCTTTGTGGTCTCTGTTTGTTTCTTCCCGTGATCCCTCTCCTTTTATTTTTATTATGTTTTTATTTTATTTTCCCTACCTTTTCCCAAAAGGTATTTATTTTGTATCTCTTCTTTTAGTGGAAGGAATGCCTACAGAATGCCTTGAGCCATTTAGCATAATGCACTCCTTGCGAACAGGCAGATTAGAAAAGGGTTTTGTGTGTTTTTTTTATTGTGTGTGATACTCCATTAATTGGTGAGTAAGGAGACCTTTGTGAATGAAAAGGCTCACCTTTCTCCTGATTGACACAGCATCAGATATCAGCTCTCGATTGCCAACTTGATGTCACTTGTGTGCAGAACTAAAATTCAGTCATAAGCAGCAGCTTTTTTCCCCCCAGAAATTACTCACATCACTTTAACATCTACTCTTAAATCAACAAAGTTTAAAGTTAATTAATGTCTTACTATCATCTTGACAAATACATAGACCTTAGAAACACTTTAACTCTAATCCCACTGAATTTATATGCAATTTTAAATCAATTGTTATGTGATTTTAACCCCCACAGATTAGAGCATAATTATTAGTATTATCATTTTATACAGACAATATTAATTTATATTTACCAATGTATTTCCTGATTTCTTTATCGATTATTTATTCTTACATCTCAGACCTTTCTAGTAATATTTTCTATAGTCCTAAAATACACCTTCATTTGGACTGTACTTAGCCCAAGGTCAAATCCTGGAGGTGTTATTTACTAGCTGTGTGACCATGGTCCTTAACCTCTCTATACAATGGGGATAGTGATAGTACCTAGGATTATTTTAAGGATCAATTAGCTAATAAAGATAAGGAATCTGGTATATAGTGAATGCTATAATGAGTGTTAGGCATAGTTTTGAAGTTCAAACATTACTTTACTGAAAGTCTGCTAGTGATAACTTTCTCAGTTTTTGTTTTTCTGGAAATATACTAATTTCACTTTTGTTTTTTAAAAGATAGCTTTCTTGGAAGATAATTTAGTTGAATACAAAACTCACTTTAAAGGTCAATTATACTGTTATTGGCTTTTATTATTGTTGTTAAGAAAGTGCTTTGTCCAGTAGTCATTCTCTTTATAAATGATTTATCTGATTTATCTCTTCTCCCTATTTTTAAAACTTCCTATTTTTCCTTGCTATTTGTATAAGTCAGTGTTCTCCAGAGTAACAGTACCAATAGGATATACATGTTGCTCAGATAATCATTATGGAGGCCCAGCTTCTGACTGTAATCTGGAGTCCTAAAGCCTGAGAGCCAGGGGGTTGGGAGTGGTGATGATATAAATCCTGGTCCAGATTTGAAGGCCCAAGAGCCAAGAACATCAGTGTCTGAGGCAGAAGAAGATAGATGGCTCAGCTCAGAAGAAAGGATTTGTCCTTCCTCCACCTTTCTGATCTATTCAGATCCTCAACAGATTGAATGATGCCCAGCTACTTTGGGGAAGGCCATGCCTTAGTCACTTTAAGAACTCAAATGACAATCTCTTTAGGAAATATCTTCTCAAACATAGTCAGACATAAAGTTTTATGAGGTATCTGGGCATCCCCTCACCCAGTCAAGTTGACACATAAAATTGACCATCATAATATTTTCACTGCAATGCTTCTAGGTATAGATTAATTAATTAACTAATTAATTAATTAACTAATTTACTAGAGGCCCGATGCACAAAATTCGTGCAAGGGGGCTCAGACCTCGCAGCCTCGGCCGGTCCTCCCAGCCCTGGCTTCATCCAGAAGGTCGTCCAGAAGGATGTCCAGACTGTCATTCTGCTGTTTGGTCTAATTAGCATGTTAGCTCTTTATTATATAGGATTTCTTCTGTTGAATCATGTTTTCTATTTTTGTGGGTTCATGTCTTTCATCAAATCTGGAAGTTTCTCCAACATTATCACTTCAGATATTCCTTGTCTGTTATGACCTCTGTTCTCTCCCACTCTGACACAAGTTAGACCTTATTCTATCTTCCAGATATCTTAACTTCCCTTTTGAATTTTTCAGCCCCTGTTTTTCAGTGTTGCATTCTGGGTAATCTGCACAGATCTATACTTACATTAACTCATTTTCTCTTTAGCTGTGTCTAATTGAATGTTTGGCTCATTCACACTGTATTTGTAGTTATCATCTGTATTTATATAGATTGTATTTAATTCTTCAAGTGTACTTGGTTTTTTAGGACAATCTCTTGGATATTTTTCTCACTTTTTATTTCACTTTCATTACTTAAATTGCTGTAAAATGATTATTAATCATAATTAATTTGCATCTGTTATCTAAGTCTTTGATGGTTGATCATCTTTTATATGTTGGTCTTGTTCACTTTCTCTTATTGTACTTTGTTTCCCATGGTTTGGTAATTTTTATTTATTTATTTTTAAAATATATTTTTTATTGATTTCAGAGAGGAAGGGAGAGATGCAAACATCAGTGATGAGAGAGAATCATTGATTGGCTGCCTCCTGCACACCTGCTCCTTACTGGGGATCCATCCCGCAACCCAGGCATGTGCCCTTGACTGGAATCAAACACGAGACCCTTCAATCTGCAGGCAGAAGCTCTATCCACTGAGCCAAACCAGCAAGGGCTGTTTGGTGATTTTTAATTGAGAGCTTATATTCTGTAGCATTGAATCTAAGGCATTCTTCAGGTGCTTTCCTTCACAGAGCATTTACTTTTCTTTTGCTTTTAGTGGAAGCGAGGTGATGCTACTGGTTTATATCTACTTTAATCCTCTCCTAAAGTCCTGGCTTCATATAAAAATTTTGGGTCCTGCCTTCTTACTTTTATTCTCACTGCCTTCTCATTCTTAGCAGGATGTCTAAGGCTTAGTCTTCAGATCTTAAGGTTAATATCCTTATATATATGTATATGTGTGTGTATTTTCATTCAACCTATGATAGGTAACTGGTGATTTGTAGTTTCAGGCATGGAAGGAGAGAGCAAGGACAAGAGATATGATTTACTATACAATATGCTAACCATTGCCCAGACTCCCATATTTTCAGAATGAACTTAACTATTGTTTTGAATTACATAATTAAAATATTATTCAGTTGCACTTTTAAATATTTTTAGTCTCTTTCTTATTCTCCTAAGATGATCTATTACTGTTTACTGACTTTCATTTTGCATAATGTGAAAATCCTTTGTCCAAAATGATGACTATCTATAACAATTCTACAACATTCTGAAATAAAAAAAAAAAGAAATATGCAATCATCATTAAAATGTCAGCTTCATCCACCAGAATTCAAGTTCCATGAGTAGAGGGTTCTGTATGTTTTGCTCATCATTTTAATTCCAGCACTGAGAACAGTGCTTAACTGGTACTTAAGAACATGTATTGAATTAATAAATTAATGCATTCTATAAAGAATCACTTTCTTTTTTTGAGATTATAGAAAGACTAGAGGCCTGATGCACAGAATTTGTGCATGGGCAGGATTCCTAGGCCTGGCTGGTGATCAAGGCCAATCTGTGGGGCGACCTGCAGGGCAATCAGGGGACCCCCGCTGGCACCCACCTTGGCTGGCCTAGGGCTTGAGGACTGGGGGCAGCTCCTGTGTTGAACATCTGCTCCCTGGTGGTCAGTGTGCATCATAGCGACTGGTCATTCCACTGGTCATTCTGCCATTTGGTCAATTTGCATATTAGGTTTTTATTATATAGAATGTGACAGATGTTACTCCACTTCACCATACAATTATGCCTAAGTTTCAAAGATCAGAAACCTTATTGTACAAACTTGTTTAACCCACGTCTACTTATCTACTCTAATGGTCATGGAGAACCAGTATTGTACTGGATCTCTCTTACACAGGAATATTTTACAGAATTATGCATGTTTTTCTAAGTAAGCATATTATAGGAATCATGAAATCTCTTATGACATTTCATTCTTGATTTTTTTTCTCAGTCAGTCTTTCTATTGCAAATCGAATCTCTTACTTTTGTTTCTCTTCTAAAGCAATGTGAAAAACTGAGTGTCACTTGTGCTTTTGACATTGATAAGGTGGTCTCACAGTGTTTTGGGGGTTTGGTCCATCAGCTTTGTCACCTGAGTTTATGATTGGTGTGCCCTGCAGTGTGTCAGGCCATTTTCCTTCGGTCTATGTACTATAACGAGTACTTTTTGCAATTTTATATATGGAAGGAGAGGGCAAGTATCAGGCAGGTGTTTCCATCCTGTTGTCCTTTCTCAAATGCACATGGTTGAAAGGCTGGCTCTGGATCCCTGTGGTAGGTAACATTTCCCACAGAATATCACTTATTAATCAAAAAAGTCTACATAAGAGTATTGATTGATCCTAAAAGAAATAGAAAAACAGGCACTCTTCCTGGTTTTCTTCATTTATTTATCCATTCCTTGGGGAATGTTCACTGAAGATTATGTATTCCCTAAACCTTTTACTCAGTGACAATCTTGAAATAACTATCATTTTAAGAACTGAGGTAGGTAAATAATAAGTAAGATTAGGTCCCTGGCCTCAGAGATTTTATTTAGAGTGTGGTAGGGAAGGTAGAGAGGGATGCAGAAATTTACAGGTACTAGAAGTTCTTTTGTTGGATACAGAATGCTATGGAAACACAGGAGTAAAAGATAACTAATTGTTCCTGGTCTGAGAGTTGGAATAATGGGGGAAAATTAGGAAAAGTCCTCACAGGAATGAGATTTGGCGTTGGCTTAGAAGAATAAAAGGCAGTTCATCAGACATTTTCATCATAGAAAACTCCATGTGTATTCTCTTTTTTATGCTCATTTAGGAGAACCTCCCGGATCTTCTCAGGTAGACTGTGCTGATGTTCAATCATTCTGAGAGTCTAGGACTTGAGTACTTTCTTAACTTCCACTTTTTATTTAAATTCACTTACTTTTGTTCCATCTTCAGCACAGCCAGAGATCATTTGGGTTTATTTTTCTCCCATTTTAAAGTCTTTTGTTTTCTTTACTTTCTGAAAAATATGCGTTATTTACTTCAAAAGAGGGAACAAAAAGTACACTTAACCATGAAGTGCTATGCAAATCTTAGTTGCTGTTATTATTATAACGTAATGTACTGTATTTATTTTTCAGGTAAGAAAATTGAGACTTTGCTTAAGTGACATACCCAAGTCATATGGCTAGAATGATGGAGATGGAACTTTGATATCGTCTTGTAAATCAGTTTCCTCCTTTCTTGACACCACCATGCTTCCCATGATCTATTTGCAAATCAAATAATTCATCTACATATTTGTTCTCTCCAAGTACAGAAAGAAAGGATATTGCTTAAGACTTAGTAAACAATAACATTTTAATAAAAATGACACTTTAGGGCTTAGAAACATTAATCTTTTCTTTAAACCCACAATTTTGTTGAATTGACAGTGCGTTAAGATAATGATATTTAAAAATTTAATTTTTTAATATGGAAATTTATTTCAGTAAGAATTTTAAAAACTCTTCAACTTTGAAATCCGTAATTCATTTATCTAGCCATCAAACCTTTTTTTACTAGGTACTGTGATAGGAATGCAAAGGGGAAGAAAACTTGGTTTCAGACAGCAACTGAGGCTCCAGGTCATTTCTGACTTTTTCCCTACTAAATTGGGTTGATATCTTCTGAAGTCTCTCTCTCTCTCTCTCTCTCTCTCTCTCTCTCTCTCTCTCTCTCTCTCTCTCTCTCGACCCTGTTGCCCTCTGAAAGAAGGATTTGGACAGAAACTCACACCAATCTCTGATAAAACCTAACTCAAGTTTTAGCAACAGTGAGAAGCTGTCCATACCATTTGAACTGAAGGAATGAGGGGAGAAGATTGAGTTAACAGAGTTTAATGAGCTGGAATTCTGGAGGAGGGACTTAGTGTGGGTTCTAAAATTGCAAAGGGATGTAGCTACTATTAGCACTGAGCAGGAGTAGGGAATGGGTAAGTGGTAACTTTGACCTCTCTCTGCCCTCCTGCCTTCTGCTCTCCTGCCGGTGCCTCCCATTGGCTGAAGGAACCCAGAGACAGCCAGCAAGCATGCCAACAGAGGCAAAAAACAGCTTGTCAGAGAAAGGTAGAGAAACATGGAATAGATTTAGAGGATGGGATAGGATGGGATAGGATGTGGATAAGGAGAATAATTGTTACATCCAGCAAGGATAAAAGAAAAAGTAGACCAATTGAGAAATATCCAGTAAGCTTGGGGAGGGGTGGGGGACACTATAGTACATGGATATGTATTCTGTATCCAATTACTTTGTTGTTCATGTGTGAATGAAGTGAAAAAATAGTCGAGCATAGGCACGGGTTTAAGGAACCTCCTGGGGGATTCAATGAGTACTAGAGAGACTCAATCTCTGCTTTCAGTGAGCTTGTAGTCATGTGAAAACTCAGTTTGTAATAAGTAGTGCCATGTGTAAGGAGGAAAAACTTTTCTACCAACTTAGGTCATACTGGTCAGGGACCTGCAGATTGAGTGAAAACAGAAGGTTTAACAAGAGATGTTATTATGGATGCAGGAGTACCCTATATAAATAGTAGTTTCCAGAACAGCTAGGGGTAAAGATTTATATACTAGCTTAATAAAGGTTGGAGTGGGTGGGCTTCAAAAATGTGAGGTTCTGCTGAGGCTTGTTTACAAAGATTTTTTTGGAATGTCCTGGTGCCTAAGATCAGTGCCTCCAGGACTGGAGACCTCCCTGGAGGGGGAGACTGTGGCTACTGGCTCTCATAAAGATCTGTTCTAGTCTGGTAAGGAAAGTTCAGGTAAGCATTCTTTCTGTACTTGCTGTAGCTCAGATGTTTTCACTTTTAAAGTAATCTCAGTACAGGTTTGGTGGTTGTTGGTCTTTTCACTTGGCTATGGAAGCAGAAGCACAGGGAACTGTAGGAAAATCTTGGAGGGGAACCTACTCCAGGATGATCAGGAAGGAACTCCTGACCTTAGTTGAGACTGAAAGATGAGTAGTTGTTAATAAGGCAAAGCAGCTCAGAAGAAATCCAGGCAAAGGGATCAGCTTGGCATAATCAGGTTGACACTCAAATGAGTTAATTAAAATAGCCTGGTTGAAAGTCCCAAGAAAATTTTCAGGGAGAACTTTCTTAGTCCATGTGGGCTACTAGATCAAAATACCAGTCAAAAGACTGGGTGGCTTATAAACAACAAACATTTATTTCTCATAGTTCTGGTGTCTGTGAAGTACAAGATCAAGGGACTATCAGATTCAGTACCTGGTGTGAGCCTACTTCCTTTTTGCTGTAACCTTACCTGCAGAGGGGTAAGCTAGCTTTCTGGGGTCTCTTTTTACAAAGACACTATTTCCAATCATGAAGGCTCTGACCTCATGACTTAATCACCTACCGAAGGCCCCACCACCTAATATCATCACACTGAGCATTAGTTTTTTTGGCTTTTTTTGTTTTAAATATGTTTTCATTGATTTCAGAGAGGAATGGAGAGAGTGAGAGAGATAGAAACATCAATGATGAGAGAGAATCAATGATCAGCTGCCTCCTATACGCCCCCTACTAGGGATTGAGCTCACAACCTGGCATGTGTCCTTGACCGGAATCGAACTCGGGATCCTTCAATCCACAGGCCAATGCTCTATCTACTGAACCAAACCAGCTAGGGTTGGGCATTAGGTTTTAACATATGAATTTTGAGGAGGGGGGAATACGAACATTCAGACCATATTAGGAACTGATGTCATATCTACATTTAAGAAGCATTTACTGATCACCCATTAAGGAGCTGGCACCGGTGACACAAAAACACATAAACTACATTCAATTACATGTGTTTGAATAGTCACAGAGGGAAGCAGATAAATGGAGAATTAGAGCAGCTTTTATTCCGAATTATATCAAGAAATAATTGATATACATTATTATATTAGTTCAAGGTGTGCAACATGATGGTTTCATTTACATATGTTGTAAAATGATTACCATAACAGGTTTAGTTAACATTCAACATTTCATACAGATACAGTGAAAAGAAAAAGTACTTTATCCTTGTGATGAGAACTCTTAGGATCTACTCTCTTCATAACTTTCCTATAATTCATACAGCAGTGTGAGCGATAGTCATGTTGTACATTGCATCCCTGTTTACCGTATAACTGGAAGGTTGTATGTTTTGACCACCTTTCTCTAATTCCCTTCCTCCACCCTTCTCCTCGGGTAACCACAAATCTGATCTCTTTTTCTAGGATTTTTTAAAAATTAGATTTCACCTATAAATGAGATCATGCAGTATTTGTCTTTCTTTGACTTACTTCACTCAGCATAATGCCTTCAAGTTCCATGAATGTTGTTGCAAATGTTAGGATTTCCTCATTGTTTATGGTTGAATAATATTTGTATATGCATGTGTGTGTGTCCACAGCTTTATCCATTTATCCATCGATGTACACTTAGGTTGTTCTCGTGTTTGGGCTATGGTAAATAATGTAGAGCAGCTTTGGATGACAGCTGTGTTCAGAGCACGTGTAGGTGCTGGGAGGCACCCCATCTTCTCTCTGCCAGCCAGAGGTTTGACGTGGTGTGCTGTGCGTGGCCCACAGACCATCTTGTCCTTGGAAGGACTCCAAATAAAGTATCACTAGTAAATTTCATATCAATATCACCTTTGTCAATGAGAATAATATATTGAAAGACATGTCAACAAGTTGGAAATACTACTTCTATTGTCTCCATCTTTTTCATTTAGTAGTATTTTCACTGCTAAGAGAAATAGAGTAGCTAACACTATTAAGTTTTCTAGAAATTAGAATAAGTAAAGTTACTCAGAGAATGTCTTGTCAAAAATATTTGCTTTTCTTACTGTTTATTCAAATGAAGAAGACATTGGGAGTTCTTTAAATAATCCTACATAAAAAAAATATATCTTGTATTGGTGTGCATTTTAGTAGACATTATTTCTGACATTGTTTAAGAGACATACACATTTTAAAAAGCATAAAGGAAGCAAATAATAATAAAAAATTTACTAGGTAATAAACTACAGATAGCCTGAAATTCAGATCAGCAATTAATTAGAACTGTTCAAAATTACTTCATGCCTGGAAAAATAAGACTTCTATAATTAAATTTACAATTAAATACTCTACATGTCATGTATAAAGGCAGGTTTATACAGTATAATTTTATATTATTTCTCAATAAAATAAGAAAAACACAAGAGGGATTTAATTTTTAATATACAGAATTTTAACTCTCATATATTCCATCTTTGTGAGAAAATAGAAAGAGGTCAGATAAGAAATATGCTGATTTGGCTTATTTTTAAGTTATGAAAGTAGTGTGTTTTTCTGGTAGCCCTGGAAATAGAGTAATCTCTAATAAAATATATGCATGAAGAGGGCCATTAAGACACACTTTATCTTCTTTATCTAGGCTTGTGATTAAATGTTCCCTACTGGTGAAAAGAAAAGGAAAAAACAGTGCTGTGAATTGAAGAGCTGAACTTTCTATCAAGGGACTAATGAGTATTGTATTAAAATGTAAATGGAGTGGTCTTGAGTGCTTTAAAATTTGTGAGAAAAGACTGTGGAATTGTCATTATCCTGTCATTCTTGGGGCTCCCCCACAGGAGCAGTTGTAAAGGTGAGGGGTGGAGGGTGGTGAACTGAATCTCTAGTGCTCGGATGCTTCCTGCAGAGTTGAGCTGGTATGAACAGCCTGGCAGCACCACCCGCACTCCAGGATTTGAAGATGTCAAGTAAGGATGCCAGAGCAGGGGACATAGTTCAGAAAGTCAGATTACAGAGGAAGATCTAGCCTATGGGCAGGCCCATGGACACGGGCTGGTGGGTGAGGGAGGGACTGAAAAGACTGATTTTTTTTTTTTTAAGCTGAACTGGATCAATCTAGGGCTAGGCTCAATCCAGGAAGGACTTTATTCCCTTAGGAAGGACTTTATTCTTCCAGAAGCAGAAAGGAGCTCAAAAGCAATAAATTGTCGTTGGGCTGTGAAATAAAAATGGAATGAAGCAAAATAGAGGTCCCATGGTCCTCTAAAATTGTGTGTAATAATGTATGTCTCTGCATTTTTTCCTGGGAGATCAGATCCTTAGCAGGCATCAAATTCTCAAAGGGATCAATGACTCCTGACCTCCCTCAGTCCTCATCCCCCTTTCTCCCCCCAAAATGAAAAGAAACGCCACTTATCTAGAAATGACACTTTATATTTACATTTAGGGAGTTCTTGTCATCTGAATGTAACATGTCAACAGTGACCACCTGAAAGCATTAATTGTTTTAGATTTATGCTAAGAGTTATATTTGTGATTAACCCAAGATTATATTTATTTTATCCCCCTCAATTATGTTTAATCCTAAACTAGAGGCCTGGTGCATGAAATTCTTGTGGAGGGGGATTCTCCCTCAGCCTGGCCTGCACCCTCTCCAATCTGGGATCCCTCTCACAATCCAGGACCGCTGGCTCCCAACCACTTGCTTGCCTGCCTGCCTGATTGCCCCTAACTACTTGTGCCTGCCAGCCTGATTGCCCCCTAACCGCTCCCCTGCTGGCCTGATTAACGCCTAACTGCTCCTCTGTCAGCCTGATCACTCCCAACTGCCCTCCCCTGCTGGCCTGATTGCCCCCAGCTGCCATCCCCTGCTGCGACCCGCCTCCTCCACCAGGGACTGCCTCCTCCAGGCAAGACAGCAGAGATGCGGGACTGATCTCCTCCACACTGCGCAGAGCATGGGACCCCCAGGCCTCACCACCCGGGGCCCGCCTCCACGGTGCGTGTGGCCATCTTGTGGTGGCCATCTTGTGACGACGTTGTGTGAGGTTGTTGTGCGAGGGTGTGCCACCACCTAGGCTTTTATTATATAGGATTCCTTCACACTGTAGTGAACTTTCATTGTGCATCTGAAATAAATGTGTGTTAAACTAATGGGTAGGATGTAAGGAAGACGCGTCTTCTGGAAAGAAATGTCAATCCAGAGGTCAAAGATTAGACCTTTAATCTGTCCCTGCACCCTTCCTTGTCCCCTCTACCCTCAGTTCCCTAGTCCAGGTGTGGTGCCAGCAAAAGCCAGATTTTTCCTGCCAAAGAGAACTGCCCATATTTTTTAAGTCTTGTGAGATTCCTTTTCCCTTTTGATATATGTACTTAGACCTTTCTCCCTATATCCACATCCTATTTAGTGTGGAGTGACAAAACCTCGGTACCACGCATGAACAGGATGTCACTCTCAGGGTGGTATTTGCTGTCCATGTTAGGTTGGGTTTGCTAAGCGGCTGGCAGTCCAGGCATCTGACAACTGCTCTTTGTGCAAATTTAGATCCATTGCAGTTCTAAGCTGGTTTCTCAGGAGGCAGGTAGCATCAGAGGCCACACAGAAATGGAAATGGTGGGTACTGAACTTTGTGACTGGGCACCTATTAGATCAGTTAAGGATTTATTCATCATATAGCTGGAGGGGAAATTGGTACGTGTTCTCAATAATTATAAGTTAAATGTGAAAATACAGGCACACATTGCTGGCAGTCCTTTTAATGATAGGATGAAAAGCTTTCGGAGATGAGAAGGTAATGGTGGAGAGCAAGAGACTGTGACAAAAATAGAGACTTCGTAATTTGTCTCTCCTCCACCCTCCTGAATTAGAATGTATGGGAAATTGACTCTGGGGTAAAGCTATTTCTGCTTTTCTCTGCTCTCATCTATTTGCAAATGGATGAAAATGCTTGTACAGATGAAAATGCTGAAAAACTATGAACCATGATGTAACAGAATATAAATGAACAAGGATGTCTAAAAAGTATTTTACTTGAAACAAATCTGATATAACCAGGAAATTTGATAAAGTTGGAAATTAATCAGCCCGTTATTCTAGAAACAAAACTGGTTAGGCTAAGGATGCAGTGTATAATGTTGAAAGGAAGCTTTTTTCCCCTCTCTAGGAATACTGTTATTCAAAATAGGTTTTCAAATTTTTTAAGATGAATTATATATATTTATTTTCAGTGGCATACACTCTTCCAAAATCATTTTTGTGGTGTATGCACTCTCTCTATAATATATATATATATATATATATATATATATATATATATATATATTTATAAAATATAATTGCATATATTTTTTGTCTTCAGGGTAGATTTTAAAATAATTTTATGTTATGGGCAGTTCTACTCTTCATAAGTTTACTTGTAAGGTTTTGAATATGCCCTTCAACTGAACTGTATTTTAGTGATTATTTTTTAAAAATTGTTTTAATATCTTTTCTTCCTATGTATATAAAGCATGAAAAAATGACCAAGTAAGAAGATCTCAAACAGAGATGACTCAGAAATCTTACTTTTAATTAGTAAACTGAAATCCAAGGTCTTTTTTTTTTTTTAACTTTTTCTTCTGCCAAGACTTCTGTCAATCATTGTCACCCTGAACAGTTAGAGAAGGTATGCACTTTTGCATTTTTCCAAAGAAATGTAAAGTCCCTGCATTAGCAAGCTGTGCTGTTGCAACATAAAGCATACTCTTACTCTTGGGTTCTTTCTCAGGAGGTGCTGAAGAGTGTGTCTAATAATTTAATAATGCAGGTACACTAAAATGCCCATTTACTTAAAAGTCTTCAGAAGAAAATTTTCAGAAGGAAATGTAAATATTCAAACTGAGCTCAAAATTTCAAAATGTCATAAAAGAAAGCTTTATTTATGTATTTATTTATTCATACTGTATATCTAACCACAAACTTTCTCTGAGTACCTATTATATTAGGTAAACAAGATAAAATCTCTGTTCTCAAACATTTCTTAAAAAAAAATCAATGATTAGAACTTACGGTTATAAATATTATAATAGTGTCTGGCTTTTTTACCATTTTGCCTTAGCACCTAGCAATATCTGTCATGTAAAGAATCAAAATAAATATTTTATAGATGGGTGGGTGGATGAATGGTGGATCTGGTAGAAGATAAAGAGCAATAGATGAAGGGAATCAGGGAGAACCAGGAATACCATGCTAGCAGAATCATCTTTATCTTGAAGACTAGGGTTTCTTAGTTTGTTTTCAATAGACTTAGTTCATTTTTTATAGTGCTTTTAGGTTCACAACAAAATTGAGCAGAAGGTACAGAGAATTCCCGTATAGTTCCTGCCTCCACATGTACACAGCCCCTCCCCACTGTCATCATCCTGCACCACAGTGGCACATTTATTACAATTAATGAACCTACCACTACATCATTATCACCCAAAGTCCATAGTTTACATTGAGGCTCATTGGTGGTGGTGTACATTATATGGCTTGTTTGTTTTCTAATTAATTAATTATTCTTAACCCTCACCTGAGGATATGCTCTAGAGAGAAAAGAAGGCAGAGAGAAACATCGACCGGTTGCCTCCCATATGTGCCACCAACTGAGGATGGAACCTGCAATCTGGGTATGTGTGCCCCAACTGGGAATTGAACCCATGATCCTTCAGTGCACACCATGGTGCTCTCCAGTGGTCGGCAAACTGTGGCTCGGCAAACCGCAGCTCGCGAGCCACATGCGGCTCTTTGGCCCCTTGAGTGTGGCTCTTCCACAAAATACCGGCTCTTCCACAAAATGCCGACTTCTGCGCATGGGCCACGAAGTTTCAATCGCACTGTACGTGCGCGCCTGCACATGGTATTTTGTGGAAGAGCCACACTCAAGGGGCCAAAGAGCCGCATGTGGCTCAGGAGCCGCGGTTTGCCGACCACAGCTAACCAAATGAACCACCTGCCAGGGCCGTTCTATGGGTTTTGATGGATGTCTAATGATTTGTATCTACCATTATAGTATCATACAGAATAGTTTCACTGTCCTAAAAAATCCTCTGTGCTCCGCCTATTCAGCCCTCCTTCCCGGGATCCCTAGCAACAACTGATTCTTTTACTGTCTTGCCCTTTCTGGAATGCTGTCATACAGTGGGAATCATATGGTATGTAGCCTTTTCAGACTGGCTTATTTCACTTAGTAAACTATATGATAAAAGGCCTGTGGTCCGAATGCCGTACGGACCAAAGACCCGCCCGGGAGGGTGGGACGGGGAGTGCGGCAAGGCGCACGTGGGTGGGCGGGCCGTGTGATTTCACACGCTGGGCTTCTAGTATGCGTATAAGTTCCTCCATGTCTTTTCATGGGTTTTTAGCTAATTTCTTCCTAGTGCTGAATAATGTTCTATAGTCTGAATATATCACAGTTTTTCCATTCATCCAAAAGGACATCTTGGCTGCCTCCAAGTTTTGGCAATTTTGAGTAAAATAGTTATAAACAGTTACATGTACAGGTTTTTGTGCAGGGCGTAAGTTTTCAACTGATTTGAGTAAATATCAAGGAGTTGCTGGGTTATACGGTGAGGGGATGTTTACCTTTGTAAGAAGCCACCAAACTGTCTTCCAAAATGGCTGTCCCATTTTCCATTCCCATCAGCAACGAATGAGAATTCCTGTCCTACTAGCACACCCCTGTCAGCATTTGGTGGTGTCAGTGTTTTGGATTTTGGCCATTCTGGTAGGTGTGTAGTGGTATCTCATTGTTATTTAAATTTTTATTTCTTAATGACATAAGATGTTAAGCATCTTTCCATACTCTTATTTACCATCTGTGTATCTTCTTTGGTGAGGTGTTTGTTCAATTTTTGGCCAACTTTTTAATTAGGTTGTTAGTTTTCTTACTGTTGAGTTGTAAGAATTCATTGTATATTTTGGATAACAGTGCTATATCAGATATATCTGTTGCAAATATTTTTTCTCAACCTGTGGCTTGTCTTCTCATTCGTTTGACATTCAGAACAGTTTTTTTGTGTTTTTGTTTTTTATTTTATTTTAATAAAGCCCAGCTTATAAATTGTTGCATCCATGAATTGTGCCTTTGGAGTTGTATCTAGAAAGTTATCTCTGTACACAAAGTCATCTAGATTTTCTTCTATGTTATCTTCCAGGAGTTTTTATAGTTTTAAATTTTACATTTAGGTCTATGATCTAATTTGAGTTAATTTTTGTGAAGGGTGTGATATCTGAGCTAGAGCCATTCTTTTCACAGATAGATGTCCATTTTTTCCAGTACCATTTGTTGAAAAGATTTAGGAGGGATTTTTTTTAATTCCAGGAAAAGTTATATTTCGTAAGAAACTAAAGGAGACACTTTTAAATGGTCTTCCATTTAATGTTCCAGGATAAAAATATATTCTGAAATAATCAGATAAGGGACTAACTTACCAACATTGAGCTTAAAGCAATTCTCTATCCCAGGCTTCTCAAAATATATATTCTATTGTCCTCAAAACAGAGAGGAACCTCACAGTTTGCAGTTGTTATACTGGCCTGAGCATATTATCATGAATTTAAATGATATAATTGAATTAATGAAGAAACAATTACATAGATTTCTAACTCAAAATAACAAAAATATTTTTAAAAACTAAATAATGGAAAACTGAATTCATAATCTAATTGTTGTTTATAATAACTTTCAAATAACAACCTGGAATTTTTATTTTATTGCTTAAATAAAAATGCAAACTGTAAAAGATAATTCTTCCTAATAAAGTTATTATAATTAATACATGAAATTGTTGGTACTACTCAAAAACTACAATAGAAGAGATAACTCCATCATACTAAGAAGAAACAAAGACAGACATTACCATTAAATACAATTCATGTGATGCCTTGTGCCCAGATTGCAAAACTTGAAGCTCACATTTACTAGTACAGTAATTCTAGATGCAATATAGATAGAGCTAGTCCACAGATATATCTTCCCAATGACATCTTAAACATATTTAATGGTAATTTCCTAAATTTGTAATTATACGTTTATTTACTTGCTTATGTCTTGTATTTTCATTGTCTCCCTCCTCTCACTAACTAGACTTAAGCTCCATGAGGTCACATGTCCATTTCACATACCATGTGTCTTCAGGGCCTAGCGTTGTGCCTGACTTATAATAAGTACCAGTCACTGCTTGTTAAATGAGTGGAGAAAATTTAAAATGGGACAGGCCAAGGAGAGCATTCCAGGCAGAGCGAGGCGTGAGCAAAGGCCCAGCAGGGAGAATGGAACATGCTGATGTGATGGCTTCACATGGCTTTGACATGACAGAGTTTCCCATCCTTTGCCCTGGCACTGACGAGATGCACGGGGCTGAAGAACTGACAGATACCAGGTAAAACTAAAAATTGGAAGGCGTTCTATCTTCCAGGGCTGAGGACCAGTTGTGAGATCACTCTCATTGCTGAGGAAGATGAGGCCAGCTCACTCCACCCTGAGCTGTGCACTAATGTGACATCAGTGGCATCTCTCAGTTCCACACGTGGGTTTCTGTTCAAACTCCAGGTCACCACCCAAGCAAATAAGGATAGAGCTATCAGATCCCCACAGCGGCAACTTCTGTAGAGCAGGCAGGGAGTGTGAGATGGATAAGATGGGCAAGATAAGTAAGCTTCAATAGGATAGGATTTTATTACATTTGACCAAAAGTCATTCCAACACACTTAACACAGCAAAGGGCAGGTGCATGTAATCTTTAAAATAACTTTAAAATATCAAAATGAAACAGAGCTAAAGTGAAATTCTGAGTGTACAGGGAGGTAATATTTGCAGCATTGGTTTTATGAGGGGAAACTTCAAGGCCATAATATATCACTGGGCCATTTTAACGGCAGTGTCTAACACAGCTTCAACTCTAAATTTTGAAGTAGCAAGTGTGAAAAGAGTCTCTAAAAGTTACGTACACATTTATGTGCTACAGTAAGTTACTTATCTTTTCTGATCTTAAAGAGTTATTACAGTTTTACAATGTCTCCAAGAAACCTCAAGCTTGATGACACATATGTAGGGCCAAGTAAAAGTTGTGAGGAAGTGTGGGCTTCATAGGGTAAGGAAATTTAGACTTGAACTTGGGTTATAACAAACATGAAGGCAGAGAAGACACCAAGATGTGTCTCACAATTAATTAAACCAGAGTCCTCCACACACATTTTGCACAGAGCAGCAACTTCTGCCATGGAACCCAGAGTTCGACTTGGCTACTAATAATATCTTCTGTGATAATGAGGTCCACAGGATCCTAATTTGCCTTGGTTTTCAGGAGGTGTTTATGAAGAATAATAAGAAGGTTCAGAGTCCAGGAAAACTTGCACAGGTCTGCCCACCCGCTGCTGCCACTGAATACCATGGGAGGTAGACAGCTGCTTCGAATGCTGCCCTGGGCTACAGTGTGCCCGGGAATTACACCTGGGCCACAGAAGATCCCATTCGTGTCTGACCACAGATCCATGAGGTCTTATTCCTTTAAGCACCTGCAACTCTCAGTCATAGGAGTGGGCTCGGCCCATGCAGGGCTGGCCAAAGTGCTAGGGAGAAAATGCTCTCAGAAGCAGCCCTCAAGTAATAACAGCTGGGAGTTGGTGGATAAATGCATCTTCCTGGGGCAATACTGAGGTGTGTTGTAATCCTGAAGGATAGAGCTGCATGAGCCCTCAGCAGTCCCCTCTCATTCCTTTAGTGCAGGGGTCCTCAAACTTTTTAAACAGGGGGCCAGTTCACTGTCCCTCAGACCGTTGGAGGGCCGGACTATAGTTTTTTAAAAAAAAAACTAGTCGGTTGCTAAGCAACAGGCAGCTGCGGCAAAAACACCCAGAGGGCTGGATAAATGTTTTCTGCGGGCCACATGTGGCCCGCGGGCCGTAGTTTGAGAACCCCTGCTTTAGTGAGTTATAATTCACACACTACATGATTCACATTTTAAGTGCAAATCTCAATGGTTTTTAATGTATTCACAGAGTTGTGCATCCATTACCATAATCTAATTTTAGACCATTTTTGTCAGTCCATGAACTTTGTCTTGGCAATAATAAAAAAAATATTTCCCTGGCTGGGTGGTTCAGTTGGTTGGAGCATTGTCCTATACACAAAAGGTTGCAGGTTTGATTCCTGGTCAGGGCACATACCTAGGTTTCAGGTTCAAGCCCCGGTTGGACACATATGGGAAGCAATTGGTCAATGTTTCTCTCACACATAGATGTTTCTCTCTCTCTTCCGCTCTTCCCCTATCTCTAAAAAACTCAATAAACATATCCTTGAGATTATGTTTACATCTAAAAAATATATAATTTAAAATATATATATACTAGTATAACCTATATATGAGGTCCTGTGTCAAGATCTGTGCCATGCACTGGGCCATGTGGGTGAACAAAAAAGACATGTTCCAACCCTTGAGCAGCTTAAATCCAAGCAGGACAGACATACACAAATACAGTAACAAGAGAATTGTAGGCTGTGGTAATAAACAGGGTGAATGAGAAAAAAATGAGGACAAAATTTGTATCATAGGGTCAATGACAACCTCTCTGAGGAAATAACATGCAAGTGAGATTTTTAAAAATATTGAAGAGGCATCAGGTAGGTACAGATGGAAACAAGAATGTTCCAGATTCAGGCAACAGCAGGAGCAGAGGCCCTGAACGTTGAGTGGAGAGTGGTCTGAGTTACCTTTGGCAAAATAGGAAGAAGGCAGGTCTGGCAGAGTGTTATACACCACAGGAAGGAGTTTAGATTTTATCCTAAAGGCATTGAGATGGCATTGAAATATTTTAATTGCCAGGTGTCATGACCTAACTTATGCTTGTAAAATAGTTGTCTAGCTACTCTACAGAGAGTGCATATTCAGCAGGCAAGAGTAGAAATAGCAAGACTAGATAGGAGGTCACCGGCAGTTGTCCGGGCAAGAGACAATGTTGACTTGGACCAGTGGTGGCTGTGAAGATACAGGGAGTAGATGCAGTCAAATATATTTCAGAAACAATAGGATGTGAAAAAAAATCAATGCAATATGTAGAGTTTTCTGTGAAAGGGAGCAGAGAAATGGAATGGTTACCTGCAGTCAAGGGTGAGATGTTAGAAAGTGAGAGGTGCTTGAGCACATGTGTGATTTTGGTGAGAATACGACAGATGAGTGGGCAAAAGAGTGCTGATGACAAGAGCGGTTGAGTGAGAGCTGGAATGGGTGAGGTCCCAGATAACATAGCTGGCCAATGGCAGAGCGAGAAAGGGATCCAGTCACACGCCTGCTCAGTGCTCTCTGCGGACTCCTTAGGGGTCCTCAAACCCACCTAGAGGGAGGCTGAGCAAGTGAGACTTTTCAGATCCCATTCCCACTTTAACTGGAGCAGTGCTTGCTTTGTTTATTTTATATTTTGGGCTTATGCTTGAACTTGCACTTGAAGAAAGTGATCTAGGCTCATTAAAAAACTTTGAGAACTATATCACTATACTACACTACTTGCCAAGAAGTAGTTTGTTTGGCAAATATCTCTCTCTAACTTTGAAAGTATATTCAAAGTCAAATATAGAGGAAGCAGTGCTTCTAATTTTTGTTGTTGTTATTATCTAGAATGTCATTACCCAGGGGTGGTGAAATTCAAGTCTGTAACAAAGAACTCTTAAAAGTCTATGAGACCAGACTCCAGCCAGTTGGGCCTGTTGGATGGACTCAGGCTAACAAGGTTGCTGGTGCCTCTGACCAAGGGTGTGGGTAGGATGAGGTAGTTGGAATAACCTCCACTTGTAGGCCATGCAATCCACTTTGGAGACCCACAGTCCCCTCCAGGAAATTTTGGATTCATGACAACTCCTTCAGTAGGGAGCAGCTCTTTCCAGAGGCATCATTTTCAGACATTAATGAAGTGGCTTTGCTCAAGTTTTTCTGTGTAGATGAGTCCAACATGTGCAGATCACTGGGAATAACACTGTCACCTCCTGGGATACCCTGACATTGACTTGGGTAGGCCCTGGTGCAGACTCTGCTCTGCCCTAGCTCTAATGCTCTTCTCACCTTTGTTCTTCAAAAGAACCTGACCTGCCTGAAGGTATTGTCAGAGTATCCTGCTTGTTCTTCTACTCAATGCCATGAGGCGGTGGGGAAACTTTCAAAATCATCTGTATACATGCACATATATTCCAGTGTGGTAGAAACAAACAAAAAAGATATCCCCTTGAAATAACTTTTAAACAAACGTGTTTTTAACTCTCATGAATTGTATTACTTAGCAAAGAAATGTTTAATAACTTACTTGGTAAATGTTAAGGAGTATACCATTTGCCAGACATGTCAAGGAAATTGCATAATAAAAAAGAACGTGATTCCCACCATCTTCTGGAAGAGACAGATAATCATGGTAGTAGGTAATGCATGCTACAATGGAATCGATTATAGAGAGTTATAGATGCAGAAAAGCAAGTGAATAACTTTCACAGTGATGGCTTCAGAGAAGAGGGTTGACTGAGCATAGAAGTTTACGAGGTAGAGAAGTGGCAGAAGGATTTTCTGGATTTATGAGGAAGTGAGCAAAGCCATGGATACTTTAATGGAGTTGTAGTGTCTGAGACATAAGTACTTCAGGGTGCTTTGGGTGTGGGGCATGCCCAGAGACAGATAGTTATGAAGCTGGGAAGGGAGTTTGGGTCTAGAATAGATCATTGCTTTCTATGCCAGGGGTACCACTGAAGATTTCTAAGCAAAGAAGAAGCATGATCAGACTAGCAAAAGAGATATAAAGTAAAGCTTGGAAATATAAAGGAAAACTGTCATGGTGGCCTGAAGGTGCTAAGTAAGGCCATGGCAGGGTAACAGGAGAAGGGCAGATAGAGTTTGAGACCTGTAGAAGTTGAAATGGAAAGATCTAAAGGAATTGATATGAAGGGTGAAGGAAGAATTGATATTGACTAGTTTTTTGCTTTGGTGACTTAGAGTAGGACCCAATGCCATTAACTAAGAAAGATGATAAGGGAACAGGAGCTTAGTTAAAAGGCAGAGAGGAATAAGCTTAGGACAGGGATTCTCAACCTGTGGGTCGCGATCCCTTTGGGGGTCGAACGACCCTTTCACAGGGGTTGCCTAAATACATCCTGCATATCAGATATTTGCATTATGATTCATAACAGTAGCAAAATTACAGTTATGAAGTAGCAACAAAAATAATTTTATGGTTGGGGGTCACCACAACATGAGGAACTGTATTAAAGGGTCGCAGCATTAGGAAGGTTGAGAACCACTG
Organism: Myotis nattereri; assembly: GCF_964212035.1. NCBI lineage: Eukaryota > Metazoa > Chordata > Mammalia > Chiroptera > Vespertilionidae > Myotis > Myotis nattereri. The sequence goes on from NC_138081.1 coordinate 46,982,687, forward strand.
GCTTAGGATTTAATAATTATGTGTGCAAACAGAAGAGCATAAGTGCATAACTTAATATCTACATGTAGATATCAAGATATCAACATTTATTTTGACAGTCCTTTTGGCCACCATTCATTTTTCTAGTAGATAGATTTGCATTGACTCTTCCACACTTACTTGTACTCACAGAATTTGGGACCAAGATGAGGGTTGTAATTCATAGAGGGGAAAAAAGCACCCATGAGGAATGGAACCCCAGCCTGTGGACACTTTAGCAGTATTGTCTTACCAGGGGTTAATTGACTATGGATAATATCATAAATGATGCATTCCTATTGCCACTGGATTTTAAAAAAATATCCATTCTGCTCTTTCCACATCAAAGCTTGTAAGAAATAAGCTGTAAGTGGGTTTCATACCATTTAAGAAGCTCCTGGCATTTTCAAAGTTCCCCTGGGGTTTACAATGAGAGTCTATCAAGGAATACTGATCTCTATGAAATGAAAAGAAAATTCCTTGCAAATTTTTTTCTAAATGAAATAACAAAAGGAATGCTTGATATTAAAACTATTCACAGGAATTGCATTTAAAAAATAAAAAAAATGGTGGTGGCAGATTGCTACTTGCTATTGCTTTTGCTTTTGTAGCAATGTATGTTGAGTGGGGAATTTGACCAAGAGGGTTTGAACACAATGAGCAGAAAATTGAGCGATCGATTTGCTGTATATATTATCTTGGTGTCTAAGTGAAGAAGAAGGTGATGAAATTATCCTTTCAATTCAAAGCCATGCTAATCATCAATCTAGATAATTTTTTCAGTGGTGTGTTTTGTCTGCTTAATATCCAAACTGGCCATCCAGGGGCTTCATATCCATTATGAACTATATAGCCCCTTGTTATGTTCTTGTTGGGTAGACAACTGTTTTATCTTTCTTTTTAAACAATAATGTGCTTTTGATATACTAACTTAATATTTCTCTGTCAGTGTATGATTGAGTAGGCAGAGAGTTTACAATATTTTAGCAAGCTCTTGAACTAAAAAAAAAATTTGAGTGATCACATAATTCATCTTTACTTTGTATCTGAGAAATAGATTTGTTAGCTTGCTAATCATTTTTCAAGAAAAAGTCCCTCCCTGAGTCTGTCTGTGCTGTTCATCACTGTATATCTAGCACTTAGCACAGGGCCTGAGGCATGGTAGAGCCTCAGTAAACCTTAGATAATGAATGAATGAATGAATGAATGAATGAATGATTACTTGCTGCTCTTGCCCTCTACACCCCCAACTACTCCAAATATTGCCATCAAGAGAGAGTCATTCATTGATTTTCTTCAAATAATGTCTTAATAAGGTGATCATATCATTTATAGTTCAAACCAGGACACTTGAGAGTAAAGGGATGCTGTTAATAATTACACCAGGACACGTGGCATAAACCGGGATATTCCCAGGCAAATTGGGACAGATGGCCTCCCTATCCACAGAGGATTCTGAAACACTACAGGACCAGAGAATATTTTCTTGCCTGTATTTCAAAACTTGTCTCTATTTTCTATATACTTTAGTTAGCTTGATACAATTGATCGGACCTTTCAAGCTAATTATTGAGTATAAGCTAAGGTTAATAGTTTTTATTTTTTTGTGTTCCAATTTGAATTAGCACTGAAGTGGCAGGGAAAAAAAGCAGCTCTACAAGAAGAGGTAAAGAGCATTTAGGGGGCACTACTCTAACTCCCATGCCTAGCTGTGTCTGACACATACTTGGCTCACTAAATGCTTGCTTAAGAAAAAAAAAAGAGGAATTCTGGTTTCAAAATAGTAGAATGTAGAACTATTAAACACTGCTCCCACATAAAATCCATACAAATTATTAAAATCTATTTGGCATCATAAAAATTGAGGGAAATGAAGGACATTTTTGCTTGACAAAAAAACTAATGAAATCTTGAAAAATGGAAGGCACATGGTTTAACATGAATTGGAAAAACACTTGTCAGAACATGTACAGGAGTAGCACCAAAAGAACACCATTGCTAGAGGGGTTAGAGGTAGGAAACAGAGATCAGAGGCAGTTAGCAAGGGTACTACACTGGCGTCAGACAGAATGACCACACACACACACACACACACACACACACACACACACACACACACCAGGCATATCCGTCTTTACGCAGCTGCAGTAGGAGCTTAGGAGAGAGTGACAGGGCAGTTTCCCCAGGTGTCCTCAATGCTCCAGAGGCATCAGGTGTCCCCTACCTCACCTCGTGCCCTGGCTCCTTCCTCCATCCCTGATAACGAAGCAGACCTGAGCAACAGCTCCCTCTTCCCCACCAGGTTGTACAAAGAGAGTTAACTGAGAAATCTAATAGGGGAGTTCAGCTAGCAAAACAAACTCATTAGAAAGACGAAAATATTCTCAAAGTGTAAGGAACACCAATGCCATAAAAGGGTCACTTTTATCTTCTCCAAAAAGCTAGAAATTACACAAATGAAATAATTCATACTCGTGGAAGTAGTGTAGGACTGTAACATAGCTTATTTTACATCACTGGGGAGCTACGGAAAAATACCACATTCAAAAACTAGGATGAGTGATTATGAGAAAGAACCAATTAGAGATTGTGGAAATGAAATAAGTAAACCTTTTAAAATCAGAAAAACTCAAAAATAGGCTGAGTAGCAGAATAAACACAATTAAAGAGTACATTAGTAATGTGAGAGACTGCACCAAGAAATTATCCCTGAATGCAGCACAAATGGAAAAAGTACAAGAACGTCACAAAATAAAAGTTAAGAAAACAAACAAACATGAAAAACAGGGCTGGAAATCAATGTAAATACATTAGGGGTCCAAACTGGGAGAATATGGAGAATGCAGAAGAAACAATACTTGGTGACATAAACGCCAAAAAAAACCCCCTCAAAAAACCTAGACCTACCAAAGGACTTAAATTCTAAAATTGAAAGGGCGTGTCATGAAACAAACACAGCAATGGCAACAATGGTGACAAAAACTAATTCTAGACACTTCACAGTTATGTCAAGACTAATTGGAAAATTCTAAAATATAGGAGAGATGGAAAAATATTAGAATGCCTACCAAAAAATTAGAATCACATTGCCCTGGCCAGTTTTGCTCAGTGGATAACGCATCTGCCAGAAGACTGAAGGGTCCCGGGTTCTATTCTGGTCAGGGGCATGTACCTGGATTGCAGGCTTGATCCCCAGCCCTGGTCAGGCCCATACAGGAGGCAACCAACCAATGTGTCTCTCTCACATCAATGTTTCTCTCTCTCTTCCCCTCCCTTCCACTCTCTCTAAAAATCAATGAAAAAATATTCTCAGCTGAGGATGAACAAGAACAACAAAGTATCAGAATCATATTGACACCTATTCAACAGCAGCAGCATTGGCTGTAACAGAGTATCAGAGGATCATCTTCAAAAAGCTGAGAGTAAATAGCTCCGAGTCTCTAATTTTATACAGAGTGAAACTGTCACTCAAATATGAGTACAGAAAACATTTCAGACATACAAGACCTCAGAAAGCTTATTACTCAGAGATCTTCTTATAAGAATTACTAGGGGATATACCCCAGGAAAAAGAAAATAGTTCCAGGAGGAAGCAACTGGATGCGTTGTGTAATTTAAAATTGATAATAAAAATGAAATTTCTTTCTAGAGGGAAATAGTCTTATTTTTTTAATTTTAAACATGAAATTAGACAAAATTGGAATTTTTAATTTGCTTTAATTATACAATGTGCCACAAGTCCATGAAGGTACAAACTGAGGAGTAATCAGATGCCTCGAATCCTCTGATTAACCAGACTGTCGCCCTTAGGGGAGGCCCCACTTGTCCTGATGCCAGAGGTGGGGGAGGCCAGAGGCCAGGGCCAAAGCAAGACCTGAACGCTCCACAAAGACATTCTGAGAGCCAACACAGAACCTTTAGTGTGGCTCCTAAAGATCTATGTTTCCAATTACTGTCAACAGTTTGTTCTTCTCTATGTCCTTTTCAAGAACTCTCCAAAGGTTAGCAGGAACTTTACAAGGGGGAAATTTGATAAATCTAATAAAACTGAACATTAGCAGAATATTGAGATCCCAGAAACCCTTTAACTTGCACAATAGCATTTTAAGTTACTTTTATAAGGAGTTCTGAATGATAGACTTTCCCCCATTGGGGATCCCGTGCCCATTCAGGGGGCCAATAGCCTCAAGGAGAGAATTCTTTCTCTTGGCAGCTCCGTGTAAAAGTGGACGTTTGTTAAAAGAAGTATCTTGCAGTTACTACCTGAGTCAGGCGAACGCTATGATTCCCTTCCATGAAGGTCTTACTTGGCATCGTGCCTTTGGTGGACACCCCCTTTGTTGTTGACAACCCCCAGCTCACCTCCATCTTCCTGGAAGCATTTCGCGTCTTCTCCCTTTCCCACAGCAGGAGCTGCTGCCCTGGTCCTGCCCAGCTGATCTCAGTAACTGGCCCAGGAGCTCATACATTGTCGGCCAAAATCCTTCTCTCAAACTTTCTCTTTACCCCTACAATTGAGAGAGATGGGGGCCCTTTCTCTCTGGAAATCTGTGAGGATATGATCTTGATCATGACCATCTCCTTAGTACATGGAAGAGAAAAGTTGGCAGATGGATAGAATGAAGCCAGAGAGCTAGGAAGAAGGGGGAAAAGGATGGAGTCCAGGTGGAATAAGTCCCTGGCTCCTGTAGCACTAGTTATACCCCTACCCATCCTGGATTCTGGGCCAATACACTTACCCTTTTGCCTAGCTTGTTCAAACTGACTTTCTATCATTTGCAACCAGAACAGTCCTGTTCAGTGAAGTGCCTTCCCCCGAACAGGTGCACAATAAAGGTCACTGGATACAGAGGAGCAGGCCAAGAATTAATTCAGCATGAGATGCAGCTCCGGAAGGAGGAGGTGAGTAGGCCAGGCCAGAGCACCATTGTGGGGGCAGAGCACATTTGTGGGGGTAGGGGTACACCATGTGGAAGCAATTCTGCTAATAGGAGACAAATAGCCAAGCACCTGGCAGCAGCTCATGCCAACTGGGCACAGCAGAGGTGACAGCAGGTCCCAGTAGGAAAAATTGAAAAGAATACTTGAGGAATTCTGTTTTGAGTATTGTAGGATTTGAGACTGCTATTATCTTTCTGTGGTCTAATACTCGGTTTGCATTGCTTTTACTTCCTCATAATAATGCTCTTTTGTTGCTTTGTGCTAACATACTCATAGGTGAGTTTGTGTCTATAATTCCTGAGGGGAAGGAGAGAATTGATGTGTCAGCCTGTTGGTTTCCTAATGAATAGATATTCTCAAGGTTCTGGGTGAGGAATCAAGCCAAGGAGAGTGTGACTACACAAAGGCAATCCCACTTCAGGGCACAAGAATCTCTGACCAAGATTCACTTCTAACCAGTAGAGTCGCTTTCTTTAGAGCTACAGTTTTCATTTGTGGCAACTAATACTTTCTTTTTGCCAGTTTCATGGATTCTTTGACTTATCATTTATTTCTCATACATTTTGTTTGGCCTCAGTTTCTTCATTTTTTTATGGGTGGTAATCAACTTTGATCTAAACCAGGAGCATGGTATAGGGGGGTTAGAGAAAGACTCATCCTGTCTCAGCTTTGACTGAAGTGCCCAAAGAAAGCCAGAGAGAGTGTAAGACAAACTCTCATCTGAGAATTTACCAAGGAGATGATGGAGAACTACGTCTAGGACTTGTAGATGTAAATGGAGAAAAATGTTTAAAAACAGGAGAAAATTTGGTGGTGACATTTCTTTGAGAGAGCTGTGGCCACTCTGTGAACAGAGGCAGGTGGGTTTTAGCTCAATCACCTCAAGCTTCATGGGAGAGGTTTTTATGGGATGGTGTGGAGAACTTTGAAGTATATTGGAGTTGGGAGACACACAGACTGATGCCTGAGGAAGTGAAACTATCCTTGTGTCAACAGGGCTAGAGGCGGCTGTACTGGGGGTAGGCCTGACCTTCCAAAGTTCCCAAGCCAACAAATATGTGAGGGTTCCCTGTGTACTAGAAATGAGTCCCATGGGAGACAAATTACTGAGGGGTCATGTTACATCCTGTCCTAAAGGACCACACAAAAGGGTGGAGGATTTCTAGTAAAGAGAAGTTGGAGGTGAATTCAGAATTCTTAGGAGATATAAGAGGAGTTGCAAGTGACAGCCTGGAAATGAGGTGCATCCACCCTCATCCCAGAGTGCCATCAGAGGAGTTGACCAGGCAACCTCTGAAGAGACCATTAAAACAACTCTTAGGAGAAAGAGTTGGCTATTCTCACTAGCCAGGCCCAGGGAGCATGAAGCCAGCTTACAATAGTACCAATGTGGATAAGACCTTTTATGTTCTCCAAAGACTCATCCTCTTCCTGCCTTCTGCACGTCTCCCTATAGAATGTTCACAAACTGGATAATAAGTGGGGGTAAGGGACAGAGAAGCCCAATGTGGAAAAATGAAGAAAACTCTGTCTGCCCCACTTCCCCACTGCATACTTCCAGCCTGGAGAGAAACTTCAAGCTAAAGAAAGGAGAAGGATTTTAACTTTAATGCTATATAAAGTTTAGTGATTTGAATAATATCTTAGACTGGATATTTGATTAGCGAAATAAGATTGCTTCCAGTGTCTATAGGGCTGTCTGATACTGAAGAGTGAGTACAAAAGCCAGGATTCCTGACCAAGTTTCCATCCTTAGGCAGGCTAAAATTAACTTCATGTAATGCTTTTTAATCATAAAGTTGTATTTTAATGCACCATACTTAGATTTGCGCACCATAGTAGTTGAAGCAACAAGGATAAAATCAAACAAATATAATAATTCCTGAAATATATGAGCAGTCTTGTCAATAAGCATAAAGAGGTCATGTTAATTATTCTCAGAACTAGTCAGGAATTCTTTCAGATGTTGTATTTTGTCTGGGCTTCAGAACTTAATCATAGTTTACCTTTAGAAGCATGATGAAAGGACAGGCAGTTAAGGCTAGGAAGAATAGCTAGAGGACCTGATTTATTTAACAGGAAGAAAACTGCTAATGGCACCAATTCTTAAAACTGCGTGTCACCGAGAATTAGAAACATCAAAGCCATGAACTCATTATGTCATAGATATACTTTTATTAAATACTTACTAATATACTGCTGCACTTAATGATCCAAAGAGCTCCGAGTATGGCAAAAGTGAGAAAGAAAATAGAAACATCAAGTATCCAAGAATCATAATTGACAGCCTGTGACTGGTTAGCCTTTAACATCCATTAGTTGACATTTATTGAACAACTATTATATGCTAGGCTCTGTAGATAAGGAGGCAGAAAGATACAAAGTGACAAAGGGTCAAAAAGGAATAAAAATAGACACAAGAGGGATGAGAGTCTTGTGGGCACTGGGACAGCAGTACAGAGGAAGCCGTTGTATTTCACCTCTATTTAACTGACGGGCTAAACTTACAAGTCCTCTTATTCCCTCTGTGAAACACTAATTGAGGCTTTACGCATTCCAAAATGCTTTTAGCTACTCTCTAGCATGCTTGTGCACTTTTCCTTTCATTCACTGAGTTTTTTGTTGTTGTTGTTGCTCTTAATCAAGGGTTAGTTGTGTTTATTTCCCAAATTTACTTCTGCTAATCATAAGAAATAATATAGGACACAATGAATCGAAAAATAAGCATTGTTGATGCTTTTGAAAATTAAGTTGAATGCTTTGGGAAGAGACAATCTAGTCACTTAAAAAAAAATCACTGTATAATAACCCAGATTCTGTAATAATGTTTGAAAGTTTATGGCTCAATAGCAGAATGTACCTGCCATTCTCTTACCTTTTCTACCCAAAATGCTATTAAATGAGCTAATTCTGTAGCTCTATTCAATACCAAAACAGAATAGACATTGGCAGAAAACATACTGTCATTTTCTCACATAGCTGAGCACTGTCAATTGCAAGTCCATTGTCTTGGCCACCAGCTAGGAAAAGTAATAACCTCCAGAAATTCTATTATTTGTGTGCCAGTAAAGCCATATGACCACTGCAGGGCAAGTCTTTTAGCATCACCCACCACATACTTCATGTCAGTTCATTCATTCATTCAATTAATATTGATTGTGCTCCCACAGGGAGACTGGCAGAGAAACAATGCCCCTTATTGAAGAAGCCGGAGAGAAGAGTACGTGCCTCACCTGACTGTCAGTATGCTTCCAAGGAGGAATCTTGAAACAGGATATAGCTTGCCATGGCCTCTCTCTTCTGATGAGGCTCATTGTGCTGGAAGGGTTTCTAGCCCAAGACTGCTTCCCGGGTTAGCATTTAATTATTTGTATCCAGTCTGGCCTGTTCCTTGTGGAAGGACAGGCTCCACGGCAACACAATGGAGTGTTGATTACAAATGGGCTTATAGAACCCTGGAAGCCCCCCCAACCCCCCACGTCCCCCGCTGCCCCCGCCACCCGGCCTGGCTGGTAGTATAGAGCTAAGAAGCCAGCCCAGGTAGTAGAAAGCTACCTTGGTGACTCCCAGTGTGTAGGGAGATAGCTGGTTATTGTGCATAAGGCAAGTTTTATCATCGATTTCTAGAGCATTGATTAATTTCTATTAATATGCTTATATCCAACATGATTCAAAAAATCGAATGCTCATTTTCCACGACACTCAATGTTTATGAAGTGTTGAAAAATTCTGATAAATATTTATGATAGAGGCTATATAAGATTATTGACTTTCAAGTAATTCTGTTTCTATTTCTAAGATGATTCAGACACTGCATAAAATTATAGGTCAAACCTTTTTCTATCTCAAAAGGGTGTTTTAAAGACTAAGACCTTATTCACGAGGCACTTACTACTTCTTTAGGGAAGGAATTAAGTAAATGAAAGATAAATTTATATAAAAATTTGTAAATATTCTTGACAAATTTGGGAATTTAAAAACATTGTTCCCTTTGTGTGCCATAAATTTCTAACTATGTGAAATGCAATGTCTTAAAAAGGAATTGAGAATGCATCCCATTTATCTCACATCATGTGGCTATGAGATTTTATTTTGAGCAAACATGATTAGGATAGACAAAATTAGAATGGATGTTCCAACAACTCCGTGTGTTGTCTCAAGTTAACTATTAGAAAAGAGTAAATTGAATTGTCCTAATGTTTCTTACTATTAATATTAATCTAAAATTCTCTTAGTGTTTTTTCTCAGTTTGGTAAAGGCCATTCTATACAGGATTAAACTTTATTTATAAGAACACTGTATTTGGTGATGGGAAGGCGGACAGAGTAGGGATATCCAGATACAAAATACTCTTTGTGGTTGGTAATCCACACTGGCCCGCTCCTCTGCTTAACTCACTTGTTCTATGTAAGTTGTTGCTCAGGGGAGAGAAATAGAGGAGTTGAGAAATTCTTCTAGTTCATTCCTGACTCAGTACCTTCAAAGAGGGATCGAGAGGAAGAGCACACATGTATGAGCATGGAAAATTAGGCTGCCCTTTGTGCTGATGGCGTCTTGCACCTCTCCTTGCCTTAACCCTCTCTGCTGGGTTAGCATCAAGGCTACTATGCAAATGCAAGAGTTCTCACATTCTTCCCATTCCCTCTTCCAGGTTCTTACCTCCTCTGGGGTGAGCTCAGAGGCATTTGCCATGGTATGAAGGCTGTGAAGGGGCGTAGGAAGGCATGTTTATGCCTGAACTCTCCTTGAATGAAGCAGATCATTCCCATAGGAGCAAGTGCCCCTGCAATACATACACAGAGGACAAGGGACAGTTGATCAGGAAAACTCTAGGTAGGCAGAATCTGGTTATAGGCAGCTGGTTTTTAATGTAGCTGTAGCAGTCAGCAGTATTTGCAAGTGAGAAGAAATAATGTACAAAACTACCATATGGGAGAATGTGATAGATGCCCAGGACAGTGGTAGGTGTGTTACATACACAATTATTCACACAACAAACCCATGAGGTTGGTATTATTTCTATGATCACAAGGAACCTGAAGGCCAGAGAGTCAACATAAGGCTGTGTGACTAAGAAAAGGAAAATCTTGGTGGAAGGACAGGACTATTCGAATTCAAAATCCACACTATTAACTCCTACCAACGATTATAACTAAATGGGAGGGACTCTAAAAGCAATATTCATCCTTGAAAAGATTTTTCTTATCTAAAGACATGAAGGTATTTATTAGGTCGAAACATATGGAGTTGACAATATTCAACTGCTTGACCTACAAAAATGGTAATTTCATATGGCTCAATCATATCTATTTATAACTTCTGCAGAAAATATTCACAGATGGGGGACACACTACAGAACATATTCATATTGCAGAACCCTCAACATTTCCTATGACTCACAGATTATTATTGTGTAAAATTAAAAGGAAAGTAACTAGCGTGATAAAAAATTCACTTAATAAAGTTTGTATAGTTAAGACAGAAAATTTCTTGCACTAAACATTAAAGTTTTCCATTTGGAAGTAAAAACTGTCTGATGAAAGCTGACAGTTTGACTTGAAGTAGCCCAATACCAATGCAGAACAACAAAATAAGATGATCTAAATTAGGCCTAGAAGAGAGATGCTTCTCTGGCCACTATTGGTTAGAGTTATTTATAATTTGCTATGCATTTGTTGATGACTAACAAGTATTAGTACCATGAATACAGTTCTTTCATGATACACATCTAGTTAATCTCCGCTAGTGCTTTGTTCTCACAGGTTTCCCAAGTAAAAGAGTCCTTTCAGGTATGGTGGTTGTCATTCATGATGTTGGCCAAATATGTCCAGTTTTTCTCTTTCTAACACAAGAAAATGGGAATGGCATTTCCAAGGCCCCGTGGCTAGGCGAGCCCTGTGATTAGTTCCGGCCAGTGGGTTGTGAGCAGAAGAAACATATGTCACTTCCGAGCTAAGCCTAGAATTGCTGCCTTGAGGCCTTCCAGAGCTCTTTTCCTCTGGCATGATGCTTGACAACCTTTAATGCAAGGGCTACTCGCAACCTAGATCCTGAGAGGGAGGGATTTAGAATGTAACTCCTAGCCCATCCATGATGGATATAGAGAGAAGAAATAAATATTATAATAACAAGTCACTAAGATTTGGGGGCTGCTTATTATAGAAGCATGTCTTAACCTATCCTGATTGATACAGATGCTTTGAATGGCCCAACAAGAGTTTTGACCCCCATTCTGAAAATTAGGGTTGGGTCTCTCTGGTTCAGATAGTTCTACTGGTCCTGATGGACAGACCAGGTACCTGACTTACAAAATGGTACCTGAAAAGGGGATATTTCAGTGTGGGGATAGCTACCTTTTCTCCCTCCCAGTAGGATCCTTCATGTCCAATTACCAGTTCCATGAATAAAGTACCCACTGAGTAAAGCAAAGCCTTCACAAAGGTAGAAAGAGTAGATAGCTTTATAAGAAATAAAATTTCAGAGGAACAGAATCTCCACCCGGGATGAAATAGCACCCTTCCCCCATCCACCATAGGGTCAGATTATCTCCATTCATCTCTCTTATTTAACCATCAACATCATTACCAAAAGAGTGTGAAAACAATGATGATGCCTAGAAAGGTTGAAAGTCCATCATAACCCATTAATATATTAACAAGAATTGTATATTAACTAGAAATTCATACAGCATAGAGGGAATAGGACAGTTTCTAGATAAATCTAAAGGCAAGAGAGGATAACCAAAGGTCAGAAGCACCGGGGGCTGCCCAAATGAACTGATACCACACTGTGAACAATAACACAGAGAGTGCGGGAGCAGGAAAAACTGATTTTGCCAATTTCATGATTTCATCCTGGAGAAGAGCCAGTTTTAACACTGATTCCAAATGAGTTTTTTCTTGAGAAAAAAAAAAAATCCCCACAATTGGAGATGTTTATCAATAAGGGGAAAACAGTTTTCTGTGAAGATCTCTGAGTCTCTGTAAATAAGTTTATACCTTTTTAGTGTACTAGGTAAAATTTGTCTATTTACCAGTTGCTGCCAACTCTGTAGCATTTATTCAAATTTATAGAAAATTTTTCTGTTAAAATGTATAGCTTCAGGCTTGCCTAGGAGGCGTCCTCACATTTCAGCAAAATAGTCAGTCTTATAATGACTTGATATCTGTAAGATTCAAAGGTACTATTACAGGTCAGGCCACGCCTAGCAATCATGCAATGAATTGGAGCATACTACAAAAGAACAAAAAATATATGAAGACAACATTCATAGCAGGAAAAAAGTATGGGGTAAAACATATTTTATTGACAAGAAAAAATAGAGAGACTCCCTCTCCTCCCCACGCTCAATGCTCACCGTATCTGCCAGCAGGGATCTATGAGCTGGCCATTGCAACAAGTAATTTATGCAGCTCTTGTTCCACTCTGACACTAATGCAAATTCCTTACTTAATGCTGACCTTCACAGCACCAAGCTAGCACTCAGCAACCAGAAATTCCCTTCAATCTTGCATGGAGGAGTCACATTTTTAAAGCCTGTCATCCTACGTAGGGAACTACAATTTAACTGTCATTAATATGGCTTTTAGAATTTAAATTGAATAGCCTATCAAATACTTCTTAGTAGCAGGTAATTGTAGATTATAATCAGTTCCCTCTTTTGAATGTTCCACTACAAGATTCTAAGCCTTCACATTGGTTTTAATTGTGAATTCTCAGTTTTGAGGGAATAAAGTTTTATAAATTAACAAAGGATAAATAAATAAGAGTTCAACAAAGGTTGAAACTTTTGGCCTGAATCACATTGAATTTTGAAAAATGTATTGCATTTGTATTTAACTGCTTTTAGTATATTAGTTTGCTAAAGCTGCCATAACAAAATACCACAGACTGGGTGGCTTAAATTACATAAATTTATTTTTGCAGTTTCAGAGGCTAGAAGTCCAAGATCAAGGTATTAGCAGGTTTGGTTTCTTTTGAGGCCTCTCTCTTTGGCTTGCAGATGGACACCTTCCCACTGAGGTCTTACACGGCCTTATCTCTAGGCCGCATACCCCTAGTGGCTCTCTGTGCATTCTAATTTCCTCTTTTTGTCAGGAAACCAGTCAGCTTGTATTAAGGCCAAACCCAACAGTCTTAACTTAATCACCTGTTTAAAGGCCCATCTTCAAATACAGTCACATTTTGAGGTCCCGGGATTAGGGTTTCAACATGTGATTTCCAAAGGACACAATTCAGCCCATAGCACTTAGAAAATAAAATATAATGTAGCCTTTTGTTGATTACTCAGACTCTGAATTTCGGATATTCCTATATTTTTCTGTGCCATCAGCATCTCTAGAGAAAGTGAGGGGGTTTTGGAATGTGCTTTTTAAAGAAGTCCCTAGAATCCCTTTGTCAACGGAAAGCCCTAGACTTCTGCTATCCAACAGAGCGATCACTACCCCATGATACCTCACGAAAGCACAGCACAGCTGGGGGCCTCAAGAACTGCAGTGTTTTAGCTGCCATTTCTTTTCCTTTCTCTTCATCACCTTCATCTCAGTTGCTCTTTGTCATTGTTATTGGTCACTGCCTTTATACTCCATCATATTTTCTCCAAATTCTACTCTCTTGCCTTTTGATTTCCTGCATTTTCTCCTCTCCTCCCCTCTTTTCTTTGGCTTCATCTTCTATCCTTTTCTTCACTGGAATGGTGAATTTTGCTCTGGAACATTTTGCCAAACAGAAATCTTTTTTCTTCTAATAAGGAAATGCCATTAATCTTCATGTCTCTGGTCACTCGACATTTCTATTGGTGATTCATTCACATACATTTTAGTGTAATGGAGCCTGATGCCTGAGCAGTGGAAAAGATGGAGCCTCGTAGTCTATCTGGAAAACATAGCGATCGCAGGAAGTTTGTTTTCTGCTATTCCTCTAGTAACAACTCTTGGGAGATGAGTTAGCCTAACAGTTAAGGACTTTGAATTCAGTCTGCCTGGGTTCAAAGTGTGGTGTCATCACCTATTAGCTATTTGGCCCTGATCAAATCTCCTAACTTCACTTTCTCCATCTGTGTATTATAAGTTTTACGACTCCATATGTTCCTGCTGACTTGACATTCCCACATACAGATTATAGGCATCCATCCAGTTGACCAGGTGCACCCGTGTGATAGGCTAGACCCTGCCACAAGTTCCCCTTCTTGACATGCTCTGACTGTAATCTGTGACATTCAAATGCACCAATGAGATCCCCTCATCCCTTTTGCTCGTGTGCCCCACACAGGTCCTCACTCTCTCTCAGCTTCCCACCTGCTTGGCTGAGCCTGCTCCCTGGGTGGTCTCTTCATCAGGATCCTTCCTCATGTGCAGTGACTTTGTCTTTCTAGGACCTGTGAGTGTAATAAAGCTTGTTTTCCTCTGTGTCCCCTCTGTGGCTGCACCTGACTGACCATCACATGAAAAAATATAAAACAAACTGTAAGATGGAGTTTGAGAACAGTACTCACCTTATGAAGTTGTTAGGATTGAATAAACTGACCTAAGGAAATGGCACCTCAAGTAGAGATCGATAGGTAAATTTTTCTCAGGAAAAAATTAGCTCTTTACAATATGACTAGGGACCTTGTCTGCTGACTACGTGTGGTGATCCTGGGCAGAGGAACACTTATTTACCATGTGGACTCTTTATTGGGCATGTACTTCATACACATGTTAGAAAGTCCCTCCATGCAATCAATTTATCATCTACCTATTAAGACAAGACTTATGCAGAGAAAACAGAGATTAGTATAAGTCTGGGCATAATCAGGTGCTAAATAAAATGGGGCAAAATATTCTTTTGGAAGAAGAAGTACTGACTTCTGGCTTCTGGTTGCACATGAAAGAAGCTTCACAGTCACCATTCTATCCTAACAAAAAGTTAAAGAGCTAAACAGACTAACATGTCAACAGCTCTTCTAGGATTCATGAGAGAGATTAGGATACAGGGAAAAATGCTGATCCAAAGATTCGAGGGACAAAAAGGTAACTACAGGAAATAACTTGTCAGAGCAGACTCACAGTGAAACCATCCCAGAAACCAGTGCAGGTAGAAAAACCTGAATTGTAATGGATGAGTGCTAGAAGCTCAGTGTGGGCAAGTCTGAGAGTTAACAACTCCAGGGAAACCTAATTCTTAGGGGAGGGGGCACAATATTGTGAGATTTGCCTCTAGGAGCTCAAACAGATCCCACCGTAAATATTAAAGAAAAACCCCTTGGTGCTTCCTGCAGGGGGACAAAGCCATTTTGAAATATGTCAGAGCACTCAGTTCTTGATAACAAGGCCTTCTCTCATGGAAAACTAGTAATTGAGAACTTAATTTGCTGGTTTATTATCAGAACCTAACTGTTCTGGGGAAGGGAAGTATCCAACTCCAACCCACTCTAGCTAATCTCTCCCAAACTATTAGGAAAATACAGTGAGAATCACTTGTGAAGTTCACAGTCCAGAGGCCAGGCTCACTAAATGACTGAGACCTAATCACAGGACTAAAGAATGCTTTACCTGCCCTGGCTGGTTTGGCTCAGTGGATGGGGCATCAGCCTATGGACTCAAGGGTTCCGTGTTCAATTCCAGTCAAAACCCATGCCTGGGGTTGTAGGCTCGATCCTCATTGGGTGGTATGCAGGAGGCAGCCAATCAATGATTCTCTCTCATCACTGATGTTTCTCTCTCTCCCTCTCACTTCCTTTCTGAAATCAATAAAAAAATTTAAAAAAGAATGCTTTACCCTCTTCATACCTCACCACCACATTACTAAAGATCTATTACCAGCAGTTTGTGTGTGTGTGTTATTTAATCCAGTACATGATGTCCAGCTAAAGGAGGAAAATTACAGAGCATACCAAAAGATAAAAATCACAATTTGAAGAGACAAAGCAAGCATCAGAACCAGTCGTGGCAGGAATTCTGGAATTATCAGACTTGGAATTTAAAACAACTATGAGTGATATGCTAAGGGCTGTAATGGGTAAAGTAGAAAGCATGTAAGAACAGATAGGCAATGTAAGCAGAGAGTTGAAAATGGAAAGAATCAAAAGAGATGCTAAAAATGAAAACAGCCCTGACCGGTTTGGCTCAGTGGATAGAGCGTTGGCCTGTGGACTGAAAGGTCCTGGGTTCGATTCCAGACAAGGAAATGTACCTGGGTTGCGGGCATATCCCCAGTAGGGAGATGTGCAGGAGGCAGCTGATCAATGTTTCTCTCTCATCGATGTTTCTAACTTTCTACCCCTCTCCCTTCCTCTCTGTAAAAAAACCAATAAAATATATTTAAAAAAATAAATAAATAAAATAAAAATGAAAACACTTTATGAGAAATTACAAATGCCTTTGATGGACTTACTAGTAGATAGGACATGGCTGAGGAAAGAATCTCTGAGCTTGAGTATAGCTTCAAAGAAAGCTCCAAAACTAAAAAGCGAAGAAAACAAAGACTGAAAAACAAAATAAGAATAAAATATCCAAGGACTGTGAGACAGCTGCAAAAGGTGTAACGTGTGGAATGGGAATACTAGACAGAGAAGAAAGGGAGAAGGGAATAGAAGAAATATTTGAAATAATACTGACTGAGAATTTCCCCATATTAATGTCAGATATCAAACCACCAATCCAGGAAGCTCAGAGAGCACCAAATAAGATAAATGCCAAAATAATAATAATAATAATAACCCCCAAATTACATCTAAGCATATCATTTTCAAGTTATAAAAAATAAATAAATAAAAAGAATCCTTAAAGAAGCAAGACGGGAAAACACCTTACCAACATAAAAGAATAAAGACAAGAATTATGTCTGACTTCTCAGAAACCATGTAAGCAAGAAGTGAGGGGAGTGAAATATTTAAAGTATTCAGAGGAAATAACCCCATCAACCTAGAATTCTACACCCTGTGAAATTATCCTTAAAAAGTGAAGGAAAAATATTTTCTTAGGCAAACAAAAATTAAGGGAATTTGGCAAGTAGACCTGCCTTATAAGAAATATCAAACAAAATTTTTGAGAGAGAAGGAAAATAATATATGTCAGAAACTCAGATATACATAAAAAGAGGAAGAGTATCAAAGAAGAAACAAGTGAAGGTGTTAACATAAGAAACATTCAAACCTGTAAAGAAATTTTGTGAGTTTATTTGAGCTAAACTGTCAACAATTGCTGGGAAGCAGAAACTCAATGAATTAAGATTATGCTCTGGAGAATGATGATTTTTCACCTATTTTTATAAATTGCCATCAAAGGTGGAGACATAAGTGGGTTACATGAAATCCATTGGTGATAGATTAGGGAGGTAGGAGAAAGCAAAGTGGGAAACCTCTGGGATTGGATAAAAAGTAAAATGATAGACACATGCTTCTTTTACATAGATGGGTACAGGATAGTTAACAGTCAATAATTAACACAATAACAATGAGGGAATTTGTGATCTCCACCCTGGTGCCCTGGCGAACTAGTTGTGCCCTGAGGGGTCCGGCAAAAGGGAAGTTACCAGTTACCCTGACATTCCAAACGTATGTTATCTTAGGTCAGCGGTTCTCAACCTGTGGGTCCCAACCCCTTTGGCAGTCGAATGACCCTTTCACAGGGGTCGCCTAAGACCATCCTGCATATCAGATATTTACATTATTATTCATAACAGTAACAACATTACAGTTATGAAGTAGCAACGAAAATAATTTTATGGTTGGGTCACAACATGAGGAACTGTATTTAAAGGGCCAGAAGGTTGAGAACCACTGTCTTAGATGCAAAAAGACAACAGGCTCAGTAAAGATTGAAAATTGTTCTTTGTCAGGGAAGACACTGGCCTAGGACGTGACTACCTACTATAAACTGCTTTGTAATTAAAAGTTTTTAATTTCAGATCATCTTTTGTGGTTACTTTAGGTCTATGAGTGTGCAAGGCTGCCATGCAGGCCTTCCCTGAGTTAGTCAGGTTAGCATGTGGCCCCTTTTTGTCCACAAAGTTAAAATAAATTTTTATTTTTTTATTCTTAATTGATTTCACATAACAGTTTGTTCAAAATAATGATATCCAAAATGTATCTAATTATGTATACTTATGTATGTGCTTGTGTGTGTGTGTGTGTGTGTGTGTGTGTGTGTGTGTGTGTATATATATATATCCTATCTAATAAAAGGGTAATATGCAAATTGACCATCACTCCATCACAAATTATGGTGCCCATAGCCACTAGATGGCAGCGCCCAGTTGTCTCAGCCCTGCCAGAGTCCCCCAATCCTGGGGGGTGGTCACTGAGAGTGGGCATCATGACTGGCCTGGTGGAATGCTTGCTTCATCACCTTGGTGACGAGGCAAGCATTCCACCCCAGCCGTGGAGGGTCTCTGGCTGGTGGGCATGAAGCAGCGGGGGGCGGGGGGGGTCTTTCTGCAGCTGGGCACAGAACGCTGGCATGCGTCGTCACCCCAGCGACAAGGCACACAAGTGTTCTGCGCCTGGCCGTGGAGGAGGGCCTCTGGCCAGGCCGGGCGCAGAATGTTTGCATCACAGAGACTCTGACAGCGGGGAGGAGGAAATCCCACCTCCACAGAATCAGTCAGAATCACCCATTGGTCAGACAGCTCTCAGCAGCCTGACAGCCAGTACTCTCATTCACCTGCATCTCAGACTGTGACAGCAGGTCCCCTATTGGAGTGGGTGCAGGCTGGGCTGAGGGAATCCACCCCTCCATGCATGAATTTTGTGCACTGGGCCTCTAGTATATATATATATATATATATATATATATATATATATATATATATATGAAAAAATGACAGCAATGAGAGGGACAATTAGGATTATTTTGTTGGTATAAGGTACTTACACTAAATAATGATAAAATAATAATAATGCTTTGTGTGACTTGAACTTATTAATACAATAAGTAAAGAGGGAGTTTCATGGAGAAGAAAAGGAGTAGAAATTACAGTCATGTGAGGAAGGTGTTGAGCAAAGATAGAGAGATAAGAGTGAACATGGAGGAAGTGAATGAGAGTGGAAAAGGGTGCCTTTGGTGGAGAGGAAGCTCTGGATTTAGGAACAGGATAGATAAATGGGGGTGAGAGTGGGAAGACTGGCAGGTTTGGAGTTAAAATCCATGTGAGTATCAGAGGCAGGCATTTCAGTTCTTTCAATGTGTTTCAAAGTAATCTTCTTTAGAATTTATTTTTATGAAATATACTATATTGTACTTACAACTATTTGATTTACTAAGCTCACTTTCAATAACTACCTCCAAGTTAGACCCTTGGAAATTCTCATCTCCCTTCAGGTTATTGCTAGGAATAATTCCATCTTAGCATCATCTATATACTTCAGGAAAACTCACTTTGTCACTTTGTCAAATATGCCATTAATAAAATATTAAATTACAATGAATCCCCAACTAACTAGAAGAACATAAAATAACCCTTGTGAATAGGAAGACAATTTTTCATAGTTTTTTTCAGGTAAGTGTATATGAAGAGGAATTCAAGCAGTCAATTTATTTTAAGTCTGTATTTATTTTGTACCCACTATATACTAAAGAAAATGTGTACTTGGTGTTTTGAGTCATATAATAAAAATATAAGATCAATCTTTATCTTCAAATGGTAATAGCATACTTATGCACAGGAAAGTAAACAACATGAACAGTTTATGTTTAATGACAAATTGAAGAGTACAGTACTATTAATATAAAGATTTATTCATAGGAGTGATTAATGGGATAAGGGGTAGTCAGAAGCATTGTCATAACAATTGCTGATATTTGATTGTACTTTTAAAATGTGCAGCATTTGATAAGATGCAAAGAAAAAGACTACTCTTTCTTTGGTAGAGAAAAATATGAGTAGAGTATAGCGGCAAGAATAAGCCAGAGCTGTCCTGGACAGTGTAAAAAAATAGATGGTAGGGCCACACTGAGAAATATCAGAAGATAAAGTGTTCGGATAGAAAGTTAAAGGAGGGCCTTCAAAGCCAGAATAACATTTCTTTTTCTAAAACACAAATCCTCAAGTCTTTACCTCAGGTGCCTAAGCATGACTCCATAACAAAGTCATGGAGAAAGTCACAACAATATTCCAAATCATTCAAAGTGCCTGTTGTAATGTAGAATGTAAGTCTAAGAATTACATTTTTTAAGATGTGCCCCTTCTCAAAATTAGTGAGTTGGGATGGAGATTTGTACCTCCTAGAATATAGTTTCTCAAGTGGAACCTCAGATACCAGTTAGTTTCACCCAATTTTATCTTAAATTCTCCTTTCCAGTTTTATTTTTCAAATCTAACTGCCTTTTTACCATATGGAGTCTCTGGAATCTAGAAGTATCCAAGGACATTTTTATTTCCAAACTAAAGAAAGTTATTCTCCATGATTCATGTATTCAGCAAATATTGACTGAACACCACTATGGTCAGAGAAACTAATCTAAGAGCTTGGATAGGTCTGTGAACAAAATCAATAAAATTCTTACCCTCAGAGCGCTTTAATTTAAATAAGTAGAGAGAGAAAATAAAAGTAAACCATGAGAGATACTTATTATTACCCCATTTCACAGGTTAAAATAAAAACACATTCAGAGAGACAGGTAAATTTCCCAAGTTTATACAGTTACTAAAGGCCTGATGCACGAAATTCGTGCAAGGGTAGGGTCCCTAGGCCTGGCCGGCAATCAGGGCCGATCTGTG
The DNA here is from genome assembly GCF_964212035.1 of Myotis nattereri. Lineage (NCBI taxonomy): Eukaryota > Metazoa > Chordata > Mammalia > Chiroptera > Vespertilionidae > Myotis > Myotis nattereri. The sequence continues at coordinate 47,003,345 of NC_138081.1, forward strand.
GGGCAACTGGTGGAGCAGTCAGGGGGGCCCTGCTGGCACCTGCCTTGGCCAGCCTGGTGCCACCTGCTCACCAGACCCCCCCCCCCCACACTGCCTCCCACTCGTTGGCTGGCCCCAGCCCCCACTGCCACTGTAGGTTGCCTCCATCTGCAGAGCGACCAACGGGCAATTGGGGGGCCCCAGCTGACACCCACCTTGACTGGCCTGGGGCCTACGGGATGGGGGCAGCTCCTGTATTGAGCGTCTGCCCCTTGGTGGTCAGTGCACATCATAGTGACCAGTCGTTCCAACATTCATTCCACTATTTGGTCAATTTGCATATTAGGCTTTTATTATATAGGATTGAGTGGTAAAATAAAACTCAAACTCTTCCATATCCAACCATAGCTACTTATTGTAAAATAATTGACTACTAAAATGCAGAAATATAACTCTTCAGTTGGTTTTTGGCATTTCTAAGCACAACTTCGCCCTCTCCTCTTTCCCCCAACACCCACCCCCCACCACACACACACACACACACACACACACACACACTCCCAATTCTACTGACTCTCTATGTCTTGGTTTTGAAAGATTGAAGCTCGTGTGTGTTAAAGGTTCAAGGGGAAGCAGCATGAGAATCTTGAGGGTTAGTCTATTACTAATTCTTATCTCTCTGGGATTGTACACATTGAGAACAGGTGGAATTTTGATCTCTGATCTTGAACTTATTGCCCATTTAGCTCCACATTGTCAGCTCCTGGGTTTTTAGCACCATGGACAGCTGCTTTCCATCTAGGTTCTTTCAAAAGATTCTATAGTTAAATATTGTACCCTGTCTTCTGTCCCTCTGCATTTTAGGTATCATATGGCTATTACAACAACTATTTAACCATTTTCATATAACTAATCACCCAGAACATTTATTGCCTTTATATGCTCAATTAGGAAGCAGCAAAAAGTGCATAAGAATAGCATTTGAATTAAACATTCTAAACAAAACATCCTCTCAAGGTTTTGGGTTGTTTGTTTGTTTGTTTTTGTATAGATATTTAAGCCAAACAGCAAAATTTACACATTCTATAGGACATTATGTTATGTTTTCATAAGTACACTTTTCCACTTTTTGACCATGCTTGCCCTAAAAGAATTATCAAAATATTAAAGTTAAAATATTTGGATGTAGAAATCATATACCAAGGAAATCCCATGCTCCAAGTAAATCCTATAAATATAAATGATCTCAGAGTCAGAGAGGTTTCAGAATCTACTATTCCTGCTGGAAAAGGATAATATCCAGCTCCTTCGTGGTGTACTTTATATAGTAAGATCTTAATAATTGCTTTTTTATTACACTGATTAAAATGCTAATAAATGCCTCCATTGTGTCTCTCCTTCCCCTACCATTATGTTGTGATCTGGTAACTTCTGAAACAGACCATAGAGAAGCCAATATGGTATCATGGTGAGGCATCAGTTTATTTGAAAGAAAGGGCTTCAAGTATGTAAAGATAATTTTATATTAGTAGCAGAAAACAGCTGTTATGATTAACATTTAAATCACACCAAATATAAGGCCCCAATATACAAAATAGTACATAAAGTAATAATTCAGAAAATGTCAAAATTTGTAGCTTATTTTCACTTGGGCATGACATTTTGTCAAAAAACTAAAATACCTCTTTGAAGTTTGGTTGCATTAGATCTCTAACCTAAATTCACACAAACTAAACATTCAGTGTTAAAGTTTCAATTCTTTTTAATCTATTATACTGGAAACATAACATAGAGTAGCTCTTGTCTCAAAATATGATCAGTGTGTTCAAACAATGGTAAAGCAGTCCCCCTTTATTCATGGGGATATGTTCCAAGAACTCCATTGGATGCGGAAATATCAAAGAATGCCAAACCCTACATATGCTATGTTTTTTCTATACATATACTAGGGGCCCAGTTTATGAATTCGTGCACCTTGAAAGGAACTGTGGGCCGCAAGGCTGCAGTAGGACCAGGGGCAGGTCTCGGCCCATCCTCTGTGCACACTGCCTGGCCCCTCCCACAGTCTCCTCGGTCCCCTGTCTGTTGGCAGCCCTGCTCACACTGCTGCAGCTCCCATGTGCTGATAGCACCGGCCCTGCTCGCACCTGCTGATGGCTCGAAGCAATTGGGGCTGGCGCCAGCAGGGGGTGTGAGCGGAGGCGGGGTGGGGTGGGGGGGGGCCAGCACTGTCAGTGAGTGCGAATGGCGGCTGCTGCCCCAATTGCGCCTCAGGAGCAGGGGGAGGTGGAGAAGCCCTCAGGGGCGATCAGGGCCAGCAGCTGCCACTCACACCCACTGATGGTACGGAGTTATTGGGACCCGTGCTGAGCACTGGCAGCGGATGCAAGCAGGGCTGGCTCTGGCAGTGGGTGTGAGCAGTGGCTCTGGCACCAGCAACAATTATGAACGGGGCTGGCACCAGAAGCAGGTGAGAGCACCATGTGGGAGCAAAGAATTTTCAGTAACCACCAGAGGCTCACCCAGATGACAGCGGCTGGCACCCTGCCCTGGCCTGGTGCCCCCGCTCACCTGCTCCGCCATCCCACCACGGCCAACGTCTGCCATGTTTTGCCCACGTCCCCTGGTGGTCAGCACATGTCATAGCAACCGGTTGTTCAGTTGTTCGGTTTTTCCAGTTGTTCCACCATTTGGACTATTTACATATCAGCTTTCTATTATATGGGGTACATTTTACAGCTTCTCTCTGGCTTATTCGAATTGCCAATATCATTATTGTCAGGGCCATTATTAAGTAAAATAAGAGTTATTGAACACAAGCACTTTACTATCTGATAACCAAGGTGGATACTAATTGACTAACAGGAGGACAGCATATACAGTGTAGATGTGCTGAGCAAAAGAATGATTCATGTCCTGGGCAGGACAAAGAGTTCATCACACTACTTGGAATGGTGTACAATTTAAAACTTATGCATTGTTTGCTTCTGGAATTTTCCATTTAATATTTTTGGACCACAGTTGACCATGGGTAATTGAAATCATGGAAAGCAAAACTGAGGATAAGACAATAGCTTTTTGAATACAAGTCTGATGTGCATTGACCTGTTAGATGGGAAGATTGTTTTGGACAAATCAAGGTTTTTCACTTAAAATAAGAAAGCAATTAGCAAATGAACTCTAAAATTAAGCCATAAGAGGCCTCTATTTCTTGACATATGATAAATTCCACAAAGGAAAATACTATACTTTTGTTTGGATTTGTTAGAATGAACATGTATTACTTTTTTGCAGTATCAACTTTTTATTGACGGATAATACATATACAGAGAAGTACACAAATCAGAAATATGCAACTCAATGAATTTTGCAAAGCAAATCCACAAGTGAAATAAGTGAAATCCATTTTCAGATTGAAATATAGGTCATTATCAGTATCCCAGAAGCTTATACCTCCTTCAGTTACTAATTCCTTTGTTCCAAGGATAACAACTACCTTGACCTCTAGCACTACTACTGTTTTTGCTTCTTTTTGAATTTTGTGTAAACAGTGTCATACAGTAGCTTAAATATATACTAACAGTTTTCTAAATGGTTGTACCAAATTATACTACTGTCAGCTGTGTATGAGAGTTCCACTTGCTCCCATCCTCACCAAGACTTGATTGTGTTCATGTATTACTTTTATAATAACAATAATAATAATGGTTAGTAATTATGAGGCCATTGCAACTCAGAGGGAAAATATGAGGCCTAGACCATTTGCAAAAAAAGAATTGGTAAAAATCATGCACAAGATCCCCAACTATTACTTGAATTTTTAAGCTTTTATTATCAATATGTATATCCATACAGAAAATTAGAGAAAATCACCTATATTTTATAATAGTTAACATTCTGCCGCAAAGCTTAAACTTTTTTGCTAAAATATTAAAGTAAATTACAAATGTCAAGGTATTTCAATATAAACATTTCAGTATACATTTCTAAAAAGTAAGAATATTTTTCTATTGAACCACAATACTATTATGACAACTAACAAAATCTGTAATAATTCCCTTATAATATCTAATACCTAATTTCTATTCAAATCTCCCTTAATTATCCAAAAAACATCTTTGACAGTGGGTTTATTTAAGCCAGGATTTACTCAAAGACCACACATTCCATTTTGTTATGATGTTTCTGAAATTTCTTAATCTGAGTCCATATCCCACCGCCCTTTTAAAATGACAATGACTTGTTGAATAAACAAGGCCATCTGTTCTGTAGGATATCCAAACTTCTGGATGTACCTGACTGTTTCCTCACAGTCATTTAACTTGTTATTCTATCCCATGTATTTCTTGTAAACTGAAAGTCAGATCAAGAATGCGTCCTGGAGGGACAGTGACCTTCACTTTGCCTCACTCCAAGAGGGAGACGCCATCTGGTATCTGACCATTAGTGATGCTAAGATGGTTAAGATGGTGACCCTAGATCTTTTCATTGTAAAATTACATATTTAGCCTTCCAATATTCAGTTAATATGGACAATGACTTCAACTATTTTTATAGTAACAACAAAAATTTATCTTAAGGAATATTAAGATAAAAAGTGTGTCCTGGCAAAATTGTCAGGGAAGATTTATTAACAGCAAAACCTTCTCCAACTTCCACCTCTTTGACTCTTTCTTTTCTTCTTCCTCAAGACATCCTTGGCCCCCTAGGTATTTAGTGATGCTAGATAGAAGATGACAACTGAGTAGGAAAAGTATACTGGAAGAATTCTGGCTCTAACTCCTATACTCAACCTCTATATGTTAAAAAAACAACAACCATGAACATCCTTTTGCATTACTGGTTCAGTGACCTTCATTCTCAAGATGATTTACAAACAGTGGCTGCTGGAGGAGGCACTTTCTTCACCTGTGACAATATTTTCTAAAAACAGTTTATCAGTTTATTTTACAAATGTGGAATAAGCTGTTAACTTTTAAAAATAGTTGTTACTATTAGTCCCACAAAAAATACAACTTTTGATGGAACCAATAATAGTACAAGACATAGTAACATTAAGAGTGTTAATTTTTTTATAGTGTTTTGATAGTTTGGAAAAAGCCACAATAAGGAGGCAATATTCGGATTCTGCCAGTATACATGAGGTGCACAATTACTCAGTGAACATTTGTCTCTTCGATGTACCATGTCAATTCTTGATGTTGTTTTATTGTCCCATGAGGCATATTATTGGGCCTCAAGGGTAGAAAGATGCTAGAAGAATATTAAGCCCAGCATATGAAGGATGGACATTCATCGTGTTCTGAGCAGCCTGGAAATTATTGCTTAATATTAATTTATTAGATGATTGCTGAGCCAAAAGGACATAATATCCATTATGTAAATGTTCAGTCATGGACACTGTGCCCCAACACTTATTAACTCCAAGCTGAATACTGAATGGCGTACATCCAAAACTAAACATGTTCAAATAGACAAGTAGTTTGTCACGAAAAAGCAAGACCATTCAGTAAGTAGTACATTTTGTCCTACAAATGAGAGAGTATTTTTTCTTAAGCAACATTAAAGGCTCAAGCCAGAAAAATTGGGCCCTGGGAGAAGAAGCAAATAATGTAGTGGGAAAGGGAGAGCATTTCATTGCTGCACATTAGTTCACATGTTTGTCAGGTCTTTATCTGAACAAATGTCCTAAAGGTGCAGTGCAATTTTATGTGCAGAGCTGGTGGTTATGCTTTGAAAGTCTTTCAAAGTTTTAGAAAAGGAATTGATTGCTTTGTGATGCTATGCATGGCAGTATAATTCACTGGTTTATCCGCTTACCTTAGCATTTTCAAAAATGAATTTGTGACTTAGTGATGCAGTTTTTGTGGAGCCTCGAGTTTTATACAGTTGACCTGGGAACCTTTTATATATAGTAGCCAACAGAGAAAATAATTTTTTTATATTTTATGAGTCTTCCTGTGGCTCTGAGGAAATCCCTGTCACATAGAATTTTCTTCGTTGCTTCAAAAACCAATATACCCTTTAACTAACCAGTGCAGGAAGGAGTTTTTTGCCTCCATTTTCCATCGCTGAGGCTTATATTTCTTTCCAGATTCTAGCATAGAGTTCAGCTTGGAACAGCTGTCCATGAAATGATTGTTGAATGAATACATGAGAAAATGAATAGTTGTATCATGTCAGTGAGGGCATATGTGTTCTGGGAAAGTCGTGAAGCTTAGGTGGTAAGACTACAGATAATTTGGCCAACTTAATGATTTCCTGGTCTATTGAAACTAATCCTTCCAATGATGGCTTTCTGCAATAGTGGAGGCAGGGTATATAAGTAGAGCGCCTTTATAAATATGTTCTTTTCCTCTTACAAAAACAGCACTGCACATCTGTGAATCTCATGTGTGTAGAGTATGATTTCATAAAATATTTAGCAACATGTGACCTTCCAGAAAAAGCAGGCATGAGGGTTTTTATTGGTGGAGGAGTTAGTTGGTTAGCAGACAAAGCAGCTAGCTGTGTGAACTTTTCCTTGTTTCACACATACTTTCTAGAAGGAGTCACCTGCCCTGAAATACAGTCCTGGACACCTGTTGTTTTGTCCCTTGAAGTCAACGGACTTCTTTTAGTCTGTAGTCAAACTCCGGTTTGACTGTAGGCACCATGTCCTACCTCCTGGAAATGACCCTTTCCTGTGGCTTTCAGCAGGATCTCTCCAGGACCAGCTGCCTCCTTCTGGTTTTGCTGAGAGTTATTCCAATTATCGGTCACAGTGCAGTTAGCTCCTGTCTTTCTAGATGGTGAATTGGCCAGGATGGGCGATAATGACCATTTTAGGAAGAAGCTATGATGTCACTGCCTTGTGTGGGATGTAATTTTACTTGCCATGCATAAGTCTCAGCACCCCACTTCCTGTGCTCTACCTCCTGACTCTGTTCACTTGACCTCGGCAGCCTGTTGGGCTTGTCATCCATCCCTCAGTCAGTGACTCCCCAGGCCCCAGGGGATCCACAGTGAAACATGTGCTTAAATCTTCAGGCCCATGTGGATCCTACTGGTCATTTAGCATAGCATGGGGGAGGGATTATGTGTTAAGTCTTTCCTTCAACTCTTGGATTTGATTATAATAAAACCACCATTTTCTGGAGACCAGCCTTCCAAAAGCAATCAGGAGCAGAGGAGGGAATGTAGGTTGAAGAGCTCCTGAACACCAGAAATAAATGACAAGTTCAATAACCAAAGGCTTAAATATTATAAAAACACTGTATAGTTAAAGAGCTTGTGTTCTGGCCTGTGGCCAATGACTCTAAAAAGTCAAACTTTTGATGTGAGCCCAGAAATAAGAGGTAGATAGGAGAGAAGCAGGCAGGGGGAGAAAATGTCAACAAATCATTGGAAATGAGAAGTAAAGGCAGTAGCAACATGAATTAGAAGTGGCGATGAAGGCAGTGAGAGGTGTCCTTCAGACTATTGGGAGCAAGAGGGCTAATGGGCAAATGAAGAGAGTTAGGGACAATGCCGTGCTGGCATAAATGTGGAGTAACAACTCTTTTGTGTTGATAGAAATGTAAACCAGTACAATCAGTTTAAAAAATAACTTGGCATTAGACCGTGGTCAGCAAACTGCGGCTCGCAAGCCACATGCGGCTCTTTGGCCCCTTGAGTGTGGCTTTTCCTAAGCCTTAGGAGTACCCCAATTAAGTTAATAACAATGTGCCTACCTATATAGTTTAAGTTTAAAAAATTTGGCTCTCAAAAGAAATTTCAATCGTTGTACTGTTGATATTTGGTCTGTTGACTAATGAGTTTGCTGACCACTGAAGAACATTTGACTATACACAGCATTTCCATTCCTATGTACAAACCCTGGAAAAATTTGTGTCCACATGTACAAAACTGTCTTTTAAAGCATTGATTAGAGTAGAAAATGGAAACAATTCAAATGTCTAGTGATATTAAAATAGATAAGTAAATCATGAAATTATAGTTTATACAGTAGAAGCTCTACATACAACAATGAAAATGAATGAACTATAGCTATGTGAATGAGTTTCAACAATGTATCACTGAATAAAAAAGTCATAAAGAAATACATACATTCATTTCTACAAATTCAAAAACAAGGAAACCCAAATAATAACTGATTAATGATGTGTGCAAAAAAAATTTAGGTCAAGAAGCACAATTTTGGATAGTGACTAACTCTGGGGACAGCAAGGTAGGGAGGGAGCAATGAGTTCTGGGAGGGGCACGCAAGATCTCATAAATTGAGTGGTGAGACAGGGTGTTTATTTTTATTCAAACATACATATGGATATTATTCAAATGTAAATATATATGTACTTTAGAGTATTCATATTTAAAATTGCTCACATTTAAAAACTAAAATAGACAGCACAACAAAAAATAAAAGGGTGATTGTAGAAATGTAGATATAGTGTAAAATTTAATTGCCAAATAAGTGGATCAGCATAAAAACATGAATGGTAATATGTGCTCATGAATTTCAGAATATTAACTACTTCTGAGAACAGAGAGTGGGAGAATAATGGATAGAGGTAGGTACAAAATTGACTTTGCCAGTGTCTGTAATATTTTATTTTTTTAACAGACTTTGGAGGAAATATGGAAAAATATTAAGATGTTTAAATCTAGATGTGTGACTAGGTTAATGCTCATTACATATTTTCTGCACTTTTCTTTATATTATAGTAAAAAAATTGTTTCATTAAATAAAAGCAAAGGTGTTGATGTTTTTAGAAACTGATAATTAAGTCTCAATGATTTTGAAAACTCACATATCAAGAATGACTTGATCAAGAGATTAGGAAAACAGGTGGGGAGGTATAGAATAGTTCTGCAGGAAATCAATTAATTTTAAAATGTAATAAATATTTTATTAGTTCTTACTTAGAGTCCTGAATTTAAATAAAATTTCAGTTGGTTGAATTTAATAATTTTGTTTGTTTTACACATAGTCTCCTGATCTAAACAAGTAAGCATGAACACCACATTAAAAATTTGATTTACATTATTAGTTAAAATATATCTTCTTTATCTATAGTTTGCCTTATAACTAATATTTTTATTAAAATTTTGATTATAACTTAAGACTAAAAATTTGTAAAATTTTATTTTAAATTGTTCTTTCTACATTTTATATAAGGGAGATAATTTTTAGTTTTGTGCATTGGGTGATTAATGCATACCATTATATAATAATTTTTTAAAGGCTAGAGTTTCTCAGTTTAAAACTAACGCTCACAATTATATGTAAAAGTTTAACACATTTGTTCACAACTAACAGTTATTTTTAACTTAATTTATATTTCTGATTTAAATAATTTATTTCATTTGTGAGGTATTTTAAAGGTCAAATTACTTTCAATTACTTAGATAAGTCTATTACATTTTTTAAATGAGTTTTAGCACTTGGTCAAGTTTATTTTTCAATAGATGACATTTTAAATCTTTCTATATTCAAACATGAAGTGAACTGGCTTAATATAAAATGCTCAAATTTCACACTGATTTGTTAAATATGAAATTAATATTTATCTAGAGTCAACAAAGCCGCCGGCACCCGCCCCCATGGCCCGCGAGGGGCCGAGGGGAGGCTGACCGGGTTGGTTTGAGGTTATGAAATTAATATTTATTACATACTAAGGTAAGCATAAAAACCTGTAAGGCAATTATTTTTTAATTATTATAAATTAAATAGACTCATGCCTAGAAACATATCCTTGTAATAATGTTTTCTCCACTTCACAAAAATATAGGATACTTACATTGCTCTAGTAAATAAATATATTTGAATTTTAGTTTTGACCTAGGAGGTGGGAAGTTTGAAGTGCTCTGAAAATTTGAATAAATTTATTTTACATTCTGTAAAATGTTAATTTAATGCTTTATAACTGATTCTTATTTTTTAATATGCTGAAAGCATAGTATGCCATGAAATACCCCCATTTAGTTTACATATGATTTGTCTTTTTATATTTATGAAATGTAGATCATTTGCAGTGCAATGGCATTGTTATATTTCACTTTTTAATGTTTTCATGATAAAAAGGCAATGATCATTGTGCTCTCCATTTTCCACTATCAGACAGGTAATTTTATTCCTGCGTTTGAGCATTATGCATCTTCCAGGAGTGTTGAAAAACCATTATGTTGTACATGTATTCATTCTTACGAAGTCTGGCTTTTGGAAATTCTGGAATATATTGTAAGTGAAGCCATTCTCCAATACAGAATCAATTCTCTATAGAAATAGATTGAGTCTGGGACAAGTGAAAGAAAGAGGACCTACTGTATGGAAATTAAAATTGCTGCTGAAAAACTCAACAATGAAACAGCTCAAATTACACTCCCAGGCAGGAACAGCACAAATGGCCCCTGGCTCACAAAGAAAATCAATCCGAGAAGATGTGCTGATTTACATAGCTGATAGGGCTGAAAAATGGGCACGGGGAGAAAACAGCTTTCAAGATGCAAAAAGGCAGGTGAAGAATTAGATTTGTACCAAGAGGTGCATAATGGAGAAAGCTCTTGAAGAGTGAGTGCCATACAAAAGGGATGCGGTTCTGGAGCGAGGGCAAGGGCAGCTCTGCCTGTGTCCCAGTCTGGGAGCTGCTCCAAGAAACCTCTGGTGAAAATGATGTCTTAAGAGGGATTCATTAAGTTCCATAATGGGCACCCAGAGGTGATCATAAACCTGCAAAGAAAGTCTGTCACTTACTGCTGTCTTATTACAGTCTCTACGCGAGGTGTTATAAAATTTCCCACTCCTCTAACAGATTGAAAAAGTGCACTTTGATGTACGTTTTATTAATTTCGCTGGCTTTTAAATTGTCTGAACTGTGGAGGCCCACTATAATGTATCAGCCTGTTCATTATAGTCCTTGTCTAATCACAGTTTCTAGAGAATGAATAAAATAGCTTAGGGATTGAAATATGTACGATTGTGAAATTACCCATGAGGACAGTTTGCCTGCGTCAGTAAGTGTACAGGGATCGATTCCAGGGAAAGTGAAGCTGGGTAGATGCCCTACCATTTTTGAAGGCACACGTCCATCCCTTTATTTCTAGCAAACCCGTACAGCGTATAATGGAATCTATAACACTCTTTACATGAGTCATTTTTTTAGTTTCCTTTTTCCTTCTTTCTGTGATGAAGGTAAAAGGGGGAGAGGTGATGGTAAGCAGAGTTGGTGAACACTGCCCCCATTCCCAACATAGCACCTCTCTCACACACAGTCATCAGTAGACCAAATGCCACAGGCCCTAAGTTCATTTTAAATATAGAGATGAGGTGAAGAAGTGTCCACACTTTAGAAATCAAGCTACGTGCCACATCCATAGACCCCATTCTCGTAGCAGAATGAAAATATCTCTGCCTTTCTGACTTGGGTTCAAGTCCAAGCTCCACCCTTTACCACCTGTACAGCCTTAGATAAATTGCTCAACTCTCTAAGGCTTACTTTTCCCATCCCTAAATGGCTAAATAACCAACATCCACTGCAGGGATTCTCAACCTCAGCACTATTGATATTGGGGCCACATAATACTTTGTTGTGGGGGGCTGTCCCGTGCATTATAGGTTGTATAGCAGCATCCATGACCTCTACTCGCTAGATGCCAGGAGCATCCCCTCTGTTCTCCACTGTGACAACCAAAATATCTCCAGACATTAACAAATGTTCCCTTGCCAGGGAGTGGAGGGTGCAGGGTGTCAACATCACCCCTGGTTGAGAATCACTGTTCTATTGAGTATTTTGATGAATGCCAGGTGCTTTTCTAAAAGCTCTTCAAGGACCCACCTCTATATTCTTCCCAATATAGAGGCGGGTACTATTTTTATTTCACAGGCGCAGAAACTGAAGCACAGAGAAGTTAAGTGCCATCTGGAGGTTACACATCTTTAAAGAGCTGAGTTTGTACAGAAAACAGGTGTTGGGCTCCATGTGTGTACGCTTCACCTGTACTTCTATACCTGGGATCATCCCAGCGCCCACCATGTTGAACTGCTGGGGACATTCAGTGACTCAATGGCTATACAGGCAATCGTTGGTCTTGCTGTTGTCATTATCAAGAGCACGGCTTGTACATTTTGCAAGGCAGGTTTTATTCCATGAAACTCAGAGCCCCAGCTACTGCCTCAGGGGCTTCAGGGGAAGGAGACAGAAACCTGCTGGATTTCCCTTTCCCTCTGCTAATTCCCACTTCAGGTCAGTTTGACTACCCCATCTCTGTCATTGCTTAATTCAAAGATTCAGAGAAATCAAAGGAAATTTATATTAAAAAACAGAGAGTGACTTGATATAGAATCAGTGGTTCCCAGATTCGGTTGCACATGGTAGTTACCTGGCCAGCTTGATAATGCCAACCGGTGCCCAGGACCTCACCCAGAGATTCTGGTTTAATTGAACGAGCTGAAGCCTGTGTGTTCAGATTTTTCAAAGTCCCCCAGATGCTTCAAATGAGCAGCCAAGGTTTGGAACCACTGACCTGAGTCTTCTTTGGGGTAATAATGTATTAGTTTATGTAATTTTAATATAATTTACCAATTAAGTGTTATACTTGCTGATTAAATAAGGGTTGCCATTTTTTATGTCACTATAAGGTAACTAACCCAAAATGTACTTGATAAAAATAAACTCTACTTACTTGGTGATTGGAAGTGCGGAGAAAGGAATAAATGCGAGAGAGAAGAACTAGAGTTTAGGTTTGCTGTTTTTATGAATGCTGCCTGGAGGGTGCTCCAGTTCCAGGTGGATAGCCCTGTTTTCTGGACAGAAACTCAGCATCAGTGGACTAGGGGAGCTCACCAAGTAAAAGAATTAAAATGGAGTCTGCAATGTCTAAAAATAAGGATTGACTAAATAAAGGTCATATTATGACATACCCTGCTTCCATCGCGGTGATTGTTTTGAAGTAAATATAGTGACAGAAAAATGCTCACTGTATGCTATTTGATGGGGGAAAAAAGAATTACAAAATAGTGTATACACAAAGACCATTTTCCTTCTAAAATAATAATAGAGCCCTGGCCAATATGGCTCAGTTGTTGAGCATCGTCCCAAGCATTGAAAGGTTGCCAGTTTGATTCCTGGTCAGGACACATGCCCATGTGGCAGGCTCCATCCCCTGTAGCAAAGCATCTGATTGATGTTTCTCTCTCATCTCTCTCTCTCTCTGTCTCTCCCTTCCTCTCTCTCTAAAAATCAATAAAAACATATTTTAAATAATAAAATATATCCACAGAAAAGCATCTAGAAGGAAGTATCCCAAAATGGTCAGAGTGGTCGTTACTGAATGGTGGGGTTGAAAGTAATTTTTTCTTCTTTCTGCCTCTTGTTATCTTGTACCTTCTCTATGATAGTTATGTGTGACTTGGTAACAAATATGTAATTAAATATAGAAACCCAGCTCTCTTATCCTAAGTCTATGCTCATGAAAGCATTCTTCTGGTCTATAATCTGGCAGACTTAGTAGGTCTGTCCCCAAACAACAGGACTATCTTAGCTGGCTTCCGGCATCCAGTCTCAGGTCAGTTAAAACTACCGGTATCACTGTTAAAGTGACTTGCTGCTTCCCTGAAGATTAGACCTGCACATGTCAGTCAACCAGAGTCTAATCCTCCATCCTCCAAGGTGGGACCTCTGGGAAGCTGCTCTCCAAGCCGGGTGGCCTCACACTGTCTCCTCACACCCCTGGCCGTACGCATGCAGCTCTGTGTGTGCTTTCATTTGGAGACCTTGCCTATGCAATTGTTCCCCTGCTTGGGCCTTTTGCAGATTCAGGACACTTCAGCATGTGGTTGATTTGGAGCGATAGCCGCGCTTTGCTTTCCCATTAAAGGAAATATTAAAAGCAGCGAAAGACATGTTGCTGGAAGAATAGAGACACAACTGAAACATAGAAAGCCAGCTTTTGCAGTAACAGTCTTTCCTTTTGAAAACCAGCGCCTCGAAAAACCACATCACTGACACAGAGCTTTGCATGCGATAAATACTTGATGAATGAATGAATGAATGAACGAACAAACAAGCATAATCTAATGCCATCCATGTGGAATGAAAATGAATCTTACCTAATGTGGGGCAGGCCCCTGGGTGAGCCGGGCTCATCTTTTTTTTGCACTTTTAGATTCAGACTTTTTCACAGATGAGTGGCGTGTGGCTCCTGCGGTTACAAGCAATTCACAGATTCTTTGTGCCAGAGCTCATACAACAAGCCGTGTGAAAATGCCTTCTGAATGAAACGAAATGTGAAGAAAAACCATTTCCCTACAGTATGTGCATTTGTGCAATTGTGACATCCTTTTCAGAAGCCATTTTTGTGGTCTGATACATTTATATGCATTATTCTGCAGTCCTGGCTTAGTTACCACATCCAGGAATTAGAAATATCCTTTAGGAAATCATTTATTTTATCCAACCCCTGTCCTTCCCCTGCCTCCATCTCTGTGAAGAAAAACACCTAACCTTTATACACATGATGTCTGATTGAATCTCAAAGACCTTCGAGGAAGAAGATTCTATCATTTTTCTTAGTAACCTTTCCAAAGTCTTATTTATCAAAGTGAAATTAAGGGATTATTAATTTAACTCCAGGTAACAGGGTTTGTAATCATTACAATATGTTATCATCATCCTATTAAAAAAACCCTAAAAATAACTTTCTTAATATAATCTTTCTAATCTCAGTCAAATCTGAAATTAATCATCTATAATTATCAAACCTAATTTAATTAAAACTAGCTGTTCACCATCTGGTCTTATTTGTACAAATTTAAGAATCTGCCATTTCATAAGAAATTCCTCTATTTAACCAATTATGTTAAACATCATTATTATGTAATTAATCTCAGTTCAAATTACATTTGTTGTCACTTGACAGAAAAGTAATTTATGTGATAAAAAGCAGTTGACCAACTAATTACTCTGCCATTTGGGGTCTTTTATCTCAATGTCTCACCATTTTTTTAAAGAAAGGTATTTTATAGGAAAATACCCCTTTTGAAATATAAAACTAGCTATTGTTAGTGCAAAGTAAACATCAGAAATAATATTGGGAATGAGTCATCTTTGTTTTGTAGTTTCAAGATCTTTATCTGGATAAATTAATAAGCAAGCGAATAAAATTAATGGTAGAAACAGAACACAAATTACAAAGCTAAATGCAGTGAACCAAGAAAATGCATAAGGAAATAGGATCTAGGTAAGGATGTGCGTATTCCCAGAAGCAGGATTTCTGCAGGATCCTTGATTGCCACTATTTTCAGATGCCTGGTTTCCTCTTTGTGATTGATAAACCTGCTAATAAAAGAGATGAATAGTTACTGATTATGAAAAATATACCTATATAAATAATGCTTATGCATTTCCTTTTGAAGACTTCTGGAAAATCAGTGATACTGCCCTAAGGAATCTAAAGAGTACATGTTGCTCACCTAAAATCTTATTATATAGGAAAAGGTTTGATGGTTGAAAAAGCAGGTGAACTTCTAAATCAGAAGAAACAATTTTAATGACGAGGCTGCCTTACTTGAATAAGGGCTGGGAAGAGAAACCAGAGTGTAAGCAGAAAAAATACAAGTGTTTCATGTAGGATTCTTGCTGTAGGGGCAACCTTGCACTAGATAAGTGGGCCAAAAGGGAAGAAAAGAAGTAAGAAATTGACATGTGTTCAAATCTGAGAAACGCTTTGTAGGACAAAGGAAGAACTTCTTTCTCTAAGCTCAGTGAGAGGTAAAATGTACCGTGTTCTTCTATTAGTTCTGTACTTATTCTGTGCTACAAGTTGGCCTAAGTGTACTGGGCATTCAAAAGTTGTCAAGTTTCCATAAAGAAATGGTCATATGACAAGAGGGGCTATAAAACTTTTTACTAATCTGACAGAAGGCAGAAACACAATGGGTAATGTTGCAACTATAGCATTGGTTTTAAATCTTAAAATTATGAACTGCCTATTAGATAATAGTTTTATATCCATGCTAAATCTTCTGAACTTGAAAACTGCATGGTGGTTATGTGAATGAATGTTTTGCAATTAGAAAATATACGCTGAACTATTTAGGAGCAAATGGTACATAATTTTTAAAATTAACTCTGAAATTGTTCAGGATAAATATATATATTTAAAGCAAATGTGCCAAAATGTAAGCCATTACTAAATCTGGGTGAAGGTTATATGGGAGTTCTTTGTACAATTATTGTAACTCTGTAATTTGAAATTATTTCTGAATGAAACTTAAAGATAATAACCTCAAAGTTTTGTCTGCATCTAAAAAAACTAAAAATTTGTCATCAGTATATTGAGCTAAATTGTGTAAGATCTTTAGGTTCTGTAGAAGCAGTTTGCTTTCACCCCCTGCTTCTCCTACCCAACCACATCCCAGCCCCATTCCACAGAGTGTAGAAGGCTTCTTAACATTTCCTTCTTATAAAAAAAATAAAAATAAAAGCAAAAACAAAACCCCACCACTAACAACAAAGGTATAAGCTTTGAGAAAAATTGTTACAAAGAACACAACAGCTGATGCTCTGTCCCTAATGGGAGTAGAAAATGTTCAGTTTTTTTCTCTGAACACGCATCTCCGTGGTAAAACATAGACCCCCACTTTCCACAGGCTTCCGTGAAAACCAGATGGCATCTCTCGGATAGAATACTCATGACTACAAAGGTGGCATATGGGTCAGTGCCAAGATGATCACTTACACGGCATCTGCAGATGGTGGTCCACCACATCCTGAGGCAGGAATAATGAGAACAACATCCACTTCATCATCATCTGAATATCCAAACAAACACCAGGGGAAAGTTAATGAAAACAGCACCGGGGCATGTCCCGGGAGGGAGAGGGGCCGCTGGCTTACCTGAGATGAAATGAGAACCGCAGCAAAACATATGCAAAATATTGACTTTGGCTTTTAATTGAGAATCAAAGATGATGGATGTAAAAAAAGAGTGTTGTAAACTGAAAAGCACTATTCAAAAAGAAGAAATTATTTCTGTCTACAAAGCCTGAACAATTAAAACAAATATGCTTCTCAAATGTTGTAGAAGTGAGTGGAACATTCCCAAAATTAACAATAGAAGTATTTCACCAGGACAGATAAAGTGGATTTTACTTACTTTCAGAAACTGAAATGGCAGTTTCTATAATATATTTAAGTAGTGCAGATGGTAAACAGAAAATGTTATTAAATTAAGTTTGATAATTATAGATGATTATCTTTAGTTCTGAACTGCAATATGAAAAACTAACTAGATGGTTACCAGGACAATAATAAATGATGTAATTATATATTCCCTTACATGCCTGAATTACACGCACCTAAATGCATCCTTGATTTCCAGTGCTATTTATTCATACCTTCTCATTATTAATAAGCAATTCACTTTTTCTGGGGAGGAAGAATAAAGAGTTTATTGTGTGGGTGTATTGATGGATAGATGGATGGATGGATATAAAGATAAATGGCTGGATGAAGAAATGGATAGAAGGACGAGTGAACTGAGGATGGGGTCTAGAGTGGATGGATGGATCAATGGGTAAATGGAAGTATAACAGGGTGATAGGATAAATTGAAAGAGGCTGCGTTTCACTAAACAGCACAATGAAAAATCTTTGGATTTTTAACAAAGTTCATTGATGAAATACAGTTCTCAAATAATCCATTGTTTCTGTAATAATAAAACTGGATTGGCAGTCAAATCATTCAAGAGGCATGGTTATTGGTTTATTGCTTCTACCTCAATTTCCACTTTCCTTGGTTTACCTTCAGTTACCCAAATAATGTGTCTAATGCAACAATCATACACTATTTTTGTGAAAGTTTGATACCTATATCTTAATTTTTTTACTTAAAATTATCCATCCATTTGTTTATTTGCTATTTTAATTCAATACATATTGAGTGCCTATTCTGTGCTAGGCCTGGAGATATGATAGTAAGCATGCAAAATCATTCCTTATTCTCTTGGAACTTAGTTCCAGTGTAGGGGAACAGGTATAATCATATACATCAATGTTAAGTTACAAATTGTGATAAATGTTATAAAATGCATATTAAAATTTAATAATGTAATAGGTTTCTGAGAAATATGGTTGTGACATTCAAATAATAATTAATCAAAAATTGTGTTTTTAACTAAGCCTGCCATTGGTGAGCTGAATTTACACACTAGCTGAAATGTAAATTGCTTCTGCTTCCCGGGGTGCTATTACTGGGTTGTCTTCCATGATTTCATAATGGGTTGGGCATATACAATAGCCGTAATCACGAAGCCATCTTAAGTTTTTTAGTCTATAAAAACAAATACACCACAAAATCAGCTAGATCAAGTCAATATTATTATTTCTGATAATGTTCCTGAAAAGAGAATCCAAATTGTCAAGTGCTCATATTGCTTTTAATGCCTGGGCCTCCTTTTCCCCTTGAGACTGAATGTGTGTATTTTTTTCTTTTCCCACCTTACTAGTACCTTGACAGAACTTCCTTTTTAAGGTACTTGCTACACAAAAAGTTCTGAGAGCCCTCTATTCTCTCCCTGGGCTTAAAGAACATTTCTGGCTGTTTTCCTTTCTTATGTGTATTGTTTTCAGGTCCAAGATATAGTTAACATTTGTTTCTGTTAACTTAATTTTTTTCAAAGATTACTATCTTCCCAGTATCAGCCTGTCCCCCACCAACCCCAAACACCACACGTTAATTCCTCTTCCAGGACTCAGCCTACAGATGGCCATTTCTTAAATCTGCCTTTTAATGGTGTGAAGTCAAGTATTAAAGGACTGAAGACTTGGCTTAACTCTATTAGTAAATCTTTATTAGTAACTTAACCTTTCTATAACTGACCTGCCCGCTGAAGATAATATAGGCTCTTTCATAGAACTATTGTGATAAATATGATAAAGTATATTTGAATTCTATGAAAAGTAATGTGCTAATTTAAAGCATTTAAAAATGTGTTATCTGCATGGATTCTTTTACACTGCCTTTGCCCATTTTTATGAAAGCTATTCAGTGACATTCAAAAGGGTAGCACAAGCACTCAACAAGTATTCACATCCCTCCTTCCCTCACAAAAAGTTTAAGTGTCAACTTTAATGTAGAATGACCAGAGATGAATGGAGTTGATTTATTAATTCCTTTAGGATATTTTCTATCTGCAATTCTCTACCAGGAGACATTTATAGGTTTTCAAAGACAAGTGTGTTTGTCCCATCATGGAACTGTATCTTTTAGGAAATTTCTCTCCTCGTTTAATACATTATAGCCATCCAAATGGTATCTTATTATAAGACAGAATTAACTGACATTAACATATGTGCCTTTCTCTTGATTGTTCTTTCAAAAAGTGAAAATATTCTCTCTATTAAAATAACATAAGAATTTGCAGTGAAGGAATAGTACATGGAGACCTCTAACAAATTCCCACTGAACACATTAACTCATGTGTCTATGTGATCTGTGCCAGAGGAAAGGGTTTCCTACCCTTGAATTTTTAAGAGGGAACAAATATCTCAAGCCTCTGCTTTTTCTGGCCCCTGGCCCACAGGACCTGCAATTTCTTGGAGCCATAACACAGACATTCCCTAATGGCTATATCTCCCCATGGAAAATGAGAGCCTCCATTGGAGCCATAGGAGTGGGTGGGATTTTACCACAAGGCCTACCCTTTTCAAGAATTTGTTTTCAAGGACTCACTACAACCCAAGCCAGTTGAATACAGAGGAAGTAAGGATCTTAGTGCAATGTGTGCTGGGTGCAGGGCAGACAGAAGCAAGGCTATTGCAAGCAGCACCTTTTCCCTCTGCTCATACCCTGGGAACATGGAGAGCACACAGCCACGATCTGAGGCCCCACAAGTCCTTCTTCCCATGTTCCAAGGAACAGCTTCAAAAGCACAAATGATTCCCAAGCATCAACAGCTTCTCTTTGTGCAACACAGAGACCTAGAAAGTAGAGCGGGACCCAAACCAATCTGTAAAGTCTTTCAGTTACTTTTGGGTAAAGTAGGCCTTACAGAGGGTGTTGGGGAATCAACCACCATCTACAGAATGGATTCTAAGGGGAAAATATGCCACGCATTCTAAAAGCTGATTTCCAAGTGAATGTTAGAGCATAGCACATGAGTAAATTGGAATTTAGTTTTAAAAATAATCCCTACTCAGGATGAAAATAAATAAACACTTCAATATAATTATGAACTTACTAGAGGCCCAGTGCACGAAATTCATGCACAGAGGGGTGTGTGTGTGTGTGTGTGTGTGTGTGTGTGTGTGTCCCTCAGCCCAGCCTGCACCTCTCCAATCTGGGACCCCTCAAGGGATGTCTGACTGCCTATTTAGACCCGATCCCGGTGGCTGCTGGATCCCAACTGCTCGCCTGCCTGCCTGGTTGCCCTTAACCTCTCCCCTGCCAGCCTGATCGACTCCTAACAGCTCCCCTGTCGGCCTGATTGCCCATAACTGTCCTCCCCTGCAGGCCTGGTCCCTCCCAACTACCCTTCCTTGCTGGCCTTATTGCCCACAACTGCCCCCCCCCCCCACTGGCCATCTTGTGGTGGCCATCTTGTGTCCACATGGGGACAGCCATCTTTAACCATCTTGTATGTTGGACTGATGGTCAATTTGCATATTACTCTTTTATTAGATAGAATTTACTATTCCTTACACATTATGTCTTTCAAACTTGTTTTTAGCTGTAAATTTAACTAAAAATGCTAACTTCTTGTTCTCAGGACCTTCCTTTCAGTTAATACTTGCCTAGATAATTTAAGGTATTTTTAGTTTATGGTGCCCTTTGACATACCTGAAAATTTCACATTAACCATGTGAACTGGGTGACTGTTGTTTTGAGAGTGAGGACACTGAGACTCAGCAAGTTTGACTTGCTCAAGGTTATATAAGCATTAAGTGAGTAGAACTAAAATTCAGTTTAATGGCAAATCCCACCCAGGCTCTTTCTACAACATCCCACTGCACTGCACAGACTTCCTGATGATAAAGTAACAAGAGACATCAAATGATGCTGTTTGTTCAAAGGAAAGGCCTTGATCACTTTTTTTCAACCAGAAAACTGTTAGCAGGTTGCTTCATTAACTAGCTGGAAGCCTTCGCCTTTCCTTATAATCAACACTTGGCTCACTCTTACACCACATCCTTCCCTTAGCAATCAGCAGCTTGCCTTTGATGCAGAGCTTGGGCATTTTCTGAAAGCAGAAGTATATTTTCAATAATGAACTATTCAAAAAGCACTTAAACCGAAAGTGTAGATGTTTTTTGTTTGTGTTTGTGTGTGTGTGTGTGTGTGTGTTTTTAAACAGAGTCTTAAAGCCACTTACTTCCTTTTGAGCAATATCAACATCCTTCTCTGGTTCCCAGTAGGCAAAGAAAATAGAAGTCTCTGCCTCTAGTGATGTACTCAGAGGTCACCCACAGATATGAATCCCAATATGTAAAGCAATTGGAACTAGACAAACTGAAGTAAATGGATCAGTAAGTATACTAAGTCTTATTAGCATGATTTTGGTTTGGTCATAACCTAGTGCTTATTTTATGAATAATAATGCTATTCTTAAAAATGTTCCAGAAAGGCCCTGGCTGGTGTTGCTCAGTTGGTTGGGCATCATCCCGTGCACCAAAAGTTGGTTTGATTCCAGGTCAGGACACATGCCCGGGTTGCAGGCTTCATCCCCAGTAGGGGGCATGCAGGAGGCAACCCATCAATGTTCCTGTCTCTCCCCCTCCCTTCCTCTCTCTCTAAAAATCAGTAAATATCTTTTTTTTTTTTTAAAGAGGAAGGATAATCAGAGAAGGATCACTCTGAGAAGTGGGAGAAGCAGCACAGGCAAGGGCCCTAGAAACAGGGGAGATAACCATGCCCAAGAGTTGCTTTCCTATTCATTGTATTTTCCTTTTAGACTTTGAAGAACTAGCATGATAAATATTCACTAGGAATAAAATTCAGGCAAATGCAACCTCACAAATGCATCAGTGGTAAGCTTTGTGACATTCATCATTTTCTGAATCACCTGAATTTTATCTCAATAATTATTTGTAGAAAAAAATTTAATTGTAGAACAATAAGACCACATGGTAGTATCATCTAGATTTTTATCCATTCTTTACCAAAAGAATAAACCAGTATACTTACTATTTGAGTGAATAGGAACTTAACTATCTATTTGTATTTAACTTTGTGCATAGTTTTCCTCCTTTAAAAATATGCATGGACTGTCTATTATAGGACCAATAAGATTTGGATCAAATTTCTATAATTTAAGAAGTTAGTACTTTTAATTTTCTCTTCTTTTAAAAATTATTTAAATTTTGCTTTTAAATAATAACTTACTATTTAGTCTTTGGTAAGCACTCATAATTTTTCTTCAGTTTCCAATAGATTTTAGTCCAAGATATGGATAATGGTGAGTAGACATAAACTATCTTAAAATATTAAAAGGACGTAGTCATTATAATGAATGCAGTGTGTTAATGAGCAGAAAGACTGGCTGAACTGTATCTATATTATGCAAATCCAGAAGTCTTTTGTAAATTTTATCTCTGGGAAAAATTTCACAAACAATCCTCTTCCTACTTTGGGTTAGCCTTTAATAATTATAAAAGTTGATTTCTTTTCCCCTTGTAAATGGATCAAAAACATTTACTTTTGCATCCCTGGAGATAGAAAAATGTTTTATTAAGAAATCTGTTGTACAAAAAAAAAATTCAGTTGTAGATTTTATTCCAGGCTAATTATGACTACAAGATTTTCTGAAGAGTGACTTGCAGGCAAGGTTATCATCGGCTCATAGTTTACTCTTAGAATAAGCTAATGAATTTGAAATAAACCTGGCCCAAACATATTAGACAAAGCTCCATTATTACCCAGCTCTAAGCTATCATTTATTCACTGGGAAAAAAAAAAAGAAAAAAACTCAGGAAGAAGCTTGCCAACAAACCAGATGTCACCATCAGTAGACAATTATGTTCCACAGTTTGGCACCTGGGGCCCACAGTCTCTATCCAAGGAGGAGGAGAAATAAAAAGTAGAACGTTCTGGCAGACTACAGTCGAAAAAATTCCAAATGGCTCATGGTGAGTATGGAGGCTGAAGAGCTACTTCTTTACTTCTAAAAAAGAGCGATCCAAATCTGATCGTGTTCTACTTGTTGAGGATGTCACGATCCCGACACACACATCAGAGTCTAAAATGCTGGCAGTGGCTGGCACTGGTTTGGCAGCATTTTCTTCCAGTAAAAGGTGTGCCCCCTGGTAAGGAAGACAGACATCTTGGGGGTAGATTATCAATGAACTCTAAGACATTTCTTTCTTTGATAAATTTTAGGGAATGAAATGGAAAGAGTCATGATTTGGACCCGATTTCAGTGAAGTACTGACCAAAATGCATAAAATACCTTTTCAAATCTCCAAGTAAGAAACTGAGAATTATATGAAGAATTTCATCAAGGCCTTTTACAGGTAGGTTCACTGTGAAAAAGGAAATGTACTTCCTCTTTCAGAATGTGTTTTGATCTAGAATAGACACTTTGCAATCCCAGCTTGGCTCCAAATGAAATACCTAGGTGGCCCACCAAATCTTTTTTACTGTTATGTAATTAGGAATTAAATACATAAATAAAAGTTGAAATAATTCATTTTTTTCTTAAACTTTTACTAAATATTTCTTTATTTATAGGGTGTCCTATATATATATATTCACATACATTTTTGACAGTTCAATTGATGTTTCTTTCTTTTCAGGTTTGACATATTGGAATTAATAATTATTCAAATTGTATATACATTTTTTGAGACACCCTGTATATATTTATCCTTACCTGGAAACTGCCCATCTGCCCATGGTCAGATAAATATGAAGGGTAGACATTAGATTTATTAGTTCCATCTGTAAGTAAACCCAACAAACAGAATCCTGGTCAAGTGGAAACTACTTTTACTATCTTTCCCTGCTTTTATAAGTCACCACATCCTGGATAGCACAAAATAAAGTATTTAATTTATAGAATAATTTAAAGAATTTGCTTATTGTGTTTATTATATGGTTATTATATATTTTCATGATCAAACCCATTTTTTATAAAATTTAGGAAATATTTTTGCTAGTTATGAAAACTTCTTAATGTTTTGTTTGAATAGAGCTGACTGGCCCACTGAAATTAATCTATGAATCCACAAATAAAGGCAAGGAAAGATAGTAAAAGTAGTTTCCACATGACTAGGATTCTGCTTGTTATGTTTACCTACAGATGGAACTAATAAATCTAATGTTTACTCTTCATATTTATCTGACTATGGGCAGTTCTTCTCCACAAACAAACTTATCCTATTTCTTAAATTATTCTATGCTTTGGGCAAGAGGCAAGATTTTTCTTTATGAATGATGTATATAGTGCTAATTAATTAATTAATATGTTAATGAATATAAATGTTATATATAAATTGTGTAATCAGTGTAAATAATAGAATTGATTATACATTAATATGTATCTAAAGGTTGTGGTTCCAGAGTATATCTTTCAGGCTTTCAAGAATCATGTTTGTTATTTAATGATGAGGTAGCACATTAGTTTGTTCCTGGAAATGCCATGCTTTTAATGCAGTGGTTTGGAAGTGTTTTGGTTTGTGAATCATTTTATCAAAGGTTAAAAACACAACAATGGTCACAAGTCCCACTAATACCACTGTCTCTTACTTCCTTTGCATTCAGCCCTCCTCACTGGAACCCTTCCTGAGCATTACTAGAAAGAACATCGCTGTGAGTTTAAATGATACACACAAATTATATCATAAATAATTTCCTAGTTTGCCCCTGATGTGAATAAACATTATGATCCCCTGATGGCTATAAACATTAATGCTACCAGCCTGTGTGTCATCCTTGATCGATGGAAAATAGTTTTCCTAAGTAACTGGAAACAAGAAGCTGAGAATTGGAAGTCACCAGTTCTATTGCAGGATTTGCACTGTCAGGTACAGAGACAGTGCATGTGAGTTCCCTCAATTTACATAGAGAATTGTAATTCCTGCCCTTAATTCACAGCACAAAAATAAGGAACTCTGATCTCAGTGGAGAGCAATAGCCTTCCCAAGACCTGTGTAAATTGAAAGAGCAGTAACAATAAGCTACTAGCAATCCCCTGGTCCTGCTGCTGAAGCCTCCCCCCCCCCGCCCCCCCCCCCCCCACACACACACACATTTCCTCTGACACCTGTCTATTCTGTTTCTAAAGTGGTAGGGGAAATGTATGGAGTTAATGGTCACAGCTCTGGAATGGATGAAAAAATACAGAAGGAACGGTTTCTCTCCTCCCCAGTTCTAGTGGGAAGTCTGTGGCACTCTCAAGGTCAAGGAGAGTACTGAAGTGGGTGGAGAATTTCTGCAAAACACTTCAAGGTTTGGTACAGCTGAAAAGGAGATACTTTTATAGTAGCACATTGGGTATTGTAAACTTTTCTGCAAAGTTTCTTGACAGAAATGATGACTTTAATTGCTGTATCTCTGATATATAGTCAAGAAATTGTTAGAAAAGGAATAAAGTAAAAGAGAAAAATATTTAGTCATTGATGTTGGCTATTTAAAAATTGTTATTTGTAATCTTTTTTTTTTAAAATATATTTTTTTTTTGATTTTTTACAGAGAGGAAGGGAGAGAGACAGAAAGTTAGAAACATCAATGAGAGAGAACCATCGATCAGCTGCCTCCTGCACATCTCCCACTGGGGATGTGCCCGCAACCCAGGTACATGCCCTTGACCGGAATCGAACCCGGGACCTTTCAGTCCGCAGGCCGACGCTCTATCCACTGAGCCAAACCGGTTTCGGCTATTTGTAATCTTTGATGTAAGGAATTTCTACTCTAAGTTTGAGGCCTCCATGGTGATTTTTTTCATGTAATTTACAATCCAAAATGCTACTGTAAGTTCTGCTTTCATGTTGCCCAGTATTTTTCCATAGAGGAGGACATCCAAAGGAAAGTTTGAGAGCTTACATAGAACTATATGGTACAATGTTTCCTGACATTAGGAAGAAGTCGTTCTCAGTTTCTCAGTTTCTTACCCCATAGAATGGAAATAATTCATTTGAGTAAGTGTAGGGGAATTCTTCACAGTACAGTGGATAGTGGTAGAAATTTCAAGAGACTTAGATTTTGCTTCCAGCATTATTGGCTATCTTTATGTCATTGGAAAAGCCATAAACCTCTCCAGACCCTAGTTTATTACTCTGCAAAGCAAGTGGCTCACTCATTCATTCATTTGAAAGCATTTGTTAGGTACTCACTAGATTGAGACACTGTGCTAGGCTCTAAGATTGAAAGCCAAATAAGATGCTTTCCTCATCTTTAAAGAGCATGCAGCCAAGCAGAAGGTGACAGGAGCATAATCAAGTACAGGAAATGGATAAAGCTCTCATGGAAAAGTTGTTTAGGTACCAAAGAAACCAAGGAGACACATGGGTTGCAATGGGCATAGAAAATGTTCTAGGGTTGGTGTGTCTCAAGTCAAGGCTTTAAAATAAATAGGATTAGTCAGGACTTCAATAGAACAGTGAGTTGGGGGATGCCAAAGAACTTTGCAAGCACAAGAAGCAGTAAGAGGAAAAGCACGAGGTATGAAACAGTGTGGGCTGCCAGGAAAACCACAGGGGTCCCGTATGGCCAGAGGGGAAGTTAGGAGCCAGATGGCAGAGCATACAAAGGAGTTTGGGTTTTAGTCTGTGGGCATAACCTTTCAGCAGGGTCACTGGGCATGTGTTGCCTTACCCACGAACCCTTCTAGCTAGAAGAAGCTGCCCACCCACTGCCCCTGCTGAAAGCAGATCAGTATTATCTACCAGCTGACTCCACCCTTCACTAGCTACTCACAGGCCCCGAATACAAAAGTGGCCAATCTTGGATCTGGATGAACTGACTTGAAAAAAGCTACATTGCAGGTCTATTCTGGCAAAATTTAGTAAGAACTAACATAAGTATTCACGAGGATGTAGAGAAATGGGAACCCTCAGGCACTGCAAGTAGAAATGGAAATTTGATAAGCCAATCTGGAGGGTTAGTTGGAACTATTTGATAAAAATTAATTATGCATTATCCAGCAATCTCACACATATATATGTGTGTGTATATATGCCTACATATATATGTAGATATCTATCTATCTATCTATCTATCTATCTATCTATCTATCTATGTATATATATCAGAAGATTAATGTTACAGATAGATAAATGGACAGATAGATAAAAGTTATTTGTTTCAGCACTGTTTTAGAAGTAGGGAGTTGGAGGAAACCCAGATGTCTATCATTATGAGAATAAAGAAGTAAAATATGATGGATACATATGCTGAAAAAGCCTTCAGCAGTCAGAACTAGATGTATATACAGAAACATGAATTTTAAAAAGTGTTGAGTGAAAGAAGTAAAGCAATAATATAATATTATTTATACAGATTCTAAATGGAGACCTACACAGAGCAGCACCACCGTTCAAAGACACATACCAGCCAAGAACAGACATTACACATATTAGAATCACTGCTTTTGGAAAGAGGGACAATGAGAAATAGGAGAGAAAAAAATTAAAACAATGAATCTAACCTTGCATAAACAAGCAATAGTGTGTATAAATATGATTAACTCAATTCTATACACTTGAGGTCAGGAAAAAAGGTAAAATATGCATTTAAAGGGTAATATGCTCTCTTAAGAAACTAGAAAATAAGGCTAATATTTATGTTTCTGTGAGTTTTGAAAAGGAATGTGACTAAATCATACTTATGACAGGACATCAGCATGAAGATCTTTTCAAATTTGCACTCTTGCCTCTAGCCTACAAAGCCTTTGTAAATCCAGAAACACCCTCCAGCTCCTGTCTCCTTGGGGTCCAACCTGTTGTACTTCTGTTTCCTGAACTATGTTGAGTAGTTTTCTGTTCCTACCCTCAAAAAAGCCAAAATAAATGTAAAATGTGTACAACTTGGCCACAGTCAGGGATACCTGTCAGGACATTGCTAACGATCCAAGGGAAAAAAATACGAATAACTAAGAAGAGGAGTCAGTACTAGCGATACAGATTTAGGGAACAAAAGACTACAGATTACTTAAGTTATATAGGAACTAGAGGCCCAGTGCACAAAAATTTGTGCACTCGGGGGAGGGGGGGAGGGGTGGTCCCTCAGCCCAGCCTGTGCCCTCTCGCAGTCTGGGACCCCTTGGGAGATAACGACCTGCTGGCTTAGGCCTGCTCCCAGCGGGCAGAGGGCAGGCCCAACCCCTAGGTGCAGCCCCTGGTCAGGCTCAGAGCAGGGCTGATTGGGGAGTTGGGGCGCTGCCCCCTGTCATGCACAGAGCAGGGCGGATCGGGAGGTTGCGATGCCACCCTCAGTCATGCTCAGGGTAGGGCCAATCAGGGGGTTGGCGTACTTCCCCCTGTCACTCACAGAGCAGGGCCCATCAGGGGGGTTGGGGCTCCGTACCCTGTCACGCACAGAGCAGGGCCCATCAGGGGGTTGGGGAGCTCCCCCATGTCACGCACAGAGTAGGGCCGATAGGGGAGTTGGGTCACCGCCCCCTGTCACACACAGAGCAGGGCGGATCAGGGGGTTAGGGCGCTGCACCCTGTCACACTCAGGGCAGGGCCAATGGAGAGGTTATGGCTCTACCCCATCACACACAGAGCAGGGCCTGTGGTGGGGGGGTGGGGGGGTGGGGGGAGGTTGGGGCGCTGCACCCTGTCACACACAGAGCAGGGCCCGTGGGGGGTTGGGTTAGGGCACCGCAGCCTGTCACACACAGAGCCGCAGGGCAATCGGGGTTGGGGAGCTCCCCCCTATCAGGCACAGAGCAGGGCTGATCTGGGCGTTGGGGCACCTTCCCCTGTCACAAACAGAGCAGGGCGGATAGGGAGGTTGTGGCCACGCTCCCTGTCACACACAGAGCCGCAGGGCGATCAGGGGGTTTGGGCACTGCCCCCTGTCATGCTGATCCCGGTGCTGGGAGGCATATTACCCTTTTACTATATAGGATAGAGGCCTGGTGCACGGGTGGGGCTGGCTGGTTTGCCCTAAAGGGTGTCCTGGATCAGGGTGGGGGTCCCCACTGGGGTGCCTGGCCAGCCTGGGTGAGGGGATGATGGCTGTTTGCAGCTGGTCACACACCCTTCAGGGTGGGGGTCCCCACTGGGGTGCCTGGCCAGTCTGGATGAGGGGCTGAGGGCTGTTTTCGGGCTGGCGGGTGACTGAAGCTCCCAACTGCTCCTTTTTTCTTTTTTCTTTTTTTATTCTGGGCCAGCTTTAAGCTCTGGCTCCAGCTCTGAGGCCTCTGCTGCTGAAAGCAGGTATCTGGTTTGTTTGGGTTCTATAATCGAAACACTGTATCAACTCCAGCTCTGAGATCTCTGCTGGCTGAAAGCAGGTTTCTGGGGTTTTGTTTAGCTTCTATATTTGTAACAATGTTTCAAACTGCAAGCTCAGAGACCGGCAGAGGCAGGCGGGGAATATTGGAGTCCGTCACTGAAGCAAGCAAGCCTCATGTTCGCTTCCAGCTGCCTGGCTGCCGGCCGCCATCTTGGCTGGCAGTTAATTTGCATATCGCCCTGATTAGCCAATGGGAAGGATAGTGGATGTACGGCTAATTACCATGTTTTAGATAGGATGAGTAAAATCATGGTTATAAATGTAGAGAGGAGAGGAAAGTAGTCTTTCAAGGACTGTGTAATGAGAGAGAGAGAGAGAGAGAGAGAGAGAGAGAGAGAGAGAGAGAGAGAGAGAGAAATAAGTAAAGAGAGAGGGAGAGAGAGAAAGAAGCAAAAGAAACTGAAAGAGAATATCTGGAGAGAGAAAAAACATGAGAGAATACCATATGAAAACCGAAAAAGGGAAAACAAGGGGCCAATTTCATTATTTACTTCTAAACTGTCAAGTATGTTGAGACAAGGTCATCATGACCTTTTCCAAAGCAGTTACTGTGTTGTGGTCGTGGCAGGAGTCCACTACTCATAGTCCAGGATGTCAAGAGTAAATGGAGTGCCACTCTGACCAACACCCAGGCTGATGTTGGCTTATCTGACCCCAAACAGCATAATCCAGCCCTCTGGTTTTCCCAGGATGACATAAGGAAAAAAACACTGAGAGAAAAAATAAACTTAGTGAGACTAAATTAACTAGAGATACTTTTAATATAATAAGGTCATCATTATTTTAAGTGTGACCAGGAGGGAAAGCATTGGAGGCAATAAATACAGACTGTCCATTATAGGATCTGGCTAGAAAAGTTGCACTTGAACTCTAAGTCTCTTCCAACTCCAATAGTCAGTGATTATAGCTCATAAACTAGAGTTCATAAACATGAACATGGCCTTAGGTATGTTCAGAAAATAAAACAATAATTTGCTTCCTTTATTTCAGGATGCTTTTATAAAAGGAATGACATGCTCTTCTGAATGTTAAGCAACAATATTTCAAAATTAAGAAATATGCAAAGTCAAAATTAACTTCTTATTTTCACCTCTACCCCATCTCACGCTCCAGAGAAACCACATTTTCTCGCATATACAAACATATGTGTATATGTACACAATATTTTATGGAATGGGCTCACCTGTTTAAAAATATACATATAGGCATGACTGACACTAACATAGCTTAAAAATCAGTGTGAAGGGGCACCGGCTAATTGGAATAAGCGCCTGTGGTAAGTAGCTGATGGGCCGTTCTTTTCCTCCACTGGCCCCAGGAGAGGCGCTGCATTCCTGGTATGGAGGGAAGAGCTGCCCCGCAGTGTCTGCAGTGGTGCTCTCCCTGCTAGAGCTGCCCTGCCCAATGACTCGGACATGATCCTGGCTGCACAGCCTCCAACTTGCACTCTTTGGTTCTCTGAGATCTTTCTATGAGGTTCATGAATGCTTTAATAAATTCCCTTTCTATGTAAACTGGAGCAGTTGGGTTTTTTGCAAGCCGAAACAAAGCCCTATCAAGAGAATTAAAAGTCAGATGCTCATCTCATTTAAACCAAGAGTTTTGAAGACTATATGATCTGTGACCATCTGCAAGGAAGTGACCAAATCCCTGAGAGTCGTGTCTCTCTTTTCTCTCTTCTCCTCATAAACCGTCGGCCTGTGGCAGCTGTGGATTGCTAGACCCAAGTGGAGACCGATCTATGGTCAGGACAACTATTTGGAACAAAACAGCTGTAAAAGCTTTAAAAAGACATATGACTTTATTTTGAATTTTTCTTTTGTAATTTAAAAGAAAAAATCAAGAAACAAATAAGATCTTCTTTGCATATGTCTGCTGTGAAGGAAAAACAGACTCTTTTTTTCATTTTTCCTTAATTACATCAGCAAGAGGCATTCCGAACAGTGTTTTAAAATTACTGCTTCAGGTCCTAATTATTTTTGTAGTTTCCCATGAAACAATAGTTATGAAAAATAGAGAAGAAAAATTTCCAAATTTTCTCAAATAGACCAACTATGCATATGTTTATGTTAAGAAAACAAATTTTTAATTTTGGATGTAATATAATACTATGAAGAAAAGGGAAAGGAAACAGTCCAAGTGCGGAAATGTATTTCATATGTTCGTTGTCTTTGGTTTTGATATATGCTTAACTATATTGCCTTCTAGGAGCAGCTAATTTCCATATAAAGTGTAGCTACTTTCAATTCTGCAGTGGAGGCTTTGATTTGTGTGCCCTAGGCTAGATCAGAGCAATGCATAATTTTCTTTAAGTTCCTTCTGTCATGCACAATCGGTGAGTTTTAGCACCAATTATAACATGGATGTTTAGAAAGACATTACCCAAAAGGGGGGGGGGGAATAAGATAAATGGCATAAAAAATGGTTAGCAAATCAAAGAAAAATTATCAGAGAGAACCTGATGGCAATCGGCCTGAATTGTACACATTTAGGCATAGGCCCACATGAATCTCGGTCTGTTCTGGTGATTGCAACAGCTACCGGTATTTCAAGCCCGAGAGCAGAAGGGAGATTCTGCGGAGTCACACCAAAGCATCTGCCATCATTCGGCCCTTGTGTGATGGTGATGACAAGCTGGTAAGAGTCTTTGTAGAACTGACGGTGGCATGCACAAGGGAGAGTCGGGTTCATGTGAGGTGTGACTTTGAACAATAGCCTAAGCCGTCACTCCAAAGACTTCCTGATGGCACTCTTTCGTCCAATTTGCTCCCCCGGTGTCCTTTTGAAGATGTGTGCTTTAGAAGTATATTGAGGAATTCTATTACCTGGGGGAATAAAATCAGCTCGTCACAACATATCAGCTTATGCTGTAGCTAATGCTTTTTCTGATTACCATTCAATGGAAGGAGCTCCAAACTAGGAATCAGGAGGCCTGAGTTCAGCTCCCAGACCTGTGGTTATGCACCTCTGAGCAAATCACTTCTCACCTTTGGGCTCGTTTCTTCACCTCTAAAATGTCGAGATGACCGTGAAGATCTCCTGTAGTTCGGAAATTCTGACTCTTGTCTAGATTATGGCCTTTGTAATTTAACACCCTGAAGGACTGGAAATCAGAGGAGTTCAATTTTGATGGACTTGGGGGTGAGAGAAGAAAAAGTGAGGTGAGTTATTCCCATACTAGAGATGAGAAAGGGATTTGTTAGGGAAGAGACACAAACATTAAAAGAATTAAAACCGGAGAAGAAAACAAACTTCCCATTTCTCTACCTTGAATTGTCATATATGTTTGAAGTATTTTTTTTCTGATAACATTAAAAACATTGATATATGATTGATTTTTCTTTTTAAAAATCTTTTGGTTACCTTTATTTGTGTTATAAAAATAATAATTCAAAAAACAATGTGCTCTCATCCCAATTATTATACATCCTACAGGATAATCATCATTAAAAATTCAGTGTTCCTGAAAAGTCTTGCTAACTTTTTTATGTATATATATATGTCCACACACACCCCCTCCCATTACTTGCTCCTTTCATTTAATAGTATAATGGTATGACACCTCTCTGCCTATTATAAGAAATACTGCTGGTGAGCATCATATATATATATATATATATATATATATGCATCTGACACATTTTAGTGTGATTTAACAAGGGAGACATTTCAGAAAGTATGATTGGCAGGCTAGTAACTGGCACTCTAAAGTATGCTGGCTATTACTTACCTTAGTCCAGTTTCCACAGAGCTTGAGACAAAGGCTTGCATGTTAGAAGTTCCTTAAGAATGTGATCACAGAGATCAGGAATGAGAAAAGGGAGTAGGGAAGGAGGAAGAGCTGATACTAAGATGGTTTATTGAGTTCGTGGTTGCTACAGGTGGCTGGTAGCTTAAATGCACAGGAATTTCTGAGAAGACATATGAAATGTATTTCCGGACCATCCATTTGGGTGGGAGTGGGAGGGAGTGGGAAAAGGGGAAGCATTTATCCATTAGTTCTGTCTCGCTGCTCAGAGATTTACCTCATGGAACGCTGACTTCCCAGCACTTTAGGTTTGCACATATATTGGCCCTTTGCACATTCCTATAGAGTCCTGAGTTGTGGATCATCTGAGAAGCCCTGGGTGGGGCAAGAGATAGGTCAACTAACACCTGTGTGAAGCCCACCTGCGCCCACACTGAGTCCCCACAGACTGGAGTAAGACACAAGTGAGGTCAATATCTGAAGTGACACATAAAATGTCACACAAAAATGTACCAATTGATACTTCCACCAGCCATGCAAAAGTGTCCTTCCCTTTAACAACAACGGGCCTTGCCAATAACGTTTGCCAACATGATAAGTGAACATTGGTTTTACTTCCTTTCATTTTACATTTCTGTATTGTTGAGGTGAAATATATTTGCATATGTTTATTAACCTTTGTATTTTGTCTATTTTGTTCATTGTGCACCCTACTTTACCTTTTCTTCTTTTGGTTTGGTCTTCAAGACTTCATTTTTTTTTTAAACCAAAAAGACTACTTTATGAAGTTCATTTTCATGGAGCTTTGTAGCTATTCACCTTTATAATCTATAATACAAATATGCTGCGTCCCACTTGCCTAATTTCTAAGATTTAGTGTGCACTGATGACAGTACTTAATAGCATATATATTCTTTGTATCAGCAAAGTTACTGCTATATGTTTTTCAGTATTAGAATGAGAACATCGTATTTCATATGTAATAGCAGATATGGATTTTATTGAAGGATGAATGCATTCTATTTTCAAATGCTTTTTGGAACAAAGTCCAGTTTTAAGCTTGCTCTTTTCATTCTTTGTTCCTCTTTTTTTTTTCTTTTTTCTTTTTTTTTTGCAGAGAAATCTATTAGGCTGTCATAGTCCAACTCCACTCTTATTTGCTACTTGTTAAATGACTTCTGAAAGAATACAAGGACTTTTCTATAACCTGCTCATGATTTCACTTCAGTTCTAATAGTTCAGCTGCCACTCATGATCTTGTCATTCAGTTATCAACCAACCAAGCAAGGTCTTCTTGGTTTTATCCCTTGTTCTAAAACCCTAACTTCTGCTGTTGCTATTTTCTGCTATTTTCATTGTCATCGTAATGCATTTAAGTGCCTGAAGTTTCAAATGAAGCACACTTATTGTGGTAATATTATAAAAGATAAAAACAGAAGCTACCGTATGCTTTTATAGATTGTGTGTAATTATAGGAATATCACAAGAGGAACCTAATTGTTGAACTTGTGTTAGAACAAAAGACTAGAGTGAATAATTGTGTGGGTGGCATTTTTGAAAGTAAGTACATCCTAATAGCATACTTCCTAGGTAAATTTCTGACAGCCGAAACCAGTTTGGCGGAGTGTATAGAGCGTCGGCCTGCGGACTGAAAGGTCCCAGGTTCGATTCCGGTCAAGGGCATGTACCTGGGTTGCGGGCACATCCCCAGTGGGAGATGTGCAGGAGGCAGCT
Source organism: Myotis nattereri (assembly GCF_964212035.1). NCBI lineage: Eukaryota > Metazoa > Chordata > Mammalia > Chiroptera > Vespertilionidae > Myotis > Myotis nattereri. The sequence goes on from NC_138081.1 coordinate 47,038,241, forward strand.
GATCGATGTTTCTCGCTCATCGATGTTTCTAACTCTCTATCTCTCTCCCTTCCTCTCTGTGAAAAATCAATAAAATATATTTTTTTAAAAAAATTTCTCTCTGACAAATAGGACCTATGTATAATTCCTTTTCCTGGCCTAAAGAGGTTGGTTGTGACCCAAGGGAAGATGACCCTAACTCCAACTGCAGGTGTCACCTTATTGGTGTAAGGGTGATTCCATCTTCCTTGTTTGTTAGTGATTTCAGAATGAGCTTGTTTCCTAACTCTGGCTGCTAGGACAAAAGAAAAATGCGGAGGGACCTGTGGGGAAATTTTTCTTTTTCCTGAGAGAGAACCATGAGAAGGTACTTTCTTCTTTCTTCTCTGTGCTTGGTCACATCTGGATATCTTGCCTGGTGTGGCTATCAGTTTGAGGATGAAGCCAATCCTGACAATAGCAGAGTGGATTCCCTCAAATTTTCCAACTTTGGCTGCAAGGAACTCCTTTAGATTGGGTCCCGAGTTCTTTAGACAAGTCTTTAACTCGTCTTTAAAATTATTAAGTACTGTATGTTCACAAAATAATTAAGAATTATTATTCACACGAAATGAATAACAATATAGTGAAAATCTGTGTACCCAACTCCTAGATTTTTAACCTTCACCATTGAGTGAGATATAGGAAAACGGGAGATGAGCAGGATGGGGAGGAAAATCGGTAGTTTGTTTTCAGATGTGCTAAGTTTGAGCGAAGGATGCTGAAGAGGGAGTTTGGAGCTCAGGGCAGTAATCAACACGAGTCATAAAAATGAGGTGCCCAAGCTGACATATTGGTTTCAGACGAAGAAAAAATATATCACACACAATCCCATCACTCAGAGGTAAATGCTCGTAATTAACCTTTTTGGATTAATTCCTTCCAATTCATGTTTTCATATAACTAAGAGATATTGTGTGTGCAATTTTGCATTTATTTTTTTTTCTCATTTAACATTGTAATATAAATAGTTTCAATATCTTTAGAATGTGTATATATGTGGTAGAATATTCAAACATCTTCACACTCTAATTTATTCTTAAAATTCAAAAAATTCACCCTTACATGTCTTGGTTTTAGATTCTTTTCTCTAAATTTCCCTGGTGTCTGGTGGTCCTTTTCAGCTTCAAGCCTCAAGGCTTTTTTACATCCAAAAATGTCCTTCTTTGAGGCCTTGATTATTGGCTAGGTTCATTTTCTCTGTCTTTTTCTTTGGAAATATGTATGGTTTGTAGGTTTCATATCTCTTATTTATCCTTCAGGGTCATTATCTTTGTCTTTGTTTTCTTTTTTTAGGTGTGTTTTATTTAACTTAACTTTTCTCTTTAGTTCATCTTCTTTTTCTTCAAGCCTTTCTAAAAGTTTATGAGTGATACTTATCAGATATAATTGGTATAGACACAGAAGGGGCCACATGGTAAACCTGACAAGCTCAAGAGAAGCCTGTATGGTGGGCCTTACCAACTCAGAGACTGAAAAGAACCACATAGGATGGTCTGAACAATAAAAATTCCTAGCTGTAAGGGAGTCATGGTGGGGAGTCATAGCCTAGGCCTGTAGCTTCCTTGACAAAGGTCATGTTTACTTTCAGTAAGCCTGTCAGTAATTTTTTTTCCATCTAATAAGATAAGGTATCATTGAAACATCAGAGTAATTTTCTTTTCTAGACCCCTGAAGCCACAACCTCAGGCATGAGAGCACAGGACCACAGAACCCTCATGTTATCTTGTCCCATGCATACCATCTCTATAGCTAATTATTAACCATTCTATATGAACCAATGTAAAAGAAGTATGTGTTTCTCTATTTTGCCTTTTTATCCAGTCCCAGAAATGCCCCCGTTTTGCTTTCTCCTGCCCCCTAAATCTACTATCAGTGGATTATGTACCCTCCTGAAGTCTCTTCCTTTTATACTAATGTATAAAATAAGCTGCAAAACTGCCATTATCAGAAGCATTTTCTCAGTGTGTTGAAATTTTTATTCCTGACAATTGTCATCAGTTTGGCTGAAATGTCTTCATAAAAATTCTCTAGAGGTTTGGAAATATCTTAACATTGACCTTGGTAATATAAGGAAGATATTTTCTAAGATATTCTTTATCTTATGAAGTAAGACTGGGTAGTAATTTTGATTCTACCATTGCAGTTTTAGAATCCTAAACATATATATACCTCATCTCATCCTATCAAAGCCAACAACTAAGCCTGTTAGCTTTGTATCAAATCCAGCCATCTTTTCATTTCAACTCTTCATATATTTTTGTATTTATCTTTTAGCCAAGGAGAAAAATCTGAAAAAATTTTGTTTGTTTCTTGTGGCAAATCGTTTTTGGAGATGTGTGTTCTTTCTCTTTATGTTTAGATAATGGTAGCTTTCTTAGGAGCCAAATGTTCCTCGTTGTTGCTTTTTTTTTCTCTAATATCAGTAACCTATATTTTTAAATGGTTAGGAAATCCCTATATAAATATAAATTTATCAGCAGACATAACTAACTTGCAAATTATCCTTGGTGCCGCTAACTGCTCTCTGAGGCATGTGCACAGCCTCCCTCCCCGTTCTGTTGATTTGCAGGCTGGGAGGGCTGAAAGAACCTGCCCCTTTCTGAAAACTGCCCAATGGAAGAATTCATATGCTAAAGAAGCTGAGGTTATCCATATTTTTTCTTTAAAAATTCATTTGAACTTGTGTTATATAATTAACTAGGGGCCCGGTGCATGAAATTCGTGCACTGGGTGGGTGGGGGGAGTGTCCCTCAGCCCCGCCTGCCCCCTCTCACATACTGGAAGCCCTCAGGTGTTGACCCCCATCACCCTCCAATCGCAGGATCGGCCCCTTGTCCAGGCCTGACACCTCTGGCCTAGGCATCCGGCCCGGGCAGCGGGGACCTGCAGTGGCAGCGGGGGGCGCCGCGATCCTGGGCTTCACTTTAGGCCCAGGCAAGGGACCCCTAGCTCCTGGGACTTCCAGCTTCGACCGTGCCCAGCTCCCATGGCTGGCTCCACCCCTACTTCCTGCTATCACTGGCCAGGGCGGAAAAGGTGCCTGATTCTCCGATCATGGCTTGGGGTGCCCCCCAGCTCTTAGCTCCCCCCTGGGTTTCAGATCACTGTCAGTGGCAGGGGGCTTTTTCCTGCTTTCCCTTTCGCCTCCCTGCATTGTGCCTACATATGCAAATTAGTCGCCATCTTGTTGGCAGTTAACTGTCAATCTTAGTTGGCAGTTAACTGCCAATCTTAGTTGGCAGTTAATTTGCATATAGCCCTGATTAGCCAATGAAAAGGGTATCGTCGTACGCCAATTACCATTTTTCTCTTTTATTAGTGTAGATACTATAAATGCATATATAAATAACCATAAACAGAACATGTGCCTTTATTATTTAAAAGTATAAATAAAGGTCACATTTTGGCCCTTGTTTGATGTGTGTAGTTATTAATAATAAAATTTTAAGTAAATATCTCATCACCCCCATTTTTATGATGTCTTGTGAGATACTTTATGTGAAACTTCAAGTTCTTAAGTAATATTCTAATAATTAGTGCTACCATTATTAGTAAATATCACAAATTTTTAAGATGTTAAAGCAAAATGTACATGACAAATTAGTGATGAAATTGGAAGGCAGAAGCCATTCTGCTTCTTACATTAGAGTAGCAACTCACAAATGGGTCACCTGAACCCTGAAATGCTACGCCCTTGTTATGCAAGACACATGTTGGGGTCTTTTATTCTATTTACCCTTGACTAAGTGTTTCCTATGAGTTCCTTAGAAAAGCAGAAATTAAAATTGATATTGAAATACAACATTATATGTAAGTTATAATTTGTGGTATATAATTACACTATAACAAACCAGATTAATATAGGTTCACTCATTCCCAGGTAGCATTTTTTCTGTCTCCTTTTTGTGTTCTCATTTGAAGAATCTCTTAAGGTGTTGCTATGGGGAGATGTCTTGGCTGAGAGAAGCCTTCTGATTTCTAAGGCAGCTGTAAGTTGCAACTGACCACTTTAATACCTCAGAAGACTGGTTTTTAAAAAGCAATACCAGTTCCTAAGAAGCATTTAGCAGCATAATCATGCTGCTTACAGAAAGTAACAATGAAAGGAAATCAGGCATTCATCCTTATGAGGGGTGTGTGCGTGTGTGTGTGTGGGGGGGGGGGGGGTGTTATATATCAGAGATACTCTTTTCCCTTTAAATCCAGTCTTTCATTTAAATGAAAGTATATGTTTAGAGAGGAACATGCTTGATCTTATACACCTATGTCAGTCTATTTCTACTTAATCTGGAGTTTTAAAAATTTGAGGATGCATTTATAATTATTCCAAAATATATTTGAGATGACATTTATTATTTTTGCATCATTACTGATGAATAGATGTTTAATTGTTGCCAGCAGTTAAATGAAGATACCCTGTTACTAATCACTGTGATCACTTACATTCCAAACTCATTGTCTTTGAATGGCAAATGCAAAATTAGTAAATAAAGAGAAAAGAATAAGTTTAAAATTGGTAACCTCCATAAGATATTTATTCTGTATTATTATTTATACTGTCTAATCCAGGGGTGGGCAAACTTTTTGACTCGAGGGTCACAATGGGTTCTTAAACTGGACCGGAGGGCCAGAACAAAAGCATGGATGGAGTGTTTGTGTGAACTAATATAAATTCAAAGTAAATGTCATTACATAAAAGGGTACGGTCTTTTTTTTTTTTAGTTTTATTCATTTCAAACAGGCCAGATCTGGCCCGCGGGCCATAGTTTGCCCACGGCTGGACTCTAATCTGACCACATTGGGCCTCCCATAAAATTAAATGGGAAAACATTTACATACATACATACACACATACATAAATAAAAGTAAGACTAAGTATCAGGCATATAGATATTTAAAAGTTACCACAGAAGGACCCTTTTTAAAATTATCTTTGAAGAAGTATTTCAATGAGAAGAAAAAAAATACCTAGAAATATACTACAAGAGATATAGGGACTTAAAGAATTAAGTAACTTAAAAAATATATATTATCTAAAAAAGCAAGGTTCAAAACAGAAAAACTAAAAATAAGATAAACAAATAAATAAAAAAAGAAAAAGGTCATCCATAATAATCCAGATCTTCTAAATGATAACATCTAGGAAGAGGATTTGATAGAGACATCAAAGGAAATGACAGTAAGCTAAAACACTTGTCCTGCTAGGAAAAGAGATAGGATAAATCAATTAGTTAACTGATACATTTAAGAAATTAACTTTTTTAAAATTTGCATAATTATAAATCTTAAGCAGTTAGTCACAAACATCAGAATGACAAAAATAGAATCTCTCTCTCTATATAAAAGCCTAAGCGACCATTATGACTGAACGACTGGAACGACTGGTCTACCAGTCGCTATGACACACACTGACCACCAGGGGGCAGATGCTCAACACAGGAGCTGCCCCCTGGTGGTCAGTGCACTCCCATAGTCAACCTCCCCTGGTCCTATCCCCTGTTTCTCCCCAAGCTGGTAGGCCCTGATTGGCCCGGTCCCAATCAGTCTGGCCCTATTGGGACTGGGTGAGATGGCCCTGATCACTGGCCAGGCCTAGGGACCCAACCTGTTCACGAATTTGTGCCCCAGGCCTCTAGTGTATAGTATAATGTTAAAACTAATAGAATAAAAGGTGATCTAGGCAATGAAAGGCCTCAGGAAAGGAGGAAAAAATATAGTAAATGTAAAATATGGAGAAAGGTCATAGAAATAAATCATAATATTTAAATAATAATTAAAATAAATACAAATGTGTCAAAACTCATTCTGAAAACACAGAGAATCTCAGAATGGATTTAAAAATAAGATAGAGTAATACATTGTCTACAGGTGACATACTTTCATAAAAGAACATAGAAAAGTAAAAAATCAAAGGATATGAAAAAACATAACATATATACCAAGCAATGATGAAAAGTAGCAACTTTAACGTGTGACAAAAGAATTCAAGATAAACATAAGGACCAAAAAAGGAACCTTACATTGGAAAGGGAAACAATATATTATGGGAGATAAGGAAATAGAGACAAGGAAGTGTAGCTAATTCAGGAAGTTTGGTTCTAAAAGGAAGGGGAGTACTGGGTGGAAGCTGGTGGTGTTACCATGATAGCTAGCTAGCTAATATTAAGAATAGAAGGAAAAAAAAGATGTGGGAGAGAAACTAAGATGGCGGCATAGATAAACACCGGGAAATAGTCGCCTCACACAACAATTGAAAAATACCCCAAAGGACGGAGCAAACATCGTCCAGAACAACAGGAAGGCTGGCTGAGTGTAATTTCTACAACTAGAAGAAAAGAAAAGCACGCTGAGAGCCAGAGGAGCTGCGGAGGCTGAGTGCAGAGGTAGGGCGGCGGCTCGCACTCGCGGAAAGGGGGTGGCACCTGAGGACGTGGCTGTCTTTTTGAATCACAAGCTCCCGACTGCTGTGAACTCCGGTTCCAGGAAGTCTCTGGGGTCCCAGGACTCATACGGGCAGAGGCTGCTCTGTCAGACGGCAGCGGGCGAACTTGAGGGCGGATTTCCCTCAGAGGTGCTTGCAGCCGTTACCGGGACACTGAGACGCGCGACTCTGGGCGCGGAGAATCAGCCATAGCTTCTTTCTCTGCCCTTTTGACTCCCTGAGACCCTGCCCCACCCAGGCTGCGGCAGAGGCTTTTGCATGTGAATGTACCTAACTACAGCCCAGCCAAGCAGACCCAGAACTTCCAAGAGAAGGCCCAAGGCCCCGCAGCGGCTTGCATTGCTTCACAGCTGAGCCTCTTCGTGGCGGCTCTGGCTGTGTGGCCTCAGGCAGGGGCTGAATTAGCACCTCCTTAGATCCAGGAGCCACTGTACCCAGTGGTCAGAGGGGGACCATTCTCCCACTTCAGACACAGCTGCTTCCCACAGCCAATTGGCCTGGAGGTCAATTCCTCCCAGTGATCCTACAACAACCAAGGCACCAAGAGTGCACCAAGAGTGTCCACCCCAGGTAACTGGGGAGGCTGAGCCACTGGGCCCTACAGGACACCTGGTGCGCAGGGCCACTCTATCAACACAGGGAAGCAGCCAAAATGCGGAGACAAAGAAACAGGTCACAATTGGCAGAAACGGAGGAGGGCAGACGACTGGATATAGAGTTCAAGGCCACGTTTATAAGGTTTGTCAAGAATTTTATGGAAACCGCCGATAAATTTAATGAATCCCTCAAGGAGTATAGTGAGACCATGGAGGACATGAAAAAGGACCAACTAGAAATTAAGCATACACTGACTGAAATAAAGAATAATTTACAGAGATCCAACAACAGACAAGAGGATCCCAAGAATCAAGTCAAAGATTTGAAATGCAAAGAAACAAAAAATACCCAACCGAAAAAGAAAAAAGAAAAGAGATTCAAAAAATATGAAGATAGTGTAAGGAACCTCTGGGACAACTTCAAGCGTACCAACATCAGAATTATAGGGGTACCAGAAGGAGAGAGAGGGCAAGATATTGAAAACCTTTTTGAAGAAATAATGACAGAAAACTTCCCCCACCTGGTGAAAGAAATGGACTTACAAGTCCAGGAAGGGCAGAGAACCCCAAACAAAAGGAATCCAAAGAGGACCACACCAAGACACATCATAATTAAAATGCCAAGAGCAAAAGATAAAGAGAGAATCTTAAAAGCAGCAAGAGAAAGACAGTCAGTTACCTACAAGGGAGTACCCATCCGACTGTCAGCTGATTTCTCAACAGAAACCATGCAGGCCAGAAGAGAGTGGCAAGAAATATTCAAAGAGATGAATAGCAAGAACCTGCAACCAAGATTACTTTATCCAGCAAAGCTATCATTCAGAATGGAAGGTCAGATAAAGAGCTTCACGGATAAGAAAAAGCTAAAGGAGTTCATCACCACCAAACCAGCATTATATGAAATGCTGAAAGGTATTCTTTAAGAAGAGGAAGAAGAAAAAGGAACTCTTACCATTTGCCACAGCATGGATGGAACTGGAGAGCGGATAAATACCACAAGATCTCACTTATTTGTGGAATATAATGAACAACATAAACTGATGAACAAGGACTGACCCAGAGACAGAGAGGCTTTGATTGGACTGTCGGGCCTTGGAGGGAAGGTAGGGGAGGGTGGGGGCAAGGGGGAAAGATCAACCAAAGGACTTATATGCAAGCATATAGGCCTAACCAATGGACACGGACAACGGGGGGGGGGGGGGGGGTGAGGGGATGAGCGGGGGGGGGGGGTAGAGGGTACACATATGTAATATCTTAATCAATAAAAAATAAAAAAAAATTTAAAAAAAGAATAGAAAAGGAGCCCTAGCCAGTTTGGCTCAGTGGATAGAGCATCGGCCTGCAGACTCAAGGGTCCCGGGTTTGATTCCAGCCAAGGGCATGTACCTTGGTTGCAGGCACATACCCAGTAGGGAGTGTGCAGGAGGCAGCTGATAAATATTTCTCTCTCATCGATGTTTCTAACTCTCTATCCCTCTCCCTTCCTCTCTGTGAAAAATCAATAAAATATATATTAAAAAAAGAAAGAAAGAAAGAAAGAAAAGGAGCAAAGGGAAGGCGAGACATTATAAGCATGGTCATCTGGGCAGCTTCCCCAGGAAGTTGCAGTTTCACAACTTCCCAGGGAAACACGGGGAAACATGGGTCCATTCCCTGCAAACACTGGGGGAGGGGTCCAACAAAGGGAGAAATGATCCCATGCACAGTGAAGTTGGGGTGATGTAAGGAAGGTGCTTGTCTGTCAGTCTAACCTGGGGAATAAAGATCATTGGCTAGGAGGTGGAGCTACTGCAAGCACCAAAATCCTAGAAGAGTAATATCCCCCACACAAAGAATTCTCTCTTGTCCCTCTTGCTTCATTACTGCTTCCTTGCATTTACTTTTTCCATGAACAGCGCTAGCCTGCCATGGGGCCATGAGAGACACGTGGCCCATGACCACGCAGACCCTACACGCAATAGACTACAGCTGGGAACACAAGCTAAGCTAGCTAGAAGCCAGGCTGAACTGTGCTTCAATATGGAATGGAGGCTCTGGGCAGTGGCTTTGATCTTAGCCCTGCTGAAGACAAAATGGGACTTTTTCCATGGATTGAGAGAGATAGAACTTTGAAGGGGAACTCCTTTAATGTTACCTCATCAATAAAGCTTTCCACAATCTCTCATCCTCCTGTAGGGGCCTCAGGAAATTCTTATTCCTGTGGCATCCCAAAAAGCCTAGTTTCAACAGGTGGTAACAGACGATGCCCCACTGATAACAGAAGGAAGAATGAGGAGGTATTTTTAGTGTTTGATAATAGGAGCTTTTTGAGAAAGTGATAGGGCCAAACATCAGAAGAAAGAGAATACTTCCACAGTAAAAGAAAAGAAAAAGAAAAAGAAAAAAAAACAGGTCACACAGAGGTGAGTGTACAGATGTGGTTGTGGAAGAGTGAGATTTTCTGTTTTGTTGAGCCTGGGTGGACCCTCACATGCCTTTCAGCATGTAGTTTGTAGACAGATGAAACTGTGGAGATCCAGAATGAGTCATCCCAAGATGCTCCTCTGTGGTATTTAAATTGTTTTGAGCTAAAGGCAACTTTAGACTCAGGCTCAAGAGAAACTTCTCCCTCACTTGCTTAATGACCTAGAAGATTTGAATTGGAGGCCTTGCTCCTAAGAGATCATCAGAGATAACTTCTTTCGACTTATCTATAAGGCAGGGCAAACTTTTGTTTACTAAAGTTCTGCCCTTCTTATCATCCTGCTCACTACATAACTGTTGGGGAGGAACAAACTTTCTTCTGTACTCAAGGTTCTTCTAATAAACAAACAAACATGAGACAGAATAGCACAAGAAAATAGCCGAATTTAATATGTACATGTGAATGGAACCCCACATGCATGAGAGTCAGAGACCCCACATGCAGGAGAGATTCCCATACATATGTATGTATTAAATTTGGTTATTTTCTCTTGCTGTCTCCTGTCTATTTGATTATTAGAGCAGCCAGGAGAAACTTGAGTTTGTTCCTCCCCCTAAACACCTATATGTCACCTCCCATATACCTAAGATGTTCAAAGAGGAGCTCTGGGAGTCTAAACTACTCCTACATCAAACAACAAACACAAGAAAGACAAAGTTTGTCTCACAACCAAAATGTTTAGCACATGTCAATAAACCACAAAACTTGTTTTGTTAACCTCTTATTTGTATATATATATTTCCCCCGTAACTCTGGTCTCTCTCTGATATGTTTGAAGATAGAAAAGTGGAATGTATAAATGCAGGCTAAGTCAAGAAGTATAAAATATATAACTCAGATTTTCAAATCCCAGAGATGCTTTCAAAGCTTGGATATACAGGTGAACTAAACCTTTGAAGCTTCTAATGTTTGCCTCAGGAATGTGCCTTTATTACACAGAGAATGAAAACCATCCGTTACAGTAAGTGGCCTGATGTCTTCGTGAGGGACTATCAAATACATGAAAGAAATCGTGCCAGTGAGTCTCACTTATAGTGTACCTAGTGCCGGTGCGCAGAAACAGCCAGAGACACAGAAGGCATGGGTTCCTCATCTAAAAAAAATAAAGGAGATTTTTATTTGAACTGGAAACAAAAACCAGTGCAACATGTGCCTGGAGGAGAGAACAAAGGTTGCTATTTTTCCTTAATGACAGCACTGGGTTCTGAAATTGAGCACAGCAGATAGAAAGAGTGTATATAGATTTCAGAAGATATCTAAACGTTACACAGGCACTTCCCTTAAGAATGAGCCGCACCAAACACAACAGCAGTTTTCTTTATTTTTTCAAACAAAAACAAGACATTCTGAGAAAAAGAACCCCTATTCTTGACTCTCTCTGCCTTGATTTACTGTCAGGAACAAAAGACTTGGCTCTAATGGAGAACGGCAGGGGGGCGGGGGCCGCAAGGAAGGGCTAACCTGTCTGTTCTGGTGACTTCCCACCTTCCATTAACTCCCAGCCTCGGGGGATGCCTCTCTGAGCTTCTCTCTCTGTTTCTATAATTGTCATTATTGTTTGCTAAATGTATCCCTATGGCTCTCTCCTGCAGTACACTCCTTCAGGATCTTAATGGATTCCTCTACTCTGACATTTCACAGATAAATCATGGAGAGTGAGAAGTTCTTCTCCCAGGCCTGACCCTATTTGATGCATTTATATGAGACCCTAAGAAAAGAGGCTTTAAAAAAGAAAAGAAAAAAGCATTGATCAAATGTTCAAAGTGCAACAAAAATAAGCAAATAGGTAAGGTTTTTAAAGGACATTTGTGACAAGGCAATTTAATCTGCAGAAATGAAAGATTAAACAGAAAAGAGAGGATGAAATTTGTAAAAGGAGACGCAGAGTAATTCAAGGAGGACATGAAAGTCCCAGCCCCTGCTGGACATAGGAAACCAGAGGCCAGACCCCAGCAGCGCATCAAAAGACTGTATAGAATACTTTGAAAAAGTAAAGATGAATATTCAATGTTGTGTCCTGATTAGAAATGGAAATGTGTAGCTCTAAGAGGCATAATTTCAGATGTCAGATATGTTAATGAACAAAAATTCAACAGGGTAAACTTAAAGAACTAATTGGCTTTATTGAAGGGTTCATGAGTCAGTTGGGAGGCATCTTCTCTAGTGAATGAAGAGGTACCCTGAGGAGGAGCTGTACAAAATGAAGGCTTTCCTGGGCAGAAAATGGGCGGGATAGAAAGTGAGCAAAAGAAAAGAAAGGATGGTTCCAGACAGGGTCACCTTTCTTTGGGGAAGGGCAGTAGGTATCTTACCAGGCAGTTTACCACTAGTACTGATAGAAAATTACAAATTAATTTAAGGTCACACTCCTGGGAGAGGCTGAAACCGCCGTTACCTCTAGGTTTGCTGTCCTGGCATAAACAACTCCACTTTGGGCTTGTCATTTCTTAACAGATAATTAAGAAAAGACCCTTTCATTGACTTATTTGGGGTTAGATCCACGGAGAGATGATGAGTTTTGTAGGAGGAAAGAAGCATGTCAAGGGCTTTGCCAAAAGGCACGGTGGAAAGGGGGTGTGGATGATAAAGGAATGAAAACCTTCATGGTTAGGATAATAGAGCAATCATTCTGTTGAGTATATACATAAACGGAGGTTTCCAAGTTAGGATGCATGAATTTCACCACAGTCAGATGAAAGTAAATCATGAAAAATTCCACAGAAAACAGTGCTACTGAATAGCAATGAAAATATGAAGATGGAAAAACAGGGGCATGGAGCAGGGACCAAGATCACTGAGGTGCAGGAATTGAAATGGCTGGAGGTTGGTACCACAGCCTGACAGCTGCACAGTGTGACAGCAGATCTAGTGCTCTGGTGGTAGGCTGCTTCCACCCCAAAGAGAGCAGGGGGAAGTCTGCCTGCCGGAGAGATCTTACAATCCCTGGCAATGTTTGACCTGTGTGTGAAAAGAATTACTTATTCTTCTCTGCATTCTAGTGAGAAATTCAAGTCTTGTTGAGTTTCTAACCTGAAGTTTATGGTGTCGGAATTGTGGAGGTCGTTCTTCTGGGCTGGTTGATCCCGGCTGTGTGGGCATCCATTACATCTGCGAACTAAACTGGGGCAAAGGGGTATGTCAGGGGAGATGTTTAAAACAGTGCGCGGTGGCAAAGTCATAGCATGAGGGATATTGAAACCAACAGTCCTTATAACTTTGGTTCAACTTAACTTTAAATCCTAGCTCTAGAAATCATCTCTCTCTCATGCGTCTACACCCCTCAGAGACCTAGCTTTTCCCCTTGATAATCAGCAACCTGCCTCGTGTTCACAAATCTGGACATCTGGCCATTAACGATAACATCATGAACCAAGTCTTGTTTCAGCTCCAGAGCCCTAAGGTGGAATGACCCCCTGGCTACCTTCCCCTGAAGCCACACCGAGGGTCACTGGAACAGGCCTCAGAACTCTCCTCAAGACCTGAAGAAATGACTCATTACCCTTACCTCAACCTTCGACCAATCAGCTCCCAGCAGGGCCCTGAACCCCTAAAACACCGTGCCTCGAGATTTTGCCCCCTGTAATCGATAACCCACACACCATCGAGAGTTCAGGCTTTTGAGAATTCCTTTCTCATTCTCCTGGGTGCTGCCATTCATAATAGATATTTCTCCACTGCAAACCTGGTGTTTGGCATTCGCCTCTGCTAGCGCCAGGTGGACGGACTCCTTCTGTTCTGTAACAGTATCTGATCTCTATTATAACTCCTAAGCATAATTTGGCCTCCTTTATGTTACCCGACTTTCTTCTTTGTCTGTGAGCTTTCTCAGATGAGACGGACAGATGGTATGTTGGGAGACAGGCTGGAATGAATGGGGGGAAGTGGGCAGTACTTCAGTAGAAGGTGAAAAAGATGAGAGCCTAAAGTGGCCCAGAGTCCCGGTCTCCTAGAGAGTACATCAGCAGCATCTCCTCGTTTTGTTTTAAAATCAATTTCCTTCTGATTTCTTCCTCAATAAGACTTTGTTGACTGCTTTCACTTTAGTGTTTAAGTGTGTGTGTGGGTGGGTAGGGGGGGAGGGGTAATAGCATGTGAGTTATCGAGTGTCTTACCTTAATGAAAAAATATTGCCTTTAATATTTCCCCTGTGTTAACTGACTGGCTTAGCTCTTGATGTGATGAAAACGGATTATTCAAAGAATCGGTTCACTAAAAGCAGATACCATTGGAATAAGTGTCCATTCTAATAATTCAGCTGCTCAGTTTGCCTCCAGCAGATTAGAACACTCAAAACAAAAAGAAAAACGGGGAGGAGAGACCATTGTAGCTCCTGCTCAATGGCTGAAATTTCTCATAAGACTATCACAGGAAAATAGTTTACTAAGGTTATGACCGTAAGATCAAGATTTAGCTTAAGACTGAAAATTGCAATAATTTCTCTTCTTCCAACCCAGGACGCCAGATAGGTAAATGCTGTCCTCAGAGCAGATGTAACCTTTTGAAGGAGAGAAAGGGTCTGGAGATGAGTAAAGGACAGAGGGGTCGGCACCATGCTAGGATAGGGCTGCCAGTTCAGCAGAGGGAACCCTCTTATTACCTCAAGATGCCTCAAAGCCGGCCTTTGGTATCCTATGTGAACATGGTGCAATGACAATGATTAGGACCCTGAAAATGGCTTAAAGTACTATCTTCCCAATGCCCCCCTTCAATTGTATGATGACAGAGAATAGAAATCTCTCCAGCCACAGGTGGTAAACTGAATTGAATTATTTTTCTATAATTAGTTTACCACCTATATTAGTTTCCCAGGGCTGCGGTAACAAAGTACCACAACCTGGGTGGCTTAAACAACAGAAATTTATTGTCTCAACAGTTCTGGCAACTAGAAGTCCAAGATCAAGGTGTCAGCAGGGCTGGTTCCTTTTCAGGACTGGGAAGAGATTTTGTTCCATGCCCCTCTGCTACCTACTGGTGGTCTGCTGGCAGTCTTTGGCATACCTTAGCTTGTAGATGCACCACTCTAATCTCTGCCTTCATCTTCACATGCCGTTCTCCCTGCTGTGTGTGTCTTTATGTTCAAATCCTGACCCCCCTTTTTCTTTGTTAATCCTCATCCAAGGATATTTTTCCATTGATTTTAGTAGTGTGGAAGAGAGGGAGGGAGAAAGGGAGAAAGAAACATTGATGTGAGAGAGACACATCTATTGGTTGCCTCCTGCACGCACCCTGACCTGAGCCAAGGATCAAACTTACAACCCAGGTACACGCCCTTTATCAAGAATCCAATCTGTGACCTTTTTGTGCATGGCTGATGCTCTAACCACTTAGCAACACTGGCTAAGGCCAAATATCCCCTTTTTATTTATTTTTATTTTTTATTTTTTAATCTGAAGATATTTTTTTCCATTGGTTTTTAGAGAGAGTGAAATGGAGAGGGAGAGATAGAGAGAAACACTGATGTGAGAGATACACATCAATTGGTTGCCTTCCACATGCCCCCAACCAGGGCTGGGAGCAACTGAGATATATGCCCTTGCCTGGAATCAAACCCTGGACCCTTCAGTCTGTAGGCCCATGCTCTATCCACTGAGCCAAACTGGCTAGAGCCAAATATCTCATTTTTATAAGGACACCAGTCATATTGGATTAGGGCTCACCCTATTCACCTTATTTTAATTTGATTGCCACTATAAAGACCTATTTCCATGTATGGTCACATTCTGAGGTCCTGAGGATTAGGATTCTAACGTAACTTTTTTTTGGAGGACACAGTTTAACACATGGTACCACCTAAATTAGTTGGCAATAATTAAGCTGTTTTGTTTTTTTTTTTCATCTATCCTTAACTGAGAATAACCACCTGCCCTTGAAAATGAGCGTACCCACCAAGCCTTCTAATGGAAATCTGGTCTCTCAAATTACTGGTTCCAAATCCTTCCAGAGTGGAGCTGTGCCTCTTCTGAACCTAGGGAGCAAAAGTGGCGCTTCTGGTGGTATTTAATCCCATGCCTGCTTTGGAGGTTGCTGCCAGGACTCCAAGTTCCCATCCAAAGACCTGCCTTTGCTGACAATCAGAGGGATGTTACAGTGACCTCATGAGAGGGTGATGGCCCCCAAAGTGTAATATCAGGCACAGAAGACTTACTTCTCCCACCAACAATGCCATCTCTACTATTATGGTTATATTCTGCCCTTTCTCTTGAGGTTGGAGAGGACCTCAATGTAGAGGGCATTTGCCCCAAAAGTATCAGCTCTTAGAGATCTTAAAAAGCAATCCCCCTTTTCAGCTGGCCATCCCCTCTACTGAGAATACTAGGATTGGGGCTGCCAACTCACTGAGGGTATCATTTACAATCTCTCCTCACGTAATATTACAAATCTAATAGAATTTACATGAGCCTCTGGCAAGCATACCCATTGCAAGTAGCCTGATGAGCCACATCTGAGAACTTGGAGTTACAAGGAAGAAAACTGACATCACAGAGATTCAAAGATAATTGCATGATAGCACAATGAAAGAAAGTGGTATGACAACACAAAGTGACGAGGCATCTGACTGATTATCCCTTTATTCTTGTCCATAACCCTCCTGCTGTCCTTGGGCCTCATTCAGAAACCAGAATGCTCACGAATTTGAAAGAAGTGTGAGATCTTTGGCTTCCACATGTGTGCCTTGCCTGGGTAATACACTCTCATATGTGCAGCAAGGCCCTGATTAAAGTATTTTATGTGTTATTTTCCAAGTTGGGGAGAGGCCAGACTCCTTCCCTTTGATGCAGTTTTTCCTTTACCTTTTTAAAAAATATGTTTCTATTCATTTTTTTTTTAGAGAGAGAGGATGGGAAAGGGTTAGAGAGATAGAAACATAGCCTGGCTGGGCATGGCTCAGTGGTTGAGCATTGGCCCATGAACCAGGAGGTTATGGTTCCCGTCCCAGTCAGGGCACATGCCCATGTTGCAGGCTCTATCCCCAGTGGGGGGCATGCAGGAGGCAGCCAATCAATGATTCTCTCTCATCATTGATGTTTCTATCTCCCCCTCCCTTCTTTTCTAAAATCAATTAAAAAAATATATAAAGCAAAAAGAGATAGAAACATCAATGAGATGAGTATCATCGATTGGCTGCCTCCTGCATGGCCCCCACCAGGACATGTGTCCTGACCAGGAATTGAACCAGCAATCTCTTGGTTTCTGGGGTGATGTGCAACCACTGAGCAACACCGGCTGGACTCGCTTAGCTCTTTATCCACCAATGCTCAGCCACACAAACACTAAAAGCACCACTTTAGAGACTGCATCCAACAATTGAGAGGTTTAGGAAAAAGGAAATCACAATGAAAACCTCACACTACTGGAGGGATTATTTGTGAGGTCACAAATGTTGATTTCATTGACCACCCGATGGTGATGAGGAAGCTCTGCAGGCAGGCAGAGAAGTGTACACAGGGGTTTGGGAGACCTTAGTAATAAAAGTCAAATGATCTTTATGATTGTGGGAAGAAGGTGATATTTCTTGAGAAAAATGACAGTTTTCTACTTCTATTATTCTTTTCATGAGTCAGTTGGCTATACCATGTGGTTTTTTAAAAATAGAGAGGTAATGAAAAGCAATATTACCAAGAGAAGAAAGCATTCTTCAGCTTTGGCTTTTAAAACCTGTGTTGCATCGCATACATTCTGTGCTCATTATAAACACAAGGCCATTATTTCAGACAAAAGGGAAAAAGCTGCTTATTGTTTGTGATGCAACAAAAAGCAAATAAGAAGGGCTGAGCTGATTATCATTCAGTGCAAACTAGTTGCTTCTCTTGATTGTTGCAAAGAACTTTTCCTATAGTCTGTTAGAACATAACTGGAAATTGGTAAAAGTTAAGCCAGGTTCTCAGGTTGAATAGAAGGTTGAAAGTTGAGTTGTTATACAGTTCATATGCCATCTGTTTTCATGGTGCTTAGAGAAAATTCAGGGGGTACAAAACACACACAAACAAAACACACACACACACACACACACACACACACCTTTGTCTCAGTGATAAAGCCGAATAACTCAGGTGAGGAAATAAAAGAGAAAAGACTATGCTGAGGAAAGTACAGAAGAGATGCTCTGGAACTAGGGTTTTAAAATATATTCATTCTGATCCTTCCCTGAGGCTGCTGAAAACTACCTAATGCCCATGTCACCCCTCAACACAGAGGCCAAAAAATAGTTACTGAAATTCTCTGCTTTGGGAAAGAGTAACCTTATTCTCTGTTCCTGTCCCAGGAGAGAAGGGATGATGCATGGCAAGGGAGTGATGATAGAAAACCTGCACCCACGGGAGAGGTTCTTCCCTTTGCTTATTATTGACAAGAAAGAATAGCCAAAGTGGACCTTGGCTCAAGAAAGTGCTGGAGCCCTAACTGGTTTGGTTCAGTGGATAGAGCATCAGCCTGTGGACTCAAGGGTCCCAGGTTCGAGTCCGGTCAAGGGCATGTACCTTGGTTGTGGGCACATCACCAGTAGGGAGTGTGCAGGAGGCAGCTGATAGATGTTTCTCTCTCATCGATGTTTCTAACTATCCCTCTCCCTTCCTCTCTGTAAAAAAAAAAAAGAAAGAAAGAAAGTGCTGGAAAGTGGGTGTGGTGACTAAAACACAGAAACCCTGAGAACTTTTAGGTCAATCTCTCTTATTACCAGTCGTGTGACCTTGGGCAAGTCACAGCTGGTTCTGAGTCTCAGTCGCCTCTCTGTAATATGAGCATCAATCACTACTCTCAGAAGTACTGGGGTGATGAAGATTTGCAGGGACAATATGCACACAAATAACAGTGGCAATTGGGAGCAGAGACCATTTTATTGCTAACTGGGCTGGTGCCTGTGCCCTGCAGTAATCTGGACTGCAGTGTGTTGCTTAAGCTCAATTAAGCTTCATAGATCTTTTTTCTCTGCTAGAAGGCCAGATCTTACCGCTAAGCAGCCCTTGGAGACCAAAACACTCAGTGTTTACATGTGAAGAAGAAAAGAAAGCTAGAAAAATGCCTAGCCTACTAACGAAATCCAGATGCTAGGCAAGCTTGTCACATGAGGCTGGATGCTAAAGGTCAGAGAGAAGATTCCCCTAAAGCTGGTGTCTCAAAACATGGCTACCCTGACCATCAGAAAGTGTGGCCTGGTTAGTATGGAATTTGGAGTTAAGGGAGGCAGGAGCTAGAGGGGGCACCTCCATCTACCTGCCTTCTTATCTCAAAGGACTGAGGTGGCAATCAAATCAAATAGTAAGGTGAAATCTCTTTGTAAACTGTAAAATACTAGAAATATCAAGGGTTATAATATTTAGCATTAGAGGGAGCATGAGAGAGATTTTGCTAATGAACCACCACAGTAAACCACCATAGCAGAAACAGGCCTTGAAACATGTTGGAGCCTCTCTCTTCAGGGAATGCCAATCTAGTCTTAAGGCAGGAAAGTCAGAGTAAGGATCAAAGGCCTCAAGCTCTACCTTTCCCCTTTTCTGTCTTGGCTAGAACATTGCAAATATGACTTTTACTGACTACCTGTTCCCCTGATGCCCCCTCCCCGATTTCCTGTAGTTAAGACAAACAAAAACCAGTCTCAACTGGTTTCTGCAGCCATATTGACCTAAAAGTGACCAACAGGGCCATTACAATATCATTAGAGTAAATTTGCATTGTGGTTTTGGAACCACTCTACCCCCCAAATCATTATGATGGTTCCAGGAGGATTAAAACAAACAAAAAATCACTATCCGGAGAGGAGGGACAAGGACCAACCATGTTGGCAGTAACCCCACCAGCTTCAGAAGCGGAAGAGCACCCTATCCCCACCCTGCCTACGTTTAATAAAAACCTTCCACTCACACCCCATCTGGGCGTCTCATTCTCCAAGGTCACTCACTTTCACTCTGCAGTGTGTACTTCCCTTTTAATAAATCTAGTTTGCTGAATCTTCCCATCTAGCTCTTGAATTCTTTCTTGTGTGGTGACAAGGACCTGGACCTTGTTATTGGGTTGAGGCCTTTCTTGGTCTCCCCGGGTGCCCCCTGGCATGAGTCGTAGCGGTGAGCTTCTAGAAAACATTGGGTTTTCAATTCTACTAAACAAACTGGAAGTAGGGGGTGATTACTGGAAAGCCCAGCTTCATACAGTGACATTGACACTGGTATTGACTTTGACATATAAAATTAGAGTGCTGAGTCTAGGGACCTGCCTCTGGGTCCTGCCTGCTTGCTGTCAATGGGAGGCTGTTGTGATACACTGATAGAGAAACACAGTGTATAGAGAAATTAAGTTATTGGCTCCTTAGGTACTTACTCTGAGGAGCAATTCCAAGTTTCTATTCAAATTTAACATTTGAATACTAAATTCTCTCTTTCATTCCCTTAGATTTCTCTTTCCTTTGTTATCAAAGAGACTTCAGGAATCAGAACCAATCTAAATGTTGAGCAGCATAGAAGTGGGTAAATATATTGTTACACCCATACAATGGGACACTATGGAACCAGATGTGAGATAATTGTGATGTAATAAACTAAGTGACAAAAACATCTTACAATGTAGTAGATAAGCTTGAATTTCATTTTAGTAAGACAAATAAAACCCATAATTGTATGGGAAAAAAGCTATATTTATTTTATTCTTTTCACTTTTCTTCATATTTCATATTTTCTACAAAGAATATATAGAACCACTTTATTATTAAAAAGTAATAAATGTTTCTTTGCAAATAATAATTTTTAAAAGGACTTATTAATTATTTTTAACTCATTAAAGCTTAGCTTTAATTCTAAAGTGAATCTTGGAAAATGTGATACCTCAAAACCTTGATGTTTTCAGATCCATTCATATTGGCCTGAAAATATATAGCCCCACACACTGGGGCCTGATGCCTGGGACCAAAGAGTGGCAATGGGGTGTGCAGTACCTTCTGGAGAAATCTGGAAGCAGCCTGAAAACTTCTAGCATGGCCCCAGGGAGAACCAATGGGGTTCTTTCAAACAAGATCCTCCCTATGCTCTGAAGAGGTTCTGGGCATGCCACCTCAAAATATGCCCCACCAGCATTAGGATTATTTTGAGCTGAAGGCAATTGAGAAAAATAGAGGTTGATCTCTCTGTCCTCCCCCGACCCCCACACCCCACTTGCCTGAAAGCAGAACACATATTCCCCTTGTGAAGGTGTCCTCTCCTAACTCCCATTCTAGGAAGGGAATAATAACCTTATCGCTGGAAAGTAGACGCTGCTGAGAAAGAATCTACACAAACAGATCTTACTGACTGGCCCACTAGTTTCTCCATATACTTATCTTCACCCAATTTGTCAACCCTTCTCTACAAATTCATTGTTCTTTGCTAAGATACTCTATGAGTCCGAGTTCTAACCAGCCCTTAGTTCAGTGGTTCTCAACCTTCCTAATGCCGCAACCCTTTAATACAGTTCCTCATGTTATAGTGACCCCCAATTTCATTGTTACAAATTGAACATAATTAAAGCATAGTGATTAATCACAAAAACAATATGTAATTATATATGTGTTTTCCGATGGTCTTAGGCGACCCTGTGAAAGGGTCATTCGACCCCCAAAGGGGCCGCTACCCACAGGTTGAGAACTGCTGGCTTAGTTACTCGTCATTGAGTATATATATATATATATATATATATATATATATATATATACATGGCTTATGTTAATAAATTCATTCTGAAAATCTCTTTTTTAATTGATGTATTTTTACCATTTACATTTCATGTAATTATTTATATCTTTGTATTTAGGTCTAGAATTCTATTATTTGTTTTCTGTTTGTTTCTTCAGTAGTTCATTCACCTGTTTCTCCTCTTCCACTTTTCTTTGGGTTATTTGAAAATTTTAGTTTATCTATTGTGCTTTTACTATGTTTTTTTTAACAGTTTTTTTAGTGGATACACTTAACTTTTCACTATTTAGAATCAATATTTTACCACTTCAAATGGGGTTTAAAAACCTTACGAGCATGTAGGTTCCTCCTTCCCTTTATATTGTAGTTGTATCATATATTACATCAACATATATTGAAAATGACATCTTTCAAACAAATGTTTAAACTATTCTTATGCACAGTCACTTCCTTATCAACTTTATAATCAATTTGTCAATGTCCTTAAAACATTCATCTTGGGTTTTTATTAAAATTACAATAAAATTATAAATATTTGGGGGAGAATTGCTATTGCTTTATAAAGTGTTTGACACATAAGAGTTCTTAGTAAGTATTTGTTGAGTGAATGAGCAATTTGAATTACTGAGGATTCCCGCAGCGGTTCTCAACCTGTGGGTTGCGAACAATGAAAATACATCCTGCATATCAGATATTTGCATTATGTTCATAACAGTAGCAAAATTACAGTTATGAAGTAGCAACGAAAATAATTTTATGGTTGGGGGTCACCACAACATGAGGAACTGTATTAAAGGGTCGCAGCATTAGGAAGGTTGAGAACCACTGTGAGGAACATGGGACGCCTTTCATTTACTTACATATTTTAAGTTTTTTTAAAAATAAGTTTAAATTAGAGTAGTTAATCTACACACGAGTGGTTAAGTTGACCCAACCATAACACTGACTACCTTGGCCATACTGATTTGTCCAGGGATGGACATCTGACCCAAGTTGTAACAACCACTAACCCTTATCAGAATTTTAAATTTGGGAATAAGAGAAATAGTTGTAGTTTCTCTGATGTGATGATGGGATGAAATGCCACTAAGGGTAGCCATGACACTTCCATGTAAGGAAAGCCTGCCAAAGGCAGAAGAGGGATTTATTCCTTTCCTGATTCCAGTTATTCCAGGAGCCCAGCTGAAATGGTATTCTTCTTGCAATTAACAAAGTGACAAGTCATCCTTTTAGCCTAAGCTTGTTCAAGTTGAGTTTCTGTTACTTAAAACTGAAAACATCCAAACAATCATAAATATCCATAATGATTCAGAGAGAGTTATCTCTAAGGTGCCAAGTAAAAATCACTAAAGAAACTACTTTCATGAATTGATAATGCTTATTACTATTTAATTATTCATTAAATATTGATATATAAATGGTAGCTTTCAAAGTATTTAAGAATACTTGGAAACTATTTTTAAAAGTCATTTAAGCATTTTCCTTGCTATCTTTCCCAACTTAATTAGCCTAGTAAATGGTAATCAATTAAAAATAAACTTATGGCTAGCCTCTGTTAAATTATCTAAAATTATGAATTAATTAAATATGACAGTGCTAATTTTTTTCAAGTAATAAAATAAGGTGCGATAATTAGAAACCTTTTATATTTTAAGAATATTAAAAAATCCTACTTGCTATATTTTTCTTTCTATATCCATCAGAAGATAGTTTGAGGATCTCAAAACTCCTGACACTGTGCAGGGGCCAAAGAGCCATATATAATTAATGTGTAATTGTGCGGAATCCATTTCTCCTTTATCTTTAATATGTAATAAAAGCCATTGGAATATATACCCAGAGGCTTGGATTCAATAGTCTATGTCCCTTATAAGGCATCAGATTTAATTATCCCATCCCTATATCCTCCCTTTTCTGGTCTGTAGGTGGAAGTAGGATCCATAGGGGAGAGCTAGTCTCCTGTACCCTAGAGAAGAATGAAGCTGCTAGACATGGGACAGTGGAGAGAGTTCTTTATGCCCTTGGAGATGAAGAACAAGGGTGACTATTTTAGTTGATACCAAGGTTCTGAAATCAGTGCTGGGTTTCTATAGAGTCAGAGTTTATAGATGATCATGTGGCCAGTTTGGAGGATGTAGGACCAACCCTACACTCACCTTCAAATGTCAGGTCCTCAAATTACGCCATTCAACATTTATTCTAGATTCTGCCTATCATCTCTTTGTAGTCCTCATTTTAAATACAAATACTTCTGGGAGAGGCAAACATTGCTGCAATATTGTTATGCTTTAGCAAAAATTGGTTTGTCAATATCCCTCTAATCATCTCCATGTCATACTCATGATCACAGACATCATTTATCAGGTGCTGATTTTATTCCAGACATGCCATATTTGGGTCAGAATGGTGCATACACAGACACTAAAACACAATTTAAAAATCATTCATAGCAGTTATAGATGAAGCAGTCAATTATAAATTACTTATCAAAATCCTTCAAGCAAAATAAATTGCTTTTTTCATCAATTTTTAATATCCAGTTTCACAGAGCAGCATAAAATAATTTATATTTGGGTTTGAAATGCACTTTGTGCATTTGTTTAAATGTAAATGTAGAATTCTAGGAATACTTCTTTCATAGTTTTAGTGTTTTTGCCACCCCCGCCCCCATAATCTGTTAAAATCCTAATACCCAATGTGATGGTATTAAAATGTGGAGCCTTTAGGAGGTGCTTAGGTAATGAGGGTGGAACCCTTATGAATGGGATTAGTGCCCTCCTAGCCTCTTCCTGTGAAGATACATGGAGAAGTTGGTAATCTCCAACCCATAAGAGAGCCCTCACCCAACCATGCTGACACTCTGATTTTGGTCTTCTAGCCACCAGAACTGTGAAAAATAAATGTTTGTAGTTTATAAGCCATCCAGTATGTGGTATTTTGTTATAGCATCCCCAGAGGGCAAAGCCAACTTCTAAGCATAAAAATAATAACATGGCACGATATGAAAGTCTCTATCAGAAGAGCAGGGGAAATTTTTATGGTTTCAAAAAACCTTCTTGATGCCAACTGGCTCATCATTCCACCCAGGAAGGGAAAAGTACACAGCCTTCTAGACCGGCACAACCTCCACGCAGGCTTCGTTGTCCATGCTGCACATTTCTGGATGCCTGGCTGGGTGGGGCCACGCTGGGAGGAGAGAGGAGGAAGGACACCTTCACTTTCCCAGGGAAAGCAGTATTGTGAATGGGTGACTGACTAATCCATTCCAATCTATCTATATATCTATCATCTGTCTATCTGTCAGTCTATCTATATGTCTATCATCTATCTGTCTATCTAATTTCTTCCTTCCCTACCTTATTGTTGGGGAGGAAGAAATTTTACTCTACCCTTCTAGGTCCTTCTAGCTGGTCTAAGAATTAAATGACATAAGGCAGATTTTAACAGGAGAAAATTAAATTTTAATATGTGCTTTTGGGAGAATTCACATTAACATAAAAAATCCAAACATAGTAAGGCACCATGAGGTATATATACATGTCATTCTGGAGTAAGGAGAAGGAGGTAGGGACCTGGGACTTCAAAGGAAAATAAAGCAATTCACAGGGAGATTAAAATAATTAATATTTAGTAAACAAATGTTTTCTGGGCCATCTAGAGACAATGGGTCACAGAGAGGACTTTGATCTTGCTAGGTTCCTCCCTGTTTACCACACTAGTCATACTATACTATCCTTGTCTTTGACCATAGTTCTTACTGAACAGGTCTTCTATCTTAAATTCCCATAGGCATTTAAGGTTTGAGGAAGGCCAAAGATTGTTCCTCAGCCTTTTGTTTCTTAAAAATAAAATAACCTTCACCCTTTTTAGGGTGGCAAAATTTGCTCCTCTACATTATCAAGATATATGCTGAGATGCACTTTTCTGCTTTGTCACAAATGCTTGTGCAAAGTTCTTAATGAGAATAATCCTATATAATAAAAGAATAATATGCAAATTGACCCTAAAAGTGGAATGACCAAGAACAACTGGTCGCTATGATGTGCACTGACCACGAGGAGGCAGATGCTCAATGTAGGAACTGCCCCTAGGTGGTCAGTGCACTTCCACAGGGGGAGCGCCACTCAACCAGAAGCCAGCTCATGGCTGGCCAGCACAGCAGCAGTGGCAGGAGCCTCTCCCGCCTCTGTGGCAGCACTAAGGATGTCTGACTAAAGCCGTTAGTCGGACATCACCCAAGGACTCCTGGGCTGCCAGAGGGATGTCTGACTGCCAGCTTAGGCCTAATCATGCAGGTAGACATCCCCCAAGGGCTCCCAGACTGTGAGAGGGCATAGGCCAGGCTGAGGGACACCTCTGAGTGCATGAATTTTCGAGCACCAGGCCTCTAGTACATTATATAGTTACAGTTGGACAATTCAGGTTGATTGCTGGATTTCAGCCAGGGCCGTTGGCTCTCCACACTTCAGTCACCATCTAGGTCACTTCCCCTGTGCACCAGGCATGCTGCCTTTTCTGTGATTATATGATGATACCTGAGTTATTCAGGGCCTAATAATTATTTACTTCTTGAAACCACCTGTGTCCACCAGCAAGGACTTGAAATTCAAATGCACTCAATTGAGATTTACATACTTCCCCAATATACAGCTTTCCCTCTCTTCCAGTCCCCAGCACACTTATCTCCCTTCACTAATTTTCTTTTCTTTTTCTCTTTCCCAACATGTGTATAATCATCTGACATACTCTGTATTTAATTTGTTTATTGGTTTGTCTTCTGTGCCCTCACCCTACTACAAATAAGCTCTGCGAGTTAAGAAATGTTTGTCTTGTATTGACTATTGTGTCCCTAGCATTAGAGTATCTGGCACATGATAGGTATTCAGTAATAATTATTGAGTAAATAAATAACTTTTTATAGGCACAAAATTCCCATCCATTTTAGTACAAGATGGATGGGAATTTTTAAAACTACAGAAAAGCACCAAGAAGAAAATATAAAAACCACCACCCATAATACCACCAAACAAAGATGTTAATATTGTGGTTGTCAGACTGTGGGGCAAAGTGTAATGGCCACTGTAATGAGAAGGCATCTTCCAACTGAAAAACAAAGCAGGCAACTCCATAGAATATAACAGACTTTATTACAGAGTAATTTACTTACAGACATAGGGTCAGTGCAGACAGATGACCCAGCAGTTCTGCACACATGATTCTCCACTGCCAGTCTCCTGGTACAGAACTTTTTTATTTTATAACTCAGGTACTAATGATTGACAAGACAAAGGGACAAACAATGCAGAGGCACAGGGGTCTTGTGGTAAATGATTGCTCGTGACTGATACTCTCACCAGTTTTATATTGATCTTGGTTGTCATGCCATTCCTTTCAAAAATATTTAAGGTTAAATTTGAAGGAACATAGATAATCAGCAACTCGAAGGCTTTAAATATGCTTGTCAAGGACAGTGAGGTTGGCCAAAGGTCACAGCATAAAAGTTAAAAATGAAATCCGGACACAGAGATGGAGCTGGTTTTGTTCACAGCTACATCTACAGAGAATATAAATATATTCTGTGTGTCCTTTTTCTCAATGTGTAATGAACACGATTAGAATTGTGCCCTGGTCAGGTAGCCCAGTTGGTTAGAGCATTGTCCCCAAATGCCAAGGTTGTGGGTTCGATCCCCAGGCAGGGCACATACATATTATGTGTGATTGCTCCCTAATTAGAGGTAAAGAAAGTGCGGCTCAGCAAAGCTCAGGAAGTGGGCCAGCCTTGAGGTGCTGACTGATGCCAGAGCTGAGCTGGGGGATGGCTGCCTGGCTTATCACCTCCGTGTTCTTTCCATTTTGCCATTCGTGCCCTAAGTGGCAAAAGAGAGGAAAGAGGGAAGGAGAAGCTCCTGGTTATAGACAGTTTGCAATACTTAGTGTCATTTCTGCCAAAAATTCCCATTCAGGACATTTAGAACCTAAAGAAACATCTTTAAAATTAGCTAAAAGCAAGAATTTAAATCATGTGACTTTCAGTGAATGACAGATCATAGGTTTAATATAACCTAATATAAAGTTCAATTACTAGTCTTTCAGATTCAATAATCTTTTTGGAGACAGGTATAGTAAGAACATGAACTTATTTATTATTATTCCACCTTGGTATATGAAAAGTATTTAAGGCATATTTAGTAGACTGTAAATTTTTTAGATTAATTCCAAATGTCACATCAGCAGTCTGATAAACTTGCTATAGGCTGACTCTTGGCTTTTCCAGCACAGGACAAAAAGAAAAGCTGATTCAATCAGTTGGGCAAATGTATAATGTGGGTAGCCACTCCAGTATGTGGCTACTACAACCTATGTCATTTTTCAAAACAGAGCCTAAAAAGTGTACTGATTTGGTTGCATGTGGGTGTATATGCAAGAACATTAGAAATATTTGGAAGAAGATACTCCAAAACGGGGGCATGACTGTTTATGAGTGGCAAGTTTATGAGTGACTTCTTTTCTTCGCAATTTATGCATGTATAGCAAAATTCTTCATGCAACAATATGAATTAGGCCACAATGCCATTAACACTTGGCCACACTCGTCAGCCAAGTCCCATTTTGCTAAAATGTTTACGTTCTAGGAGATGGACCGTTGTAAGAAAATTGAAGAGAGGGAGAACCTACTAAGGAAATGGTAGACAGTGCCTTCTTGAAAAACAATTTGAAGTGTGTCATGTTGCCCCAGTATTCTCAAACCTGATTTCTCTAGATTGGGTTGACAAAATGGACACCAGCTCATTAGAAGATCCCTGGAAGTCCCAATTAGCTACAGGACCCAAACATCCTCATCCATATTTATATCAGAGTGGGCATCTACCACCAGGTGGCATCAAACCACATCGGGGACCAGAAGGGATTTGGAGAACCTGGTTGGACTTCCAGAATGTCAGACAAGCTAGTTACACATGCTTGCTCAGGCCATTTTACATGTTTGACTTATTACATTATGGTGGGATCTCACTGCATTACTTTCTTTTTCCGAACTAATAAATATTTTAAATTAATTTTTTGGTAGATGATTCATTGACTTAGTTCAGATCGCCAATGAAGTAATGGATTTACGCAATGTTCAACCACCTCTGCTAACATCACAAAAAAGAAAGGCAAGCAGACATTTTCCTATCTCCTGGTGAGAGAATGGAATGCTGTATATGAAATCTTGTCAAAATATCAAGCCTGTATCAGCTCAAGCCTCTAGATATAACCTTCAGTTTACAGACACACTGGGAAGAATGGAACATTTAAAAGGACACCATGGAGTCAATCAGCAAAATCTGGAATATAGGAAATTATTATACTCTTAAAAAATAAAGTTTAATATGGTGATGGAAGGAGATTTGACTTTGAGTACTAACATACTGTTGAATATATAGATGCTGTATTATAAAATTGTACACTTGAAACATATAATTTTATTAACCGATGTCACACCAATAAATTTAATAATAAAAAGTATAAATAAATAAAATTCAAGGGGAAAGTTAAAAAAGAAAAAGAGGGGGAAATAGAGGGTTTAGTAATCAAATGTCATCTGGGTCATGACATAAACAAACCAACTGTATGGAAAAAAATGAGCATAATTTTAAACACTGACTCTTATGATGTTTAAGTTATTGCTAAAATGTTAACATGTGATAATAGCAGTGTGTTTATATTTTAAATATGCTCTTATGCTTTAAAGGTAAGTGCTAAATATTTATTGATAAAATTGTATAATGTCTGAAATTTGCTTGAAAATAATCAGGGGGGTGCGGGGGGTTGGAAGTATAGATAAAACAAGATTGGCCATAAGTAGATAAGTGTTAAAGTCAAGTAATGGATATGTGAGACTCACTTTATTCTCTTTTTCTGTGTTTAAAAATGTATGTTAAAAAAAGCTAAAAGAGGAACTACAAAGTTTCCATTCCATCCTCTCTTCTTCCCAGTTCCCATTTCTCCCTAGGTAATAATTACTTGTAGTTTCTTATTAATCCTCTCCGAGTTTTATGCAATAAATTGTTTTTATAATTGGAAATACATTAAAGTATATATTTTTTAAGAGACAGATTTCTTGGGAGCATCTGACTTTCAACCTATCAGTTGACAGTTATTTGAATTCATTCCTTAAGACTGATGCTCATTTCCTTTCTGAGTTCCATGGACACGGCACCAGATCACTAGGACCAGGCTACGTGCTTGAAAATAATGACAGCAGAATTGTTCCTGGTGACTGTTTCCATGGGAATGAAAATGAATCAGCGGCAAAAAAAACTCTTAAATTTCAGCCTGAGGGTCGCAGAAGGCCATTCCATTTTCAAAGGGCTGTGGCTGTTTACAGCTTTTATGTTTAGGGGAGATGAAAAGATATCAAACATAAATTTATTTCATTGGAGAACATTACCTAATCATATGTATGAAAACCCAGCCATTATTCAGGGAGATTTGATGAGTTTTCTGCCTGTACACAGCCCTGATTGTGAGTGGCTGGTGAATACCATCATCTTCAATTTGATTGGGATTGTTCTGAAATTCTGCCATTCTGTAATGTTTTAGAATGAAAGGTAGATTTATGGGTGTCTTGAAGAATACTGGTTTACAACCTTGAGTAGTATTGAGGGCCCTTCCTATGGACGTATTGGAATGCAATGAATGTAAAGCTGAAAATTGAAATTAATTCAAATCAATCTTTGACAAGAATCAATACACGAAGAGCTTGAAGAAAGACAGCAATGGCATAAATTCTTATATGGAAATAAGTTTTGAGAGAAGCTATTTAAGGGTATTTCAAATAATTTAAATAATTATACTCAATTCAAAGTCTGTGTGTACATCTGTCTTCTTATTGTTTAATAATACTAGATTGTGGTTGCAGAACAATATGTGGTCTCTTCTTTATGCACATCCAGCAGCATGAATCTTGGCAATAGACCATCTGGGAAAATTGTTTTTTTGGGTGATGAGCTGCCAGGTTAAGAGAATTATATTCCTTTTATCATGTCTTCATTATCAGAGCATTTTATAAAATATGTTTTTTATATGACATGGGAGTATTGTTATGATAAGAATTAATATAGCACTTTAACAAGCAGCTTAAGAAAGCCAAAGTGTGGTGGTTTTAGATTTATATTCACAATATTATATAGGCAATGTAGATAACATTAATAGCATCTTTTTTAAAAAACTATGCAATTAACATCTATTTCTATAAATGAACCACAAACATAGGAATAATATGAAGCACATTTAGCTAATTCATTAAAATAGAAAAAGGGAAAATGAGTTTCATGTGTAACATCAGAGAAAAAATTAATTCCACTTTCTGGGGTTTGGATTTTAGAGAGAGAGAGAGAATTGAGAAGAGGGGACAAAGGGACCAATGCTGCATTGAAGAAAAATAATAAAAACCTCATAATTTTCTCACTCAGGTTAAAAGCTATAAGTAATCAAGTTATGCAGTGAACATTTACATAGGTAAACTTCAGAATCTCCTTTGAGGCATGAGACATTTAAAACTAATTAACAGTTATTAATATTGGAAAATTCCCTAGGCTTCAAAAAACATTTTCTCATAGAAACATGTAGTGAAGACAGGTGTTGAGAAGAGCACCCTGTTTTCTCTAAGTGAGAGATGGAAGACAAAGCAATGAAAAAACGCAACTAACGATGAACATAAAACAAACTCACAAAACAACAACTAACAGCTGACAGACTCTAGCCAGCGGTTCTCAACCTGTGGGTCGTGACCCCTTTGGGGGTTGAACGACCTTTTCACAGGGGTTGCCTAAGTCCATCAGAAAACACATATATAATTACATATTGTTTTTGTGATTAATCACTATGCTTTAATTATGTTCAATTTGTGACAATGAAAATACATCCTGCATATCAGATATTTACATTAAGATTCATAACAGTAGCAAAATTACAGTTATGAAGTAGCAACGAAAATAATTTTATGGTTGGGGGTCACCACAACATGAGGAACTGTATTAAAGGATCACGGCATTAGGAAGGTTGAGAACCACTGCTAGACAGAGGGACAATGGCACTGGCATCATGAAGAATGGGAGTGTTTGAAACACAGCATAAACTCTTAGCAGTGTTCCTTAGATTATTGTGATATTCCTCTCTCTCTTTTTTTTACAGTTCCATATTTCTCATTTAGAAAACACTATGCAAATATATACAAAAGCAATATTATCTTTTGCTTTTTTTATTTATCCCAGGATTGATTTATAATGTTGTATTTTCACAACTGCCAGCCAAATGGAGTTCCAACTGTTAAAAGCACAAAAGTTCAAAATTTACTTACTGATTTTCAAGCTTTTCAGGTGCATATTTAAATTTTTACACCTATATGTTTAAACTATTGTTTTTGAGTACTTTGCTGATAATCTTTAAAACTTTTAAATTTTTAACACAGAATTATTTTTAGGTACAATTTAAGTTATTCTCTAGTAAGAGGCCTGGTGCACAAATTAGTGCACAAGTGGGGTCCCTCGGGGTGGCCTGGGAGGGTCGGGCCCCAGCTTGCACTCCCAGCCTCGCAGCCCCGCAGCACCTCCTGGCACCCCTCCATGGCCTGACACCACCCCCTCACCTGCTCCATCATCCTGCCTGTGGGGTGATCTATCAGGGCCAGGCTCCCCACCCAGCTCCCTCAGCACCTGGGAGCCGGACGGTGGCCCAGCCCCCCGCCACCGCCACTGGTCACATTCTGCTGGATGATCAGTTGGTGCCAGGCTGTCTGTGGAGCTATTAGTTGGGGCTGGCCCCCCCGCCCAGCTCCCTCAGTTCATTGGGGTCCCACTTGCACCCTCCTTGGCCTGGTGCCACCCACTCACCTGCTTCATCATCCTGCTGTGGTCCTGCTCTCGTTGGGGCCCATCGGGGCTGGCAGTGCCTCCACTGCTGCCTGCTGCCAGTGTCACATCACTGACGCCAGCCATGTTCCGTGCCGCCCCCTGGTGGTCAGTGTACATCATGATGAGCGGTCGAACTCCTGGTTGAACAATTTGCATATTAGGCTTTTATTATATAAGATTAGTAAATAGTCATTTTTAGTCTTGCAATGTTTGAAAAGAAAAGCATCCAAAACTTTGAATGTTGAGTGCTGTCTATGTTCCAGTAGGCACTGTCTGTATAACCTCTACAACTACCATTTCCTGCAGACATAATTCCACACCTATACAAGGCTTGACACTGGGCTAGACTATTAAATATTTTGATATTAGAACAAATATTAGATAAATATTTTGTTGATCTGTTAAAGAAATTGAAGCTGAGGAATTACATAAGTCATCTAAAATCGTCTGCTTAGTAAGTGGCAGGCTTGAGATTCATAACTTGGATTTCTGATTTCAAACTCATGCACTCTCTAGAACTCTTTCTTTTAGAATCAAAATGTGTGCTGATATTGGATTAGAATCCATTTAAAACAATGGAGCCCCCTGAAGAATTATTTATGAACGTACTATATCAGAAAGGAAGCAAGTTGTCTTTTTATTTAAGACCTGTGAATTTATCTCTGGCTTTGGCTTTAGAATTTAGTAATCACAACTCCCCACCCCAGAAAATAAATCAATAACCTCTCAACTGGGTTACAATATCGGGGTCCTTACATGAAAATCGGTTAGTGGAATTTTACAGGCACGTCTTGGAATATGCTTTGGGATCAGAAGATGGACTGCAATAATAAAAATGGGCTGCAAACCTTCTCCAGATCATAAAATGCAAAAGTTTATGTCAGGATAACATATGAGGCTGGTGGCCTTCCTACAGAGAACTAAATTCAGAGAGATATTTCAGGGTCTTATTCTTACAGAGAGGACTGTGTAGTTGGGTATTCATCCATTTTAAAATATTTCATTCAATAAATACTCTCCAAGTTCATTTTCAGTTCATTTAATTATAATTTAAGTAACATTTCCTCACCTATAAAATGTGTGTGGCTCTTTTGGGGAATAAGGCATAGAACCTACCTAGTAGAGTTGTCAGAATTAAATGAGAGTAACTTCTAAAAATACGTTAGCTGTGACTATTGGCTTTACAGTGCCTTTGGCACTGTGCTGGGTGCTGGAGATTCAAAAACAAATTTGACATTAGTACTTTCCTCAGGACTCACAGTTCAGTGGAGGGAGATGGATAAGTTAAAGTCATTCAGATAAGACAGTGGCCGGTTATGTAGGATGCAGAGGGAATACAAAGGAGGGAGGAGCCAAGTATATTTGGGTGTCAAACTAAGCTCTATGCAGGAGATAACAATCGGAATCTTAAAGGACAAGTTGATATTCTGCAGGTGGGGCTACTAAAGAGGGTGCATTCCAGGCAGAGAGGCCTGAAGGAGCAAGAATAGGCTCAGAGTCATGGGAAGCCCGGTCTGAAGGAACTGCTTGTTTATCAGTATGGCCAACGATAGGTGCTTATTGATGAGAGGAAAGAAGTGAGTCCAGGGATAGACCAATTGATGAAAGACTTTGTCCTGTTAGCGATGAAAAACCACTCAAGTGCCTTCAACGGGAGGATGTTACAGATAGGTGCTTTAGAAAAATCTTCAGTAAAAGTATGGAAGATAGATTGAGGTGGGGCAGAGAGAAGGGTATGAAACTGGAGGTTGGAAGAACAGTCAGGAGATTACTGAAGCAGATCAGGCAAGAAATGAAAATAGCTTGAACTAAGAGCAGTGACATTGGGCTCAGAGAGGATGACAGATTCAAGAGACATTAAGAGGACAGAATAGATAAGATGTTGGGATAGATTGGGTGGGGTGACAGTGAAAGGAAATGTTGGGTACCAATATTTCTGACATTGGCACTTCAAAGTATGTTCAACAATGTGGGGAATGGAGGATGGGGTAAGACACATAATGAATTCTGCTTTGAACACAGGAAACTCAAGATGCTGGTAGAACATCCTGATGAAATATGCAGAAAGCCATTGAACATATGACTGCTGAATGTAGGAAGAGGTGTGGCTAGAAATACAAATTTGGAGGTCATCAGCATATCAGTGAACATGAAAACTACAGATATGATTCCTCCGAGAGACTATGTGTGCAGAGAAGAGTGCTATGGACAAAACATTGAGAACCCAACATGTAAGTAATGGTGGAGAAAGAAAAACCTGAACAAACAAGGCTAATAAAAATAATCAAGGAGATAGAGTTTGAAGCAAGAGAAAGTGGAGTCCCCAAATGTCAACAGGAGTCTAGAATCTCAAGAAGGTCATCAGTATCGAATAGCATAAAAAGTACATGAATCCTGAAAGAAGTTTATTGGGTCTGAAGGTTAGGGGTTTGTTGTTATTGCAATCTTTACTTGGTAGTTTCAATGGGGGACAAACTGGGCTAGATTTCCTAAACTATGTAGTCATGTGTGTGTTCTTGTGTATGTTAGTGTGTGTTTGTGTGTGTGCATATGTACATACGTATATTTCCTCTTAACTACATTGCTGCCTTCATAAGACTGCTGAATATTTCTTATTGTATGTGTCCCTTCTACTCATATTTCTATTCTTATATATTTATGCTGATTTGATAGTTGAAATATTTATATATAGAGTTATAAATTTTAAGAGACTAAATGCCATAATAGTCAGTGTCTCTCAAAATTTCAGCTGTAATAAATATGGACAAGTAGAAGTACTTTCCTCAGGATTCTTCTTCCCAGATAAAATGCCTTTTGGCAAAGAGGAAAGAGCAACTCTTTATGATTTCAGTCACATATTCTCAGAAAATGCCCTGAAAGGATCCCATTTTAATAGAAAGATCTGGCAGACTTGCCAAGTATTCCTTAAAGCAATTCAATATGAAACAGTGTCTTGTAACTTCTACGACAGGGTGATTTTTTCAAAAAAGTTCTAAGAAATTCTAAAGAGATGATTGTTGCATAGATTACTCCATGGTGAGAGCAGAATCTCAACACTGCAGCACTCTATTCTCTAATTTAACTCAAAGTCAAAAATATATACAAAAAGTCCATATTTGAATTTTTAACTTTTTATTTTTAAATAATCATAGATTCACTGGAATTTGCAAAGGTAGTATAGAGTGGTTCCATATTTCTTTCACCTAATTTCCCCCAGTGTTTACATCATACATAACTATAGTACAATATCCAAAACCAGGAAGTTGACATTGGTAAAATGTGTGTATATAATTCTATGGGATTTTATCACAGGTATAAATGTGATGACACTGTAGCCACCATGGCAGTCAAAATATGAGGCTATTTCATCATTGTAACAGATTCCCTCATAAAACCCTTTTTGACATTTTTAAAATGTCATATAAGTAGAATAATACAATATGTGATCTTTTTGAGGTTGGCTTTTTTCACTCAGCATATTGGCCTTGATCCATCCAAATTGTTGCAAGTTAACAACTGTTTATTCCTTTTTTAGTGCTGAGTAGTATTTCCTGGAATGGATGTACCGCAGTATGTTTAACCATTTACCCAGTGAAGGACAGTTGGGATGTTCCAGTTTTTTAGCTTTTACAAATAAAGCTGCTATTTTAATTTATGCACAGATTTTTGTGTGGATTATGTTTTTATTTCTCTGAGATAAATGCCTAGGAGTAAATTTGCTAGGCCATATGGTGAGCATATATTTAGCTTTAATAAGAAGCTAGAGAATTATTTTTCAGAGTGGCTGTATACCAGTTTACAATCCCAATAGTAGTGTGTGAGAGATCCAGTTTCTCTACATTCTCAGAAGCATTTGGTATCATCACTATTTTTTTAAATTAAATCTTTATTGTGCAGATTATTACAGTTGTTCCTCTTTTTTCCCCCATAGCTCCCCTCCACCCAGTTCCCACCCTACCCTCTGCCCTTCCCCCCTTCCCCCCACTGTCCTCATCCATAGGTGTACAATTTTTGTCCAGTCTCTTCTTGCACCCCCACACCCCTTTGCCCCCAAGAATTGTCAGTCCACTCCCTTTCTATGCCCCTGATTCTATTATATTCACCAGTTTATTCTGTTCATCAGATTTTTTATTCACCTGATTTTTAGATTCACTTGTTGATAGATATGTACTTGTGGTTCATAATTTTTATCTTTACCATTTTCTTTTTCCTCCTCTTCTTAAAGAATACCTTTCAGCATTTCATATAATACTGGTTTGGTGGTGATGAACTCCTTTAGCTTTTCCTTATCTGTGAAGCTCTTTATCTGACCTTCAATTCTAAATGATAGCTTTGCTGGGTAGAGTAATCTTGGTTGTACGTTCTTGCTATTTATCACTTTGAGTATTTCTTACCACTCCCTTCTGGCCTGCATAGTTTCTGTTGAGAAATCAGCTGACAATCTTATGGGTACTCCCTTGTAGGTAACTAACTGTTTTTCTCTTGCTGCTTTTAAGATTCTCTCTTTGTCTTTTGCTCTTGGCATTTTAATTATGATGCATCTTGGTGTGGTCCTCTTTGGATTCCTTTTGTTTGGGGTTCTCTGCACTTCCTGGACTTATAAGTCTAT
Source organism: Myotis nattereri (assembly GCF_964212035.1). Taxonomy (NCBI): domain Eukaryota; kingdom Metazoa; phylum Chordata; class Mammalia; order Chiroptera; family Vespertilionidae; genus Myotis; species Myotis nattereri. Next base: position 47,074,922 of record NC_138081.1, read on the forward strand.
TTCTTTCACCCAGTAGGGGAAGTTTTCTGTCATTATTTCTTCAAATAGGTTTTCAATATCTTGCTCTCTCTCTTCTTCTGGCACCCCTATAATTCAGATGTTGGTTTGCTTGAAGTTGTCCCAGAGGCTCCTTACACTATCTTCATATTTTTGGATTCTTTTTTCTTTTGCTTTTCTGGTTGGGTGTTTTTTGCTTCTTCATATTTCAAATCATTGACTTGATTCTTGCAATCCTGTAGTCTGCTGTTGAATCTCTGTATAATATTCTTTATTTCAGTCAGTGTATGCTTAATTTCTAGTTGGTCCTTTTTCATATCCTCAAGGGTCTCACTAGATTTATTGAGGGTCTCACTAAATTTATCTGCGGTTTCTAGAAAATTCTTGAAAAACCTTATAACCATGGTTTTGAACTTTATATCCAGTAGTTTGCTTTCCTCCATTTCTGTCATTTGTGACCTGTTGCTTTGTCTCCGCATTTTGGCTGCTTCCCTGTGTTGATAGGGTGGTTTTCTGTGCTAGGTGTCATATAGGGCCTAGTAACTAAGCCTCCCCAATTACCTAAGGTGGACACTCTTGGTGCACCCCTTTGTGGGCTGTGTGCATTGTCTTGTTGTAGTTAAGCCTTGATTGTAGTTGGTATCACTGGGAGGAATTGACCTTCAGGCCAGTTGGCTGTGAGAATCAGCTGTGTCTATGGTGGGAGAACTTCTGTGCTGGAGACACCCTTATGGGGCAAGACTTGCTTCAGTGGGGCTTTGGTGTTCTCTGAGTCTGCCCGCTGAGTGTTTCCCTTATGGATCTGAGGAGTTGTAATCTGGATGGTCCCACTCTGACCACTGGGTACGCTGGCTCTTGGATCTCTAAGGAGGTGCTAACTTAGCCTCTGCCTTAAGCTAACCAGCAGGAGCTACGGAGAGATCTGCAGATTCCTCTTCTTTGTTTGGGGTTTGGAGGTGCCCAGATGAGGCCCAGCTGCTGTGGGGCCTTAGGTCTTCTTTTGGATGTTCTGGGTCTCTCTGACCCAGCTGCAGTTAGTTAGGTAATTTTAGATTGCAAAGGGCCAGGGCATTTATATGCAAAAGCCTCTGCACACAGCTTGGGTGGGGCAGGGTCTCAGGGAATCAACAGGGTGTAGCAAACAGCAATAGCTGACCCTCAGTCCTGCCCGAAGAGACCCCGGGTCTCAGCATCCCTCGGTAATCGCTGCAAGCACCTCTGAGAGAAAGCTGCCCTCAAGTTCCGCCTGCTGCCAGACAGTTCAGTTTCTCCCCATATGAGCCTGGGTCCCCAGAGACTAGCCTGGAACTGGAGTTCAGAGCGGGAGCATGTGTCTCCCTCATGATTGAAATAGAATACCGCGTCCTCAGTTGCCAGCCCTTTCCGCGCGCACATCCGTACCTCTGCACTTTACTTCCACACCTCCTCTGAGTCTTAGTGTGCTTTTCTCTTTCCTTCTAGTTGTAGAATTTCCACTCAGCCAGGCTTCCTGTGGCTCTGGATGATGTCCGTTTTGTCTTTTAGTTGTATTTTGTATTTTTGAAGTGGTTGTGCGAGGCAGCAATTTCAGGTGTTTACCTATGCGCCATCTTGGTTTCTCTCCCATCACAATTGTTTTTTTAGCTGCTCTAATAAGTGTATTGATAGATCATGATCTTAATTTGCCCTGAGGACTAGTAATGTTGAACATCTTTTCATGTGCTTATTTGCCATTTGTATATATACTCTTCAGTGAAATGTTGTTTATGTCCTTTGTTTGTTTTCTACTGAATTTTTAAATGTTGAGTTTTGAGAGTTCTTTATAATAGACTAGATGCCTGGTGCACAGGTGGGGGGCAGGCCCGCCCTGGGTGAGGAGCTGAGGGCCATTGGACAAACAGCCCTGCCCCCAACGGGGGAAGGGGGGAGATTAGGGGCAGGGCCGGCCAGGGGGAGGGGCCATGGGAGGTTGGGGCTAATTAGGGACTCATTTGGGCTGGTTTGCCGCTGCAGTGCACGTCATAACGACCAGTAGTTCCAGTCATTCTGATCGTTCAGTTGCTTGGCTTTAGATAGATAGATAGATAGATAGATAGATAGATAGATAGATAGGTAGATAGATAGATAGAATAGCTATATGTTCTTTGCCACACATGTAATTTACAAATATTTTCTCCCTGTATGTAATTTTATCTTTTTATCTTCTTAACAGAATCATTCACAGAACGAAATTTTTAATTTTAATAAAGTCCAATGTATCTTTATTTTTTTGTTTAATTCTTTTGGTGTCATGTGATATTTGGATTTTTGGGTTGAAAATTCATTTGAATTTCCAGAGGACAATAAGACAAACAGTATTTAGGCCCCAAAAATGATTATAACTGAAATGATAGATGTCTGAGATTTGTTTCCAAAGAATCCTATTTAGATAGAAGATGAGGTGGGGGCAAAAGTGGGAGGGTATATAAATGAACAAGAATGACCATGAGGTGATCATTGTTGAAGCAGGGAGGATAGGTACATCAAGTTCATGATATTTTCTACTTTTGGATATGTTTAAAAATTTCTGTAATAAAAAGTTAAAAAAAAAACACACCAGTGCATATATTTTGATTAATAATTTAGTTTGGGGAACTTTTCCCTACTACAGAAAAGATTGAAATGATGAAAAAATAAAGCTATTTGTATGAAAATGTTTATAACAACGTTATTGGTAAAAGCAGAAGAAAAAAATCGGAAATACAAATAGCTAATGGTTAGGGAATAGTTATATAATCTAAGATATATCATCTCAAGGATCATTATGGAGCTATTAAGGTGATAAACGTGAGGCTAAAGATACATGAAAAGTGTTTTACAAAATAATGTTAGACAGAAAAAACATCATGCAATTTCCAACTGTAATTTAGCCAGCCATAGTATTAGAATAATGTGATTTTATATTTCATAGAAAAACTTTAGTACATTTTGCTTAAACAGTTTAATGATAATTTCAGTTGACATAAATAAAAGAATATAGCAACAAGATTAGTCCCTTCCAGATCAAGGAAGTAGGGCAGGTAAAGGGATGTCTTTTGCTCCCTCATCTGCATATGAGGGTAGATAGCAACACACACACTCCTATCCCTCAAATATACACCCTTGAGCATCTTGACAATGTGCTAAAATTTCTGGCAGTTATATAAGCATGTTATTAAAGTTTATAAAAATTAAACAAAGGAAAATGCAAGTGCATAAGACATGAAATGTTAGCTAGTAATGGGCTACTTTGTTTTAAAAAATTGCTAAAGAGATACAGTGTCCTTAACTTATAACTTGAGGGATTATCTGTGTTAGAGTATTGCGATGCCCACAAATATTTCTAACTAAATGTGGTAAATCAGGTGATGAACCCTCATTGAATCACATTCTTAACGGCAACAAATTCATTTTGTGTTGGAAATCATAATGGTTGTAAATGATGTCGACAAATTATTTTATATTCCTTTCTTCAAAACGTAGAGCATAATTCCCCTTCCCTTAAGTGTGGGCTGTACTTAGTAACTCACATCTAAGGCATAGAAAGAAGTGGAAGTGAAGGTGTTGACTTTCAGAGTTAGGACATGAAAGGTGCAGGGCTTCCCCCTTGCTCTCCCTCAGATCATGTGGTCTGGAGAACACTACTATTATTTTATGAGGACACTCATGCAGAATATATGGAGAAGCTCATGTAGGGAGGAACAGAGGCCTCCTGCCAACAGCCATGTGAGTGAACTTAAAAGCAAATCTCCAGACCCAATAAAACTTTTAGATGACTGCAGCCCAGATGACATCTTGACTATAACCCCACAAGACACCTTGAACTGGAACCACCCAGCTAAGCTAAACCTGAATTCATGACCCACATAAACTGTGAGATAAGAAATGTTTTTTGTTTAAACCACCATTTTGAAGTAATTTGTTATGCCCCAATAGATGATATAGACATTTTTAGAAACCTTTTAGAAAATTTATTTAATGTGATTCTTAAGGATACATGTTTAGTGACATCTTATTGATTTTGCCTAATCCTGGATAGCCTCTTATGGAACTATAATTTTGCCAGCTAAAACAATTTTCAGAAACATAATTGTATAAATGCCAAAAGACTTCTATAGCTAAAATCTATATGTTTATAGGACATATCAGTGATATAAACAAGAATGTTAAGGTGAAAATGATTTGTGAATCCTCTTAAGTTTTTAAACATTAATAATTTAAAAAATCTTTTACACTGGGTAGGGGAAGATGGAGAAGGGGGATAAATGGTGATGGAAGGAGACTTGACTTGGGTGCTAAATACACAATACAGTGTATAGATGCTGTGTTGTGGAATTGTGCACCCAAAACCTGAGTAATTTTATAAATCAGTGTCACCTCAATAAATTCAATAAAAAGGAAATAAAATATATTTTATATTAATATTAATTCCAAAATATTTTTCTGTAAAATGTTTCATTGTTTGAAATTTGTTTTATTTGTATTTTTGTTTTTAGTATTTATACTGAAGAGGATGAATAGATTCTAAAGCCTGCGAAAATAAGACCCCCTCAATTACGAAAAAAATTAGTATCACACCTTTTTAGATCTTTAGAACAATTCCCTTCCTTTTTTAGGAAACGAAAGTGTCATTGTTTAAAATATACCAGTTTTAAAATTTTATTTATTTAAAAGAAAACAACGCAATGTGACATGTCCTAGCTATGATTTAAGAGTCCTTTTCAATGCTTTCTGGGAATATCCGTCAGATTTAGATTCTTTCCTTTCATCAAAGATGTCAATTAATAGCTGAAACACCAGAAATGTGTTCCCGGATCTTGAAAGAAAGGCTACCATTTGCTCCCAAAGTCCTTGACTCCTCTGTACTAGTAGATGAACTGGCAGGCTTATTGGGCAATGACGCTGTCGGTGTGCTCTGTAAGAGAGGCTTTGAATTTCATCTTAGCAAGTAATTCGGTGAGAAACAGATTCCCTTTCAAATACTTCCACAGAGATAACCCAGTGGAAAGTCTTTCCACTAAAGGTGTGAGGATAGCGGTCCTCGTTGGTTGGGGAGAGAAAATGGAGCTTGGCAATCATGATTATGGGCCACAAAAGCCAGGCTTAGTCATCTCAGGACAAACAAAAGACTACCTAATGCTGACCAATGTGAAAATGATACATCCTAATGATAAAAACCAAGCCTCAGTAATGTGTCTGGCTTAAGAAGCAACTTAACAAATATAACAGAAATATGATGGGATAATAAGAACAGGTTATCAGAAATAACCTGTCCCACTGGAGATATCGAAGTAACTTGTGGAAGCAAGAGCATCTGCTTTTGATTCCTGGACTTTGGAGAATACAAAGGTAGCTACAGTCATGTGTTAATTTGACAGGATGGTGGGACATCATGGTGAGCGTCTTTTAGTGATGAGAGAAATTGTGCAGAACTCATGCCTATGCCCACAGATGTTTAACATACTCCTAAGTGGCTTCTATGTCATTGAAATTATACTCATTAAACTTACATAGAGGTGACTTGTCATTCAAAGCCTAGGATTAAACCTCACAATGTGGGAGAATTAGAAGCCAATGCACAGACTGTCAATAAGAGTAATGTACGCCTCCTTTGGAAATATAATTAAACACAATAGTATCAGATGTAATGTACAATATGAGGTATGTCAAGGAAAAAATATAGGATTAATAATTAATCAACTATTAATCAAGTTGCCATGGTTTTTCGAGGAAGAAAATTATAGTAAGATGCAAAATTAAGAATGTGGAATATGTGACACAGCCTTACAATTACACCATGTCATAGTCACACTCATTACTATTGTTTGCTAAGCAGTGCTGTGTCAGTAATAATCCACTATGTGCCATATTTAATAAAAACTAAAATACGCAGCTAATCTTAAAAATTAAACCTAGAAAATAGTGTTCTATATCTGTAGCTCCATACATTAAGACACCCAGTACCTTAAGCAAAGTTCCAAGGAATAAAGCATGCTGCCATTATTTCTGAAGATGATTCTATTGCCCTTCTATGGAAGGGAGTTATTTCCAGGAGTGTTGTTGGCTTATTTGGGGTCTTCCTTTTGACCTATGTCATGTTTTTATTAGCTGACTGATGGGGTAGAGGTGCAAGTCAGGAGGGGAGAACAGATGGAGGTTAAATGGTCCTACCAGGGTCACATGCATACATGTCTCACGGAGCTCCAACTAAATTCTTTGACTTAAGGAAACTCTAAAGGAATCGAGTTTTTTTAGTTTGGAGAAGAGAAGGCCATGGGCTGTTATGATGATGATAATCTTAACACTATGCTTGAAGCTGCTAAATAAATGTTGTCCAACTGTTCTTTATTCTACACAAGGTCATGACTTACTCGGAGGGAATAGTCTTTACAACTGTAGCTGAAGAAACCCCTGATGTAACATAAATAATTGTTGCCATTTAAGAGAAAGAGACAGGATGGTGTCTTTTTTGTCATGATTGAATTTTGGAGGTTACCTTCTTGAAAATGAAGAAATGGATCTCATTACTCTGTCATTTCAAAAAACACAGAATTCAGCTTGTAAGAACAAGATGAAATAAAAAGCAATGTTACTATTGATTTCACACCCTAAAATATGAAGATACTGGATTATTTAATAGTAGCCATACTAGTCATATACAGTTTTCACAGTTCTTTTTCATCTGAAAAAAGTCATTGTATATTTTAACCATATTGGTTAACATTTTAAAAACTAGACTTTTCTTCCAAGATGTTCCCTAATAAATCTGGATTGGTGATCATTATTTAGGGGGAGTGGGTGGAGGGTTTGACACATATCTCAGAGGATAAAGAAACCTAGAAAAATACCCTGAGAATGAGAATGGCATTTTCAAACTCCATCCCCACACCCATCCAAGCCCCACTGAGAGTGTCTATTGTAGGATCCGTTGTTTTTGATAGGCAATGACACGTCACTTGGTGGAACCAGTGGAGAAATGATTGAACACCATTGACGTAGATCAATGCAAAGTGAAATATGTTTGAGAGCCCAAGCTGTGAGAGTGGACCACCTGGGTCCAAATTTTACCTCTTCCTTGCTGTGTGACCTTGAGGGAGTTACTTAACCTCTCTAAGCCTCACCTGCCACATTTGTAAAATGGGATGATAACAGAAACTTGCTCACAACGATGACTGGGAATTTAAATAAACTAAAGCAAGTAAAGCACAATAACTGGCACACAGTAACTAGCACTCAATAAATGTCAGATAATATGGTTATTGCTCCCAAAACGATTCAAAAGTTTCAAATCTGAGACGAGAGAAAGCTATTTTTAAAATAGCATTAAACAAATGTCTAGGTAAGGACTGAATTAATGGCACTTTCTCTTGGAAATTGTAAAAGAACGCCTTCTATTGGATGGCATTTGAAAGTCTCTAAGTTTTCTTGTTACATTTGAGGAGTCTTTGAAATGCAGTTGAATACAGGAACTTTTGCCCCTTTGGCAATCTCTATAGAATGAGTACTGTGTGAGCAAATGATTATGCACTTAGTAATTTCAGTGTAATTCAGAGTTCACTGGTCAGGGTCACGCCTACATTCCTTATCTCACTTGTTCTCAGCCAGCCTGATTCTCATTATCTGTGAAGATTCACATGGAATGATTTATTAAACTTTCCCAAAAAACTCCTAAAGGACAGCCAGCTGGTCTAGGAAAAACATTATATGCTGAATTTTATTTGCCTGAAATAATGCCACCCTTTACGCCTTCTTGCTGTTGAAGGAGTTCAAAGTCCTTCTCAAGCTGGTCCTAAATTATGTGGCCAAGTTCGCTTTCCTAACCATTCACTCGAGGCTCTGGAACATGCCTTCCTGCTGGCTCTTTCCTGGGGAATGGAACCATTTCTTCTCCACCTCTCTGCTCTTCCTTTCAAGGCCTTTCAAAGGGCAGTACAAAGTTCCTGCTCTGGCTCTGCCAAAACATATTCTTTCTTTCTTTTTTTTTCTGTTTTCTCTCTCTCTCTCTCTCTCTCTCTCTCTCTCTCTCTCTCTCTCTCTCTCTCTCTCCCTCTACCTCTCCTCAAGCTGCCATAACCAAACACCATAGGCCGGGTGTCTCAAACAGCACGCATTTATTTTTCATAGTCCTGGAAGGTAGAAGTCCAAGATCTAGGTGCCAATATGACCAGTTTCTAATGAGAGCTTTCTTCCTCGTTTGTGGACAACTGCTTTCTTGCTGTGTCCTATGCATCAGCCCTAGGAGACTAAAGCCCATCCTTATGACCTCATTTAACTTCTATCACCTCCTCAGACCCCCCATCTCCAAATACCTTGGGGATTAGGGTTTCAACATGTGAATCTTGGAGGGGGGGGGGGCACAATTTAATCAACAGGAATCCTCTTCTCCCCCTCCCTCTCTCCCTCGCCTCTCCTTTTGAGTTTCCCTACTGCTTCAGACAACATGTTTTCCATTGTTGGGTGATTTCTTTTATAGCTATATCTTATCTTCTCAACTAGACTGCACATTGCCAAGAAAGGCACTGCATTTTTTGGCATCCTCGCAATCTGGGCACGTAGAAGAAATTCAATATAGATGCTACTTGATTGACTCATTAAAAAATACCTTGAATTCAGTGAAACTATCTATGGCAGTATCCAAAAAAGGGTAAGAATTATTACTGCCAATCACTGAAGTTTTATTATGAGCCAGGCACTCTTCCAAAGTGCCTTAAAAAAGTTAATTTGGCTAATATGGTTAGCTCATTTTCTTTAAATGTGAACTAAATGCTTCCCATAAGCCAGGTGCTTTGTATATGTGTTTTATATCTCATTTAATCTTCATTACTGCCCTGTAAAAAGCTATCACAGTGACCATTTAAGAGATAAGGAAACAGGTTCAGAGAAAGCAAGCCCCCAAGGTCATGTGGCTAGTTAGAGGTGGAGCTGACCTATGAAGCAGATCGGTCTGCTTCTAAAACCCACGTTCTCTCCACTGTTCGGCACCGCAGTCGAGGCCACACTGCTGGGTAACACTAGCGGCCAGTTTTCTTCTGACCCCTGAGAGCTGTGACAACGGCCTCTTGGCTGCTCCTGGGACTGAACCGCTGTTCAGACACTGTAGGAATTTTGTCACTGGCAAGGGCACCAGCAGAGATTTTTGTGCTGTATTAAATGTTTTAAGCAATCCAACAGTGGATAAGAAATCTGTGCTATGCTCATGAGGCTGCCTTTCAGTGGCCAAGTTGATTTTTCTGTCATTCAGAGTAATTCAGTTCTTTATTACCAGTGCTTCATGGGGACAATTAGTACTCCGCTGGTCCAGGAACAACAAAACCCTAAGGTGTACAGAAAGAGCATGTGGAGTCTGGCCATGAGCAAGGATCATGCAGAGATGCCAATAGGCCACCAGGTTGTCGGTGTCCAGGTAAATTAATACCAAAACTCCAAACAAAAACAACCTATTTCTGAGTATTTCTCAGTAATGATGTAATAATGTACAATAAATAAAAAGGATAGAAGGAAATGAGTTACCTCAATCCTTTGCTGGTGGCTGTATAAATTGGAGCCACCTTTCAGGAGACAATTTGGAAACACATATGATAATGATACCTCCAGATGACCGCTGAGTGAATTACAGAAAAAGAAAATACACAGGGACATGGGAATCATCTCTTTCAGTTATTCCATATCCACCCATGACCAATCAAATTGAGCACTTATCTGCATGTTTATTGAATTGGGGAGGTTTGAGAAAGGGGATACATATTTTAAGTTATTTTTTGTATCTAATAAGCAACTCAAAAATATTTTTAAGAAAATATACATGTATAGTCAAAAGTCTCTTTCTCAGGCCCCATAACCACCTAGTTCCTTGCCCCAGAATCAACAAGTTACTGGCTTATGAATCCTTCCAAATATCCTTTATAATAAAAAGCTAATATGCAAATTGTCCCCTCGACTGGGAGTTTGACCAGGGGGCAGGGCCGGCCAGCCAACCGCCCGTGGCCCCTCCCCCCAGCCAGCCCCACCCCTGACCCCACCAGATCATGAATTTGTGCACTGGGCCTCTAGTATTCTATGTACTAGTAAAAACATACACACCGCCCTGGCTGGTGTGGCTCAGTGATTGAGTGTCAACCCATGAACCAAGAGATCCCAAGTTCAATTCCCAGTGAGGGCACATGCTTGGAGGCAGCCAATCAATGTGTCTCTCTCATCAATGTTTCTATCTATCCCTCTCCCTCTCTTTCTAAGATCAATAAAAATATATTTCAACACACACACTCTTCCTTGTTATTCAGGTAATTTCTGTTTTCTTTTGCTATATAGTCAGTAAGGATTATAAGGGAGGCACCAATTTTCAGTGTAAACTTTTGTATTTGAAATGTAATTCATTGTCTAAGCATAGATCTCATCAACCCACTGACTATCCTTGTTTCTACCTGGGAAGGGTGGTCATGAATACAGAGCCCTATACTGTTCTTGGCCACAAATATTTGAAATTCTGCCTGCAATCCAGGTTAATTACCCTCGCTGCCTCGGAATTATTTTTGCCTATCCTCCGTGTTTATACACTTTGTTTCCTATATTGCATTATTCCTCTCTCTTGATATGCTTTCTCCTTTTGATACAGCACATCTTTCAGCAGTCTTTTAGGATGGAAGAAAACAAATACAAATTTTTCATGTCTGAAAATCTCTTTATTCCATCCCTTCCTTTGGTTGGTATTTTGGCTGAGTATAGAATTCTAGGTTGAAAATAATTTGTTCCCTGACTTTGAAAGCATAGCTGTAATGTTTTCTAGAGTTGCTGTGGAATAATATGCAGCTGTGCTAATTTCTGATCCTTTGCAATCCTCCACTGGCTGAAAGCAAGAACAAATAAATGAAGTTGAATTCACATTCATGCTCACTCTTCTTCTCCTTCTCCCATCACAAGGCAAGATACTCATGTTCGCTCTTATAATGGACATGGCTGATGATCTGTGAGGTTTCTTCTAAACTTAGGGTTCAATTATAAAGATATAAATGGGAACATTCTAAAACCCCTGTGGGTATGAGGTGTTTCTTATCATCACTGGTTAATGATCATGGAAATCATGCTTTTACCCTGTCTTTTTCCAAAGCTCTTCTTGACTCTATCATCTGACTTGGGGAAAACTCATTAATTTGGGCTAATTGACCTGTCAGGATTAATGAAAAGTCTGTCTAAATTACAGAACATATTAAAAGTGTTACAGGCATCTGTGTTCCAGTGAAGTGAGCTTTGGGTAATGCATCTGAAGATCTGCATTTAATTAAGTTCCAGCTTTGCCAATTACTAGTCATGTGTCCTTGAGCTAACCTATTAACTCCTCTGAGCTACTGTTTTTTAATCTGTAAAATGGGTATAATGCTTAGCTCACAGAATTGCTGTGATAATTAAATGTATTACAGGCAGTTGTTTAGTAAATCATACAACGCTATACACATGCAAGGCATTCTTAAAGTAATTTAAATTAGATAAATAATGTTGCCTAGTGGAGTTCTTTGGGAAGCTGTTTTAATATATAAAAGGAGTGTATTATTTGCATGTTTATTTATGTTAATGCTTTTCCAGGTTGCTTAGTAACTGTTTTCCATAATTAACATTTTTGCCATAGTACATGGCTTAGCAAATCCTTTCTTCCAAGGTATTATAAAAATAAACTTGAGCCTAGTTCCTTGTCCAAATTATTAGAAATTACAAATAGGTAAGTTTTATTGCAGTTTTACTTTTTTTATTTAGAAAAACATAAAATTGTCACTCTGAAATAGTAAGACTTTTCTGAGAATAACATTGTTGAAATAACATTGGGGTCTGGGTGATTTGAAATAAATGGAACCCTGTTATTATTATTTGAAGCAGAATTGGATTTTCCATAGAAAATAAAATGGGACAGTAACGACTTCCAGGCATAAGTGGCAATTTTATTTTATTATTTTTAGATAGAATTGTACAGACATTTCTTATGAAAAGCCCTAACTGGGAAACAATGACTAAAGGTTTCACACACCAGCGACATCTGACATTGTACCTTGAGGACTCTTGCCCTTTCTATGTACTGCTGTTTAGGTAAAGGAAATGAACAAGCAGCATCTGAGAGCTCTGTCATTCAGGAAGAAATACTGCTAAATATATAAAGAGGGCTTCCTCCAAAAACGAAACTAAATGAGAAGGGTATAGGAGTTTTCATTATTCTTCCTATCATAGATTTTTTTTGTGTGTGAAATGTCCTTATTTCTAATACTACCATAAAATTTTAAAGGAATTTGGTATACTTCAATCTTTCGTCAAATAATGTCATTCATTCATTCCACAAATGTTTGTTGAGCACCTTCTATGTACCAAGTACAATTCTAGATGCTGTGAATGCAGCAGTGAATGAAATAGACAGCATTCCCTGCCCTCAAAGGTGGAGTCAGGCAAAGAAAGCATGGGTGGCAGGCATTACAAAACACGAGAGGCAATGATTCTGCATTTCTTGAAAGTGTGATCTTTTTCTTGGTGTGTGAGGGAACTGAAAGCCTTAGGCTCCAGATTCCAAAACTTATCCTGCATACATCGGGAAGGCAAGGAAAAGACTCAAAGTATGATTGTCTAAAAAACTGAGTAAATACAAAGAAATCAGATCATTTAACTTAAGAGCCATGGTCCTCTCCTTTCACCAAACAAAGAATGGCAAGCTTCCAGACTGATCTGGTATACCAGGGTTATTCCGGGACAGCCTTAACTTCTAACATTCTGTCCTACTCCCCCTGTGAATACACTCATACTTGTCTCATCATATTTTCCTAAGTTTTGGTTGGAAAAAAAAAATGTGACTCTGTCATCATAAAGCAAATGCTGGAGCAGCAACTGAGATACTGAAACTCTGCTCTGCCAACACCATGTAGCAAGGGCAGCGAGGGGAGACTGACTGATTAACAGAGGCAGTAGAGGCCTGAGATCATGAAGAAGATATCTATAACTCTTAATACGTCAGGAAGCACAGTGGCATCTGGGGAGAAAGAATGACTCTGCTTTTGAAGGGAGACGGATTTCAAAACATCCAAAGCCATTTAGAGAGTCATGAGAGACAGTGGAGCACCACCTAAAAAATAACCCTTTCTTCCTGTTTCCCGTAGTTTCCTAAATTGGATGAGAGAGAACTCTAACCTTCACACTGGGACTCTCCAATGGAATGTCTGGCCCCAACTAGCCCTTTCTGCCCTGCTGTTTTCCTATTGCAAACTCACCACGTGTGTTCTCCACTGGGGACCAAGGTCATGGAGGCAGAAACATTCACCATCAACATCCATCCAGTCCAAGTCCCTCAACATAAAACAAAATTTCATAGCTTTGTCTCATTTGACTACAGGTTCCATTTCCCTTCAATAACAAAAAAATAACAAGCTATATGTAGATATATTTGCATATTTTGAAGTTCACTTTGGTTTTGCAAGAATGGAGATAGTTTTTTTTTTCTTCCCTCTCCTTTCTGACCACACCTGAAGAGGTGAAGTCTCAGTTGTTCAAGTCACTTGCTTCCATTGAACACAATGTCACAGAAGATTTAAGCAAATCAGACTCGACAGGTCACCTAGCCCAAACCCTCATTTTACAGATGAAGTAACTGAGACCCAGGGAGGTTAAGTAACTCTCTCTGGTCACAAAGCCAATCAATAGCAGCACCAGGGATCACTGACAAGCCCATGGTTATTCCAATAAAAACAGGAATACACTCAACATTTCCAATAGACTTCTTGTTCCCTGACATCGTATACTGCTTTGGGGAGAAAGTGGAATCTCTCTGTGGAACACAGGGAGGCAGGAAAGGTACTCAGGCACATAAAAGAGCAGGATTAATTGAAGGTCCCCAAAGGCATTGGAGGTGCTTTTGACCACACCCAGTGTTTCTTCAGCCTGCAGATGGCAGTCAGGCATACAGTGATTTAAGGTCATTGTGTTTGTGACCCTCTGTGTTTGAGGACTTTGGTTCATGTAAGATGCAATATTGATTAATCCTATATAATAAAAGAGAAACATGGGAATTAGCTGTAACTTCGCTACCCTTCCCATTGGCTAATCAGGGCGATATGCAAATTAACTGCCGACCAAGATGGCGGCCGGTAGCTAGGCTACTGACACGAACAGGAGGCTTGCTTGCTCCAGTGATGGAGGAAACCAACGTTCCCCGTTCCCTGACTGCCACTGCTGGGCTCTGAGCTGCTCTCTAAAAAACATTGTTACAAATATAGAAGCTAAACAAAACCCCAGAAACCTGCTTTCAGCCAGCCAGGATCTCAGAGGTGGAGTCGCAACAAAGTTTCAAATACAGAAGGTAAACAAAGCACAGAAACCTGCTTTCAGCAGCCGAGGTCTGCGCTAAAGCCGGCTCTCAGCTCCAGTGACAGCCATAAATCCAAGAATAAAAAAAAAAAAGAAAAATGGAGCGGTTGGGAGTTTCAGTCACCAGCCAGCCTGAAAACGGCCCTCAGCCCCTCACCCAGACTGGCCAGGCACCCCAGTGGGGACCCCCACTCTGATCCAGGACACCCTTCAGGGCAAACCAGTGGGCCCCCACACGTGCACCAGGCCTCTATCCTATATAGTAAAAGGGTAATATGCCTCCCAGCACTGGGATCAGCGGAGCAGCAAGGCCTCCTGGCCCCTGGAGCAGCATGACAGGGGGCAGCGCCCAACCCCCTGATCGCCCTGCACTCTGTGTGTGACAGAGGGCGGGGCCACAACCTCCCTATCTGCTCTGCTCTGTTTGTGACTGGGGAAGGCGCCCCAACCCCCTGATCGGCCCTACTCTGTGCCTGATAGGGGGAGCTCCCCAACCCCCTGATTGGCCCTGCTCTGTGTGTTACAGGGTGCGGCGCCCCAACCCTCCCATGGGCTCTGCTCTGTGTGTGATGGGGTGGAGCCGCAACCTCCCCATCGGCCCTGCCCTGAATGTGACAGGGGGGAGTGCCCCAACCCCCTGATCAGCCCTGCTGTGTGGGTGACAGGGGGCAGCACCCAACCCTCCAATTGGCCCTAACCTGAGCATGACTGAGGGTGACATCACAACCTCCTGATCGGCCCTGCTCTGTGCATGAGAGGGGGGACCTCCTCAACCCCCTGATTGGCCCTGCTCTGTGTGTGACAGGGTATGGAGCCCCAACCCCTCTGATGGGCGCTGCTCTGTGCATGATAGGGGGTGGCACTGCAACCTCCCCATCGACCCTGCCTTGAGTGTGACAGGGGGCGGCGCCCCAATCTCCCAATCGGCCCTACCCTGAACGTGACTGAGGGTGGCATTGCAACCTCCCGATCCACCCTGCTCTGTGCATGACAGGGGGATCTCCCCAGCCCCCTTATCGTCTCTGCTCTGAGCCCAACCAAGAGCTGCGGGGCAGGCACCTAGGGACTGGGCTTGCCCTCTGCCACCCGGGAGTGGGCCTAAGCCAGCAGGTCGTTATCTCCCAAGGGGTCCCAGACTGTGAGAGGGCACAAGTGGGGCTGAGGGACACCCCCCCCCCCGCCAGTGCACACATTTTTGTGCACCGAGCCTCTAGTCAAACTATAAAATCTCTATGAAACTTGACCCAATCTAGTTCTAGCCAATAGCAAGGATATGCTATCACATGTGGTTTAGAAAGCTTAATTTGACAAGTGTGAACAGATATCCCTTTTCATCACAGTGGATTTCTAAAACTGATTTTGTGTAAAGATGACTGCAGTAAAATGGGCTGTCGTTTCCATAGGAACACGATCTCTGGTGTTTGGTTGCAGTGTTATAAGTGTATGTGCGTGGATGAGTGTATGTGTTGGGGGTGGGGTATACTCTTGACCAGAAAGGAGCCCCAGTAGATGGGCAGTGTTTAAAATGGTTAAAACCGACTTGCTTACACAACAGTCTTATATCATCCGCATGCCTTAGAGATGATTGATTAACTCCAACATGAATTAATTAAATATTTAATTTGCCAGCATTGGATTTGCCTCTTTAAAATTTAGGAGGATTTCGAGATGTTAATTTGAATAGTCTAAGAGTCTTTAATTAGGTACCCACTAATTTAAACCACTACCTTCTTTCCCCCTTAAAAAATGTCTCCATAGCAAACAATTATTAAAAGTAATTCTGTTGCCCAGAGTTTCTTTTAAAGTGGTGGTTACTCAACAAATTTTTGCTGGTGATATTAACTGAAGAGATTTCTGAAAAACATTACTTCATCCTGTGATTCTCCCCATTTTCTCTTGCCTCCTCAATTTATTTAAAACTACAAGTTAGGGTAACTGTTCACCTATCAGTCAGAAAGCACCGTGATCTGGAGACAGTGGGAGCAGCTGCACATCCTTCATTGTCATAGGACAAACCTGACACTTTGTGTTTGAACTTTTTGAGCACTTCACACTCCACTAAAAAGCCTCAAGCCAATTACCGGACTCTTAGAATTGATATTTTTTTAAAAAAGAGAGAGTTCACAGAATTATTAAGCAGGTGTAAGTAACAGCCCGGCTGCAGTAGTAATTTCTTTCTTCTTAGAGTGGGAACAGTGTCACCAGAAATGCTGAGTAAAGGGAGCAAACACAGAAAATTTAATTATAGGTGCTGATTAGGCAGCTGGATAATTGCTACTGACTATAGTGTCTGTATAATACAACAAGATAGAAATAAGCCTGGCTCTGTAAAATTGGTAACATTTGCTGGGATTTTATGTCTGCAAAGATGTAAATTTTGACTAAAATAGTCAGATATTCCCCATTATTGTGTATTTTATCTGTAAATGTAATTGGAATGATTCTTTATCCAAGGACATATGGACAGCTCAAAATATAAATAGGTAGTAAACTTGAAAAGGGGTTAGTGTGGCACTTAATAAAGAATACAAGCAAAAATGATAATGCTCTAGCTTTTTATGTATTATCCATCCTACTGTTGCCAAGGATGAGGTGAGCAGGCACATTTATATGCTGAAGGTACAAGTGTAAAAAACACACCTTCACTGCAAAGGAGGAAGAAATGTATTACTTTTCAGCCAGTACTCACACATGTAAGAAGCTTAATTACTAGTACTCAGTAATCTATATATTCATTATTCTGGGTTAAGAATTACCCTCCCCTCACTAGAAACTCAGAAGAACATACTATTCTAAAGCAAAGTTTTTCAAGGTAGGTTCCACCCTGTTCTTTTGACTAGCCATTGAGTAAAAATGCATTCTTAGCTCTAATGAGTCCTGGGTGGCCCCTATGGACATTCACAGAACATTTTTGACATATTAAAACTCTAAAAACACCCTAACCGGTTTGGCTCAGTGGATGGAGCGTCGGCCTGCGGACTGAAGGGTCCCAGGTTCGATTCTAGTCAGGAGCATGTACCGTGGTTGCTGGCACATCCCCAGTAAAGGATGTTTCTCTCTCATTGATATTCCTAACTCTCTATCCCTCTCCCATCCTCTCTGTAAAAAATCAATAAAATATTTTTTTAAAAACCCTCTAAAAACAAAACAAAACACAAAAACCTGCCTAACATTATTTAACTTGTCCCAAAATTTACTTGGTCATGGAGTCCATTTGTCAGATTACAGCTATCAACCTCCTCAGAAACTTCATAAAACCCTGTCTTGGAGCAGACAGTCATGGAATATTGTCATGGAGAACTTAGTCATCTGGTCAACACTTTCTCCAAGCTCAGATAGCTTTGCTATTTTATCCTCAAGATGTAGTCATACAAATCTAGTAAATCTGCACTCTATTTCACATGGAAGCCATTACATTGCTACTAGAAACTTCTTCGTTACATTGAGCCTAAACTTGTGTCCCAGGATTTTTTGCCCATTGCTGCTGATTCTAGTCCCTGGAGCAACATGAGGTGAAATTTTCTTCCATTAGGCAGCTTTTCAAAAATCTAAAGATAATGTTTCTTCTGAGTTAATACTACTGGCTAACTAACTCTATTTCTTAACAATTTGTCCTTTGCCATGATTTTGGCTTCTATTTGTCCTCTTTGGTCGTGCTTCACTTTGTCAATGTCCTTCTTGAAATGTAACCTCAAAACTGAACATAAGACTGTGGGTATGACATATTTTGAATAAAGTGTAGAAGACAGTGGGATTCTTAACTCTCTTGATCTCAACATTTAATTCACAGATTGCCACAATTTGAGTTTACAGGAAGGAGGCTCTTTGATGGAAATTAATGTGTGGGAGGTTTATTAGAGAGTGCTCTTAGGGTCAGCACTCATTAAAGGAAGCATAATAAGGCAGAAGTTGAGCTGTGAAACAGTATCAATAGAGATATATGCTTTGCCTGTGGTTTCTTTAGAGTTAGCAAAGTTGGAGTTGACCAAGTTGGGGTGAGAAGGCTGGGATTTTATATTATCCTCTCCCATTATCCATCAGTTGTTGGATGAAGGCTGCTCCAGAAAGGGGGGCCATCTCCTTGGAAAGGGCGTCTCTTTTCAGTTGAGGTAATCCCCAAAGGGAGTTGACAGCTGAAGCTTGGCAACTGAACACACTGCCAGCATGAGGGGAATAAGCCCTTCATTCCTGAAGGGTATTCTGGACAGCACCTGATAGCATCCACTACCCAGCTCCTTCATGACTTTACAGGCTTTGATTAGAATTTTATGTTAAATGCAACTGAAAACCATTGAAGAGTTTAAAATAGGAAAGCGACATGATTGGTTTTGCATTTTTAGCAGCTCACTCTTGCTAGTGTATAAAAAATGAAATGGAGCAAGGATAGGATAGGCGAGGCAGTTAGGAGGCTCCTGCAGAAGCCCAGATGAGAGATGGTTATGGCTTGGATTAGAATGATGACAGTGAATATGAAGAGAAGTGAACACATTTGAGATCTACTTCAGAGATAGAACCATTCGGTCTTGGAAATAAAGTGAAATTAATTAAGAGGGGAGGGATGGAGTTAGACATATCTTCAAGCTTTCTAGAGATCAAGATTCCAGCAGGGCCATGCTCCCTCTGGAGGTTCTCAGGAAGAATCCAGCTTCTGCTGGCTGCCAACATTCCCAGCTTGTGTCTGCAGCACTCCACTGTCTGTCTCTGTGGTCATACCTCCTCATCTTCTGTGGGTGAGTCAAATCTCCCCGTACCACTCTTTTATTAGAACACTTATGATGGCATTTAGGCCCTGCATTGTTTTGAAATCTCCTTAGCTAAATATTCAAGTTCGTCATTTACAGGATCTGCCTTTTATACAACTGTAGGGCACAATTTAGCCAAGTTTCTGCCTCTACATAACAAAATTGTCTTTCTTCCAGCTTCCAATAAAATGTTGAGCCCTCACAAGAAGTGCCTTTAATATTCATATTTTATTAATATTCTGTTCAGGGCAATCTAGGTGTTTTGCTATCATGTGCTTCAAAATTCTTCCAGCCTCTGCCTAATATTCAGTTCCAAAACCTCTTACAAACTTTTAATATTTGATTCTGCAGCATCTGCTTCCTAGTGCCAAAATCTCTACTCTTTTCCAGTCACAGAACCAGTATGAGGTGAAGGCATATGGTTCAGGACAGACTCACTAGAAGTCTTCTCTGAGATATTAAAAATTTTACCTCAAGAGAGAAAATCTTATTACTTTTCTAATTAGGTCTGTTAGACTATGTGTCTAGGGTTGTGGGTACCCAGGTTCCCTGTAATGTAGAGACTCTATCCTCACTAGAAAAGGATAAAGCCAACACACTAAAAACACAGACAAAGAACAGACATGGCAAGTGAAGGCCCATTCTGAATTTTAGTTTCTGCATCTTTCTGCCCTTAAGGGCAGGTCCAAGCCTGAGAAACTCATTTTGAGTTGGATAAAGAATGGGAGGACAACTTAGGGAACTGAAAAATGAGTGGCTGGAGAGGCAGAAAGACACCTGGAGTATGTATCTTCCAGAAGCCAAGAGAGAAAGTGGCTCAAGAAGAAGGAGATGGTGGGGTGAGTTGGGTATTGCAGAGAGATCTAGATGGGAGGATTGAAAAGCCTTCTCCAGGCTCAGCAATGAAAAGTGATCAGTTAGTGCTCAGGCAGTCCATTCTAGGGAGCAGTGGGGGCTGAAACAGGATTAGAAATGGCTGAAGAGTGAGTGGGAGGTGACGAGACACAGGAGGAATTGATTGCAAATATGGAGAGAGAAACTTTTGGTAAGAGAATGAAGAGCATGGAGTAGATGCAGGTAGGATTGGCGATTCTTTGGCATGATGACAAGGACTTCTATTTTCTCTGTAACGTATGAGACCAAGTTGACTGTGGGTAAAAAAGAGGAAAGCAGTAATGTTTGATGGACAGGAGATGATGGTGATATACTGAGAAGTTCAAGGGGGTGGGGATTTTGAAGACAGTGGAGATGTTAAAGTTATTGAGGATGATGGAAAGTATCTTATAATGATCCCAAGAAATGGCATCATCAACATAAAGGTCTTTAGCATGTCCCAAAGAAGACATTTTAACTAGAGTCCAACTAGATACCTTGGAAGAGTAAAACAGAGAAGAAGGGCAATCAATATAGGGTATATTATTGAGCTATAATGTGTGAGTATTTTCTATACTTTCTTTTAAGCATAAACATGTATTAATTTCATAACTGGAATGTGATTTTTTGCCTCATATACATAGCCTCACTGAGGACCATTCAGGAGTCATATTGAGCATGTCTCAGTATTGTCACCCCAGAAATGGGAGAAGGGAATGTTTACCCATGAGGTCTACCCAGTGGTCCAGGGATTGCCCTTGGGTGTTAACCTCCATGAGCATGTATTGAGTGACTGAATTGGGTTCCTGCTGGCTCTGGAGTGATGTGGCAGAAAAGCCCCAGAGCACCAAGTCAAAGGTATGCAGTGCGAATGAGGCGAGCAGCTGGCCAAAGAGTTGGGCCGGAGAAGATGTGAAATACAGCACAGCCACTCTGCATTCACAGCAAGGAGCACACTGGAGTTTGTAAATTGAGTGTAGAATGTTTTCCAGAGCCCAGAATCAGAAAATAAAATAACAGCTCCTTAATACATTTAGCTGAGGGTTAGTAAACAATGCCCTGGACTTGGTCAAGAGACTTCGTTTCTAGCACAACACATGCCTCCTTACCAGTTGGTGACATGTCCGAAGTGTCAAATTCCTTATCTGAAAATGGAGAACAATGTTTACTTCACCAGGCAGTATAAAAATTAAATTAGGTGATAGACACATTTACAGGCATATATGCATACATACTTTAAGACATATAAAGAGAGGAAATGTTAATACCTAGAATTTTATAAACCATGACTCCTTATGTGCAATGTCCTGTTTCTCCCCATTGCAGTCTGAGCAGAGCTCAGGCAGGGCAAGGATCCTGGGTGAGGCGTGGACAGGCTTGGACCACCTGACATCCAGCTCTCTACTTGCTGAAGAGCAGCAGAGTTGGAATCTGGGGCATCAGTTCTTCCCACTCCCTTGGTTCTCTTTCCTCCTTCCCAGCATGTACCCTGTCTGTTACTAATTAGTCAATGTGCCCATCAGAGAGCCCCAGACTGGCCATTAAGATGCATCTTTCAACAAATGCAGTTTGAATTCTGCCTAAGACCTACTTACCTATGCTTGTTTTATCAGAGAAAATCAGTGACGATGCCCAGCCTCTTTAAGGTATGGGATTTTCACCCTGTTAGATGAAATCCATAATCCACACCAACTGAGAATGTCAAATTGTTAATAGTCCCTTAAAAATTTCACTTCCTTCCTTTAATGATCTCTTTGCACTTGAGAAGAGCCAAAAGATTATAATCTGTGCTGTAAGTCTATTTCCTTAATTTGATTTTTACATATTTCAAGCTTATATACTGTATATGAAAGGGAAAAAAAACAGTTATAAAGTATGTTTATAGATTTTTTTAAAGAACTGAGAAAAGTATAAAGATCAAAAGACAATGACCACTAATCTGTTCATATATTTTCTTGCAATTTGGTCCTTTTTTTAATATTTGGGATTTTTTTTTTCAAAAGTACAACTTTGTATCCTGTTTTTCTATATAACTTTATTTGGGATTTTTTTTTCAAAATTACAACTTGGTATCCTGTTTTTCTATATAACTTTATAGTGAGATCATTTCCATATGTAAAAGTTGAACATCAGAAGTTAAAGAAAGAAACGGTGAGCAAAAGGGAAACTTGGTCTGTTGAACTCAGCACCTTTGGCAGCACACAGATGAGTAAGACATGGCCACAGAATAGGGGTTGGCTTGACTAAAGATGGGACACCGGAAACGAAGACTAGAAGCTTCTAAAGTGGGCAGAAGGCGTGCAAATACTTCCCCAGTTGTCTATCACACACAGCTCATTCCTAGCCAACCTCAGAGCAAAATCTCACATGCCCACTTGGGTAGTCTGCTGCTGTTTCTAAATGAAGTTGCTGTCCAACCTTTTTCACTTGGCTATCCAGATAAGGTTTTATTGTTTATTGCTATACAAACCTTCAGAAGTCAGATTTATGCTTCTGGCTTCACACAGTCCCTCATGGTGAAACTCAGAAAATAAAATGCTAGAGGTCGAAAAGGGAAAGTGATAAGCTTGGAGATTTTCTATTCAAGGAACAATACTCTCATTTTCATTGACTTCAAGGTCATATTCACTTTTATAGATCAGGATGCTAGTCTTTACACTGGAATTTCAAGGAAGGCTGCACTTATAAATTAGTAAAATGTATGAGTCATTGCAAAGTTGTGTTTGATCCAAGATTCAGCTACCAGCCTAGCATAATACCGGCATCTGTCCTAAATTCAGTGGGCCCTTTCATTAAAGCTCCAATTCTGAATCCAATCATTCTTGGTGTTAAGCTACAGAATTTTATTGCTGTCCACATTAACATTCAATTACTTAAAATGTAAGACATTTGTTAGAGGTCAATTGCTATTTGAGAATGTGTGTTTATGTGAATGCATGGCTGGGTTCTAAGGCAGAGCTTCCTGAAGGACCATAGCAAGTATAGTTTTTTAAAATGAACTTTGGATAATAACCTTGACCCCTGTGTCCCAAGGACATTAGCAAGATGTGAACCACACCAATGTATGGTTATGGCTTTTGAAACAGAATCAATCTATTTGGGAAATAGAAGGCTCATGAGGGCAAATCAAGAAGTACCAGATGATTCAGTGAAAAGCATTCAAAGATAGGCCCCATTAAACCAGTAGAATTTCTTCTGGTGACAAGTACCCTCACAGATGATAGAGTTTATTAAGTTGACTTATTTCTTCAAAGGATAAAACTCTCAAAGGAAAGGAAAAAGATCATTAAATGGCACTGCCTTGCACAGATTTTAGGCAATGAACCAAGTTCCCAAATAATTTCAGTTATTAATGGTCTAAACTGTATTATATTATCAAATCAAGTAGAAGGCAGCACATTCCATGTTTGGGGCCCAGAAATATATGTGCATTATTGCATTCATGCATGTCTCTGCTAGGTTAAGAAGTGCATGTTTCACAGGTAGAATAATTTTCCACCTTTTAGTCCCAAACTGACACAATGCTGACACCAAGGAAATTGGTAGAATATCACTGAAGCTTAGATCTTGTCATTGTGAATCCAAATAGTGTCTTCCTTTTGCATCCTGTGCAAAACAGAGAGCTTTTCCTCAGAGATTAGTGTCTGCAGCAGGGAAGAGCGAGATTCGAGGCGCAGTTCTGTGCTTTTGTGCAGTCAATACTGTTTATGGATTGCTCCGACATGGCTGCGTCTATTTGGAGGAAGAGAAAAAAAAGAAACTACAAAATACATACACTTGAGAATTTCAGGAAATTACCCAAATGCTCAAATCCTTCTCAGGGGCAATGGTTTTTCAATAGGAGTTTACATGATAAATCCATGCGGTGAATACATTTAAAAAATAATAATCTGGCAGCCGCCTGGAACAATAGCACACCCATATCGGCTGCCGGTTTGAAAAGAGGCCTCAGTCAGAATGTGTGGGAAATTAGACCATCAGAAAAGAAAGAAGACAAAGGAGGCCCAGAATGACGGAAACAGGCAAGGCGGCTTATCCACTCGTCGCTGACAATGCCACGCACGCTGTGGAAACTACTCAGAGCGGCCTTATAGAGAGGTGCACAAAGCCAGCGTGGAAATGGATGATAAGCAGAAATCTGCAGCCATCAAGAGCAGGAGAAGAGGAGGCAGCTGCAAAGACAGGGGGCCGGAAACGATAATCAGGTTGTAAATAAAGCACCTACATAGTAATGACCCTGTCAGGGCTTTGCTGGCTGGGCCTCACTGCCATTACTTTGCTCTTGGCCATCTCAACGGTTGATTAACAAGGTCAACTTCCACGGCCGCAGTTATGTTAGAGCTTGGATAAGGAAGAGAAAAGATACTGCAGATTCCAAGTGCGGTTTCAAAAAATATCATGTCTAAAACTAGAGTAAACAGCAAAGGCTAAATTTTCAAAAACAAGAAACGAGGGCCAGCATTTGTGAGAAAGCCCAGTCGGGCCCACACGCTGGCTGGCGCAGGAGATGTGGGCATAACGTGCAGGGAAGTGGCTTCCCAAGTGCCAGCCCCCTGACAGCCGTCATCACTCTCCCAGCATAATCTCACAGCTTCGGCTTGGTCTCCTGTGAGGGCAAGATCGCCACGTTTTTGAGGACATTTTCAACCCCTGAGTCACTTCTTTATCACAAGGGACAAGTGTTCCCACAAGACAAGTGACATTTGAGGTCCAAGCCAAGAAGAGCTGTTTTTTTTAAAAAAAAAAAAAAATTAGGAATGTGCAAAAATCCTATGTCCAAAATATTCTCTATAATGAAACTCTCCATTTTCTAAGAGTTGCTTGAATGCTCCCTTTAAAGAACTTTGCCAGCTAATCAGGTTTGGGGTTTTCCCCCTGCTGAGGATGGACCAAAACAAAGCAGGTAGAAACCATCAGCAAAGACTCAAAGGCTATAGCACCAAGTTAGGACTTGTACAAACTAAATCATTCCCTCTAGATTCTCAATTGGACATGAGAATTTCAGACGTTGCTTTTTGTTTTCGGCAGTGGAGGAATAATTTAACAAAATCAGCGTGAGTAGCATAGTTCATTAGCTAGTGAAAATGTTACGGCCAAGGAGTGAAGAACTTGCCCTTAAGAAAAAAACAAGTCGCCCCGATTCTAGCTTTATAAATCACTCCTTAGTTCCAGCACAATAGAAAGATGGGGGAGAGAACCAACAAAGAATAACATTGTTTGCTACCCATTATGTCTCACTCCTGGCTCCATATTTCCTCCGGGGAAATTGCGTGTGTTGTAGCTCTACTCTAGGTTAAGGTCTGCGGAATCATGGCTGCCTGTGCTTTCCCAGCTCAGAGGGTGCCACAGGCATTTAAAAGGAGGCCAGCGTGCTAATTCAGCAAGGTGGCAGGGTTGTTTTGGTTTTTTGGGTGTTTTGGGGGGGGAGGGGGAGGGGTTGGGGGCTTGTGATTGTTGCTGCACGTGCACAGAGTGAGAACTGCTCTCTGAGGCTCAGACCTCGTTTCCAAGTGGAAGGCAGTCTTTGAGAAAAGCATTTGGGTAGGAGTCTCCTAATGACAGTAGGAAATTATTTCCACAGCATCGGGGGTTCTGCTCGTTCCTATGACATCTCCTCCCAGTTCAGCAGGCTCCATCCCTTGTTTGGATGACAAAAAGGTGATTGAGGGTCCAGGCCTCATTATAACAAGACTCCAGGGGGTGGGCAGGAGCGCCTCTTCAGTCCACACTAATTGTGCCGGCAGTAAAAACTGCACCGACCCCTTTCTATCAAAGATCATATTGTGATGAGAGGCATCTTTCTTTCTTCATTGTAGATTTATCCCAGTGCCAGAAGAAAAGGTTTCCTGGTGTTGTTACCTGGAGGGGTCCAGTGTCACTAATAACCAGTCAGTCCAGCCTGGATTCTAAATGCTAATAGACCGGTGAGGGCGTGGGGGGGGGATTGTTCCGGGGGAGGGGGGGAGCGGGCTGGCAGAGGTCCATCTTGCTGCGGTGACTCATGCCTGAATCACAGCCAGGCTGCCAGGATGTTGTTTTGGGGAAGTTCGCAGGCCTGTCAAAAACCTGCTGTTGCCATTGGCTGATATTATGCAAGATTCCAAATGATATTTATTTATATTCTCCTTTTGGGTTGGTTGTGTGGTTTGTTTTTTTTTCCTTCCCTCCCCCAACTGCATAGGCAATAGAGCTTCAAGTGACCACAAAAAAAAAAAAAATCAGATAATGCCCATTAAAAATAAAAGGCACTTTGCCCCCAAGCTCCCATGAGCTCTCAGGTCAGAGCAATGCCAAACATTAAACCCCTCTCTTCACTCCTCCGGATGGATGCAGTGGGGAAACAGGCCTGGGGAATGAGGCAGAACCCCGTTTAGGGGCTCTTTTCCCAATTCCAGGGATGACAAAGTGCAGTGTGCAGTTATGTCCAAGCATATTCCTTTCCACATTTGTAGCATCTCTTCGCAACTTGCTGGCCTGACAGTTTCTCACATTAAACATGAAACTTCCCTAATGAATTTGGCCTGAGACTAGAAGGATTTCCTTCATTTCATGTCTGACTAAGGATGAGGTGGGGCCACTGTGCAGCTCTTGGAAGATTCAAGGAGACTTAAGCTGTTCAATCTGAGCTTCTCCCACCCCCGGAGTCTGTAGGAGTTTGACTGTAGAGCTGAGGAAATTCTCCCAACTGCACCATGTAGCCCTGATCAGTTCCTCTGCAGAAACTTGGTAGGCAGAAAGAGTGTGAGCGCATTCATTTATGTGCCTAATTTAAGACACAATTGAGAGGCACACTGTTCTAATAGATGGAGTTCTGCCTGAGAAGTTAAGAAACCTGAGTTCCCTTCTTAGCTCAGATGACGGCTCAGTGCAGTGAAATGATGATTGACACTTTTCAGAAGAATTTGAACTCTAGAGACAGTCAATTTGGGACAAAATTATATATAAATACAGCCATGATCCCCATAATCTTGAGCTTTCATTGTTCCGACAAAATCCAAATTTTGCTCTCTCTAAATTCTTAAAAAAGTCCTAATAAAAAATGTTC
The DNA here is from genome assembly GCF_964212035.1 of Myotis nattereri. Taxonomy (NCBI): domain Eukaryota; kingdom Metazoa; phylum Chordata; class Mammalia; order Chiroptera; family Vespertilionidae; genus Myotis; species Myotis nattereri. Next base: position 47,101,904 of record NC_138081.1, read on the forward strand.
TTTGAGTTGAACCTCAAGGGGAAAGAGAATTGTTTATTATTCACTGTGCTAGGGGAGCTTTCTTTGGAACATTGTTCAAAGCAGACCTGTGGTGCTCCCTCCACCCTCCCACCCCCGCCCCCACCCCACACACACACTGGAAACGGAAAGACAAAGTTCTTTCAAGTCCTGCCTAGGGCACTGGACACAGCTGCATCGCTGCCTTGCTGGAAAATGACCTTGGCCATTAGCTTGAGTGCTTGGTGGTTGTTTCCATCTGAATAGCACACTCTGGGAAGATTTTAGGTTTAGAAGACAAAACAATCAATGCGAATAGTTTCACTAATCTTACATCCACTGCAATCTACTCACTAGCTCAAGGTTACTTTTTCTCAGGCCACCATAATTACATAAAAATAGATCTCAAGTATGGTCTTAACCAAATTATGTTTTCAACACCCCCCCCCAATAATGATCATTTAATGAATTAACACAGTGCCCTGCTAGGTAATACTATAATAAAATGTGCCACTCAGAGTACCAGTAGTTATTGCCCCTTGCCCCCCTGGAACTAAGAACATTTTTTTTCCTTTTTCTCCATGCATTTTAATTTATCAACTATCAATAAATCTACATTTATATGTTTGACTTTTTTTAATAATAAACATTTTGTTTTTATTATATTTTATTAACTAAAACATTCAATACATATGTAACTACCAACAATGAGTCATGCACCATTGCAGGTATTTGGGATGCAAAGATAAATGTCTGTCTGATCTTAAGGAGCTGACAGTTTAGAGGGAAAGACAGACCAATCAGGATAGGCTTGTGACCGTTGCAGGTTCAGTGGGGGGTGTAGGTTCAGTGAGGATGCAAAGAATAGGGAAAGGGTTAGCAAAAGGGAGTTAATAAATAGGCTTATTCTGGGTGGAGAAATGGGGTGTGTTTTCTGAGCAAATTTAAAGCACAGAAAACCATAACTTGTTTAGGGAATCTCAGTGGTAGGAGCCAAGGCAGATTGAGGAGCCAGGTGAGGGGAGAAGCAGAAGTGAGAAGTAGGCAGAGGTCAGATTTTATAGTGCCACTCATGTTTTTCTAATTTTATCATGTAGGCAATGGAAATTATGGCAAGATTTTATCTGAAGAAGGATGTGATTCAATAGGCAGAAAAGGATCACTCTGGTACCTGAGTAGAGCTTGGGTTAGAGAGAGTTTTAATGGATATTTACTACCAAGTACACATTCTTTCTTTTGTTCTAGAAAACACTGCTGCCCGTGCCCATTCAATAGGGCTTGTGTAGGATGACTTGACTCCCTTGCAGGCTCAGTTGAGCATATGACATGGTGAAGGCCAAGAGGAACTGATTCTGGGGCTATGCTGCAGCAACTAAGAAAGAGGCTGTCTCTTTCAACTCAGACCTGAAACTGATTTGGCAGCATGATCCACATTGGAAGAGCCTACCTAGGATGAAGCCACACAGACAAAAGTAGAGTATAAAGATGGAACGAGATAGAGCCTGGATTGAACTGCCCCTGGATCTTCTGACTTCTAAGTTATAAGAACCTTAAGAGTTCTCTGTCACTTGCAACCAATAGATTCCTAATTAATGCAGTGAGGCAAAGAGAGCAGTAGAAGATTAATGAAATAGTCCAGGTGAAAGATGCAATGAGGTTGAACTAAGGCAGTAACAGCAGGAATAAAAAATAGGGAAAAGTGAGATTTAGTGAGGGGAGACCCGGGATTTAGGGATGGTGAGGAGAGTAAGCATATAGGATGATCTCCAGGTTTTTAACTTGACCACCTTGGCTGTACCAATGCAGGGATGTTTGAGATGAAAAGAAGATTTGAGAGAGAAAAGAGTTTGGTTTGGATGTGATGAATTAGGTCCTCTGGGATACCCAGATGGAGATGTATAATAGTACACAGTTGGATAATGATTCTGGAAGTCAGAAGAGAAGTTTGGATGAGCTTGAGATCTTAAACATGAAATGTGGCTTACAGATTCCTACAACTCATGACAACCATTAGAAACCCAAAGATCCCAATATGGAACAATCAATGCATCTGAACAACAACAAAAAAACCACTCAGCTTCTTCTCAAAGACGAGATGAAATAATTTACAGTAGTCTTCCCTTATCTTTGGGGGTTATGTCCCAAGACCCCCAGTGGATGCCCAAACCATGGATAATACCAAACTCTATGCATACTATGTTTTTTCCTACTCACACATACACTTTATGGCTTCTCTTTGGCATATCCAAATTGCCAGCATCACTACCCTTGTGCTTGGGGCCATTATTAAGTAAAATAAACGTTACTTGGACACAAGTACTGTGATGCATTGGCAGTTGATCTGATAACTAAGTGACTAGTGGGCAGGAAGCTTATACAGTGTGGATATGCTGGACAAATAAATGATTCACTTCCCGGGAGGACAGAGCAGGACTGCATGAGATTTCATCATGCTACTCAGAGCAGTGTGTAATTTAAAACTTATGAATTGTTTATTTCTGGAATTTTCCACTTAAAATTTTTGGACTGTGATTGGCTGTGAGTAACTGAAACTGGGGAAAGCAAAACTTCAGATAAGGGGGGACTGCTATACATTTTTGGCATGACAATTTTTGTTTGTGCAGAACTGTTCAAGCAGTTGCTGAATTTTTAACATCTCCTGAAGGCATACACTGAATGTTAGAGCACCTCACATCCTTCAGTCACTGCACCAACTGGAGATGTCCCTGTATAGTTCCAAACAACCCCCTTAAGAGGGAGTGTCATCCTTCAGACCCCATGTGAACTCCTCTGACTAGAGTGTGTGCCTGTATGCTAGCATGTGGGTAGTCCTCTACTGCTGTAGCATTCACACAAATAAAAATGAAACAGTAAGTACAGGTGAAAAGCCATCAATGAATCTAACCCCAAAGAAAGTGGAGGCCTTTCCCACCCTGTCTGTCTGTTTTGCTCTTCCCAGGACTTTCATCTTCTCAGACAACTTAGAAATTCTATCTCTAACCTCTCTCATCCCATATACCACCTGGACTGCATCATTTTTAAATGTAAAAGTGACATATATATAAATGTGCATGACAGTATTACAGCATGCATCTGACTGTTTGCAGGTGAGCATCCATATATGACCTACTTGACACCATTTCTAAGTTTGGGGAAATGTTTAATATCATTCAAAGCAACCAATGTGCCAGCATGCTTTAATAGTGAGATTCTAGTGGCCCTGGCTGGGTAGCTCAGTTGGACTCAGTTGGTTAGAGTGCTGCCCTAATGCGCCAAGGTTGTGAGTTCTACCCCTGGTCAGAACACATACAAAAAGCAACCAATAGCCCTAACCGGTTTGGCTCAGTGGATAGAGTGTCAGCCTGCGGACTGAAGGGTCCCAGGTTCGATTCCAGTCAAGGGCATGTACCTTGGTTGCCGGGAAACATCCCCCCTGGGGGCTATGCAGGAGGCAGCTGATCGATGTTTCTCTCTCATCAATGCTTCTAACTCTCTATCCCTCTCCCTTCCTCTCTGTAAAAAATCAATAAAATATTTTTTTTTAAAAAGCAACCAATAAATGCATAAATAAGTAGAACAACAAACTGATCTCTCTCTCTCTCTCATCTATCAATCAATCAAAATAAGATTCTAGTAATATAAGTCACTTTTTAACATTTATTTATCTGCAAATGAGCACATTTCCATGTGTGAGTGGTAATGTACTCATGTGTTGAGAGTGACTTGTAATGTGGAGTTTGTAAAAAGCTTCGATGATGAAGAATATATGAAAGTCATTAATGAATGCTATGATTGGCTCCTTGATTCAAAGAATAATAGGTATCTCTCAAACAACTGTGAAAGCCTTCATTTTTTAAACAAGCACTTTAATTTGCACAATGTCATGAACTAACTTGTATGTAAACATAGCAATTTGAGGAACTGAATGCACTGAATGCATGCCACTTTATATACTTGCTCTTGGAGTAAGATTCTCAAGGAATCGTAAATCATCATCATCGTTATCTTTTAAAGCAGAAGCTGCAGGAAACTCACTTTTCCTCCAATTTCTATTGGGATAAGAGAGAGCCTGTGGGGAGGGGAAAAGGAGAAGAAAGAGAACAAGGAACAGGGTGATAGAATCCTGCTAGTGTAGACTGCAGCTCTGGGCTGAGAGTCGTGAAAGTGTCATTGTCTGTCAGGGCCATGTCTACACAGGCTAAAGGACAGTTTTCAGGCCCAGAGCCTGTGCAAAGCAAAGAAGAATGTGAAGAAATAAACACTGACCCAATATGATTGTGAACAACCTAACACCTGGCCAGTTCATAGCATCTTCACATAATTATCAAATTGAGTCACCCGTGTAAATGATTTCCCAAATCGTTGCCACTCAGACAAAGACAATGGAAGGAGACGGAATGAACTAGAAAGTGTCTTCCTTCCCCCATATTTGGTCGCGTGTGTTCAGACGATGTGCTGGAGACACTGGGGACTAATACATTTCAAGGCATAAAAAGGAATCAGGGAGGAGTCAGGGTGTTTTTTCTGGTCAGAGATTGCACTGCACTTTGAGAACTACTGGCCTATTTTCTGTGTATATATTTTGTCATCCTTTGGTTCTTTGAAAGTGGGCTGCTCTTGTATCCAGAAAACAAAAGCACTGATTGTACCTGACATTGCTTTCTCCAATGGAATGGAAGGAAATGTCCTTAATTTTATTTTTTAAAATCTGTAGTAAACATCACATATCATGGTGAAATACTTACAGCTTTCTTTTGAGCTCTGACATGAGATAAGGATGTCTGTTATCATTATTTCTATTCAGTATTATACTAGGAATCCTATCCAAGTGCAACAAATCAGGGGAAAAGTAAGAATTGAATATGAAGAAATAAAATTGTTTAAGTATTTAAAAAATATGATTAAGAATATATAGAAATACTAAAATAGTCTCTAGACCAACTATTAGAATTCATAAATAACTTTATTAACATTGTCAGATACAAGATCAATGTACAAAAATCAATTCTATATAGAAGCATATTAAAATGTGTAAAATGAAAATTAAGTAATAATACTATTTACCATTGCTTTAAAAAACAATGAATTCTTACAAATAAATTGGCCAAAAGATGTGCAACAGAACTGTTCAGTTTCTATAAAGATAATCACAGACCATTATTAAGAGACATTAAAGAAAACCAAAATAAAGTTATTTTACAATCTATAATAAGAAAAGCATAATATGCTAATTAGACCAGACGACCTTCCGGATGAAGCCGGGGCTGTGCAGGAAGCCAGGTCCCAGGTGCCAAGGGAAGCTGGTGCAGCAACCAGGGGAAGAAAGGCCTACTCTTGCATGAATTTCGTGCATTAGGCCTCTAGTGCTGATATAATCTTGATACCAAAACCTAACTTTATGAAAAAAAACTGACCTGGTTTTACTAGGTTCTGGTATCAAGACTATATTGGTATTATAAAATAAGTTGGGAAATGTTTTCTCTTTCTCTGTTCCCTGAAAGAGTATGGAAGATTGAAGTTGTTTCTTCCCTAAATGTTTGGAAGAATCCACAAGTGAAATCTTTGTGGGCTGGATTTCTCTTTGTTAGTACGTTTTTAAGCCTAGATTAACTGATTTAATAAGCATAGGACTATTCAGATGTTTTGGTAAGATGTGTGATTTTAGGAATTCGGCAATTTCATATGAATTTTCCAAATTTATTGCTTACAATATATTTTTATCCTTTTAATATATGCAAGGTTTGTAATAGTATCTCCTTTTTATTCTCATATTTGTTATTTGTCCCTGTTCTTTTCTTCTTGATTGGAAGTTATCGATTATGTCTGTCTTTCCAATGCTTCAACTTTTACCTTTCTCCAAAAAATTGCTTTTATAAGCTATTGTACGTATTAAATCAAAAATTCTGTAATCACTAAGAAAAATGAAGAACAAGAGAACCCTCAAACTACAGAGTTAAACAGCAAAGTTTACAGGAACGCCATGAAGTGTGTTACAGACAAGGTTCTAAAACATTATTATTACATTTCCGTTTCAGTAACTTTACTGTAAAATGGTGGTAATTCATCTATTTAAAATATCCAAAATTCACATTTGTTATCACATTCAATTAGGCTTTCTGTTCATACTGATGTTAAATATCTCATTGTTGCCAAATTTTAGGAATACTTTTATGTCAATTCATCCAGAAAAAAAGAACTCTATGCAAGAGTTAGACGACTATTATGCATTTATTTTCCACTTCAGTGATTTCCAATCTTTCCTTTAGCACTTACTTCCTTTTATTTTCTTTGGGTTTAATTTGCAGTTACTTTTCTAACTTTCTGAGTTAGATATTTATATTATTGATTTTAAGAAATACATTTTTTTTATTTGTAGATGAGGCCATAAGTTTATCTTCAAAGCTTTAGCTTTAGACTGCAAATTTTGATAATGTGATATTTTACTATCATTAAATTCCAAATATTTTTCCATCTCCATCTAATTTATTTTATATATATATATGGATTGTATAGAAGTATATTGCTTAATTTCAAAAGTTTGAGGGATTTTCTATTTGTTTTATTGCTGTTTTATTGTTATTTATTTCTAGTTTAATTCCACTGTGATCAGTGTGCATCCTTTTAAATTTCTCAATCTTTTAAAACTATTACATCTTGCTTTATGCCCCAGAGAATAGTCAGTTTTTGTTAAAAAGTACTTAAAAAGAATGCGGATTCTGTTATAGGATGGTGTTCCATATATTTCATTTACCTCAAGTTTGTAATCACATACTTCAGATTTTTATATTCTTGAAGTTTCTTTCTGTATTTTTTAAAATATATTTTATTGATTTTTTACAGAGAGGAAGGGAGAGGGATAGAGAGTTAGAAACATCGATGAGAGAGAAACAACGATCAGCTGCCTCCTGCACACCCGCTACTGGGGATGTGCCTGCAACCAAGGTACATGCCCTTGACTGGAATCGAACCTGGGACCCTTGCATCCACAGGCTGACGCTCTATCCACTGAGCCAAACCAGTTAGGGCTCTTTCTGTATTTTTTTTTTATTAGTTATAAAGAAATTGCGCTAGTTTGCTCTTTTCAGCACTTTCCATCCTTTCTTTTCTCCCTCTGCTTTAGTCTATGTATTTTTTACTGTCCTCTCTTCCAATACATTTATCCTCTCAACTGTATCCACCTGAAACTGATTGTTACATTAGTTATTATACTTTTCCTTTCTTAAAATTCTACTTTGTCCCCCCTTTTTAATAGATTGCAATTATCTGGTGAAATTGTCCATCTTATAATCTGTTTTATTTGGCATATCAATCACAATAATTAAGAGAAAAATGTATATCTGATCAATTGAATAGCTTGGATACCTATAAGTCTATATCCATTGTTTATTTCTCTCCTTGTCCTGTTTTTTTTTTTTATATGAGTGACAATTTCTTATTGAATGCCAAAAACTGTAATTGAAGCATCATAGAGGTGCAATGTTATCCTGCTCCACAGTGCATTTGCACTGCCCTTTGCCAGGGAGTGAGCACGTCGCTTTTGCATTCTTTGGAGACCTAGTCTACCTTGGCCCTTATGGTGCAGTCGACTGAGAGCGTAGGGCGTTGAGTAGTGCCTACGTTTTAACAGGTCTTGGGCTTCAATTTTTCTTTCCTTAGCACCATGAAGCTGCTAAAAAAAGTTCACTCTGCTTTCTGTTCAGCTTCATAGCCCCCTAGCATGCCGGGACTAGGAATCAGAAAATGCCTCAAGGAAAGGACTGCTACCAAAGGTGAACTTACTTCTCTGCACCTCCTTTCTCTCTGGCTCTTGGCCCTTCAAGACCTGGCTACTTTAGTGGGCCCAAACTCCATTTGCCACCCAGCTCTGAGACTGCCTATGGCTCTGCTGAGCAACTCAGCCTCTTCCTCTAGTCCAGGATTTTAAAAATGCCTCAGGAGAGAAGCAGCATGCAGAATGTGCGGCTCTCCACAGTAAACACATTTTCTCTCTTGACCTTGGTCCTTCAATTCTTGGCTTCCTCGGCAGCCCTTGATCCTTTCAAATAACTGGGCTTTTTTTCTCTGACTTTTCTGGTTTTTGTCAGTGGAGTCATCAGTCTTTTATTAACCACAACATTATAACGGGAAACAAAAGTCCTCAGTTTCATTCACTATTTTTGTTATACAACACCTGCTCTCGTCCCCATGCCAATTCCAATACTCCTGGAGATGCCTGTAGTACAGGATAATGCTTTATATCATTCTTCTGACAACAATGCTACTGCAGATTTATTATGAAACTAGGGGCCCGGTGCACGAAATTCGTGCACTGGGTGTGTGTGTGGCGGGGGGGGGGGGGGGCGCGGGGGGAGTGTCCCTCAGCCCAGCCTGCCCCCTCTCACATACTGGGATCCCTCAGGCGTTGACCCCCATCACCCTCCGATCGCCTGATCGGCCCCTTGCCCAGGCCTGACGCCTCCGCCAGAGGTGTCAGGCTTGGACAGGGGACCCCCATCTCCCCCTGATCACTGGCTCTGGCCCCCGCCCAGGCCTGAGGCCTCTGGCCCAGGAATCATGCCTGGGCAGGGGACCCCCATCTCCCTCTGATCGCTTGCTCCACCCCCCGCCCAAGCCTGACGCCTCTGACCCAGGCTTCAGGCCTGGGCAAGGGGACCATCATATCCCCCCAGTCCCCGGCTTCGCCCCCCACCCAGGCCTGATGCCTCGGCCAGAGGAGTTGACCCTCATCACCCTCCGATCACCAATCACCGGATCGGCCCCTTGACTAGGCCTGAGGCCTCCGGCAGAGGTGTCAGGCCTGGGCAGGGGACCCCCAGCTCCCCGCGGTTGCAGGCTCCACCCCTGCCCAGGCCTAACGCCTCTGGCCTAGGCATCCGGCCCAGGCAGCGGGGACCTGCAGTGGCAGCGGGGGGCGCCGCGATCGTGGGCTTTGCTTTAGGCCCCAGCAAGGGACCCCTAGCTCCTGGGACTGCCAGCTTCGACCATGCCCAGCTCCCATCGCTGGCTCTACCCCTACTTCCTGCTATCACTGGCCAGGGCGGAAAAGGCGCCTGATTCTCCGATCATGGCTGGGGGGCAGGGCAAAGGCGGCCCCAGGGCCGCCTTTGCCCTGCCCCCCAGCTCTTAGCTCCCCCCTGGGTTTCCGATCACTGTCAGTGGCAGGGGGCTTCTTCCTGCTTTCCCTTTCGCCTCCCTGCATTGTGCCTACATGTGCAAATTAGCCGCCATCTTGTTGGCAGTTAACTGCCAATCTTAGTTGGCAGTTAATTTGCATATAGCCCTGATTAGCCAATGAAAAGGGTATCGCCATACGCCAATTACCATTTTTCTCTTTTATTAGTGTAGATGATTCTTACAAAATAAATATAGCAAACTTTAAGAGTGCAACTTGCTTAAGGAGCTGAGATTTCCTCTGGGGCAGCCATATAAGTGTGTCTTCAGCATCCACTGTAGTGTTTGAATCAAGGACACATGTAATCCCTGTCAACGACTGAGCATGGCAGGGTCCCGGATCCTGGCCATTTCCACCCAACATGGGATCTTCTACTATCCTAGACTCTCAGAATAGTGCCATGTCTTAGGCTTTTCCTAAACTTCTTCTTTCCCCTCTCCTTTCACAGGTGTCAAGCCTGCACTGCAGTCTGCTAGCTTCCTTTGTCTACCCCTGCTCCCTCTTCCTTCTCCTTTACAGGGGTTACTCCAAAAAAGCTTTTGTATTCTAACTTCATCTTAGTGTCTGCTTCCCTGATACACACTCGCATAGATCCCATTCTCCTAGATATGTCTCCTTAGCTTACTCATGATTGCTGAAAAAGGAGAAATCTTCTTGATTGGGCTTTCCCACCAGTATTTGTTGCAGGTAATATGGTGAGATGTACTTCACTTTCCTGGGGACTCAATAGTGAACACTTCTCAAATATTAACATCTCTATATAGTTAAGTGTGTTTTTGTTGTTGCTGCTGCTGTTGTTGTTAAAAATAAACATATTTATTAATTTATTTTTTATTTTATTCTTTCATTAAAAAAGAAAACCTTATTGAGCATGTAATAACTGCTAGACACATTGCTAGATTTTCTTTTTAGGAAAAAATAAAATTCCTAAGAGCACAAAACAAAGCTTAGCATCCAGCCTCTTTATGGTGCTCCCTTACCCATCAGACATAGGCTCCTTCCAGCCCTATTACAGCCTTTGTCATCGTGAGGTTTCAATCTGTGAGTAGGCCCAATCTGTTTACTATTTACAGCCCAATTGTAGTCATGTTTCACAGCAAACACCTAAGGCACTTTTGGTGAAGTTAGGTGAGTGGCTCTGGAAGTTTGAGTATCACTTCTTCCTGCTCTCAAACAAAATCTAGCCTGTTCTGTGTTTCTCTGCTCTTATGATTCTGATGTGCACTGCATAGTCAGGGCAGTAGGGGGACATGGCTAACATGGAGATTACAGGACAACTGCACTAACAGAAAATCTGAGAAAGAAAAAAAGCCAAGAAGCAGGACTAACAGAGAAGAAGGCACTAGCCAACTACCACAACGCTGATCATTTCCCAAGAAGATTGGTATTTTCCCTAGAAGTATGGCCAGAGAGATGGCTCCTGATGGCCTGTGAGGAACTCATAATTACTTCCTGGTTTCCTTCCATTACCCCTGCTAAAATGACTCTCATTCCAGAAAACACTTTTCTCAGTCGTTCCCTTAAAATCCATGGAAATCAGGCTGAACAGTTTCATTATCATTATGTGGTGAGAGGAAAAGTAGGTCTCTGACTAAAATGCCTGCTCTAAGGTAGTCATGAGCACAAATGGGTCAGTGGCAGAATGGGGAGAAAATGTGATATGATTCTAACACATTGTACATTTCCAGGCTTGCCAAACCCTCCTGTGATCTCATAGCCAATTCCTCACTGCTGAATAATTTTAACGAAAAAGCTGAGCCTTGACAGCTAGAGTAAGATGAGCTTTCACTCTATCACAGAGTCGAACACCAGGGTTCCAGTGTTGACTGGCTTACATGGATCACTAATTTCCTCCCTTCCTGGCAGGAAGCCCACACTAGAGTCTACTAAATTGTATCTAAATTGTATGAGAAAGTGTGTCATAAAATGCAAGTACAACTCCAATAAACTCCAATAAGAAGATTAAGAATATAGACCGGCTGGTGTAGATCGTTGACCTATGAACCAGGAGGTCACAGTTTGATTTCTGGTCAGGGCATATGCCTGAGTTGCAGCCTCATCCTCCAGTAGGGGGCATGCAGGAGGCAGCCAATTAATGATTCTCTCATCATGGATGTCTCTATCTCGCTCTAGCTCTCCCTTTCTCTCTGAAATTAATAAAAACATTTTTTAAAAAGGATATCACTGATAAGCTGAAAGATCTCAAGATAAGGAACTGAAATACCACAAAGAAATGAGGACCACAGAAGGGCTATGTGTCCAGAAGACAAGCACGGTTGAAAGCTCCCTGATTCATTTTCCCAGTCCTAAAAGGACAACAAATCAGAAATACTCCAGCCACCCAACAGGAGATGATACAGAAGCAATTTTGCAATCTTAATTACAGCGAATTCTTTCCTTTTTGCTTTACATCCCTCTGTGGATGAGTCAATGCTTCGTTTTCCTTTTAAATTCAGTAGGAAATTTATGGTTGAGCTAGATAAGAAAAATGTGCAGTTTTTGTCTGCACTAGTGCTTGCCATTACTGGGGAGAGCGTGTGTATGTCAGGAACTCTTTCTGAGCAAATTGTGAGGTAACCCTTTGCAGTGCCCTCTTTACATCCCTTTTGAAGCTCCTCCTGGTGGAATGCTCAGATGTTCCCACCCTAGGGAACCAATTCTGTGTCCTCTCCACTGCCTGTCTTCCTTGACCTGCTGAGGTGTTAATTCTACCAAGCTGTCAGAGCAGAGCACGACATTTTGGCCTCCAAACCTTGGCTCAACTCTCTCCCTACCTAGAATTCCCTCCCCATCCTTCTCCATCTGTTTAATTTCTGCCTTTTGTTAAAACCACACATATTGGCCAGGACTCTTGATTATAACTAACTAAATTCATTCTCAAGCCACCTTAGGCCAAAAGGGCATTTTTTTAAACTTTATTTTTATTGTTGACACCATGATACATGTTCCCACACATATTTACTCCAAAAGACCTGCGCAGAAATATTCATGGCTACTCTATTTGTAATAGCCCCAGCTGGACATAAACCAAGTGTCCATTAATGATGGTGGTAGCCAGGCTGGTGTGGCTCAGTGGTTGAGCATCGACCTATGAACCAGGAGGTCATGATCAGGGCACATGCCCAGGCTGCTGGCTCAATCCCCAATAGGGGGTGTGCAGAGGCAGCCAATCCATGATTCTCTCTCATAATTTCTATCTTTCTCTTCCTCTCCTTGAAATCAATAAAAATGTATTTTAAAAATAATGGTGGTATAGTCATATAATGAGATATTATATAATAGTTAAAAAAAAAACTGCTAAGAGCAACATAGGTGAACTTCACAAACACAATACTGCGTCAAAGAAATGGAGAGGGAAGGGGTGGGGAATGGTTGTGGGAAGAGATTAACCAAAGAATTTATATGCATTGTCCATGGACACAGACATAGGGTGGTGAAGTCCTGGGGCAGGGCAGGAATGGGTGGAGGGCACAATGGGGGGAAAAAGGGAAAGACATCTGGGATACTTTCAACAATAAAGATTTTTTTAAAAGAAGCCTAAACAAAAGAATGAATGGTGTGTGATTTATTCACATCAAGTTCTAATGTAGTCAAAGCTAATGAGTAGTCACCCCAATAAATTTAATTAATTTTTTTAAAAAAGAAACAAACTATTAAAACACACACACACACACACACACACACACACACACATGCACACAACTTAACGGATCTTATAGAAGTCATGACAGTGATTATCCAGGGGAGGGAACTGGTAGTTCAGGGAGAGGGTACATGGGCTGCTGATATTTCTCCTTCTGTACTGCTTTGTGGTTACTCAAATGGGTCACTTCATGAAAAATTAATCAAATTATACACCTATAATTGGTGTACTTTGTTATATACAACAATAACAAAATACTTAAAATCAACTCATGGAACATTATAATTATTGATTTTAAAGAGAAAAGGGTGATGTATATGTAAAACAAGTCAAATGTTCCTGTGTATTAGGAATACCTACGAATTACTTTAGAATTAATTGCTTTAGAGTTAATTTGAACATTATTATATTATTTTTTGTGTTGTTTTCTATTTTCAATGGCCAAAAATCCACTTTTTATTTTAAAAGGAAAATTAAAAGGATTTTAAATACAAGAAAGCCTCTTCAGGCTTGACCCATCAGGTGGTTGGACCAGGAAGGCCGGAGGGAACAGATGGATCCGGAAAAGAAGGTGCTTCTAAAAAAGTTACTGAACTGAGCAGGAGTGATTTATGGGCAAATAAAAAAATGAATCAGACTAGACAAGATTAAAACATTGTACCTCATGTTAGACTCGGTGAAAAATAGTAACATCTCATATTTCAGTGGCCCTTTATAGCTTCAATGTACTTTCATGTCTATTTTCTGGCTTTAGCCTCACAAAATTCTGTAAAATAACTGGGGCAATGGCTATTGTCACCATTTTATGAATAAGGGTGAGTCCTAGAGAGAAAATAACATACCAAAACCTAGAACTTGATAAGTGACTATTTGAGGGAACCAGAAATTCTATCCCAGTTGTCTTTTATGAGAAATGGCAATAGATACTTTTATATATGCAAAGACACCCAAAATATATCCATACCTCAAGTAAACATTCTCCCGAATTACTCAAGCCCTAATTCTACACACAAAAAGCAGTAAGTAATAATTAAAAAGCAATAAATAGTAACTGAGACTTTAGGAGTTAAAAAGTAAGCATGTGAAAAGATATGCATCAGCATTAAAACCAAATAAATGCAGAGTTAAATATAAGTAACTATAATAAATATTATCAAACTGAATCTAGAAAATAAAAAAATTGTGAAGTCTTGTATTTCTAAGTATATAATAGTCTGAGTCCATAGCCATTAATGTAGTTAATATTGGCCTTTGTTTGACATATCAAGAAGTCAAAATGTATTCCTTTACTTTTTAAAAAATGTATCTTTATTGTTGAAAGTATTACAGATGTCCCCCTTTCCCCCCATTTAGCCCCTCCACCCTACTCCCACTCCCCTTCCCCCCCTCACCACCCCCTCCACCCTCCCCCTGAGCCCCAGTCTTCACCACAAGTTGTCTGTGTCCATGAGTTATGCATGTGTGCATATAAGTTCTTTGGTTAATCTCTTCCCCCGCCCCCTTCCCTCTGAAATTTGTCAGTCTCTTCCATCCTTCCATGTCTCTGGATCCATTTTGTTCATCAGTTTATTTTGTTCATTAGATCCCACATATAAGTGAGATCATGTGATACTTGTCTTTCTCTGACTGGCTTATTTCACTTAGCATGATACTTTCCATGCTGTCTTAAAGGGTAAGAGATCTTTCTTTTTTACAGCTGCATAGTATTCCATGGTGTACATGCACCACAGCTTATTTATCCACTCATCTACTGATGGGCACTTTGAACATTAAAGATATGCTTAAAGTATTTTTTAAACTTTTAAAAATGACCAGCAAAATTTGAAGCAAGATGTCCTCTTTATTGTATTCTTAATAGAGTAAAGATAGAAAAGACAAATGCAAAAACAAAAGACACAAGTAAACATAAAGCAAGATGACATAAATCAGAACTAGCGGTTCACATAGATAAATGTAAATGACAAAGTTTAAATTAAAAACAAAAATTCTAAGATTGGATTAGAAAATAATTTCTAACCAGATGGTTCTTACCAAAAAACACTCAAAAATGGTGCTGAAACTTAGAAAAAAATAATAAGTTTTATCAGGCAAAGATAAAGGAAAAGGAAGGGCAAAAATATAAATATCAAACAGAGTAGATTTCAAGCCAGTAACATTAGATAAGAGATTTATTCTTTAACAAAGTAACTCCATCATGAATATGCCGTAATTAAGAAATATATAAAATGAAGCAAGAAATATATAAAATAAAGCCTTTTGGGAAAAAAAAGATTGAGAGGCAATTCTAATGAAAGATTTAATATAGCATTCTCAGTCTCTGACAGGATAAAGTAGAAAATTAAAAAGGACGTGAAGCTTTAAATAATTTATACTAACCCTGAATTAATAGACATATAACACTTGTTCCCTACAGAGAATATACTTCTTTTTAATTGTGTATGGGTCATTTACAAAAAGTGAGTAGGACTACAACTTTTGAATTCAAAAAGTAGACATTCTGTGACGCACATACACAGAAAGTCAGGGCAACATGTCACCAGCCTGTAACAAATGCTTAAGCCCCAAATCTCAAACAACCTGAGCATTTTTTTAAAAACTCTGACCTAAATAAGTATTGGGTTAATAAGGACATCAAATTAAAATCACAGACTCTTTTTAAAATAGTGCAATTGAAAACATTACCTTTTAGAATTTTGGGAATGGGGACAAAAGGTGAATTTAGTATTTTTAAAATTAAATTAAATGCAATTTTCACTATATTCTTTATCCCTTAAAAAAATCTGGGTCTTTCTGATTATGTTCTCATAACTGATAAGATTTCAACTTAATCATCTAATTGTCCTAACAAAAGTTGAAAAAAATGAGACTACATGCTCTCAGGGTATCTGGCCCAGAACTGACCTGAAGAACCATCCGGAAGTCAGCAGTTGGGCTGTAAAGTAGGTGTCAGTCCTATAAAATTTCAGAGTGGCACCTACCTTTCATCCCAAGAAATGATGTTCTTGGGAGCCATTGTCAGGGTGATGGCAGGTAGGAGAGGAGAAGGAGAATATTGTCCAGCTGAGGTCAGTTTAATGCTGTTGGTACCAGATTAACCTGAGTAGCAGGGCTGCAGGGTCCTGCTCTGGCCTGGCAGTGATAAGGTACATGGGCAGAGAGGAAAGACGGAGCATCCAGCTGGATGGCTCTGATAACTGGGGGAATCGACTGTGGCATGTGGCCACCCGTTGACAGACATAACAGTCCTGTAATGAAATTCACTAAGTACAATGATAAGCAAGTTTCATCCGCTCCATTTCAAAAGAAGAGTTAAGAAATCTGAATCCAAGGGCCTCTTTTACACTCCAGTGAAGCAATAATCTCAGTATCAGGGCCAAATTTTCTCCATACAATTTAGAATGTGAAAATGCTTCTGCTTCCAGCATAGCTAATATCTCCATGCTAGCTTAAAGTCCGCAAACACGAGTCCCTGGCTCCCATTTCCATAGTGATCACAGCAAGTGGGCCTCTAACTCCAAAAGTCCACCAGCCTCTACCACTGGTTCTCTTCAAGGGACAGCTCAGCATTATTTCCTGGTGTGACCAAAAAATATGCAGAGTAGAAAAGAGGCTGATGTTACCATTGGTAAATAGTGTGACATGATGCCTTGAGTTTTCCTACTCTTTTTGTCCTTGATTTTTACAGTTAATATGAGTTGTGAATTGTACTGTTCCCTTATTTACCTTTAAGATAAGTGTTCTAAGCCATCCACACTATTTTGCTAAGCCCACTGAGACTACAAACCCACATTTTTTTAAGTGATCAACTGGAATCAGGGGTTTGAGTTTGACCTTGGAGTAGAGTTTCTTCCAAGCAAAGTCAACTGGCTAGTGAGAAACTAAATAACAACTCTGAGCCCATGGATTTCTACATTTGTCTTTTGACTTGTAATTTTTTTCATTGCCTTTTCCATTACACTTGGAATCCTATAGAAAATGGTTTATGGCTCATTAAGCTGAAAATTGTAAAATTATATTATAGCTAAGGTAGCTATGGCCGAATCTAAGTTTTAATATATCTTCATATGGTCTCATGGCATTGTGAGAAAATATAATTGTCATGAACAAGGAAGGCATTCTTAGAGACAGCACACGATCTAGTGACTGCCATGTAGGCCTCTGTAACTTACATGTATGGAAAGTGCTGGACTCCTGAAATGTATTTGCAAAAGTGACTTTATTTTTATCTTCTGCTGTCACTTTAAACTTGCTCTCTAGAGAATCTTCCTTTCCATTTCCCTTGGTGATCATTGGGACTGGCCCTGTTATTTTTCTGTTCACATTTTTAGCAGTTTAATTAAAGTATAATAAAGTGTAAAAGGCCCATTGTGAGAGTATAATTCAATGATATTGTTAGTAAATTTTAGTGAGCTGTACATCCATCACCACAGCCCAGTTTTAGAACATCTCCATGACTTCCACTAAATCTCTTAAAGTCCATTTTGGACTGAATCCCTGCTCCTTCCTCAGTCCCAGGAACCACTGATCTACTGTCTGTCTCTATAGATTTTCCTTTTCTGGACACTTCCTATCAATGGAATCATACAATTTTGTTGTCTTTTGTGTCTGGCTTGTTTTACTTGCCACAATGCTTGTGAAGTTCATTCATGTTGTCCGTGTATACATATTTCATTGCTTTTTATTACTAAACAGTAACCGATTCTATGGGTGGCTACAGTTTTATTTATTCATTCACCAATCAATGGATATTTAGGTTGTTTCCACTTGGGACTATTGCAAATAATGATGCTATGAATATTCATGTATAGGTCTTTGTGCATCTATAGATTTGCATCATTAATTGACCATAAATATAAAGGTTAGTTTTTGGATTCTCAATTTTCTCTCTTTCATTTATATATCTATCCTTATATCAACACCACTTTCATGATTACTGTAGCTTTATAGTAAGTTTTAAAATTGGTTAATGTAAGTCCTATAACTTTGTTCTGTTCTAAAATTGTTTTGTCTAATCTAGATCTTTTGCATTTCCATATAAATTATTGGATCGATATGTCAGTCAGAGTTCAACCAAAGAAGCAAAACCAGTAGGGGATATATAAAGAGATTTATTACAATAAATTGGCTTATGGGATTGTAAGGGCTGACTAAGCAAATCTGAAGCCCATAGGTGGGCAGGCAGGAAGACCAGCCTAGAATAACTCATGGGCATGAACTGAAGCTACTGTCTGCAGATAAATTTTTTCTCTTTTCCTCAGGGAAACCTCTGCCCTGATATTAAGACCTTCCAACCAATTGAATCAAAATTATCCACCATGACCTCTTACTTAAGTCAAATGATCAAGACATTCATTACATCTGCAAATTTCCTTCACAGCAACATCTGAATTAGTGTTTTATGAAATAGCTGGAGACTAAAGACTAGCAAAGTTGACACAGCAAAAAATATTACAATCAAGTTTTCAATTTCTACAATAAAAGCCTACTAGGATTTTGAAAATGACTGTGTTTCCCTATAGATCACCTCGGAATGAACATCCATCTTAACAATATTGAGTCTTCCAAACACAAACCTGAAATATTTCTCCACCTATTTCTGTCTTTACAAATTTATCTTAGCCATGTTTTGCAGTTTTCCATATAGGAAGATTTTTAATTACTAATTCAATTTCTTTACTTGTCATAGAGCTATTCAGATTTTCCACTTCTTGCATAAGTTTTGATAATTTGTGTCTTTCTAGGAACTTGTCTATTTCACCTAAGTTATCTAGTTTACTGACATTAAATATTTCATAATATTCTCCTATAATTATTTTAATTTAGGTAGCATCAGTCCTTTCTTTCATTCCTGATTTTGGTGATCTGTGACACCTTCTTTCTTATTTTCTCTGTCACTCTAGCTAAGGGTTTGTCAATTGTGTTCATCATTTTAAAGAACCAACTTTTTATTAAATGTCTTTATTTTTTGGTTTTATTTCTGTTTCAATAATTTCCACTATTCTCTTTGTTACTTTCTTTCTTTTGTTTATTTTCAGTTTAGTGTACTCTTTTTTTCTAGTTTTATAAGGTAGATATTTAAAATTATCAATTTTCTGCTCAGCATTACTTTAGATTTTTTCCATACATTTTATATGTTGTATTTTTATTTCATTCAGTTAAAAGTATTTTTACTTTTCCTTTTGATTTATTCTTTGACCCCTAGGTTATTCAGAAATCTGTTATTTAATTTCCAAAGAGATTGGGTTTTACCAGATATCTTTCTGTTGTAAATCTCAAATTTAATTCTGTTCTGGATCTGTATGTGATCTAACCTAGAGAATGTTGCCTGTGCACTTGAAAGGCATTTGTATTCTGAAGTCCTTGGAGTGTTTTATAAATGTCAGATGAAGTTAGCTGATAGTGTTTTGAGGACTTATATATTTTTGTTGATTTTCTATCCAGTTGTTCTATCACTTATTAAGACTGGGCCATTGAAATCTCCAACTATTATTGTTAAATTGCCCATTTTTCCTTTCAGTTGCATCAATTTTTACTTCATGTATTTTGAGGCTCTGTTGTGAGGTATGTATGTACATTTTTAACTTTTATATACTCTTGATATAATAATCCTCTTATTATTTTGAAATATCACCTTTTTCTTTAATGATATTTCTTGTCTTAAAGTCAAGCGCTATTTATTATAGCACCTCCAGCTCTCTTATTGTTTTATTATGTACCTATTTCATCCTTTTACCTGCAAACTATTTATGTCTTTAAATCTAAGGTGTGTCTCTTGTAAATAACATATAGTTAGATCTTGCATTTTTGTCTAGCCTGACAATGTCTGCCTTTTGAGAAGGATGTTCAGTGCATCCACACTTACCTAAGTATTGATATCATTGGATTTTGTAGATAATTTTGCTATTTGGGTTCTGTTTGTCTCATGTTGTTTTGTTCCTATGCTCTTGGCTAAACCCTTTTGTATTAAATAAAATAAATATTTAAGTGTTCTAATTCAAGAGGAAAATCTTCTGGACATAGAGTTAAGAGTATTAGACATGAATCCAAAAACATAATTTCTGAGAGAGAAAGAATGATAAATTGGACTTCATCAAAACTTAAATCTTTTGGTCTATAAAATATCTTTTTAAGAGGATGAAAGATAGGTTACAGACCTGGAGAAAATATTTGCAAACTACATATTTGACAAAGAACTTGTATCTGAAATATATATACAGACTAGGGGCCCGGTGCACGAAATTTGTGCACTGGGTGTGTGTGTGTGGGGGGGGGGTGTCCCTCAGCCCAGTCTGCCCCCTCTCACATACTGGGATCCCTCAGGTGTTGACCCCCATCACCCTCCAATCGCAGGATCGGCCCCTTGCCCAGGCCTGACGCCTCTGACAGAAGCATCAGGCCTGGGCAGGGGACCCTCATTTCCCCCCATCACTGGTTCTGCCCCCAGCCCAGGCCTGATGCCTCTGGCCCAGGCATCAGGCCTGGGCAGGGGACCCCCAGACCCCTCCGATTGCTGGCTCTGCCCCTTGCCCAGGCCTGATGCCTCAGCCAGAGGCGTAGACCCCCATCACCCTCCGATCACCTGATCGGCCCCTTGCCCAGGCCTGATGCCTCCGCCAGAGGTGTCAGGCTTGGACAGGGGACTCCCATCTCCTCCCGATCACTGGCTCTGGCCCCCGCCCAGGCCTGAGGCCTCTGGCCCAGGAATCATGCCTGGGCAGGGGACCCCCATCTCCCTCTGATCGCTTGCTCCACCCCCCGCCCAAGCCTGACGCCTCTGACCCAGGCTTCAGGCCTGGGCAAGGGGACCATCATATCCCCCCAATCCCCGGCTCCGCCTCCCACCCAGGCCTGATGCCTCAGCCAGAGGAGTTGACCCTCATCACCCTCCTATCACCAATCACCAGATCGGCCCCTTGAACAGGCCTGAGGCCTCCGGCAGAGGTGTCAGGCCTGGGCAGGAGACCCCCAGCTCCCTGCGGTTTCAGGCTCCGCCCCTGCCCAGGCCTAATGCCTCTGGCCTAGGCGTCTGGCCCGGGCAGCGGGGACCCGCAGCTGCAGCGGCCCAGCGATCGTGGGCTTCACTTTAGGCCCAGGCAAGGGACCCCTAGTTCCTGGGACTGCCAGCTTCGACCGTGCCCAGCTCCCATGGCTGGCTCCACCCCTACTTCCTGCTATCACTGGCCAGGGCGGAAAAGGTGCCTGATTCTCCGATCATGGCTTGGGGTGCCCCCCAGCTCTTAGCTGCCCCCCAGCTCTTAGCTCCCCCCTGGGTTTCAGATCACTGTCAGTGGCAGGGGGCTTCTTCCTGCTTTCCCTTTCGCCTCCCTGCATTGTGCCTACATATGCAAATTAGTCGCCATCTTGTTGGCAGTTAACTGTCAATCTTAGTTGGCAGTTAACTGCCAATCTTAGTTGGCAGTTAATTTGCATATAGCCCTGATTAGCCAATGAAAACGGTATCGCCGTACGCCAATTACCATTTTTCTCTTTTATTAGTGTAGATATCTCAAAATTCAACAGTGAAAAAAACAATCTAATTTAAAAAATGGGCAAAAGACATAAACAGATATTTCACCAAAAAAGAGATATAGAGCATAAAGAAGCACACTAAAAGATGTTCTACATAACTAGCCATTAGGGAACTACAAAGTAAAACCATATATATATGGCATTTTATATATATACT
Organism: Myotis nattereri; assembly: GCF_964212035.1. Lineage (NCBI taxonomy): Eukaryota > Metazoa > Chordata > Mammalia > Chiroptera > Vespertilionidae > Myotis > Myotis nattereri. The sequence continues at coordinate 47,123,402 of NC_138081.1, forward strand.
AGAGGCCTGGTGCACAAATTTGTGCACACGTGGAGTCCCTCAGTCTGGCCGGTGATCGGGGCCTATCAGGGCCAACTTACCCAGTCCTGATCGGGGTAATTGGGGCTGGCTGGTGGGAGGTTGGCTGGCTGGGGAGGAGGGGGGAGGGGCCAATCAGGGCCGGCCAGCACGGGGGTGGGGGTGGGGGAGGGTCACGGGAGGTTGGCTGGCAGGCCCTGATAGGGGCGATCAGGGCTGGTGGGCCGAGGGAGGAAGTCTTTTCTCAGCCTGGTTGCTTTCTGGCTTCTAGCAACATCCTCCCAAGTTTACCGATGGAGGTTGGCCCGCAGGGGGAGGTTGGCTATGGGAGCACACTGACCACCAGGGGGCAGCCTCTGCGTTTAGCATCTGCGCCCTGGTGGTCAGTGCGCGTCATAGTTACTGGTCTACTGGTCTTCCAGTTGTTCTGGTCATTCGGTCACTTAGGCTTTTATATATATAGATATAAAATACCAGCAACTCTTAGGCATTTTCAGAGAAACTGAACTTAGGTTTATTCAGTAACTTGTACATATTGTGTATAGCATCCATGAATGTTTATTTGTAATAGCCCAATATCTTTTAACAAGTGAATGGTTAAACAAACTCTAGAACAATCATACAATGGAAAACTACTCAGTAATAAAAAGGAACAAACTATTTATATATCCAACAACCTGGATGAATCTTAAGGGCTTAGTGGAAAAAAGTAATTTCAAAAAGTAATACACTATATAATTCCATTTATATATCTCAAAATAGCAAAACTATAAAAATGGAAAACAGATTATTTTTAGGGAGCAAAGGCAGGTGAGGATTGGGCATGACCAAAAAGGTGTGGCAACACAAGAATTTTCTTATGGTGTTAGTTCTGTATTCTTATGAATTCTGATTGTGTTGGTGGTTACACAAACTTATACTTGTGATCAAAATGCACAGAACTACACACACATGAGTACAAATAAAACCCACTGAAAACTAAATATGGTTGTAGTCTAGTTAACAGCATTATGCCAATGTCAATTTTCTAGCTCCTCATATTGTATTAGTTATATAAGTTGTCACCACTTGGGAAGCTGAAGGGTTTAAGAGACTTTATGTACTATTTTTGCACCTTACTGTGAGTCTAAGTAAATTCAAAATAAAAAGGTAAAACACACACACACACACATACAAAATTGTCTAGTCCAATATATCTATCTATACTTCAATGTTTATCCGATGATAACATTTCTTCCTAGAGTTTTCCTCTTTTCCTGGCTTGCTAAACTGGTCTCTTCCTCCATCAGTGTCAAAACTGAGGGTGGATGTGGGATTGGGGTACAGAGTAAGGAGGAAAGCAAGAAGGGAAGAGAGGATAGGACCCCTCCTCTCTGATTGGAACTGTATTGGGATGGCCCCATGTTCTTCAGGCCTGGCAGGAGTTTGAAGTGGGTGCTCTCTCATCAGCACTGTCATGGGTTCTTTGGAAACACCCTGTTGAGCCTTCAAACCACAGCTCCCTGAGTAAAGGTGGTGTCTCTTCAATGGCTGGCCTCTTCCCCCACTGATACACCCCACAACTCCTGAGTGCTTGCCCCACGCAGATCACCCCTGGGGAGAATCTCTTTTAAAGCAACCCTATGCCAACATTGTTTGTGGTTTTGACCTCTGCGGACTGGGGCTCCCATACCTTTGATCTGCTGATAAAAGTGGGTAAAGTTACTGCCCAAAGGCACACTTCAACTTTCTCCAAAGTGACTTGGTCATTAGTTCCCTGTGCATTTCCCCACTCAGGTAAGATCTCTCTAGAATACTTAGAGAATACTAATAACGCATGAACATAAAGTCCCACCAGTACCTAGTAATTAAATATATTACTTCTGATATCATTGCATTTGGCCTTAGAAACAAAACCTATGGATGGTTGAATTAATCTTAATTGCAACGTGTCCGATTCAGTTTTCATACCTAATAGAGAAACAAAGCAATATATTGAATTAGCTTTAGTGGACCATATTTTTTTGTTAATACTCACCCAAGGATATTTTGTTCCATTGAGTATTTATTTATTCATTCATTCATTCATTATTTTTTAGAGAGAGTGGAAGGGAGGGAGGACAGAGGAGGGGGAGAGAGAGAGAAACTTCCATGTGAGAGAGGCCATTGATTGTTTGCCTCCCACATGCAGGATCAAACCTGCAGCCCAGGTACATGCCCTTCACTGGGAATCAAACCCCTGACCCTTCGGTGTGTGGGCTGGCAATCTAACCATTAGGCTACACCAGCTAGGGCTAGTGGACCTTTTTTTTCACACTATAAAACATGCTGCCAATCCTAAAATGCATTTCTGGATCATGATAACATTACAGTTTAGCAACCAATTAAAAATGCACACACACACACAAACAAATCAGCTTTAACCAGACAAATGTATTACATAAGCATACTCGAAGATCTTTGCAGAGTCAAAAGACTGCATGGAACCCTACAGCTTGAGCAACACTCTAAAATAACACACTAATAAGCAAGAAAGAAAAGGAGTTACAGTAAATGTTCCAACAGAACTTGAGGAAACTGACAGACAGAATCCTAAATTGGATGTGTCACATGTTGGCAATAGCAGCCACTTGTGATTAGCGTGAAACAAGGCGCTAACAGGCTAAAGGGCCCATAAGAAGCCAAAATAAGTGGAAAACAAATGAACCTCTAACCAAGGATGCTACTGAAGACAACTCAATCATTGCAGGCTTCCTTGTATTGTCGGCAGTCCTACCACTCCCAGGATACAGATGCCATCTCTTTTTCACTCTTTTCCTCACCTGCACACTGTGCAGTCCTTCTGTGCCCTGCATTTACCCCCTCAAGCCCACCTTCTGTCCCCATCTGGGGGCTCATCTTCCCAAGCCTGGTCTCCCTGTGTTCCATCTGCTACCTCTGATTTCTCCTGTGCAAGTCACCAAACCTTCCCCAAACCCCATTTTTACCTCACCACACCCGGGGTCAAGAGCTTGCTGCTTTCTCATTGGTTACTTAGCTCTTACACTCAATGCTAGGAGAAAACTCTTTAGCTCACTGTTAGGAGTAAAAGCAGGAGTGTACCTTTACCGTAAGACTTGTGTCAGTTGTGTGGCCACAGGCCACTTCAGCTTCCACAGAAGTGACTTGGCCATCAGTTCTCTGTGCACTCGCCCGCTCTGATAAGATCGCTCTGGAATACTCATAATACATGAAAACTCAAGCACATGTGAATGTGTTCTGGTATTTCTGGAGACCCAGTCAGGGAGAGAAGCAAGATCTCTAGCCAGAGAGAGGGTTCAGGGTCTCAGATTCTCACCACTCCAGTCAAGGTGCAGCTCATGGTGACGGTATAGAAAGGCACGGGCATGGTTCCGACCATCTGAATGAAGAGGGTTTCTCCCACCTCACCCTTGCACTTTAGCTCCAGCAGTTAAAATAGCAGCAATGCAAGTAGTGGGTGTATGTTTCACTGTCTTGGGATGTCTTCAAAAGTGGGCCATCATATCCTCCTTATGGCTAGAGAAGCTCTGCATGCAGAAACTAATCCAGTGCTGAATGTCTAAGTGTTAACCTTAATATATGACCAAAGCTACTGTCACAGGTTGAATGGTGCCCAAGTCCTTCTCCTCTGTACCTGTACCTATGATCTTATTTGAATATAAGGTCTTCAAAGATGTAATTAAGTTAAGAACCTCCAGTAAGGTCAGCCTTGATTTAGGGTAAATTCCAAACGCAATAACCGGTATCCTCGTGAGAAAAATGAGAGGGATATTTGAAGCATACAGATAGAGAATTTGATGGATTTGGTTAGGACTCTCAGCAACTCTTGATCTACAGAAGGGTGAACACAGTGTGTGTGGGAAGGGGGAGGGTTATTTCTATCTTTTGTTTTTATTAAAACTTTTCATTTTATAAGTTACATTATTAGTATAATATTTAGAGGGAATAAAAATACTAATAAGCATAAACAGGAAAGTAAAAACCACCAATAATCCTACAACCCAAACAACTATTGTCAATATTTTGATGTATAGTATTATTTTAGAAAGAACTGGATCAATACTCCGTACGTTATGTTATTTTATTTTTATAATATTTTAAATTCAGATATAATTTGTATACAAAGCACATTAATTATCTACTGCTACATTAAAAAGCAGCCCCAAAACTTAGCAGCATAAAAAGCAACAAGCACTTATATCTCACAGAGTTCCTATGAGCCAGGAGGTTCTGGCTTGGGGTTTCTCATGAGACTGGAGAGAAGATGCCAGCCAAGCCACAGTCATCTGAAGATGGGAACAGCCTTTTCCAAGCTCCCTCTCTCGTCGTCAGCGGGCTCCAGCTAATCACTGGTTGTTGAATGGGGGGTTAGTTCCTCTTTACAGGGCTGCCTGAGTGTCCTCAAGACATGGCAGCTGGCTTCCCCAGAGCAAGTGACCCAAGACAGAAAAAGCATGAAAGTAAGACTGAAATAGAAGCCGCGGTATTTCTGTAACCCAGTCTCAGAAGTTACATACATCACTCCCACTGTATTCTAAGGGTCACACAGACCAACCCAGGTACCATGTGATATGTCAAGAAGCAGGGATTATTGGGGGGTTTTCTTAGAAACTGGCTTCTATAATAAATTGCACCGATTTTAAGTGTACATTTGATGGGTTGTGACAACTGTACACACTTATGTAACTACTAGAGGCCTGGTGCAGGAAAACCATGCACTCAAGGGGGTCCCTCAGCCTGTTCTGCACCCTCTTGCAGTCCAGGAGTCCTCAGGGGATGTCCAACTGACGCCTAGGTCTGCCCTACCTGCCTCAGCTGTCATTTGGACATTCTCAGTGCTGCCGCGAAGGCGGGAGAGGCTCCTGCCACCACCAATGCACTCTCCATCAGTGTGCCCAGCTTCTGGCTGAGCAGCACTCCTCCTGTGGAAGCACACTGACCACCAGGAGGCAGCTCCTGCATTAAGCATCAGCACTCTGGTAGTCAGTGCGTGTCATAGCGACCGGTCATTCTGCTGTTCAGTCAATTTGCATATTAGCCTTTTATTATATAGGATTACCAATCAAAAAATACTTGTCAGTACAAAAAGTTTTCTCTTGTTCCTTTCTAGTCAACCCCCATCCACTCACCAAAGGGAACCAGTTTTGATTCTTTTCACCATAGAATTATTTCATTATTTCATACTAGAGGCCTAGTGAACAAAATTTGTGCAAGGGGGGCAATGGGTCCCCTCAGCCCAGCCTATACCCTCTCTGGGACCCTTCGGGGGATATCTGACTGCCAGTTTAGGCCTGATCCCTGGAATTGAGCTTAAACCGGCAATCAGACATTCTTGTCACTATCCTATACCACTGGCTCCTAATCACTCACCTGCCTGACAGCCTGGCCACCCCTAACTGCCCACCCCCCACCCCCGCCGGCCTGATTGCCCCTCACTGCCTCTGCGTGCTGGCCTGATCACCCCTAACTGCACCCCCTGCTGGCCTAGTCACCCTTCACTGCCCCCCACCCTGCCAGCCTAATTGCCCCCAACTGCCCCTCCCCCTGCTAGCCTAGTAGTCCCCAATTGCCCCCCCCTCCCCCCCCCACCAGCCTGGTTGCCCCATGCAGTCTGCTATTCAGTCACTTGGTCATCCCTCACTAACCCCCCTGCTGGTCTGGTCGTAGGCAGCCATCTTGTGAGGGTGTGAGGGTTAATTTGCGTATTACCTCTTTATTATATAAGATACTTCATGCAAATAGAGTTGACCAGTATGTACTCTTTTCTGTCTGGCTTCTATGATGCAGTAGTATCTCCTGGATTCATCCAAGCTGTTAAACATATCAATAGCTCATGCCTTCTAATTTCTGACTGGTATTCTACTGTATGAATTTACCACAACTTGTTCATTCATTTTCCTGTTGGCAGACATTGACTTAGCTCCAGTTTGGAGCTGATATGAATAAAGGCATTATGAACATTCTTGTGCAAGTCTTTTTGTAGACATATGTTCTCATTTCAGGTAAAAACTAGAAAGTTTAATTGCAGGGTCACAAGGTTGATATAGGTTTAATTTTATTTTAAAAATTGCCATACAGTTTTCCAAAGTGATAGTATCATTTTACATTTCCACCAGCAACTTATGAGAGTTCCAATTATTACCTATATTCACCAACATTTAACTTTTTGGTTTTAAACTTTAGCAATCTGGTGGGGATGTGATGTCACATTATGGTTTTAATTGGTCATTTTTCTGTTGCTGGTACTTCGTAACTGATTAATGGTCAGAACTAATGTAACCACGATGTAGAAGTCCTTTCAAGCCAAATTCAGGATAATTAAATATACCATTTTTCTAGAAATAGTATAAGTAATATTAATTTATAGAAGAGATTCTTTAGAGGTAGCTGTTAAAATAATTTTACTCATTATAATTATATTGCGACTTTGTCCCAACTATAAGCTCATCTTCCTTATCTTTTGCATAAAACTCAGGCTTTGCTACTTCAGGGTTCTGGCACCACATTCAATCTGCCCAGATGGCTTCCCATTTTGCCCTTGCTTTGCCCTGAAAACTTGTCCTTTCTGTACTCTTGGCCTGTTCTTTTAAATGTGTTTCTTTGCCACTCCCCAGTTGTTCTTTTCAAATTCCCCCTAAAAATTATTTTCACCCACCTAAGTTTGTGATCAGTATAGCTTTTCTGGGAACTTTTTGTTATTGAAAAATATAATGGAGAAAGAAATACTAAAAAAACCCACAAAAAACAAAAAAACCCTAAAAAAACATTAAAAAGGAGAATTTTGTGTCTCTTCTGTTCTTCCTGCTTCTCTTAATCACTTGAGCATCATTATTTAGAACAGGAAATTTCCCTTTGATCTTAGTACCAGGAATAGTTTGCTTTTGAGCAGTTGGTTTGTTGTTACGTATGGACTTCATGAATCATTTAACCGATCATGCTCTCCTATCTGAGCTGGCTGTTAGAAATCTCAGAGTCAGATTTGCAGCCCATCTGTACCAACTGGGTTGCGCCTCAAGACATACTTTCTGTCATTAATCCCACTCTTATTTTTATCATCTTATTTTTCATACTCTTCTCTTATTTTCCTACTACTTATTGTCCATTTACCTTGACTTCTTTTTACTTAAAAAATTAAAGTCCCTGCCCAGCCAGCATTCCTCAGTGGTTGAGCATCGACTCATGAACCAGGAGGTCATGATTTGATTCCCGGCCAGGGCACATGCCCTGGTTGTGGGCTCGGTCCCCAGTAGGGGGCTTGCAGGAGCAGCCAATCAATGATTCTCTCTTATCATTGATGTTTCTATCTCTCTCTCCTCTCTCTTCCTCTCTGAAAATAATAAAAATATATTTAATATATATGTATATATAAAATTAAACTCTTATAGTATATATTTTGAACACTGACTTAACACTTTTTTTCAGAATAAGATGGATTATCTATAAATAAATAGGAAATCTCCTATTTCCTAAGAGGAAAAAAAAGGATAATTTGTTTAACCTAATGTCATAATTCGTGTCTCACCTATCATGGGCTAAAAGCTTCTAAAAGTAGTATCTCTTGCACCCCATTTGCAAACAGAGGGGTGAATATCAAGAAGTTAATTGAACTGCCCAAGATCACAGATTGCATCAGTGACAGGGTCCGTAAAGAATCTTTGCTCTTCATCCAACACATTGTTTATGAATCTAGCACTCCATTTGCACTTGGGTCATGACTATTCAGGGTATTTAATTACTTTGAAAACTCACTCAAAAACACCAGTCCCTGCCTTTGAGGTCTATGGGTTTTTAAGTCTATGGAGAACTGGCTTAAGGTTATTACAAAGTTAATTGTTTTGGATTTTTTTCAAAAACAGCTATGGTGTAGCAAAAAAAAATCATTGTCTTGACTTTTCCAAAATCTGTAACTCTCAGAATTAGGGAAAATTACTGTGATTTTCTTGATCCCCACTGCTCAAAAAAACAAAAAACAAAGTAGTAATATTCCAGAGGAAACTACTATTATATTAATAAAAGTATTAAGCAGGTATATTAAAATATACAGAGATGCTTAGGAAATTCAGTTAGGTCAAAGATTATTTTGGTTAGTTGTCAGGGGAGATTGCAGAGCGTACTGGAGTTAGGATTTAAAAGAAGGGTAGGGCTTAAATTATTTAAGTCAGGAGACAGTAAAGGTACAGAACCAGGATTGAAGAGGGAATTTTGGCGACAAGAGAAAGACATCATTTGGCCACAGTGGAGGGCCCATTTTAGGGATTGTGAGTTTAAATTGTATTATTCACCTTCATATGACAAAATGAACACCAAGGACAATTTTCAGTTTCATTCTCAGAGGTGACTGGACCTAACCATAAGTTCCTCAGTAAGACAATAGTGGGCTGACATTTGTTGTTCAAAACCCAGCTGAGAGAAGAATGGGAGATGCATGGGAGGGGGCTATATCAGTTAAAAGTGCCCCACAGTTGATCCTGTGAATGGAAATGTTCAGTTTAAGACTCATTGTCTAGAAGAAATAGAGAGAACTTAACGATTGCTTAGAGAAGAAAAAAGTGGAAGTAAAATTATTGTAAGGCCTCAAATGTTGGCAATGAGACAGTGTTAGAATGTTCAGAAAGCATTTGGAGATGTGGGCCTAAGCACCCAATAAGAAGTCAAAACTGGAAGTGACAATGTGATAGTTTTAAGTCATTCAATTCAGTAACTCAACTACGGAGTTTCCCCTTAATACATAATCCTATGCCAGACCTATGGAACGTAAAGAAGAAAGGTAAGATATAGTAAGGCAAGGCTTAAGTACAGAAAGATGTGTCAACAAGACTGAGGAACATAGATATAAATCAGGAGCCAAATGAAGTATAAAAATGGTTTTAAATAGAAGAAATCTCTAGTAAGAAAAATAAAAACAGAGTGAAAGGTAACCTTAGAATGGAAAAAAAATATTAAAATATTTACAAATCATATATTTGATAAGGGATTAATTCAGTGTATAAAAAGAACTACAACTCAGCAAAAACAACAAGACAAATAACTCGATTTAAAAACGGGCAAAAAACTTGAACAGATATTTCTCTAGAGAAGATATACAAATGGCCAATAAGCATAAGAAAAGATGCTCAACATCACTAAACTTCAGGAAAATGCAAGTCAAAACCACAATGAGATATTACTTTATACTCATTAGGATGGCCACTGTTTAAAATAATAATAATAAGTGTTTGATGAGAATGCAGATAAACTGGTACCCTTGTGTATTGTTGGTGCAAATATAAAATGGTACAGCTGCATGGAAAACAGTAGTCAGATTTCTCAAAAAAATTACCATATAATCTAGCAATCCCACTTCTGGGTATATATCCAAAAGAATTGAAAAATAGGATCTCAAAGAGAAATTTGCACACCCATATTTATTACAGCATTATCCACAATAATCAAGAGATGGAAGCAATGTAAATGTCCATTAGCAGATGAATGACTAAGAAAATGTGATACACACACCCACACACAATGGAATAATATTCAGCCTTAATAAAGAAGGAAACCTTGTCATATGCTGCGACATGGATGAAATTTGAAGACATTATGCTAAGTGAAATAAGCCAGCTACAAAAAGACAAATACTGCATGAATTCCACTTACACGAAGCACATAAAGTAGTCAAACTCATAGAAAAAGAAAGTACAATCATGGTTGTCAGGGGCTGGGGGAGAGGGGAGAAGAGAAGTTGTTCAATATGTATAGAGTTTCAGCTTTGCCAGTTGAAAAAAGCTCTAAAGATCAGTTTCACAAGAAGGTTCATATAGTTAACATACTAAAGCGTGTACTTAAAAATGGTTAAATTGTAAATTTTAGGTTATCTGTTTTTATTACAATAAAAAAAGAATATAAGAAATCTCTGAGAATGTGAGCACTGAAGAAGACAGAATAAGAGTAGTGAGAGGTTGAATACAGAAGCTGAAAGAATGTGCTATAAAAAGAACCAGATACAACAGAGAGATTAATAGGACATCAAGGAAACAGAGAAATCATTATAGACCTTAAATGGGGCATTTTCAACATTCATTAATTGATTCAATCCACAGAGATTTATTGAGCTCCAACTATGCAACAGGCACTGTTCTAATAGAAAAAAAAAGGGTGAAAATTCTTTTTCATTGTGTTTGCAGAAAACAATAAAAATACATCAGATAGTGATAGCTGCTATGAAGAAAAATAAGTAATCTAAAGAGGCTGGGTTGGGCTCCGGGGGTGGGGGTGGGGGCAGGGGGGGGACAGGATTCTATTTTGCTATTTTGGTTTTTTTAAATAGTGACCAAGGGGTCATCTGATCAGACACCTGAAGGAAGTCTTATGAATATATGGGGGAAGAACATCAGGGCAGAAGGAAGAGCAAATGCCAAGGTCTGAAACAGGAATACCCTTGGGCTTGAGAAGCAGTAAGAAGGCCAGTGCAGTTGAAGCAGTTTGAGAAAGAAATATTAATAAGAGATGAGCTCTCAGCCGTGGCCAGGTAGAGTGGCACTGAGGATTAAAAGGGAGGAGGGTATGAAGTTTACAACAACTCAAAGAGTTTGCTAGTGAAAAAAAGGAGAGATAAAATGAACTGGAGTTGAATGACTCATTGGTATCACAGGAGGTTTTCATTGTTTTGTTTGTTTTGGGTTTTTTTAAAATATATTTTATTGGTTTTCCACAGAGAAGAAGGGAGAGGGACAGAGAGCCAGAGACATCGATGAGAGAGAAACATCGATCAACTGCCTTTTGCACACCCTGCACTGGGGATGTGCCCGCAACCAAGGTACACGCCCCTGACCGGAATCGAACCTGGGACCCCCGAGTTCACAGGCTGATGCTTTATCCACTGAGCCAAACCAGTCAGGGCGAGGTTTTCATTGTTTTAGGAAAAGTGATATGGGGGGAGGGGGAGAGGACGAGATAGAGGAAGTTATGACATGGGAGGGAATTATTGAGGTGCAAAATACCTTCAAGAAGAAGAAAAATGTTAAATCCAAAATAGAGTTCAAGATATTAGATTATGGTAAAGGAAGAGCTCCTTCCTTCAGAGATCCTGGGGAAAGATGCAAAAATAAACCTGTAGCCAGTGAAACCTGCTCTCAGCACCTACTTCTGTACAGCCAGACCAACAAGTATAAATATGAACTCAGACAGTATGAATTCTACTCAGATAGGAGATGGATGGTCCTTGAAGTCTGTAGGCATAGATAGATATTTGAGGTAATTCATTAGAACCAAATAAAGGAAGCTTTTGGTTGTTGACTTAATAAAGTACTACAGGATCTTTACAAAATCTTAAGCCTGGCTAAATATGGGTTTAATAAGTTTGGTAATCAACATATGAAATGGAGAAATGGTTTGATCTTTATTTTCCTTAAGGCTTCTAAAAAGATGGAAACCATCTGAAAAGAAATCTAAAACAAATACATAATAATTTAGAAAGTTCAAAAAAAACACATTAGAATACATCAGCAGCCCAAGTTTATGGGGGAAATCAAATAAATAAAGCTGAAAGACTCTTAAAAATACAACCTGACCAAAGTAAATGTTTGAGAAATTTAAATAATATTAGATCATATATTTTTAATATATTTTATTGATTTTTTTACAGAGAGGGAGAGGGATAGAGAGCTAGAAACATCAATCAGCTGCCTCCTGCACACCCCCTACTGGGGATGTGCCCACAACTGAGGTACATGCCCTTGGCCAGAATCGAACCTGGGACCCTTCAGTCCGAAGGCATCGGCTCTATCCACTGAGCCAAACCGGTTAGAGCTTAGATCATATTATTATTCAACATTAGGAATGTCTATTCAACAGTCGTAGGTTCATGACCCCTCTGTCTTAAAAAGGTCCACTGAAAAGGTACTTTGGATTTGTGATAAGTAGGCAACACAAAGTCTTGATATTTAATGTGTATGGCTGGTGTTATTGACTAGAGCTCAGGCCCAATATTAGAAAACATTAGAAAAAGCATAAAGAAGATGAAAGACACATTAACATATGTCAATCCTATTGCAATACCTACCAAGTATCAGAATGACTTTTGGTATTAGCTGATACCAGTATTTAACTTTATTCATACTCTTTAAAATTGTGAAATATAGCATCCCTACAAACACAGGTATAAAACACACATGTACCGTTTAATAGATGACAATCACCTTCCTCCTTTTGCTTTCCCTTCAGGGATAACTGCCATCCTGAATTTATGATACTCATTCCCTTGCCTTCCTTTAAAGTGTTTCTACCTTTGTACACGTCTCATACTGTTTCATGCCAGCAGTGGATAAAGGACCCTGTTCAACTGGCCTACATCCTGGCATCTGTATTGACCAACTTTTAGATTTTCACCCATCTAGTGGATATGAAATTATACGTCATTGCGGTTTTAATTCACATTTCCTGATTATTGAGTTTGAGCATCTTGTCACATGTTTATAGGACAGCTAGAATGGTTCTTGATGGAAGAGCCATTTTGTATTGGGCTGCTCATTTTTTTTCTTTTTGATTTCTAGTTATTTATATAATCCTTTGAGTTATATCTTCTCCTAGTTTTTGGCCTACTTTTTCACTTTCTTTTTGATGTATTGCAGTGAACAAGTATCCTTAATATTAATGTAGCCAACATTTACCAATTTCCTTCTATGATTTTACTCATTACTATTTCTAACTTTATTGCATTATGGTCAGAGAATGATTACAAATTGGTAGGACTGGCTCTTGTCCTAGCAAAAATTCGGTTTTTATAAATGTCTTCATGTGGTCTATACATTAGTATTCTTCTATATCCTTACTAATTTTTGTTTGCCCAGGCTACTGGTATTTTAGAGAATTCCACAAGAGTAGATTTGCCCATTTTCCTTTGTAGTTTTGTCAAATTTGAATTTCCATATTCTGTAACTATGTTATTTTGCTCACAAGGTTTAGATTTGCTGTAACTATAAGGTGAATTAACAATTTTAATATTATGTTGTGGCTCTCATAGTTCTTATTTCCTTACAAGCTAATGTCTAATATTAAGATAGTTGCCCCAGGTTTCTTTTGATAATTTGTCTAATATATATATATACTAGAGGCCCGGTGCACAAAAATTTGTGCACTGGGGGGGGGGGGGTACCTCAGCCCGGCCTGTGCCCTCTCGCAGTCTGGGGCCCCTCGGGAGATAACGACCTGCTGGCTTAAGCCTGCTCCCGGTGGCAGAGGGCAGGCCCAATCCCTAGGTGCAGCCCCTGGTCAGGCTCAGAGCAAGGCCGATTGGGGAGTTGGGCGCCGCCCCCTGTCATGCACAGAGCAGGGTGGATTGGGAGGTTGCGATGCCACCCTCAGTCACGCTCAGGGTAGGGCTGATTGGGGGGTTGGGGCACCGCCCCCTGTCACACTCAAGGCAGGGTGGATGGGGAGGTTGTGGTGCCACCCCATCACACACAGAGCAGGGCCAATCAGGGGGTTGGGGCGCTCCCCCCTGTCACGCACAGAGCAGGGTCAATCAGGGGGTTGGGGAGCTCACTCCTGTCATGCACAGAGCAGGGCCCACCAGGGGGTTGGGGAGCTCCCCCCTGTCACGCAGAGAGCAGGGCCGATCATGGGGTTGGGGAGCTCCCCCCTGTCACTCACAGAGCAGGGCCCATTAGGGGGTTGAGGAGCTCCCCCCTGTCACTCACAGAGTAGGGCCGGTAGGGGAGTTGGCACACAACCCCCTGTCACACACAGAGTAGGGCGGATCAGGGGGTTGGGGCCCCGCCCTCTATCACCCACAGAGCAGGGCCGATCAGGGGGTTGGGGCACTGCCACTGTCACACTCAGGGCAGGGCCGATCAGGGGGTTGGGGCGCTGCCCCCTGTCACACACAGAGCAGGGCCGATCAGGGGGTTGGGGCCCCGCCCTCTATCACCCACAGAGCAGGGCCGATCAGGGGGTTGGGGCGCCGCCACTGTCACACTCAGGGCAGGGCCGATGGGGAGGTTATGGCTCTACCCCGTCACACACAGAGCAGGCCCCGTGGGGTGGGGGGGGTTGGGGCGCCGCACCCTGTCACACACAGAGCCGCAGGGTGATCAGGGGGTTGGGGAGCTCCCCCCTATCAGGCACAGAGCAGGGCCGATCAGGGGGTTGGGGCGCCTTCCCCTGTCACGAACAGAGCAGGGCCGATAGGGAAGTTGTGGCCCCGCCCCCTGTCACACACAGAGCCACAGGGCGATCAGGGGGTTTGGGCACTGCCCCCTGTCACGCTGATCCCGGTGCCGGGAGGCCTTGTGGCTCCGCTGATCCCTGTGCTGGGAGGCATATTACCCTTTTACTATATAGAATAGAGGCCTGGTGCATGGTTTGGGGGCTGGCTGGTTTTCCCTGAAGGGTGTCCTGGATCAGGGTGGGGGTCCCCACTGGGGTGCCTGGCCAGCCTGGATGAGGGGATGATGGCTGTTTGCAGTTGGTCACACACCCTTCAGGGTGGGGGTCCCCACTGGGGTGCCTGGCCAGTCTGGATGAGGGGCTGAGGGCTGTTTTCAGGCTGGGACTGAAGCTCCCAACTGCTCCTTTTTTCTTTTTTTCTTTTTTATTCTGGGCCAGCTTTAGCTCTGAGGCTTGGCTCCAGCTCTGAGGCCTCAGCTGCTGAAAACAGGTATCTGGTTTGTTTCGGTTCTATAATCAAAACTCTGTATCAGCTCCAGGTCTGAGATCCCAGCTCTCTGAAAGCTGGTTTCTGGGGTTTTGTTTAGCTTCTATATTTGTTACAATGTTTTTTAAACTGCAAGCTCAGAGGCTGGCAAGGCAGGCGGGGAACGTTGCAATCCTCCATCACTGAAGAAAGCAAGCCTCGTGTTCAGTTTAAGCTGCCTGGCTGCCGGCCGCCATCTTTGCTGGCAGTTAATTTGCATATCGCCCTGATTTAGCCAATGGGAAGGGTAGCGGTCGTACGCCAATTACCATGTTTCTCTTTTATTAGATAGGATTTCATTCTCTGGTTCTAAAAGTTTAGTTATTCTTTTTAAAATATATTTTTTTTTATTGACTTCAGAGAGGAAGAGAGAGGGAGAGAGAGATAGAAACATCAATTGTAAGCCCCACCCTGGGGATCAAGCTGGCAACCTAGGCATATGCCCTGACTGTGACCTCCTGGTTCATAGGCTGATGCTCAACCACTGAGCCACATCAGCCAAGCTTAAGTTTCCTTTTGATGTATGTGGTCTATTGTAAATAGTGTATGGCTGGACCGTTTTTTAATACAGCCTGGTCATCCTTATATTTTACCTTTAGAGTTTAGCTCATTTACATTTATTGTGACTAATAATACAAAATAGATTAGATATAATGCTCTTATATTACTAATCAATATATATAAAGATATTTATTATGAGAAATAGGCTCACATGATTATGGAGGCTATAAAGTCTCACAATATGTCATCTGCAAGCTGGATACTCAGTAAAGTGGATGGTGTAATTTACTCCAGGTCCAAAGGCCTTAGAACCAGAGTAAGTCTCAGTCCAATGGCAGAAGACCAATGTCCCACCTAAGTCAGACAGAAGAATCAATTCTACCTTTCTTTGACTTTTTATTCTATTCAGACATTAACTTGATTGGATGATGGTCACCCACATAGAAGAAAGCAAACAATCTGCTTTACCAATTCAAATGTTGATCTCTTCCAGAAACACTCTCACAGACACATTTGGAAGTAATGTTTAGCCAAAATCTGGGCACCTCAAGGCCCAGGCAAGTTGATAAATAAAAAAAAAAATTATCATTACACCTGCTAATGTCAATAATCCATTCCTAAAACATCAGGTATTTTGCTTGAAAACATTAAGTCTATTTTCTGTTCTTTTAAATGAGAAAATTTATAATGCATTATATGTTAACCTTATCTCTCAACCAGTTTTCTTAAGTAAAATACTTAAATCAAAATAAACTATCATATTGGGATGTAAAATACTTAAAACATTATTTTAAGGTTACCAAACATGAAAGTCTGAATGCATACCATGAACCCATGAACATGATGTTTAGAATATGGCAAAGCAAATAACAGCAAAAAAATACATTTGTTAGAGAAAAAAAAATTCAATGAAATATTTCCAATAAAAACAAGATAATTACCTGCAATAAGCTGTAATTCATCAAGTGAGGAGAAAACTTGATACTTGAAGAAAACTAAAGAGGGAGCAGGACTGTGGCATAATTGTTTGTTACTGGTTGTAGAAAGAGCTGATGTAGACGAGTGGGATGAAAACAGTAATTTGAAGCAAACTATTCACCTCAGAAACTGATGGAAATTCTCTAGCCATTGGCTCTTCTGAAGAAGCTCCTGAACAGGAAAGCCAGGACAGAGTGTCAAAGGAGATGACGAAACTCGTAAAATGGAGCCTTGTTTAAATTTCCAATTATTTTCTCCTTTCAACAAAAGTTTTGTCAGTGCATTTTTAGAGAGAGAGAGAGAGAGAGAGAGAGAGAGTGTGTGTGTGTGTGTGTGCGCGCGCGCGCGCGCGCACAACTCATTCATCACTAGTCAAAAATGAGGGCTAAGTAAGAGAAGGCCTTTGGCAATGCGTTCAGCACAAGCACACAGCGGCAAAGTGTGGTTCCCGCTGAGGGTAATGCTGTAATGCTCCGCTCAGGCCCAGCATCCCTTTTGTGGAACTCTGCATGCTTTTCCAAAAACCGTCCTGTGATTTTGATGACTTATCCATTGTATTTGACATGTGACCTGATAGCTCTCCAGCACATCATTCTGTTAAAAATGCATTGAGTATTTACAATGTAATTAGACACTGCTCCTGTATAATCACTAGCTGATACAAAATATATCTAGAGATTCATGAGTTCTATGATATTTGGTTATTAGAAGCAAGCATTTTACTGGAGAGATATTAGCTATAAAAAAAAATTCTACAATATATGCCTGCATTTTAATTTACTTTTACAATTTTATTCATTTTCCAATTGTATGTCTATTTTCTGTTTTCCTCCCTCTTTGCTTCTTTCTTGCCTTTAAGCCCAACTGTGGGCTTTTTTGTGGTTATAAATGATCAGGGCAGATATTAGACAATCTCTTTCTCATTCCCAAAACCATAATCAAGCCATCTTGCTGCCCTCTCCTACATGGTGGGCTTCGTTTCTCATTTCCATTGCACTGAGGGTGTAGACTTTCGAAGTCCTGGTTTATTTGGAGATCAGCTCTTGTCTGCCCTAGCTTGAGGTCTCATTCCCTGAATTCACACGCCTCTGGCAAAACAGAAGCACGAGGTCTCAGCACAGAAGTCAGCCTGGGTGCTCCCACTTGCCCAAGGTTTTACATTTTCTTCGGTTTTCACCTCTGAAAAGCCCTTTCTTTTTTGCCAACTCCACAATGAATTTTAAAATACATTTTTAAAATTATTTAATATTTAGCTTGTTTCTGTCAAGAGGGCTGTTCAGGGCATCTCATCTGCCTGTACCGCTGGAAACAGAAGTCTCTCTTCCTTTTCTAACATCTTTTTTATTGTCCAAACCCAGGGAGTCAGAAGGCTGTCAAGTAACTTCTCAGTTCATGCTAAATAAATCCAGAAAATAAACCAAGCAGGTCAAAAGTGCCATAATGTTTTAATGTGGCAAAATATAACAAACCCTAAGACTAAAATTAAGGTGACTCATGTAGGCAATTGTCACAGAAGGCTTGTCTGCCTACAGGGGCATGCTCATTCTGCTCACTCAGAGTGGCAGGTTTACTGGGAATTTGACTACGACTCTTAGTATTGGGGGATAGCTGTAAAGAGATACCTTGTTTTTGTTGAAAATAACAATCCGATGGGCTTAGAAAAAAAGGCTTGTGAAACTTAACAATGATCTCTGAGTGATAGAAACTATGACTCATTAGTTATTTTATTTATGTTTATCTTTTAAACATGTTTTATTCTCAAAAGGAAAATGGCAATAAGTGTGTTTTTTAAGGCAAAGATATATGAAATGTAGCATTTTAGCACTGGGGGGCAGGGATCACACAGGTTCTTCAGAAGGTCGGTGGTTTACTATAGACATCACAGTGCAGGCAGGTGATTTTGCTCAGAAGTGGCAGAAATAAGTGATAAAATTACTTATGGAAGTAAATGGTACAGGAAGGTTGAGGTAGGCAAACATGTCAGAGAATGGTTTCTAAATGTTATAGGTCTGAAACACTTAAGAAGATGTAGTCTTTTAACGCATAATAAAATGCTGTAACTAGATGTAAAATGAAAGCAGTTATTTTGAAGGCTAACAATGAAAAAAACACTTCCTAAAATTGCCTGACATTAGAAAATACATTTAAATTTTAATTAGGATGATTAGTCAGCTCAATATTCTACACACACAGGAAGGTAAACCAAAAAAGCAGGCTTCTTGAGGATGCCCTTGCTGATGTCAGCAAAGAGGTTTCCTTACACATCCATCCATTTCAGTATCTGCTATCTGCCAGGTACTATGGGAGATCCTGGAATCCACAGACAATGGTGCCTCCTTCATGCCCTCAAGGATCTCAAGCTCTTTTGGGGACAATGGATCTTCACATGAGCTCCAGGGTAGCTTAGGATTGGCCATAGCATAGTGACCTCTCTTACAAAGGGACCAATTTCTATTCTCAGTGTCTGACCTATATTCTTCCATCTGGACCCACAGGTGATATTTTACTTGACATGTATTTGCTGAAAGCAATAGAAACAATCCCAGATGCCTATCATTTGAACAGGAGGCTTTACCTAAATTTACATTAGGGGAGCTAGAGCCCCGGTTCATGGAAGATTTGTCATTTCCAAGCCCTTCCCTCCTCGCTCTACTGCACAGTCATTGTCAGTTAAAATATTTGGCCCCCAAAGGCAGCCAAGAAAAACAACTCAGATATTGGTGTTTTAAAGTAGAGAATGTTCAGATTGATAGCCTCTGACCTAGAAACTTCCATTTTATAATTTCTACAGGGCTAAAAAGCTGTAACTCAAATGGAAACTGAGTGTTTACTCCAGCATACAGGCATGTGATATAATCACTCCTCAGACAATAGAACGAAGTCAGAGCGTGATGGGAAGCTCATGACTGGTCCTGTTTCAAGGCCTGTGCTTCTTCGGGCCCTTTTTAAAGAACCTGCTTTATCCATGGGCTTGGAAACCGCATCCCAAAGGTGACATCCCATGGAGAAGGTAGGCCAATCAGATTCTCAGGAGAGGAGTTGGAACTTAGCAATTGAGAGTGAAATAAGGCAGAGGTCATGAAACAGAGTTGGAGCTGTGGCCCCACTAGGTTGTGGGCAAGATGAATAAGAAGCTGACCAAAAGAGCAAGAATAGACAGATGAGAGAAAGGCAGATACAGCTTGTATAAGAGAGATTGTATGGCCCTGAGATATTGGGGAAATCAGGTTTTTCACTTCAGTCCTGGAAACCATACGTAGCCATGAAATGGCCTGACATTTCTTTGGAAAACTCCCTCTTTACTTGGGCTAGCTTGAGTGGGTTTGTTTTCTTTGTCTTGACTAAGATAAATCAGAACACAGCTGAGCAGAAGCATTTTATTACTTGTTATAGGTAACATTCAAATGCATCAGTGGGTAAACAAGCTCTATTAGTGAAAATCATAAGAACACTGCAAAGCAAATGGTGAAAAATGCACTGCTAGCTACCATAATACCTGCACGGGGGAGGTGAAATAGATTGCATGTTCAACTTGAGATTCAATGGGAAACCAAGACACATGCCACAGGGGACATTTTAAGCCCTCGTTCCTGATAGAAATAATATCTTGAGTGCCTTGATCGACTACTGGCCTCAAAAATGTCATGAAATCAGGTGCTTCCAGTAGCAGCAGTGGTGATATTAATTTAAGAGTAATTCATAACCCAAGACAATAAGCTGAGGCTTCGTGACAGGCCTCTGATTTTCCAACTCACAGTGTATTTTGAGGGACTGAATACATCCTCTTTTGTTTTGTATATGGCAATGTCACAACAGTGTTTATGTGTCCGCATCACAAATACATTTACACAGCATTTTTTGATACTTACAACTCATTTATTAAATGGCAATGGTCTAGTCCTCCAATGAAGATAAACCTATAAACTGGTTTCTTATCTACAGCACTTATCCATTATAGATCTTGTGCCTCCTGAAAGATGAATAATTACAGTCCCTGAGGAGATTTGCTATATATATTGCTGTGGTAGTCATCAGATCGGAGGGAGGCTTGATAGGTGTGGGCAACAATGATAAAACGAACAGCCCGCCTGTCTGTCAGGCAGCAAAGTAAATTGGGGAGAACAGCCCTCATTACTGCAAGTTGAGTGGGCATGTGTGGCATCCAATTTCTGGGCATGTACTCTTTCTCTCCGTGATAAAGTAAATACTACACCATAAAGACTTACCATAAATAAATTCATCTAATGAGTAAGTAAAAGAAAGATCATATACGACTTATGGATGAGTTCATTTGAGGCCCTATTTTATATAAATAGCCTGCCCTTTAAAATAAAATAGCCATACATATATTTGCCACATTGGAAGTCTATATTCCTTGGGGGGAAATGGCAGATCAGAAATCAGAATCTCACAAGCTGTGCATAATAAATGTGTAGCATATGTTATGGCTGAATTCATTTCTACGGTTTGCAGCACATATATTCTACCTAGAATTGCAGAAGTGCTTGTTATCTTGATGACACTGAGGCAAGAAGAGAAGTTGACAAGAAGAATGTCATATTTAGCTTGCAATATTTCCTCCTGGGATCATGTCAGAATTCCTAATAATAAATCCATGGGAATAAATGCAAGAATCGTAGAGTTTAACATTGCCATATCCTAATTATAGACTGGTCTTAGTAGCCCCATAGGTCCTGTGGATTAATTTTATAAATTATGTTGATTTCACTATGACATATATCTTTTACAAAATGTAGGTTATAAATAACCTGAGCCTTCTATTAATTCAATGTATTCTTTGGATGATTCTATCCTACCAGTTCTAACTGGTAAATCAAATCCTTCTCTCTCTAGCTTCAAAATCCCTAGTTTCTTCTCTTTAAGATGTCTACATGATTTATTATCTTATCCTTCATTCAGCAAATACTTATTGACCGCCAACTATGTGTATAACATTGTGCTACACACTAGGAAAGATGTGAAGATGTATAATGCACACTCCTAGCACTCTAGAAAATTCCTCTTTTTCCAGACAATAAGACAAGCACACATGAAAAGTGAAATATCAATGCAGAAGTTAGAATACTTCAGGACAATAAAAGAGATATCTCAGAACAGTATATTTTGAAAGGTTAAATAACTGATATAGACCAAATAAATAAATAAATAAATAAATAAATAAATGAAAAAAGATGGAAGGAACAATAATCTTTCAGTGCTCAGTGGTCAGAGAAGGCTTCCTGGAGAAAAAGAAAAAAGAGAAGATTCGAACCATTTTAAAAGAGGCAGTCTGAGCATAGAGGAGGACATGGGTTAATATGCATGGCATGTTGGGAAAACATGGGCCACTCCTCAGACCAGGGGGGGAGCTTTGCCTGGCGTGCAGGAGAACATGCAGGAGGGCAGTGTGAGGACAGTCTGTAGAGCATCTTGACTGGCAGTCCATTCTTCATCGTAGAATAATGGGAACCTATAAATGTTTTTATTATTAAATCAACTCTATTGGGTGTAATTTATGCATGACCAACTGCACACATTTAGAATTTACTGTTAGGTGAGCTTTAGCAAATGGATGCTGATATGTAACCACCACTGCAAAGAAGCTATAGGACATCTCCAACACTTCAGAAAGTTCTCCTTGACCCTTTCCCATCAATCCCTCCCAAACCCTTTCTTTTTCATTAACACATCACAGTCCACTACTGATCACTGGATATTTTTAATAGTCCCAGTTTTAAGCTATAATATTTTCAAGCTGCTTTATTATACTTTATACAGCTGTAAACACTTGCAAAGAGAAGGAATTCTTATTTGCGGGGGGGTCCCCTATCCCTTCCCCAAATTAAGTCTGGACCTCCCAGTGGTATTCCTGGGTTAAACCATATGTACTCCACTCACCCACTAGAGTTTTAGTGTAGTGCGGCATCTGGTGCCATACTTCCACTTGCTCTGACTCCCAGTTTCCTCCACTGGTTTTATTAGCAGCATCAACAAGTCCATTTAAGACCTAACTATGGCAGATCGGTCACACACATGTGCCTCCTCTCACTCTCAAGACCCTGATAAAATGAAAATAAAGGGACAAAACATATTATATGTGTGTATGTAGGTATTCACAAGGATATAGAAAATGGGAGATAAGATAACATCTGACAAGGCACTTCAACATATTTGGGAAGACAGACAGCAAATTGAGATGCAGTAACAGATTCAGAAGACGAAGCCACACTTGAAAGAGCCTTAGAGAGGAGAATCCACTTTATCCAAAAAATATCTCCGAGAATCTCAGACTCCTGGTCAGATACTGCAGAAACAAGGGGTGAGGCATGAGGTTGAAAAGGGGATTGGTTGAAAGTCTGAATGTATGGAGGATGCCTCTCTCACATTATCCATCAGGCAATTATGCCCATCTCTACATCCAACCTCCAGCCCAAGCAGGAAAAGGAAGATTTAATTTCTTGAGAATTCAAGGGAGGAGCACTAAACTCGGAGATCTCAGACCTAGTGGAGGACATTAAGTGAAGAAATTCACTGTAAGAGAGAAAACTGAGTGGTGGGTGGCTCTCTCTTTGCTCATCCCCATGACATTGTAGCTAGTCATAGGGCTCGTAGTCAGTAAGCTGAAAAATCCATCCCGCGGAAGCAGAACCCGCAGAGAACAAATTCCAGAGAGGGTCTTTCAGGTGCCACTTCAAAATCAAATGGCCCCTTCACGCCCCACCACCCTGTAAAGAAGTCTCCCAGTTGATAGCACTCATCTGTGCATATAGAGGTTTCAAGGTATCCTTCGCTTCTTCTTTTATTGTTATTATTAGAAATAGACAGTCAAGGTTTATTGTCATTTCAGGAAAACTTACAACATGAAAGGGAGAGATGAAAACAAAGAGTGAAAAGGAACACAGAAGAAAGAAAAGAAAGTACAGAAAAGGGAAGAAATTTTCCCCCACACAGTAAATACCCTTAGAGAGAGAGAGACTATGCTGCATTCATAAAATAAGAATAGAAAGTTTTCAAAGAGAAATAGACAAGAATCAGAAAGTGCTCTTGAAAACTAAAAATTAGATAGAATCAAGGCATTCCCCCAGAAAATAAAGCAAATGGACAAAAAGGTGGGAAAAAATAGAATAAAAAATACATTAAAGTTCCATCTTAGGAACATCATCTGAATTCTGAAAGAGAAAACAGACAAGACGGGAGGAAGAAAATTAGCAAAGAAGTAATTTAAGAAAAGTATATGAATATCTAGATGAAAGGGCCACTCTGTAAACTGCAAACAGACGCATGGGAAAACATATTATTGGAAAATGTCAGAATACCAGAGCTAAAGAGAAGATCAGTAATAATTTTTAAAAATCTTTCAGAGAGAAAAATAATGCCACACACAAAAGGAACATAGATCAGAATGACACTGGATTTTTCAGCAGTTACATTGGATAACAGAAAACAATACAGCGATAGCCTTAAAATTGTGAAGGAAAATTATTTAGAACCTTGAAGTATAAACCCAGCCAAGCTATCAATCAAATATCAGAGTAGAAGAAGGCATTTCAGAAAGGCAAAGTCTCAAAAACTGACCTCCCTACACTCTTTCTTAAAAAAAAAAAAAAAAAAACAGATGAAGGATATTTTCTATAGAAATAAGGAAACGTATCAAGAGAGTATAAGACTGCGAGTGTGGGAATTCAACAAGAAAGCAGTGAATGAAATGCCCATTATGCGGAAGAGAGGTGCCTGTGGACAGCTGGGTAGGAAGCCTGACGACCAGCTGTCTGGAGTGAGGCAGGAGCACCAGTGGGTCTGGGGTGGGGAGTCTTCAGGGAAAAGACATGGGATTGGTAGACTACCTGAAACGGTGAGCTGTCTCATAGAAAATTACAGGGGGCGGGGGGGGCCGGGGAGCAATTGATAAATTCAAGCTGAGGGCACACCAAGAGCACATTAGAAATGAATGTGAACTAACAAGGTGAGGAGGGCTTTAAATCAACAGGTGTGACATGAGAGTAGCATGGAGAATAGGTGTGTGCACTACCCATGTAGATGTATAAATGTGCACGTACACATGAGCAGGCGAGTGTGTGTGTGTGTGTGTGTGTGTGTGTGTGTGTGTGTGTGACTGGAGAAAAAAGTAAGGGCCGAGGAAGAAGAACGATCATACTGTACTCAGAGGTCCTGTTGCTAACATAAATCTCAGTCTCCTTTATGGAAATGTCCTTCAGGTGATTTATTTTGTTTTGTTTTGCTTTCCGTCTGTAAGGCTAGAGGTCACTGATAATTCTTTGGTGTGTGACGGAGGGCAGGAGGAGTCTGAGGCCCTCTGAAGGCTACTGTTACTCAGGGTTTTCTGGGGGTCCATAGTGCAACCCTGTGTGGAAGGCTAATGTCACATGCTGGAGCTGAGTTGTACAGACTAAGTCAAATCCGTCGCAGATGCTACTTTTCAAAGCCTCCACCACAGGTTAAAAGGGTTTCAGCAAAGAGAATGTGAAATAGGGTGGCTTCCTGCTGATCTTGAGAAAACAGATGACTCTGTCTTTAAAAAAAGTCTGGGGGGAAACTACAGTGGGAATGCTATCCTTCAACCATTTTTTTCTCTTTGTTCACTCCCTTGACTATCATTACTGATTATTACTGATTATTATTCTTTGTCATTAAGACCTGGGATGCCTATACATATTAAAAAGTACTCTATTTCACACAGCGTATTCTTATAAGAAAGACAGTGATGACACCAGAATGGAGCTAGAGTAGCAGCCAAGACAAAAAGAACAACAGGCATGTCAAGGGCATTGGCCTAAGGATGGCCCCAGTACTCTAAGGAGGGTCCCAAAATGTATGGCTATTGGACAGAGGACCTTGGAGCCAGGGGTCAGGGGTCTGGGTCAGGGTAGGTCCTGGCTGGGTATGCAGGCCAATGACTTGATGTACCTGTGCCTTCATTTTCTCACCTGTCAAGTAGAAATAGTTACTCATATCACGGGATTATTTCAAAGTTAGCATATGTAACAGATTTTTACATGTAAAGATTATAAAAGTGTAATTTATTAACATTACAGTTCAGATATTAATATATTCTATAATATATAATTAGTATATGTGATAGATAATTATTATGATTTATTTTCTTGCATAGTACGTGTTTAACAGATATCAAATTCTTTCCATTTTTCACAGTTACTTTGATGCATTGTTGCCAACATGTAGGCAATTAAACTGTGGCTGATATATAACTGCAATCACTAAGGTGACAGTTCTTGAATTATGCATTGAGCCCAAAGACCAATTTCTCAGCGGAGGCAGCTGCCGAGTGGTGAACAGAGCACTGGGTGTTCTTAGGGTGTGGGACCCCTCCTCGCTGTGCACCCCGTCAGGTCCTATCCCCTCTCGGAGCCTGAGTCTTCGCATCTGTACAAGGAAGGAATTAGATGATGGTCTCCAGGGTTCTCTAACCAGGAATTTTCCCTCAAGGTTCTCTCTCAGAAATCGTTTCTCATGTGAGAGGTTGGGTCAGGCACAGGGGCAACCAGCAGTGGTGTTAGCTACCTCTCACTACAGAACAAATGATCCCGGAGCTGAGCGCTCCAGCAGCACTGATGATCTCACAGTTCCTCTGACTCAGGGCTCTCGCAGCCTTCAGTCAAGCTCTTGGCCAGGGCTCAGTCTGGAAGGCAATCACTTCCAAGCTCGCCCGTGGAAGAGCCCGCTTCCTCCAGGTGTGTGGGACTGAGGGCTTCTGGTCCTGGCAGGCTCCTGGCCACAGACACCCATTCCTTGCTACGCCGGCTTCTCCCCAGAGCTACTCACAACGCTGCTAAGCTTTCAAGTCCTCCTGTATGCTAGGGGGGGCTGTTTTCTGCTTTGGGGAGATTGCACAAGACAGGAAAAGGAGCGAAGAAAGGGGAATTCTTTAAATGTCTTGGCTTTCTGGTGGAGGGTGCGCCTGGCTAAATGAATATACTGTCCCATTGCTGCTCAGGCCTCCCTCCGCCAAATGTGCATGGGTCTTTAGAGGGTTCTACAGCGTTAGACAGCATGGGGAGGTCATGGGGCCAGTGAGTTCTCCCAATTAGACCTAGCGGGGCGTAGGAGGTGAGAGAATTATCCCTTCACAGAAGTTGAAAAATTAGCAAATCCTCAAGGCACTGGTTATGTCGGTGATCACAGAGGTTTGGAGAAGGGGGCTCACTGGGGGAGAATTTGGAGGAGTTAAGATGTCACCAGATGGGGAGTCAGGGGAGTGAGGAGAGGCAGACAGAGAGTGTGCTGGTCAGGCACGTGGACCTTGGAGCTAGATCAGCTCCACCTTGGAAGCCCTGCTTCCTTTCTTCTTCCCCATTTAATCTTAGGTGACGCTAAAGCTTTCTAATCTCCAAGTTTGGGAGAGTAATAGTACCTATCTTATGTTGTTATTGAGAGACTTGATTCCATAATGTTCAAAGAATATAGAATTGTGTGCTTAATAAGTGGTCCTTATCATCACTGTTATAAGCTGGAGCATGGTATTGGCAAATTGGAACTACCAACTACATCCCTGGGCAAGAGAACACTTGTTTGACTAGATTGGAGGGTTGAGCAGGGGGCAAGGCTCTTTTAGGCTCACTAATGACATTTCCTTTCTTTGGACCCTAAACTGTTCCCTTGAAATTCAATCAGCTGAAGTACAAATGTATCCTTATTTTTGTAAGACTGGAATTCTGCAATAATTGATGATTTGGAAAATTATTCATTTTACATAAAAAGTAATTATTAAGAACTTTCAAATAAGAAAATAGAGACAGGCATTTAAATGAGAGAATGAGTTAGCTAGCTTATTTTAGAAAGAATATAATTTTACTTTTGAGCCAACATGTTGCAAAAAATTAAAATACACATACAGCAGATCATATTGCTGCACTGCCCAATACAGTAGCCACTAGCCACGGGTGGCTCTTAAAAAACTTGAACTGTGGCTAGTCTGAACTGACATGTGATGTGATTGTAAAATTCACTCTGGAATTTAAAAACTTAGTATTCAAAAAATATCTAAAATATCTCAATAACTTTTATATTGATTATAGGTTGAAATGATATTTTGAATATGTGGGGTTAAGTAAATATACTACTAAAATTAATTTCACTTCTTTCTTTTGACTTTTTTAACGTGGCTACTAGAAAACTTAAAATCATATTCACGTCTTGCATTTGCATTTCCCATTATACCTCTATTGGATATCCTTGCTCTAGACAACGAGGGGCAGAAGCTCCTTCTACGCATTCATTCATACATTTATTCTTCCACTATCAGTCCTTTGTACTGGAAATGCTAAGACAAACATGCGCTGTTTGTCCACATTACAGGGTTTAGAGTTTACTGAGTTAGGGGAGGGTGTGGAGCCAGCAGGCCCCCACACCTGTGTGCTGGGCTGGGCTGGGCTGGGCTGGGGGAGTCACTCCTTGTAATACCCTCAGGCTATGTCCTGGCAGCTGCAGGCCTCACCCTGCTCTTTGCTTTTCCTTGTGCTCTTTATCTTCATCACAGCCATTCCTTCCTTTGCACCCACTCCTCCACCGCCGCCTCTCCCAGCTCCCGTGGAAATTAGCACTCAGATCTGCAAGCACAGGACCATGCCCAGGAGCTCACCTTCGTCCTTCTCTAAACCACTCCCAGAGACAGTCCTGTCTGTCTGGATTCCTTAATAAAAAGTAGCCGAGTTCTTTGTTTGAGAGACCCATTCAGCCATGAATAATTCCCTGCCTCCCTCTCTCTTCCTCCCATCCCCTTTTCTCTCCTCTCCCCCCACTCTTTAAAAGATCCCATAGCCTTCCTCTGATAACCACATCAGTGTTTAATAACACAACATCACTCAAGGAAGTGACTTTTTACACCTGGATTTTCCCTGATGCAGTCTTGTCCCTATCTTGTTCTTCTCCCAACAGGGAAAACAGTCTCCCTGTCAAGCTATCGGCATTCCCCTGTGTTCGCAAGTAGTTAATGAATCAACCTTTCTACTTTTTTTCATATCAAATAAATACAATTTTTAAAATGTTTCTATGGTGTTTTGGTTGTTTGATTTTTCTTTCTTACACCTTCACCTTATTCTGCTTAGGTTCTGAGGCAGTAAATTATTTCATGTACTTTCAAGGTTGTTATTTCCGGAAACTTGTTTATATTAGTCTTTTCAGAGCCCCCATGCTTCCCCCACAAAGGTCTAGTATTCCATTAAAGAAATGACAGCTGTGCTTCAAAGTATGGTACATAGAGTAAAAAAATCACCCTGATTTCCACTTTTATATTTTTCTTTATCCTTCTCCCTTATTCCCTAGCATAGAAACAGGGCTGCATTATCGATTCATGTTCAACTTCCAGGCCACCCCACCCCCCTCCACCCCTGTCTGTCATTCTTACATTATCTGCAATTCCCAGCAGAGTATTTGTGTCACTGTCTTTCCTGTTAACCTGCCGTTTTTCATCTTGGATTTCATTCTATTTGCTTTAAAATTGGCAAAGAAAAATTATTAAGAATGGTTGTTTTTAGGTTGTAAGTGAAATTATATAAAATGGGTGCTTTAGTCCTTTTTTTTTAAGCTTATCTTATGCCCCAAAGTGAAAAATGCACCTGCTACTTAAACCATAATTCTTTTGGCAGTGGTTTCTCGGTCAGAATCAAATTCCTTCCTTCGCCTTCAAAAATAGCAAATATATCAAGGTTGTTATTTCATTCTACATATTGAATTATGGAATACCCATAATATTTTCTGGCCCTGAAGATTTCTTAATGTTTGCGGGATGTAGTTTTAGAAAACTATTGTTTCCAGACAACTCAGCTGAAGATACTTAAAAGGCATGTGAATCTGGAGTTAAAAAAAAAAAAAAAAAAAAGCCGCTGCTATATACTATTTTTACTTTTAGGATGTTGAAACATAAGGCCAATTTTTTTGGATTATGGCTCATTACATTTTACTGTGACTAAAAATAAAATTGATAATTAAAATAACTTTGGCTAGTTTTCAAGCAGATACAAAATTACAGAGATATTAGAATTATATATAAAATAAATTTAAGCAAAAAAAAATGGAAAAGAAATGAAGCTTTAAATTTCTGAATAACCTTTATTGGAATGCCCTAACTCCAAAAAATAATGCACTTCCATTATAGAAAATACAAACATTAAAGTAAGGGCACAAAGAAGGAATAAAATTATCTTGAGTTTTCATATTTTTATCTTTTTAATTCCTCAAATCTTATTGTCTGAGAATCCTCCTTGCTCGTATTTCTCCTTTTGTGTAGTAACCTGCGGTGCTGTTTCTTTTTTTATGGGAGCCATATATTCTCAATACTCAATGCAGATGCTACTTGGATTTCTATTCTCCAAATGTCCATCAAGAAGTCTCTTTCCCTGGAGCAATTACACTGATTATCCAGTTAGATCTCCCATACTAGTTCCTGATTCTCCTCAAATGCCTTCTGATTTTTCTAATGATTGTGCATATTCATGGGTTTCAATACTAGCAGCTGGATCCCTCTTGTAATTGTGAAAGTCATACTGGTTAATGTGTCCTGGCTGGCCTATGCCAGATGTTTTTTTCGCAGGAATACAGGTTCTCCCTCACCTCCCTCACTTCCTCCCAAAAGCAGACAAGATCTGGGATCAGATCCCACATCCCACACACTACAGCCTGGCTCTGCTCCTGCCAACTTCCACAGATCCTGACATGAAATCAAGGAACCCTTAACTTGCTGCACAAGGTGGGAGCAGGCTCATCCAATCCAACAAGCTATTAAATTTACCATCATCACCCTCCCCCACACTGTGAACTTGTGAGAGTCCCAGAAAAAAAACATAGATCTGCCAGGGTGTCATAAATACAAATATATCATCAGCTATACTTTAAAGAGAAACGAGAAACTCAACTGCTAGGTAGAGATACGAAGTACTTGACTCGGCCTCACACTTTCCAGTCGTGATACTCTTCTGTGAAGCAAACTCAAAAAGAGAATGTGTACTTGCCAGGAAGTCCCTACACCTTGATTTCCAGGGAAGGTCTATCAAGAACACAGGAAAACAGTTACTGCCAAAGATAAATTTAAGATGAAGCCCACATGAAAAGATGTATCACAGGGAGAAAGAAAGATAGAAATTTTAGTTACATGGACAAATAATTTTATCAAAATGACAGCAAACACCCAGGAGACTGCATCATTCACTTTGTAACTGTATTTTGTCAAATGTACAAAGACCCTTATGCCCCAAATCTTTGCTTCCTGCTCCCATATCTTTGTTCTCGCTGTAAGTGAGAACTTTTATCGTATCGTATTGCCTCACTCTACCTCCCCTTGATGTCTGTTCTCACTCTGATCCTAGTTTTGAAGAAACTGAAAGCAGAGCTTGCTTTGATGTGGCAAACACAGAGCCTGGGTTAGAAAGTTGACAACTTGGGTTTCCACAGCGGTTCCATCCCTTACGAACTGTGTTACCTTAGGACAGACATTACCTGTCCTCTCTTTTCTTTAGTTCCCTCACCTATAAAGTGCTAATGACAATGCCTACAATAGGGACAAAACATTACCAAAGTACCAAGAATGGGGGCCCAATTAGGGGTGAGATGAGTATGAATCCTCTAGTTTTGCACTGGAGCCTTTAGAAATTTGAGAATTCCAGAAGCTCCTTTCATGTGCAGTACCCTGCATGGAAGAGACAGTGAAGAGCTCAGGAGTGAGCCTCCTTCTCTTTCCCTGCTTCAGCGGCCAGTGGCATTCCACCCCACCCCCCCAGAGGGCAGCCCTCCTCAGCCAGGGACTCGGACAACAAGCAGCAGTGTGCCCCCAACCACCACCATGACCTCAGTTCACAGTGGATTGTCTCCTGTGCAAACAATAAACATTTGGGATTTCAGGCTATTTGGCTACCACAGCATAACCTGGCTAATACATCCTAAAACCCAAACCCTTGTTCCTACTCCAAACTAGGAGACTATCTGTTCCTTAGACCCAGAAGTCTAAGCTAGCCACCCATAAATGTGAGATAATCCTCACAGCAATGCAGAAATAACATCTGACCAAAATGTATAGTGTGTGTATGTATGTGTGTGTGCATGCATGTGCGTGCATGTGTGTGTATGTG
This sequence comes from Myotis nattereri, assembly GCF_964212035.1. Classification (NCBI taxonomy): domain Eukaryota; kingdom Metazoa; phylum Chordata; class Mammalia; order Chiroptera; family Vespertilionidae; genus Myotis; species Myotis nattereri. The sequence goes on from NC_138081.1 coordinate 47,154,668, forward strand.
TGGTGTGTGTGTGTGTGTCTGTGTGTATGCATTTATAACTGAAAATGTTCACAAGCATTATCTCTGGATAGTACAATTATGGGCAAGTTTTATTTCTGTTCTTTATATCTTTCTGTATTCAGTTTTCCTCAAGGTATATGTATTTCTTCTATAATCAGAAAATGATTTTAACATTATTTTTAAAAATTTGTTGTATTAATGTCAGCAAAACATATCAGGACAGGTAGGCATTCAAAACTCTGGTCCTCTATTGCTACAGACACAATTTGACCCCCCTTCCTGCCTCTGCTTCTACCTCACCCACCCCTTCGTGTGTTCACCATAGTCACCCATGGCCCTCATGTGGCCGTGGGCTTTTATCGCTCTCACTGTCCATCATGTTTTCTCTCTCCCTGCACTAGACCACACACAAGCTCCTTGAGGGAGAGCCAAGGTCATGTTGAAGCAGCGTGTCACAGGGCCATGCTCCCTCCTCAGACTCTGGGGTAGAGTCTGTCCCATGCCTCTCTCCTCGTTTCTGGCCACGACTGGCTTTCCGGGGCTTGTAGTCACATCTCTCCAGGCTTGGCTTCTGTCTTCACACTGCCTTCTCCTCTCTTAGAAGGAAACATGTGGTTATATGTAAAGCCCACTCAGATAATCCAGGATAAACTCCTCTCTCAAGATCCTTAATTTAATCACACCTTTTGCCATATAAGTAATATTCACAGGTTCTATGGATTAGGATATGGACATATATTTGGGGGGCTACCATTGAGCCCACTACTACTGGCCTACAATGAAGTTAGCATTCCATAATATTTCTTAAATGGATTAATCAATTACAAATAAAGCTCAACTCCTCCAAGAAGTCTGACTTATTCCTCCCAGGCATGATTAGAGACATCTTATCTACTCCAAATTTACATGCCCAATCCTCTCATCACACACTAGCCAGGGGGAAGATGTATTTGGACCTGAACCTGTGGTCCTTAATGGGCTCATATATTTTTTGGCAAAATGCTGTTTGGAAAGAAGAAAGGTCTTGTTTCCCTTTGTCCAGTCAGTTGTTTAATAAAGTCCGTAGCATGCTGAGCAAATCCACATGGGGTCTTCGGCCCTTTCTCTCCAGGCTGATGGGAGGATTAATCTCCACTGGTGATACTTCTTTCTTTTGCCGTCCAGTCAGCGGGAGCTCTGGGTCCAGAGTGGATCTCACCAGATGGAAGGCTGGAGGTCCAGGCACTGCCTAACATAGAATCAATACTGTGATTATTAGTCACATTAAAGAATAGGAGTCACTGAGCAGACTGTGATGGAAGTCAATATAAGGATAACTAAAGGGGGAAGAATGTATCTCGTAGTTAACATTAAGACTGGTCCTCTCCTCTTCGGTAAATCAGAGATAACTCAGTCCAGTGACACCTTTTCTTCTTCAGGGACCTTACAGCCCCTCAAGCATTGGCCAAAGATATGCATCTCTGGTCAATTTGATTTCCTGCATAATGTCAATGTTATTAACTCAAACCATAGGTTGGTTTTAAGACATATCTCTCCTTGTAGCAAATCTCAAATTCTATATTAGTGTGAATTCTCATCATCCTTGAAACACATAAGGTCGTGAATTATGAAGGAATGCCTTTGCCAGTGCACGGAATTCGGAACCCACTCCTCCCCTGCAACTTCCAGTTGAGAATAGAATTGCCGAATTTAGACTGCTGACATTTGACAATCTTACCTGCACCCCCCTTGACATGACACAAATACACATTTGCTGCTGACACAAGTAGTCCCGTGTTCCCAGAGGAGTCCCCCTGTTTAGAGATCAAAGTGAAGGTCAGCACTCCTACTGCCTGGGGAGCCAGGACCACTGAGAGGAAAACAGGAGCAAAATGACCTTTCAGCAACGAGGCAGCTAGAAAGAGCTGCTCGTGTGATGTGACAGCCAGGGCTGTGCAGAGATCCAGGGGACACAGCACCATGAGGAAGGGGCTGGCGGGAGCAGGGGGTGCTCCCCAGAAAATGTGCCTGGCCCTGATGACTGCAGGCTGGCCCTGGACGCTGCCCTTTGCTGACAGCACCCACGCCATTAAGTGCAAGCCTGGTCCACATTTCCCTGCGCCTCTTCCATTTCCATTCGTTACTTTAGCTTCCTGCCTCTTGCTCACTCATCATCACAGCAAAGCCTTGAGCTACCAGGAGGAAAGAAAGTAATCTCCACGAATCTGTTCTGTCAAAACTACTAGATAATCATGTTAGCTTGTCATCTGACTTTTTAAAAATTAAAATACATATTCATTTGCATATAAAATAAAAAGCTGAAAGAATATACACACTAACCTGTGAAGAGTGGTGCTCTAAGCAGGGGTACGGGAGGAAGGAGAATGAGAACAAACTTTCACCACGTTCTTGTTTTAGTTGAATTTTTTGCAATAATTCTATAATACTTTTGTAGCTAGAAAAAAATCAATAAAGATAGTTTCTATTTTTTAAAAAAAAAAAAGCTGAAAAGGCTGAGCAGGTTCATTTTGCTTCTTACTTTGCCAATAGAAAATGAGATCATTCTGAAATTGCAATTTGTGACGAGGCGGGCATGCTTGGTGTGTGTGCACGCAGTGGGCCCCTCATAATGATCAAGTATGCATGCACAGGAAGAGCTCGGGGACAGCGGTGCCACTGAGGGCTTGTGCCTTCCGTCTGGAAGACCCTGAAGTGTAAATGCTTCATCTGCACTCCCCGGGTGTGCGGAAGAAACAGTCAGCACCTCTTCTCCCTCTCACAGCTGTGCACCAGGGACCTGAGAGCCTCCGGGGAGTGGGGCTCCTCGGTGAGGCAGAAGGCAGTGCATGGCGCCTGACTACCAGCAACACATAACACATAACTAGTAAAAATAAAGACACAACACGCATACGTTCAACTACCCAAGCCAACAAAAACTATGCATGTAAATAAACATCAAAACAAGGAAATGAGAAAGTCAAAGAGATTGTAGGAATTACTAAGTGGCTGGAAATAAATGGGGCTGATCTAAGGATGCTCTTGTGTTAAAGAGGGTGAGAAAAGAGGGGACAGAATTTCCTCCTCCTTATTTCTTGCCCTAAAACCATCGCTTGGAAAGACAACTCTCAAAAAGCAGCTGATATTTCCAGTTTCACCTTGGCAATGCAGAGAGCTGGAAGAGCATTGCAGTTACACGTGTAACAAGAAAAACTGGGACAAAAACCAAATTGACAACTTTTCCTGAACCCATGAGAGAACTGAGGTCACAGGGCAACGTCCAACCTAAAATCTGGGGAGAGACGGGCACCTGCAGGGAGCAACAAAGCCAAGTATTTGTTTATCTGGGGCAAACACCAAATAAACTGAGAGGAAGATTTAGTGAGAGTTTAAAGCATTAGCAAAGGCTGAGTGTGGGCTAGTGAGAAGGTGCAAAGTCCCTGGGAGCCACAGACCTAGGGGAGCCCAAAACCTCTTGCAGGCTTTACTCCACAAACCCCAGCAGACACTTTCACATCCTGAGAAAGCTTTGCCCGTAGTGCTGGCGGGGATTGGCAAGCAATCCCAGTGCTGAAACCCCACTGGCCCTATTTTTCCCATCTTCCCTATGTAACAAACGCTTTAATCTGCAGGGGGACGAGCAACAGAATTTTACACCTTAGATTCCTAGTCGAAACCTATTGCAGCTGTGAGAAGAGAACAGGTTTGTAATAAGCTCTCCCTCGGGGAATAGCAGGGTCATGTGCTGGGATGAGCATGACTGCTGGAAAGACAGGACCACTTACATAAGAGGGCCACACTCCTCAGATCCAGGCTCACAGTGCCTGCCTAAGACTGAGGTTAAATCAGAACATCAGAGAACAGCCACCCCACTAACTCTTTGCCCCATTCCATAGCAATAAGCACTGAGAAAATAACAGTAGAATATACTGAAAAGAAGTAAGAAATGGTGGACCTTGAAAATGACTTCAGGTTTTCTCACTGTGCTGAATATAGTCAAACACCGCTGCAGTTAAATATTTTAGCCTTTGTTCTCCCTGCATGATCTACAATAATAATCTGCTTCGTGTTGATATTTACTGCTGTGTTGCTGACAATTACTGAAAGAGAAGTTGGGGTGCTTCACTGGGCTGGAGAAAGTTTAGCTAAATCAGAAAGCAGGTCTAATTAAGCAAGTTGATTCTATGTATATAAAAGGCCAAGTTGACTTGCGCATGCACGATACATATAAATAAAGCTCTCACTGGCACCAATCGCACGCATGTGTTTCAGTCTGTCATTGTCTATCGTGAATTTGGTTGACACTTCTATTATAGAGAAAGGGCAAATAGTGATATTAAAATATTTCTTCTAATTAATTTCCTTTCAATGTGCACAAATTTATGTACCAGGCCACTAGTATGCACATAAGATATTTGGTTAATTTCTTCCTGCTCCTCCACCACCCCTTCCCTCTGAGATTGTCAATCTGTTCCATGTTTCAGTAACAGGTTTTTTAAAATGCCTTCAACAGAGCATCCAGGAGCTATGAGACAATATCAAATGGTCTAACATATATAATCCCAGAAGTAGAAAGTTGGAAGAACAGGGCAGAAGAAATACTTGAAGAAAAATGGCTGAGAAATTTCTAAAAGTGATGACATACACTAACCATCGATCAAAAAACACTTAGCAGTATAAACACACATGCACACACAAAAAGAGCTAGGCTTATCATATCAAAACTTCTGTAAACCAAAGGCAAAAAGAAAATTGTATAGGCAGCCAGAGGAACAAATTAAAACCACCTGAGATACCAGATATACCTATTAGAATTACTAAAAAATGAACTGATACTATCTAGTGCTGACAAGGATGAGAAGACACTGGCACTTATATTGCTGGTGAAATAAAAATGGTATAGGCTACTCTGGAAAATAGTTTTCAGTTATTTATAAAAATAAATATGTACTTACCAGATAACCCAGCAATTCTACACCTAGATATTTATCCTAGAGAAATGAAAATGTATGTTCACACGAATGTTTGTACATAATTGCTTACAGTAGCTCTATGTATAATCACACACACCAAAAAAAACCCAAAAAACAAAAACAAAAACAAAAAACACCTGGAAACAATTCAAATGTCTTCAATGGGTAAATGAATAAACAAAATAAAAAGGAATGAACTATTGATACACTGTAACAACACAGATGAATCTCAAAGGTATTATACTGGATGAAAGAAATCAGTTTCAAAAGTTTACATACTATATGATTCCATTTATATTTAAATTCTGGAAAACATAAAGCTAGTGATGAAAAACATATCAGTGGTTGCCAGGATTTAGTGGTTAGGAGAAGGTATAATTACAGAAGAGTAGCATGAGGGATTGTTTTGGGGTGATGGAACTGTTTTGTGCCCAAATTATTGTTTAGACACAAATATATGTGTTTAAATTTATAGAACTCTTCTAAATAAAGAAAGATAAATATCTATTGGATGCCTCCCATACACACTCCTAACCAGGCATCAATACCCACAACCTGGGTATGTGCTCTGACCAGAAATTGAACCTACCACCTTTTGGTGCACAGAACTATGCTCCAAACAACTGAGTCACACCCGCTAGGGCCAGGTCCTGGTTTTTCAATAGCATAAGGTTATGTTGATTGCTGGTAAGATTCTATTTCTATGCTAGGGAATCCCCTCTGCCTTGCTACCAGGTACCATGCAATTCTGCATTAGGTCAGAGAAATAGTTCTCAGCAGAAGGGTGGCATCCTAGTGGTACATTGGAGGGGCACCAACACTACAAATAAAAATGTATATATTTCAAACATACAATGTAATAATTTAATATACGTATACATTATAAAAGGATTTCTCCCATCAAATTAATTAATATATTTATCACCTGACATATTTTGTGCTTTTTTTGTGTGAGAACATTTAAGTTCTGCTCTTTTAGTAAATTTAAATTTTACAATACTAGAGGTACAGTGCACAAAATTTGTGCACGGAGGGGGGGGGCCTCAGCCTGGTCTGCACCCTCTTGCAATCTGGGACCCCTCAGGGGACATCCCTCTTGCAATCTGGGACAACTGGCTCCTAACTGCTGGCCTGTCTGCTTGCCTGATCACCCCTAACCACTTGCCTGACTGCCTGATCACCCCTAACCCCTCTGCCTGTCTGCCTGATGACCCCTAACCACTTGCCTGCCTACCTGATCACCCCTAACCCTTCTGCCTACCTGCCTGATCACCCTTAACCACTCATCTGCCTGCCTGATTGCCCCTAACCCCTCTGCCTGGCTCCCTGATAGCCCCTAACCCTTCTGCCTGCCTGCCTGATAGCCCCTAACCCCTCTGCCTGCCTGCCTGATAGCCCCTAATCACTTGCCTGCCTGCCTAATTGCCCCTAAATGCCTCTGCTCGGCCCCCGCCACCATGGCTTCATCAGGAAGGACATCTGGAATGACATCCAGAAGGTCATTTGGCTGTTTGGTCTAATTAGCATATTATGATTTTATCATTATAGATGGTATAATCAACTACAGTCACCATGTTATATATTAGATCAGGGGTGGGAAATCTTTTTTCTGCCAAGGGCCATTTGGATATTTATAACATCATTTGTGGACCATATAAAATTACCAACTTAAAATTAGCCTGCTATATTTGGTCAAACATTTAATTAACTCACCCCTAATGCCTAGGCAGCGCCAAACCAAATGATTTCTTAGATCTTATATGGCTGCGGGCCAGACATTCCCTACCCCTGCATTAGATTCTTGTTCATCTTGTAACTGAAAGCTTATATCCCTTTACCATTCTTTCCCTATTTCCCCTACCTCCCACTTTTTTTGCTCTAAGTTCAACTTCTATGAGTTCCACTTGTTTTTTAAATCTACATATAAATGATACTATCAGAAACTCATTCTTCTGGCTCTTACGACTTGTTAAGTGGGTCCAGAGCAGCATTTGATCTATAGCTAATAAATTCCCACAGCTGATGCAAAAACTCTTCTGAGCATACTGTGAGTTATGAGATTTCCCAATCTGGTCTGTAGGACAGACATTGTGTGAGCAATGACCACCATCCCTGCTTGTTGTTTTGGGTCTTCTCTTGTTTCACCTGGTTTGGTTTCCATCTGTTGAGAATTTCTTTCCTTTATTTCAAAAACAAAGATGAAATAAAGACTTTGTCAGGCAAAAAGGTTAAAAGAAGTTCCTCTGGTAGAAGAAAAAATGGTATCAGATGGAAATTTGGATCTACATCCCCCCAAAAATGGATGTGCACTGACCACCAAGGGGAAGACACTCCAACCAGTAGGTTTGCTTGCTGCTGGGGTCCGGCCGGTCGAGACTGAGCAAGATGGGCCAGACATGACCTAGAGCCCTTCTGCAATCCCTCCCCCACTGGCCAACCTCCCGTGTCCCTCCTAGCCCCGATCAGGCACCAGTGGGGTCCCTAAGCCTGGCCTGCACCCTCTTACAATCCAGGACCCCTTGGGGGAAGTCAGAGAGCAGGTTTCGGCCCGATCCCACAGGCCAGGTCGAGGGACCTCACTGGTGCATGAATTTGTGCATCGGGCTTCTAGTTGATAAATATGCTCTCTCATACAGTTGGTTCCCTTTTCATTTTGTTAATGGTTTCTTTTGCTATGCAGAAGCTTTTTAGCTCGATATAGTCTCATTTGCTTATTTTTTCCTTTGTTTCCCTTACCCTAGGAGACATATCAGCAAAAATATTGCTACCAGAGACATCTGAGATTTTACTGCTGATATTTTCTTCTAGAGTTTTTATTTAAAAACAAAGTGCAAAAATATAACGTGTTCCAAGAATGTTACCTTCCCCCAGTGTGCATAGAAGGTTCTTTTGATGGAAGTGTCTGTGACATTCCCTACAGCTAAACTGCACCAGCCATCTGCCCATCAGTAACCTGGAACTTGCTGCAGTAAGGAGCCAGCGACCACTGGGCTACCTGAGCTTCCAGACAGGTGTAGTGCTCACTACCATAGTGAGAGGAGGGGCATCAAAAGTCAGCCTTGCCTTTTTCTTAACTGTGTTGGGAGCTGACAGTTCTCCATTCCTGGGGTGATTTTATTTCCCAACTGAAATTCTAAACTGCAAAGGCTTTAAGATAAAAGCTTATAACACTCATATATGTCTGTGCTCCTATTTTGCCTAAATCCTTTCATAGGAGAATTTCAGAGCACTATAAAAACTACACGGTGTCAGGGTTCATGTAGCCCCATCTTTCATGTGCAGAAACAGAGAGGAGACGGGACTGTTGAAGCCACTTTGAGCAGGAGGATGACTCGAAGGTAAAGCTGAGAGGGCAACTTACCCTTGGACCGTGCACTTGGAATCATCTCCCTCTGACTGCAGCTTTCTCCCAGCTTGAGTGGCAGTTCAAAAGTATTCAGTTTGGTTCAGAGCTGTGCCTGGGAAGTGGCCTGGTGACAACTGAAATCAATGATTCCTTATGCTAAATCCTCAGCCCTACATTTGTTGCTGTGCAGATTCAAAAGAATGCAATGATGGGGTCCCTCTCATCAAGGGGCTTATGAGGTATTTGGGTAGAAAAGACATAGTCACACGCATAGCAAGATCACACCATGAGTTCCTTGAGGGTGTAAACTGTTTTACTCAACTTTATACCCTAGGATCTGGCTCAAAAAAAAAAAAGGTAGGCTAACCTGAACACTTGCTTAGTACACAAAGGAGCAAAGTGGGTTGTCAGTGCTGAATGGGTTCCAAGAATAGAGGGTTCATGATGGACTACTAGTAAGTGGAGAGAGATGGATCCATGATAAAGAAAGGATATGACCCAAACCCCAAAATTCTTTGAGATTTAATTTCTATATGACCATTGGTCTTAAGTTCTTTCTTCTTACTCTGTACCATGAAACCTGAGGGAAATTGGTGTCCCAATTAACTATTTTCTTTATCCAATGAGAACCAGCTCATTTATTCATTCTATAAATGATTTTGGGCACATTCTATGTGCCTGGCATTGCCCAGAGCCCAGATGTGTAAAAGTGAAGATATCAGGCAGTCCCTGCCCTGATACTCTCTGTACAGCCACGGGGGCCATGTGCTCAGGTGCTGGCCTCCCAGGCCTTTGACCTCCCTCTTGTGTTGGGTCAGAAGACCATCTTCTTATCAGAGGCTAATAGATCCTTTTCTTTCTCTTTCCACCCAAAGAAAAGAAATAAAAGCCCATTAGGATCCCTCGGTGTGGTGAAAGGTTAGCCATGACTGTAAACAGCACTATTACACTATTGTTCTTAGGCCCTTGGGACTCTCTAATGAGAAGAAGCCTTCACGCTCAAATTCTCTGGTGTCAGTTTCTTTCAGGAGCTTCCTTTGGGAAGCACAGACTGGACAAAATGCACTTTTTTATGCTATGCATAATCTATTACTCCCAGGAAAAGACGGGGTTGAAAACAATTCCTGGACACTATAATTAGCAGCCTGATTCTCACAGCAACAAGGAAATTAGATGGAGAATTCGATCCCAATGTTGTGCCCCTGCCTCATGCCTTCCTTCTTTTAGATTTCAGTTCCATTTTCACAGCCACCTCTCTGAGATAAAATGTGGACTTGTCCCCCACAGACACCCACTCTATGGGCCCTGATGGGCCCCTGGATCCATTGTCTGATTTCACTGACTGTGTACCTGTTCTCTCACCCTGTCTAAAGTCCAACACGTTCTCAGAGTTCCACTGAAAAATAGCCTATCTAGTAAAAGAGAAACATGGTAATTGGCGTATGACTGCTACCCTTCCCATTGGCTAATCAGCATGATATGCAAATTAACTGCCAGCCAAGATGGCGGCCAGCAGCCAGGCAGCTTGAAAGGAAGATGAGGCTTGCTTGCTTCAGTGATGGAGGACTCCAACATTCCCTGCCTGCCGCTCCCAGCCTCTGAGCTGCAACTCTAAGCAACTATGTAAAAAATATAGAAGCTAAACAAAACCCCAGAAACCTGCTTTAGTCCGCCGGGCTTCAGCCAGCAGGATCGCAACATTGTAAGCAAAGGCCAGAAACCTACTTTCAGCAGCGGAGGCCTAAGAGCTGGAGCCAAGCCTCAAAGCTAAAGCTGGCCCAGAATAAAAAAAAAAAAAAAAAAAAAAAGAGCGCTTGGGAGCTTCAGTCACCCCCAGCCTGAAAACAGCCCTCAGCCCCTCACCCAGACTGGCCAGGCACCCCAGTGGGGACCCCCACCCTGAAGGGTATGTGACCAGCTGCAAACAGCCATCATCCCCTCATCCAGGCTGGCCAGACACCCCAGTGGGGACCCCCACCCTGATCCAGGATGCCCTTCAGGACAAACCAGCCGGCACCCACCCATACACCAGGCCTCTATCCTATATAGTAAAAGGGTAATATGCCTCCCAGCACCGGGATCAGCAGAGCCGAGATGCCTCCCGGCACCGGGATCAGCATGACAGGGGGCAGCGCCCAAACCCCCTGATCGCCCTGCGGCTCTGTGTGTGACAGGGGAAGGCGCCCCAACCCCCTGTTCAGCCCTGCTCTGTGCCTGATAGGGGGGAACTCCCCAACCCCCTGATTGCCCTGCGGCTCTGTGTGTGACAGGGTGTGGCACCCCAACCTCCCCACCCCCACCCCCCCGCCACAGGCCTTGCTCTGTGTGTGGCGGGGTAGAGCCATAACCTCCCCATCGGCCCTGCCCTGAGTGTGAGAGTGGCGGCGCCCCAACCCCCTGATGGGCCCTGCTCTATGCGTGACAGGGTACAGAGCCCCAACCCCCCTGATGGGCCCTGCTCTGTGAGTGACAGGGGGCAGTGCCCCAACCCCCTGATTGGCCCTGCTCAGTGCGTGACAGGGGTTGGCGCCGCAATCTCCCCATCGACCCTGCCTTGAGTGTGACAGGGGACGGTGCCCCAAACCCCCAATCGCCCCTACCCTGAGCATGACTGAGGGTGGCATCACAACCTCCCGATCGCCCTGCTCTGTGCATGACAGGGGGCGGCGCCCCAACTCCCCAATCGGCCCTGCTCTGAGACCGACCAGGGGCTGTACCTAGGGATTGGGCCTGCCCTCTGCCACCCGGGAGCAGGCCTAAGCCAGCAGGTCGTTATCTCCCAAGGGGTCCCAGACTGTGAGAGGGCACAGGCCGGGCTGAGGGACCCCCCTCTCCCCCGAGTGCACAAATTTTTGTGCACCGGGTCTCTAGTACATACATAAAGCCTAAGCAACTGTTATGACTGGAAGATGGGAATGACCAGTTGACCAGTTGCTATGATGCCCACTGACCACCAGGAGGCAGACACTCAATGCAGGAGCTACCCCCTGGTGGTCAGTGCCCTCCCACAGGGGGAGCGCCACTCAGCCAGAAGCCAGGCTCATGGCTGGTGACCACAGCTGCGGTGGTGCTACGGAAAGGTGGTGGCAGGCTTAGCAGGCCGGGATGAGCGTGAGTGGCGCAATGCCTGACCCCGGCTCGGGCTCTTCCCTGGCCATCTGCCATTTGGTACATTATTACATCCCTCAGAGGATGTCCAACTACCAGTTTAGACCTGAACCCCAAAGGCCTTTCCCACCCCCCAATGCACAAATTCATGCACCAGGCCTTTAGTGTTTCCATAAAGGAGGGATTGGAAAACTATAACACACAGGTCAAATCTGGCCCACTGCATGTTTTTATAAATAAAGTTTTATTGGAACACAGCTCTACCCATCCACTTATGTATTGTCTAGGGCTGCTTTTGTACTCAACAACATACTTGAGTTATTATTATAGAGACTGTATCGCCCACAAAACCTAAAATATTTACTGACTCTTTACAGAAAAAGTTTGCTGACTCCTGCTATAGAGTGAACCTAAAATATTTACTGATTCTTTATAGAAAAAATTTGCTGACTCCTGCTATAGAGTGAGAGAAATTTAGGGCATACATTCTGTGTTTTTCATTGTATTAAAAATGCAGTTGTTTATGTAAATAAAATTGTATTTATATTTACTCTTTTCAGATAATATAAATTTTATATGTAGTTTTGGGTAATTTATCTTTGATTGTAAGAATCCAATGGTTTTGTGGGTCCCAGTGTGGCTAATGCTAATTATTCATTCCATCCATTTCAAAGTAAAAAATTGGGGAATGTCCTTAAATTAAGTTTTTCAATATTGTTTTGGAGAAATGGAACTCAAGTGGAGCATTGGAAATAGAAAAACAATCATAGACTTCATAAGATTAGTGTCATTTTCAGTTTGGATAGAAAGAAAAAATCTCAAATATTCAAAAGAAAAATCTGAAGATGATCTAAAATTAAGCCCTGTCTAAGAAGCAGGAATTCTTGAGACATAAAATTCTTGCCTGCTGTAAATGATCTTTTAAGTCATTAAATTGCTGAGGGACCATAAGAGCAGGAAGGCCTCTTACTGAGCAAACAGTCATTTTGGTTACTTTGATATAAGAGATGATCTGTAACTGCCTTTTTACAGCTAGTTGATAGTTATTGGTTTTGAAAAAAGGCCTATATCTTGAATTTGCTAGAGATAGTTTTTTTCTAATGGTAGGAAAGTTTACTCAGCTAGTATCTCTGGCAGATCTACAGAGCAACAGAGTTAACACAGACATACTGAGTCCCTGCCATCCAGTGGCTGAACAGAGTAACTGCTTTAACCATGAGAGAGGTGACTTAATGAAGGAAGTTTCAGAAATGGGTCTCAGATTGAGACTTTATTGGCTTTGATCCCACTGAAAGTGGGAAACTTATTTGCACATGGTATAATTGCACAAATAAAAAACTGAAAAAAAAAACTGCACTAGAACTATTAGAATAAATAAGGGAATTTGGTAAAGAGGCTAAAGATAACATAAATATACAAAAATGTGAAGCTTTTCTTTAATCTAGTGGTAACTGATTCAAAACAAAAATAGAAAAGTAATCTCATTTGTATTAGCTCTAAAAGCATGAGAGGTCTGATCTCTTCTCCAGGAAACTTCAAGCAAAGTATTCAGGATCGTGATTCTGAACTGATAGTTTTTCAATGTTCCATGAGGTTTTCAAGATTAGTCCCAACCTATGTCACATGCCTATTTCATGTCAATCTCCCTCATAAGCACAAGCCTTCCCATTATTAGTTTTTATGGGGTCTCTCAAGTCTACACTACACTGAACAGGCCCTAATCCCATCCAACTTCCCACCACTCTCCTTCCTCCTAAATTCTTTCACTGAACTCTCTAAAACTCTTGATCTACAGTCAGAAACCTAATCTCTGAATGGATGTCCACAGAGAACATTGCCTGTCCTGCAGGCCTCTGGAAAAGAAGCTATTTCCCCCCATATTTCATATTCGTGGGCCAGGAAGCAGGTGAGCCTATTTCTTATTCACCATTATCTCTTTCCATTCTGTGACTAGCACATCATGCCTTCTCTTTCTCCAAATCTCTTACTCCCTCTTCCACAAACTCTCAGCTGATGTCTTCATCTTACACCTAACTGAGAGAATAAGAGTCGGTATTAAAGAAGCCTTCCTTCCTAATGTAAATATATAGACCAGTGGTTCTCAACCAGGGGAAATGTCACCCCCAGAGGACATCTGTCAATATCTAGAGAAATTTTTAATGTTACAACTGAAGAAGGGGGCTACTGGCATCTAATAAGTAGAGGGCAGAGATGTTACTAAATATCAGATAATGGATAAAACAGCCCCCAACTAGAAATAACCACCTAGCCCAGAATGCCAATAGTGTCAAGGTGGGAAAAGCCTGGTGTATACCAACCTGCACAAATACTCCTTTCTTCTCTCTTTCCAATGGAAAACTATCTCTGCCCCCATCAAAACCAGTTATCTCTCATTCTCAAAGACTCTCCTCTTGAAATGATAACGCCCCCCCACCTTTTGTACCTTTATCTTTCCCTCTCTATTGTATGTGCTCAATCAACAAAAGTATTGGGAGCCTTTACCTATATCAGAAATTTTTCTTAGTGCTAAGGATACAAGACAGCTTACATTGTAAAAGAAAAAAACAATCAACATTATAAATAAGTAAAATACATGTGTTAGTGGTAAGTGCAAAGGGAGAAAAGGAGGTAAGAGGAATAGAAACGATGTGTGAGGACAGGGGTCAAATTTTAAATAAGATGGCCAGGGAGGGGCTTCCTTGTATGCTTCAGTTTGATAAAACCTGAAAACAGTGTGTGATAGGTCCATGCAAATACCTGGGGGAAGAACATTCTAAGCAGAGGCAAAAATAAGTGCAAAGAGGGAGGGGTCCTGGTGTAGGTTTTTCTGGTGGATCCAAGGAACAGAGATGAGGTGGCGCAACTGCAGGAGACTGAACCAATGAGAAAGGTGTGGAAGATGAAGTCAGAGAAGTAATGAGGGCCAGATAACTGTATAAATTTGTTTTTTAATCTTCTAAGTGATATTGAGAGTCTTTGGAGAAATTTAGCAAAGGATTTCATCATCTGATTTACGCCTTAACGCAGAGGTCAACCAATTACAGCCAGCAGGCAACCATCTGCTATTGTAACATTTTTTAAATATTGTGTATGGTTGCTTCTAAATAATGATGGTAGAAATGAATAGTTGCAACAGAGACCATACAGTCCACAAAGCCTAACATATTTTCTGTTCCGCCCATTACAGAAAAAGTTAAAGAGTGGAGAGACCTTTATAAATCAAAAAGCTTAAAAGCCATAGGTAAAAAGATATATTTGATGGCCTAAAATTTTAAGTTATTAAGTAAAAGGTATAAACAAAGCACAGAAACAAATAAGGGAATGGGAAAAGTGTTTCTCACAAATAAAGAGTTAATGCTGATAATACATAGAGTCCCTGCAATTGGATGGAAAAGAGAACAAAAATCCAAGAAAAAAATAATCAAAGATATAGAAAAGCAATGCATGGGAGAGAAATGCAAATAGCCAATAAACATATTAAAAGATGCTCAACATCACTAGTGATGAGATGAATACAAATTAAAACCATAAGAAGATACCATTTGTCACTTCAAAACTCAAGACACTAATAACTAATACTAATTGGGATGCAGGAAATAGGCACTTTCATCCATTGCTGGTGGGGATGGGAATTGCTTCAGACTTTTGTAAAGGTAACCTGACAACAGCTATTTCTACTAAAATATACAGATTTCTTGAGCAAGCTATCCCACTTAGGAAAATCCATTGTACAAAAATTTAAAAACGGCCTAGCTGGTGGTGGAACATCAACCCATGAACCAGGAGGCCGTGGTTCCATTCCCGGTCAGGGCACATGGCCGGGTTGCCAGCTCCATTCCCAGATGGAGGTGTGCAGGAGGCAGCCGATCAATGATTCTCATCATTGATGTTTCTTCCTCTCTCTCCCTCTCCCTCTCCTTCTCCCTCTCCCTTCCTCTCTGAAATCATTAAAAATACATTTTAAAAAAAGAATCAAACAAAATAATAATAAAAGAATGTACTGATATGAAACACTTTCCAAGATAGCATATTATTAAGTTTAAAAAGAGCCAATGAAGACAGTGTGGGAAGATATCTACCTGATATGGAAAGCATGTATTTTCATGTACAGAATAGCTCTATAAAGTTTCAAAATATTACTGATAATGGTGATTGCACTGCAGAGGGGTTGTGAGGGTTTATGGAGCAGGAGAAAAAGGAACATGATTTCTATTAAATAACAGTTTTCCTTTCTTAATTTTTTCCCCTTTACAAAAGGGTAATCCCTTTTGTGTAGTCCCTTTACAAAAGTAAACAAAAATTAATTTTAAAAATTAATCTACAGGTATGGACTTAGGGAAATGTCCACAATGTATTATTAAGAATAAAAAATTTCAAAGTAATATGTATGATATGATTCATTTTTATTAAAAACACTAAATAAACCACGCTATATGTATATGCACATAAGCTCAGAGAGAAGAGTGACACAAAGATTACCTTGGTGGAAATGGATTTGGGGTAGAGTAGGAAAGAGGTAATTCGATTTTTCTTATATATCTCTTTTTTATTTGACTTGTCACACACAAAAAAATGTATAAGATTATTTTTAAATTTTAATAACCTAATAAAGTAAAGAAAAAAATGCTGCCTGGGTGGGATTTCTGATATACATTGTACTGAGCTGAAAACCACAGAGTAAGCTTTACACAGTCACATCGTTCCTCTAGAGTCCCCTTGCAAGACATGCGCACTCTGGCCTCCACACTCTCCAGTGCAGAGATGCAAGTGTACATATCTGTGCAACAGACAGCCCTATTGAATTCTACTCCACATTCACAAATACTTTAGAGGCCACATTTACCTTGAACACAAACTACCCAAGCACCTACGGTCTTCACTTCTCATTTGACCATTGGTATGAGCTATCACATTCACAGCCATAATGCAACTTGAGGCAAAAGAAAAAAGAAACAGTAATACTAATTCTGCTTTTATTTAAGATGTTGGTATTTTCTTCATCATGGATTTTTGTATTAATTTTTATTTTTAAGATATTGACTTACTATCTGAGATCTTTGCACCCACTTAAATCTTACACCTGAGGTGATGCCTCACTCTCACCCTCACTTGCCTCTCCCCAGGCCAAGACAAAATGGAAAGGGGGACTAGGATGGGCTTATCCCAGCAGCCCAGAAAGTATGCCAGCGCTTCATGTACTGGGTGAATTCAAACACTCCCGTCCACCCAACTAGAGCATGAGCTCCATTTCTTTTTGCCTTTTATGCTAGAGTCCAGTGCAATAGATTCTAGCCCTGTGTGGCTCTTTGAGCCTATGTTAATTCACATCACAAACGTAGAAGGAGGAGGAGGCAGCCCCTCATGCACCTCTGAGGCAGCTCTGGGAGGACTGATAGGGTGCTCCACGGGAAAAGCCTGGGGCATAACGCAGTGCCCAGTGCAAACTAGACAGAGTCATTTGTTCCTCATTCACCCACTCGACCGTACTGAGCACCTACTATCTGGTCCTCTGGATATCAAGGATGCAACAGTGAACAAAACAGAGCAAAAGTCTCTGCCCTCACGGAGCTTGCATTATAGTAAAGGAGACAGAGCAATAAACCAAATAAATGACCCTAGCTGGTTTGGCTCACTGGATAGAGCGTCAGCCTGGGGACTGAAGGGTCCCAGGTTCGATTCCGGTCAAGGGCATGTACCTTGGTTGCAGGCACATCCCCAGTAAGGGGTGTACAGGAGGCAGCTGATTGATGCTTCTCTCTCATCGATGTTTCTAACTCTCTATCCCTCTCCCTTCCTCTCTGTAAAAAATCAGTAAAATATATTTTAAAAAATAAACCTAATAAATGGGCCAAACGTGTAGTATCTTTGGTGGTGATAAGTGCTAAGAAGAGAAAAGAAGCAAGAAAGGGGGATGGGACGGATGTGCAAGTGTAAGGCAATCTGGGGAAGGAGGCTGCAGGAGAAGTAACATTTGAAGAAAGACCTGAAGAGTGTGAAGGAGGGAGCCATGCAGGTGTCTGCCAGACCGGGCCCAGGCATGCCAACACGGCCACTGGCTGAATGGAGAATGAGGAAGGAACAGTGATGGTGTGGCCACCAATGGGCTAAGCACAGATCTTCTTGTTACTTCATGAAAATACCCTTGTATTTTGTCTTTCTTCTGTTCCTTTCCTGTTTGAGGCTACCCCAGGAGGCTCTGTCTCCATCCCCCTACTTCCTGGAGGTCCCACTTTCCACCTTCCCCCATCCCCACCCCCATCGCTGCAGCCTCCCTACTGGAGTTCCTAGTCCTCATTGACTTTCTTTCAAAGGAAACATCTTCACTTTCAAAATTCCATTCCAGGTGTCAGCCTCCAATGCGATGCCCCCAAGGGTGTCCCTCGAATCTCACCACTACCCGGGGTTCTACCATTTAGGCTTACAATTCTCATTATGTTCTCCTTGTGAATCAAAAATACTTAATGAGGCGTGTTATTCCAAATGGTCAACAATAGGTGGAATGTGGCCTGGCAAAGCACATTGGCGCTGGGCAGGGTCCTGGGCTCTACTGTGCCAGGATAGCCTTTGCTGCCAGGTGGCATAGGTCTGGGAGATGGCAAGAAGGGCAGGGGGCATTCAGGACTCAGAGCAGTGGCTGCTTGCTAGCGGGCACAGAGCTGTGTGAGAACTGGTACAGCCACACCAGCAACTGTGAGCTGAATATGCACTCTGCTTCAGGCCACATTTACAACTTAATACAAATGGCTCCCGTTTCCTGAGAACTGACTTCAGATTTACAGCCATGGGCTCCCCCAGCAATGATTATCAGTGAGTCGGCTGCACTCGCCAGCACAACCCTCAGAGAAGGGACAGGAGTCCTCTAGAATCATCTGTGCCAGGGAGAAGACGTGTGAGTGGATAAAATTCATCCTCTAAATTGTTCGGAGGGGATCTGCCCCAGTGTACCACCAGCCGCTGCTGCCTTTTGTATCAAACATTCAGATCATGTTCGCAGTCACTGAAACAACAACAGGCAGGCCTGCTGAGAGATCAGACAGCCAGCATAATCTTTGAAGCTAACAGAAGCTTATTTGTGACCCTGGCAAGTGGAACCTGTGTGAAAGATCGAGACTGCCTCCAAGTTCATCTGCTTTCATGTTTCTCATTAAACCTGAAACCACAGTCGCTCCCTGAAAAGCCCCTTAGCCCAGGCCATTCTCTCTAACACTTTTGTCGTTGCTGAAGACGGTGCATTTGGCCAGCATCCTGTACAGGCATGGCAGGGAGAGTGGCGGGGTTCGGGGAGAGTGGCGGGGTTCGGGGCAGGGGGAAAGTAAAAGGGGGAGAGTTTGGTAATACTCCTCCTATTGCCACTCAAAAGTCCTCACCCTCCTGAACTTTTCCCATCAGAGAAACCATTCAATTGATGCCCCGGTGGGCACAAAGGCAAAGGAGGCAAAGGAGGCCACTCTGCATGTATTTGGATTTTGTGTTTGTTTATTGTGCTACCTCGTCAGCTAAAAAGTGTTGGAGGGGACTTCTGGTTCATAATGGCAGACTAGGCACATATATTTGCCTGCCATCCTCTTGGGAGAACCCCACCACCATCAAAATATAAATGTGCCAAAGCCCACCTTTCCAGAGACCACCAGCAATGTGATGTATTAAACTGGCAGAGCACAGAAGGGACCTCCTTGACTTTGTTTAGGGAAGGGCTTTAGGTAGAAGTTAAAATGTGTGTCTGCTCTAACCCATTTGGCTCAGTGGATAGAGCATCGGCCTGCGGACTGAAGGGTCCCAGGTTTCATTCTGGTCAAGGGCATGTACCTTGGTTGCGGGCACATCTCCAGTAGGGGGTGTGCAGGATGTAGCTGATCAATGTTTTTCTCTCTCTCATCACTGTTTCTAACTTTCTGTCCCTCTCCCTTCCTCTCTGTAAAAAATCAATAAAATAATTTTTAAAAAATAAAAATAAAATAAAATGTGTGTCTAAGGAGGGCTTGGTCAGAACTTGGAAATGAGGCAGTTGCTGGAATGGTCATGCTCTTAGGAACTCATGAGTCCATGGGTTTCTAGTAACATAGTCATTGGTGTTAAAGCAGTTGGAGCTTAGCTTGTCTTACCTGTTATGAGTTTGGTAGAGTTCATCTGTTTTGCAAGTCAGGGTACTACTGTTGACTGCAAACGGTAGTTCTGTCTTTCAAATAGAAAAACAAAAAGAAAGACACCCACCACAGGGAACAGAACAAAAATAGGGAGTCCCAGTAAATGAGAAATTGCAGCAAATTTCTGGGAAACAAGTATAAATGGGATTAGTTTGACAGGTAAAACAGGGGAAGAAGAGGCAGCATAGACTCTCTGGGAGAGAGTTATAAAAGAGGCCCCACCTTTGCATGTGATCTGGCATCTAATGGCTGCTATTGTGGAGTGCTTACTCGGCCATGTGCTTTTTCATGCATTATAGCATTTAATTCTTGAAATACCTGATGCAATAGGAATTACAACCCATCTTTTACATGTTAAGAATGTGAGGCTCGAAAAAATTAAATAATTTTCTTATTTCTCATAGTTAGCAAGGGTCAGAGGTTGGATGCAAATTCACAGGATTTGATTGCAAGCTCTGTAAAGCCAGGATTCCAACTCTGGCTCACTACCCTGTCCCCTGCACTTAGTTCAGTATGTGGCACATAGATAGATAGATAGATAGATAGATAGATAGATAGATAGATAGATAGAAAGATAGATAGATAGATAGATAGATAGATAGATAGATAGATAGACAGATAGATAGATAGATAGATAGATAGATAGATAGATATGAAGTGGGTGGATAGATGGAATATTGGATGGATGGTGGATGGATGGATGGATGGATGGATGGATGGATGGATGATTGGACCATCCCAAATCTAAATGACTCCAAAACCACTACATCATATTGCCTCCCTGGGGCTATAAAGTAGCATCGAAATCAGTCTAGAGGCCATATCCAGAGATGTTAGTCAAAGCCAGAGGAATGCAGAGACTATGGACCTTAGAAAGCACAGTCCAGACTCGGGATGAGGAAGAGGTGGGCAGCAGAGAAGCAAGATACAGGAGATTGTGGACAGACAACAAAGGAGCAGAAATCCTGACCAAGCTGTTTAAGCAAGAAGAAGCCCTGAATGGCAGTGCCTGGGGCACCATCCCACACCAGCCCGGAGCCCATCACCTTGCGCTCGGATTAAGAGAAAAGGCTGAGAAGCAGTGAGGCGCGATGTGGAGCCAGAGGCTCTGTGAGCCAGGTGCGTGCTATATTTATTCATGTGTTTATACCCTGCCTGGCTCCAGAAAGCACATAAGGCATCTTACAAGGGCACAGAAAGTACAAAGTAACATAAATAAGAGCCAGATCAGAAATGAAGAGGCGAATAATAAAGATCGGCCATAAGAAGAAGCCAGGAGTGACACAAACAGGCATATCTTAAAATCCTATGCACTGGCTGTAAGACAATAATACATCTGCCTCTGAGCTTCCTAGAGGAAAGGACTTATGAGGAGACATAAAAGTCCCTTTCTTCCCTGCCCAGGTATAGAATTACTTAAGGTATAGAATTACTTAAGGTATAGACCTGGAGATCAGACAGATAGGATGAAAATGATAACCGCAGTAGAATGCATGGCCGTGCAGTCAAATCGGCTTGCCAGTGTTCTCCCCTGGACACCTCCTCTCAAACCGAGCCCTTGGGACTGCCCTGGGGTGGGACAGTTTGTATCTGCAGGCAGGTCCACCGGTCAAGAGGTCTGATGGGGAGGGGTGGATAGAACCCAGATCTTCGATGCTCACAGCCCTTTACAAGGTAAGCTTTATCCAAACAAGAAACATTAACTGTTAGCATCACCCACCACCCAAGGGCCCCACCTACTGAGAGTCTCCTCAAACTCCCACAAAAAGATGTACAAGATTGGTCTCTCTGAAAGATGTTAAAACTAGAATGAGCTACTCGGATGCCATGCTTTATCTTCATATCATCACTGATTATCAAAATTCCTTGCACTTAGTAACATCCAATTATTATTCATCTCAAATCCCCTATGATGTTCAATGATGTGTTATACTATGCTTCAAGAAATATGACATCTGAGAATTATCCAATTTCATCATCAAAATTTAAATTTTTGTAAATCTCATTCGCTAAATATCTATAGTGAGGGTGGTGAGATAATACAATGGGTGGTAGGAAGCTAGTTCTAAGGTGATGGTCAGAGCTTAAACTATATGGCCCCTGGTTTAAAGACACTTTCCCATAAGTATGACTCGAAACCTCTCCTGGAGTAGAAAAGGCTGAGAAGCAGTGCTGTCCTTAAAATCTATGGGGGAGAAGGGAACTGTAGGTCTTAAGCATGAGACAAATTTCTCTCTCCCACTGCTTTCCTTCAGAAAACTCAGAGATCCTCACTTGACCTGAGTCTTAATCTATTTCTGGATCCATGTAGAACACCACGTCTGCTAATAGGAAGCATTATCATTGTGTTATTTTTAACGCTTTGGCGCTGAAACCTCCCTGACTAATCAATTATCTCCAGCTCATCTAAGCCTTCCACCTAAGATGCTCCAGCTCGATGTTCCATCAGCTCCTCTTTGCTCTGTTTCACCTCAGAGCCCTTGGAGCAGACAGAAAGCTATAGGGCCCTTCATTTGCCAAGTTCTTCTCAGGAAAGGATCGTAAGACCTGGGAGCCAAGGTGAACTTCTGAAGGACGTGGAGCAACTTTTCACTTATTACTGGCTTTCTTCAAAATCTTTTCTTGAGTATCTCTTCTCTCAAGGGTTATTATTATTATTAAGCTAATTTAATGAACTGATATAGCTAGTATATGGGGGAAATTAAAAAATATTAAAGTCTACTCACTTACATTACTACAATAGACTTGAGAAAAACAAATGAATAGCCATAGTCCACCTAATAAATAGTTGTGCAACTAATTTACATATATGTAAATACAGGCAGCAAACTATCAAGGGCAGAAATGCTTCTTGCCTCAATAGCAATGCAACAAATGCCGATTTAAGTAACTTCAGGTTACCATTACTCATCTATTTAAAAAATTAGTAAGACTAGAGGCCCGATGCATAAAAATTCATGCAAGAGTACCCCTTCCTTCCCCTGGCTTCTGGCACTGGCTTCCCTCTGGCACCCGGGACCCTGGCTTCCCTCCTCCAGCTGCAGCAGACACCCAAGACCCAGGCTGGCTTCCCTCTGGCCCCGGCTTCGACAGGAAAGAGTAGACTTTAATATTTTTTAATTTCCCCCATATACCAGTCTAATTAGCATATTACCCTTTTATTATTCTAGATTATTGATAGATCTGTTCAGAAACAGATATTCTTAAATATTTTGGGAGAGCAATTTATCAATACTGATCAAAAGCTATAAAGCTTTGATGCAATTTAGTTCCATTTTATGGAACTTACCACAGGCAAAAACTAACAAAAACTATAAAATGTATAAAAATGTTCACAGTGGCATTATTTATAATAGTAGCAACAGGAGAATGACTGAGCAAATTGTGACACATCAACACATTGTTGCTCAGTAGCTCTTTAAAAATGTGAATGTTTAGTCAATTTACACTCAACATAATTATTGATGTGCAATTCGTTTCTGTACTTCTCAGCTTTTGTTATTCCTCTTCCTCTTTTACAGCCTTTTTGTGTAAAACAAACATGTTTTAGAGTTCCATTTTAATTCCTCTATGTTTTAGCTATATTTTTTAACTTATTTTCTTAGAGATTGCTCTTAGTATTACAATGTGCATATTTAATTTATCACCATTGACTACAGATCAATACTGAAAATTTTGATAAAATATAACAACTCTATTCCAATGTAGCTCCATTTGTTCCCCTCTTTCTTTGTGTTATTATTGTTATACATACTATATATTATTATTGGTATCATATATACTCACATAGAATTATATATATCATATATAAGTATATATGAGATAGACAATCTTATATCATATAAACCATAAAACCAACAATATAGTATAACAATTATTGCTTTAAGCAGGCATTTTTAATAATTAAAATATGAAAAGAGAGAAAAAGACTATTACAGTCTCTTATATTTGCCCACATATTTAACACTTTTATGCTTTTCCTTTCTTCCTGTGGACTTAAGTTGCCATCTGGTAGAATTTTGCTTCATTTTGACTGATTTATGACTTTCTTCAATATCTTTTGCAGGATTAATGTTCTAGCATCATATTCCTTTATTTACCATTTAGCTGGGAATGTATTCATTTATTTCACCTCTAGTTTTGAAGGATAGTTTTGCTTGACATAGAATTTTTAGTTGACAGCTGTTTTCTTTCAGCACCTTCACTATGTCATTCCTCTTCCTTCTAACCTCCTTTGTTTCTGATGAGAAATTAATTCTAATATTTTTTTCATTCTGTATTCTTTTGCTCTCCTTGTTTTTAATATTTCCATATGCAAATCCATTCATCTTGTTTTCCATAATTTTGTCATCTCTTTAACAGAGAGAAATTTTTTTTCATCCCCATCAAGGATAAATTTAGTATGTTTATTTTCAGATTTTTGCGAGGACTGGTGGTAGTGCTGCTGTTGGTACTGCTCATTTGATGTTTCAATCTGTCTGTACTGCTTTGTATGGAGGGTGAGTAGGTCAAAATTCATTCTTCTCAAAAGTCATAACTTCTTGTCTTGGTGCTGCTTCAATTCTATGAAACATCCAGTTATGGGAGATTGGTGATGAGCAAAGATGAGCACTGAGAAACTGCAGAATCCAGACAGCAGATTTGCAAGGTCCAGTGAAAGGTGACAGGATGAATGACAAACAGATAGTCAGGCCTATCAACAGAGATCCAGCAACACTCAGAAGCATAAGCAGGAAGATAACCACCCACGTGGTGTCTAAGATCAGGCCAGCGGAACCCAGCCAAGTGCTGGGATCAAAGCAGGATTCCCGTGAGACTGTGGAAAGGACTGGGCTTTGACATTGAAGAAGCACATCTTCCTCCTGCTTATGTGATCTAGAGCAAGTTCTTAACCTCTCTGAGCCTTATTTTTTCTATTTATAAAATTAGGACTAAAATATGTGTTGCGCTAAGTGGGGCATAGGAGCTGTTAATAATGGTAATGCCTGCAGCAGCATAAATGAAGAGGCTGATAACATAAGCAGAGCCTCATTCCTAGAGGACCAATTGAAACATAGGTAGAGGCACTGGGTGAACAAGTTAATGATTCAGTTACTAGAACTCAGAACCAAGATAAGATTCCATTTACCTGCATGGAGGCAAAGATCAGAACTGGATTGTGTTCAGAAATCATCTAAATATTGTACCAGAACTCCTCATGTTTCTACTTGAAGTATCTGATGACACTGATATAAAATGAGCATCATTTAACAGTTTGTGAACTTCTTTGTCTTCAATGGAGCCAATATATTAACACCCTGCTCCAGTTTCCTTAACTCAGCAACTAATTACTCCAAAATGTAGAGGCTTAAACCAGTGGTCAGCAAACTGTGGCTCGCGAGCCACATGCGGCTCTTTGGCCCTTTGAGTGTGGCTCTTCCACAAAATACCACATGTGGGCGTGCATGTACAGAGCGATTGAAACTTCGTGGCCCATGTGCAGAAGTAGGTATTTTGTAGAAGAGCCACACTCATGTGGCTCGCGAGCCGCAGTTTGCCGACCACTGGCTTAAACTAATGACAATATTTACTTTGCTTATAAATTTTCCATTTGAGCAGGACTTGGTAGTGTCAGCTAACATGATTGGAAGGCTGGGGACTGCAATTATCTGGAGAATCATTCATTCACATGATGCTGACTGCCACCTGTGACCTTCACAGGGGCTATTGGTTGGAACATCTACTCATGGCCTCTCCCTATGACTTTAACGTGGACCTTTACTGTCTCATAATGTGATAGCTAGGAATGAATGGTGAGGAAGAGAAAGAAGAAAGAAAGAAAGAAAGAAAGAAAGAAAGAAAGAAAGAAAGAAAGAAAGAAAGAAAGAAAGAAAGAAAGAAAGAAAGAAAAAAGAAAGAAGAAAGAAAGAAAGAAAGAAAGAAAGAAAGAAAGAAAGAAAGAAAGAAAGAAAGAAAGAAAGGGGAGGGGAGGGGAGGAGAGATTCAGTGGGAGAAAACATAAAACCCTATCCTTAATGGAGGAGTGTCAACATTATAATTTAAAAAGGCATGTTGGATGGGATGTAGTGGTATAACCACCTTTGCAGGGAAAAAAAATCTGCCACTCAGCTTTTGTTTTTTTCAGACACTATAAGAAAACTTGGAATAAAAAAATAAATAAAATTAATTTAGAACAATAATGGGGAGTTAGTGTTTAATGGGTACAGAGTTTCAGTTTGGAAAGATGAAAAAGTCCTGGAGATGGATGGGGGCAATGGTTGCAGAACAATGCAAATGTGCTCAATAACAATGAACTATACACTTAAAAATGGTTTAAATGGTAAATTTATGTTGCTTATATTTTGCCACAATAAAAAATTGTAAAAAAATAAATAAACCAATGTATATATATTCCACATACTAAATGACAAACCTCTGTTAAAGAAATATTCAGAATACTCTACATGTTCCATGGACGAACAGCTGTGCCTTCATATCTTGTACATATTTCATTTATTATACAGAACCTATAATTTTCCAAGTGTCCCACTGACCCCACCAATTGGCAGCTTAGTAGCTTCATGCTACTGGCTCCTATGAGCAGCCAACTGGCATACCAAGTCACTGGTCAGGGCCAGTAGCAGCATCAAATACTTCTCCCACCAAAGTAAAAAGAGACAGGTAGTTGTCTATAGAACCTGGGTGCACTTCGTTTTATTGGTATGTCCTCATTCTGTATGCTGCACTTAAAAAAGAGGTATTAGTGACTTTACATCAAGTAAGCATGGGAGGTGGAGTATTGTTTTGTTTATCTTTGAGATTTAACACATGTTAAGGTGTGAATTGTGTTCCCTATACATGTTCCTTACTTACTACTGGACATGACCATGATAGAAGGCTAGAAGTACTTCATGGAAATGGTGCCAAACCTATAAACCTATCCCAGATTATTTTAGTGCAACTATTAGTAATAATGCTGTCCTTAAAAATGAAAGCATCTAGGAAAAACATTAAATGAAAGAGGTGCATTTGTGCAATAGCATAAAACAGGACTGATCCAGGTGGGGTTAATAGTTAAACGTACATCATTACAAGAGTCATTATAAGAATGAAATGAGATGTTGTGAAAGCATTTTGCATAATCTGAAGTGTTATATACATATTCTTCTATATATTGATCCATATATGCATTCTTCCCCACTGATTATTTCAAAAACAGTGTCACCATTGTTTTACAAATTTCCACAAAGCATCTTGCTGTGATTTTAATAGGCATTACATGAAATCCATATATTAACCTAGGGAGTATTGTCATCTTCACTATTTTTAGTCTTTTAAATAAATAATATGGTATAGCTCCTTACTTACTCAAGCCAGCCTTTATTGTCCTCATTAGAGTTTTACAGAGTCTTCAAATAAATCTCTTTCTCGTGGATTATATTAATAGCCAAGAATTTAATGTCCTGTTGCTATTTTAACAGAATCTGCATTTTCATTGCATTTCCCAGCCTGTATCACTAGTGTATAGAAATATGTTTTTGTCTGTATGGTGAATTAATCTTCCATCCTTTTCTGGCACAATCACCCATTTTACCTCCTATAATTCCAATTCCAAAGTAAAAAAAACAAAAAACAAAAAACAAAGTATATACCCCAAGTCCTATTTCCCCTAAGTAGCCAGCACATCCATATAGGTACTTCAGACATCCTATAGGTACTTCAGACTTAATGTAACCAGAGAATGTAACCATCTCCCCCGAACCTCCTCCTCCTTTGATATTCCTGATTTCAGTGAAGCACGTATCCTGATGTAGAAGATAAAACTCAGAAGTCAACCTTGACCATCTTCTCTTTCACCCCCATACCTCATCACATACCAAGGCATGTACACTCTCCACCGCTCATCTCATAAGTCCAATGTCTTCTCTCTCCAAGTTCAGGCCTTAAAATAGATTTTTTTAAATTTGTCTGTTTGTAGCTGTTCTCCCTCCTTCTATTTGTGTCTGACTCCACCCTCCCCCCAATCCTTCCCACCCATACACTCAAGTTGTTCTTTACAGTCCAAGGGATCGTTCAGAAGCCATTCTGTTCCTATGCTTAGAATCCTTCAAAAGTCCTCAGGTCTTCTTAAAGAGACCACCCATCTCCAGAAAACTTTCCCTCCACCAGAAGCAAAACTTGTGTGTGCAGGAGCTAGGCATCCCTGAGGGGGGGCTTGTGCCAGAGACAGCACAATATGCTCCCTGCTCTTAAAGTCCTGACACCCCAGGGGAAAAGCAGATCTCAACTGAAACAGGTCAGAGCTTGAGACTTGGTAATACTTCCCTAAGACGTGAAGTACAACTTACCGTCATATTTGTTGGGCCCGCATGGTAAGGTATTTGTCACAATGGACTGAAATCAAAGATCAACCATGGATACAACCCCCAGCTCTGTGTCAGACTGCCGTTCCTCTGACTTCTGCCAGAGTCACTGATGGGGGAAACACATGGTCAGTATAAGAGAGTGTGAAGTAAGGGTTCCTGACATACCTTCATCTACATGGGAAATCACTGTTTGCTGTTATTGGTTTTTAATGACCAGCCTAAAGAACAGGGTGTATCATTCTGGGGTTATCATCTCCAGAAGTACAATGACTAGGGGTGGTTCAGAGGGACTGGATTCCCTGGGGTCCCCATGGATGGCGGGAGTAGCAAAAATGCCACTGGGAGGTGTTTTCAATATGATTTGTGCAATGAAATTCTATCTTAAATGTGTTAAAAATGGAATGCATAAAGAAACCTTAGTTTCACTAGTTTAGGTGTTGTTGTTTTTTTCATCAGTTTCCCTGAAAATTCCAGCATGGTGTAGGGGCAAAGATAACTAACATTACATTCCCATTGGACCATTTACCCTCCTTGCCCACTGACATCTGTCAGGGCAAAGCAAGGTTAGTCAGGGACAGCAGCACATTTTTTTCACACCAGTATAAGTGCTCATTTTAGATTGCACTCTAACTTTTAGTCTGTGTTAGTTTCATGAGTATTTCCTGTATGCAGCTACATGCTTGACTCTGATTTGTCATTGTTGCTACTGTTTCTTTATAAATAAAATAACACTTCTTCTATAATAGATCTATCCCATTAAGCTTATGTAATATTTTCTATAATAAACTTCATCACTTTTCTTTGTTTTCTCTTTTTATTTTACATGGGTAGAATGTAAAAATATTTTAAACTCAGTTTTGTTTTTAAAACCAAGTAGGGGAAACCAAGATGGCAGCATAGGTAAACACCAGAAATTGCTGCCTCGCACAACCACTTCAAAAATACAACTAAAAGACAAAACGAACATCATCCACAACCACAGGAAGGCTGGCTGAGGGGAAATTCTACAACTACAAGGAAAGAGAAAAGTACACTGAGACTCAGAGGAGGTGCAGAAGTAAAGTGCAGAGGTACAGAGGTGCATGTGGAAAGGGCTGGCAACTGAGGACACGGCTGTCTTTTTCAATCGGGAGGGAGTCTCAAGCTCCCGACTGCTCTGAACTCCAGTTCCGGGCGAGTCTCTGGGGACCCAGACTCATACAGGGAGAAACTGGACTGTCTGGCATCGGTTGGAACTCGAGGGCAGCTTTCTCTCAGAGGTGCTTGCAGCGATTACCGGGACACTGAGATGCGGGGCCTCTTAGGGTAGGACTGAGGATCAGCCATAGCTGTTTGCTCCACCCTGTTGATTCCCTGAGACCCTGCCCCACCCAAGCTGTGAACAGAGGCTTTTGCATATGAAAGGCCTGGCCTTTTGCAATCTGAAAATTACCTAACAAACTGCAGCTGGGCCAGAGAGACCCAGAACTTCCTAAAGAAGACCCAAGGCCCACAGCAGCTTGCATTGCTTCACAGCTGGGCCTCATCTGGACATCTCCAAACCCCAAACAAAGAAGAGGAATCTGCAGCTCTCTCCAGAGCTCCTGCTGGGTAGCCTCAGGCAGAGGCTGAATTAGCACCTCCTTAGAGATCCAAGAGCCAGTGTACCCAGTGGTCAGAGTGGGACCATCCAGATTATAACTCCTCAGATACAAAAGGGACACACTCAGGGGGCAGACTCAGTGAGCACCAAAGCTCCACTGAAGCAAGTCTTGCCCCATAAGGGTGTCTCCAGCACAGAAGTTCTCCCACTGTAGACACAGCTGATTCTCACAGTCAATTGGCCTGGAGGTCAATTATTCCCAGAGATACCTACAACAATGAAGGCTTAACTACAACAAGAATGTGCACACAGTCCACAAAGGGGTGCACCAAGAGTGTCCACCTCAGGTAATTGCGGAGGCTGAGTCACTGGGCCCTATAGGACACCTAGCACAAAAAGCCACTCTATCAACACAGGGAAGCAGCCAAAATGCGGAGACAAAGAAACAAGTTACAAATGACAGAAATGGAAGAAAACAAACTACTGGATATAGAGTTCAAAACCACACTTACAAGGTTTTTCAAGAATTTTCTAGAAACAGCCAATAAATTTAGTGAGACCCTCAAGAAATCTAGTGAGACCCTTGAGGTTGTGATAAAGGACCAACTAGAAATTAAGCATACACTGACTGAAATAAAGAATATTATACAGAGTTCCAACAGCAGACTAGGTGATCGCAAGAATCAAGTCAAAGATTTGAAATACGAAGAAGCAAAAACAACCCAACCGGAAAAACAAAAAGAAAAGAATCCAAAAATATGAAGATAGTGTAAGGAGCCTCTGGAACAACTTCAAGCAAACCAACATCGAATTATAGGGGTGCAAGAAGAAGAAAGAGAGCAAGATATTGAAAACCTATTTGAAGAAATAATGACAGAAAACTTCCCCTACCTGGTGAAAGAAATAGACTTACAAGTCCAGGAAGCACAGAGAACCCCAAACAAAAGGAATCCAAAGAGGACCACACCAAGACACATCATAATTAAAATGCCAAGAGCAAAAGACAAAGAGAGAATCTTAAAAGCAGCAAGAGAAAAAAAGTCAGTTACCTACAGGGGAGTACCCATACGACTGTCAGCTGATTTCTCAACAAAAACTATGCAGGCCAGAAGGGAGTGGCAAGAAATATTCACAGTGATGAATACCAAGAACCTACAACCAAGATTACTTTATCCAGCAAAGCTATCATTCAGAATTGAAGGTCAGATAAAGAGCTTCACAGATAAGGAAAAGCTAAAGGAGTTCACCACCACCAAACCAGTATTATATGAAATGCTGAAAGGTATCCTTTAAGAAGAGGAAGAAGAAAAAAAGGTAAAGAAAAAAATTATGAACAACAAATACACATCTATCAACAAGTGAATCTAAAAATCAAGTGAATAAATAATCTGATGAACAGAATAAACTGGTGAATATAATAGAATCAGGGGCATAGAAAGGGAGTGGACTGACTATTCTCAGGGGGGAAAGGTGTGGGGGGGGGCATGTGGGAAGAGACTGGACAAAAATCGTACACCTATGGATGAGGACAGTGAGGGGGGGGTGGTGGTAATGACAGAGGGTGGGGTGGGAACCGGGTGGAGGGGAGCTATAGGGGGAAAAAAGAGCAACAACTGTAATAATCTGCACAATAAAGATTTAATTTAAAAAAAAACAAGTAAGAATATAATAGCTTTTTGTAATCTAATCTTATTACTTTTATTCTTATAGAGCATATAATCTAATACAGTGATTTACAAATTCAATCAGGTGGCAGATCTTTTTTAAGTAGTTATGATATTCTTATATTTCTTATAACATCATAAATATTAAATCAACAAGTATTTATTGAATATTATGTGCTGAGTTGGGAAGTGCAGTAGTGTATCAGTTTACTTTAGGGGCATACTAAATCACCCCAAAATGTTTTGGCTTTAAACAACTATAGACTGTTTCCCACAATTCTGTGTGAAGGCTGCAAGACAATTCTAACCTGAGTTAGCTGGGAAGACCTGTGCTGGGCTTGCTCCTGTGTCTGTGGTCAGCTAGCGGTTTGACTGGTGACTAATAAATATAGGATGACCTCGCTCACATGCCCACCAGATGGGGTCTCTATGTTCCTCTCCATGTGACCACTCATCCTCCCGACCAGCTCAGCCTTGCTCACATGGCAGTCCCAGAGTTCCCGTCACAGCAAGAGCACGCAAGCCCCAGTGCACAGGGGCCTTTTACACCCCTGTCTGCATTATGTTTGTTTGCTCATGTCCTAATGGTGAGAGCAAATTTCATGAGCAACCTAGGTTCAAAGGGTGAAGAAATAGATGCTGCCTATGATGGGAGAAAAATCACATTGCAAGAGAGAAGAGGCAAGGAAGGGAGAGCATATGGCCATACGTACAACCTGCCACAGTCCACCCCTGGCCACAAATTATTCACCTTCTTTTCACATGCACAGTACACCCGCTCCTATCCCAAGACATCCAAAAATCACGTCCAATTAAAGCAGTAATTTTGAAGTCCAAGATGTCATGACCTAAATCAAGTCCACATCAAGTCCTCTTGTCCCAGAGGTTGATGCCCTTAAAAGACAAGTTATCTGTCCTCACCTCTCCAACATACAATAGTAAGACAGTGACAGGATAACTGCAATAGGCATCCCCATTTCAAAAGGGAAAGAGTGGAAGATACCCAGCAGTCACCAGTCCATAACAATTTTGAAATGTGGACGGGCATATGTTGCCAAGATTTCGTGCTCTGGGAGCAGAGAATGTTTCTTTCTAAGAGTTCAATTTTGCTTCCTGGCAATAGCTCCCCAGATTACTTCTCTCTGATTCTCCCTGAGAGTGACTGTCTAATCCACTGTCCTTCAGGACCATGGCTTCAGCCTCTGAGCTCATGGCAATGCCTTCTGAGGCATACTTCCTTCTCCATTAGAATGACCCACGTGTACAGCTGCCTGCTGTTAGGAGGACAATTCTCTGTAGTCCTTTTGCATTCTGCACATCTTGCAAGTAGACACAGTGACTGATTTTGCTCTGGACTATCTTTTTTTCAAAGATTTTTATATAGAGAACAGCCTTGGAATGTAGAGAGAGTGCTGCTTTCTGGATAAAGGGCACTTTCGCTTCTAGCCCTGCAAGACAATGATGATGTCTCCCTCTGGAACACGGTCAGGCATGCTTTCTGTCCAACACAGAAAGCTCAGGCTTCCCATCTTCAGAGTTCCTCTCCTGTGATGCAACCCATTGCATGTGCAGTCATCCAGCTCTCTTCGTATCACCCTGTGGGAATTGGGGCTCAAAGAACTAACATAAATATGCTCATATTCATGCTGTTTGCTATGCCTTAAATAATTAACTATTCTTTGCCTCTGACCCAAAAGGTTCATATCTTTTGTCAGCACCCACAAAACTGGCAGGCTAGCTTGCAGCAGGCTAAAATCTCAGCTTTGTCAATTCTTGTGAAAGGAAATTGGGGAACCTCTTTGCAAGATGAGCAATTTTAGTCCCCTTGTAGTACTAACTGGTGGTTCTCTTGAAGGTATCCCTATTTTAAAATATTTGTGGGCTTGCTATGTATTAGATTATGGTTGACTCCAATCATCAAAAGTTATACCCACAATTCTTTGCAAGATAGGTGTCCTCCTACTTTGGGCAGCATGTTGGGTTACTGGCCATGAGGCTTAGAGAGTCTCCGAAGCCGTGTGGCCCAGGTGAGATGGGGTAACAGGCGTCGCCTTCATAAACCTTTCAGAAGCCAAAGCCATGAACCTGAGAGCCACACCCCTCATTTGATCTTAGGCCCCAGGACAAGTTTCAAAGTTTCTGGAGTCTGTGGGTGAAAAACTATCCTGGGCCCTCTGTTCCCCTTTAAATACTGCTTGCAAAGTAAGGCGTTCTTCTTCAGCTCATATCTTCCTTGCAATATTTTATTACATATGTCCAGAAGCACCCTGACACTTGCAGCGTTCTGTCTGAAAATCTTCTGAGCCAGATCAACAATTTTATTAGGTACATTTTCTATCTTCCAAATTACCATGCAGAATATTTTTTGCTAATTGGTTATTACTATGCCACATGTTGCCATCTTTCCAGCATTCAAAGACAATTTTCATCATCTTTTCAGACTTCACCAATAGTTTCCTTGCCACTTTTTCAGACCCACCCACTGCCTAAAGCTAATGGCATATTTTTGAGTTTTTATTTCAGCAGCACTTTTATTTTCAGGTGTCAATTTTTCTATCAGTTAGGCTCTTCTGCTTTATCAGCTATCTTTCACTGAATATCAAACCAACCCCAAAAGTTAGTAATTTTATTTTTTCATAATTTGGTGTATCTGGACTCAGCCAACCTTGTGTTGATTTGGTCTTTGCCGGGACCTCTCACGCAGCTGTAGTCTCTGGCAGTTTGTCCGGAGCTGGGTGGTTTACGATCGTTTCACACACATGTCTGGTGGTTAGTGCTGGCCAGGAGCTCCACATGCTTTCCCATCCTAAAGGCTGGTCCAGGCTTCTTTACAAGATAGACTCGGGGCTCTGAGAGGGCAAAAGCCAAAGTTGCAAAGCATCTCACGGCCTAGGCTCCACAAATGTCATTTCTGCCGCATACTATTGATCAATGCAAGTTAGAAAGCCAACCCAGAAACAAACTCCACATTTTTATGGGAAGAATAGTAATAATGGATGCTGTGATATACTGCCCTGACCCTTGTTCCAAGACCAAGACACTATTCCTCCATCCTCCAGAAGCACTGGCTATTGATGGCTCACAGATGAGTCACCCTCGCTCTCCCACCCCCGACCAAGGAATTGTCGTCTGCCAAAGAGAGCTTCCTGACTCCAAGTTATACATCCCCCACAAGGCCACTTCAGTCCACTGACTCAGACATCTCACCTCAAAAGAAGAACACTTCTCAAGGGTTGTTTCATATTCAGAACTTCTGAGATTGACTAAGGCCACTCTTGAGACTACATTAAAATTCAAATTCTCCCTCTACCCAATCCCATTTCCCAAAACACAATGGCTTCAAACAGCATCCATTTATATTACCCTCCATGGTTCTGTGAATTGCCCGGGCAGCCGGATGATCTGGCGTGGCCTCATTCACATGGTGGGCAGTTTGCAATCTGCACAGTGAGTTGCCTCGGGTCTTCACTTGCCTCTCATTCTCCACCAGGCTAGCTTGGGCTTGTTCACATTGCCGATTGGCAGAGATGGAAAAGATGGCCATACATCCTTTTCTCCTGTACCCATGTCCTTGCAATGATACATTGCAGATCCTCCTAATCATAGATGCATGAACCAGCTCAGCAGAGACCAGCTGAGACAACCCAGATCAGAAGAACTGACCCACAGTTTTAAGTCTCTAAGCTTTGAGGTGGTTTGGTTTATAATAAAAGCTGTGTATGTTAATGCAATGGTAAACAAAACAGAGTTTCCACACCAACCAAGAATACTTTTATTCACAAAAGATGGAGACAATATAAAAAATCGCAAAAAAAGAATAACCATATGTCCATAAACATTAAACTGTTCAGATAATGATTGTATCTTTCTGATAGTTTCCAATAATATTTCATTCCCATCTATTCTCTCATATAGTAGGAATGGAAATTTTAAGAAAAAAAATGATGAAGGAGGGGAGATGAGTGTTAAATTAAGGTAGTTATGTTCTTCAACATTTTTTCTGCACTGTGGAAAAATATTGCAATCATTTTATTTTATTTTGTATTTTACAGAAGGGCATTTGACAATGACATGTCTAATTTACCTATTGATTTTATTTTATAACATTAATCTTGCCCTTTGGGGATGTTCTAGTCTACTTATCTCTTATTAGTGTCTTTCATCAACTTTCAAATCCATAAAATCCCTTGTAATGATCTTGCCAACTGTGAAGCTTTGTGAACAATCCATGCAGGTTTCTCTAGCCTTTGACATCATCCACCTCTACTTTGAGAGAGTAGTCTTGGCTTGAGGAGGTTTTATAATTGTGATGGTAAGTCTTTCTCTTCATTTGCAGAGGCTATTTTCCCCCCAAGCCCTCTTTTTCTTTGAAGCTGAGGTTCAATGAAATCATTCTTATTTTAACATGTTTAGAAGTCGTTTCTGTTTTCTTTTTAACAACTTATAAGTGCCCTTTAAAGTTGTTAATATTGTGACAAGGTCATATCTGTTGAGTGGAATGCGGGTCCTGCTATGAGATTAGTAGGGTTTTTTCCATGCACTTAAGTATTTGTTGAGCATCTACCATATGCAAGACATTCTGCTAGGCAATGTAGGAGTTACCAAGATGCCTTACAGAGCCCTGACCATGCAACCACACTGACTCTTCTATTTCTTCTCATACTTTGATTATGCACACATTTTATCTCTTGTGTATATTTTCTCTGTGTTGAGTGTTGCTGAGTTATGACCTTAGACATCATTAATTTTTCTTGGGCTATGTGTCTCTGCCACTTTCATAGAGTTTTAAAATATTATCATTAAGCAGAATTTGAATTGCAAGTGTCACTTGCATTGTAACAGGATGGCAAAGTGTTGACTAGTCACCAGAGTAGCTGAGCATTAAAGTTTGGAAAGTGCATTATTCTACCCAGAGGCAGGAATATGATTACACCTCTCTGCTGGGGTTTGGAGGGGGAGTTTTGTTTTTAATTAGAAATTGTATCCTGTTTACACTAGTATTTCTAAAGCTGGTGGACAGTCCAGCACTGAGGTTAAGCTCCAGAGCTCTGGAGTTCAAACTTTAGTTCCGCCCCTTGCCTCTACATGACACTCGCTTTCTAAGGCCCAGCGCCCTCATCTGTATCATAGGGGTGATCATGGAATGCCACTTAGAGAACTGCTATGGGGAGTAAATGAGGTAATCCATGTAAAGCATTTAACACTGTGCCTCTGTTGGAGTGAACATTTAATAAATGGTAGCTATTATTACTATGTCTGCCTCCAGTACTGGCCTTTAAGAAATGCAAGTCACTTGCTTTTTCACAGGTGTTTCTTTATAGGTTATGAACTTAGTCTCATCAACTATTATTATAATGTATTTATACCTCTTATCACAAGGAAATCATGAATCACTAACCTTTGAGAATACAAATATGAAAGAAGTCAAGTCAATTTATTCCATCCCTATTGTGAGCATTGGCTAATGCTTGGTCACTGGTCACATAAGTCTTTTTTTTTTTTTTTTAACAATCTCAGCAATCTTTTTTTAAAATTGATTTTAGAAAGAGGAAGAGAGAGAGAGAAACATCGATGTGAAACATCAATCTGTTGTGTCCTGCACCCGCCCTGATCAGGAATTGAACCAGAAATCTGGTCATGTGCCCTGACCAGGAATTGAACCCACCACTTTTTGGTGTATGGGGTGATGTTCTAACCAACTGAGCCACCTGGCCAGGGCCACATAAGTCCTTAACTGAATCTGAATAGCACACCAAACAAAAATATAAGTAATCATTACTTGATAAATGCTATGTTACAAATGATTAGAAAAGTAACTTCCAGAGAGCTATATCATGAAATGGAAGAAAATTGCAGCATTTTTTATTTACCTACAGGTCCTTAGATACCAATCTGAAAAGAATGGAAAACAAAATGATGACAATATTTAGCTGTTAGAAGTTTAAACTGAAAAGCTTTAATACAATGTACAACTCTTTAAAAAAAACAACATTATTGTACACCGAGATAATACCCTTATAAAATCACAACAGTAAAATTAAATGGCTAATATAAATTCCCAGAACAGCTAAAGAGAAAATGAAATGAAATAAAATTTGTGTTATTGGGTTTTCTCATTCAGAGTAAAGCTGTTTCGTTTCTGTAATATTTGGAAGCTATAAGAAAGTTTCTCACACAACTGTTTTATCATTTAAATATGCAAAATGTATCTGGAAAATCCTGAGGAGAAAGAGAAGGCAAAAGTGAGTGTACTGAGAGATAGAAATCCCTCCCAACCAAGTCGCTAATCCTGCAGTTTTGGGGAGGTTTTGGAGATTTATCTGAAATCCCTAAAGCAAGACTCGGGCAAGGCACCAAGACTTCTGTGTACAATCCCAGAGACATATCCTCTCAGAAAGCAGCACAGGTGTACAAAAAACATTATTCCCCAGCTGAGTTTGAAAAAAGGACCTGATGGTTAAAGACACTAAGAAGATTAAAGCATTAGTGTTTTTTCCCTTTAAGTTTCAAAACACTGTCTTCCAGATGGCCCTTATTGAGAGTACAGTTCCTTTGCTTTGTATGCATGAGATAAGAAATCCTTAGACTCCCAGCCAGGGTGTGACCTCACAGAACATGACTTTTCCCTTCACTCCCTGGGCAAAGCTCCGGTCTGTGGCCCCCAGTGTGGAGTGAAGACATGGAGCTACCTCAGAGAAGTCCCACACCAGACCCCAGGCTGTCAGGAGGAAGGGGTGCAGCACTGGGAGGGATGCTAAATACAAAGCAGTTGTCCGTGACTGTCAATGGGACTCAGCCAGCAGCTACGACAAAGTTCAAGGCACGAAAAATAAACCCCATCACCACTCCCACCTAGTCAGTCATTGTTCGCTGTGCCAGTTATGTGGGCCAGAATGGAGGGGAAAGCCTGCTGTTATTTATGTCTGCATAGGACAAGGTCTGCAGGCCAAGCTCTCCGTGCATTTGAGGTGGGACTTCTATCCAAGGAGGTGAGGAAGAGGTGATTTCAGGTGGAACAAAGGACAAAAGGAAGGTTGGAGGTGGAAGGGGGCTTTTTTCAAAACTTCATTTAGTGAGGATCTAATGTAAAACAGTGAGACTATCTATACTAATAAAAGCCTAGGTGGCCCTCGCGCCCTCGCACGACGCCCTCATGCCATCACAAGATGGCCACCACAAGATGGCCACCCCAAGATGGCCTGCAGGGAAGGGCAGTTAGGGGCGACCAGGCCAGCAGGGGAGGGCAGTTGGGAGTGATCAGGATGGCAGGGGAGGGCAGTTGGGGGCAATCAGGCTGTCAGGGTAGCAGTTAGGCATCAATTAGGCTGGCAGGGGAGCAGTTAGGGGGTGATCAGCCTGGCAGGCAGGCGAGTGGTTAGGAGCCAGCAGTCCTGGATTGTGTGAGGGATGAGGCCTAAACCAGCAGTCGGACATCCCCCAAGGGGTCCCAGATTGGAGAGGGTGCAGGCTGGGCTGAGGGACCCCCCGCATGCATGAATTTCGTGCACCAGGCCTCTGGTCTATATATATAAAAGGATAATATGCTAAGTGTCCAACTGTCTGACCGGTCACTATGACTTGCACTGACCACCAGCGGGCAGATGCTCAACGCAGGAGCTCGTGAGCTGCAGTGACTTGGCAGCAGTCGTTCTGTGTAATGCACCCCGAAACCAGAGAGGAGGGAGCCTGATTCCTTGTGGGGTCGCACTGTTCCACCTTCAGCCATGGTTATGTTGTTGCTGGGCCCTGAATT
The DNA here is from genome assembly GCF_964212035.1 of Myotis nattereri. Classification (NCBI taxonomy): domain Eukaryota; kingdom Metazoa; phylum Chordata; class Mammalia; order Chiroptera; family Vespertilionidae; genus Myotis; species Myotis nattereri. The sequence continues at coordinate 47,193,559 of NC_138081.1, forward strand.
TGGTTTACTGCACACTTGTGTTTGCATCCCACACCCTATACGACAGCATCTTTGCAGAATTCCCTCTCGCACTCCGGGACCCCTCAGAGGATGTTGGAGAGCCAGTTTCAGCCTGATCCCTGCAGGCCCAACTGAGGGACCCCCACCTGCCGGAGGGACCCTGCTCACTCCACAGACACTGGGGAGGGACTTCAGGAGTTTAGCTCCACGGCGTGTCCAGCCCATCTCGCCCAGTCCTGCCCCCATGGACGCCTTCTAATTAATTTCCTTTCAATGTGCACAAATCTGTGCACTGGGTCACTTGTAGTTGATAACACTGTATTATATAAACTTAAAAAAAAAAAACTTCATTCAGTTCAATGCTAAAATATCAGCTCTTCAAAGCAGCCTACCCCACACAGAATAGCCCCATCCATCACTCTATTCTTTGCCCTGCTTAATTTGTCTCTGTAGCATTTATCACTCACTAAAGTTGTATTATGTAGTTATCTGTCTATTGACTTATTTGCCCATTCATCAGCTTTTTATTGATTACCTACTCTGGCAGGTCTTTTCTAAGCACTGAGATTGCAGCACTGAATAAAACAGACCAAAATGCCTGCTCTTTTGGAAATTACCTCCGGTTATGAGTGAGGAGAAAGATTGGCAACGAGCAAATAAAAAAGTAAGTCGAAATTTTGTCAGATAATACTAAGTGCTCTAGAGAAAGAGTAATGCAGGAAAGAAGGACAGGGGGTGGCAGCATGTAGCAGGTGACAATTTAGACAGAATCATCAGGAAAAGCCTCACTGAAAAGAAGACATTTGAACAGAGAGCTGCAGGAAGTCAGGGAGAACACCAGTGCCTACCTGTGCGGGAAGAGAACTGCAGGCAGAGGAAACCAGTGCAGAGCCCTGAGGCAGGAATGTGCTTAGCGTATTCCAGGAGCATAAGATAAGAGACACTGGATGAGGAAGGGGAAGCAGGCAGAGTGATGGGTGATGACATCAGAGACATACAGGCACCATGTCATACAGGGTTGTAAGCGTTTTGCCTTTAACTCTGAGTGAGATGGAAATCATTGGTGTGAGGTCACAAGATAAAATACAAGACACCAGCAAATTTGAACTTCAAATGGACGATGATTTTTTTTAATACAAGTATATCCCAACTATTGCATGGGAGATACTTATATTTAAAAAGTATTTATCGTTTATCTGAAATTCTAATTTAATTGGACATCCTGTATTTTTAGTGGCTGAATCTGGCAACGCTACATTGCACAGTCCTGAGCAGAGGACTGACATAGTCTGACCTAAGTTTTAAGTCCTGACTTAAACAGGATTGCAGTGGTTGCTGAGGTGAAAATAGACAGCAGGGCAATAGTGGAAGCAGGGGGCCTCTGCGGGGCATATTGGATAATCCAAGATGAGGAGGCTTTTCCTAATCAGTGAATCAGTGAATAGATAAATAGATTGAGGTTCTTTAGCTTGACTAGAGTGTGGACAGTGGTGAAATCATGTTGGAAATATCTACTGGGACCAAATTAGTGCCAGGCAAAAGATTTGTACCTCTCGTGTTAGGAAATGGGAAGCCCTTGGAGGTTTCCAAGCAGGTGAATGATATCCAGCCTGGGGTCTTGGGGGGACACTCCAGTACCATGGGGATGAAGAGAGAAAATATTAGAGAGAGAGACCAGCTCCAGGACTGACCCATCTCTGGATTAGAGAGGCCCTGGGCCTGAAGCAGAGCGGAGCCTCCCCGACTGTTATTCATTAACTCTGGAAAGATGCTCTTTCTTACAAACAGGCCCAACGCCGAAAGTATTAAATATGTCCCCGTTCCTGCAACACAAGGAAAATGTGTGGAGAGTCACATATCTCAAGAGCTCATTGATCCAAGTAATGGGAGGATATCCCCTACCATACACCGCTCCCCGCCCCCCCATGGAGATACACTGATGTGCACAATCCAAACGCCATCATGGCTGCCCCACAAATGCCAATATTATCTCACAGATGAATAATCAGAAACAAGGGATCATTTATATGAAACCATTTGGTGGTTTGTCCCTAAGTTCTGTTTCAAAGCCTCCATTTGAGAAGGAAGTTCTGAAGGGAGGGAGCAATCAAATGACCGCAAGACTGCCTGCTGGAAGCCATGGACGTGCCCACTGCTCGAGAGCTCCCTGTCTGTGTTCCGGCCTCGGTGAGGCTGACTAGTCTAAAGCAATTCCATCCCCCTTGTATGTGGTGGGTGAAGAGTGGAACGTAAATGGTTCATCACTTGCAAGTTAACAGGAAGTAGGGGTGGAGAAAGGTGCTGGGAGAAGTCCCCATGGTTCTCAAACAGGACTTCAGGAAGGGCCACTCTTACCTCTGATTCTGGAAAACGCAGGCACTGGAGGTGATGAGGCCAGCTCAGAGGATGGTGGAATGGAGATGGAAAGAACCTGGTCCTTGGCAACATGGCTGAGCCAACAGCCCTGAAGCCTGTCCTGCCTGTGCACTCCCTGCTGTATGAAATACTAACTGCCCTTGTGGCTTATGCCTGGGCCAGAAGGTCTAGATGCTGCCAACCATGTCTTCACTGCTAGACCTACTTTGAGCCCCGCAGATCTCAACTGTCACCTTAGATACACCAAACCCTGACTGACTCATTTCCAACCCCTGTGCCCAGGGCATTCCCATGTGAGAGCAGATGGCCCACTCTCCACATCTAGGAGCTCTCCCTCCTCACCTCTCCCCACCTACCTCTCTTACTCTGCCCCAGAAGATGGGAAATGATCTATCTGACTGGAGAGTTTGGGAAGGAAAAGTGAGTCTTCTTGGCTCAGCCTCTTCTCCCCCTCTGGAGACACCATCTCTGCCCCTCCAATGTGCCAACCCCCGAGGAGGTGGGTAAGTCTAATTCAGAAATGAAGTATTAGCAAGCCCACGTGGCTGCAGCTTTAAAGTCACCTCTCCAGCCTTGCTGTGTCAGTAACAAAAGCAGCATTTTAATGCACAGTTGTGTGGGTCCAGCATCCTCTCACCATTGGCTCTAAGCTCAGGAAATAAAAAAAAGGGCTGTTATTTCACCCCTTTGTATTAGTTAGGATGAAGCATAAATTGCTGTAACAAAGTGGCCCAATAAGATGTGGCTTAAATAAAACAGAGGTGATTTCTCTCACACATAAGAGAGGTGGCCACTCTAGACTTGCAACAGGTTCTGCTTCACACACTCATTTGGGGACCCAGGTCCTTCCACCTTCTGGCTCTGCCATTTCCAGTGTTTGTCTCACAGCATGGTGGAAGTTGGGTGGTTGCCATATCCATATCCAGTCCGTAAGAAGGAAGAAGAGAGGGTGGAGGAACAAGCACCCAATCCAGAGATGGCACACGTCACTCCCACTCACCTCCAAACCCAGTCCCAGGGCTACCGCTGACTACAAAGGCAAAGTGTATCTCTAGCTTAGTGGCTCTTTTCCCTTAACCTCTCATTTCTATGGAGGATTTGCTATCTCCAGGATTTACTGTCTCCTTCACTAAGATAAAATACTAAAATCCACTTAACTACACAAAGCTGGGCTGTATTTGAACATGGGTGAAGATCATGGTCCTTCTTGGACAATGAGATTCCCAGGAAGCAGCTCCTTCCTATTGATGCTTCTCACCCGTGCTTTATGGAACTTCTCCTGCCCATTATAGGGGGTGAAGGGGCTACTAAGCCTTCCCCACCCAGCAGCTGTGATTGGGAGCCATGTGCACAGAAGGTGCTTAATAGTTTGACCGATGAATGAATAAACAGGTGGATGTGTGGGTCAGTGGATGGAAGGATGGAACCAGTACGCTTCACAGTCTCATGCTGTCTCCTGTGGGCTATGCCAGATCACTACACTGTTCCAAAGTGGGCAGTCCCTGGGCAGGAACATTCTGAGGCATGGCCAGCAAGAGCTGGCAAGAGCTGTCATGGAGAAAACATGACAGAGAAACTTTAAAGAAAAAATTTCTTGTTCTTTGGTTTCTTTGTTGTACTGAATCTTGTAAAGATGACATTGGCCACTTGCTCTCCAAAATCTAAATATATATATATATATATATATTAAATTTTCTTCTCTGAAGTTTCTGCTGCCTGGTGCTGGCTATTTCTCTGGGATTTAAGTCAGGAAAGTACAGGAACAAAGGTCTGTGTGTGCTTCTGGCTATAGGGTGTGTCTGTCTGCCAGCACAGGCCCTGAGGAGGGGCTGGTCTATGGCTCTGCTGGTGTTTGGGGGCTACAGCCTTGATTATGGGAGCCTGTCAGTGGCAGCTGCTGAGAAAGAAGGAGCAATCCATAGATTGCTCAACTAGGGCAGGCCAAGGTGCTCTCTCATAGCATCCTGAGCTTCACTAATAAATACTATGCCTCAGTTTCCCCTCAGGTACCAATCTATGTAAAGTTGTTTTGAATAAAATAAATAAATAAGTAAAAAGACATTTCAGGTAACTCAATGGTATCACATAAATGAGAAATTATACTTACTAAGTATACTGGTTAATAATGGGGATTTTTTTCAATAGATGCAGTTACACATATGTTGATATATATGCAATTTGATATGTATACTATTTTGTTGTATTGATAACAAGCTTCAAAACTTTATATGTCACATTTTCTGAAGGTGTTAACATCATAGGTATTTTTACACTTAAAAATGTCGAATTTCATGCCAAAAAAAGAGCATTTGGGGGAAGTTTTAATTCATTACTTTATTTTGAAGAAAAGTGCTACTGAAAGTTATCGTATACTTCGGGAAGCTATGGTGAACATGCTCCATCTCCAGATACTTGTGAACGCTGGTTTAAGTGCTTTGATGCCGGGGTCCAACCCCAGCAGGTCCAGGGGTCCCCAAAGGTGTGGACGGAGTTGGCAAAGAAGGAATGACACGGAGACAGCGTTCAGTTGATCAGCAGCCTAGCCCGGATCTCTAGCCAAGTTCTGGTCTGGATCTCCAGAGAGGTTCTGCTGTTTATTGTCTTGTTACATCCGTATTTATACCAGTTGATTTTAATCCTGTCAATTTCTATTACAAAGGTTAGGGCGTTTCTTATCTCCATTCCAGGGAGTAAAGATTGTGTAGCTTAAGCATGATTGTTTGTAGTTAAAGTGATTAACTACCCGCCTGGCACTTAGTTAAGGAGTTTCATCCCCTCCCTAACTTCAGGGAAAAATCCCTACCTGGGGAAACAACCTTTCTCAGAGAGGTGACCTTGGTTAAAACACACAGCGCTAAGGGGAGCAAACATATTAAGAACAGTATGCTATATACGCCAGGTCCCTTGAAACATGCTGTGCAGATGTTTCTTCCCTGCAGCGACTGTGTCAAGCAGCAAGGATGGACCGGCTTCCGGCAAATTCCCCCTTTTTAATTTTTTAAAAGCAGGCATTAAAAAGAAAAACCCCAAATGCTCTCTTGTATCCATTTTAAGAGTAGGATTGGCGCTTTCTGCTATTACCTGAGTCCTGATCTATCACCCCAGGGAGAGCTTGCCAATCCTGCACTTTCCCGGGGTGGAAAGGCTGCAGTGGGGTTAAGGATAAGGCTCCTTGGGCCTACCTCCTCCCATGCCTTTACATTTATCTTTCCTTCCTCAGAAAAGCATGGACATACTTCTTATATAAAACATTCTGTCTGACTGGGAGTAACCTTAATTCCTCTGCTAGCAAGCATATGTGTTAAAAGATCAATACAGAGTCTTTTTTCTTTAGACTCAGTATGGCACATCTTCTTAATCTAAAGATCAATACAGAGTCTTCTTTCTTTGGACTCAGTATGGCACATCTTCTCAATCTAAGTTCTGTACTATCCACCTTCTTACCCTACTTATCCTCTATAGGGGGGTCTGCAGCACCCTGGTGGAGTCCTATCCGTCCCGAATGTGGGGGTTCTCAATGGGGGGGGGGGCTTACCTAGGGGAATCCTGTGATGATTTCAATGTGAAAGACAAGGAACATCCAGGTCAATCAAAAAAAGTTTGAAGACCAACAATTACAAGCATTATTGGATGAAGATGTGTGTCAAACTCAAAAACAACTTGCAGAAAGATTAAATGTTGCTCAGCAAACAATTTCCGATCATTTACAAGGAATGGGAAAGATTTTAAAGGAAGGAAAATGGGTACTACATCAACTGAATGAAAGACAAATGGAAAACCAAACAGCCGTCAGTAAAATATTGCTTCAATGGCACGAAAGAAAATCTTTTTTGCATAGAATTGTGTCTGGCATGAAAAGTGGATTTATTTTGAGAATCCCAAACACACAAAATCATGGGTTGATCCAGGTTAACCATCAACATTGACTGCAAGGCCAAATCGCTTTGGAAAGAAGACAATGTTCTGCGTTTGGTGGGATCAGGAAGCTGTGGTATATTATGAGCTTCTAAAACCACAGCAGCTCTACTCTCCATCCTGCCTGCATCCCATCTTCTTCAACACCTGCACATGGGTCCTAAGCTTTTGGCACTGTGGCTGCTGGTATTTCAGCCCTAAGCACAGTCTATGTCAGGGGCCATAGTGAGACTAGATTAAAATGGACTCCCTGCCTTGGGCCAGGTGCTCCAGTACAACAGAGAGGGAGACTGCCAAACAGTAATAGAGATATCCCCCTCTACCTTATGCTGCATTTATGAATGCTTCACCACTTCCCTCCCGCAGCAGACTGTGAGCCTTAAGGGCAGGGGCTCCTTTTCACTTTTGTACCTCCAGCATCTAACACAATAGCTCTCTGATTGTTGGGTGACCATAAACTGTTGCATTGAGACCAGGAAGCTTTGAGTGTGAGAAGGGTTTCTACCTCAATGGGGTACTAAACCAGGACTATCCTGACCAGTATGAGTCATGGGAACTCTATCTATAATAGACTCTCAAATATTGGTTGGATGAATAAAATCTCTGTGCCCTGGTTCCATGGAAAAACTAATGATACAGATCTTGACACAGCGAGCACTCCGTAAATATCTGTTGAATTGAATTAACACGCCTTGTTAAATTGCTCATCTAGTTGAGGCCAAGGATGTTTTTGTTCAATGCCATGGCTGACTTCAGGATCTGATACAATGATCAGCTACTCCCTACCCTGGCCCCAACCAATCAGTAGAGCCCACAACCCCAACTCCTTTAGCCACTATGATTAATAATATTTCCCCTATATAACCCGTCCCCTGGAAGCCATCAGGGAGTCAGGTCTAGAGCACTAGCTCATCTGTGACTCCAGGCGTGGCATCATTTCCTCAATTAATAAACTCTTACTTTCTTGGCTGCAAAAATAAAAGATTGTGTTGCAGGTTGAGTTGTATCCTCTAAAAAGATATGTTCAAGTACCAACTCCTGCAGTTGTGAATGTGACCTTATTTGGAAATAGGTTCTTTCAAAATGTAACCAAGTTAAGAGGTGGTCATGCTTGACTAGTGTGGGTTCTGATCCAATGGTTTATACGAGAAGAGAGAAAACTGAACACAGACACACAGGGGCAATGCTACATGAAGACAGAGGCAGAGATTAGAATGATATGCCTATAAGCCAAAGAATGCCGGCAACCACGAGGATTTAGGAGAGGGGCATTACACGGAGTCTTCCTCAGAACCTCCGGGAGGAACCAACACTGCGGACATCTTATTTTGTTTTGTTTTTTTCTAGCTTCCAGAATTGTGAAAGAGCAATTTCTGTTGTTTAAGCCACCCAGTTTGTGGCAATTTTTTAAGCAATCCTAGGAAACTAATACAGATGGAACATGTTCATTGTGAATGAGAATAAAAATGACAGTACAAACATAAACGGGCAAACTCAGTTCTTCGCCACCTACCTCTCTGGCCTCCTTTCCAACCATACTCCTCTGGGTATCTTCTCCTCCAGCCATGCGGACTTGCTCACCCTTTCAAAGTCATGCTTTTTATTTTCTAAATCTGTGCCTTTGCACATGCTGTTCTATCTGCACTTGTCGTTCAACCCCCAATTTAGTAGCTAACTCCTCTAGAAGACAACTAAGCCTCTCGGGAAGATTTAAAGACTCCCTTCTTTGAAGTCCTACAGAATGTCCTTGTCTCTCCCTATTTAGCATTATAACCTCTATTCTTATCTATTTACCCCTTGGTTGTTGAGCACTTTCAGGAGCTGTGCCCAGCTCCCCTCTGAATCCATGGTGCCTAACAAAGTGCTTGGCACACAATAGGGACAACATAAGAATTCAATGACAGACTGGAGGAAATTCATCATATGGAGCAGTAATAGTTTAATAGCTAGAGAGTGAAGAGTGTCATATATATATATATATATATATATATATATATATATATGTTTTTATTGATATTTTTAGAGGGAGAGAGAGAAAAAAATCAATGTGAGAAAGAAATAGTGATTGGGAAGCCCGCAACCTGGGCATATGCCCTGACCAGAAATCGACCTGGCGACTTTTTGGTGCACGGGATAATGCTCAACCAACTGAGCTATACCAGCCAGGGCAAGAATGTGTCACTTTTGGGGAGAAGATAAGGCTAGCAAGGTAAGTTGGATCCAGATTGGGAAAGGTCTGAGAATCCATGAAGCGAAGTTTAGACCTTGTCCTGAAGACTTCTACGTGCCTGTGGAAGTTTATTGTCTATAGTGTGAAAGAATATGTGCTGTGGAGCAATGGTTCCCAGTAGTATAGAAGCTGTGTAACTATCCAAGAGCTTTGTTGGGAGGCATTTGCCAATTGAGGTGAGAGATAGCAAGTAAATGAACTAGGACAGACATGGTTCAGATGGTCTTAACTGATGTATGGGGGATATCATCAGGAGTCTTCACAGCTAAATCATTGGGCAAAGCAGTGGAGTAAAGGAACGGAGGAGAACCCTGATGTTTTCAGCCTATAAACATGATAGGCAATAGTGCCATAATCATGAGAGGGACACTCAGGAGAAAAGCATGTTTGGTGGCAGGACTGGAGGTGTCTGAAAAGTGATTTCTGTTCTGGATATACCTGGAGATTTCCAGCAGACCATTGTGTAATGGGATCTGATTGTGTGAGAGAATAGCTGTGTGGAGATACAGCTGCGGAAGGGATCCAGGGACAGGTAGAGGGTGGTCAAAGGAGTGGATGAGGTCCTCCGAGGCGAGGGTACACTGCAAAGGCACAGAGGGCTGTCTCCAGACCACTAGAGAACATCAGCAGCAGGCCTGAGACTTTGGAAAGGCACTTGGTAGATCTCCTTCCTCCGAAACGGCAGTGAGGCTGCCCGTGTCTCTGCAGCTGTCTGTCCTCAGAGCCCTCGGAGCTACCTCAGGGGCAGCTCACCTGTGGGGAATAACCCTTTCAGTCTGCCATCTCTCAAAATTGTTTGTCTGTTTACTATTAATATTCAGGCACAAAAACTCTGGCTCACAAGCTCGGGTTTAATGTGATGAAAATCCATATTCACCTTGAGCAGGCTGTTTCAGGTAACAGATATTTATTTGATCAGACTCCATCATGCTCTCAGCTCTATCCCTGCATACAAGAACAAAGGCTCTGCCCAAGGTTTTTGTGGGGGGGGGGTGGTTCCCCCATTCTTTTTCGATGTACTTTTTATTGAATGTATTGGGGTGACATTGGTTAATAAAACCATATGGGTTTCAAGCACACAACTCTGTAACACATCATCTGCATACTGCATCATGAATCTGTTTTCATTTTCGTTTTTTGCTTAATCCCTCACCTTTTTCACCTAGCCCCCAAGTCCCCTCCCCTCTGACAGCTGTCGGTCTGTTCTCAGTATCTATGAGTCTGTTTGTATGTGGTTTGTTCGTTTATTTTGTTCCTTAGATTCCACCTATGAGTGAGATCATATGGTATCTGTCTTTCTCTGAGTGGTTTACTTCACTTAGCATAAGGTTTTGAAGACCATTGTTCAGGTTCTTCAGTCCCCAGAACATAGTAACCACAAGAAGAGACAAATTAAAAATTAATGAATGTTCTGTACTAAATGTCTTTTAGTCAAGGATATTTACGTAGATGGAAGAGCAAGAGAGGAGGGGAAGATTTTGTTGCTAACATTTTTCTTTATAATTATTAGGTGGGGCAAATTGGTGAAGAAAGTGGGGAGTGGGGTGAGGAGAGGGGGGGCAACTGAGACAAAAATAAAAGCCTGCATTCAGAAAGCAAGGCGTGCAGAGATGAGGATGTGCAGACAAATGGGCACTTCGTTGCATGGTAGGCAGTACACAGTGAAGTCTGAAGTACTTCAGGGTGAGGAGCAATAACACATCTACCTGAGGCAGGTTCACCCAGAGCCCGGCCAGTCCTGACTTGAATAATGAGGCTGTCTGGACCAGCCGGAGGGCAGTAGCAGAGACTTACGTAACAAAACCAAAAAGTCTTGGGCTTATTTATCATCCATAAAAAAAAAAAAGGGGGGGCTTCCTATACATTGAAATTTTGTTGTGGCCACGGGGTAGTTTTCTGCAGCTGCTGTGTTGTGCTTACCACCAAAGGAAATGTGTGTTCCCTAGTGAGAAGTGAATTAACATGCCAATAGTCAAATAAAACCACCACCCCCTCTTTGAATACACATAAACACATTTGCTGAACCCTGAAAGGAAACCAACTAATTTTTTAATGACCTACAAGATCAACAGATCTTTCCTAGTGAATTAGAAGCAGATCTACATATTTTCTAAAACTACTGAATTATCACAAACCCTAACTATGGAAAAGCTTTCCAAAGCAAGCCCGAAGCAAACAAAGATTGCATTTGGTTCAAGTCGTGCTTCAGAAAATATACTACTATGCTATTTTAAGGAGATAACTAAAACATTGTGGATTAAGTCCATATAGAAAGCAGTATATACATATCTAGAATGAGGAATTGGATTGGTGTTAAAACATATTATGTGTGAAACAGACTGGCTGTTGGCAAGTTAAATCAGTTGATTGAGTTTACAGAGCAGCAGAACCAAGATTAGGGCTGTGATGGCCGCATGGGCCAACTGGTCACTGTTCTGTTTGGGACCATGAGCCAAAGAACCACCAAGAGACCACCTCCCAAGAGGCGGAGCTGACATGAGTGCCCTTTTTCAAAGGACATAATCCATTCCAAAGTACAGAGGCTGCTGGGTTCCCCAGCACAGTGGGTTGTGACACTCACTGTTCATTAGAATCACTCAGGGGAGCTTTTTAAATCTACAGACACTCATCCTCACCCAGAGATTCCGATCCAGTGGCTGGAGGGGGTTGTGCATCCCGGTGTCTGTGTTTATGAACCCTCTCCAGGTGCTTCCAATGGGCAGTCACCACAAGACCCTGGCCTTCGCCTGTCCTAGCTCCAGGATGAGTCCCCTTCCCTTCCATTCACCTTTCTTCCTGGGTCAGGGAACACATGAATACTCCTCTCCACCAACTGTCTGCAGATGGTGACAGCTAGTCACGCTGTAAGCTAAGAGAGTTGGTGATTGTCTCTAAGTGAGGTGTGATGCAATCTGATTTGTATTTTAGGAACACACCATGTAGACAGGACAGCAGAAGGACTGATGAGGGAAAGCCTGGGGGTCAGGAGACCAGTTGGACACCTGAGCAATGCCAGCTATCAAGGTCATGAGGGAAGGGGGCCAGGGATTGGAGGATATGAAAGTCTGAAAATATGGTTCAGACTGAACCAACACAAATTTGTTCACTGGGTCAGGGAGGGCAAAGGCAAGGAAGAAATGCAGACAGCGGATAAAAATACAAGATGGGGAGATGAAATTAAGGGTGATAAATTAACTAAAAGAAGGCCAGCTGACTTGGGGAAGTAGACAGAGCTTCCATCCGCCTGGAGTGCTTGCCCTCCTTTCTCACCCCTAGCCCAGGAAGGGTTCCACAGAGCTGACACTAGACCAGGTACAATGGGCTTGTGTTGCAATCGTTTCTGTTTATTTCTAGACTCTGAGTTGCTAAAGGGGAGGGGCTGGTATTGTTCTTCTTTTTTCTTAGTCTCAGCCCCTAGCACATAAGCACAAAATAGGCACACAGCACATTTTTGCTGAAAGGATGAGTGACATAATGGAATTGGCAACAGCCTCACTGGAAATCTCACTGCTACAAAGTCAGTTTTATGACAAAGACTGTTGTTTCACATGAAAAGCAGTCAAAATGCCTTATTTGCCTGGACTCAAAGGGCTCACATGAGATGCTTACTCCAGTGACATCCTTGGGGAGGAAGTGTTTCTGAGGAAACCGTTTTAGGCGTGAGGCATCTCAGGTTTGGGTGCAGCAGGTGCTTCCCAGGGTGGGCAGCCTCTGACAAAAGCCATTATCCATGGTAGGTGCCTTCTTTCAGAATGTGGGAGAGGATGCCGAGAATGGGGGACTGAGGGCGAAGCCTGTGTCTATCCTTGTCATGGACACGGCTGGAGGGGGGGTGACAGAGTTCATGGAGGAGCCCAAAGTGAACTCCACCAGCATAACCTAGGGAATGGGGGGGGCGGAGGGGGGGGGGGGAATGCCACTCAGCTCAACGACAGAGAAAACGCTCTGAATGGGGTGCATGATGCAATAGCTACAGAGGCCAGGCAGTCACTTCCAGATTGCTTTTCAGATCTCCCTGCAACATCCTGAATACGATTAATTAGCAAGTGGTTACCAGACAGCTGCCGTATGTCTACCAGACAGGAATCCACCAGTGTGCAACCTGAGGGGTAACCCAGACCAGGGTGTGTCTAACCTCAATGTGCCTCAGGCTGTGTGTGACCAAATGCTTCATCCCTACCTCTCCATACAGATGCTTTCTAGGTAGTTTGATCTCTCCTGTACCAAGAAATTAATCATGTCAGCTACAGTTATATTTTCCACATAAAATCTCCCTGTGTGATTTTATATTGTGAGCCATCTCCACCTCACCCCACTCTCAACCCACTCCAATGTTTGAGGGGGATGGTGGGATTGAGTTGCCAGTTAGAAAGATGATACCCAGCTGTCCTTGTCGGCAATGCTTGCAGGCTTCATTTTCACATTTCTCTTTGGCTCGAAGTGTTAACTCCCAGTGTACAGGAGTTGAGGGTGATTTTTCCTTTCCATATCCATGAAATTCAGTATAAATGTGTACTCACTGTCCCTGCCCTGCAGGTTTTCCTCTTCCGATTCTTATTTCCTTCCTAGCAGAAGGCAGTGCGATTTTGTGCTGGGCAATGTCTGTGGGCGCTGCTGTTGACAGCTGGATGGTGGGGGCAGGGACTGAACAGAAGGAAAAGGGGAAGAAGCAGCCAATAAGAAAAAGGACTCTTGAGGCAAAAGGGAGTTGTTTGGGAAAGAACTCACTGCCTCCTGTTGTCTGCCATGAGCTTTGGTTTTCAGTGTCTTGAACTCAGTTACCTCCTTATTTATTAAGTTCTGTGCGCCTGAATCAGCTGTAAAATTGCCGGGTACATGTGTAAGCATTCTCCCTGCAAAGCCTCCCCACGGAAATGAAGCCGTTACCAGAAAGCTCAATTAAAACTGAAAGGATGGATTTAAGCTCTGAGACAGGAATCCTATATAATAAAGAAGGAAAATACAAATTGACCATCAGTCCATCACAAAGATGGCAGCGCCCACAGCGGGGGGTGGGGGGGGGGTGGGGCGGGGGTGGGGGGGAGGGAGTGGGGGAGGGGGAGGGCCATTCCATAACACAAGATGGCTGCACCCACAGTGGAGGCCGAGTTCCCTTAATGAGCCTTAATGAGCAATCAGCAGGGATCTGAGGCTGCGCCCCCCAAACCCCCCCCCCTCCCCGCTGTGGGGCTTGACAGGGGACCTCAGACCACGCCCCCTGCCCAGAGAGGCTTGATGGGGAACCTGAGGCTGCTCCCCCCATCCAGCAGGGCTTGACAGGGGACCTCAAGGTGCGCTCCCCACCCTGGCCCAGACTGGGGGACCTCAGGCCACGCCCCCTGCCTGGGCAGGGCTTGACAAGGGTGGGACCAGCCGGGTCTGGATCTAGCCCAATGGGGGTGGGGCCGGCCAGGTCTGGGTCTCACACGATTTCGAGACGCACGTGGGTGGGCGGGGACTTGACTCTGGTTCCCATGATGTGCCCCAGACTCTGACAGGAGGAAGATTTTCACATACATTTTACTAATTTTCTTTCATCGCTGACACTTCTATTATAGAGAAAGGGCAAATAGCAATATTAAAATATTTCCTCTAATTAATCCCCTTTTAATGTGCACGAATTTCCTGCACCGGGCCACTAGTATTAACTATAAATGTCCATAGCCGTGCCCTCTATCCTGCCTGAAAGAGTTCTGGGCTTTTTCTGCCTGCATCACAGAGGCTGTGGGGGAGGAACCTCAATGCCCGGTTAGTGTTGCTACAGAAAGAGCAGAGAATAGATATGTTATGTGAAGAGCAAGGAGCAAGGGACCTGCTCTCACCCCCTGGTTAGGAGAGGGGAGGAGAGAGACAGGAGGGGCTGCTGCATGGGGGACGGAGAAGAAGAGAATTTTTAAAAATTCTCTGTACATTTTTTAAAAATATATATCTTTATTGCTTTCAGAGAGGAAGGTGAGAGGGAGAGAGAGATAGAAACATCAATGGTGAAAGTGAACCATTGATCTGCTGCCTCCTGCACAGCCCCTGTTGGGGATGGAGACTGCAACCCAGGCCTATGCCCTTGACTGGAATTGAACCTGGGACGCTTCAGTCCACAGGGGGAAGCTCTATCCCCTGAGCCAAACCAGTCAGGGCTCTCTGCACATTTTGACTAAAATCTGTCTTCAGCTTTTTCTCAATAAACTGTAATGAAAACTCAAGTTACTTTTAAGTATTTGGGGTAATAAATAGAGTTTTAATTTGAACGTGATCACGCCGAGGAAGGGCCCTGTAGCAGCTCATCTTTATGTGGGTTACAGGTATGTCCACATCACTGTATAAACTAAGTGTGAGAAAAGGCTGGCGAGGAGCGTGGACCTGGCTGGAGGGGGTGTTCAGGAGAAAAACAAGTAGGGGAAGGAAAACTCTCATAATAGTATGAAGAAATCAGGCTCAAGTTGTCCATCAGACTACCCTCAAATACTAACCTCTGACACTTATGGAGCAATAACAATCACGAATGAACCCCAAGACCTCCGGTCTCCCCTCAGTGAAACAACCTCCCCTTGTTACATGTTGATTCCTGGCGTTCTCTATGGTCCGAGCAGCAGTGCTGACCCTTCTCGCCCCCAGTCACGTTCCAGCTGGAGACACCATGCCAGTGAGGGCAGGACTCATCTGCTGGCGAGGCTGCTGACCACACTTCACAGGGCCTGAGGGGACTCCTTTTGGCAGTTTATCTGGATGAGTCCACTGTCTTGGGGGCTAAAGGGAACCTTTGAAAGAACAACCCTCCTTCCTCGGGGTGTATTGAAATCATTAACAAATTACCATAGGTGAGACGTTATGTGAGAGCAGAAAGAAGTGAGTAGGCCCCAAATAGCACCATTCAGGGTATTTGAGGAGAGAACTGTTGAGAGATGTTGGGCAGGAGGCAGAGATGCTCCCAGCCTTTACTCGACAGCTCCAACTTCCCAGCTATGAAAACAGCACAGCTGGGCCTGTTTCCAGGCCCATGGGGACCGAAGAGTCTGCCCTATGCCCCACTCTGTGGTAGGCAGTTACACAGGCATGAGCAGAGCAAGGACACTGGGCCAGGTATAGAAGGTCACCGGGCAGCAAGCCCCAGGTGCCTGGCGACTGGGAAAACAAGAACCTTGCCCCCAGCATAACCTTTCCTTCCCTAGCATATTGCTGCTCAAGCGGTTTAGAGCCCCTGAGAGGGGGAAGGAACAAGGGACTGGAGAATAGCCCTGAAAAGCATTAGCCCCAGGATAATGAGCTTCTGATCTGCATCAAGTACCTCTAGGCCTCACTTGTGTTTCAGCTCCAGACCCAGAAAAGCAGCAAAACCAGACACGTGACACCATGGCTGCCTCAAGACCAGCGGCTTTCGACTGACTGACTAATGACCCCCAGCCCTGGCTCTGACCAGTCAATGGAGACCATGACCCTGAAAAGACACACCTGGAAAGCTGATCAATATTCTATAGAGATCCTCCCCTGGGACCTCCCCTAAAAGCCCCACCCCTAAAAGCTCCTAAAGGAGGACCCAGTGCACTCCCTTTCTGGAGCTTGCCAGCACCTTCCCCTCCCCCTCGTCTCCCCCGACCCAGGAGTTACCATAGCTTCCTCTCTCCTAAACAAGGGCCCTTCTTTTGCCCCTGTAACTTGTTTCACTTCTTCTACCTCCGTGACTTTCTAAATAAACTTTCTCTTACAGTTTGAGTCTTGGCTATAAATTCTTTCTTAGACAGAACTCAAGTACCGAGGTTGCTGAACCAGAGTCCGGTCTGACTCCATGGTCTAACACCTGGTGCCATTCTTGCCACTTTCAACAACCCCACACACCTCACCCCAACCATACACACCCCAGGCAGAGGGGTTGGCCCAGAACATGCAGGCTCCCACCCCCGGCTTCCTCAAGAAAGAGGTGGGAACTCTTCTACTCTATGGAATGTCATTTTAGTCAAAACAGCCACAGAAATCTTACCCCACACTAATCTCATCTCCACGAATGGCCCAGGGAGCCTTGAATGTTCCCTGAGGTTCTGGGTCAAGTTTTAGTGCCCAATATTTAAAATTGTATGCACCACGACCTCTGTTAAACTCGGTGAAATATATACATAGATAGAAGACTAGAAATATAATCCATGTCTACATTAGAGCTATTCTTACTTTCTCCATCAAATAAAACATTTCTGTCTTCCCAATTTTCAGCCATAATCATTTTGTAACTTTTAGGATCAGAAAACTTCTCTTTTAGTTGTGAAAATAATTACAAGTTACAAGTCCTGGCTCTGCCCCTGATTACCCAAGGGCAATAACCTCATTAAGCCTTGGTTTTCTCATCTATAAAATGAGAAGGCTGTGTGTATTACTTCTGAGCGAAGGTCCCATTCAGCACCCATATTCTGGAAATCTGTGAGACATTTGATTAACAGTTAAACTAACTTAGCCACAAGAGACTATAAACCTTACAAACTTTTAGGGGTCCTGATTATATTTGTATCTAACTTGACAGGAAAAATAATTAAACTTGGCTTGACAAGAGAAGATCATTTTTTTATATTTGCTCTCCTTTAGTTGTTAGTTACAAAATCTCGTTTTTTCCTGGACTCAGAGGTAGAGGCCCTCAGAGAGGACAGTCTACCTCTCTTCACAATCTGTTCCTGGTGTTTTCCTTTGCCGCCTCCATTCTCTTAGCCAAAGGTTTAGCATATTCTGCGGCCTCTTCCTTGTTTTTCTTAGTACATTGTTTCTTCAGAGCAATACGCCTGCATTTGTGTTGCAGGACACAGGGAGTAACAGGAGGCTGGGTGCTCAGGGGCTAGGTTTCTTACCTCCTTTGCTTAGAGGCTTTCTCATCACATATTTGCAGACATCATCTTCTTTAGAGAGACTGAAGAGTTTGCAGGTTCTGCTGGCTCTTTTGGGCCCCAGGCAGCGAGGCACAGTGGTATCAGTGAGACCAGGAATATCCTTCTCCCCTTTTTTTACAATGACCACGTTGAGAACACTGCGATTGGCATCCACAATGCAACTCCGAACAGATTTGCGTTTTCTCTCTTCAGTTCTCCTCGGTCTGTAACAGGAGTGCCCCTGACTCAGCAGCAGGCGGACTCAGCCATGGGTCAAGACCCCCTGCTTCGTGGGGAAACCTTGTTTGTCGTTCCCACCAGTGATTCGAACCACATAACCCTTCCATTCTTCACCCAGAGTCTCAGCAGCAACTTCTGAGGCCATACGCTTCTCATTAAAGGTATGAAATTTGTGTTCATCACCCACTTCAATGAGTTTCTGGCAGCCAGTGCCTGGGAAAGAGATGTTGAGCTTCATCCCGAAGCAGCCAATAGCCTCTGAGGTGCCATGAAAAAGAGCAAGAAAATAATTTTATGTACAAACTAGAGGCCTGGTGCATGAAACTCGTCCACTGGGGGGAAGGGTTCCTCGGCCCAGCCTGTGCCCTCTCACAGTCCAGGAGCCCCATGATTGATTGCCCCAAGGAGGTAGGCCCCACCCACCAACCAGGGCTCCAGGATGAATCCCCCCTGCAGAGGGAGGCCCCACCCACCTGTCGCAGCCCATTGGTCAATGGCTTGGGCCTCCCTCTGCAGGGTGATCATGGGGCAATGGCCGGCCTCCAACCAATCACATCCCACTGGCCTTGGCTGACCTGGTGCCAGTGGGTGTCATAGTGTGGACATCCGGAAGGTCGTTCTGCTGTTCAGTCATTTGGTCGATTTGCATATTACACTTTTATTATTATAGATTCTGTATTCTCTTTTGGAAAACTTAATAGCCCATTCATTTGTCAGACTTTGTTAAGGGTCTATGTTCCAGGAACTCTGTCAACCATAATCTTCACAACAGTGCACACGTCTATGGCGTTGGTGTGTTAGTTAAGACAATCCTAGCTGCTGTAACAGATAAAGCCCCAGCTATCCGCAGCTTCTACAGAGATGTTCATTTTACACTCACTTGAAGTCCAAAATGGGTATTCTTAATTGGGGTAGAGGGTTGCACCTTTAGAAGTAATGATTTTGGGGCTAAGTCTGTGCTGCCTTTTAAACTGATTCTATGAGGTTACAGTTCTAAACTGCCTTAACCTGGCAAAGGGGAGAAAAGCATGGGGGTTTTATTAAGGGCCAGTATTGTAAGTTGCCCTCATAACACCTGCTCCTATTCCATTGTCTGTCGTCAGTCACATGACCTTTCATCACTATAGAAAAGGCTGGAAAATGCTATCTCACTGTGTGTCCACTGTGTGGTAATTAGCTGTCAGTCTTTGTCTCAATGGGCATTATCTCCATTTTGAAAATGTGAAAATTGAGGCTTAGCAAGTGGCAGCTTCAGAATTTGAACCCAGCACCCTTAACTGCCACACAAATGGCACATTCACATAAATAGCCCATGGACTGTAATTGTGAATGCTGTGACGGTGGTAAGGGAAGCAAAAGTGACTCATTAGGGGAGGACAGTAACCTTGTCTATTGAAGGTTGTGGGGGACAGAGGGTCAGTGAGGTTAAGTACATGCTAGCCAGCAAGAGGAGGAGGGCACTGCAGGCAGAAGGCGTGCATGTATATAAGTCTGCAGACAGGATAAAGCCTCCAGAGGAAGCACAAGTTGCTTCATGGGGTCAGTTATCTGTTACTAAAGCAATCAAGCTGTCTATAGCCAGCGGAAAGTAGATTATGTCTGTGGAATATTATTTCTTAGATAGCCTGATTGTTAGATTGCCTGTCATTTTTATTTTTTGCATAAAATTGAACTTCATGGTTTTATGGTAATAAAATTCTTTCATTTATGCCATGTTCCTACCCACTAAGCTTTCACCAAGATGTACTCTATGTTACAGCTATATACTTTGGTTAAAGCAGTTACAGATTCATCTAATTCCACATTCAAAAAACTGTCTTGATCAATTTTTACTACCCATACTTTTTTTTTTTTTTTGATCCATTGCCCCATTTCTCCATAACAGCTAAGATAATTTGCAATCCCTGGCATTTTGCTCTACGTAGAAGTGCTGAACTATATGTTTAAAGTTGTGCACATCAGCATAGCTTGATCTGTGTTATTCTTCATTATTTGCAGCCTGATTAAAATCATGAATCACTGATGTATAACTATTTTCAAGATTGTCATCCAAATTATGTAAATAACCAGACCCGTAATTAGCTCTCTTCTTTGATGAGCTTCTGCTCAGGTTCGAGGTGTGTTCATCTATATTTATCAGGTTCAAGGTGTGCTGATCTCCGAGACAGGCAGGCCTGTGCAGGAGGTGAGCCTTCCCAGAGATGCGATGTCAGTATCCTGACCCAGGGGCCTGGCTACCAGCCCAGCTCACACACTCACCAGTCCTTAAGTCTGAAAAATTCTTTTAAGAAATGCAGACAGATGAATCCTGTTTCTCCCAACTACTTTCCGAGATTCTAAGTTTTTCCATATTCTTTCTATCTCTGCCAGGAAAATCAGACAAATGTGTTTCTCGCCCTCACTTAAAGATAAGAAAACAATTAAGCAGCCGAAACCGGTTTGGCTCAGTGGATAGAGCGTCGGCCTGCGGACTGAAGGGTCCCGGGTTCAATTCCGGTTAAGGGCATGTACCTGGGTTGCGGGCACGTCCCCAGTGGGAGATGTGCAGGAGGCAGCTGATCGATGTTTCTCTCATCGATGTTTCTAACTCTCTATCTCTCTCCCTTCCTCTCTCTGTAAAAAATCAATAAAATATATTTAAAAAAAAAAAAAGAAAAAAAAAAAAAAAAGAAAACAATTAAGCAATTTGCCCTTAATAAGCAGGGTCTCTTCTTTCCAGCAGGATGAGAGCGAAGGCTTCCAGGCTGCCCCCTGGAAGGATCCAGTCATAGGTGCTGTCCGTAGCGGCATTGCTGTGGGGTGAACTCGTTGTACCTGGGTTTGAATCCTGGCTCTGCCACCTGTGAGCTGCAGGACAGTTCGTCTCTTTGAGTTTCAGGTTCCTCATTGGGAAAATGGGGTAATAATATTCACCTAACAGATTTGCCATGAGAACTAAGAGAAGTTAATGTCTGTCAGATCTGCAGTGTTCCTCGGAGAAGCAGGGGATGCAACATTACACACCCAGATTCTGGACCAAGCCCTACTCCACCAGTTTTCAGTGACCTTGAACAACTTAATCCCTCTAGGTCTCAGCTTCTTCATCTCTAAAATGGCCATGTTGGTAGCACCTGTCTCATTGGGTTGTTCTGAGAATTACACGTGAGCACTTACTGCTGAGCTGGGTACCCAGGGGATACAGTGTTCTTAGCTACTACCATTCTGGCCCAGTGCTGACAGATGGTAAACACTCGGGAAAGTTCGTTCCTTCCCTTCCCACATCTTTCTCACATAGGCCCCAGTGGGCCCCAGTGATGGTGGGGGCTTGCTGCCACCTCTCCAAAGTTGGAGGGTGGCAGGTTGGAAGTGGTTAGAGGACCAGCACTAGCTCCTTGCTCTGGCTCTCCACAAACAAAGCCGTAAACATTTGAGAACTAACACTTGGACCACATCCAGCATGGCCAGGGGTGAGCCTGAGGAGGGGCAGTGAAGGATTAAAGAAAACAGACAAGAGAATACAGTTGGGACCAGGTGGATCACTGCCTGGATGAGGAAACAGTGACCCAGCCTGTAAGCCCAACTTTATAGTCAGATCACACAAAGCAAAACAAGGGGAGTGGTCAACATGTTTACAATGCTATTGCGAGTTTCCTTACTCAAGCCTTGTTTTGGCAGCACTTGCTGCACCTCCCGCAGCCCATTAGCTACCTAGGAAGGAATGAGAGAGGCCTATAAGGTCAAGCTTAATTGTGCTAGGAGGGCTCTGCCCTCCAAGCTGGGACTTGCTTGTGGCCCTGCCACAGGTCAGTCCGAGGCTTGACCCTATGGCCACTCCCTACAAATACTCCCTGCTTGATTTTCCTGTTGTGATTGACTGTGGCAGCTGGGGTCATTTGTGGGTTTTTCACTTGACTTTTCCACCCCTGCCCGTCACCCCAGTGTCCAAGCTCAAAAAGCCTCAGCCACTGATACGACTTTCAGGAAATCTAAGGGCACACCTAGTTCACTCAATATCTTTCATTTTGTTGGTTTGTTTTTTCATCTCACAAAACACCCTTTGAGGCCCAGGACAGATCAGCCACCAAACAATATTGACTCTGTGACACCAACGATTCCTCGAAGCCGTTTCCTGAGTGCATGGTGGGAAGGTATCTTCCCCAGCAAAGTGCTACCAAAGTGAGCGGCGATTGGTTCCACAGGAAGAAGAGAGGAGCCTCAGGGTGAAGATGAGACAGTCAGACCAGAGAGGAAACCAGGGAAGGCTTCCTGGAAGAAGCATCTTGAGCTGGACTTTAAAACAACATGTAAAGCATCTAAGGGGAAAGAGAAGCTATCCAGTCGAGAAGGGACCTTATTCACATTGGCAATTAGGTTTTCACACCAAATATCTCACATGTAGGAATGGAATTCCACAAATCCATAAAGACAGAAAGTAGATTAGTGGTTGCCAGGGATTAGGAAAGGAGTGGGACTGCTTGTGAGTATGGAGTTTCTTTGGGGGGCAATGAAAAATTCTAACATTAAATAGTGGTAGTGGTTGCACAACTCTGTGAATATACTAAAAACCACTGAATTGTATATTTTAAATGGGTTAATTTATGGTATGTGAATTCTATCTCAATAAAGCTGTTATTTTAAAAATAGGGGACTGGAGTCCTAATAGAATCCTATGGTAGTGAGGTCTCTGTTCTGCTGTTCCCTCGAGCCTTCGGACTGCCAGGAAGCAGATGTGCTGTTGATACAATGCCACAAACCATGAGGATAAGCACAAATATTAACTGATGATAACTTTTTTTTTATCTAGCTCAGTCGTTCTCAACCATGTGTGATTATGTCCCAAGGGACATCTGGAGCCGTCTTTGATTGTCACGACTTGGAGGGGGAGGGGGTTGCTTCTGGCACGTGGTAGAAGCCAGAGATGCTGCTAAACATGCTACAATATACCAGATAGCCCCCTGAAACAAAGAATTACATAGCCCCAAATTTTAATAGTCCAAGGTTGAGGAACTGGATCTAACAGAAATTCTGCAGGCTCCTCTTACCACCTCTGTTTGACTGCAAGTTTAATTTCAAGGCACTAAAATGAGTATCTGAAACAACTCAAAAGTTCTTTTTCCAAAGACATTTTTTCTACATATAAATGTAGCAATAACATCCTACTTTAAATTTATTCCAGACCCACAAGGAAAAGAGGCTTTTCCTGTAATTTCCTGGTTTACTCCTCTTTTGAAAGCAAAACTAGGCAAAATCTTTACAGGAATATGGTATTTTTACTAAATTAAAAAGTGTGCATGTTCAATTCTTTGAAGTTTCCTAGGTATTCCTCTAGGGCTAGGCACAAACATACTTTACTTACCTGAACAACAACAACAACAACAAAAAATGTTGCTTTTCCCTTGAAAACAAAATTTAGAAGAAAAATATCTTATTGAAAAAACAGAGTGTGCTTATCATCAAAGGGATGTCAGACCAAGAGGGGGTTCTAACATCCTGAATTGGTGGAGGGAAAGGATCTGGAGCTTTGAGTCTGTCTGAGTTTGATTCTCAGCTTTGCCTTTGCCAGCTGTTTGGCCTTGGGCAGGCCAC
The DNA here is from genome assembly GCF_964212035.1 of Myotis nattereri. NCBI lineage: Eukaryota > Metazoa > Chordata > Mammalia > Chiroptera > Vespertilionidae > Myotis > Myotis nattereri. The sequence goes on from NC_138081.1 coordinate 47,216,725, forward strand.
TGTTCTCTTTAAACCTCAGTTTCCTCTCCAATAAAAATAGGATCTAATGCTCATAAATTCCAGGCATTTCACATGATCATCTCATATAATTCTCTGCATGAAGTGGTTGTGGTCATACGTATTACCCTTTAACAATTGCTTGATTATGTGCCGGCACAGTGCTCAGCACTTGGCATGTATTGCCTCATTTTAATTTGACAACAAACATATGAAGAAGGTATTAATATCATTCCCATTTTACAGGTGAGAAAACTGAGGCATAAATGAGTTAAGTAGATTGCTCAATTGCTGGGGTCCAACCCCAGCAGGTCCAGGGGTCCCCAAAGGTGTGGACGGAGTCGGCGAAGAAGGAATGACACGGAGACAGCGTTCAGTTGATCAACAGCCTAGCCAGGAGCTCTAGCCAGGATCTCCAGCCAAGTTCTGGTTAGGATCTCCAGCCAAGTTCTGTTGCCAGGTTCTCTAGCCATGTTCTCTCGCTTGTTCTCCAGCCAGGTTCTGTAGCCAGGTTCTGTCCAGGATCTTTTGCCATATTCTCTCGCTAGGTTCTGTCTCTAGGTTCTGTCTAGGTTCTGTGTGGGTTCTGTGTCTAGGTTCTGTGCCTAGGTTCTGTGTCTAGGTTCTGTCTCTAGGTTCTGTGTCCTGTTGTCTTGTTACATCTGTATTTATACCCATTGATTCCAATCCTATCAATCTCTATTCCAAAGGTTAGGACGTTTCTTATCTCCATTCCAGGGAGTAAAGATTATGTAGCTTAAGCATGATTGTTCGTAGTTAAAGTGATTAACTACCCGCCTGGCACTTAGTTAAGGGGTTTTATTCCCTCCCTAACTTCAGGGGAAAATCCCTACCTGGGGAAACAACCTTTCTCAGAGAGGTGACCTTGGTTAAAACACATAGTGCCAAGAAGGTGAGCAAACATATTAAGAACAGTATGCCATATACGCCAGGTCCCTTGAAACATGCTGTGCAGATGTTTCTTCACTGCAGCGACTGTGTCAAGCAGCAAGGATGGACTGGCTCCCGGCAAATTCCCCCTTTTTTATTTTTTAAATGATAGCACATGTAAAATCAGCAGCCACCTCTCGGATTGGGTTGTTTAAGACTCAGAAGAAGACTGACAAGCAATGATAGCAAGCATAGCTATAAACAAAGTGGATGGAGTGCACAAGGAGCCTTGTTCCTGTAGAAGGTTGCTGGCCTCTTCAGTCAAGGGATTTCAGCTGTCCTCAAGTCGGTGGTTTGGTTGTCCTTGTTGATCTGGCTAGCGGGCGGCATCATTGGTGATGGGCTTCCCGGAGGGTCAGCTTGTTGAAGGTCTGGATCATGGGTCCACCAGGGCCATGCTTGATGGTGGTGTCAGTGTCTGGGGAGGAGTCAGCTGTGCCCTCTGGGTTAGCTGATATGGATGATACCGGGAAGGAGGAGAATGAGGAGGAGACAGAGGGTGGTGTGACATAAGGTCAGATTAGACGGTCTGGAATCCACACAGGTGAGCCTGCATCCTGTGGAAATATACAAGCATATCCTCTCCCCCAGGTTAAAAGTACATCAGGTCCCTTCCAGGCTCCTGTAAATAAATCTTCCCATTTGACGAAATAAGTGAGTTTCTGCTAAATGAAAGTTTCTTTTGCTGATTTACTCAGAGTCCTCGGACTTGGCTGAGAGAGTAGCTTCCACTTCTTGCTTTTCTACCATCTGTTGGGCCTCAGTTGTTAACTTCTTCAGCTGACCCCATGTTGGCACCTCAGTCCCTTGCATAGCCTTTCTTTTCTTCTTTTTTCCACTTTTCTGTCATTGGGGCAACTCTAAGTCTTTGGAACGATGGGACAAGCAGCTTCTCTGGGTCCACTGTGGTGATGCACGTAATGCATTTACTCAATCCAAAGCCAGCATTAAGAAGAAAAGCCCCAAATGCTCTCTTGTATCCATTTTAAGAGTAGGATTGGTGCTTTCCGCTATTACCTGAGTCCTGATCTATCACCCCAGGGAGAGCTTGCCAATCCTGCACTTTCCCGGGGTGGAAAGGCTGCAGTGGGGTTAAGGATAAGGCTCCTTGGGCCTACCTTCTCCCATGCCTCTACATTTACCTTTCCTTCCTCAGAAAAGCATGGACATACTTCTTGTATAAAATGTTTTGTCTGACTGGGAGTAACCTTAACTCCTCTGCTAGCAAGAATATGTATTAAAAGATCAATACGGAGTCTTTTTTCTTTAGACTCAGTATGGCACATCTTCTCAATCTAAGGATCAATACAGAGTCTTCTTTCTTTGGACTCAGTATGGCACACCTTCTCAATCTAAGTTCTGTACTATCTGCCTTCTTACCCTACTTATCCTCTATAGGGGTGTCTGCAGCACCCTGGTGGAGTCCTATCTGTCCCGAGTGTGGGGGTTCTCAATTGGGGGGGCTTATTTAGGGGAATCCTGTTCCAGGGGCTCCCAAAGGTGTGGACAGAGTCGGCAAAGACTATCCACCCTCTTCCTAAGGTGGAGTCCTATCAGTCCCGAGTGCAGGGGGCTTACCTAAGTGTCCCTGTTCGGGCACCATATGTTGGGGTCGAGCCCCAGCAGGTCCAGGGGTCCCCAAAGGTGTGGATGGAGTCGGCAAAGAAGGAATGACATGGAGGCAGCGTTCAGTTGACCAGCATGGTTGGGTTCTCTCGCCTGGTTCTATCCAGGATCTCCAGCCAGGTTCTGTCCAGGACCTCTTGCCATGTTCTCTCGCTTGGTTCTCCAGCCAGGTTCTCCAGGTTCTCCAGCCAGGTTTGGTCACCAGGTGCCGGGAGCTGGTCCATCCTTGCTGTTTCAAGGGACCTGGCATATATGGCATACTGTTCTTAATATGTTTGCTCACCTTCTTGGCACTATGTGTTTTAACCAAGGTCACCTCTCTGAAAAAGGTTGTTTCCCCTGAAGTTAGGGAGGGAATAAAACCCCTTAACTAAGTGCCAGGCGGGTAGTTAATCACTTTAACTATGAACAATCATGCTTAAGCTACATAATCTTTACTCCCTGGAATGGAGATAAAAAACGCCCTAACCTTTGGAATAGATATTGATAGGATTGGAATCAATGGGTATAAATACAGATGTAACAAGACAACAGGACACAGAACCTAGAGACAGAACCTAGACACAGAACCCACACAGAACCTAGACAGAACCTAGAGACAGAACCTAGCAAGAGAATATGGCAAAAGATCCTGGACAGAAACTGGCCACAGAACCTAGAGACAGAACATGGCAAAAGATCCTGGACAGAAACTGGCCACAGAACCTAGAGACAGAACCTAGTGAGAGAACCTGGCTGAAGAACCTAGAGACAGAACCTGGCTACAGCATCTGGATAGAACATGGCAAGAGAACCTGACTAGAACCTGGTGACTGAACCTGACTGGAGAACCTGGACAGAACCTGGCTGGAGAACCTAGCGAGAACCTGGCTGGAGATCCTAACCAGAACTTCGCTGGAGATCCTGACCAGAACTTGGCTAGAGATCCTGGCTAGGCTGCTGATCAACTGAACGCTGTCTCCATGTCATTCCTAGAACCTGGCAATAGAACCAGGCAAGAGGACCCAACCATGCTGATCAACTGAATGCTGCCTCTGTGTCATTCCTTCTTCGCCGACTCCGTCCACACCTTTGGGGACCCCTGGACCTGCTGGGGTTGGACCCCAACAACCAGGTTCTGCTTTTTATTGTCTTGTGTCATCTGTATTTATACCAGTTAATTTTAATCCTATCAATTTCTATTCCAAAGGTTAGGGTGTTTCTTATCTCCATTCCAGGGAGTAAAGATTATGTAGCTTAAGCATGATTGTTCATAGTTAAAGTGATTAACTACCCACCTGGCACTTAGTTAAGGGGTTTTATTCCCTCCCTAACTTCAGGGGAAAATCCCTACCTGGGGAAACAACCTTTCTCAGAGAGGTGACCTTGGTTAAAACACATAGCGCCAAGAAGGGGAGCAAACATACTAAGAACAGTATGCCATATATGCCAGGTCCCTTGAAACATGCTGTGCAGATGTTTCTTTCCTGCAGCGACTGTGTCAAGCAGCAAGGATGGACTGGCTTCCGGCACTCAGTGGCACAGGGGAGGTGAGTCATCAGTGAGTCAGCACTGAGAGGTATATTACACTACACCAGGAGCATCTCACCTAACCCAAGCTGACTCCTTTTTGTTTAACAGTGATCTACCTCCAAGGTGAGAAACATAATTCACCTTCTTTGGCTTAACTGAGTATATTTGGAATACTGCCCACAGATCTAAGGTTTTAGGACCAAGTCCACCTGCCTCTGTTGGAATGTGGAATGCTGAGAGTCAAATGTAGGTTCTTAAGCCCAGATGCCAAAACTGACAAGGCAAAAGCATTTGTTTCAAACTTGGACGACTGACATCTCAGCCTTCAAAATACTTCTAATTTTAAAATGAGACAATGATATAGTTTTCCATTCCCCAGGATAGAGGAGCCACAGTGCCTGTCTCAGCATTTCTCTACTGCCTTCAAGTGTCCCAATCTGCACCCCACGACCCAGGAGAGTGCTGAACCTGGGTCTGCATTTGAGTGGACCCAGGGACTATGTTCTATTTTCAGCCAATTCTCTTTCCTTCCAATAAGTCTTGTTTGTGGGCAATCCTAGAGTTTATATGGCCCCTCCGTACTTCCCAGGCCACCTCCTAGGACAGCTCTGGGCCATAATTCATTCCCATGCTCAACACAGTTCAAAATCTGAACCCAGCAAAATGGAATGTAGGTAATGGAACATACCAAACAGCCCAGTATTTCATCACATGTCACAAAACTAGAAAAAGCACATATAATATCACTGATGAGCCATCCATCAAAGACCCCTCGGCATCCCGGCCCCCCCGCCCCAAATGACATTCCCCTCCATGTGAGTGCCTGTTTCCACTGTCCTCTCATCTTCATCTCACTCATCTTTCAGGAGATGCAGTATCAATGCTCTCACCTCAGGGAAAACTCCCCATACACCCACTGAATAATGTGTTCCCTCTTCTGAATTCTCATGGCACTTCATACTGGCAGCAACTCCAGAACCTACTGTACTTTGAAGTACCTGTGTAGGTCTGTCTCCTCCACCCAAATGAGCTGAGAGCAGACACCATGCTTACTTGGCCCTGGAGTCCCACCGTCTGCCAGTCCTTGGAACAGAGTAGCCAGTGGAGACCTTTGTAAGAGGAGGGGAAAGGGAAAGGGAAAGGGAACATACAAGGGAGAAGGCAAGGAAACATTGGCGTTTTCCGCAAAGAACAGATGGCAAGATAGAAATATGCTCACATCCGAGAGCTGTCACGACAAATTACCACAAACTTGGTAGCTTAGAACAACAGAAATGTATTTTCTCCGAACTCCAAAACCAAGGTGATGGCAAGGCCACACTCCCTCCAAAGGCTCTACGGGAAAATCCCTCTTGCCTCTTCCAGCTTCTGGTAGCTCTGGGCATTCCTTGACATGTGGTCACATAACTCCAACCTCTGCCTCTCTCTTCACGTGACCTGCTTCCTGTTTGTGTCAAATCTCCTCCTTTGTCTTATAAGGTCATTGGATATAGGACCCACTCTAAATCCAGGATGATCTCATTTTGAGATTAACTTAATTCATTTGCAAAGACTATTTCCAAAGAAGGTCCAGGGGTCAGGATTTGGACATATATTTTGGGGGGACCACACCTCAACCCACATCTTCAGCAGCACCCAGGTGTTCCCAAACTGATGACCCTATTCCAAGGCTTTTCAACTTTTTTCACCTCACAGCACACATCGATAGAAGTGATCATGTTTCAGCATCACCCTGGAGCAAAGATGCAGCCACTCGTGGCCTGAGGCCACCACAGAGGGGATCTGGCTGCCCCAGGCTTGGCCCACGGCCCTGAGCTGAGGAGGTCATTATCTCAGCACCCCTAGGACCCATTCCCAGCAGCTGCAGCCCACCATCAATGGTTCGTAAACATGTAAGAATCAAAAACCTAGGGTCACCACCTCCAATCTCATACTCTCTAAAGCTGGCATAAAACTCAAAACAGTATTTTCCTCCCAGAGCCCTTTCTTCTTTAGCATCCACCCCACCTGTCCTGGCCTCTGAATGAGAGAGACAAGGCGATCGGTCAGTCTCCTCCTTTGACTGTGAAATACCAGAAGGGGTCAGGAGCTACGCTCTTTTCCCCATGACTTTCCTCCCTGCAAGTGGCATGGATCTCCCCTTTGTAGCTGCAAATCCAGTTTCAAGTTTACACTTCTTGATCTTCTTTTGATATGCCAGCTGGCTTTCTAATTACATACAGGGCATTCTCCAAACCACACAGAAGATGGTGCCCTTTGTTCTCCCACCTCTGGGGGTGAGGGTGGGGGCTTTTATTAGCAGTTAGGTGGGTTGTTTTCGTTTTGCTTTGTTTTGCCTGCATTCTTGAGAAAAAGAAGCTACCATTTTCCTTTATGTGGGACACTTCTACCCAGCCCCAAAATGGGATTCAGGAAAAGGCCTTTCCTAGATAGAATTCACTTCACATCTCTATTTTGTATTCTGATGGTAATTGCAGTGTAATCTGTTCTTCCTGAAACACCCTAATCAACTAACTTGGCCAAGTTCTTTCCTAAACAAACCCTGTGCGGCTTCCAGTTCTTTTCCCGCAAGAAATACCAAATTAGCTGCTGTGTGAATTGCTGGTGAGCCCTGAGTCCTTTACCTCATTATCAGGCACTCCCCGGCCTACAAGAAGCACTGCCTAGAATACCTAGCACTATCTGTTGTTGTTCATTTCATTTGGTCTCTGTGCCTGCTTCTGTTGGTGATCTCGAACATGTGCTGTATATTAACATGTTACCAGAGGGAGGAAAACACATGAATAAGATGATGATGATGATGATGATGATGGTGATGATGATGATGATGATGATGATGATGATGATAATGATGGCAAAAGAATCTGGTTCATTTAAAATACCCATATTTATTTTCAGATTTAATCATTGATTCTTTCCTCTATTCAAGGATGATAGTAAATGCTGGCTGGCTGATCTTAAAGATAATCAGTTGTATTTTCTAGAAATATATTCTCAAATATGCTGCAAAATATTTGTGGCTTAGCCTTCCATATTAAAAAGGGAAGGTAATGTTTATAAAAAGCAATTTTTAGCAGATAGTCAAACTCTCCTTTGCAGAACTGAGGAGGTAATTCAAGTGGGTAGAATCAGTCCCTGACAACCCTGGGAATTTGACAGGGCTCATTTGAAGCTTCAAAGACAGGAACCATTTAAATTCATAGCCTTTGTAACAGTTGGATGTACGAAATTGTGGTACACTGACATTTCGCCCCTTAACTCAGCTGTGAGTCAGAGCAGAAACTATCACAGTGCCCAAATTTTCAAGGGATGACTTTAATGTTCTCAGCTGGATTAACACAAGCCATATATATGTTTGCACTATGTCCCATGACCCCTCTGGGGTAATTATATAATTTATCGTCCAAACGGGGACACTTCTGAGAGTGGAAGGAGCTGTAGTTTCAATGATGTACAGGAAAAAAAGGCAAGAAAACTGGAAAGTATCATCAATCCTCCTTTTCTTCCTTTCCCCCAGGTCCCTATCTCACCTCTGGACATTCACCCTTCATTCTCCCCAGTGACCTTGTGGGTGGCAGTGGCTATGGGGTGGGAGGTGGATATTGGTACAGCCATCTCCGCAGCACCTCCCGCCATTATTGACACATGAGACCACATGAAGATGGCTGAATAGTGGTCTCAACAGGAATGTGTGTGGCTTCCAAATGCATGTGGAAAAGTGTTCTCTGTCCTTGGTTTGCTCCTCAATTGTCAATACCCGCCTCATTGCACAACTCCCCTCCTCACCACCACCAGCTTCTTCAGCCATTTACATCATGGAATCTAGAAGCACCCAAACTTGCTTCAATACTGATAACTCTAGGCAAACATTACCAGCAACTCTTTGGTTAAACAACATTTAGCTTTGATGACAGAAATAGGTTTAGAATCATAGATTTGGGAGAACCCTGGAAACATGGCTGCTCATTCCACTGACCTTAAAGGAAATGGTTTCAGTCGCATAAGACCTTGTCTGGAGATGGAGCTTCCAATGCCTATTTCAACAAGCCTATTCTCTTATTTGCCAACATGAGCAACCAGAAACTCCTGCTGTTTCACGTGCTCTTCTTGTCGGCCTGTGTGGAGCACCCCCTGTAAGGACAACCCCTGATCTGCTCTTTTCTTTGTAGCTTTTCATCCTCTTTCTTGTTCCAAGAGGTTTTATAATCATTTTTGGTTACATAGACCAGCGATTTCCAACTCAGTGTGACCATTTTATCAGGGACACTGACCTCTTTTCCCTTAGATTGTCAAATATAATAATGACAACAGCCAACACAACAATAGCTATCTGGTGTGAATGAATCAAAATTATACCTTTTTTTTTATCAGATCGGCAAAAATATATTTTGGTGTGCCACAGAATTTTAGTAATTAGTTTATGTGTGCCATGAGATGAAAACGATTGAAAATCTCTGACATAGACCATCAGAGAGAAGATTTAGGAAGGATAGTTAGGTTTCCTATCTGATATTTCTAGATCCTGGAAATCTGACTGTTACAGACAACATAATCGTTCAGGTTTTCTATAGAGAAACCTAAGCACTATTCCACTTCACTTGTCCATAGACACCCCGTCAGCACTTACTTTTAAACATGCATTTCACATCTTCAAAGCAGTTGTGTCCTGGTTGGTTTTTTTCTACTTTGCCTTTGGCTTTTAACCCCTCCTCTGGTATACCAAGGACATTTATTATGGCATTATTATAAGACAGTTTTATGTCTCTCTGTCTTTATTAAACCAATTAATAGGAAAGACATCTGGACGCGAGTTACAGATGGAAAAGATCTATAAGAATCTTGTCTTGGGAGGACATCCAATGCCTTGTGCTTACTGCATACTCAATATATTTGCTGAACTGAATTAATTTCAAGCCTAAAGTGTCATTTTTTTAAAAAATGGTCAGACATGTTTGTAATGTCTCCAGTGAAGAGACTTCTATCACTTGCCCTGAGAGATGGTATACTTCACCATTATGAAAGTTTTGCTGGGTCTGAGTTGAATCCTGATGGTGCTCAGCTCTGTGACCTTAAAAAATTACTTCACTTCTCTGAGTCCAGTGTCCTCATTCATAAAACACAGAGCATAAACTAGAATCATACTCTAATTTCTCAGTTTGTAAATTCCATGATTCTATTCTTCTATTCAGGTAAATAATGCATTTTCTTAATTTTTTTTTTTAATATTGTTCATGTGAAAGGTTTTTAAAATTTAGAAAATTAAAAACAACAACAAAATAACTATTTATCATTAACCAATATATAACACATCTTAAATTTTTGACATATTTTCTTGAAGTTTTCTCCTTATAAAAGTGAAATAAAACAAGGCAAATATGTTTGAAGCCCTGTTTGAAGACTTCCTTAATTTCCTTCTACTTCACCTCCCAAGAGCTTAATACTCTCCTCAGATGAGCATCTTTGTTTTTATACTTCCGTAATAAGGGAAGATACCTTGAGTTATAATTAGTATGCTCTGTGTGTTTTTAAATTTTATATAAATGATGTCAATTTACCCTCTTAAATTCCTCTTTCTTCTCAAGAAATTCCTCTTAATTTCTGAGAGGTTTAGAATCAACACTGTTATTGAACCAGCCTGTTGAAATTCTGTTGAGTGTTTATCTCACATATCAAATCCCTTATCTTATTAAACATTCTGCTTTTTTTTTTCCTTGTGATTTATAGTCAATTTAATTTAACTGTTTGCTCTTTCCTGTCACGATCTAAAAGTAGGCACTGTTAAAAGGGAAAAAAAAGTTCTCATTCAAAATTCCAGAACTTAAATATTAAATGAGAATAACAATTATAGAAAATTATACCATTTTGTAGTGCAGTTTCTCTAAAGACTTCTTAACAACCTCTAGTTCACTTGTACTATGGAGAAACAATTTATACAGGGTGTGGAATAAAGAATAATGGTTTCGTTTAATTTATAACCGGTTATAACCAGTTGTAATCATTATAACCAGTGCTTTTTGAGAAGGCTCACAGAAAAGATTGCTAACCACTTGGATGAACTGGTAAATTTCTCGTACTCCTTCATCAGCATTGTCTCTGTTACAAGGTAAGCCTTAGGGAAACTTCTGTGTGACAGAGTGCAATAGAAAATACCAGCATGTCCTAGAAGTCCTGGGATAAAGTAATGACAGAAACTCTTGTGGATATAAGGCACTAGGAAAAAAGGATTGAAACAAACCTCGACAAATATTAACCTTTATTTGGACTAAATCACATACCTTGTAATTATCAGACCAAGAGAAAGTTAGAGTCAATGTTATTAAATCCTCTTCAGTTAAAAATGTGTGGGGAGTGATAATGACCACTTGCTCTGGAACATCTCACATTAATTTCAGAGTACAAAACACTATTCCAACATCCAGTGCAAAATATAACTTCCTTCATTTCATAAAGATTGTGTCATACTATTTGAGAGTCTGCGCTATTTGATCAAGTTATATAGGTCAATAAATGGTTAAACTAAGATTTGGACTCTGATGGAGAAGTTAACATTAATCATCCAAAGAAGATCTTGCTATTAGGCAACACAAAATATTTCTAAAGCAAATGCATTGCTGTGCATCTAAAATAAGAAGCAAATTAATTCCCCATCTGGAAAACATCTTCCAGATTGCTAGATATCCACCTGGGAAAATGGTCTTTTTCTAAGGTCCTAAGAGACTGGAGGCATATGAAAAAACTCAGATTAGTACCCAATGGAGTGTGTCAGACTGAAGCATCTAGTTGTAATGTTAAACTATGTGCCATCCCACATCTGAGACTCCAAAATCAAAATTCAAAAGGATTCTAGCTTGCTAAGAGAGTATGACAAAATGCCTAAGGAAATCAGACATGATGAAGGGAATTTTTTAAGCATGAAAAAATGATCTTTAACCATGAGGCACTGTTACTGATCCCTAGAAAATAGCAAAATCCAACATCAAATGCAGACCTTCATATATTTCCCTCCTACTTTCCCAAGTCTCATCATTCTTTACTGCACAAAACAAGCACTTCACACTTATTTTTCACTGTTGGAAAAAGAATCAACAGAACAAAATAAACTGAAGAACAAAATAGATCTAGTGACATAGAAGCATGGAAAAGACTCACGAATCTGAGGGAAAGGCGGGGGGGGGGGGGGGCAGGACGAGATTAACCAAAGAGCTTATATGCATAACCTATGGACACAGACAATAGTGCTGTGAAGGGTGGGTGTGGGGTGGAGAGGGTCAATGGGGGACATCTGTAATACTTTTAACAATTAAGATAAAAAAATTTTAAAAGAAAAAAAAGGTTTAAATACTATGTTGATTTAATCTCTTTCTACCATGACCCTAATAATAGCTAACATTTATTGAGTAATTTCTTCATGTAAAAGAGTGTTAAGCACTTCACATGTACTTCGACATATCATCTTCATAATAATCTACATAAAGTGGTATGCGGCGGGGGGGGGGGGGGGCGGGCGGGGCGTGGAGGGCAGGAGGTGATAGATAACCCAATGAAGCTCTAAGCAAAAGGGTATAAAGCAAAAAGACCGCATAACAAAAAGTCCAAGTTTGGCTTTAGGTGTAGTTTGATGCAGGGCCCAATGACAGGACCCCTTTTACTGTCTCACAGTCCCCTGCTTCACTTTCTCTGAATTAGCCCTATTCCCCACTTGACCTGTGTCTCATAATTTCAATAGATCCAAACCTTACTTCCTCTCAGGTCAGGTCTTGTGGATAAATTGTCTGCCTCTATTCCAGCACTCCCAGCAAAATTCTCTTCTTCTGTGTGGGTCTCATGCTGACCCCTGCACCCGCTGCTGAGGCCAGGGAATGCAGAAGGCCATTCTCTGGGTGGTAAAGTGAAGTCTCACCCAGAGGGAAATAAGCATGGTTTCCATATTAGGAACCAGTTTATTACATCGGTAGCATACAGCAACTGAGCAGCGGAAGACAATGTTGGATAGGCAGGATATATCCAAAGTATGGAAGGCCTTCAATTAGACCTGGAGGTTTATACTAGATTCAATAGAGAGTAGAGTCATTGTATAGATTTGGAGAAATAAGATGAAGGATGATTGTGAGGAAATGGGCTTTCTGGAATACTAGAGAGTTGGATGCAGAGATATGAATCAGAGATACCTGGATTTCAACTCTACTTTCACTAATGCCCCACCTATGAAGTTGTGGCCTTATTGATGCTGAGTTTGGTTAAGAACAAGAACTCAGGTATGTTTATAAATATTCCCTTAAATGGACTATTAGTGTGAATTTTCCTGGAATATTGTTATAATCCTTGATATTAAAAGGATAAGGTCTTAGTAAGAATTGTGCTTTCATGATCTAGAAAGAACTAGACAGTGTTACTGGCAACTCCAGGGCCCCATTAAAACTTTCAGAGGCCCAGAGAAGCTACACCAAGACATGCTCTCTGGGCTCCTCCCACACAGCCCCATTGCTCACAATAAGACGGTGTCTCCTTGGCTGTTTAACAGAGGAACTTAATACAAATTTAGATCAGAGGGTGGTGCAGGGGAGTCTGTGAAAGGGAGATGTATATGTACATGAGGAGGATCTCTTCCCATCAATCCACACTCAGACAGCAATATCACAGTCCGTGTGGAAAGTAGGACTGGCACAAAGACCCTCCTGTTACCATGTTGGACTTTGGAAGTGATGTCAACAGGTCGAAGGAAGGAAATATGAGCAAAAAATACCCGGATAAAGACTGCACAGTCCTTACTGTGAAACTATGACATGTTTGAGGGATATTATGAGCAAGAGACACATTTGTGGAATTTATCTGTTTCTTTATCTCCAGCAGGTCAGCCCCAGGAGGTAATTTTTAAAGTCATTCGTCAGAGTAAGATGTCTCAAGGCATCATTCTCTGACTTCCCTAAACATGCTAGTCATGACATTGGGAAAAAGTGGAGATCTCCTAAGGTGAGGAGGAGGATGAGTCAGGGGGGCTTCTCTTCTTTGTCATCTGGGACAACATGAAGGAGCACCCTGAGTTGCCACCAAGCAAAAACGGGAAAATTGTTGAGGTTTTGGAAGCATGAAGGCGCCAGCGTGGAGCTAAACGGTACTTTAACTTTGCTCACTTAATGCAAAGTAAGTATACAAGGAAAGATTAAGTCAGTTCACAAGATTTTAAACATCATCTTTACTGATCTTTAAAAAACAAAATAGCCAAGAAGAACACTGGTTCTGATTTTAGAATCTTAACTGTGAGCAATTGTTTCTAAAGGTGTGTACAAATAGTTCCCCTAGCAGGTAAATCTGACCTTGAGACAGATTTGGGCAAATGTTTTAAAAGTTAATTGGGTTAAATTTTGTGTTCTGAAGTTTTATATTTTTCTTAAACAGTGACATCGCATTTTTATTAGTAAAAAGGTAAGCAATTAGCCATGGCTGGGTGGCTCATTTGGTTGGAGTGTTGTCGCATATACCAAAAGGTTGCAGGTTTGATTCCCAATCAGGGTACATAGTACCTAGGTTTGGGGTCTGATCTCTGGTGGGCGTGAGTATGGGAGGCAACCAATTAATGTTTCACTCTCACATTGTTGTTCCTCTCTCTCTTTCTCTCTCTTCCTTCCTCTCTTTCTAGCCTAGAGTCAATAAGAAACATATCCTCTGGTGAGTATTAAAAAATATTGAAAGGAAATTGCTTTTTGAAACTTCTACATGAAACGTGTGCATATGTAACCTGATGCAGTAAGCATGTTTGTGTGACGGAACTAAATGCAGGAAAAGAGAAAAAGTATAAAGCATTACTTTCAATATTCATGGTTTCCAAGAATAATTAATAAAAATGGTCTCAAGACAATTCAGCTAAAGCATTAAGTATCTAACTTCTGTGTTTTAGACATGATTCTGTTTGGGGCATAAATGAAGTTGCTGGATCAAAGCCAATCAGGAAAAAGGGAAGTTGGCAGTGGGACTAGGGTCTCCAAAGCAAGAGATCTTAGGAAAAGAAGTGTTTTTTGTTTCTTTTGAGTCACCTTAGAATCTTGGCCTGAGGTCACAGTTTCTTTGGCAGCTGAGGAGGGTGATTGGACAGCAGCGCCTCCCTCCTTTCTGCAGGAAAATATAGGGAGATGCTGTGGAAGGTGAATATCGGTTGTGAAACGGATATGATTGAACAGAGTATAGTGCTGAGCTCAGAAAGAGGAAAAAAATCAGGGTTTTTATTAGAAAATGTCTTTTATGGAGAGAATAACCAAAGGGATTTGAGACGGAGGGAACAGAAGTGCGCTGGGGAGATTGTGTGCCATCACTTGGAGCACCAGCACAAGGGGCCGAGCCGGACAGATAGGGTGAGAAGGAGTGGAGTGGTGGTGAGAGTCCCTGCCCTCTGACCCCAGTAGAACCAGGTCCCCATATCCACCCAACCTCCCCACACCAGAGAAATTAACGTGGCAGCCCATGCCAGACCTGCCCACGCTAAGGGAGCCAAGCAGGGAGATGGGGGATGTCCACTGAGGCGGAACTAGAAGAAGGAGAACTTCCAGCTTTCAAAGGAGAAGAGAGTGTGGGGGGAAGCTGCAAACTTCAGCAGTTCTGCCCTAGACCTTTGTGAGATGAGCCCCCCTGCGCCCCACACCTTCGAGAGCCCTGTATATTGTCTGATATATAATGTCTGATAACAGCCAATGCAAAAAACAAAAAACACAGGATCAAGGGTGCACTGTAGCCCAATACATTTGTAATCAAGTCCTCAGACCAAACTATTAAACCAGCCAGACAAAAGGACTCGGAGTCAGAGGTGGCTCTCTCTAGGACTCTAAAATGAGACAAAGAGAATGTTCAGGGTCCCGAGGCCTTGACTGTGTATGGAAGACAATGGCCTTCAAGAACATATGTGACTACTACTGCATGGGAGTGAGCAACACATTCTGGAATGGTGACGTGAACTCAGGTCTGAGGTTTGCGCAGCAACAAGAATTGGTGGGGACCTGGGTGTGTGGATAGTATTGCCAACAGCTGTGTGCCCGCCCCCCGCCCCCCCCCCCAGGAAATCTGGGGTCACAGGAAACCACCCAAAGATAGACCATCTCTTCCTGCCCTGGGTGTCCCCCTCACCTCTCATAAGACTTAGCTGATCAAACCAGAAACTTAATGTAACCTCACTGCAAATGTGAGTGTATTGGGAGGAGGGGGAGAGGGGTTTGGGGGATGACCTCTAACCCACTTGACACATTACATACCTTATCTTGAAAAAAAAAAATGTTTACCTAAACCAAAGAAGCAGGAGTGTAATTTCTTGAACAGGAAGTCAGAAGTCTCTAACCATTTCAAACATAACACTGTTCACCACTGCCTTACATGCTTCTGTTTCTTTGACTGAAAAGTAGAGTTTAGCTTACAAATGTTTTTCATTTACATCTATCTCACAGGAGACTGTGAAATTTAACTGGAAGACATTTATGATCTCTGATGAAAGGTACTCATTAAGTGTAATTGTTATCATTACCTGCATCTATTTTTACTTTCCTCATTTTTTATATATATATAGAGAGAGAGATAGCATTACGAGGTCCACAAGAGCTCTAAGCCTGCCATTCTTACCCACTTCCCACATACCTCCGTGCCTGTCCTGTGTATACTTCAAAGCCTTGGGTCTCTGGCCACTGGGTCTCGTGGCAACCCTAGACCTGGTGCTCCTGTAGGTGGCACTTTCCAGCAAGCATAAAATTTCATCCCCAAACCAATGTGCCAATAGTTGGCTTGCTGTGGGTACCATTAGTCACTTTCTCAGAATGAGGAGCAAAGGGCTAATTGTTCTGCAAGTGGACAATTGCTGCTGTAATTATTAGCCTCTGTAATTTTTCATCCGTACATAATTGCACATTGCAGATGAGGAGCTTGGTTCTGTCTTCTTGCAATTCCGCCCATGAGGCTTCTCATTGTTACGCTCGGGTTTGTTTTTTTTCCACTTGTGTCAGTCACAGTTGGTTGTGCTTTTCCATGATTGTCCTTTTTCACTCCATAAAATATAAATGCAAAAGCAGTTTTTAAAAAGTTTTCCAGAACAATTTAAATACTGAATCAGCCCACTAGTGTAGCTTGCGTGATTTACAAAGGCAAGTTTCTGACTGAAGTTTACAGAATTATAGAAAAGAATGAAGCTGGAAATTTCCCTTCCACTCCCATCACCCGCTCTCCCCAGAGCCTCTGCCTTCCTCAAAGTCTCCAAGAAAAGGATTCATGGTGTCCATTTGGAACTTCATCTCGGGGTTATGTCTCTAACTTTAAAATATCTGAGCCTTGTATGTTCCCAAACTCAGCTCAGGAGTTCCAGGTTCATCGTGGTGGCTGTTGGCTAATTGTTGCTTTTACTGGACATGGTGGAACTAAATTTGTTACCCCTGGGTTTGTAGCCAGAAACCATCCTGAGAGGGAAAGTAATCTGTTCTAGGTCTACATGTGAAGTTTTCTATAAAATGCTTTGGGAAGCAGCTGATCTTTCTCGTCACACATTTGGTCAAAATCCACTCAGCTTCAGTTCACCTACCTCCCCAAACCCTTAACTCCTGCTACAAGTGGATCTGGCTGCTAGAGGAAGCTAAAGAGGAGGTTTTCTTCCTCCCACTGTGCAAAGCTGCTGGAGAACTCCTTGTACCGAAGGGCCTCCCACTGTGCCCCGCTCCTGGAGCCTGGCTGGCCGTCCGAGACAGAAGAGTCCTCCAGCACCCTGGTGCTGCAGGCTTCTCTTCAGACGAAAACTCTGAACACTCAAGAAAATGCTCTTTAGCCTTGTGAACTCTCATAACTCAAGAAGTCACAAAGCTGGACAAGTGGTAATGCTGGACGAGGCAACGTTTATGGAAAGGATTTGGGGAGAATCATGCCATTAGGTGATGCTTTGATTTTTGTTGTTGTTGTTCTTTCACTGGTTCCAAGTAAAAGTGAAACTCACTGAACGCTATAATACCTACCTGCTGAAGTTGAAAAATAGGCTCCAGTGAAATTATTTGCTAATGAAGGTGAATCTGCCAGGATATAGATAGCAACATGCCTGCAAATCTTTCTGGCAGCCTCAAAATAGCATTCAGCTGCTCCCTGTGGTATGACCCCCTAAGAGCTGCCACCTGAGACACACACCCCGTCTGAGAACGCTAATAACCACCGCGGAAATCATGCATTGCATTTCCAGCACCAAAACCCCCCTTTCTTTCTCCTCAAAGTGAATAGGATCCTAAATGGGCCACGTTTGCTTTTGTGAGGGTGCATTTGCCAGTTGGGTACTTCAACAGCATTAATAAAGGGGTGGTAATCTGAAGAGCCTTATTTTTGTCCCTAATGTTCACCCCCAAAGGAAATGTGCTTCCTACTAATAATAGAGGATGTGACCAAAAACGTGGAGTGTATTTATCTGTTCCCCGTTTGTTTGCCAAGGCTGGTATTCCTATCCGAGCTCCTTCAGAAAGGCTGAGCCGGTTCACCTCTTTGTCACTGCCAAACGCCGAGGTCTGGCTGTTTTTGTTTAAGAGATTCAACTGAAGACCAGTCTCTCCTCCCATAACCCGTAAACCAAGTTAACCCACAACAATGATAAGAGCTAACACGTACTGAGCCTTGTTTATCACACTTTACACATTAATTCATTTAATCCTCACAACAGCCTTGTGAGGTAGGATCCCCATGTGCCATCATGGAACCAGGATACAGAGGCATTAAGTAACGTGCCCAGGATCACACAGCTGGTACATGTTGCCTCTCCGGAGACACTGCTATTGACCACTATATGATGCCACCTCTGTGTTGGTGCTGTTTTGCATATTAAGCCCATGTAGACTGACCCATTGCCTTCCAATTGGTGTCCAGAGAGTGGGGTCAAAGAGAGGAAAGTATTGGCTCTCCCCTATTCCTTAAAACTGGGGCTCCCCAGATGCCTCCTGTCACTTAGCTCATTTGTGGTTTGGCTGGATTTCTGACTTTAAATCAGATGTGCTAAAAGAAATCTTGGCCATGGTCCAATATAGGTTCTTCTAGATTCACTTAGAAGTCTCTGAGTAAGTTCACAGCACAGCACATGCATCAGACAGACAAGCTCATTATCAGATTATGTGTCTAAAGAAATAACAAGCAACACACAGGAGCCAGTCACATCGCATTTATGGCCATCAGGCATTTATCAGCGAGAGTCACCCAACTTCAGTGCTCATTGGTAATTTTCCATGAGCCGTGCAAGCTGGCAAACAAGAAGAGAGCTATAGATAAGCCGTGCTGCCATGCGCTTCAGTCGCCTGTGATTTGGCCCATCTCCAAATGCCATATAATAATGACTTTTTTATGTTAATCTGTATATAAATATCTTTATCATTTTTAAATAAGTGTTCAGAAGCTATTAGGCCTTGTAATAATTTGATAGGGACTTATTTGTTTGCAGTTGCTGTTTTAAACATAAGCCGAAATATTTTTAAAATTTATTTATTCTGATAAAACTCTCATGCCTTCAGCAAGCTCTGTATAGGCAAGGAGCTGAAAATAGAATTTGGCACCAAGCAATATTCTATAAAATCAATGCTTTCATTGTGGGGGGAAGAAATGTCACAGGCAACGTTTTCTACACTCAATCCAATCAACTGAAGCTCCAGGAAATGCACCAAGGCATCCAGACTCGTGTTCCCCGTGCTTTCCTGGGTGCGGGGCCAAGCTGTGGCCCTTTTCCTCCTCCTGAGGTCAGTAAGCTCATTGCCTTGGCTGATGTCCACCCAGCTCAACATCAGATCAATAATATCAAAGGTAAACTGTAACTGGGAAAAATTATACTTAAAAAAGAATGGAGCCGAAACCGGTTTGGCTTAGTGGATAGAGTGTCGGCCTGCGGATTGAAGGGTCCCAGGTTCGGTTTCGGTCAAGGGCATGTACCTGGGTTGCGGGCACATCCCCAGTGGGAGATGTGCAGGAGGCAGCTGATCGATGTTTCTCTCTCATCGATGTTTCTGACTCTCTATCTCTCTCCCTTCCTCTCTGTAAAAAATCAATAAAAAATATATTTAAAAAAAAAAAGAATGGAATATAATATGTTTCAATATAATAATGCTGACCCCCAAAAATCTGATCCAGATGAGGGACAGGCTTGGGAAGACCTTCTCCCTGACCGAGTGAAGAGCAGCATCACTCTGGACTAAGTTAATAGTGGTTTTAAATTTATTAAACGGGGGTTGGTGTATCATCCTTTTTAGACCATAGAATATTTTTTTCCTCCTCATCGGAAGCTTGTAAACAATATGTAAAACAAGCCTTCCAAGCTCTCTTCTCATAACTAATATTGTTTCTCTTCAGAGTAATTAATTCATGGAGAAACCAGCAATCTGCCTTCAGCTTAACCTTCACTGGTTTCCAACTAAAAACAAAAGGAGAAGAATCCAACATTTGGCCAGTGGCCCAGTCAACCACTTTCCTTGCCAGAAGAGTTTTTTAGCAGGTGCTGCGCCTCTTGGGAGGGGGGCGGGGCTACAGATGTGGACTTTGAGCAGCAAACCCTGTCTTCATTCTGTCTTTGGCTTCCGACTGAGTCCTGAAATGACTGCTTAACTGGAGGCCCACGGATCACGGAAGGTTATTGTTTCTCCACTGCAAGTGAAAGGAAGTATGAAGGCTGGGCTTATCAAATAGGCAATTTCCAGCAGTACTTTAATTAAGTGTTAACCTTTCAGTGAAGAATTATAAATTACATTAGAACATAAACGTCAACCGACGACATTTGAGACTTGAGCTGAACTTATGTCATGTTTCCAATAATAAGTGTGTCAATGTGAGATGTCAGTTAAAAGTTCAAAACCTTGCTATCTGGCACGTCAAGGAGAATGGTTAGAGCCACATGTTGAGGTTTCAGGGAGTATTTTCAAAAAGGTGACAGATTTTGACCAAAA
Organism: Myotis nattereri; assembly: GCF_964212035.1. NCBI lineage: Eukaryota > Metazoa > Chordata > Mammalia > Chiroptera > Vespertilionidae > Myotis > Myotis nattereri. The sequence goes on from NC_138081.1 coordinate 47,236,722, forward strand.
TTGAAGGTTACTTTTAGCCTGAAGATCAGTTTTCTTTCCATTGTCCTGGGCCTCCCAGATGCTTGGGAAAACCTTAAACCTTAATAACACTCGGCGTGTTTACAAGTCAGACTCAGTCAATTTTAGAGTCAAGATCTATAATGCTCTTTTCCCTTCACTTAACAAGCTGATAGAGAGCCCCTGACTGACATTCCTTCACCTCCTCGCGATGGTAACGCTGGTTCTAATCTCCCAAATTCCTTTCAATCTGCTTACTGGTGAGAAATGGTTTTTCCTTCCATCTGGCTGACAGATGACATAAACTGCACATTACATTGTCAGCCCTGAAGTCAGGGCGTCGAGAACTTCCACGGGGACAACGTTGATGATAATCTCTTGGTATAAAATTGTCTTTTAGATGATTAGAAAAATGTGAAACTCTCCACGTTGTCAAGAGCATCACTCAAGACTGCTTCGCCGGTTTTGACAGCCCATCACGGTGGCCTCACTGTGCACCTGAAAACGTGAATATTTGTTTTCAAGTCTGTACTTCCCCCAACCTGTCTCTCTCCATTTCGTTCCAGACAATAAACTTAGCCCCCACAAAGCTCTTGTTGGCTGCACTATTTTTTTAAATTGAATTTACTGGGGTTACTTTGGTTTATAAAATTATAGATCTCAAGTGTACAATTCTATAATTCATCATCTGTATATTGTACTGTGTGTTCACCTCTCAAAGTCTAGTCTCCTTCTATCACCGTTTATCCTCTCTTTACCCCGTTTTACCTGCCCGCACCCCCCTTTCCCTCTGGTAATCACCATACTGATGTCTGTGGCTCTGAGTTGTTATTATTATCATTTTGCTTAATTCCTTCACCTATTTCATCCAGCCCCTCAATCCCCTCCCCTCTGACAGCTGTCAGTCTGTTCTCTGTATCCATGAATCTGTTTCTATTTTGTTAGTTTATTTTGTTTATCAGATTCCACAGATAAGTGAAATCACATGGTATTTGTCTTTCTCTGACTGGTTTATTTCACTGGCATAATATCCTCTAGGTCTATCTAGGCTGTCACAAAAGGTAAGATCTCCTTCTTTACTACATCTGAGTAGTATTGCATTATGTAAATGTACTACAGCTTTTTTATCCACTCACCCACTGATGGGCACTTGGCTGCTTCCAAATCTTGGCTATTGTAAATAGCACTGCAATGAATATAGGAGTGCACATATTTTTTTTTCAAATCAGTGTTTCAGGTTTCTTTGCATCTATTTCCAGAAGTGGAATCCTGGGTCATAAAGCATTCGGCCTTTAATTTCTTGAAGAAACTTTATGCTGTTTTCCACAGTGTCTGCACCAGTCTGCATTCCTACCAACAGTGTTCGAGGGTTCCCTTTTCTCCACATCCTTGCCAACATGTTGTTTGTTGAATTATTGGTGACAGCCATTCTGACCGGTGTGAGGTGATATCTCATTGTGGTTTTAATTTGCATTTCTCTGATGATTACTGACTTTGAGCATCTTTTCATATGTCTATTGGCCATCTATAGGTCCTCTTTGGAGAACTGTCTATTCAGGTCTTTTGCCCATTTTTAATTGGATTTTTGGGGGTTTTTTCAGTGTTGAGTTGCTTGAGGTCTTTATATACTTTGGATATTAACCCTTTATCAGATGTATCATTGGCAAATATGTTCTCCCATTCGGTGGGTTGTCTTTTCATTTTGTTGATGGTTTCCTTTGCTGTGCAAAACATTTTTAGTTTGATGTAGTCTCATTTGTGCATTTTTTCTTTTCTTTCCCTTACTCAAGGTGTTATATCAGAAAAAAATATTACTAAGTGAAATGTCCAAGATTGTACTGCCTATGTTTTCTTCTAGGATTTTTATGGTTTCCAGTCTTACATTTAAATCTTTAGTTCATTTTGAGTTTATTCTTTTATATAATGTAAGAAGGTGGTCTAGTTTCTTTCTGTTTGCATGTATCTGTCCACTTTTCTTACCACCATTTATTGAATATACTGTCTTTACCCTGGTGTGTGTTCTTGTCTCCTTTGTCAAATATTAATTGACCATAAAGGTGTGGGTTTATTTCTGGGCTCTCTATTCTGTTCCATTGGCCTATACATCTGTTTTTATGCCAGTACTATGCTGTTTTGATTACTATGGCCTTATAGTATAGCTTGATATTCGATAAAGTGATTCCTCTAACTTTGTTCTTCTTTCTCAAGATTGCTAGGCTATTTGGGATCTTTTGTGGTTCCATAAGAATTTTTGGAATAAGGATGGGCAAAAGTAGGTTTGCAGTTGTAACACAAATAAATAATACCACAATTAATAAATAATAATACAAGAATAAACTCTGTTTTGTGTAATCACAACCATAAGTCTATTTTTGCCCACTCCTATATTTGTTCTAGTTCTGTGAAATAGCTTTGTGCAGTATGGACATTTTAATGATGTTAATTCTTCCTATTCATGATCACAGTAATGCTTCCACTTATTTGTATCTTCCTCAACTTCTTTCTTTAGTATCTTTTTTAAAATTATTGATTTTAGACAGGGAGGAAGGGGAAGGAGAGAGAGAAACATTAATGTGAAAGAGATACATCAAATGGTTGCCTCCTAAACGTGTCTCACCACAACCTAGGCATGTGCCCTGACCAGGAATAGAACCCACGACCCTTTGTGCATGGGGCAATGCTCCAACAAACTGAGCCACACTAGCCAGGGCTTTCTTCAGTACCATATAATTTTCCAAGTGCAGGCCTTTTACCTCCTTGGTTAAATTTTTCCTGGGCACATAATTTTTTTGTTGTTGCAATTTTAAATGAAATTGTATTCTTAGTTTCTCTTTCTGATGGTTCATTATTGGTGTATAAAAATGCCACTGATTTCTGAATATCATTTTTGTATCCAGCTATTTTACTGAATTCATTTATCAGATCTAGTAGTTTTTTGTGGTGTCTGTAGGATTTTCTATATACAATTTCATGTTGTCTGCAAATAATGACAGGTTTGCTTCTCCCTTTTCAATTTGGGTGCCTTTTTTTCTTCTTCTTCTTGTCTGATTGCTATGGCTAAGACTTCCAGTACCATGTTGAATAAGAGTGGTGAAAGTGGACATTCCCTTTCTTGTTCCTGATCTTAAGGGAATTGCTTTTAGTTTTTTTTCTGTTGAGTATAATGCTTAGCTGTGGGTTTGTCATATATGGCCTTTATTTGTTGTGGTATGTTCCCTCTGTTCCCACTTTGCCGAGGGTAAATAAATGCAAAATTCCTCAACAAAATATTAGCAAACCAGATCCAGCGATACATTAAAAAGATCATACATCATGATCAAGTGGGATTTATTCCAGGGATGCAAGTTGGTACAATACTCACAAGTCAACAAACGTGATGCATCACATAAACACAATGAAGGATAAAAATCACGATCATATCAGTAGATGCAACAAAAGCATTTGAAATATTGGCCACACTTTTACACCTCAGCAGGATGGACAGCCCTGAGAGCAAGACTTGCCTCTCCAGGGAGGGCTTTCGGTTCCACTCTGAAATCTGATGACTCTGGGGAATAAGTAATTCATCTCACTCTGGTAATACCAGTTTTTACAGAGATTTCTGTTACAGAGCCTTGGCAATAATAATATTAATTGTGTTTGTTAATCCACAGCAGTAAGGAGAGGAACTAGGGAAGGGAGAGGGAAGCCCCAGCAGGACTTCAGAATATAATTTCACACATTATATTCTGTCACCACAGCCTGCGTCAGAAATTATTTTAACAAAAAGAAATAAATGGATTTAGGGAGTCTCTGCACTGGCAATTGCTGGAAGAGTCCATTTGGTCCCATCTAAGCTCTGGCAGGACAGCGTCCTGGCTCATCTAGAGAGACATTCTCTCCGTGACTACCTCTGGTTCCTAATTATCCAGAAGGCTCCTTCCTGTGGGTTCTAATTCTCTCTCTTGCTACAGTTGACACCCTTTATTTGAGCAGTTTTTCCCTTTCCCCTGCCCTCCATAAGCTCCTGGGCCCATCCTCTTCCTTACCCAACTCCCATCACAAGTACTTAGAAATATTTAAGGAGGACCTGCAGGTATGGCTCTGTGTAAAATCGCTCAAGTGCTGGGCTTGCCCTTTGGAAGTCTATAAACTGAGATTTAAGATTTCAAGCGTTTACACACACACACACACACACACACACACGCACACACTGTGACCTTCTCTTCAACCTCCTCTCCCTTCCTCTCCTCAATCTCTTGGTTCTAACCACATCGCCTGTCCACTGCAGACCAATTCCCACCTCAAGGCCTTTGCACTGGCCATCTCCTCTTCCTGAAATTCTCTTCCCTCGAATGTCTACTTGGCTCACTCCTCCACTTCCTGTGGAGTTTTGTTTTTTTGGTTTCTTAAAAATATTTTTTATTGATTTTTTACAGAGAGGAAGGGAGAGGAATAGAGAGTTAGAAACATCGATGAGAGAGAAACATCGATCAGCTGTCTCCTGCACACCTCCTAATGGGGATGTGCCCACAACTAAGGTACATGCCCTTGACCGGAATCGAACCTGGGACCCTTCAGTCCGCAGGCTGATGCTCTATCCACTGAGCCAAACCGGCTGGAGTTTTGTTTAAATGTCACCTTTTCACTGAGGCCCAGCCTGGCCATCTTATATCGTACTGCAACCTCACTGCATCCCACTACCACACTCCTATCCCTCTGACCCTGCTCTATGATCTTTTTCTATATTACCCACTTCCTCACATGCCATATTATTTACTTACTTATTATGTTTATTCATAATCAGTGCCTGCCCCAGCTAGAATACCAGCCACGAGGGCAGAATTTTTGTTTGTTTTGTTAGAGTGGCACATAGTAGATGTTCAATAAATACTTGCTGAAGGTGAAGAGCACATCAGACCAATGATGACTTCCCGGGCTCCTGAAGAGGAGTGAGAGGAGAAGCTTGGGGGGAAGTGGCCTTCACCACCCTGTTTTCTGGAGTGGAGGGGGCAGTCAGTCACACGGAGCAGGAGAGCACTGGGAGCCTGGGCAGGAAGGAAGCCCTCATCTACCTCTCTGCCAGCTCAAACTGTCCTCTCAGCTCTTCACACTATGGTTCGCCACCCCAGTCACATCCAGCTTCACTTATGGGCTCCACCCAAAGTCTGCCCCACTGTGCTTTCTAAGCGTAAATCATTCCACACATATTTATGGAGCTCCTGCTGTGTGTGCTCAGATGAGGGGGAAGGCAGGAGGCTCAAACTCTGTGCCTCTCTCCCAGGCACCTGAGGGACAAACTTATTTTTGGAGCCAACGGAGAACAAAAGAAAATACAGAAAATTTAGCTTAAAGGATTCAGACATGAAACCTTACTCTCAAACCAGAGCACGCTTAACTACTATAACAATGCTGAAAAGGAGGAAGATTCTCAAAGTCTGCAAGCAAATGCTGAGCAAAAGGAATCTGTGCCAAGACACATTTCAAAGCCCTGCATGGACAGTGAAATGGCAGGTAAGTTTTAGGAGGGAAAATGCCAGGAGCGACAGAGAAAATCTTCCAAACTGGACTATAGCTCCAGCAAAGAAGGTATTGGCCATGCCAGAGGGCACAGGGCTGGCCAGGGCACCCCTGCAGGGTCAGGAAGCAGAAATACTGGACATCTGTGGGGAGCACAGGGGTCACAACATAAAAAACAAAAATAAAACAATTAAAACCTTTACCAAATGAAAATAAGGCTTGCATTAGAAAAATGGGTAGATCCCACTGTGAGGCATAGAGAGGAAATCACTTTCCTTAGAAAATATCAGGGCTGCCTGTTACAGGCACCCAAAAGGTCAGTAAAATACTGAGCAGGCCAGAGAGGGCATCTGAGCGACCTGAGAGCCGCGGGCTCTTGTGTCCCTTCCCTGCGGCATCTCAGGGAAGCCGTGCGGGCGAGTGTGCAGGAGCGGAGGTTTGGCCACAGAGGCTGTTCGCATTGTGAGAATGAGCTCGGGAGCCTGGGCTCTTCTCGGCACAACACCCTCCTCGAGGGTCTGACCATGAGGTCAGAGAAGATGGCATTGTCCCTGGGCAGGTACATGCAGGAGCCCCTCTGGCCCAGGGGCTGTGTTATATGCTCATCTTTGTGTTGTGAGGGGACAGACAGGGGGGGAGACCGGAGCAGACAATCTGATACCGAGAGTAGGTCTAAGAGAACCTCTGTGCGTTTTTCTCTGAGATGCACCTGAGCCAGGACATGGCCCGACTCCCAGGACATATGCAAACCCCCAAGTCATTTCCACCAGCCCTAGGCTGAGCTCAGGGGACAGTCCCAGGATCTTGCCTCTGAGACATGTTGCTGGAACTGCTAAGTCCAAATCGATGCCTCTGCTGCCTGGACCTGGGATCTCGAGTGAGCACAGCAGTGGAGGTTGTGACGTCGTGGGTCCCACCTTCGTCCGTGCCACTGGCAGCAGGGCTTCCCTGGCCCAGGGCCGGCGCATGAGCCCCACGTGGCTCAGCTTCAGTTGCCTCCCCCGAGGCTCCCAGGGCCACTCTGATCTGCACCCATCCCCAGGGAAAGGGCTGCTCCTGGCCTGGTGGGGCTCCCGTTTGGGGAGCGAGAAGGGAGTGCAGGAGAGAGGAGGGCGCGAGGGCACACTGAGGAGTGGGGAAAGCACCTGGTGGAGCAAAAGAAGCTGAGCAGCCATTCCGGCTCCCTCAGTGCTGGTGACGAAGGGGCCCCGGCCAGCGGTGTCCCTCCATAGTGCACACAGGTGCCCCCGAGGCGCGGCCTCTCCCCAGACCGAGATGTGTCCACCTGGAAGTCAGGGACTCTCTCGTTGCCACAGAGATGCCGCACACACAAGCGGACAGCCCTGGGCTTCTCCCAAAGGGGACACTCAGTGCGTGTCCCCCTTCCTCTGGGGAGCACGTGGGCGACATGCAATGGGCCGCACCCGAGCCTGGGTGCAAAGCCACACCTTTGGCTGGCAAGTGGGGAAGAAGGTGATACACGTGCTGGGCTCCTTACCCACAGAGCAGGTACCGACTTGATGATAGCCCCGGCCTCTCCCTCCATCCAGAGCCTAGCGTAACAGGCCCCTGCACACAGAACAGAGCAACGGGTCCCTGCCCAGGGCACCTGCCCTCCCGTGCCCACGCACAGGCTGGAGAATCCCTCGCTGCCACCACCCAGCCGGCGCCCGGGGCCCAGCGGCGATGCGCTCCCTGTGGCCGCTCCGCAGGGAAGACATAGAAGAACCATCCAAAGTGCAAGGGGATTGACCCTGCTCCGCTGCACTCTTTCCGCTTAATAGGAACAGCTGGTCAGTGAAGTGTTTGCCAGCAATTTAACAAGCCTCAAACAGCAAGCGGCATCTGCGATGAATCACAAGGAAGCGCCCGGCTAAATGAGGTTTAATTTAAATTCCTATCTGGAGCTGAGAGAAGAGCATGATTGCGCCTCCCAGTTGTATCAGGACGAGCAAGGCCCCAGCCGGGTCGGCTTCAGCTGGAGCTCAGCCCCCTGGTCGCCTTGGGAGGCGATGGCCCCAGCAAGACTAAGCTGTAAAACCAGGCCTAACTGCAGAGGGGAGGGTGGCGGGGGAAGGAAAGAGACAAGATGGCATTCCTTCTCTCTCAGAAACACAGCATTAGGAAGCCATGGACCTTCTCATGGCCACGCCCCCGCCCACCGTGGCGGCCCCATCACAGTAGAGGGCACGGCCCACACACAGGGCGCCAAAGAGCCTGGCAAGCGGGAGGACTTGTCCTACGGAAATGTCACCAGTCGGAGCCACGGCGATACCGTGGGAAACCAGAGGCACAGCTCTAGTTGTTTCCTCACACAAAGACCTGGACACAGATTTTGCAACCAAGGGCTCTCAGTGAGTCCTCCTCCACCTGTGAGCCCGCACAGCCTCGCACTGCGTACGTAAGTGCCGCATTCAGAGCAGGCTTGAGCCCCGCTGCCTGCACATCCCATCGCTTTTCAAAATCAGAACCCTGGGCTCCAGAGCATCTCAGAGCCCAACAGCCTCCCAACTCCAGTGGCTATGGAATCACCTGTGCCTACGTCCAGGCCCCCCTCCCGACTAACTGTGTGACCTGGGCAAGTGGCTTCATGTTGCAGAGCCTCTGCTTTCCCGTCTGTAAACCGAGGATGAAAATAGCACCCCCTCATGGGAAGGGCTGTGGTTAAATGAGATGATGCACAATTCCGGGAAGGTCCCAAGTTCATGCAGTCTCACCGCATGTGCCTCAGGAATTCACCGAAGATTCCTCCTTTAAGGAGGCCTATCCCGGCTGCCCTTCACCAGGGTTTCATTTCACTTTCGCCAGCCACGGCTTACCCATGGGCAGAGTCTGAGGGTGTAGCAGAGCTCAGTTCCCTGGGACTACTGGGCAGAGGGAGTGACTCAGAAAGCACCGGGGTGGAGAAGGTGACCCCCAACCAGCCGATGCCAAAAGTATGGCTTAACGTTCTTGCACATTCCATCAATTCGCACCCCCCATCCTTCCCAGGGCAGCCCGTCCTCTTCCCCATCTCCACACTCCTCTCTATTACTCTTTCTAAATTTGATTTTCAAACACCTTAGCACATGTTCCCTTGAAATCAGCATCTGTGCATGTCACAGCAACTTAATCCCCTTTTGTAACAGGTTCCAAGGTTGACAGGCCAGAGCCTGTCACGAGTGTACCTTTAAGGAATTGTGTTTGACTGCTAGTGAGAACAAAGAGAAGATAGAAGTTTAATTTTCTCTCACATGAAAGTTCACAGTTGGAAGTTCCAGGCTGGCACCACAGTGGGCATCAAGAAGCAGCCTTCTTCAAATTCTTTTTAAATATATTTTTATTGATTTCAGAAAGGAAGGAAGAGAGAAAGAGAGAGCTAGAAACATCAATGATGAGAGAGAATCATTAATCGGCTGCCTCCTGCACACCCTCTACTGGGGATCGAGCCCACAACCCGGGCATGTGCCTTTGACCAGAATCAAACCTGGGACCCTTCAGCCTGCAGGCTGATGCTCTATCCACTGAGCCAAACCAGCTAGGGCACTCCGTCAAATTTTTAGTTTGATATCTGTAGTTTCTGACTTTCATCCTGAAGGTCACCTCATGAGCAAAGATTAAGGCTAGAACACCAACTATCACATCTGGAGTCCAGGCAGGAGGCAGAAGAAAGAAGGAAGGGCTAGACGTAAGATGTAGAGCATGCAATAGACTTTACAGAGGTTGACTTATAATGCTATACACCCAAAAATTATATAAACATGTCTTGGGTGAGGATAAAAATAATAATAAGTAAAGTGTACAACTCAATGTTTAAAAAACAGAGAAGACTCAAATTACTAAAATCATAAATGAAAATGGGGACATTACTACTGGTTCTACAGAAATAAAAAAGAATAGCCAGAATAAAGCTACAGTTATCAAAACAGTGTGATATTGACATAAAGACAGAAATATAGACTTTGGAGTATAATAGAGGACCCAGAAATAAACCCTTACATGCATGCTCTAATTACTTTTGACAAGGATGCCAAGATCATTTAATGGGGAAAAGACAATCTTTTTAACAAATCCCACTTCATGAAAATTTTAAAATTTTGTGCATCAAAAGATACTATTAACAGAGTAAAAAGGTAACCTTTGAAATGGGAGGAAATATTTGCAAATCATATGTCTAATAAGGGATTAATATCCAGAATATATAGAAAACTTTTAAAACCCAACAACAACAAACCCAAACAACCCAATTAAAAAATGGGCAAAGGACTTGAATAAATATCTCTCCAAAGAAGATGTATAAATGGCCAATAAGCATATGAAAAGATGTTCAACATCACTAATCATTTGGAACATGCAAATCCAAGTTACCATGTGATACCACCTCACAACAATTAGAGTGCCTACTATAAAACACACACACACAGAAAACAAGGAGAAATTGGAACCCTTGTGTACTGTTGGTGGAATGTAAAGTGGTGCAGCCATGGTGGAAAACAGTATGGTAATTCTTCAGAAAATTAAAAATAGAATTAGCATATTATACAGCCATTCCACTTCTTTACCCAAAAGAACTGAAATCAGGCTCTCAAAAAGATATTCATACATCCATGTGCATAGCAGCATTATTTACAACTGCTTAAATATAAAAGCAAGCCAAATGTCCATAGACAATTAAATGTATAAGCAAAATGTGGCATATACATACAATAAAATATTATCCAGCCTTAAAAAAGAAGGAAATTCTGCAATATGCACAACATAGATAAAACCTGAGGACATTATTCTACGTTCAATAAGTAAATCACCAGAAGACAAATACTGAATGATTCCCCTTACATGAGGTACTTACCATTGTCACAATCATAAAGACAGAAGGTTTAACAGTATAAGGTGGTTGCCAGGAGCTGGGGAAAGGAGGGAATGGAGAGTTATTGTTTAAAGAGCATGGAGTTCCAGTTTTACAAAATGTACAGCATTATAGGATGGATGGTGGTGGTGGTTGCACAACAATGTGAATGTACTTAAAACACCACTGTGAATTTTACACTTAAAAGTGGTCAAGATGGTAAGTTGCATACTATGCATTTTACCACACAAAAAAATGTTTTAAGATCATTTGAACATCTGTGTTATCTCAGGGCTGTTTATTTTCTCATTTGAATTGGGGTTTTCTTGGTTCTTGATATGAAAAGGTATTTGGGATGGTATCTTGGACATTGTGAGTATTATGTCATGAGATTTTGGTACCTATTTAAATATTCTAATTTGGCCAGCAGTCACCCTGCCTAGATTCAGAATACATATCCCAGCCCACTTTTATGGGCTGTGGTTTAAATTTCAATCTCATTTTCAAGGCCTTTTGTGTGTTCTTGTCATCTGCCCCACTTGTGTACGACCCAGAAGTCAATATGAAACCTGTTATTAGTTCAGTTCTCAAACCTATTGCTGTGCTGGTTCTGATCGGTTTCACTTGAGGGTCACCTACGACTTCATTCATAGATTTTAAAAATCCTTTTCCTCAGCTCTCTCTAGTCAGTGGCATTTTCAGGTTTCGAGCATCTCTAGTGCCCAGGTCAGGATCTACAGGAGGCAGGCACACACACACACACACACACACACACACACACACACACTCACCCCTGGCTTATTCTCAATTCCAAAGTCTCTTAGCCATCCATCTTCCTTCTCCACCTTTCAGAGTCTTCTTGTAGGTATTACACTATGCATTTATCCAGGGTTTTAGCTGCAATCAGCAGAAGGAACATGTGCAATGCACTCACTCCATTTTGTCTGAAATCAGAAGCCCCTGTTCAGTTTGAACAGAAAGTGCTGTGCTTGGGCATGGAGGTGAACTGAACCTCGAATCACAAAGAGGTGCGCACTGAGACAAGCCTGACTCACAGAGTCCGGGCCAGGCAGCCTCCCTGTCACAGAGGATCTCCTGGTGTCTGGGGGGTAACATTTTGGTGATACAACTGCATCTGCTCTTACTTCTCCACAAACCAAGGAGGATCACTAGGTTTTGTGTGTGTGTGTGTGTGTGTTTTCAATACGTCACACAAGAGGAACATTAATTCTCAGTGTCAGTCAGCACCAGGGCACAGACCAGCATTTGGGGAGATTTGGGGAATAATGCAGCAAGGCAGACAAAGCAATAACAAACCCACGGAGACTTCTCACTTTCCGACTCCTTGCTGAGCTAGACCAGCTTGCTTTGAATTGGAGTGCAGATTGGCTCCCCCAACTTGGCTACAGGCAGTGAGCAAAGCTAAATAAGCAAGAAAAGAAAGTGAGGTAGGAGGAAGCAAGTGTCTTTGTCTCTGGTTTGTAAGGAAGGGTGAGTGAACACCACAGACTGTCACCCCAGGGCCTGACCGTCACCCCAAAGCCAAATCTCTGGGGGAGCTTGGTAGACGCCTGACCTTTGTGAGCGTCAAGAACACCACCCACAAGGCAGGGCCGGGGATACACCTCCACTGAAAAAGCCCAAGCAGCCTTCCTGAGAGAGTGGCAAAGCCTGCCGGGAGACACAGCCAGCAGCTGAGCGTCCTGGCTCGGCCTTCTAGAGAGATGCGGTTTCTCTTCTCTCCGCATGCACGAGCAAGGGAATTCGCATCCACTGTTTATGTGTCTTAAAAGCCAACATGTTCAGGGTGTTGGTGTGGAAAATGATCATCCCACAATTGGCACGGTGAGATTATTTCTTAGGTGAGGCATTTCCTTTGCGACTGAACTGCCATTGGCAGAGTTTTGTTATTTAGGACGACACATTGCCTGGCTCGGGGAACAGAACGTGAGTAAACTGACGAACTTTCTCAAGAATGTGAGAGCCAGTCTCGGCTCCTGGTGGCAGCTAAAGCTGGATTTGGGCCAGCACCAGGCAGAGAACACGTTATGCAGGCCCTGGCCGGGAAGGGGGAGGGGGCGGGTTGGGCTGACTGCGTGTCACACATGTGACCCTTTATCCAACCCCCACGCCTTCCCACCTCCCCACCCCTGCCCCACCCATGCCTGTTCCTAAAGAGGGTTTCCTGACAGCAAAACTCGCTCAGAGAAGGGCATACAGTAGCTTTTTCTTGAGCCAAATTCAAATAGAATCCAAAATCTGTGTAAAAAAAAATGTGGGCATGCTTCCTGTTTCAGTCGCTCTAGGTGGTATTCACACTCTCACACTTCTTGATGCCTCTCCCCTTCCTTTCTTCAGTCTTCATGTCTGCAGAATGTTTTCCTGGGGAAGGCAGTTGGATTATTTAATTACACTAAAAAGTATAGACATACTCATCAGTGGAAGAAACGCAGTTTGGGTGTACAAGCTGCAAAATGAACATCTTGTGAGGTGTTTGGTGACCATACCCCTAAAGGTGAAGGAATGAACTGAAGATATCGGAGGATTTTTACCTACAATGGAGGGTGGGTGGGTGGGTGGATGGATGGATGGATGGATGAGTGGGTGGACAAGGTAAACAGGGAGCAACAGTGGGCCCCATGGCCCCTTGAAGCTTCTATGCAGTGAGTGGCAGGGAAACCTGCCGCTCTCCCTATCGTCAGAGTCCTGTAGGAAAACCCAACTCCTCCCTGACCCTGGACCTCACTGACTGATGCTAAGTAACTGGCAGGACTCTCACCTGTGTCTCTGCCTTGGCTGGTGCAAGAACATGGTCTCTCCTAAGAAAGAGAGATAGCAACAGGAAGAGATCCTCAGCTGAGCACCAAGACACAGAGCTATTCAGTTTCAAGGCCCAAATCAACCAGCTACCACTGTCTTATTCTTATGGTAAAAGTGATTCATCAGAATAGAAGCAAATAAATCCGTGTGCACTGCAGTATCTCTGCCCATTGCAGCAGGAACGGGAGCCCTGACATTAGAACAGGGTGCCAGGCAGAGTCTGGCCAGCTGCGGGGCAGCAGCTCTGCTCACTTCTCAGCCCCAGGCACCTGCAACACACAGCACTAGCCTCCCAGTGGGTGAGAGTGTTGTGCCCAGATTTCAAAGTTCCCAAGACCCCCAGGGAGCCAGTCAGTCCGATGCAAAAGCAAAGAGTCATTTATTTCAAACCTAGGTTTGGCTCCCCTGCCACACTCACCGATGCAACGGTAAGCTCCAGTGGCCGAGAGAGAGAGAGAGAGAGAGAGAGAGAGAGAGAGAGAGAGAGGCCTGATGGGACAGGGGGTTTTAAAGGGGGGTGGAGTGAGGGCAGGAGAGGGGACTGTGGGCCCTGCCGATTGGCCAGGCGCGAGTCAGTACAGGATGTGGTCATAGTGATGGTGTGCACTTCCCTTGATTATTATTGGTTAGTCCAGAGAAATCCTGGGTGTGGCTAGCAGCGGCTTCTTCCCGTGAGGAAGCACATGGCACCGTCCCAAAATGGAGGACCCAAGGCAAGATGGAGGGCGCACATGGCTCTGTCCCAAGATGGAGGACCCAAGGCAAGATGGAGGGCGCACATGGCACTGTCCCAAGATGGAGGACCCAAGGCAAGATGGAGGGCGCAGTCCTTGCCCGGCTCCTGCTGCTGCCGCTCGAACTCGCCACAAGGCAGGATGGCCCTCCCGCACAGCACCCGCAGCTGGCCTGCGGGCAGACTGGGACTCCAGTGCGTCTGGGCGGCACAGGCCCAGCAAACGAGGTGCGGCCGGTGGAGTGGCCCAGCTCCGGAGGAGCGGCATCCGCCTGGAGCAGGCCCGGCCATGGGTGCACTGCAGCATGGCGGCCTCCCCGAGCTAGGGCACACGCCCCACTCCGCTGCCGCCGCTGCTGCACTGGGCCCGGTCGGGGGGCGGGGGGAGGGGGGGGAGCGGGGGGGGGGGGGGAGGGCAGCGGGGGGCGGGGGGGGGAGGGCAGCAGGCGGGTGGCAGCCCGCGCCGGGCTCCCGCCGTGGGCCGGGGAGCCAATGCCCCCCCCATGGGGCCCGGCGGCCGGCCCACACAGGCCCTGGTCCCCCCGACCGGGCCCCAAGGGCCGCATGGACCCCCGGCCCCAGCGCGGGCAAGCGGGGAGCCGACCACGGGGGGAGGGAGGAAAGAGCCAGGCGGTGAGGCCTTCCGCTCCCATGACCTCCCCCGTGGTCGGTTGCCGCCCGGCCCCACCCCTCGGCCTGCTCCGGGGAGGCCAGGCCCTATGGCGGCGCGGAGGGATTTCAGAGCCAAGCGGCCAGACTCCTCCTCCCGCACCGCCCGGAGAGGCGGGCGGCGCACCTTTCAAGAGCTGGGCTGTCTGGGTCCAGGCCCCGAACCTGAAATGGGCATTAACCAGCGGGCCTCTTGATGGCAGCTGTCCAAAGAAGGACTGAACCACAATGAGCAGGGAGCTCTGGGCAGCCCCACTCTCCTCTCCCTCCCGCCTCACCAGAGAGTTCTGTGGGGTGGACTAGCTCCTCCCCCATACTTCCTCCAGGGAATGTTCCCTTGTTGGCATATGCCTGGAAGAACCTGCTTCCTGGCTCTGAGCTGGCAGGTAAGGTGGGCGTGAGTACCCTGGGGCTCAATCACGGAGTCCCACAGGGGCCTTCTGGGGAGGGGCTCCCACCGGTTGGCTTCTCTTATCTACCTCCTCTTTACAGTTCCCCAACTGTATGCTGTTAGGACATGCGCACTTGTCCTAATCTCTTCCTTCTTCTCAGCCTTGGCATGTCTGCTGGATTGTGGGGGCCCAGGAAAACCTTCCCTAGTTATCTGCCCCCGCACTCACCCCTCCAGCTCCCCGCACATCCTGGGGCTGCTGGGGCCCAGATCCCCTGATGCTGACTGAGCTGCCTTCCAGCCCTAGTGCTTTCCTTTCCTAGTGGAGTGCGTGTAGCTATTCTCTTCCTCAGATTCCCCAGAGCAGCCGTCCAGCTCCTCGCCCCTTCTGGGCCCACTGAAGACCCAGGACTGGAACCAGAACAATGGGCTCAGCCGCAGCCTCCACCTGCCCCGTCCAGTTCCACAGAAGCCACTGGCCTCCAAAGTAATGTTAAAAACACTTCTAGTTGGTTTGTTTATTTTGTTCATTAGAGTCTATATATAAGTAAAATCATATATTTGTCTTTGTCCAAATGACTCATTTCATTTAGCAAATACTCACCAGGCCCATCCATGCTGTGGAAAAGGTAAGATTTTCTTTCTTTATTTTTGTTCTTTTTGATCAGCTAGCTACAGAGAACAGACTGATAGCTGTCAGAGGGGAGGGTGGTTGGAGGACTGGGTGGAACCCGAGTCCCTGTGCACACACACAAGGGACACAAGAGGCACCACTTGTCCTTGACCTCAAGGCATCAAGCATCCAGAAGGAGGGGCAAGACCCGCCAACCAGCAGGCACACGAGAGACAGGTGGACCTGCGGTGGCCTTCTTTATACCTGCTCCCCGCCCCCCCCCCCCCCCGGCTCTGTCCCTACACTGCCCAGCAGGGGCTCAGCTGTCTATGAATGTAGGACCCTCCCAAGTGAGTCTGGTCATCTGGGCCATTCCTTCCCTTTCAAACTCTTCCCATGATGGGTGTATGGGCTGCAGACCTTTCCCACCTGGTTCTCCCCCTGCCGGGAGAACTCACCTTCTCCTTCTTGCTTAAAAGCACCTCTGCCTCACTTGGTCCTTAGATGTTGCAGGTCCTGCCTTCCCGCCTAGACTCCCGTCTTTCTCTCTATTTGTCTTTTGCTCATTGCTTTCCACTTGCTATTGTTGAATGTATTCTCCTTGCTGTCCATGGTCTGGGAGCCTGGCCCACACAGGCTGCATTCCTGCCTCCCTTGCCCTCTGGCTGCAGCTGGGATAGCCAATGGGGGGCACTGGCAGGAGAGGGGAGAACCAGAGGAGAGTGGGGGGCATGTATGACCCTTGTTGAGATTCTAGTGGACCTCATTTTTTTTTCCTGAGCCCCTCTTTCATTTTTGCCATGGCCACCAGGCTCCAGTAACACTGCCCCTCCCCCCCTCTGTCTCTTCATGTCTAGAGACAGGAATGGCTCCTCCTGCTGCTATTGCCCAAGGACTTTACCATCTTTTATTGGTTAACGCTGCCCTGTCCACGCCTCTGTAAACAGCCACTTCTAAAAACTCTCTCCTTTTAGCTCTCTTGCATGAACCACCTGTGTTTTGCCAAGACCGCATGACCTAGCACTCTTCTTATCTGGAGCAGGTTCTGCTTATCTATTGCTGCATAACAAGCCAGCCCAAACATGGTGACATAACACAACAGTGGTCATGTATTACTGCTCTTTCTCATGGTTTTGGATATTGATTCGGCCCAAGTAGGTGGTTCTCACTCTAAGCCTCCCATGAGGCTGTGGTCAGATGGTGGTGTAGGCTGGAGACATCTCAAAGTCTTCCTCATTTGCCTGGTCCAACCATCCACTGGGACCTCAGCTGGGGCACCCACCTATGGCCGTCCCATTTGGCCAAGGCTTCCCCACAGAATGGGTGCTGGGTTCCAAGGGCAGAGACTAAAAAGGAGCCCTGCAGAAGCTGAATGTTTTATGGCCTGGTCTTAAAAGCCACACAGCACTACTTCTGTGGCATTGATTCATGAGAAGTCAGTCACTAAAGCAAATCCACATTCAAGATGGGAATAGTATTCAAGAATTTGGGGGCATGTTTCAAAATCAGCACAAATGGTAAATTCCAAATCCGACACATTCTCCTCCCGTTGCGATCTTGATCTCTGTCCTCCACACATCCTGGGTCCGCAGGGCTGAAATGAAAGCATGTCCCCAGACTCTTGTCTCCTCACCCCACACCCACTGGGTGACAGGCTCCATTGACTCACCTCCCAGGTTTCTCTTGGACCCCTCAACTTCTCTCCCTCTCTCCGCCATTGCTTTGGTTGGACATCCATCATGTCCATCCTGTTCTCTGGGTCACCACCAACCTCCTTCCCTTCCCCAGGGGTACTTTGGTCACCATTGAAATGTGCCTCAGACCCCACTACAGCCCTTCACTTTCCTGAGCAAGAACCTGAGTACCAGAGACGGGAAAAGCTTTGCCCAAAGTCACAGAACTGACCAGAGCAGAGGCAGGTACCTTCCAGTGCCCTTACCGCCTGAGGTCAATCGTTATATGTTCTTGGAAGGCATTCTCCCAAGAGAGGCCTGAGACAATTTCTCTGCCTCTTCATTCCAAGCCCAAAATATGGTCTCTATTGCTGGATTTTGCAACAAAATGATTGCTAAAGAAACAAATGTCCACTTTCATTATTTTCTTTACTCCATTTTACCAATTTGCCATTAAAATAGGCATTTCCAGATTTCTGAGTGCCATCATCTCATGAAAGAACTATTCTTGATCTTAAGGAACTTCCATTCTAAAATTATACATGATACAGGCAGAAGGGATAGACACACACAGAGACACTATGCTCTTCTTTTTTTTTTTTGGTAAGAGTAGGGAATGCGCAAGAAGGGAGAGAAAATAGAAAAGGATAGAGAGGAGAAACCAAGATGGCGGCGTAAGTAAACACTGGAGTTTGCTGCCTCGAACAACCACTTCAAAAATACAACTAAAAGACAGAACAGACATCATCCAGAACCACAGGAAGGCTGGCTGAGTGGAAGTTCTACAACTAGGAGGAAAGAGAAAAACATACCGAGACTCAGAGGAGGCGCAGTGCTGAAGTAAAATACTAAGGTGCGGAGTGCATGTGGAGCGGGCTGGCGGCTGAGAGCACGGTTGTCGTTTTCAATCGGGAGGGAGTCTCAGGCTCTGAGCTCCAGTTCCCGGCGAGTCTCTAGGGACCCAGACTCATACGGGAGAAGCGGGACTGTCTGTCATTGCTCAGAACCCTAGGGAAGCTTTCTCTCCGCGGGGCTTGCAGTGATTACTGGGACACTGAGAAGTAGAGCCTCTGAGGGCAAGACTGAGAGCAGCCATAATTGCTAACCCCGCCCTGTTGATCCCGTGGGACCCGCCCCGCCCAAGCCCTGCAGGGAGGCTTTTGCTGGATAGCCTCAGGCAAAGGCTAGATTAGCACCTCCCTAGAGATCCAGGAGCCATGAAGCCCAGAGGTCAGAGTGGGACCATCCAGTTTGCAGCTCCATGGAACCATAAAAGACTCACTCAGGGGGCAGACTCAGTGAGCACCAAAGCCCCATCGAAGCAAGTCTAGCCCCAGAGGGGTGTCTCCAGCACAGAAGCTCTCCCACTGCAGACACAGCTGATTCTCACAGCCAATTGGCCTGGAGGTCAATTCCTCACAGTGATAACTACAACAATCAAGGCTTAACTACAAGACTGTGCACAAAGCCCACAAGGGGGTGCAACAAGAGTGTCTACCTCAGGTAATTGGGACACTTAGCACAAAGGCACTCTATCGACACAGCGAAGCATAAAAAATGCCGAGACAAAGAAACAGGACACAAACGACAGAATTGGAGGAAAGCAAACTGTTGGATATAGAGTTCAAAACCACACTTTTAAGGTCTTTAAAGAGCTGTCTAGAAGCCACTGATAAATTTAATAAGGCCCTCAAAAAGACTGGTGAGACCGCCGATAAATGTAGTGAGATCCTCAAGAAATCTAATGAGACCCTCGATGTTGTGATAAAGAACCAACTAGAAATTAAGCATACACTGACTGAAATAAAGAATATTATACAGACTCCCAACAGCAGACCAGAGGGTCGCAAGAATCAAGTCAAAGATTTGAAATATGAAGAAGCAAAAAACACCCAACCGGAAAAGCAAAATGAAAAAAGAATCCAAAAATACGAAGATAGTATAAGGAGCCTCTGGGACAGCTTCAAGCATACCAACATCCAAATTATAGGGGTGCCAGAAGATGAGAGAGAGCAAGATATCGAAAACCTGTTTGAAGAAATCATGACAGAAAACTTCCCCTACCTGGTGAAAGAAATAGACTTACAACTCCAGGAAGCGCAGAGAACCCCAAACAAAAGGAATCCAAAGAGGACCACACCAAGATGCATCATAATTAAAATGCCAAGAGCAAAAGACAAAGAGAGAATCTTAAAAGCAGCAAGAAAAAGAAAATCAGTTACCTACAAGGGAGTACCCATACGACTGTCAACTGATTTCTCAACAGAAACTTTGCAGGCCAGAAGGGAGTGGCAAGAAATATTCAAAGTGATGAATACCAAGAACCTACAACCAAGACTACTTTATCCAGCAAAGCTATCATTCAGAAGTGAAGGCCAGATAAAGAGCTTCACAGATTAAGAAAAAGCTAAAGGAGTTCATCACCACCAAACCAGCATTATATGAAATGCTGAAAGGTATTCTTTAAGAAGAGGAAGAAGAAGAAAAAGGTAAAGATACAAATTATGAACAACAAATACACATCTATCAACAAGTGAATCTAAAAATCAAGCGAATAAATAATCTGATGAACAGTATGAACTGGTGATTGTAATAGAATCAGGGACATAGAAAGGGAATGGACTGACTATTCTTGGGGGGCGGGGTGTGGGGGTGAGGGAAGAGATTGGACAATAATCGTGCACCTATGGATGAGGACAGTGGGTGGGGAGTGAGGGCAGAGGGTGGGGTGGGAACTTGGTGGAGGGGAGTTATGGTGGGAAAAAAGAGTAACTAATGTAATAATCTGAACAATAAAGATTTAATTGAAGAAAAAAAGAGAAAAGGATAGAGAAAGATCAGCACTGTTTGGTGCGTGAAAATAGCTAGAGAGAGCAGGAAACTTGATGGGGTCAATCCCCAAGAAGAAGGAATTGTGAACCTCTGCAACTATTTATTTATTATTGCATATGAAACCAGCCATTTTATGCAACTGACAAAATCAAGGACAATTAGACCAAATTGAGCTTTAATTTTGGATTGAAAGTGTGATGCTTCCACCAAGAACTCCCTCCCACAACGTCTGAAATTACTCACTGGCTGCGGAAGGAGGCACCCGGAGCCATCAGCCTAGATAAGTGTGAGTTTATTGCTTGTCAAAAATGTAGACACTGATAAGATCCCTGCTCCTGCAGGGGCATTAGAAAGTCTAGACGAGATGCAGATTAAGGTCGCACCTCAGGGAGCATTATTCAAAGCATTAGCTTGTTTCCAGATGATTCAACTTTAGACCTGAGGAAGAAAGAGGGACCCCACAACCCTTGAAGTGCTGGCTTGGTTTGGGAGAAATGAGGGTGGGAGATGTTGGTGGGACACCCTCCTCTCAAGAGCTAGATTTCCCTCACAATCTAACTCCCCTTGCCTTTATAAACAATTATCTATCACCTTTTCTCTTCTCTATTTCTCCCTTCCTTTGCCAACCTGGTCCATAGCAGTGGAACAGCCAAGTTCAAAGTTCAGACTCTGAGTCCAGACAGTCCTGGAATGGGAGCCCTTTTCATCTTATACCTCCATGCATCCTGGACAATGAATTCTCTCTGAGCCTCTGGGCAGTGCGGCATCTACTTCACCGAGTGTTGACGAGACAAGTGAGGTGATGTGTGCAAGGCATTTGGCGCTGTGCTGGCCCAAAGTCAGAGCTCAAAACTGCTTGCCAACATTTTACTCCCAACATCACTGGCCTGCCCTGCAGGTAGGCCCCTTTCTCCAGGCGCCTGCTGCTGCCGACAAGATACCCTTCTCTCTCGCCGCTCTTCCCTTTGGAAGGCTCCCTCCCTCTCAGGAAGCTTTTCCGAGAGGCAACAGGGCTGTGTCCAGCTGAGGTCAGGGAGGGGTCGAGGGCAGAAAACCAAGCTTGTTGGTCAGGAGATGTCATGGGTGAGATGTAAGACTTGTCGCTTCCTGGAAAGGCTCAGGGAACACGAGGCTCTGCTTAATGAGAGACCACCACGCTGGGTGAGCACCTGAACGTGACCAGGCCTTCCCTCCGGGCTCTAGGTTAGTGTCTGGGCTCAAAAGTCATGACAAAGCCTCGCATTGCAGGCCTTTCCCTCCATCCTGAGTCTCCCTCCCTCAGGGACCTGATTTCTCTTTCCTGCCGGGGAGGGAGAGCCAAAGGCCAAGTGGGCTCTGAGGACAATGCCTTGTTGGCAAGTGGAACTGGACGGAGGAGGGAGAGTAGGGTGCGGTGAAGGACTTGCTCTCAGCCGTTAGATAGCTTCTGGAGCAGCCATACTCATTTGTGCAACTCGCACTGGGCACAGTTCCTGCTCGAAGGGGCTCATGAGATGGGGAGAGAGGGACTGCTCATAGGTAATGTGCGATGTGCACAGGGTGTGCTGGCCACCCACCGGATAGGTCAGTAAAGGCTTTCAGGAGAAGGATAGGTCTGGACTAGGACGTCAAGACTACCTGCGCAGGAGTTAGGGGTTAGCTAGGTTATAGGGTGATGGAAGGACAGTGTAGCATGGTATGGGGGTGTGTACTACATACAGTGCACCAGCCGTTAGGGTGGCTGGAGCTGCAAGTGGAGGGGGGAGTGGGAATGTTAGGAAGGGGAGAGGTTTTGGGGGCCATAACACAGACGCCCTGAAAATCGATGTTACAGAATTGGGATTTTCTCAGGTGAGCGATGTGTAGCCCCTGAAGATGCTGAGAGAGGTGAGTGCCACTGTAGACCGTATTTTACATCAGCCAAGACTTTCCCAGCAACACATGCTTGGGTCTCGGATGGTCACACACTCAGCTGCTACATTTCTGCTTTGCTGAGCTAAAGAGACTGGAGGCAACATTATTTGCTCATGCCTTTGCTTAGCAATGGAAGAAAACTAGTCAGCAGAGGCCCTTTAAATGATCTTTAGCCCAGCCTGTGTGGCTCAGTGGTAGAGCATTGACCCATGAACCAGGAGGTCGTGGTTTGATTCCGGGTCAGGGCACGTGCTCAGGTTGCGGGCTCTATCCTCAGCAGGATGTGCAGGAAGCAGCCAATCAATGAGTCTCTCTCATGATTGATGTTTCTCTCTCTCTCCCTCTCCCTTCCCCTTTGAAATTAATAAAATATACTAATAAAAAAGATAAAGTAAAATGCATTTTTTTTTTTATCAAAGTGGCATATGGGTTAAAAAAGTCAAACATGACTACAAAGTGTAAAATAGAACACACTGCCCTGGCCCGTCTGTCTCCCTCCAGTTCTCACTCCCCAGACAGTGTCTTCCTTCTGGCGTCCCCTCCGCACGTGCAGGCAGCACGCATGGAATGCTTCTCGCTTCAGATCTGCCGTGGAAGGCCAAGCCGTCTCTACTATACACGCACCCTCGTCTCCTCTCCATTTTCTCAACACGGTACCTCTTCTACACAGTAGGACAGCATTTTCTCTTGGTTTGCTTTTTGTTTTCCTAGAGTTAGTAATTGTGGGTTGGCTTGGTTTCTCCATGGCTGTCACTGACTGGTTCCTGTAGCCTGTCCAGCTGAGCCCACAAGCTCCTCTCACACCGTGGAGCACAGCAAACCCTCCGCGATTCCTTTCTGTCCCGAGACGTTCATTCCCCCTGCGCCGCCTCCTCTCCAGGCAGCTGCAGGCGGGCAAGGGAGGTTTCTTCTTGCTCTCAACCTGGAGAATCACTTTACTTTCAGAGGCCTTATTTGGGGACCCTGAGTTTTCATGTAGAAGACGCTATACAAAACTTTATTTAAAAAGCTAGAATAATTTTGGATTTTCTTTTTAATTATTGGGCCATATGCGAGCCTTGGCTTTCTGGGGGTGCAGTCAAATCCCCTCTTTGGTTTTAAGCCACCGAAGCCTCTATACTGCCAGGCGATGATACAATGGCTCACAAGGAGCGCAGCTGTTCTCGCTTCCAGGTGCACACACAGCAATTTAAACTATCAAAGCCTTTCTAAGTAAAAAAAAGCCTCCCGGGCTTGTTTTAATGAATAGATAAAGCTAATTTGTAATTAGTCCATTTAGTTGTTAATATGCAAATGAGGCCTGTTGTTATCTGTAATTAGCACCAAACATTTGATTGCGAAGGATATTGCTAAAATACATAGGAAAGGCTGTAACCCTCACTCAGGTCTCCGCCTACCCGAGGGCCTCCCAGACCTCACCTCCAGCCCAGACTCCCCACTCTATGGTTTTCTCAGGTGTTCCCGGCCTGCTGGACCCCTCTTCTCTGTTCCGGAAGCACCTTGAACTAGTCCACACCGAACCCATCAGGTCTGTTCCCTCCCTGTACTTGCAGTGCTTTCTAAGAAACCCACTCCTCAGACATGGCCATTGCCTTCCCTCCCTCCCCTCCTCCCCCTCCTTCTCCAGCTTGAGTCCTTTAACCCAGAAACAGGGGCCTCCACAGGAACACACTCCTGCCCGCCTCCCCCTCCCTCCCCCTATTCCCTGGAGAGCCGCAGTGGCCTTCCCTTTCTCAGCAGCCCCTTCCCTCCCCACGTAGCAGCCAGCACGATTTCTCCAAACCAGCCCTTCACTTCACAGCTTTCGGGGCTCAGTTCCCACACAGCATCCACTGGGAAGAGGTAGAGGTCCCGGTTCCCTCAGTCCTCCATAAGCACCCTTCACAGCCACCCTTACGATCTCGGGGAGCATTTCGGCTCCCAGCATAGTATCTGCCGGCTGTCTGCGTCACTCCTTAATAACAGAGATCGGTGCTGCAATCCTCATAACTGCCAACTGTGGACCATCAGCACATACGTGTCAAAAGGATGACTGAGTCATGTCCTGGCCAGGTGGCTCCACTGGTTGGAGCATCATCGCACGTACCACAGGCTGCGGTTCAATTCCGGTCTAGGCACACATCTAGGTTGCAGGTTCCGGACGCGTATGGATCGATGCTTCTCTCTCCCCCTTCCTCTATCACTAAAAATCAATAAACATATCCTCGGGTGGGGATTTAAAAACCTTTGAGTATTAATTAGGCAGTCTCGTTGCTGCCCCAGGTAAATGCACAGTCCACTCTGGGAGGGCTGGGTAGCAGAGGGACTGGGGCCCTGCCCTGGGAGTGGGGAGGTTGGGATCGTCCCACTGCTGGGCTGTGACCCCTTGGACAGAGGGCCTCCACTGTTTGGCCTGGGTGTCGTCAGTGGTGTGGGTAGGGTCAGCAGTGTGGGTGGGGTCAGCGGTGTGGGTGGGGTCAGTGGTGTGGGTAGGAGATGAGGAGATGGGTGAGGAAGGGGAGAACCCACCCGCTCTGCCATCTCGTGTGTGTGTGTGTGTGTGTGTGTGTGTGTGTGTGTGTGTGAGATTCTCCAGGCTCCAGCGCTCACATCTGCAGCCACAGACCCCCAAATGCAGATGACGTCCTTTGATGGCAGGCTCTAAAATCACCAGGGAGATTTTCTCTTTGGTAGGAACATTTGAAGTAACATCTTTTCAAGTGTGTGGAAGATCACGATATGAATAGGATGGGGGTGTGGTTGGAAGGGGCTGTGAAAGGAGGAGGCTGGGTCTCTTCTGAAAGGGGTGGTGGTGAAGCTGGCTTTCTTTTCTCCACCAAGTGACAAAAATCACTGTGGGGACATTTACAGCCGGAATCTCTCTGACATTTTTAAATCTCCGAAATCATCAAAAATAAAGCGCGATGCCGTGCGCGTTGGCGAGGGAAATGCTCCAGGCCGCGGGGTTGTCTAAAAGACAGCGAGCCCTGTGAGCTCCGTCAAGATCGCGCTCTGAGTGTCTGGACCAGGGAGACCTCAGTTACGGTTTCCAGCGGCACTTAGGGGTGGGGAAGGTGGGGAGAGAGGTCTAAGCTCTTCCTTACAAATCCCTGGGGCCGGGCCAGCATGCTAGGCCCGCCCTCCCTCTCAGAATGGCAGGAAGGGACGGAGGGAAATCACTCCAGGTGGAGCGCTGTCCAGCCACCACTCAGACCTACAGCAGCCCCCACGGTGGGGTTGGAGGCCAGTTCCGGACCCACAGCTCACCCCTAAGGGTCGAGGGACATGGAGGAGCCTCGGCTCTTCCTTCCCGAGGACGAGGAACAGAGCCCAGCATCCCTGGGAGGTCCCAGAGCATTCGGCTCCCCCCACACACACGCTTGGGGGGGTGAGTCATTGGGCAAAGCCCTGGAGGCAAAGAAATACTGACCCTGAAGTCCCGGCGAGGGGCAGGCCTGGAGCCTCCTAGGGCCCAGAGCAGGGACGGCGAACCATGACACGTGTGTCAGAGGTGACACGCGAACTCACTTTTTTGGTTGCTTTTTCTTTGTTAAATGGCATTTAAATATATAAAATAAATATCAAAAATGTAAGTCTTTGTTTTACTATGGTTGCAAATATCAAAAAATTTCTATATGTGACACGGCACCAGATTTTAGTTAGGGTTTTTCAAAATGCTGGCACGCCGAGCTCAGAAGGTTCGCCATCACTGGCCTAGAGCCTTCGCCGTCTGTAAAGAATGGCCCACTTGCCCTGTTCTCCACCTGCCCTTCCATCGTGGTATGGGCCTCAACCGTTGTTCCCGTTAGTTGTCCTTCAGGACCCGTATGATGCAAACAGCCAGCAACCCAGCAGCACTTAGAGCAGCGGTTCTCAACCTGTGGGTCGCGACCCCTTTGGTGGTCAAACGACCCTTTCATAGGGGTCGCCTAAGACCATCCTGCATATCAGATATTTACATTTCGATTCATAACAGTAGCAACATTACAGTTATGAAGTAGCAACGAAAATAATTTTATGGTTGGGTCACAACATGAGGAACTGGATTTAAAGGGCCAGAAGGTTGAGAGCCACTGACTTAGAGGCAGCTGCCAGCAAAGGTGCTGACCTCAGGGGCACCTCCCACACTGTGGAAGATGCTACTCCTCATGAAAGAGGCGACAGGGAGGGCGAAGGGGCTGGGGCCAGGTGGGCGGTGCAGCTGGGGCCTGAAACAGACTCTTCGGCACAGCGTACCCTGGGCCATGACCTTCTAGGAAGCTCAGGACACACGGCTGGTTCGGAGGCAGCGATGTTGAACCAGCAACGCTGTAACTTCCTACTGAGAGAAGCATGACCTCCACACCCAACCGGGGCCCTGAGTGGTGGAACCCTACGCGATGAGTGCGGGTTGGTCCTTTCATTTGGCAACAGGAGATGAGGTCAGCTGGGTGTCTGGGATTCCTTCTCTGTAGTCTTTACAAGTGCACACAGAAAGGCCTGATAACTCGTCAGGTGTCATGAGTAAGGAAGTCGCCAGCCCGGACTCATCTTACGGCCGTGGCTCATGTGAGGGGCAGTCCCGCGCTGCTGGACAGGTGTGCACACAAACCTCAGCCCAAATGTGTCCAAAAAACTGTGTTTGGTTCTTAAACTTTTGGGATTGTAAAAACCTTTGAGTATTAATTAGGCAGAAGCTCTGAACCTGAAGTTTCAGGAATGAGGATTCCAGAAACGATGTACATATACAGCAATTTTGCCTGTAACTTCCCCTAAAAGCAGACACCTTCGGAGCCCATTCACAGGAAGGTCATTTACTGAACACAGTATGAATTATTGATTTTACCAAAATTTGAATTATTTACAGCTTTTCAGGAATGCCTCTGCAGATAAAGCAAATGCCCCTGTGGCCTGGGGGAGAAGGTGGTCCTGGGGGGGGGGGGAGGTGCCTGGGAGGAGCAGGCTTCCCTGGAACACACATCGGCCTCGTCCCCATCGCCTCGAGGTCGAGGTCGTCTGAGTTGCAGTGCATCACTGAGGTTTTCTTGGGCGTCTCGCCTGCTTCTGATAATTTATCTGAGCGGCGACTGTCTAGGGTGCGCTTTGGGGCAGGTTGGCAATGAATTCTGCGCAGGCTTGCTGGCCCTGGAGTGATTTATTGCCCACCGGCTGAGCTGTGACGGGTGCGGCTGCAGCGTGCATTCCCCCACTGCAGACCGGCTCCTCATTTCCATCCCTGCACTGCCGTTTCCTCCCCAACGCCCTACGTGCACGCTCTGGGGTGGTCATCAGAGCCAGAGGAATCACTGTGCAAACCAAATTCTTAGCTGCGATCATGGAAGTGCTGGGTGTTGGGAAAACACTTCTCCAGGCGCAGCTGAAAGGGTGTGAGCTGCCTGGCTGGGTATAGGCTGGCCCGGGAGGAGCCCTGAGGATGACCGGGCACCGGGCTCACCCCTCCTGATGCAGTCAGTGCCCTGCTGCAGGGGGGGGGGGGCGGGGGAGGAGGGGGAGGGGGAAGGCTGAGAGCCATCTCTCTCTCTCTCTCTCTCTCTCTCTCTCTCTCTCTCTCTCTCTCTCTCTCTCTCAGCTGAGGAAGCTACGCAAGGAGGCGGTTTTCCTCATTCCGGCAGACACTGTCTGGGTGCGCAGGGCCCGGGAATGACCCCTCCTGGCGGGGTGATGAAGGGCCAGGTCAGAGGGAGAAAAGGAGGGCCCTAGGAGTGCATCCCTGTCCGACAGCTGTCCAGCCCGGAGGCTCTCCAGTGAGGACAAACAGGACAGGGCCGCCATCTGTGTGCATTAGTATTTGGGACAGGGGTTCGCTGTCGCATCAAAGAACTCTCAGGGGAAGCTCTGCTCCCTGCCAGGAACACTCGAGTCGGTGGCAGATGGGACTCAATATTCTTCCTGCTCACCAGTTGCCACAAATCATTTTCCAGGGTTTTCACACTGGGCACATCATCCTCTCAACCTTGCGGCAAGTTCCGGGAGAGGAACTGGGTCTTTTATTTTTTCATTGTCCACACAGGACACCAAACCTGGCCCTGAGCTTGTAGAATTCAGTGTCTCTGGGCTCAGGAAATGTGTGTCTGACCACCAGTCAAATGTGAAATGATCAGAACACTCCCCACCCTGCAGACCCACATGGAACGCTACCACGGGGCCACCTGAAGGAAGTCCCAGCTCCACCTCTTCCCGGCCACAGGGCCGTGGCCGTGGCCGAGCCACCTGCCCTCTGGGCTCCGCGTCCTCCTCCGACAGGATGCTCACCAGCTCGTCCCAGAGCTGCTGTGAGGTTCAGTCGTGGGCTAGACGTGCCGGGTTCACTATCACGTTCTCAGCAGTTTGCCAGGATCATGGCCCTTCCTCCAGAAAGCAGCTTCCTGAGGCCACCCCGCCGGCCATCTTCCCGGCCTTCTGCGCCCCCAGAGCAAGGTGTCCCCTCACAGCTCATTCTTCCTCTGCCTGGTGTCAGTTAGCACTCACCTGGCAGCATCTACTTGCTGTCTACCCCACCCCTCACCCTTGGCCCTAACACGCATTCACATTTTTGTAACCTGAGGGCCCAAACCTCCCGCTCACATTAGGTTTAAACAAATACGCTTGGATTGAAACCCTCACTGTTGTGGGACAAATATCCAAGTTCTAAGAAGAAGAGTCCCAGAGACACACACAGTGGCGAGGTTCAGACTTGAAGATTTCCTCCGCAAAGAGGCTGTTTTTCTGTCAGCAGCAGGCTTAGCCAGTCATGTGAGTAATTTTAAACAGCCTGAAAAATTACCATTGATTTCAAAGCATTGATTTTCTGCACAGCAGTAATACATTAAATCTCTTTTTGGGAAGAGACAAGAGAGAACTAAAAGGATAAAGTTTCACTCCAAACGGTGGGGGTAAGGGGCTGATTATACAGCAAAATTAATTAAGTTGCCTATTTTTATAGCGGATGACCTGTGAAGGGCATTTCCCTCCAGAAAACCCTGTTCTGTAAGTGAAAGCTCAGCTGTGCCCCAAAGAGAGGAGTGATGTGTCTCTGGCTCCCAGAGTGGATGGCTTTGTCGCAGGGGCCACAGGGCGCCTCCCCGAGGCCCTGGGACCTGAAGGCCGGTGGGAAGAGTGAGGGACTAATCCCCCCAATGGCTATCCGGGGTAGGCGGATGTTGCCTCTCCAAATCTGAGTCCTAGGAGTCGGGTCATCCCGGGGTTTGACTTGTTTTGTTATTAAAACTAAAGGTTTCAAAAGAATGTTGAT
Source organism: Myotis nattereri (assembly GCF_964212035.1). Taxonomy (NCBI): domain Eukaryota; kingdom Metazoa; phylum Chordata; class Mammalia; order Chiroptera; family Vespertilionidae; genus Myotis; species Myotis nattereri. The sequence goes on from NC_138081.1 coordinate 47,265,877, forward strand.
TCTTCAACTCCTCGGGCATGTCTGTGATGACTTAAATGTATAAGCACCATTCATAATTTTTTCCCAGGCAACCTTGTTTCTGTGACCTTCAGGAATCTTGCTATTCCCAGTAGAAAATGCTCAGAGCTAAATCAGCCCGGTACGATTTTGTCTTTACATTGAAAAAAAAAAAAAGTTTTTTCTCACTGTCCTTTATTTCCCCTTTCCCTGACTGTTCCACCACCCAAGGAAGGAAGACCCTGAAACGTCAAGCTCAAAGCAGATTTTATTTATTTATTTTTAGAACACATCGGTTAAATCTGTTCATCTTTTTTTGAGTTGAGGGACTGGAAGAAATCACACATCGTTTCTGATGTGATATACCCATGGGCGGTTTTGCATCCTACCCAAAGATAGCTCCACTTCATTTTAAGATGTTTTGCCTTCTATGGCAATCAAAATCAAACTTGCCTAAGTAGACGAGTGTGGGTTATGCAATTGCGAGCACCCAGGAGCGGTGCCTCTGGTCTTTGCCTCCCCCTGGATAACCTCCTCAGCCCTGGAGTGCTGCGATGCTCCCAGGGCAACCGAGCTCCCCAGGAGGCAGAAGGTAAAGGGCAGTCACCTCTGGGACACGATGGGCTTTGTCAAAGTTCAAATTGTCTCCCTAATTGGAGGCAATTTTTTCTTCACTCCCACTTTTATCTCCACAGGGAATAATGCCAAATGAGCTGGGAGCCAGAGTCAGGGGACTAGCCGTGTTTCCTTATTAACGTCACCTAGTACTTCTGGGTCTCACTTTGCTTGCCTCTAAAATGGGACGAGAAGCTCTCAAAGGCGGCTTCCAGCTCGAACTCAGTCTCCTGCTTTTCTTCTCTGGGAAGATCCCAGGAGGCATAGTGTCCAGAAAGTAGCTTCCTCCTCTTCACACCTCCCCCATCCATCGAGTCCCCTGCTGGTTGTAACTCCTGTTCTGCACCATGAACAGCAGCTCTGCTTGTGTCCCCAGGGCACTGGCGTCCCTTCTGCCCAAGCCGCTAGCCCTGGCCACCCAACAAACACCCTCCACTGGGTCCCATCAACAGTACACCTGAGGTAACACACTTGTAACCAGGACAAACTTTAGCTAAACCTTGGTCAGTGCTCATGGCCAATTTGATTGTGTCTATTATCATAAACTCCCTAGAGCAGCGGTTCTCAACCTGTGGGTCGCGACGACTTTGGGGGTCGAACGACCCTTTCACAGGGGTCGCCTAAGACCATCGGAAAACACATATATAATTACATATTGTTTTTGTGATTAATCACTATGCTTTAATTAGGTTCAATTTGTAACAATGAAAATACATCCTGCATATCAGGTATTTATATTACTATTCATAACAGTAGCAAAATTATAGTTATGAAGTAGCAACGAAAATAATTTTATGGTTGGGGGGTCACCACAACATGAGGAACTGTATTAAAGGGTCGCGGCATTAGGAAGGTTGAGAACCACTGCCCTAGAGTCTTATCAGTTTCCTCAAACTCGCTGCTTACCTCTCGTCCTTAAATGAAATTTCATCTTTCTCCAACTTTATGCTTCCTTTGCAATCTTTTTAAAGTAAACCATTTTATTCATTCATGTAGAATTATTCAGGAACTTCTATTTCTGGGCTCAAAAAATTCTTGTTAAATGAATAAGTGAATGCACAAATGCCTTGTTAGGTGATACAGGAGATTCAGAAACAAACAGGCTTAGGACAATGGTCCATCTATGGTGGTGGAAAGGATTAAACATGCAAAAACAGCTGGATTACAAGCAGTGTCGATATGCATGACATAGCAATACTACTTGTGAATACTGGAAGACCATAATGATTGGATACTAGTTGGGAACACTAGGATTTGAGAGATGGGAAGTCCCCGGATCAAGTCATTCCTGAAGTCACTTCTGCTTTCTGGGCTATTCAGTTATCTAAAGTAGGTGAGTTTGTGTTTCTGTCATTTTATAGCAAAAAAGTCCTGATACTGGGATGACGTAGCAAAGGAAATACAAGTATAAGGGAGGGATGGAAAACGCCACCTACCATTCCCAGTTGCCCCTCTCTCCGCTGGTTGGAACTAGCTCTACACTCTGATCCTAGGATCCGGTCCCCTTCCTCTTTCCCATTCACCCAGGCCATCATCCCTTCTGAATTATCCTGGGCCATCGGAACAATGCTCCCAGCCATGGCAAACACAGAAAATGTCAGTCTTTGAAGGACACCTTGGGGGAAACTAAAGTATAAGAGTGGCTCTATGGGTCTTGGGGATAAAAAGTCAATTACATTTTCTTTATATTATAAAATTATAAGAAAAAGTAAAATACAAATTCCCAGAAAAGATATAGCTTTGTAAGAAACTTCAAAATAACATCTTTTCAAAATGTGAAATGAGAAACTTGAGCCTGCTTCCATGAACTTGCCCTTTTTTATATCAGATTTTCATGCTTCAAATGTGTCCTTAAATCCTGATAGAACATTTTAATGATAATCTCTTTTAATGCTTGGGAGTCACTATCAATAAGAAACCTTGTACATGTTAGGAATAAAAAATTGGGACCTTTTTTTTGCAACCTTTCAAAAATGTCAATAGTAGAAATTATACAGAATTAAAAGTTTTCTTTTTCATTTCTATGTACAAATTTCTTGTGATATCTTGCTGACATCTCTTGTGCTGAAGCAAATGGACTTCTAAGTCCAATAGGATTATTTTTACATCAATTATTTCCAAATAATGATGACGCTCTAACGTGCACAATGCATGTTGTGCATTACTAACGCAGTCTCCTTGTACCGAAAATGATTACCACCACACAGTTCGTCAGCCATCACGGACACGAATATCTGACATGCATGAAGGCGGAGCCTTAGCCCTCAGCAGCCTCCCAGAAGCTCAGCAGCTCCAGGGGCAGCGTGTCTGGGCCGGGCAGTGTGCGTCTCCGTGGTGGAGCAGCTGATGCTGGTCCTTGTGCTTTCCCTGCGGGAACCCAGAGCTGCTGCTTCTCATGAGTTCAGGAGCATCATCTCTCCGCGGGAGGCCACAGTCCAGGCCCCACCCGCTGAGACGATCCCTGGCCACACAGCAGGGTGGCTTGCAACAGCGGCTGGGAAGATCCCTGGACAGCTCAAAGGTGTGCCGTCAGAATGAACACGCCTGTGTCATCATTACACTTGGGAATGTCAACTCATCTGTTGACACAGATTAAACCCCAAACTGCACCACCTTCATCCCCTCCTATTTTCTCTTGTTTTTCCCTTGACTCCAGCCATCCCCACAGTGCTTTTGAAAGTTACTGACAAACCAAATTCAAGGCCCTTTTCTCAGTCCTTGGCTCTGTGCCTCCCAGGAGCAGCCAAAACTATTCTCTGCTTCTTCCTTCAAGAAGCATCTCTCTCTCAGCTCCTGTGGGCTCTACCCTCATAGGCCTCTTCCTACTTCTTGGCCTTCCTTTCTTTACTGGTTATTTTTTCTTTCCATGCATGGAAACCCCTGACCCTCTTGTTTATTCTATACCTTCTACTCACCCGTTTTTGGATGCAGAAGGCACTGGAAGGTTTGGAGTACTTGAGTGACATGTTCTAAAATATATTACACACCAGTTTTTACGATCACTGGTGTGTGGTCTGTCTGAGCATCAGTCCTAAATCCCTGCCTTCTCTTCCGATGGCTCCACCTGAATCTCCTGAGAGCACCTCCAGCTCATCGTGCTGGGAAGCTCCTTCTTCAACCCAGCTTCAAACCAGCTGCTCATTTCTGTGAAGGGCACCGCCATTCATTCCCTCACCGAGGCTCCAACCCTTGAAAGTACTTAGCTTTTTAACTGATTATTGAATCTTGATAATTCTGCCTCCTAAATGCCTGTCACATCCATCTCCTGTATTTTTTAGATACCACCTTGTCCTAGCTTCTTTACTCTGACCTGGATTATCACAAGAACCTCCCAACTAGTCTATTAATTTTCTTCTTCTGCCACCTTAGACAAATTAGAGTTTATTCTTGCAAAGAACTCCCTTGTTTAAAAGCTTTCAATAGCTCTTTGTTGTTAATTAAATTTAGCCTAACTTCTTAGGCAGACATTCACGATCTGTCCCCAGCTTAATTATGTAACCTTAGTTCACTTATAGATTCTAGACATATTTGTTGAATTCCTACACTTTGTGCCAGACTGGCCTAGATGCTGAAAATACAGCAATGAATGAAATCAAATTCTCAGTTCTCACAGAACTTACATTCTAGAAAAGAGAGCCAGACAACAGGTAAACAAATAAACGTATGTTAGCGCATAAGCACTCGTAGAGAAATTATGCAGGGTAAGCGCATAGGTGGTGATGGGAGTGGCATTTTAGATGAGATGTTCAGGAACTCCTTTCCGATAAGGTTGCATTTGTCTGGAGACTTCAATGAAATGAGTGAGCCTTGTGGATGGGTATCCAGGGGAAGAGCATTTCCAGAGAGAGAGAAGAGAAAGTTCAAAGTCCTTAAAGTGGGAATCACTTTTTAGAATCAAGGATGATTCTAAAGCAACTGGAAACAATGCAATTGCCATTAACTAAGCTCCATAAGAAGAGTGTGGGAAGGGAAGGGAGTCTACAGGAGGAGGAAAGTGCAGTTTTCAACGTATCAAGTTTGAGATGACAGACATCCAAGTGAAGATGTCAGGTTGTCAGCTGGATGTTTGAGTCTAGAATTCACAAGAAAAACCCAGGCTAGAAATAAATTTGGAAATTGTGTGTAGATGATATTAGTGCTCAGAGATCAGGAGAGGCTGCTGAGAGACAGTGCAGACAAGGCCAGTGGACTGGCCCAGGCCACTACAACACGGAGAGGTTGAGAAGGTGAAGAGGGCTCAGCAAGAGAGACCAACAGGTATAAGGAAAGAAAACCAAGAGACTGTAGTGGTCTGGAAGCCAAGTGCAAAAAGGGTTCAACAAGGAGAGAGTAGCTTGTGATCTGTTTTAAATCAGTGTGTGTGTGTGTGTGTGTGTGTGTGTGTGTGTGTGTGTGTGTAGGAGAGTCGGGGATTAGTTGGTGTATAAATAAACAAGAACTACCACAGATTGATCACTGCTAAATCTGGGTAGACAGGAGTTCATGCTATCATTTTCCTTACTTTTGTGTGTTTGAAATTTCTCATTAAAAAGAGCAAAAACAAAAGCAAAGAATCAACAACAAAACACAGGGAATGAGAAACTTGTCAAATCTGATGGTGCTGACAGATTAATTAGGAGAGTGGATCTGACCCTGTAGAGGGCACTGGTGGCAGTGACAAGAGCAATCTCAGCAGAGAGGAGTGCCAGCTGGCAGTGGGTTCGAGAGAGAATGAGAGGAAAGGGTATGGCTTGAACACGTGAAATCATCCTCTTCTAGGAATTTTGCAGGAAAGGGGAAAGAGGAATGGGTCAGTAACTAGAAGACCAAATGGCCAAGGATGGTTGCTTGGTTGAAGAGGGAGTGATTACAGTCATATTTCCTACCACTGTCCTTCACACAAACTCTAAACCAGTGATGGCGAACCTATGACACGCGTGTCAGAGGTGACACGCGAACTCATTTTTTTGGTTGATTTTTCTTTGTTAAATGGCATTTAAATATATAAAATAAATATCAAAAATATGTCTTTGTTTTACTATGGTTGCAAATATCAAAAAATTTCTCTATGTGACACGGCACCAGAGTTAAGTTAGGGTTTTTCAAAATGCTGACACGCCGAGCTCAAAAGGTTCGCCATCACTGGTCTAGACCAACCCTCCAAGGCACCCTTCCCCAGGGTTTCTGTCCGCACCACCCCTTCCCCATCCAACCCACCATCCACCAAGGCCTAGGGCACTCCCCACCCCCTGCATCAGCCCAGCTGTATATGTCGCCAGGTGTGCAATTTCTACCTACATGCAGTTTTTTCAAGACATTTTTGTAGCAGAATTTTGATTGTGGTGCGGCTTAACTGGGGTCTCTGTAGCCCTCATCTTCATTGTGTATCAGAGCACACTGTGTGTTTAAACTGTAGAGCAAAACTATGCAATGTTTCCCTGGCAGCTTTCAGGAGGGAAGCAGAACTTCTACAGAAACTGTACAGTTTCTTATTCCTTTAGATCCTGGAAAGCAGCATTCTTTAGTAGCAACAAGAACATCATCTTTCACTTGCCTTCTCCACTCCACTAGTAAAGACATGGCTAGAAGCACCAACTCACACCAAGTATTTATTTTTAAAAGTAACAAAGGCCTCAGCAGTTATCAAAGGACTTCTCTAGAGCAACATCAGAAACTGGGCGGGAGCAGGTGGCTAAGGGAGAAGCAGCCTTCTAGTTTAAGATGCGGCAAGCTCAGTGAAGCGGTGTTAAAAAATGAGACGTGATTAGAAACACCCCTTGCCCACACCTCCCTCGGTGTATCACAGGCACCACCTGCTTCTGATTCTTCTGTGAGACGTTTCCCTCTGATGTACTCATTTTCAGTGCAAAAGGCAAGGGAAGACTGGATGCTTCTAATCAGGATTAAATACAAATGCATCAGCGATGGCCTCTGAAGAAGTCAGAACTGTGATTGGTACTTCAAGTGTGATGAGGCTACAACTGAGGGAGACAACAGCAAACACATCTGGACTGAGTCTCAACAGCACGTACAAAAGGGCATTTGAACTTACTGCCCTAGTGACGACCGAGTGCCCAACATTGTCAAACCCCGTGCTCTGGGTCACAGAGATGATACAGTCCCTTGTCTGGAGGGGAAACTGGGGGAGACCATCACAAGTCAGTAGGGGATTTAGGAGGGGATCTATGATAGGAAGGCCCCCTTGATCCTGAGGTTAAAGGAGGTTGAGGGTTTCTGGGTATAGAGAGTAGGCATTTTGGAAAATCAAGGAGTCACACAGCTGTATCACAAAGCAGACATGAGATCGACATCTGCACATACAGGCTGAGGCCTTTTAAAAAAAATGTTTCCATTGATTTTAGAGAGAGAGGAAGGAAGAAGAGAGGGAAGGAGGGAGAGTGGGAAACCTTGATTGGTCGCCTGCATGCACCCCTGCCAGGGACTGAACCCGCAACCTGGCCATGTGCCCCAACCAGGGATCGAAGAGGCGACCGTTCAGTGCAGGGGACACCACTCAACCAACTGAGCCACCTGGCCAGGGCTCGAAGGGCCTCTGCTGTCATGGGCCGGGACCTCTCCCTAGGGAGGAAGGCAGGAGCAGGTTTGCAGTGTTAAAGGATCATTGGGTGGCAGGGTCTAAGGCAGGGGTGGGCAAACTTTTTGACTCGAGGGCCACAGTGGGTTCTTAAACTGGACCGGAGGGCCGGAACAAAAGCATGGATGGAGTGTTTGTGTGAACTAATATAAATTCAAAGTAAACATCATTACATAAAAGGGTACGGTCTTTTTTTTCAATAGTTTTATTCATTTCAAGCGGGCCGAATCTGGCCCGCGGGCTGTAGTTTGCCCACGCTGGCTAAGGCAACGGTTCTCAACCTGTCGGTTGCGACCCCTTTGAGGGTTGAACGACCCTTTCACAGGGGTCACCTAAGACCATCAGAAAACACATATATAATTACATATTGTTTTTGTAATTATATATTACATAATGATAGTTCATGCTATCATTTATATATATGTAACATATAATTACATATTTTGTAATTATATATTACTATGCTTTAATTATGTTCAATTTGTAACAATGAAATTGAGGGTCACCACAACACGAGGAACTATATTAAAGGGTCGTGGCATTAGGAAGGTTGAGAACCACTGGTCTAAGGGAAAAACAGTCTGTCTGCCAACCTCAAAGTTATGAAGACGAGTGACTCTCTTGGTGTGATGTGTTGTCAAATTCTGATTTTCTGTGTTGTATTTGGCTATGCGTATTTCGGTACCTCGCACAGCTGAGGGTTTCATTCTATTTGGGTAGCTTTAAGCATTCGGACCATTTCATTTTTCACCTACACACCTTCTCTCACAGGAGCACAATGTGATCACGTTTTGTGAGGTAATCTTACTGTGGTCACCTCTGGCTATAAATGTGACCTGCGGCTATGGGACCAGGGCGGCTTCTTCCCTGAGGGTCTTCCTGCCCCGCTCCTCTTGCAAGCCACTGCCCGGAATTTCAGCTACGCAGTGATCCCGAACGCTGGCCCATGACAAAGTTTCCACCTGTTTTGGGGGAAATGCAGCTGCAAAGGACAGTGTAGCAAGTCTTTCTTAAATCAAAATTTGTTCTGTGTAAAGGTGTGTCCTTCTAAATTACGCCCTCCTTCCTCTTTGGTGTTAAGATTACCTTTATTTTATGAAATGATGGCAACGGAATTTTTGGTAATATCCTTTAACAGAATAGCAAAACAGCTGCAATCCCAGATCTGTGCACCGATTTTTGGAAATGTGAACTCTCTGAACACCCTCCCACGAGTGCCCACCACCACCTCCCTCCCAGTGCACAGCGGTCACCTGACACCAGAGTCCAGCCAGCGGAGGGTACACCCGGTTCACCTAGACTGACACTGCCTGCCAGAGCGGGCCGCTAACTATGCAACGACCAGGACAATGCTGGCCCAGTGTGTAATTTTATCACTTGTTTCATCCTCATTACATCTTTGGAATTTAGCATGAAAATTTTACATCTTTCATGGCCTCCACATCATTCAGATTTAAATATTGTTAAGAAGGTAGTTAGGTAAGGTCCTAAAAATGTAGTTACTTCCCGTTTCCCAACTTCATCTCCTTATTTGGGAGAGAGGCGTTAGGTGCCTATTACCCAAGAAACAACTCCAACAGGCAGGGACCCTGGCCTGAAAGATCCTCACGCAGGGGCCGGAAGGAGCCTTAGGTGAGTCCTGTGTGATTCATCAGGCGCTGGAGGCAGGAAGACCTGTGCTTGTGTCTCATGCACAACTTACTAGCTGTTGCCTTATGTAACCCTCTGAATCTCAGGTTCCTCAACTACAAAATGAGGTTTATAACAGTACCTACCTGCAAGGGGGGGTTGTATTTAGGGTAGTCTTGGTGCTTGGTAAATATTCAATAACGGCAATATTGCTTTAATCGTGAATATAGGCACTTAAAAAGCACTGTCTTTTACACAATCATGTTAGACCTGAAAAGGCTCTTTTGGATCATCTGGCCCAATCTTGGCATCCTGTAGCTGGGGGAGGGAGAAACGAGGTCTGGAGAAAACACAGAGCCAATGCGAGTCACAGCCTAGACCTGGTCTCTGGGTCTAGCCCAGGGTTTTCTCCACCACATTCATTTTCTCCACCTGAAAGTATTTGGTCTTTGACTTTCCAGGTTTTTTGGCCAGAAAGAACTACATATGTGGTTCAAAACAGTGGCATCATTTAAACATTTAAAAAATGACAAATATGATACTACAAAAATGCACAGTCAACAATACAAATTGGTAGGTCATTACTTCATCATTTTAGAATATTCATTGCTGAGCGTTCTGAAAGAATTAAATGCATTAAAAAAATAATGTAACAGAATATCTACCATATAACAGAGTGCTAAAATAAGGTGGATGAACAGATTACACTTAAAACCACATAAAGATGAGTTTTCCCACACTCCCCCACACTCCAAAAACAAAAGATGCAAACTATATCCCCCAATGCCCTTCAAATTTCTTGGTCTCTCAGAAAGGAAAATAGAGGATTTTCCAAGTCTTATGCTAATTTTTAGAATGTGACACAACCACATAGATTATGTTGGGTCTGGCTGACAGCAGCAGAATCTGATGCCAGTAATAGAAGGGGCATAAAAGCATCAGTTAAATAAAAAGATACAAAGACATCATCACAAGTAACACAAAGTAGATACACTTTCTGTTATTTTAAGTCAGTAGTTTTATTACAATTCACACTGACACACATCAGAGAAGGAATGTCCTGACATTTTCTGAGCATTTCACAGAAAGCAAATGTAACCATCCAGGTAGTCGAGTCATCCACATCTTTCCAAACACAATGCAAAAGCTTTTATATGTGATAACTCAGAAAAGCAAAATTCTCTTATTCTTATCTACAAAACTTCAGTGTCAAAAATGGGTACTGTGAAGTGAGCTGAGAAGGGAAGTGTTTCCCTCCTGATGTTCCAAATCCTGGCTCCAGGTCCTACCACTCCCCTCCACGCTGACTTTCTAGATGACTCTTTATGATACTGCAGGTGGTAGTGTGTTCAGGGGCCACATGGGTTTACGTATACGGCCAACTACTACATTTCACTATCACTGAAAAGAAAGGAAAGACTAAGGGAGTTAACTGCGGGAAAATGCACAAAGGCAAGGAGAAAATATCTGGGTGTATTAAAAATGAGATGCTCTTTTCACATAACTCATTTAAAAGGTTACAATTACCATAAACATTTAACTCCATTAAAGATCACTGGCAAAAGTTTGCTCTTACATCAGCAGAAGGGCTCTGCATTTACCCAGGCTCGGGAGAAAGCAACATATGATGTGAAAAGTCACTGATCCTGGTGAAGGAGCCATCAGATTATTTGGAGTTGCATAGGCGTTTTTTAGATCCGTTTTGTAGAAGACACTATGGAACCTTGACAAATTTCCATCTTTCTAGTCATGTGACAGTTGGGTGTTTTAATCCCTTTAGCACCCAAACACACAAGAGCATACCTAAAATGACATTTTGGATAAATTCACTATACATTACATAACTCGGGGACAACAAAGGAGAACACCCGAGCATGACGCTGCTACTTCACACAGAAAAGCACTGCAGAGAAAACTTCGTTTAAAAACATTTAAACCCAGGTGAATGTAAATACATTTTTGGTTAACCTGTGCTATCACATATACAAATCCTGTCAGATATTCAGTCTACTAGGTCAGTCATTTGGATTTTCATTTCTGACTGCATTAGTAGAAGAATATACACTGCTGCATATACTCACATATATATATACATGCAGAGACATGTATAAAATTCAGGTCATGAAAAAAATTTAAAATACACATACTTAAAACCTGTATCTCTAAAAATAAATACATTAGCCTCTAATCGGCTAATTCTCAGTTCCTTCACAAACCAATCAGAACATGGTTTCTCAACAATGGCAGATGACCAATTAGCTGCTCTTTAAATCCATTATCTACCAGTAAACGTTTTAAAATTCAGACATACAACAGAAATAACATTCCCAGAAGAAAATGTACATAGAATCCTGGCTTCAAAAAGAAATGTCTTTGCTTCCTTGATGTTTAGTTCCTACAGGTGCCTGCTCTGTGCCTCTGCGTTACATGGCTGTGGGAGAGGAATTGTGGTGACAGCATGCTCCCTTCTCCACTCACACCACTTCCTAATCATGGGAGTCAGCTGGCATTTCTTTTGCTGTTCTGATCGCGGGAACTCACACAGCATTGCTTGTGTTTGATATCACTCCTATAATCACAGTGAGTTTCGTGTGTTCATGTAATTTACAATGTGCTGAAACCACTGAGGTAAAGCAGTAGCCCTGGCGTTTAAAAAAATGTCTCCCAGGGAACAACAGGTAAAGGGTCTGGTGGTGTAGACCTAGGTTCTATGAAGAGACTCAAAGCCACCGCCAGAACGGACACACTGGCGCTCTGACACTGCAGCTCAAACAGAGGCAAATGCAGAGAGATACCCAGTGCTCTTCCTTAGAGAGGACGCAGTTCACAGAACGGAGCTTTCCTTTTTCCTTCTACATGTCCACAAACAATTCTTAAAACGATAAAGCCAGACCACGTTGTTTAATGTATGCATTACCTAACAACCTTGTCATTTGTATCTGAATACAAGAATGTCAGATATGGAGAAAATCCATGATACAGGATAGGAAGAATGTTAAATGCCACTGCCTAAATTTTTTAAAAGGAAAATTTACCATAGCTGAAATACAACTTCTAAAAAATACAGTGTTCTAGGCGCTCACAGTTCCAGATTGATAACTTTATAAGTTAAAGGTAGAAGTTATCCATATATAAACAAGGCCTCTTTTTCACTGATTTCAAACTTGTTCAAACCTTTGGATATTTCAATCTTCAGATTCCACAAGGTAAGGCTGGGTTTATCAAATATAAATAAAATGTTTAAATCCATGATGTATTTATTGTAGCACTAAGAAAACAAATGAGTCGAATATTTACAGCCTGGCTACAATACTTTTCTTTAAAAAAAAAATAAATTCAAATGTGTATCAACATCAAGCCACACTGTTTGCTGAATTTCTCTGGCTGCAAATGGGGCGACAGCATTTTTCCTCATTCATCTCTCCTCTCAATCCTGAAGTCAGAGGCAGGACTTAGGTCAAAGGGCGTGGTCTTTTGGGAGGTGGTGGAGGCATGAGCTCCGTGTCAGGATCCAGATGATGCTTTCGTTTCTGTCCCTGAGAAGCTGCACATCTGTCAATGAACTCAAACAGAATCTCCTTGGTGACAGGGTTTGAGATGCTGTTGCACACAGCTGTGGACAAAGGGAGACACATCTCATGTGAGGGTTAATTAAGGCAGTGGACTCACCACAGGGAGATGAGAAAGGGGACAGGTTTCCCTCCCATTATGCTAAACACCTCCACTTTACTGACTTGAGTGGCATGCTTCGGATTAAACTATTCTCCTCCCTCTCCCACCCTCCAAAAGAGTTTTTCCAGTAGCTATTCATTACTATACTATTAATTTTAAACCAAAACTTTAAGTACTTGGGTTATAAGCATGTATTCACTATAGTTTTCTGTCCCCCCAAATAGTTCTTACAGGATCTTAACCTAGCATAGTGCATCACATTATAGACCATACTCAACTAAAATTTCTACAAAAAATATGTTTTCTCATAAGCTTATCGTTAATCATCACCACCACTGACTGAGCACTCTAGAAGTACTCGATTCTACTGACCTTTAATCTTGGTTTTTATATTTTTTTCCAACTCCATTAAAAATGCAATACAGGGCAACAACAGCCACTACTAGTTTACCTAATGAAGTTGTGTTGTTGCCCACGACAGAAACTCACTATTCTTAATTCCCAAAGCATTCATACTGTGCCCAAAGAACATTCTAAATGATCGCAGCGCAGGTGCAGCGGTTGCCAACTGGTTGGTGACTGCTGGTTTAGGGTGTTGTTTTTTTTAGCAGCTTTCATTTACTTTGTTCTCCATTGTTTGTAGAGCTATTTTAGGAGCTGGAAATTACTTTTCCCCTTGCTGATTTAGTCTTTTACCATCTGGTAAACAATGGTTATAGTTTTGAATAGAACTGAAATTATCATGACTCTTGTTGTTGTTGTTGTTCAATAAATTCAACTTGTATACAGCCCATTATCCTGCCCTTTAAACTTCCCTCTTGGACACATGGCACAAGCCCACAAGTCTATCTAAAGAGGAGAACCTACAAACCAACCAGAGCCGACCAGGGGGCAGGCCTGGCACAACCTGATCCCAGCGAGCAAGGACAGGATCCAATGATTCTGCCCATCAAGAACAAGAGAGACAGCGCATTTTGTTGGTAATGTAACAAGCATTGGTAGGTTGCCACACTCACCCATGGCAGTGTTGTAGGCATTAGGAAAACTTTTGTCTGTTCTCTGTCTCATGAAGACCCAGCTGTTGTTCTCAAATTTGCATTCTATAATTTTGTTGTCATACTGTTTTAGGTCTTTTGTCACCTGTTTTAAAAGAGAATTGAGGATAATATTTAAAACGTTTGAAAGGATTTTAGCTTCCACTATGTGACAGGCACATTAGGAAATGCCAAAAAATCTCAGGAACTCTCCATGCAGACCTCTTCGTCATCTGAGAAGTCTAACCAAACCTAAGGCTATGGTACATACTCCCTTGTACATATGCTCATTAATCCGACATTTTATAAATAAGTGTGAAAAACAGCTGTCAATATATAGTAATTAAAGGAAGCTAAGCAAAAACCAGCCACTTTGGGGACAAAGGCAAATGTGTTACCATAGAAATCAATGTCTTCAATATTGTCTGTTTCCCTATGGCTTTCAGAAATTGAATCTGTTGCTTACATTTCATCAACTTTCAGAAAGGTCTTACCATCTAAATTCCTATGTCAAAACCTAAAAAATGCCATTTAAAAGGAAAAGTTACACATAAAAAGTAGCACTGGAATCACATTCAGGCAATGTGCATCCTAAATATCTTGCTTTTCAAGCAGCGGTAATTAACCAAAAATCTAATCTTTAGGCTATTTATTACCCTTTCCAAACTAGTATGAGGTTAGAGATGAAGCTACTTTTGATTTTACTTGGTAGATTTTTTGGCTACTTCACCTCAGATGATTAAATATGGATTACAACTTACTCCATCAAAGCTAACAAGTATCCATGGTAACTATAAAACCTTTTAAAAGATATTTCATCAGGCTGTGAGGATGGTTTTCATAAATAGGAACCTAAGCTTATCTTTGCAGTTTTCAAATCAAATGCCAGTCATGGTAATATTTTAATTCTGTCCTCATCTTTCCCAGCTAACAACTTTTCCTCACAATATGGTAGATTGCAATCATTTAACTTCATTAGCATTATTTGAAATGCTCTCATTTTTCTACCCACATATTCACTACCACCTAGGAATATGAAGGGAAGCAAATTTAAAAGATGCTTTCAATTCACAGATTAGGCAGTGCATGTCTTCATAAAAGCTTTCAAGTTGTATTCTTCTTCCCTTAATGAGTATTACACTTGATTGGACTATTTGCATTTTCAACAAATCCAACAGGTCCAGTACATTCAGTGGCTCTGGAACCAGACCTGCCCAAAACAGTGATATTCCACTTAACAAACTTGCTAAATTAATTCTCAAATATTCATTGTTCTAGTCTCAATTCTCCCCTGGTCCTTTGTAGGGATCCATCTCTTTTAATTTGATACATTATCTATTTCAAGTATTAGGCAACTAATTCAGTGAGGAAACCCAGTTATGTTAAACCATATGCAGGATCAAACAGAAATAAGTTTCTAAACATTTCATAGTTTCCATTTTCTAATTTCTAAAATGGGCAAAGGATTCCTAATTTACTGAGATTCTGGAAAAATAGTAAGTGAAAGTGCCTGGCACAGAGTAGCCAACCGGTCAACTTCATCATTGAATATGAAATCGGGAAGTGAAACATTGCTTACTTTAAAAAACTACCTTACAAGGGAATGCATGAAAGAAACCAGGATGACATGGAAAAGTACACTTTGGAAACAGCTGTCAAGAACACTGTACCATATGCATTCTATAAGAATGGTTTACTACCCACAATATGCAGTCTGTACTTTTACTGACTAGCAATTTCAGTCAGTCTTTATCATTGGCTAATCATTCTTGTGTTCCTGGTTTCAGAACTGCTACAAATTATGTGTTGCTCAATCTGACTACAGCAATTAAGCACTATTATTAAGTGTCTGTGTATGTACTTGGGCATGCAGTAGAAAACAGAGCTTTTCAGAAAATGCGTACACCTCCACTACAGTAACCTAACCTTATTTCCATGTTCAAGAACAGCACATTGTCCTTCATGATCACACCAGTGATATTGCCAAGACAAACACACTGCAAGGTACTCAATTGGTCAGGTGGTAAAATATATTTACCTGGTAAAAGTAATACCTCCCGTAGGTGCACAAATTAAGCCAGTTTTCACTAATGGTCAGATCAAGACAATAATTGGCATACAGAGGAGGAGCTTAACTTTACTATCCAAATTCTAATTTGTTACTATGACAATAATCATCCTCAGCCTATTACATATTATTATTTACTAAAACAGAACTCCATTAGGACTTCTATAATAAACTCTGGTTATCCTAGTCTGAGTTAATAAGAAATTGGAAATAATAAGAATAAAATATTTATAAATCAGGATTTCATATCTGTACCTATAATCACATCTAACTAATTATATTTTATTGTTGTTTTAAAAAAGAAGAGCAATAGACAGTGTATTTTATATTGAAAAATGTTTTTTCATGTGCCCATTTTATTGAGTACCACACTTTTAATACTATTTGAATCTACCAATAACCTGGGGTTAATAGACAGTCAGATGAAAGTGAATCTAATACCTCTCAAGATTTTAAATTAGCAGCCCAATGATAATACCTAGAATGCAGGGTCTAAGGCAGGTAGAATCACAGTTGCTCCACTCTGCACTGTTTTACAGAATACTTTTTGTAGTCTAGGTGGCTGGGCACACTACCAAGTCACAAAAGGCAAACTATCAGTGTGGGCTACACTGACCTGTGTGGATCCTGAGAAAGAAAACACCTACTAACAAGGGCTCCCGGTAGCTAGATAACTGGGCTGAAATAAAAATAAATAAATAAATAACCCCCCCCCCCCCCCCCCCCCCCCCGCGTGCTAGCCATTTCCACACAGGGGCCTTTCATGCAAACAGCACTTTAGGGAGAAGGCTGCACTGAACTGCCCACCTGCAGTGTTTCTGCCATCTGATTCCGCCCTTATAAAGAAGTTCTGGAATCCTTTTTCAACCAATAAGACTGAGGCTTTTGCTATCCATCAAAGCTACACAACTCCCACCAGCTTCTTCACTGACCAATCAGAGTGCCTCCTTTCTGACCAATCAAACTGTGAGAATTTGGAGAACTCATTTGCATGAGGACAGACCAATCAGGGACCAGGGTTGGGGACTTCTGTGTATATATGTCAGCTCCCCTTTGGCTCTGGGAGCATACTTTCCCTTTCCACTGAAGACTGCATTTCCCTGGCTGGAGCTGAAACACCAAAGATGTCTCACTGAAGCAGGGCAGAGCAGACGAGCATCGAGCAGAGTAGAGCTGTCTAGCTCAGTGATTTTTAGTCATTTTCATCTCATGACATATATAAACTACTAAAATTCTGTGGCACACCAAAAAAAATGTATTTTTTTGCCAATCTAACAAAAACAATAGGTATAATTTTGATTGTGTTGGTTGTTGCCTTTTTTTAATTTGATAATCTAAGGGAAAAGAGGTCAGTGCCCCTGACTAAATAGCCAGGTTTTACATGTTTTAAAAATTCCTGGGGCACACAAGTTGAAAATTGCTAGTTTAGCTAGAGAGGGGCCTAGCCACAGGGTTATCTCACATGTATCACAATTGATCTGCTTGCACTGAATAAAGTTTCCTTCTTCACTGCACCCCAAATTGGGGATTCTTGTTGGTGCTGAATTGGTGCCAACAACCATGGGTTGGCACCTGCACAGAGCAGGCAAAGACACGTTGCTATTTCTAGTGGGACAGAAGCCTCTGGAACTTACTGCCCTTGCTCTGCGCCAGCTGTTTTCTTATCAAGAGCTCATCCTTCTTTTAGAGAAACTGCACAGAGGCTTGAGGGGAGGGAGATTTCTCTGAACTAATTTGCTCTGGAGACACTTTAAAATAATAAAAATCCTTAGAATTGGAAAGGCACCAGTAAGTTGTGGTTGTTGTTTTTTTACTTTCAATTTTGAAATAATTTTAGAGTCACAGAAACGTTGTCAAGGTAGTACAGAGTTCCAGTATTTCAGTCACACCTAATGTTCATATTTTACAACACTATTAACTAAACTACAGATTTTATTCAGACTTCATCAGTTTGTCCATTAATGCCTTTACTTGTTCAAGAATTCAGCCCAAGAAACCTCATTGCATTTAAGTGATATGTCTCCATGTTCTCTTCTAATCTGTGATAGCTTTTCAGACTGTCCTTGACGCTCTAGGAGAGTACTACTCAGATATTTGTAGGATGTTCCTCAATTTGGGGTTTTCTGATGATTAGACTGAGGTTATGGATTTTGGGAGAAAATGCGAGAGAGGTGAAGTGCCCTTCTCATTGCATAATATCTGGGGGTATAGGTATCAACATTGTTTATTACTGGTGATGTTTATCCTGATCACTTTGTTAAGATGGTATCTGCCAGGTTTCTCTACTGTAAAGTGACTATTTTTCTCCCTTCCACACTCTATTGGTTAATTACTAGTCACCATGCCCAGCCCCACTCAACAAAAAGGGAAGTAAGCTCCACCTCCTGGAAGGAAGGGTATTAATAAGTTTCTCTAGAGCTATTTTAAGGCTATACAAATATCCTGTTTCTCCTTAAAGTTTCACTCATTAATTTGAGCATTCATCCGTGAATCCTGCCTACAGCAGTCTTTACTGTGGTATCCTAATGGAATATTCTCCTTTATCCATTCCTTATACATATTTTACCTAGACTTTCTGTAAGGAAGATCTATCTCTTCTCCCTCATTTATCTGCTTATCTATATCATTACTGACTCATAGATATTTATTTTATTCTTTAGTTTATAATTAAATACTATTGTCATTTATTTTGTTGCTCAAATTGTTCCAGTTTTGGCCCTGGCTACTCTCTCAGGTTGACTCCTGTGTCCTTTTAACTTGCTTCCACTTTCACTTACAAAATAAATATGTTTTTGGCATTTACTTTCTGTCAACACAAGATATTACTCCAGGCTCATCTGGTGTTTTCTCTGCTCCCAGGTCTAGAGTCAGGCCTGGGGTCCTCTGCCAGAATTTTATAGTCCACTACAAAACAGTCCACTACAAAAGTATTGCCACTACTTGTTTTAATCAGAATTTAAAATTATTTTTGAGAGAAAGAGAGGGAGGGAAAAAAGAAGGGATGAAAGTGAGAATGAGAAGAGAGAGAGATGGGGGGAATGACAATGAAACATATGATAGATATGATATGTTTGTATTTAGAGGTTTCCAACTCATCTTCTGTGAACTGCTCTCTGGAGCTAAGTTACATTGGCCATTTCTTTCTTTTCTGAAGTTATAATTTTACATTTTGATAATTCAAGTTCTACCTCTATAGTGTGACAGGAAGTATATTTTTTAAATGTATCCTGATTAGATGAACTCAAACAAAACTCTTATTTTTATGTAAATAACTTCAATTTCTAGTACTAACGAAGGCAGAGAAAATAAAACAAGTGAGTCAGAAATAAAATGGAATTATATGTTTTCCTTATGGTATAAGACTAATACAAACAGATTAAATGTGAATTATTAGACAAATAATCTTTTACAAAATTAGGGTCATGATATATTATGTTTAGAAAGTGTATCCATTTACTGGAAAAAGTAGAGCATTTGACTAGTTGCCCTTTAAAAATATGCCAGACTCGATCCATCACTTAAAACACAAGTCCCTCCGCTAAAATGTAGTTACGCTTGTGCCTCCAAATGAAAAGGTACTGTGTAAACAACACACCTTGCGTTTGCTAAGTTAGAAACACAGCAGCAGGGCGTCTCTACCTCATGTATGGAGGGAGTCTTCAAGCAAGTGTTCAACTAATGAAAATAGCCAATAAAAAGAAAGCAGCTAAAACTCTGTCTTTTTTAAATCCTAAAAATAAGTCATAACTTCTGGATATGAAACTTCGAGTAAGCTACAGGTTATTACCTTCTAATAAAATCAGTTAGTCACAGTTATTCAAAAATATAATAAATCTTCATATAAAATAACTGGACAGCCCTGGCCGAAGTGGCTCAGTTGGTTGGGCATTGTCCTGTGCACTGAAAAGTTGCTAGTTTGATTCCCGTCAGGGCACATGCCTGGGTTTGGGGCTCGATCCCTGGTGGAGGGTGTGCAGGAGACAGCCGATTGATGTTTCACTTTCACATCAATGTTTCTTTCTCTCTCCCCCTCTTCCTTCCTCTCTCTCTAAAAATCAATGAAAAAATATTTTTTAAATCCTATATAATAAAGAGCTAATATGCCAATTAGACCGAACAGGAGAACAACCGTCCGGATGAAGCCAGGGCTGCGAGGGCCGGCCAAGGTCGGCCCCCTGCATGAATTTCGTGCATTGGACCTCTAGTAGACAGATAAAACAACACGTTAGTAGTGGTTATTAGCGGATGATGGAATGAGGAATGACTTATTTTCTTCTTTGTATTTTGTTGTGTTTTCTAAACTTCCAAAAGTATACATATTTAACGTTAAATTTTTTAATAATAAACTATTCCTAAGATAAATCATTTCAATAAAAATGATAAACATAAGGTTGGCCTTCTTCCTCCTTTTTTATTAAATTTATTGGGGGGATATTGGTTAATATGATCATATAGGTTTCAGGTGTGGGTTTCTATGTTACAAGATCTGTATATTGCACCAGGTGCCCACCATTCAAAGTCAATCTTCTCTAATCACCATGTATTAGGACCTACCTTTAGCCCCTACCCTCTTCCCTCTAGCAACCATTACACTGCATTTGTCTTTTAATATCCTAGATAATAAAGAGCTAATATGCTAATTAGACCAGATGGCAGAAGGACCAGTGGGCAGAGGTCGGGGTCGCGGGGCCGCAAGGCAGCTGGGGCTGTGAAGGCCTACTCTTGCACGAATTTCGTGCATCAGGCCTCTAGTAGAGGTATAAAACAATAAGAAGAGATAAACATTTAAATAGAAACAAAAAAGTCTTGGGAAAAGGGTCTAAGTCCACAGTTCACAAACTGTGCAATGAGAATGCAAGGCGCTGCAACAAACTCACAGAGGCACTGTGGGGTATTTTAAATTTTTAGAGAAAGATGCGTTGGACACCATGCAAACTACTAGCTGAAAAGAGTTCACAGTTTTTATGTGAGATTCCTTTAGATGGCACTATATCTTTACAAAGCTGAGTGTTTGACATTTATTGTGATAAAAATCAAGTATCACAAAAGTCAGTGTGGAACAGTAAATGAGACTGGTGGTGTAGGTTCTGATCCCAAGGTTTGAGAAGTTATGCAGTCCTTAACATGTGCTAAATAGTTAGGACATAAACACAAGCGGATTGGATCTATCCACTTCATAAATGGCACCTGTTAGGTATTTCTTGTGGTTTGAGGTGCTGTGTATGAGGCAAAATCAAGAAAGTTTGACAACCTCTGACCTAAATTCTCTTCATTCATCCTTTTCCAGATCCTAGTCTCTAAACTCACACATAGCCTTCTAGCACTTAGTAGAAACCAAACAGAGTAGTAAAAAACCCTGCTTAAGGTACAGAAAATAGAACTAGTACAGAATGAGAACTTCAAGTTAATTTCATTAGTTTTAGATCACTAAAATATGTGCACCTCATTGATCTCCCCATTATCAGCACAGCACCCAGTCCAGGGTAGATCCTCAGGGAGAGTGTTTACTGAATTCAAGAGAATCATGAGCCTCTGGTTTACCAACCAGTTTTCCTGTCGACGGCTGGTTAAGTAAAGTAAGCTAGCACTAGCTCTGGCCTTACTTTACCTCCTTCCTTCTTTCTACTCCTCCCCTACCCCCGCCACCCCCCAACAAACAAAAAAAAGGTTTAAATATCTTAAATATCCTCAATTTGTCATTTGAATAAACACAATGCATTTGTACTCTCTATTTCTGGTGCCTAAGGTTGAGGTGATGCCATGACCACTCTTTGCTATCATGGTATTAAAGGCAGCATATCCCCTTTGGCAGTGAAGAACAAGTAGAAGAAAGGGAAAGATAAAGGAGGATTTCGTGTCCTCATCCCTTTATTGGTCAGGCAATATCAACTATGTCTAGAACTGTATGATTCATCTTTATATATGTGAATATTAATAGCTTACTTATTGAGCACTTAGTATGTGCAAAGCATTATAAATCCGTGATCAACACACATATAATCTCATTTAATTTGTACCACAACCTTATGAGGTAGGAATTATATTGCTGCCCTTCGAAAGGTATGGAGACTAAAAGCTTAAAGTAGTTAAATATCTCACTGAGAGTCATAGACCTAAAAAATGAAAACAGACAAGTCTCAAATATAGGTCTTCCTGTCCAATGTCAAAATGCCATTTTACATCCCACTAGCTATTACAGAACCTGGCACTCTGTGGACAATAAATACAGAATGAAACAAACAGGGTTATTTTCCTATCCAGATTTTGTCTGATATTGGGTACAGAAACTTCTGCACATATAAGCTTAAAAACAGTCATGTGAAAACACAAGACACTGGACCTAACTCAGCCACCATACTAAGTTGTAAAACTATCCTTCCTGCCATGTGATAAATACTGAGCAGCCATGTGCCAGGCACAGGTTTGCAGACTGGTGATACAGACATAGTCCCTACTCTTTAAATGCATAGTCTAGGAATTAGTAAATAATTACGAATTATGATAAAGGCTATGAAAAATAGGCTATATAATAGAGACTGCTGCAGGGGGAAAGGTACTTGATTTTAAGCAGAGTAGTCTTGAGGAGATGATATTAAGGTTGAGATTTACAGGATGATAAGAAGCCAGTTTATAGGAAGAATGAAGGTAGGGAGAAAGAAGGGAGGAAGAGGGGGAGGGAAATAAGTAGGAGTGAGTGGAGGGATACACACACTTCAAGAAGTGATTAACAGGATGTCTGAAAGCCTGAGGTGAAACCGTTCTTAAGATATTAAAGAAATAAAAAATAATATTCTGTAGAAGCCTTTGAAAGGTGTCCCATATAAGCCTCACTCATTCCCAAACTATCTTATACCCTTTTATATCACACTAGGGGCCTGGTGCACAAAATTTGTGCATGGGCAAGGTCCCCAGGCCTGGCTGGCGATCAGGGCCGATCAGGACCTTTTGGATGCGGGCCGGGGCCTCGCTTCCCTGGCTGCTGGCTGCCGGCCGCCGGCCGGGGCCTTCCTTCATTCTGCGCCACTCCCTGGTGGTCAGCGCATGTCACAGCGAGCAATTGAACTATTGGTCTCCCGATCAAACTCCCAAGGGGACACTTTGCATATTAGCCTTTTATATAAATAGATGTATAGAGTCTAGCTGCCTATATGTCATCTTTATTTGAATGTCTCATAGACTTCTCAAGCCCGACATGTTCAAAACTCAACTCCCCATCTTTCCCCAAATCTATTTCTTCTCTTGTCTTCTCTACCTTAATAAACGGTAGCTCCACTCACTCAGCTTCTCATGACAAAAACTTTGGTGTTTGGCTGATCCCTTCCCTTTTATTTTTCCTCATATTCAATCCATTACACGAGCCTACCAATTCAACCTCCAAAATTTATTCTGCATGTGTCTTTATGTCCCCTCTCATACTGCCATTATCATAGTCCAAGCCATCACTGTCTCTCAAACTCCTGCAAAAGCTTCCACATGAGTCTCTTCTACATTTTCCCATCCTGTCTATTCAAATTCTAGGCTTTTGTGAATCAAAAACCTGTGTTCTCCTTTTTCCTAAGAATCCAGGCTCTAAGTTGAAAAAATATAAAAGGAGGCAAAAGCAGACTACACTTGTGGATGCGTTTACTTCTTGTGTAATAAACTGTAATTAAGGAATTACTTCCATGGATTGCATTCCACTTGGGAGTCGGTGAGTGGAAGATGAAGTGATATGTGATAGGTGAAGGACAGAAGGGCATAACATATTAGGACAAGCACAATGTCTATCAAGTTTCTTTTCCTTCACTTTCCAAAGGCACTCCATTCTGACCTGCATCATCACTGCTGTTTACTATTCTTGTTGCAGCACAAACCACAAATTATAGCAAATTGCAGAATTTCTCAATCATTAAGGATTTACAATAGGTTAATTTTAAAATGGGCTGCACTTCACAGCTGCAAAGCTTTTGTCTGATTTCTAGACCAAATGAGAAGTCATTATTGGATTGAACAATCTTACCATGGACATGACTTACAAAAGGAAAAGGCCATGTGGACAAAACAGGTAACTCTGCCAGGTAAGGTGAGGTAATGGTAATGGCTTACTAAATAGACTATCAAACAATGGCACAATGCACCGCTCCCTGTCTGTTTAGTACTGAGCATGATGAGAATTACAAGTAGATCATGGATTCAGTGCGTGCCTGGGATAACAAAAACAATACAGAACCAAGGAAAGCTTTACAATCTACAATTAACACGGAGAGATTAATGTGCAATATGTATATCTAACACTTTTTTTTTCTTTCCAGATGGTTTTAAGTGTGATGCCAAACTTCCTGATGTTGCTTGTTTTTTTAAGATTTTTTTAAAGGTTTTTTGCCACAACCAAAGCAAATAAATAAGTCATAAAGTGTATCTGTCAGATTGAATTTGATAAATGTTCTATCTACCTTTGGGAGTAACAAACACCTATCTTAAAGTCATTTCAATGATCATGAAATAGCCAGCTTAAAGTTCACAATATACTGAATCTAATTTTTGAGCTAGGCAATTCATTAAGATATCAATGCATAGTTCAAATTTACCTCACTGAGTCCTTCATTTACTTTCTCAGGACTTGCTAACAATTTGAATCCAATAATGTTAATTTTTAAATTTCTTTAGCAATGTGCCCAGTTATATATAACTTTATCTCCTTCCTCTCACCCATTTTAAACCCAACTATTCAACTAGGCCCCTGTTAAGAGACCTCAAGAGAACTGTCCTCTAGATAGATCTACATGGTATGTGGCAATAAACCAAATGCTACAATAGTAAGTGAAGATTTCTTTCCTGTTCTGCCTACCACTTAGAACACCAACAAAAATGCTGAAGTTCTTCCCTTCTGATCAACGACTCTACAAGATGACTCAGTTTGCTCTAGCAGCACTAACAGGCACCAAAGCCCACAGACCCATTCACCTTTGAATCTTAGTGTGGATACACAGAACTGCTTGGTTTAGTAATAAAGCTCTGGTGGTGACTAGGACCTCCCAGGATTCCTTTCTCTCAGGTCAATACAGGCTCCCACTGTGATCTTCTAAACACAGTGACCTGACTATGTTATGTCCAATTGGCAATTTAGTCATTCTTTTACTCTTTGCCATGCACAATGCATTGTAGTTTCAGATATGCTTTCTCAACAACTATATTTCTCCTTCTTTGAGAAAGAAGTCCTGGAGTTATTGACAAAGTCATTACATAAATACAGAGTGATAATAGCACTGCTCAGAACCCTAGGAGACCCTATTTTCTGTCTCCATGTACTCTTTGAAAGACATTCACAATGGGATTTATTTAAATCTGCCTCATCAGCTTCAGGTATTGAGGATGTCAAAAACCATTCAGAAGATGTTGAAAGTTTGAAAATGATTATAATAAATTATCTGCATCAAGTTTCACACTCCCTAAATGCCTTCTTCAAAAAAAATTTTTTTCCAAAGCACATCACAGTTGCCCTTCTAAAAATTCAGTATTTCAGAGCTGATAAAAAAACTTTGAACTCATCAAATCAAACACTTCTACTCAGAAATATTCAAGTACTAAATGTATCTCCCATTATCTTTATTAATTAGTGTATCTTTATTGGTGAACATTCATGCACTGAGAAGATATAAAACCAGGGGGAAGGAGCAAATTCATTATTTTGGTGACTTGTACTCAAAACAAACTTAATGTTTTTACCCAAGCTATTTATTTTCATCCTTTTAAAAGAAAATACTTACTTTTAAAATTATTGACTGAGGGGTTTTTTTCCTTCATGGGAAACGGAAGGGGAGAGAAGTGACATTTATTAACTATCTGCCATGTAGCCTGCACTGTGCAGGGCACTTTTATATACATTATGCTTTTTCTAATAATGAGGAAATTAAGGATCAAAGTATTTAATTGTTTCAAGGCTGTGTTTGGATCTAGAACTCTAAATCATACTACCTCTTGGTAATATCTAGGAAATCAACATACTAGGGGAAAAGGAAAATTTTATTACTGTTCACTCCTAATCAAGAAATTACTAAATAGTTACACCAAAGAGATAATGGAGTTAGCAGTCACCATAATGTAAAACAGATATGTGGACTCTAGAGGTCACATTAAGTTTAATGCAATATAATCTTCTAAAACAGAAATGAGCAGAAATATAGGCTGCATGTGAGAAAAACAAGCAGACAAAAAACAAACAAACAAACACACACACACCAGTCTAAAGTGCCACAGGTTTGCTAATACAGTCTGAAGAAAGAGGTCTGGAAAGAAGTTAGGAGGAACAAAGTGAGAGAAATCTCAGAATTGGGCAGGAGAAGACAAAGGAAGTGAGCTCTAAGTGTCCTACACAGAGCCTGTGAAATGGAGATAGAGAGCTTTTCAGCTGAGTAATAGTCAACAAAGAAAGATACCCAGTGATGATTAGAGCTGTGTAATTTTTTAGTATGCTCTAGCAATTTGTAAGTCTTTTCTGTCCTGGTTTATCTGCTTTTACTTCCAAATTTGGGGGGGAAAAGGCATCTTTGCAAAGAATTATGTATGTATCTAACATGAAAACAAAACAAAACTGGCTATTATCTAAAGATTTCTACATTCAAATACCTGATTGCCCAATTTTTGAGAAATCAGAATTGTCCTAATTCCCAACTCCTGGAGATTTCATTGGAAACCAGCTTAAATTTCTCATTTGGTTTCCTCCCTCGCCCACCCCCCACACTCCCTTAGATTATTGTCCTATCTTTGGTGAGGATAATGAGAATGTCTCCTAGTGGGAATAAAGAACAAAAATCAAAATAACATGGGCAAAAAGTCCTCCTATCTTTGCATGTTCACCACTCAACTGTTCTTATCAAGCCTTCTGAAAGTCTATTTTAATAAGGTGGCTGTGGTTACCTATCAGGAAGGAAATTATTTTCTAGACTATAGTGCTAAAGGACTTGGAATTAAGTCTGAGGATAAATAAGGTAGGTAGCTTTACATCTTTTCTCTAAAAATAATCTAACACAATCTTGGTGCTTAATAAAAATAATATATCAAGTAAGCAGTATGCTTGGCAGGGATGCTTTTAAATCATCAGTATTTTATGAGACATTTTCACACTAGCATGTCTCCCTCTAATGTTTAAAAGTCAGCTCAGTTCCATGACCATCAGAAATCACTGCGTGGATCTTTGAAAAGTGCTCCTCTCACCAATGCCTTTGCTGTCTGTGCCTTTGCCGACTTTTAGGCCAGTACACCTGTGACCCTGAGCTCCTGTATTTTCCACTGTGGTGGCTGTCGTGCCAGCAGCGCACTAGCTACACAAGGGTCTGCTCTCACCAAATGACAGTACAGGAAGGATGTTTGTTTTCGAGTTTATTTAAAATCGGAGAGAGCGTTGGACAGTAACAAGCTGGGAACAGTACAGCATCTCCTCTGCTCGCCAGCTGCCACCAGAAGACCTGGTGATCACCTCTCGGTACTGCGCTGGGCCCAGAGGCTCCAAATTATCACGGCTTTAACTGTCTTGCCACCACACTTCAGATGTTACCACTATCATTTCCATTTTTGCTTTTGGAATATTCTAGGAACAACAGTCTTTCGAATCCTACCATCTAATTGGTGCTAAGTTTACATGTGGTCATGCTTCCCCAACTTTGGTGTTAAATGGGTATTCTAGTCCTTTTCTGTCCTTAGGAAAGGGGTTGGGGTAAGTCCCTGTTTTAACTATCACTAGCACTTGATAGCTGTGTAGCCCCACTCCATAGCCTACTGATACCAGAGAAAGAGCTGGATGTAATCCCAAATTAAATCATGAAATATGAACTCAAGTTACACTGGTTGATAATGGTTTGGCAAGTTAGAGAACATGGCAGAATGAACATTGGGACTTTTTTTTTCTTTTTTAATCTGCCATGAAAAAAGGAAAAGTAGCTTATTCTTAGTTGCATTTCTTTTTGCTGGTTTTGTTTTGTACCGACTTGGTTTTTTGTGCTTAACTAACTCTTTAGAAACCAAAACCCAACAGTTGAGAACAATTATGTTGATAATGCCAGGAAATTTGTTTGCTTTGTTAAATTGAGCTTCAAAAGCACTTCAATTGAACATACATTTGTGATCACAAGTAAGGCCTATTCTTATGTCCATTTAAAATGTTTACTTTATTACAGCTTATTATAAATGTGAGTCTGAAATGCAGCACCATGACTGCTCAATTTCCAGGCCACAATTTTATGATAATCATATGAAATGTATTCATGTGTCAACAGACGGCCTAACAATGCCCAAATGGGGTTGTTCTCAGCTCTGTATTTCCAAAGGCCGCACAGTTCTATGCTCCATAGCATTAAGACACTGCTATAAGCAGCACTCTGAGAATTTTAACTTAGTTTATAACATGTACTATTTGGCTATACTTACTCAGTTTAATTGTTACTATCTCAGAATACAGGTGAACTTCTACAAGAAAACAGATCCTAAATACCCAAACGTGAATGGGATAAATTAGTTCATGACTTTACTTTATGGTTGGATTTATCTTTTTAAGGCAGCCTTCAAGAACCAGAGGGAATGACATTGGAGAACTCCTCTCTACTTGATGTTACTACTGTACGTGTAAATACTGGAAAATACCTTCTGTCCCCCTGGCCCCTCACAAGAGTAAGCGAGCACAGATGCAGATCCAATAAGGGAAATGGATAATGCATCTAGAGGTGCCCTGGCTCTTAAGTACTGGTTTCTCTGTAGCTCTCATGAGGAGGCTGCCCTGGGGCAGGCAAACCCACTCATCTATCTCTTCCATAGTCCCCCTTAGGCACCACATGCTGGCAGAGAAAAGCTTAGGCTTGATTTAGTAATTTCAGGTGACATATTTCTCTAGAGAACTGAGTCTATTTTTCCAGCTCCTGAAATATCAAGATACATTGTTTTAGAGTATAATTCCTTCCTCTTACCTTACATGATAAGCTCCTTGAACAAACAAAACAGGGGCCCTTGTTTTGTTCACTGCCACATCCCACTGAACACATAATAGGTGCTCAATAAATAAGTGTTGAAAGAAAAAGCTTTGGTGAACAGTACACAGATAAATTATTAGAATGACATCAAGATTTCAAAACATTCCAGCCACTATTAAATTATTTTCATCTCCTGGACTGACCAGGCTCTCTTGCTACACACCTCTAATGGCAGGTATGTCATCTTCTCTTCCCTTCTGGCTAGCCACTTCTTTTTACCAGGGCCACTCTCTCTGGGAGGCCCTCTCTAATGCCACCGATTCTTATGCTTCTTTGAGACACTTTCATACTACCTTATTGTTTCATTATCTTAGAGGGATGACCTATTGAAATGTCTCCTGCTTGACAATAAAGCTCAATCAAAATGAACTTTAGTAGTGTAGCATATAGTATTAAAATTGAAATTTTCATATGCAAATACATGTAAAATTATGTACTTTGAGCCTGAAAACCAAGCCAAACCAAAAATAGAATAAGCCCAAACTAATTACATAGTCATATGGGTAATTAGTAGTTGAATCAATCACAGCTCTCTGAGTAGAAGTCCCTCTAAACCAGTGGTTCTCAACCTGTGGGCCGCGACCCCTTTGGGGGTCGAACGACCCTTTCACAGGGGTTGCCTAAGACTATCGGAAAACACATATATAATTACATATTGTTTTTGTGATTCATCACTATGCTTTAATTATGTTCAATTTGTAACAATGAAATTGGGGGTCACCACAACATGAGGAACTGTATTAAGGGGTCACAGCGTTAGGAAGGTTGAGAACCACTGCTCTAGACCATGCTGCCACATAAAATTAGGCTCCTCCTACCTTTTTGGATGTGGTTATGATTTCCAGTAAAAAAAGGACCAGGATGTTAGCAATTGGTGGAAATGAAAGGGGAAATAGGGAGCAGAGAGAAAGCAACTAAACTGTCTACCAAGCACTTTTATGTCAGACAGGACATACAAATGGACAGATGAAATAGTTAATGCATGCTACTGCATCATCTATACTAATAATAGAGGAATATGCAAATTGTCCAGGACACGGTCACTGTAACAGTAATGACCGAACAGCAGGCTGCATGGGGCAACAAGGCTGGCGGGGGTGGGGCTTGGGGGGGTGGGGTTAGTGAGGGACAACTAAACGACTGAATAGCAGGTTGCAATGGGGTGACCAGGCTGGCAGGGGGGCCATTAGGGGCGACCAGGCTGGCAGGGGGGGCAGTAAGGGGTGACCAGGCTGGCGGGGGGCTAGGGGAAGGGAAGCACTTAGGGGTGATCAGGCCAGCAGTCAGAGGTGGTTAGGGGTGATCAGGCTGGCAGGTGAGCAGTTAGGAGCTAGCAGTCCCAGACTGTGAGATGGATGTCCGACTGCCAGTTTAGGCCCGATGCCCAGGATCGGGCCTAAACTGGCAGTCGGACATCCCCCCAAGGGGTCCTGGATTGGAAAGCGTGCAGGCTGGGCTGAGGGGACCCCCACCCCCTGCATGAATTTCGTGCACCGGACCTCTAGTATTCATTATAAACCAAGAATTTTATGCTTCCTAAAACATAAAAGATAATGACTCATTCACCCAGCATTTATCAATACTGTTCACAGTAAGAAAAAGAGATAAATGTGTTATTCCCTTTTGCATCAAGTGTCCAAGAAGAAGCACTATAAATATGCAAATTTTAAATGTCATTCATTTACATAGTTCCACAGATAGGAACTCAAAGGTCTTTATAAGCATTAACCCTTCACATTCTTGTGAGATATCTGCGCAAAATTCCTATTTTAAACAGTGACTTAGGACCCTATAAATAAAAGTGAAAATATGATAGGTTCCAACCTTCCTGTCTGCCACTCTAAAATGAGCCTATATTTCCTTCTTAAACAACTGTCCATATATTTTCCACAAAACAAATCTTAAGAAATATCTCCATCAAAATTTCCCACCAAATTTGCAAATAGAATTGGCAAACTGTCTCAGGAAATATGATTTGCTAAATCAGTTCAAAGTGACCTCAATAAAAATATTCTATAGGACTGCACAAAGCTGAAAGGCTACAGACCAAGCAAAGTCATATGACATGCCATTGAGAGTCTGCCCTGAGCGTACAAAAGGTAGGCTACAAGTCTCTAATAATTTACCATTTTATTAATGATCCAACAGATGGCTTAATGAATAGCCTACTAATAAGATGTAAATTCAAATTTGGAGGTTCTTTTGAAAACCCATTAGGGAAAGTAATATAATGCAACAATTACAGAGGAGGTATTTTTGCAAAAAAAATTTCAGAAAATAAAATATAACTTGGAAATACATAAAAGATTAACTCCTGATCAATATTTAATATGTAAGGGAAATGAAAAGCTATAATCACCATGAAGAGGAAAATGACAGTAGACAGATTATCAGGACAAGAATTAAAATGAGACATTCTACTACATTTATATATTATTGTTATTATTAATAGTTCTCACCCCTTTTAAGAGGGAGGGGGGTGCATATATTACTGTAGCAAGGGTAGAATTTGAGTAAGACACTTGACAGAAGAAAAATATATTACTGAAAAAAAAAAAAAAGAAAAAAAAAAGAAAAATATATTACTGGTGGATGTAGAACTGGGGTTAAGTTTGAGTAGTAGTTTACTAGGCTCACTTATTTTTTCCCCATCCTTTCTCTCTACCTTCACCCAGAAAACTATAAAATGCCTAAATAAAATAATAGGGATGAAATAAACACAGAAGCAATAAATTCATTTGTATTTGTTTTCTGTGTTTGGGTGATGAATGGGCTTACAAGTATCTTTATTTATATGATACAATTGTATATAATGTATACATTTTTTTCAGGTTTTAAATATCAAATCCAGAGCTTGTAGAAGCACGTAGAAAGTAGAGCGAGGAATAAATCAACCCCTCCAACTGAGGTTAGGATAGGAACAGAAAGCTTGTCTTTCATTTTCGAACCTTCCAAGGCCTAGGAAGATGAACCCTCAATGCACACATACACAACTGCCTGTGTGATTAGAAAATGACAGATTCAGGAACAGAACCCTACAGCTTGATGATCAGTTCTCCAATCTTTCCTCTATATTACACTGCCCAACATATACTTTAATTCAGCATTTGGATGTTAAGTGATTATTTTTATTTAAAGCCTCCATATCTGTTAATATAGGACTTGTGGTTTCTAGTACCCACTCTGGTACCTAAAAATGTATCATTGATTCAACCTTCTCCTGCTCCTGGTATAGAAATGGGGTCATATTCTACTTTTTAAGAGATATAGGTCATATATACAATAAAATATTCTTCAGCTCATATTATTGTGCGGTCGTATTCTGATGAATTTTCCGGAAAAGGTCTCTCTACCACCACCTGGGGGGAGTTAGAAGTATATTTGTATCAGAAAGAAACCAATCGCAGTGCTTTTATGGTCAGGGCCATCTCTGCCCTGCCCAATGAGGAGGAAGGCCTCATCTGACCTCTCTGATAGACACCTTTGATGACTATTTTGGAGTGAATCCAGTTCTTTAGGAAAGCAGTATGGTTGCAGCCTCTGATAGGCCTAACTTATTCTGAATTCTGCTTTATGAGAAAGGCATGTTTTAGAGTAGTTTCAATTCATTATTGCTAATTAATTTATCATCATGCTTTGGTAAACTACATACAAATTTATGAGGAGCAGATATAGGTTACTATGAGGTCACAGTGTTTAAAATTCAGACAGCTAGTCACTGAAGGTTTCAAATTTCCTTTCCTCTCACTCAAAAGATCTTACCCATATTATCTAAATAAAATTCTCAAAGCATTTACTATTTTGACTCTGAATATTTTCACCTTTGTTTTAGAAATCCTTAAAAGTCAAATAATCATAAATAATTATATTTTAAATTTTGGTTAAAAAAACAAAACTAGAAATGATCTTGAATATGAGTTAATAAAAAATTACATTTTTAATTTTTAAAAAATCTGTTTAAAAAAAAAATCTGTTTTAAGACAAAGATGAGAACCCCAAATCTCACACCCAACATATCTCCTTCCCACACACCCACTGCTTCCTTTTTACTTCTTCACATATAATTACATGGCATACAATTCAAAGACAATTTGATATAGCATCTTTCTCATTTTGCTAGACAATTGAGACAACTTAGGAAAGAGCACTACAAGAGAATACAAAGAACTCCGGAGTAGGCAGAACTGGATTAAAATCCTGACATAAGTGCTTTTAAACATGTGCATTGTGCTCCATGCTCCACAGTCATGGGGCCCTATGCTATGCAGTTTGTAAGCTATGTAGCCTGGAGCACAAGGCTGGGATCTGCCAGATGGCTGCTGTTGGGACCGGATGTGTTAACCTATGTAAACCATTTGGCACTCATCGGGGGAGGGCAACTCTGTTAGTCTGCTTTGCTATTTTTTTTCCGGGGGTTATTCTGCACTCAATTTATATAGAAAATTATGATAATGTATTACGCAAACAGAAGAATTTTTCTTCCATTTCATTTCCTACAACTTCCATTTTAAATAAGAAAACTAAATAAAGTGAAGAAACTAAACCCTATGTGGTTCATTCTTATTCAATATATGCTTTACCATAAGGCTATTAATGGTAGTAAATGAAAGGCAAGTAATAGACTGCTTGGTTTATTTTAATTTTATTCTTTGTCAACCTAAACTGGAAAAGGCTGGCTATTCCATGAGGTTATTTATGCATTAAAAGCAAAGTAAAACCTGGCTTTGAAACAGAATACCTTGGGCTCAAAATGTCTCCTTAAGTTGAAATTCTTTGTCACATACATGATCCTAATCACAGCACACCCATATATCCAGGTGTTTCAGGTTCTAGAAATCCCAAATACCTTATAACAAATATTTTTAATGTGATTTTAGTTATTTGCTCACTTAGTTTCTCATGTCACAATTTCTCATATAAAAGGACAATGTAAAAAGAAAGTACATCTGATGATCCTAATGATCTGGAACCCGAGAGGATAAAAGAATAAGGTCTCTATTTGTAATGGCTTATTAGATGCTTTGAGGGAGGGTGACAGGGTAGAAGGAAACACCATTTTTAAAAATGACCTTTTAAGCCTGCTATTGTACTAGGTGCTTTATATCCATGCTGTTCACACAATTCATACAATTTTTCTAAGAAGCAGACATTGTCATTCCCATTTTATAGATGAAAAACAAGGGACATCCACTAAGGTGCATAATTGGCTGAGAATCCCTCCAGGTTGTCTAGTTCTAAAGTCTATCCTAAGGTTCAGGGATTAGTTTGCTTTGCAATTGAATGGCAAATCATCCTCATGCATTTTAATAGATTCATGAAAAAATTTCCATAAAGATTTGTACAAACTAATTATGAAAGTTAATCCCACACCCCATAAAGGGCATAAACATGTCTCACACACCAGCCTGCCACATTTCTACAATTAAATCTAAGCAAAAAAAGCACAAGAACCAAAACAAACTAAAAAACTGAAGGGTTCTAGTCTTTTGGATAAGATATACTTTTTCTTTCATCTGCCAAATTCCTAGATTAGTTACATAGCATGAGCAATTTTCTCACAGGAAATCTCACACTTATAGCAAGCTAATTACTCTCTAGAAGTGATTGTCATACATATGTGGATGGTTTCAGGGTTCAATTTTGTCAAAAGCTGGCAAATTAATTCATACATCATCTGATACAAGCCTTATGTTTTAAGAGATTAAATGCTACTGCAAAGACCTATGACCAGCGAATTTCTGAACACTACCTTTAACTAAAAAAATCTATTAATCTACTTTTGGGGGGGATGATATAATCTACAAGACAGTTTATTTGCAATGATAAATTCAATATTCCACCCAACTGTGAAGAACATATCTGTGTACTAAACTGAATATTTTTTGTTTTCAAGTTTATACCCCCAAAAAACTTACATATTAATCAAGAATGTACTGTTAAAACATAAAAACAAAAGATTCCAGAAAAAAATGCTAATTTTCTTTTCTCGTAGTAAATCAGATATATAGGTAATATTGGCTCAGATGTTTACACTAGTTTCTACCAGTTATGTAGAGTCACAGTCCCATCTTTACAGATGTTTTTAATACACACTTTTCTTACAGCTACAATATGCTATTTACTACACAGTAAGTTTTCTTTCAAGAGAGAAATGTAAGCAACATTTTGAAACTTCAGTTTGTTGAAATTTGTAACTATCTGTGAGCTTCTCATTTTGTATCAGCATAAGTGAATTATGCTTTTGCTACTGTCAAACAAAAATACATTTAAATGATTTCAATTTTTATTTTCACTCTTAATTTTTCCAGTTGCATATGGTAATACAGTTTAAAAATGATGTCAAAGATGCCACTTTATGACAGCAAAGTATTAAGAGACATTTGATGGACTCAACATATGGTGCATCCCTGAGGAATATGGGGAACATTTTTATTTTAGAGAAGGCAACATCTATTTCTTAATCAATACAGAGTCTCCCTAAAGTATGTGATATTATTATTAAAAAGGTCTCCAGCAGTTATAAGGCTTTTGTATAAGCAACCCTATAAAGTTTAACAGGTTTCCAAGACTACATTAACACACAAAGGACCTACCATTCATATACTTCAGTCTGTGAAGTTTACACTTTCTCACTTTAAATGTGCAAAGTTTCAGTGGCAAGTAAAGGTATACAGAAGTAAAATCTTAGAAGCTAAATACGAATATAGGCAAATATAAGATTTCACAGGCAGTATACAAGTATTTGCCAAGAGGTGACACAAATCATACCCCACTCCTAGAAAGAAAGGATTGCTCCTTCCCAGAAATTAGTTCATACCTCCCTTAGGGTTACTTCTGTATTATTCTTTGCTTTTTTGCTGATGGATATATATCTTAAGTTTCTAGAGAGGAAAGATTTTATATTTTCAGTTTTGAATTCCACCACAGTACTAAAAAATACCTAGCACCTGGTACATGCTCAATAAATGTTTGAATAGCAAAATAATAAATGATTGCTGGTATTGATAAAGATAATGAAGACAGCAGCCTCACTCAGGGCCAAGCACTGTTCTAAGTACTTCAAATGCATTAGCGAATTTACTATTACTTTCTCTTGGTATCTCCACTTTACAAACGAGGAAACTGAGGACACAGAGAACAAATAGCTTGCCCTGACTCTAACTCCTTCATGCCCTTCCATTCTTGGCCAAAGAAGTAAGTGACTTGGCCTAAGAAATAAGTGACTTCATTAGGAAGGTCTTCCTTAACCCATTAAACAAGGCTAGCTACCCTTGCTATCCATCCAAATAACTCACTTTCCCTATCATTACAGCCATCACTCCTAAACTTATTCAACCAGCAAAATTGTACATTATACGATAAGCCCCAGGAAGGTAGGGACTACCTCAGTCTATTCACTACTCTAATTTCAGTCCCTATCAAAGTACTTGGCACATGATGGGGATTAATGAATATAATTTTAATGACTGAATGATACATAACATATGGCAGGTATTCATTAAATGTTCATTTAAGGAATAAATAACAGAAATAAATGAATCTGAAGTGATCTTGAAAAAGTCAATGTAATTGCCCAGTAATTTGAAAATGCAAAACAGATTTAAGAGAAAAATGAGGATTCAAGATAAAGATTTGAGGATCATCTATAAACAACTATTCCGCAGTTATAAGTAACTACGACACAACTTTGACATTATGGCTGACCCATTTCTGACACATATTATTTGTGTATTCAGGAGAACGCAACATCATATTTAGGTTGTAAACCCCCAAAATAAAAATTCAGAAAGGGTCCTCGTTAATTGTAAGATAGATGAAACCACTCAAGTGTTTCATCTTAATAATATATTGCTTTCATGAGGGTGCCTGGAATCTGCCACTAGCAAGTTTCTGGTTGGGTAGAAGAGCTCCCAGCTCATATGAAATCTACAGTGTGTTTCTTGAAGATGACTCTGGTGAGGCTGCAGTACACTGCCAGCATGATTATACACCACAAACACTCACACAGTAGAGATGAGCTCTGTGTTGTAGAGATGGAGCTAAGCCTAGTTAAATTTGCAGATTAACTTAAAAGAGGAATATGGATTATAAACCACACTGGACTGCGACTGCACACAAAGGTGAAAACTGCTGGAAGGCACTGACTGACAGGCAGAAAGCAGAGCAGGTTTAGTCATTTTGCTCAAGAAACTTAAAAATATGCAAGTGCAAGTTAAATTTAAGTTTCAACCCTGTTTTACATCATTTGGTATGGCCGTGAGTAGCAGTGACAGAGACATACATCAGCCACTGCCACAGCAAAGAAAATGAGGCCTTGAGTAAAGGCAGCAGGCTCACAGAAGAAAAAAACCCACTGCAAATGAAAAAACATTCTTTCTGAGCATAACTGCTGATGTTTTTTGCTTTTTGGGCTGTAGTCACACATACCTAGCCCATAAGCAGAAACACATTAAAATATTTAGAATCACAAGAGCAATGTTTGCAATTAAAAGAAATATAGGTTTAATATGAAGGCCCTTTCAACAAATAAAAACACTGTTACTGGTGTAGTACTGCCTTAAGGAAAACACAGAAGAATTAGTACCCTCTCATTTAAAAAAAAAAAAAAGAGAGAAAGAAAGACATGAAAACAAAAAATAGAAAGCAATGTCAGTGAATTAAAGTACTGCATTTTTCCTGAAGGATGTAGCAACACCTTTGGACCCACTGGTCAAAGCTTATCTACACTAATAAAAGAGAAAAATGGTAATTGGCGTACGGCGATACCGTTTTCATTGGCTAATCAGGGCTATATGCAAATTAAATGCCAACTAAGATTGGCAGTTAACTGCCAACAAGATGGCGGCTAATTTGCATATGTAGGTACAATGCAGGGAGGCGAAAGGGAAAGCAGGAAGAAGCCCCCTGCCACTGACAGTGATCTGAAACCCAGGGGGGAGCTAAGAGCTGAGGGGCAGGGCAAAGGCGGCCCTGGGGCCGCCTTTGCCCTGCCCCCCAGCCATGATCGGAGAATCAGGCGCCTTTGCCGCCCTGGCCAGTGATAGTAGGAAGTAGGGGTGGAGCCAGCGATGGGAGCTGGGCACGGTCGAAGCTGGCAGTCCCAGGAGCTAGGGGTCCCTTGCCTGGGCCTAAAGCGAAGCCCACGATCGCGGCGCCCCCCGCTGCCACTGCAGGTCCCCGCTGCCTGGGCCGGACGCCTAGGCCAGAGGCGTTAGGCCTGGGCAGGGCGGAGCCTGCAACCGCGGGGAGCTGGGGGTCCCCTGCCCAGGCCTGACACCCCTGCCGGAGGCCTCAGGCCTGGTCAAGGGGCCGATCCGGTGATTGGTGATCGGAGGGTGATGAGGGTCAACTCCTCTGGCCGAGGCATCAGGCCTGGGTGGGGGGCGGAGCCGGGGATTGGGGGGATATGATGGTTCCCTTGCCCAGGCCTGAAGCCTGGGTCAGAGGCGTCAGGCTTGGGCGGGGGGTGGAGCAAGCAATCAGAGGGAGATGGGGGTCCCCTGCCCAGGCATGATTCCTGGGCCAGAGGCCTCAGGCCTGGGCGGGGGCCAGAGCCAGTGATCGGGGGGGGGGGGGGGAGATGGGGGTCCCCTGTCCAAGCCTGACAACTCTGGCGGAGGCGTCAGGCCTGGGCAAGGGGCCGATCAGGCGATCGGAGGGTGATGGGGGTCAACGCCTGAGGGCTCCCAGTATGTGAGAGGGGGCAGGCTGGGCTGAGGGACACTCTTCCCCCCCCCCCCCCCCAACACACACACACACACACACCCAGTGCACGAATTTCGTGCACCGGGCCCCTAGTGGATACATATAATTGGGTATAAATTGAGGCTTTTGTTTCAACATGTTTAGCTTCCTGATTTTCTCTATAAACGTTGGTACTTAAGTTACTGACAGAAAAAAAAACAAAAAAGCAGAAGCATGAAAGAAATTGCCAGACTTTGACTTTGAAAAATGACAGTAGATAGCAAATCACCATCCCAAAAGCACAGTAATCTTAGGCCACTTTCTGAGGCAGTAACTAGCCTAAGAGACATTAACAATTTCTGAGGCTGTACTTTATTAAAGCACTAGAGGCCCAGTGCATAAAATTTGTGCACGTGTAGGGTCCCTAGGCCTGGCCAGTGATCAGGGCGAATCATGGCCTTCCGGCTGCCAGCCAGGGCCTTCCTTCATTCTACGCCACCCCCTGGTGGTCAGCACACATCATAGTGAGTGATGGAACTCCCGAGGGGACACTTTGCATATTAGCCTTTTATATATATAGATAGGCAAAAAGCCCAATATGATACTCAAAATAAAAGTTATATATGTTACAGAGCACTTTAAGATGGTAGGAATACTTCTAATATGTCAAAGAAAAAACATTAACATAAATGCTTGCTTTAAAAAGCTACATGGGAAATATTTTATTAAATAATAATGATATGGGACAATCGAAGTTTTTAACTGTCTTGTACATCTATAAAAGTTGTTTATTTGTCTTTCCATGCATTGTCGTATGGGCTGATCCCTTGAAATATGTGCTCAACATTCTTGAACGAAAAATTTAAGTCAGCAATATTTATACAAAATAGTGTTGTAAGAACAAAGAGAGTGGACTTAAAGAGTCAAAACACCTGGGGTCCAATTCCAAATGTATCATTTATTGGCTGTTAGCCTCTCTGTGTCTCAGTTTTCTCATCTAAATAATATAATACATGTCAAACCTGAAATCTGCGAATTCTATTATTGTGTGGTATATCACTAAAGTACAGGTTTCTGCTTCCTTATTACCAAGCAGAAACACTGAAAGGAATGTTTAACGATAATGGTACACTATAGCAGCTAGATTTTTATATTTATTAATTATTAATAATTATATTTACTTTTAACTCAACAATAGACTCCTGATACTGTTTTTAAAGTCACAATTTTGAAGATAACTCCCCGAAGAAGCTGTGAATGAAACAACAAAGGGTAGTTATTACCTTCAGTGGGGAAACGGGTATAATGAACTGATTTCTTTCTCACAATAAAAAATCTCTATTGAACAAACTTGAATTAATCAATCTGTTGTTGTTTTTTAATCCAGAACACAATTCTGCAAAAAATAGGCTTAATCTTAACTTCCCAAGAACGTATAAAAAAAAGACAAAAAAACCCAACAAAACTATAGGAAGGCAAGCTCTTCCATGACTTGGACTGTCAGGTTCAAAGATGTAACTAGCCATATTAAGAAAGATTCTCTAGTGCAGGGGTGGGCAACCCCTGGCACGTGTGCCAAACATGGCATGCCAGTAACTTTTGCTGGCATGCGAAACCCTCTATTATAATCTTCCATTTACAATTTTTTTCTTAATATCGACTTTTTTATTTTTCAGATAAATTCAGTGTAGGTGCATTTTAGATAAATAAATAACTTTACATAACAAGTTATCTTAAAGACCATAGACATGGATTGACAAGAGAGGGGAAGAGCAATTTCTATGCCTCTGCCTTAACTCTCCCTGCCTTCCTAGATCCGACCAGTGTTTTGGTTTCATCCACATACGCTTGTGAATCTTTGTTCTCAGTGATGAATTTTGTTAAGTCTCGTAATAGGAGTAGCCTGACGGATGAAAGTAGTAGGTCGTGCATATCTCTGAAGGTCACGAAATAAAAACCTGATGTAAAATCTCTGTCATCAGTGATGCAGCAGCAAAAGTCCCACTGATAATATCAAACGAGTCATAAAGTTTTCTCTCAGACTATCAGTGTACATGTATACATTAAAAAATAAATGTATTTTTCATCATCACATACTGTGTTTTTGTAGCTCAAATGAATTTTATTATTTCTCCAAGGTTCTTCACATACGTATACCTTAAGAGATATCAAGTAGGCATAACATGGTCTCAAAAAATTAGGGTTGGCATGCAGGAGAATTTTGAGTCAGAGATTTTGCTGGTTTTGGCACGCACTCACAAAAAGGTTGCCCACCCCTGCTCTAGTGCATTCAATTCCGGTCACAAATAATAGCTCAACTTCAGCAGCAACAAAATGTAAGAAAAAATAGAAACATTAATTTGAACTATTTTTCCATTAGTTCTACATTTTTGTTTCTCTTCAAAACAAACACTTCAAATAATATAAAGAAAATATAAAAATAACTTACTACCTGACAGCTATGAATTTAGGAATCCAGGACCCTTTGGTTATTGTCCATGTCAGTGACCACTATGATTCGTTTCTTTACCTGGGGCCTAAAGGAGCCATGTGAACTATTGATGTGAATTATTAAGAAAATGTCCATTCTTTATGTCAAATCTGATTCTGACCTAAATTTTTGATGTTTCTCTCTTTTTTTAAATCCTCACTCAAGGATATGTTTATTGATTTTTTTATTTTTTTAGAGATAAAGGAAGGGAGGGAGGGAGGGAGGGAGAGGGGAGAGAGAGAGAGAGAGAGAGAGAGAGAGAGAGAGAGAGAGAGAGAGAGAGAGAGAGTTCTATACACTAAAGAGGAGTGGGAGTAGGGAAAATAAGGGTACATTGGGATGGAAAGGCTGATGGAAGGAGTTTACATTTGCTACGGTGGGCAATAGGAAGCCACTATTGGTGATCATTTAAAAATGAAAACAAAAAACAAAAACCCACAAACAACTAATATATGGCAAACTTACAAAACTTATGAAAGGTTCTGAAGGCCATTTATAGGAGACTAGACTTATGCTAGAGAGTGTCAAAATGCCTAAAATAAAGACAATCAAGGAGTGGAAGGTTTTGAGGAGGAAACTGTTGTGGATCTGCCTCAAGTCTACAGAAGAGGTGGATGTTAACTGTCCTGGTCGACAGAACAGAACAAAACTGAAGCAGAAACCTGGCTTCAAGGAACATGGCTCTTTTAAGGCCCTCTGGAACTCTGCCAAGAATGCATGACTTCAAAACAATAGATTTGTCTTTACTTTTGTTCTCCCAAACTATAATTTTTTATGATTTTATTGATTTAATAAGCCATTCAGGATAGTAAAAACAATAACTTATCCTCATCAACACAATTCCTATCTTTTCCTTGTGTGGCTTTATTCCACTCCAGAAATCTCCATGTTGTGACATCTAATGGCCTGAATCATATGCATGTTGCCATATTTCATTCATGCTTTTGCTAAGCCATAACCATCCTGAGAACACCTCCATGCTTATTCCGTCACTGCCTTTTTCATCATCCAATTATCCTTGTGCTATGCAACTAACCTACTCATCCTGAATCTTAAAAACACATCTGTTCCTTCTTCTTGCAATTCTGATATTCTTTTTTCAGCTAAAATCAGCCCTGTGTCAACAAAATGCCAAATACACTGATCTTGAAAAACATTGTGTTTTTATTCCAGATATGCTTATAAAGCTTACTTAACTTTGAGCCAGAAATAAGAATCTGCTTTTCACTATACCTAGCAAAACTGCCACACCTGGTTGAAAAAAAAAAAATGTATCGCAAATGAGATATTAACTTTTTCTTTCTGAGCTAATCAGAGCACTTAAGATGTTCAGCTGATTTGTTTATATACCTGATTTTCTATCAGCTGGTTCTTTCTTAAAGAAATAAAGTAAAAACAAAAAAAAGAAATGAAGTAGATTTCTAGAGACTGTTTCAAATTTATAAATATACAATACTTTCACCCAAATCTCTTGGATATTAAGAAGTAATAAATGTAGCCCTAACCGGTTTGGCTCAGTGGATAGAGCATCAGCCTGTGGAACGAGAGGTCTCAAGTTCGATTCCGGTCAAGAGCATGTACCTTGGTTGCGGGCACATCCCCAGTAGGAGGTGTGCAGGAGGCAGCTGATCGATGTTTCTCTCTCATCGATGTTTCTAACTCTCTCTTCCTCTCCCTTCCTCTCTGTAAAAAATCAATAAAATATTTTTTTTAAAAAAGAAGTAATAAATGTAAAATAAGCATTTAATGCAAGAGAAAAACTACAAGTAGGATTGGTCCTTCCAAAGGCTGAGGAGAAATATATGACACAATAAACTTCAAAACAGATGCTCTGGGAACAGAAAGGAAACTTTCTGTTTTTGGTTGTAATTAGAAGCCTTTTAATATCTCAGAGATTCACAAATGTTCCCAATACAAGAACTCTCAGCTCTTGCTATTAACAACTGATTAACATAAATACACAACAATGACTAAATAGTAGCAGAGGTGAGATTATAACTTTGAGCTCTTTATACCCCCCCCCCCCCATCTCTTTTTATGTAAACAAACCACAGCCACTATCTTAATCCTTATGGTGGGACCACATTTCCTTTGGTCAAGTCATTTAGCCCAGTCAGTGTCTTAACTATAGGGGTAATTTTGGCCTTACTGTGCAAACAAAACTCAGAAGGGCTTTAGGGACTATATCAACATACTGCACAGGATAAAAATG
Source organism: Myotis nattereri (assembly GCF_964212035.1). Taxonomy (NCBI): domain Eukaryota; kingdom Metazoa; phylum Chordata; class Mammalia; order Chiroptera; family Vespertilionidae; genus Myotis; species Myotis nattereri. The sequence continues at coordinate 47,308,851 of NC_138081.1, forward strand.
CAACATAAATAGTAACTAGTATACACTAAATAGTAGACTCTACAATACTACATCATAGGAAGCAATGTACTATCTTTTGACAGTAGACCTTGGGTTTGCCACTCAGTCTTGTATGCCTTCCTGATCTGTTAAGCTGGAAAATGCGAAGGGCAGGTACACTTTATAGGTTGCTTAAAAATTAATTAGAACAGTGCCTGACTTATTGTGCTCAACAAATGTTGGCTATTATATCTTTCTATTTGATAACATTACTAACTATAACTGTTCACACTTTTGGTTTTAAACAAATTATCCTGTTTTCTTTTTTTATGTTAGAAAGTTGTCAAATACTTAAAAGAAGAAAAAAAAATATGAAATATCCAAAGCAATATCAATGTGCTTGTAACATTTGATGATAAAAATAAAAAATTATTATACAATAGGGATATATTCAATTTAAATATTTTTATATTATTTGCTTTTCAAATTTTCAGTCTCCCTTAACCAAAAGAAAAGTTTTGTATTAAATGAATTTTTCATTAGATAGCCACTTTTATTAACTAAGACTTGGAAAGTCAAATCTGATTCTAAAATATTGCAATTTAGTCTGGATAGTCAAATGATCTCAAATGCCATTATTGAAACATTATTAGCCAAGATGACAAGTGCATATTTCTTCATAACTGACTATTTACTGGAGAAATTATTTTTCTCCTTCTGTGGGAATAAAATAAAATACATATAACTTCTAGGTGTCTAACATAAATCTAGATAAAAAAATTGTGGTATTGTTTGTCAGAAATATGACCTCAGCAATAATCATTTTAGATATGATCTTTTATATTTGCATGGTTATCAGTGCCTTTGAAATTCAAGTCAGAGAACCACTTCTTTTTCAAAGTAAAATATTGGTAGGAAAAACACAACGGGATATTATTTCCTTTCACTAACATAGGAGGGTCATTGCATTATAAATAACTAAGTAAGTATGACACCACCTATTTTTTTTTTGAGAACATTACAAAATTACAAAAAGAGTAATTGTTTATTCTTTTTTATTTTCAAACTATGTTTAATAAGAACTCTGCTTGATATAAACCTAGTTTTCTAAAAAACTAGAATATGCTAAAATAATTTATAATATTTTTAAATAAAGTGTTTAGATCAAGAGAAATTGAAAGCTATTGGAATTTTCAGCTAAGAAAAATGCTAACTTTGTTAATCGAAAATTAATTTGAGGACTATAATTAAAATGTTCTCAGAATAATGTATTCACAAAATCTACATTGCAAATAAAGTTACTCATCTTTAATTTACAACCACAATCTTAAATTAGAAAATAAAATTAATTTATACTGCCTCAAAGATATCCCAACTCAAGATGTAAAAGAGATCAGAAAATAAAGTTTTAAGGTAGTATATTTCCTACCTTATAAATTTGTATGTAACTAGAACCAGAGTTTTTAATACTTTGATGAACTTTATGGTAAATACTTAATGACTTAAAAAAACCCCAACAAACTCACAGAGATACAAAAGAACAGATTGGTAGTTGCCAGAGATGGGGTGGGAAGTGGTAAAATGGGAGTGTGTGGGGGAGGGTCACAAGGTACAAACTTCTAATTATTTAAAAAACACACAAGTCATGCCCTGGCTGGGTAGCTCAGTTGGTTAAAGAATAGTCCAGATATGCCAAGGTTGCAGGTTCCATCCCTAGTCAGAATGCATAAATAAGTAGAACAACAAATCAATCAATCTCTCTCTCTCTCTCTCTCTCTCTCTCTCTCTCTCTCTCTCTCTCTCTCTAAAAATCAATTAAACAAAAAGTCATGGGGATGCAATGTACAGTACGGTGACTATACTTAATAATACTGTATTTACATATTTGAATGTTGCTGAGAGTACACCTTAAAAGTTCCCATCACAAGAAAAAAAAACTTTTTGTAACTATGTAATGTGATGATGTTAACTAGACTTATTGTGATGATCATTTCATAATGTATACAGATATCGAATCATGTTGTACACTTGCAATTAATATAATGTTACATGTCAATTATAGCTCAATTTAAAAATACCACTTGCTTTTCTAGGCATTCTTCAATAATAATGTTAAATGTTTAGTGCTTTTCTCTCTCAGGCAAGACGCTCAATGCACAGGAAGTGCATAAGACACAGCTCAGCCTCTCCGAAGCTTATAATCTTGTAGCTACGTCTCCTAAGGAAGTGAAGATACGAATAATGAAACTGAAACGTGTGACTTCAGGCTCCAAGTGTTACTCAGTTTTGACATTAATACTGCCAAAAGCACCTTGGTAAAAACGGCAGAGCCACTGCTCCAGAATACTTTGGAACCCTAGTCTGCAATTACTCTATGACTTGTAAACAGTGCGTCCAAGTTACAGTATGGGCTCACTAAGAGCCCAGCAGACCTTGAAGCACTCCGTCAGCAAGTGTGCAGGCTAAAAGGGTATCAGAAACTGACCAGCTACTGCAGAGACGCAGGCTTCCACTAGGACTTGTGTTTTGGTTGTTGTTTAATTTCTTTGGCTTATGAATCTGTATTCAACAAAGGGATAACCACATCCGCCCTTATCACTGCAATATGAGACACTGAAAATTGGCCTCTTACTTTATAGTATTACAGAAAACTTAGCCATAGAATATGTCACACAAATCAAGATCTGATTCTATTGCTTTCTCTCAATTTCTCACTCATCTCCATTTCTTTCTTCCTTTTTTTTTTTTTTTTTTTTTTTCATTTAAGGGAGGCGATCTTACCTTTATTTATTTCTCTAGCCTTAAAATACACAGAATCATTTGGAAGACAGAGTAGGTTCCCTTCTGTTCTTAAAAATTAGGATTTTTTTGAAACAGAAAACGGATTTTTTTGGCTTTATAAAGTATCTTCATTTGTTTCTCATTTATATTTCCCTGTACTTTCCTCCTCCCTCTTCCCAGGAACTATGACATTTCATCATTTTCTTCCCCTCCAAAGCCACGTCCAGGGCTCTCATCGGCTCAGGAGCAGGAAAGCTTCCACTATCATCTGGGCTGTGTGAATATGGCATTCTCCTGCCAGAGCATATGGCAGGACAAGTCTTACCCGGCAGCAGTGGCTGCCAAACTCCTGAGTCGTGACCCATTTTCCAAGACAGAAGTTAATCCAGTGGGTTGAGACTAGCATTTAAAAACCAAACTATCTGACAAGTAAACAGAATAGAATAGAAAAGACAGCTATCGCATCATATTTATTCTAAAACTTTGGTTTTACATTTTGTGTGTGGAAATGTACTGTATATGTAGTGGATTGCAAGAGAAAAACATTTCTTACAGTCCCACAGGTCATGGTCAAAAGTTTGTAAGCCACTAAACTAGAATACTAAGTTCTAGGGAACTGCATCTTTACCTGATGAAATACTTCAGATATTTTAGAAATTTAAAATATGAATGTTATATAATTTATTTCAGTAAAAAAGTGTTGACCTAATAAGCCACATATTTTCTAAAAGCTGGTAAACAAATCAAATCAGTTTTCCCCTTTTTTCAGTATTTCATAATAGATGGAACTCAAATGAATACTTTATCTATAAATTTAATTTACCCCAAAATTAAAATTGAATAAGCCCTGGCAGGGTGGCTCAGTTGGTTGGAGAGTCATCCTGTATACCAGAGGTTGCAGGTTCAATCCCAGTCAGGGTGCATAGGGGAGGCAAGTGATAATCTATCTCTCTATCTCTCTCTCTCTCCCCCCGCCCCTTTCCTCTCTCTCTAAAAAAAAAAATCAATAAAAAAATAACCTCGGGAAAGGATTAAAAAAAAAACAACCTGAATAAGTCATTAGTTATCTCAACAATATTTTTAAGTAATAAGTAACCATCTAAGTTCAATATACCTTAAAGGAAAAATATTCTAACTCCTTTTTAATTGAAAAAAGTCTGAGGGGTGATTTGATGAGTTTTCTAATATGAAATTAAAAATAAAGAAGAGATCATGATTTCTTTACATCTATTACATATGTATATGAATACAAATATCAATCATATTTCCTTGGTTATAAAGAGATTTTTAAAAATTCAAGCTCAGGAAGCTTACTGTATGACACTGAGACTAATGACACCCAGGCTCTCCACAGACAGAACCAGGCTCTGGGGCAGAGAATAACTCAACCGCACAATAGTCTCTCTTATGTACAGTTTTGTTTTTCCATGGTTCGTTACCCTCAGTCAACTCCAGTCCAAAAATATTAAACAGAAAATTCCAGAAAAAAACAACTCTTAAGTTTTAAATTGTAAGCTGTTCTGAGTACCATGATGAAATCTTGCAAATTCCTACTCTGTCCGGCCCAGGACACGATATCCACTCTGTATACACTACCTGCTCAGTAGTCACTTAATAGGCATCTCAGTTATCAGACAATCACTGCTCATATTCAAGTTACCCTCACACAGGCATTTTCATCTCACATCATCCCAAGAAGAAGAAAGGTGAGGACAGAATATTAAGATATTTTGAGAGAGACCACATTCACATAACTTTTATTACAGTATACTAGAGGCCCAGTGCACGAATTCGTGCACCAGTGGGGTCCCTCAGCCTGGCCTGTGGGATCAGGCCAAAACCAGCTGTCCAGCATCCCCCAAGGAGTCCTGGACTGCGGGCCTCTAGTAGTAAATACAGGGTTTGGTGTTATCCTTATTTTCAGACATCCACTAGGGCAGTGGTCGGCAAACTGTGGCTCAGCAAACTGCAGCTCGCGAGCAACATGCAGCTCTTTGGCCCCTTGAGTGTGGCTCTTCCACAAAATACCGACTTCTGCGCATGGGCCACGAAGTTTCAATCGCACTGTACGTGCGCGCCCGCACGTGGTATTTTGTAGAAGAGCCACACTCAAGGGGCCAAAGAGCCGCATGTGGCTCACGAGCCGTGGTTTGCCAACCACTGCACTAGGGGTCTTAAAACATATCCCCCATAGATAAAGGAAATCTACTATGTTGATTGAAAAATAAATGCCTCAGAATAATGGTTATAGTCCTTACTTTTCACATATGGTAGCTGCGTGGAATTTATAGTTAAAATACAGACGACATTTCTTAGCTGTTCTGCAGTGTCAAAGTGGAAACTGTCTGACTCAGCCTTGCAGTCTCACACACTTCTTTGGCTGTCAGAACTGGAAGAGGCAACTAATATCAAGCCCTGCGGGGAGGACAGCCCTGTGGCCTTGAGATTGTTCATAACAACCCCTGAGTTGATTAAAAGTGATGTTGACAGGCTTCAATCCCTCTTGGTTTTATGGATTTTGGCTGCTAAGTGAAGCCTTCAGGACTAGAAACCTATGAGAATAACATTAATATTTTTACTAGACTGTGAAATGTTCTAGAAAACAACATAGAAAAGTGGATCTAAAATGTAAACTATTGCTTAAACTTGAACATTTCTTTAAAAATAAACCATGAATAATATGAATAATATTACACACACACACACATACACACACACACAATTAAGATAAAGGTATTATTCAAAGATAGGCAGAAACAACCCCTCTCCAAAATTAGGGACTTCTGAAAAACTTCTGACAGCTTGAAATAGGAATTAAGCAAAATGTTATTTTAATCAAAACTTCCCTTTTGAATTTCAGATTGCATATAAAGGTATAATAAATCATATATCTTAAGAAAAGCCTAAGTCACATATAGCCCAGTACAGTTAGAATCAATATCTCAATAAAGTTGAAAGAAGTTAGTCTTGAATAAGGGTGAAACCTGCTTCATTTATTGCACAACACTAGCTGTAGGTATGTGAAGCAATTCCTTTCTTACTCTACATTGCAACTTATTATAAAATGACTATGCTTTATTTAGTTTATTATATTTTAGGACAAAACAAGAGAATACTCTGCATGTTCAAAATCAGGTTTTTTTCAGATGACAAATTTGCCCTAAAAACTTAAATTTGTTTTCAATACCCTTATGGTTAACAGTAAAGTTTGAGAAAACATTGTATTTACTTTTTAGGGTTCTTAAACTGGGGCCCTTAAATGCCCTTCAGTGGGATCCATGAACTCTCTGAAATTTTAAATAAAAGTGCGTGTCTGTGTAAATTCCTGGGATTTTCAAAGAGATCGATGATCTGAGAATAAAGTTACTGCTTTGGGTGAAAGTTATATATAAAAAGACTGAGTTTATTTTAAAAAGAACCTTCCAGATGACTTATAGGAGATGTTAAAAGATAAAAGGTAAGTTGGAATCATTTAGCTAAAAGTAATGAAACCTGAAACGAGCATGAAGATGTACTAGTCTGAAGCTATAGTGAAGTTCTGTGTTTGTACATACTTGCATCTTTATCTAGGGCTTTGACAGAAAACTTAAACTAGAAGATGGACAATAATGGAAGGATATTTATATGTATGTCTGCAGAGTGATTATAATGACTCATCCTATATACTAATAGTACAAATATCTACTATCATGCTATAGCAAATTTATAAACTCATTTAAGATTTGTCCAAATATCTGTTATCCTTTTTGTTTTTCTTTTCCCGATCTTTATAAACTGGATTCCTTTTTAAAAATACAATTGTAACATGTCTTTTTAACAAACAGAGCCTCTAACACCAAGCCACTCATACTAAGTCCTGTGTGTTAATGCATGAGAATTCCTTTTCCTAAATATTTCAGTGAACAATTTCCTACCTTGATTTATTCAAAAAATTTCAACCAATATTCCTTAAGAAAAGCAGTTTCCATTTATTAAAGGTTATATCTGATGTCTCTGCCACAAAACATAGTATCATTACATTTAGTTTAATAGGGGGGGAGGGGGAGTGAATATACTAACAAATAGTGGTATTTCATGACTAAAAGAAGTCAGGTATAAGGCAAGGGAAGAAACGGACCTTAAGTTTCTAGCCTAACTTAAAGCATTTAAACTATGATTTTTTATTATTATTCAATTAACTTATAAGTACCTAATTAGATAAGAATCTATGCAGCATTTTCATAGAACCATAGGAATTATGAAGGAATTTAAATAATTAATAAGGATAAAAAATCCTTTCACAGTGTCTGAGAGAAACCTTTTCTAGAGCAACATCAAAGGAAAAAGATGGCCTAAAATGATGGGCATTTTTCTATTGAGTTGATTATCCAGGAATAAAAGGGTTGACAAAGGACTGACCTCTGTCACTAGGCTTGCTAGGAAAGGCCTGGATAAAGAAAATGTTATGTTAATGAATCAGATGAGTGATGGAGGAATTATCCTCATACACACACTTAGACTATGTTCTTAGAAAAACATGTAAAACACACACATGAACAAATTCTACACTTCCCTAAATATATCAGATATATCTCTCACTTTTTAGTTGTTTCAGTTCTAATAAGGAAAAACAGGATTTTCCAAACCAATGGACTGAAAAACAAAAACAAAAACTGGGCTTTCAAAAATATTCCTGCTGAAACTTAATAGGATCCTGGCTACACAAGGAATTTGGTGAGCAATATAGTGAAAGAGCTTTATGAAGAGACTCCTGACAACTTCACTCATGCTCCAGATATATTAGAAATAGAAGAAAAATACTGTATATCTGAATGCATGTCATTAAGGAACCAAAATTTTAAGAAAGTCCACAACTTAAGATCCTGATGATGGACTTTTAAGAATATTTCGATTTAATGGAGATATTTAGAGGTGCTAATGCTATGGTAGTGAAGATTTTTTTATTAAGATTTTTCATTTAAAAATGTCAACAATGTGGCTAAACCTCCTCAGTATTAAGTATCCTGAATATTCAGGTTCAGTCTAATCTGAAAAATTCTCCTTTTTCAAACCATAAATACATATGTCATAAATGCAGTGGAAAGAAATTTAACTCACACATCTCAAATTCATAGGAGAAAAGTAGTTCATGGAGCCAAAAATCAAATGTGAAGAAAAGTCAGAAAGTTAAACAAAATACAAATTTTATAGGCTACTCAGAAAACATTAACAGAAAGCTATAACAACAAAGAAAAAGGATGATCTCAAACCTTTTTTTAAATAACTATCTTGGACATTCATAGTATCATTTTTCCTTGCAAGAAGGCCTAGATGGAATCTATGATCAACCCTCAACTAATACTACTAAAAAAAATTATTTGTTAAATGCTTTCCAAGATCAGGAACAAGACAAGGATGTCTATTCTAATCATTTCTACTCAACTCTGTACTGTAGGTTTTAGCCAGTGTAACAATGCAAGGGAAAGTAATAAAAGGCATCCAGATCAGAAAAAAAGAAAACTATCTTTATTAGATGACATAATCAATTATGTAGACAATCCTATGGCCCTAGCTGGTTTGGCTCAGTGGATAGAGTGTCAGCCTGTGGACTGAAGGGTCCCAGGTTCGATTCCGGTCAAGTGCACATGCTTGGGTAGCGGGCTCGATCCCCAGTAGGGGGCATACAGGAGGCAGCCAATCAATGATTCCCTCTCATCATTGATGTTTCTATCTCTCTCTCCCTCTCCCTTCCTCTCTGAAATCAGTAGAAAAATATATGTTAAAAAAAGAAAATCCTATGAAATGTACAAAAAAGCTACTAGAACTAATAGAGTGTAATAAAACTATATGATTGAAATACAAAATTTAATCATATTTACATACTACCAATGCAAATATTAAAATTGAAGTACTTTTAATATTTATAGGTGAATTTATTTTAAAATTTGCAAGACCAATACACTGAAACAACACATATTGCTGAGAGACAGTAAAGATCTAAATAAATGGAAAAATATATAGTCTTCATGGATTAAAACATTCAATATATTGTTAAGATGTCATTTCTCCTCTAACTGATTTATAGATTCAACATGATCCAAATAAAAATTCTAGCCAGCATTTTTATTAAAATTGATAAGATGATTCTGAAATTCACATGGAAATTAAAGGAACCTATAAGTTAGCCAAAACAACTCTGAGGAAGAACAAAGTTGGAGGATTTATGCTACCTGACTGCATGACTTATTATAAAGCTACATTAAGATAATGTTTGTATTGATGGGAGTAAATATATGCAAATTGAATACCTGATAAAGGACTTATATCCACAAGATACAAAGAATGCTCAAAACTCAACAGTAAGAAAACAAAAAAGCGAGTTTAAAATGGCAAGATTGGAACACATACTTCACCAGAGATGTGCAGATGGCAAAGAAGCACATGAGAAGATGCAAATTAATACTACAAATACCACCACATACCTACAAGAATGGCTAAACTTAAAAAGACTGACCAAATGCTGATGAGGATGTGGAGGAACTAGGACTCTCACATCCTGCTGGTGGGAAAATAGGTTGGTAATTTCTTAAACATACAACTGTTATAACCCAGCCATTCCCATCTTAGGTATTTACCAATGAGAAATGAAACTATATACCTATACAGAGACTTGTATACTAATGTTGACAGTAGTTTTATTTTAAACAGCCAAAAAGCAGAAACAACCCAAGTGTCCATCAACAGGTGAAAGAATAAAAAGATTGTGCACTAACCACATAATAAAATATTACTCAGCAATAAAAAGGATTGAACTATTGATAAGTGGAACAACATGGATGAATAACAAAATAATTTTGCTGAGAGAAATAAGCCAAGAAGGGTGGGGCACAGAATTCTGTATGATTTCCCTTATATAAAACTAGAGGCCCAGTGCATGAAATTCATGCACGGGGGCGGGCGGGTGGGGGGCGGGGGTCCCCTCAGCCAAGCCTGCACCCTCTCCAATCCGGGACATCTCTCTTGCAATCTGGGACCGCTGGTTCCTAACCGCTTGCCTGCCTGCCTGCCTGATTGCTCCTAACCACCTCTGCCTGCCAGCCTAATGTCCCTAACAGCTCCCCTGCCGACCTGATCGCCCCTAACTGCCTCTGCCTGGCCCCCGCCACCGTGGCTTTCTCCAGAAGGACATCCGGAAGATGTCCAGTCTAATTAGCATATTACCCTTTTATTAGTATAGACTAGAGCAGCCGTGAACAAGATCCGGCCCATTTGAAATGAATAAAACTAAAAAAAAAAAAAAAAAGACCGTACCCTTTTATGTAATGATGTTTACTTTGAATTTATATTAGTTCACACAAACACTCCATCCATGCTTTTGTTCTGGCCCTCCGGTCCAGTTTAAGAACCCATTGTGGCCCTCAAGTCAAAAAGTTTGCCCACCCCTGACTAGAGGCCTGATGCACAGATTCATGCACCGGTGGAGTCCCTTGGCCTGGCCTGCACTCTCTCGCAATCCGGGACCCCTTGGGTTATGTCAGAGAGCCGATTTCGGCCCAATCCCCGCAGGCCAGGCCGAGGTACCCCCATGCACTGGGCCTCTAGTACACATATAAGACCTTTGGTTAATCTCTTCCCGCCCTCCCCCTCCCCCTTCCCTCTGAAATTCATCAGTCTGTTCCATGTTTCCATGCCTGTGGTTTCCACTCCTGCATTGAGCATCTGCCCCTGGTGGTCAGTGCACATCATAGCTACCAGCCGGTTGCTTATGCTTTTATATATAGAGATAGATTCTAGAGAATGTACATCCTATCTAATAAAAGAGAAACATGGTAATTAGCGTACGTCTGCTACCCTTCCCATTGGCTAATCAGCAAGATAAGCAAATTATCTGCCAGCCAAGATGGCGGCCGACAGCCAGGCAGCTTGAAGTTAACATGAGACTTGCTTGCTTCAGTGACGGAGGACTCCAACGTTCCCCGCCTGCCGCTGCTGGCCTCTGAGCTTGCAGTTTGAAACATTGTTACAAATATAGAAGCTAAACAAAACCCCAGAAACCTGCTTTCAGTGAGCCCGGATCTCAGAGCTGGAGTTGATACAGTGTTTCGATTATAGAACACAAACAAACCAGATACCTGCTTTCAGCAGCAGAGGCCTCAGAGCTGGAGCCAGAGCTAAAGCTGGCCCAGAATAAAAAAGAAAAAGAAAAAAAGGAGCAGTTGGGAGCTTCAGTCACCCACCAGCCTGAAAACAGCCCTCAGCCCCTCACCCAGACTGGCCAGGCACCCCAGTGGGGACGCCAACCCTGAAGGGTGTGTGACCAGCTGCAAACAGCCATCATCCCCTCACCCAGGCTGGCCAGGCACCCCAGTGGGGACCCCCACCCTAATCCAGGACACCCTTCAGGGCAAACCAGCCGGCCCCCACCCGTGCACCAGGCCTCTATCCTATATAGTAAAAGGGTAATATGCCTCCCAGCACTGGGATCAGCGTGACAGGGGGCAGCGCCCAAACCCCCTGATCGCCCTGCGGCTCTGTGTGTGACAGGGGGCAGGGCCACAACCTCCCTATCCACCCTGCTCTGTTCGTGACAGGGGAAGGAGCCCCAACCCCCTTATCGCCCTGCTCTGTGCCTGATAGGGGGGAGCTCCCCAACCCCCGATCGCCCTGCGGCTCTGTGTGTGACAGGGTGCAGCGCCCCAACCACCCGCCCCCCAAACGGGCCCTGCTATGTGTGTGACGGGGTAGAGCGATAACCTCCCCATCAGCCCTGCCCTGAGTGTGAGAATGGCAGTGCCCCAACCCCCTGATCGGCCCTGCTCTGTGGATGATAGAGGGCGGCGCCCCAACCCCCTGATCCACCCTGCTCTGTGTGTGATAGGGGGGAGCTCCCCAACCTCCTGATGGGTCCTGCTCTATGCATGACAGGGTACGGAGCCCCAACCCTCCTGATGGGCCCTGCTCTGTGCGTGACAGGGGGCAGCGCCCCAACCCCCTGATTGGCCCTGCTCTGTGCGTGACGGGGTGGCGCCCCAACCTCCCCATCGACCCTGCCTTGAGTGTGATAGGGGGCGGTCTCCCAACCCCCCAATTGGCCCTACCCTGAGCATGACTGAGGGTGGCATCACAACCTCCTGATCCGCCCTGCTCTGTGCATGACAGGGGGCGGCGCCCCAACTCCCCAATCAGCCCTGCTCTGAGACCGACCAGGGGCTGCACCTAGGGATTGGGCCTGCCCTCTGCCACCCGGGAGCAGGCCTAAGCCAGCAGGTCGTTATCTCCCGTGGGGTCCCAGACTGCGAGAGGGCACAGGCCAGGCTGAGGTACCCCACCCCCTCCCGAGTGCACAAATTTTTGTGCACCGGGCCTCTAGTTAATCTATAATGATACAATCAGATCAGTGGTCACCTGAGGACTGAAAGGGAAAAAGGAAAGGCAGGGGAAGGAGAATGATTTCAAAGGGGCACTGGGAAACTTTGGGGGTGATGATTTCAGAAATGTAAGCATATCAAAATTTATCAAATTGTATACTTTATATATGTACACTTTTTTGTATGTTAATTACCTCAATAAAGCTGTCAAAATTTTAAGGGCAAAAGGAGTAATCTAAAAATTAATCAGTGGCTCTAAATTTGACTCTTCTTCACTAATCACTGAAGTACTTTCATCAAAATCAACTCTACTATGGGCAAAAATATTTAAATAATTCTTCACAAAACTGATTTACTTCTTCAGCAGAGATATGCAAAAGCAAATATAAGTCACTGTTCACAAACACAATATATTTTATATGTTGATGGTTATTTGCAGATTTTTAGTGAGTTCTGAATAAGTGAACTACATCTAGGAAAAGTATACTGGAAAATGAACAATCATACCTTGATTTGTGCAAAGGGTCTTTCATAACCTCCAACATAAAGAAGTCCAACATTCTGAGGCAGCAACCTGCAAAGAAATAGAATGCATTATTTTAAAAATACTCTTAAATGTAAGGTTGCATAATCATCAAAGTTATAAAATAGATTAAAAATAAAACAGATAGTGAAAAAATGAATATCTATGCAATTATTGTCTTTTGGACAATTATTGCACTATGGGATAATAACCAGCAAAGAAATAATTCTTTTTTTTTTTTAATCCCCACCAGAGGATAGTTTTTCATTGATTTTTACAGAGTGTGAAAGGGAGAAGAGAGACAGAGAGAAACATCGATGTGAGACACATCAATTGGTTGTCTCCCACACATGCCCCAACCAAGGCCAGGGATTAAGCCTACAACAGAGGTATGTGTCCTTGACCAGAATCGAACCCAGAACCCTTCAGTCCGTGGGCCAACACTTTATACTGAGCCAAACTGGCTAGGGTAAGAAATAATTCTTATACTTCAGAAAATAGTGGATACATGTTGAGAATGAAAACATAAATGTAGAACAATCTAATATATTACTAATTCTAGGAAAATTAATACATAGTGTCTCTGGGGAAGCATTAAATAAAGTAATACATATATTTAAAAATACATAAGGATTCTACTCAGAACACACTCATTGTATGTCTGTACTTTGCACTATAGAAAATAATACAATCCTAAATAATTAGGTCCCAAAATCTAACAGGAAAACCAGACACATAAATAATTAACCCTAACAAAATGTGGCCTCTAATAAGTGCTATTTATACAGGTATTTGCCATTACAAAGTAGTGAAGTAAGAGGAACTTACTATGGAGGGAGCTGAAAATGTTTAAATAGGTGGGATTTGGGCTTAGCTTTGAAGTGTGGGTAAAGCAGAAGGAGAAATTAAGGAAAGTTTTGAGAATGTAGAAGACAATTTTAATTAATACAAAGAGTAGACAAGTATGGCTGGAGTAAGGGATAGTTTAGTTGGAGATGAAAATCCAAAGAAAGTTTGGAATGGACCATGAAGAATGCCAAATGCCCTATCTCCATATAAGCAATATGAAGTCATATTTTATAAGATGTACTTATTTCTTATAAAAATAATAAATGCACATGAAAATAAAAATAAAACTATATAGAGCTTAGGAAAAAAAATAATGGTTCCCTTCCCTGCATCATCCCTCCCTTTCTATTCCTACTGCAAAGCGGTCAATCATTCTAAACTGCATGAAAACACTGTGAATGAAGAAATACCGTCATTAGAACTGTACTTGTGGAATGGTGCAAGGTAGGAGAAGAGCATACTTAAGTATCCTTATCACAAATCTTTTCCTAATGGACACTGTGGGTAAATAGACACAACATCAGACTTAACACTGTACTACATAAATACAAAAAAAAATTTTTGCCTATACCCCTGCCCAAAGTAACTAGGCCAACATACATCTTCTCAGAATCTAGATAGTGAAAGTTAATAGCCTTTTATATTACATAAAAAAGTATCTCTCAGATGAATGTAAATTCTATTACATCAATCTGAAAACTGAACATTGAATAGTATCTAAAGTGAAAAAAAAAACAACTGCAAACTCAAAACAATCAAATGGAAAATTCTCAGTGTACCGTATTAGTCTAATCATAGAAAATTTGAACACATGATTATCATAGCTGTCCTTTTAAAGTTAGCTAATGACTTCAAAACCCTACTTCAACAATTTCAAGGTATGCATTTATTCGTATTTAAACTTCTCTGAAATTATAATTCCCCTGATACTCAATGGTGCCTTATAATCATTGTCACCAGGTGATGCTGTGAGGTGGCTGTGTGATTACCTCCCACTGACTCAGTTTACTAAGACTAAGAAAGCACACTCGCAAAGCACCTTAGACTTTATGAAATAAGGTAGATATTCAGTCTCCTGGGAACAACCTATGTTCCCAGACATTCTTTAAAGGCCTACAAAGCATTAACGGCCACTAAAAGAATGTTAAAAGCTGATAAGCACAATCTGAATTAAAGCAATTTAGCAAAAAACCACTTAAGTTTAGAATATAAATGATACTTATAATAATTCATTTTAGCATGTTGCTGAAGGTTATAAACATGACAAAAAACATTTTTTGTTCACTGGATGCAAGTAGAAAGTATAGAAAATGTCCCCAAATCTCAACTGTGAAATGGAGAATTCCTTAGCCATCAACTGATAAATTAATTCAACCAACAAAACTTTAAATCTCTCACAAATCATTGCTAAATGTAACAGTGGCAATTTATTTTCCATATAACAAATATTCACAAAAACCTTGATAAACCCCTCTTAGAAGTATAAATAGTCACTGTTCATACAAGTAGATGCTAGAAAAAGATATGAATAAAGTAGGCTGACATTTAAAACTCAATATGCCTCTAATTATTATGCATATGCATTTCAGGAAATGTGGCAAAATACTAGTATGCCCCCCTTCTTCTAACTTGCCTATCTAATTACCTTTCCTAAACAATAAATTTCTTAAATATATCAATTACATACCACATATATATTTCACTTTTTAAATACTGTTCTTTCTCATTCATGTATCTATTATTCCTCACCATAGATTATATTACCACCACCATTTGAGTGGGTTTTAACATGTATCATAATTTAAAGTCCTGCTTGCATAAAATACTTTGGGAACACACATTCACATTTTTAAGATGGGAGATTTCTTAAAATGTTTTTACCTTTCAAAAAATTATTTTGCCAAATTGTATACATAATTATTATCAAACTAGAGGCCCGGTGCACAAAAATTTGTGCACTTGGGGGGGAGAGGGGGTACCTCAGCCTGGCCTGTGCCCTCTCGCAGTCTGGGACCCCACGGGAGATAACGACCTGCTGGCTTAGGCCTGCTCCCGGGTGGCAGAGGGCAGGCCCAATCCCTAGGTGCAGCCCCTGGTCGGTCTCAGAGCAGGGCTGATTGGGGAGTTGGGGCGCCGCCCCCTGTCATGCACAGAGCAGGGTGGATTGGGAGGTTGCGATGCCACCCTCAGTCACGCTCAGGGTAGGGCTGATTTGGGGGTTGGGGCACCGCCCCCTATCACACTCAAGGCAGGGTCGATGGGGAGGTTGGGGCGCAACCCCGTCACGAACAAAGCGGGGCCAATCAGGGGGTTGGGGTGCTGCCCCCTGTCACGGACAGAGCAGGGCTGATCAGGGGGTTGGGGAGGTCCCCCCTGTCATGCACAGAGCAGGGTCAATCAGGGGGTTGGGGAGCTCCCCCCTGTTACCCACAGAGCAGGGTGGTTCAGAGGGCTGGGGAGCTCCCCCGTGTCACGCACAGAGCAGGGCCCATCAGGGGGTTGGGGTGCCGCCACTGTCACACTCAGGGCAGGGCCAATGGGGAGGTTATATGGCTCTACCCCATCACACACAGAGCAGGGCCCATGGGGGGGCAGGGGGGGGCGCCGCCCTCTATCACCCACAGAGCTGGGCCAATCAGGGGGTTGGGGCGCCGCCACTCTCACACTCAGGGCAGGGCCGATGGGGAGGTTATGGCTCTACCCCGTCACACACAGAGCAGGCCCCGTGGGGTGGGGAGGTTGAGGCACCGCACCCTGTCACACACAGAGCCGCAGGGTTATCAGGGGGTTGGGGAGTTCCCCCCTATCAGGCACAGAGCAAGGCCGATCAGGGGGCTGGGGCGCCTTCCCCTGTCACGAACAGAGCAGGACCAATAGGGAGGTTGTGGCCCCGCCCCCTGTCACACACAGAGTGCAGGGCGATCAGGGGGTTTGGGTGCTGCCCCCTGTCATGCTGATCCTGGTGCCGGGAGGCCTCTCAGATCCGCTGATCCCGGTGCTGGGAGGCATATTATACTTTTACTATATAGAATAGAGGCCTGGTGCATGGGTGGGGGCCAGCTGGTTTGCCCTGAAGGGTGTCCTGGATTAGGCTGGGGGTCCCCACTGGGGTGCCTGGCCAGCCTGGATGAGGGGATGATGGCTGTTTGCAGCTGGTCACACACCCTTCAGGGTGGGGGTCCCCACTGGGGTGCCTGGCCAGCCTGGGTGAGGGGATGATGGCTGTTTGCAGCTGGTCACACACCCTTCAGGGTGGGCGTCCCCACTGGGGTGCCTGGCCAGTCTGGGTGAGGGGCTGAGGGCTGTTTTCAGGCTGGGACTGAAGCTCCCAACTGCTCCTTTTTTTCTTTTTCTTTTTTATTCTGGGCCAGCTTTAGCTCTGAGGCTTGGCTCCAGCTCTGAGGCCTCTGCTGCTGAAAACAGGTATCTGGTTTGTTTGTGTTCTATAATCGAAACTCTGTATCAACTCCTGCTCTGAGATCCCGGCTCCCTGAAAGCAGGTTTCTGGGCTTTTGTTTAGCTTCTATATTTGTTACAATGTTTGAAACTGCAGGCTCAGAGGCCGGCAAGGCAGGCGGGGAACGTTGGAGTCCTCCGTCACTGAAGCAAGCAAGCCTCATATTCAGTTTAAGCTGCCTGGCTGTCGGCCGCCATCTTGGCTGGCAGTTAATTTGCATATTGCCCTGATTAGCCAATGGGAAGGGTAGCGGTCGTACGCCAATTACCATGTTTCTCTTTTATTAGATAGGATAATAGGCACCATTTTATAATGAAAGGGTACTTGTGTATAACATAGCAATCACATTTTAAATGCCCAGAGTAAGGCATTAATTCAGCACTGATAAATGCATGTATGTATATGAATATGTTAAGTTGGAAACCCTGACTCTTTTAGTATCAGGTAATTGTTTTGCCCTTAAGTTACATGAACATTAACATAACCTTTATACAAAAGCTAACAAGTCCCAAAATATTTGCTTATAATTAAATGTTTCTATAGTGTGGCTACCAAATAAGCTATTTTGGGCAAGTAGTAATAAAAAGGCACTGTTGGGGGGTAGGAGTGGAGAGAATCTATCAGGACTAATGTTCATTTTGCTTCAAGTTCCGAAGTACAAATATAAACAAGTATCTATACTGGGAAGAAAGTCACAAAATTATTTCCAGAAAACCTCCTTATATAAAGGAAAACTAAAACTTGTCATGTAATCAAATAAACATTATTTAAAAGAGCCTCATTCATCATAAACTAATGCTCTATCAGATATGGAAATAATGCTTTAAAAGAACTATTTCAAACTGAAAGTTAAAGAAAAGGGTATCTTTAAAAAAATAAGAATGAGCTAAATAACTCAAAATGAACTGCAACAAAATACCTTGAAAAAACATATGGTATCTCGAATACTGACTTACATAAATCTCACTTTTTAGCCAAAAAACAAGTTCTCCAAAGAGCAGGCTACATATAATATATCTACCTGTAAGGAGGGTGGGGTGGGGGAAGACAAAATGCATGCACTCAATATGGGATCAATAGTGTCCTTTGAATTTGAGAAATGCATATTATTGAGAAGACCTACATTCTTTGAGACTTCCAGTACAATGTAAGTAAAAGCAACATGTGCCTTAGGCTCAGAAAAACTTGGATAAGCTAATGAGTGAATTAGTATCCTTAGAAACTTCCATAGCCTACTCTATTCTGCTTTGCTTTCTAGACCCTAGAAAGCATAACACATGATCTAAACTTTTGTTAAAAGAAACAACAACAACAAACTACCACCATCACCAATAACATGTTTAAATAATATGTGTGCCAATAGAAATAAACTAGCTGCAAATGATGTTTGGTTAGGTGAAATATGTATGGAGTGAAATAAATAAGACTGGAGAATCATAAATAATAGAAAGCTGAATCATTTTTGCAAAGGTATATAAAAAGAAATGCTGAGCTACCAATATTCAGAGAATACCCTATCTTACATCACACACAAAAATCAACTCAACATGGATTAAAGACTTGAATGTAAGACCTGAAACCATAAAACTCCTAAAAGGAAGCACTTCCAGCCAAGATGGTGGCATAGATAAGCAAGGTATTGCCTCCTCCCACAACCACATCATAATTACAACTAAACTATAGATCAATCATCATTCTGAACCACCTGAAATCTGGCTAAATGGAAGTTGTACAACTAGGAAATTAAAAAAGAAGCCACATGGAGACCGGTAGGAGGGGTGGAGATGAGGAACAGGCTGGCCCCACACCCACACACCCATATGTGGCAGATAATCCTGGCTGCAGAAGTCCACTCTGAGGAGAGAGGGAACCCAATCCCACATCAGGCCCCCAAGCCCAGGGTTCCAGTGCTAGGAGAAGTTCCCATAACTTACACTGTAAAAACCAGTAGGAATGGAGGCTGAGTGAGACAGAGGGCTGCTGGAGTCCCAAGCAGTTCCTCTTAAAAGGCAGACACTTACTCAGACACACTCCCTCTGAGCTCCAGTGCTGGGACAGCAGCTCAAAAGGCACCAGGGATATACAGGGAGGAACTGAAGTGTCTGGCATGACAGGAGGAATTCAGGGGCAGCTTTCTCCCAGACGAAAGTGCTGGAAAAGGCCATTTGTTCCTTTGATGAGCCTTACTCCCACATAGCCTACAGGCAGGCACCATATCTGACTCTCCATCAACCTGATTCACACTGTCTACTCCACCCTGGTGATTCCCAGCGAGGGATCCTGCCCTACCAAACTTTCAAGCCCACCCAAGCTGTTTCTAGTGGCTTTTCAGATTTTCCTAAAATCTCTCAAACAGCAACATCTGGAGCATATGGTCTCAGTGTGCCCTGTACCTCTTACTAAGTGGCTCCAGGCCCAGCACTAGCAGCAGCTGGACATGGTTCGTAGCTTGGCCTCTTCTAAGCCCAGCACAAATAGCAGTCATCTGCAGATCACTTTGTAGCTCAAGCTGGTGGCCCTAGACAAAACACAAGTGGCAGCTGACCTTGACCTGCACCTCTCAGGGGGTACCAGAGCCAACTTCAGACTACGTCAAAACACCACCCAACCACCTCCACAGCAACTACTCAAGAGGTGAAGTCAGCAGGCACCAGAGCTCAGCTGAAGTAAGTCTTGCTCTGTGGGGTAGACACCAAAAGCAAAGGCAGCAAAAGCAAGCAAGCAAATAAACAAACAAAAACAAGTGGGACTATATCAAACTAAAAATCTTCTGCACAACAAAGGAAATCATCAACCAAATGAAAAGGGAACTACTGAATGGGAAAAAATATTTGCAAATCATATATCCGATAAGGGGTTAATAACTAAAATATATAAAGAAGTTACATAGCAAAAATAATAATAATAAATAAATAAATGAACAGATTAAAAAATGAACAGAGGAACTAAAAAAGTATACAACTAGCCAACTGGTACATGAAAAGGTGCTCACATCACTAACCATCAGGGAAATGCAAATCAAAATCACAATGAAATATCACCACTTCACAACTGTTAAAAGACAAAGGTAAGTGTTTGCAAGAATGTGGAAAAAATGGAACCCTTATGCACTGTTGGTGTGGATGTAAATTAGTGCACCCATTATTAAAAACAGAGCTACCCATTTGACCCAGCAATTCCACTTCTGGACATAAATCCAAAGGAAATGAAATTACTACCTGTAAAAGATACCAACACCCCCATATTCATTGTAGCATTCTTTATGATAACCATAAAAAAGGAGGACATCATATATTTTGCAACAACATGGATGGAACTTGTGAGCATTATGCTAAATAAAGTAAGACATACTAAGGTAAATACTGTATGACCTCATCTGTATGTGCAATATAAAAAACGAACTTATAGAGACCAGATGGATGGTTCCAAAGGTTGGTGGAGGTGTGGGGAGTGAAAGTAGCCAAAGTTACAAACTTCCAGATATAAGATAAATTAAATGTACAGCATGGTGACAAACGTTAACAATACTGCATTGTATATCTAAAAGTTCTCATCACAAGAAAAATTTTGTAACTACATGAGGTGATGAATTGTTAACTAAACTTAACATGGTAATCATTTCACAATTCTTTGTTTATACACCTTAAACTAATACAATATTATATTTCATCTAGAGGCCCAGTGCATGGATTCGTGCACCGGTGGGGTCCCTCAGCGAGGCCTGCGCCCTCTTGCAATCCGGGACCCCTCGGGGGATGTAGGACTACCCGAGGGATGTAGTAGTGCATGAAGCAGCAGGCGGCCAGGGAGGAGCCCGAGCCAGGGCCGGGCACCGCTCCCGCTCATCCCGGCCCCACTGCACCTGCCACTGCTGCCGCTCAATAGCGCTGCCGCAGAGGCGGGAGAGGCTTGCGCAGCTGCGCTCGCCAGCCATGAGCCCAGCGTCTTGTGCCCATTGGTCAGCTGAGCAGCGCTCCCGCTGTGGGAGCACACTAACCACCAGGGATCATTGTGCGTCTGCCCCCTGGTGGTCAGTACGCATCATAGCAACAGGCCAAAAAGTCAACCGGTCGAATGGTCGACCAGTAGCTTAGGGTTTTGTATATATAGATTATATCTTAATAAAACTGAGGACAAAAGAAATACTAATTTTCAAAAAACATTATTCAGATACTGTAAGAAGCCACTAAGTAAAAGAAATTTATAACATGTGCATTATCTCCTAAATTGAACACACACATAACCTAAGGACCTGGCAATTCCAATTTCAGGTATGTACCCAACAGAGTGTGTGTGCATGGTCTAAAACACACAAAAAATGTTTGGCTATTATAGCTGACCAACATAGTACTACAATCCATCCAAAAAAACATTATGTTTTGTGTGTGTGTGTATTTACATATATATATATACATATATATGCATATATACACATATATACACACACATACAGAGAGAGAGAGCGCGCGCAATTAAATGAATTCCACATCATGGATGAATTTCAAATTCACAACACTGAGCAAAAGAAGTAAGGTAAAACAGGCAAAACCAAATCCTACTGTTTGGAGATGCAAATCTAAGTAATAAAAGTATAAAGAAAAGCAAGGAAGCAAACCACAGAAGTCTGGATAGTGGTTATCTCTGGTGGGAGGAAGAAGTCTGTGAATCAAAAGAGGCATGCTGAAGGTATCTAAGATGCTATTTCTTCCTTGTCCTGAATACATGTGTGTTGCTTACATGAAATTTCATTAAGCTGTACATTTGTGTTTTGTGCACTCTTCTATATGTCTATTATATTTCATAATATAAAAGATCTTAATATAAAAAGCACTAAGAAAAAAAACAACATAAGCAATCAGTAAGATTGCTCCTAACTTAGGTGTATAATATTAATTGCTACATTAACATTTTAATATTCCTGTATAAATAGATGAGTATTTTAGGAGATAAGCTACTAGGGAATCCAAAAGTCACTCAGCCCCTTCTTTGTATAGGAACTATATGTTCTATGGCATAAATATAATCCTATGGCATAAATATAATATAAAAACACAATACTCACATATCTAGGCATAATGGTTTTAAATACAAAGGCATTAAAATTGAAAAAAATAATCATTACATTAAAATGTATAGACAAATTTTCCACTCCCAGGCAAGACAGAGTAACAAGGACTACACTAGACCCTACACTGGCTAAACAACTACATACGCAGGGTGATATAACCGTTTTCAGAAATTGGACACGAGGCAGCACAGGTCAGTGGTACCTGAGAGAAGGGAAGCAATGAAATGATTCCTACCATTGCCCCAGCTTACTTACTACCTGGCTTTTTAAATCACAATGCAAGGGAGAATCCAGGCATATAAAGTTTAAAATATTAACCACCTGGTCCTCTAAAGAAAAAAATTGCCAACACCTACCCTAAAGAAATGAAAGAATATGTCCACAATAAGACTTGTACCCACTTTCACAGGTGCTTTATTCCTAATAGCCCCAAACTGGAAACATCCCAAATGTCCATCAACAGGTGAATGGATAAGTAAGTTGTCATCTATCTATACAATAAAATACTACTCATCAATACAAAGAAATGAACTACTGATACATGTATAAATTTAATATGGGAAGAAGTGCGGAGGGCAAGAGGAAGACATATTGTATGCTTCCATTTATATAAAATTCTAAAAATTACTACTTCCATTTATATTAAATTCAAGAAATTACTCCTCAATAAAGCTATAAAAAATGTACAAATTTCATTTTCCAAATTCTGTTAATTCTATTAGAAAAAGAAATTTTACAGCTGTTCATAGGCCATACAGTGAACTAAGTCGATGAGTAATTATAAACTGATCCAGCCTGACCATTCCCAATGGACATTTGATTCATTATTTGAAGAACTGACTGTGTAAAAACAGAGCTGAATAGGTTGGAAGGTGGATTTTAATAGGGAAATCATTGAACACACATAATTCTCTGCCTTATTTGTTATCTAATGATCTCAAGAATTATTATATGGCTTACTTTTACCTACAAAAGAAGAAAGGGGAGAACTATTTATATAGGGGTTTAGCCTCAAATCTAAATATCTGGAATCCCCCAAATCATCAGCATATCCATAAATTTTAATCACCTTGATACTGACCCCACGATGTATGTGTAAAGCACACTTGTTAAAAGGTTAAATGGAGTAAAATTTTCTTTCCCTGTATTGGGAGATTCTGAATCTTATTTTTCCCTCTATTTTTGTTGTACAAGTTCCGTGTATACTTCGAACAAGAATTTGACTGTGAAGTCTTCTTTTCCCCTGGGAAAATGTAGGAACATTAAGAAGCTGTTTCTGCAGAAAAAGAAGTACAAAAGATGCCTTGGAGAATAGAAACAGAAATTTAAACTAAGCGAATGTAATTCACAATTCAATTTTTTTTAGTCTAAATTATAGCACCATGTCACATGTTACCAGCTATTTCAATAATAGCTATGATCAATCAAAAAGAAAAAATGTTGTTTTATACAATCACAGACCCAGAATGACTGAGAGTATTATATTCTATGTTGAAAAGAAATACTGCAAATCTGAATTTCAGCTTCATAGAAAGCTCCACAATGCTGACTGACACATGAACTAGGCAAAAATACAGAGAACTGCCTAAGTGTCTCACTGATAGAATACACATTAAATTGGTCTACTCTTTGCTATCAATTTTAACTTGAATACTCCTCTAGTAAATACTATATATGCATCCCTTTTCTTAAAATATGGCTTGTGTAGCAATTGAATTATTATTCATTCATTGCTAGGCATGTACTAGCTATCTTTATTTTTTAAAGTAATTAATTCTTTATCTTTTTCATGACTTTATTTCTAAACTAGAGGCCCAATGCACAAAATTCCTGCACAGGCAGGGTCCCTAGGCCTGGCTGGTGATCAGGGTTGATCAGGGCCTTCCAGCTGCCGACCGGGGCCTTCCTTCTGGCTGCCGGCTGCCAGCGAGGGCCTTCCTTTGTTCCACGCTGCCCCTTGGTCATCAGCGCACGTCATAGCAAGCGATAGAACTCCCGGTCTAACTCCCGTGGGGACACTTTGCATATTACCCTTTTGTATATATAGATATGAATCAGCCTATTTTGAGTTAGCCCAACAGATTGTTCCTGCCTTAATTGAATCATTATATTCCATTGTTCAGAGTAACTGCTGACTGGTTGTAGTTTTTCAACTCCTTAAAATAACTTTTTACCTAGCTGAATAGTTCATGTGAAAGAATTTGAACTATGACAATTCATTTTATCCTTTATTTTGATATCTGTTCCAAGCACATTTATGTATAACTCATTAATACCAGATGTATTTTTTAACTACTTCAAATTTAGAAGTGACTGATTATACTTATCTTTGATATATGCCTTGCTCAACTAACAATTAAAAGTCAACAATCCTGGCCCATGTGGCTCAGTTGGTTGGAGCGTCATCCTGACACACCAAAGTTGTGGGTTTAATCCCTGGTCAGTGTACCTACAAGAATCAATCAATGAATGTATAAACAAGTAGAACAACAAATCGATGTTTCTCTCTCTCCCCCACCACCCCTTTGTCTCTCTCTCTCCCTCTCTCAAATCAATCAATAAATTTTTTAAAAAGAGGGAGGAAAGCAACAACAAAGAAGGAAAATTAGGTCAAACCTCATTCATCTTGGCTCTCCCTCACCTTCTCCCTCTATGGAAACTGAATCATTTATTGTATTCCACTGATTTATAGTCTATGCCAGATTCTAGACCAGGAACCAGAGACCATCCCTGCCCTCAAAAGTTCAAAGCCTTAAGGAGGCAGCATATTTGAGTAAACTACAAGAAACTAACACAAGCTGGCAAATTCTAGTACAGACCCACATGAACTATGTACAGCAGTCATCTTGTGACTACTACAGACTTTAAACCCTGAGAGTTGAGGCTTACATGTTAAGTGCAATCTCAAGTGCTGCTTTTTAGAGAATTCCTTTAGATACGTTATGACTCAACACTGGAACAACTAATAACAGTATTTACATTCAAATGCCATGAAGCATCATCATATAGCATTTTATATTATAACTAGAGGCCCAGTGCACGAAATTCGTGCACGGGGGCGGGGGGTTCCCTCAGCCCAGCCTGCACCCTCTCCAGTCTGGGACTTCCCTTCTCACAATCTGGGACCGCTTGCTCCTAAATGCTCACCTGCCTGCCTGCCCGATCACCCCTAACCACTCTGCCTGCCAGCCTGGTCACCTCCAACTGCCCCTCCGCCAGCCTGGTCGCCCTTAACTGCCCCCCCCCCCGCCAGCATGGTTGCCCCATTACTGCCCCCCCCTGCAGGCCTGGTCACCCCCAACAGCCCCCCCAGCCCCCCTCTGCTGGCCTAGTCACCCTTAACTGCCCCCCCCCGCCAGCCTGGTCACCCCTTACTGCCCCCCCTGCAGGCCTGGTCACCCTTAACTGCACCCCCCTGCCGACCTGGTCACCTCCAACTGCGCCCCCCTGCCGGCATGGTTGCCCCTCACTGCCCCCCTCTGCCGGCCTGGTCACACCTCACTGCCCCCCCTGCTGGCCTGGTCACCCCACACAGCCTGCTGTTCGGTCATTTGGTTGTCTCTCACTAACCCCCCTGATGGCCTGGTTGCCCCACAGAGCCGGCTGTTCAGTCGTTTGGTCGCCCCTCACTGCCCCCCCGCCAGCCTGGTCACCCCACGCAGCCTGCTATTCAGACATTTGGTCATGCCTCACTAACCGCCCTGCCGGCCTGGTCATAGGCAGCCATCTTGTGAGGGTGTGAGGGTCAATTTGCATATTACCTCTTTATTATATAGGATAAATACACTTTATAGCTTCCCTCACATTAAAAAAAATAACTATATGGAATCCATCATTCTCTTCCTAATTTTATTAGAGGAATATAGTCATTAATGAAGAAGAAAATGACAGTGGCCTTATTTAAATAATACTAACTTACCTTCTCTTGTTAAGCTTACTGTGCACCCTCCCCAGCAAAATTCAAAACTTATATTGTCAAACAAAAGATCCCAAGATCACGAAACTTAGATAAAATTTTAATTAAATCGAACAGTCCTTGTTCAATTAGGGAATGGGTAAAAACTGTTTCTCAAAAGTTAGTTCTATGAAATATGGGGTTGCAAACTAGGTCAATTCCTAACTGACATCACATTTTTCTAATTTAGAGAGGCTTTGATGGCAATCCTTTTCCAAATCATGACAAATGCTATATTGTCTAAAGCATTCACACCCTCTCCAAAGCACAAAAGGCCTTTGAGGCCATATGTATTATGTTTTATGTTGGAATAATAAACTCTATCCTCAAAAATATTATCTTTTGAACAACCAAGATGGCGGCATAGGGTATATACCTGTATGTGCCACTCCCCACAACCACATTAAAACTACAATGAAAAGACAAAATGGCGATCATCCAGAACCACGGGAAAGCTGGCTGAGTGGAAATTCTACAACTAGAAGGAAAGAAAAAAGCGCATTGAGGTTGGGTAGGAGGTGCGGAGGCACCAAGAGCAGAGGTACGGAGGCGCGCGAACCGGGCTGCTCCTGGGTACACGGGAAGGGAGATACAAGCTCCCGACTGCACTGACCTCATTTCCGGCGAGTCTCTAGGGACCCAGACTCCTACGGGGAGAAACTAGACCAGGGGTGGGCAAACTTTTTGACTCGAGGGCCACAATGGGTTCTTAAACTGGACCAGAGGGCCGGAACAAAAGCATGGATGGAGTGTTAGTGTGAACTAATATAAATTCAAAGTAAACATCATTACATAAAAGGGTACGGTCTTTTTATTTTTTTTAGTTTTATTCATTTCAAACGGGCCGGATCCGGCCCGCGGGCCGTAGTTTGCCCACGGCTGAACTAGACTGTCTGGCATCGGGTCGGAAAGTGAGGGTGGCTTTCTTGCAGAACTGCTCGCAGGTATCATTGTTACTATGGGGGCACGGGACTCAGGGACACAGAGGCACTGAGACGGAGACACTGAGATGCAGAGATGCGCGGAGTCGCGGAGACGGCTGACGACAGCCATCACTGTTTGCTCCGCCCCGGTGATTCTCTGAGACCCCACCCCACCCAACCTGTGCACAGCGGCGCAAATGAATCACCTGCCCTTTTGCAGCGTAACCTAACAAACTGCAGCTGGGTCAGAGAGCTCCAAAATTTCCAAACCCCAAACTAAAAGGAGAAATCTGCAGATCTCGTGGTAGCTCCTGCTGGACGAACTCACACAGTGGTTGAATTTGCACCTCCTTGGAGATCCAGAAGCCAGTCAGTGTACCCAGTGGTCAGATACCAGATTTCAACTCCTCACATCCATAAGTGACACACTCAAGAGGCAGACTCAGTGAGCACCAAAGCCCCACTGAAGCAAATCCTGCCCCATAAGGGTGTCTCCAGCACAGCAGTTTTTCCACTATAGACACAGCGGGTCCTCACAGCCAATTGGGCTGGAGGTCATTTCCTCCCAGGGATACCAACAGCATTCAAGGCTTAACTACAACAAGACTGTGCACCCAGCCCACGGAGGGGTACACCAAGAGTGTCCACCTCAGATGATTGGGAGGCTGAGCCACTGGGCCCAGTGGGACACCTACCACACAAAGCCACTCTGTCAACACAGGGAAGTGGCCAAGAAGCAGAGACAAAGAAACATGTCACAAATGGAAGAAACAGAGGAAAGCAGATTACTGGATTTGGAGTTCAAAACCACAGTTATAAGATTACTCAAGAATCTTCTACAAACCTCCGAGGAACTTAGTGAGACCTTCAAGGATCTTAATGAGAATGCCAAAAAAATGGAAAAGGACCAGTCAGAAATTAAGCATACACTGACTGAAATAAAGAATAATATACAGAGATCCAACAGCAGACTAGAGGATCCCAAGAATCAAGTCAAAGATTTGAAATACAAAGAAGTAAAAAAAAACACCCAACTGGAAAAGCAAAAGGAAAAAAGCATACAAAAATATGAAGATAGTGTAAGGAGCCTCTGGGACAACTTCAAGCATACCAACGTCTGAATTATGGGGGTGCCAGAAGAAGAGAGAGAACAAGATATTGAAAACCTATTTGAAGAAATAATGACAGAAAACTTCCCCTACCTGGTGAAAGAAATAGACTTACAAGTCCAGGAAGCAAAGAGAACTCCGAATAAGAGGAATCCAAAGAAGACCACACCAAGACACATCATAACTAAAATGCCAAGGACAAAAGACAAAGAGAGAATCTTAAAAGCAGCAAGAGAAAAACAGTTACCAACAACGGAGTACCCACACGACTGTCAGCTGATTTCTCAACAGAAACCATGCAGGCCAGAAGGGAGTGGTAAGAAATATTCAAAGTGATGAATAGCAAGAACCTACAACCAAGGTTACTCTACCCAGCAAAGCTATCATTCAGAATTGAAGGTCAGATAAAGAGCTTCACAGACAAGAAAAAGCTAAAGGAGTTCATCATCACCAAACCAGGATTATATGAAATGCTGAAGGGTATTCTTTAAGAAGAGGAAAAAGGAAAAAAAGGTAAAGATAAAAATTATGAACAACAAAGGAACAACAAATACATTTCTATCAACAAGTGAATCTAAAATTTAAGTCAATAAAAAAATCTGATGAACAGAATAAACTGGTGAATATAATAGAAGCAGGGGCATAGAAAGGGAGTGGACTGAAAATTCTCAGGGGGAAAGGGGTGTGAAGGGTATGGGAAGAGATTGGAAAAAAATCTTACACCTATGGATTGGACAGTGGCCGGGAGTAAAGGCATGGGGTGGGGTGGGAACCAGGTAGAGGGGAGCTATGGGGGGGGGGGGGGGGGAGAGGAACATCTGTAATAATCTGAACAATAAAGGTTAAAATTATATATATATATATATATATATATATATATATATATATATATAGTTAATATTTTAGTGAAAGACACACACAAAAATCAAGCTCCACAATTCAATGTATTAAGTTGAATGCACAGAAGGACCAATGGACTCAGATGCAAGGGATCCACCAAGTAGGACTTCATCCACCAGTACATTTTACTTCTTTCTCATCTTTTTTTCAGTAATGTATTTGAATTGATGCCATAGCAATACATTTTATAATGGTTGAGATTTTTCTGGACTAGATAGATGTTCCAGGAAAGGCAGGGTAGGGGAAAGAAGGCAGCATTTCAGACTGTGCAATCCAAGGGCTCTGTTCTATGCCACAGTGATGAACTATTTCTTTTAAATTCTCTTTTTGCATCACTGGATAACAGGAGGGTTTCTGTATTCAGCACAGTTCCTCCTAGTTAACTGGTTACCTCACTGACCCCTGTCCCAAGGGTAGCAGTTCTGCTTTCTAGGGTCACCCCTAAACTTCAGAACGTGCATTTTTGCTTGCATGCTGAGATCTGCTACTATTAGACACTTCCACACCTGCTTATTTTTCCTCCTTCCCTGCCCTGATAGCTATTGCCTAATGTCAGGTGTCAGCTTTGGCCACGGAGACTCCAGCTCTAGCTTCTGGACTTTAGGACTGGTGCCAACCTTCAGTTAGTCCATTAGTGCTGGTGCTTTCTGAACTCTATCAGCACTCTGGCCCTTTGGAGCTTCCCAGCATACTCTAGCAGAGTATGTAATCTGGCTTTGCATGCAGATTTGCAATCTGGATTAATCAGTGGTTGTTACCATCCACTATTACTTTAAGACCACCACATCTACTCATCACTGTATAGACCAGTATGAGGTACTAA
Source organism: Myotis nattereri (assembly GCF_964212035.1). Lineage (NCBI taxonomy): Eukaryota > Metazoa > Chordata > Mammalia > Chiroptera > Vespertilionidae > Myotis > Myotis nattereri. The sequence goes on from NC_138081.1 coordinate 47,338,565, forward strand.
GAATTATATAATATAAAAAGTGGGAGTTGAATACTCTATCGATGGAAAAATTAAAACTGACAACTACCTTACATATATTAAATTTGCTGTCAAGTGGTTAATTTGTCAATGGAGAAATGAAATCCAACTGTCAACCAGTTATTTCATCTTTTACAGTAAAACTGGCTAATTAGTTATGCTGCAAAAACGCTTGCAGTAAAGATATTAATTGGTGAAACTACCTAGAACCTGTATTAAATATCAAGGTTAGCCGTAACCGGTTTAGCTCAGTGGATAGAGCGTCGGCCTGCGGATTGAAGGGTCCCAGGTTCGATTCCGGTCAAGGGCATGTACCTTGGTTGCGGGCACATCCCCAGTGGGGGATGTGCAAGAGGCAGCTGATCAATATTTCTCTCTCATCAATGTTTCTAACTCTCTGTCCCTCTCTTTTCCTCTCCATAAAAAATCAATATATTTTTTAAAAAATAATAAATATCAAGGTTATTATTGAGATAATTAACTTTTATTGTTATTGTACTAAGTCTTCAAAATCTGGTGTATGTTGTATACTACCAGCACATCTCGCTTCAGACTAGCCACATGTGGCTGGTGGCTACCATACTGGAGAGCGCAAATAAAGAGTAAGCAAACCATCTGTTCACTTAGAGATGTGACGTGAATACAATTTCTCAAAGAACTCTGCTGAAAAAGGAAAACAATTTTGCTGCATCTCAAGGGGGAACCTGTTGTACCCATTGTAGCCAAAAATGGAAAGTAACTGCTTATATACTTCCTGCCCCTGTGAAAACTGCCAAACAAACCAGAATAGGCTTGAGCCTGGACACCGTTCTGGAAAATTAGAAGATGGAGATAATATGAAATAAGTAAATCCAGAGATCATACTCTCTTTGTAGAAAAAGATTCTATACTAATCTTATCTGTTTGATTGAAAACAGACAACGTTGTCATTTGGGTAACTTAAAATTTTATAATTTACAAGATATACACATATACACATGTCTCATTACTTATAATTCTGATTTGGAAACACCTAAAACACTAGCAAAAGTATATTTTGACAATCTATAAAATCCAGCATATATGCTCAAACATACATTATGTATTATAAGAAATGTATTTATGGTACAGTAGTATTTTTTAACATGTATTACTGGTTCCATATTAATAATAAAAGCTTGCTTAAAGAACAGACTAACCTTTGGGTAGTAGTTTATAATCTACAGACTCCTTCCACACACATTATATCTCATTATAACAATTTTACGCAATGGGCCCTATCAACTTACTTTGGATAACTATTAACCTGGTATATCCTAATAAGTTAACAGGTTTCATGTAGAATGTTCATGCAGAGAATCAGTCTGTAACACTAGGAGACTTAAATTAAAATTAAGAATTGGGTGTTGGGGGGATAGAAGGAGGTAAAGGGGAGAAATGGTGATGGAAGGAGACTTGACCTGAGGTGGCAAACACAGAATACAATATACAGATGATATATTGTAGAACTGTATACCTGAAACCTGTATAATTTTATTAACCAATGTCTCTTCAACAAATTCAATTAAAATAAAATACATTAGAAAAAATTGAGAACTTTTAACAAATACTTCAACATAGTGATCTTACATGTAAATATCTATATGGATCAACTATTAAACAGACAGGTTATATGAACCATTCATTAGTTCTCTCATTCATCCATTTATTAATTTTTTGAGCACCTACTAAGTATCAGGCACTGTGATTAGATTAGACATCTAGATGGTATTTTATCAGAATGGAATTTATGCTTTAAAATAACTGAGCAATAAGACTATACTTTCAGGGGTCATTTCTATAGTTTGTTACTAGAGAAGTTCCTCTGATCGTGTAGAGCACCCGAAGCCACGAGGAGGAGGTGCAGCGTTCTCTCCTGAGCATGAAGCCAGCTTTTGGTGTTGCTTATGCAACTGCCATTAGCCATTGATGATCATTCTTCTCTTCCTTTGGGAGAGCAAGACGGAGGGCACAGTCTGAGTGGTTTTTTTAAGGTTCAAATAAAGCTTTAAAAAATAAATAAAATAACTGAGCAATAATTATCTCAACTTTCATTATGGGAATTAAAAGATTACTGGGAAAACAAAATCGTAATAACCTAACCAGGTAAAAAAAACTAACTATGAGCAGAAAATAAAACAAAAAAATATATTATTTGAAAGCCCAATGAGAAGCAGGCTGAAATAGAAACAAAATCAACATATCCATATTTAAAAACCAAATATCAGAAAGGGGTCAAATGTTTCACTTGTCTTCAGGAAACTGAATTCAATTCAAAGCATGTACTTGAGAACTGGCAAAGTGTTAATTAGGTACTGTGGGGGTCAAGTTAACAGCTCACTATTATACAAGGCAAATATTATACACACACACACACACACACACATACACACACACGAGGCCTGATGCACAAAAATTTGTGCACTCGGGGGGGGGCCCTCAGCCCGGCCTGTGCCCTCTTTCAGTCTGGGTTCCCTCAGAGGATGTCCACCTACTGGCTTAGGCCCACTCCCTGGGATCGGGCCCAACCTGGCAGTCAGACATCCCTCTGGCAGCCTGGCAGCCCTCGGGGGATGTCCACTTACCAGCGGGGAGCAGACCTAAGCTGCAGTCAGACATCCTTAGCGCTGCTGAGGAGACGGGAGAGGCTCCCGCCACCACTGCTGGGCTGGCAGCCATCAGCCTGGCTTGTGGCTGAGCAGAGCTCTCCCGCTGTGGGAGCACACTGCCCACCAGGGGACAGCTCCTGCATTGAGCATCTGCCCCCTGGTGGTCAGTGTGTGTCATAGTGACCAGTCATTCCCAGTCATTTTGCTGTTAGGGTCAATTTGCATATTACCCTTTTATTATATAGGATAGAGGCCTGGTGCATGGGTGGGGCCGGCTGGTTTGCCCTGAAGGGTGTCCTGGATCAGGGTGGGGGTCCCGCTGGGGTGCCTGGCCAGCCTGGGTGAGGGGCTGATGGCTGTTTGCAGCTGGTCACATCCCCTTCAGGGTGGGGGTCCCCACTGGGATGCCTGGCCAGCCTCAGTGAGGGGCTGAGGGCCGTTTTCAGGCTGGCCTAGCCCCCGGCAACAGAAGCTCCCAGCCTCTCTTTTTTTTTCTTTCTTTTTTTTATTCTGGGCTTTATTTGAAACTTTGTAGCCTTGAGTGGAGCTCAAGAGCCAGCCAGGGCGGCGGGCGGGAAGCATGGCTTCCTCCATCACGCGGGGCAACCCAAGCCTCCTGCTCACTCCAGCTCCGTGGCCACAGCCAGCTGAAAGAAGGTATCTGGGGTTTATTTATCTTCTATAACTGAAACTCTGTTGCCTTGAGTGGAGCTCAGAGCCGGCTGCGGCAGGCGGGAAGCTTGGCTTCCTCAATCACTGGAGCAACCAAGCCTCCTACTTGCTCCAGCTCCGTGGCTGCCGGCCGCCATCTTGGTTGGGTTAATTTGCATATAGTCACTCTGACTGGCTGGCGGGTGTGGCTTAAGGCATAACGAAGGTGCAGTCAATTTGCATGTTTGTCTTTTATTAGTGTAGATATATAAAAAGCCAGCAACTGGAATGCTGGAATGACTGGAACTGGAACGACTGGTCGCTATGACACCCACTGCAGCCAGTGAACTGGCCCAATTGGGGGTGGGGCCAACGGCCCCTCCCCCTGGCCAGCCCCACCCCCAATGGGCCCTCACCACCCCATCTGCCCGCAGCCCCTCCCCCCAGCTGGCCCTGTCCCTGATCATTCCCCTTACCCCATTAGGGGGTAGGGCCGGCCGGCCAACCTCCTGCAGCCCCTCCCCCCACCTGGCCCCATCCCAGATCAGCCCCCACCACCCGAATCGGCCTGTAGCCCTGCCCCCCAGCCCGCTCCATCCCCATTGACCCCCCACACCAATCAGGGGCGGGACCTGCCAGCCAATCGCCCACAGCCCCTCCCCCGAGCCAGCCCAGACCTGATCAGGCCCCCATCAGGGTGGTCGGCCGGCCAACCTCCAGCCGTCTCCCTCCTCTTGACAGGCCCAGCCCCAATTCGCTGATTGGGTGATTGGGGCTGGGCCGGCCAGACCCCACCCATGTATGAATTCATGCACTGGGCTTCTAGTAAATATGAATAAAAAACTACAGGACTACAATGGTAGAAGAATTACTTTAGACTTGTGGAAAAAAATTATGATTATTTGTTTCATCATAGGCATTCCTAATCTTGGACAGCTGAGATAAGGGCTTTATTTTTAAACTTTTTGAGTATCACCACAAAACAAGTCATTTTAAAGAAAATACCCAATGAGCAAAATAAAAGCACTGAAAGGAAAAGCCATACATTTTTACCCAGATATATCTGTATATCTGACATTGACTAGAATTTTAACAACAGAATGCCAAAGAAAATCTTAGGAATAGGAGAAAAGGAGGGGGAAAAATTAGCAAAGGAGAAATCTCCAATATTAATCAATTTACATCAGGATTTAATTCCCAAAGACAATACTGAAAATGTGCTTCCATAACCAATATATTTATCAAAATAATAGCTAAATCTAGACCCTAGACCTTTACGTTTTAGTGATAAATTCTTCCCATCAACACATTTCTAAAAAGAAAGTATATCTACATTTCATATAAATATTCCAAACTAACTGAGAAGACAAATATGGCATGAAATTTAAGTAAACCATTTTCCAAATTCCAACTTATTTTACATAGTAGTACTCTTTAACATGATAGCATTGATAGTTTTTAAACCTACCACAAATTTTCAATAAGTTTACACTGCATATGTGCAATATATAAGGTGTAGATATGGAATATATTTAATGTACTATATGTTTGTTATACATATTTTTTCAGTTTTTCTTTAAATTATAAAAATTCAAATAATTCATATTTCTTAAGAAAATATTTTTTGAAATTACTGTCTTGTATTATGGAATTTTTATTATGTTGCATTTGAAAGAATATGATGATGAAACATTGATGCATCAGACTGAAAAATTAGATATTTACAGACCATGTCTGATGTTAACGTTCTAATTGGATAACCCTTTTTCCTCCATTGCTCTCATTTTGAAAGATATATAAATTTAATTTGGTTACTGGCATGGTCCACTGGACTGATGGTGGTAAAAAAAAAATATTTAAAGTTCCAATCTTGGTCTATTGCTCCAGTTATTATCTCAATTCACTGAATGCTCTTGGATAAGTCATAAACTAAATGATATTTTTCCATTTCCTTATCTGTAAAATGGATATAATGGTCTCTCCTCATGAGATACTATTTACTGGGTAAAATAGTGTGAAAATAGACAATGATATAAACGATCAGTCAAATTAAAATTTAAACTTTTTAAAAGGTGCTTTTTAAAATCTGAAATGAAGCCTGGCCGGGGTGGATTAGTGGTTGAGTGTCGACCTACAAACCAGAAGGTCAAGGTCACGGTTCAATTTCCGGTCAGGGAACATGCCTGGGTTGTGGGCTCGATCCCCAGCAGAGGGGATGTAGGAGGCAGCCAATCAATGATTCTCTCTCACTGATGTTTCTATCTCTCTCTCCCTATCCCTTACTCTCTGAAATCAATAAAAATATTAAAAAATAAAATAAAATCTGAACTGAATACTCTAATAGTATTTGTTGAAAATCACCTGACACATCTGACTTTCACCTTTCAAAGGGCATGGAGTAACTTCTAATTATAAGAGACAACTTATAATTTAGAATAGATGTTTTAACCAGCTCACCAGCTCCAGAAGTGATCTATGGTTTTGTAAGAAAAGACAGGCCCATTTAACAATCCACAGCACAACAAAATTTAAATATAAATGATTGCCCAAAATGAATTTAACATAATAGAACCAGTTTCCAGTTAACAATAGAAATCATAAAAAGACTGAAGTTATTGTTCAATACAATACATTCTATCTTTCCTAACCTAAACCACAAATGATGTTTACTAAGAAGTACATACCCTGATATATTTGAAAACTAACTTAGTAGAAATGTTGCAGGTATTTATTATATTTGCATCTTCTTTTTCTCAATTCACAGGTATCATAGATTAAGACTAACAGGTTTCCTAAAGACATATGCATCACTTTTGATTCAACTCAATAAGTAATTAGTGAGCAACTACAGTGTCAACAGTTATTAAAAGGTTATGCTTAAAGTTCTGTAAATTAAATGATATGTTTCTGGGACTTCTTCCAGGAAGATGGAGTAGACAAACTTTTCTCTATTTCTACCACTAAGTATAACTAAAAACCAATGACATCTATAATAATAAAACGGTAACATGCTAATTAGAAAGGACATCCTTCCTGATGAAGCCAGGGCGGAGGGAAGCCAGCCCGAGTCCCAGGTGCCTGTGGGTGGCCGGAGAAGGGAAGTCCGGGTGCCAGAGGGAAGCCAGTGCCGGCAGCCGGGAGAAGGAAGGCCTACTCTTGCATCAATTTTCGTGCATTGGGCCTCTAGTTTATATGTAAAAAATATATAAAACTCTAAAAGGTAGAGAGAAGAAGGCAGTCCAACTACAGAGCTCAGGGCCCAAGGAACAGATGGTAATGAGCTTGGGTGTTCTTTTTGTTTTATGTATTTCAGACTGAGTACTAGAGAAAACAGGAAGCCATAAATGTCAATGGGACATTGCCCAAAAAAATGCCCCCAGAAAGCCTTCTCTCTCTATCCAGGAAAGAGGCAACCTAGCCAAACAGAAAACTTTCAGATATTTACCACTCTACTCTAGTGCAACACCACATAAAAAAACTGCCCATAGCCCTGGCTGGGCGGCTCAGTTGGTTGGAGCATCAACCCATTAACCAAAAGGTTGAGGGTTCGAATCCCAGTCAGGGCACATACCTCGGTTGTGGGTTTGATCCCCAGTGGGGACACATACAGAAGGCAGCCAATCAATGTTTCTCTCTCTCTAAAATAAAATTTAAAAATCAATAAATAATAGAAATTATAGGAAAATACTGAAGTTATTGTTCAATACAATACATTCTATCTTTCCTCGGGTGAGGATTAAAAACCAAACAAAAAAAAGAACACCTGACCATTCCCAGCCCTCACAGCAGAAGCCAAGTGAGAAGCCTAGACTTCCATCCTCACAGACTATAACAAAGAATCCCAAATCCCGGCCAGGATATGAACAGAGAAAGCTGATTGGGGAGCCAAGGAGTATGAAACACCCCCAACCACAATGTAAGAGAAGACCATGAGACGTCCACACCCACCCTGCAATAAAGAGGCACCCTTCCATCTCTCGTTGGAGTGGTCTAGAAGGATCAGGACTTTCACCACCAACCAGGCTAACCTGCTACCCTGCTTCCAACACAGTGTCAGTGGAGGGGCCAGCTGGGGATTCTGAAACTTACACCCCTGCCCAGCAGAAACAAGGGGCACCCTCCATTTCCCCCCACTCATGTTTTACAAAGGGCCTCACTCCCACCTGGCAATAACAAGGCAGCATCTCCTTTCCCTGCTGGAGAGTATCAGGGGAGGCCTGCTAAAACAGGAGGCCTAAGTAAGACAAGACCCAAGGTCTTACAATGTCCAGCAGGTCCAGGTTTCAATAAAAAACCCATACCAAAACTATACTACTTCCTCAGTCTAAAAGCTAAAGTCCATTAGGTGAAATAATGCCGGGCCTGTAACCACTGAAAGAGTAACCACCAAAAGAGCAAAGTTTCAAATTGAGCAGGGGAAAAAAGAGAGGAAAAAAATCTAAATAAAAGAAAGGAAGAAGTGAAAAATAAGTATAGAAAACATAGGACATCAAAACAACAATGAGGTACCATCTCACACCTGTCAGAATGGCTATCATCAACAAATCAACAAACGACAAAGTGCTGAAGAGGATGTGGAGAAAAAGGAACCCTCCTGCACTGCTGGTGGGAATGCAGACTGATGCAGCCACTGTGGAGAACAGTATGGAGTTTCCTCAAAAAACTACAAATAGAACTCCATTTTTATGTGCAGTGTAATCCATTTATGCTTGTATATTTGAGATATTTGATTTACATAAACAATATGGCAAAGCCAAAAAAAAAAAAAAACATAGGACAAATAACACAAAATAAGATGGCAAAAAAATTCATATATATGAATAAAATTAAGTACAAATAAACAAAATACTCCATATCAAAGATACTGGTAAAGCATAACCAAAAAATAATAAATCTAGTTAAATACTATTTACAAGAGATAAACCTAAAATATAAGGAAAGAGATTAAAGGATAAAACTATATATACCAGGTGTATTAGGTTCCTAAGGCTTCTCTAACAAAATATGTACCACAAATGGGGTGGCTTAAAACAACAGAAATGTATTGTCTCACAGTTCTAGAGGCTAGAAGTCTGAAATCAAGATGTTGACAGGGCCATGCTCCCTCTGAAACCTGCTCAGATAATCTTTTCTTGCCTGTTCCTAACTTCTGGTGGTCTGCCAGCAATCCTTGGCATTTCTTGGCTTATAGTTGCAGCACTTCAATCTTTGCCTCCATCACCCACAGCATTCTCTCCTCATGCATCTCTGTATCTCTTTTCCTCTATGATCTCCTTTTATTACCCCAGTCATACTGGACTAAGGGGCCCACCCAACTCCAGTATGACCTCATCTTAACTTACACTTTAATTACATCTGCAAAGACCCTATTTTTCAGCAGGGTCACAACCACAGGTGCCAGAGCATTCATCTTACCTTTTCGAAGGACTCAATTCAACCTACACTAGACAAACAGGAACCAAAAACGCATTCTAGTAATGCCTACTAAATATTGTCAAACAATGTACTAGATGAGAAAAAGGGTAACACAGTAGGACTAGTTAGAGATTACTGGAGTAGTTAGGGTAATATAATGCTAGTTTGATCATGTCTATGGAACAAGGGAATGTCAAAATTTTAAGCAGTAGGAAGTAAAACTGACAGAATTTCATCGGATAACCAGACAAGGGAGACAAAGATAACTTAGTAGGTTTCTGGCTTGTGAAACTTATTGGAATATTGGCAACCTCTATCTTCTAGCCAGTTATTTTCTAAAATATAAATATCAATTCTTTTTATAATCTTCACTAACTCTACAAGTTAGTCCTAATTATTTACTCTGGCTTTACTCTTGATACTCTTTACTCTTGATCTATTGCAATCTGGTTCTGGCCTATTTATTCCAACCTCCAGTGCCACACGGTAAACTCTAGTTATTCAATAAATGTTAAATGTGATTTCATAACCCCTTTCAGATTATATTTTATGTCTTGAATGCATGTATTTACAAACTTCTATTCAAATAAACCATTTTCTTTGGAAACTTCTTAGTGCTATAACTGACAATTAAAATATTTTTATATGTAATATAAGATTGTCTGGGCTCCTGGAGTATTTTATTCACACTGACAATGCAGCACTTGCCACTCTGGGCACTCAAGCTACTTATATCTTCAGAGTAGGATTTATCCATCTTTTTATCCCCAGCACCTACCATCCTAGTTTACACATAATGGTTTTCAGTAAATGCTTACTGAATAGTGATTAATCAGTTATAACTAGCACTGCTTCTTACTATGCTGAAAATCTAAAAAGTAAATGGAAGACAAGTAGGGTAGTGATTACTTTTATAAATTAGATCCTGAAAAAGATGAATAAAGGTCTTTGTTTCTTAGTAATGAATTCATGTAATTTACAGTTAATTTATTCTAAAATCCCTTGGGACTATGTAATATGGCCGATACTCTCTCAAATATACCCATATTCAGACGTCCAAGCAATTTTTAAATTTAAATAATACATATTCCAGCTCTACTTATAAAAATTACAACAGTACCCATAAGGGGTAAATTTGATATTTGAGAAGCTCATAAAATTGTATAATGGTAAGTGAAAATATTCTTGATACTTACATATAATTTAAATGATCAATTTTCAAATAAATTAAAATGAAAATATAATGTACATTTATAAAAAGCTGCATAATCTAGACTGCCTTTGATTACTAAAAACCTGCCTGATACTTGCAATGGCTTCTGTGTATCAATATAAACATGAAGTATCTTTGAGCTGTAGATATAGAAAATTTCCAGTTTATGGAGGTTTCTAATTAAAAGAATATAAGGTGGCAATTTATTATAAATACAATTGTTAAATCTGCAGCATTTACATTGGACAATGATGATATAGTATATGTGCATTTAGAAAACGTAAAGCTTAAATTGCTGCTACACAGTGATATGCATTTCCTACAATTTATCATTTTTAAAACAAAGGTAATAATAGGTGCCAATGTAATAAAATTAAATATTGAAATCAACCACTAATACCACTACTATATGTAGCTTTGCAAAAAACCTTGGATCATTATTGTTCATACTATCCCATTATTTAACACTTGGAAGTCCAGTTTGCTAAGATACTTTTCTGATGAACACAAAGAACAAGATAAGCTCCCCCTATACCCCCCCCATATTTTCTCCCATGAGATTCAAAGCTTAATATGAGTTCCATTTTCTAGAGATAAAAGGACTGCCTTAACAATGATGTGCCCTAGCTTTCTTTTTACAATAAATTACCATATTTATATTTTGAAGCTGTCATATGCTAGAGGATATTAAATATCCTGCTGCCATAATTAACTCTTTAAACCAAATTAAATGGCTTGGTTCAAAACAGACTGTGAAAGTTAAAAGAATGTAATTTTATTACTAATTTTTTTGCAATTATTTTAATAATCAAAGCTAGTTAATTTATTCCATAATTGATTTTAACTGAGAAATGCACAGTTGCTCAAATCTTTCCTCTTTTTACCCTTAAGATATAAACAAAAATTTGAATGCACAGTGTTTAGCAATAAATACGTGGTAACTTCATAAGTACCTCAGGCCAATCCTAACACAACAAACTGTAACAAATTGCTAATTTAAAAAATTCCATCCATAATTATGTCAGATATAGACCACTGGACTACAACGTAAGTGTTTCATTTTACTAAGGCTTAGTAATAATTTAATTTAAACAAATGTTTCTGCAGTAGACTAATGTAATATCACAGAAAATAACTCCCCTTTATGAATACAATACAAACTTAGGAAATCTCTATTTTTCAAGGACAATATATAGGTTTCTGATGATCTAAAGACATTATAAAAATTCTAAAAGCAAACATGTTTCTTATACTATCTAAAAAAAAGTTTCTTAGAAAAAAATAGAAATAACAGCATTAGTAATTTTTACAATGTTAATAAATACATAAATCCATGACAGCTATTGTAATGTCACCTTTTATTTCCCCCCAACATTAAGGTAATACTTTTTTTGCAAATTAATCCATAACAAAAAGATTTCTGGTCATGAAAAATGACTACAAAAGCATACTTGTTAAAAACATTATGTGAAAATACACTTGAACTGAGAGAAAATTTCTGGGGGAAAAAAATAAAGTCAAGGAATCAATAAGCACCAGAGCCAGTTAAAATAGGGATGAGTTTAATTGTTAAAAATCTGATTTTATAATTAAAACAAATTCCAACAAACTGTTTGAAATATATGTAAAGAAAAAATAAAAACACAATGCACATTACTTATATCCAAAGTCACAAATTATACTGACAGAGAGCAAGAGAAGCAGGCGGATGACTGAAGAGCAAACTGAATCTCTAGTCTTATATACAGGAGGCTCAAAAGACAGTCTCACTCTAGGTCAGGACTGCAGGAGAATATGGGTTTAAAGGCCTTTGACAAACTTAAGGACGAGACAAGATAAGTTAAAATAGCACATACACTATTAGACCACAAGGAAAATCTCTACTCCTTCTGTTACGGAGTGGATGTTTAGGTTCTCAAAGTTCTTATGTTGAAATCTAATTCCCAATGTCAAGGCATTCTGAGGTAAACCTTTGGGAGGTTTTACCCTCATGAATAAGTTTAGTGCCCTTATAAGGATACAAGGAGAAGTGAGCAATCCAGAAGAGGCCCTTTCCCAGAACCCAGCCAGGCTGCCAAGCTGACCTCAGGCTTTCAGCCCCCAGGCTGTGGGAAATACATCTGTTAAGCCACCCAGTCTATGGTATTGTTAAAGCAGTCCAGCTGACTTACGGGGGAAGGGGAAGGGAGAAGGATTATTCAGGAACATTTTTGTGATCAAAATTTATAAAACAAGAAATTAAATAAAAAACAAAAATAAACAAATAATGAAAGTAAAAAAAAAAAAACATAAGAAAAAGACTACTTGAACATTAAAAAGATTAAGGGTCTTAGGAAGGGGATGATTTAAATATGTCTGACTCCTTATATGGAACTCCAAATTAGCAGCTTTTTAAGTCAACTGTCTTCTGAGGGTAAAACCTCCCAAAGGTTTACCTCAGAATGTCATCATATTGGGAATTAGATTGGGAATTAAGGGCTCCCTAGCAAGAGAAGTGATTTGTGGTTTTCTTCTCCATACCCTAGAGAAAGAGCCCCAAGATGAAGACTAAAAATTAGCAAATTCTGGGAAGAGCACACCCCGCAAAAACCTGTGAAAATCCTAAAGATAAGGTGAACTGGACCAGGTGAGGAGCCTAACCTTCCTGGCCTGCTAGGAGCTAAGGCTGAAATGTCGGAGCTCTGAGATGGGAGAATGTACAGAGCAAGCACTGCAGGGAGGTTTTCCCCAGGTGTTTATTGCAGGAACCTAGAAGCTTCTACCTAACTCATGCACTGAGATAAAGAACACCTATTTTTCCATCTTGTGTGGACTGCCACCATTTACAGCACTCCAACAACCAGACTTGATCCCCAATCCCATATAATAAAACTGTAGTATGCAAACTGTCCCCTCGACCAGGAGTTCATCTGGGAGTTCGACCAGGGGGCAGGGCCGGCCGGGGGAAGGGAGGGAGTATCCAGCCCACAGTCAGCAGCTGCTAGGGACCCCACCAATGCATGAATTTTGTGCACTGGGCCTCTAGTAAGCCAATAAAGAAAAATAAGATCAAGGTAACCCAAAAAGGGATTTAAAAAACTACAAAAAACACCAAACTGACACTAGATTTCTCATCTTTATTACTGGAGCCAAAAGGCAATAAAAAAAGAGAAAACAACTGCACCTCAAGAATTCTATACTCAGGTAAGACATATTAACCTGTCAAGAAAAAGATATTTGCAGATATGCAAAAATTCAAAGTAATAACCTATGTGGCTCCATCTGAGAAAAATACTTAAGAAATTACTATCCAGTTTCAAGCAGGAGCCTAAAGAAATGTCTTTCTATGGTCTGTTGGCCATTTCAGAACTTAGGAAATGTAATGGTCAATTCTTTAGAAAGAAACATCTGAGAAAAAAAAAGAAAAAGGAAAAAAAAGAGAAGAAAAAAAAAAGAAAAAGAAATTTCTATCCAATGAACAAATGAATCTGAACAAGAAAGTGAAAATGAAGGAAAAGAAAAAATGAATCTTGTAATATATAAATGCTGTTAAATTTAAATTAGATAAGGACAGAATAACTGGAAATGTTTAAGACCCTCCCCAACAAAAAAAAATATTCTTGAAATAAATCATGCATAGTTATAAGAGAAATTCTAAACCCAAAGCTCTGTAAAAAAAAATCACTAAAAAAGACTTGTTTGACCTGGCCAGTGTGGCTAGAGGTTGAGTATTGACCTATGAACCAGGAGGTCATGGTCCGATTCCCAATCAGGGCACATGCCCAGGTTGTGGGCTTGATTCCCAGTAGGGGGATGTGCAGGAGGCATCTCATCAATGATTCTTTCTCATTATTGATCTCTATCTCTCTCTCTCCCTCTCCCTTCCTCTCTGAAATCAATTTGTTTTTTAATTTAAAAAAAAAAAAGACTTATTTGCAGTTCTCTCCACCCACCCCTTAAGAGAGACCATAGTCAAATACTGTGTTAAGTTATTTGGATTAGTTCTCTCCCCACCACCTTCAATATGATTCAAAGTAGAAATTTAACTGGTATTTAATCCATACAATATTCCCCAGAGATATCTACCAGGTAACAAGCTTCTCAATCATAAACTTAGAGAAACTGCAAGTTTCTAAGGAAAACATAGATTAAAACAAAGGACACAAGCAAAATGTTTTCACTATAAACAATAATTTAAAATGAACAAATATAAAAGCTAAACTCCAAAGAACCAAACGGTGAAACAAAGGTGATACCAATTTCTCTTTAGTAAATTAATAAGTGAAAGAAAGTAATTTGACTCCATTGAGGTCATAAGCACATGTTTTAAAACCATTTGCCCCTCTTCTCCTACTACTCGCTCAGGTGCTTTAACTATGGTGTTTATTTTTGGTAAATGGTCTGGGAAAGCATTTATCTTAAAATATGTTTGGATGGCGAGAATATTTTCAAATAAGATAACCAAAGCAGTTACTCTGGGCCAGTTGCTAAAAGATGAAAATAGCCACTGTTAAAGCCCCAGCTATAGTTAAACAGCTTAGTCATTAGGCATCAATACTAATAAAAGCCTAGGTGATCATCATGCCCTCACGTCATCACAAGGTGGCCGCCCCCCACATCGTCACAAGATGGCTACAAGATGGCTGCCCCCACATTGTCATAAGATGGCCGCTCCCGCCCTGACCAGTTTGGCTCAGTGGATAGAGCATCGGCCTGTAGACTGAAGGGTCCCAGGTTCGATTCCGGTCAAGGGCATGTACCTTGGTTGCAGGCATATCCCCAGCAGGAGGTGTGCAAGAGGCAGCTATCGATGTTTCTCTCTCATCCATGTTTCTGACTCTCTGTCCCTCTCCCTTCCTCTCTGTAAAAAATCAATAAAATATATTTTAAAAAAAAAAGATGGCCGCTCCCATGTTGTCACAAGATGGCCACCACAAAGATGGCCGGCAAGGGAGGGCAGCTGTGGGTGATCAGGCCGGCGAGGGAGAGCACTTGGGAGCAATCGGGCCGGCAGGGGAGCAGTTGGGGGCGATTGGGCCGGCAGGGGAGAGCAATTGGGAGCGATTGCACTGGCAGGGGAGCAGTTAGGCATCAATCATGCCGGCGGGGGAGCAGTTAGGAGCCAGCAGTCCTGGACTGTGAGAGGGATGTCCCAGATTGGAGAGGGTGCAGACTGGGCTGAGGGACACCCCACTCCCCCAGTGCACGAATTTCATGTATCGGGCCTCAAGCAACACATAATAATATTGGTTACATTGGTGTTTTATCTCTAGTTTCACTTATTTAAAATAATTTTTAATAAAATGTAAATATAAATAAAAGTCAAACATTTCATTCCAAAATAGAGGCAGAGGGAGAAAAAAAGAAAAAGGCTTTGCTCAGAGAAGTAAGACTTTTCCCTCATGAAGTTTTTATTAGCTCTATTCTTGCTGACTCAATCTTTTCTTATGCAAGAACATTTTTTTCAACACTCTAGATATTTTACCACTATAATTTCTTTCTTAAAAATAACAACACCAGTTCAAATAAGCATGAGAAATAGAATTCACCATTCTATCTTTTAAATAAACCTGAGCAAAAGAAAAAAAACTCTAGTCAGCAGAGTTAAGAGGACTTTTTATTTCATAGATTTTCTACATAATGTAAAATTATGTAGTCGATTCTACTTATTTCGTCATGCTTACTATTAAGCTAACATTTCTCAACTTCAAGTGCAACCTGATTTTGTTAAGATCTGAGCCCCTTGACAGAAGGAAAAGAGGCCAAGTCCCCTTGAAAAAGAACCTCGAAACACTGCCACAAGTATAAACAAGGATTATTGCATAAATTTGCTGTTGGCAAACTACAGCCCACAGAACATATCTCACCTGACACATTTCTGTAAGTAAAGTTTTATTGGAACACAGCCACGCTTATTCATTCACATATTGTCTATATACATTTTGCACTAGATTGGTGGAGCCCAGTAGTTGAAACAAAGACTATATGGCCAGCAAACCCTATAATTACTATCTGGCCTTTTACACCCAAAATGTGCTAAAAATTTCCCTCCAATTGTTCAAAGGACCATCAGCATTTGCTAGAGTGATGGTACCCTGGAAAAAGGGACTACTCAAACTTCCCCAGAGATTACCAGATACTAACTTTAAACAGACACTAATTGCCAAGGACCCAAAATGCCAGCATGGTCTGTCAGTCAAAGAGTTTAGGGTGACCAGGTCATAAATGCATTTCTGGCTCGAGGTTAAAACTAAGTGGGACGGTATGTTTATGGCTATAACCTGTGGTTATTTTCTGGTTCCTGAATGTATAACTGGAGGAGAAATACTTGGCAACTGGGAGAATTTCTGACCCACGGAGTAGGCAGCATTTTGCTAGGAAAAGCCAAATGAAAGCTCCTAGTTTGTACTCCCTGCCAAGGATGTAAAGCAAAAGTAATAATACATCCCCACCCCCAAGAGAGGTGCAGAGATTAGTGCCACCATCAAAGACTTAAATAGATGCCAGAGTGATCATATTGAACACATATCCATTCAGTTTACCTCTTTAGCCTATACAGAAGGTGGGAGATCATGAAGAATGGATTATGAATTATCACAAATTTAATCAGGTTGTGAGATCAATTTATAGCTGCTATTTCAGATGTGCTTCATCTTTAATGAAGCAAATCAACACAGCCTGAAATCTTATACACAGCTACAAGGTGGCAAATACTTTTGTCTCTATACCAACTGAGGTATTGTCAGAAGATATCTGCCTTTGCCTGGCATGATTAATAGTATACCTCATGGCCGTATACCTGCACCAATTTACACTCTTCAACATCAACTCTCCCACTCTCTGCCCCAGTATAATCCACAAAGACAGTGGTCATTTTTCTTAATAATTAATATGTATTTAGTAGTTGTTATGCAACATGCAGTGGTCTAAATGTTTTATGTATTCTCATTAAATTCCCATAAGAGGTAGGCACTTCTATTATCCATATTAAACAGTTGTAGAAAGAAGCAACACAGAGATTAAGTAACCTAAGTAAAGGTTGGCCGATCTAGAACTAAAATCCAAATTATAAAATTCCAGAACCCCTTTGCATAATAGGATCCACTACACTAGTCTGGTGAATAAAAGAGCTATTTTGTTTGCATGTTTACCCATTTGTCAGTTGGTAGATATTTGGGTTGTTTCCAACTTTGGCTATTATGAAAAATGTTGCTAAAAAGAATCATGTATACATTTTTCTGTGGACATATATTTTCATTTCTCTTGGATATTTATCTGAGAGTAGAATTGCTTAGTCATATGGTAAGCCTATCTTTAACAATCTGAGGAACTGCCAGAGTGGCTGAAGGCTCCAATTTCTTCATATACTTACCACTTCTTATTATCTGTCTTCTTTATATTTTCAGAGATAGTGGTCACTTTGACATTACACAGAACAAAAATACTGATCCACAATGCTGATGACTTTAGACTCAGGCTTACTGGAAGTGATGAGGAGGACGTATAAAGCTGTTAATGGCCTAACCGGTTTGGCTCAGTGGATAGAGTGTCGGCCTGCGGACGGTAGGGTCCCAGGTTCGATTCCGGTCAGGGGCATGTACTTGGCTGCGGGCACATCCCCAATAGGGGGTGTGCAGGAGGCAGCTGATTGATGTTTCTCTCTCATCAATGTTTCTAACTCTCTGTCCCTCTCCCTTCCTCTCTGTAAAAAAATCAATAGAAAATATATTTTCAAAAAAAAAAAGCTGTTACATGCCTTAGTAAGACACATGTTAAGACAGAAGATGAGAAAATTCACACAAATTAAGGGACCCATTACTAAAGTAAGGAGTCCAATGGCCTTTGGAAATAAGACTTCACTTAAAGTCTTATTTCCAAAGAACAAAACATATTTTAAAAACATACTAAGAATAAAAGCAAAGCTAGATGCCAAACTAGTAAACTGAATTACATTTTACAATACTTAATAGCAATGCACAATTGCAGGAAAAATGTTAATATCATTTTTGCTTGGTAGAAAAATGGACATTCTACATTTAGCCACATGTAGCATTTAAGTACTACTAAGAATTATCTGTAAGAAGCAAAACAAATGATTTTTCAAAACTCAATGAAAATAATCAATAAAAACACACAAAGGTGTATACACTTTAAATATTATAAATATAGCATTAGGCAAAATAGAGGAATTAGCGATGAAGCAATTTAATAAATCTTACTTCATTTAAAGTCTTATTTCCAAAGAACCATATTCATTTGTGTCTTTAAAAAAAAATTAAAAAAGGATGTAGCCGAAACCGGTTTGGCTCAGTGGATAGAGCGTCGGCCTGCGGACTGAAAGGTCCCAGGTTCGATTCCGGTTAAGGGCATGTACCTGGGTTGCGGGCACATCCCCAGTGGGAGATGTGCAGGAGGCAGCTGATTGATGTTTCTCTCTCATCGATGTTTCTAACTATCTCTCTCCCTTCCTCTCTGTAAAAAATCAATAAAATATATTTTAAAAAAACAAACAAACTACTTTATAAAAAAAAAAAAAAAAAGGATGTAGGTGGCCTCCTCAGAATCAATCCTCAGCCGCCACTGTTTTAGAAGTGATGTGCACTTCACTAAGGCACTTCCAGAAGACATATCAAGACACTCCACTGAAGTACAGGTTCCACAGTAAACTGGCAACCCAGAACATCTACTAGTATGTACCAGATACTTTGTCAGAAAGAATAAACTTAAATTTACTACTTACCAATACTTTTCCAAAGATTTAAAATACAAATATAGTTTTGAGGCAGTTTCCCAAAAATATTTTAATATTTAATTATTCATATTAACAGTACATTACTATAATTGCTATATCATATATACTTCATTAACTACTCATTGATATCAATATTTATCCAAAGATTAATTAAGAAAAATTATATTTTTGGATAAGTATTGATGAGTAATAAACCCAAGACTCTTCTCCCTGACAAGGTATCTGGTGTACAGATGTTCTGAGTTGCCAATATTATTTATCTTATCTAATCTTTTATATTACTTGATGAAATATATATATATATTTCCATAAATAGTCAAAAATGTATCTATCTATCCTTGGATTAAATCAGACCACACAGAGCAAGATACCTAAACACCATTTGGGTCCCACATAATTGTTCTGACTAAACTGTACTTTGTTGTTAAGTCACAAACTCGTATTTAAGTATGTAAAGTATTAAACACTCTATTTCTTTAAAACTGACACCTATGTGATTTATTAAACTCCCTCTTTTACTTAAGATTCAATACAGTGCAAAGTAATCTTTATTCAAAAATGCACAGTCACTTAAGAGACAATCTTCTGGCATTTGGATTCATATAACTGATCACATATCCTTCATTCCATTAGCTACAAAAAAAGCAAATATATGGTTTACCTTTGGCAAGTAAAAAGGATTTCATAGCATGCATGGGTAAACTTTTAATCTATCTGCCAGTGTCATCTTACTTTCTCTTTATGATTTCCTTGATTAAACACTTATTATGTTGCTATTATGTATTTACTTACACAATATATAATAAAATTTTAGGAACAAGGTGAAATAAAGCAATAAAGTCATTCAAAAAAGATTAACCAATAAATGAAAAAATTAAAACTAAATTAACATTATGAAAAATTTTAATAAAATTCAACAATTAAAACTTTACCTTAATAAAGCATGGATAAATATTTGCTATGCAAATGCAAAGAGAAGGTAGTTTCTTCAAAGTAAAAAAGGCTATTTCAAAATATTTAATTATAATAATGATATCTTATTTATAATTCACTTGGCAGGATTACTTTAAAATAAAATCTATTTCTACTTTTACAAAGTTAATTTTTTATTTTAGAAAAAACTACTTTTTAAGACTAAATTTAGTAAAGTTAAAAGGATGCTACAAATAAACAGAGGGGGAAACCAAGATGGCGGCATAAGTACACACTTGTACTTGCTGCCTCTCACAACCACATCAAAACTACAACTAAAAGACAAAACGGATATCATCCAGAACAACGGAAGGCTGGCTGGGTGGAAATTCTACAACTAGAAGGAAAGAGAAAAGCGCACTCAAGCTGGTAGGAGGTGCAGAGGTGCGGAAGAGCAGAAGTACAGAGGAGTGAGCGGGCAAGTGGGTATGCTGCTATCTTTTTTAATAGGGAGGAAGATACAAGCTCCCAATTGCTCTGAACTCCAGTTCCGAGCGAAACCCAGGGACCCAGATTCAAACGGGGAGAAACTGGACTGTCTGGAATCGGGCCGGAACGCGAGAGCGGCTTTCTCGCAGAGGTGGTTGCAGTGATCATTGTGCCTGCACAGGGCTGCAGGACACAGAGACCTCTCTGAAGCAGAGCAGACTGGCAGCCATTGTGGTTTGCTCCACCCTGATGATTCCCTGAGACCCTGCCCCACCCAATTTACAACCCCACCCAAGCAGTGAGCAGAGGCTTTTGCATATGAATGGCCTGTTCTTTTGCCATCTAAAACATAACAAACTGCAGCTGGGTCAAAGAGCTCCAAAGCCTCCAAAAGAAGGCCTAGAGCAGCTTTTACTGCTTCACAGGGGGGCCTCATCTGGGCACTTCCAAACCCCAAACAAAGAGGAAGAATCTGCAGACCTGTCTATAGCTCCTGCTGGGTGGCCTCAGACAGTGGCTGAGTTTGCACCTCCTTAGAGATCCAAGAGCCAGTGTACCCAGTGGTCAGAGTGAGACCATACCAGAGTACAACTCTTCACATCAGGGGGCAGACTCAGTGAGCACCAAAGTCCCACTGAAGCAAGTCCTGCTCCATAAGGGTGTCTCCAGCATAGCAGTTCTCCCATTGTAGACACAGCTGGTCCTCACAGCCAATTGGCCTGGAGGTCAATTCATCCCAGTGATAACTACAACAATCAAGGCTTACCTACAACAAGACTGTGCACACAGCCCACAAAGGGGTGCACCAAGAGTGTCCACCTCAGGTAATTGGGGAGGCTGAGCCACTGGGCCCTATGGGACACCTAGCACAGAAAGCCACTCTATCAACACAGGGAAGCAGCCAAAATGCGGAGACAAAGAAACATGTCACAAATGAAAGAAATGGAGGAAAGCAAACTACTGGATATAGAGTTCAAAACCATGGTTATAAGGTTACTCAAGAATCTTCTAGAAATGCCTGAGAAATTTAGTGAGAACCTCAAGGATATGAAAAAGGACTAATTAGAAATTAAGCATACACTGACTAAAATAAAGAATAATATACAGAGATCCAACAGCAGACTAGAGGACCCCAAGAATCAAGTCAAAGATTTGAAATATGAAGAAGCAAAAAACACCCAACTGGAAAAGCAAAAGGAAAAAAGCATACAAAAATATGAAGATAGTGTAAGGAGCCTCTGGGACAACGTCAAGCGTACCAACATCTGAATTATGGGGATGCCAGAAGAAGAGAGAGAGCAAGATATTGAAAACCTATTTGAAGAAATAATGACAGAAAACTTCCCCTACCTGGTGAAAGAAATAGACTTACAAGTCCAGGAAGTGCAAAGCTCCCCAAACAAGAGGAATCCAAAGAGGACCACATCAAGACACATCATAATTAAAATGGCAAGGGCAAAAGACAAAGAGAGAATATTAAAAGCAGCAAGAGAAAAACAGTTACCTACAAGGGAGTACCCTTATGACTGTCAGCTGATTTCTCAACAGAAACCATGCAGGCCAGAAGGGAGTGGCAAGAAATATTCAAAGTGATAAATAGCAAGAATCTACAACCAAGATTACTATTCTACCCAGCAAAGCTATCATTCAGAATTGGAAGTCAGATAAAAAGCTTCACAGATAAGGAAAAGCTAAAGGAGTTCATCACCACCAAACCAGTATTATATGAAATGCTGAAGGGTATTCTTAAAAAAGGGGAAAAAGAAGAAAAAGGTAAAGATAAAAATTATGAACAACAAAGGAACAACAAATACATATCTATCAACAAATGAATCTAAAAATCAAGTGAATAAAAAATATGACGAACAGAATAAACTGGTGAATAGAATAAAATCAGGCATAGAAAGGGAGTGGACTGACAATTTTCAGGGGGAAGTGGGTGTGGGGAGAGGGAAGAGACAGTACAAAAATCATACACCTATGGACGAGGACAGTCGGGGGGGAGGGTAAGGGCATAGGGTGGGGTGGGAACCGGGTGGAAGGGAGCTATGGGGGGGAAAAAGAGGAACAACTGTAATAATCTGAACAATAAAGATGTATTTAAAAAAAATAAAAGGATGCTACAAAATGTTAACTGTAATAGGTCAAAGAAGAAATGTGTAAAAATGAGGTAGATGTATAGATATGTGTATAAAGGATATTGTAATATACAGCATTTTAATTTTTTGTAAAGTATATGTCAAATGTCGAGTAAACAATGTAGCCTTAAACAACTAGTATTAGTTCACATAAAAATGGTGGGGGAACAAAGGTGCATATTTACCCTTCTCCTCCCATTCTTGTTATCTTTAGGCGAAAATCCACAGAATTCAGACTGGGAGGCTTCCATTTTAAAATATCATCACATCGACCAGGTTTGTATTTCTAAAGAGAATTGAAATGATAATAGTTAATAAGAGGATAAGAAATTAACATTTGACTTATTCAATATAGTATGTTACTTTTTAATAAGCAAAATTACTATTCTTTTCCAAATATAATTTTTGTTATGTTCAACTGATGAGTAAAGCTAGATATCTACCTTCTTATTGATGGCCTTTCCAATTTTCCTGCCAAAGTATTTGTGAAAGTCCAAAAAAAGAACGAAACTTGTTATTCTTTCTAATTTTTCTATGGCTTACAGTAAGTTTCATCATTTTTAAATTTTGGGGTTTTTTTATGTTTAACTTCACTGTAGGCTCATTTATAATAAAATTAACCAATGAAATTAGCAAAATGGATACAATTATGTAAACCATCACCAAAATATTCTACATAGCATTTCAATCACCCAAAATGTTTCCTCCTGACATTTGCAGTCAATTCCCCACACCAATTCTAGCAATAATGGCTTTTCTATCGCTATAGTTGTGCCTTTTCTAGAATTCCTAAGAAATTTTTAACAAAGATTTTTTAAATTTATCTATGCTGGTGCACATAATGATAGTTTGTCCCTTTTTATTACTGATAGATCCCATTTTATGTATATACCACAAACTGTTCATGCATTTATAAGTTGATGGCTATCTGGGTTGTTCCCAGTTTTAGGCTATCATGAATAATGCCGCTCTGAACATTTTTGTGAACATGTCTTCATAACTCTTGAGAAAACAGCTCAAAGTAGAAAGGCTGGGTCGCATGATAAATGTATGTTTAACTTTATGAGAAATTGTCAAATTGTTTTCCAAAGTGGCTGTAACATTTTCTATTCCTATGACTAATATATGAGAGGTCGATTTGCTACTCATCCACCTTAGGCCTAGGTATTGTAAATCTTTTTAATTTTTAATTCTAAAGTATGTCTCATAATTTTCACTTGTATTTTTCTAATAACCAAAGATGTTGAAGATCTTTAATTTGCTTATTTGCTATCTGTGTATGTTCTTGGGTGTAGAGTCTATTCAAATTTATCCTTGTCCTTACTGGGTAATCTCATTATTCACTTGCAAAAGTTGTTTATATATTCTATATAAGCAGTCTTGGTTGAATACATGTACTGCAAATATTTTCTACCAGTCTTTATCTTGCCTTTTCATTTTCATAACAATCTCTTTTGAAGAATAAAGTTATTGTTTATTTTAATGAAATAAAAATAATTTTTCTTCCAGCCTTATTGAGGTATGATTGAGAAGAATTTAAGGTGAACAACATGTTTTGACATATGTATACACTGTGGAATAATCACAATCAAGTTAACTAACATATCCATCTTCTCACATAGTGCCTTTTTCTTTCCTTTTGGTAGTAAGAACATTGAAAACCTACTTTCTTACCAAGTATATATTATCACTATTAATTGTAGTCACCATGCTATACACTAGATCTCCAGAACTTATTCATCTCATAACTGAAAAGTTTTTACCCTTTAATCAGTATCTCCCGTTTTCCCCTATCTCCCAGCCTCTGGTAACCACCATTCTATTCTCTTAGTTCGACTTTTCTTTTTTTTTATGATTCCACGTATATGTGAGATTATGGGACATCTGTCTTTCTGTGTCTGGCTTATTTCACTTAGCATAATGTATTCAAGGTTCATCCATATTGTTGTAAGTGGCAGGATTTCTTTTTTAAGTCTGAATAATATTCCATTGTGTGTGTGTGTGTGTATACGCGCGCATATATACCAGATTTTCCTTTATCCATTCATCTGTTGACATACACTTAGATTGTTTCCATATTTTGGCACAGTGAATAATGCTACAATAAACATGGGAATGCAGATACTTTTCCAAGATACTCGTTTTATTTCTTTTGGATATATACCGAGGAGTGGTATTGCTGGGTTATATGGTAATTCTATTTTTTAATTGAGAAACCTTCATACTGTTTTTCATAATAGCTGTATCAATTTACATTCCTACCAACAATGCACATTCCTTTGCTTCCACATCCTCACCAACATTTATCTTTTGACTTTTTGATAATGACCATCCTGACAGGTATGAGGTGACCTGACAGGTATGAGGTGATAGCTCACTGCTTCTGACTTGCATTTCCCTAATGATTAGTAATGTTGAGCATCTTTTCAAAATCATCAATTTTTGTAATTTGTGCTTTCTGAGCCCTCTTTAAGGAATCTTTACTGTAATCTTCTATGTTTTCTTAGAGAAATTTTATAGTTTTAGTTCTTATGTTAAGGTATGCAATCCATTTGAGGTTAACTTATTTATATGGTGTGAAATAAGGACTAGGTTCACTGTTTGACAGACAGATGGATATCCAATTGATCCAGCACCAGTTGTTGGCACCACTGTCAAAACCAATTATTTATAGATACAGAGCTATCTCTATTCTCACCAGTGCACTGCATTGATAAACAGGCCCTTCCTCCTGCTAGCAACACACTAGCTCGACTACTGTAGCTTTATACATTTTGAAACCAGATTATTTATTCCTCAAACTTTGTTCTTCTTTTTCCAAACTCTCTTACCTAATGTAGCATTTATATTTACACATAAATTTTAAATCAGCTTGTCAATTTCTATGAAAAATAAGTCTACTAGGATTTTTATTAGGATTACACTGAATCAATAGGTCACTTAGGGGAGAAATAACATCTTAATATTGATTATTCCAATTCATGAACACTGCCAATCTACTTATTTAGGCCTTCCTAACTTTCAGCAAAGTTTGGTAGTTTTCAATATACAGTTCTTACACAACTTTTGTTAAATAATTTCTAATAATTTCATTTTTTTGTGGTATTATCAACATAAAATATCAGTCAAGTTCCTATAAAATAGCAATCAATAATCCAAAAAAGAAATTAAGAAAGCAATTCCTTTTACAATAGCATCTAAAAGCACAATATACTTAGGAATTAATTTAACCAAGGAAGTGAATGATTTGTATAAAGAAAACTGTAAAACATTACTGAAAGGGATAAAGACTTGAAAATGTAAAGATATCCCATGTTCATACACAGGAAGTATGATATTGTGATTAATAATAGGAAATAATTAGGGTCCTCCTCCCTCTTTCTGATACAGAGCTCCTAAAACCCTTGGAATTCCCTAAATAATGAGAGTAATAAAGTTATTTTCTTATGTTCCTGAGGATTTTTTAAACACGTAAGAATAGGGGCGGATGGACAAGGGAGCCGACCTTGTGATTAGAGGGTTTGAACTTTCAGTCCCACCCTCCTGAATTCAGGGGAGGGAAGAAGGGCTGAAGGCTGGATCCACGGCTTACAGGTAATAATTTAATCAATGCTGTGTAATAAAGCTTCTGTCAAAAAAACAATCCAAGTTGGTGGACACATGGAGACCAGAGGAGAGTAGCATGGCTGGAGAAGACATAGAAGCTCCATGCCCCCTATGCATCTCTTCCTTCTGGCTGTTCCTTTTACATTAAACCCCCAATTTAGTAAGTTAAGTGTTTCTCTTAACTGTGAACCACTCTAACAAACTAAACAAACATTAGGAACCTCTGATTTATGGCCAGTTACTAGGAAGTACAGGAAACAACCTGGACTTATAACTGGCAAATAAAGTCTAAGGAGAGGGGTCATTAGAACCTCCAATCTACAGCCTGAGCATGAGACTGATGTAGGAAGTGGAAGTGTAGGGAGTCTTACAGGACTGAGACCTCAACCTGTGGAAATTGATGCTATCTCTGGGTAGATGGTGTCAAAGAATTGCTTGTTGGTGCAGAGAAAACCCCTGTCCCACACTGGAACTGATCTCAGAACAGCAATTTAGGGATACTTAATATTTCTAAAATGTCAATACTACCCAAAGCCACCTACAGATTCAATGTAATCCCTATCAAAATTCTAACAGCCTTTTTTGCAGAAATAGAAAAGCTGATCCTCAATTTCATATAGAGTTGCAAGAGACCCTCAAGAGTCAAAACAATCTTGAAAAAAGAACAAAGTTGGAGGACTCACAGTTCCCAATTTCAAATTTAGTACAAGGTTACAATAATCAAAATAGAATTATTGACATAGGATAGACATACAGACCAATGGAAAAGAATTGAGAGTACAGAAATAAATCTATGTCGACAGCCAACTGATTTTTTAACAGGAGTCCTAAGTCCATTAAATGGAAAGAGAGACTACTCTCTTCAACAAATGATGCTAGAACAGCTGGGTTTCCACATGCAAAACGAATGAAGTTGCATCTCTACCTCCCACCTATACAAAAATTAACTAAAAATGGACTAACAACCTAAATACAACAGCTAAAACCACAAAACTACTAGAAGAACACAGGGGTAAATTCTCATAATCTTGAGTTTGGCAGTAGATTCTGAGATATGACACCAAAAGCATGAGTAGATGTTTTAAAAAAGATAAATTGTACTTCATCAAAATTTTAAAAACTTTTGTGCATCACAAGACATTATCAAAAAAGTGAAAAGGCAACCTATAGAATTAGGGAAAATATATGTAAATCAGATATCTTATAAGACCTTAATATCTAAAATAAAAAATTTATTAAACTCAACAACAAAAAGACAAACAACCCAATTAAACAACTGTCACAGAACTTGAATAGACTTTTCTGCCCGGAAGATATACAAATGGCCAATAAGCACATGAAAAGATGCTCACTATCATTAGCCAGGAGGGAAATGCAAAACATGCAAATCAAAACCACAATAAGCTACCACTTCAAACCTGCTAGGGAGGCTATCATTTAAAAAAACAAAGGAAAATAACAAGAAATAACAAGTATTGGAGAGGATGTGGCGAAATTAGAAGCCACATACTTTGCTGTAAGGAATATATAATGATGCAGCCACTCTGGGTAACAGTTTGATAGTTTATCAAAAAGTTAAACATAAAATTACCCTAGGATTCAGCACAATTACCCCACTCTTAAGTTCAAATCTAAAAAAACTGAAAATGATATTTACATGCTTATATTCACTGCAGCATTATTTACAAGTCGAAAGGTGAAAACAACCTACATTTCCATCATCATATAAATGGATAAACAAATTGTGGTATATACATACAATAGAATAATATTCAGCCATAAAAAGGAATGAAGTTCTGATACAAGCTACAAAATGAATAGATCCTAAAAACATTATGCTAAGTGAAATAAGTCAGACATAAAAGGACAAAAATTGTATGAGTCCACTTATAAGAAATATCCAGAATAGACAAATTCACAGTGATAGAAAGTAGATTAGAAACATTAAGGAGCTGGGGGGAGAAGAGTTATTGCTTAATGGTTCGAGAATTTCTGTTTGGTGTGATGTAAAATTTTGGAAATAGTGGAAATGGTTGTATAACACTGTCTATATAATTAAAGAGACTAAAGGAAAAAAATGTTTAAAATGTATTCTAGAAACATAGTAAAAAGAAAATACTTTATTTGTGTGGCTTAAGGACTGACTATAGAAGAGCAAATCCTATAAGCCTTAAAAAATATTCACTCATGCAGACTTGCAAAACATAGGAGTAGGAAAATATAGGGTCTACTGAAGGAGAAGCAAGTATGTTGATTCAGCTAGGGCATTACGGGGAGTGGGACCATATTATGAAAAGGATATTAAGGAAGGAAAAACTGCTAAGTGTTCTCATTACTAATACATTCTTAAAATATACACGTCAAACTACATTCTAACAGATTTTTATAAGTTTGAGAAAAAAATGCATAAACCCTAGTCACAGGATCACTTATTTCAAATAGAAGTCCATATAATAACAAATTTAGTATAACTTTAGTTTTGCTAAAAAAGACAAATCACTGGAGTTGATAGGAAAGATATCAGTAGCAAATTTAAGAACATAATATATGCTATTATCCCCTACGTCTTATGTTTAAACATGAATATAAAATCAAAAATATAATATTTCAATGGAAGTTTTTACCCTAAAAGATTCTTTTAGGTAACATACATACTTCAGGATGATCACAAATAAATCTTAGACTTGCTTTATATAATTTTTTTATAAATGCTAAAATTGAAAAATTTTCTAATTGTCAACCTATTAATGAAAATAATCTGAAAAAAAATTCTTTTTTTTTTTTTAAGAAGTGTACCTGACAGAAACGTCACAGACCTTTAATAAGAGTGGTTCATGATGGTAGTGAGGGGGGAAAAGAGTAAGGGGAGAAAGGAGTGTTAATGGTCCCACCACAACCCCATTCACAACCTCTGCCAAGGGAATGTCATACTTACACACAACCATCATTTATTTCTGTTCCTTATTTACTTCTGACGATGCATATGAGACCACTTAGAAACCACTATTAATCTAAGTTACAAAATTAAGGAAAGATTAATGATTGTATAGTTTTAAAATACTTTGTAATAGGTAACTAACAAACCCTAAAATAATTTTAATATGTGATATTATTTGCACAATTAATGTTAAATATCTTTTACATTCTTCTCTCTGGAAATCAAGATTCCATCTTGACTAATGAAAATACAGCATGTAAAAAAAAAAAAAAATACAGCATGCACCAACCAACTCTTCTGTTCATATAAGCAATAATTCAGAAACTTAAGTCATTCCTCTTCTCACACCACATTAAATCATTTATTTTAATTTGAAATTCTGGACTTGATTGGGAATTTCAAAACACATTTATGAAAATTAATAAAATGTATAAAAATGTTAGAAAAGTATATATTTAAAATACTAGAGTTCTCAATTATTGAATGTAAATTGAGAACAATAACATAGATTCCACAATTAAAATATATTTAAACACCTATTAAAATGTAAATTCTACTTCAGCAACAATTCCATCTAATTATATGCCTACAAAATACCTAGTAAAGTGTTCCATAAACACTTAATAATAAAAATAATAAAATGCAAAAGTTTAAAATGTACTACAAAATATTAGTCTCAGGTATAGTTAACTTTATTTTTAAATGAATTATTTTAGATTATGAAATTATTTAAATTAGCAATATTCATGAAACATTATATATATCAATTATTAAAAAGATTCCTTTTTTTATAATCTCCATAATAATAAAGGCAAATGTATTACATAATACAGGGATTTAAGCCTTTTAAAAATAAGTACTTGTGAATTATCAAATGAAATGCAGAATCTTGCTCAAATATAAACAAGGATACAAAAACATTCTTTCAAGCTACATAATTAGGGAGTAGTGCATTTCAATTTCATTAAATTCGCTAGCATATATCTAAATAAAAATAATTATAAAAGCTATATTTAACTGATACATACAATACTTAGTTCTATAGAAATAAATCTGATTTTATCAGATGAGCTCTCAAATAAAAATTGGGGATAGGTTATGTCTAAAGACAATTACTACTACAACCTGTGATGTCCCATTATCATAAAAAATGTAATAAATGCAAATGTCAGGCAACAAAAAAATGTTTAGGAAAATGTTTACCAAGTAAGAGTAGAGCCTGGCTTTAGAGGTAGAGAATGGCCATGTGCCAAAGAGAAGTCTCTAAAACAAAAATAAAGAGAAAACAAAATGGAGGCATAGGTGATATTATTCTGTGGAATAAAGCAATGATTCTCAACTAAGAGGCACTTTTGCCCTCCAGGGAATATTTGGCATTTTTTAGTTGTCACATCGGGGAAGGGAGGGAATGCTACTGCCATCTAGTGGGTAAAGGCCAGGAATGTTTCTAAACATCCTGCAACATACAGGCAGCTGGCCACAACAAAGAATTATCCAGCTCAAAATGTCAATTCTACCAAAGTTGAAAAACCCTGATGTAAAGGAAGATAACAGTAATAATAGCAATAATAGCAAGATATTTAGTTCCTCTTTGTCTCTAATAACTACCTACTCCATGATTTTAAGCAGTTCAAAATGTGGGCTTCATCCAGCTTGTAAAAATGTAATACCATTTTGCTTGCCTAAAACAGAACGTCTACACCAGAAATACCTAAAATGCTTTGCAGCCCTACTCTACAACTTCCACTAGTGACCAGGTATTTTAACATAATACATATTCCAGGCCCTACACTAAAACCATAATGCTTTCTTCACAAGGATCACACCCTGAAGCTAAGAAAGATCCTTGGCCTTACCACAATATTAATTTTATTATTGTTGTTGTTCTAGCATTTTGTTTTAAAGAAAACAGAAGAAATTCTAATTATTAAGGCTACTAAATAGAAGAGTAAAACAACTCTAGATTTAGTGACTTGAGTGGATCTTTTGTCTACGTTTCACTTAGAAGCAAACAGCAAATAGCTATTGTATAAAACAAGACAGAAATACCCTCCTATATAGAGGGAAAGTCATTCATTCAATACTAAGTATCTACTATGTGCTTGGTACTATACTAACTGGAGAAGATATGAGCTGAACCACATGAGGCTTTTTAATCGACTCCTCAACAAATATCACAGAAGTGCAAAAATGAACACACGAGTTGCTAAGTAAGTATAACAGAGAAACATCAAAATCAGTGGGACGGGGTAAAGAAAGTTTTCTTGAATAAGAGAAATGCATGGGTTAAATTTTGAAGAACAATACCTTACAAAAAAGTTCCAGGAATGTATTTGAGCTAAGGAGGTATGATCAAGTTTTCTGAGACTAAGTTGGCTCACTACTCTATCCTGTTAATGACATAGAGAGGGAAAAGCCATTCTAAAAAAAAAATACGTCAAATCAATCATTTAAATTCCATTCTGAAAAGTCACATCCTTGGTAGAAATAGTAGAGAGAGGTATCAGGGAAAGAAGCAGGGGGCAGGGGGGAGGGGGCGCAATGGAGAATTCCACTTTCAAAAGCTTGTTGACATTTCTCATTTACTTAAAAACATTTTCCTGCTAATTATGGAAACTGAGGTTGTGATTTGAGAGTAAAATTACTAAAGAACTGATGAAACTTCTTGGCTTATTCAAGTTGGAAAAATTACTCAAAAATACATTACTATTTTTATTATCTCATTCACAAGTCTAATTAATTTGTCCTGGCTGTTGTTTCAATATAAAAAAACCTATGGCTTACATTTCTAATTAAACAATTTTTTAAAAAATATATTTTATTGATTTTTTACAGAGAGGAAGGGAGAGAGATAGAGAGTTAGAAACATCGATGAGAGAGAAACATCGATCAGCTGCCTCCCGCACATCTCCCACTGGGGATGTGCCCACAACCCAGGTACATGCCCCTGACCGGAATCGAACCTGGGACCTTTCAGTCCGCAGGCCGACACTCTATCCACTAAGCCAAACCGGTTTCGGCTAATTAAACAATTTTTTAAAACTATAGTTACACAAAGACTTCTGAACGTTCAGCTTTGGTTTCTATATCTGGGTAGTTTCACAGAACTATAAGTGATTTTATAATTTAACCAATTAGGAAATTGGGGTAATGGAAAGTTAAATGAAAATACCTCATTAGTATCAAGACTAGTTACTAGACCTGGGTAAAAATACTAGAAAAATGTGAGGGCCCTGAAAGCATGCAGTAAATTCCCTCTTTTTATAGATAAAAAACAAATTGATACCCAGAAAGGTTATGACTTGTCCAAAATGTTCCCAAATCACTGAAGCACAGAAATCTTTCTACAACAATATCAAAATAAACTGTATCATTTATCCAAAGAAAATAATTAAAGACTAAAAAGGTTGGGTTAGATGATCTCATGAGTTGAGAATATAAAACTGTTCCAAAGGAAACCAATTTTAAGTCCATTGTCTTCTAGTTATTCTTAGTCTAGCTGTGTGTGGAGCTGTAAGTAGGATGAGAAAACAACTGGTAAGTGGCCTGGCTAACTTGCTGGTAAGAGAGAGCTCAGGAAACCTAACAACTTCTTCAGCAGCTAGACCATCTAGCCTGTCTCTACCCCTGGGGCACAGGGAGAGCCTTCCTAAACCAGGTATCCTGTCTTGTCTTTAGCATATGCCTAATCTCGCAATGCACCCTGACCCTACTCTCTGTGTCCACTCTAATGCTTCCCCTAGTCCGGTGATGGCGAACCCATGACACCTCTGACACGCGAACTCATTTTTTTGGTTGATTTTTCTTTGTAAAATGGCATTTAAATATAGAAAATAAATGTCAAAAATATAAGTCTTTGTTTTACTATGGTTGTAAATATCAAAAAACTTCTGAATGTGACACGGCACCAGAGTTAAGTTAGGGTTTTTCAAAATGTTGACACGCCAAGCTCAGAAGGTTCGCCATCTCTGCCCTAGTCCATCAGTGGGCACACTTTTACCTTACACACCGTAATGTAATTTGCTGCTATGCCAAGTTTCTTCACAGAATGCTAAGCCCATTTGAGGGCAGAACTCTGTCTTTATTCATTGTTATGATTTCTAAAACTCAGCAATGTATATGACATACAGATGACACTTATCAGATGAAAGGGTAAGTTAATATATTCCACAACCCAAGATTAGCTTTCACTCAGTATCCAAGACTACTGTCATCTGGTATAAAATTCACTAACTTTTCAAGCTAGCCAACTCATAGTTTCTCCTCTTCTCAGGTAGACACATGTCTAAATAAAAGCAGCCTACTGCTAGGTGATCAACTCTCAATACAAGTAACATCTGAAGGCTAGCTACTTTACACATCAACTACATTAACGTCCTATTTGCGAATTTGTACTACATAGTATCACTAAAATAACTGTCTATGCTCCTACTGCTGGTATGTAGAGCATTATGGGAAAATCACACTCACCTAGTCAGACCATCTTCCCCAAGAAAACAACACCAATATCTAATTTATTATTCCAAGGATAAATGGGGCTAATACAAAAAAGAAAATACTTTGACACAGGAAAAAAAGTTTGTGCAAATATGCTCTCATTTATACAATGCTAGAGGCCCAAAGCACGAAATTCATGCAAGGGGCTCGAAGCACGAAATTCTGCAAGGGGCTCAGCCCTCACAGCCCGGCTGCCTCGCGGCCCTGTGGCCCTGCCCACTGGTCATTCTGGAAGGTCGTTTCGCCATCTGGTCTAATTAGCCTATTAGCTCTTTATTATATAGGATTCCAGTTTGTAGCTGTTACAAAATTAATTGGTCTATCAACAGAACGAGCTACTAATGGTATCAGTAAACTCTGACAACAAAAGGAGAATCCATTTTTATTATAAATTGATAAAATGTATGCTTTTAAATATTTCCTTCTAAAATTCTGAATTGTCATAACCATAAGGGTTGGGAAATGTCAATAATAACTCCTTATCTTTTTGCTGATTCCAGTATGTCCCCAGATGCAAAAATGGTATCACTAATAAAATATACATTTAAAAATATGGCTGGGACAAATTCTGAAAAACAAAGTGCAAAATATGCTACTTTTCTTGAAAAGTGAGATGGGAATAAGAATGTATTATTAAAGTTTTTGTATTTGTTTATAAGTGCATAAAGAAACTATAAAGAGATAAATTTTAAACTAACAGCAATAGATAAATGAGGGAAAAGAGAAGTGCAAGAGGGAGACTTTCTTTTTATTTTTTCACTACTTGTTAAAATTTCTGTATTATCTAGTTAGAAATTAAATTATACCACTATAGCCCTAGCTGGTATGGCTCAGTGGATAGAGCATCGGCCTGAGGACTGAAGGGTCCTGGGTTCAATTCCAGTCAAGGGCACATGCCTAAGTTGTGGTCTTAATCCCAAGTACGGGGCATACAGGAAGCAGAAGTTCAATGATTCTCTCTCATCATTGATGTTTCTATCTCTCTTTCCCTCTCCCTTCCTCTCTGAAATCAATAAAAATATTTTTTTAAAGATTTTTAAAAAGCATTTATTGAGGTGATCATATGGTTTCTCTTTTTAAAAAAATATACTATAAAACAAAAATTCCAAAAAATATCTACCATTAATGCTTCTATATTAATGCAAGTCATCACTAGAAAGGACTATCCCTATTCATTTTATTTAAAATGTATCACTGATATGAGAACTTTTGTACTTTATATATTTACTCTCTTAGAATTCATTGATTCTTTCATTTTTGTGAAGTCCTTAATCACATTTATTTACCCTTTCTCTGCTACCAATATATCATCATTAGCAATGTCTTAGTTGTGTGGTAACAGTATATATTTATATCCAGCTGAGACTGATTACAAATTATTCATCTTTAGCTATTTATTTTGTCAACAAAATTCAATGGAAAAGCAAACATTTTATTTATTAAGAAAACTAGAAAAATGACTTTCTCCTTTTTCTTCCCTACACAAAGCAAGCTAAGAGTATTTTGCTGTGTTCCAAAAGCTGAACAGGAAAAAAAAGAAAAAAGAAAATAAGCAAGGTGTAATTTCTTTCTTGGCACTTAGCTATTACAATTCTTTGGAGATTATTGTATATTTCAATAAAAAAATAACACATTTTGGGAAAAGACAGAATGACACTTTTCCAATCTGCCAGGAAACAGAGCCTTTCTTCAACTGAAGACCTATCAAAATATGCAAGCTAATGTCATGGCAACAGAAGCACTCACCATGGTAACATCATCCCCGCTACAGAGGAAAACCACTCTAATTCATCATGTACTTCAAGACAAGACATTAGACTAATTCCAATTTTCATTTTACAATCTATACATAACATTCAATATACCTGGAAGTAGTAAAGATTTAATAAAAACATTAATATTTCACAAGAAAGCAGTATTAAAATCAAAGCTGACTCAATTTACATGCAAACTGATTCATATAAGAGATATAAAATCAAGCTAATCCACCTTACAAAAAATCAAGATAGTGGTGAAAATATAAAAGAAAATCAATTATATCACTATTGCTTAAGAGTAAATAGACTCAATACAGAAAGTTATATAGTTTACTAATCACAGTATAGCTGGTAGATAAAACAACAACAGTCTTTTTAAAAATAAAGAATATACTATCAAGATTTTTATTATTACCTGTTTTGTAAATTATTATATATAATTCTGTTTTTATTTCATAGTGATAGATTAATGGCACAAAAACTCTTTCTAGAAACATGTCTCCAGATGATAAAAGTAAAATCAAATAGGACTTTTTAAAACATTAGAAATTAATCAGTCATTTCCACAAATAAAAATTTACTATGCTACATAAACCATTAAAACCCTCTTATAAAAGCTCATAAATAAGTATTATCAACTTTTTAAATTAAATTAAAAGATCTGTTATTAAATGAAAAGATCTACTACCTACAGCATATTAAAATGCCAAATGGCCATTTTAAGATATTCATTTTTAGGTGACAAACCATAAAAGATTAGCAATTCAAAATGTCAATGAAATCATAAAATTGAAAACAATATATATAAGGATCTAATATAACCTAACTGCCTTCTGTGTAGACTAATAACCAAACAGAAAATTCAATTTGAAAATGCTTTTTAAAATTTATCAAAGTTTGCACCTTAAACCTTACAAAGAATATAGGCTTATTAGTATATTAAAATAAACAGCTAATTTTTTCTTTAAAGAAAATACCCATTTTTCTCAAAATATTTAAATATTTTGTCATGTATAGCTTATGCTTCAAATTTTTAAGACCATTGTTTATAAGTAAAAATATCAGTTATTTTTGCATCAACAGCAAAACATATGGAGAAACCAAGCTGTGATCAAGAAGACAATAAACCAGCTTCAAATCTAATTTTGGTCTTTACCCTGAAAGCAAGGGGAAGTCACTAGAGATTAAGGAAGATCACTCCAGATGTTGGAGGACAAGTTAGGATGCCACTGCAGTGGTCCAGGCAAGAGGTAATTAATGACAAGTCAAATTAGAGTTGTGGCAGTGATAATGGAAAGAAAAGGAAATAATTTAAGAGATACGTTCAAGATGCAAAGCAAGACTTGGAGAAGGATCAGAGGGATAAAAGAGGAGAAAATGTCAAATATAACATCTGGATTTCTCATTTAAGGAAGGTAGAAAATGTTGGGAAAGGATTGGTTTATATAGTTTGGGGAGTAGAAATGAAGTTCAGCTTTAAAATGTATTAAGTTTCTGGTGTTTTTGAGAAATTCAAAAGGCAATTATCAGAGTAGGCAATTAGATAAACAAGTCAACTTTTAAAAACCAGCTTAAGCCCCAGTGGGGGGGGGTTGCTGGTTGAAGAATGGTCCCTTGCACCAAAAAGGCTTTGGGTTCGTTCTCAGTTAGGGGCATACCCAGGTTTCCAGTTCAATCCCCGATGGGGGTCTGTGTGTGTGTGTGTGTGTGTGTGGTGTTGGGGGTGGGGGGCGGGTGTTATGCAGCCTATCAATGTAATCTTTCTCTCTCTAAAATCAATAAACATACCAGTGCGTGAGGATTTTTATTTTTTTTAATGAGCTTTTAAAAAATCTGAGTCACTGATTGTTAGTTAAGAGATAACTAAAGCCATGACTGTGGATGAGATTTCTAGAGAGAGAACAGAGCATGAGAAGAATGAAGGTCCAGGACCCTGGGTCTTGGGAAACTCCAAACTTCAATGGCTAGTAGAAGACCAAGAACTTGAATGACACAAAGATAAGAGGTAAGACTAGAAGAAATCAGGAACACATGGTGTCACAGAAGCCATGGAAAGAAGGAGTTTAAGAAAGTGAACAGCAGTATAAACTACCACTAAATGGATGAGTAAGAAACTAGGTGAAAAATTATCTTTTTGCAAATGAAGGGAGATCACTGGTAACTTTTCAAAAAAGCAGTTGATTCAAATAGTGTAAACTTAAATGAAATCCTTTTAAAAACACAATCTTATCTAAAAATACAATACATCGCTTCTCGGCCTTTTGGCTAAGATCAAGTGTATTATCTGTTCTTATCAGTTTAAAAATACAATACAAAAGAAATAAATCAGGGCTCCAGTAGTATAAAAGGAATGCTTATCTATTAATGTATCCCTCCATGTGGTCCCTAGAGGCAATACACAAAAACCTCAAACTTTGGAAATTAATATTTTAAAACCATTGAGCTAGATAATCTTGGAAGTACCTTTCTCAGCTCTGATTTTCTCTAATTCTATAAATGCAATTTAATCTAAGTTGAGGCTTTCATGATAATTAATGATTGTTCTGTGTTTTAGTAAATATTAGATACTGGTGCATTTCTTTATAAACACAAAGAAATCTCCTAAGCTTTATTTTTCTGAATATACCATCCATCAACTTTGCTTTTTCTTATAAAAGTAATGAACTATATGCATTTCTGGATATGTTACAAGGTTATGTCTCTGAAAAAACAGGACATCAGATCAAAAGGTTAAAAAAAAAAAAAACATGTTCTTCTAAGCTGGTATTTGGGGGTTGTCCTCAACAGAACTGTCACTTTAATACAGTATTTTTATCACTATTTTTCAGTATTTTTCCAGGATTCAAAATATATTTTTTAGCAATGTCGTATCTTTTACATTTTATTCAACTTTAGTTAGCTCCCTATAATTAATGTAATGGAGCAGAATTAACTTCTTGCCAAGTTTTAAGTAAGTAGCACCAAACAAATGTAGGCCAAAGAAGTTTTCCACAAGTAAATGTATCTTCTGCCATTCATTTGCCTTTGAATATTTCTGTGGTATCAGATAATAGATTGCAAGGGACAACCAAGATGGCGGCATAGGTAAACACCTGAACTTGCTGCCACGTACAACCACATTAAAACTACAACTAAAAGACATAATGAATATCATCTAGAACCATGGGAAAGCTGGCCGAGTAGAAATTCTACAACTAGAAGGAAAGAGAAAAGCCCACTGAGTCTGGTAGAAGGTACAGAGGTGTGGAAGTGTGGAGGTATGGAGGCACGTACGAAAGGGGCTGGCAGCTGGGTATGCTGTTGTCTTTTTCAATCAGGAGGGAAATACAAGCTCCCGACTGCTCTGAGCTCGAGTTCCGGGTGAGAATTTGGGGACCCAGACTTATAAGGAGAGAAATTGGACTCTCTGGCATCGGACCGAAACGTGAGGGCGGCTTTCTCTAAGAGGTGCTTGCAGCAGTCATTGTTCGTGCACGGGCCTCGGGACACAGATCCCGGGACCTCTCTGAGGCAGAGCTGACTGGTAGCCATAGCAGTTTCCTCCGCCCTGGTGATTCCCTGAGACCCTGCCCCACCCAATTTACAACCCCACCCAAGCTGTCTGCTGTGGCTTTTGCATATGAATGGCCTGGCCTTTCTCCACCTAAAAACCTGGGCAGGCTCAATGAGCTACAAAGCTCCACTGAAGCAAGTCCTGCCCATAAGGGTGTCTCCAGCACAGCAGTTCTACCATTGTAGACACAACTGGTCCTCACAGCCAATTGGCCTGGAGGTCAATTCATCCCAGTGATACCAACTACAATCAAGGCTTACCTACAACAAGACTGTGCACACAGCCCACAAAGGGGTGCACCAAGAGTGTCCACCTCAGGTAACTGGGGAGGCTGAGCCACTGGGCCCTATAGGACACCTAGCACAGAAAGCCACTCTATCAACACAGGGAAGCAGCCAAAATGCGGAGACAAAGAAAATGTCACACAAAAAAGAAATGGAGGAAAGCAAACTACTGGGTATAGAGTTCAAAACCACGGTTATAAGGTTATTCAAGAATCTTCTAGAAACCTCTGAGAAATATAGTAAGACCCTCAAGGTTATGTAAAAGGACCAATCAGAAATTAAGCATACACTGACTGAAATAAAGAATAATATACAGAGATCCAACAGCAGACTAGAGGACCCCAAGAATCAAGTCAAAGATTTGAAATATGAAGAAGCAAAAAACACCCAACTGGAAAAGCAAAAGAAAAAAGGAATACAAAAATATGAAGATAGTACAAGGAGCCTCTGGGACAACTTCAAGAGTACCAACATCCGAATTACAGGGATGCTAGAAGAAGAGAGAGAGCAAGAAATTGAAAACCTATTTGAAGAAATAATGACAGAAAACTTCCCCTACCTGGTGAAAGAAATAGACTTACAACTCCAGGAAGTGCAAAGCTCCCCAAACAAAAGGAATCCAAAGAGGACCACACCAAGACACATCATAATTAAAATGCCAAGAGCAAAAGACAAAGAGAGAATCCTAAAAGCAGCAAGAGAAAAACAGTGAGTTACCTACAAGGGAGTACCCATAGGACTGTCAGCTGATTTCTCAACAGAAACTTTGCAGGCCAGAAGGGAATGGCAAGAAATATTCAAAGTGATGAATACCAAGAACCTACAACCAAGATTACTTTATCCAGCAAAGCTATCATTCAGAATTGAAGGTCAGATAAAGTGCGTCACAGATAAGGAAAAGCTAAAGGAGTTCATCACCACCAAACCAGGATTATATGAAATGCTGAAAGGTATCCTTTAAGAAGAGGAAGAGGAAGAAAAAGGTAAAGATACAAATTATGAACAACAAATATGCATCTATCAACAAGTGAATCTAAGAATCAAGTGAATAAATAATCTGATGAACAGAATGAACTGGTGATTATAATAGAATCAGGGACATAGAAAGGGAATGGACTGACTATTCTTGGGGGGGAAAGGAGTGGGGGAGATGCGGGAAGAGACTGGCCAAAAATCGTGCACCTATGGATGAGGACAGTGGGTGGGGAGTGAGGGCGGAGGGTGGGGCGGGAACTGGGAGGAGGGGAGTTATGGGGGGGAAAAAAAGAGGAACAACTGTAATAATCTGAACAATAAAGATTTAATTAAAAGAAAAAGAAAAAAAAAGAAACTATGCAGGCCAGAAGGGAGTGGCAAGAAATATTCAAAGTGATAAATAGCAAGAACCTACAACCAAGGTTTACTCTAACCAGCATTACTCTACCCAGCAAAGCTATCATTTACAATTGAAGGTCAGATAAAGAGCTTCACAGATAAGGAAAAGCTAAAGGAGTTAATCAGCAGCAAACCATTATTACATGAAATGCTGAAGGGTATTCTTTAAGAGGAAGAAGAAAAAAACGGTAAAGATAGCCAAAACCAGTTTTGCTCAGTGGATAGAGCATTGGCCTGCAGACTGAAAGGTCCCAGGTTCGATTCCGGTCAAGGGCATTTACCTGGGTTGCGGGCACATCCCCAGTAGGAGATGTGCAGGAGGCAGCTGATCGATGTTTCTAACTCTCTATCTCTCTCCCTTCCTCTCTGTAAAAAATCAATAAAATATATATTTTTTAAAATAGGTAAAGATAAGAATTATGAACAACAAAGTGACAACAAGCACATATCTATCAACAAGTGAATCTAAAAATCAAGTGAATAAAAAATCTGACGAACAGAATAAACTGGTGAATATAATAGAATCAGGGACATAGAAAGGGAGTGGACTGAAAATTCTTGGGGGGAAAGGGATAGGGGGGTGCAGGAAGAGATTGGGCAATAATCGTACACCTATGGACCATGACAGTCGGTGGGGGGGAGTGGGAACCGGGTGGAAGGGAGCTATGTGGGGGAAAAGAGGAACTGTCATAATCTGAACAATAAAGATTTATTTTTTAAAAAAAAAAAAGAAAATAGATTGCAGTTTAAAGTCAAGCTGTACCTACCCTTGATCAGGGCTTCCTCCTCAAGTTACACAGA
The DNA here is from genome assembly GCF_964212035.1 of Myotis nattereri. Taxonomy (NCBI): domain Eukaryota; kingdom Metazoa; phylum Chordata; class Mammalia; order Chiroptera; family Vespertilionidae; genus Myotis; species Myotis nattereri. The sequence goes on from NC_138081.1 coordinate 47,379,569, forward strand.
CTGGCTCAGACCACTACCTTTCTTCTTGTATTTGAATTATTGGCTTAAGGGGCCAAAAGATAAACCACCACATTGTGAGAAGTTCTGAGGATTTTCTGATAAATGTGGTGGACTTAACATGTGCATTTATATCTATTTTGATGTGAGACCTCACTAAAATGAGAGTTACAGAAGAGACATCAACAAAAAAGGAAAATGGGAAGATAATAGCAAAAAACAACATGTCAATATATTTTTGAAAGATAAGAAGTAGATAGAGAAGTTAATAGTGCAAGAGCAAAGAAAACTAGATAGTAAGAGAAAGATACCAGTGCAAAGCAATTCATGCTGCATGCTGCAGTTCCCCAGAAAGGATCAGGTAATCTGTTCCTTTGACTGCAATGGTTGCCAAGGGGCAGAAGGCGATGCACGGTACTGAAAACAAGGAAACTGGTTGAAAATTTGTATAAGGTGCATTTACATCTCTAGGTCCACTCCTCCATCCCAGGCAAAACCCAGGAGATATTTTTATTCTGTGAGAAAAATAAAGGACAGAAGCTCCAGTCCAAAAGATTCAGGAAACAGAAGAGGAAAACTGAAAACTGAAACCTAGAGAATTAAGCATTATACAAAGCAAAATAAATCAGTCAGAGAAAGCTATATATCACAGGATCTCACTCAATTGTGGATTATAATGAACAACATAAACTGATGAACAAAAACTGATCCAGAGACAGAGAAGCATCCATCAGACCATCAAACCTCAGAGGGAAGGCAGGGGAGGGTGGGGGGAAGAGGGAGCGATCAACCGAAGGACTTGTATGCATGCATGTAAGCCTAACCAATGGACACAGACACTAGCGGGGTGAGGGTACAAACTGGGGGGTGGGGTATGGCAATGAGGGGTAAGGGCACTATGTAGTAGGTGTACCGGTTAATAATGGCGGGTTTTGTAATCAAAGAAAACACGGTAATTTCTAGAGAAACATCAAAAGTGCTTTCTTCTAAGTAATGTCCATCGCTAGCTACACATTTCCCCATCTTTCAGGTAATTTGTGGATACCGTCCCAATAGAACTTTTCTTGTTTTGAGGCAAAACATTCAGAGACCCAATTTTCCACTTCTTCATACGTTTTGCAATGCTGCTCAGAAAGTGTGTGTGCCATCCATCAGAACAGTGGTAATCTGAAGGAGCAAGGTCTGGTGAATACAGAGGGTGGGCTAATACTTCCCAGGCAAGATATTTTAACGTGTCTTTAATTGGTTTCGAAGTGTGTGATGGTGCATCATCATGAAGCAAAATTACAGCCGTGTCTTCTGGCACATTCTGGTAGTTTCATGATCAAAGCGTGGTTCAAATTGATTATTTGTTGTCAGTAGCGATCAGTATTAATGGTTTCACCTGGTTTTAGAAGCTCATAATACACCACACCTTCCTAATCCCACCAAACACAGAGCATTGTCTTCTTTCCGAAGCGATTTGGCCTTGCAGTTGATGTTGATGGTTGACCTGGACCAACCCATGATTTTGTGCATTTGGCATTCTCAACATAAATCCACTTTTCATCGCCTGTCACGATTCGATGCAAAAAAAGACTTTCTTTTGTGCCGTTGAAGCAACATTTTACTGATGACTTTTCAGTTTTCCATTTGTCTTTTGTTCAGTTGATGTGGCACCCATTTTCCTTCGTTTAAAATCTTCCCCATTGTTTGTAAACGATTGAAAATTGTTTGCTGAGCAATGTTTAATCTTTCTGCAAGTTGTTTTTGAGTTTGACACGCACCTTCATCCAATAATGCTTATAATTGTTGGTCTTCAAACTTTTTCAGTTGACCTGGATGTTCTCTGTCTTTCTCATCGAAATCATCACTTTTAAAGCGTTTAAACCAGTGTTCACAAGTATCTGGAGATGAGCATGTTCACCATAAGCTTCCCAAAGTATACAATAACTTTTTCTTCAAAATAAAGTAATGAATTAAAACTTCCCACAAATGTTCTTTTTTGGCATGGAAGTTGACATTTTTAAACATAAAAATATCTATGATGTTAACACCTTCAGCAAATTTGACATATGAAGTTTTGAAGCTTGCTGTCAATACAACAAAATAGCACACGTATCAAATCGCATATATGTGCAACTCCATCTACTGAAAAAAATCCGCATTAACTGGTACACCTAGTAAGTGGTTTTAATTTGCATCTCTCTAATGATTAGTGACACTGAACATCTTTTCAGATGTCTATTGGCCATCATCTATATGTCCTCTTTGAGAAAAGTCTATTTAAGTCTATTTAGATCCTTTGTCCATTTATAGTTGGACTAGTGGCCTGGTGCACGAAATTCGTGTGTGTGTGTGTGTGTGTGTGTGTGTGTGTGTGTGTGTGTGTTGGGGGGGAGAGGGGGTGTTCCCTCAGCCCAGCCTATACCCTCTCCAATTTGGGACCTCTCAGGGGATGTCTGACTGCCGGTTTAGGCCTAAACCGGCAGTCAGACATCCATCTCTCAATCTGGGACCGCTGGCTCCTAACTGCTCACCTGCCTGCCTGCCTGATTGCCCCTAACCACTCTGCCTACTGGCCTGCTTGCCCCCAACAACCCCCCACTTGCCAGCCTGATGGCCCCCAACTGCCACCCCCCCCACCAGCCTGATCGCCCCCAACTGTCCCCCCGCCAGCCTGATCGCCCCCAACTTCCTCCCTTGCCAGCCCGATCACCCCCAACTGCCCCCCCCCACTGACCTGCTCACCCCCAACTGGCCCCCCTGGCGGCCTGCTCACCCCCAACTGCCCTACCCTCCTGGCCTGATCACCCGTAACTGCCTCTGCCTCGACCTCACCACCATGGCTTTGTCCAGAAGGACGTCCACAAGGTCTCCTGGAAGGTCTCCTGGTCTAATTAGCATATTACCCTTTTATTAGTACAGATTATTTGGGTTTTTTGGTGTTGAGTTGTATAAATTCTTTATAAATTCTGGGTATTAACCCCTTATCAGATACATCACTGGCAAATATGTTCAAAGGAGATTTTTTTTTTTTTTTTTTTTTTGCTTAGAGAAAAATCATTTAAGTGACCTGTTTTAGTCCTAAAGATATTTGGCAATTAAGTAACAACTGTTCAAGGAGAAAGATAGAAAATAACATTAATTTTGGCATCATAAAAGCAAACCAGCCCGCCCTAACTGGTTTGGTTCAATGGATAGAGCATCGGCCTGTGGACTGAAAGGTCCCAGGTTCGATTCCGGTAAAGGGTATGTACCTTGATTGCGGGCACATCCCCAGTAGGAGGTGTGCAGGAGGCAGCTGATCGATGTTTCTCTCTCATCGATGTTTCTAACTCTCTATCCCTCTTCCTTCCTCTCTGTAAAAAATCAATAAAATATATTAAAAAAAAAAGAAAAAGAAAAAGCAAACCACTGCTCCATAAGTCCTGTGGAATAGAAACCAGGGGAGACCGAGTATGCACAGAAATCCTAGATCTCATTAGGGCCCAAACTGTTGCTCTTTTCCATCAAAATGTTATATCTCTCTTGGTCAGGAGGCCTCAGAATAAGATCAGCTGGTATCAGAGAACCCAAGAAACTCCATGTCAGGGAAAGAAAAGATATGGATTGGTGACCAGGACTTAGACTATCATGAGAAAGACAAAGGTGTGTATGAAGATAGAAATCACTTTGACCAAGCTGGTCTAAAATTAATTAAATCAGCCGTAACCGGTTTGGCTCAGTGGATAGAGCGTCCGCCTGCGGATTGAAAGGTCCCAGGTTTGATTCTGGTCAAGGGCATGTACCTTGGTTGCAGGCACATCCCCAGTAGGGATGTGCAGGAGGCAGCTGATCAATGTTTCTCTCTCATCGATGTTTCTAGCTCTCTATCTCTCTTCCTTCCTCTCTGTAAAAAAAAATAAAAATAAAATTAAATTAAATTAATTAAATCATTTTGTGATGTGATGTCTATGTGTGAGTGTTGCTTAAAGAGCTGTGAGATTAACTGTCCATGCCTAAGGTAACATGGAAGACACTTCACAACTACTTTTCCATTTCCTTTATACATACACCCTAATATATTTCCATCAGACTAACAGGGGTAACTTAGGAATACCTATCTTTAACACTGTCTGTGTGTAGTAATGAAAGCAGCAGATGCACAAAAAGTGGAATCAATTATGAACTCATCAGAATTTCACCTTTCTGGAATCAGGACATGGAATAAGTTAAAAATCTCAAGGAAGAACCTAAGAAGTAAAAAGGGATCTCTGCAATATTGCAATGTGCTGTGATTTAGAAGGGGGAGACAAAGTGAGGGCTTCAGAAGGAATGCCTTCAAGTAAAAACTGGACTGGATATATTATCATTTACCAGGTAATAAAAATTTAACAGTTGTTTTACAGAGTTTAAGAAAAAAAGTAGTAATAATCATAACAAGCGACTAAGCAATTCCGAACTCTAGGCAAGAAAAGTTTTCTAAAAAAGAAAAATATACTAGTTGACTCAGACATGAACAATATTTATGTTACCATAGAAATACAAATACTGAATATTCATTTAACCAAACATGTGCAATAATTATAATTGTATAATACAGAGGAGGGTGAGGGAGTATTGGTGGAGTTAGGAAGCTCAATCCTGTTCTAGTAGAAAGTAAGCAGATCATGTGCAAAACGAAACACCAAAAGCGAGCAGCATAAATAGATTTTGCAAATAACGGAAGAAAAAAAGCAGCAAAAACAACAAACAATGATTACCTCCTAGGAGTGCACTTTGGGTCTGGGGAAGGGTAGGAGAAGGAACTACTCTATTTTCCAGTATAAGCCATGATATTTTAATTGACTTTTAATATCATGGCCATGTATTATAAGAATGTTACTTGGAGCCTATATAATTTTTCCATAATATTACCTCTTTTATTTTGAATATATTTTAAAAAAATAGAGAAAAGAACTGTAAGAAATAAGGTAGCAAAAATTCTCAAAAAACTACTACAACCAAATCCAAAGGTATATTAAAAATTATATATATCATGATCAAGTAGCATTTATCCCAGAATGCAAGAATGGATCAACATGAGGAAATTACTGTAATTTACTACATGAATGTCATAAAAGGGAAAAATGGCATGATACTCTCAACAGAAAAGCATAGATAACAGGTAACAGAAAAGACATTTGTTAACTCCCAAAATCTACCTCTGACTGGGGGGAGAGAAAAAAACCCTTTGTAAAAACAAAAATTTCTTAACATGATAAAAGATATCTAACAGAAATCTACCAAAAGCATACTTAATGGAGAAAATTTAGCCACATTCCCTTTGAGATTGAAATAAAGGATAAATGTCTCCCTTTCCTCCATCCAATGAGAGTCATTGTTTAAACCAGTATTAGAGGTTCTGGCCAATATATAAAATTATATAATTATTAGAACTAACAATGTTCAGCAAGGAGGTGAGCCAATTAAATAATCAACAGTGTGACAGCACACTAGAAGTAGCAAATTCTTCTAAAGTCACTGTTTACTATAAAAATGGAAAATATTAAATATTTAGAAATTGGATTAAAAACAAAAATTTCTACTCAATTAGAGAGCAGAAAAAGACCTGAAAAGAGCTATACCATATTCATAAGATAATTTAACACTGTAAAAACATCTATTTTCTCCAAATTCATCTAAATTCAAATCAATTCCAAATAAATGCCCAACAGAATTTTTGGGTAATATGACAAACTGATTCTAAACCTTATATGTTAAACCAAATATCCACAAATATTTAAGAAAATCCTGGCAAAGAGCAGAGAGTCTAGCCTTACCAGATATCACTTACAAAATCATTGTAACAACAAAGTGTGGTTGCTAGAATGGGAATAGACTAATAAATCAACTGACTATACTAGACATCACAGAGACTCACCTGTCAGGCCACTTCTTTTACATACCACCAAAATCTCACATATGCATGGGTCTGAACCGTGAGTTTAACACAATGAAATTTACTGTAGTTATTGTTATATTTAGACTTTAAATCTTTCCAATGGAGATTAGGCCTAGAGAATACTGAAACTTAAAAGATCTACCTTCCATATTTCCTAAGATAGCATTTTCTACAATTTCTGTCCCCAGCGTCTAACTCTCCTCCATCTCCTCCTCCTTAGACCACAGAAGATGTCCCCCTCCATCAGTTTTGGCAAGGGCAGCTGTTAGTGAAAGCAAATAGCACATGACCTCACTTATATGTGGAATCTAATGAACAAAATAAACTGACAAACAAATTGGGTCCAGAGGAATGAATGCATGGAACAGACTGACAGATTTCGGGGTGGGGGGAGAGGGGGTGGGGTTAACAATTAACCAAAAAACATATGTGCATAAATGCATAGCCCATGGACACAGATAATAGTGCAGTGAAGACTTGGGGTGAGGTGGGGGCTGGGTGGAGGGAGCCAAAGGGGGGAAGAATAGGGGACATTTGTAATACAGTCAACAATAAGTAAAATAAAAAATTTTAAATGCAACATATGCTGAGGGACAGCACATGAAATACAACCGTTTCCTGTAGAGTAGTGGTTCTCACACTTGAGCATGCATTAGTCACTTGGAGAGCTTGTTAAAGCACAAAGTGCTGGACTGCATTCTCAGAGTTTCTAATCAGCACATCTGGGGTGAGTGACATTGCTAACAACTTTCTGTGTGGTGCAAATGCTCCTGACCACAGGTCACATTTAAGAAACACTGCCCTATAGCGCACAGGTTCGCAAGTGAAGGCAATTTTATTCTCCAGGGGAAATTAGACAGTGAATGAATTATTTTTGGTTATCACAACCTAGAGGGATGGAAAGGAGAGGTAATACTGGCATCTAGTAAGAACAAACCAATGAAGATGCTGATAAACATCCTATCATGCACAGGATAGCTCCCCACAGCAAAGAATTACCTTGTCAAAAACATCAATAGTGCTGAGGTTGAGAAACCCTACCATAGAGTAAAACAAAACTTACTCCAAATATATGATTTGACTACTAAGTTGTTGAAAGTCCTTTAATGAGTTTCAGAAATTTGATATGGAATAAATATTCAAAGAATTATATTTTTCTTCAAGCAGCGATAACTCTAAATTTTATTCATCTACAGCAAAATTAAGTTTTAGAAATATTAATACTTAAAGGTATACTGGCCTACAGCAAGAAATAAACATTTATATATTATTGGTAGATTTATAGTAAAGAAACATAAATTAACATTCATTTTATGATATTATATTAAAGACTAACTTTCTTGAAAAGTAACAACCAGCTGTATTTATTTCTTACACTGAATGAAAAAGCAAAAAACTATTCATTTCACTATTTTATATATTTAGTATAAATGAAATCTTTTATAACAGTTTGTTTTAAGGAAAAACAGTGATTACAGGAATAATACTAAATAAATGTGTCTGAGAAAAATGTACTTTATAGATACATGCATGTATGTACATGTACATACATATCTACCACACCACCACCACCACCACCACTACCACCACCACCCCACACACATAAATGAACTTACTCCAGTAGGCTGAAAAATAAGTCCATCCATTTCATGGCTAACTTCTTTTGCAAAATTTCCTTCAAGTAGCTATAAAATAAATATATGTATTTTCAGAAATACAATAATACAATAATCACTTTAATTAACGGTATTTTAAATTCTGTAAACTTTATAAAAACTTTTCTTAAGTTTTAAGAACTGAAATGCAAAATGAGAGAGAGGGGTTGACCAGAGGAATATAGGTTAATACATTATAAGGTGTTTTTTTTAATATGTGAAGATTTCCATTCTATGGCAGGCTAGATATCTTGAATAACAGTCCTAACTACAATCAAAATGATGGATAAAATATTTAAAACATTTTTAAATGCATTGCTGAGTCAGGATGAAAGGAATTTTAATATGGAAAATTCAATGTGGATTTAAAGCATTGGTCTCACTGACAAAATAAAAGGAGAAACTCTGGGAAGTAATAAATAAAGGGAATAAAAAATAAACACATATAACAAAGAAGACAGCAGAGAAACCTGCTTGGGGATGGAGTGTGTGGGAGAACCCCCTGAGAATCTGTAACCACAACTAACTCAGACATAGGAAACACAATCCGGAAATACATCACCTGTGTTTTTCCAAAACCCTCAAGCAGAAAAAATTTTAGCCTTACTTTTTTTTTGTCTTACTGTTTCTTTTCTTTTTTGGTTTTTCCTGTATTTTTTTTCAAGCAAAGAACTGCAGTACAAGGGATGCACAGTACAAAATACAAATAGCAGTTTTCTCAAAGCCTTATCTGCTAAACAGCAGAGTTATAAGAGCCAATGCTCTCTAATTAGTTCTGAGCAAGTCATTTTAAATTCTTCCTTTTCATGGACTTTTATTATTTTGAAGAACTGAACATGTGTATCATGGCCAGAAATCCTAATATTGATTTCTGCATTTCAGGGAAGAGAACAAAATATACTTTCACAGAGCCAGATAGGACAGTTTTGGGATTCATTTATGTGTCTTCAAATTTTAGGATCTGTTGTGGGTTATCTAATCCAAATCTTTTATCATAATCACATCCTCTTAAAACCACTACACTCACTTATAGGGAGATTTACATTCCAATAGCAACAACCGAAATTTCAAGTGTATTTCACATGCAACAAGATTAGTGTTTCTCCTCGCCAACTGTGACCTTTACCTTCTCTGCCATTACTTCCTTCAAAATCTGTAATTTCTCTAAACTGGGGGCAGTGAGCAAAATTAGAGCGATACTAGTTCCTAACTGCTTAAAGACCAATTTGAGTTTGAATATCTACAGTCCCTTAAAACTGTAATGCTCCTTAGTCAAATTCCTAAGGACAGAAATTAGAAAGGCTGGGGTGAGGGTAAATGAGTTAGTGTTTAATGGGTAGAGTTTCAGTTTAGAAAGGTAAAAATTGATCTGGAGGTAGATGACAGTAATGGTTACACGACAATGTAAATGTATTTAATGCCACTGAAATGTATGCTTAAGATTTGTTAAAATGGTCCATTTTGTGCTATGTATATTTGCCTCAACTTAAAACATATGTAAAGAACTCTTAATATTTCCTGTTTTGTTTTGTTCTTTCCTCTCATTATAACACTATGAAAGTGGGGAGCTTGCCAACTGGATCTCTTAGAACCATGTTGATGAGAGTTTAGCCAAATAGGCAAAAATTTCAGGACAGATCTGAGATTCATACATTGATCTCCAATTTACTCAAAGGTTCAAATGACCTAGCCATCTGAGGAGGAACTCTGTCTAACTAAAAATTCAATATGGATTCAAAGCACTGATTTCTTATAAATTTCTTTCAAGAGGTAAAAATAAACTCCAACCATCAAAATGTCAAAAAATATCAGCTGACACTCTTGCTGTAACTTTGGAAGGCAATGTTAAACTAAAAGCTTTGTTTCATATTTATTATCTATTCACCCTGGAGAAAAAATATTTTTGAAACCTATGCTCATATTTAGTATAGGTATATATATATGACCTTTATGTTCTGTATCAATGTTTTTCAAATCTATGAATGATGAATAAAAGTTCAAATAAGAAAAAAAAAAGATAAAAAAAAAAGTTCAAATAAGAAAAATATATATAACTGGATACTTCATGAACCCCATTATGTAAGAAAAAGTAACTTGCTACATTCATAGCAGAGTCCTGCTGAGGAATGATGTAATAAAAACCAAATATCACAATCATCTTTTTAAAAAACACTTTTAAAAGGTTAAAGAACTTGTTCTCCTTTTATTGTAGGTACATCATTTAGAGCAAGTAAACAGCTTTTCCATTCTTAGACCAAACTTCTCAACTTCATACACTGGGCCATCCCTAAACATAAAGTATGTAATAAAGTAACAGTATAAAAATACAGAGTTGGCAAGACTAAATAACACAATGTCATCTGAGAATAAAGTCACCTAGATATATAGCAGCCAAAAACAGTCTTGGGCCAAGGATATTCCATTGATAAAAAGCAAAAAAAAAAAACCTGCTCCTGCCAAAACATCCTGCCTATGCAGGGCAAAGTTCAGTCTCCTATAGGGAGAGAGAGAGGCAGGCTCACTGAGGGAAAACCCATCCCTGAGACTAGGGGCTAAAGGTCTAAATACTACTATTAATACTAAGACTTTAGGAGGAAAACTAAGAAAACTGTGGTTCCCACAAGTCAGGCACTGAGTGACAAGAAACAGTTGTTTATAGATGAGGGAGAGCACAAGAGCAAAAAATAGACCACTATGTGGTATAAGCAAGCAGAGTCTACTGAAAGCTAAAAGTGAAGCTGGAAAAATGGGGCAAAACCACTTTATACCCATTGTTAACAGCAGTCATCTGCTGAAGGAATGCAAAGTCGTTGAGCACTGAAGATAACTATAGCAATATAAACCCATCTCAAATACAGAACACACTGATTCAACCACTAACTCTTCTCCCCAAAATGAGGCCCATTAAACTGAAAGAAGAGGTATGTCCACACTAAGCACAAAGATATTTACCTCAGAAAAATAATGAGTGTCCAGCATCCAATAAAAATGTACCACACACACACATAAAAAATAAGAAAAATAATGACTACATTTAATAGATAAGGCAGTCAATAGAACAAGACATAAAGATGGCCCATAGGGCAAAGGACCTAAATAGACACTTTTCAAAAGAGGACATATAGAAGGCCAAGAGACATATGAAAACATGCTTAAAGTCACTAATCATCCGAGAGATGCAAATCAAAACGACAATGAGGTACCATCTCACACCTGTCAGAATGGCTATCATCAACAAATCAACAAACAACAAGTGCTGGAGAGGATGCAGGGGAAAAAGGAACCCTCCTTCACTGCTGGTGGGAATGCAGACTGGTGCAGCCACTATGGAAGACACTATGGAGTTTCCTGAAAAAACTAAAAATGGAACTCCCATTTGACCCTGTGATCCCACTTCTAGAAATATATCCCAAGAAACCAGAAACACCAATCAGAAAGGATATATGCACCCCTATGTTCATAGCAGCACAATTCACCATAGCTAAGATCTGGAAACAGCCTAAGTGCCCATCAGCTGATGAATGGATTAAAAAACTGTGGTACATCTACACGATGGAATATTACGCTGCTGTAAAAAAGAAGGAATTCTTACCATTTGCAACAGTATGGATAGAACTGGAGAGCATTATGCTAAGTGAAATAAGCTAGTCAATGAAAGAAAAATACCACATGATCTCACTCATTTATGGATAATAAAGACCATTATAAACTGATGAACAAAAATAGATACAGAGGCAGAGCAGCATCGAACAGACTGTCAAACTACAGCAGGAAGGCCAGGGAGGGTTGGGGGTGGGGAGGGGGGAAAGAGATCAACCGAAGGGCTTGTATGCATGCATATAAGCATAGCCAATGGACACAAGACACTGGGGGGTAGGGGAGGCCAGGGGATTGTCAAGGGCAGGGGAAAAAAGGGAGACATATGTAATACTGTTTGTAATATTTTAAGCAATAAAACAAAATTTTTAAAAAAAGAAAAGAAAAAAATCACCAAAAAAATAAATAAATAAATAATTTAAAAATAAAATAATGTGACAGAAAAAAAAAAAAAAAAAAAAGATGGCCCATATTTTGGAATTATCAAATGGACTTTAAAACAGCCCTGCCAAAACCGGTTTGGCTCAGTGGATAGAGCGTCGGCCTGCGGACTCAAGGGTCCCGGGTTCGATTCCAGTCAAGGGCATGTACCTGGGTTGCGGGCACATCCCCAGTGGGAGATGTGCAGGAGGCAGCTGATCGATGTTTCTCTCTCATCAATGTTTCTAACTCTCTATCTCTCTCCCTTCCTCTCTGTAAAAAAATCAATAAAATATATTTTAAAAAAAAAAAAAAAAAACCAGCCCTAACATTTTAAAGAAAAGGGTAGAAAACATGTCTGAACAAATATGGAACTTCACAGAGATAAAAATAAAAACTATAAAAATGAGACAAATGGAAATGCAAGAAATAAAACACAGTATGGGGGAAAATGCTAATCAATGAAAATAAGCCCTAGAGCCTCAGTGGTTAGAGCGGCAGCCTACGAACTGAAGGGTTTTGGGTTCAATTCCGGTCAAGGGCACGTACCTCAGCTGCAGGCTCCATCCCTGGTAGGGGTGCATGCAGGAGGCAACCAGTGTGTCTCGTTCACATGGATGTTTCTCTCCCTGTGTCTCTCCCCTTCCCTTCCACTCCCTCTAAAAATCAATGGGGGGTAAAATATCTTTGGGTGAGGATTAAAAAAACAACAACAAGAAAAAATGATAATCAATGGATTATCAGCAGACTGAATATAACAAAGGGAAAAGAAATCAATGAACTTGAAGAAAAAAATGTGTAGCACTTTTTCCAACTGAAATAAAAAAAAGAAAAAGATACAACACTGAAAATCAAAAAGCAGGCATAAAGATGTCTTGAAAAAACTTACAGAAAACCAGTAAAAATATGAACACTGAAACAATCAGACCTAATTGAAAATTATAAGACATTCCACTCAACAACAGGAGAAACACTTTTTTTCACAAGTGCATACAACACATTTATAGGTAGGTCAAAGTAATACAAAGAATGTCTTCTGACCACAATGAATTAAATTATATATCAGTAAGAGAAAGATATCTAGAAAGCTCTCCAATGTTTGGAAACTTAATAACAAATTTCTAAATAACCCACAAATAAAAGAAAAAAATCAAAAGAAAAATTTTAAGTATTTCATACCAAATGAAAACACAGTAGGCTGAGATTTGAGAGATGGAGCTAAAGTGTACTTACAGAAATATTCATTGCACCCTAACCAGTTTGGCTCAGTGGAGCATTGGCCTACAAACTGAAGTGTCCCAGGTTCGATTCTGGTCAAAGGCATGTACACTCCAGTAGGGAGTGTGCAGAAGGCAGCTGAATTGATGTTTCTCTCTCATTGATGTTTCTAACTCTCTATTCCTCCCCCTTCCTCTCTGTAAAAATTCAATAAAATATATAGTAAAAAAAAAAAGAAAAAATATTCGTTGCACTGAGAAAAGTAGAAAGGTCACAAATCAATATTAGCTTTCACCCTAAGAAACTAAGGAAAACTCTAGAGTATTTAGAATCACAGATATAAGGGAAGAAGCCACTTGGGCTGAGATTGCATAACCAATAAGGAGGACTACTTTCCCTAAGGCTAAGTAAGACCCAGACACTGTTGAAGAGGTTCATGACTCACTGAATGGCAGAGAAGTTGAAATGTATTGATGAAATGTCTCACTAGTTTTAAAAGATGGAAGTTGTGTTTAGAAAGCAGTATCGCCCTAGCCAGTTTGGCTCAGTGGATAGAGGATCGGCCTGTAGACTGAAGGGTCCTGCCTGGGTTTGATTCTGGTGAAGGGCACATGCCCAGGTTGCGGGCTTGATCCCCAGTGTGGGGCATGCAGGAGGCAGCCGATGAATGATTCTCTCTCATCATTGATGTTTCTCTCTCTCGCTCCCTTTCTCTCTCTCTCCCTTCCTCTCTGAAATCATTAAAAACAAATAAATGTTGAGTCTTTAAAATAGAAAGCAGTATGTCTAACTTAAAACTTTAAAGTAGGAATATAGCCAGGGATAAGTTGTCAAAGTCAAAGTAACTAAATCAGAATAAAAAATTTCCAAGAAATGGAAAATCCAGGGTTTATAAGTAGGTCAAACAAAACATAGGGAAGTTGTATTAAGTAAGGATGATGGGCAGCCCTTGAGAAAAGAGTTTTAAGTCAGGCACAGTCTCAAAGGAAGAAGTAGTTACCAAGGAGCCAAAAAGAGTTAGTTAAAGACTTCGTTTAAATACCATGGCTTGAAAGGTCAGGTTTTATTTCAATAATTTAAATACCAAATAATGTTAAAACTCACTTTGATATTTTTTTGGCTCTAATATTATACTCCAAAATAGACTGTCCTATACTTTTAAGCTACTCAGTTTTTTGCCTCTTCTATATTTTAAGTAAAACTAATTTATGAATTGCACTGGTATTCTTATGTAAGATGTGCTAAGGTTTTCTTAGATAATTTGTTGTGGTAACATCACAATAAAAATAAAATCACATTCAGTATTGATTACGGTAGATATTTTCTGACTGCCTATTTATGCTATAAACCCAGTTAACAGTTGGATACTGGGGACCCAATGATAATATAAGCCTACATATGCCTAAATAATACCTTAATTTTAATTTAACAGTAAAAACATTAAATGCAAAGATGTAATTAGCCATTTCTCCCTCTTAATTTTTCTTCAGAAACACAGTTCTATTTAAATTAACCAAAATGTTTGTTAAACACTTCTAAAAACAACAACAAATACCTTACTTTAAAAATATTTAACTGTAAAACTTAGGAGAAGCTATTAAAGTGGAATATGGGTGAATTATTCTAAAAATCCTAGGGTATTATTTAGAATTGTAACTTTCTTGATTATTTTTCCCCAAATAAAATTAGAAGATAGTTAAATAAAATTTAAGATAGTAGACATAATATGTAGAGAACACCTGGGAAGACACATGAGCATTTCTTTCATTATTGTCAGCTGAATCCAGTGGCGTTGGCAAAGCCACATCCTGGAAACACGCTTTGCCAGAGGCAGGAGTGTTATCAGCTTGACCTTCAACCCAGGTGCCAGGGAGTGGGTTTTGTTATTTAACCCTTTGCGGTCGTATTAAATTTGGACATGGGTGTCATACTGGTCGGAACTAATTTCCATTGAAAGAGCAGTGATACATAACATGAAAGATTATGAAGGATAAACAAGATTTATTAATTCTTTTTTGGAACTACGTCACTATTAGTAGAATCACTACAAACGTTATCACTTTCTACGTCAGAGTCAGTATTCAAGGTGCCAAAATAAAACTCTTCATCGTTACTTTCAGATTCGCAGTACACTTCTTTCGGTAACTTTGTTTTTGCCATTTTGGAGTATTATTTTGAAATATCTTAACAAGCGAGAATGCCTAATTACAGTTAAACGTAATTTGTAAAGCTTTATTTGAAATTCTGCGAAGTATCTCTGAAGCTTGTCGATTTCTTCATTCTCAAAAGGCGACTGACTCGCCACGGTGTTTTGCATGGCGAGTGTGGAACGACCGCGTTTGTTTATATTGAGTTTCGATATCTCTGATTTGTCGGGGCAATGTTTTGGTTCCTGACAAGGTCGCTTAGACACTTAAGAGCTTTCAGAGAAATTATGAACTGATACATGAATGGAGTTAAGATTCGTACGGTTCCTTGCTGTGGTGGCTGAGAGCAGACATACGACCGGAACGGTAAAAAAGCTTTGGTGGCTGAGAGTAGACAAACGACCGCAAAGGGTTAAATCCAGCCAAGCACCAGGAATGAATACGACTAGGGCCTACCCAAGAATGCACATAATCTCCTTTGTCTTGACCTTTAGTAAAACTTCCTGGGTTTTGCTGTATAAAATAAACACGCTGATTGGCTATGGGTCCCTGTCTCTCCATCAGAGGACAGCGTTCCCACCCAGCCCCAGCTTTTTCCTTCCATCTCAGTGTCCGTCTCTTTCTTTCATTTTCTCAATCCCCAACCGCCCCTACTCAGGAACCGGACCACTCTCTAGCCACACTGGATGTGGAGAAGAGAGAAATATTTACAATAATATATCAAATCATCTGTAATAATAAAAGCGTAACATGCTAATTAGACTGGACGTCCTTCCAGATAACCTTCAGACGAAGCCAAGGCTGTGAGGGAAGCCCAGGTCCTGGGTCCTGGGTGCCAGAGGGCAGCTGGTGCCGGCAACTGGGGGAAGGAAGGCCTACTCTTGCACGAATTTCGTGCATTGGGCCTCTAGTTATTAATAAAGCATGATAGTATTTTATAAAGCTTTACCTATAAAATCTGCTTATCTATGAATACAGTAGCATCACTTGAATACCATCATACAGCCTACAGAAGGCATGTAACTTTCCATTAGGTTATACCAGGTGACTGAGTAGAATTGACACTTTACATATCTATAGATCAGAAAGTAATTGGAAACCAAATCATTATAAGTGCATAAGCAGAGAAAGATAATGCAAAAGGGCTTCAAATTAGAAACATTATAAACAAAACAGAAACTATAAAGTTACAAAGGCTAGAAAGGAACCTTTTAGAAATAAGCAAAATGATAGCTTAAGACTACAAATAAAGAAGAAAATGAATCTGCAATGTAACTGGGTATGGGCATTGGCAACATCAATTCATTACAGTACAGAAAAATAATACTTTTCTTAAATGAGAAAAGAATATCTCTACCTTTCTGTTATGGACTAGTTCACTCACCTCAGATGTTTTCTGAGCAAATATTTCCACATAGCCTCAACTGACTGCCTGAGAACACTCAATATAATAGCTTATATCTATTGATTTTTTATGTGCTTTCATGACTCCCCTAAAATTCAAGATTTAGTTTTTTCAATTCCTCCAAAATGGAAATTTCCATTCACCTACATTACTCTCTAGCCTTTTTTTATTTCCAAAGTTTAACTTCTGGCTTAGACTAAGATTATCCAGTGCTTCTGTACCCTCAATATTCCTCTAATCAGTACAAAATCATTCTACAAAACTCATCCTTTCTCCTCGATAAAAAGTCAATATCATTATCTTCTTTTATCCCAGGAAACCAGAAACACCAATCAGAAAGGATATATGCACCCATATGTTCATAGCAGCACAATTCACCATAGCTAAGATCTGGAAACAGCCTAAGTGCCCATCAGTAGATGAAATGGATTAGAAAACTGTGGTACATCTACACGATGGAATACTATGCTGCTGTAAAAAAGAAGGAACTCCTACCATTTGCAATGGCATGGATAGAACTGGAGAGCATTATGCTAAGTGAAATAAGCCAGTCAATGAAGGAAAAATACCACATGATCTCACTCATTCATGGATAATAGAGACCATTACAAACTTTTGAACAGTAATAGATACAGAGGCAGAGCTGCCTCGAACAGATTGTCAAAATGCAGCGGGAAGGCCGGGGAAAGTTGGGGGGCAGGAGGGAGGGGTATAAGAGATCAACCGAAGGACTTGTAATGCATGCATATATGCATAACCAATGGACATGGGACGCTGGGGGGTGGGGGAGGCCAGGGGATAGTCAAGGGCGGGGGGGTTGGGGGCGAGACACATATATAATACCCTTTGTAATACTTTAATAATAAAAAAAAAAAGATCATTGGGAAGCTTAAATGAGAAAATGCATATTTAAGCTTTACTTTGATTAAGCATGACACCAAAAAAATAAATAAATAAATAAATAAAAATAAAAACAATAATTTGATTTCTATTACTGTATTTACCAATAATGCTTAAGCAACTATAACATTAAAATTAGCTAATCAAAATATAAATAGCCTCTGGAATATTGTCATTGGCTCTTTCATTAAACCCCTATCACTGAAATTAAAATTAAGCATAATAATTCTGGTGAAACCCTCTTGACAAGTTAAAAAATCTAAAAACAACATTTATCTAGAACATATAGTTTATTATTTTTGGTCGTTGTTAGTCTTATTTTGAAACTCATAATTGAGGTATCATTCATCAAACATTCATTTAGTGCCAGTAACTGATAGCCACTCTACCAAGTACATGAGATTTAAAACAAATCAACCAGTCTCTATCCTGGAAGAACCAGTGTCAGAGTTTCAGAAGTTACTAACTCAAATGCTTATAGGTGCCAGGCCTGAACAGGACTGGATATAAGATAATAGGGATGAGGAGAACTATGAGAAGCTGGAGAGGGCATCCTCACCTACAAGCAATTTCATTATTTTTTAAATATTATATAAGCTTAAACTTTCTGAGACCTACCAGTTTATGACTTTTGGTTAATATGGACCTAACTACACACAAAATAGTTATTTTACACTACGTGTTTTTAATATAGATGTTTAAAGGCTTCTCAGAGAAAAGTAATTATAATTTCACTATCATTCACAGTTTTACTCAAATATTACTGAGTACTAATTATGTATCCATTTTAAAAAAGAGACAAACAAGAGGAGGAAAAGGTAATACATATAACACTATGTGCCAAGCACTGTTCTAAGCACTTTACATACATTAATTCATTTTAGCCTCATAACAATCTTAAGAAGTAGGAGCCACTATTATCCCCATTTTGAAGGTGAAGTTTAGAACTTAGTATAGGTCACACAGAAAGGAAGTGAAACCCCAAAATCATTCTGGCTCCAGAGTCCATGTTCTTAACTGTTCTTCTAAAGAGTCTATGTTCTTAACTGTTCTTCTAAACCAGGGATTCACATTCCCAGTCTAAGATGCATATATATATGCATCTCCTTTGGCATATTCCCATAGCACCCTGTGCTTCCCTCCATCACAGGATTTTCCTGTTTAATTGTCTACCAAACTGAGCTGTGGACTATTTAAGGTCAAGAATCACATCTTATTATCACTGTATCCTCAACATCTATTACAGTAATCTCGCATAGAGTAAGTTCTCACTTCAATAAACATGTGCTCAATAAATATAAAGTGAATAGCACCATGACAGAATTGATAAAAACAGGCTAATATGTATCAGTTAGGTAGAATACACATGGAATATATTATATCCCCAAAACTTGTGTAAAATGAAAACATTAAAAATTATAAGACGTTTAAAGGCTGTTGGTTTAATTAATATACAGATTATTAAAGGGGTGAGATATTTTTTAAATATTAAAATCATCATTCATAGGTAATAACTTTATCCAAACTACCCCATATTACCTTCATATCGCCAGTGGGGACAACAGTAAAAGGTTCCTAACGGGTCTTCTTGATTGTAGTTTAATGTCCTTTCTCTAAACTATTTCTACTCACTACTGCTAGAACTGACTCTAAAACAATTTGTTGTGTAACAATCACATCTAAAAACCCTCAAATGTTCCTCACTGCCTACATGTAATCCAAATTTCCTTAGCATGTTTTAAGTTGGGGTTTTTTTGTTTGTTTTTTGTGTGTTTTTTTTTTTCAGGGAAACCTCTCCTAAATCTTTTCTAAAATGTTTATCCAAATTGCAGCTGGTAAGAAGTATAGGTGAGTATTTCCTTTATGGGTAGAAAAACATGACCTACCCGTTTGGAAGAATGCTAAGCATTTTTGGAAGGAATGCAAGGAGAGAATGAATACTTAGCCATAAACACTTAAGTGATGCAATTAAAAAAAAAACTAAACTACAAGAGTGGCTGGTCTGAATGTCACAAGAAAAACGACAAAAATTACAGAGATAAAGAAACCAAGAAAGAACTTAAATATTTTAATTTGAGCATAAATGGAAATCATATTTATTTGTAAAATATAATTCAAGACTTTCAAACAAAGAACATTATGGTAAATTGCAAAACAATCTACCTCATTGAATACATCCTTTGGCCCTGGCCAGTTTTTCTCAGTGGTTAGAGCATCGCCCCGTGGACCAAAGGGTTTGATTCCTAGTCAAAGGCATGTACCTGGGTTACAGGTTCGATCCCTGGCTCTGTGAGGGAGGCAACCAATCAATGTGTCTCTCTCACATCAATGTTCCCCTCCTCACTCCCTTCCATTCTCTCTAAATATCAATGGAAAAAAACATCCTCAGATGAAGATTAAAAAAAAAAAATCCTTTGAGTAAGTGTGTACTGAAAAAGTAACTTTACAAAAAGAGAGGTCTGGCCTATGCCCTCCACTACTGGGAGGTGAGCTCTAGCCCCTGGAATGTCCTGCCTGATGAAAGTATCTTTGCTTGCCAAAAAGTTTAACAATATGATTTATGATGGGGGCTTTCGATTGTGCTGTATCAGTTCTGACGTCCAGAGGAACTGGAGACTAAAGGTATTAGCCAAACCTCTGGGAGGGGCTGCAAACTAAAGGTCAGCCATGCAGGTGGGATGTGACAATACAAACTTTGGATCTCAAACACTTAGGTGAGCTTCCCTGGTTGGCAATATTCTAATATTGTCATACATACTAGCCAGGAGCAGGTAACACCATCCATGACTCTTCAGGGACAGGACAACCAGAAGCTTATCATTTGGGCACCTCACAGATTTGCCCTATGCAGCTCCTCTTTTGGCCTCCAGTTACAGTAAAACTATAATCATAAGTATAGTGCTTTCCTGAGTTCTGGGAGTCTGTTTGGTAATTTATCAAACCTAAGGGAGTCCCTGGGGACGGCAGAATTTGTAGCCAGCAGGTCTGACGTGAAGGTGGCCCTGGGGACTCCCATACTTGCACCTAGTGTCTAAGTAAGGACCATTCTGTAGGGGACTATGCAGTTGGCCTGAATTCATTGCAACAGAAGTTTTTGTCATTGTGTTTCTATAGTTGACACAATTTAGACTATCCTCCAAGTCACAGGCATCAGCAGGAAAGCATATGACTTCCTTGTTGGGCATTATTGTCAAGAGGCTGTTCAAGATGGGGCAGACTGTAGAATGATGCCATAGTCGCTTGGGTAAAGTGACCCAGTTAGCCACCACAAATGAGATCTTTAATAGACAGTGAACATCTCTGGATGAGGACAACCCATACTGAGATACCAAATGGCATTTATCTGTAAACTAAACATGTTTTATAGCCTAATAAAGTACCAGGAATAAGGAATGAGACTTTAAGAAATAAACTATGTTTTCTACAATATAAGAAGCACATAACATTTCCCTTGTTCTTTGTATCAATTTGAGCTACTGTAGAAATAGTTCAAAATCATATAAAAATAGAACCTAAGATTTATATCTAAACTACTATATAAAGTACTTCATTTTGCTGTATAAAATAGCAAAATATATCTCTGGTATAGTGATTGTATTTCTAGTACTTAAAGGTAAACATTTATCAACAATTTAATGCAGCAAATAATTACATGGTTCACTAGGCTTTTATATATACCGTTAAAGAATATGTGCTTTCATCAGCTACACTGTCATTAACTTCCTATGTGCAACTTAAAATTCTTACTACTTCTCTTTAATATGTCTACCTTTACATTCTCTCCCAGAAAGGCCCCATCCTACTTCAGCCTAGTGAGTCACAGTCTTCTCACAGGGTATACACATATGCCTAAAGTATATGTGGACATGTATGTGCCCTCAGAGTCCCTAGGCTAAGACCGGGAATTCTAAGAACATGCCAAAAAATAAAAATAAATAAATAAGGCAATCTATAAAAATATGGAAAGAAATGAAAATCCTTGTGAATAAAGAAATAGACAGAATATATGCATATTTCTCTTCTTTTTAAATATAACTTATAGCATATTTTCCATTGTTTTTTGTTGTTGTTTTATTAAATTTAATGGGATGACACTGGTTCACAAAACCATACAGGCCTCAACAAAACATATGCGCACCGTATCGTGCGCCCATTGCCCAAAGCAAAGTTTCTTTCCGTCCCATCCCATTCCCTTTCCCTCTGGCTGTCACCACATTGTTGCCTATGCTATGTGTTAAATATATGTGGATTTTTTGCTTAATCACTTCATCTTCTTTCATCCAGTCCCCTAACCCTTCTCCCCGATAGTAGCTGTCAGTCCGTTCCATGTATCCATGCCTCTGTTTCTATTTTGTCTGTCAGTTTAACTTGTTTATTAGATTCCACATATAAGTGTCAAAAGAATATATGCACCCCTATGTTCACTGCAGCATTATTTACAATAGCCAAGATCTGGAAACAGCCCAAGTGCCCATCAGAACATGAGTGGATAAAAAAGCTATGATACATTTATACAATGGAATACTACTCAGCTGTAAAATGAATAAATAAATAAAAATGAATCTTTTTTAATTGGCCTTCAAACTAGAAACTCAAATAAAATTATTATTTAAGAAATTGCTTCTTCTTGTTACTATTTTGTATGCTTTATTTTAAGTATGTATATTCAGTTAAACATCGAACAACTCATTATCCCTGCATTGTGTTTGATGGATCTAATTACATAAAAGGAAAAGGCTAATAGAGCTATACTAATAAAGTCCTAAAATCAAAATTATCTTCAAAAATTTAAAGGTATGCAGAAATGAAATGTCTATAAGTATGCATTTTTCCACAGTTATAAACTATTTAAAACCACATAAAAAATGTCTTCCCTCATAAAAATGACATGTACTTCCATGACAAAGGCTTTATCATTCATAATATCACTACCATTCCCATTAGCAATGGAGGCCTGTGGAAGAGGCAGGAGTGGGGTGAAGGGGGCCAATGGGGGGTAGAGGGGACATCTCTAATACTTTCAACAATAAAGATAAATTTATTTAAAAATTCATAATAAAAAGAAGACTCTCTAGAGCAATAACCTGTCAACTATGGCTACTATCCCATGTTTGGTGTTACTCGTTTTCCCCTTTAGACCAACTCTGCTGTAAAAGGTGCTTTCCTTCTGTATTCAGCAACCAAAAAGAATTTCAAGAGAAACTAAGAACAAAGAAGTAACAGTAAGAACTGAAACGGAGGGAAAATGAGACGAATAATAAAAATTCTAAATATTAGGACTTCTTTTTTAAAAATCATATTGTTTAAAAAGGGGGTTAAATAAGCTGAGTATAAAGAAAAAAAGGAAGAGCATCACGGTTCTCTAATGAAAACTACATTGAAAGTTGTTCAATATAACTGCTTCAGACTCCTAAAGAACAATTCTTATAATTATCCACTGCCAAATATTTCTAAAAAGTACTGATTCTGACTAATGAAACTATACTAAGACACATTTTCTTCAGTGCTGAACTTTGAATTAAGACAGCACAAGCTGTCAAATTTGTTTTTAAAAAACAAATGCAAACGGAAACAATTTGGCTTCTGCCCAAATTTACACTCGATTTATAATTTAGAAAATATTTCCGCAAGAGTACATAGCTGCAATTAGCAGATTTCCACCAAGGGTGTGGCCCACGTTAAGTGCCAACGTTATCCTTACTCTACCAATTGGGCAGAGCACAGAAGTGTAGAGGCTCCTGTAAGCAACCCTATCATATGTCTGCTGTCAAAAGAGGCACAAAAGGCAAGCAGTGAACTGTGAGAAGAAGACAGCAGATGAAGTCTACCAACAGCCCCATGCCAAGAAGGCATTATGCAAAATATTAGTGAAAAAAGAATAACTCTATATTTGTTTTTTTCTATAATATATTTATATATTGAGAAGAAAAAGGCTCAATAGTGCTGGAATAATCGCTAATATTATATCCAAGAAGAAATACCAAATTGAGTGGACACGAATAGAAGCAGGTAAAATACAACAAAAACTTCTTCTATCATCTACCTTATGAGACTGTATTAGAAAGGAAATTAAAACATAATTGTATAAGTTGCTATATTGTCCATATTATTCTATCATATCATAACCATTCCTCTTCCCAAAAATAACTTCATGGTGCATCTTTATTGTCAAATAGTATGCAGCAGCTAAAAAATAATGTTGCAAATCCCTATGCATTGACATGGAAATATTTCTAAGCCACACTGTTAAATAAAAAAAAAAAACAACTATCCCAGAATATTTAATATGATGCATTTTAAGTGTCCAAACAACAAAAATAAAGAAAACTTTCCATGTATATATATATATATGTATATATATATATATATATACACACACATATATATGTAACTGATTAGTTTAAAATAGACTATGTACTAAAAACTGCTGATTTCAAAAGGCCTGACAAGTTATTTTCACTCTTATGTAACTCTACACAGATTACAGCTTTTTAAAAAACATAATAGCTATCAATCAAAAACTATTATGAGAAACAAGAAAACAACCTAGTTTAAGTTTCCATCACTGAGAATCTTACTAAAGAGGAGAAGACCTGGTAACTGTACATGTTTATCCAAAAGAGTACTATATTCAAGAAATTTCGGGGAAAATCAAGACAATTCGGCAGAAAAATATCATTCATATTCCTCTCCCAAGCTGAATTAGGATACATTATAAGTGTTATTTTAAAAATGTTACCTTTCTTGAAGTATAAATGTCAAAAAATGGCTTATTTCTGACACTAAATGGTTCCTGTGTTTTGTCAATGAGCCCAGTCTTCATTTTTTCATGTCGTGGATTTATTATTTCTCGTTCTATACACTGAAGACGAACATTAAAATCACAATCTCCAACTGGTTGTGCCTGAATTAAATGAGACAGTTATTTAAATTTTAACTCTAAAAACTATTTTTTCAGCATAACTATCAAGGCTTTCACTTTGTACATAGTAGTTTATGTAAACTGCATCCTTTGGAGTTCTCCAATATAGAGCCTGCACAACCCCACATGCCAGCCCTGAAAATTAATTTGACTAATGATGGAAGCATATCTAAACATACACACACACAGTTATTTCAAAATTATAAATGTATAAAATAGTATGGGGAAAGGGTATAAATCTATTAACAACTGATCCAAAATTTTCACATCTGCATTAAAGTATTAATATACTCACTAATTGTTTTTATTATTTATATATTTATATGCATAGCCCATGGACAGGGGCAATAGGGTAGTGAAGACCTGGGGAGAGGGGGAAGGTAGGGGTTAGGAGAAAGGGGGATGGGGTGGGGGGAAGTTGGAGCTATTTGTAATACTATCAACAATAAAAAATATATTTGAAAAAAATTTTTTTAAAAAACTTCTGTGGCTCAATGGATACTAATATGGAAAATATATTGTTTGCCACATTTATATCCAAGAAAGAATTAAAACAGAGAAAAGATAACTAGTTCCTATACATTGTGAAGAGCATGATTGGCAACCAAATAGAAAAATTAAAAGAACAGACCATTGGAACCTATAATAAAATCACAAAAATCCAAACAAGTAAAAGCAAACATAAAAAACGCTTTACTTTGCCCTAGCCGGTTTGGCTCAGTGGATAGAGCGTCGGCCTGCAGACTGAAGGGTCCCAGGTTCGATTCCGGTCAAGGGCATGTACCTTGCACATCCCCAGTAGCGGGTGTGCAGGAGGCAGCTGATCGATGTTTCTCTCTCATCGATGTTTCTAACTATCTCCCTTCCTCTCTGTAAAAAATCAATAAAATATGTTTTTTAAAAAGATGAATCCTTAAAAAAAAAATTACTACTTCATTAGTAATTAGGAAAAATCAAATTAAAAACAAGATATCATTTCACACATAGCCATTTGGCAAAAATTAGGTAAGTATTACCAACTGTGATAAATTGGTACAACTACTTCTGAAAGGAATTTAGCAAGGCAGCTAATAAAGCTTAATTAAGTTGCTAAATTAATTAGAATCTCAATGTTGTAGGAAATGAGGGACTGGACTTCTTAAACACTTCCCAAGTGACCACATCCCAAGAATGAGAACTGTCCAAGAGAAACTATGACACAAGTGCAAAAGAAAAAAATTTATAAAACTATTCAATACAATAATTAAACAGCAAAATATGGAAGCACATATGTTAATCAAGAGGAAAAAAGATAAATTCCATACATTTCTACAATATAATAATTAAGGGTAATTAAAGTGAATGAACCAAACCTACATGCATTAACACAGATAAATCTATACAAAATAATGTGGAGCAAACGTTGTGCACTACAGTACAGTACTATGACATTTATGTAACACTAGAAATCCTACAAAAGAACACTACATATATTTTACAGACATACATTGATAGTAAAGGTATCACAAACACTCATGGGGATAATAAACACCAAATTCAGGGTAAAGGCTGTTGCTTCTGGGTAAGAGGGTCAAGGATAAGAAGACAGAGGTATACACAAGAAACTTCTGATATTATACATATAACTAGTGGCCCAGTGCACAAAATTCATGCACTCAGGGGTTCCCTCAGCCCAGTCTGCACCCTCTCCCAGTCCAGGAGTCCTGAGTGCTGCCTGCCACCGCTGCTGCACTTGCCAGTGGTGAACTGGGCTTCTGGCGCACTGACCACCAGGGAGCAGCTCCTGCATTGAGCATCTGCTCCTGGTGGTCAGTGCACGTCACAGCAACCAGTTATTCTGCCGTTTGGTCAATTTGCATATTAGTCTTTTATTATATAGGATGATTTATTTATTATTAAAAGGGGAGTGGAATAAAAAAGATAAAGCTAAGCTTCAACAAATCTACTGGTAGTAGGTATATAGTATTCCTTATATTATTCTCTATACTTTTACGTATGCCGAAAACTTACTTTTTCTTTTAAGAATTAGAAGACTATTGTCTAAGACTAAGTTCCCAGGCTAAGAAATGAACCTGCACTGAACGTATTTTAAAGCAGAGCTCAATATCAAGAGGCAAAGGAGATAGCACTCCCCCATTCACGAAGAAACAAAGCCACACCCACCCTTTGTCTTGTTAGGGGCCAATGAACATCATTCCAAGATCTGTGATATGAGTAAGTCAATTTTGGAAAGCAGTACTTTTGAGGAATACAGTAGCCACAAACAGAACAAGACTAAAACTTGATGGTTTCTGACCTTGAGTTTCCTAGGTTTGAAATAGTTTGAAATATACGTAATTCAACAAGTGAGATATATACACATTGAAAATTTCCTGGAGAAAATAAGTCATCTGGATTAATATAAAATCTTGAATCTTAATACTGCCATTTAAAATATACAATCCCACCACCCAAAAAAGGTTTTTTTAACTTTTATTATAAATCCTCAAAATCTTAAAACTTAACACTTTTAATTCCAGAATTTTTAACTGCTTACAGTCTGGTTGGAATACTAAATGATTATGCAATCTGAATAATATATTTCTAGAAAATAATTATACCTTTTCATAGATGTACACTATTGAAAGAATTTCTTCCATTTACTGAATTCATCTTGTACTGTCTAAATAATTTCAACACTGAATTAAACATTAACAGGCAATTTGATTCTTGGCTAGTCTAAAACTGTAGTAAATGGGTAGAAAATATAATTTCACTTTTTTATATCTATTCAAAAAAGATTTATATTTTGTTTTTAGGTTTACTTAATAACATTTTACAATATACTATCTTGTATTACCACAGTTAAACTGCTTATCTTTAGTCACTTGAAATAACTAAATAATCTAAAGACAAATGTGCAAAGTATTAGGCAGTAAGGGAAAGAAAAATGTACAAGCATTGACAAAAAAAAATCAAATGAGTAACTTGAAAGTGTCACAATTTTTCTTTCCTACTCTAAGGCAATAATACTTTTTATTTGTTAAAAACATCTATTATCTCAGTGACAATCCATTTAGAAATTATAAAAGGTACTTACATTGAATTTAATTATGTCGTAAATCAAATATCTAGGTACGGCTTGTCCATTTACTTTATCAATAATCATTTCCTTAAAAGAGAAAAAAAGAAAAGTTTCTTCATTCTTTAACAATTTGTTTAATTTCACTGAAATGTAATAGACACACAGAAAGTACATAAACCATCAAAATACAACCTAATGAAATTTCAAATGAACACACTTATAATACCCAGATTAAATCAATATTCTCAGCACCCCAAAAATTCCTATCATGAATTCATTCTGTATAAAATAAAGTGATATTATAATATCTGCTCATTATATTTTTATATTTGAATTACTATGCTATGTTTTATGTTTGAATTTACTAAGCAACTATTAGGATAAAAAAAGACTACAAATTTTAAATGCCAAATATCAGGAACATTTAAAAAATAATTTGTTAAATCATTATTGCTTTATATTTTGCTATGTACCAATTACTTTAATCATAAAATCTGTAGATATAAATGGTACCCTTATAATAGATACAATCCCCATACTACACATGTGGTCTTTCTTGGTTCCACATGCCTCTACTATCATCAAAGGGAACAGGAAAAAAGAACATGATACCACATATCACAGCCATTAAATGAAAATAATGTAAATTCTGCCCTCTCACAGAAAAGAGATAAAGGATACTAAAGAATGATTATAGGTATATAATGTAGTATTTTATAAAATTTTAACTTTTAATAATAGGTTTGACCTAAAATTACTTTACTTTCCTCATATTCTTCCTAGGAAATTAAATGGGTTTTTTAAAATAATTTCATGCCCTGACCGATTTAGCTCAGTGGATAGAGAGTCGACCTGCGGACTGGAAGGTCCCAGGTTCGATGCCAGTCAAGGGCATGTACCCTGGTTGTGGGCACATCCCCAGTAGATGGTGTGCAGGAGGCAGCTGATCGATGTTTCTCTCTCATCGATGTTTCTAACTCTCTATCCCTCTCCCTTCCTCTCTGTAAAAAATTAATAAAATATATTTAAAAAAACATTTTAAAATAATTTCATGACACAAAATCCACATATAACCATCTAAAATTACAAAGAACACACTGATTTAAGACAAATATATTTTAAGAAACTATTAAAATTAACTTCTTTCTCAAATATGTGTTTTGTTAAGCACAGACACTTATTGTCTTGAACACAACTCTTTTTTTAATCTTTATACTAGAGGCCTGGCGCACAAAATTCGTACAAAGAGGGGGTCCCTCAGCTTGGTCTGCACCCTGTCCAATCAGGGACCCCTAGGGGGATGTCCGACTGCCGGTTTAGGCCTGCAGGATGGGGCCTAAACTGGCAGTCGGACATCCCTCTCGCAATCCGGAATTGCTGCCTCCTAACTGCCCTCCCCTGCTGGCCTAGTCATCCCTAACCACTCTACCTGCGTGCCTGATCTCCCCTAACTGCCTCTGCCTGCTGACCTGATCACCTCTAACCGCCCACCCCTGCCAGCCTGATCGCCCCTAACCGCCCTCCCCTGCCAGCCTCATCACCCCTAACTGCCCTCCCCTGCCAGCCTCATCACCCCTAACTGCCCTCCCCTGCCAGCCTTATCACCCTAACTGCCCTCCCATGCCAGCTTGATCGCAAAATATCAGGTCTATCTGGTCTAAAGCATATTACCCTTTTATTAGTATAGAGAGTACTTTATTATTTGAGATTATGCTTGACATAAATTATATCACTTTCATTCTTTTAAACTGTTCACTGAAATATTTTAATTTAAATACATGTATCTAAGAATTTTATGAGCCAATGAGGTGGTATCAGTAATAGGTTTCAATTAATTATTCTTTACAAAACTGGGTGGACAGAAATTAAGTGGCACTCCAAGTTCAGACAGCAGATATCACAGAATTTCCCTCCCAAATTACCTGACAAAATGAGCAAAAACATACTTTTCTTTAAACATTAAAAAGGGCAAAAAATAAAATGTATTACCAGCAAACAAAACAAATAAAAAGGAATGAACAAATGAATAAGCTTTAAAATTGACAGCCACAGAAATTACCAAGATTCTGGTAAAACAAAAAGGCACAGCAGGGTTCAGCTCCAAGCTCTACTTGTAAAATGACAGTCTTAGTAATTATCACTATTATACTCAAATATAGAAAGATACAAACACAGTGGTTATTCTTGTCTTCTTTTTTCTACCTCTTCTAATGTGTAGAGTAATAAAAATAGCAGACTATTTCTGCTCCCAGACTTCATGCTGAATTGAAGAAATAATCTGAGCATTACTGGAATAAAATATGGTTCCCGACTAGCCAAAGAAAATATTCACCAAGGTTTTTAAAAGAGAACAGAACCCAGATATTCTAACAAAGACCCAATACCAAGAATGATTCTTTCCAAGGAGTCCCTCAACACCATGTACTCTTCACCACAGCTGCCATTGTCATAAGCTACAGAAAAGTAAGTGGACATAAAATACATAAGCTTAAAACTTAGTTAATCGGAAACCGTGTACACTGTTGGTGGGATTGTAAAATGCTGCAGCCACTATGGAGAAGAGTATGGTAGTTCCCTCAAAAAATTAACAATAGAACTATCATATGATCCACTGATCCCACTTCTGGGTATACATCCAAAAGAACTGAAAGCAGGGTCTTGAAGAGATATTTACACACCCATATTTATAGCACCACTATTCCAGTAGCTAAGAGGCAGAAGCACCCCAAATGTCAGACAGATAAATAAATGTGGTATATATATAGTGGGATAGATACTACTGAGCCTTGAAAAGGAAGGAAATAATCACCAGCTATAACATGGATAAACCTTGAGGACATTAAGCTAAATGAACTAAGCCAGTCACAAAAAGACAAATACTGTATGATTTCAGTTATATGAGGTATCTAAAGAAGTTAAAGTAGTTAAATTCATACAAATTAAAAAGTAGAATGGTGCCCTGGTCGGTTTGGCTCAGTGGATGGAGAGTCGGCCTGCGGACTCAATGGTCCTGGGTTCAATTCCGGTCAGAGGCATGTGCCTTGGTTGCGGGCACATCCCCAGCAGGAGGCAGCTGACCGATGTTTCTCTCTCATCGATGTTTCTAACTCTCTATCCCTTTCCCTTCCTCTCTGTGAAAAATCAATAAAATATATTAAAAAAAAAAATAGTAGAGCCGAAACCAGTTTGGCTCAGTGGATAGAGCGTCGGCCTGTGGACTGAAGGGTCCCAGGTTCGATTCCGGTAAAGGGCATGTACCTGGGTTTCGGGCACATCCCCAGTGGGAGATGTGCAGGAGGCAGCTGATTGATGAAAAGTTCCTGAAAAGAGCCTTACAACTGTTCCAACTTATTCTTAAGGAGAGTTTCTGGAATTTGATGCAGGAAGGGGGATCCAAGGAGGAGCCCATCTAGGTGATGAAAATATTCTGGAATTAGTATTACAGTCACACAATCTTTTTTTAAATATATTTTTATACATTTCAGAGAGGAAGGGAAAGGAAGAGATAGAAACATCAATGATGAGAGTCACTGATTGGTTGCCCCCTGCGTACCCGCCACTGGGGATCGAGCCCACATGATCTGAAATCAAACACTGACCTCCTGGTTCATAGGTCTCTGCTCAATCACTGAGCCATGCCAGAGAGGCACAATCTTTTGAATATACTGAATTTAATTATACTTTAATTTTAAAAAGTAAAACTAAATTTTTTATCCTAAAATCAGTTCTTCAGAATAAAGAAAAATGATGGAATCCCAGATATACAGCACATATTAAATGTCAGTAGAGCCCTAGCTGGTTTGGTCAGTGGACAGAGTGTCAGCCTGCAGACTGAAGGGTTCCGGGTTTGATTCTGGCCAAGGGCACATGCCTGGGATGCGGGCTTGATCCCCAGTAGGGGGTATGCACGAGGCAGCTGATCAATGATTCTCTCTCATCATTGATGTTTCTATCTCTCTCTCCCTCTCCCTTCCTCTCTGAAATCAATAAAAATGTATTTTAAAAAATGTCAGTACATACATGTTGATTATACATGTTTTATTAATATAGATACAACAAAATTACTAAAAGAAAGTACACCAAAATGTTAAAATGTAATCTATTCATAATAGTTGAACTTTTCTACTTTACAATGTACTGACTTACTAAAAACTTTTAAATGAGCATGCATATTCCTTTATAAAAAATTAACAGTTGAAAAGACATACCATTTCCCCAGGATTCTTGCAATTAACTTTAATCTTTAACTATCATATCCTCCTCTTAACCTCAATGTAAAATTGATTGAATTTCACTGATTTATGTCAAGTGAATTAATGCTGTATTTCTGAACTCCTATTTTCCATATTTTGTAGGTCAAAGAACATCATTCAGAGAGCAAAACAAAAGCTTTCCTACTCACATCTGACAGCCGGACAATTAGATAGTTTGAGTTATTCTTGGATTTGAAATTTTACAAAGACAATTTGCAAATGAAAATGTGGAAGAAACAGGAAACTACAGAGGACTGTTTTAATTAACTGGAAAAAAAACGTATGGCAACTACTAATCTGGTCCAAGCAAACTGACATCATGAATCACATTGCTGTTTTAAAACCTCACAAGAGTCTATTATGCTGCTCTCAGTTATCCAAGTTTGGGGTGAAAATAAATAGTATTGCTAAGTTAAATCTGCAGATGGTTAAACATCTAATTTTTAAGCATTATTTCCTACCTGGAATGTCCTAAGCCCATGTCCAACATAAATCTCTCTATAAAAATCTTTCCATATCTAATGCCAATTCCTCTATAAAATATCTTTAATTCCTAACTAACTAAATTCAATGTATTTCTCTTCTAAACCATCACAGGACTTGTTTTAAATACCAATCTTCAGGTTATCGTTTTATCCATTACCAATCATTCTCCACCCCTACCCAAAAAAGTAAACCGTCTCAAGAGTGAGACCTTCTCCTCAACCCTCTGAGTAATGTCTTCACTCTGGCACAGCAACTTGAACATGATAGGCACTCAAAAAATATTAGTTCAATTATAAATTATACTAAATGTTTACAAATGCTATAACTCGAGTCTTTTTCCCTTTTATTAGTTACAATGCTAAAAGAAACTGTATCTTAAATAAACAAAAACTAAAATGTTCTTGCTGTTCCTTTAAACTAACTATCAGGGCTGCCGCATTAGCCGTGCAGTATATGTGCAGCACAGCCCCAGGAGTGCCAGTCACATCAACTACAAGAACGGCACACCCTGGGGATGTGCAATGAGCAATACTTTCAACCTTATGCAGTGGCTCTGTCGACAACAAAGGGTTGTGTGTGCATGCACACACACACACACACACACGTTACAAAAGTTTATTATATACATACTAGAGGCCCGGTACACGAAATTCGTGCACAGGCGTGGGGTTGGGAGGGGTCCCTCAAGCCAGCATGCAACGACGCAAGCTTTCTGTGCCCGGCCTGGCCAGAGGCCCTCCGCAGCCGGTCGCAGAACACTTGCCTCGTCATCGCAGTGATGAAGCAAGCATTCCATCAGGCCGCTCATGCTGCCCGCTCTCAGCAGCCGCTCCCCCCCGGGACTGGTAGACTCCAGCGGGGCTGAGAGGACTGGGTGTCGCCATCTTGTGGCTATGGGCGCCACCATCTTTGTGACAGAGTGACAGTTAATTTGCATATTATCCTTTTACTAGATAGGATGTATATGTCACTTTTATTACAAAATGATATTTTACTACACACCCTGTCACAGTAATGAAGATATACTAGTAGCTCCACAGGATACACACAGTATAGTTAACTCTGTTTTGTGACTCTATAGTTACTCTTTGCTCAGTCTCCATCCAACTATACTACCTTCTTACCAACTTTGTAATCTTTAGTACCTAGTTCACAGTCATCCTGGTCTCTTACCATCTCTCATTATGACCCATCTACCATTTCTTTGATCTCGCTTCCACTGCTATGGTTCACACAACCTCCACCTCTCACTCTCTCTAGGTCACATCCTGAACCTTCTCATCACTCAAAACTATACCTCAGACTAACTCAAACATGCTATTCTCCAATCACAGTGAGATAGAATACTGCACACTCCAATATTTAGTTGGCAAATAAACAAGAACAAGGGATGGGAGCAATAAGTATTCAGGTCACTTTGAAAGTGGTATTCCCTCTGTTAAACTAATAAATATATATATTTATATATGTGATTTTCATTAGGGTAATTCCATCATTGAGAGTTTAAGTGAACATTTCCAAGCCTCTCTCTATTGTCCCAATATCTGTCCATTTAAACCAGAAATAGAGGAGCAAATTTTATCAGAAGACAGGAAGAATTCTCACGTAAATTCCAGAGAATATTAGCCAGACACAATTCAATCTGGCTCGTGAAAAGGTTCAACTCCCATTTGACCCAGTGATACCACTTCTAGGAATATATCCTAAGAAACCTGAAACACCAATCAGAAAGGATATATGTGCCCCTATGATGTTCATTGCAGCACAATTTACAATAGCTAAGATTTGGAAGCAGCTTAAGTGCCCATCAGAGGATGAGTGGATTAAAAAACTGTGGTACATCTACACAATGGAATACTACACTGCTGTAAAAAGGAACTCCTACCATTTGCAATAGCATGGATGGACCTGGAGAGCATTATGCTAAGCGAAGTAAGTCAGAGAAAGATAAATATCACATGATCTCACTCATTTGTGGACTATAATGAACAACATAAACTGATGAACACAAATAGATCCAGAGACAGAGAATCATCAATCAGACCATCAAACCTCAGAGGGAAGGTAGGAAGGGTGGGGGTAAGGGGGAGAGATCAACCTAAGGACTTGTATGCATGCATATAAGCCTAACCAATAGACACAGACAGCAGGGGGGTGAGGGCATGAGTGGGGGGGGGGGAAAGAGGAGGGCAAAGGGGGGATAAGGACACATATATAATACCTTAACACGTTAAGTGCCCAGTTGGTCACTGGTGACTGACACCATACTTTCCGTCCAGAAGACAAAACAGGCTGGGTGCTTAACGTGTTAATCAATAAAAATAGCCCTGGCTGATTTGGCTCAGTGGATAGAGCGTGGGCCTGCAAACTGAAAGATCTCAGGTTTGATTCCAGTCAAGGGCACATGCCCAGGTTGTGGGTTCGATCCCTAGTGGGGGACTTGCAGCCGATCCATGATTCTCTCTCATCATGGATGTTTCTATATCTCTTTCCTCTTCCTTCCTCTCTGAAATCAATAAAAATATATTTTAAAAAAATAAAATTAAATTAAAAAAATCTAAATGGCAAACTTCAAAATAGTCAGAAGATTGGAGGTACTTAGGTTGTCAGACATTAAATTGTATGTTAAAGTCACAGTATTTAAACCAATATAAAACTACCACTAGAAGATCAAAATTTAATGAAATGGAAAAATGAATCAGGAAAGAAACAATGACATATAAAGGAACCCATCATACAAAAAAAAGGATATAGCCAATTAAAAAGGAAAAACTGATTAGCTGAATGATACTAAGGCAACAGTTTAGACATCTGGAAATAAATAAAATTAAACTCCTATTTTATTCCTTTTACCAAAATGTATCTCAGATAGATCAAATATTATTTTAAAAACTATATAAATTAAAACCATAAAATTACTGGGAAAAAATACAGATATTATAAAATTCTGAAGTAAAAATATCTTTCTACCCTGGCCAGTGTAGCTCAGGGATTAGAGTGTCAGCCTGCACACCAAAGGGTCATGGGTTCGATTCCCAATCAAGGGCACATACCTGGGTTGCAGGTTTGATCCCTGGTTGGGGGTGCATGAAGGAGGCAACCAATCAATGTGTTTCTCTTATCTCTCTCTCTCTCTCTCTCTCTCTCTCTCTCTCTCTCTCACTCTCGGTCCCTCTCTCCCTCTCCCTCTCCCCCACTCCTCCTACACTCCCTCCCTTCCACACTCCCTGAAAAGCAATGGAAAAAAAGTATCCTCTGGTGAGGATTAAAAAAATTAAATGAATAAAAGCATCTTTCTTAAAATGACACATATTAAAAATCAAGGGGTTTATAATTTTTCCTACATAAATTTAAATATATGCCACAAAAAATACCAGGAAAAGTAAAAAAAAAAATTTTCAAAATGTTCATGAATATCCCCTATAACAAAAAATTCTCATAAATCAGTATGAAAAAAATATGAACACCCAACAGGAAAATACATAAGGATTTGAATGGTCAACTCACAGAAGAAATGCAATAATTCATAAAGAAGTGAAAAAATGATAACCCCCTTAACTATTCACATAAGTGCATATTAAAAGAGATAAAAAATTCATTTTACGATATGCCAGACACTATGATCAGCATTTTATAAATTATCCAACTTAGAATCTTCACAATAGCATCAAGAACCAAGTACTGTTATTAGCCTCACTTCACTATAGATGAGGAAACTGAGAAAATTATATAAGGTCCCTCATGTAATAACTGATGGAGCCAATAAGGCACTATCAGAGTTAGGGCTCATAACCACTATGTTACACTATCCCTTAAAATGGAAAGGTCATTCTTTCCTTCACCAAACGTTAAATTTTCAAAACTCAGTGTTTAAGACAATATACAGATCCTTTACATATGGTTGTTAGAACTGTACATGTGTTCAAACTTTCTGCATTATATACACATCAATATTTAAAACTAGAGGCCTGTTTTCTTGGGATATGTTCCTAGAAGTGGGATCACTGGGTCAAATGGGAGTTCCATTTTTAGTTTTTTGAGGAAACTCCATACTGTTCTCTACAGTGGCTGTACCAGTCTGCATTCCCACCAGCAGTGCACTAGGGTTCCTTTTTCTCCACATCCTCACCAGCACGTCTGTTGATTTGTTGATGATAGCCATTCTGACAGGTGTGAAATGGTACCTCACTGTCATTTTGATTTGCATCTCTCAGATGATTAGTGACTTTGAGCATGTTTTCATATGTCTCTTGGCCTTCCTTATGTCCTCTTTCGAAAAGTATCTATTTAAGTCCATTGCCCATTTTTTGATTGGGTTGTTTATCTTCCTTTTGTTAAGTTGTATGAGTTCCCTGTAAATTCACCACTTAGATTTTGCTCTCTCTTTAGCTTTTGGGTAAACAGGCTATTTGAGAAGTTAGCTCGATTAGTATTTACACTTTATGTGCAAAACTATACACCAATAAGATTATATTTTTCTCTGCAGAGTAATCTCTGATAGGCTTGTTTCCAGTCCATTCTGTTTGCTGTTTGGTTGTGGGGTTTATCTTCTTGTCATACCTTCACTGCCTTTCCTTGGAGGGAAAGGGGGCTCTACATCTTTCTTATAGCTTCCTACAATTTCAAATATCAGTTTTTACAATTTCTTAACTTTCTACAATGCTGAACCAGAATTTACTGGGACTGGAAGGAATCAACTCCCTGAAAAACTGACACCCATTCTGTTTAAGAATCCATGCTGTGAATTGCTATCAGTAGTATGAATATGTTACATCCCTCAGGAGCAGACATAAGGTTGAACACTCTGGAACAAAGAAAAGTCTAAAACAATATTCATCAAAATGGTAACAGAAGTTACTGCAATGGTATGAGTTCAGATCATTTCTACCAGCTTTTTGGTAATTTTTTATATTATTTTAATTTTTATTTACAATGAATCAATATTTTTAGAATTGGGGAAAAGAAAGCTATTTGCATGAAATAAAGTAACAACATTTTTAACCAAGTAATTTTATGATCATTAAATATAGATTTTTCTGAAATGGAAAAATTCTTATCACCTTTCAAAATTAAAATGTAAAAGTACAGTGATTGCTTTAAAAAGCAGAGTTTCTTAAAAAAAACAAGAACTAATAGTCCATATAGCTAAAGAACCAAAGGAGAGTTTGCAGCTCTGTGGAACCATAAAAGACACACTCAGGGGGAAGACTCAGTGAGCACCAAAGCCCCATTGAAGCAAGTCTAGCCCCAGAGGGGTGTCTCTAGCACAGAAGTTCTCCCACTGCAGACACAGCTGATTCTCACAGCCAATTGGCCTGGAGGTCAATTCCTCACAGTGATAACTACAACAATCAAGGCTTAATTACAACAAGACTGTGCACAAAGCCCACAAGGGAGTGCACCAAGAGTGTCCACCTCAGGTAATTGGGACACTTAGCACAGAAAGGAACTCTTATCAACTCAGCAAAGCATAAAAAATGCCGAGACAAAGAAACAGGACACAAACGACAGAATTGGAGGAAAGCAAACGGCTGGATATAGAGTTCAAAACCACACTTTTAAGGTCTTTAAAGAACTGTCTAGAAGCCGCCGATAAACTTAATAAGGCCCTCGAAAAGACTGGTGAGACCGCCGATAAATGTAGTGAGATCTTCAAGAAGACTGGTGAGACCGCCGATAAATGTAGTGAGATCTTCAAGAAGACTGGTGAGACCGCCGATAAGTATAGTGAGATCCTCAAGAAATCTAATGAGACCCTTGATGTTGTGATAAAGGACCAACTAGAAATTAAGCATACACGGACTGAAATAAAGAATATTATACAGACTCCAACAGCAGACCAGAGGAGCGCAAGAATCAAGTCAAAGATTTGAAATGCAAAGAAACAAAAAACACCCAACCGGAAAAGCAAAATGAAAAAAGAATCCGAAAATACGAAGATAGTGTAAGGAGCCTCTGGGACAGCTTCAAGCATACCAACATCCGAATTGTAGGGGTGCCAGAAGAAGAAAAAGAGCAAGATATTGAAAACCTATTTGAAGAAATCATGACAGAAAACTTCCCCTACCTGGTGAAAGAAATAGACTTACAAGTCCAGGAAGTGCAAAGCTCCCCAAACAAAAGGAATCCAAAGAGGACCACACCAAGACACATCATAATTAAAATGCCAAGAGCAAAAGAGAGAATCCTAAAAGCAGTAAGAGAAAGAAAATCAGTTACCTACAAGGGAGTACCCATACGACTGTCAGCTGATTTCTCAACAGAAACTTTGCAGGCCAGAAGGGAGTGGAAGAAATATTCAAAGTGATGAATACCAAGAACCTACAACCAAGACTACTTTATCCAGCAAAACTATCATTCAGAAGTGAAGGCCAGATAAAGAGCTTCACAGATAAGAAAAAGCTAAAGGAGTTCATCACCACCAAACCAGTATTATATGAAATGCTGAAAGGTATCCTTTAAGAAGAGGAAGAAGAAGAAAAAGGTAAAGATACAAATTATGAACAACAAATACACATCTATTAACAAGTGAATCTAAAAATCAAGGGAATAAATAATCTGATGAACAGTATGAACTGGCGATTGTAATAGAATCAGGGACATAGAAAGGGAATGGACTATTCTTGGGGGCGGGGGGGAAGGGGTGTGGGGTGAGGGAAGAGACTGGACAATAATCGTGCACCTATGGATGAGGACAGTGGGTGGGGAGTGAGGGCGGAGGGTGGGGTGGGAACTGGGTGGAGGGGAGTTATGGTGGGAAAAAAGAATAACTAATGTAATAATCTGAACAATAAAGATTTAATTAAAAAAAAAGAACAACAGAAATCATTAACAAAAAAAAAAAAAAGAAAGAAGAACCAAAGGAAAATTTATTAAGTGTTATCACATAATTAAGATTCAACTGATAAGTAAAATAATAAAATAAAAGCAGTATTTTTCAACAAAATGTCTTTCAATCATGAATAACAAAAAAAAATTTAAGACTTAACTTCATTCACTTACTCTCATACCCAAATAAGAGGAAAATAGAACTTAGCATCCTAATAAAAACTAGATTCAATTCTCTATATGCCAGTTATACCTCAATTTAAAAAAACTTTTAAAAAACTAGATTTTATTAGTTACTATTTAATTAATAAAAATACACTTTTACTTATAAGAGAGAAAAATGGCAATATTTAATTTCTTTAAATGATAAAATATGACTTACCCCATCCAACAGAGTATTTGATAAATGTATACGGAGATCTTTACGAAATGGGAATTCCAGATTTGAAACATGGAACACTGAATTATCTCTATCAATCATAAAAACTTCATTTGTGCCATCTATCAACATCATATACCTGTAAATAAAACATAAAAGGTAACATTAACAGCATAATTCAAGAATAGGTTCATAAGAAATAATAGTTAAATTGTTTTTCCTTAGGCCTATTTCCTTTCCTTATAGCTGCATGAAATAATGTTCACTAGATTTCTCCCTATCCCCCATCATTCAGATTAAAGTACCACAAATAACGTATTTTCTTCTTTTTTTAAAAAAATGGTTTCCTATAAAAAACACATGGTATAGAGAAATCAAGCTTTTTTAATAGTTTATTTACTTTTTATGTTTTT
The DNA here is from genome assembly GCF_964212035.1 of Myotis nattereri. Classification (NCBI taxonomy): domain Eukaryota; kingdom Metazoa; phylum Chordata; class Mammalia; order Chiroptera; family Vespertilionidae; genus Myotis; species Myotis nattereri. Next base: position 47,419,158 of record NC_138081.1, read on the forward strand.
ATTTATTTCAGAGAGAGGAAGGGAGAGGGAGAGACAGAAATATCAATGAGGAGAGAGAATCATTAATCGGCCGCCTCCTGCACGCCCCCTACTGGGGATGGAGCCAGCAACCTGGGCATGTGCCCTAACTGGGAATTGAACCATGACCTCCTGGTTCATGGATCAAAGCTCTGGCTGGGTGAGAAATCAAAGCTTTTAATAGAGACAATGTGACCTTATGAACCATCTTAGGAGAGAATAGTTCTCTAATTTTTATTAGATCTTAAACATCAGAGTTTACAGAACACACAAACACATATATATGCAACTAATTGCATTTTATGTACTCTTTCCCCTTTGTAGTGCAAAAAAAGAAAGTAAGTGATTTGCAAATGGCCAGACCTCTCAAACTATCCAATGCTCTACCACACTAGTTAGCAAAACAGCCCCTCTCCTTGAATCAAAATTTCAATATAGCCATTTCAGGTACAATTCTTATGTATTACTATCAAATTAAAATATGTTTAAACTCAAGCTCATGAGAATTCTATTAGCCCTTTTCTTCTCTTTAAATTCAATCAATATATGAGGAAATTTGTGCATCTTTCTTCAAATGATCAAGTTTATAAGTGATTCCCACCAGTGGATCATCAAGAATGAAGCTCTACTTCATATCATATATAAAAAAATAAATTCCAGATGGGTTCAAGCTCAAGAAATTACAGACTGATAGGCAAGGCTACCAAATATATAATGGCAAGACTTGGGGGGGGGGGGGGAATTGGAGATCATATCCGGATACCAAACTCTTCAAAGAATGAGAGAAAATGACAGCAAGAAACTAGTAAATTTAAAGGCACAGGCTTCAAGGTAACAGAATCATTTTGTTAAGTTGTTTTTCTTTGTTATTAAATGAAAGAGTACAAGGAGAATAATCTGGAGGAATCGCTGAGAATGGAAAAGAGTGCTAATAGGACTGTCCAATCTCCTACCCACAGGGTATGTCCAGGAAAAAAAAACAAAAAAGGGCAACAACTGAAAGAGCTGAATCAAGTTAATGCCAAGGAATAGAACATTAAATGAAGAGATGGAAGCTAACATAGTACATGACCCTCATACAATACAAGGTAATTTGTATCCCATAAACAAGTGTTCTACAGAGCAAATAGACGTTTTGGCTAGGTGAAGAGAAATGAGACAGCTGACTACAGTAAAAGAAGTGTGCGACAGCAGGCTGAAGAGCAACAAGGGAGACTGAAAGGGCCGCATTTTGGGAATGGATTGGAAGCATGCTGTTACAACGTTTCCAAAATAATTAGTCCCAGCAGGTCCCTGGGGAGGAGGTGGAGAACTCGGGCCCTTGCTCCATATTGAAAACAGCTGTAGCCCTGGTAGATCTGGATTGTGGCGACTCAGATTTGACTAGGAAAAATAAAATAGAATCAGCCTCAGTCTGGACTAAGTCTGCATCTGACAGACTCCTAGACCAACTGCCAGGTCTCACAGACAACAGGTATACTCAGTTCCCAAAACCCTCCTGCACATGCTTTTCAAACACAGCAATTCTGGATGGATAGGGAGAATCTAGGTTCTTAAAAGAAGTTATCCTTGCCTTGGATTGTGTTTCAAAAGAACTTAAATCAACATAAGGAAAGGTCAAATAAAAAGCAATTGTGATATATTCTGCAATAATGGTATTGAAGACACAATCCATCATATTAAGGACCTAGACCAGCATCTTGCAAAGCTCAGTATTTACTTTAAAAAGCATGTCATGGCCCTGACCAGTTTGGCTCATTGGATAGAGTGTCAGCCTGTGGACTCAAGGGTCCCAGGTTCGATTCCAGTCAAGGGCATGTACCTTGGTTGCGGGCACATCCCCAGTAGGGAGTGTGCAGGAAGCAGCTGAATCGATGTTTCTCTCTCATCGATGTTTCTAACTCTCTCTCTCTCTCCTTCTCCCTTCCTCTCTGTAAAAAATCAATAAAATGTATTTAAAATAAAAAAAAAAGCATGTCATGGCAAAATAAATTAGGGAAATACTTTATCTTTCTTTAAGAAAGTGAAGATAAGGAATACTTAAGGTTATGAAAAAAAACATATAATAAGTGGTTTATCTTATTTGGCCGTTTTTACTAAACTTAATCCTGATATATTAATATTTAGCAGAGTAATTGTTCTATATTCACAATTTGAGGAAAGCTGATTTATACTGAAAACCTTAGAATTCAGAAAAAAAGAAGTGGTTTGTCTCTTCTGATCATATTATGATGACAGAACTTATATTTCCCTTTTCACTGGGTGACCAGAAGCTCAGAATTAAATAAAATATTCAAACAGAATGCACATTAAATCCCAGGGTGCTGGGATATTTGCTTTACCTGCCATACTTGTTTATTTTCTATTCAGATTTTGACACACTTATTTGACATATATGTGATATCAATTAAGAGAAAAATACTGTAACTAGTTTGCTAAGTAGTTAGAGCGTCAGCCTGCAGACCAAAGGTCCCAGGTTCTATTCTGGTCAAGGGCATATACCCTGGTTGCAGGCCAGATACCCAGTCAAGGTGTGTGTAGGAGGCAACCAATGGATGTGTCTCTCTCACATCGAGGTTTCTCTCTGTGTCTCCACCCCTCCTTTCCCTTCTCTCTCTCTTTCTCTCTCTCTTTCTCTCTCTCTTCTCTCTCTCTCTCTCTCTCTCTCTCTCTCTCTCTCTCTCTCATCATAAAACAAAATAAACAAAAAATGTAAAAAATATCCTTGGGTGAATATTAACCAAAAAGAAATAAAGAAAATGCTGTATTTATATACTTACACAAAAGCAGATTAAAAGGCCAAGGAAGAGAGACCTTTAGTAGGTAACATTCTCTATAAAGGATTGCTCGTGGGAAACACCGTTTGCATCTACAGAAATACTAGAGAAATTATCTAGCAGCTGATATTTAAGGATTCTTCTGCACATACAAATTTTCAAGCTTTAGAACACGTTTCTGGGATATGATATATAATTTGAACTCCAGTCTTTCCAAAACATGTGTTCTTTTGTTATATGATACCCACAAAAAGTAAGGATCTATTCCATATTACAGAAGAAAGGTAAAAATGTGGAAATATTTCCACATCACTTTACGTCTCTAACCACGGCCAGATTCTTTAAAAAGAGGCAACTATCCCATATACTGTCAGATGCTGGCTTAGTATATAACTATACCTTCAGGTGATAGAATCACGAGTATAATATAATTTCTTATTAATTAGGAAATTACCTCAACTGCAAATTCAATATTCATAATTACTAAGTTGTTTGTATTATATCCATCTCATTGAACGATCAAAATTAATTTAATAGAAGTTTCACTGAATTAGAAAACGATTCACTTTTTATATTAAAGTACATATACCAAGGAGCTATATAAATTACAGAAAAGACCAATATATAAACTGCTTTACTTTAAAATGCTTGTTTTCCAGCTTTAACTAGAAACAATCTTCAGGGAAATCACTGAGACGTGAACAGCTAATCAAGTAAAACCACCAAATACACATTAATGAAACTTAGCAAGTACATAATTAAAGAAGAGAAGAATTATTTTAAAATATTGGTGACTAATAGCATCTGAGTCCTAATTCACATTCCTAATACTAGTAGTCTGAAAATAAAATATAATTTAAAGATCTTAAATTTAAGTTTATCACCAATGCAGACCAAACTTCACCATTAACTACATTTCTAGGAATTTATCTTACACTCTATGAAAACAAAGATCTTATCAATTTTATTCTTTCCCACAGACCACGTGCCTTGCATATTCTATTTGAACACACACAAGGCACCCATAAATACTTGTTAAGCAAAGCTACATGTATAAAGATATTCATCACAGCATTTTATAACAGTGAAAAAGGAAAACTCAAATGTCCATCATTCGGTAGATCAGTTAAATAAATACTACATAGCCATGTAAAAGCATAAGCATTTTTAAATAATGATAAATATGTTCATTAATATGTAGAGAGACTCACAGAATATTAAATGAAGAAAAAGCAACTTAAAAACTGGAATACATAATATGATTACAGAGAATAAGGAGATAAAACTTTGCATATTACAGTAAAGAAGACAGAAAAGCCTATACCAAAGTGTTAAGAACTGTCATCTCTACATGGAATTATCAATATTTACTTTCCTCATATATTTTTTTATATTTTCAGAAATTTTATAAATCAGGGCAAACTGTTTTTACAAGCCAGAGGGAAGAGAGATTAAAGCTACAGGATAAAAAGAAATAGAAATACAGTCTAATCAGAGTCCAAAAAACATTTCTTTTTGGAATATGGCAATAGAAGAGAAGATGGGATGCTAAGTCTTGTTCATCATACCACAACAGCTTCAAAATTAGCAGGTATTTCTCCTCTCCTATTATAGTGTCCATACTAGAGCTTTATAGCAGAAATAAAAATAGAAAAGTTTATCATTTAAATTGATTCATTTCACCACCATCTTCATCCATTTGTAGTAACTCCTATCAAACTCACTATTGGGTTTTCTTTGAAAATGGTTAATCAATTTTTAAAGCATTTATAAAGATCCAACCAGGTATCAGGCAGTGGTAGATACTAGGGACATAACAGTGGACAGCACAGACTCCTCATGTAACATCATGCACTTTATACCCATAGCAAGAAAACAAGACATTAACCAATAATCCCAAGCACGGTAAGTATTAAAAAGGTGAAGTACAAGGTGCTATGGGAGCATTCAAAAGGTAGAACCTGTCACAGTTTGGAGATCGGAAAAGACCCAGAGGGATTCTCACATACTGATGATAGCAGCAGGTTATTACCGCTTATTTAACAACTCTGCACCACGCCATTACTGTACAATAATTTACCTAAGCCTTACCAACAAGCTTACCATGTAGATAAAATTATTATCCCCATTTTCCAGAAAAGGAAACTGAAACACATTAAGTAACTTCCCAATGTCATAAAGCTGGTAAAATAACAAAGCTGATATTAAAACCTAGACAACAGCCTACATCTATACAGCCTTTGACATCATTATGCAAGAGTTAGCCAAGCAACCACTGTGGAGAAGAGGGTAAGAGGAAGGGGGTGGGGGGATATTAATGATAACCAGTCCTTGGTACACAATCTACCAGGTATAAAATGTGCATACTCTGGCAACTTAAAAAATTTCAGAATACTGAAGCATAAAGAAAAGGGAAATGGCATGGCTTTAGACTAGAGTAGGAGTCAAGGACTTAGGAAGTAATGAACACTTTTATTTTACGTTATCCTAGAAAATGGAGGGGAAAAACACAAAAAACTTGTACGTGACAAATAGAAACCATAATAGGTAATTCAAACACAGAAGATTTAATAGAGGAAAACTGGTTACACAGATATATGAAAGCTGAAAAGGTAAAAAGGGAAGGTTTGGTAATCAAGAGATAAATAATTGCAGGAAGGGCGAGGGGAACAAAATGAAAAAGGTGTACTATCAGAAGCTAGAAGCCTGCAGGAAGGGCACTGTGGAGCTATGCCTGGAAGGGGGGGTAAGGGGGGGGGGAGTCCATGGAGCTGGGTACTCAAACCTCTAAGGACAGGAGACCTGCAATTCAAGCTTGAATCTATGGAAGAGGAACACAAGGGAGGATGCTCAAACTGCTAAGCGGACACAGTCCAGTGGGTAAGGAAATGATGCAAATGGCACTTTATCTACCTAGAATGCACCACTCAGAAACTGATACCTCTGAGAAGCAGCAGCAAGGCTGGTGATGGGAATGCCAAAAGAAGCTGGAGAATGAAATAATAGTTGTCAGTGGCTGCTGAAGGTATAAAGAAACTAGAAACAAGAGAAGTCCCTTCTCTCGCCTCCCAATTTCCTGTCGGTGCTCCTAAAGATAAAATCAAGCAGAAAGCAAGCTGGCAATGGAGTTGGAGAACTGTAATTTGCAGAGTCCCAGTCCTCCATCACAATTTAAAAGGATGTACTGGAGCTGAGAAACAGTAGGTAAATAAACGGCAGACGACTGAAAGGTATTTAGCAAACTTAACAGTATAATCTGACCTGCATTTTTAAAAGTTCACTTCCACATAGGGTAGAACCAATCTGTAGACCAAAGAAATTGTGAGGCTTCTATAGCACATCATGTGGGACTAAAGTGGCAACAGTAACTTAGAAGCAAGTGGATAAATTGAAGACATTTACGAAGCAGACTAACAGGACAATATGCTATTGATTAGATATGGGGCTGAGGGAATAGGAGTAATCAAGGATGACTTCCAAGCTTCTGGCATGAGGAATGGGCATTTGATTTACTAAGCATTTATGGAGCATTTAAGGAGGAAGGAGCTCAGTTTAGTTTGGGAAAATAACAGGCACCATGTATTGGATATGGATATGGATAATTTCATTTTCACATTGGAAACCAAAAGGTCCAGATTTTCTCTATCCCTGTTCTTAGCAGGTTGAAAATAAGCTCAGGATTAAGCCAATCAAATGCTCCTTTCTCAAAACTTTTGGCTTGAGTGACTGACAGAGAGGCAAAGATAGCTGAAAAATTATTCCGAGAAATAGCAAAGGCATTATCAGCAGGTGGCAATGGCGGCTTTCTACTCAAAATGCCGGACCTTGACGCTGGTCCTTGCTGCCTGGCTTTGATTCCTACCCATTTTCTGAGACTGGTTCTCCTTAGAGCCTTCCAATTTATTCCTTCGCTTAAATTAGCCAAAGTTGATTTCTGCTTATATTAATGTAATGCTAATGGGTATGCTGGGTTTTATTTTTATTTTTACCCACTATATATACAGCTTAATTCAAGTAAGCGAAATGTGCCTATGCCATAATTCACTGTTACGTTCCCCAAGATATCCTCAATACCAAGGGTTACATGATACTAGCTCTTTCCAAAATATCTTCATACTAAGAGACATGCCATTTATTCCTAGCCTCTAACAGAGATATGTAAGTGTATTATGTTAAGTCCAGAGTTTTTTCCCTTTGTATCTTCTCTCTCATAAGAAGTCACTGCCAAATCTCTAATACTTTTATACCAGCTACATTTCCTCTCATTTCTACTCCCAATAGAATTGGCACACAAGTCCCTGAAACCTAATTCTTAAGTTTGTAGAGATCCCAAAATAAACTCAGGTGTACTGAAATGTCTTATAAAGGAAATTCAGTTTGGAGCCACTTCCCCAGATACAATTATAAATCTTCTTGACATAAGTCCAGTTTTGTCAGACTCTGCCCCCTACCCACCAACACCTGTCACACCGTATCTTATTCTAAAAACAATGTAAGAACAGCCAACTTGCCAAACTTCCTTCCCCATGAGGGTTATGCACACTGTGTCTTTTACTCTCACTAGCCCACTGGTCAGCAAATTTTACCTTTGGTAATCTCTTCTGGAAAGTTTAACAATGTCCTCTTTAACCCATTTTTTTTTCCTTTTCTTTAAACTTTAAAAAATGCATTATGTATATTTTTACAATTTTTCAATTCAAACTTTTTTAAATTTTTAATTGATTATAGAGAGAGAGAAAAATCAATTTGTTGTTCCACTTATTTATTCACTCACTGGTTGATTCTTGTATGTGACCTAAGCAGGGATCAAACCTACAACCTTGGCATATTGGGACGACACTCTACCCAACTGAGCTATCTGGCCAGGACTTATCTTTACAATTTTTTAAATTAAAAACAAAAACAAAATCATTTTCTTCCTTCTTACCTCACTCACTTAGTTCCATTAATGAGCCTAAGAAAACTCTGACCAAGGCTAGTGAGTGACACATCTGTATGAAGCAATATTAAAAGTCATGGTTTTTCATGCTTCTTGACAAAATAAAGCATCAGTGTCAGAATCCTCTTCACAATCTCCATAATACTCTCAATCTCTCTCTTCCTTATTTTATAAAATCAAATCTATTTTCCCTACCAGGGTTTTTTAACTGGTCAAAAAGGATCTGTATTTACTTCTTACATTTGTTGCAATTATTATTTACTTACCAGTGTTAGAATAGCACATTTTATCATTTTTCACAGCAGACATACACAGTAAGTAATTTAGCTACTTTAGTAATTAAACAAGCTTTATAGTCTAGGTTGGAAGCCTAGCCACCATTTGGACTAGAAATCTATGGAAATACAACCTAAAGGTGTGTCTAACGTACATAACTTAAGGAACCTCAGAAAAAGACTTCAGATAACTTTAAATATCATTGTTTGCATCACTTCCACAAAAAGATCAGTATTTGATGCTCAAATAATGTAATCCCACATGTAAGCTTTACTTTCAAATAGCTATTGTCTGTTTATATAACACAAATACAGTTCAATCCTTGAAAATAAAAATTATTTGAAGTAATGCTTTACCTTATTTCATTTTCCCAGAAATGCAAAGAATTCATATTAAGGTCATTCCTATTTTCACATTAACAAATTAAAGAGAACACACACACATACCCCCTAACCTTTTAAAAAAATTTTAATGCTGATGTTAACAATCACTGAAATGAACACAGTTTTAACATACTCTCTTCATCAAAAATGATCAAAAATTTTATTCAGTATTATGAAAGATTCCAACAGGTATTTTCATTTTGATTTACTGATTCCATAAGCACAGCAATCTTCTTCAAAAGGATTAGTTCTTTTTTAACCCTCATATCACATCAATTGAAAGTCATGAAGCAAATGTGATTGAGATTTTTATAGGCGTAAATTCACTGTAAGCCCAGAGCTTCATGCTATTATGTGATCACGTACATACACACAACAGTGATTAGGCAGACATTGCGTATTATTTAATTTTAAATTGCCAAGCCCATTCACTTGCCCACCAACTTAATTATCAAAGTTGTCTAACCAACCTTTAATCTTAGAATGCTAACTGCACATTAAATGGCAGGAAAGAAGCATGCCATTGAACATTTGGACAATTTGACAACAGTTAAATGTCTTCTACCTAAGCATAGTCATCTTTATTTTATATATTGTTTATACATCAAATTTCTACTATGTTCTGTTCGTCTAAAGTTTTATTTAATGTTGGTACTTCGTAAACTGTGTCTATGGAAAAGTCATAAAAGACTCTTAAGTTTTATTTCAATTTAGGCAACTCATCCACAAGTAAATCTTAAGGACTTAAGGGTATCTACCATTTTAAAAAATTACAAATTCCCAAGCCTTCTCATTAAAATATCATGTGTGCTTATATCTATTAACAGAATTAATAATTTCAAAGTATAGATATTTCTGTTTCAAGAAACCCCCTTCAATCAGCAAGACTTAGAGTCTTGTACAAAGCTTAAAAATCAACACTATAAAAAAATTTGGCAAGGCGTAGGAGCAAGTGTAAGTTTCTACTTTTTTCCCTCCCATTCCATAGAATTAATAATATAAGAGAGATAATCAGTGTATAATAAAATATAGAGCAAATTTATTCTAAACCACCCAACAATAAAAAAAAGAAAACAATTTAATTTGCTTATTTTGTTTACATGAAGTGTCAATGATAGCAATGCTATCATTATGGGCTTTAGGAAGAAAAATCCAGTTTCAGAGCCTGTAATTCCAGACTCAATCATGCTTTTATCTAGACCAGCCGTGGGCAAACTACGGCCCGCGGGCCGGATCCGGCCCGTTTGAAATGAATAAAACTAGAAAAAAAAAAGACCATGCCCTTTTATGTAATGATGTTTACTTTGAATTTATATTAGTTCACACAAACACTCCATCCATGCTTTTGTTCCGGCCCTCCGGTCCAGTTTAAGAACCCACTGTGGCCCTCGAGTAAAAAAGTTTGCCCACCCCTGATCTAGACCCTTAAAAAGCAGGCAGGCAGGGTAGAGCTGAAAACCTCAAATATTATGAGATGAGCCTAACTGTCCAACTCCTAAGCATATACTTTAACTTCAGAATTACAACTTCCTTATCCCTTTTTCAAGTTCCCATGCTCCCCTACTCAAAAATTTGTATCAAGCTTGTGCTAAGCCTATGTATCTGTACTATTACACTATCTTGTCCTAAAATGTGTATCTTCAAGCTCTTACTCAAAATCCCCTTCCATAAAAATCTCTCATACTCCAAATAACATGTCCTATTCAAATCAATCTATTACTCCAAGTTTTCCAAAAATTCTAAATCTATTACGCCTCTGGTAGAAGAGAGCATACAGGGTTGGAGCAAGTAGGAGCCTGAAAATCCTGTTTGAATTTCAAATTTACTTTGTAATTGAACTGATTTTTGGTTAAAATGCAACACATATTAAAAAATAATCTAGCCCTAACCCGTTTGGTTCAGTGGATAGAGCATCAGCCTACGGACTGAAGGGTCCCAGGTTCAATTCTGGTCAAGGGCATGTGGCTGCAGGCACATCCCCAGTAGGGAGTGTGCAGGAGGCAGCTGAATCGATGTTTCTCTCTCATCGATGTTTCTAACTCTCTATCCCTCTCCCTCTCCTTTCCTCTCTGAAAAAAATCAATAAAATATATTTAAAAAGTTATAATAATAACATATATATATATATATATATATACAAGCTCAGCAACCGGAACAGTGGAACGACCAGAATGACCAGTGACTATGACACACACTGTGGCAGCCAACCAGCCTGATCTGGTCCCGATCAGCGCCCCCGCCCCCCACTCCAGGCCAGTGCAGCCCCCAATCATCCCCTCAGGGGCAGGGCCGGCTGGCCAATCACCTGTGGCCCCTCCCCTTCACCGGCCCAGCCCAATGGGCCTCCATCAGGGTGGACGCCACCCATATTCGAATTCATGCACCAGGCCTCTAGTATACTATAAGTTCACTTGCCAATATTAGCATTAAAGGTGTTTGTATTATATACCATTTATTATATAGATTAAGATATAGTAAATAGGAGTGAAGATGTCTGTAGACAAAAGAGAAGGCACCAACATAGAAAGATATTTTGGTTAAGAACAGGCATTCCAGATAGGCTCTTCCTAGCTGTTGACTTTGCACAAATCACTTCTCTAAGATCACTTTCTCATCAGAAGTCTCCACCTCCTAAGGTAGGTGGAAGAAATAAATGAAACAGCGTAACATATCTCGATGTGGGGTTGTGAGGACAAGATAAACCAAAGGACTTATATACTTACTAGAGGCCCAGTGCACAAAATTCATGCACGGGGAGGGGGGGGGTGGTCCTCAGTCCTGCCTGCAATGATGCCAGCATCCCTGGCCCCGGCCTCTTGTCCAAGGCCCCTCCCCTCCCTCCGCACGGCCAGGGCAGGGACGCTGGGCTCACATTGATGGGCCCTCCCCTCCCCTCCCTCCACACGGCCAGGGCGGGGACGCTGGGCTCACGTCACCACGAGCCCAGCATCCCTCACCCCAGCCTCCAGCCCAAGGCCCCTCCCCTCCCTCCACATGGCCGGGGCGCAGATGCTGGGCTCGCATTGCCAGGGCAACACCGCCAGCATCCCACCCCGGCCACTATGGGCACCGCCATCTTTGTCATGGAGTGACAGTTAATTTGCATATTACTCTTTTATTAGATAGGATGTGCATAGTCCATAGACACGGGCAATAGAGTAGTGAAGATGTGGGGGAGAGGGGCAGATAGGGGCTGGGAGGAAGAAGGTAAAGGGAGGAAAATGAAAGATATCTGTAATACTATCAACAATAAAAAAGTGTTTAAAAAAACAAATAAATCAGTACACCCATGTTCATAGCAGCATTACTCACAATAACTAAAGTGTGGAAGCAATCCTAGTGTATCATTGAGAAATAAATGAAAAAACAAAATGTGGTATATATTCCCAATGGCATATTACTCGTCCTTAAAAAGGGAAGAAAGTTCTGACATATTCCACAACATGAATGAACCTTGTGTACATATGAAATAAGTCACTCACAAAAAGACAAATACTGTGTGATTTCACTTATATGAAGTAGCTAGAGTAGTATAAAATCAGAGAAACAGAAAGTAGAATGGTGGTTGCCAAGGGCTGGGGGAAGAATGAAACAGAGAATTATTGTTGAATGGCTACAGAGTTTTAGTTTTACAAGATGAAGAGTTCTGGAGATGAATGGTGGTAATGTTTGCAAACGATATGAATGTATTTAATATCACTGAACCATATAGTACTTAAAAATGGTTAAGTGTAAATTTTAGGTTATGGATATTTTAACACAAGGAAAGAAATTGGGGAAAAAATGAGTTAATATATTGAAGGGTACAGAATAATGCCTGCAGGGCACATGGTAGCAAAAACATCAGCTATTATTATTATTATTATACTAGAGGCCCAGTGCACAGAGCCGTGCCCTAGTGGGGTCCCTCAACCTGACCTGTGGGGATCAGGCCGAAACCAGCTCTCCAACATCCCCCGAGGGATCCCGGATTGCAAGAGAGCTCAGGCCAGGCCGAGGGACCCCACCTGTGCACGATCAGGGCTGGGGAGGGACCAAAAGAGGGCTACAGGGCATGTCCAGCCCATCTCACCCAGTCCCGATCGGCCGGACCCTAGCAGCAAGCTAACCTACTGGTCGGAGCATCTGCCCACTAGTGGTCAGTGCGCGTCATAGCGACTGGTCGAACGGTCAAACAAACAGTTGGACACTTAGCATATCAGGCTTTTATTATATAGGATTAAGTCCAAGGCATATAGTAATTACTTAATTAAGGCTGAATATGATTATTAGTAATACTACAACTACTGCTTTATACAATCCAAAAGAGTTGAACTTACTGATAAAATAAACCCTGGATAAGACAAAAAGGATTAGTTTAAAACCCAGAAGGCAGAAAAGAGAACAACCCTTCTAAACAGACAGGAGAAAGATACGTGTGAACATAGACATTCTGAAGTATAGAATAATAAACCCGAGGTAATTCCCTGTAAAGGTTACCCACAGCCCACAAACTCAACCTTATAAGCATATTTACACAGTAAAAGACAGACAACTGAGTAAGTAGTTAATTCATTTTTCCATGAGTCAGTGTAAGCCAAGTAAATTTTGTAAAATCAGAAGCTGCACTATTTGAGTGAGCAATAACTCAAAACAGAGAACTCAAACAATAGAATTTGAATCAGGTGGATCTCTCAATCTGTCTAGGAAACTGTTTCCTAAACACTATAAAGATAAAAACAAAACTGAGCCTAAAATATTTTAATGTACTGAAACAGCTTCTTAAGATTTACTAACAACAATGATACATACAAATACACAATAACTTCAAAAGCTATTGGACACAATAGAAAATTATCATGTTTTTGTCCCACAATCTAGCTTATTAAAATAAAAATTAGTAACTGCATAAATTAAATAAAATTATAATTAACTCTATATACTAGTAAGTTCATATTCCTCTTACCAACACAAAAGAAACATTAATTATTATTGTAACAATAAGAGTTGACTGATAAAGTCCCTTCCTATATACAAGTTTATACAATCAACAGAGTTCGAGGAAAATGTAAGGTAGAATACCAAACCATACCTTTCCACTAATGAAAAGAACTGTCAAAAATCAGGACTGAATTTATTTGCTCAGCAATATGCATCTTGCTAACTGCCACTTCTGTGAGCTTAGAGTACGCTTCCTCCTCCTTTCCACCAATCTACAAAGAATTAGGGAATTATGGAATCGTAAAGGGCTGGAAGAGTTCTTACGCAGTCCCGCCATACTTAAGTGGTGTATGCACATACATATGCATTCATACACATATACCCCACCTCCAGCCCAATAACAATACTAACAGTACATAAGGCACAAGAAAAACCAGCAAGCCCTAGCCAGTTTGGCTCAGTGGATAGAGTGTCGACCTGCAGACTGAAGGGTCCTGAGTTCAATTCTGGTCAAGGACACATGCCTGGATTGCAGCCTCAATCCCCAGTAGGGGGTATGCAGGAGGCAGGCAAGCAATGACTCTCTCTCATACTGGATGTTTCTAACTCTCTCCCTCCCTTCCTCTCTCAAATCAATAAAAATATATTAAAACCTGTCAAGCCCTGCTGGTGTGGCTCAGTGGATTGAGCATCATTCCATGCACCAAGAGGTCACTGGTTTGATTCGCAGTCAGGGCACATGCTTTGGTTGCAGGCTTGATCCCCTGTAGGGGGCATGCCTTCTATATCCTTATGAAAAACACTCTCTTACCATAGTGCTATAGAGTATTTCAAAAAATACTCTCATCAATATTTCTATCTCTTGCTTCCTTCCTCTCTAAAAATCAATAAAAATATATTTTAAACTTGAAATTAGAAATTTTATTTGAAGCAAGCAACATCTTTTTTCATGTTATTTCTACTAGAACAATAAATATTTTTCTTAAATTATTTTAGTGAAAGAGACCAACCTAATCTACAAGAAACTTGAAGTAATTTTACGTTTAACACATACTATACTCTCCACAAATAATTTACTATAAAGATCCTGTTACTTTAAATTTATAAATAAACAAATAGCACAACTAAGAGGTTTTTTTTAAAGAAAGATAATTAAAAACATATGGAAAATGCACAACATGATGATACATGATTCTATATAATACTGCTTCATGCAAATAGGAAAAATGTGAATAAAATTTTATCTAAATGCACTAAATGTTTTAAATAAGTTTTAATTTCTCCATTTATTAGCACATTATGTTTAATGGGTCACACTATTACAAATTAACTAGTTTCCTTCGTGTTCTCAAAAAAGTACCAGGAGAAATTCTAGAAGCACCAATCTCAACAGGTAAATACTAAATACAAGTGGCTAAATACTAGAGACCACAAAAGTAAGTATAGTATGCACTCATAACATTAAAGAAACTGCCAAGGCTAAATCACAGAGTAGACTCAATGCGCAGTTGCTTAAAGTCTACAATTTAAACACCAATTTTATTTGTCCTAGATGTACAGAGTGGGGCAAAAGTAGGTTTACAGTTGTTCATATGGAAAATACAATAATCTATATATATAAAAGCCTAAGCGACCATTACAACGGAATGACCAGAACAACTGGAACAACAGAAACAAACTGGAACGACCAGTCGCTATGACATGCACTGACCACCAGGGGGCAGACGCTCAACGCAGGAGCTGCCCCCAGCCCACAGGCCCCGATTGCCAATGGGGCGTGCCAGCCAACCTCCTGGTCCCTCCCCATAGCCGGCAGGTCCCGATCACCCGATTGGGGCTGGGCCCTGGGCTGGGATGGGGAATCGGAGGTGGGTGGTGGTGGACGTGGGCAGCAAGGGAAGGAGGAGGGGGGAGGCAGGGAGGCGGGGAACTGCGCAGTGATGGTGCACGGGTGGCGAGGGAAAGAGGAGGCAGGGAACCTGATCAGCCCTGATTGCCAGCCAGGCCTAGGGACCCATGCACGCATTTCGTGCACTGGGCCTCATCTAGTAAATAAATAATAATACAAGAATATACTGTGTTTCACATATTCAAAACTATAAGCCTACTTTTGCTCACCCTGTATACTGTGTTTTGCACCTCTAGCCAGTGGTTTACATTTTATCAGGCTAATCTACATATATAAAAGCCTAAGCGACCATCTGACCAGCCAACTGGCCGGTAACTATGACACACAATGACCATCAGGGGGCAGATACTCAACGCACAGGCATGGAAACATGGAACACACTGATGAATCTCAGAGGGAAGGAGGGAGGGGGAGGGCGGGAAGAGATTAACCAAAGATTTTAAATGCATACTAGAGGCCCGGTGCACAGATTTGTGCACTGGTGGGGTCCCTCGGCCTGGCCTGCACCGGGCCTCTAGTATAACACATAAAAAGCTTAAAACCATTCTTAATAATTCACGAGGAAATAAAATTTAGTTATTTTTTCAAATGCAAAAATATTTTAAAATTAAATTTTCTAAATTGTAAGATGTTACTAAAATAAAATTTGTCCAAGAAAGCTCACCTGGCTTTGGCCGGGTAGCTCAGTTGGTGAGAGCGTCATCCTGATATGCCAAGGTTGCAGGTTTGATCCCCGGTCAGGACACATACAAGCAACCAATGAATGTATAAAAATAAGTGGAACAAATCAATGTGTTCCTCTCCTCCTCTCCTCTCTCTCTCCTCTCCCTCTTCTCTCCCTCTCCTCTCCCTCCCCTTCCCTCCCCTCCCCTAAGCTCAACTGCTGGCAAAAATATCAGCAGCAAGCAGCAACCATAGAGCTGGGCTGAAAGCTAGAGATATACTGTACTAACATGGGCTGCCTATAATATCTTCAAGAAATCAAATTTCATAATTTAAAAAAGAGCTGTCAAAACTACTCATTTTTTATTTCTTTACCTAATTTACAGGTACTAATTTGGAAAGCAAATTACCATTAACATGCAAAAACTGAATATACTTCCTCTAGAAAATAAAAATACTACATGATATAAAAATACTGTATGATATACTATATGAAATACTATATGATATACTTTCTTAAAAAGAAAGTATATGGTTTTATTAGTTTCTTTTCCAAAATATAATTGGAGCGTATACATCAAAATCACTGTTCACCCTTGCCAGTGGCTCAGCTGCTTGGGGTGCCATCCTGTGCACCAAAAGGTTGTGGGTTTGATTCCCGGTTAGGGCACATAACTAGTTTGCGGGTTCAATCCCTGGCAGGGGTGCATATAGGTACAATGTTTCTCTTCTCTCTCTCTCTCCCTCTCTCTCTCTCCCCACCCACCCCCCCGCCTCCCCCCCCCTTCCTCTCTAAAATTAATGGAAACATATCCTCGGGTGAGGATTAAAAATAATAACTATTCTTCATATGCAGTACCGTATATAATATCAAATGACTTTTCTACCCTATGAACCCAAATTTCACTATCTAAAACTGAGTTTTTCTATTAGACTCCTTTGCTCCCAGCATAAACCACTGGGAGGTAAAAACCTATATAAGTAAAAGAGATGCTTAACATTATTCTTTCACACTCTGAGAACACCAGTTTCCAAAAGCAAATAAGTCTCTTTTAGGGACTTTAATATAGCAAAAATCATTTTTACAAAAACAGTTCCAAAATGATACTGCGTGGTCATCTACAAATAAAATAATTCAGATGCAATACCCAAAATAACACATTGACATCACAATTGCTATGTTTTCAATACTGTTTTATACAGATGCCCTTAATCCTTATTAAATTCTTAATAATCCCAAACTAATATTTTGGGATGTATTACATGTACAATACACTAGGAATAAGTAGAATACTGCTTTAGGAAAGCATCTTGAACTGAAGCTGGTCCTCTGCTGCCACCTAGTGAAGTCATAAAATGCCAAGACTAAACCAAAAGTGACTGGAGAAAATATTTCAATGATGAATCTGTTTAATAAGTCACTAAAGTATATAGTTTAGATTAGAACATGGACCTTATAATATCACTGCAGAAAATGCTTAAAAATATTTAATATACTGAATATTTTTACTTTAAAAAATATGTATTCCCACAAATATATTCTAGAGCACATAGAATACAGCATATAGAATATATAAATTATAATAATTGTCAGATGAATAATTTACTGATATGAAATATGTTATCTAGGATATATTATCATAAAAGCAAAATTTTCAAAACAATCTAAATTTCCAACAATACAAGATAGTGTCAAATAAATTATGGTGCGTTATACAATGGAATATGATTATCCAGTATCCTTTTCCTCCCAATAATATCAAGATGATAACAAAGCTGTTGGGGTATTGTACGTAGAAAGCCATCTGTGGGTTTTAAAAGTATGTCCACAAGTCTCCAAACTCTTTGACGCTCTTCCCTTCAAAGAGGTGGAGCTTAATTAATTTCCCTCTCCTTGCATGTGGGCTAGATTTCTATCTCACTTCCAACAAAAAAAAAAAGATTATGGCAGAAGAGATTATAAGTAACTTTCTGAGATGAGATTAGATTATAAAAAGACTAGTACTTCCAGCTTGGATATCTTAGAACAGTGATTTTCAACCTTTTTCATCTCATGACACACATAAACTAATTACTAAAATTCTGCAGCACAGCAAAAATATGTTATATTTTTTGCCAATCTAACAAAAACAAAAGGGTATAATTTTGATTCATTCACACCAGACAGCAACTGCTGTGTTAGCTGTTGACATTTTTTTTATTTAACAATCCAAAGCAAGCATGTCAAACTCAGAGGCTAACACGGGCCAAAAATATAAGGTTTAAATTTATGTGGGCCACAAAAAAAACAAAAGCTTCAATTTTCATAGAAACATAGGTTTATTTCGATAGAGACATGCTGAATACAAAAGGCTGAAATAAGTGAGTAATTCTTAACATAAAATAATAGGACATTTTAATAAAAATTAGTATTTTTTCTTGAACATGAACTTACCAGACACTGAATAACCGCACAAATTAATAAGCGTACACAAATAAACCTATTTTTTCTTGTTCTCCGAAAGCAAAATATTTCCTGTTGCGCACACCAAACAAGTCAGTGCAAGACTAATGACGCGGCAATCGGCTGCTGAAATGTTCGCTGCTAGTATTAGTGGAGAGAAATGGTGTGCCTGCGCATAAGGAGCGTAAGGGAAATGAATGCAAAACAATTATAGTAATCAGTGATTAGTGAATGTTGTAGTTCATTATTAATAATTATGTATAACAAGATATTGTAAAAATTAAGTTAAGAAAATTTTATTAAAACGTTTCTTACATACCGTTATATTGGCTGGGCTGCAAAAATATTCATTGTGGGCTGCGTGCAGCCCGTGGGCTGCGAGTTTGACATGCTTGATCTAAAGGTAAAGAGGTCAGGGCCTCTGAGTAGTCAGTATTGCATGTTTTAAAAATTCTTGCAGCATACTGGTTGAAAATCCCTCAGAATACCTACTTTCTCTAATCATATGCTCTGGGGGAAGCTGGCTGCCATGTGCTGGGGGCACTCAGGTAGCTATGGGGACCCACTTAGCACCCCAAGAGTTAGTATGATTATTTTAAGCTGGAGACCTTTGAGATTCAACATATGCAGAAAGAAGCCCTCTCAAAGCTTCCCTTATCTAAGAGCAGAAATTTAGGAAATGAGGCTGCCATAAATCTCCTTTTGGAGGTGGCTTCACTCCCAGGAAGATTAAGAGTGAAACTATCTTAAATCCCCTTTCTGGGTTATGGCCATGAAGAAGAAGAAAAAGAAAAAAAACATTAGCATCATCATAAACAAACAGTATCATAAACTTTCTTATCTCCCCTTTGTTACCCTAAAACCCATTTGTCTTTACTAATAAAAATCTTTGTTCTCTATGCATTAAACACCAATTATTCAAGAAAACAAATGATCTTACATATTTTAATGCATGTAACATCATATTTAAAATTGTTTTTCTTGAGATTTAATGTTTATTGCATGTAACATTGTAATATTTAAGATCATTTTTCTTGAAAAAAAAACTTTAAAAAGCTTGTCACAAATCTGGAAAAAGAAATTTTTGTTCGTCTCATAGAAGCTTTTTCTCCCCACCTTTTCCCCTATTAAATAGGTATAGAAGCCCATAACTTCAGCCATTTAGTAAGCCACTTCTTTTGTGCACTCCTATATGCATATGAATAAACTTGGTTCTTTTGTCAGCTTAATTCTCAGGTCCACAAACACTAAATCTAAGTAGGTAGATGGAAGAAAAGTTTCTCCTTCCCACAGAGGTCCACAAGGCCAGGAATGGAGGCTTCAGGCAAAAAGCAAGCGAGGAACCTGTAAGGCCTGCCATCAGCCACATGAATGAGCTTGGAAGTGGAGCCGTGAGATGACAGCAGCCCTGGCCAACAGCTTGCTGGCAACCTCATGAGAGACACTGAGCCAGAAGCACCCAACTAAATTGCTCCCCAAAACTATGAGATAATAAATGTTATTTTAAGCTGCTGAATTTGGGAGATAATGAGGTAATTTCTTAAGTAGCAAAAGAAAACTGATACACCACACAAGGAAGATAATGAAGGGAAGGAAAGGAAAGGAGGGAAGAACATCAGCAGATAAACTATTTCAATACATTTCTAGTTAACAAACAATAGATGGAAAAGCACTGCACAGAGATAGCAACACCCAAAAACAGAGCTGCCTGTTTTTGCAAAACCCCAAAGATCCAACCCAGAAATATCAACTACAAAGGAATAAGTAATTCATTAAAAAACATTTTTTTTTAATGAGAAAACTTCCCAGAAAGCTGTAAAAGAGACAAGGAAAGGAAAAGTATGAAGACAAGATCAGAGAGATTAAAAAGAACCTAACAGGTATAACAACCAATAATAGTTCTAGAAAGAAAAAATTATGGGGGAGAAGGATTTGTAATACTTTAGAGGGAACTCTAAAGTCCGTATCTTAAAAGACTTGACAAACATTACATAGCGGTTATTAGGATAAAGGGAAGATTAAATACACAGGCATGATCAATAAAGAACTAACAATAATAGTCCTATATAATAAAACCCTAATATGCAAATTGACTGAATGGCAGAACGACCAGCAGAATGACCAATCACTATGATGTGCACTGACCACCAGGGGGCAGACACTCAATGCAGGAGCTTCCCCCAGCCTGCAGGTCCCAGGTCAGCCAAGGCAGGTGTGAGCGGAGGGTCCCCAATTGCCCCACCAGTTGCCCCGCAAAGGGAGGTGACCAGCAGCAGCAGCAGGGGATAGAGCTGGCGAGCGAGTGGCACCAGGCTGGCCAAGGCAGATGCCAGTGGGGGGCCCCCTCAATTGCCCCGCCGGTTACCCCACAGATCAGCCATGATTGCTGACCAGGCCTAGGGACCCTACCCATGTACGAATTTTGTGCACCAGGCCTCTAGTTTAACTATAATGAGAAACTAGAAGAAAAGGCAGACAACAACATTTTGGTGAGCTGCATCCTCAACGAGCACACTAGGAACTCACCTAAGGTTGATTAATAAACAGTAATATAAACGTATTATTTAGAGATTTGGGGATAACCACAGAACAAGTAAAAAAATAGAAAGGGTTAAAGTGATTGCCTTAGGGATCAGAACTGATAGAAAAAAGAGATAGGGAAGAGTTATAGTGTTTTCCATTATAAGCTTCTAGTATTATTTGATTCATTTAACTATAAACAATTATTACCTTAATAAAGAAATATTATTTTTAGTCTAGTCATCTAATTGAAAATATTTAATGAAATGGGAAAATACTGAGGATACATTAAGTAAAAATAGATTACTAAACTATAAATCATAGATACTAAACAATTTATGTAGAAGATCCAATACAGCAGGCACCACCATAATTTCCAGCACTTAGAATGGTACTTAGCACAAAGTACACACTAAGAAAATGTTGTGGAATGAATACACTTTCATTTAGCTAAACAGATATACAGATAGACTGGAAGGTCTGAAAGCATATACATCAAAGTCTAACTGGTGATTACAAATGTTTTTTATTTTTGTCCTTTTCCTTATATTCTTTTTCCAAATTTTCTACAATGAATATACATTACTTTTATAATGGGGAATATTTTTAAAGATACTATCATTTCTTCATTATTACAAGACCAGAGTCACAAGAGAAAAAAAGACATTTTTACTGAAATGTATATCAAGTCCAAGTTAGAAAAGTCTCAACTACCAATAATGGAAGGTATAGACATCATTGATCTTGACCTAATTAAGAGGATTTGAAAAACCTCCAGGATAACAGGAACATAGAAATATTGTAAAAAAAGAAAAAGAAAAGAAATATTGTTATCCATTGCATAAATCAGGTATTAAATTCCACTACTGGTAAACAAATTTCATTAAATCTACCAGTTCTGTAGATAAAAAGACTGTTGGTTATTTTGGTTTCTTTTACATTAAGTAGCTCCATTCATAATGAGAATAGAGAATATCTTATCAGACTTTAAAGTGTGAAATCAAGTGATATATCCATTTGTACTAATTAGCATGAATATTACCAGTTATGCTTTTTAGAACTTCATAGCCACACACAAATTAAATATGAAAAATAGAGTATCCTCTTAGGTGCGCTTCCATCAGAGAGGGGAATGGCATATCGATTATTCAGATTTACATTGGTCTGAAATAAAATTTAAATACCACTTAAATTGATTTGGGCAGCACTTATATATCAAAGGGGTGAAAAGATGTGAAAAAGATTTTATTTTTATAAAATAGTCAGTATTCATAAGAAGAAAATCTCAAAAGAAATATTCCAAAAGTTGTTTTATTTTACATTTGCCCCTGACATGGCTGACTACTTTCAATTTTCTTTTGTATAAAGCAAACACTCTTTTTTAAAAAATCAATTACAATTCTTGCAATGTTTCACCAATTCACAAAGAGGAACTGGTTTGTTTTCTCTCTTTTACCCTGTTGGGGAGCACAGGAGACTTGGATGGAAAGTTTGTAAGGAGGACATTCTGAGAAAAAGGGAAGTGTGTGGAAGGTCGCCTGCCCTGTTTATCAGAATTCTGACTTAACGGGAGTGCCGAAGGCGGTACCCCTAATTATTCCTTGACCTTTCCAAATAAGTCTGTGCATGTGCAGACCCCCACGTGTTTACTGGAATCCTTATCTTTGGGTGTCTTGCTTAAACGACACTACAAACACATGTGTCCTCCCAAAATTACTTGCCCTACTGATTGTATCTAAAAGATAAACTTTATCTCAAACTGCTGTTACAATAAAAGCCTAATGAGGCAGGCGATGGAGGCTGTCTGGTTCCTTTAGCAGGCAGTCCCTTAGCCCTCTCTTTCACAGCAAACGCTGTGTCAGAGTAATCCATTCATCCGTCATCCAGGGTCTGCTGGTTAGCCCCGGAATTACTCAACCTAGTACCTGCCATTGCTATAATCACACATACTGGACTACAAGTGAGTAAATAACCAGTTCTTTAAGTATCATGGAATTGTGCTGCTTACTTTGCTACTATCTACTTGTATAATTGAAGCAAGTAGTTTATTTTCTGGATTCTGGCTCCTCAGACGTCTCTATAAAAACTCTGTCTCCCTAGAACAGTATAAAAACTAAATTTTTTTTTTCCCAGCTTTGCACAGTGGCAGTATCATTGCCAATGAGGTTTATCCGAGGCACGGTTATTACTAAAAAAAAAAAAAACTAAATATTTTTCCAGGTATAATTTTATGCAATAGTGAGTTTCTAAATATTAGATATGATGTTATAGCTATAATTAATATAGCTATAATTAATATAGCTATAATTAATAATAAGACAGGAAATAAGTTATTTGATACCAATATTCAGTCAAGGTTCTTATGTTATATACCATAAGGAACTATTTGCTGTGAAAAATAGAGCTAAATAGAAATTTATATTTGCGCTGATCTCTCCCCTCATGTGGAGTTGAAAAACAACTAAGTGAACAAGTCTAAATTAAAATAGTATATGCATTACTTAATTGATCATAATTTAACTTACTCATTCTGTTCCTAATTGCATAAAAAAGTTTGGATTTTGTACTCCACTGAAAATTATTCCAGAGACATCTAAAACCTCTTTAATATTCCTCAATATGTAAGATTTTTCTAGTCTAGCGTCTCTTTACCTTATCCACCCTATTCCTGTCTGAATATTCCGCTCCAGTCATTAGAATAAGTATCTGCTGCAAACATTATTAATGAGATACATATCAAGGGATCCAAGTAAGCTACTAACTACCTGAACATTATATAAATCAAGCAGCCTGTTATAACGAAGCCATGGGGCATGATTTAATGAAAGGAGGGGAAAGGCTTAATTTACCTCTTAAATTTATGTATTTAGTGAATTACTTAAATTAAAAAAAAAAAATCCTGTCAAAGCACCAGGAATCAGCAATAACTTACAATCAATGAGGGAAAGACATTTCAACTTTTTAATTTACTGAAGTAAATTTTAAAACAAAATGTCTTATATTAAACTTATGTTTTCCTACCTTAAGCTCACTTTTACCCTTTCTTATAAAGAAAAGAAAAACATTTGAGATGTAAATACAGTCTTTTAAGGAGAATGTTTTCAATCAACTTTATAAGTTGACAAACTGTCTTATCTTTATAAGTTAATAAACTATGACCCAAGGGTCAAATCTGACTGCTACCTGTTTTTGTAAATAAAGTTTTATTAGAACACAGTTATGCTCCTTTGTTTATATAAGAGCAGCAGAATATAGCTGCTTTTGTGTTATAATGGCAGCACTAAATAGTTGAGACAGAGACCACCTGGACCACAAAACCTAAAATACTTACTATCTGCCCCTTATAGAAGACATATGCTAAACCCTGCATTAGACAAAAAACTTATAAGCTGGGGATTCTGTCTTCAGCACTACTAATCCATTCAGTACCTGACATAGAGCTGGAGGTAACAAGTTTTCAATATAATTTCTGGATTAATGAACAAAAGAGATTCCCGGACCAAAATTCAGGAAGAGTCAATCTGTCTACAATTCCCTCCAAGAAGCATTATACAAATATATCTTGCTTACTTAAACAGATGAGTTATAAAATCTGACTTTAACTTAAGATTTTCATAAGTGCCTAAGTAGCTTTTCTTCAATTACTAAAATAATTTACCTTGCATATTTAGTTTGATTTTTGTTTTTTTAAGTAGGGTATGTCTATATTCATGTGTATTTTATATATATATACACACGTGTGTGTGTGTGTGTGTGTGTGAATGTAAGTATACGAAGGTGCAAATCAGTAGCTACCTTTTACTGAGTATCCACTGAATGCTAATTGCTCTTAATTACTTCATTTAATCCTTGTATAACAACTCTTTGGAGATAACAGATCATCCCTACCTACCAAAGTTCTTTTCTTTTTTTTAATTTATCTGTATTGTTGAAAGTATTACAGATGTTCCCTTTCTTCCCCCCACTGACCTGCTCCCACCTCGCACTCCCGCCCCAGGCCTTCACCACACTAAAGTTCTTGCTTAAATTAACTCTCTAGCTTTAAATTCTGCCCTACTATATCCTTTTTATTGAATTATGTGTGTTTTTTATTTTTCTAAATGGTTTATATTTTTGTTTAGAAAGTAAATGTGACATAGAGTTGTAATTTTTTACTTTTCAAAGTTTTCATAACCACAATAAGTGTCTCCACTTATTTTACTCAAAGACATTTGCAGCTTTACAATGACTAATCCAAATGAATCAGTATTTACTGAGTGCCTACCATGTGGCAGGCACCATTCTAGGCAATGGGGACATAGTGGTTAAAAAGACAAAATTCCCAGCCCTCAAAAGGAGCTTACTCATATGGTTATCAATTCATTACAGCGCTTTTGTTTGTCTATTACAAATTATTCCTATAGCCTTCCATTTTTCCTATGTCAAAGTCTGAATTATTATCACTTATTTCACTATTTGCATTACAATAGTAGTTATAAAAAATAATTTGGTTTTTAACCTGAGTCAGAAACAGCTGAAATTAAATATATACTATCTAATCTCTAGATTAAAAAGAAAAAATAAAACAATTTGTGAGATTAATTAGATTAATTCTAAAATTTCTACGAGGCTCTAAATCTTCACCACTTTCACATGGAAGCTGAATTAATTTTGAATGAATAGATTTTGAAGACTGATCCTTTCTTTTTTTCATGAAGGGTGATTTACTCCTTTTTAAAAATATATTTTTATTCATTTCAGAGAGGAAGGAAAAGGGAGAGAGAAATAGAAACATCAGTGATGAAAGAGAATCATTGATCAGCTGCCTACTGCATGCCCCCTACTAGGGATTGAGTCTGCAACCTGGGCATGTGCTCTGACGGGAAATCAACCATGACCTCCAGTTTCACAAGCTGATGCTCAACCACTTAGCCACACCAGCTGGGCTGACTGTTTCTTTTTACTGCATAACAAAATCTACTAATAAACTAAGTACATAGAGAAATTCTATCATAAAAGTTCTAATTATCTTTACCCAGAATATTCTACAGAATATGCGAAAAAGCAGTATTTCAGAATTGCAAGACAGTTCAATTCCAACTGTATCCACAGTACCTTTATTATCACTTCTCCTGGTATTGCATTTACACCCATGAGGTCCCTCCTTCTGTATCTCCTCTATGACCAGTGTAGATTATCTTTCTAGATTCTATGAGTCAAGCTATATGTAGTCCCTAGATATATCAAACTATATGATGTTTGATTACTATTGTATTCTTTCAGTTAATCACTTACTTTATTAGTCCCTCCCACAGTAATTTACTTATTCATTCACTCAGTCATTTATTCAATTACTCGTTACATATCTTTGTTGCATTCTTGAAAGGAGAGAAGAGAAAAATAAACAGTAGCTATCTTTTACAGAGCCTAATGTATGCTAAGCAGTTTTCTAATTGCTTTAAATGAATTGCCTCATTTAAGCCTTTTACAACTTTATAAGAGTAACAGATTTTCCCTATCCATATATATAAAAAAGCCTAAGTGACTGTCCGACCGTCCAACTGGTAGCTATGATGCACACTGACCACCAGGGGGCAGACGGTCAACACAGGAGCTGCCGAGCTGCAGTGACTTGGCAGCTGTGTTTCTCAGGTGATGCACCCAGAACCAGAGAGCAGGGGAGCCAGATTCCAGGGTGCATCACCCGAGAACCATCTTCTCCCAATCCAGGACCCCTCAGGGGATGTCAGAGAACCTGTTTCAGCCCTATCCCTGCAGGCCAGGCCGAGGGAGCCCACGGATGCAAAAATCCGTGCACCAGGCCTCTAGTCTTATATAAATGTTCTAGATACACAAACAAAAGGAAAGATCTCTGATTCATTTTTAAGAGACTAGCATAAGCTTCCTATCAAAACCACACAAAGATAATACAAAAATTAGACCAATCTCACTTATAAACATAAATGCAAAATGTATCACATTGAATCCAACATCATATAGAAAAAAGATAATTCAACTTCAGAAAACCATCAGTATACTATACTAAGTGAATTAATTGATTATAGTGAAAACTCATGACTTATTTCAACAAATGGTAAAATGCACATGATAAAATTCAATGATGATAAAAATTCTTAGCAAACCAGGGATAGCAATTTTCTTAACCAGGTAAAGGCTATATAGTAAAAACCGACAGCAGCCCTAACCAGTTTGGCTCAGTGGATAGAGCGTCGGCCTGCGGACTGAAGGGTCCCAGGTTCGATTCTGGTCAAGGGCATGTACCCTGGTTGCGGGCACATCCCCAGTAGGGAGTGTGCAAGAAGCAGCTGATCGATGGTTCTCTCTCATCGATGTTTCTAACTCTCTATCCCTCTCCCTTCCTCTCTCTAAAAAATCAATAGAATATATTCTAAAAAATACAACCTACAGCAAATAGCATACTTAATACTAAAACAGAAAATCATTCCCACTGAAGTTAAAAACATGACAATACCCAATAACATATAATTTCATTGTCTAGAAGTCCTATTATAATACACATGTAAGTATGCACGCACACATACATACACTAATTATGACTGAATAGAAATAGAAATATTTTCAGATAATATATTCTACATAGCAAATACAATAGATTCTATAGTCACACTATTAGAATTTATAAGAGGGTTCAGAAAGATTGCTAGTACAATATCAACATGCACAAATAATTAAGTGTCATACTAGAGTATGAA
Source organism: Myotis nattereri (assembly GCF_964212035.1). NCBI lineage: Eukaryota > Metazoa > Chordata > Mammalia > Chiroptera > Vespertilionidae > Myotis > Myotis nattereri. Next base: position 47,446,719 of record NC_138081.1, read on the forward strand.
GCCATTTGCCATGGGTGAGATGGTATGTCCAAATTCAAAGCAATGAACCTTCTCTGACTTTAGTAGGTACTAGAATTTTCTACTTGATTTTCCAAAAAAATAATTTCAAAGTTTATTATACAGCCTCCTTTCAGGACCACATGCAAACAATCAGTTAATTACAACATCAAAACATAGGTTTTTTTTTAAATTTAGTAAAAGACATGCCACATCTCTACACTGAAAATGACTTAAATAAGTGGAGGAAAATACCATGTTCCTGGGTTAGAACACTCAGTACTGTTAAATGACCATTTCCCCCAAACTGATCTCTAGATTTGAAGCAAATCAAATCTACATCTCACATAAATGTTTTACTCCCAAAATAAAGCTCCCTAAGACAGAGTGGGTATTCAAGTAAATACTTGGAGTCTTCCTTTTGTTTTTGGTAGAGCATGGTTCTGTAGTAAATGAGATATTTCCATTATCAGTCAAACACATATTGGCTCAAATTACTTCACTTAATCATTTAAGGGTCTAATAGTACTAAGACACAGATGAAAAGGGGTATACAACAGCACAGGAGGGAAAATAAACAAAAGGAAGATGGCAAAATACAAGTGACAAATTTTGCAGACTTTATTATTTTGCCCAAAGTTTGCCATGATCACAGCCTTGGATACTATGGAGAAGGCAATGTAGAAAGTAAAGAATATCTATAATATGAAACTCATCAGATCAAAACTCTGCCTCACCCCCAAATCCCCAAGCCATTTTGTAGTACAAAGCCTAGAGATAGGCACTTTTCCTCCTTACCTTTTCTTTTTCTTTTTTTTTCACTCTTTCTTCACTCAAAGAAGTAGGTAATAAACCCATCTGTTAAGACACTGTAGCCCTAGCTGGTTTGGCTCAGTGGATAGAGCATTGGCCTGAGGATTGAAGGGTCCCAGGTTCAATTCCGGTGAAGGGCATATGCCCGGGTTGTGGGCTCAATCCACAGTTGTGGAGTGTGCAGGAGGCAGCCGATCAATGATTCTCTCTCATCATTGATGTTTCTCTCTCTCTCTACCTCTCCCTTCCTCTCTAAAATCAATAAAAATATATTATTTAAAAAAAGACATTGTTACATATCTATTAAAAATATACATCTCAACAAAACTCAACTTAGGCTGATCCTTACTACCAATTTAATAGATTCTGAAATTAAATATTATTTCAACATTCTGAAAATAAGCAATGAAGCTAATTTTTACTTATTCTTCAAAAAATACATATGCCCAGGAAAGAGGGCATAAAGAGGCAAGGCATTCATATCCTATATATCTGAATCTTTAACTATATCTATCCATGCTTATAGATTCATCCATGTAGAATGAATATTCCTAGAAGAACATAAGGCAAACTTAAATTTTTAATTTTATTTCTTTATACTGTTTGAATTTTTTATCATACATTTATCTTAGTTTTCTGAAGCTAGTTCACTTTTAAAGTAACTTCAAAATACTGTGAACAGCCAGCCCAGCCAGTGTGGTTCAGTGGTTGAGCATCATCAACCCATGCACCAAGAGATCACTGGTTCGCTTCCTGGGTTGCAGGCTCAATCCCCAGTAGGGGGCATGCAGGAGACAGCCAATCAATGTTTCTATCTCTCTCCCTCTCCCTTCTCCTCTCTAAAAAAGATCAATAAAAAATATAAATGGATAAACACTGTGAACAAATGAGCATCTATATGTAAATATATAAAAAATACATGTAAGACATACTTTATTTGAACTCACTACACCAAGCATTAATATTAAAACAATAACTATACCCAATAGAATAAAGTCTCAATACCACAATGATAGTAGTGATGATAAATCTTTAGGTGATAAAAATGACTATTTTTATTTTCTTCTTTTTGTTATTTTCTGAATTTAATGAATTTTGTTATCTACAAAATAAAATTTTTAAAAAGCTAAAAATTACTAAGTTGAAGAGACTTTACAACAAATGAAAGAAAATGTGATGATATATTCCCAACTGATAAAAATATAATTACTAGAAAGTATATCATGTTGAAATATCATTATTATTATAATCAAGTTGTATCTGCCCCTCTACATATCTCCATATGTATCTTTTTATTTTTTAATCCTCATCTGAGGATATTTTTCCATTATTTTTAGAGAGAGTGGAAGGGATTGAGAAAGACAGAGAAAGAGAAAAACATTGATGTGACAGAGAGACATCAACCCTTGGTCAAAGCTCTATCCACCGAGCCAAATCTGCCAGGTCCATGTGACTCTTCAAGGTCACCACAAATTAAATGTAGATGAAGAAAGAATAATACAAAAAGTATAATTGCCACGCTGACATTCAAAAACTGCTCATAAAAATTAAATGCAATCTATATCATCTTCAAAATAACATCTAAAAATTAAAATATAAAAGCAGGATCTTAAAGATATATCTACATTCCCCTTTTTTATTGCAGCATTATTCACAATAGCAAAGATATGAAAACAACCTAAATGTCCATCAACAGATAAACAGACAAAGAAGACATGGTATACAGCACCCCCTTTTATCCAGGGGGGAATAGGTGCCAAGACCCCCTGTGGATGCCTGAAACCACAAATATTACCAAACCCTATATATACTATGCTTTTTTCCTATATATACATACCTATGATAAAAGTTAATTTATAAATTAGACAGACATTAACAATAAATATTAATAAGATAAATACTGTATATCATTTATACATGAAATCTGAAAAAGCCGAAATCATAGAAACAGATACTAGGATGGTGGTTACCAGAGACTGAAAGGGTGATGGAAATGTGGAGATGTTGGTAAAATTCCAGTTGTAAGACAAATAAGTTCTGGTGATCTAATGTACAGTATGGTGGTTATAGTTTTTAATACTGTATTATACACTTGCTAAGACAGTAGATCTTAAATTTTCTCATCACAAAAAAGAAATGGTGATTATGTTAAGTGATGGAGGTGTCATATGCTATGACAGTAATCATTTTACAATATATAAGTACATCAAATCAACATATTGTACACTTTAAATTACCCAAGATATATCGATTATACCTCAATAAAGCTAGCGGAAAACTAAAATATATGTGCACTCTTAATTATTCTAAAACATTTTTCTTTGTTATGAAAAAGTTAATAGGACTCCTACATTAATATCTGAAAAATAATTATTTCAACTATCAATGACCAATTGCTAAATGAAGATTTACTACATACATATAGATATCAAAGCTGTAAAAATATGGATTATAAAACAGAAAGAAAGAGTTAAATATTATTGAGGAAACACAAAACTTATATTAATATTTTAAAACTTAGGAATATGAAATTTGAAACTAAGCTTTTGTTGTAAGAATACAGCCTGAAGAGTGTATAAAATTACAAAAAGAATTAGCAAGGATTAAAAGAAAATGAAAAACCTATTCAAAGAAATAAAATATAGAATGAATCAAGGAGAGCTGGTAATATTTAGATTATAAACTGACAGCACATCTGTTAATTTTTTTTGTTTTGTTGTTATTAATGCTCAGCCGAGGATATTATTCCACTGACTTTTAGAAAGGAAGGGAGGGGGAGAAACAGAGCGAGAAACATCAATATGAGAGAAGCATCAATTGGTTGACCCCTGGCACATGCCCCAAACCAGACCAGGGTTCAAGCCCTCAACTGAGGTACATGCCCTTAACCAGAAACGAGCCCAGAACCCTTCAGTCCTCAGGCTGATGCTCTACCCACTGAGCCAAATCAGCTAGGGCACATCTGTTAATTTTAGGAGTTCCCAGGAACCATTAAAGACAAGGTGGGCACCAGATATACCAAATAGCACAATATTATCAAGGGGAAAAACACTTTCAAACTTAAATTTGGTATGGATTTATGTTAAACTAACAGAACTCTAAAAGCAAAAATTTAGCAGAATGAGAATATTACATAGCTAAGAATACTAGCAAAAGAAAAACTATCCAAAATTTGAAACATGCCTTATTTTGTTGTTCAAGTCAGAAATTCACACTCCCCAGAGTGCAAACCTTCTCTAACAACAAAGCAATTTTCTTCAAGCATTAGGGTTATTTGTATGACTATTTCTAGAAGCAGAACTTACCGAGTACCATCTGCTTTCCAGCTTACTTTATATGGATTCTGCTCTAAAAGTTTAATATTTTGCTTGTCCATGGAAACAGGCTGTGCTCCAGGGAATCCAGACCTTAAAGAAGAACATTTTATTGTTATGGCTGGTATCCACAGAAAACACTGCATGTCTGAAACCAACCTCAAGAGTCACATTTTTATACAATGTTCGCCCTATCATGAGATTAATGTCAATTGGAAAAATATTAGATTTCACAAGAATACTAACTAACGGTTATCATTTTCTTGACATTTTAGAACATAAGTTATCAAGATTCTAATGGCCACTACTATACCTATTGAGCTAATCCTATATAATAAAGTGGTAATATGCAAATTGACCATCACTCCAACACACCAGGTGGCCGCCACAAGATGGCCTGCAGGGGAGGGCAGTTGGGGGGACCCAGGCCTGCAGGGGAGAGCAGTGGGGGCAACCAGGCCTGCAGGGGAGGGCAGTTGGAAGGAACCAGGCATGCAAGGGAGGGCAATTGGGAGTGACCAGGCTGGCAGGGAAGGGCACTTGGGGGGGACCAGGCCTGCAGAGGAGGGCAGTTGGGGGGGACCAGGCCAGCAGGGGAGGGCAGTTAGGGACAGCCAGGCTGGCAAGGGAAGGCAGTTAGGAGTGACTGGGCCAGCAGGGGAGGGCAGTTGGGGGCAACCAGGCTAACAGGAAAGGGCAGTTGGGGGCAACCAGGCCAGCAGGGGAGGGCAGTTGGGGGTGACTAGCCCAGCAGGGAAGGGCAGTTAGGGGCAATCAGGCCAGCAGGAGAGCGGTTAGGCATCGATCAGGCTGGCAGGGGAGTGGTCAGGCTGGCAGACAGAAGCGGTTAGGGGCAATCAGGCAGGCAGACGAGCGGTTGGGAGCCAGCAGTCCCAGATTGTGAGAGGGATGTCTGACTGCCCGTTTAGGCCCGATCCCTACAGGCAGTCAGACATCCCTCAAGGGGTCCCAGGTTGGACAGGGTGCAGGCTGGGCTGAGGGACACACACTCCCTGCCCTGCACAAATTTCGTGCACCAGGCCTCTAGTTTTTAAATATACACATGATCTAAATAGTAAAACAGGTACATTTACACGTCTTTTAAATCAGGAAGAAGTTTAAATCTTGCTTTAGTTATTCTACATTATTCTAGACCTCATATTGCTCCATCATGACACTGCCAGCTTGGCATAACTATACAGGGTTGGCAAGTTTCTCCCCAAAAGATGCCCAGAAGTGACAAAACCAGAGAAATGTAGATCAAGATTAAAGGACTCTGGCAAGGGTTTAACACAACACTAAAATCAGTATTTCTTCATCATCATTTTCATCTTTTATTTAAAATTATTTCTAGGTGATTGACCTGTATATACCAGTCAAAAAGTTACTTATAATAGGAATTTTTAGGCTGATAGTCCTGTTTCATCATGTCCCAGCTGTATTATAATTTTCGCCATCAGACAGCAACAATCAACAGTAATGTTCACAGACCAAGATCAGAGAACAAGAGATAAGAGCAGTGACTTCTCTCCTGAATCCTACTGAATGAAATATGGGCATATTCAATTTTTATGTCTTCTCCCTTAATACCATAAGGGCAACCCAAACATTAATCTGCAACAGTAGATTCAAACATACAAAACATTTTGTACTATAGTAACTTTCTAATCCTTTAGAAAGACATGTGAGTCAACTAATTTTTGACTCAACTGTCTATTACACTGCTTGTCTTGAGAAAAACTCTTAAATCTTTGTAAGCACTCTATGTAAAAATACAAATTTCAAGAAGCAAAGAAACTATGTTAATGTTTGCTTCAATGTTAAGTGTTGCAAAGTAAGAATAAATTTTATTTAAAACAGTAAAATATTTATTACCCTTCCCAGCCACAGAATTGACGACACTTCTGCTGTACTTCTCCTAACTTCGGTTGAGTTGTTACTTGAGTTACACCTTTAACCGTTATACCTTCTAAGAAAATAGCACCCTTAAAATAAAAGGAAAATGTTTTATTAGAGTTTAAATACATTTATGAAGATTAGAATGAGAGACAGATAATTTTATAAAGCATTTGTAAAATTTTCACTAAATATTTAATTGGAATTTCATAATACTTTGCAAAGAAATAGTAAATTCTGAGTCCAATGTATAAGAGATCCTTGGTTTACCCAAGAAACAAAAACAGGATGAATTTACGTAACAAACTTTTCTTGTAGAAAAGGCAAGGAGTCATGGCTATCAAGAATCTTTATAAATAACTAGAATGAAATAACCTCACATATCTAGTAAAAGAAAATAGTCAACATTCCATTTTCATAAATCTCATGAAGATTTTCATAAATCTGATGAAGAAAAAAGGTAAAGACTATAATATTTTTATTCATTACCAGTTTTAACCGTTCTTTTCTCCTTTTGCCAAAAGAGGCACTTGACCCAGGTTCTGGTTCCTTCTTTCCATCCTCATCCTCATCTTCCTCTTCATCATCCTCAAAACACCAATCTGGCAATACAGGTGGGGCTGGTGCTTCCTCTATATCACCATAGCGACGAAAAAGTTCTTTCAAATAATCACCCTTATAAATTCCTGGTGGTCTTGCTTGAGCAAAAGTGGCAACTGCTGCTTCAATACTATGGAAAACAAATACCATGCGATTTCCTCACTACTCTCCATTTATGCAGATTTTTCAAAACTTACTATAATAATAAAAGCACAATATGCTAATTAGACCAAACGTCCTTCTGGATGACCTTCCGGATGAAGCCAGGGCTGCGAGGGAAGCCAGAGTCCCGGGTGCCAGAGGGAAACTGGTGTCAGCAGCCGGGGAAAGGAAGGCCCACTCTTGCACGAATTTCGTGCATTGGGCCTCTAGTTTATTATATTTAAGGCACCATATGATTTATAATGGACAAATCAGTCCCACTCTTAAGGCATTCAATCTATTAAGGGACAAATTCATTCTGAAACAGTTTGAACATAAGGTACATTGATAATTCCTAACTCTAGAAGTAAATTGCAATGAGTGTATAGAAGAGACCTGTATTAAGTCTGTGAAGAATTTAAATAAAGCTTTAAAGATTGAGGTCTTTGACTGAGGTTTCCTGACTCTTAAGGAAAAATGTCAAAAAAATTTGAAGAGCAGTATCAATAAAAGTTAAAAAGCATGCTGGTTTTTAAGGAACTTTCAACAAACCCAGTTAATATGAGCATAAGTCATCAGAGAAAGGTTAAGCATAGGCTGAATCTGACACAGGATTCTGAGGTTATTGTATAGAGTAGCAATTTTCAACCCATGTGCCATAAGAATTTTTAAAACATGCAAATACCTATTTAGTCAGGACAAAGACATCTTTTCCCATAGATTGTTAAATTTAAAAAATGACAACAGCCAACACAACAATAGCAATTCAGTGTGAATGAATCAAAGTTATTCCTATCTTTTTGTCAGATTGGCAAAAAATATATTTGTTGGTGTGCTGCAGAATTTTAGTCATTAGTTTGTGTGCCATGAGATGAAAAGGTGGAAAATCACTGGTGCAGAACATCTGAAAGGCCAGAAAGGCTGCCCTAGAAGTGCATGCAGAAGAGAACCACTAAGGATGCATGACAGGGAAATAAAACATACAATCTGATGTGTACTTCTGCTGATTATATTCAGAGAAGGACCTACTGTGTGGAAGGCTTTGTAAACAAAATAATAACCCTCAACGGGTAAATGAGGAAATTAATATCCCATTCTCTCAGGAATTTTTGAGTAACTAACGTTCTAATGTCTCAAGATTTAAAAAGGTATTTCACTAAAATAAAAACATGCAGATTGGTTTAAATAGCAACACTGTCCCCAAAATAACCTCTCTACAAAATCTTCTGTTTTTCCTAGTACTTAACAGCTATAAAAAGGTACTATTAAAAATTATTAAAAAAAACAACAGCAGGAACTTCCAAAGGTGAATATGAACATAAAATATTGGAAGAATTTGTGTCTCATAAGAGAAAAACATCTGGAAAAGAAAATACATAGAATATGGGGTCCATGAGCACTCAACTAAAGTGCTACTTAGTAGAAAAACACCAGTGAATGGTATTCTAAAGATTAACCAAACTAAAATGAAAAAAAAATCAAATTATATTAATCATGACTTCACCAAAGATTTGGCAATATAAAGCACTAAAACTAAAAAGAAAATGAATGAGCCCGGCAGTGTGGCTCAGTTGGCTGAGCAATGTCCCATGCACCAAGAGGATGCTGGTTCCATTCCTGGTCAGGGTACATGCCCAGATTGCAAGCTCAATCCCCAGTAAGGAGCATGCAGGAGGCAGCCGATTGATGTTTCTCATCAATGTTTCTAACTCTCTCTCTCTCCTTTCCTTTCTCTCTAAAAAAAAATCAATAAAAACATATTTTTTGATATCAATGAAATTTTTTTATCCATTACTAAATATGTCTCCTCCCATTATTACAAGAAACAAATACCTCCAATCCATTTTCTCCACCAAAAAGGCACATATGAGGAAACCGGTACGATTGAAGCCATGGGTACAATGAACACCTAGAAAATAAAGTAGCATTGTTTTAAAATTTTTTCACTTCAGAAGTCACATTTTACTTTAAAACTCCAATCTGCAATCAAAACATTTCAATCATTTTATAAAATATCTACATTTTAAAAAAACTCAGCCTCTCTTATAATTATTACTAACTTGTCAGTTGAAGTTGCTTCGAATCTAATTTATAGCACTAGCTAGAAGTTTAAATGTAATACATATTGATTTATTATAAGGTACTGACTTATTGGTTACAAATTATCTAGATCTAAAGACTTCTCCTAACACAAAGATTTCAAGCATTTTAAATAAGGGGGCATTTTCATCAAGCACACAACTCTAAGGGGACACACACACACACACACACACACACACACACACACCCCTACCTGACTGAATACAGAAAATAACTGATATACACTAAAAATAAAACTACTTTGAAGTTCTCTAGAAACCATCTGACTGTATCTTTATATTACGTTATAATCTTTCAAAAAAAACTTTTAGAAGAAAACCTGCTGAGAAAAAAATTTTCTTTTTCTTAAACCTCTTTTCAGGACATATTTGAGATCAGTGTGATCCTACCTCCATGTTCTGAAAAGCTGCAAATGAGCTTCATAAATTCTAAAAATAATTGCATTTTTAAGTCATTTTAACTACTTTGAACAAGTAATAATAACAGGTTGATGGACATTACCAACATGACAACTTTACTGCCAGGGTTAACTCACTCTCCTGAAAACCTCAAAAAAAAAGGCTTTCCTGTAATTTCTGTTTAATGGTAGGCTACCCAGGTATTTAAGACTACGTCTTTTTACTTATTTTTTAAATATATTTTTATTGATTTCAGAGAGGAAGGGAGAGAGAAAGAGAGATAGAAACATCAATGATTAAAAAGGATAATTGATCGGCTGCCTCCTGCACAACCCCTACTGGGTATCAAGCCAGAAACCCGGGTATGAGCCGCAGGGCGATCAGGGGGTTGGGGCGCCTTCCCCTGTCAGGAACAGAGCAGGGCCGATAGGGAGGTTGTGGCCCCGCCCCCATCACACACACAGCCACAGGGCGATCAGGGGGTTTGGGCGCTGCCCCCTGTCACGCTGATCCTGGTGCTGGGAGGCATATTACCCTTTTACTATATAGGATAGAGGCCTGGTGCATGGGTGGGGCTGGCTGGTTTGCCCTGAAGGGTGTCCTGGACCAGGGTGGGGGTCCCCACTGGGGTGCCTGGCCAGCCTGGATGAGGGGATGATGGCTGTTTGCAGCTGGTCACATACCCTTCAGGGTGGGGGTCCCCACTGGGGTGCCTGGCCAGTCTGGGTGAGGGGCTGAGGGCTGTTTTCAGGCTCGCAGGTGACTGAAGCTCCCAACTGCTCCTTTTTTTCTTTTCATTCTCGGCCAGCTTTAGCTCTGGCTCCAGCTCTTGAGGCCTCTGCTGGGTTCTATAATCGAGACACTGTATCAACTCCAGCTCTGAGATCCCTGATCACTGAAAGCTGGTTTCTGGGGTTTTGTTTATCTTCTATATTTGTTACAATGTTTCAGACTGCAGGCTCAGAGGCTGGCAAGGCAGGCGGGGAACGTTGGAGTCCTCCGTCACTGAAGCAAGCAAGCCTCATGTTAGTTTCAAGCTGCCTGGCTGCCGGCCGCCATCTTGGCTGACAGTTAATTTGCATATCTCGCTGATTAGCCAATGGGAAGGGTAGCAGTCATACGCCAATTACCATGTTTCTCTTTTATTAGATAGGATACTACTATTTCTGCCAAAAAGCCCCTTCAAAGCCCCCCCACCTCCCCAAACTATACCTTTCTTTCTGTTGTATATTTTTCCTCCTGACTTTTTGAAAGATTGATACTTTATTCTTATTCACTTTCTTGCAATCTGGAGCCCTGCCTCTGCACTCTTAAATCACGGCTTTCAGTTCTAAGCATTATGTGACATTTAAACAACCAAGCTCTAATGTCTTGAATCGTCCTTTTTTCTTTGTTTTCTGACACAACCATCTTTGTTTATGGTTGCTCTGTGTGTGACAGGGTGCGGCGCCCCAACCCCCCCCCCACCCCCCCAACGGGCCCTGCTCTGCATGTGATGGGGTAGAACCATAACCTCCCCATCGACCCTGCCCTGAGTGTGACAGTGGCGGCGCCCCAACCCCCTGATCCGCCCTGCTGTGTGTGACAGGGGGCAGTGCCCCAACACCCCTATCGGCCCTACTCTGTGACAGGGGGGAGGTCCTCAACCCCCTGATCAACCCTGCTCTGTGCGTGACAGGGGGGAGCTCCCCAACCCCCGGAAGGGCCCTATTCTGTGCATGACAGGGGGGAGCTCCCCAACCCCCTGATCAACCCTGCTCTGTGCGTGACAGGGGGGAGCTCCCCAACCCCCCTGATGGGCCCTGCTCTGTGTGTGACCAGGGGGAGCTCCCCAACCCCCTGATCGAGCCTGCTCTGTGCATGACAGCGTAAGGAGCCCCAACCCCCGACGGGCCCTGCTCTGTGCGTGACAGGGGGTGGCGCTGCAACCTCCCCATCGACCCTGCCTTGAGTGTGACAGGGGGCGATGCCCCAACCCCCCAATCGGCCCTACCCTGAGCGGGACTGAGGGTGCTCTGTGCATAACAGGGGGCGGCGCCCCAACTCCCCAATCGGCCCTGCTCTGAGCCCAACCAGGGGCTGCACCTAGGGATTGGGCCTGCCCTCTGCCACCCGGAAGCAGGCCTAAGCCAGCAGGTCGTTATCTCCTGAGGGGTCCCAGACTGCGAGAGGGCACAGGCCGGGCTGAGGGACCGCCCCCTTCCCCCCGAGTGCACAAATTTTTGTGCACCGGGCCTCTAGTCTATATATATAAAAGGCTAAGTGAACGACCATCCAACTGTCCAACCAACCAGTACATATGACGCACATTGACAATTTAAAAATAAACATTGACTCGCACAGATGCAATACATATAAAGCTCTCACTGGTGCCAGTGTAGACAGAGTAGGAAAATTCCTATTTGAACCCATTTTCAGACATGGTAAGTTATGTTGCTGTCACTCAAGTTCGAAAGGGCGTGTGAAGTTAAAGTTGTAAATACTTCATCACAAGGGAAATTAGCCTCCAATCAGAAGCCACTGCCCATCCTTCTGAAAAAACTCTCACTATACCTGAGGACGATTGCCTGGGGGCAATTCAAGTCAGAATACTATTAGTCTGTAGGCAAGAGGCAGTCTCTGGAGGCTTTGAGTCTTTGTCTGATCCAATTAGCCCGAAACAGCCTTTACCACTGTCCTGCACTAGAGATTGAGAGGTGTAGAGGATCTACCTAATACATAATCACAAACACAAACAGACAACCAAAATGAGGAAACAAAGAAACAAACACCATATGATAGAACTAAAGAATTCTCCAGAAGAGATAAATGAAGCAGAGATAAGAAATTTAACTGAAACAGAGTTCAGAGTAATGATGTTAAAAATGCTCAATAGTATAAAAAAAGATATAGTAACTATGAAAAAAGAATAGTCTGAGATAAAGAATGACATAACACAAATAAAGAACACATTGGAAGGAATACACAGCAGATTAGGAGAAGCTGGGGATCGAATCAGTGAATTAGAAGACAGAGTTGAAAATATCACTCAATTAGAGAACCAAAAAGAAAAACCAATTAAAAAACAGGAGGACAATTTGAGGGAGCTGTGGGACAATGTGAAACATAACAATATTAGAATAGCAGGTGTGTCAGAAAAGGCTGAAAGGGAGAAAGGAATAGAGAAGGTGTCTGAAGAATTATGGTAGAAAACTTCCCTAACCTGGTAAAGGAAAAAGTCACAAAAGTTCAGGAGGCACAGAGAACCCCAAACAAGAAGAACCCAAACAGACCTACACCCAGACACATCATAATTAAAATGCCAAAAATTAAAGACAAAGAGAGAATCTTAAAGGCAGCAAGAGAAAAGAAAACTGCTACCTACAAAGGAGTTCCCATAAAGCTGACACCTGATTTCTCATCAGAAACTCTACAGGCCAGAAGGGGATGGCATGAAGTACTCAAGATAATAGAAAGCAAGGATCTGAGACTAAGATTACTATATCCAGCAAGGCTATCATTCAAAATAGATGGTCAAATAAAGAGTTTCCCAGACAAAAAAAGGCTAAAAGGAATTCATCACCACCAAGCCAGCATTACAAGAAATGCTAAAGAGGTTGCTCTAAGGGATTGCTGAGAAGAAACAGAGAGAGAAACCTAGCCATACAGAAATAAAATGGCTATAAATAAGTACCTCTCAATAATAACCCTAAATGTAAATGAATTAAATGCTCCAATCAAAAGGTGTAGGGTAGCTGAATGGATTAAAAAAAAACATGACCCAACTATATCCTGTCTACAAGAAACCCCCTCAAAACAAAAGACACACACAGGATGAAAATGAAGGGATCGGAAAAAAATTTTCCATGCAAATGGAAAAGAAAAAAAAAGCTGGAGTAGCAATACTCATATCTGACAAAATAGACTTTAAAATGAAGGCCATCACAAGAGACAACAAAGGTCACTATATCATACTAAAGGGGTCGATCCAACAAGAGGATATAACCCTGGTAAACATTAGGTGCACCTAAATATGTAAAAAAAACTTCTTGAGGACTTTAACGGAGAGACAACAATACAATCATAGTTGGGGGCTTTAACACCCCTCTGACTTCCCTGGACAGATCTTCCAGACAAAAACTTTAACAAGGAAAGAGAGATTCTAAAGGAACCACTGGATCAGATGGATTTAAGACATTTATAGAACATTTCACCACAATGCAGCAGGATATACCTTCTTCTAGTTATTCACAAAAGTATGGAGTTTTCTCAAAAAAATTAAAAATGGAACTCCCATTTGTCCCAATAATCCCACTTCTAGGAATATATCCCAAGAAATGAGAAACACCAATCAGAAAAAATATATGCACCCCTATGTTCACAGCAGCACAATTTACCAGAGCTAAGATTTGGAAACAGCCTAGTGCCCATCAGCAGATGAGTGGATTAAAAAACTGTGGTACATCTACACAATGGAATACTATGCTGCAGTAAAAAAGAAGGAACTCTTACCATTTGCAACAGCAAGGATGGACCTGGAGAGCATCATGCTAAGCAAAATAAGCCAGTCAGAGAAAGATAAATATTATATGATCTCACTCATTGGTGGCATATAATGAACAACATAAACTGATGAACAAAAATAGAACCAGAGGGGGGGAAAATTTACTAGAATATAACAAAAGTAATCCTGTTATTTGCAGATTTTTAATATTTCCTACAACTTTTGTGATATCATACTATGTTAGTACAGTTTTGGTAATATTATTATACTTAAAATCCTTTTATTCTTGAAATGTTAATGTTCATTGCATGTAGTAATATTATATGTAAGACCATTTTTCTCAAATAATTGGTTTATTGCATGTAGCATATTTAAAATCATTTTTCTTGAGCTATTAATGTTTATTGCATGTAACTATTATATTTAAGATCATTTTTCTTCAAATAAAAAAAACTGAAAAAAATAAATGAGTTTAATTTTCCCATGTCACAGATGTTCACTGTTGTTCACAAGTATGCTGCAGCAAGAATGTGTGCAAGGCTAATGAAAATTCCATCACAGATACTAAAACACAATTAAAATATTGTAAAAGCAGGCCAATACTTTCAGATCCTAGGGACACTTAAATTGATTCTTTACTACCTTTTATTTCAAAAGGTGTTACCAGCAACCAGCTCATTTTGTCTTCAGAGCATTACTATCATAAATAATTGCCAACATAACCTGTGCTCCAAAACTTGGTAGGCCCAAAGCAAAGGCTTCCACTTCAATCCACATGAACAGAACCACTACCCATGATATAAAACATATATAATATATATTGTAGCAGAGTTCTATAATTTTTATAACCTGTAAAATACTCAATATAGAAATGTTTCCTATCAGTTCTCCCAAGAATTCAACTAGACAATTTATAGTAAGGATTTACTTCTTTTTCTAAATGTGTTAATTCTGAAATCATGACATCTGATTCCAAGTGCTAAGACTTCTTGACTGCCCTCCTTTGAATTCTTCAAGTATATTCAGCATATACTGTTATAATGGCTGCTCTCAAATGAGAAAACAGTTGTTTCTAATCATTCAAATAAAGGCCTCAGTGTTACTTTAGGCTATATATCTTCTAGTCATATACCTAAATATATGTGCATGTATGTGTACTTGTTGCACATATTCATGTGTGTGTATTATGTAAACATACATATCACAATGCTATATCATATATTCCCATATTATTGTTCTTCTGTTAAATAGCAGATGCATACTGTACAACGTAAATGACTGCTTTTAAGAGATATGCAAGCTGCTTCCAGTTTTTTTATTACAAACAAAGCTGTGATGAAATTCCTTTCTCATAAATCTTTGTATTCATATCTGACTTCCTTAAAATAAAGTCTTAGATGTGGCCTTGATGAATCAAAGTGTATAAACACTTTTAATGATATTGAGAAACATCATCAAATTGTCCCTCCAGAAAGGGTGTGCCAATAAACACTCTAATTAACAATATATGAGTGCACCCATTTTATCCAGTTCTTTATAATTTTTTAGATCTTTGCCAATTTGATGGGGAACAGTAACATATATTTTAATTCGTATCTTTTATTAACAAATGAGAACCAAAAAAAATCATGTTTCTTGACTACTTGTGTTTCATCTTTTAAAAATCATGTTTTCATTGTTTCCTATATTTTTTTATTGAGGAATACCTCTCTTGCCTATTGGATTATAAAATTTCTTTATATGTAAAAATACTAATTTTTTTATCTATCATATATATGTTGGATCTGAGCCCCTCTGCCAGAGACTGGACCTTCTTGGACGCTGGGTATTCGACAGAGAAGCCATAAGAAGTTGTGGGTATATGAGGGAGTCTTTATTGTAGAAGCTAGTGGCCATGTAGCCATTGCTAGCAAGGAGCCACTAGACAAAACAGTTCTTCAAAGCAAAGCCCCATACAGTAGCCACATACCGGCTGGCTGTCAATACCAACAGGAGAATGAACATGCTGTAGTATATCCAGATGATGGAATACTACACAACGGCAAAAACGAACAGTTACATACATATATCAGCATGGTTCACTCTCAAATACTGAATGGAAAAAAATTCAGTATAATACATATGGTATGAAATGCACAATTATCAAAAATAAATATGTAGTGTTTAGAGTTTCCCAACAGTACATGCAAAGAGGGGTAATTAGGGCTTTATCTTGAAAAATATTAAAACTACAAAAATTCAATTATTTTATAGCCTGCAAAATTTAGTCTTTTACTTAACTGGCGATTACTTTAAAAGGAAAGCATACCTTCACATCAACTCACTTGCAAAACAGAGAATGAAAACCCAATTACAAATAAACTATTCAACAGTGGTAAAGTCAAGTCAAACATACCTATAAGTTCAGGTGGGCTTCTTTCATTAAACCGCTCACACAGACGAATGAATGTCTCGGTATTCTCAGTTGTAGGGCACTCACCATGTCTAGCAATATGAAAACACTTTTTTTAAAAAAGAAATTACACATTTCAGCAAAAGGTTTCAATATTAAAGAAACCTAATATATGACTTACCCTTTACACTGAAGTTTTATATATTTGATTCCTTCTTTTTCTATGTCGTTTCTGTCATAGAACCTCGAAGTATTTGTCAAATCCACCAGCAAGCCCATTTTAACCTTATTAAGGGGGGGAAAAAGGGACAGATTTACTAGTAACTGAATTTGTTCCAAAACAAGTTGACTAAATGGCAATAAGCCAGTTTGTCCATCCACACTGGGAGGTTTTATGCTCACTCTGCCAATGAACTATTAACAACATACGTATCACTTATCCAAGTCTTATTCAGGGCACTAGAACTTAGCAGGCAATACATGAAATAAATTAAACCCCAAACTAATGATAGAACATAAACATAAGCAAAACAGACTCCAATATCACAAAAGCCTACCTGCATCTGCTGCTCCACCTATGATTTACTAGACAAGAGGCTAGTGCAAGGGATAGCATCTATCTGAAATACACCCCAACCCAAACCCCAGGCACACATCAGCCCAGCATTCCAAGCAACCATCACAGGAAGCAGCTAAATTCTAAAGTGAGTATATAAGGTAAAAACTGTGTATGGCTGTAAGTCCCTTATAAATCTTTTAAATAATCAGGAAAAAAAAAAAAAAAAAAAACAGAACACATGGCCGTATTTGTGAATCTCTTGGACAACTTAATCTCTCAGGCAGTTTTTCTTTCTGCATTAAAACAAAAATCATTATTTCCTCTGTTGAGCACTAACTGGTGTAGTTGCACTCAGCCTGGCAAGATAGTCCCACTAAGAAATGCACACCTGAACTGAAACAAGAAAAAAAGTTAATCATACATCTTCTAACTCATTCTGAAGCCTACATTCTCCAGAGAAAAATAACCTGTATTTGCTAAATTGTTATTTTCCTCTCTTTTATTATTTCACCTATTCAGTACCTATTGTTGGATTTGCCTTAAGGAAACTGGGCTACATGATTCCAATTCCATTGTTACAGGGGGGAAATAACAAAAAGATTTCAATTTCACACATGACAAAATAGATAAAATTGTGTGCTTCTAAAATATGACTAGCTGCCATAATGTGCTCTACTGATTTTTCCACATTCCTTAGCTTATGTGTAGACAGGGCTATCAATCAGGTGAGTTCTTCCTTAAATGAAATGTACTGTTTATGGTATTTTCTGCAATCTGCCACCACTAGGCCTGCTTCTCTTTTCTTCCCACATAGTTTCTGCAGTGATCTTACTTCCTTCAGAGGATATATACTGCCAAATACAAAGATTTAGACACCATATTACAGCTTCTCAGTGAGTTAGAATTAAAATCCATGATGTCTGTCTCCAGGTTCAAAATCAGAAGTGAATGTAAAGTGGGCTGAGCAAAAAATAATAAATTATCTAAATATATAGGAATACTTTAGCCAAGAAAATTGAGAAAGTGTACTGTGTGACTTAATTGCCAAGCCACATATATATGTAGAAATGTGTGTTAATATATCTGTGTGGATAATGTGTCTGTGTGTGAATGTATCTGAGTACATAACATATACACATACATATATTACATAGGCATACGTATTTTTCATAATAAATAATCCCAATCTATGAGCAAAGCTAATAGTATTATCTCATAGAATTATAAGGTTTAAATAAAGTCCTTACTTTGTGCCAAGCATTAGTCTACATGCCTTATTTTATTTACTAATTTCATTTACAAATGAGGAAACTAAAACATGAATATGTTATGTAACTTGCCCACAAAGCAGTAATTGGTAAACCAGAATTCAAACCCAAGCTGGCTTCTAAACCCAAGCTCTTAGCTCACTGTCTAGGAAATAGTTAATGCTTTATAAATGTTAACTATGACTTTCAGTACAATTATTGATAATGAAAATAAAAATTAAAAGTTTATAAGCTAAAATAAAACATATAAACAAATATTCAAAACTACACCAAGAAAATTATGAGTAAAAAGTTTTCAAAATCTAAATAATGACTCTTGCCCTGGCCAGTATGGCTCAGTGGTAGAGTGTCAGCGCTAACAACAAAGGGTCACAAGTTCGATTCCCAGTCCAGGATGGGTCCCTGGGTTGCAGATTCCTTCCCAGCCCTTGTCAGGGTGCATTTTGAAAATCAATGGAAAAAATATCCTTGGGTGAGGATTAACCAAATAAATAAGTTAAAAAATAGATAAGCGGAGAAACCAAGATGGCGGCATAGGTAAACACCAGAGACTGCTGCCTCACACAACCACTTTAAAAATACAACTAAAAGACGGAACAGACATCATCCAGAACCACAGGAAGGCTGGCTGAGTGGAAATTCTACAACTGGAAGGAAAGAGAAAAGCATACCGAGACTCAGAGGAGGTGTTGTGTGGAAGTAAAATACAGAGGTACAGAGGCGCATGCGGAGAGGGTTGGCGGCTGAAGACACGGTTGTCTTTTTCAATCGGGAGTCTCAAGCTCTGAGCTCCATTTCCGGGCGAGTCTCTGGGGACCCAGACTCATACGAGAGAAACTGGACTGTCTGGCATAGGTCAGAACTTGAGGGCAGCATTCTCTCGGGGGTGCTTGCAGCGATTGCTGGGACACTGAGAAGCAGGGCCTCTGAGGGCAGGACTGAGAGCAGCCATAACTGCTAGCCCTGCCCTGTTGATCCCCTGGGACACCGCCCTGCCCAACCCAGGGAGGCTTTTGCATATGAAAGGCCTGGCTCTTTGCAATCTGATAATTACCTAACAAACTGCAGCTGGCCCAAGACCCCAGGGCAACTTGCATTGCTTCACAGCTGGCTCCTGCTGGATAGCCTCAGGCAGAGGCTAGATTAGCACCTCCTGAGAGATCCAGGAGCCACTGTGCCCAGAGGTCAGAGTGGGACCATCCAGATTGCAGCTCCTCGGATTCATAAAGGACACACTCAGGGGGCAGACTCAGTGAGCACCAAAGCCCCATTGAAGCAAGTCTTGCCCCGGAGGGGTGTCTCCAGCACAGAAGTTCTCCCACTGCAGACACAGCTGATTCTCACAGCCAACTGGCCTGCAGGTCAATCCCTCCCAGCATTACCTTCAACAATCAAGGCTTAACTACAACAAGACTGTGCACAAAGACCACAAGGGGGTGCACCAAGAGTGTCTACCTCAGGTAATTGGGGAGGCTGAGCCACCGGGCCCTATAGAACACCTAGTACAGAAAGCCACTCTATTGACACAGCGAAGCATAAAAAAATGCAGAGAAAAAGAAAAAGGACACAAATGACAGAAATGGAGGAAAGCAAACTACTGAACATAGAGTTCGAAACCACACTTTTAAGGTTTTTCAAGAATTTTATAGAAACTGCCGATAAACTTAATGAGACCCTCAAGAAATCTAATGAGACCCTCGAGGTTGTAATAAACGACCAACTAGAAATTAAGCATACACTGACTGAAATAAAGAATATTATACAGACTCCCAACAGCAGACCAGAGGGGCGCAAGAATCAAGTCAAAGATTTGAAATACGAAGAAGCAAAAAACACCCAACCGGAAAAGCAAAATGAAAAAAGAATCCGAAAATACGAAGATAGTGTAAGGAGCCTCTGGGACAGCTTCAAGCGTACCAACATCAGAATTATAGGGGTGCCAGAAGATGAGAGAGAGCAAGACATTGAAAACCTATTTGAAGAAATAATGACAGAAAACTTCCCCCACCTGGTGAAAGAAATAGACTTACAGGTCCAAGAAGCTCAGAGAACCCCAAACAAAAGGAACCCAAAGAGGACCACACCAAGACACATCATAATTAAAATGCCAAGAGCAAAAGACAGAGAGAATCTTAAAAGCAGCAAGAGAAAGAAAGTCAGTTACCTACAAGGGAGTACCCATATGACTGTCAGCTGATTTCTCAACAGAAACTTTGCAGGCCAGAAGGGAGTGGCAAGAAATATTCAAAGTGATGAATACCAAGAACGTACAACCAAGATTACTTTATCCAGCAAAGCTATCATTCAGAATTGAAGGTCAGATAAAGAGCTTCACAGATAAGAAAAAGCTAAAGGAGTTCATCACCACTAAACCATATGAAATGCTGAAAGGTATCCTTAAGAAGAGGAAGAAGAAGAAAATGGTAAAGATACAAACTATGAACAACAAATACACATCTATCAACAAGTAAATCTAAAAATCAAGTGAATAAATAATCTGATGAACAAATAAACTGGTGATTATAATAGAATCAGGGGCATAGAAAGGGAGTGGACTGATTATTCTTGGGGGAGAAAGGGGTGTGGGGGATGCAGGAAGAGACTGAACAAAAATCATGCACCTATGGATGAGGACAGTGAGGGGGGGGGGGGTGAGGGCGGAGGGGGGGGTGGGAAACGGGTAGAGGGGAGATATGGGGGGGAAAAGAGGAACAACTGTAATAATCTGAACAATAAAGATTTAAAAAAAATAGATAAGTACCTAGATAAATAGATACAGATAGATAGATGATAAAAATAAATAAATCGTGACTCTTCTATCCCATGATAAGAGCCTTGCATACAATGGGCACTAATATTTACTCAATGTACTAATATACAGCATACAATAATAGACTATCAAGAGTATAAAGTAGGAGAGTTATAAAGATTAATGTTATGAGTTGTATTATGTCCTCTCAAAAGATACATTCAAATCTTAACTCCCTATGAATATGACTTTATTTGAAAAGTAGAGGCCCGGTGCACAAAAATTCGTGTAGTCAGGGGGTCTCTCAGCCCGGCCTGTGCCCTCTCGCAGTCCAGGACCCATCAGGGGATGTCCACCTGCCAGCTTAGGCCCATTCCCCGGGGAACTGGGCCTAAGCTGGCAGTCAGACATCCCTCTGGTAGCCCAGGAGTCCTCAGGGGATGTCTGACTGAGGCTTAGGCCCACTCCCTACAGGGAGCAGACTTAAGTTGTCAGTGGACATCCTTAGTGCTGCAGAGGAGGAGGGAGAGGCTCCCGCCACCACCGCTGCGCTTGCAGCCATCAGCCCGGCTTGTGGCTAAGCGGAGGTCCCCCTGCATTGAGCATCTGCCCCCTGGTGCAGTGCACGTCATAGCGACCCGTTGTTCCCAGTCATTCCAACGTTAGGGTCAATTTGCATATTACCCTTTTATTATATAGAATAGGGTCTTTGCAAATATAATCAAGAAAAGATGAAGTCATACTGAATCAGGGTGTCCCTGTAAGAGAAAAATGTGGACATAGATACATACAGGAAGAATGTCAACAATGAAGCAAAGACAACTGAAGGAGCTGCAAGCCAAGAAATGCCAACAATTGCTGGCAATCACTAGAAGCTAGGAGAAAAGCACGGAAAAGAATCTCCCTCCAAGCCTCCACAAAGAATCAAACCTGCCAAGACTTAAATTTGGAAGTTTTAGCATCCAAAACTGTGAGAGAATAAAGGTCTGTTTTTTTAAAGTAATTTTTTATTTTTCAATTGCAGTTGACATACAATATTAGTTTAAGGTGTACAACCCAGTGATTAGACATTTACATAACTTACGAAGTCATTGCCCCAATAAATCTACTACCCATTCTGACACCACAGTTATATTATCATTGATTATATTCCTTACACTTACTTTATATCCCCATGGCTAATCTGTATCTACCAATTTATACTTCTTAATCCCTTTACCTTTTCACTGATCCCAACCCCCAAAATGTTCTCCGTTATCTATGAGACTTTCTGTTCTGCTTGTTTTTCAGATTCCACATATAAGTAAAATCATCTGACATTTGTCTTTCTCTAACTTATTTCACTTAGCATAATACCCTCTAGGCCAAGAGTGGGTACACTTTTTGACTCGAGGGCCACAATGGGTTCTTAAACTGGACCAGAGGGCCAGAACAAAAGCATGGATGGAGTGTTTGTGTGAACTAATATAAATTCAAAGTAAACATCATTACATAAAAGGGTACGGTCTTTTTTTCAATAGTTTTATTCATTTCAAACAGCTGGATCCAGCCCGCGGGCCATAGTTTGCCCACGGCTGCTCTAGGCCCATCCATGTTGCAGATGGCAAAATTTCACTTTTTTATGGCTGAATCATATTCCATTGTATACATGCACCATTTCTTCTTTATCCATTCATTTATTGTTGGACACTTACGTTGCTTCCATATCTTGGTTATAGTTAATACTGCAATAAACATATTGATGCATATTTCTTTTCAATTTAGCATTTTTAGTTTCTTTGGGTAACCCAGAATTGAAGTTGCTGGGTCCTTCTTTGTCTCTTGTTATAGCCTTTGTTTCAAAGTCTATTTTGTCAGGTATAAGTATTACTACCCCATCTTTTTATTTTGTTTCCATTTTCATAAAATACCTTTTTTCATCCCTTTACTTTCAATTTGTGTGTCTTTTGATCTGAATTGAGTCTCTAGTAGACATATGTAAGGGTGTTGTTTTTTTATCCATTCAGTCACCATATGTCTTTTGATTGGAGCATTTAACTCATTTCAGTTAAAGTAATTGTTGATAAATATGTATTTATTGCCATTTTATTATTCATATTTTTTCTTCTTCCTCTTAAAGAAAACCCTTTTAGCATTTCTTATAATACTAGATTGCTGGTAATAAACTCCTTTAGCTTTTTCTTGTCTGGGAAGTTCTTTATCTGTTCTTCTATAGCTTTGCTGAGTAATCTTGATTGTAGATTCTTCATTTTCATCACTTTGAATATTTCATGCCACTCCCTTCTGGTCTGCAAAGTTTCTGCTGAGAAATCAGCTGACAGTCTTATGGGAGCTCTCTGGTAGGTAACTAACTGCTTTTCTCTTGCTGCTTTTACGATTTTCTGTTTGTCTTTAATCTAAAGTTCTGTTGTTTTAAGCCACCCAGTTTGTGATAACTTGTTACAGCAGTCCTAGGAAACTAATACAATCAGCATTGTGTCAGAACATAGAAAACTGCAATTTCATTTAGGAAAATAGTTTGGCACATTCTTGTAAAATCAACCATCCACTCAGCAATCATATTCTTGGGTATTTGTCCCAGAAAAATGAAAACCATATTCACACAAACACCTGTACATTAATGTTCATGGCAGCTTTATTCACAATACCCCACAACTGGAGACAACTCAAATTGGTTAAAAGATTATTTAACTATTCAACAGGAGAATGGTTTAATAAATTCTGATACATCCATACAACTGAATAGTATTCAGCAATAAAAAGGAATAAACTTTATTAATACATGCAACAACTTGGATGGAACACAAGGGAATTATGTTTAGTGAAAAAAGTCAATCCCAAAAGATCACATACTGTTTTATCCCATTTATATAAAATTCTCAAAATAGGGAAAACAATATGTGACTTTTGGGGATTGACATCTTATATACAGTGGGGCCTTGACTTATGAGTTTAATTCATTCCGAGACCGAGCTCGTTAAGGAGCTCGTTAACTCAAATTACTCTATCAACTCAATGCAAAAAAATCGGCCGAGAGACGGTTGGTATCTCAAAAAACTTGTTAGTGGGGACATTCGTAAGTCAAGGCCCCACTGTAATTGTAGTATAATATCAAAAGCAGGAAACTGACATTGGTACAGAACCATTGAGTAGGTTGCAGATCTTATTTAGTTTTTACCAGTTTTTATATGCATTCATTTGTGAATATGTGTGTATTGTTCTTTGCAGTTTGATCCAACGTATAGATTCATTGTGGTGGTTGCAGAACTGTAGCAGACCCCCTTCCCACTCCCAACCTTGTATAGATAATAATTCTGTACCAATGTTGATTTCCTGCTTTTTTTTATTTTTTTTAAATATATATATATTTTATTGATTTTTTACAGAGAGGAAGGGAGAGGGATAGAGAGTTAGGAACATCAATGAGAGAGAAACATCGATCAGCTGCCTCCTGCACACTCCCCACTGGGGATGTGCCCGCAACCAAGGTACATGCCCTTGACTGGAATCGAACCTGGGACTCTTGAGTCTGCAGGCCAAGGCTCTATCCATTGAGCCAAACCGGTCAGGGCAATTTCCTGCTTTTGATATTGTACAATTACATAGGATGTCACCAATGGGAATAAATGGGAGAAAGGTTCATAGATCTCTGTACAATTTTTGCAATTTCAAATAAAAAGTTTTTTTAAAAGCCACTTGAAGAACAAGAGGAAGATAAAGTATATTAAATCAGTATAAAAAATGTTTTGTTTCTTACCTTCAAACTCTTTAGATAATTTGAGAGCATACTGGGATAGAACCGATTTTCTTCAGCAACTTGACTATCATATCTTGGTCCTAACATTGTCTTCAGAGGTAAGAATCTTCCTAAACAACATGAAGATGAGTAACAATTTTCATTTAAAAAAAAAAAAAAAAAAAAAAAAAGGTCCAGGTTAAAACGCTCTACTTAGCAATTCTCAAAGTCACTTTCTTAAAATGTTTTAAATGAACTATTAATGAAGCATTCTCAATGTAAACTATACTTTTAAAAGATACTGCCTTGGAACTTTTAAGGACAACATAAACTCTAGAAACTGACAAAGAAATGTAATAGAAAAAGAGAAATTACCAGGTTATAGAACTTCTATGAAGACTCTTAAGTTCTAAACCACTACATTAAAAAATTATTGCCTTAAAACCTTTAAAGATATGGTACTAGAAAATTGATAAAGGAGCAAATTAAATCAGTTCTTTAAAATTCCTAATTATACCTTCTTTTTTTGTTTAAATATATTTTATTGATTTTTTTACAGAGGGGAAGGGAGAGGGATAGAGAGGTAGAAACATCGATGAGAGAGAAACATTGATCAGCTGCCTCCTGCACACCCCTTACTGGGGATGTGCCGGCAACCAAGGTACATGCCCTTGACCGGAATCAAACCTGGGACCCTTTAGTCCGCAGGCCGACGCTCTATCCACTGAGCCAAACCGGTTAGAGCTATACCTTCTTAATATAAACTTGAAACTCTATCTTATGAACCTTATCCTACATCTAAGGATAAGGATCATCCTGAGAAGCATGCCAACCAAAATCATTCTCCAAACTATCAGTGATTATAATTCAGCAAGACTGACTGACCTTTTTGGCCTTTATTTCTGAATCACAATATAAGCATAGGAGAAGTCACCTTATATAAGCAATTTTTAAATCACCCATTTTAAAATTTTTATATGTTAAAACACAATAAAACAATAAGAATAAATATCTACCTAAAACAACATCTGAGTAAAATCTTAACATCTGCCCAGAGGCTTTAACCTAAATTTCATAAAAGGTAACTTTAAAAAAATTTTATTTTCTATAAAACTTCTCAACAATAGAAGCTTTGGCCAGGTGGCTCAGTTGGTTGGAGTGTCATCCCATACCCCAAAAGGTTGTGGGTTTGATTCCGGGTCAGGGCACATACCTAGGTTGCGGGTTCAATCCCAGGCGCATGTACAGGAGGCAACCGATCGATATTTCTCTCTCACATCAACATTTCTCTTTCTCTCTCTCTCAAAAAAAAAAAAAAAATCAATAAAAACATATCCTCAGGGGAGGATTTAAAAAATCACCAATAATCTCCACATTGCTAAATCCAATGGTCAATTATCAGTTCTCAAATAAGCCCGCTGGTGTGGCACAGTGGTTGAGCTTGGACCCATGAATCAGGAGACCACAGTTTGATTTCCGGTCAGGGCACATGCCCAGGTTGTGGGCTCAATCCCCATTAGGGGGTATGCAGGAGGCAGCCGATTGATGATTCTCTCTCATCATTGATGTTTCTATCTCTCTCTCCCTCTCCCTTCCTTCTCTCTGAAATCAATTCTTTAAAAAACATTTTTTTAAAAAGACAACGTAAATGACTGGTCATTTTTTAATTTAAGAGGGAGCTCATGAATCACTTTTTCATTGGCTTCCAGGACACTACATCCTCCTGGTTTTCCTAACTCTCTGGCCTTTCCTTCTCAGTCTCTTTTACTGGCTCCTCCTCATCTCCCTGGCCCCTCTATGTTTTGTCCAGGGCTCTGTTCTTGGACTTCTTTCTATCTACACTCACTCCCCTGACATCTTATCTAGTCTCATAGCTTTTAAAGCCACCAATGTGTTAATGTCTCACAAATGTGTATCTCCAGCCCAAACATCTCCCTTAACTCTAGTGATTATCAAACTCCCTACTTGATTTAGTCTCTACTTGAGGTCTTACAGACATCTCAGTCTTTTATTTTATTTTATTTTATTTTTTTCAGAGAGAGTGGAAGGGAGGAGCGGGGAGAGGGAAAGAGAAACATGGATGTAAGAGAGACACATTGATTGGCTGCCTCCCAAATGCACCCCAACCAGGCCAGGGATTGAGCCTGCAACCCAGGCACGTGCCCTCGACTGGAATCAAACCGAAGACCCTTCAGACCACAGGTCGACTCTAATCACTGAGCAAAACCAGCAGGGCCAGACATCTCAGTCTTGATATCCAAATGATATCTCAATATTCAAACACCAAAACCTGGTCCTCTCATGGTCTTCCCTGTCACAGCAAATGGTAACACATTTTTTAGTAGCTCAGGCCAAAACCTTTGGAGCTATCCCTGACCTTGACTCATCTCTTTCTAGCACATCCCATATCTAATCTTAGCAATTCCTATCAAATCTTCAAAATACATCCAGAATCTGACCAACTTCTCACCACCTCTACCATTATTTCACCTAGATTATTATACTTCACTGAGCTTATTTAACAATGCCTATTAAGTACCAGGCATTGTTCTAGGTGCATGGAATATATTGGGGGGGGGGGGGGGGGGCGGGAATAGACAAAAGTCCCTGATAGAGCTTACATTCTACTGGGAAATATAAACATAGTAAGTTAATAATATGGTATGTTAGAAGATTCATGCCATTAGACCCTCTCCTCTCCTCCAACCATCTATCTAGCAAACTTCCATTTTTTCAACATAATTCATGTATCAGCTCCTCTGGGAAGCCTTCCCTGATCCCTTTTTTCCTCCCCATCTCCTCTTACCCAACCTCAAACAAAGAAGCAGGTTCATTACCTCTGATATTCCATAATATTCTATAATAGTCATTACTGCATTTATTACAAAAGAAAGGTATTTTAAAATAATGGTTTGCCACTCCCATGAGACTATGAGCTCTTTAAGGTGAAGAACTATATCATAATCATCTCCCTAACCCCAAGGAGTAGCACAAAGTAGGCACTCAAATATTTGCTATGTAAAATAACTTCAAAGTTACCATCACTATCACAAGACTGTCTCATATTTATATTCCCAGTTAGTGCCTAATAAGTTCTTAACAAAATAATTTTATGTTCAAAGACCTTTAAGAAATAAGAAGCTTGTTTTCTTTAAAGTGTTCAAATGAAACCTATCATTCAGAAGGAGAAAAGAGAATTCTTCAGACATAAAGTTTGGCCCTATATACAGGAGCTCTCTCACTAGTCTGGTTTAATTAGAGAAGGAGACTTCATAGTGGAACCGATTATATATAATTAGCACCATCTTCTTTCTGATCCAGGAAAATTACGAACTTCTGGTCCTAATAAAATGCATCCTAATGTCTACAATGAGAAAATTTAAGCAAGCACAACACATTTTCCTACATATGTAAAATACCAAAGAAATTATACAGTAAGCATAGAACTTTTATAGTTAGAAAACTTAAGAAAAAAGGAAGTAGAAAATGGGAATGATTCCTTCTTTTTCACTAAATCTTGCAAGAATATAGCTAGTATTTTTTGCTCTGCTACTATAAAACACTGCTAACCCTTTACTTCCAAAATACACTATGCAACATGAACACTTCTAGAACACAGACATAACTTTAAGAGAACTTCAGAGAAACATCAAGAATCCTACGCTGCATTCACTTTACTTTCTAAGAAGCATTACAAGCTGAAGCACTATTTATTAGTAAGTAAAGATCTAGTTTGGTTGTCAGGACGCCTGGGGGTTCCGTCCAGGGACTACGTACAATCTATCAGATAGGTGAGTTTAGAGACTCGCTAAACCACAATAATTAAGAATCTAGCCAAAATATTCCAATGCTGTAAAGGAAAAACATTTTATTCTTGACCCTTCATTTCCAACAGAAGGATTTTTTAAAAAGCACACAATTCTGTTTCTCGGAGAGGTATAAAGCTGCCTGGAGCTCAGCACCTCACCTGCTGCTATCAACCCCCAGTCAGTGCTACATTTGTCCCATTTTTAATCTAATAGTAAGTCAGTGTTCTGATATTTGTCACTGCCATCCTGCAGACTATTTAAAATTCTGATTTTAAGCTATTTTTTTAATTCAAAACATTCACTTTGACAAGAACGTCTTTATGATTTTGCTTTTCTTGAAGTGTAGCAGATAACTCTAATGAAAGGATCCAGGAAATAATCTCCAGGCTAGAAAAGACACCAAACATACAAGTTCAGAAGTTTCTCCATAACTTTATAGAGAAAACCAATATAAAAAGAAAAAAAAAAAAAGAAAAAAAAAGAAAAGATTCACCAGGCCAGTGTAGCTCAGTGGTTGAGCATCGACCCATGAATCAAGAGGTCACCTGTTTGATTCCAGGTCAGGGCACATGCCTGCAGTAGGGGTCGTGTGAGAAACACCCCAATAAATATTGATGTTTCTCATCGATGTTTCTATTTCTCTCTCCCTCTCCCTTCCTCTTTCTAAAAAAGGATTCAATGTTAAGTTAGAAATGATAAAGGAAAAAGTCACAATGGCTAGAGAGCAAGACCTATAAAGAAAACGTAAAGAGTTCTGATCAATTCATTTGAATAAAGTATAGTGATTATCAAGTACAATTGTTTCCATTACAACCGAAAATGTATATAAAAGTGATTAGAACATAAACAAAATTATTTCATTTTTGTTGAAGAAAAACATTTCCTTACCCTAAGACTTGGTTAAAGTATCTTTCAGTAACACTTGTATACATAGTTTATATGGCTTTATTGACTAAAGATTTTATATGGAATGTGAAAAAAGCTGACAAACTAGAAGAATCAGAAAATTAAGTTAGCCCAGCCAGCATGGCTCAGTGGTTAAGAGCATCGAACTATGAACCAGGAGGTTACAGTTCGATTCCCCAGCAGGACACATACCCAGGTTTCGGGCTCAAACCTCAGTGTGGGGAGTGCAGGAGGCAGACAATCAATGATTCTCTCTCACCATTGATGTTTCTATCTCTCTCTCTCCCTCGCCCTTCTTCTCTGAAATCAATAAAAATATTAAAAAAGAAAATCTAAATTAAAAATAACTTACAGAATCTCCTCTTCCAATAATTTTATATAACTAAACATAGTATAAATATGTACTCATAGGCCACTACAAAATCCTTTATGTTTTGTTTCAAAACACACTTCTAGAAAAAACACACATCCAATGAAAGACTTGTATTTACAATAGTCAAAGAACTCTAACAATTTTAACACAATTTTAAAATCAGCAAAAGATCTGGACACTTCACAAGATACATGAACTGCCAAACAGCACATGAAAAGATGCTCAACATCAAACCACAATAAGATGATAAAGTGGGTAAAATTTAAAAGCCTGATCACACCAGGTGTCGAAGAGGATGTGGAGCAAATAGAACAATCATATATTGATGGTGGAAATGTAAAATATTCAGATTTTTGGGGAAGAGTTTGGCAGTTTTTTAAAAGGCTAAATATACACCCACCATATGATCCATTTCCATTCTAGAGGTTTACACAAACAAAATGAAAAAAATATGTTCATACAAAAATTGTAAATGAATGTTCCTAGCAAGTGAATCCGCAATAGCCAAAAGCCGGAAACAACCCAAATGACCAGAAACAAATGAATGAAATAAACAAATTGTGGTGTATTCATAACAATAGAATACTACTCAGCAATAAAAGGGGATGAACTATTGCTACATACAGGTACATGGGAAAATATCAAAATAATAATCCTGAGTGAAAGAAGCCAGATACTCCCCCAATAAAGAGTACATACCAAACTATCCCACTTATTTTTTTTTTAAATATATTTTATTGATTTTTCACAGAGAGGAAGGGAGAGAGATAGAGTTAGAAACATCGATGGGAGAGAAACATCGACCAGCCGCCTCCTGCACATCTCCCACTGAGGATGTGCCCGCAACCCAGGTACATGCCCTTGACCGGAATCGAACCCGGGACCCCTCAGTCCGCAGGCCGACGCTTTATCCACTGAGCCAAACCGGTCTCGGCAAACTATCCCACTTATTTAAAAAATATATAGAAAATGCAAACTGCTCTATAATAACAGAAAGCAGATCAGTGGTTGTTGAAGAGGGAGACATTAAAAAAGGGCAGGAGGGCCGAAACCGGTTTGGCTCAGTGGATAGAGCGTGGGTCTGTGGACTGAAAGGTCCCAGGTTCGATTCCGGTCAAGGGCATGTACCTGGGTTGCGGGCACATGCCCAGTAGGGGGTGTGCAGGAGGCAGCTGATCGATGTTTCTCTCTCATGGATGTTTCTACCTCTCTATTCCCTCTCCCTTCCTCTCTGTAAAAAATCAATAAAATATATTTTTAAAAAAAAAAAAAAAGGGCAGGAGGAAGCCTAGCCGGCTTGGCTCAGTGGATAGAGCGTCGTTGGACTGAAGGGTCCCAGTTCGATTATGGTCATCAATGTTTCTCTCTGTCTCTCCCTCTCCCTTCCATTCTCTCTAAAAATCAATGGAAAAATATCCTCGAGTGAGGATTAACAACAATAACAAAAAAGGACAGGAGACTTTGAGAGGTGATGAGTTATGTTGACTATCTTTTGTTTTTATATATTTTTTATTGATTTCAGAGAGGAAGGGAGAGAGAAAAAAAATCAATGATGAGCCCTAACCGGTTTGGCTCAGTGCATAGAGCGTCAGCCTGCGGACTCAAGGGTCCCAGGTTCAATTCCAGTCAAGGGCATGTACCTTGGTTGCAGGCACATCCCCAGTATTGGGTGTGCAGGAGGCAGCTGATCGATGTTTCTCTCTCATCGATGTTTCTAACTCTCTATTCCCTCTCCCTTCCTCTCTCTAAAAAATCAAAAAAATATATTTTTTTTAAAAAATCAATGATGAGAGAGAATCATTCATCAGCTGCCTCCTGCACACCCCCTTTGGGGGATCCAGCCCACAACCCGGGCACGTGCCCTTTCAGTCCGCAAGCCTACGCTCTAAAGTTGCCTATCTTGATTGTGGTGATGGTTTCTTGGGTTGCTTCATAGGATGTGTGTGTGCGTATAATAAAAACTTATCAAGCTGTACACTTTAAAGTTTGGTGTGTGTCCAACTCAATAAAAACGAGAAAAAAAATACAATTAAGTGATTTAGAATTATTTTTAAATTCCAGTCTCAGGTTGATCCATTACACCGCAGAAAACTGCCCCTCTTCTTTAGCCTACCCTCCTCTATCTCAAGACCGACACTGTCCCTTCCCCTTCTAAGGACCCTGAAAGGTGCACAAACGTCTCACTAAGTTTCAAGACACTGTCCACTGTACTCCTGGGTCCTCGGTACCTGCCACACAAACCTCCCGTCCACCTTCCCGTCTGCGATCCTTAGCCACCGACCCCACCCCCTCCGGTGCAAGTTTCCAAACACTCATCCTCATCCCCGAAGCTTCATCCGACCCAGCACACCCCGATCCCGATCCCGATCCCGATCCCGATCCCGATCCCGATCCCGATCCCGAAATGCCACCAACAGGCGCGCCAGCTCCGAAAGCTGCGCCCCTCGGATGGCCCACCCCAGCAGCCGCCGGTACGGGGACTCGAACACCCCCGGCGGGTTACCTGCCACCGGCTGGCCGCGCCGGGGACAGTTGAGCCACCGAGGCGGGATCTTGTTGTGAGCCATGCCTCGGAGCCGCGCAGCGCCGCCCCGCTCCGCCAACGCTCGCCGCGCCTCCGCCGCCGCCGCCGCCTCGCGGGCCGCTCCGCACGGAGGTGCGCGCCCGCCGAGCCCCAGGCGAGGTCCGGATTCCAGCCGCTCCCAGCCGGATAACGTTAGGGGCTGCGCACCACTTTCATTATAGATCGACTCCACGGCTCCAGGCGAGCCCACAATGCACTGCTCCTTCCGCCCCCAAGCCCCGCCCCCTCCTTTCCGAGGTCAGAGGGGAAGAAGCTCGGCGGGTTTTCCCTCGCCCCGCCCCGTCCCGTCCCGCCCCGCCCGGAACCCGGCGTGCGCGTGTCAACAGCTTTGCGCAGGCGCTGTTGCCCTCGTTCGGGGCCGGCCGAATAACATCGGTTTTGTTTCCCATCCAGGGAACAGATAGAAACCAAGAGAAATGAGAAGGCAGGCCCGTTTCCATGCGTAGCTGGTCCGCAGCTTCCCCAAGCGCATCTCTGTTACGAATGAAAGGGCATCACCGCGCTATCGCAGCCCTAGAGCCCGATCGCCCTTTTGCGGCCAAGCTTGCGTCCCGCCGGATCTGGCCTCGATGTGGGCTTTGGAAAGCTGACGCGGGTCAAGAGGAGGCGCTTTAGAGAAATCCTAAAGGCGAGGGATTGGAGGGCCGGACATGAGGAGCTTCTCCTCGGGAGGTACTTCTGCGGGTCCATGTCGTATGTGAAACTGATCCAAAAACATTCGTGAAGACTTGTTTGTACATTTCCAGAGCAGAGTGGCAAAGCACAGGAACCTCAGAGGGTCCCTGACTCAAAGTACTAAGTAACGTGTGCCTTGGCCGAGGCAGGAGCCGCCCGGTGGGGCGCCGCTGCGGGCGGTGTTCTCCCCAGGCAGGAGGTCTTTCCCATTCAGCTTCGCAGAGGCGATTGGAAGCGTTTTGTAACAGCCACCTACCTGGTAATCACACTTTCTTTAGGTGACAGGCTACGTTAAAGTATGAAATATAAAGCTGGATGATGGCAAATTACCTGTAATGCAGCAGCTTGGCTTTAAGCACAAATTCTTAATTTGAACTGCAAGAGTGTGAGTTTGAGGGAATATACACATGGTGGTTTTTTATCCTCCCGCGAGGACATATCTTGATTGGAGAAGAAGGGAGAGAGAGAGACTGGTTGGCTCCCGTACGCACCCGGACCTGGGATCGAACCCAAAACCGAGGAGACTTACTCGGAGTCCAACCCGCGGCCTTTCAGAGCACTGGGCGATGCTCCAACCAACTGAGCCACAGGAGCAGGGCCTGCGGGAATGTATTTTAAAGAGTCGGTGGGAAACTTGCAGGGCAGCTCAGCACCCTGTATGCCTGGACCCTCCCGGTATTTTTGCATTGAGAGGGCCCAAAGGCTACCTCCCTGAAAGAGCCTAAATCGCACTCCTGGTCTGTCCCACTGTTATGTCTGCTGAGACCTTCTAGTCAGTGGAAAGTCACTCCTCCCTTGACAGGACAAAATAAGACCGTTTCCTTACTGGGCAGCAGTCTGCCTAAACCATGCCCAATTCTCTGCTGGCAGAGAGATCATGGCCCTGCCTACACCTAGATTTCAGACATCTAGCCTCCGAAAACGTAAAACATTTTGAGCCTCTCCAATTTGGGTACATTTTTACAACAGCTCTAGAAAATTGATACAAGGCCCCACAAAACCTGAATCTGCCCGTTCTAACCCATGCTCTCCGGTTCTAAAGCTCTTGAAGTCCTTAGCCCTTGTAAGACTCAGACAACTTTTCCCAAGCTCTTTTGAATTTATCTGGTACACACGAGGTTTTAGTGCCCAAGTGTCTGTTCTAGAGAGCTCAGATGTTCAGCCACAAACACTAGTCACTGTTTACTGTAAGAGCGCTGACGTCTTCAAGGGCAGAAACCTTTAGGTATCTCCAGATGGCAAGCATTCATTCAAGTATCTGCCAGCACTTCCATCGTCCTCAGTGGCCAGGGGCCTACTGTCCCTGCTCCTGAGATGGGAGCCCACCCCCAGAAAATGCCCTGAGCCCAGAGGTTCATCTTCCATCAGAGGTCTTCCCCATGGTATTAGTTTCCTAGAGCTGCCGTAACAAAGGGCCACAAACCAGATGGCTTAAAACAACAGAAATGTATTCTCTCAGTTCTGGAGGCTAAAAGTTTGAAATCAAAGTGTTGTCAGGGCCATGCTCCTTCCAAAGGCCCTAAGGAAGGATGCTTCTTTGCCTCTGCCAGCCTCTGGTGGTTCCAGTCATTCCTTGGTTCCAACCTTTGCCTGTGTCTTCACATGGCATTCTCCTCTCTCTCTATGGCTGTGTGCAAATTTCCATCTTGATATGACATTAGTCATATCAGATTAGGGCCACCCTAATTTGGTATAACTTATTTTAACTTGATTCCATCTGCAAAGCCCCTATCCCAGTGGTTCTCAACATTCTGGCCCTTTAAATTCAGTTCCTCATGTTGTGACCCAACCATAAAATTATTTTCGTTGCTACTTCATAACTGTAATGTTGCTACTGTTATGAATCATAATGTAAATATCTGGTATGCAGGATGGTCTTAGGCGACCCCTGTGAAAGGGTCGTTTGACCGCCAAAGGGGTCACGACTCACAGGTTGAGAACCGCTGCCCTATCCTATATCATAAAGAGCTAATATGCTAATGGTCACGACTCCCTCATGCCCTAACACCCGATCAGCAGGAGACTGTGTGTAGCAGGCACGGGTGGGCAGGGCTGCATGCACAGCGAGGTGCGTGCAGGTGGGCGGGGACTTGACCTGGCGGGGATTGCCGGGGGTGGTGCCGACCAGGTCTGGGTCTTGCCCAATGGGGATGGGGCCGGCCAGGTCTGGGTCTCGCACAATTTCAAGGTGCACATGGGTGGGCAGGGAACCTGACTCTGGGTCCCACGGCGCACCCCAGACTCTGACAGGAGGAAGAAGGGAGCCGAATACCTGCACCCAGTCATTGTTTGTATCAATGTTGTTTTTATATCATGTTTTCGTTGTTTTTATATCATGTTTTTTGTTGTTTTCATATCATGTTTTTGTTGTTTTTATATCATATCTTTGTTGTTGTTATATCATGTTGTTGTAAATGTTTCCCTCCACGTCCCGCGTGGTTCAGGGTTCAGGATCTGGAAGAGGAGCCGCACACAAATGAAAGAGAAGAGACAAGAGATAATTTGGAAATATTGGGGGGCCAGGCGGGTAAGTCCAACTCAAGAGGAAGGACTTCCACTGGTGCTCAGGCCACACCAACCTTTTATTTGGTTTGGGATCCACCCATAGTATAGCGCTTAGGCAGGGAGTTTCCAGTGACACACAGACTATTCTTATCAATAAGGATTTGCATGACTAAAGGTGGGGAGGTTACTTCAGCTACCATTATCTGGATTAACAGAGGTGGTGCACAGCTCTGACCTTTGCTAGGACTTCAAAGGTCACCAGCCTTCCAAGTTCTCTGTCTACACCTCTCTGCTAGTGAAGACAATAGGCAGTTTCCCACATCATGTTGTTATGGTTTATTTATTAATAAATTTATATATTATTTTTATATATATTTTACTAATTTTCTTTTATCTCTGACACTTCTATTATAGAGAAAGGGCAAATAGCAATATTAAAATATTTCCTCTAATCAATTCCCTTTTAATGTGTACGAATTTCGTGCACTGAGCCACTAGTTTTTAAACAAGGTCACATTCACAAGTACCAGAGGTTAGAAGTGCAACATATCTTTTTGGACAATTCAACCCACAACATCCACCATTACCTCTGGAGGCATACCTAGACTTGCAGAAACACAAGGCAGAAACACAAGCTTTTCTGAACCCCAGGAATTTGGCTGCTGTTTTTCTCCCTTTTTCAGAGAGTCATTATGTCATTCATAAAATCAAAGACTGAGACAGAGGCCTTAAAAATCACCTTCCATGTCCCTCCCTTTCTTTGTATATGGCTGGGAGCTACAGAGAATGAAATATGAGCAAACTCAAATTCACCTTCTCTTCCTTGT
Organism: Myotis nattereri; assembly: GCF_964212035.1. Classification (NCBI taxonomy): domain Eukaryota; kingdom Metazoa; phylum Chordata; class Mammalia; order Chiroptera; family Vespertilionidae; genus Myotis; species Myotis nattereri. The sequence continues at coordinate 47,482,844 of NC_138081.1, forward strand.
TTTTATCAACAATGCTGAGCCTGCTTGAAGAGTTTAATTCTTCAGTGCACTCTTTCAAACCTGCTCTCAGAGGCTCCTCGTATTCCCTCAGTGAGTCTTTTGTTTCTCAAAAATAATCAATTTCCCAAAAGGCATATTTGGGGTAGCAACTCTGGTCCCTCCTACTGGCCACAAAACTGTGCAAAGAAGGATATTTTATCTCTATTTTCTGTAAACCAACTCAAACTTGATTCTGAATTCCATTTCTGCGAAATAGGAAGTGTAGGGGAAGAAAAACAATTTTCTTTCTACCCTTCTGAGTTCTTAGCTGAGAACCCCTGAAGTAAGACAGATTAACAAGCAAAAACAAATGGAAGTTTATTAGCATGTATATCTATACCATGTATAGATGGGAGATACCCAGGGAAACTGAGTAAATCCCCCAGATGGCCTAATTCACCGTCTTAAATACCACCTTCAATTAAAGACAAAATAAATGTGTTGAGGGGAGGTCAGTTATGCAGATTTAAGTCATTCCCTTATCTGTTGATAAGTGTCTCCTGTAATTTGGAGTTATCCTTCTCTTCATGGTACAGAGAGGGAATACCCTCACAAACAGAGATTTCCTTTATATATGAAAATTTCCCTTAAAGGATATTGACTTCTGTATTTTCAGAGCAACTACTGTCTGCTACTTCTCAAAAATAGTCATCCAAATAATTCTTATGCCAAAGAAGCATATTAGGGGGTAGAAAGAATATTCTGCTACCCTTCAGTAGGAGATTCCAGCTCTGGCATTCTTGGGGCTTCCTGACACCATTTCTATGCCTAGAATTAAATCTTGGTTCCAGGGGCTCAGACAACACATCCCTAAGAAAAGGGTGAAGAGAAGGGTTGGCCACCTGTTTACTTAGCTTGCACTGATCTTTGGCAAGGCTCCCTCTGGTCCAGCAGCCCTCTGCTGCTCCCCAGCCACATTGTGAGGAAAGGGGATCTTTTGTGAGTCTGGAAACCCTATTGCTCAGGCTTAATGTTTTGAGAAATTACTGGGGGTTGGAGGGATGACAGAAAGAATATATCAAATGAGGAAAGCATCAAAGATGACTTCAGTCTTTCTTTTCACAATAGGAACATCTCCAACTTTTCAATCAGCTCCAAGAACCCTCAGCCTATAATTTTAAGTACTAAGACAGCATAAAAAGTGTATATGTTGGATTGATTCTTCTGGAAAGTGAGAAGTTGGATGCATTTCGGTTACAAGATAAAACTAGAATTCCCCATATTAGCTCTGCAACCGAAACCCAAACCATGTGTGACCACTAGATGGCGCTAAAACCCAGGTACAGTAATCCAATCTCGGATTGCTTTGGTAACCAAGAAAGTAGGTCAGTGAGTCAGGTTCTTTAGTTACACATATGTATACCCATTCCAAAGGTTCAATTTGGCCCTGGTTCATCACATTCATAATAACAAACATCAGCCTAACCTACACATAATTAAATAACAGTTACTAGCAAAGTGCCTCTGCTGTGCAGTTTGTATGAGTTTCTTCATTGGAAAATATGAACGATTAAAAGGAAAAACAAATATTTGCTTTCAAAGCATTACTGTCAATGCATGGAGGTAAGTAACTATCTGCTTCTGTATGCCATAAAAAATTACTTGTTCCTTTTTTGTTGTTGTTAATCCACACCCAAAGATATTTATCATTGATCTTTTAGAGAGAGGGAAAGACAGAGAGAAACATGGATTGGTTGCCTCCTGCATGCGCCCCTAGCAGGGCCTGGGCCAGGGAGGAGTCTGCAACCAAGGTACCGTGCCCTTGACTGGAATCGAACCCAGGACCCTTTGGTCTGCAGGCCAATACTCTATCCACTGAGCCAAACCTGCTAGGGCAAAGGATTACTTTTTCTGTTTAAGTTATGAGGAGCATTGTCTGCCTTTTTGTATGTGATGCTGGAACCTGCCAGCAGAGGCAGGAAACCTTTATTCCGATCCAAGCTCTGCCGCCCGGGTGTATTAAACCTTGATGGGACAAAAATCACCCTAAAGGGCCTGATTGTTTTTTACCATTTGACAAATAACTAAATGATCCCTGAAACCATGCGCCTTAAACTCAATCCCTGGGTACTTATTAAAGTGCAGATTCTGACTTAATAGGTCTGGGTAGGTCTGAGATTCTGCATTTCTAACAAGCTCTCCAGTGATGTCCCAGCTGCTGATTGGAAAACAACACCTAGTCTTCCTGTTGTGGGAAGCTAATCCATAACATATGCAAGGGGAAATCTGTCCCAACACTAAGAAATGGGCAAACCGTATACCTGCAAAAATGCTTGTATTTTGAGATCCTCACTAGTGGCTGTCTATTTGAAAGGAACTCTGTTACTAGGTATTGATCTAATTCTGACATTACTTTATGCTTTTAGATTAATTAGAGCCTATTAGATATATTGAGGAATGAAATTTTGTTATTCTAGTTATCAGCCATCAATATATCCTTACTGTTGTTTCAATTGACAAGATCAGTTGTGTGTTTTTTTAATTCCTGACTGATAGCACATCTGCTATCTCAGATGGAACCTATTTCCTATGTAACATCTGATAGGAAGCTAATATTTTGTGTCTTTGCTATGCAAAATCATAATATTTACCTGATTATATGCTGCAAAACAAGTAAGGCATCTCTCTCTTTCCCAAATAACCCCTGTATTTCTATACCCTCTTCCTACTGGAATATTCTTTTTATCCCCTTACAGATTGCACTTGTTTGCTAGGGAACTATTAAACTATACCATGTGCTTAGGATCGATTTGTCTGAGAGATTTTACATTTACTCTGTGTAGTGTTTTACAGCTTACAGAACTATTTTTAACTATGTTAACTCATTTGATCCTATAAAAAATTTAGTAAATCATCTTTCTGAAAGTTTTTTTTAATTTTTAATTTTTTTCATTTTTATTTATTGACTAGTGGCCCGGTACACAGATTTGTGCACATTGAAAGGAAATTAAGTAGAAGAAATATTTTAATATCGCTATTTACCCTTTCTCTATGATAGAAGTGTCAGAAATAAAAGAAACTTAGTAAAATGTATATGAAAATAATATATAAATTGTTTAATAAACAATGACAACATGATGTGACAATAAAGACATGATATAAAAACAACAAAAACATGATATAAAAACAACAATGACTGATAAATTGATTAAACTTATTCTAATATCTCCCTGTATACCACATTAAGAGAAAAAACACTTTCAGAGTGCTTGACTAATTTCCCTTGTGATGAAGTATTTACAACTTTAACTTTAATGTCACACGCTCTTCGAACTCGAGAGAAAGCAACATATACCTGACATGTCCGAAAACGGGTTCAGGTAGGAATATTCCTACTCTGTCTAGAGTTTATCCTTGTGATTCATTAATAGTCATCACAAATGCTGGCATCACGGGAAACTGTCTTCGAATTAATTTAAATGGGAGGCCATTGTCAGACGGGAACAAATCAATTCTTAGAATCAGAACAACCTCTCCTTCCACAGATCCTGTTAATACTTCAGCTTCGATTACATTAGGTTGCAATCTTTTGATAATCTAGTTCCATTACAAAGACCCCATTTACTATTAAGATTTCTCAGTAGCATGCTGATTGCACCTACTTTCAATTTTAATTTATGACACAGCATTCCTGAAGGAGTAATACTAATAAGAAAATCATTGGGAAAATTTTGCTTTTCGGCATCCATTGAATCAATGGAATCATCACTCAAATAGGTGTGAAAATCTCCATCAAGTATATTCAGAATATCAACAAAAACAACCAAATTCATGATTGATAATGACAGAATGAAACACACGTGCAATTGGTGCTAGTGAGAGCTTTATATGTATCCTGCATGCACGAGTCAACGTTTATTTTTAAATTGCCAGTGCGCGTCATATGTACCGGCCGGTTAATCGGACAGACAGACAGATGGACAGTCACTTAGCCATTTATATATATAGATGTTAGACAGAGAGAGAGAGGGAGAGAGAGAGAAACGTTTTTGTTGTCCCTCTTATTTATGGAGTCATTGGTTGATTTTTGTATGTGCCCTGACCAGGGACTGAACCCATAACCTTGGTGTATCAGGACAATACTCTAACCAACTGAGCTATCTGACCAGGGCAAAACTTAGTAAATTAGATATGGAAGATAATCGTTTTCTGCATTGCAGATGAAGAAATGAAGACTCCAGAAAGGTTGTGACAGACCAGAACACAGCCAGTGTCTCCTGACCTAAATCCCAAGCACTTTTCGCCTCACCACACTGTTCTGCCTTGTGGTTCACTGTGCATATGAATCTGTGAGCAAAGAGTGTGTCCATGTAGACAAAGAGGGAAGGAGGAAGTGGGATAAGCTTGAGACCACTTTGTTAGGAGAAATGAGGAACTAAGAGTAGTAAACTGAGGCAAGTTGATGACACTGGAAAACCTTAAGTTTCTGGTGACGTATTTCAAAACTTCAGGTTTGGATTCCATAGAACCGTAACATCAAAGGTCATTGACTCACTTCTGGAATGAGTATTTTAAACTGGCCCCTAGTTTTAGGCTCAGATAAAGTATACTGAAGTCTAGTTCATTCATTCTGTTCACATTTCTACTGAGTATTCACTGTGTGTAAGGAAATCCAGGGGATACGAAGGTTAAGCTATGTTCTTTAACCTTAAAAAGCTTATTATTAAAATAAATAAATAAATAAAATTTAAAAAAGCTTATTATTTAATAGGGAGGGTTTATTATATCAATTACTCATGTATTGATTCATTTTGAAATGTGATTCAGCACCTTGCTATGTGCCATACCCTATCCTAGGTGGAGAGCAATGGCAATGAGCAAGACAAGATCCCTGACCTCAAGGACTTTACTTGGCCAGCATAGGATACAAAATAAATCAGTATAATAAGTACAGCAATGGGGGCTGCCCAAGTTACCATGGAATCACAGAAGGGTATCTGTCCCAATCTTGAAGCGTCAGGAGGAGCTTCCAGGAGAAAGTGACATTTAAGCTGAGCCAAGTGGGGGTGCAGTGGGGACCACATGTGCAGAGGCCTGGAAGCAATGGTGTGTGGTAAAGGTTAACAACTACCTGAGGGGATGCCAGAATGCCCTAATTGGTAGATTTTGCCAGTTTCTTTGATACTCCCACTATGGCTGACTTTAAGCTACCAACATGACATCTGAGGTCGAAAAAAGGGCCAAGTACTAAACCTGACAAACTCAGGGGAGGCCTGCATTGTAGCAGACGTGGAATTTCATCCAGGTCAGTGTGATTCAGAGCTGTGCTTTTAATAATGCCTGTAATTCTAAGTGTCTGGCTTTTAAACATTCTATCACTTTGCAGATTATCGTATCAGCTAAGTACTCATGCTTTAACCCACTCCAGACCAATTGAGTAGAAGCCCTGCTGGTGGACCCTGGTGTCAGTATATTTTAAATCCCTCTAGTAGCCCTGGCTGGATAGCTCAGTTGATTAGAACATCGTCCTGATATGCAAGGTTCTGGGTTCGATTTCTGGTCAGGGTACATACAAAAAGAACTAATGCCCTGGCCCATTGGTTGGGCATCAATCCATGCACCAAGAGGTCGCTGGATTCCTGGTCAGGGCACATGCTTGAGTTGTGGGCTCGATCCCTAGTAGGGGGCATACAGGAAGCAGCCAATCCACGATGTTTCTCTGTCGAAGTTACTATCTTTCCCCTCTCCCTTCCTCTCTCTCTAAAATCAATAAATAAAAAGAAGCAACCAATGAATGCATGAAAAAGTGGAACAACAAATAGATTTTTCTCTCTCTAAAAATCAATGGATAAGTTAATTTTTTAAAATCCACATGATTCCAATGTGCAGACAAGATTAGAAACTACTTAATTAGATCACTTACTATTTTGAGATTATAGATATTATGTACCTGCCATTTATTTTTAAGCAAAATATTTGCAAATACGCCAAGCAAAACATTTCATCTTATTTTCCTTGGGTAAAGTATGGGTCACACAGTGAGTTTCCTATAATTGAAAAGTATTGGCAAACGTAATTATCCAATATCTTTATAGAGTAATTATACACACACACACACACACACACACACACACACACACACATATAGGAATATGCAAATTATCTGGGACACCGTCACATCGACCATTCACAGGGTGGGTGGGGCTGTGGGGCCAAGGGGCGGGACTCGGGGTCTAGCGCGATTTTGTCCCTCCCAGGCAGACTCCCCTGGGGCCCCGCAGCGGAATCCTTACACGGACCTGGGGTTTACTAAACTTCACTGGAGCTGCTCCCCACACCCCTTCCCCCTGCCCCAGGACTGCGCTGCCCACAGCAGGGCGTCCTGGCAGCCTCCTGACAGGCGGGCGGCCGGGGAGAGCTGAGTGGGGCAGGGGCTGCAGGGAACCATGGAGGGACAGGGCAGCCGGAGCCAAGTTCCTGGGGGTCTGAGAAGAGTGCTTGACAGGAGCCTGGACTGCAAAGAAGGAAGAGGAAGCGGCCACCGGAGCTCTTCCAATGCTCCTGCACGAATACCCTACCCCAGCCCCCGCGCCCCCGAGGCCCATGGCCTGTCGCTGCTGGGCCCCCTCCGCTGGGGCCAGGCACGCCTCTCCTCCCTACAACTCCAGACCCGGGTCAAGGCAGGCCTAAGCGGCCCCTCAGGGTCAGACTCATCCCCACCCCCCACCCGCCCACAGCAGTGGCACTGTCTCCGCAGCAGAAGTGTACTGAACCTTGCCGGGGGTGTGGCAAACCCACCCTCCTAGCCCGCCTGGCCCCACCCTGGCCCGGCCCCTGCCCTGCTCCAGAAGATTGGAGCCCCGCCCAGAGCACACACAGCTGCGAAAAGACCACTATAATTTAAAGAATGGCGCCAAGTGGGGAGGTTTGACAGTTACTCCCCCTTCGGCCGCGCCGCCGCCCTAGTGCCCCCCTACCACCCCTGCCCCCACCAGCGCCTCCAGGGACGACCACCTCTACAGGGCTGCTGGCCAGAACCTGCCCCTCCGAGGCCTGCGGAACCCTCTGCAAAGCTTCATAGCTACAGTCCCAGGAAACAATCATGCCCTCCTCCCCTAATCAGCACCTGCTACCTACAAGGGTACCCGTGAGCTTAAAAATAACAATCCCTTCCCATTTAGACACCACTTACTTAATGAAACATTTCTAGGTGTATTAGCTCAGAACCTCCTCATGACAACCCAGTGAGGTAGGCGGAGAAGAGATTACAATTCCCATGGTATATGCATATGTATTCAGAAATGAAGGTCCGAGAGGAAAAGTGTCAAGTCCAGTGGTTCCCAAGGTGCAGCACACGCCCCACGGGGGCGGGGGGGGGGGGGGCAATTTGGTTTTAAGTGGGGACAGTTCCAGAATGAGTTAACAGTGAATTTTTTGCATTTCTTACGGTTCAAAGGGGCCTCATCTACAGTGTATTCTATATAATGAAAGGCTAATATGTAAATAACCGAATGGTGGAATGACCGGTCACTGTGATGTGCACTGACCACCAGGGGGGCAGACACTCAATGCAGGAGCTGCCCTCTGCTGGTCAGTGTGCTCCCACAGGGGGCAAGCCACTGAGCCAGAAGCCAGACTCACAGCTGGCGAGCACAACAGCAGTGGTGGGAGCCTCTCCCGCCTCCGTAGCAATGCTAAGGATGTCCGACTGACAGCTTAGGCCCACTAAGCCATCAGTTGGACATCCCCCCAGGGTCCCAGACTGTGGGAGGGCACAGGCCACACTGAGAGACTCCCCCCCCCCCAGTGCACGAATTTCGTGCACCAGGCCTCTAGTATTACATATTTGAAGTAAAAATGGAAAATAGTTGAGAAAGAAAAACGAAAATTTGTATGCCTTGCATCAACAGAATAAGTAGAAATGAGCTAATTACAGAGGAAAAATAGCACAGCAGTTAAGCATGCAGCCTGTGGAGCCATAAATTCCAACCCTAATGCTCACTGTGTGACCTTCAGCAAGTTACTTAACCTCTCTGTGCCCTGGTTTCCTCTCCTATGAAATGGAAATGATGATAGTACCTACTTCATAGCATTGTTAAAAGAATGAAATGAGTTAATATGTGGCAAGCACAAGGGCACAGAAGCATCTGTGTCAGCCCAGGTTGTTACTGCCTATCTTTCCCACTTGAGAAGGATTTTGTCTGGATTTTTTTTCCAAACATATCTCCAGTTCTTAGGACAGAGCCTGCCTGTCACCAGGCGGCCTCTCTATATGCCTATTATTGTCATTTTTGAAATGAGATAATTATGTAGCATGAGTGTCCAGCTTGTGTATGCCACTCCAAAAATATTCATTGAATCTGAAGCTAAAAATACAAAATTTGCTTATAACGTGTTTCATCATCATACTTTCAAAGGAATTTGGTAAGCCACTATAAAATAAAGGAATTGATAGAACCATTTTAAAGATATGGTTAGACAGTTGAACCTTAAATTTTACATATATCATCATCCAAATAATATCGACCTTAGATTTGAATTAAAATATGCAAAAATTATTATAATTAAATATTAAGGATATAGAATTATAGTGACTTTACCCTTTTTCTTGGCTTTCTTTTACTGTTATTACACCATAATTTTTTTGCTCTATCCTTTTTTCCTCCTGAGAGCAGATTCATCTGCTCTTGAGAAAGGAAAAAAACACAGGAAATAGTCCAAAAATTGAACTGCACTGAATAGTTTACTGCTGCCCTTCTAACAGCTGGAAATTTTTCATGGAATGGTTCCAGCACCCTCGACTTGTGAAAAAATCAGTTAGGAAGCTTCTGCCTTATGAACAGTTCATAACCCTTAAGGAAGTTGGGTCAAAAAAAATGTACGCTGTGCCTATGAGTCATCTGGCATTCCCCTCAATAAGCTCTGTAACGGGGAAAATTATCATTCCACACAAGCTTCTGAGGCCTGTTCTCACTTGGTAGATTGAGTAACCCTTGGAGACAAGGCAATCTACTGGGCAGACAGCCTAGAAACAGCTTCCAGACCAATCAGCTGCCTGGCAACAGTCCTTGGACCAATCTACCACCTAGAAACAGTGCCTGGACCAATCGCTGTCTTCTGAGAGCTATTGTTCTTCCAGTATCTGCTAAATGTTGCCTTGCAAACCAAAACCAGAGAAATAAAGCATTACTGAATTATTCTATACTGACTTCACTTGTGCCAGCCCGTCTATGGCCTATGTGACAAGTCTGTGCCCCTCAGTGGAATTCATTCTCTCCAGAATAATTATTAATTATAATTATTCCAATCCTTTATGGAATGAAGTAAGAAATAAATATATTTCAGAATATGTTATTGTGTACATTAGTAGTGGATTTTTATGTTATTTTATTTTCATTTTTTTGTTAATCCTGACCTGAGGATATTTTTCTCCATTGATTTTTAGAGAGAGTGGAAGGGAGAGGGAAAGAGAGAGGAATCAATGTGAAAGAGACACATCGATTAGTTGCCTCCCCAACATGCCCCGATCAGGACCTGGGATCAAACCTGCAACTCCCGTGAGTGCCCTAGACCGGGAATCAAACCTGCCACCCTTCTGTGCCTGGGCTGATGTTCTAACCCCTGAGCACACCAGTCAGGCCTTGATGTTATTTTACATGAGTGTTGGTTTTTTTCCCATTCAAGCTAGGTTGTTCCCAGCCTTGGCTGCACATTAGAAACCTAGGGAGTTTTAAAAGACCTGATGCCAAGGCCTCACCACAAACCAATCAAAGCAGAATATTTCTTAAAGTTTCTAAGATGCTTCTTCTAATGTGCATCTTAAGTTCATGACAACTGCTTCACTCTAGCTTATCTAGATTAGTTTGTCAGAGGCATGGCAGTTTCTTCCATTTTTCTTGATCTTGCTCCATGCTGCCTAGTACAGTTCTGCCTAGACTAGCAAACACACGGGGAGTTGCGGGAAGGTGCCTAGGATTTGAGGTAAAATCAGGAGGATGCATCCTCTGAGTTCGGTAAGGGACTGTGGAGTAGTTGACAGATCTTGTTCTTGTGGACCCAGATCTGCGTTTGAGGTCCAGCTCTATCACCACTAACTCTCTGTCCTAAAGTAAGGTCATTGTAAAATGGGGAAATAAAAGTATCTATTTGAGAGGGCGCCATAAGGATTACATTAGATCATGTGAGTAAAGTTCTTAGTTTGGCCTTGATGCATGCTCCATCAATAGCAAACTATGAAGAAAGACAAAATGAGATGACCAGCTTGCAACAATAATCCTTCCTAAGAGATGATCTGTAATATGAGTGGGGGGCTTGGGAAGTGACCTGCAGTGACAGTGTTCAAAGTGTATCCTCACACGTGTTATTTAAACAGAAATGTGATCTAATCAACCGTCCTGTAACTTGAACATTTCAAGTAACATTATAGTAATGGAAGTGTCATTGCCTGCAGAGATAGGCTATAATTTTTAAAAAATTAAAACACCACTATAGAGGTGGATAGGAAAAAATTAAAGGTAGAGTTTATGGCGCATCTCTGGCACCGTTTGGAAGAGAGAAGATTTCTTCCCTGTTGGGAGCATTTTTGTTGCAGCTTTGGGAGAATTTCCTAGATTATTGGAATGATAAGAAACTGTGCTGCTACTCCAGCTGCAACTTGACTCTTCAGAATCAAGAGGTCCTTTCTGAGACAGGAACTCCTTGGAGAATATCAAACCTTACCCAATTACAAAGCCTCCTGGATGTGGGGGTAGAACTATATAGCAGCTTGATCTTTTGTCCCTAAGAAACCCCTCTCAAAACCCAATGTGTGGTAGGAAAATTTTTTCAAAACTTAATTATATTTACATTTCAGTGTGTTAAGGCAGAAACTTCTCTTTTTTACTAAGATTCACTAGTCACAATAATAACACCAGCTCCCATACACATGAAGGACACACAGTGAACTTGATTGTCCCGGTATCTAAAAAAAAGCCTTGGAAAGAAGTTGATAATAGATCTATTGACTTTTTCAAGCTGTTTAGCTATTGGCTTAAGAGATTTCACTTTTGCAAGTTGTAGCACCTGTCCTCCATTCCCAGCTAGAAGTCTCACACATATCTATCACTGATCATAAATGAAATTAAAAATTTCTCCTGCTAGGAATGCAAAGAGAGGATCTAAGTGCATTCTAAAAATAGGTCATTTTTATTATATCATCCGGAAAGTAAAGCATTATTTAATGAATTCAAACGATTTTCTAAATGATGCCCTTGTGTCCTCACTGTTATGGCAGCCCTTTAATTTACTTAATAGTGATACTCCTGGGGTTTGAGACAGCTAGAATAGCAGTAACATGCATAATTTATTTCCCAGGATATGGAAAACATAGACTCCAAATTTTAATTTGTCGTAAATATATACTACAGATGTAATATACAATGATATTTTTATATAGATATCTAGTTATTCCTATCTCATTTGTTGACAGGCCTCTCCTTTTCCCTATTGAATTTCCCTAGCACCTTTGTTGTAAACCAATTAACTGTACATGTGTGAGTCTAGTTCCTGATTCTATCCTGTTCCATGGATCTAGTTGCACCAGTTTGACACTGTTTTGATGACTATAACTTTTTGGTAATTCTTGAAATCAGGTAGTTAAGTCTTTCAACTCTGTCCTTTTTAAAGATCGTTTTAACTATCCTATATCCTTTGAAATTTCATAGAAACTTTACAATCAGCTTATAAATTCATTTTTAAATAATCCTGCTAGTATTTTGACTTTAACAGTATAGATCAATGGCTTTAACAGTATAGATCAATTTATGGAGGGTTGGCATCATAATACTATGGAAGCTTCCAATCCATGAATTATTTGCCACTCCATTTATTTAGATCTTTAATTTCTCATGTTAGGTTTTGTATTTTTCAGAATAGAGTTTTGCACATTTTTTATTAAATTTATCCCTAAGTATTTTATGTTTTTATTTATATGGTATTATTTTTAACTTTTATTCATGGCCCAGTATCATAAAGTATATCTTAGTGAATGTCAGTATCCACTTGGAAAGAATGTGTACTCGGCAATTACTCGATCATCTAAATACATCAGGTCCAGTGGGTGAGAGCGTTATTCAGATCTTCTGTATTCTTACTGAATTTCAGAGAGGAAGAGATAGAAACATCAATGGTGAGAGAGAATCACTGACTGGCTGCCTTCACATGCCCCCCCACTGGGGAATTGAGCCCACAACCTGGCCATGTGCCCTTGACCGGAATCGAACCTGGGACCCTTCAGTCCAAAAACTGATGCTCTATCCACAGAGCCAAACCAGCTAGGGCTCCATTTCTTTGTTGTCAATTTTTGCTTCTATATTCTTTGAAGCTCTGTTATTAGGTGCACACACCCTCGGGATTATGTCTTTTTTATTAACTGACCTTTTTATCATTAAACTAGTGTTCTAGAGATACTCTTTCTTTAAATCTACTTTGCCCAATATATACAAATACTGGTTTTCTGATGCTTGGTGTTTGGAAGCATATTTTAATATTCAAACTGTATCTTTATATTTAAATGAATCTCTTTTAAATGTCTTACTTTTTTATCCAACTGACAACAGCCACTATCTTTAGTTGGAATGTTCAGTCCATTTATGTTTGGTACTAGAGGCCCAGTGCACAAAATTCGTGCACAGGTAGGGTCCCTAGGCCTGGCTGGCGATCAGGGCTGATCTGTGGGTCAACCAGTGGGGTCCCCACTGGCACCCGCCTCGGCAGGCCTAGGGACTGCGGGCTGGGGGTAGCTCCTGCATTGAGCTTCTGCCCCCTGGTGATCAGTGTGCATTATAGCAACTGGTCATTCCACCAGTCATTCTGCCATTCAGTCAACTTGCATATTAAGCTTTTATTATATAGGATACTTATGTTGCAGGTGAATTTAAGTCTACCGCCTTGCAATTTATTTATATGCCCTCTCTGTTCTTTGTTACTCCTTTTAGGTCTTTTTTTGTGTTAAGTATTTTTTGTATTCCAGCCTATATGCTCTATTGGTTTTTCAGATAACATTTTAAAAGTGGTTACTTAAGACTCCAATAACCATCCTTAATTTATCACAATCTACCTTGAATTTATATTATACCACTTCATGTATAATGTAAGGGCCTTACAACAGTATGATAATAACTAGAGGCCCAGTGCATGGGTGGGATCCCTCAGGGTGGCCTGCAGGAATTGGGTCCCAGCTCGCGCCCCTAGCCTCGCAGCCCCGCAGCTCCACCTGGCACCCCGCCTTTGCCTGTCACCGCCTTCTCACCTGCTCCACCATCCAGCCTGTGGGGTAATCAGAAGGGGCCAGGCCCCCTGCCCGGCTCTCTCAGCACCTGGAAGCCAGACGGCAGCCCTGCCCCCCTGCACCGCTGCTGGTCACCGTCTATGGGGTGGTCGGCAGGGCAATCAGCCCCCCGCTTGCACCCACCTTGGCCTAGCGCCGCCCGTTCACCTGCTCCACCATCCCACTGCAGTCCCGCTCTCATTGGGGCCCCTCAGGGCCAGCAGCACCTCCACTGCCACCCACTGGCAGTGCCGCGTCACCAATGCCTGACAAGTTCCATGCCATCCCTTGGTGGTCAGCGCACGTCATAGTGAGCAGTCAAACTCTCGGTCTTCCAGTCAAACAACCTCTTGAGGGGACAATTTGCATATTAGGCTTTTATTATATAGGATTTTTTTATGTTTTTATTGATTTCAGCGAGGAAGGAAGAGGGGCAACAGAAACATCAATGATGAGAGAGAATCATTGATCAGCTGCTTCCTGCATGTCCCCTACTGGGGACTGAACTTGAAACCCAAGCATGTGCCCTAACCAGGAATCGAGCTGTGACCTCCTGGTTCATAGGTCAACACTCAACCACTGAGCACACTGCTTGGGCAATGATAATTTTTGATACAAGTTGTAACTTTTTTGAAGCTTCAAATTTTTATATACATACTAGAGGCCGTGTACCAGTGGGGTCCCTCAGCCTGGCCTGTGAGGATCGGGCCAAAACTGGCTCTCCAACATCCCCTGAGGGGTCCCAGATTGCGAGAGGGCACAGGCCAGGCTGAGGGACCCCACCGGTGCACTATCAGTGCTGGGAGGTATCATGAGAGGACTCCAGGCTGTATTCAGCCCATCTCGCCCAGTCCCCATTGGCCAGACCCCAGCAGCAAACTAACCTACCAATCAAAGCATCTACTCCCTGGTGGTCAGTGCGCATCATAGTGACTGGTTGAATGGTCGGACACTTAGCATATTAGGCTTTTATATATATAGATTTATCAAAACACATCAAATGAAACACGATTTCACTATATGTGACTTTTACCACAAAAAATAAACAAACAGTAAGTGCTAGTTATGACTTGCATACTGAAGTGTCCAGGAATTAAGTTTACTGATGTCTGCAACTTATTTTGATACACATCAAAAAATAAGTAAATGGCGAAATGGCCAAATGGATAAATATGTGACAAAGCAAATATAGCAAAAAATTAATTGTAAAATATAGGTGATTCTTTCCATTATTTTTCTTTGAGAAGCTTTCATAACAAAATGTAAATAACAAGATAATCTTCTAATTCAACATGAAAATTTAATCTATTTTGTAATGTCAATTAATTATTGAATGAAACCTTAAGAGCAGTAAAGAATCATGCACATACATTTTGTTCTGGTGATGACCTTCTTTATTTCAGACCTGGTCTGAATCCTAAACTGACAACACTGTCTGCACGGCTGTGCAAGTTCTCAACCTTGCCTACATTTCCAGTCTCACTAAGCACCCCTCTTCTCCTTACTTTCTCCACACCAGGCATATGAGACTTTCAGTTCCCCGGGTTCCTGCTTACCTGAGGCCTTGAGGCCTCCACATAAACTATTTTCTTTCCTGGAATGCTGCCTTCCCTAAGCCTTTCGTTCTTTTTTGAAAAATCATGCTCATCATTTAGGTTTCACAGACTATCATTTCCCCAATGAAGCAATCCCTCATCTCCCAAAGTCGGTCAGGTTCCTAGCCTGACAGAACTGTGGGAAAACACCTCCCAGGGCCTGAATTGCTCTGATGCCAGCACAGAACCGTGGAATTTTCTTCTCAAGGAAAGCAGATGTCATTAACAGGCTCGTGACCTTTGTAAATTGTCCCTAAGTAAGGCACTCCCCTTCTTAGAAATAAGTAGGAGTGCATGTAACATCTAAAAATCCCCAATCAAAAGCCTATTTTGGTGTAGAAATCATGCGTTCTTGCTTGTTACGTTACATAAAAAGAAAAATATGGCCCTTCAGTGCCTTAATGAGAGCTAAGAGAGTTGTGATTGGATATTACCATGGAACCACAGCTTCTGCCCTCGAGAAGCAGGCCAGACTACCAGTATGGGCGGGACACACACACCCAGAATAGTAGTCAGGCAGCTTGTACAGCAGCTCATTCAGCAGACTACGGGCAAAGTCCCCGCGCTGCTGGCCCCCGATTTCTACCATCTGTCCACAGTCTGCCAGCTCTCACATGCAGGACTGTGTAAGCAACTACTGAGCTCCACCTTCAGTCACAGGTCTAGAAGCAGTGCCATTATAACTGAATAGTGATGAACTGGAGTACCAGGGAACAAAAACCAGGTAAAAGCTTTGGCTTGGTCTCTGCCTTTTGGTCCTGAGCTGTCTGTCTCATTGTAAGCAAAAGCTGTAGAGTAAGATCTGATTCTGGTCAGAAGGGAAGCAGCTCCAAGTTCAACAAAGCTTAGAGCAACCCTCAACTACACATTGCCCAAAACTCCCTGCACTTCTCTTTGTAAAACTAACTCACAGTCCTTTCTTCAGTGTTTCTCTTCCCATCAGGATCTAAGCTCCATGAGCGCAGAAACATACCTGTCTTGTTCCCTGTGGTATCTTCAGCAGGTCATGCATAGTCAGACCTCAATAACGATTTGTTGAAAAAAGTAATCTCTATCCCTTTTTTATTATAATATCATTTTGTATGTTCCATGACTATTCTAACTACCATCTTATTGTGTGTATTTTTCACTGTATTTATTCATTTATTAATCTATTCTGTCATTGAATCAGTTATTTAACTGATATTTATACAACATCTGCTAAGCACTGAGGAAGTAAATATTAGTATTACAGAGTCCCTACCCTTAAGAAGCTCATAATCTATAAGAGGCCCACAGATGAGCATATTACCACCGTACAATATGGAAGTGCCACAACAGAGTGTATGAAGGAGACTATAGACATGGTAGCTGAAGTAGCAACAAGGAACCATTTCCTCTACCAAATTAGCAAATATAAAAAAAAAATTGTTGCCGTAACCAGTTTGGCTCAGTGGATAGAGCGTCGGCCTGCTCTATCCTGAAAGGTCCCAGGTTCGATTCCGGTCAAGGGCATGTACCTTGGTTGCGGGCACATCCCCAGTAGGAGGTGTGCAGGAGGCAGCTGATCGATGTTTCTCTCTCATCGATGTTTCTAACTCTCTGTCCCTCTCCTTTCCACTCTGTAAAAAATCAATAAAATATATTTTTTTTAAAAAAAGAAAAGAAATTGTTAATAGTCCCTCCCACTACCCCCACTTTGTTCATTTCTAACAGAATCCCAATTTTTCTTCCAGGATATATGCCTCATCAATGCAGTCATGTGACTCAAGACAAGCTGACTTCATCCTCAGCTCCAATGGTTGATTCCAAATAAACCAAAGATCATAATCCCATCCAGTGGAATTGCCAGTGATTGGTTCAAGAGCCCAAGTTTAAGCCAAGCTGAGGGTTAGGGTTAAATTTCCCCAGGAACTATTCTATGTCTAGGAAGGAGCACATGACCTAAAAAAATCAGACTGAGAAGTGGAAGTTTATTTCATTGTTAGGATAGCATTTTCCCCCCGCTCTTGCCGGCCATGAGCAAGGAAGCAGGCAACACCAGCCTGTTATCTGCGGGTGTCTGAGGACAGGGTCAACCCTTAAAAGAGATGAAGGTGTGGGGAACAGATATGAGATAATTGTAGAAAATACGGTAGACACGCAAATTATAGCATACCCGGAGAGTGCCCTACTTTTGTCACAGCTGTTATAACAATAACAGTGATTATCATATATTCCTTATTGTTTAAGACCATTTGAGTTGTTACTTGTATCCAGAGTAGCCCTTTTTTTTCTTAAATTTATTGGGGTGACATTAATCAATATGATCATATAGGTTTCTATGTTACAAGATTTGTATATTCATCATGTGCCCACCACCCAAAATCAAATCTCCTGTCACCTGGAATATACTAATTGACAAAGCAAAGGTATTGTGAAACTGTGTAATAACATGGAGAAATGTTTATGTTAATACTACCAGCCAAAAAACATTGAATACAGAATAAAATATACATAATGGTTATAACAATATTAAAAAGTCTGTGGGAACAGTTACAAAAATACTAACAAAGATTGAATTTAGATAGATGTACTATTGAGCATTACTTTTCTCGATCTCCCAATTTTCTATAATAAATATATATTATTACTATGGTGAAAAATATTTGAAAATGTCATGAAAACATAGAGGGATGAATACCCAACTCCACCCAGAGAAGTCAGAGCAGGCTTTACCAGGAAGTGATGGGACTTGACCCTGTAAGGAGTGCGTTCGCCACAGGAAAAAGAAAATTCCAGGTCACACTTACTTCCTTTGTTAAGTTTGGGCAAAGTAACTTCTATCAGCCTCAGTTTCCTCGTTTGAAACTAGGGATAATATTACCTACCTCAAAGAGTTTGTTGGAGTTTTGAATTATTATTATTATTACTATTATTATTATTACATTGATGTTATTTTATATCAAAGGCAGTCATGAAAACTCATGGCCCATTCAGGGACCTATGAATATTTTAGTATGTTGGAGTATAGGACACATGGCAGAGATGGAACTGAAAGTGAGGTAGCAGGCAGATCATGAAGTGCCTTATATGTCATATGAGGGATAGAGCTTCAAATAATCCTGAAGCCTTACCTTGTTTGGGAAAGTCAGATCCAGAGGTCATCTGGGATTGTTCTTGGATTCCACCTGGGCCCACGCTTACACATGTACTGAGACTGATTCACACTATCTCTAATAGCAAATGCCTGAAAAAAGGCAAGTAGGTAAGTATCCCCAGGGTGGGTACATTCCTACCCTGAAAAAGTTAATTTGTGCTTTGCACCAGCAAGCTATCAGGGAGACAGAACAGCTACAAGCTTCTCAGGACAACTGGGAGAGGCCATTCTGAGAGGGGCTGGGATGGCCTTCCTCAAAGGACCAAAGGACCATGGGAGCATCAGCATAGGGTGCCATTATGGAAACTTGAAGGCAAGGAAAACTTGTCTGTCCTGTAGGGAGGATGCTGCCAATTCCCATTTTGTCCTGCATAGCAAAGGAACTTGTACCTTTTGCCTGCACTGTTTATAGCATCTTTTCACCACCTTCATTGCCCTTTTGATAATCATGTCACATGCCAAGGTATTTGTTTTTCTCCTGTAGGCCACTGGTTCTTCCTTCTTGTTGAGCCATAGACCTTTTTGAGAATCTGATGAAAGCTATGGGCCCTCTTCCACGAAATGGACCATATTCACTTGTCTATGGACCATATTCACATCATTTGTCTCCACAACTTCAGAGGGTTTCTGGCCCTTTGTCCATTTATCTGCTAAATGTATGTGGACCAGAGGTTACCTCTGCTGTGGAGAATGGTGAGTCACAGGAAGTTTTTGAGATAAGGAGTGCCTGAGTGACCAATTCCTCCAGCAGTATGGTGGAAAATGGATTTTGAGGTAGATGGAGTGAAACTGAGGCTAAAGGCAGGAAAACTGTTTATGAGGCTACCATGAAAGTCCAAAGGCCTGAGCTAAAGCAGTGTCAATGGAAAAGGAGAGAAGGTGACAGCTTGGCAAGGGAGAATGTACAAGTCTTTGTATTAGATATGTAAGAAGTAGGTGAAGGGCACTTGAGTGAGAGGATAGGCTATGGGAATCCCTGTTTATCTTCACTCACCATGGGTGAAGCTTTGGGATGCCAAGACAATAAATTCTAAGGTGCATTATATTTAGGACTCCACAGGCCATCTCCCCACAAGTACAGCAACCAAAAATATTTCCAGTCTGGCAAATGTTTATGATGTAACCCAGCCGGCATGGCTCAGTGGTTGAGTGTCGACCTATGAACCAGGAGGTCATGGGTTCAATTCCCGGTCAGAGCACATGCCCAGGTTGAGGGCTCGATCCCCAGTAAGGGTCGTGCAGGAGGCAACTGATCAGTGATTCTCCCTCATCATTGATGTTTCTATCTCTCTCCTTTCCTCTCTGAAATCAATACAAATATACTTTAAAAATAATAAAAAATCATTTAAAAATATTTATGATCTATGATATCTTTAAGCAATGAAAATAACTCAGAATAAATGTATTAAAAGTTCTGGTCCTCTGAAAATACCCTCCATAATAAATCTCCTGCGTCAACTTTTACCAAAACATAAAACCAGGAACAATTTCTCAGAAAGCATCATTTTATATTATAACAGAAATCTATTCTTTTCATAATGGTGGTTGAAGTAGCCACCTAGAAACAATCAATTTTTAAAAGAACATAGAGTACTTCTACAAAGATTTATTACTGTTATGGATTTTCTGTTTCAACTTAATGACTCACCACAAAATCCTTTAGAACTGGAAGTCTCTGTACTTTGTAAGATTGCCAAAGTCAGTCACAGATTGATTCCCCTAAGTGTACTTTGAAAGAACCTGCTGTGTAAATCTCCATACTGTAAACCTTCAAACCATGAATCTTTTCCAATCTAGTTTTCCTATTAATGTTGCCTAATGCTCGAAAGTAGAATCACAAATTGGGAAGTGAGGGAAATGCAGGACCGTTACTGTCCTAAATTTTGGGGCAAAAACTTTCTACTGAACCTACATTCAGGGGATCGGCCACACATTTAGCAGGATGGAAGCAGAGAGCCAGGTCCCTGGGCAGGCAGACCTACCTTCATAACCCGATTACCAGGATGGGTGAGTTTGAGTTGGGTAAATATTTCTGGAGCTCTTGAATTTATCACAGGAAGGAGACCCTGAAAAAGAAATCTTTCTTGAGTTAAGTGCATCCTTATAGGTTGTGATAAGTGTTGTGAAGGAATGTGTATAGTTCTGTGATAATGTCTCATGGGGGATTGACTTGGCCTAGGAATGTTAGAGGAGTTTTCTTGAGGTGATTCATTCAGTTATCTATTGCTGCACAACAACCCACTCCAAAATGTAATGGCTTACAACAACCACCTTAACAAAGAAGAACCGCCCTGGCCGGTTTGGCTCAGTGGGTAGAGTGTCAGCCTACGAATTGAAAGGTCCCAGGTTTGACTCCAGTCAAGGCCCCTGCCTGGGTTGTGGGCTCGATCCTAAGTGAGGGACTTGCAGGAGGCAGCCAATCCATGATTCTCTCTCATCGTAGATGTTTCTATCTCTCTCTCTTCCTTTTTCTCTGAAATCAATAAAAATATTTTTTTTAAAAAAGAAGAACCACCATTTATTTCCTCACAATTTTGTCATTTGGGCACAGCTCCGTTTCTTTGCTGGTCTTGACCATCACTCCTGTGGCTGTATTCAGCTGGCACGTAGGGTGAGATACTGCGACTCTCTCCATTTGGTCTCTCCAGTAGGGGAATCAGGCCATTCACATGTGGGCTCAAGAGCACACAGTCAGAAGCTGCCTAAGTCTTCCTTAAGACTTAGGCTTCAAACTGGCACAGCATCATTACGTGCTGAATCCAATTGGTTACAGCATCACAGGGCAAGCCCACAGTCAAGGGGAGGAGACTACACAAATATCGGAAGGTGTAATTCATCCAGGGCCACGTTTTAACGAACTACCAGAGTGACGTTAGACAAGACCTGGAAAATGAGTAGGAGTTAACTAAGCAGAGGGTGGAAGAATGCTTCAGGCAGGGGCAATGCTACATGCAAAGCGATTATGGTAGAGGGGCACCAGGAGCTTCTGAGTGAATGAAAGAAAGCCAGTGTGGTTGGGATGCACAAATCAAGGAGACACTGGTTACCGTCAGGAAAGGGCCAGGTCATGCCATGCCATTGCATCCCTAAGGAATCTTCTGTGTGCGGGTGGTAGAATCCCAACAAAACTGGCTTAAGCAATCAATATAAGCAACACAAAAAGAGAGAATTTATTAGGTCATATTCCTGAAAAGGCCAAGGCACAGTTCCTTTCAAGTATGGCTGTATCTGGGGCTTCCAATGATATCACCAAGAATTTGTCCCCCTCCGTCTCTTAGCAGTATTTTCAGACAGTTTCTGAAGTTCTAGGCTTATGGCCTCACAGACTTAAGTCCTATAGAAAAGAGAGTTCCTTTCTCTGAATGAACACTGTTCCAGGATGGTGTCAGTATCGGCCTGGAATCCATAGGAATCAGATAGCACATTCAAATTAGTATAATTTAAAAAGAAGCTCTTTACCAACGCGCCGTTTCAGTGGTGTCCTGGAGCTGCCTCACAACAACTTACGAAAGCTGACTCAGCATTTCCTCCCAACTCTGTGTTTAGTGACTTCAATTGGTAGCTTCAAATAGGCCATGTTGGGAATAGTTACACCACAGCAAGGTTCTTTCCTTTCTCCTCCCTCTTCCCTCCCACCCACCCACCCCCACCCCCACCCCACCCAGCTATTTACCAGCACACCACTGGACTATTTACAAAGGAGCAGGAATCCTACAAGAACCCAGGACTGATGGCAGCAGAGGTCCAAGGTTACAAGGGAAGAGAGAGGTTACTAGAGGTACAAGAATTCAGGGGGAACAGTGACCTTTAGTTAAGGGACACCAGTCATCTGAGGAGTGTTACGGGAAAGGACCTGGAAGATAAATATCCTGACCTTCATTTTTTGGGGAAAAAAGCTAAAATGACATAATCAATTGTTAAAGCAATTAATATTATTAAGAGGTGGAGCATTTTGCTGCCAATTTATTTGCTTAATACTAAAAAGTACAGTGCTACCTTTGGAAAGTCCCCATGCTTTCCTTGCTGGAAATTCCCATGCCAAACAGTTCTGTTGTCATGGACTTCCTCCTTCTACTAGTTTCAGATTCACTTCTTTATATAAGTTTAAGAATTGCCATTGATATGGGAATTCATGAAAAAAATGCTGTTTCAAAATAGTTGAGAAAAGATAAAGTATTCAATAAATAACACTGAAACAATGATCTAGTCATTTGGAAAATAAAATACCAAGATCATATGTTTACAAAATTGGCAGGAGAGGAAAGCCTTAAAGCAAAAATCATAGAGTAATGACTAGGTAGGAAATATCTGTATATGTAAATAGATGTGCATATAGATAGTTACATAGGTACTTATTACACAAAATACATATAAAGAGCGTCTAAATATTTTTTTTTAAAAAAAGGCAAACACTCCAATAGAAAAAAAAGGGGGGGGGGAAAGAATATAAAAAGCCAATCCTATGAATAGATGTCCAATTTCATTAGTAATTTATGGAACTAGGAAGCTACTATCCACCAACTTGCTTGGTAAAATATAAACATTTGTTAATTGAAGTATTACACCAAATATACACATATATATGTCAAGGCATAAGGAAATGGATAGTCTCAGCCACGGCCAGAAGGGGTATGAGCTGTTATAGCCACTTCAGCAGCAATCTGACAATACTTTTAAAATTAAAATGTGCATATCTTATGATCTGGCTATCCTACTTCCCAGTGTCTACCCAGGAGAAATGATGAGACACATATACAAAGAGACATCTGCCAGGATCTTCATCCCTGCATTTATCGGAAAATGAAAAACTGTAACCAACCTAAATATCCATCAGTAAGAAAATGCTAAATAAACAAAGGTCGGTCTATACTATGGCAATTAAAAGGAATGAGGCCTACCTATATGAACTGGCACAGAAAGCTCTAAAGATGGAAAAGAATAAAGATATAGAGTAAAATACGGTATGGCAAAGGAAAAATGAAAGATACAAACAAAAACCTACACACACACACACACACACACACACACTATATATATATATATATATATATATGTATTTCTTTAAGAAAATGGCCTAGAAAAATGAGTTGTTGTTCATCTTTGGGGAGTGTAAAAGAATTGGTGCTGTTTATCAAGGGAGAATTTAACTTTATCTGTGTTGTTTGATTTCTTTATGATGAGAATAAATTATTTTTTGTATAATCACAAGTTTTCAAAAATATTTTTTAAATGTCATATTTTATCTTTTTAAAATGGCTTTATTGAGATATAATTCACATACTATACAATTTATCCATTGTATAATTCAGTGGTTTTTAGTATATTCATAGAGATGTGAAACCGTTTGCTACTATTTAATTTTAGAACATTTTTATCAGCACCCCCGCCCCCCCCAAAAAAATAGTCACTCCCTATCCATTACCCACTGCACCATCAACCCTAACATATCTATTTTCTATTTCTACATATTTTCTTTCCTTGGACATTTCATATAAATAAAAATTATATGATATGTGTTTTATATGTGTCACTGGCTTCATCACTTAGCATAATGTTTTTAAGGTGGCAACATGTATCAGAATTTTTATTCCTTTTATATAATATTCCATTATATAGCTACTAGGGGATGTGAGGGCGATCTGGCTGCGACATCTGTCACCCCATTGATCGGCAGGGTTGATTCGGCTGATCTGGCTGGCTAGGCGGGTGTCCCCCTCCTCCCTCACCGATCCATGTGCGTCCCTCCCGAAGCTGTGCGCTGGGTCGAAGAGGACGACCTTCCCCCCCGCCCCCCCCAGGAGAGGACCGGTCTTCGGTCAAGGGTATACAAGTAGCTGCGCTCCCCTGCTAGAACCTCCAAACAAGCTCTCTCAAGGTCTATATAGCTACTAGGGGCCCAGTGCACGGACTCATGCACATTGAAAGGAAATTAATTAGAAGAAATATTTTAATATCGCTATTCACCCTTTTTCTATAATAGAAGTGTCAGATATGAAAGAAAATTAGTAAAATGTATATGAAAATAATATATAAATTAATTAATAAACAATAACATGATATTACAACGAAGACATGATATAAAAACAACAAAAACAAAAAAACATTGATAAAAACAATGACTGATAAATTTATTAAACTTATTCTAATATCTCCCTGTATACCACATTAAGAGTAAAAATACTTTCAGAGAGCTTGACTAATTTCCCTTGTGATGAAGTATTTACAACTTTAACGTCACATGCTCTTCAAACTCGAGAGAAAACAACATATAACTGACCATGCCTGAAAACAGGTTCAGGTAGGAGTATTCCTACTCTGCCTAGAGTTTGTTCTTGTGATTTATTAATAGTCATCACAAATGCTGGCAACATGGGAAACTGTCCTCGAATTAATTGAAATGGGAGGCCAGTGTCAGGCGGGTACAAATCAATTCTTGGAATCAGAACAACCTCTCCTTCCACAGATCCTGTTAATACCTCAGAGTTTTATATGTATCACGCATGCGCAAGTCAGCGTTTATTTTTAAATTGCCAGTGCGTATCATATGTACCGGTTGGTCGGTTGGTCAGTCGGTCAGATGGTCAGACAGACATATGGTTGTCACTTAGCCTTTTATATATATAGACTAGTGGCTCAGTGCATGAAATTTGTGCACATTAAAAGGGAATTAGAGGAAATATTTTAATATTGCTATTTTCCCTTTCTCTATAATAGAAGTGGCAGAGATGAAAGAAAATTAGTAAAATGTATATGAAACTCTTCCTCCTGTCAGAAGCTGGGGCACGCTGCAGGACCCAGAGTCAAGTCCCCACCCACCCACATGCACCTCGAAATTGCACGAGACCCAGACCTGGCCAGCCCCATCCCCATTGGGCAAGATCCAGACTCAACTGGCCCTACCCCCGTCAAACCCTGCCAGGTGGGGGGCGCAGCCTCAGGTCCCCCATCAAGTCCCACCAGGTGGGGGACACAGCCTCAGGTTCCCCAGCCTGGTGCCAGGCAGGGGGCGCAGCCTCAGGTCCCCCATCAAGTCCCACTGGGTGGGGGACACAGCCTCAGGTTCCCCGTCAAGTCCCGCTGGGTGGGGGACACAGCCTCAGGTTCCCCGTCAAGTCCCGCTGGGTGGGGGACACAGCCTCAGGTTCCCCGTCAAGTCCCGCTGGGTGGGGGACACAGCCTCAGGTTCCCCGTCAAGTCCCGCTGGGTGGGGGACACAGCCTCAGGTTCCCCGTCAAGTCCCGCTGGGTGGGGGACACAGCCTCAGGTTCCCCGTCAAGTCCCGCTGGGTGGGGGACACAGCCTCAGGTCCCCCATCAAGTCCCACTGGGTGGGGGACACAGCCTCAGGTTCCTCGTCAAGTCCCGCTGGGTGGGGGACACAGCCTCAGGTTCCCTGTCAAGTCCCGCTGGGTGGGGGACACAGCCTCAGGTTCCCCAGCCTGGTGCCAGGCAGGGGGTGCAGCCTCAGGTCCCCCGTCAAGTCCCGCTGGGTGGGGGACACAGCCTCAGGTTCCCCAGCCTGGTGCCAGGCAGGGGGTGCAGCCTCAGGTCCCCCGTCAAGTCCCGCTGGGTGGGGGACACAGCCTCAGGTTCCCCATCAAGTCCTGCTGGGTGGGGGACACAGCCTCATGTTCCCCGTCAAGTCCCGCTGGGTGGGGGACACAGCCTCAGGTTCCCCGTCAAGTCGCACTGGGTGGGGGACACAGCCTCAGGTTCCCCATCAAGTCCCGCTGGGTGGGGGACACAGCCTCAGGTCCTCCAACCTGGTGCCAGGCAGGGGGCGCAGCCTCAGTTCCCCTGGTACACCCTCAGGTCCCCCATCCCAGCCCGGGGTGGGGTGCACAGCCTGAGATCCCCTGGCCCGATGCCAGGGCAGAGGGTGCTGCCTCAGGTCCCCTGGCCCGGGGCAGGGGGCACAGCCTGAGGTCCCCTGTTAAGCCCCATCGGGCAGGGGGCGCAGTATCAAGCCCCCCAGCCTGGCACCAGGGCAGGGGGTGCAGCCTCAGATCCCCCTGCAAGCCCCGCCGGGTGGGGAGCGCAGCCTGAGGTCCCCTGTCAAGCCCTGCTGGACCGGGTGCGCGGCCTCAGGACCCCCGACCCGGCACCAGGTCTGAGGTCCCCTGCACCAGCCTGGCACCACGCAGCCTCAGGTCCCTGCTGATCACTCGTTCCGGCATTACGGGAACCCTGCGTCCGCTGTGGGCGCAGCCATCTTGTGTTACAGGAACCCTGCCTCCACTGTGGGCATAGTCATTTTGTGACAGCATGACAGAGTGAGGGTGAATTTGCATATTACCTTTTTGTTATATAGGATACCACATTTTGTTTTTTTACTCACCAGTTAATAGACATTTAGATTATCTCCACCTTTTGCTATTATAAATAACTAGAGGCCCGGTGCACAAAAATTTGTGCACTCGGGTGGGGAGATTCCTCAGCCCGGCCTGTGCCCATTTGCAGGCCAGGACCCCTTGGGGGATGTCCACCTGTCGACTTAGGCCCACTCCTCAGGAGATCAAGCCTAAGCTTGCAGTCAGACATCCTTCTGGCCGCCAGGGAGCCCTCGGGGGATGTCCGACTAAAGGCTTAGGCCCCCAAGGGATCTGGTCGAAACCATTAGTTGGACATTCTTAGTGCTGCCATGGAGGTGGGAGAAGCTCCTGCCACCACCACTGCGCTGGCCAGCCATGAGCCAGCTTCTGGCTGAGTGGCACTCCCCATATGGAAGTGCACTGACCACCAGGGGGCAGCTCCTGAATTGAACATCTGCCCCCTGGTGGCCAGTGCACATCATAGCAACCGGTCATTCTGCTGTTCAGTCAATGTGCATATTAACCTTTTATTATTATTATATAGGATGTCCCTATTTCCCCCCTTTTATCCCCTCTACCCAGCTCTTGCCCCCCACTTCTCTCTGGCCAGCACCATACTGTTGTCTGTGTCCATGGGTTGTGCATATATTTTCTTTGGCTAATCTCTTCTTTAAATTCACTTCTTTAAATTTGTATTTTCAGATAAGTGCTTATAACTGCACTATTATATATTTTCTATTATATCATTTAGAATTAAGATATTTTTTAATTGAACCCTTGTAAATTTTAGCACAATTTAATAAATTATGCTAGAAGCAATTAGGAGATTTTTCATGTAATGCAGATACATTTCAATTAATATTTTATTAATTTTTAATATTTTAATTTGAAATAATCTCATACATGTAAAAAAAACTATAAAATACTACAGCATATTATATGTACCCTTCATCCAATTTCTTAGGTGTTAATAATTTAAACATAACCATTATACAACTAACAAAATTTGGAATATATTTTTCTTATAATCTCTTTAATGTTACTTAATCCATTTACTTTGTTTTTGTTAATCTTCACCCAAGGATATTTTTCCATTGAATTTTAGAGAGAGTGAAGGGAAAGGGAGACACATTGATTGGTCGCCTCCTGCACATGCTCTGATAGGGACTGGGGATCAAGCCAGCAACTGAGGTACATGCCCTTGACTGGAATCGAACCTGGGACCCTTCAGTCCATGGGCTAATGCTCTATCCACTGAGCAAAACAGGCTGCAGCTTAATTCATTTACTTTTAATCTATATGTGTCTTTATATTTAAAGTGGGTTTTGTTTTTGATTCACCCTCATAATCTGTCTTTTAATTGGTGCATTTATGCCACTAACTTTCAGAGTGCTTACTGATAGAGTTACTACCATATCAGGCAGCTTCTGGGGCTTCTGGGGCGGGGCTGCCTTGCCATCTGGGACCTGCCAATCGGGTCCTGGCGGCAAGGCGGGGGTGGGCCTGCCCTGGATGGCAGTGCGCTGGCGGCTTGCACTGTCCCGCCCTGCCTGCAGTATGCAAATTAGCCACCATCTGTGTTTGCAGTTAATTTGCATATCGTACTGATTAGCCAATGGGAGGTGTATTGAAGGTATGGTCAATTACCATGTTTGTCTATTATTAGATAGGATACTGACTGCTGTGAACATCTGTATACAAGTTTCTGTGTGGACACAAATTTTTGTTTCTCTTGGGTTTGTTCCTAGGGATGAAATTGCTGGGTCATAAGATAACCCTATGTTTAACATTGTGAGGAAGTGTCATACTCTTTTCCAAAGCAACTGAGCTATTTTACATTCTCACCACATGATTTGTCTTTTGAAAATTGTATTTTGGGGTAGATTATGAGAGGCAATGGTTATTGCCCTTCATTTAAACTACCTCAAAAAAAAGTTTATATTTATATATATTAAACATTATGTATTTTAAATTTACAGTAAAGAGCAAAACCCTAGGTAAGTACCATATTGGGAAGCCCCTGGGCTGGGAGGGGAGGAGAGGGTAACAGCTATAATCTGGCAGTCATTGGCTAGAGCAGTTTGAAAGGGCAAGGAAATGACCCAAGACAACTCCAGCCAAAGCATCTCTCTAGGAAGGCTCTCTTATCTGCAGGATGGAGGAGATACTCATCTCCAGTCTCCATCTCGGAATCCTGTTTCTCTGCTTTGTTTGGGGTTCAGCAAGGTAATGACTCAGGAGGGCCTGGGGCATAAGAAAGATGATTACAGACAGGGCCAAGTTTCAGGGGAAGGGGCCTGCTGGGAATGAGAATCAGGTGCAAGGTTGGTAGAACCAGTTTTGACAGCCTATCAGCCAGAGTTCAACCCAGGCTCTAGTCCTTGCAGCCTGGGCTGCCGAATACCCAGCATAGAAGAGATGCCCTCACAATCATGATGGGAACTGGGTGGCTATCAGGCACCAGGCATGCAGGCACAAGGGACCATTTCCCAACTACCAAGTTGGGAGGGTCACTTTAATAGACCAGGCCATAGCTTCCCTGTGACTGGGACAGTCTGGTGATATCCTAATCAGCACAGCACGTAGGTGGGATGGAGCAGGAAGAGGCCAGTAGTATATACATAGCACAGCAGTGACAAATTTCAAAGAACTTTCACACACTCCTGCTCATTAGTTCACAATCTGGTAGGCTGGCTTGACCAAGGATTGCTATTATCTAGAAATTTCTAAATTACCATTTATAACTTGGTATGAATTTTTGCAAGTCTTTCCTAAGCCTACAGTTAGGATATAACTGAGAACTTCAGCTCTCCAGAATGGAAGCCCTTCAAAACAAATATTCTTTAAATAATTGTTCAACATTCCTAAATGGAAAATGTATTAAATGGTAGTTTATCAATAAAAATTATTTACTTAAGATTAATTTGGTCTTTCATTTCCACTAGTCAATGTAAAGTTACCTGTCCTGGACAAAAAATCAGCCCAATAATTTCCACTTTTCTATGGTTCTTATTCTCTCTACAGTTTCCTTTTATGGTTTGTTTGTTTTTTAACTAGAGAACTTTATGTAATATATATTACAGAGATAAAAATGTAGATAAAAAATAAATTATTTGTTTTTGGTTAACTAAGGACATCCCTTTTATTCAATCCAGGAGTTTAGTTGATGAAGCCACTTATATGTGCAATCCCAAAGCATTCCAAAGGTGAGTCAAAGTGGTGAGGAGATTTTTGTTTTTCTTGCCTTTAAATTCCACTCGAGTGCACTGTTTACTTTAACAGGTCAAGGCAAATTTTACAGATGTAAAATTGTAAAAAGCTGCATGTGGAAAACCTGAGTTTGCAAACACCATATTCTAATGTCTTCAGTGATGATTTGTGTCTCTCAGAGACACCTTGGGCAACTGCCTGGCTGGCTTGACCCTTAATGCAACTCTGCCTGCAATATTCACATTTTCAGTAGGCACAGCCTCTTGGAGTCACGGATTCTATATCGTAATGCATACTATATAAAAAGGAATTTCCTTTTATTTTTGTTGAAAGGACTGTCAGGCTTCAAGTAATGTTACCTATTTCTATTTTTTTCTGGAGTTGAGAAAATAATCCATGATTATTCTTTATGAGTTTAAGACTAACTTTTTTGCAAACTGAATCATTTTTTTTTATCACCCTACATAATTCTCTCTGCCTTTGATCATTTTTAATGTCCTTCTCTGGATCTTTTCTAGCTCTATCATATCTTTGAGAAGCAGAGACCAGAACCCAATGAAATATTCATCATACAAAATATTCCAGGGCCAGGAACACCTTCAATTATAGTCACTTCCCTTTTTCTACAACAACCCGCAAACCTGTTTTCAACCATTTCTCCTGACACATCTCCCATACCCTTCCATGCTTGCCAGAGACAAAACATTATTTGAGAACCCATGACTAGTCCCTCCATTTTGCCATGAGCTGAATCCAATCAAAACAAAAATCACATCTGAGACCATACTCTTTCCTTCATCAAATATGAATTAGAGTTTAAGAATGTTCCAGGAGCCCTGGCTGGTTTGGCTCAGTGGGTAGAGCGTCGGCCTGCGGACTAAAAGGTCCCAGGTTCGATTCCGGTCAAGGGCATGTACCTTGGTTGTGGGCACATCCCCAGTAGGAGGTGTGCAGGAGGCAGCTGATTGATGTTTCTCTCTCATTGATGTTTCTAACTCTCTATCTCTCTCCCTTCCTCTCTGTAAAAAATCAATAAAATATATTTTAAAAAAAGAATGTGTCAGGATTTGTGTTTAAGAATGTAGAGGTGGGGATAGGCAGTGGTTTCAAATATTAATAAGCAGCAGCAGCTCCTAGAAACACACAGTCTAATGAAGGAGACCTGTGAATTAAAAATGACATACCTACATGTAAGTGCTATGGGATTCAGCCATCCTTCTAGGAAGTTTTATCTGTGTCTTATTTCTACTATAACAAAAAAATGTTTTCCCATTTCAGGTCCTCCATTATTATTCCCTCTGACCTTCTTGTTGTTGTTCATGCTCTTACCCAAAAAGGGTCACTTTCTTGGACTTCTGTGGAGTTCTCTGGCTTCCTGACAGTCTCTCCTTCTTTCATACTTTTTCTGAGTTTTCTTCAGTTGTTTGAAGAAGCTGATTGTTCTTGGCCTATTTTAAATCCATTGGAGAGGGTATATGGAGAGGGAAATAAAGAGAAGGTATGGCCCTCAGAGTACAGATGCCCACACCACAGATCATAGGCTGTTTCTGTTGGCAGCAAAATAGCACCAGAATGTTACTGGCAATTGGACCTCAGTTCAGCAACCTCATATTTGAGTTCTGGCTAAGAAAGAACTCAGATCCAAAACTCAAATACAAGCAAAATTGCATTTAGAAAGACACAGAGATAAAAGAAATGAGCCATGGAAGAAGTGAGCCAGCTGGGCTGTGTGGGCTCACGAAACAAGTTACAGAGGTACTTAGGAGAAAGGAAGCGAGGATACATGCGCCTGGAGGAAGTAGAGTGGGAAAAGCCCTGGTGTACTTCAGAGAGAGTGAATGCTGAGGAAAGCAGCGGGAGGGGAATGGTGTGGCCATGAGAGAGAGAGAGAGCGAGAGAGAGAGAGAGACCCATTGCTGTAACAAATTACCGCATACTTAGTGTTTTAACTCAACACACATGTATTTTCTCACAGCTATGAAGGTCAGAGGTCAGAAATGACTCTTTAGGGTTGAAATTAAGCTGTCAACAGGGCTGGTTCTTTCTGGAGGTTGCTGAGTAGAATCCAATGCTTCCCCCTTCCAGCTTTCAGAGGCTGCCAGCATTCTTTGGCTCATGGCTGCATCACTCCAATCTCTACTTCCATCATCACATTACTTTCTCCTCCTCGCTCTCACTGCCCTGTCTTCCTCTTATGAGGACTCTTGTGATTACTTTGGACCCACCTGAATAATGCAGAATACTCTCCCATCTTAAGATCCTTAGTTAAATCACATCTGCAAAGTCCATTTACTATGTAAATAACATATTTATAGGTCCAAGAATTTAGGGTGGATACCTTTGGGGAGCCATCCCTGTGCCTATCACAGAAGTCAAGAGAGCAATGACTTCAAATGACACTTGAATTTCAAGTGGTAGCAATAGCTAACATTTATTGGGCCTTCACTCTGTGCCAGGTACCACTAAGTGTAACACATGTACTTTCTTATTCAATCTTTACACTAGCCCTTGGAGGTGGTAGTTATTATCTCCATTTTATAGATGAGAAAAGTGAAACTTGAGAGGTTGAATAACTTGCCCAACATCCTAGTTAACAGGCAGAAGACTCAGGATTCAAATGAAGGTGTCTGACCTAGAGTCTTTGTTCCAAAGCACTATGTTGTCCTGATAAAAAGAGGAATGAAGAAGGGCATTCCAGGACAAAAAACAAACAAGCAATATATTTAAAAGTATGGAAGCTTGAAAGAGCACAGAGCCTGCAAGTTATAACTGGCACGAGGGTGTGAGGGGGGAAATGATGGGAAGGGAGATAGGGATTTGATGATGTGGACTCCATAGGGGAGGGGATTTTTTTTTTCTGTCAGTAATGGTGAATCATTAAAAGATTTTTAAAAGGAGAATAACCTAATCAGATGGTTGTTTGACCAGAAATATAACAGGCAGCAGCAAATAAATTAGTTATGAAGTTATGAAGATCCAGATAAGAGATGATGGAAACCTGAACTAAAGCCCGGAGTGGGAGGAGAATCCATCATGGAAGAGGAAGAATCTACTGGTCTTGCTGACGATATCAATATAGGTGTGAGGGAAGCAAAGGAAGAAGAGTTAAGGATGTCTCAAGATTCTGGCATGGCAACTGGGTGTTAGTAATCGAGATGAGTAACAGAAATTTCACATATTAGACTGCACGGAAAGCCCTCTGTTTTGATTGATAAAGTAATTAAGGGCTTTCCACCTTCTGAGAAACTGAACTCATGATGCAAGGAGGCAACCCCCACACAGCGGTCAGTCACAGTTACACAGATCCAACCGCCCAATCAAAATGTCCCTACATCCTAGTCACCTGGCCTGAACCTGTTACCACAACCTAATGGAACTGAAAACAGTGATGTCAACAAACCCAACCGCCTACAAACTATTACATTCAAAACCTGTGTGGTGTTGCTCTATGGGCCAGTGGACATTCAGAGAGACTAAAGCCTTTTCTCTCTCTCCTTGGGGGGTTTAGGCTAACTGAGGATCTAAGACAGCCACCACATGAAACCATGAGCAAAAATATAAGAGAGTCTATAAGTGCTAAATTGTGAAATGCATTTCATTCAGAGGAAAGGGAATGGGATTTTTACTCTCCTAAATAGCCAAGAACAATATTAATTTTTATTGAGCATGTAATGCCAAACCACCACCCCGAGAAGTATTGTTGCGTTTCTGGAGAAGGTAAAGGAACTTCCCTGAGTCACATGGTTGGTTAAGGGGCAGAACCAGGGCGTGAACTCAGGAGAGATTGCCTCAGAGCTGGAGCTCCCTGCCCACCCACCCCCAGGCGCAGCAGGAGCCAACCTGGGAGGTGCGTGGGGTCTGGTTGGGTCAGGCCACCTCTGCAGCATGGAGTGGGGAGAATCACGTGAGGAAAAGCAGGGAGGACGGACTTGGCACAAGTTATTATTACAGAAAAGAGACATTTTGACTTGAGATTTTCAGATTGCCTATCCTGTGTGTTTTAAGCATTTCTGTTTGGCAATAAACACTGTAAGTTTAGTAACACAGTTGTTACTAAGCCCGGAATATTCAGTGACTGCTCACTGCCATGAGTAATAATTATTACAAAATACAATGTGAGAAGATCATGAGGCAGCGAGCCCCACGTCAGTGCACTTGTCCTAGCTAAGAGCTTTCCATAATCTGCAGAAACCAGGCCAGCTGAGCATTCCAATTGCTGCTCCAGTCACACTCCAGATATGTAGATTAATTGGTGGGAACATTGGCCTAACTAGCAGACTGATTTACATGCAAGTTCTTACTTGGCCTTTTCCCTGTCAGCAAAATTTACATCTCCTAGCTATCTTCCCACTGTAGTATTAAAAATTGTTAGACTTCTGGCAGTAAAGCACACCCAGCAAAGAAATTTGAAGAGAAGCAGGTAGCGGGGAAGGAGGCTGACAATAATGTAGATGCAGAAGAGGAGGAAGCTGGGAGGGAGAGGATGGAGATGGAGATGAGGAAGCTGAGGCAGCTAAGGGCAAACAGGCAGCTGAAGATGATGAGGGTGGTGATGTTGACACCAAGAAGCAGCAGACGGATGAGGATGACTGGACAGCACAAACCAAAGAGTTAAACTTAAAAAAACACAAAAGGCCACTGTGACCTATTCACTCTTCACTTCCCTTCTTAGAATCTGGTCATTTTCACGTAGAAAGTCCCCCCACTCCCCTCCCCCATCAAAGGCAGCGTCTCCCACAGATGACATGCGCTCTCCTCACCCAACCAAAACCACAATATGAATTTACAAGAGGAGGAAAAGACCAAAACTTCCAAGGTCTTGCTTTTTTAATTCTTAAAAATACTTTTAAAAGAAAAGTTTTGTTTGTGTTTTTTACTTACATTCTATATTTTTGTACAAATTGTTAGGGGGTCAGCCATTTTTAATGATCTTGGATGATCAAACTAGCCTTTGGAGCCTCCTCTGTCCTACTTTACCTGTGTGCAACCATGTTCATTATAATCTGAAAGGAGAAAAAAAAGCCAACCTTGTAAAAAAAGCAAAAACAACAGCAAAAGTTTTATTCCAAGCATTCCAGTAACATTTTGTATGTGTGCACCTAGTTGTACTATAAGTAGTTGGTTTGTGTGAGATGGTTGAAAAGGCCAAAGATAAAAGCGCGCACCCAGCCCCACCCACCCCATTTTTAGTCTATGAAGTTGCTGTTTGTTTGTTTTGGGCCTGTTTGATATCTGTGTGAAATAATGTTGTCCAACAAACAAACCAAAAGTTTATTTTGCTGAGTTGTTCTGAGAGAGAGAAGTACGTAGATGATATGGGCGGGACTTTGCCAGGAAAAACAAGAGCACATACTGGCCAAGGAGTGTTGCAAGGAAGGGATTTCTAAGCCTTACACAAACCCCTGTTGTTATCCTGGGCACTGCTGCAGTTTCACTTCTGGTTTATGTTAACTCATAATGAGTGACCTAATTCTTTTCCAATGGATTTTTCTTTTATCAGAACAGTGGCTTGGTTGGCTGCTTAATTTAATACATTTAAAGATCAACACTGTGAACTTACAGAAAGAGAGATTTTAAAAAATCCTATTTACCATCGCACCAAAAAAAATTAAGCTACCTAGGAATAAGCTTATCTAAGGAGGTAAAAGACCTGTACTCGGAAAACTACAGGACACTGAAAAAAGAGACAGAAGACACAAACAGATGGAAGAACATACCGTGTTCATGGATTGGTAGAATCAACATCATTAAAATGTCCATAGTACCCAAAGCATTTGATACATTCAATGCACTCCCCATTAAAATACCAACAGCATATTTCACAGACCTAGAACAAACTCTCCAAAAATTCATCTGGAATGAAAAAAAAGACCCCAAATAGCTGCAACAATCCTGAGAAAGAACAAAGTAGGAGGGATCTCAATACCAGATATCAAGCTGTATTACAAAGCCACTGTTCTCAAAACTGCCTGGTACTGGCACAAGAACAGACATATAGACAGACCAATGGAATAGAATAGAGAACCCAGAAATCGATGCAAACCACTATGTTCAATTAATATTTGACAAAGGAGGCAAGAACACACAATGGAGTCAAGATAGTCTCTTCAATAAATGGTGTTGGGAAAATTGGACAGATACATGCAAAAAAATGAAACTAGACCACCAACTTACACCATACACAAAAATAAACTCAAAATGGATAAAGGACTTAAGCATAAGATAGGAAACCATAAAAATATTAGAGGAATCCAGAGGCAGCAAAATCTCAGACATATGCAAAGCAATATCTTCACGGATACAGCTCCTAGGGCAAAGGAAACTAAAGAGAAAATGAACAAATGGGACTACATCAAAATAAAAGGCTTCTGCACAGCAAAAGAAACCATCAACAAAACAACAAGAAAGCCCACTGCATGGGATAACATATTTGCCCATGTTATCATCGATAAGGGTTTAATCTCCAACATTTACAGGAACTCATACAACTTAACAAAAGGAAGATAAACAACCCAATCAAAAGATGGGCAACGGACCTAAATAGATACTTTTTGAAAGAGGACATAAGGAAGGCCAAGAGACATATGAAAACATGCTGAAAGTCACTAATCATCCGAGAAATGCAAATCAAAACGACAATGAGGTAACATCTCACACCTGTAAGAATGGCTATCATCAACAAATCAACAAACTACAAGTACTGGAGAGGATGCGGAGAAAAAGGAACCCTCTTGCACTGCTAGTGGGAATGCAGACTGGTAGAGCCACGGTGGAAAACAGTATGGAGTTTCCTCAAAACACTAAAAATGGAACTCCCATTCGACCCAATGATCCCACTTCTAGGAATATATCCCAAGAAACTAGAAACACCAATCAGAAAGGATATATGCACCCCTATGTTCATAGCAGCACAATTTACCATAGCTAAGATTTGGAAACAGCCTAAGTGCCCATCAGCAGATGAGTGGATTAAAAAACTGTGGTACATCTACACAATGGAATACTATGCTGCTGTAAAAAAGAAGGAATTCTTACCATTTGCAACAGCATGGATGGACCTGGAGAGCATTATGCTAAGCGAAATAAGCCAGTTAGAGAAAGATAAATATCACATGATCTCACTCATTTATGGAATATAATGAACAACATAAACTTATGAACAAAAACAGATCCAGAGACAGAGAAGCGTCGATCAGACCGTCAAACCTCAGAGGGAAGGTAGGGGAGGGTGGGGGTAAAGGATCAACCAAAGGACTTGTATGCATGCATATAAGCCTAACCAATGGACACAGACACCAGGGTGGTGAAGGCATGAGGGGGGGAGGGGAGGAAGGAGGAGGTAAGGACACATAGGTAATACCTTATTAATAAAGAAAAAAATTAAAAATAAATAAAAATTTAGAAAAAAAATAAAAATTGAAATCAACACTGAGTACTATGTTAAGTGTGACCCTGACTTAAATTTTCAAATATGGCATTCCAATATTTAATAAATATAAGTTTAGTTTTTAAAAGCTTTTTGAGGTGTCATTTTTTATTCCATGAAAATCACCCATTTTAAGTGTACAATTCAATAACTTTTAGTATAGTTATAGTATAACCATCACCACAATAAGAATTTATTTTTAGCTTATTTTCTAATTTGAAATTTTCTAGAGATGATTATTTTCAAGAGTAAATGATAAGATCTCAAATCTAAGTAACTGAATTTTTATTGAGTTTTATTTGAGTAGCCAGAGGAGTTTCCTACACTGCTCTTTCAGATTCCCGTGTTTGGAGAGAAACACTGTGTCCAGATAATGTGGTTTATTATTCCAATTCATCCTGTGGTTCCACTGTTACTGGATGTCCCCCAAAATAAATGACTACTCAGTAGTCATTGTCCTCTCTCGGAGACCTGCATCTCCTCATCACACGTGACAGCCCGTGAGCAAACAACTCCCAGCTTTCTCCCTGCTTCAGGTAGTCTTCCTATGTTTCCTCCTTAATTCCAAAGGCATAAAAGAAACTGTAAAACTGTCATTCTTGGAGCATGTGATATCTTGCTTCCCTACAATGTCATCAGTTGGGCTCAAATAAATGCATAAAAATTCTCTACAGATTCTGAATCTTCTTACATTGATAAAGGCATTCAATAAATATTTATTGAATAGCTACTGTGTCCTAGTTTAGACACTGACAACATAAGAGTAAACAAAACATGACAAGGTCAAACAAATTTGGCAAATGAACATAATATACTAGTATAATGACCAGTAGTGATAAGTGCTATGGAGAAAATAAACCATTTAAAGGGATAGGGAGTTTGGGAATGCCATTTTTAAGTGGCATGTGAAGGGAATCTTTCTGAAACACTTGACAAGAGCCTTGAATATAAAGTACAAGAGTGAGCCCTGCAAAGGCCCAGAGGAGAATGCCAGAAGCCGGTCCATCCTTGCTGCTTGACACAGTCGCTGCAGGGAAGAAACATCTGCACAGAATATGTTTCAAGGGAACAGGACAATAAAGACAGAACCTGGCTGGAGAACCTGGCTAAAGAACCTGGCTATGCTGATCAACTGAACGCTCCCTCCATGTCCTTCATTCTTTGCCGGCTCCGTCCACACCTTTGGGAACCCCTGGACCTGCTGGGGCAGGACCCCAACAGGAGAGTATTGTCAGGTACAGAGTCCAGCAAATACAGAGCTCCCACGACCAGGCTAACTTGGCATGATCAAGGAAAAGCAAAGCCAGTGTGTGGGGCTAAGAGAGAGTGAGAGAGGATACAAATGGTGAGAGAGGGTATCAGAGGCCATGGTGAGCACTTGGCATTTTTCTCTGAGAATATGGGAAGCCATTAGAGGGTTTTGAGCAGGGCAGTAATAGGATCTGATTAATAATTTTAAGGATCTATGTGTAGAATAGAATGTTGGAGGGGTGGACATGGTAGAAGGAGCCCAATTAGGAGTCTACTAAAGTATTAGATGAGAATTAAACTTAGGTAGTGGCGATGAAGATGGGATAAATGGTCAGACTTGAAAGCACATATATCTCAGATTTGCTGGTGAATTAAATAGGAAATTGTGAAGAACAAGATTAAAGGACTGTCCAAGGTTTTGGCCTGAGCCACCGGAGGAGTGTCATTTAGTGAAATGGGGAACATGCAGGGATGAACCAATTTGAGGAAGATGATATTTAAATTAAGATCACCTAAGAAGTGGGATATAGATAGAGAAATCCAAGGATTGAACACTGGGAAGCTAAGAAAATGAAGAGGATTAGGCAAAAAAAAATGGCTAAGAGAGGTAGGACAAGGTGGGGAGCTAGAGACCAAAGCAGGAATAAGGAGAGGTGTTTAAGGAAAAGGGAGTGATCAATTGCAGAAAGGTCAATTTCAGTAGTCCCCTTACCCACAGCTTCCCATTCTGTGGTTTCAGTTACCCAGGGGCAACCAAGGTCCAAAAATATTAAATGGAAAATTCCAGAAATAAACAATGCATACATCATAAATGGCATGC
This sequence comes from Myotis nattereri, assembly GCF_964212035.1. Classification (NCBI taxonomy): domain Eukaryota; kingdom Metazoa; phylum Chordata; class Mammalia; order Chiroptera; family Vespertilionidae; genus Myotis; species Myotis nattereri. The sequence goes on from NC_138081.1 coordinate 47,521,860, forward strand.
CATTCCGAGTAGCATGGTAAAATCTCTTGCCATCCCAATCAGAATGTGAGTCATCCCTTTGTGCAGTATCTCCATGCTGTATGTGCTTAGTTACTTAGTAGCAGTCTGGGTTATCAGATCGACTACTTTGGTATCTCAGTGCGTGTGTTCAAGTAACCCTTATTTGACTCTTACAACAATGCCCCCAAAGCACAATGAGTTATCCTCCGTATCTAGTCCTTTCTCCTCTGCCACAGCCTCAGAGGAATCCACCATCATTATGCTTTCCCCATATCTACGCTTTTGTGTCCTCGGGGACAGCAAGAACGTAACAGCACTCCTAGTTCACATTTTCACACAGGGACATGAAAGCCTGAGATGAACACGTGACGTGCTGATCAGAAGCCATGAAGGTCCAGTCAAGTGAGGCTGGGATGAGGAGCTGGATCACTTGGTCTCCAGGCCAGTGCACTTCCACCACTCTGTGCAACTGTGCAAGGCCGCAATCAGTCTACCCCCGGCATGTCTGGTTTCCCACCTCTAAAACCACCCTATCTGAGAGGGTGACTCTAAAGAGAAAGTGTCACCAAATCATGGAAGGGTTTTGGACAAGGAAGAGAGATGTCCAGAAGCAGCGGGAAGAGAAGGTTTAGCATTTGTGCTCAAAAGTGTACTTTCTGGAACAAAAGTATACATTTGTACTCAAAAGTTCTGAAACAGTCTTTAGATCTTAGTTCTTGGTGGAAACCCCCTGTCCAGTTTGAGGTAGCTTACTTCCCCCATCTGTGTGAGAAAAAGTTGTTCCTTAAAAATAAAGCACAGCCTCTGAACCACGAGATGGTTTTGAAAGATAAGTCTGCGTTGGGCTGGTGGGCCACTTCCTCTCAGAAAAAGCAGGGGAGAAGGCCCTGAGGTTGAGGAAGGAGATAATGTTCAAAGACTTTCACTAGAAAACAGTATTACAAAGTGCCAGGGTAGAACCTACAGAACCACAGAGCAACTATACAAGTTGTACAAATTGGTACCAGAGTAGTGTGTGCACCTGGCTAGATTGGTTAACATGTCTTTGACAGAAACCCTATCTTGATCTTTTTTAAAAAACAAAAACTCCCAAAAGGTCATCTTATCTAAAAATGTTACAAAGTGAGTGTTGACTTTCTCTAAAATACGTATTTAAGATCTAGATTGCAGTCAGACATAAATTTAGAAAGATTCTGAGCACTGATTTTACCAATAATAATAAAAGTGAAATGTTCAGAATCACATATGAAAAGTTAAATGAGTTATTTCCTTTTCTAGTTCTATCTGTTTTTTTATATTGGGTTCTACCTTTTTAAAGAAAAGGTGATGTTGAGTATCTCTTCATATATCTGTATGTCCTCTTTGGAGAAATGTCTATTCAGGTTCTCTGCACATATATTTGGTTGGATTGTTTGATTTTTGATGTGGGGTTTGGGGGAGTTGTTTTTGTTTTTTTGGTGTTAATTGTATGCGTTCCTTACATATTTTTTATATTATCCCTTTAGCAAATGTATTATTTGTGAGTATCTTCCCCCAGTCAGTAGGTTGTCTTTTCATTTGTTGATAGTTTCTTTCACTGTGAAAAAACTTTTCAGTTTGATGTAGCCCCATTTGTTTATTTTTCCTTTCATTTCCCTTGCCTACGGTGACATAACCAAAAAGATATTGCTAAGAATGATGCAAAGAGCTTACTGCCTATGTTTTCTCCTAGGAGTTTTATAATTTTGGGTCTTACATTTAAGTCTTTAATCCATTTTTAGTTTATTTTTGTATATGGTGTAAGGAAGTGGTCTGATTTCATTTTGTGGCATGTATCTGTCCAGTTTTCCAACACCACTCATTGAAGATATTGTCTTTACCCCATTATACTAGTATATCCTTTGACATACATTACTTGACCATATAAGCAAGGATTTATTTTTGGACTCTATTCTCTTCCATTGAGCTACATACCTATTATGCCAATGCCATACTGTTTTGATTATTGTAACTTTATAATATAGTGACCTCTTTCTCATAAAACTGTTAAAGAATAAAAGTTAATTGAGTAAATTTGTCCATCCTGTCCTCTTTGCCTTCTGGCATCTCTTTTCGCTAGCCTCCTATCTCCATTTGGCCAACTGCTAGTAACATTTATGTCTGGAAGGAAGGTCTAATTGAGTCATTCTTTCCAGAATTCCCTGCCTCAAAAGGTTTCACACACAAGCCCAACAACAATAAAATGTTAATGCAGCCAGATTGAAATTTTATCACACAACATCACAGATGTGCAAAGAAAATGTTGGAAATGAAACTCAAAATGACCAATTAAAGTATCTCACTCTCCTAACATAAGACAGTCTCATTCCAGGTAATCGCTCCCTATTAGAGCTGTTTCTCTTCCTGTTTTGTCCTAAGAGATGGTATCTGGAAGGTGGTGCTTAGGTGACCTCATGGTGGCTCAGAGCCCGTGCTCTTCTCTCGATTGTCACAAACCTGTGCTGCAAGTATGCTAGTACGGTCTTGTCCTGGAGCTGCCAATCCCAAGGTGTGCTCCCCTGGGTCTCTTCCTCCCCCTACTCCTGTGGTTGACAGGAACTTTTCTTGTATCATATTTGCCTCCTTACCAAGATGAAATTTGTAAACACCTACTTTCCCGGAGGCCTACCAGCAGAATGGCTAATGGAAAACATAATTTCCAGGCTATACATGCACACGTACAGTCACACACACAATCTTTGTCACATTACTTTGCTTTCCTTTTTCATTGTCCATTGTCTGAATAACACCTTTGGAAACCTTGTGGGAAAAGGATCCTGGAATTTGGGGTTATCCCAAATACTTTCTAAAGTCAAGCTCTTACAGATAATTTCTTATAATACTTCTACATATGGCTTTATTTCTCCTTATACTTTACTAGTAGCCCTGTGCATGAATCCGTGCGCCAGTAGTTCACTGCCGCCCTCCTGTAGCTCCCCCCGCCCCCCTCATAGCTTGCTGCCCTGCCCCCTCCTATAACTCTCTGCCGCCCGCTTGTAGCCAGTAGCTCACTGCCAGCCTCCTGTAGCTCTCCACCTGCTGTCCCACCCTCCTGTAGCTCCCTCCACCTCCCCCCTCATACTTTGCTGCCCTGCCCCCTCCTGTAGCTCTCTGCCGCCTGCTTGTAGCTCACTGCCCCACCCTCCTGCTGATCCATGATCCAGTCGTTATGGGGCCAGTCATTACGTAACAACCATTTGCATATTACATCTTTACTATATAGGATTATACTCTCCCAACAATACCCCAGTAGAATGTTCGGGAATTTTCTGTTTTGCTTATTCCAGTAAGCCCAGTGTCTACAATAGTACATGGCACAGGGTAGGTGCTCAATAAATATTTGTTGAATGAGTGAAAGGCTGATCACATCTGCAGTGTAGGGATTTATCCAGTTCAACTCTCAGGGCCAGTCTTGATTCCCTTACCTCCAGGTGCTTGCAGAGCGGCCCACAGAAATTCAGGTGCTGCCCTCAGCTTGGAGGTGGTAGTTGAAGCAATGGATCGTGGTGTGGTATCTTGAGAAGAGCAAGAAAGAAAACAAATGGGGGCCAAGAGCAGACCTAGAGCAGCAGTTCTCAAATTTTTAAATATCAGAATCCCTTTATACTTTAAAAATTGTTGAGGACTCCAAGGAGTTCTCTTTATATGAGCATATCAATATTTATTGCATTAAAATTCAAACAAAACTTAAAAATATTAACTTACTTAAAAATAGCAACAAAAAATACATTACATGTTAGCATAAATAACAGTTTTATCTAAAATGTAGCTGTATTTTCTAAAACAAGAGTTAACAAGAGGAGTGGAATTTGCTTTTTTTCAAATCTCTTGTGTCTGGCTTAATAGAAGGCAGCTGGGTTCTCATATCAGCTTCTGCACTCAATCTATGGAGATATGTTTTGGTTGAAAACATGTATTTGAAAAAGGGAGGATCCTGGGGACTCAAATGTACTGACCATAGGGAAAAAAATCCTCTGACCACATTCTGAAAACTGCTGTCCTACAGCGACAGTCCTTACAGAGTCCCCAGCCCTCCAGAGCCCCCAGGCCCTGATACTAGAACAGGATTCCTGTTTCTCATTCTTTCTACCTCCAGCCTCTTTGCTTAGGATTGTGCAAGTCACCACTAACGGATAAAACAGCTGGTAGCCCTGAGCAGGAAAACTGGGTAAGTTCCTGAGCCAGTGTGCTGGTCTTGGGTAGAAGGAAGTGGACTAGCCCTCCTAGAAAGGGGCTGAGGGAAAGAAATCACATCATGCGTTTTCAGGAAGGAGAAGAGGTTACAAAGTTCAGGCACATTTATGAACAAACATGTCTCAGTGCCAGGGCTGCAAAAAGGAAACAAACAAAGAAGCTCAACCTGCTGGGGTGAGTCCAAGGAGCGGGTTCTCGGAGCGGGAGGAGCTGGTGCACATAATTATATCTCTACCTCTGCATCTCCTCAGGCCTAACTGGCAGGGTCACAGCTTTGTCAACATTGAGAAACCGATGGGAAGATAGCAGAACCCACCAGGTGCAGCTCTAAGACTTGTACATTCTCAGCATGTTGGAGTGGCCTTGCTACCATGGTGGGAAGACTCCAGGTAAACACCTGTTTATAAACCCTTCACCATGAGCCAGCACCACTACTAACACCTTCACTGTGTACCTTGCTTAGTACCTGCTTTATAGAAGGTAGGTACAGGCAGCCAACTGTCAGTAGCCCTGGCCTGGCCCCGGATAGCACTCATCTTCCATCACAAGCAGCCCAGCTCTACCTGAAAAAGTGTATGTATATGTAGACATGAGTGATCTCATGGTCATCAGTGAGTGGACTGTGTGCTGCTGTAATTAAAGGCAAGAGCCACACCCTTGAATCTTTTAATAAACAGATAACAAGTCCAAACTTTGTGCTTACAACTTCCCAATGCTATTTCTCAAATACTAAGGAGTAACTTACCATTTCTACTGCACTTAGTGACTGTGACATCTTTTGCATTATTGCTCTATGTTGCTGTTTAGGTGGCCTGGGACCACTATCTTGTTTAGCACAGCAATCTCCATGTTTCAAATAGCATGTGGTACCTAGAAAGTACTTTAATACTTTTTAGTGAATGAATTCTGGTGGTCTTATTTAATATGTGCCAAATTCATGTGCTTTTCATATATTATATCATTTAATTAAACAGTTCATGTAATGCTTATCTTCCCAAGAAAGTATACAAACTTTTTGAAAGCAAGGAAATGAATGCTTGTGGTTATTTTTAGACATTCTACACAGCACCCTATGTCAACCTACTTTATGGGAATGTTCCTCAAATTCATCTAAAAGACATGTTTTACAGTTTTAAAAGATATATCTATTTATCATATTGCTACAAGGTGGGACTGGCTTATTTTTTTTCTTTTAAACCCCGCTAATGGTTTTAGGGTAGAGAAAGATATTAATTTATGGTCTAATAATGGCCCCTATTATTCAGCAAAGGTCCCAGCTAAAAGGTGTATTTCACTATCTATTATGTAACAAAATTGGGCTACATATAAAAGTATGTGTTTAGCACACTAGGTCTCCACATCATTTCCAACCAGAAAAACTTTGCTTTTATCTGTTTACAATGTAAAGGGTGCCACAGATTTTTACCTAAGTCAGGGCAGCAATGCCCACCAAGAAAGATGTGGTATTTCAATGAAAACCTTGCCAGACATTAAAATAGCAGATGAGTTCATTAATGGAGAGCCAGACAGAGAAATTTCCCACCTAGAAACAGAAGAATTCTATGTCTCTCCAAGAACTCACTTTACCTATTAGCTCAAAGGAAAAGTATAATAAGTGTTGTTGTTTTTTTAAATATAACAGCTTTACTGAAGTGAATTCACACTCCATAAAATTTACACTTTTAAAGTTTACAATTCAGTGGATTTTAGTATATTTATAGAATTATGTAACCATCATCTAATTTTAAGACATTTTTATCAAAACAAAAACTTAGTTTTTAATCCCCAAAAGAAACCCCATGCTCATTAGTAGTCACTTTCTATTTCCTACTTCCCCCCAGCCCTTGGTAACTACTAATCTACTTCTTTCTCTATGAATATGCCTTTTCTGGACATTTAATATAAATGAAATTGTACAATATGTGGACTTTTACGTCTGGCTTCTTTCACTGAGCATATTTTCTTTTTTAAAAATATATTTTTATTGATTTCAGAGAGGGAGAGGGAGATAGAGACATCAATGATGAGAGAGAATCATTAATTGGCTGCCTCCTGCACACCCCCTACTGGGGATCGAGACTGCAACCCCAGCATGTGCTCTTGACCAGAATCGAACTTGGGACCCTTCAGTCTACAGGCCAATGCTCTATCCATTGAGCCAAACCAGCCAGGGCTGAGCATAACGTTTTCAAGGTTCATCCATTTATTGCTTATATCAGTATTTTATTCCTTTTTTCAGACAAACACTATTTCATTGTATGGATATGCCAAATCTTGTTTATCCATCCATTAATTGATGGACATTTGGCTATTATAAATAATGCTACTCTAAACATTTATGCATCAGTTTGTGTGTATAGATATGCTTTCAATGCTCTTGGTTGTGTACTTAGGTGTGGTATTGTTGGGTCATAAATAACTCTATGTTTAACAAGTTGAGGAATTGATAAACTGTTTTCCAAAGCAGCAGCACCATTTTTTGACCCCACCAGCAGTATATAAGAGCTCTGATTCCTCCACACCCTCACCAGCACCTGCCATTCTCTTCTTTATTCTAGCAAGCCTAGTGAATGTGAAATGCTATCTCTTACTGGTTTTTATTTGCATTTCACTAATAACTAATGACGTTGAACATCTTATCATGTACTGATTGACCACTTGTATATCTTCCTTGGAGAAATGTGTATTAAATCCTTTGCCCATTTTTAAAGTGGGGTTATTTGTCTTTTTATTGTAGAGTCGTAAGAGTTCTTTATACATTCTGGATATGAATGCCTTTTCAGATATATAATTCACAAATAATTTCTCCATTCAGTGCATTGGGTTCTATCCTTGACTCTAAACCTTGGCAAATTATTTCATTTTTGTCATCTGGAAAATGAATGGGTTCAGAAGATTGCAGGATTTACAAATTAGGGTGCATGTACACTGGGAGCAGACATCTGTAACCCAGGAGTAGAAGACACCAAGGATTCATGTAGCTCATCTTCTAAAATGCCAAAATTATTTAAAGGTTTTAGGGTATGCAGAATCTTGATTTTTCCATGTGTGAAAATATAGAGAGAAGAAAAACTGTGCTGAGCAAACAGAAATGTTGACATTTTTAGAACCCAGTGGCATGGAATTGCAGTATGTCAAAGTAATCTGGGACTTTAGAAAGACAAATTGTGCCTGATCATTGGAACCTGAGAGCTGGGCCTTCAAAGGCTTTGAACGTTGTTTTTATGGCTTTTAACTTTTGATCACTTAAAAATCATTAACTCACAGCCTTGGCCAGTGTTTCTCAATGGTTAGAATGTCAGCCTTCACACCGAAAGGTTGCAGGTTCGCTCCCCACTCCTGGTAGGAGTGCATGCAGGGTGCATGCAGGAGGCATCCCTCCCTTCTTTCCACTCTCTCTGAAAAAGCAATGGGAAAAATATCCTTATGTGAGGATTAACAAAAACAAATTTTTTTTTTAATCATTAACTCACACAAATGAGCTTAACTTCCTGCTGCCATTATTTTTTTTAACTTTATTTACTAGATTGTGTTTAGTTCCACTTCCTATCATGATCAGTTCCCTGAGAATACAAATAGGGTAAAGATCATGGTTTTCTTTATTGCTAGAATCATTTTTTTTTAAAATTTACTTCTCAGAGTAGAATAATTTTGTAAAACTAAACCTTCTACAGTGAACACTTAATCTACACCAAACATGAATAGGTAGTTAAAAACAGGAAGTTAAAGTAAAACAGTTAAAAGGAAAAAACAGGCAAAATAATAAGGGAATTTCAGAATAACCTGAAATGACAGACAGCTGAAACAAACATTGCATTGGTTGTCTGGGGCACCCCAAGATGAATTTGAGGGGACAGAAGATAATAAATACCACCTCTACAGCCATAACTACTGAATCATTCATTAGGAAGGAGTATAGGTTATTTTCAGCTATTTATTTAAAATATGGGTTTATGCCAAAACCGGTTTGGGTCAGTGGATGGAGCGTCGGCCTGCGGACTGAAGGGTCCCAGGTTCGATTCCGGTCAAGGGCATGTACCTGGGTTGCGGGCACATCCCCAGTGGGAGATGTGCAGGAGGCAGCTGATCGATGTTTCTCTCTCATCAATGTTTCTGACTCTCTCTCTCTCTCTCCCCCTTCCTCTCTGTAAAAAATCAATAAAATATATTTAAAAAAATAAATAAATAAATAAAATAAAATAAAATATGGGTTTTAACCTGTGGTTAATGTGCACAAAGCAAAACCTTATTTTTTTTCTGCCCTAATACTTTAAATTTTCAATAGCCTTTTATATATTCTTTTTTTAAAATAGCATCTTGATTTGTTTCATGAATGTACTGTCCTCCTAATGTTCTGAGGCTATTAATTCTAGGTTTTTAAAACCTTCCCTTCTGTCTCCACGTCCTGCAAATTCTTTTTATTCCTGTTTGTTTTGAGCCTCAAAAATCTGGTGATCCTTGCCTGACTGCAGACACTTTAGTATAGCAATAAGAATCTGATTGTAAGCTCTGTGTGCATGCATGTGTTATTGGCTAGTGAGCATCAATATTGGATGATATGGCCGGGTTATGTCTTAAAGAACCCTGGTGTCAGTATTTAACCTAATCACATTATATGCACTTGTACATGTGAAGAGTAACTGTAATATGTTAACTTATTAGTTAAGCTAAAATATCACCTTTTTTCTCCCCTGAAACTCAAAAAACTAATTATATCATTTTAGATATAACACTTACAGCAATGAGTCATATTTGGCTGCAAGTCATAATCAAATTTTCTCAGAGAAAATTTGGCAAAACATCAACATCAAAACTTCATTTTGAACTCCTCTGTGAAGGTGGTTGTAGTTGTTCTTTAGCTGTGCATTTCAAACATTCTTTTGGCCTTCCTCTGTATGTTCAGGAATATTTTAAAATGACATAGCACAGGGAATATCAGTTTTATTTTCTTGTACAAATCTTAAGTTTTTAAGGATAAAATAAGAACATGGTAAAGATAATTCAGGCAATGTTGACTTGATTGTTTTGTAAAAATCCTCAATCTTTCTGGATGTTATAAGGACATGGAAATGTTTTCTTAAGAAGAATTAAGAGAAAATCATCAGCCAAATCTCACTTTCATTTTTATGTTCTGGGGTTTTAAACTACCAAAAAAAAAAAAACCTCTACACAATTTTACTTGGGCCTGAAAATTATAATTACTTCTCTAAAACAACTATTCATTTTGTAACCTGTTAACATCATACAGTAGAAAGAGCCCTAGTGGCTTAAATTCTACTTTATCGTATCACCCTAAGTCCAAATACTGTAAAAATTGGGGGACTTCTTTTGAGTGGCTAAGTGGTTGAGCATCGACCGAGGCACCAAAAGGTCACCGGCTTGATTCCTGGTCATGGCACATACCAGATTGCAGGTTCGTCCCCTATACCAAACAGGAGGGATCCCCACTTTCCACAGGTTATCTCACATCCCTTGGATTCCTGGAATTGCAGGGACAAAAAGAAGAAATCTTTAAACATTATGCAATGTAATGGGTTGGCAAAACTTCTCAAAGTAGTCCCTGAGGTGGTCCTCAAAACTCCTTAGGTGCCTCACCCACCGGGGGTCCTCATCGTAGTCAGGTGCCACCCAGAGGAGTGTCCAGTAAGACAGTTCTGTTGAACCAGGATGATGGTGATAAATCATCTATTCTAGACCAATTGAAACTGCACCTGTTCTCTCTCTGGACTTTGAACTTTAGAAAACAGTAAGTTAATTGATAGTGACAGTGGAAGTGGAATACACAAAAGCACAAACAGAAAGAGTGGTTGAGTCATAGCAATGACAGAGCATTACAGTAAGGATAAACAAGTATCTGCTAAAGAGTCACAAGAGAGAGCCAGCGCCTGGCTCGGAGCAGCACCGTGGCTGCCAAGGGTTTCTCTGGCCATTGTCTCTCCCTCTGGTCTACAGCATGGGAAATATCTTTGCGAACCTCTTTAAGGGCCTTTTTGGCAAAAAAGAGATGCGCATTCTCATGGTGGGCCTGGACCGTGCTGGGAAGACCACCATCCTGTACAAACTGAAGCTGAATGAGGTCGTGACCACCACGCCCACGATAGGTTTCTACGTGGAGACTGTGGAATATAAGAACATCAGCTTCGTCTTGTGGGACGTAAACAGCCAGGACAAGATGCGGGTTTTTTGGAGCCAAAACTGCCCAGGCAGACATGGTCTCATCTTTGTGGTGGACAGCACTGACCAGGAACGCATGGACGAGGCCAGACAGGAGTTGATGCGGATGATGACAGAGCTCAAGGATGTTGTCCTGCTAGTGCTTGCAAACAAGCAGGACCTCCCCAATGCCATGAGCACAGCTGAGATCACAGACAAGCTGGGCCTGCACTCTCTGCACCACAGGAACTGGTACCTTCAGGCCACCTCTGCCATCACTGGGGCTGGCCTCTATGAGGGACTGGACTGGCTGGCCAATCAGTTCCAGAACCAGAACTGAGCCACACTCCTCTCTTCCCCCTCACTCCCTCCTTCACCCTCGCTTTCCTGTCCATGTGGCAGATGTATCCCTGTGGTGTGAGTGCCAGAAGCTGTCCCCATGGTTGCTCTCAGTGTGCTTCATCATGCTGTGCATGTGGAGATGCAGCCTATACCCGGGTTTTTATCTAAATAATTCTTGTTTCTGGTACTCACATGCATTATGCAACAGAGGCAGCCAATCAGCCAACATGTTTCTCTTTCTCTCTCCAAAAATCAATAAAAACACATATTTTTAAAATTGGAGCACTGCAGTATTTTCTAAAAATGAGCTGAGCTGTCTTTCTCATGGGATTTTAGCTGACTAGAGGACAGGATTAAATTGACTATTCTGGGATCTGAAAATAAAGATTTGACATGGTATGTTTCAGTCCATTTTCTTTAAATTCCTTGCAAGTAATTTGTCTTATTTTCTGAAATTGTCAAATGAAATAACCAAAGGTAAACAGATTGATTGGAGGCAGTGATTTCCATGGAGGTAAACAAATGTCCATGTTTTTATACTGAACAAGAGTAAGAACATTTTTTCTATCAGGGGTTCATAAGCAAGTAAAAAACAATTATTTGTGGGTTCTTTTGTTTTTGAGAGACATACAAAACTTGCAATTAATTTGGCTTTAAAATTAAGAACATCAAAAATAAAACTTTACTAAACCATGGAAATAAATTTTCTTTTTAAATTGCCCCTTTTGGATTTTCATATTCCTGTCATTTCTCTCCAAATGAACCAGAGTGAAAGTCTGGGACCCATCTCTTTTATTCTGCCTTCTTCTTACACCTCACCTTTATACTTCTAGCCTATCTCCACTAGACTCATGTTGTCAGTCACCAAGACTCAGGATTGTATTCCCATGTGCACCATCCCATTTCCTCTGAATATCTTAGCCTGCGGCTTCAGGTGTCTCACTGCTAAGTTATTGCCATTTGTCCACTGCCTCCAATCTCTGCAGGAGTTTCAAGCTATTTGTCTAAAGAGTCAGGTAAGTAAAGAGTGAAATGAGCTGGATGAGCACAGACCTCTTTAAAAGTCTCTACTCAGCTCCAGACAATTATTGCTTCTTCAGGGATGACGGAGCAGTGTTGAGAGAAATCCAACTTTCCAAGAAAAGCCAGAGATTCCCAGAGTTTCCACAGGCCATCTCACTTCCCTTGGATTCCTAGAATTGCATGGACAAAAAGAAGGATGCTCTGTGCCTGGGAGATAGGTTGTGCAAGGTACTGCGCTGGCCAAACTTCTTGAAGTGGTCCCTGAAGTGATCCTCAATGACTCCTTATAGATCGGTGCCTTGCCCCCTGGCTCATCATCCTAGCCAAGTGCCACCCAGAGGAGTGTCTAGTAAAACAGTTGTGGAACCAGGATGATGGTGACGAATCATCTAATCTAGACCAATTGAAACTGCACCAGTCACTTGCTCTCTCCAGACTTTGAACTTTTTTGTTTGTTTGTTTGTTTCCACTGCATTTATTACTAATGTAAAAAATGTTAAAAAGAAACAAAATTCATTTTCAGTTCTCCAGCGGCTCTCACCCTCCCTCTTGTCCACACAACTCCTGACCCGTCCTCAGGGCCAGTTCAAGACTGAGTCGGCTCATTGCCGTTTTCACAGAAAACAACCAGCAGCAGCGACGGAGGTGGGGAGAGGGCGGCAGGGCTGTCCAGGTGGAGATGCACAGAATTCACAGGGAAGGCCTGTGGCCTCCCAGGGACTGGGCTAAGGAGCACGGCCGTGGAGGAAGAGGGTGGGCCCACCAGAGGCTTAGAGCACACCTCCTGGGCCCGGGTCAGACCCAGAAAAAGGGACCCCAGAAGAACGGGGGCCAGGGAGGCAGCCTCGCGGGAAGCTCCCGGTCCTCCCTGTTGGGGTGGGGGGAGCAGAGAGGCACCAAGAGCCTCACTGGTTTCGGCAGAAACTCTAGTGTGGAGAAGCCACAGACAGGCCCCGGACACTGAGGAAGGCTACGGGGGTGCGTGTTCACCAAGCACAGCGAACACAGCCACGCGGCTGATGGCGAAGCTACGGGATCCAAGAGCAGGCGAGCGGCCTTTCAGGAGGGACTGTCCGTCATCCGAACTTGACCCCTGGCCAGACAGCCTGGGAGTTCCTCCGAGCAGCTGCCAACACAGGGGGCAGGGTGCGCACATGGGGAGCCTGAGACAAGCAGCCAGAGGGGTGGGAGGAAGCCGCTCCAGGCTCCGGACTCGAGGGCAGCAGCGGGCTGCTGGACAGACGCACAAGAGGCAGCACCCGGAGCGTCTCCTGCTCCGCAGTCAGTGGCGAGGGGAGAGGACCCAGGAGGCAGCCGAGATGGGGGCCTGAAGGCGAGGCTCTGGAGGCTGGATCCGCAGAAAGAGCGCCCACCTCCCCCCAGTGATGAAACACAGCTCTGAACCCCAAATGGGGGAGGGGACGGAGGGCGGTGGGAAATGCATGGCCGCTGGGTCTCGAGGGCTCCCTCCAGCTCGGCCGGGAAGGCAGGCTCACAGAGGAGGTCCGTTGACGCCTGGGTGGTAGAAGGCACAGAGGTCCTCATATCGACAGCGCCCTTTTTTGGCAAAGTGTCGGCAGACCAGGCGGTTAGATTTGTCTTCCATAACCTGGGGTTCATCCTCCAGGGGGCAGGTCTTCTTGACAAGCGGCCAGCTCTTGAGCCTTCGAGGATGTCTCTGTTCTTCGTGAAAGCCTCCCCTGGGGGGACTACCTTGGTCTGGCCCAGGAAAAGGAGGGTCAGAACTGACCCGCCACCCCCACCCCACCCCCAACCGCGACCATATGGGCGAGACCTGGGGCCGAAGCCTCCCCACATTGGGCATCTGCTCCGGGGAGCAGGTGGGAGACTGTGGCGGAATCATCAGTCCCCTTGATCCTAGGGGACCTCTGCGAAGAGCTGACTTGGGGTCCCCAGGCTTTCCATTGGCCAGGGGGGGAAGGGCCCAGAAGGCTGGGAGGTCCTGGGGCGGCGGCTGCAGCTGAGTCAGCTTCTTCCGTTTCGGCAACGTGGCAGCGGCAGGAGGAGGGGGAGGGGCCGGGAGCGCGGACTTATGTTTCCGCTTCCGGGGCGGCGGCGGGGGGCAGAGGTGCCCCGTGGAGTTTCCGGGCCGCGGGAGCCTTTGTGCGGTTTCTCAGGTCACCCTCCCCTCCCTGCCGTCCCCACTGCGCTCGCGAAGGCCCAGCCTCCTCCCCGCAGGACGCCCACCGCTCCTCGGCGCGGCCGCGGGCTCTCGCGCTCGGCCCCAGGGCTGTCGCACCTGAAGGTCGCCACATCCGGCCCCGGTTACTATGGTAACACCAGAGGCACTATGGCCTGACCTCTGACTTCCCTCACAAGCCGGTCAGCGGGCTTCCCTCCTCGCCAGCGCTGAGGACCGTGGGCCGGCTCCTCCTCAACCTCCGCCGGGAACCGGGTCGGCGGGGCGCCCGCCCTCGCCCGCGGTGGTAGGACCGCCCCGTCCCCAGGTGCGCAGCGGCTCCTCCCCGGCGCGCCAGGTGGTGCGGACGGGCGTTCCCCCCTCCAAGCGCGCGGTGGTAGCCACCGTGGCAAAGAGCGCGAGCCTCCCACGGGAGACCTGGACTTTGAACTTTAAATAGTGAGTTAATGGGTAGTGACAGTGCAAGTGTCACAGCAATGAAAAGAGTTAGAATAAGGGTCAGCAAATATCTGCTAAAGAGTGACAAAATAGAACGAGCTCCTGGCTCAGAGCAGCAGCAGCAGCGGCAGCACCGTGGCTGCCAAGGGTTTCTCTGGCCATTGTCTCTCCCTCTGCTCTACAGCATGGGAAATATCTTTGCGAACCTCTTTAAGGGCCTTTTTGGCAAAAAAGAAATGCGCATTCTCATGGTGGGCCTGGACGCTGCGGGGAAGACCACCATCCTGTACAAACTGAAGCTGAATGAGGTCGTGACCACCACGCCCACGATAGGTTTCAACCTGGAGACTTTGGAGTATAAGAACATCAGCTTCGTTGTGTGGGACGTACACAGCCAGGACAAGAGCCGGGTTTTTTGGAGCCAATACTGCCCAGGCAGACATGGTCTCATCTTTGTGGTTGACAGCACTGACCAAGAACGCATGGAAGAAGCCAGACAGGAGTTGATGCGGATGATGACAGAGCTCAAGGATGTTGTCCTGCTAGTGCTTGCAAACAAGCAGGACCTCCCCAATGCCATGAGCACAGCTGAGATCACAGACAAGCTGGGCCTGCACTCTCTGCACCACAGGAACTGGTACCTTCAGGCCACCTCTGCCATCACTGGGGCTGGCCTCTATGAGGGACTGGACTGGCTGGCCAATCAGTTCCAGAACCAGAACTGAGCCACACTCCTCTCTTCCCCCTCACTCCCTCCTTCACCCTCGCTTTCCTGTCCATGTGGCAGATGTATCCCTGTGGTGTGAGTGCCAGAAGCTGTCCCCATGGTTGCTCTCAGTGTGCTTCATCATGCTGTGCATGTGCAGATGCAGCCTACACCCGGGTTTTTATTTAAATAGTTCTTGTTTCTGGTACTCACATGAATTATGCAACGGAGGCAGCCAATCCATGTTTCTCTCTCTCCAAAAATCAATAAAAACATATATATTTAAAATTGGAGCACTGCAGTATTTTCTAAAAATGAGCTGAGCTGTCTTTCTCATGGGATTTTAGCTGACTAGAAGGACAGGATTAAATTGACTATTCTGGGATCTGAAAATAAAGATTTGACATGGTATGTTTCAGTCCATTTTCTTTAAATTCCTTGCAAGTAATTTGTCTTATTTTTCTGAAATTGTCAAATGAAATAACCAAAGGTAAACAGATTGATTGGAGGCAGTGATTTCCATGGAGGTAAACAAATGTCCATGTTTTTATACTAAACGAGTAAGAACATTTTTTCTATCGGGGCTCATAAGCAAGTAAAAAAACAATTATTTGGGGGTTCTTTTGTTTTTGAGAGACAAACAAAACTTGCAATTAATTTGGCTTTAAAATTAAGAACATCAAAAATAAAACTTTACTAAACCATGGAAATAAATTTTCTTTTTAAATTGCCCCTTTTGGATTTTCATATTCCTGTCATTTCTCTCCAAATGAACCAGAGTGAAAGTCTGGGACCCATCTCTTTTATTCTGCCTTCTTCTTACACCTCACCTTTATACTTCTAACTATCTCCACTACACTCATGTTGTCAGTCACCAAGACTCAGGATTGTATTCCATGTGCACCATTCCATTTCCTCTGAATATCTTAGCCTGCGGCTTCCGGTGTCTCACTGCTAAGTGATTGCCATTTGTCCACTGCCTCCAATCTCTGCAGGAGTTTCAAGCTTATTTGCCTAAAGAGTCAGGTAAGTAAAGAGTGAAATGAGCTGGATGAGCACAGGCCTCTTTAAAAGTCTCTACTCAGCTCCAGACAATTGTTGCTTCTTCAGGGATGACGGGGCAGTGTTGAGAGAAATCCAACTTTCCAAGAAAAGCCAGAGATTCTCAGAGTTTCCACAGGCCATCTCGCTGTCCTTGGATTCCTAGAATTGCATGGACAAAAAGAAGGATGCTCTGTGCCTGGGAGATAGGTTGTGCAAGGTACTGCACTGGCCAAACTTCTTGAAGTGGTCCCTGAAGTGATCCTCAATGACTCCTTATAGATCGGTGCCTTGTCCACTGGCTCATCATCCTAACCAAGTGCCACCCAGAGGAGTGTCTAGTAAAACAGTTGTGGAACCAGGATGATGGTGATGAATCATCTAATCTAGAACAATTGAACCTGCACCAGTCACTTGCTCTCTCTGGACTTGGAACTTTAAATACTCAGTTCATTGGTAGTGACAGTGCAAGTGTCACCGCAATGAAAAGAATTAGAATAAGGGTCAACAAATATCTGCTAAAGAGTGACAAAATAGAACGAGCTCCTGGCTCAGAGGAGCAGAAGCATCAGTAGCACCGTGGCTGCCAAGGGTTTCTCTGGCCATTGTCTCTCCCTCTGGTCTACAGCATTGGAAATATCTTTGCGAACCTCTTCAAGGGCCTTTTTGGCAAAAAAGAGATGCGCATTCTCATGGTGGGCCTGGACCGTGCTGGGAAGACCACCATCCTGTACAAACTGAAGCTGAATGAGGTCGTGGAAACAGTTCCCACGATAGGTTTCAACCTGGAGACTTTGGAGTGTAAGAATATCAGCTTCGTCGTGTGGGATGCAGCCAGCCAGGACAAGAGCCGGCCTCTGTGGAGCCAATACTGCAAAGACGGAGAAGGTCTCATCTTTGTGGTTGACAGCACTGACCAAGAACGCATGGAAGAAGCCAGACAGGAGTTGATGCGGATGATGACAGAGCTCAAGGATGTTGTCCTGCTAGTGCTTGCAAACAAGCAGGACCTCCCCAATGCCATGAGCACAGCTGAGATCACAGACAAGCTGGGCCTGCACTCTCTGCACCACAGGAACTGGTACCTTCAGGCCACCTCTGCCATCACTGGGGCTGGCCTCTATGAGGGACTGGACTGGCTGGCCAATCAGTTCCAGAACCAGAACTGAGCCACACTCCTCTCTTTCCCCTCACTCCCTCCTTCACCCTCGCTTTCCTGTCCATGTGGCAGATGTATCCCTGTGGTGTGAGTGCCAGAAGCTGTCCCCATGGTTGCTCTTAGTGTGCTTCATCATGCTGTGCATGTGCAGATGCAGCCTACACCCAGGTTTTTATCTAAATAATTCTTGTTTCTGGTACTCACATGCATTATGCAACAGAGGCAGCCAATCAGCCAATCCATGTTTCTCTTTCTCTCTCCAAAAATCAATAAAAACACATATTTTTAAAATTGGAGCACTGCAGTATTTTCTAAAAATGAGCTGAGCTGTCTTTCTCATGGGATTTTAGCTGACTAGAAGGACAGGATTAAATTGACTATTCTGGGATCTGAAAATAAAGATTTGACATGATATGTTTCAATGCATTTTCTTTAAATTCCTTGCAAGTAATTTGTCTTATTTTCTGAAATTGTCAAATGAAATAACCAAAGGTAAACAGATTGAT
This sequence comes from Myotis nattereri, assembly GCF_964212035.1. Lineage (NCBI taxonomy): Eukaryota > Metazoa > Chordata > Mammalia > Chiroptera > Vespertilionidae > Myotis > Myotis nattereri. The sequence goes on from NC_138081.1 coordinate 47,539,601, forward strand.
TGGAGGCAGTGATTTCCATGGAGGTAAACAAATGTCCATGTTTTTATACTGAACAAGAGTAAGAACATTTTTTCTATCAGGGGTTCATAAGCAAGTAAAAAACAACTTAATTATTTGGGGGTTCTTTTGTTTTTGAGAGACAAACAAAACTTGCAATTAATTTGGCTTTAAAATTAAGAACATCAAGAGGAACCAAGATGGCGGGATAGGTTAACGCTGGAGTTTGCTGCCTCGTACAACCACTTCAAAAATGCAATGAAAAGACAGAACGGACATCATCCAGAACCACAGGAAGGCTGGCTGAGTGGAAGTTCTACAACTAGGAGGAAAGAGAATAACATACCGAGACTCAGAGGAGGCGCAGTGCTGAACTCAAATACTAAGGTGCGGAGGTGCGCGGAGCGGGCTGGTGGCTGAGGGCGCGGTTGTCTGTTTCAATTGGGAGGGAGTCTCAGATTCTGAGCTCCAGATCCAGGCGAGTCTCTAGGGACCCAGACTCAAACGGGACTGTCTGGCTTTGGTTGGAACTCGAAGGCAGCTTTCTCTCCAAGGTTTGCAGCGGTTGCTGGGACTCTGAGAGGCAGAGCCCCCAGGAGGGGACTGAGAGCAGCCATAACTGCTCGCTCCCCACTGGGACACGCCCCGCCCAAGCCCTCACAGAGCCATTTGCCAGATAGCCTCAGGCAAAGGCTAGATTAGCACCTCCCTAGAGGACAGAAGTTCACTCACTGCAGACACACCTGATTCTCACAGCCACTTGGCCTGGAGCTCAAATGCCCTCTAGTATTACCTACAACAATCAAGGCTTAACTACAACAAGACTGCACACAAAGACCACTAGGGGGTGCACCAAGAAAACATAAAAAAATGCGGAGACAAAGAAACAGGACGCAAATGTCAGAAATGGAAGATATAGACCTCAAAACCACACTTTTAAGGTCTTTCAATAATTTTCTAAAAACTGCCGATAAATGTAGTGAGATCCTCAAGAAATCTAATGAGACCCTCGATGTTGTGATAAAGAACCAAGTAGAAATTAAGCATACATGGACTGAAATAAAGAATATGATATAGACTCCCAACAGCAGACCAGAGGGGCGCAAGAATCAAGTCAAAGATTTGAAATGCGAAGAAGCAAAAAACACCTAACCGGAAAAGCAAAATGAAAAAAGAATCCAAAATGCGAGGATAGTGTAAGGAACCTCTGGGACAGCTTCAAGCGTACCAACATCAGAATTATAGGGGTGCCAGAAGATGAGAGAGAGCAAGACATTGAAAACCTATTTGAAGAAATAATGACAGAAAACTTCCCCCACCTGGTGAAAGAAATAGACTTACAGGTCCAAGAAGCTCAGAGAACCCCAAACAAAAGGAATCCAAAAAGGACCACACCAAGACACATCATAATTAAAATGCCAAGAGCAAAAGACAAAGAGAGAATCTTAAAAGCAGCAAGAGAAAGAAACTCAGTTACCTACAAGGGAGTACCCATCTGACTGTCAGCTGATTTCTCAACAGAAACTTTGCAGGCCAGAAGGGAGTGGCAAAAAATATTCGAAGTGATGAATGCCAAGAACCTACAACCAAGATTACTTTATCCAGCAAAGCTATCATTCAGAATTGAAGGTCAGATAAAGAGCTTCACAGATAAGAAAAAGCTAAAGGAGTTCATCACCACCAAACCAGTATTATATGAAATGCTGAAAGGTATCCTTTAAGAAGAGGAAGAAGAAGAGAAAGGTAAAGATACAAATTATGAACAACAAATATGCATCTATCAACAAGTGAATAAATAATCTGATGAACAGAATAAACTGGTGATTATAATAGAATCAGGGACATAAAAAGGGAACGGACTGACTATTCTTGGGGGGGAAAGGGGTGTGGGAGATGCGGGAAGAGACTGGACAAAACTCGTGCACCTATGGATGAGGACAGTGGGTGGGGAGTGAGGGCGGAGGGTGGGGCGGGAACTGGGAGGAGGGGAGTTATGGGGGGGAAAAAAGAGGAACAAATGTAATAATCTGAACAATAAAGATTTAATTTAAAAAAAAAGAACATCAAAAATAAAACTTTACTAAACCATGGAAATAAAGTTTCTTTTTAAATTGCCCCTTTTGGATTTTCATATTCCTGTCATTTCTCTCCAAATGAACCAGAGTGAAAGTCTGGGACCCATCTCTTTTATTCTGCCTTCTTCTTACACCTCACCTTTATACTTCTAGCCTATCTCCATTAGACTCATGTTCTCAGTCACCAAGACTCAGGATTGTATTCCCATGTGCACCATTCCATTTCCTCTGAATATCTTAGCCTGAGTCTTCAGGTGTCTCACTGCTAAGTGATTGCCATTTGTCTCACTGCCTCCAATCTCTGGAGGAGTTTCAAGCTGATTTGCCTAGAGAGTCAGGTAAGTAAAGAGTGAAATGAGCTGGATGAGCACAGACCTCTTTAAATTGTTCCAGTCAATTGTTGCTTCATCAGGGATGACGGGGCAGTGTGGAGAGAAATCCAACTTTCCAAGAAAAGCCAGAGCTTCCCAGAGTTTCTACAGTCCTTCTCACTTCCCTTGGATTCCTAGAATTGCAGGGACAAAAAGAAGGCTCTGTGCCTGGGAGATAGGTTGTGCAAAGTACTGCGCTGGCCAAACTTCTTGAAGTGGTCCCTGAAGTGATCCGCAATGACTCCTTATAGATAGGTGCCTTGCCCCCTGTCTCGTCATCCTAGCCAAGTGCCACCCAGAGGAGTGTCTAGTAAAACAGTTCTGTTGAACCAGGATGATGGTGACGAATCAGTAATCTAGACCAATTGAAACTGCACCAGTCACTTGCTCTGGACTTTGAACTTTAAATAGTGAGTTAATGGGTAGTGACAGAGCAAGTGTCACAGCAATGAGAAGAATTAGAATAAGGGTCAGCAAATATCTGCTAAAGAGTGACAAAATAGAACCAGTGCCTGGCTCAGAGCAGCAGTAGCAGCAGCAGCAGCAGCAGCAGCACCGTGGCTGCCAAGGGTTTCTCTGACCAGTGTCTCTCCCTCTGGTCTACAGCATGGGAAATATCTTTGCGAACCTCTTCAAGGGCCTTTTTGGCAAAAAAGAAATGTGCATTCTTATGGTGGGCTTGGACGGTGTTGGGAAGACCACCATCCTGTACAAACTGAAGTTGGGTGAGATCTTTACCACCATTCCCACGATAGGTTTCAACGTGGAGACTGTGAAGTATAAGAACATCAGCTTTATCGTGTGGGACGCGAACAGCCAGGACAAGATCCGGCCTCTGTGGCGCCACTGCTGCCCAAACGGACAAGGGCTCATCTTTGTGGTTGACAGCACTGACCAAGAACGCATGGACGAGGCCAGAGAGGCGCTCATGCGGATGGTGGTGGAGTTCACTGATATTGTCCTGCTAGTGTTTGCAAACAAGCAGGACCTCCCCAATGCCATGAGCACAGCTGAGATCACAGACAAGCTGGGCCTGCACTCTCTGCACCACAGGAACTGGTACCTTCAGGCCACCTCTGCCATCACTGGGGCTGGCCTCTATGAGGGACTGGACTGGCTGGCCAATCAGTTCCAGAACCAGAACTGAGCCACACTCCTCTCTTTCCCCTCACTCCCTCCTTCACCCTCGCTTTCCTGTCCATGTGGCAGATGTATCCCGTGTGGTGTGAGTGCCAGAAGCTGTCCCCATGGTTGCTCTCAGTGTGCTTCATCATGCTGTGCATGTGCAGATGCAGCCTACACCCGGGTTTTTATTTAAATAGTTCTTGTTTCCAATGAGGCAGTTTCTGATACTCCTATGCAATATTACTCATGTAATATTATGCAAAGGAAGGCAGCCAATGAGCCAATCAATGTTTCTCTCTCTCCCTCTCTCTCTCTCTCCCTCCCTCCCCTCCTCTCTCTCTCTAAAAATCAATAAAAACATTTTTTTAAAAAATTGGAGCACTGCAGTATTTTCTAAAAAGGAAACATGCAGTTTTTCTCATGAGATTTTAGCTTACCAGAAGAACAGGATTAAATAGACTATACCGGGACCTGAAAAATAGAGGAGATTTGACACGGGATGTTTCATTTTCACGGAAATGTTCCATTTTCCTTAATTTATTTTAAATTTCTTGTAAGTAGTTTAAGTCTTATTTTCTGAAAATGCCAAATGAAGTAGCCAGAGGTAAACAGATTGGAAGCAGTGATTTCCATGGAGGCAAACAGATTTTCATGTTTTCATACTGAACAAGAGTAAGAACACTGTTTCTATCAGGGGTTCATAAGCAAGAAAAAACAACTTATTTGGGGTTCTTTTGTTTTTGAGAGACAAAATAAAATTTGCAAATAATTTGGCTTTAAAATTAAGAACATCAAAAATAAATCCTTACTAAACCACGGGAGTAAATTTTCTCTTCAAATTACCCTTTTTGATTTTCATATTCCTGTCAAGGCTATCATTTCTCTCCAAATGAACCAGATTGAAAGTCTGAGAGCCATCTCTTTTATTCTGCCTTCTTCTTAACCCCTCACCCTAATACTTCTACCTGGTCTGGTCTCTCCATTAGACTCATGCTGTCAGTCACCAAGTCCCAGGATGGTATTCCCATTTGCACCATTCCATTTCCTCTGAATATCTTAGCCTTAGTCCTCAGGTGCCTTTAGCTCTTTTTCCCACTCTTTAATACATGGTTTACTTTTCAATTAAAACAAACAAAAACAAAAAAAAACTCCTCTAAAGAAACTGTTGAATTAACAAAAGTAAAACCAAGGCATGCTCTGGAACCAAAAGCTTCAAGAGCCCTGAGGACTGCCCAAGATTTACTTCAGCCTTGAATGTCTTGCTACCTCCCTGATTGGCCCTCGGGCCCAGACAAGAGCATCGGACCTTTTTCTTTATATCATATAGCACAGATGAAACCAGGTCTGAATATTAAAATGAGACTTTACTAAGGGCCTATAGGAATTAGAGACAAAGAGTAACACAAAATCCAATAATCTGATTCATAAAACCTGGACTGCTCTCTTCTGGCAGTCCATTCCAGCTCACGGTCTCTTGGTGGCCACCATTTTAGTGCCATTTATCCAGGTGGTAAGATTACCTTTCTTTTTTTTCTTCTTTTTAAAAATATTTTTTTTAAATATATTTTATTGATTTTTTACAGAGAGGAAGGGAGAGAGATAGAGAGTTAGAAACATCGATGGGAGAGAAACATAGACCAGCCGCCTCCTGCACATCTCCCACAGGGGATGTGCCCGCAGCCCAGGTACATGCCCTTGACCGGAATCGAACCTGGGACCCCTCAGTCCGCAGGCCGACGCTCTATCCACTGAGCCAAACCGGTTTCGGCTTTTTTTTTTTTTTAAATATATTTTATTGACTTTTTTACAGAGAGGAAGGGAGAGGGATAGAGAGTTAGAAACATCGATGAGAGAGACGCATCAATCAGCTGCCTCCTGCACACCCTCCACTGGGGATATGCCCGCAACCAAGGTACATGCCCTTGACTGGAATCGAACCCGGGACCCTTTGGTCTGCAGGCCAACGCTCTATCCACTGAGCCAAACCAGTCAGGGCAAAAATATTTTTTTATAAAAGTTTATTTGAGCCAAACTGAGGACATATGCTGGGGAGCAAGATTTCAAATGCTCTCGCAAGGTTACCTCAAAAGAATACACTAAATACCACACACAATAACTTATAGACAATAATAGGTGTCCTTGATTAAGGGCCTCACTGAACTGACTCCAATTAACAGCTCCTGGAAGATAAATTATTCCCCAGGACAATGTGATGTTACACCTAGATAAAGTCAAACCTTAGGCCTTGGGATATAGTAAAAAGAGCACTGGACTAGGCATTAAGAGTTCAAGTGATTTAGTCCCCGACTCACTGTGTAACTCTTAGCCAAGGTACTTCATCTTTAGCGGCTTTTTAAACATCATGTGTATTTTATATAGAACCTATCGCAACCTATTTTTTAGGATTAGAGTCATCCTTTAGATTAGAATAAAATGAGAGAAGATGAAAAGTGCCTTGAAAAGGTAGAAACTGTTAAAAACAAAAGAATTAACTCATTCCAAAGGTTTCATAATCTTTGTCTACTCTTCACCAACTCTTGCCAGGCCATTCTCCTCACCAGGTCCTAATTCAATTTGTAGACCAGAAAATTCGAATTAAAGGTTCTCTAAGATCTTTTACAGCTCTTGAAGTATATGATTCCCATTCATCCAATGAACAGAAGCACTTACTATGTATTAAGCATTGGAAACACAAAAAAATGAGTAAATCTAGCAAATATGATAAAATCCAACAATCATTAATGATGGGCTATAGTATTAAAAGTTTATATAAAGTTAATTGAGAATCATTATTCTGCATATTACTGCTGCCAAACCTTGACATCCTATATAATAAAAGGGTAATATGTAAATCAACCGAATGGCCAAACCACCAGTCGCTATGATGTGCACTGACCACCAAGGGGCAGACACTCAACGCAGGAGCTGCCCACTGGTGGTCAGTGCGCTCCCACAGGGGGAGCACCACTCAGCCAGAAGCCCTGAGCCAGGCTCACTGCTGGCAAACGCTGTGAGAGTGGCGGGAGCCTCTCCGAAGGATGGCTGACACCGCCCCCCCCCCGCCCCCTCCCCCAGGGCTCCTGGACTGCGAGGGGGCGCAGGCCAGGCTGAGGGATCCCCCCCCCCTCAGTGCACGAATTTCATGCACCGGGTCTCTAGTTAATTATAAAACACTTATCAAGCACTACAAAGCTGAAAAGTATTGGTTAGAAACTGAGGATACAGAGACGTATAAGATTATTACGTTCTAAAAACCTACCATCTAGTATGGCAGGCAGTATGGATGTTAAATCTCTGTTCTTGCCAAACCTAGACTGGAGTTCAAGTTCTGATATTAATTTACTGTATGATGTTTGACAAGTACTTTTTGCCTCTCTAAACCTGTTTCCTGTCCTATAAAATGAGGAACTATTCCTTAGCGTTGTGCGATTTGTATGAGATAATTTACGTAAAGAACAGCTCCTGGCACATCAGCTCTTATTTAAGTCGCCACAGTTCTTTTGTGTGTGTGTGTGTGTGTGTGTGTGTGTGCGCGCGCGCGCGCGCGCGCGCGCGCGCAGTGCGAGCACCTGATGAGAGCGAGGTTTCTATTTACAAACAGAGCAGAACACCGTGCTGCAGAGCTGTTCCACTTTCTCGGGGACGCAAGCCTCCTCCATTGCTTCCTATTCGCTCTCAGGCGGCGTTCTGCGATCCCAAAGTCTCACAGTCCTTCAAGTACGAAGGCAGTAACATTCCCAACGCCCAATTACGGATTTATGGAAAACTTTTTCTCTATTAAGGGGCAGATTTCAATCACTTAATTCCACCCCCTTAATTCTTACTCCGATTACCAATGGCTAACGAGCAGCGTTGCTCAGCCGAGTAAATGGAAAAGAACGTGAACCACGACTGAGTTTCTTCACGGTTGCTAGGAAAGAAATCCCCGTAACGTACTTTGAAATCTTAAAAAAAAAAAAAACACAACAAAACCCAAACCGATAAAGGGCTGGAATAAGACATTACTTCCCCAAGGTCAGTGGCCTTGGTGCTTCCGGATTCTTTCTCCCTTCCTCCCGCCCCCCAACCTCGTAACCCCGCAAGTCCATCCCAAACTCAGCCCGACCTCTGCCTGCAAGGCGAGGTGAGGGGAGAAGGAAGGAAAAGGGCGGGGGAGGTGGGGCGAGCGGAACTTCATTGTTCGCCGGGCCCACTCTTCCCGAAGGGCCGGCGGGCGGCGCCTGCGCAGTGCGCGCTCTTTGTGCCCCTCTGCAGCAAGATGCTTGTTTGTGTGCGTGTGTCTTTCCGAGGCGCTGGAGGCGGGGCCGCGGGCGTGGCGTGCCCCGTCGGGTTCTGATTGGGTTTTCGGGGGGAGGTGGGTGGGTGATGGGGCGGAGCTTCCGATAACAACACTCGGAGCTGGAGCGGAGGCTGTTCGTTGCTGCGCCGCCACCGCCCGCGTCCTCGTCCGTGCTCCGCTCGCCTCTCGGCAGCAGCCGTCGCCCTGTCCTCTCCGGCTTCGCTTGCTCCTCCTCCTCCTGCTGAACCATTTTCCTCCCAGAGCTATGACCGTCGTCTCCGTCCCGCAGCGGGAGCCGCTGGTCCTGAGCGGCCGCCTGGCCCCCCTCGGCTTTTCCGCCCGCGGTTACTTCGGGGCCCTCCCGATGGTGACCTCCGCCCCGCCGCCTTTACCGCGGATTCCGGACCCTCGGGCACTGCCCCCTACCCTCTTCCTCCCTCACTTTCTAGGGGGGGACGGTCCGTGTCTGACCCCGCAGTCACGAGCCCCAGCACCTTTGCCCAACTGCAGTCTCGCCCCGGCGGGGGGCACCCCTCGGGCCGCTCCAAAGAAGCGGCGAAAGAAGAAGGTGCGGGCCAGCCCGGCGGGGCAGCTGCCCAGTCGCTTCCACCAGTACCAGCAGCACCGGCCGAGCCTGGAGGGCGGGCGGAGCCCCTCCGCGGGCCCGAGCGGAGCGCAGGAAGCCCCGAGCCAGGCCGCCGCCTCAGCCCCGGGTCCTGCGGCTGCAAGCCGAACTGAGGAAGCGAACCCTTTCCCCGGCCCGCTGCCCCCCGCGGCACCCGGCCAACTCTCGTTACGGAAGGAGGTGAGTGCCGCGAGGGGGCAGGGGACCGTTGGGGGATTCGGCCCTTCGACGGCCGCCGCCGGGCCCTGGGGCTGGTGCTCTGCCCGTAGGGGGGTCGGGCTGGGGGGCGGCTGTTTACTCGGGAGGGAAGTTTCCGTGACGCCCGCTCTGTTCTTGCAGCGGGGGACGGGGGGAGGGAGAGGCTCGCGGTGGCGCCGCTGATTGGCTCCCGAAGGCCAGCCAATGAGAGGAGCGGCTGCGCCCCAGCAACAGCCCCGATTTAGAAGGCTGGCGGCGTTCCAGGGGGTTTCAGCGTTCGGGGCGCGCGGTGGGGGAGGCGGCCTGGGGCCCGGGGGTGACGTCAGCGCGCGCTACGTGCGGGTCGCTGGGGCGCTGATGAAGGAGGCGAGGCCGGGAGCGGGTGGGCGCGGGAGGGGTGGGGGCCCGCTTTCTTGTTTTCCCGGCGGTGGGGACCTCCGGCACCGGTCGGCCGGCGCCGGGCGCGCACACTCACGCCGCCCGGGTGCGCCGTTGGGGATGGGCCGCGCTGGCGCCAGTCCCTGGGGCTCGCTCTCTGCTGAGCTGTGAGGGCGCCCATCCAGCCGGGGCCCTGCCCCTCGCGGGGCCGCCCTACTTAGCTGTGCTTTCGAACTTCCCAGAGCTGCCTGCCGCGGCGGCGCAGTTCCTCTTGCCGCTTTGGAACGATGTATTTTGTGTGCTAGTGTATCCGATGAACGGGGTTTAACGTTGTCTGCCGTATGCTGTGCGGGACTTCTTCGTGGAAGGTGGTTCACTGCGTCCAAACTGAAATTCTCGAAAGAAGACTTATCCATTGAATCGACGTTATGCTGCCCAATTGTCGTGCCCCTGGACTGCTATAAAGTTTATTAAAAACCTCAGTGGGATTAAATCGTTAAAATGACTTGAAATTCACCTTTATATCAAAGTAAAACGTTTTATTGACTCAGTTTCAAACTTTTTCACCATAATAAAATGAAAATAAGTTACTGCCATTTGTTGAAAGGCTGTTGCGCTGAGAGATTTGCAGCTTATCTAGCGGTGCCATTGGAAAAATTAAATTTGTTGGCGCCAATTTCTTAAATTATTTTAGATTGCTTTCAAGTTTTAAAATTCGAAGGCTGTTCTGAAATATTAGTGATAATGTAGCGAGTTTTTGTGCTTTGATTCCAGGTCAGTAAGCCCCTTTCTCTTCCAGAATGATGTTAAACTAGGGACTCTCTTAGCAGCTTCCCTTATGACATGGAATATGTTAACCAGTTCTTGTATATTTGTGTCCTGCTTCCCTACCATATTTCAAGTGTTGGAAGGGCAATGTGATTAATGGATTACTTTATACTTTCCATCCAGCCATGCCTTCCTAGAAGGATCACTTGAGTTAAGAAAATAGAATTAGTGTGGCAGTGTTTTTGGAGCAGGTGTGAAACCAGAAAGTGGAGGGGACAGGCAGAAAACTTTTGTTTTCTGACTTGCTATACCTGGAAAAGATGACAGACAGTGATATTATTTTAGTATTTGAGTTTTTATTTTAGTATTTAAATATCTGAAAAATTTTGTTTTCAGAAGCTAGGAGATAGTTTTTCTGGATACGTAATAACCATTATCAAAACACTTCTTCGTCTAAAATCTGACTTCTGCTAATAAAATTTTTATTTATTCTGAATTAGCTTTTTGACAGTACCTGTCTTAAAGGTAAATAGTATACCTATTATCATAGTTTTTATTTTTAAACAGACTCTCAACCAACCAAAATGAAAGCATTAGAAAATTTTTCTTGGCAACATCCTATTGTAAAAACACTGACCTTTGTCAGAAACAGGCTGGCATACTCTTCCTTACAGTTATAGAAAGATGGACTGGGGGTTACTTTGGGTTTTTTACTTTGACATTTTAGAACTGGTTTATACATTGCATACTGGTAACAGTGGTGATCAACTATATTTTTAGTGGTATACAAACAGATATGTACATGTTTGGACATCCAGTGATAAATGCAGCAAACATACGGTTTTAACCAAGACAGTGAACTAAAAGTTCAATGTAACTAAATATGTAACTATTTAAATATATATTAAATACATAATATGAGGTTTGTGACTGGTTTCTATCATGAGACTATATTCACTTTTATGTTCCTTGTCTTTATAGGTTTTAAAATCAAACATGGGAAAATCGGAGAAAATTACCATTCCCCACGGGCAGCTTGTTCATGGTATGCATTTGTGTGAACAACCAAAGATAAACAGACAGAAAAGCAAATATAACTTACCACTAACCAAGATCACCTCTGCAAAAAGAAATGAAAATAACTTTTGGCAGGATTCTGTTTCGTCTGATATAATTCAGAAGCAGGAAAAAAAGCCTTTTAAAAACACTGAGAACATTAAAAAAAAGCATTTGAAGAAATCGGCATTTCTAACTGAAATGAGCCAAAAGGAAAATTATGCTGGGGCAAAGTTTAGTGACCCACCTTCTCCTAGTGTTCTTCCAAAACCGCCTAGTCACTGGATGGGAAGCACTATTGAAAATTCCAACCAAAATAGGGAATTGATGGCAGTACACTTAAAAACTCTCCTAAAAGTTCAAACTTAGATCTCGGATTTCAGTATGTATATAAAACATAGTTTTTCCCAAATCCCTGAATTCTTGAAAAAAAAATTGGTACAGAAATGGAAATTTGCCTTGTTGTAACCTAGGAGGGCAAAAGATGGGTTTTAAAAAATTACAAACAGCTTGTATTATGTTTTATATTTTGTAAATACTGTATACCATGTATTATGTGTATATTGATACTTCAGAGGTACATTATAGTTTTGTTATGAAAGTATATGTATTTTGCCCTGCCCAAATGGTAGGTGTTTTGTATATATATATATACAGTGGAGAAAATTTTAAGTGTGCTAAGGCACATGAAGACCAATTTATTTGCACAAGGTACTGAGAGATTTTTCAAGAAACAGCTGTCGAATCTCAAGGTGAAGATCTAAATGTGAACAGTTTACTAATGCACTACTGAAATTTAAATCTGTGGCACAATCATTGTAAACATGAGTTTGTCTGTTTCTCTAAATTGATTTCTGCCTTCTAACCTGTAATTACTGGAAAACTACTCACGTTTACTAAACTTAATTTCTGGTTTTTGGTTTATATCCATATCCAAATTTAAAATATCTCTTAATTTTAATGCCAACAAAATCGGTTGTAATCAAATTCTAAAATAATAATTTGGCCCCTTCCTCCCCCTTTTATAGTCTTGACTCTTTGTGTGTGCCTGTTTTTCATGTTTGTGTGACTAGGAGGTGGATTTTCACTTTCACTTTACTGGCTAAATGTGTTTAACTTTATACTAATTATCCATCTCCATCTGGAATTTAGAGGGTTCCATAATAGTACCTCTTAGGGGAGGAATTCCCCATTTTACAAAAGGAAATGGTTGTGGTCAAAAGTAAAGCTGATTAGTTGATAACTTAGAATATATTTATATATGAACTGTTTCATAAAGTACTATTTCACTTGACCATACCATACATTTTTAGTGAAAGAAATGACACTTGTTTGGTTTGCTGGATTTATATTGGTAATGATTGGTGGTACTTGAACGAAAGCAAGCATAATTGATGTTAAAATAATAGATGCAGATTTGGATTCTGAAGCTTGCTTGAAGATAAATATGGCAGCTAACGTATTTTTGTTAAAATTTAAACTGTTCTTTTACTTAGTAGTATGTAGTTTTTAGTTACAAAAAGCTAAAGTTTATCTCAAAAAGGAATTTTTTTTTGAATGGGCAATATTTAGACATGAAAAGGAAAAACGTGTTAAGAGGGTATATAGAGGATTCTATAAGGTAGAATAAAGGTGCAACCCTCCTTACTAGTAAAAATAAAAGGGTTCTATGGTTTACATTTTACCCTCAGACTATGCAAAACCAACAAAGGATGCTCACATGGCCTGCAGAGTCTTAGGTCTTACCCTCCTGTGCCATTTGGTTCACATGGGAGAGGAGGAATTCACTTAACTTTCTGGCTGTACAAAGGTTGGTAGTGGTGTGGGCATCTTAACTTAGAATCACTATTGACTTGAGTAGTGAGAGAGTATAACGTGTTACAGCTGCCACAAAATCAGAATTAATAATTTGCTGTCTTGTAGATGCAGCTCATACGTAATTCAGCCAACCATTATTCTTTAGCACTGGCTTTGTTTTTTGTTTTGGGTTTTTTTGTTAATTACCCGAGGGTATTTTTCCATTGATTTTTAGAGAGTGGAAGGGGGAGAGACAGAGAGAGAAACATCAATGTGAGAGAAACATGAATGTGAGACACTTGCCAATTAATTGGTTGCCTCCCACACATGCCCCAACCAGGGCCAGGATTGAGTCTGCAGCTGAGGTACGTGTCCTTGATGAATAGAACCTGGGACCTTTCAGTCTGCGGGCGGGTGCTCTATCCACTGAGCCAAAAACCAGCTAGGTCTGGCTTTATTCTTTTATGTATGTAGAGAAAGCTATACTTCATTATGTGTGTGTCACACACACATACATAGCTATATATAGCTGGCTTTAAAAATGCATTTAGAGAAGAAAGATACTCTTTTAAAAAAATCTTTATTGTTGAAAGTATTGCATGTGTTTCCCTTCTTCCCCATTGACTTCTAGCCCACCCCAGGCCTTCACCCTATTGTCAGTGACCATGGTTATGTATATGTGCATACAAGTTCTTTAGTTGATCTCTTCCCTATCTGCCACCTTCCCCGGCCTTCCTTGTGAGGTTTGACAGTCTGTTTAATGCTTCTGTGTCTCTGGATCTGTTTTTGTTCATCAGTTTATTTTGTTCATTACATTACACATATGAGTGCAATACTTCTTTCTCTGACTGGCTTATTTCACTTAGCATAATACTCTAGGTCCACCCATGCTGTTGCAAATGGTAAGAGTGCTTCCTTTATTACAGCTGCATAGTATTCCATTGTGTAAATGTACCATAGCTTTTTGTACCCACCCACCTGTTGATGGGCACTTGGGTTGTTTCCAAATCTTAGCTATTTTAAATTGTGCTATGAACATAGGGGTGCATATATTCTTTCTGATTGCTGTTTCTGATTTCTACGGGTATATTCCTAGAAGTGGAATCACTGGATCAAGTGGGAGTTCCATTTTTAATTTTTTGAGGAAACTCCATACTGTTCTCCACAGTAGCTGTACCAGTCTGCATTCCCACTGGCAGTGTACTAGGGTTCCCTTTTCTCCACATCCTCGTCAAAATTATTTTCTAGTAGGTGAGCTTTCAGCCTTGTAAAAGATTTTCTAAGGGAAGTGTTAACTGGTAAAAAGAATGACTAAAATTCTTGAAGGCATGACATAAGGAAATTAGTATTATCCTATCTAATAATAGACAAAGATTGAAATTAACCGTACCTCCGCTACACTTCCCATAGGCTAATCAGCAAGATATGCAAATTAACCACCAACAAAGATGGTGGCCGGCAGCCACGCAGCTGAAGCAAAACAGGAGGCTTGCTTGCTCCAGTGATGGAGGAAGCCAAGGTTCCCTGCCTGCCGCGGCCCGGCTCTGAGCTCTGAAAGCAGCTGTTTCAATTATAGAAGCTAAACCAGGGGTCCTCAAACTTTTTAAACAGAGGGCCAGTTCACTGTCCCTCAGACTGTTGGAGGGCTGGACTATAGTTTAAAAAAAAAAACTATGAACAAATTCCTATGCACACAGTGGCGGCAAAAACACCCAGTGGGCCAGATAAATGGTTTTGGCAGGCCGCATGTGGCCCGCGGGCTGTAGTTTGAGGACCCCTGAGCTAAACAAACCCCAGATACCTGCTTTTAGCCAGCTGGGGCCTCAGAGCTGGGAGGCAACAATGTTTCGATTATAGAAGGTAAATAAATCCCAGAATAAAAGAAAAAAGAAAAAAAGGAGAGCCTGGGAGCTTCAGCCGCCGGTGGGCTTGGACAGCCTGAAAACTCTCAGCCCCTCATCCAGACTGGCCAGGCACCCCAGTGGGGACCCCCACCCTGAAGGGGGTGTGACCAGCTGCAAACAGCCATCAGCCCCTCACCTAGGCTGGCCAGGCACCCAAGCGGGACCCCCCACCCTAATCCGGAACACCCTTCAGAGCAAACCAGCCGGCCCCCACCCGTGCACCAGGCCTCTCTCCTATATAGTAAAAGGGTAATATGCAAACTGTCCCTAACAGCAGAAAGACTGGGAATGACTGGTCACTATGACACACACTGACCACCAGGGGGCAGATGCTCAATGCAGGAGCTGCCCTCTGGTGGTCAGTGCACTCTCACATGGGGAGCTCTGCTTAGCCACAAGCCAGGCTGATGGCTGCCAGTACAGCAGTGGTGGTGGGAGCCTCTCCCGCCTCCTCAGCAGCACTAAGGATGTCCGACTGCAGCTTAGGTCTGCTCCCCGCTGGCAAGTGGACATCCCCCGAGGGCTGCCAGGCTGCCAGAGGGATGTTTGATTGCCAGCTCAGGCCCAATACCCCGGGGAGCAGGCCTAAGCCAGCAGGTGGTCATCCCCCAAGGGGGTCCCAGACTGAGAGGGCACAGGCCGGGCTGAGGAACCTCCCACCCACCACCCCCCCCCAAATGCACAAATTTTTGTGCACCGGGCCTCTATGTAATAAGAGCCTAAGTGACCTTTACAGTGGAATGACCAGAACAACCAGTAGCTATGATGTGCACTGACCACCAGGGGGCAGACGCTCAAAGCAGGAGCTGCCTCTTGGTGGTCAGTGCGCAAAGCACTGCTCAGCCAGAAGCCAGGCTCACAGCTGGCGAGTGCAGCGGCGATGGCTGGAGCCTCTCCTGCTTTTGCAGCAGAGCTAAGGACCAGGCGGACATCACCCAAGGGGTCCCGGACTGCAACCGGGCCTCTAGTAAAGTAATAGATTTTATAGTTTGAAGAGTGAACAAAACGAATTAGGCTTCAGATAATATTTAGTGAAAAATATTAAAAGTTGAATAGTTTTGGTGTTACAGTAAAATACTATTTAGCAGCCTTAGTCCCTTCTAGTTGCTGTCACAAAATACTAGAGACTGGGTAGCTTATGAACATTTGTTTCTCACAGTTCTGTAGACAGGGAATTTGAGCTGATTTGGAGTCTGGTGAGAACTCACTTAAATGGTGTCTTTTCATTGTATCCTTACATGGCAGAAGGGTGAGGGAGCTTTTGGGGGACTGATTTTGTACGGCACTAAGGCCATGCATGAGGGTTTTGCTCATGTCCTAATCACTTCTCAAACGTTTCACTACCTAGTAATCATCACCTTGGGGTTAGGTTTCAATATAAATTCGAACCATAGTGCAACCCAGTTATTATTCAGCCACCTTTATTTTTCTCCCATTGAAGTCTCTTGTAGAATTTTTTCCAATGTTTCTATGATTATATTGGGGTTTTCTTGTGGTTGTAAAGCAAACATTGCGTTTGCAGTCACCAGCTTCAGACCTAAATTGTAGTGGCCTGAAAGGGGGCTTGTAAGAGGTGAAAGGTTTGTAAGTCGAGTATGTGAGTAGAGAAAATGGTTATATGAAGTGGCACTTCAGTCTAGAACAGTGGTCGGCAAACTGCGGCTCTCGAGCCACATGCAGCTCTTTGGTCCCTTGAGTGTGGCTCTTCCACAAAATCCCGACTTCTGCGCATGGGCCACAAAGTTTCAATCGCACTGTACGTGTGCGCCTGCATGTGGTATTTTGTGGAAGAGCCACACTCAAGGGGCCAAAGAGCCGCATCTGTCTCGTGAGCCGCAGTTTGCCGACCAACAGTATAGGTGAGTAGGCTAAGTAAAGGACAGGCTGTATCCCCCTTATCCACAACAAAATGCCTGAAGAGGTAAATCAAAAGTAATTTTTTTCTCCCAGAAGGTAATGACTAATTCTGGTTAAGCGTTGTCTAGTTGGGAATCTGACACCTTAGAAGTACAATTGAGTTGGACCTTAAAACATTCAGTAGTATTTGACATGAAAAGAACAGGAAAATTGTCAAGAGGAAAAAGTCTGAGCAGACAGTTGTGTGAAAAGATGTAGACTAGTTAGTTCGAGAACTGCCAGGAAGGAAGGTTCAATGTATTGAAAGGCGTGAGGATAACAACATGGAGGGCCTTGAATGTCATGCTAAAGAGTTTCAGCTTTATTCTGTAACCATGGTATAGCCATCAAAGGTTTGAACAAGGGAATGAGATTCCTGCTTCAAAAGGAAACTAGTGAAAAGACAGGGCAGGGCAAAAGTAGGTTTACATTT
The DNA here is from genome assembly GCF_964212035.1 of Myotis nattereri. Lineage (NCBI taxonomy): Eukaryota > Metazoa > Chordata > Mammalia > Chiroptera > Vespertilionidae > Myotis > Myotis nattereri. The sequence goes on from NC_138081.1 coordinate 47,556,503, forward strand.
GTGAGTGCATGAAACAATGATTAATTATTGTATTCATTATTTTCCATACAAACAACTGTAAACCTACTTTTGTCCCACGCTGTATAAACTGCTTGGAAAAGGAAAGCTTAAGACAAGACAACCACTTGAAGATATTTCAGTAGTTCGAAAGAGAAAAGAGCCTAAATGACATCAGAGGAAATGGGCATGGACTTTGGGAGATGTTTTGGAGGTAGAATTAAGAACTGAGCAACTGAATGGAGGGTAAGAAAAAAGTTTTTAAATCAAGCAGTTAAGATAAAACTAGCAATTAGGGAACTCTGGAACAGGGTCATAATTATAGAGGAAGATAATTTTGATTTGCATGTTGAACTTTTGAGGTGAACGCAGGATATCCGCTTGGAAAGACATGGCAAGCAGATAGAAGATAGGTTAGGCCAGAGATAGACCTTTGTTAATTAGAACATGAAAATGGAACAGAAATATTTTGTTTTCCTACGTGCTTTTGTTTTTCCCTTCACAAGGTTTAACACATTTAACAGTGCTCTTGACCCAATCTTCCTGCTTCCTATAGACTCACAATGTCATCTGTGATAGTAAATTAGTTGTTGAATTAGAAAGTATTTTCTCTGAAACAGTGTTAAATGGTGGTTGGTTCTCTGCCTACCTGTAAAAGTCTGTTAGTGAACAATTCTCATTTAAGTTCTGAATTCTGATAGTAGGGGCCCAGAATTGGTGAAAAGGAGGAATAGAGGTTTTCTTAGTCCCAGATTCGAAAGTGGGTAAAACTATAATAATAAAAGCATAATATGCTAATTAGACCAGACAAAGCTGGGGCTGTGAGGGAAGCCTGGGTCCCAGGTGCCTGCAGGTGGCTGGAGGGAAGCCTGGGTCCTGGATGCCAGAGGGAAGCCAGTGCCGGCAGCCGGGAGGTTGGGGGGGGGGGGAAGTAATTTCGTTCATCGGGCCTCTAGTCCAGGGGTCCTCAAACTTTTTAAACAGGGGGCCAGTTCACTGTCCCTCAGACCGTTGGAGGGCCGGACCATAGTTTAAAAAAAAACTATGAACAAATTCCTATGCACACTGCACATATCTTATTTTGAAGTAAAAAAACAAAACGGGAACAAATACAATATTTAAAATGAAGAACAAGTAAAGTTAAATCAACAAACTTACCAGTATTTCAATGGGAACTATGGGCCTGCTTTTGGCTAATGAGATGGTCAATGTCTGGTTCTATATTTATCACTGCTAGTCGTAATAAGTGATGCAAGTGTGCATCAGTTAGTCTAGATCTGGTTGGAGATTTCAGATGTTTCATTCTGGAAAAAGGCTCTCCTAACTTCAAAAAAATAGACCTCCTAACTTCAAAAAAAATAGACCTCCTAACTTCAAAAAAAAAATAAAATCCTAAGTTGTTCTTACCTCGGTCCTCCTGCGGCAGCAGGCTCTGCACAGGCAAGCTCGTGACTTGTTCGATCACACCGGAGACTGAGAGGAGGAGTCGAGAGACAGAGAGAAGGAGGGGAGTCGGAGAGTGCGGCGCACATTCCACACATGCGCACTGCGGGCCGGGATGAGTTGGCTGCTAAGCAACAGGCAGTGGTGGCAAAAACACCCAGCGGGCCGGATAAATGTTTTCGGCGGGCCACACCGTAGTTTGAGGACCCCTGCTCTAGTCATTTATAATTGTTTTTTGAACCTCTCCCTTCTCCTAATTACCCTCCCATCACATTGCTGAATACATTATCCTTTTTTTAGAGGGCGGGAAGCCCTCCAACTTCCATGTCCTCTATGCAATTGATAGGTGCTTCAGGTTGAAGGAATCAAACATTCTTATACTTGGATATGAAAGGCTGATAGTCTCATCCTCCTATATATATCAAAAATTTTGAAGGGCATTGCTGAACTAAATATATTTTTAAATCACAGGCCTGCCTTGCTGAGCATCTGATTCCTGAGCTAACTCCACGTTTTTTGTACTTCATTTCTTACTCCTGAATCTATAAATCTTTCAAAAACTTCCAAATACAAGTTTTCAAATGGGGAAACAGAATGTCTGATGCAGAATTGTGTAAGCACAAATCATGTAATTCAGAAACTACTTGTTTTTACATCTGAAAGGAAATTTGAGTACATTTTTCAGGATGCTACTTACAAACAAAAAAGCTAATTTTTGAAACTTTCTTGAAAATTTTAGATAGCATTCTCTGAAGGTATGGGGTGGATGAAGTTTTGTTTTTTAAGAGTTTAGAAAATATTTTACGCTTAAATTAAACCCTTTAAATCTCTTTTATGAGACTGTCTTCAATTAATCTCTGACAGTTTTTAGATCACTTTTCATATCTTTTGTAATTTTCTTGGAGTTCTAAATTAAATATGCTAAAATGTATAAGTAATGTTTTGAACACCCAGGAATTATATTTGTCAAACTTAAAACTTGTATTATAAAAAAACCCAAATTAATTACAATTTAAGGTTTATAAAAGGTGTTACATTTACTGAGAAGGGTTCATTGTTGAGGTCTTAAAATTCCTTTTCTAAGCAGAGTTTATAGTAGCGATTTAGTGTAGAATTTGTAACACAGATTTAAAGTTCCCTTTGTTAAAGGAAGAATTTATGGAAGTGTTAGTCTCTGAATAAAGTAGATATAAAGGGACAAAATGAGAGGATTGGCAGAAGCAACCTACATCAATAATCATGGAAAATCAGATGCACATTTGTCAAAGGAAGCTACATAGTCAAACTCCATTTAATTAAAAGAGACTATGTATCTGTAATGTATAACAATAGTTTAAAAGATGAAATGACATTCTTAATAAAAATACATCATTTTTCTAGTCATTCACACAACTTTAATGCATTTGTAAGAAAGGATTCAGGAAAGTTAAGTAATTTTTCCAAGTGACAGAAAAATATCTGGTTGTAAAGATAATAGATACTAATCAAATTCTTCCATATACATAGCTACTCCTAAATTATTACAGATGGTCCCTTTATTCTAAGATTAGAGATTAACCTGACTAGTTGTCTAAACCAAATTACAAATGTGTTTTTGGCAGTCTAGAATTTTGGGAAGGGGATGGCAGGGAGAAGATATTTTGATGACATTTCCAACATGCAAATGGTTGATTTAAATTGAACTCAAAATTGCCTTCTTAACAGTAAGCTCATTAAACAGGAAAATTACACTTTGCATTAAGGAATCATAGAGGGCTTTGGTTCTTTGGAGAGATCTACAATTTGGGTTATCTTGCTATAAAATAAAGCCCCTCAAATGGTCCCTTCCAAAGTTTGAAATTATCCTTACTTTTCAAGTAACCAGGCATTTAGAACTCTCAATTTTTAGAATGAAAGATTAATATCAAAGATTGGACTACTCTTTTCTATCAGCCTTCCAAGAGCCCTTAGTCACTGCATTCAGTCTAGTCTCCCTAGCCATCTGTGTCTATTAAGTTCCTGTATCATCTAGTGCTTAAGACCAGATCCTGAATTTCAAAACTAAGAAAACAGAATTATTTATGAAAGATACTCAACCAAGGTTTTCTGATCATTCTTCAGTTAAATAGAATACCCCATTATAAACATTCTAGTTTTCAAAAACTTAATGTGTTAAATTCAAATTAGCTGGGGAAGGAATAGATAGGTGGGCATATGTGTGATAAAGTATAATTTACTGTTAATTGCAGACTCTAGGTAGTGGGTATATGGGTGTTTACTGTACTTTTTGTTACTAAAGACATAACAATGTTAATAGGATGGGGAGAAATTAAGGTTGCTTTACTAGTTCACTGCAACATATATGAGGCATTTGCCAATAATTCAATAGGCTTACATGTAGCATATAGCACAAATACATTAATCTTTTGAGGTGGTAAACTTGAGTCTCCTGAATGTTTTTCTTTGCATTTTCAGGTAGGCTGATTAGTTATATTTCTAAAACAACAGAACAACTCTAGTCAATGACTTAAACGCCAAAGCCATTGTAAATAAGAAATGAAATTTTAGAGAAATGATAATGTATTTAAGCATTGGTTTATTTAGGAAATATGACAGCGGACACTTAATCTATACTAATAAAAGGGTAATATGCTAATTAGATCAGATAGACTGGACGTCTTCCAGACGTCCTTCCAGACAAAGTGGCAGGGGCAGAGGCAGAGGCAGTTAGGAGCGACCAGGACAGCAGGGGAGTAGTTAGGGGTATCAGGCAGGCAGGCAGAGGCAGTTAGGGGCGATCAGGCAGGCAGGCAGAGGCAGTTTGGGGCGATCAGGCAGGCAGGCAGGCAGGTGAGCAGTTAGGAGCCAGTGATCCCGGATTGTGAAAGGGATGTCCGACTGCAGGTTTAGGCCTGATCCTGCAGTCGGACATCCCCCGAGGGGTCTCAGATTGGAGAGGGTGTAGGCCAGGCTGAGGGACAACCCCTCTCCCGTGCACGAATTTTGTGCACCGGGCTTCTAGTGTTAACATAAATGTCAATGCTAAAAGAAGCTTTAATTAGGGGAGGATAAAGACATAGGTGGAGACTATAAAGATTCTGAAGGCGATTTATAATAATTACCCATGGTTTTAGAGGACAATTAAAGAAATTACCTACGATGGAATAACTTGAACTTCAGTGAATGTGATTCCCAAAAGAGAAGAAGATGGCTGAAGGGCTGGTTAGCAATGAAGTGACTAGGGCTGGTTAGCAATGAAGTGACTAGGGAGTAGAAGGGCAAGGCAGTGTGCAATTCTTAACACTTGGTTGGTTCCTTCTCTTCAAAGCCTTTAATACTGAATACCAGTGGAGCTAATGGAAAGCTAAAAGTGTTTAACATTATTCCTTAAGTGATGTAGTTCCACTTTCCATGACAGATACTCATAAACTAGTAAAACCACAACCTGTTAGTCAAAATAGATAAGGGTAGACAAAGTGTGGTCACCAAAACCTCTTAAAGACTATCAGTATATTGGACTAATGACCAGCAGCTCAGAGCTCTATGTAAATTTTTCATCCATGTTTTTAAACAAACGTTTGAAATTATACGGTATAAAACAAAAAATAGTTAGACTTTATAAGTATTAAAAATTAAATATCCTATAAAGCTAGAATATTTCTAATTAAGCTACATTTAACATTTTAAGGTCAAATTTTAAGGTTTACTGACAATGATGAATATTAATGTTTTTCCTTAACTAAGGTTCTTATGAATTATATATTTTGCAATGTGTTAAAATAAATTTAAATAACATTCCCTCTCATTTTAAAAATATTAAACTACCCAGAAAGAGTCTGACCAGTCATATAGCTTAAGTTGATTTTGAAAAGGTCAACAACAGTGTACTTTTTCTCAAGGTGTAAAGTATTACCACAAAGCAAATGCTGTGTCACAAATATGATTGGAATGGTTAATTACCGCCCCCCCCCAATCCATTAAAATTTTTCTTACTATTAAAAGAAATAAGCTATCACTTGGGTTTATGGCTATTTTATATTATTTTTTGTTGAAATTAAAATCAACAGCATTGTAAATCCTATTATTAGGAGTAAGCTAAAAAAACAAACAAAAAAACCTAGAATGTAGTTATTTTAGAAAATGGTTGTAGCAAAGAATTCTGGTTTTCCTCAGCCTACCTCTATGAAGCTATTTCTAAAAAGCACTAGTACTTAGGCATTTAGTTCATCAAATTATACTCCTAAATTAGAGTAGTAATTTTTCTTGTTTCAATTAAATAAGCTGTAACACATTAAAAAATAGAAATGAACGTGCAATCCATTTCTACACTAACTAGCTAGGCATTCTCTCATTTAAGAGAATGACCCTTGAAATTTTCTAAATGCATTCTGAAAGAACCTGTCATTCTTGATTTTAATTTGTAATCTATTTTATAAGCTAGTTTATAAAACAACAGGTATAGGTTAAATAATGAATTATGTGAACCAAATATACACTTAAAATCACACTTAAAAAATAGTGATTATCAACCAACCCACTGAGCACCCATCTACCTCCACAAATTGGTATTTATGTTCATAAGTTTAGGTTGTGGTATATTCCTAGAATATAAAGTCAGGAAAGACTATAAAACAATTCAGGGAAAAATACTACTATCAAAGTACTGTTTTAACTTGAGAGAAGTTGAATCAACGTAAAATATCTTAACACTTCTATCTGGGAATACTACATTTCTAAAATGGTTTATAACTCCATTATTTTATACTTAATTTGTGAACACCTTTTAAAAGATATACAAGATATAAATTTTCCAGAGGGCCTAAATCAATCTGGTAGGCCAATACCCAAGTTAATGCAATGATCCTAAATACCCTATTTTTTTTTTAATTGAGAGTGATTTTGATGTTAAGTTGCATAATCATTTATTACTTGAAAATGTTTCCTAATCAAATATATATGAGTTCTGACTCAAACCCACACATCTCACTGAACCACTGGTTCTTAAACTCTTGGGAGCCATGGACTTGTTTGAAAATCCACAGTGCCTAAACCTGAAGGTTTGGTTCCATGACAGATTATGATCCTCTGCACCAGAAGTAGCATATATTTATCTATATAAGACCTCAAATATGCTCCCATCCTGTTTGGAAAATTAATTTTTAACTCTAAGAAATCACAATTTTAATGTAGTTTAGAAGTATTACAAAAATATTTCTAAATGCTTATTCCTTTAAACTTTGACTAATTTTGCTTCTTGCAATGGGATTAGAATAAAGGCAGGAATTCTTATTTGTAATACGGTGGGGCCTTAACTTACGAGTTTAATTCGTTCCGTGACGGAGCTCGTAACTCAAATTACTCGTATGTCAAATCTTAAAGTGAACGAGTGAGACATGTGATGCTGGGCTGATGTTGTGGCGTTCACTGTGACGTTCGCTGCGCCAACTAGCGGTGGGGTATCTGAAGCTGGCTCGTAATCCGAATTTTAGCTCACAACTCAAAGCAAAAAATCCATCGAGAGACGGCTCGTATCTCGAAAAACTCGTTAGTTGGGACACTCGTAAGTCAAGGCCCCACTGTATAACAACAGTATGTCTTAGAATAGTTGTATCTCAAGTAAACACTACAAATGATATCTCAAGTCCTGAAATAAGATAATTCACATTTAAAAATAAATTAGCCCAATGGCATAAGATTAAATCCTAAACTCCAAATAAAAAATTTGGCATTATCCCTCATTATCTGTTTGCAGATGCAAAATATCAGCTGCTATATAGCAACTGTATATTATTCATGGGGAGAAAGAAAACAAGCAGGGGCAGTGGCCATCTTTATTTTCTTTGTCATTAACTTACCCTGTATCATTGTAAACAAATGGACGTAGGTAGTGCCCTACACTAAACTTGGGAAGTAACTGAGTCAACATATTATCTTTAAAGGAAATTATTACAGATGTGTAAAACATTTGCCTTATTTATTAACAGTCTTACACTAAGTATCCTTTCGTAAGTACTCCAAGAAATAATTCTGTAACAAAAGTGAACCCTAGAGTAGATATACCCAAAAGATAATTTTCCTGGGTACCAGTACAATTTGTAATAAATTTCCACTCAGAGTCACTGAACCTATTTTCATTAAAGCCTATAATAATTTATTTTTCTAATTCTATTCTCTTTTCCATCTAAACATTACCTTAGTTTAGCATATATCTGTCAAAGACTATTCTATTCCAAAAAGGCAAAGCATAGTAGTCAGGGAGAGGCAGTCTAGAGCCCAGCCACCCGCCAGCTCCAAAGTCTTAATAGCTATTGACCTTATGCATGTCCTTTAACTTCTCTGCATCTCACTTCTGTATCTGCAGTGGTATTTACCTCATAAAGCTATTGTGGTGATGAGGGAATAATGTAAAACTTACAGAACAGTGCCAAGCGTATAGTTATATACTCAAAAAAGTTTGAACTACTATCATTCCAGTTTTTCCATCAAACCAAATAGCATCCTCCTAACCAGCCTAGGGATCACAATTTGGAAAACCAAATGAGATGTAAATCTAAGGATTCAGCATGTTCAGAAACATTGCCTTATCAAATTATTAAAATAATGGCTAAATGCTTAGTAAAGACACTACAATCAAATCCTTGTATTTGGTATCCTTGTATATGTAAACCCAAACATTTATTTAGAAAATATAAAAAGTTACTATTAATAATTGTCTTGCTCTTTTTTCAGACTATCTTTTAAATTTTCAATAGTGCCACATAATTTTGAAACTAAATTTTATTACAAATGAACATGAACTTCAAAGAGCTGTAGTACTGAAGTAACTCCTGCTATGATTAGAGAAATTCTACTCAGGAAGTACAGTATACATGAATTTGTGGTACTTGCCCAAATATTACAAGTATATAAATCATTTTGTAAAGTTGTTTCTTACACATAGGATCTAAAATGCAAAGAAAAATGGAATTTGTATTCAAAACAAATAGAAGCAACACTGGCTTCTATATGCTAAACCTATAAGACAGATTTTTTTCTTAAGCACTCTAGATACAAATATTAACTGTATGGGCTGAAAACTTTTTAATTTTCAATGTAATTCAACAAGGTACACAAGTAGAACTCTATAAATATATCCCCTATAATAATCGTATTTATCACAAATACTACCAAAACCCTCTGAAAAACATAAACTACAAACACATTTTAAAGAAATTCTCATTTTTAACAACTACAAAAGCAATGAATAGCAATAAAGTTATTTGGTTTAAAAAACGAAGGGCAGTGTAATGTAAATACAAATATTGGATTGTTTTTGAGGATGCAGTCTTGAGTTTTTTAATACAACTAAACACTTCCAAAAGTAGTAAGACATACTCTATACAATTTAAAGGCTTAACCTAAAGCTCTAAAAAGAAAAAAAATTAAGCAGTAGATGAAAAGTAGGTATGTAGAAATAATGGTATAAAATATTATTTTTATACAATGGGTACCACTCTTTAAAGAGATAAGGCTTAATATGATTATTTTTGGACTATGAGTGTTGCCCACAATTTTTATAGTCTCAAACCATTCAAAATTCAGTATTCAAAAAATGTTTTGCTATTTCTGAAGTGACTGAATATAGTACAGGATGCAATTTAATGTCAACTTACCTATGCTTTTCCACCCAATAAAAATAAAACCTTTTTTAAGCTTAGAAGAGAATCTATCTTTTGAATGATTGATCTCTATATAAATTCAACTTTTAGGGATGTCAGAATTTTGTAATATGAACTAATCTCCACCGAGAATTGGCCCAAGTTTAAACAGAAGACACAAAAGAGACATAGGTGTCAAACAGTTTAAGTCTGCCCTATGCAATTATATAGTCATAATTACTTTTTACATGAAAGTGATTTAAAGTAAAAAATATTTTTGTAAAAGGTATTATTAATATTACTAATACAGTAGTCCCCCCTTATCTGTGGTTTTCCTTTCCACGGTTTCAGTTATGCATGATCAACTGTGATCTAAAAATATTAAATGGAAAATTCCAGAAATGAACAATTCCTAAGTTTTAAATTGCATGCAGTTCTGAGTACTTCATCTCATCATGTAGGCATTGTAATCTCACAAGAGTGAGGCCAGTACAATATTTTGAGAGATCACATTCACATACCTTTTATTATAGTATATAATTATGTCTATTTTATTATTGTTTATATCTTACTGCACCTAATTATAAATTAATCATGATCATAGGTATGTGTGTATAGAGGGAAACAGTCTATATAGAGTTTGGTACAATCTGTGGTTTCAAGCATCCAACAAGGAGGGTTTTGAACATACCTCCATGGAGAAGGGGGGGACTACTGTACTTATATCAAAGTAGAATTTTCTAAGTTAGTTCCATTTTACCCATTTCCTTTGAAAAGTACCCTTCTGCCACAATGTAAACAAAAATGGTCCATAAAATGGTAACATTAGACATCAAAATTTGTGGTGTGGGCCCTTAAATGGAGACCAAATCTTTATTAACTCAAAGCTAGAGAGGTTTTGTTTCTTGTACATGCCCAGAGGTAACTAATATTAACTCACATTTTCTGTAAGCCTTGAAGAATTTTTATTTAACATAATGAGAGGTTTAATAACTTAGATTAAAGACTATCTTGCACTCTTCTCTTGTTGTTCACCAACTGTTTTTATGACGATAACTCCGAGATCTGGAATGTGATCGAAAATGAGAGTGTTTTGCTGTCTGTGCTTTTGTGTCAGAATTGGTATACCCTTTAGGAGATTTACATGGGGATCTTACTATGGAGTCAGAATGTCTTCCATGTGATCTTGATTTTGTTACTGAGCTAGTCTGCTTTTGAGGTGAACTTGATTGTGATTTTCCTACTGATTTTGATCTTTTTTCTAAGGACTTGGACCTTGACCGTCCTCTAGAACCAGAATTCCGTCTTGGAGTTCTTGACTGCCTTGCTGAGGTAGACCGCCTTGGCAGTGACTTGGAGCGAGATTTAGACTGGCTATAAGAAAGTCGCCTGTGCCGAGACCTGCAAACATCCACAATGTTAGAGTATATATTTCACACAAAAGCAGTTTATAGATTAGGAAAAAACACTTGCAGGAAATTATATACTTCAGATAATATTAGTTATGTTTTTATTGGCTAAGTTAAAAGAAATAATTCTAATTTTATTATGCATGCTTTTGGTTCAAACATAACAAGTTTGTAATACTCGTTATATAGAATATATAACCAAAAGATATTTACTTTGCTACATACTAGTAATTGTTATGACATGGGTCAGTTCTGAAAAATACCCTGCATATTTAGTATGGGTTACAGAACTCCCAAGAGGTATGAAAATCTAAAGAAAAAAATGTAAAAGAGAGAGGGAAAGAAAATAATTATTTAAAGTTTATCAAATAATGCTTATAACAACAAAAATTTAGATGCAGGACTTCTGAATTCTACCATGATAAAACAGCTTATACTAGATTAATCTTCCCATAGAAATTAACTATATAAAAAAGGTAGACAAATGATGATGGAAGGAGACTTAACTTGGGGTGGTGAACAAATGATACAATATACAGAGATGTATTATAGAATAACACACCTGAAACCCATATAACTTCATTAACCAATGTCACTTCAATAAATTCAATTTTAAAAAGAGTAAAAGAGCTCCGGCCAGTGTGACTCAGTGGTTGAGCATTGACCTATGAACCAGAAGGTCATGGTTCAATTCCAGTCAGGGCACATGCCTGGGTTGTGGGCTTGATCCCCAGTAAGGGGCATGCAGGAGGCAGCTGATCAATGATTTGATCTCATCACTGATGTTGCTATCTCTCCCTCTCCCTTCCCCTCTGAAATCAATAAAAATATATTTAAAAAATAAAAAAACAAAACAAGAGAAAAAAAGTAAATAACATTTATAAAACAACTGTGGGGACTAACCCACACAAGCAGAACTTGGGGGGTTGTAAGCCATGGTTTGTTTTTGTTTTATTTTGTTTATACTTCTATTGATTTTATAAAGGAAGGGAGAGGGAGAAAGAGAGGGAAACATCAATGATGAGAGAGAATCATTGATTGGCTGCCTCCAAAACGCTCCACACAGGGGACTGAGCCCACAACCCCAGCATTTGAGCTGACTGGGAATAGAACCCTGACCTTCTGGTTCATAGGTTGTCACTCAACCCCTGAGCCAAGCCAGCTAGGTAAGCCGTGGTTCTCTTACTCAGACCCTTTTCTTAATAACAGCATTGGAAATAGAGCCCAACTAGAAAATGGTTATTTGACTAAGCTGAAGAGACAGAGGTTAAAATTCAGGGCTACCAAAGTGGCTGAGACTTGAAAGGCAAAATCCAAGAGATGAGAGAATTACAGACAAAAAACAAAGCATAAAAAACCCTAAATTCTGCTTATAAATTCTCAAGTCACTGGCCATCTTCTAAACTGTGCATGCCCAGAATGAGACTCCCAAGAGCTCAGAAAAACTGCAGCTGCACCCTATCCCAGTGATGGCGAACCTATGACACCTCTGACACGCGAACTCATTTTTTTGGTTGATTTTTCTTTGTTAAATGTCATTTAAATATATAAAATAAATATCAAAAATAGAAGTCTTTGTTTTACTATGGTTGCAAATATCAAAAAATTTCTATATCTGACTCGGCACCAGAGTTAAGTTAGGGTTTTTCAAAATGCTGACACGCCAAGCTCAGAAGGTTCGCCATCACTGCCCAGCCGGTTGGCTCAGTGGGTAGAATGCTGGCCGCGGAATGAAGGGTCTCAGGCGGATTCTGATCAGACAGGGCAGCAGGCTCAATCCCCAGCCCGGTTGGCATGTAGAGGAGGAGGCAACCAATGGTGACACCAGCATGTTTCTCTCCCCCCTTCCCCTTCCATTTGTTGTAAAAATCAATGTCCCCATATATGTTAGTTACTCTTTTACAATCGCCTCTCTTTGTTCAACCTAATTTAAAATCATGTAGGTGCTGCCACTCATTTGGTTCTTCTTTTTCTAATGAGGGCGCCTGTGTCAGGTGAACTGGGCTAAACCAATGTGGATGCTTTTATACTGTGAAACCGGGTCTGCCAATGTTCTTCTTCGGCCGCAGACCGAACGGGCAGAAGAGTTTCCCTCGGCGCACACCGCCAGCGCCCGCGCTACTGCCATTGCTGCAGAGTGTCCGGCGCAGAGGGTCTAGGCCAAAAGGGCAGAAACGGAAATAGGTGTCGCCTTCGTTCTCTAAAAAGAAGGGAGGAGCACTCGGTTTCTTAGGAAATCCAGGGTGAACGCTGCGCTCCTTTATGCCGAGAGCTGCAGACAGACCCCCATCTACACCGGGCACCCGCCCCGGAGCAGAGCGGCCGGATGGGGGGACACTCAGCCCCTGGGCCAGGCCGGCCGTGGTTCTTTGACTCAGACCATTTTCTTAATAGCAGCACTGGAGTGTCGCTGGCTCCCCGCTACACACATTCTCATCCGGTCTCACAGAAACCTAACAGGCGGGCATACCGCACCCTCTCTACAACCTGGGGAAATGGACACAGAGACAGGGTGTGGCTTAGACCCGAATGGAGCCGCGCCTCAGCTCCGGCACCACCACCAGGGGCTGCCTCGCCCTCTGCGGGCCGCGCACCTCTGCCTCCCAAACGCCCGGCCCGGCCCTGATCGCGCACCGAGGACTCTCATAACAGATCCACGCCGGGAACAGGGCCCGCCAAGGCGAGGAATTTAAAACTCCCCCCTAGCTGCGACTGTCTTCCGGCTGGTCGCCAGGCCTAAGTAGAGCGAACGTATCTGCTTCAAGTATCAGAGTGACGTAGGTGACCAGAGGCGGGGATATGTAGATGAGCACAGTGCGGTGACTGCTGGTTCGAGTGTATTAACGGAGCAAAATTTCCTCTGGATATCCAAAAGAACGTATCTTAGTCTCTGTCATATAAATAACACTGCAACTTAGAGTCGAAGGGCAAAAGAACCCTCAATATAATTAACCATGACCTTAAAGTGTGTTGAGGATGATGGTGACGTGCCAGGCAGAATCCTAACCTTATACTTACCTGGCAGGGGAGATACCATGATCACGAAGGTGGTTTCCCCAGGGCGAGGCTTACCCATTGCACTCCGGGTATGCTGACCCCTGCGATTTCCCCAAATGTGGGAAACTCGACTGCATAATTTGTGGTAGTGGGGGACTGCGTTCGCGCTCTCCCCTGGTGAGCTGGTTTCATAAAGATAGTTTTTGTTACAGATTACTTTGGTATCTTTTTTTCACATTAGATACAAAAGGGGCTGTGCAGGAGTGATTACTGCTCATGTCGGTTTATTTTAACATGTTCCCCCGGGGAGAATGCTCCAACCAACTGAGGTACCTTACTGGATTCCTATTTAAGTTTTCACTCTAATTGTGGAATGGTTGTTATGTAGAAGGAGAACTATTGAGTATAAAATGTGCGTGTAGCTGAAAAGTCCCGTGGAAACCAGGTGTTGGTGAAGACCTGAAAAACTGGAATTCCTGTGCACTGCTGGTGGGAATACAAAGTGGAATGACACCTATAGGAAATGTATGGCAGTTCCTAAAAAAAAAAAATAAAAATATAAGTATGCAGCTTTCATATGATCCAGCGATTTTACTTCTGGATATATACACAAAATAATTGAAAACGGATTTGAAGAGTTATTTGTACATTCCTGTTACAAGCTGGCAGCATTATTCACAATAGCCAAAGGTGGGGGTAAAAAGAAATAAAAATAAATGGAAAAATATCCTCAGGTGAGGATTTACCAAAAAAACAAAAACCTGCAGCTGAAAGACTGAATAACTGAGCTGAAATTTTATCAGAGACATACTGCTGGGGACAGACTGGAGTTCGAGAATCCGAAAGGTCAAGGAGTCTTAAGTAAGAGCCCAGCTTTCCAATTAAAAACCCAGAGGGCAGTATCCTACAGGTAAGGACCAGGCCCTAGGAATAAACGTGAAGCTAAATAAATCAGCCTTATCAATGCCTCAAACTAAGCCTTGAAAGGGTCAAGGTGATCTGCCAATACTCTGCCTGCTAGAAGAAAACAACTTTCTTTAGAGGATGGTAGCATCCAAAGTTTCTATAATTTTTCATTAACAATGTCCAACATCCAATACAAAATTATAAGGTATGTGAAAAATAGATTAAAATGATTAAAAACTAACAAAAAAAGGATAAATTAACTACACCCAAAATAATTTGGTATTATTGTTATTCAAACAGGAATTTTAAAAATTACTATGACTAACATGTTTTAAAAAAATAAGAGAAAAAAACAAAATAGATGAAAAAGATAGAAAATTTCAAAAGAATTTTGGAATCTATAAAAAGAAACAAATGGATATTTTAGAACTAAAAAATATATGTCTGAAGTTAAAGTCACTAAATGGATTTAACAGCAGTCTAGATACAACAAGAAATAGTGAACTGAACTGAAAAACAGATTATTAGAAAAATATTATACTGAAACACAGTAAGAGAAAAGGAATTTTATGAAATCCAGAACAGAACATAATAGATATTTAGAACGTAGTCACATGGTCAAAAGGACAAACTGAATAAGGCAGAAGTATATCTGAAGAGATAATGTCCTAAAATTTCTGAAATGAATAAAAAAGCATCAACTCACAATTTTGAAAAGCTCAATAACCCAGGTAGAATAAGTACAAAGAAAACTACACCAGGTATCTTCATATATAAAACCCTAATATGCAAATAGAACAGCGGAACAACTGAACAACCAAACAACTGGTCGCTGTGACGTGCACTGACCACCAGAGGGCACGTGCAGAACATGGCAGGCGTCAGATGCCGTGGAACGGTGGAGCAGGTGAGTGGGGCAGCCAGACCAAGGCCAGTCCCAATTGCCCCTGAGGGCTTCTCCACTTCCCCCTGCTCCTGAGGGGCAATCAGAGCTGGCAGCCACCTCTCGTACCTGCTGCCAGGGACAGCCCCACCTGTACCTGCTGACAGCACTGGCCCCACTCGCACCCACTGCTGGCACTGGCCCCAGTTGCTCCACACTGTCAGCAGGAACGGGGCCGGCGCCATCAGTGAGTGGGAGCAGTGGCAGCAGAAGTGGGGCTGCCGGCAGATGGGACTGGGGGCTGCAGTGGGAGGGGCCAAGACCCACCCCTGTGCCCCACCACAGCCTTGCAGCCCACAGTTCCTTTCAAGGTGCACAAATTCGTGCACTGGGCCCCTAGTATCACAATGAAACTGCAGAAAACAAAGCCACAGAGAAAACTATGGAAATCTGCTAAAGAATAAAAGACATTACCTTCAAAGAAGCAACATTAAGAATTCCAGCTGACTATGGATATTAGAAAAACAATGGAATGATATTTAAAAAGAAAGGGGGGGGGGGAAGTCTTTACCAACCTAGAAATCCATCCCCAGCAAAAATATACTTCAAACATTAATATGAAATGAAGATGTTTCAGACAAACAAAAGCTGAAAGAATTCATTGCCAGCAGACCTATACTATATATAAAATATACTAAAAAACATTTAAATGAAGAAAAATAACCTTAAACAAAAGCATGGAATTACAGGAAAGAATATAGAGCACTGAAAAGTATGAATATATTGATCTAGAATATATTCTGGAATAAAAGCAGTCCTTTAGAAATTATTAAATTTCATTCCTGTGGTACATAGTTCTAGAAAAAAAAAAAACAGAACACTGTCCTTGAAAAAAAATACCTAACATGGAAAAAAAAGATGCTATTTTAACATTCTTTGAGCTAGGGACTACTGCTAAATGCTAGGGATACAAGCCTGAATAAGACAGAAGTCCTTGCTCCTCAAAGAGCTCATAGTCTACTAATAGCAACAAACTAGCTTTGCCCCCACACACACATTTACTAAAGGCAAAATAAGAGACCTGTTTTTAGTCCAAAGTAATATCACATATACTGTATATATGTACAGTGCATGTTTGGTTTATATGTATTCTCTTTCACATGAACATACTCATGTAAAATCTGATCTTTGTGAAGACTTTAAGAGCTAGGTAAGATATACATTCTCTATAATATAATTTTACAGATTAAAAAAACCAAGGTCAGTGAAGTTAAGCAATGACCTTATAACTAATACAAAGCAGAACAGCATTGTCTTGCAAGAATATGTGTTCTTTCTATACCTGTTACTCCATCATGATTTGGAACAAAAGACGTTTTTTTGTTTGTTTTTCTCCAGCTAAGTTATTATACTTTACTTCAACTAGAAGATGGTTAACTAAGGCTCTAATGTATTTGGAAATAACTTATATTCTTAATGAATGAAAATGGACTTCTTTTCTTTCTTTTATAAACTAAGTCTATCTACCAAGACCACTGGATATTCAGTAGGTCAAGACAGTGCTGCTTTAGCACAATATTATATCTACTTTGAACTTTGATATATAAGACTTTCATTTTATGTGTACACTAGCCACATCACTATAAATGTATGGTAAATTATACATGTATAGTCTATATATAGTCTATACATGTATAGTATATATAATAGTTTAGAGAGATATATAAAATTCACAGTGAATGAACTGTTGAACATCACTCCCTTACACTATTCATGTCCCCTGTGAAGCCAGAAGCAATACCAATGGTATTAGTTGTGAATGTAGTTCTCTCTTCCTATTTTCCCTTTCACTTGGCTGGAAGGATTGGTGCCAGGCCACTTG
Organism: Myotis nattereri; assembly: GCF_964212035.1. NCBI lineage: Eukaryota > Metazoa > Chordata > Mammalia > Chiroptera > Vespertilionidae > Myotis > Myotis nattereri. The sequence goes on from NC_138081.1 coordinate 47,573,636, forward strand.
GAGTGAAGACTCTCTCACCAGCTCTAGTACATATATCCTATTTTGAGCTTTTTTTTTTTTTGTCTAGGCTCTTAGGAGTTGAGGAATGGAGTCCTGACCAGTGTGCTCAGTGGATTGGAGTATCATCCTGTACACCAAAAGGTTGTGGGTTCAATACCCTGTCGGGGTGTGTATGGGACATAGCTGATGGATGTTTCTCTTTCTCTTTCTTTCTTTCTCTCTCTCTCTTCCCCATCTTTAAAATCAATAAACATATCCTCGGGTGAGAATTTTAAAAAAAAAAAAAAAAAAGAGAAAGAAATGTAGCTAGTGTAATGGAGAGACTGAATTTTAGAAAGAGCTGAAGAATGGAGGGACTAGAGTGAAAGTGAACAGCCCTGGGGGTCATCTTTGATTTGAAATTCAGTGGGCCTGTAATAGCTTAGGTATACTATATATAGTCCAGGAGAGCTAACTCTTATTTACTAGAGGATACAAGTCTAAATATTGATCATTCTTTAAGAACAGAATTCACGGCGAGGCCCTCAGTAGACAGAGAAGTACAGACGGAATTGGGACCTCCTGCTTCAGCGAGATCATGTTTCTCAGTATCACCTCAATGATCAGGGAGATCAGGTCTATACCCTGAAGAAGTTTGATCCTATTGGACAACAGACCTGCTCGGCCCATCCTGCTCGGTTTTTCCCAGACGACAAATACTCTCGACACCGAGTCACCATCAAGAAACATTTCAAGGAAGGTCCCTTAAATTTCATGTCTCTCCTGCCACCTGAGACCCCTCTGAGACTTTTCCGAAACCAAGCCTTTCAGTCTGTGAGCCTTGAGGCCTTCTTACCACCCTTGCTCTTTGGAATTGATGTCAACATTACCTTAGATCAGTGATGGCGAACCTTCTGAGCTCGGCGTGTCAGCATTTTGAAAAACCCTAACTTAACTCTGGTGCTGTGTCACATGCAGAAATTTTTTGATATTTGCAACCATAGTAAAACAAAGACTTCTATTTTTGATATTTATTTTATATATTTAAATGACATTTAACAAAGAAAAATCAACCAAAAAAATGAGTTTGCGTGTCACCTGACACACGTGTCATAGGTTCACCATCACTGCCTTAGATCATGCTTGTATGAAGCAATCATGGTAGCACCCCCCCTTAAAGAAAACAAGTTTGAGTCTACTTTTCATATTTTGACTGCCACGTTATTAAAATGATTTGAAAGAGAAAAAAAAAACAGAATTCACTTTAAAATTCTATAAAAAATTCTCTATGAAAAAATTTCAGCATTAAACTCAGATAAATAATACGAAGTTTTAAAAACTTAGGCATGCTAATACAACTTGTTATTATTTAAATAATTTCACCAAGTAATTAATTTCCATTGTGATTTACTATTATTCTAACAGAAACAAACAACTGGCTAGCAAAATAGGTAACTTGCAAATATCTTTTTCTGAAAAATTTACTATTCTTATGTCTTCCTATAATACTACCATACTTGGAATTTATTTTTAAAATCATTAACTTTTTATAAATATATTTATTTACATTAATTTTAATGTCAACCACCATCCCTTCTTATGAGCTTTTAACCACTAGCCACATCGGTGTGAGAGAAACATTCTTTAAATCACTTTAAAAATATGCTTTTACTAATTTTTAGAAGGGAGAGGACAGAGATAAGCATCGCTGTGAGAGCATAACATCGAACAGCTGCCTCCTGCACACCCTATACTGGGGATCAAGCCTATAATCCAGCATGTGCCCTGACGGAATCCAAATGGCAACCCTTTGGTGCACAGGACGACGCCCAACCAACTGAGCCACACCAGCCAGAGGAGAACTTAACATTCTTAATTGTTGGATTCATTTAGGAAATTTTTATTTAGTTAACATTCCTCATTTCTATTTGCCAAATATATATTTTTTAATATGCTGCTTTTTTCACTATGTATTATCTTTCCATTCAAAAAGTTTCGTCCCGAGAAGAAACAGAAGAAAAAAATAAAGAAAAAGCTTAATATTGGGAGGTATTCAATAAGCGTAAATTAATCTTTCTATAAAAGATGATTCTTTATAAATATTATTCTGGTGGCCTGGATTTTCTGTACACGTGTGTGTTGTTTTTTTAAAATAATATTTTATTGATTTCAGAGAGGAAGGAATAGAGAGAGAGAAACATCAATGATGAGAGAGAATCATTGATCGGCTGCCTCCTGCAGACCCCTTATTGGGGGATTGAACCCACAACCCAGGTATGTGCCCTGACCGGGAATTGAACTGTGATTTCCTGGTTCATAGGTCGATGCTCAACCACTGAGCCACACTGACCGGGCTCAAAGCTCCTTAAAAGGTTTTCCAGCCTGGGCTGATTTGGCTCAGTAGATAGAGCATCCGTCTGCAGGCCAAAGGGTCCCGGGTTCAATTCCGGTCAAGGGCACATACCTTGTTTGCAGGCTCCTCCCCAGCCTGGGCCCTGGTTGGGCACATGCAGGAGGCAACCAACCAATGTGTTTCTCTAACATCGATGTTTCTCTCTGTCTTTCCCCCTCTCTTCCACTCTCTCTAATAGATCAATGAAAAAATATCCTTGGGTGAGGATTAACAAAAACAAACAAAAAAATGTTTTCCAGAAAAAGTAGAAAATTAAGTTTTCAATACTCTTGTATTCGATACTCACTCTTTAAGGCTATCAGACCGCCTCCTATTTCTTCCCCATGAAGAACTTCTACTTCGAGTTCTCCGTTGGCTGGGGCTTCTTGACCGCCTATGGTCACTTGGAGAACAAGGGTGACGTTCTTTTGATTTCATTTGGCCTGGTGCTAGATAGAATATGAAGTGCAAGACCTCAGTCACAACTGCTCAAATCGTGTTATTTTCTAAAAGAATTTTAAACTAAAAAATCTGTCATTGCTAAAATTCATTCTGCTGAATAAACAAGATCTAACATTTAGTCACACTTACTTTTGCGGTCACCTTGTGCAAACTGTATTTCAATTTGACGGCCACATACCCATTTTCTATTGAGGTTATAAAGAGCATCTTCAGCATCTCGAACATCTTCAAATATGACTAGCTGTTAAGGACACTTTGAATGTCAGATATCAAGTAAAAATGTTATTTTAAAAGAATTATTTAGGTGACAGAAAATTAATAGAGAAAACAAGTTCAAGTTATTAAGCTCACATCTACAATATAATATGAATAATCAAAAAAATTTTTACTTTCGTTATGAAAACAAATGCTCATTATGATTTAAAAGAGTGAATCTAAAAATAAAAAATGTGCAACTATATTTTAAATGTATACATTAGTATAAATGTATAATTTATGCTGTATAAATGTATAATTTCAAACATGTAATGAGAACAAAATACTAGTAAGTCCAACACTGCCCTTCTCTCAGGTAAAAAATTCATCAGGTTTTTCACTAAAAGAAATCAGCATGCAGAAGCCTGTATTCTGAATTTAAATTACTCTTTTCAGCAAAAAGCTTTTTAATTATGATATTTTGGAGCAATTACTTACAAACAAAATGCACACACATAACTGAGCTAAAACACATTTTCAAAACTGATTTAGTTCTTTAAAAATGGTATTTACCTTTGAACCTACTGCTTTAAAATACCTTTATACTTTTATTACTTGGGGTATAAAAACATAGAAGTAATCTGTAAACATATGGAATTACATATATTGGTTTGTAATAACCCACTAAACTCCCTTATCTATGTAAATTATATATTAAACCTAACTAAAATAGAAATAAGCTATATAAAATGAAGAGCTGTATTTTAGGAGGTTTAAATTTTTTTTAATAGAAAACAGAAAAAGCCAAGAAATGCAATACAATATGAGACTTTGGCAATTACCTCAATGTCACTTGATCTTGAACCTTGACCTTTACTCTTTAAGGCTTGCAAGATGGACTTTATAAGAGACGAAGAAACCAACAAAATCAGACTTGGCTTTGACTCTGGAACTCTGAGTAAATGTAGGAAAGCCGAAGTCTCGACCTGGTGTTGGCTTTGTCTTTTGCTTGATAAAGACTTCCCTCTTCCAGGTCTTTATCTGGGTCCCCCTCCCTCTTTACTCCTTGGTGCTTGAACTTTAGGTGCCTTTTGTCTTGCCTGCTTGGTTTATGCTTGGATTCTAGCTAACAGGTTGGTTCAAACTGGGGGGCTCTTGCCAGCTACAGTGGGCTGCTTTAGATTTTCTGAGATAAAGAAATAAACACATTTAATTAGGCAATATTAATCTCATAACATATGCTCCTGAATACATATATGTAATTTGCACATGTATGTAGTATATTCAAATGCAGAGTAAAATAAAGGATATTGAACATAAGCAAATCCTCTTGGGCGGCGGGTGTAGAAGTCAAGTGGAATGTAAACGTCTACTATAGGGCCATACCGACCAAACTCACGACGCAAGTCCTCAGGCCTGAATTGTTTTAGAAATAAGGCAAAGAAATATGAGTAGCTGGATTAAAATATCATGCCTACAGAAATCCAGTTGAAACCCTCAAAAGAAAGTACATTCTCTGTACTAGCATTACCTAAAATTATCTCTCAGAAGACTCACCCAGGGTTCACAAATGAAAGAGGGAAAAAAAGAAGAAAAATTCTCAGGCCTCACTTTCAGAGATTCTGGTTCAAGAAGTCTGGATTAGAGGCTGGAAATCTATATTTTTACAAGCACTCCAGGTGGCTGTCATGGCTACTTAGGTTGGGGAAACAATGACCCACATCCACCCCAAAGTTATTCCTTTTACAAGATTTTTCAATGGTCATATAAACAGCCCTAACTATTAACTATTTCATTAGGAACACACTCATTAGCTTCATTAGAATTACATGTTTATGTTAGGTTGTTTTCAGAGCACAAGAATTAAAATTTAAAGCAGTCCTAAAATCTCTCAGCCACTGAACAGTGGTTGAACATCAACCTATGAACCAGGAGGTCACAGTTCAATTCCCAGTCAGGGCACATGCCCGGGTTGCAGGCTTGATCCCCAATATGGGGCGTGCAGGAGGCAGCCGATCAATGACTCTCTTTCATTGATATTTCTCTCTCTCTCTCCCTCTCACTTCCTTCCTGAAATCAATCAAAATATATATTTGAATAAGTCCTAAAGTCACTTCTCAGGTTTTGAAGAAAAATGGGTATTTTACATTAAGCATAAAGCAAAATAACTACTATGGTCTCAAATTTGACAAATATTTTTGAGCCTCCTATATGCCTTTTACTGTGCCAGATATTAAAGAGGGGAGACCCAAGAAATACATAGTTTATTTGTCTTCATAGAGCTACAATTTAACTGAAGAGACAAAATACTTAGCATTGATATCTGACAGTTATGGTGCATTTATATGCTAGCTTCTGCTTGCCCTAACACCACTAATTCTCACAACTCCATGGTTGTTTACAGATGAGGGCACAGACAGATTAACTCACTATGGTCACTGAGCCAGCGAGTGACAGAACTGGAATCAAACTCCCAGTCTGACACTAGTCTGGGTTCTTTTTATTTATTTATTTATTTATTTATTTATTCATTTATTTATTTATTTATTTATATTCATTGACTGATTTGAGAAAGAAAGAAACATTGATTTGTCATTACACTATTTGTGCATTCACTGGTTAATTCTTGTATGTGCCTTGACCAGGGATTGAACCTGTAACCTTCACATATCAGGACAACACTCTAACTGAGCTAACCAATACTGTGTATTTCCTCATGGAAACCTTAAGAAATTCAGCATCAAGCTATGGGCACAAAACATGGCTTTTATTTTTTAAAAATATATTTTTATTGAGTTCAGAGAGGACGGGAAAGGGATAAAGAGAAACATCAATGATGACCCCAATACAACACTGTTCCTATAGTAACAGCAGAAAGAAGCAGCTGTGAGGAGCTCACAGTGAGGATCTGAGCTATGTGCAGGAACTCCTATTAATTGAGATTTTTCATTCTTTTTTTTATCAGAGCGCAGATAGGTCTTATTTCAGGAAACGTAAAACAGTCATTTACAAAAATCAATCTGTATCCTAAGCATTTTAATAAAAAGTTAAAACAAACAAAAATAATTTTTTTTAAAAAAAGAAACATCAATGATGAGAAAGTCATCGATTGGCTGCCTCCTGCATGCCCCTCACTGGGGATCGAGCCCGCAACCCCAGCATGCATCCTGGCCAGGAGATGAACCAACAAACTCTTGGTGAATGGGTCAACCCTCAACTACTGGCCACAGCTGGACCCTTTATAGTTTTATCTTTTACACTTCAACTGATAATCCAGTTCAAATTGTGATGTGAACTAGAAGTTACAGTTAATTTTTTCCCTATATGGATATCCAGTTATTATGGCATCATTTGTTTAAAAGACTCCTTTCTCCACTAAATTGTTTTGATGCCTTTGTCAAAATCAATTGACTCTGTAAGTGTGGATTATTTATGGACTCTCTATTCCGTTCTATTGATCTACTTGTATGTCCTTAGGCCAGTATCACACTTTCTTGATTACTGTATCACTTAGTAAGTCTTTTAAGTCTTTAAGTCAGTAGTATAAGTCTTCCAGTTTCAGTAAGATTTTTCAAGACTCTGGCTATTCTAGATCCTTACACTTTTAGAATTAACTTGTTAGCTTCTATATTTTAAAAAGCCTGTGATCAGGAATGTTTTGAATCTATAATATAATCAGTTTGGGAGAAAAATTAAAAACTCAGTATTTTGTCTTTTAATCCAAGAACATGGTATATCTATCAATTTATGTTGGTCTTTTTATTTATTTTATTTGATTTTTTAGAAAGAGAAAATATCAATTTGTTGTTCCACTCATTTGTGCATTCACCTACAACCTTGGTATACTGGGAGGATGCTCTAACCAACTGAACTATCCAGCCAGCACTTATGTTGGTCTTTTTAATTTCTCTTGGCAATATGTTGTTGTTTTCAGTGTAAAATCCTCACCGGATATTTTTTCCATTGATTTTTTTTTTTTTTTTTTTTTTTTTTAGAGAGAGTGGATGGGAGGAATAGTAGGGGAGAGGGAGAGAGAGGGAGAAAGAGATTGAGGGAGAGAGAGATTGCTGTGAGACACATATTGATTAGTTGCCTCCTATACACACCCTGAAAGGGGCCAGGGATCGAATCTGCAACCCAGGTATGTGCCCTTGACTGGAAATTGAACCTGGGACCCTTTGATACATGGGCCGGCACTCTAGTCTAACCCCTGAGTAACTATGGCCAGGGCTAATTTGCTTTTTTAATTTGCCTCATAGAGGGGTTTTGAACTCGATTCCCTATGTGCCCGACAGGGGGTGAATATCCAACCTAGGCATGTGCCCTAATGGGGAATCGAACCAGTAATCTTTCGGTGTACTGGATAATGTGCCAACCAACTGAGCCAGCCAGCCAGGGCTTATTAGTTGATTCTTGTGTGTGCACTGACGGGATGGATCCCACAAGTGGGCATATGGAGATGATCCTCTAACCTGCACTATTCAGCCAGGGCTAAGTGCAAAGTTTTAACATTTTGCTTTGTTGTTCTTAAAATGGTTTGTTGTTGTTATTCTTAAGTATGTTTTTGACATTAACATAAATGGAATTTAAAAATATTTTACTATTTTCAATTATTCGTTGTTAATATATAGAAATAGAATTTTATTAAGTTTACCTTGTATCCTGATATGTTATTAAAACTGATTATTAGTTACCATAGTTTTATGTAAACAAACATGTCATCTAAGAATAGGGACAGGTTTTACTTCTACCTTTATAATTTTTATGTCTTTCATTTATTTTTCTTGCCTTGCTGCACTGGTTAGGATCTGCAATAAAATGCTGAATGGAGGTTGTGAGCATGGGCATCCTTGTCTTGATCTGATATTAGGGAGAAAGCATTCAATTTTTACCACTAAGTATGGTATTAGCTGTAACTTTTTCATAGGCTGAGGAAGTCCCCATTTATTTCTAGTTTGCTGATACTTGTTGAATTCATGAAATCTTGTTGAATTCTAATGCTTTTTTTACATCACCATCAATGTTAACATCAATATAGTCTCATATACACTGTAACCAAAGAATATTACTAAGTATGTCCAAGAGAAGTACTGATCATTCCTCCCCAGCCTAACATGATATTATACATCAAAATGGTAATGTTATATTTGGGATTTGACATTACTTTGTTCCATTAGAAAACTGTATTGGAGATTTTTGTAAAATTACTCTTCTACACAATAAGAAAGCAAAGATATTAAAATTAATATTCTGCCCTAACCGGTTTGGCTCAGTGGATAGAGTGTCAGCCTGCGGACTGAAGGGTCCCATGTTCGATTCCGGTCAAGGGCATGTACCTTGGTTGCGGGAACATCCCTGGTGGGTGGTGTGCAGGAGGCAGCTGATGGATGTTTCTCTCTCATCAGTGTTTCTAACTCTCTATCCCTCTCCCTTCCTCTCTGAAAAAAATCAATAAAATATATATTTTTAAAAAAATTAATATTCTTCCTGATCCACCTCTTGTTTTACTAGTGAAAAGAAATTTAACAAAATTTTAAAGTATATATATATATTTTTTATAATATATAAAATATAAAAAGAAAAAAAGCTCTACTTTCAGAGCAAACTTTAAAATATAAATATGTAAAGCTTTTATTTTCTTTTTATATTTTTATTGATCAGAGAGGAAGGAAGAGGGAGAGAGAGATAGAAACATCCACGATGAGAGAGAATCATTGATTGGCTGTCTCCTGCACACCCCACATTGGGGATCAAGCCTGCAAACCAGGTATGTGCCCTGACTGGGAGTTGAACCGTGACCTCCTGGTTCATAGCTCGACGCTCAACCACTGAGCCATGCCAGCCGAGTGTAAAATATATTTTTAAGTCTTCCTTTAGTTCTTATGTTCAACTGCATTCCTAACAAATTTTATACTAACCCATAGTGACTCGTAATGTCTTGTCCATTATCACACATATTAAAATGGCCACTTCAAAGAAACATTTTAAATAAATTTTGGCTTTGTTATAAACACTTTTTAAAAAAAATATATTTTATTGATTTTTTACAGAGAGGAAGGGAGAGGGATAGAGAGTTAGAAACATCGATGAGAGAGAAACATCCATCAGCTGCCTCCTGCACACCCCCCACTGGGGATGTGCCCACAGCCAAGGTACATGCCCTTGACCGGAATCGAACCTGGGACCCTTGAGTCCTCAGGTCGCCGCTCTATCCACTGAGCCAAACCAGTTAGGGCTGTTATAAACACTTTTACTAAAGAAAATTTGAAAACAGGAAAGAGAAAAACCACTCAAATAGATTTCTTTCCAAGCTCATTTTTCATATGTAGTTTCTCCTTTCCTCATTTTTAGGTAATTGAAATCATACAGTATATATTTTATAACCTGTTTGTTTTGTTTTCACATTTATCCCAATGATTTTCTTTATAAGCATCCTAAATGTCAAAGCTAATTTTAATGTCTAGGTGTCATACTGCTAGTTAATTTACACTATATGCCACTTTGTACAAAAAAGTATAGGTTACATGTGTAGTATAGGTTACATGTGTGATTCTACTTTCATAACACTACTCAGCAGCTGTGCAATCTTAGGCAAGATACTTAATCTCTCTAAGCCTAAATTTCTTATCTGTAAAATGGAATTATTAAGAAACATATATTATAGATTTATTGTGAAAATTTAATTAATAGGGGTAGTGTTTAGTATAGCATCAGGGACATAGTGAGTACTCAAAAATGTTAACAATTATTTTTTTTTTTAATATATTTTATTGATTTTTCACAGAGAGGAAGGGAGAGAGATAGAGAGAGTTAGAAACATCGATGAGAGAGAAACATCGATCAGCTGCCTCTTGCACATCCCCCATTGGGGATGTGCCCGCAACCCAGGTACATGCCCTTGACCGGAATCGAACCTGGGACCCCTCAGTCCGCAGGCCGACGCTCTATCCACTGAGCCAAACCGGTTTCGGCAACAATTATTATTTCATTAATACAATCCTCCTAGATTTTGATTGTCCCCCAGTAGCAGAGTTAAGAAGTGGTGAAAAATGGAAGAGAAAATCAATAAACCTCAATTATCAGTCTTGATTACTCAGAGGTGGATTATCTAGATTAGAGGTCATGTGACACCTGCAGATCAGGTGTCACCTGTGACATGCATTTTATTTGGCCTGCACAATGTTTAAACAGAAAAAAACCAAAAACAACCAAAAAAAACCACAACAACACCCCGTTGAAACATGAAACTGCCAATATTTTACATCTTTTATTTTTTAAATTTTTATAAGGTGTTTCTGCCAAACTGAAGACAACTGCCAGGAGGCAAGATGTCAAATGCAGTATTTCACAGCTTTTAAATCTACAATTGGAATTTCATATGCTTTAACTTAAAAAATGCTACCCCTTTGAAACAGAGCATTTACACAAAATACTAGTTTCTGACTTGTTTTGAAAATCAGGAAGATATGGCAACAAGTCTATATGTCTACATGCTAGTTATCAGCTGGAGCTGAGTAGCAGCTGCTGTCCCCAGGAGATGGCACATCTTGTTTTCCATTTGCTACAGTCCATACCACCCACTGTGTCTTATAACCTGACAACCTCACTCATTCCTGTTACCCTGGATGGCCCCTGTGGCCATTAGAATTGGAAACCGCTCAATTCTGCAGACACACACTCTGGGGAGACACGATGTATTCAATGGATCTGTTTGTGGAATTTTTTTTTTTTTTTACCTTACCCAAATTACAAATTTTGCTTGTTTTCTATGTAATGACTTGATAAACGGGTTGAGAGAAGAACTGTAAGCACACGCATCTTTTAGAGGTCAATTAAGGTATATTAACTCCCTGTCTACAGTTGTGACATATATAAAAGTAGGGCCCTAACCAGTTTGGCTCAGTGGATAGAGCCTCGGCCTGCGGACTGAAGGGTCCCAGGTTCGATTCCAGAGAGTGCAGGAGGCAGCTGATCGATGTTTCTCTATCATCCATGTTTCTAACTCTATCCCTCTCCCTTCCTCTCTGTAAAAAAAATCAATCAAATATATTTTTTAAAAAATAAAAGTAGGGATCAAATTAAAAAATACTTAACAGTTACCCCTCAGAGGTAAATTGTGATTCCAAGAGCTGGCTCTGGAGTCGGGGACTCCAATACATTTTATTTGTATCCGGGAAGCGCCGGGTAAGGCATTTGAACTCTGGGCTCAGCTCTCCCTCCGTGCAGCCAGGTGACACCGCATCTCTCCGGAGGCCGGGCAGGAAGGCCGGGTTGGGGGCAAATTCAGCCCCGCTCCCGCCCCTCGCCGTCCCCCTGCGCTGTGAAGGGGGAAGGGCTGTGGGAAGAAGTGACTTGCTGAGGCCTCTGTCTGGGCACAACGTGGACAGGATTCTCCAGGGGGGCTGAGGGGGTGGTGGGTAGACCGAGAACATGCAAAACCGACCGGCGGAGCCCATGCCAATCATTAACAGCGGGTGTTGGCCCCGTATTCAGAACTTTAAAGAAAACCACAGAACCTCATCACTGAGGCTACCCTCTGCGTACTGTGCAAAACGAGCAACAGAGGCAGTTTAACCTGCACACCTGTCCGGAGGCCGCCGCGGGCGGGAAAGCCGAGGCCGCGGTGCGCGCTCCGGGCCGTGCGTCCGCCCAGCCGGGGCCTCCGCGGCCAGGAGGCGGCACGCGCGGCTGGATCCGGGCGCGGCCACAAAGCGCCGGAGGCGGGAGGCGGGAGGCCCCCGGCGGCCGGGAGGGGGCGGCCCGCGCCCCGCGCTACCCCGGGAGGGATGGGCACCCGCCGGGCGGCGCCGCGCAGCGCAGGGTTCCCTCCGCCCGGGCAGGGCGCCCTCGCGGGGAGCGCGGGGCAGACCCGGCGGGTCCCCGAGATGCGGCCGTGACCCCGCCTCTCCCCCGCGCCCCAACCTGCGGCCCCGCGCTCACCTGGTGGCGTCCGCGACGTTCCTGACGAACAGGGAGGTGTTGGGGGGCCTCGTGTAGCGAGACATGTCCGCGTCCTGCGTTCCCTCCGGGCCTGCCCGCGGCCACGTCTCGCAGCCGCCGCCGCAGCTCCGCCGGCCCCCGCGCGACCCCCTCCCCGCGGCCTCGGCCCCGCCGCGCGCAGCCGCAGAGGCGGGCGTGGGGGGAGGGGGTGCACGGCGCGAGCCGGTCCGAACGGACCGCGGGTGGGGCCGGCCTGGAGCCTGGAGCGGGGGAGCCTGGAGGGGCGGCGCTGCTGGCCCTGCACCGCGGGATGCGGAGTGGGGGGCACCGGGTCGGGAGTGCGAGGGGATCTAAGGCGGGGCGGGAGTCGGGGTCCGCGGGAATGCTGGAGGGGGCGGTGCGGGAGTCGGGGTCCGCGGGGATGCTGGAGGGGGCGGTGCTGGAGGCCGGGTCTGGGGGAGGGGTGGGGGGGAGTCGGGGTCCGCGGGGAGGCTGGAGGGGGCGGTGCGGGGTCCCAGGATTCAGGGGCATCTGAGAACAGGGCGGCGTGGGAGACCGGGAGGAGTGGGCCTGGTCAGGCGGCTGCCCTGTGTCCGGGACGATGGTTTCCGGGGAGGGGTCTGCGTGGGGCAGTGGGTGTCGGAGGGTGCAGGAGGGGGAGGCCAGTGGTCCTGGGTGCTGAGGCGGGTGGCCTGGGGCTGGAGAGCATGGGGTGGGGAGGGGAAAGGTGAAGGAGCGGGACCGCCACAGCCCCAGGGCACTGGGGCCTTCCGTCCCCTCCCCTCCCCCAGCCCCTCATTCTCAGCCCTGGACCCTGATTCTCCTGCGTCCTTGTCCCTTCAGTCTTGCGCCTTATTAGGCTTTCATCTGTGAGGGGTGTGTGTGTGTGTGTGTGTGTGTGTGTGTGTGTGTGTGTGTGTTTTGGATCTTCATCCAGGAGTCCCCCCTTATGTGGGGAGGATATTTCCAAGACCCCAGCGGATGCATGGAACCTGGGATAGCACCAAGCCCTATGTGTACTGTTTTTTCTTATATATTTACTAGGGGCCCGGTGCACGAAATTCGTGCACTGGGTGTGTGTGGGGGGGGGGGGGAGAGTGTCCCTCAGCCCAGCCTGCCCCCTCTCACATACTGGGAGCCCTCAGGCGTTGACCCCCATCACCCTCCGATCTCCTGATCGGCCCCTTGCCCAGGCCTGACGCCTCCGCCAGAGGTGTCAGGCTTTGACAGAGGACCCCCATCTCCCCCCGATCACTGGCTCTGGCTCCCGCCCAGGCCTGAGGCCTCTGGCCCAGGAATCATGCCTGGGCAGGGGACCCCCATCTCCCTCTGATCGCTTGCTCCACCCCCCGCCCAAGCCTGACGCCTCTGACCCAGGCTTCAGGCCTGGGCAAGGGGACCATCATATCCCCCCAATCCCCGGCTCCGCCCCCCACCCAGGCCTGATGCCTCGGCCAGAGGAGTTGACCCTCATCACCCTCCAATCACCAATCACCGGATCGGCCCCTTGACCAGGCCTGAGGCCTCCGGCAGAGGTGTCAGGCCTGGGCAGGGGACCCCCAGCTCCCCGCGGTTGCAGGCTCCGCCCCTGCCCAGGCCTAACACCTCTGGCCTAGGCGTCCGGCCCGGGCAGCGGGGACCTGCAGTGGCAGCGGGGGGCGCCGCGATCGTGGGCTTCGCTTTAGGCCCAGGCAAGGGACCCCTAGTTCCTGGGACTGCCAGCTTCGACCGTGCCCAGCTCCCATCGCTGGCTCCACCCCTACTTCCTGCTATCACTGGCCAGGGCCGCAAAGGCGCCTGATTCTCCGATCATGGCTGGGGGGCAGGGCAAAGGCGGCCCCAGGGCCGCCTTTGCCCTGCCCCCCAGCTCTTAGCTCCCCCCTGGGTTTCTGATCACTGTCAGTGGCAGGGGGCTTCTTCCTGCTTTCCCTTTCGCCTCCCTGCATTGTGCCTACATATGCAAATCAGCCGCCATCTTGTTGGCAGTTAACTGCCAATCTTAGTTGGCAGTTAACTGCCAATCTTAGTTGGCAGTTAATTTGCATATAGCCCTGATTAGCCAATGAAAATGGTATCGCCGTACACCAATTACCATTTTTCTCTTTTATTAGTGTAGATATCTTTGATAAAGTTTAATTTAAAAGTTAGGCGGGCACAGTGAGAGATGTACAACAATCTATATATATAAAAGGCTAAGTGACCGTTTGACTAAGCGACCGGCAGGTACGTATGATGCGCACTGGCAATTTACAAATAAATGTTGACTCCCAGACGTGCAATACATATAAAGCTCTCACTGCTGCCAGTTGCACTGTTTCGATCTGTCATTATTGATCGTGAATTTGGTTGTTCTTGTTGACATTCTAAAGCTGAAAGAAAGCAGCATCTTCAACAATATGTCTGAAGACCAACTATTGGCACAACTGTCCCCATCTAACACTGGCCTGCCATTTAAATTAATTCAAAGACAGTTTCCCGTGATGCCAGCATTAGCGATGACTATGAATAAATCACAAGGACCAACTCTTGACAGAGTAAAAATATTCCTACCTGAACCTGTTTTCGGACATGGTCAGTTATTTGTTGCTTTCTCTCAAGTCTGAAGAATGTGTGATGTTAAAGTTGTAAATACTTCATCACAAGGGAAATTAGTCAAGCACTCTGAAAGGGTTTTTACTCTTAATGTGATATACAGGGAGATATTAGAATAAGTTTAATCAATTTATCAGTCATGTTGTTATTGTTTATTAATCTATTATTTTCATATACACTTTACTAATTTTCTTTCATCTCTGACACTTCTATTATAAAGGGTGAATAGCTATATTAAAATATTTCTTCCAATTAATTTCCTTTCAATGTGCATGAATCTGTGCACCAGGCCACTAGTAGCTAATAAAATAGACTGTAATAAAAGTTTTGTGAATTTGCTCTCATTACTGTACTGTACTCACCCTTCTTATGAAGACAATAAAATGCCTACTTAGTGAAATGAGGTGAATGAGGTAGCATACAGCTGCTGTTGACCTTCTAACCATATATCATGTCAGAAGGAGGATCGTCTGGTGCTGGTTGTTCTGGACCAGGGGTGGGCAAACTTTTTGACTCGAGGGCCACAATGGGTTCTTAAACTGGACCGGAGGGCCGGAACAAAAGCATGGATGGAGTGTTTGTGTGAACTAATATAAATTCAAAGTAAACATCATTACATAAAAGGGTACGGTCTTTTTTTTTTTTTTTTTAGTTTTATTCATTTCAAACGGGCTGGATCCGGCCCGCAGGCCGTAGTTTGCCCACGGCTGTCCTAGAGCTATGAGGATGTCATGATTGGCTGTTAGGAACAGATGATATGGATGGTTGGGAATTTTTAAATTCTCAGCCTAGGATATATATATATTTTTTAAATATATTTTATTGATTTTTTTACAGAGAGAAAGGGAGAGGTATAGAGAGCTAGAAACATCAATGAGAGAGAAACATCGATTCAGTGTGCCTCCTGCACACTCCCCACTGGGAATGTGCCCGCAACCAAGGTACATGCCCTTGACCGGAATCGAACCCGGGACCCTTCAGTCCCCAGGCTGACGCTTTATCCACTGAGCCAAACCAGTTAGGGCCCTAGGATATATTTTTATTTTTTTCCAGTGATATTTTTAGAGAGAGTGAAGAGGAGAGGATGGGGGAGGGGAGAGAGAGAGAAACATCGATGTGCATTGGTTGGTTCGCTTGGGAAATCAAGCCCATGACCCTTCGGTTCACAGCCGATTCTCTAACCATTGAGCATCCAGACTTGTCATTTAGAATCTAAGCACGTAGGTCTTTCCCTCTCATTCTCCATTTTCCATTTTCAGCCGGCTGCATCTTCTACTCTTTTTGTCACTCTGGAGCCTCTATTCCAAATGGCAGACAAAAGAAACACAACCCTCTCAATTTAATCAGTAGATTTTTTGGGAAAAGAGTTTGAAAATAGAAAATTACTGTTTCTGGGTTATTACTAAAGTATTTAAAAATATTTTTATTAATGTTTAGAGGCTGGTTTATAAGACCAAGCAACACATATTTGTTATTCTAAAGCAATACTATAGCGTAAGTGGCTGCATAGCATAACTAACTTTTCTTCCATTTCTTAAATGTATGTAAGTAGGCTAATTATCAAGTCTAATTAAGGTGTCAAATCATGAAAGACCAGTATGTTTTAAATTCATTAACTAGTTGTTTTTTTTTTTACTGTCATAGTGGAGAACTAGAACTGATCGAAAATTCAATTGTATTTGGGTATGCATGAGGTCTTGAAATTTGTGTGATGAAAAGTATTTTGAAGGTAAAAATTTGAGATTAATAGATTTTTTCCCATATTTAAGTCATTTTTATATATCCTGATAGTGAATATCATCTTATGCTATGAATTCACTCTCCAACAGATGGCGCTAGCTCTCCTCAAGTAAGAGCTGCTCTGGTCTACTCTTTTTTTAAAGGTACATGACCTTGAAGATGACAAGTGATGTGGTTGTATAGAATGTATTGTAAGCATCCTTCCATTGCCCCTACACTTTGGTTTATTAGATATCATTCCACACAACCCATTGGAGAATCTATGGGGTACCTTCTTATGAATTTCATTTCTTTCACTGTAGCTATAGCAAATAATTTTAAAGTTTATTTATATGGTAATAATGGATACTATTTAGCTTTTTCATTAAAGTTAGTTTAGAGAAGGCCTGTCACTAAAAATGACATTGGAAAAAAGAAGAAATATGAAATAAATTAAAAATGACTTTGGGTCTTGAGAATTTGGAGGTGGGTGTTTCTTCCTAACTTAATTTGACAACAGTTTAGTGATGATGTACTGTTGTTAAACGTAGCACTAGAGAAACCAAGATGGCGGCTTAGGTTAACGCTGGAGATTGCTGCCTCGAACAACCAATTCAAGGGTACACCTAAAAGACGAAACGGACATCATCCACAGGAAGGCTGGCTGAGTGGAAATTCTACAACTAGGAGGAAAGAGAATATCATACCCAGACTCAGAGGAGGCACAGTGCTGAAGTGAAATACTCAGGTGCCGAGTACGCGCGCGGAGCGGGCTGGCGGCGGAGGGCGAGGTTGTTGTTTTCAACCGGGAGGGAGTTTCAGACTCTGAGCTCCAGATCCGGGCGAGTCTCTAGGACCCAGACTCAAACGGGAGAAGCGGGACTGTCTGGCTTCGGTCAGAACTCGAAGGCAGCTTTCTCTCCGAGGTTTGCAGCAGTTGCTGGGACTCTGTGAGGCAGAGCCCCTAGGGACGGAACTGAGAGCAGCCATAACTGCTCGATCCGGCCCGCCCTGTAGATCCCCGGGCACCCACCCCGCCCAAGCCCTGCGCAGAGCCATTTGCCGGATAGCCTCAGGCAAACGCTAGATTAGCATCGCCCTAGAGATCCAGCACAGAAGCTCTCCCACTGCAGACACAGCTGACTCTCATAGCCAGTTAGCCTGGAGGTCAAATCACCCCCACTATTGCCGACAACAATCAAGGCTTAACTACAACAAGACTGCGCACAAAGACCACTAGGGGGTGCACCAAGAAAAGATAAAAAAAATGCGGAGACAAAGAAACAGGACGCAAATGTCAGAAATGGAAGATATAGAGCTCAAAACCACACTTTTTTTTAAAATTAAATCTTTATTGTTCAGATTATTACATTTGTTCCTCTTTTTACCCCCCACAACTCCCCTCCACCCAGTTCCCACCCCACCCTCCGCCCTCACTCCCCACCCACTGTCCTCATCCATAGGTGCACGATTTTTGTCCAGTCTCTTCCCGCATCTCCCACACCCCTTTCCCCCCCAAGAATAGTCAGTCCATTCCCTTTCTATGTCCCTGATTCTATTATGATCACCAGATTATTTGTTCACTTGATTCTTAGATTCACTTGTTGATAGATGCATGTTTGTTGTTCATAATTTGTATCTTTACCTTTTTTCTTCGTCTTCCTCTTCTTAAAGGATACCTTTCAGCATTTCATGTAATACTGGTTTGGTGGTGATGAACTCCTTTAGCTTTTCCTTATCTGTGAAGCTCTTTATCTGACCTTCAGTTCTGAATGATAGCTTTGCTGGATAAAGTAATCTTGGTTGTAGGTTCTTGTTATTCATCACTTTGAATATTTCTTGCCATTCCCTTCTGGCCTGCAAAGTTTCTGTTGAGAAATCAGCTGACAGTCGTATGGGTATTCCCTTGTAGGTAACTGAGTTTCTTTCTCTTGCTGCTTTTAGGATTTTCTCTTTGTCTTTTGCTCTTGGCATTTTAATTATGATGTGTCTTGGTGTGGTCCTCTTTGGATTCCTTTTGTTTGGGGTTCTCTGCGCTTCCTGGACCTGTAAGTCTATTTCTTTCACCAGGTGGGGGAAGTTTTCTGTCATTATTTCTTCAAATAGGTTTTCAATATCTTGCTCTCTCTCATCTTCTGGCACCCCTATAATTCTGATGTTGGTACGCTTGAAGCTGTCCCAGAGGCTCCTTACACTATCTTCGTATTTTCGGATTCTTTTTTCATTTTGCTTTTCCAGTTGGGTGTTTTTTGCTTCTTCGCATTTCGAATCTTTGACTTGATTCTTGCGCTCCTCTGGTCTGCTGTTGGGTGTCTGTACAATATTCTTTATTTCAGTCAGTGTATGCTTAATTTCTAGTTGGTTCTTTATCACAATATCGAGGGTCTCATTAGATTTCTTGAGGATCTCACTACATTTATCGGCGGTCTCACCAGTCTTTTCGAGGGCCTTACTAAGTTTATCGGCAGCTTCTAGACAGTTCTTGAGAGACCTTACAAGTGTGGTTTTGAGCTCTATATCTTCCACTTCTGACATTTGCGTCCTGTTTCTTTGTCTTCGCATTTTTTTATCTTTTCTTGGTGCACCCCCTAGTGGTCTTTGTGCGCAGTCTTGTTGTAGTTAAGCCTTGATTGTTGTCGGCACTACTGGGGGTGATTTGACCTCCAGGCTAACTGCTCAAAACTAAGATGCACCTACACTGAATTGATCTGAAAAACAGAAAAGTCTATATTAAGAAAAAAATTGTAAATGGAAGATTATAAGAGAGGGTTTCGCATGCCAGCAAAAGTTACTGGCGTGCCATGTTTGGCACGCCTGCCAGAAGTTGCCCATCCCTGGCCTAGGCTATGGTCTCTAAATATCATTTTTTCCTAAAAGGAATCATGACTTTGGAAGAGTGAGTAAGAAATATCTTGTCATATCAGAAAGAAAGAAGCTATCAAAGGCTTCTGGAGTCATGTTAAAGGATCCAAAAGACAATACTGACTAAAGAGAAGACAATTGAGTATCAATAAGAATAATAAGTGCAATGAAGTAAAATATAAAATACTTTTAATTGTACAAATTCATAATTATACTAATAAATAAACCTTTTGATCCTAACTTTTCTGTACAAACTTACACCTCAAGGTAACCCAAATGGTTGATGAGGGAAATTTTATTTCTAAAAGTATTTCAGTCAATAAAACAAAGAAGGAATGACCGAATTAGAATATTACAATTTTGTAACCTTGAATGAAATCATGGATCTAGGCAATGACCATAAATGGCTGCTAAATTATACAGAGAAACAAGCAGACTTTATGTGCCCTCCTGAAGGAAGTTCACATCAGTATACTCTTGCAAAACACTGAGTCTGGTTTAGCCTCTAGCTCAGTACTATCTAATAGAACTTCCTATGACAATGGAAATATTCTATGTCTGCACTATCCAGTACTGTAACCACTAACTACATGTGATTATTTACATTTAAAGTAAAATTTTATGACTTAGTCACACTAGCCACATTTCAACTCCTCAGCAACCACATGTAGCTAGTAGCAGCACTATCAGCTTTCAGGAAATAAAGAGGACCTTTCATTCTCACTTTATTTACTATATCCATAGCCTCCAAAATATCCTCTTGTCCTCTTTATTATTATTATTTTTGTGATAAGAACACCCAAAATAAGATCTACTCTCTTAGCAATCTTTTAATATTGTCTAGTATAGGCCCTATGCTGTATAGTAGATCTCTAGGACTTACTCATCTTGCAAAACTGAAACTTTATAACCAGTGACCACTTCTCTCCAGCCATTGAACCAACAAACACTGCCCCATTTTTAATATAACTACCTGTCAAAGGCTCATTTTTGTCATATTAACGAACAGTCGACCCATGAACCAGGAGGTCGTGGTTCGATTCCCAATCAGGGCACATGCCCCATGTGGGCTCAATCCCCAGTAGGGGGTGTACAGGAGGCAGCCAATCAATGATTCTCTCTCATCATTGATGTTTCTATCTCTCTCCCCCTTCCTCTCTGAAATCAAAAAAATTATAATAATAATTTTTAAAAGTACATATTTTTAAATGTTAACTGGTAAGAAACACTTAAGTTGGCTTTCCTATCTTTTCTGATCAGCTGGAAGTTTCCTCTTGTCTGCTCTTTCCTTATTTGTTTGGTCTCACACACTGTAGCAAAACAAAAGGGGAAAGGCATTTTATGCACAAGACCTTCTGAATGTTGTAACAGTATTTTCCTCATCAGTTTTATTGGAAATTTCTAGGTTGCTTCCTGTTTCATCTTCCATCATGCCTCCAATGACTAGATGTTTATTAATTTTAGACCACACATTTTTAAAATTAATGACTTAATTACTACATCTCTTACAAAGCATCTTAAGTATTTTAAGCACCCTCTGGCCATCTATGCCATCCATTCCTGCTAGCAACCTTACCAGATGTAGCACCAACATGACCAAAGAAGTTTGAGAAGTGAATCCATACTAAAGGTGATTATTAACCACGGTCAAGGTGTACGCATTGACAGAGGCATCTCTTAAAAGACCCTCAAACACATGACTGGTTCCAATATCTAAATGTATCAATAACGGCAGGGGAGCAATGAAAGCTCTCTTCGTTTTCCTGAAGCATAACCTCAGGAGAGAAATATTCTCATCTAGCACAAGCAAGGCTATGTCTTCACAGTGCTGTCATATACAAGCCCCGGGGAATCGGGGCAAAGACAAAGCCTGGCCCCTGCAAGAACCTCACTGTCCTCATTTCCAGGGATGGCTAAGGTCAGCAGAGCAGCTCATGTCACTGCCAAGAGGGAGGGAACCCAAAGGGAGCCTCAAGTAACTGAGTACCAGGGCATTCCAGGCTTTAAAATAGCTGCCTTCGCCTCGTGGGCCATGCGAAGGTATCTACGCCGAACGTAGTAATCAAACCTTACACCAAGAAACACATCTCTGTCAGACATTTTTGCTCCGTCACTTTGTTATTGTTTTTTAATTTACAATATTATCTTAGTTTCAAGTGTAGAATATAGTGATTAGACATCTATGTAACTTATGAAGTGATCACCCTGATAGGTCTAGTACCCATCTAACACCATACAGAATTATTACAATATTATTGACTATATTCCCTATGCTGTATTCTTCATCCCTGTGACTACTTTTATAACTGGCAATTTGTGCTTGCTAATCCCTTTCACCGTTTTTACCCATACCCTCAAATCCCCTTGTGATCTGGCAACCACCAATTTGTTCTCTGTATCTATGAGCTTGTTTCTGTTTTGTTCATTTATTTTGAAATCATATGGTATTTGTCTTTCTCTGTCTGACTTATTTATAATAGCCAAGATATGGAAGCAATCTAAGAGTCCAGTAATAGATGAATGAAGAAAGAAGATGTGGCACATATATACATACAAAAAGAATTAAATCAATCCCTTTGTTTTTATTTTCCAGAGTTTCTTCCTCAGCTTAAATTTTTCCTCCCTAGTCATTCACTCCCTGGGTGGTTTAATTCTCCCCTTGGTATAATCATCATGCATAGTAGATAATGTGGAAACAATTTCTTTTTTTTTTTTGACATAAATTTTTATTGGTTTCAGAGAGGAAGGGAGATGGAAAGAGAGATAGGAACATCAATGATGAGAGAGAATCATTGATTGGCTGCCTCCTGCATACCCACACTGGGGATCGAGCCCACAACCTGGGTATGTGCCCTGACCGGGAATCAAACCATGAATTCCTGGTTCATAGGACCACGCTCAGCCACTGAGCCACACTGGCATGGCAAAAACACAGTTTCTTTATCTCCTCCACTTTCCTTATCACTACTTCTAGTCTCTTAGATGGCGGTGTCACCTCCTTTCTACATGACTATCACACATCCATCCATTCGCCCCTAACTGTCCCATTGCCCACATTTTGTTTGATGACTTTACCATCCACCCAGCTGTTCACACTAAAAACCTCAGTCATCTTTCCTCCTTTTCTCCATCACGTGCCCCCCTACCTTCCCAGCAAACACATTCAATCAGGCATCAAGTCTGGTCACTTCTGCCTTCGGAATGTTTCTGGAATCCTAAGACTTTGCAGGAAACTTTTAGCTTGTCTCAGACCAAAATCTCTCTGTTTCTGATTCATCCTCCATGAGGTCATTAATTATTCTTCCAGAAGAAAAACCTGGTTTTACCTCTCCCAGGCTTAATAATATCCAATAAGTAGCCATTGTCTAGATAAAATTTAATTCCTTAACAATGTGTACACAATTCCTCTATGTCCCTTCACCCCTGATCAAAATTCACTTTTCAGCTAACCTACTCTCTTAGTTGGCTGCTTTCTGAAAAATGACAGCCAGTTGGTTTTTTTTAACACCTTACCCCAGAAGAGATTTCTTAGTGTGCTACCTAGTACCTGATATCAGTTAAAGAGACATATCTCTGGAGTTACCTGTAAGTATTTTGGGTGCAGAAGGCTAGGGGGATGTTGTGAACAACCAAGATCCTAAGGTGACACTGTATTTGCTTGCTCTGTGTGCCGGCAGTGGCAGCCCCCAAGTCACGCAGTGCCAGGGTATGGTTCTGGAGGAAGTTGTTCAGGTTAAATATCTGCATTATCTCCGTGGATGAAATCATTTTAAAACTTGATTCCTTTCCCACCCCAGCACCTTCTGTTTACCTTTGCTCTTCCTTAATTTTCTTCATTTTATGTTTCACTTCTCTCAAAATATTTTTTAAAATTTTTTTATTGATTTCAGAGAGGGAGAGAGAGAGCTAGAAATATCAATGATGAGAATCACTGTTTGGCTGCCTCCTGCATGCTCCACTCTGAGGATCGAGCTCAAAACTAACTGTGACCTCCTGGTTCCCAGGTCGAAGCTCAACCACTGAACCACGCCAGCCAGGCTCAAAGTATTTTCTTCTTCTCATTTAGGTCATGCTTTGCAAGTTTGTGTTGGGGATTTTATTACCTTATTTTATCCTAATTAAAAAACAAACAAACCATATTAGTCTGTTGTCTTGCCAAAGAATCTGAAGTCCAAAATAATATCCAGTATCATCTCATATATTTGGCTAGTATTTCAGTCAGAAATAATGTTGCTTCTCCAGAGTAAAGGAATCTTTGATTTACTCTTCCCACCAAAGCACTGAATGAGAACGGACAGCAGTCCAAGGTTGACTCCAGGCCCCAGGGGCAAGGTTGATCCCCGGGTTGGGGGAGGAGGGCTGCACACAACTCCTGGCCAGGTTAGTAGGTGCTTTCTTTCATTAGTACAAAACAGTTAAGGTTAGCAGAGCATGATTAATATTTCTTATAACTACAGCTAGTCCCCAGTATTCTATTTCTGCCCCGAACACTATTAATAGAAATGGCATCAAGGACAATTTTCAGACTTTGTGCTTCACTCTGGAGAAAAACAAGAGTATGGCTTCTTGAATTTCTTCATCGGGTAACGTAGAACCAGAACCCAGTTATGTGAAGATCAGCTGCACATATCATGTTACTTGATTTCAGCATCAAAGTTATAAACGAAACCAGTCATATGTTCTTTCAAAGCTATCGCTGATCAGAACAAACATTCAAATCAACAAACTAATATGAATAATTATGACCATAAATCTTCTACTAACTCTCTGATTTGGGCTTTTAAAAAACTCATTTAAAATTCTTAGTTTTTTCTTTACTCGAATAGACTACACCAGCTAATACGCATGTGCCGTCTACATTCCAGATGCTATACTAGACACTTGCTCTACTCCTTAGTTTTTATTCTAATGAGAAAACTATACTTCATAGACAGTAGTTGCCGCTTTTAAATAACACAGCGACCTCAAGGGGAAGAAAGTGGAGGGTGGGAGGCAATACCGAAAACTTAAGTATATAGAGTCTACAGACCAGTGTTCTTTGTATGGTTTTATGAACTAAAAACCTGGTATAAATGTTTATTTCAGGTACTGTTCTAGAAAGGCGGGTGGCGTTTTTCAGGGGGCTACGTTCCACTTGGTCTGTCTCCGATGCCTGTTAACCAATAAAACCGGTCTCATTCCGCTGCTGTGGGAAATACAAGTAATAACTTTGGAGGTAATTCGGTATCTGGACGGCTAAGGAGAGGGGAGCTGAGCTCCTGAACCCCTGTTCTTCCCAGCGCTCCCCGCCCCCGCCCCCGCCCCGGGGCGGAGCACCTGCGAGCCGCAGAAGGGCGGACACGTTCCCCGCCAGGCGCCGGAGGCGGGGTCCGGGGGAAGGGGGACCGGCCTGCGGCAAGATGCGGAGCCGGCCTGCGCACGCCGCACCCGTTCTCGCGGCTCGGAGCGTGCGCAGGCGCGGGGTGCGCTAGGAGCGGGAGATCGAGGTAGCATTGGAGCGGAGTGCCGACCGCTCACCCGCTCCGGGCACGATGCGCCCTGGAGAGGAGCGACCTGTGGAGGGGGGCGCCGGCGGCGGCGGCGCCTCCGAGTTGGAGCTGCTGAAGCTGCGCGCCGCCGAGCGCATCGACGAGGCGGCGGAGCGCCTGGGGGCCCTGAGCCGCGCCATCTGGAGCGCGCCCGAGCTGGCCTACGAGGAGCACCGTGCCCACGGCGTGCTGACGCGCTTCTTCCAGAGCGAGCCGCCGGCCGCCTCTTGGACGGTGCAGCCGCACTACCATCTGGCCACGGCCTTCCGCGCCGAGTGGGAGCCGCCGGGGGTGCGGTCGGCCGCGAGCCCGCTGCACCTGGGCTTTCTGTGCGAGTATGACGCGCTCCCCGGCATCGGGCACGCCTGCGGCCACAACCTCATTGCCGAGGTCGGGGCGGCGGCCGCGCTGGGCGTGAAGGGGGCCCTGGAGACCCTCCCCGGGCCGCCTCCGCCGGTGAAGGTGAGGTGGGACCCGGCGCGGGACTCCGCCACCTGCCCCGCCGGTACCGAGGCGGGAACCGCAGGACGGGCATTCCATGCGCACCTGTCCTCCCACCCCGGGCAGGGGTAGGAACGCCACTGGTCGTCCCAGCCTCGCCTTCGTACGCAGGCAGAGACCTGGGTAAAGCTCAGTGAGTGGCCGACCTACCTACGCTTTGCAGAGTACAGTATTGGGTTTTGTTGCCTCTTATGTACTTGGAAAGGGTTGAGTGGACTCTCCCTTACGAAAGAACTTAGAACCAAGCCTGGTTTTCGTCAAGGCTTATTTTTGGTAACTGTAGCCGCTGCAATTTGCTGACAAGGTTGTGCAGTCTCTTGGAAGTGGTTATCGTAGGGAAACCTACAGCCCCTCTTCATTAGGCTCCCCCCAAAGCTTTTGTTTGTGGTAGTCATAGGAGTTGTAATTTGAATCATTGGGGGGTTTTTTGTGTGTTTTTTTAAACATATTTTTTATTGATTTCAGAGAGGAGGAGAAAGAGGGAGAGAGAGAAACATCAATGATGAGAGAGAATCATTGATTGGCTGCCTCCTGCACGCCCCACATTGGGGATGAGTGGGCAACGCAGGCAACCCGGGCATGTGCCCTGAGCTGGAATCAACTGTGACCTCCTGGTTCATAGGTTCACGCTGAACCACTGAGCCACACCTGCTGGGCCCGCAGGGCTTGACTCATTAGTTTTTGGGTAGGATATTATCAGTCGTTACAACTACCAAACCTCTAGAAATATACACACACACAGCATAGATGTAGTTGGTCTTTGCGTTTTAATAAATACCTCAATTCTGTTAATTGGGAAATGTCGTAGGGCAAGTTTAATCTTGTGTTACTCTGTTTTTCCAGATGGTATATTCGTTCTGTGAGCTAAGATGCAATCATGGCCATTCAGGTTAAGGGGAAGACTAATGTTTTATTTTATTCTTTAGCCCCCCTTTCCCCCAATGTCAGTGACCTTTCACTTTTATCCTAACAGTTCCATCTTTTGCTACTTTTTCTGTTTAGTAGCTGCCTTTGTTTTTCTGCTCTGGGGGCTTGTTTTGGCACCTGGTTAGGCTTTTGTTTTGTTTGGAGTGGGGTATCCTTTGCCATTACATGAAATACTGGGGAGGTTTAGCTTTAACTGGGTTTGTGATAAGTTCATAGAAGTCAACAAATTTGAAGTCATTACATTTAACTTGTCAAGGGTTAAGAGTTTAAAGCAGCTTAATTTAAGAGTTTGGGTGCCTTATAACTTCTAAAGAAAGCCAGACGTTGGGAGATGTACACAGTTCTGATTTTGAATGGTTAACTGGGTTTTTAGCCAGGTTATCTGTCCTACCTGAAAATGAAGTTTATTTTCATTCGATTCCCTTTGCAAGCCAAGACTTTTTCCAACTTGTTCTTTGTATCCTTATACGTGATCTTGAAAGTATATTGGCTGCTTATAGATAATTTTTCTTTGCTTTAAGAATTGTTTGAAGAAGTTAAACTGAGATATCAAAATAAAATGTTTATTCTGCAAAGGTCTCTTTTGTTTAATTAGGTGTTTGGTGACCAATAAATCTGCCTGGTTGAACTGGTAGAATAGAATTAGTAAGTTTGTGTAGTAGTTGGCCATTCCTAACCATGGTCTTAAGATTTATTTAATGTTCTTCATGTATGATTAAGGAATTAAGATCTTTTAATGAGGTAGCTCGGTAAGGATCAGGCCTGAACATCGCATCCCAGCTCTCCCTGAAGACTTGCTCTGTGATGTGGGGCAAGACACTTCACCCTATACCTCCAAACCCCCTTCTCTAAAATGATGTTACAGATCACTCACCCACCACTCAGGGTTGTTGTGAGAAGAACCCATAAGTAACTGGAAAAAGTGCTTATGAATCATTATGTCCATATACTAAAAGACGTATAGATTGTGAATACGTATGCAAGAGGGCTTGTTTGATACTTTCCTATGAGAATTTTTTGTTACTGTGTTCTGACACAGGCATTTCCTTCTAGGTGACTGTCCTGGGCACCCCTGCCGAGGAAGAAGGTGGTGGCAAAATTGACTTAATTGAAGCAGGGGCTTTTAAAAACCTTGATGTTGTTTTTATGGCCCATCCATCCCAAGAGAATGCTGCTTATCTCCCTGATGTGGCTGAACATGAGTAAGTAATCAAGTTGAAATAAACTCCTTAGTGGAAAACAGACTATTAGAATACTTTTACGTCTTTTTTTTTATTTTTTATTAGAATAGAAATGTATTGTCTTAAAGTTCTGGAGACGTGAAGTCTGAAATCAGGTGACAGGGCCAGGTCCTTCTAAATCCTGTAGAGAGAGGGGAAGACCCTTTCTGCCTCTTCCAGCTCTGGTAGCCCCAGACATTCCCTGGCTTGTGGCAGCCTAATTCTCATCTCCGCTTCTGTCTTCACATGGCCTCCTCTCTCTGTCCCTTCACATCGTCTTTCCTCTATGTCTTTAGAATACTTTTATGTCTTAACGGGAGACTAAAACTCCATGTTTATACCTTTAAAAAGTAAATCGAAAGATAATGCTGTGATGTCTTACTTGATTTTAATTGACTCATACTTGGTCTCTTCTAATTGAGATTTAATATGATGTTCATAATTGGACTATTAAAATAACGCCGAAAAAGCATAAGAATAGCTAACAATATGTTGACACATGTTCTATTTTGAACTGTCTGAGAGTAATCTGGTTTCTTTCTTTTTTAAAAGAAATACATTTTTACTGATTTCAGAGAGGAAGGGAGAGGGAACAAGAGATAGAAACATCAATGAGAGAGAATCATTGATGGTCTGCCTCCTGCCTGCCCCCTTCTGGGGATCAAGTCCAAAACCCGATCATGTGCCCTGATCAGAAATCAAACCCTGACCTCCTGGTTCATAGGTCAAGGCTCATCCACTGAGCCACACCAGTGGCACCAATCTGATTTTTAGAGGTTGTCTTAACACATTTCAATTGTCACCTTCCCCCAAAATTAAGACAGAATTATTTGAGTTTTTGCAGACGTTTGGTATAGAACTATCACATGAAGTCTAGAAGGAAACAGGAGTCATCATGTTTGTAAATTCAGCACCTAATTCAGTATTGCATACTTGTTTGAATGTAATTGTGTACAAATTCAATTTGCATAGGAGGTCGATTGGTCAGTTTCTCTTTTTCTCTCTTTTTTTTGGAATGCCTTCTTTGTGTCAGTCACTGTATTACATAATAATAAGCAGCAACTAAGCTATGTAAATTGCTGTTATGTCTACAAATGATTCGCAAACGAAAATTCTAGCAGTATGAATTAATTTGAATACTAGTTGGGTAATTCTAACTCCTTGGCTTTTCTTACTTTAGTGATATTGAAAAAAAAATTCCAAATGATGTTTTATTTCCTAGTGTGACTGTGAAATACTATGGAAAAGCATCTCACGCTGCTGCGTACCCCTGGGAGGGAGTAAATGCATTAGATGCTGCTGTTCTCGCCTACAACAATCTGTCTGTGTTAAGACAGCAAATGAAACCAACCTGGAGAGTTCATGGTATGAATGTCAGATATTTTGTGTAATAGATGGTGCTTAATATATTTCAATGCAATATAATTACTTAATATTTGATTTTTAAAAATTAGAAACATTGGGTATAGAAACATTTGTCAGAAGTTATGTGGCAGGACACTAGGATGCTTGCCTATTTGTGGGTCAGACGACATATAAGATTATTATTAAATATAAATGGAACAGTCATTTTGAGTATTAGTGGTCAGTAGTTTTATATAAGGACCTTTCTGTGGTCATTTGAAAGTTGGAACTTGACTTTCCAGTTATCCTATCTTTTAATGATAACAAAATTTTGTCATTTCCTCAATTTAAAAAATTTAGGGTTACTAGTTTTTATTTACTCAAGTGCTGTTAATCCTAAGTAACATCTTTTAAACTTACCTTTATAGCAATACAGTAATAAAGTACTGTCTTGAAGATACAAATTTATTTTTTAGTTCATTTCTTTATGATTTGGGAAATTATTATATTTCAATATCTTTTTTTTTTACCTGATTTAGCTGTAGGCTTAAATTAGTTTGTAATTACACTACCTTAGTTTTTAAAAAGTACTTTATAAAGCAGGTTATATACAATTAGATTTTGTATATCTATTTTAGTTATAACTTTGAAGAGCTAAATCTTCCTTCTCTGTGTAGTTCCAAGTAAATGCATTTGTTTTAATAGTTTTAATAGTACTTAGTGATCTTTGACACATTATTTTTTTTGGCATAAAAATTATTTTCCCTGAGTCAAATGCCTTTTAAAATACTCATGCAATTGTTTAAGTACAAGGGTAATTATAGAACTTCACACTATTGGGGTTTTTTCTCTTCTCATATAAAAAGTTTATCAAAATGTACAACTGTAATATAAGCTACCGAAATAAAAGCATTTTCCAGAAGACTTAATATAGTTATAAAATTTCTAACAGTTCCTTAAAGTCAGGAATAATAATTTATTATAAATTCCTTAGAATAAAGTACATATAATTATTTTATTTCTTTTCCTGTTAGCTAGAAATTATCACACTATGACATATAGAAACTTTTGTTGTACAGCAAAATCTTTGATTGGCATATCTGTGAAGCATACACGTTTGAATTATTTTTCTTTATGTACAAATTGGCTGGAAAATGTTATGCGTGTATTTAAGCTTAAAGAAATGGTCTCCAAGCTCAATTCCAGTAATTTGGTTCTTTTTATAGGTATAATAAAAAATGGTGGTGTAAAACCCAATATCATTCCCTCTTATTCTGAATTAATCTATTACTTCCGTGCACCCTCAATGAAAGAACTTCCAGTTTTGACCAAAAAGGCAGAAGATTGCTTCAGAGCTGCAGCTTGTGCTACTGGGTGCACAGTAAGAACTTTTAAGAGTTAATCTAAATTATAATCAGACATATATATATGTGGACTGAGGTTGTTTATATTAAATTAGATTAGAATCTTGCTTGCTTTTTCATTTGGTGTTGTCTTGAATATGTAAATTCCGTTGACTGAATAGTTGATGTGAAAGTCTTCACTTGTTACTTATTTTACTCTGTCTGCGCCGGGAAGACTACAGTCATCTTATCACACAGTAATTGGAATAACTGATTGTGCTGAGCTAGAATTCCTGTCTTTTTGCAAGTTATATCTGTTCTTATCGGTAGTTATGCTTTTAGAATTGCTCTATATAGTTTCCAGTGCAAAATCAGCAAAAGCTATTTTTTGGCAAAGTTATAGATAGGTAGAGCAGGGGCATAAATACTTATGGCTTACTGGAGTGAAAGTTAAAATAGACACAGAAGTTAGTCAAGAGGTTTTATTCATTTGCACCATGAAGTCAGTAACATTTATGTACCAATTCTGTAGGGCATACAGTGGCATGAGAAGTTACAGAATGGCATAAATTTTGCCCTGGAGGGCGCCAGTCATCTGGTTGGAGAGACAAGAACTGGATCTGTGCCTCTGAGCTTCACTGATTCTGTAACGTTTGGAAACGTTATTTAATATCTCTTAGCCTCCATTTTATCTTGAAAAATGGAGGTAATATAACCTATCTTAGGGTTCTTGTGAGAATTAAGTGAGGTCATGTTTATGAAGAGTTGGGGTCTAACCTTCATACATAATACTTTCTTTTCTTTTTTCAAATTATAAGAGAAAGTTTATTTAGAAAGTCACAGAGGTAGTAGAAGTGAGCCAGCTGGGATGCATAGACTCAGGAAACAAGTTACTGAGGCAGAAGGGCCCTTGGAGCTCAGGAGAAAGAAAGGCAAAGACGAAGTGCCTGGGGAAGGCGCAGCAGGCACCCGGGAGGGACAGTGCCAGGACCTTATTTTTTCCTGCCCTCCTGGACTGGAGAGGTGATTTATTCAGATAGTAGCCGTGTCTCAGACAGTAACAGTGATTTGCAGACAGGATATGTTAAGTGTCCAAAGTAAAAAATGAAGCATTTGACCCTTATTTATGTATAATTATAAATATTTTAAATATTTATTTAGAAAATGAATACATGAACTATGGTCATTCACTAGTATCTCAAGGTGTAATATTTCCTTAGGATAAGGTTCATTGTTACTGGATTTAAGTCTATATTTTAAATAGTTTTTTAGTAACTTTTTATATTTTGGCTGACTTATAGTATCTGATTAAGTTGTCATTGTTTCTAATTTAAATGTTGCTAAGGTTAGATGTCATCTCTGCCATTTTATAATTGGCTTTTGCTAACGTCCAAGGTATTATCTTTAGTTTGAGGGAGTGGTGGCCTTTTGATTTAATCAAACCTAGATCTGTGAATTGTGAATCTTCTTTTTCTCAGGGTACCTTTGTACCTTTCAGAGCAGGCAGTGGTGTCAGTATCGGTTTATATACTGAATATTAGTAAAGTGTAATTTCTTCTTGTAGAAGCCACAGCCTAGAGCAGTGTTTCTCAAAGTGTTTGGACCACCTACGTCAGAATTACTTGGGGGTGCTGGTTAAAGTGGAGATTTCTGACACCACCCCTCCCCCCACACTCAGACACCTACCCTACTGAGGAGACTGGAGCTGAGACTCACTGGCTAGTAGAGCTAGGCGACATCATGGGATTTGGTGCACACGTAACAAAGGAGACAGGGTACTGGGAGCTCTCAGTGACAGAATACACTTCTGTAAGGTAAGAGACTTGAAAGAGTTTATATCCAGAAAGAACATGCCCCTTCTTAACCTCTTGCTATTAAAAAAAAACAAACCATTGCTGGTTTGAAATTTAGATGGTGAATTTGAGGTGTTTCTTATTCAAAATTTGTGTTTTAATTTTTAATAGGTAGAAATTAAAGGTGAAGCACATGATTATTACAATGTCCTTCCCAATAAGAGCCTACGGAAAGCTTATATTGAAAACGGGGAAAAGCTGGGAATAGAATTCATTTCAGAAGAGGATGCAGTGTTGAATGGATCTTCAGGTAATTAAGTTCTTTTATGTATTGTGCTATTTGAGGAAAAGAATTCCCTCTTTGGTTCTGTTTAACAGATTTGAAGGTAGGGAGATATTGCTGATGCTTTTAATTATATTTTTCACAAACTTAATGGCGAGGGGAAGGAAACTAATGAATTCTTCAGTGATTGTAGAGTGTCAAATGAGCAGGTTTGTTTTTAGAAATAGGCAACATGCTGCCTGGCTGGTGTGGCTCAGTGGTTGAGTGTCTGCCTATGAACCAGGAGGTCACAGTTCGATTCCTGGCCAGGCCATATACCCAGGTTGCAGGCTCAATCCCCAAGGTGAGGCACGCAGGAGGTAGCTGATCAATGATTCTCATCATTGATGTTTCTAACTCTCTCTCCCTCTCCCTTCCTCTTTGAAATCAATTTAAAATATATATATATATATATATATATATATATATATATACACACACACACACACACACATATGTTTATATATATATATATATGAAGTAGCCAGCATACTTTTTGCTTTATATTCTAAGTATTTCCAGTGTTAAATTTTCTTAGTTCTAAATTTTAATAAATAATTTTGTATTTTTTTATTACAGTTGACATACAGTATTATATTAGTGTCAGGTGTATAATCCAGTGATTGGACATTATATAACTTAGTAAATGATCACCCATTACAAACAAGTTTTAAATAAGCTACTAAAAGGGGAAATAGAATTTCAGTTCATTCTTAATCATCAGTATGCAGGCTACTAAGTACTTAAGTAGTTATATGGGGTCATTTTTGGTTTCTGAGAAGCAATAAGCAACTGTTAAAATTTAAATAATCATAAGTCTGTTTGGGTTTATTTTAGATTTTTTTCCCTTTAAAAACATTACTAATATATTTGCATCTTAGAGATGTATTTCCTAAAATATAATAATAGATGTTGATGAAGTAGACTCAGAAAAACTTGGTGATAAAAATGAGGTGTTGATGTCATTCATTAAGATAAGGAGTTCAGCCGAGGCTGGTTTGGCTCAGTGGATAGAGTGTCGGCCTGCGGACTCAAGGGTCCCAGGTTCGATTCCGGTCAAGGGCATGTACCTGGGTTGCGGGCACATCTCCAGTGGGGGATGTGCAGGAGGCAGCTGATCGATGTTTCTAGCTCTCTATCTCTCTCCCTTCCTCTCTGTGGGAAATCAATAAAATATATTAAAAAAAAAAGATAAGGAGTTCAAGAGAAGGAGCAGGTCGAGGTACGTGGGGAGGTATAAATGATTAGTATGTTAAATTTGAGGTGCTTACAGGATTTCTAAGAGGAGCCGTTCAGTGGCCTGTTGAATCTGGAACTCCCAAAAGTTCCAGATTTTAGGAGTTTTCAATATCAGAAAGGTATATGAAAACAGTTAATGAGGTTGCCCAAGAAATCCTAGGGCTCTTTCGCACTTAGGACATAAGCAAAGGAAGCAATATAGAGGAGACAGAGAGTGGTCTGAGAAAGCCAGTCAGTCAGGAGAGAGTGGAGTCATGGAAGCCAAAGGAGTGGGGAATGTCGAGAAGGAAAGGAACAGTAAGTCATCCCAGGTGCTGCGAAGACTGAATGAGGTAAGTATGATCGAATATCCATTGGACTAGCAATTAGAAATTCATGGATTGTCTTACTTTCCCAAGGATCTACTGATTTTGGAAATGTTAGTTTTGTGGTTCCTGGAATTCATCCATATTTTTACATTGGATCTGATGCCTTGAATCACACAGAACAATATACTGAAGCTGCAGGTAAGTGTTAGAAGTGAATATTTTGGCACGTGCCCTCCTTTTGTAGTAGTTGCTGCCTTCCTGATTGTTTAGTTTAGATTAACATCACCTCAGAAAACTCTATATTGTGGTGGGCAGTGGAGAGGCAAATTAGATATTGAGAGTGAGCCTGAAAACTAATAATTTATAATAATACTTTGATTTGTTTTCTCAACCTCTTAGGATCACAAGAAGCTCAATTCTATACTTTGCGTACAGCCAAAGCTCTGGCAATGACTGCGTTGGATGTTATTTTTAAACCAGAGTTGCTAGAAAGAATCAGAGAGGACTTTAAATGGAAACTTCAAGAAGAAGAGTTTTTAAATAGAGTTGAATAAGAGGAAGATTGAGGAGAAGTGATGATTTTTTTTTTTTCATTTTTAATGAAGGAGGAGGGCATGTTTGTTTTTCAGTCTTAAAGGAATCAAATTTCTCTTCCTGAAAAGTGAGGACATAGTGTTGAGAATACACATGAACTCTTAGCTAAAATTAAAATGTTCACAAATCTACATTTGATGGAATTGTGATCTTTCAGGAGCTGGTATGTGGTGGCATTTCTTAAACAACTTGGGTAACACATGGTTTATCAGTAATAATAGTGTATAAGTTCATATGTTGTGTAAGTATATTTCAAAAGGTCCAAGAGATTTCAAACCTTATATTCAGAATTGACTCATGAAAGATTTTTTCCTGATATAGGGTGGTAAAATTGTTTTAGAAAGTAGTTTTAAAATTCAAGTTCTGAATTTGAAGGAAGTTCATTTTGATGTCTGACTATGTTTGTTTTGGTTTAGAGACTGTTTTCATTGGTAATAAAAGTAGGTTTTAAATCAGAAATGCTGTGGGAAACAACCAGAAACTCAGGTACAAAGAATAAGCTTTAGTTTATGTTAATTGTAATAGAAAATATTACAGATGCATAATATTAGACCCTTCCTGTAAGTTGTCTGCTTGATAGTTTAGTGCAGCGGTTCTCAACCCTTTGGCGGTCGAACGACCCTTTCACAGGGGTCGCCTAAGACCATCCTGCATATCAGATATTTACATTACGATTCATAACAGTAGCAACATTACAGTTATGAAGTAGCAACGAAAATAATTTTATCGTTGGCTCACAACATGAGGAACATATTTAAAGGGCCAGAAGGTTGAGAACCACTGGTCTATTGTGTTCTAAGTGGACTTAATGAGAGAAGAACAATGTCTATCTTGAATGCTAATTACTCAGGCTTCTACTCAGAAACCAGGCTGTCCAGCCTGAGTACACAAAGTATTGTAAGTTTTTCCTGGTTCTTATTTTAATATGAATTTTTTAAACATGATAAAAGGATGTGGGAAAAGTATCTGATTAAACAAATATTTTAAGCTGTGAATATAGCAAAGCTTCAGTATATTTTATTTTAAAGGGAGTCCTCAAACTTGAGAGTAAATATTCTAAGATGGAAGGGGAAGGAGAGAAAAGTGAGCATTTGGCCTCTGCTGTAAGCAAGTCATTTGGGCCCCTCTGAGCCTTCAGCTCTCCATTTGGGAAGTTAGATTAAATCACTTAACACTTACAGTCCTTTGAAACCCCAATTCCTAATAGTTTTGGGGAGTGTTGGTACTTTAGAATTGCTTATCTTCTACATCAGGGGTCAGCAAACCACAGTCTGATTTGGCAAGCAGCCTGAATTTATGTGGCCAGCATGCTAAAAAATGACTGGGGAGGGGAGAAAGGAACAGAGACCAGATGATGTGACCTCAAAACTAAAAATGTTTACTGTCTGGTCCATTACCAAAAAATGTTTGCCAGCTCCTGTCCTATATAACAGTAAAATAAAACCTGTTTCTGTTTGATTTCCATCATATAATCAGATGTTCTCCTAGGATAAAACTCACGCCTCTGTATTGAAAATAGTGACAAGAGGGATGTAGATGGCAGTGCCCTGACTTGACCGTTACACACTGCCAAGTTTGTCCTCATTGGAGTTCTGGCCCTTCAGAAGTTTGCCTTCTTTTAGCATTTACTTCATTCGGGGATGCAGCTACCCTGCTGCCTTAAGACCTTGCCCTGTGAAAGCCAGTCTTCTAACTTTTCATCTCAGCCTTCAGCATTTGAACCTTCTCGCTGCCCTTTGTCTGACTATAATCTCAAGAAGTCATGGTTGGTGTATATTTTATATACAGGGGAGGGACCCACAAAGGTTTCAGGCTGAGAATTGGTTATGTCCGAGACCTCCAGTTTATATGAATAGTTAGTTTCTAATAACCAATTTTATAAATTTTCCAACTGTAAGTTTTAAATTCCTGCACTTGGGAATGGGGTTTTATTTTCTAAAGCCTTGATAACATTTTAGAACAGTGATTGCTAACTGGTATCCAACACACTAATATTCTCCCATCTTCTGTGAAGTGTTACAAGTTGTTACTCATACAAACTATTTGTGGTTTTCTTGTGATTAAATTTCTTTTTAAAAACATATTGGAGAACATTGAAGACAGCATTCTCTTGCTTCACTTGCATTCTTGTGTGGGAGAGCAGGTTGCTGGCACGCAGGGAACGGGTATAATCTGCACCATGCCGTCCGCCACAACCCATGGTGAGGAACTAATATTCATGTACTACTAAGATTTCGGTCACTTTTGAGTTTCTGTCATATTTTATTTCTTTTTCAATTTTTGAAAAATTTGGTCCAAATAAGGGTCTACCCATTGGACTAGGTCATGGAATTATGTCAGGAAAGAGGTTGAGAACTGATGTTCTAAGTGTATCTAGAAGTATGAGCTTTTTCTCCAGATCTTTGTTTTACATTATGTTACTTTAACATTTTTTATATAATTCAGATTTTAAAATACCTTTTTAATTTTCATATACCAGTGAGTTAATTGAGCCATATTACACTATAAAGTGTAAGTAAATACATAAATAAATGCTGGAGTCAAATTCTCATGTCCAGAGCTACCGACTGTAACTAATCTTTGTTGGGCTGTTTGAATTTGGGAGAGTGCTTCCTTTTGTAGTGTTAGTTTTTCCTTTTGGGACTAAGTTCTTTCTTTACCCTCATACTCCAGTGGCGTGTTTTCTAAATAGTTGTGCTAAATTTCCCTAAGTATTTATTCTTAGCTTAAATTATCATTGTTGGCTGGTTAGTTGGTTCTTACATTTCGGATTAAATCTCCAAACATTTTGGAAGTTAAAGAGGGAACATTAGATTATAGGTGAACAGTGTCACTTTTAGAAGGGTTATATTTAGCTCTTTATGTTTAAGAGATGAATCCTTATTTTTAGAAGGTTGAAAAATAAATAGAACTTTAAAATTTTTATAATTTTGTATCTTGTTCTTGAGGAAGGGGGCAACTAAGTTTTCCTCTCAGAATTGGTGTGAGTGATGAGGTTCTTATTATTCCTCCACAGGATTATGTATTTTTTGAAGCCACAGTCTTTTCAATTCGCTTAATTTGTTTCAGGTACACCAAACCTGACTCAGTTGGGGGGAAAAGGCCAAGCTCACTAGTGCAAAGTTTAAGATTATATGATTTCTTAAAATGTTAAATTAGTTTCTGACCTAAACTAGAGGTATAGGTGGACCTGCTTGAGGTGCCTTTGTTTTTATGGAAAATGTTTTTATTACACACACACCTTTTGCAAAGCCTTTTCCCCAGATCTCAACTTTTGGCTATCAATGTTAAAAGGTATAATCCGGCCCCCGGCTGGTGTGGCTCAGTTGGTTGAGCGTTGTCCCATGCAGATGATTGGTAAGAGTACTTGCCCAGGTTGCGGGCTAGATCCCTGGTAGGGTTGCGTGTGGGAGGCAATTGATTGATGTTTCTCACGTCGATGTTTCTCCCTGTCTCTCCCTCTCCCTTCCTCTCTGTCTAAAAATGAATAAAGTCATGTTTTTAAAGGTATAATCCAAATTAATCTAAATTTAATTACAGATTGAAAATATTTTTCTCTTTACTGACTTAATTTTATTTTTTTCCATCACCATTTATCTACTCTATGCCCTTTTCCAACTCTACCCACCCACCTCCCCCCCATCCCACAATTACCACACTGTTGTCCATGTCCATAAGTTATTTCCCCGCCTTTTTTTTTTTTTTTTTTTTTTTGGTTTCATGTATTTTTATTGATTTCAGAGCGGAAGGGAGAAAGAGAGAAATATCAATGATGAGAGAGAATCATTGATTGGCTGCCTCCTGCACACCCCACACTGGGGATGGAGCCCTCAACCCAGGCATGTGCCCTGATATAGAATCAAACTGTGACCTCCTGGCTCATAGGTCGACACTCAACCACTGAGCAACACTGGCCAGGCGATCTCTCTTCCTTTCCCACCCCCCTCAATCCCTCCATGTAGCGACTTAATTTTAAAAGCAGGCCTGAATAGGAGGCATGTATAAAACAATCATGTGGTACTACGAATAACTAAGTTGCTATGTATCATATAAGATTGAGGATAGCTAATATTTAGCTTGCCTCTTATAATTTTCAGACTGTTTTCTAGTTTCAACATACTCTAAGTATTTTGTAATCTAATTTTATAGATGAGGATGGCGCATTTTGATATGTATGACATTAATTTCAAGTAAGCAATCACTGTCTACTACCATCAGATGACAGTAGTTTTAAAAAACATTTTAATACGTATTAGAGTATGTTTTAAAAAGTAGATTGTTAATAAATGTTTTCTAATAGTGATTGTCATGTGTTTTTTTCCAACATCACACCATTATGCAAATATAAGATAAAACATAATCACCCAAATATACTATTTTATGATCATTAATACATTGTTATCACATGATGTTGGTGTGCTTTTAAATTATGTTATATAATGAGAATTTTAAAGAGCAATTAAGTTCTTTTGCTTAAAAACTGATGTTTTCATAGTCTTAGAACCTGAAAATTTAAACTAGAAAAAAATATCAGGTCAAGGTATCCCAGCCTTCCCTTCATTCAAGGCTTCTGAGGCTATAAGTAGGCTCAAATCTGAGAATTTATTAAGGGGCTGTGACTCTGGTTTTTTTTAAATTTGAGTTAGATTTTTGTTCATTTGACCTAGAACTTTTATGCTCATACAGATCACAGAAGAATTTAGCAGGCTTTCTACTTCATTTCTGAGAACACTATGCATAACAAACGAAAGCCATGGTTCTGTGTGCGTTTGACTATCCTGATTGCTGCTGTGACTCTGCTGTCCATTGTGGCAGACTCTGGCCACCGAGTGCCACCACGTGGCCCCTGCCACTCAGGATCCAATTGCTGCCACTGCATTCAGGCTTTCCAGTTGGGTCACTGCAGTTCCCACTATAGCAGTGATGGCGAACCTTTTGAGCTCGGCGTGTCAGCATTTTGAAAAACCCTAACTTAACTCTGGTGCCGTGTCACATATAGAAATTTTTTGATATTTGCAACCATAGTAAAACAAAGACATATTTTTGATATTTATTTTATATATTTAAATGCCATTTAACAAAGAAAAATCAACAAAAAAATGAGTTCGCATGTCTCCTCTGACACGCGTGTCATAGGTTCGCCATCACTGCACTTTAGCGTGTGGCCTACAGAGAAGAGCAATCACAGAGCTCTTCAAGGGGCTCCACTCACAAATTTACTGCTCCAAGTATTGGACCTTCCCAATATGGGTGAGTAGGTTTCACATGACAAACCCACTCTATGGGACTTTGCTATAGTAGCTCCGCAGACTAGTACAGCATCCTATATGATGGAATTTCCCAGACTAGGCAGATGGATGTTCAGATGATGTACCCTGGAAATCTGCTAGAATCTAGCAGCTAGATAATTTAAGGTGGTCTTGGTTATAAGGAAGAAGCCCTTGACAAAGATATCTGTGAAGCGTTTGAAATTGTTTCATAAAATAAGCATAAAATAATGTTTTAAAAATAAAATTTAATATTATAGTTAACAACTATTTTTTTTATATCTCTTTAAGTTTATTTACCCAAGTGTCAAACTTTTTTTGATGAGCTCTTATTAGGGAAAATTGCCTTAGGATTTGTGCAAGTATGTTTTGTGTATGGTTTTTGTTAATCCTTACCTGAGGCTTTTTCCATTTATATTTAGAGAGTGGAAGGAAGGGAGAGAAACAATGATGTGAGAGAGACATATCAATTGGTTGCCTCCCACATATGTCCCTACTGGGCTGAGGATCCTCCAGGATTGAATCTGCAACCCAGGTACCTGCCCTTGACCAGGAATCGAACCCAAGGCCCTTTGGTGCATGGGCCGACACTCTAACCACTGAGCAACATAGGCCAGGGCTGGGTTGTTTTTTTTTTTTTTCCAGATGGGAATAAAGTATATAGTCCTTCCTGTATATAAAAAATGCAATATTATTTAGTATAAATGATTAGACAAATTAACTTGGAATGAAAATTACATTATTATGTATAGCATTCACTTTATTAAAGTGAGTTTCAAACAAATGCTGTTTGGATAAGTTTGATGGAGGTTAATCCTATTGATATATATTAGTAACTATTTATTTTAAATAATACAACAAATTAGGACCCTCTCCTTTGTCCCATGCCCTGACATTAGTGGCCATTGTTTTCTGGTTCGGAGAAAATGCTGGTATTCATTGAGTCTGAATGCAGATGTCCAGTGATGTCTTCCCATTTACTTTGCTTTTTGATGTTCTTTTTCTCTTCAGAAACCATGTGAGTGTTTCTCATCCTAATAAGTTACAGGTAGTCCCAAACTATGCATTTTCTTCAAGTGTTTATACGGGAAAAAATCAGTCTATTCTCAAGTTCCTAAGGAAGGACTTTGAACTAGGACATGTTCCATGGCGGAGATACATGAAGCAGTAATTATAAGACAGGAAACACTTAAACACTAGTTATCGCTACCACAAAACTGACAAAATGCCATGCATGCCCCTTATCCTCAAAGTATCCCGACCAGGGAAACTCATACCAAAATCAAAGCCATTGCACCATTGAAAGAGCTTTTCTCGTGAGGAGGTAAAACTTCATGATCCACAAGATGTAAATGCAAATAGGAATGTCATTATTGCCTTGTAGTGAAATAAACATGAGGCAATACACTAAAAATAGGTAGTAGGCTATAAACTGAAGCATGAATTTTGGTCAAAGTGGGGACTTGTAGGTGCATGTATGTTTCATACAAATGAACTTGAGGTGTAGTCCAAATGCACCTCGTCCAAAGAATGTAACACAAAGGAAATCATCCCTGTGAGTAAGTGTTTAGGGTCTAAAAGAGGTTGAACTACAATGTGTCCACAAGCCTGTCAGTGTATTTCCAGGAGATTCCAGTCCAGTAACAACTGTCTCCAGTTGCTATGGGTATTGTATTTATGCAGCACCTAGAATCATTCTGTGTGTACAATAGATGGCTCATAAGTGCAAATTAAACCAGGAAGTCTCTTGTCAAGGCAGTTTTGGACAAGGGTAGGTACTGGGAACTTTTTTTTTCATAACCTTTTTATCATACAGATATTTCTGTAGCACACACAAAAGAATGAAATTTACAGAATTACAGGCATCTATGAGAAAATTGACCAGTATATTAAATTGAATAAAATGTACGCTGCTGGAAAAATGATCCTGGAGTATTTATCAATGGCGTGGGTGTCGATCCTCATGCTCATGTAGCTGTTCCTCCGACTTTTCCTCTGCAGGGAGCTCCTCTCGGAGGCCAGGGTGAGCTGCACCATCATCCTGTCTGGCTTCTCGCCATTCTCTGGCGTGTAGTTGCCGAGGTCATTCACCTCCACGTCGCTATAGCCGCTATCCAGCATGACAGCGCGCGGCTGAGGTGGTCCGCAGGTGCAGGGAAGCTGCGAACACAGCAAACACGTTGGGATGTGAGCTCAGCTTCCCTCTCAGAAGCCCCTCCTAGGAGAGACTGCATAGTGGAGAGGGTGGCCTTTTTCTAGTTCCTTTTATTCCCAGTTGGGGTGGGAGGTGGGACAATAATGGTGGCGGCACAGTAAACATTCTAAAGTAGCAGGTTATTTGTTTAACTAAATTCTACAAATCAACTCTTAGGAAACTTCATGTCATACCAGAGACCAAGAAGAATGTTCATGGCCAGAGCACCGCCCTATTCTCCACCAGACCATTAACTGCTAGCAGCCGGGATACAAATGTTTACAGGTAACACTCCTGAGAGTCGGAGAGGAGTGGGAGGAGGAATTTGAAAAGCGTGGCATCGTGGCAATAGTTTGCTACCATATAGTTAGAGTTTTCTGTAAGAGATAACCACTGAGCTGCAGGCAGGAGGAAGAAAGAAAAATCAGGTGGAAGGGAAAATAACCTGGAAAATGACGTGAGGTGTTTGAGATCACGTATGAAGAGAAATTCCTTAGAATAGCATATGTGCTTCTCTGGAAGCTTCTTTTTTTTTAAAAAAAAATATATTTTATTGATGTTTTACAGAGAGGAAGGGAGAGAGATAGAGAGTTAGAAACATCGATGAGAGAGAAACATCGATCAGCTGCCTCCTGCACATCTCCTACTGGGGATGTGCCCGCAACCCAGGCACATGCCCTTGACCGGAATCGAACCTGGGACCTTTCAGTCCGCAGGCCGACGCTCTATCCACTGAGCCAAACCGGTTTCGGCTGGAAGCTTCTTTAATTACACCTCTGCGCTATTAAATAATTTGTTCCACTATGCTGAATTGGCACTTATTTTTATCACTATGAACACCACCAAAATTAAAGGGACCAACGTCTTAGTTAACTTGGCTTAGCAGCTCCTGGTATATGGTAGGTGCTAAGTTAAGTGAATGAACGAGGATGTAGCCCAGAGTGAATTGCACACTGCTTCAACATGGTAGCTTCCAACCCCATCAAGTAGGTGGAGGAAGGCGTGTCAGCCCCATTGTACAGAGGACGTCTGACCTGCCCAAGGTCCAAGGGCCAGAGCTAGACCAGGCTACATGCCTGAGCAGACACTTCAGCTCATGGGAAAGTCACCTTCTCCCGCAGCTTCCGCTCCTTCCGCTCCTGCACGGTGGTCAGGTAGTTGACGGCCGCGTACTCCAGCACCGAGAGGAACACGAACACAAAGCTGACCCAGAGGTAGATGTCCACGGCCTTGATGTAGGAGACGCGGGGCATGGAGGCGTTCACGCCCGTGATGATGGTGGACATAGTCAGCACCGTGGTGATACCTGCAAACAGAGTGAGAAACAAGCACCTGCTTGTCTTCCACCCAGCACACCAGAGGGCTTCACATCTCTGTTCTTTGTCCCTCCTGCTCCTTCGGCCTCGAATGTCTACATCCCTGCCTCTCTGTCTAACAAACACTCGTCCTTCAAGATTGAGCCTTTATGAAGCTCTCCAGTTCCTCCTCCCTCAAGATCACCCTTCCCCACTTTGTATAGCTGCTTACTCTTCATAGCACCTGCATCACCTCCTGTTGCTAAGAACCCCAGACATTTTAGCAGCAAGACATTTATTTCCATTCAATGGTTAAAAGAAAAATTACATAAATGTTACTTCTCCAAAGAAGGAAACAAGTGCTTGGGTTTATTTGACTATTGGTGTCCTTGTTGTGTGGTCTCGTCTTGTAGTTCCAGGCCTGTATCATCAACTATCAGGACACCTCTGGCAGACAACCACCCCCCGCCCCCATCCCATCCACTGGGCCGGCCTGCCTATTCAGCAATGTCCATTTTATCAAAGATGATG
This sequence comes from Myotis nattereri, assembly GCF_964212035.1. NCBI lineage: Eukaryota > Metazoa > Chordata > Mammalia > Chiroptera > Vespertilionidae > Myotis > Myotis nattereri. Next base: position 47,617,183 of record NC_138081.1, read on the forward strand.
ATGATAACCTCATTTAAAGAAGACAGGTATTTAAAAGTAGAATGTTTATGTATGTTTTTTCGCACAGTAACTGTTTAAGCAACAGAACAACTGTTAAAGGACAGGGCATCTGTCAGTGGAAATTGCTCGGGATTTCAAATTAAGCTCAGAACATTTGCTTGCAAACACTAAATCACAGGGGATTGGGGTCATCTTAAGGGCCAGCTCCAACCCAGTTTCACTAAAAGCTGGTGGGTCACCCTCTCCCTTGAAGCCCCTGAACTGTCTGAGCAATAATAGTGTGTGATTGAGTAGATGCAATATTCATTTATTTATTATTTTAAATAATTTTATTGATTTTTAGAGGGAGAAGAAGGGAGAGGGAGAGAGAGAGAAAGATATCAAGGTGAGAGACAACAATTGCTGCCTCCTGCACGTCCCCTACCAGGGATCAAGCCCACAACCCGGGCATGTGCCCTGACCAGAAATGGAACCAGCAGCCTTTTGGTGCATGGACTACACCCAACCAGCCGAACCGCACTGGCTAGGGCTAGCCAGTGCAATATTTAAAATGGGGAAGAGAGTTGGTGGCAAATTGCTATAAATGGAATGTTCATAGAATAGGGGTTCTCAGACTTGAGTACGCATAAGAATTAGTGGGAGAACTTGTTCAAAATATAGATTCCTGGTCCTCCTCTGGATTCTCATTCTGTACATATAGATGATATGCAGGATTCTTCTTTTTTAAAATGTCCCTTGGAGATTCTGTCACAAAGATTCCTTGGGCCACTTTTGAGAAAACCTATTATAGAGTGTGATTTCCTTTTGCAAGTGGGCAGAGAGAGTACCCACGGACCGAGATCACCCATCCCAAAACGAGGCTTAGACAGGACTGAAATTGGAACGTTTGCATGGGCACCGGTGGCGGGGGGGGGGGGGGGGGGAGAGGAGGGGACCTGAAAACAATTTTTCTACCTGGATTTTTAATAATGGTACTTTACCTATGAATAAAGAACTTGCACTGTGTCCAAGTTTTAACGCCAAATAGTGGTTTACTAGTAGGAGCACTTTGAAATGAAGGGTTTTATCTGGAAGGCATTATTTGTATTTTCAGATGCTTGGAATGTGCACTTGAAATATTCCTTACCTAAGGGGACTCTGGCAGGCACAGCTCTGCGGTCGATCCAGAAGGACACCCAGGACAGCATGACCATCAGGGTGGCAGGGAAATAAGTTTGGAGCAAGAAAAAGAAGATGTGGCGACGCAACGTGAAGTTAATGTACAGACGGTTGTACCAGCCTGGGGGACACAAGGAAGAAAATACAGCACACACCATAGCTATTCAGCTCCTTCATAAATCAAATTTTATTCAGGGAATCATCAATGTGTTAGACACTCCACTGGAACCTGGCCAGACCTTTACAAAGTGGAGGTGAGAAAAACCATGGAACAGAGTGATTATATGTTATCCATACCACACGGATGATTCCATCTCAAGAAATCTTTGACCCCTGTTCTATACACAAAGGGAAGTTCATTTAAGGCTCTTGTTACTCACACGATGGACAGGACCCAACAGCATCACCATCACCTAAGAGCTTAGAAGTGTAGACTCTCGATCCCCACCCCAGATCTAATGAATCAGAATTTTCTCTTAATAATACTCCCCATGTGATTCACACACACATTAAAGTTGGGGAGGCACAGATTTAAACAGCCCCGTTTGGATGGTTTTATGGAGGAAAATGTGTTTTAAGTTAGAACATCAAGCTAAACACAGCATCGCGTTTAGGAACAGAGTGAACAATCACAGGTCCAGTCACGCCTCAGCTTGGACTTTGTGGTCTTTACAAGGGAAAAATATGCATGGAGGAGTTGAGAGGAATGGGAGAACAATGAAAGGAAAAGGCAAGATAAGCTCGAGATGACAAGGACTGGAAATAAAATGGGGACTTGGCAACGTTAATTGGAAAACTTGGCATCCAATTGGCAAGTTTAATGCAATGTTTATAATTATAACAGTTCCCGAAAGTGGTTGTAGAGGTTCTGTGGACTGAATGTTTTGTGTCCCCACCCCACCCCTGAAATCCATATGTTGAAACCTAATGCCCAACGTGATGGTATGGTGAGGAGGGGCCTTTGGGAGGTGATGAGGTTACGAAGGTGGAGCCCTCATGAATGGGATTAGTGCCCTTACACAAGAGACCACAGAGAGTCTGGGAGGACACAACGAGAAGGGGGCTGTCCATGAACTAGGAGGTAGGCTCTCATCAGACACTGAATCTGCCAGCACTTTGATCTTGGACTCCCCAGGTCCCAGAACCGTGAGAAACAATTTCTGTCATTTAGAAGCCAGCCACCCAATCTGTGGTATTTGTGAGAGCAGCCCAAACAGGCTAAGACAAAAGGGAATCTCACAGTGCTAAAGGTTCAATGGATGGGGAGCCCTTGAAGAACCAAGATTCATGGGTGATATGTAAAGAAGGTAAGATGTGCTAGATTGCCATAATATGTTGGAAGTAAAAGGTTGCCCTATGTTTACATCAGAAAGACTTTAAAGGTTGCACTTCCCTCTGTAGTCAATCATGCTATGTGTTAGCAATGGAAACTGCATAAAGATCCTACCAAAATCATCCTGAAAGGTGATTCGTCAAGAAAGAGGCAAGGGCTGGAAAGAGGAGAGACCTCAGCTGTTAACTTCAGATTCCAGAAGGAAGACCACAGAGCATACCCTCAGGCAACAGGAGGTGGCAAGCCTGCCCAGAACCTTGGTTCAAAAAACAAATTGCCCACAGGGAAATGACCAGTAGCTCTTGCACCGAGGCTCACAAGAAGGCCATAAGAAGGATCTGTGCAAGCAGCACAGTAAGAGAAGATCCCTTAAGACTGGAGCCCCGCAGAGGGCCTGGCTGAAGCAGAGAGAATGTGAATGGAAAATGACAGACCTGAAATTGGACTGCTTCTTGCCTGCAGAGAACAGGGGGTTTGGTAATCGTATCACGGTGAGCTGCCTGATGCTAAACAGTCATTACTGATGTTTTCTAGGTTCTCACTTCTGATGCCTTGCTGACGTCAAAAAATCACCTCCATCCAATGCTCACCACCCCTTAACCTGATTTAGCTTTCCCTTCTTTGGTGTCTAATTCCAGTGGCACAGGCTCTACTCACTTGGCAGCCAGTTCGAACCCTTTTTTAAAATAGAGATGGCCCATCCCAGTCAGGCTAGCGCTCGCCAGCTCCTCAGCCCGCCCTGCGCCCACCTGTGCTGCTGTAGAAGGCCAGCTTGGTGGTGGTGTGGAATTCTTGGATGAGGAACTGGGAGAGTGAGATCCGCTCATCTGTCTTTAATGAGTCATTGCCTTTTTTCCAGTACAGCATCAGGTCATCTTCTGTATAAGCATCTGAAAAGATGGGAGAGAGCATGAGGCATGTGGCGGTGGGGAGACGCGCCTGTCTGTGCAGCTCTGTGGCATAGAGCTCCTAATTCCTGCAGAAGGGTTCACTCCGCAATTCAGCCTGCCATCTATTCAATTAAACCAAACGAAATCGCTGTTTCTGTAGATCACAAGTGGTTAAATAATGGCAGAATTGCATATGGTTTTCAGCCTTCAAAACCAGGGCAATTTAGCCCTTTCTTCTTTCCAAGTGTAGGGGTGCATCATTGGTGGCAAATGCTTTGACCACTCTCCGTGATAAGGAAAAGACCCAGAAAGAGACGGGAGCAGAACACATCCCTGTTCTGTAGGCCTCCCACTGCTCCTGTCAGAACTACTTAGGAGCTGCATGCTAACGTATGGCACAAGGCAACTCACAGCTTTCAATTTCAAGCGAGCAGGTTTGTGTGTCCAGGGGAAATCGGCTGAAGTCCATATTGCACATGGCGGTCACTGTAACCCTGAAAACAAGAAGAAACGTCCGGGTTCTCAGAGGATGCAAACTACAAGTGCACAATCCAAAAACAAGCAGAAACGGCCTCCTTCTTCTAATTCCTAAGCAGTGCATCAGGACTTAGACGGAGCAGTTTATGAGTGGTACCCTCCTTAGCATACTCTTAAGTATTTAAGTTTAACCCCGGTGTCGGTGCGAGGCAAACAGAATGCCTCTGCTAACTCCTATCACGTTCATGCATTTTAAAGAAGCAATGGTCTCAGTCAGTATAACTGTGATATAAAAGAAACCATAAGACCGTACATATGCAGGCATACCTCATTTTATTGTACTTCACTTTATTGTGATTCACAGATGTGTCTTTTTACAAACTGAAGGCAAGCCCCCCCAGCAGCAAAAAGATTATGGCTTGCTTTATTGCAGTGGTCTAGAATTGAACCTGCAATATCTCCGAGGTATGCCTGTGTTGTTCCTCTGGTTTGAGATAAATTCAAAGTTCTTCTGTTCTTTTATTGATCATATTGATATCAATATGTTGATATTCAATATGTTGATATTGATTATATTGACATTATATTTGTGTACTATGTTTCAGAAGTAATATTAATGAACCCTTAATGCCAGTTGCCAAATGCAGCACTTTTTTTTACAGTGTTCATATTTTTATATTGATAATAATGTCTACTAATGAATATAGATGTTTTTAGTGCATAAGCCCATGGAGACTATATAATGGAAAAACACGGCATGTCTTCCCACCGCCACTAAGAGGTCTTAGTGTACCAACATGCAAGCATCGAATGGTTTTGTTCTATAATTACACAGGAAAACAGGCTTCTGAATCAAAGAATAAACAAGTAGATCATCAGTCATAGAAGAAAGCTCTCCCATCTTATGGCAGGACATGACTAATATGGCTGGTATTCAACATACTATTTTTTCTTCAATAACAGAAAATTGGCTACGTAGAAGTAGAAAAACAGACATGGATTAGATTACACCACACACTGTGCTTGTTCAGTTTGTGGGTTACAAGCGGAGAAGCATCAAGTCAGGATGCACCCACCCACATTCCGGTCCACAAACACTTAACTCTTCCCAACAACTCCCTGGCACCCAAAATGCTCTTAATAGAAATGTATTCTGTTAATTAGTCAATGAAAAGATGAAGTTGGAAGATGGTATATTAGAACATACTTTAGAAGTTAACCTTTTGCTGACAGAGTTGACAATATCCAGCTACTCTATGTTTTTCCCCAAATAAATCTCAAAATGGTAGTGTTTAGAAACTTAGGGCTTTTTTTCCCCCCTTTTAAATCAAACAAACTCATGATTTTATTTGCAATAAAAACATCAAATCATCTGTTTTTAGGTACAAGGAGGCTCATTGACAACTTTGAGCACAGGTCTTCCCTGCTCTTGTGCCCTCTGTTCTGCCTCATGCTGTCACATCCAATGATGTGTTGAATCAGACATCTACCGGCTCATGAGAGCCAATAGCTGCATTTTCAGGAGGTTTGCAAGCTGGTTGTTAAACATAGCCATTATTAAAAATAAATTATATAAATTTAAAATTAAATAAGTTAAGTGCTAAAAATAAACGTAATAAATATTCAAAACTCATCACTTCTGAATTATTTTCTATTATCTATACTCCTGAAGTTACCTACATCTACTATACTGTATTTATATGATGGAAATACTATCTAAAGATGAGCTACCACCCATTTCTTCCCAACACTGCATTCAGTGACATCAGATAGCTTGAAATCAGCCAGGATGGGCATATCCACACTACAGAAACTGGCAAATTCTGCAAATCAGGGCTTAATTTATTGCTTTGCTGACTGTTTAGACTTAAGAAAGTGTCTAAAGAAAGCAGATTAAACCTAACATGTATTATGGCTGTCACCATTACATGCAAAAAAAGGGGGCTTAAGGGAACCGCAGAGCTGCAGGAGGGGAGTCATTGAAAAGAATGCATTATTTATTTCTCTAACTCCCACTAGAAAAATAAAACTTTTATTAGAGTAAAGGTTTTCCATTGAAATGTAACAGACAGGGTGGAACATAAGTCATAGCTATCAGCTTGAGGAATCTCCCCAAGTGTATTTTCAAGAGTAAGTAATTCTTGACTCGCGTGTAAGAGTTCATTTTTCTTGATGTTGAAAAGTTGACAGCTCCTGAAGAGTTAAAGGCCAGCTATTCAAGGCCAAAAAGCAAAGCACCTGTTGTAGAACCAATGACTTTCTTGGTTAAGGCAAACTGCTTGCCTTTCTTCCCAAGCTGGAGGCCTAAAAAACGCACCAACCCCGCAAGTAAAAGGGCCCCGAGGGCGGCGGGGCCGGGCCTCACCTGAGGCTGTAGAGCACTTTCCCGTCCGGCTGGACCCGCAGCATGACGTTGTCCGTGGTGGTGTCGTGGATGAAGGAGCGCTTGGAGTGCACAAAGAACATGTCGGGGACCCAGATCTTCTTCACCAGCCGCCCGTCAAACGTCATGCTGAGGTTGTTGGTGCTGGGGAAGGACAGCCTCTCGTCCTTCCAGTAGTGCCTCAGGTAGAGGGTCATGGTGAAGTCCTGGGGCAGAGGGCAGAGAGGGGCACCCCACACACTGAGCCCACTGGTTGTCAGCAAGGCATTCTCTGCCCCTGTGGGGCCGTCACCTGGCTGGGAGTGAAACTGAGCTGCCAGCACTGCACCCCGCTGGCTGCCGCTGCCAGAGGCTCCCGGGCACACACAGGGGAGCAGGAGGCTCAATGCTCTGGAAACAGCTCTCAACCGGGGAGTGGGGTTGGGGGCCGAGGGGGATGGGTGAGTGCCCAGCGCCTGGACACTCAGTTGGGACAACCCTGACGTGTGCTCTGTGCTGACTCCCAGAGCACCCCAAAGGGACGGCGTTTGACTCCCCAGTAGTAAGCGATTTGATGGCACTGCCCTTCTCGCTCCATTCCCTTCCCCGCCTCACCTTCCCACTCTCTCCTCATGTTTCCTGGCATCACCTCCCAAATAAAGGCTTTGTGCTAAAATGCTGTCGCAGGTCTGCTTCTTGGGGGACCAAACTAAGACAAGGCCCCCCAAAGTTCTGTAAGTCAAGAAGTTCTAGACTGTTCCATTTTTTAAATCTAAACCCAAAGATGACAAAAAGGGACACTCTGCTTCTGCATTTCCACAGCCAGACAGAATCCGCAGCAGTGGGCGGTGCCTGGCCACTTGGCAGCAGCAGCCTTGGGCCCTGCTGTGTATGTTCGAGAGCCTTTGCCCAGAGAACACTTCCTGATGCCAGGACAGGAGCCGGGCCCTGGAGGACGAAGATCAACCCTGTCATCTGGCTCTGCTTCATACCACTTGGGTGGCTTTTGGTAAGTGTCTTACTCTCCCTGAGCCACCTGTACCATGAGTGTAGGAATGCCTGCCGCCGGGGCAGAGCTCTGGCCAGCACCGGCCCTGTGTGGATTCCCTTGGCCGGAAAGAGAAGCACTTACCATATCGACTTCTGAGATGCTGTCCAAGCTTTCCACCTGCACGTCCACGCCAACAGGAATGGCCGGACCTGCGGACAGGGAATGGCAAGAGCATTTAGTCTTTTAACTTAAACTTTTACTATGAAAGATTTAGGCATAAGGAGCATTCCCCCCTGGAACCTCAGTGTATGTCAGATTTCAAGGTCTGGTGTTCCCACATGCCACGCTGAAGTCCAACCAGAGATCAAAGAATGGAATCATGGGCTGGCTCCCTGGAATATTCCAGCAAAAGTCTAAAAATACATATTGGTCTTATCATCCAGGTGATTTTGAAACAAGGACGTTAATATACCACATCCCTGGTTGGTTACACATGCTCCTGTAAAGCTACAATGAAGACCGAGAGCAAAGCTGATCAGAACCAGGTCTGGCCTGAGGAGTTACCCCTTAGCAGGAGGCCATCCACTTTATTTTTTATATCTTCCTCCTGATTCTTTACCCTTTTTCATCGTGGAAGCCAACGCCTCTGTCAGGCCATGGGAAAGGCACTGCTTGGTAAATAGGCACCCAGAACCAAAGTCATACTCAGATGATTTGTCAAGCTCACAGATCTGCTTCTTAGCCCCGTGATGGAGTAGCTTGGGGGTGGTGGGGGGAATGATACACCAGGTGTCCTTGAACCATTAGATTTTTTTTTTTTTTTTTGCATTTCTAGGTCATGAAAACTTAATATTCAAAAGGGTGAAAAAAGAAAATGTTCTAAAGGGAGTGGGTTGCTGCCCCTTTTCCTCCCTGTTTCCAGGCACGTGGGGCAGGCACAGAGCACACTTGGATCATCGTGTGAAAAGGTGGTTTGAATCCAACAGCAGCAGATTATGGACTGAATAGCGACTCCCTTCTAGAACTTGTTTATTCTTTGGGTGAAAGTACTGGAAAACATAAAAGGCATGAGAATGATTTCTAAAATAAGTATTTTTTTCTAGGAAAAACACCCCGTAAGGATGAAATCCTATTTGACACTAAAGGGGCTGAAATCCGGCAGCTGCAGGCTAAGCTTCAAAGGGCTTTGGCATCCCTCTACACTAAGTGATTATTTTTCTCAAGCTATTTTCATTTAAGTAAACCCAGCAGTCCACCCTCTGCCCTCAGATATGTACCCAGGGTTCTGTCTGCCAGCTCCCAGATGAGAACAAATTTAGCTCAAGGTTGTTATTCAGAGCATTTCCAGAGGCAGCTTTGGGCTGCAGCTGTCCTGTCTCCCCATGCCCTTCCCACAGCCAGCTGCTGGCTACTCCAACCCTGAGCCACCCTTGCCAGGAGCAGTGGCCTGAGGACAGCTCGGCCTGGCCACAGACCAGCAGGCACCTCCTGAGAGTGTGTTCAGCAGAGCCTGGGTGGGGCCGGGCAGGGCCAGACAGGACAGATGCTAAGAAGATGCTGGGGGCTCAGTGCCTTGTCCACCAAGCACAGCCGAGGCAGACCTGATAAAGGGAGAACAGAGCTGGGTGGTCCCTTGGCTTGACTTTTGCCCATAGACAGTCTGATGGACCCAAAGAAGGAAGACGATTTCCAAGAGCGCACGTCTCATACCTCCGAAGCCGGGCCTCATGCTGAAGTCATGGTCATCGATCCGCAGTAGCTGCTCTGACTTTGTCAGTGGCGATTTGGTGATGTCAGGGCTTCGTTTCAGAACTGGGCTGCCAAGGGGAAAACAGGTTGATCACATATTCTAATTAAGCCGGATAAAAAACCATTTGCATTCAGACTTGATCTTGACAGGTTTGATGGGATGTGTTAATTCTTCTTTTAAGCTATTGGGTGTCCTCTCTTCCTTGCACCAGCTTCCTGGATAAATGAACTGAAAGTCCAAGATAGTGATTTAGAAACATGACTGAGGGGCTTTAAAACACCAACGTCCAGGACCCTCCTCAGAGTTTCTGGGTGGCCTGGGAATGGGGCCTGATAGCTAACCTGGCTAAATAATTTATCCAAGAGCATGCAACGAGTAGGTGGCAGACAGATTTTGAATACAACTGAATTTCAACGTTTATGTTAAATCATCAAGTCCTCACACAAGTGTAAAGGGGTAGAAGTTTTATTCCCCTTTTATAGTAATAAAATTGAGGTTCCACATGTTAAATCAATTGTCCAACATTCCCCTGTTTTGTGCATGTGTTCACCTTGCTTCCCATGTTATTTGTATAAATCATGAAAAGAAGCCTGGATACAAATGACCACCAACTTGTGAGCTTAGAATCTGGGTGAAATTAAGTGAGCCCTTGAAAAGTTTAGGTTACGTAACATGAAAACTTAACCTGGTTGGTGGAGGGTCCTCAAGTTGGGTCCATCATTCTGGAAAGCAGTTCTGCCAAATAAGTCTGGAGATTTCAATGTTCTCAGGCCATTTGACCTTTTACTTCCAGGAGGCCATCCTAATTCAATAATTGTGTATGTAGACAGACATTCTTTTGTACAAAGATATTCTTACAATAACAAAGGAAGCAACTAAATGTCTATAAAATAGAGGAAACTGCTTGAACGGTGGTATGTTGTGTCTTATTATGCATATTATGGGTTATATGCAGCCATTCAAATGGACTTTAAATAAGTAAACATGTTGACAAAGTCATATTAAATACAATAAGGTTACAAAACTATGTGCACAGAACAATCCCACACTAGTCAATATACAATATATACTTAGGTAAGAAAACACTGGGAGGAAAATGTACAAAAATATTAAGGTTATTTCTGGGTTTGGGGATTATGGATGATTTCTGTGTGTTTTTAAAACTCTTTTCTCATTTAACAAAATTTAAATAATTGTCATGTATGTCTTTTATAATTTTAAAAAAAATGAAACTTCTCGTAAGTAATTTTTTTTTTTTTTAAAGAAAATCTGTTTTGCTCTCCAGGACTTCGCTTTAATATTGGTGTTTACCAATAAGCCGCCACTCTAACCCCAGCTTAGGAGAGAGGCGGAGAAGTTTTTGATGACAACAATAGGGTTTGTTGTTGATGTTGCTTTTAATCCTCATGAGCACAGTTGATTCAAATAATCTCTGTGGCTGCAACAGCTCCACACATTCCACTGTTTGCTCAAACAGCTTCTGACTCTGACAGAAACAGGGCTTATGGCTTGTGCACAGCCATCTCTCTCCGTGCCCAGGACTCGCCATGACCCCTGGCTGGTTCAGCTCCCGGCTTTGTGATGTGGCTAAAGCAGCCTGTAACCGGTGCTGTGAGCCACAGCCGGCTGTTCAGGAGCCATGTGTGCAGCACTCTCTCAAACCTTGGATCCGGGCACTGAGGAGCCAGACACCCAGCCCCCCGCCAGCCCCAAACTCCAGAAAGCTGGACTTCCTTTATTTAATTTCTTTTCCAACCTCTATTCATATCTACATCCAGAGATAAAGACAGCTGAAGCTCAGTTTGGACCAAAGCCCGGGAAGGAACCAAGAGTCAAGCATGTCCTCACTGCCTCTATTTCCTCTTCAGTGAAGAGAGCGCTGGGTGAGGTTTTCTCCAAAAGTCCTGACTGATCGATGGGTGTTGGGCGCGCACGTGTGCAGATAGGCACCTATATACCAGCGCTGTCATCAGAGCTGCCCAAGTGACTCTGGGTGAGGAAGCAGCAGCCTGGTCTGTCTAAGCTCCCTCCTCTCGGGCTGGTACGGCCAGGGTGGCACGTACCATGCTGGCAACGAGAAGCCAGCCGGTCTGCAGGCACTCCATCCCTCACCCTCCCCGTTTACCAGGAGAGGACAAGCTAACGATCCTTAGCCATTATTGTTCAAAGCAACCTGCTTTGTTTCCTTTTAAATGATTTTTAAACGGACCCACAAATCCAGCAGAAATAATTAGAACTAATAGGATCATTCTCACTAATTTGAGGTCCCAGTGGTTGAGAATTTGTAGCTTTGTTCCAACTTAGAATGCAGATATCAAATAATTTGCCTTAATTTTTTTTTATAAATGTGCCTATACTGTATTCGTTTTTCCAGAATTTATCTCTCACCTGGGACAATTCATAAGAGATTTAAGAATACGCAATGATAGCGATGTATCTGATCTGGCATCATTTAAAAATAAAACATAATTCTCACTTCCTAAGAGGAGGGAAGCAGGAGAACAAAGGGCAAAGGAAGGAAAAGGTATCATAGCACCATAGGCTGGGAAAGGTTCCAGGACAGCATCGTAAGCCTTTTCCCTTCGCCCTCCACCCCGAAATGTCCACTCACCTGCCTTTCTTAGGCATCTCCTGGCCTTCTCCTGCTCGCCAGCGCACTCTGCTTTCAGTGGCACAAACCCATCCCCACCACAAAAGGAAGACGCCAGCTTTCATATTCTGGACAGCCAGATCCAAGGAGTTCTCTCAAGAAACAGCAAAAAGGGAAAGACTGTTATTTTTCTCTCTTAAGACATTATTGGTCTGTTCATTATTAGAAGGATATTTGCTCATGCAAAAAAAACAAAACACAACAAACATACTAACCCACAGCATGTAATCTGGAGAGCAGTGTGAAAGCAACTTCCACTAAACCTATAAATCCTCCTACGTCAGATGTCAGGGATTTTCTGAACTGAAGTAGAAGTCCTGTTTCCCAGTGGAACAATTATTTTGACTGGTCTAAATTACTTCACCGTCAGATGTGGTAAATATGTTTGTAAACATCTATATTTTCTGGTCCAATGAAGAAGCAAATAAAAATGAACCAAAGCCATTTCCAAACTGAGAAATGTCAGAGGTGCAGAACTGCTCCTATGCCACATGAATGTGCTCCTTTCTGCATCTATTTTAAGCTTCCAGCAATTATCATTTGCTTTAGCTGGATTTGGGCAGCTCCCTGCCCCCACTCTTTCTGCGGTTGAATCTGTGGAACCAGGGCTGGTACTGGGCACAATCAAACCATGAGTGCTTATTCAATCATCTGGTGATTCTCTGAACAATCCCTCAAATATTTGGGCAAAAATCCTTGGGAATTGGGCACCTTGGTCTCCTTCCTGTGAGGCAACCCTTATGTCTTGTTTTATAAGCTCTTTCCACCACACTAGGTTTTTTAAATGTCTTTTTTGTTTATTTAAATGAATTAGAGGTTATAAATATGAATGAGTAATGAAGAGTCGGTATGAAAAAACCACATATATATAATCCTCCACCCTCAAAAAAGAGAATGAAGAAAGGCAACACTAAGGATTTCTACTTTTAAAAAATACCACGGCTTGCTATTTTAGATTACTTGAATTTATCCCTCTCTCAGGCTGGAAATGAGCGTACTTACGAAATACAAGGTACTTTCAGCAGGGTCATGGACATCTTAGATGGCTTTGAACTTTTCTTTTTGCAGGGCTTTGGACATTTTTGACTTGCTGTACTGCACTCTCTTTTGGAGATAATCCCTCTAAATTATAGATCCATCTAGGAGTAGGAATAAATAAATATTTATAAAGTGCGGTGTCAATGAAACACTAATATCACAGAAGTAATATGCAACAGTGTCCTCAATAAACGACCCATGGAAAACTGAAGGGAGTCCATCAATGCATACAGGTACGGTAGCTGCAAAATACAGAGGCTTGACTCAAGCTGGCTCAACCAAAAATGTGTTACCTCACAAACCAAGAAGTCCAGGCCACGGGGTTTTTTTTTTTGACTTAGTGATGTCATCAACAAGCCATCCTTTCACGAGTCCTTTTTCCTCTGGCCATCTTATTCGCACCTGCAATATGGCTGCCAGAGCAATGAGTCTCCTTGTTCGTATCCAGTGTGAAAGCCAGAGGGCAAACCTCTTCCCAGAACGTGAAGGATAAGCCCTTCCCTTCAGTCTGACTGGGCCGAGGAAGGTCATCAAGTCCACCCCTGGACCAGTAAACTTTATCAGAGAAACATGTGCTTGGATAGGCTTAGACAAGCGATTTTCAACCAGTGCCACAAGTTTTGTTTCTTGTTTTTAATTTATTGTCTAAAGTTTTACATATGTCTCATTTTCCCCTGCTTGACCTCCCCGACCCCCCACCCATTCCCACCCTGGGCAAGCCCCCACCGCCCCAGTGTCTGTGTCCATTGGTTATGCTAATATGCATGCATGCAAGTCCTTTGGTTGCTCTCTAAACGCCCTCCTCCCCAACTCCCCTGCCATTTGTCTCTGGATCTATTCTTGTTCATCAAATTATGTTGATCATTATATCCGACATATGAGTGAGATAATGTGATATTTATCTTTCTCCCACTGGCTTATTTAGCTTAGCATAATGCTTTCCAGTTCCATCCATGCTGTTGCAAATGGTAAAAGTTCCTTCTTTTTTATAGCGGCATAGTATTCCATTGTGTAGATGTAGCAGTGCCACAAGTTTTTTAAAACGTGCAATCCCTGACTAGTCAGGGGCACTGGTCCCTTTTTTCTTAGATTGTCAAATTAAAAATGACAACAGCTGCCTGGCCAGCATGGCTCAGTGGTTGAGCATCGACCTATGAACCAGGAGGTCATGGTTCTATTCCCTGTCAGGGCTCATGCCCGGGTTGTGGCCCGATCCCCAGCATGGGGTGTTCAGGAGGCAGCCAATCAGTGATTCCCTCTCACCATTGATGTTTCTCTCTCTCTCCCCCTTTCTCTCTGAAATCAATAAAAATATATTTAAAGTATCAGGAAAAAACATTTTTTAAAAAAATGACAACAGCCAACACAACAATAGCTGTCTGCTCTAAATGAATCAAACTTATACCTTTCCTTTTTGTCAGATGGGCAAAAAAATTTTTTTGGTGTGCTGAATCATTTTAGTTATTAGTTTATGTGTGGCAATGAGATGAGAAAGGTTGAAAGTCGCTGGCTTAGACGAATCAAGATCCCCCTCTGGACCAGGGACGGGGCAGGTGCTTGAACAAATCCGTGGTTCGAATTCAGGAGAGAGGCAAGCAGAGCGAATGCGGGCTCAGCCGCCAGGGGTGCCCGCCATGGCTGTGAATCATTTGGAGACTGAGCTCATGACATGCCGCTGCCGCTCCCAAAGGCCCAGTGTCTCCTGTGAGCAATGAAATGCACGCCCATGTGACCGTGCTTGGGAGTGCCCCTGAATTCATAATGGTCTTTAGCCATGTATTTTCTCCACCCAGACATTGAATTATGATGACACTATCTGACTAGAAAGAAGGAAGGAAGCCTTCATGTTGTAAGCCTTCAAATTAAATTGCAGTTTCTGTGGGAGAGTCAGTGCAGCCCTGTCTCCCTCTGCTGGAATTATAGGAAATTTATTTAAGGCAACTTTTTGTTCATTTCCAAGTCTGTTTGTTTTTAATGGAAACACGGAGGTCTCCAGGTTCAAATATAATTCCACAAGGAGTCCCTGGGTTTCTTGTTGATGGAGTGTGATCTCCTTGTCACAGTCCAGGGGAATGGTTGTGGCAGATATTGTGGGGAGAAGAGGACATGCTAAGAGACCGCCTGGGCCTGCAGCCACAGTGGCTGTGTGGAGCCCTTCACCGGGTCTGCTAGGAAGGAAGAGGGGGCGCCTCAGCAGCATTACGTGGTCTGAGGGCCGAGTACAAGATACAGGATTTCTTTTGTTGCCTCCAAACAACCCAACCGCTACTGAATAACTGCAGTAGTTTGCAATGGAACGGTCCTTTGGAATTTACAAAACATTTTCACATCCTCAATTCCATTTGACCCCAGATCCAGCCTCAGCAGTAGGCACAGCAGGTCCCCTTCACTTCATTGGTGAGGAACCTGAGGCAAGTGGACACTGACTTATTTTCCCCAGGACATGTTAATAAATAGAAAATTTCCTGCTTTTGATCCCAGGACCTGCGCTTTCTCCTTCCTGAAGTGACTGGTCCTGTAACATCATTTCATTTGTCACCCAGTTTCTTTACTTACCATGTTGCCCAAGGCATTTTGATGACAAGTCAGATCTTTTAGTTAATTAGTTCCAGGTTATTCCCTGCTAATTAGAGGGACTGATTCATCTGAATGAAGTAGAGGTTTTCTGGAGATGGTAAGAATAAATTTTTTTTTTAATGAGAAGCCGCAATTGGAAATGTTCAACTCTTAAAAGAAAAGAAAGAATGTAAATACATTTTAAAAAACTCTTTCATATATATATGATTTCAGAGAGGAAGGGAGAGGGATAGTGAGACATCAATGATAAGGGAGGATTATTGATCAGCTGCCTCCTGCCCGCCCCCTACTAGGGATTGTGCCTACAACCTGGGCCTGTGCCCTGACTGGGAATCAAACCCTGACCTCCTGGTTCATAGGTCGACACTCAACCGCTGAGCCACACTGCCTGGGCTGTAATTAAATTTTATAACAAAATACACAACACACTTAAATTGAACTCGTGGGCAAATGTACAGCAGAAAAGAAGGACCATTTAATGTCTGACTTTTTGTTACTGTTGTTTTATTGATTTTGACTTTATAGAGAAGGGAGGGGAGAGAGAGAGCAAAACATTGAATTGAGAGAGAAACATCAATTAGTTGCCTTCCGTATGTGTCCTGCAACCTAGGTATGTGTCCTGACCAGGATTCGAAGCCGCAACCCTTTTAGTGTATGGGGCAATGCTCCAACCAACTGAGCCACCCCGGCTGGGCCTGACTAACTTTTTTCAGCATGTGACTATCTTGACTCACAGATTAACTTTCGTTGCATATAATTCCTTAAAATAAGTTAACATCAACCTCACTCTCTCTTTGAATCTGTTGAAAAAGTAAAAACAAAATAGCAAGCCTTGGAGTGTATTCTTGTCTCCATTTTTTCAAATGACTTGGTTTTTTGCTTTGGGTGGGGGGGAACACACTGGAGATCTTTAAAGGTCAGTGAAATGAATAGTTGTAGATTTGAGTTCGCCTTCTGCCTTCTGAGGGTTGGTGTTAGACTTTCCCTAGAGGCTTCTGAAATCACCCTGAACAGTGCTCCTCACTCTGCCATGCCACCAGGAGAACGTCCAGCACAGCTCAGATGTGAACATGAGTCACAGGCTTGGAGGGATTGCAGTCCTTGATCACGGGAGGCCCAAGCTTGCCTTAGGGATCTCCTAGAACCGTGACTATTCCAGCTGGGAGAGGTATTAGACCAGGCTAATCTACCACATTTACCAATAGTAAACAGGTCCAGATGGGTTCTTTGGTTTTGGCTGCTTTCTCCAAGAGGCCATGAAGTCATAGGAGGTGTGTGTTTTCATTGGTTCTTTTTGGATATATCTGGTAATTTCCTGTCTGTTCAGTGCCAGAGATAGAGCCATCCCATCGCTGGTGATGTGGCCTGTAGGCCCATGACTCCTGCTTCTAATTGTAGGGTAGACGATGCTAGGGAGCAACGCAGGTGGCTTTCTCGGTTGGTTCTTGAATTGAAAAGTCAGTAGTTTCAGGAGTTGCTGAGCTAAGCTTCACCTAACTTGAGAATTTCCATAGCTTATGCCCCGAAACCTCTGTGTAGGGACATGTAATTTTTAGACACCATGAATGTTTTGCTTAAAAACCATGCTTTACTTTCAAGCCAACTTACAGGTGTTAATTCGTGGTTTCTTGTAATTTTAAGATGGAAAAGAAAGAGAAGTTCTGCTTTGTCCATCCTCACCTGCCCCCACCCAGTCATGCAAGGTGCCTCTCCGACTCAGTGACCCGCAGCCTCTCAGACAGAAGGAGGCAGCGCCAGAGGTGCTGGAGCAGTCTGCGGGAAGCGAGGCCACATGCCAGGCAGTAAGGACAGAGACATTGGAGTAATGACCACATGGCCTCGGGTACGGGGTTGCTCCCTGCTTCGCATTCAATGCCACAGGGCATTTCCCACCTCAGCTGGACATGCTGTGTGTCTGGGAAAGAGCCCAGTGTAGGAGCTCCCGGTACTGTCCCAGAAGCGGGTTGGTGATTCTGATTCTCTCCTAAATACAAAGTTTGCACTAAGAATATGACGGCCCAGCAACCTCACTGCAAACCTCCAGGAAGACCAAAATGGAAAATCATTGAGATTTTAGGCAGACTTTCACCTTCCTTCTATTACATCTACATATATAAAAGCCTAAGCGACCCTTACGACTGGACAACCGGACAACCGGTTGGTAGCTATGATGCACACTGACCACCAGGGGGCAGACACTCAACACAGGAGCTGTCCCCTGGTGGTCAGTGCGCTCCCACAACAGTCCCTCCCCCCTAGCCCGCCCCGATTGGGACTGGGCGAGATGGCCCCATCGCCGACCAAGCCAAGGGACCCCACCCATGCACGAATTCGTGCACCGGGCCTCTAGTCTAAAGATAAAATGCCAAAGAATTTGACTATAGCTACCCTCCCACAAGGAAATATAGGCTGTGGAGAAAGACAGTTATTGTAAAGGAGGAGATACAATGACATCTTGTTAGAAAGGCAGGTGGCACAATAGTAACAGCTCCAATTCAAGCCAGTTCTACCGAGATTCAAAGCCCAGGAATCCTTTATGTTATGCCCAGATTTCAAGATCCCCAAGAGCCCACCAGGGAGCCAGCGAGTCCGATGCAAAAGCAGAGAGTCCTTTATTCTAACTAGTTCGGCTCCCCGACCACACTCACCGATGTAACGGTAAGCCCAGAGGCAGAGAGCCTGCCCGTGGGAAAAAATGGGGTTTTAATAGGGGGGTGGAGTGAGGGGAGGGGAGATGACTGTGGGCCCTGCCGATTGGCTAGGTGCAAGTCAGGTATGTGGTCATCTCCATGGTGCGCACGTACCCTGATTGTCATTGGTTAGTTTAAAAAGATTCCGGGAGTGGCCAGCAGAGGCCTGGGCTTCCGGGAAGAAGGTACTTTCCTGAGCACATGGCTGCTGCCCCAACATGGAGGATACGGGGCAAGATGGAGGGCATAGCCCTCGCCCTTTCACTTTACACCTGTGTGGCCTCTGGGAGGTAAACCTGTCCACGCCTCAAGTTGTCTATCTGCAAAATGCGAATGATAGTAACAATACTGACTTCTCAGGGAGGTGAGATCACAGACGAAAGGGCAGGACATCTGCAGAATGTGCCACTGCCGTCTCCCAAGGGGAACCTGTGTGATTTGTCATAGACAACACCACCGCCTGGCACTTACACACAGAGAGAGCTTTGTGCTGACAGATGCTTTTCACACATTCTCCCACTCGAGTCTCACAGCAGCTCTGTGAGTTGGGCTAGGTGCGAATTAGTGCCTCTGTTTTATACATAAGGAAACTAAGAGCCCAAGAATTTTCTCCCCTGGAAAGTGAAGCAATTAACAGCCCAGCAGAAGTGACTCATCTCTAAATTGTAAACATGCATTTTCATACCAAGTCTTTCTTCTTCATTTGGTTACAGTAACAACTTTTTAAAACTGCCTAAACTGGTAATTTTTTGAGTTATCATACCGATTTCTACAAAAGCTTCCCTCACCCCTGTATCCACTCAAAACAAGGTTCAAGTTGTGTATTTGCTGCCTCTGAGCTTTAGCCGAGCATCTATCTTAGATGAGCATGTTTCAGTGCTAAGTCAGGCACACACACGCATACACCTGTCAGTATCTTTATTCATAAGTTATAGATTTATTATTTATTATAGCTATTATAAGAAGCTTTATTTCTCCAAACTGGAAACAACTCAAATGCCTATCAACAGGAGAATGGGTAAAGAAATTATGGTTTATTCATACAATGGAACACTACTCAACAGCAAACAGGAATGAACTGCACATGTGTGCAACAACATGAATTCATCTTAAAAATATTATGTTGAGCCCTGGCCCATGTGGCTCAGTTGGTTGAACGTTGTCCCATGTACTGAGGTGGTTAGTTGGATTCACAGTCAGGGCACATGCCAGGGTTTTGGGCTCATTCTCCAGTAGGAGGCATGCAGGGGACAGCCAATTGATGTTTCTCTCTCTCTTTGTCTCTCTTCCTCTCTCTCTAAAATCAATTTTTTTAAAAAATATCAAAAATATGTTTAAGATATTATGTTGAGTGATAAAAGCCAGATGCAAAAGGTCACATGCCTTATGATTTCACTTATATAGTTTTAGAAATTACAAAACAAATCTAATGGTAATAGAACTCCTATCAGTGGCTGTGAGGTCAGGAGGAGGTGCATGTAAGGACTGACTGGGAATGGGGCATGAAAGCACTTTATACAGCGTCAGAAATGTCCTATCTCTTGATAGGAAGGGAGTTCATGGGTGTACACATTTGTTAAAACACCTTGAACTGAACATTTAAGATCTGTATGTGAATCATGCCTCAGTAAAAGCTGTCAGCTGTAAGTAGTTGCACAGTTATTTAATAATTGTTTATTAAAAGGTAGCTTTTCCAGAAAGACAGATATGACTAGACATGCCAATTATTTAGATGCCCATATTCATGTGGACTATTGATTAACATACAACAAATAAAAGCAGAATGCTATTGCAGAACACAAAACATGTCTTTGTTCTTGAAACTATAACCTTAAGTTCAGCAGTAACTTGAATATCAGGCCCACAAACGGTCCAGATTAGAAACCCATTTAGTAATACAGTGTTATTCACATTACTTTGGAGTCCTGTTTCTTTTAAGAAAGAACCTCCAGAACAATAAACTCCAGCTATTTGTCTCACTCTGGTATTCTTCTTTATTTTAACACACGTATATCATATTTGCTCACTGACTCCGTTTCTTAAAGATAGTCAACCTCTCCTCTGTGGTCACACTTACATCCTTTAAGCCAGCAGGGTATCTCACAACAATGCAGTTTTGTTGACTAAGAGGATGGGGTGACCCAGGGCAAACCCTTCAGCACTCCTGGGAAAAGGGCTAAGGATCACCAGAGGCCTGGTCATGCCCTCTTCAATCTAGTAACCAAGGCCCCTGTGAAAGCAGGGAGGACAGGCCAGCTTGACCTCTGGAGAGAGCAGCTCAGGAGTGGTCAGTGAAATAGATAGGCAGTCAGGGCCTTCACGGTCTGTCCCGAGGAGAATTTCCTTGGATGAACTGACCCCAAATTCAGCAGAGTTTGGGGGAGAAGAAGAACTTCCCTCTTTCAAAGTGAACACTGGCAGGGACCCAGTGCCCAGGTCCTATTTCTGGGCACAGAAACATTCTGTCTCTCTGAGCTCTGTGCTAACAGAAGCTCCTGGCATCAGTGCAGTGTTTTAGAAAGACCCATTTATTTCTGACCTGTCTGCTTCACACTTGAGATAGGAACAGGAGGTATCTGGGTGAGAGGGAGGGAGGAGGCGATGGGTAAACATGTTGTCCTTCGATATGAGCTTCCTAACAATTCTCACCTGGTGCTTCATGGACATAAGTGGGAGTCTCTTTGGATGGTATGGCAGGAACTGCTCTTTCCTCCACTATATGTTTTTCCTCTTCTTCCAGAATTCCTTGTTATTAGCGAGGCATATGCTTATGCAGAGCAAATACATTTCCCAGCATTCTTTGTGGCCATGGGACCAAGTTCCAGCCCATGGGAAGTGTGTGGCATTCTCCTGGAACTTTCCTTGGAAGATAGCTGACATGCTCCCTTTCCCCTTCATCCCTTTAAGCATCCTGCTTCTTCAATAGCAGAAATGATGGCTTAGCACAATCCTGGGCCATGAGATCAAGGGCCATACTCTAAGGCAGCAAGCAGTGAGCACGAAAGAGCCCAAGTTTTCAGTCCCTGAGGTCTGCATGGAGCAGAACTGCCATTCTATCCTGATGTCACTTTTAAACTCCTTTCTTTGAAGCTATGTTCTTTTACTTGTAGCTAAATCTAATCGAAACTGATGTAGGTTACATTCAACAAGTCACTGATAGCAAATGCATAAAATGATGGTATTCAATGACTGTGTGTGGGGGATGTGTGTGAAATAAACTTTCCTCTGTTCTCAAGGTTCTTCTGGCTGGCCTTAATAATCATATAGATGTGAGACAGATTAGCAAGAGAAAAATAACCCAATTTAATACATACATATACATGGGGACTCTGCATATATGAGAGAGCCGGGACCCCACATGCACGAGAGGGTGAAAGACAGAAAGGGAACATGGGTGTAGAATATTCTGAGCTAGTGATGAGGTGCCTTATAAGCTTTAAAGGATCATTGCAGGATGATAAGAAGAGCAGGTGTTTAGTAAATAGGAGTTTGCCCTGCCATATAGATGGGTCAAAGTTCTTCTAGGTAGTCAAGGGAATGGCAGAAGCTTCTCTTGGGCATGAAGCTAAAATTGCCTTTAGCTCAAAATAATCTGCATACCACTAAAAGTACATCTTGGGGTTACTCATTTTGAACCCAAGCAGATTTTTTCAAAGGAGTTTTCCTGAGGCCAGAAATATATTCTAGGAAACTCAATAAAAAGCATGATTCAGTGACAAATCCTGAGAGGTGGGCCACCTTACCTATCATCCCAACTTCAGTGAGAACACATTACATACTAAAGTCTGGGCGTTCACAGGTGTCCCATGGGTCAGAGGGCCGAGAGGCAAAGCAAGAAATCACAACCCAGGTCACATGCTGTCACCCATTTTATGTAATTCAGTGAGCATTAACTAATTTGAATTCTGTAACCTGCAGAAGAGGGTATCTAAGTAAACACCTTTCCTTTGAAAATTAGGCAAGTTACTCACCCTCTCTGGGTCTGTTTTCTCACCGGCAAAATGAAGAACAAGCCTTGCCTTAGAAAGGTTGTCCCCAAAAGTGCTGCTGGTCCAGGATGAAGTTTTCATCTGTCCTTTGATGAAAATGTCAGGATAAAGTACTAACTGTGTTTTCCTGAATCTGCATTTTAACAAGATCCCCGGGTTATTCTTATGCACATTAAAATGTAAGGTGCCTGGCCCTAGCTGGTTTGGCTCAGTCGATAGAGCATCAGCCTACAGACTGAAGGGTCCCAGTTCGATTCCCGTCAAGAGTACATGACTGGGTTTCGAGCTCAATCCCCAGTAGAGGGCATGCGGGAGGCAGCTGATCAATGATTCTTATTGATGTTTCTATCTTTCCCTCTCCTCCTCTCTGAAATCAATATATATATATATATATATATATATATATATATATATATATATATATATATTATATTATATTAAATTTAAGATGCCTGGGCTAAATGGACAAGATGAAGAGCATTTGCTAGCATAAACCTGGCCAGGTTAACAATGGTTTACTATAGCTGAGGTTTATTTTTCAATTTCTCTTTTAAAATAAATCCCAAACCTAATGTTCTCAATGGCTGACCCAAATATCATTCTATAATGACATCTGAAGGTCCAAGGGTGAGGATTGAGTGTTTTGTCCAATCTGCTAATGGAGAGTGTTTTTATACTGCAGTGTGGACGCTCACGGGTGGCTCTGGAGGTTGGACAGGCTGGGACATAGGACCCTTCTAGCACAGGATTTAGCTCTCTTGCGCACAGGCCAGCACACTTAGCCTCAGACACATGTCGGGCACATTTGTGGGTACCACTTTAACTAATATCACATTTCCTAGTGATTGGTGGGGGCAGTGGGGCTGGGGTATTGACTGTTTCCAACCCAGTGTTAACCCCCCAGCCACAGCTGTCTGTTCTACAATAAAATGAAAAATGGAAGAGGTCTCTAATGGTGTAGTGGGTCTGTGAATTCTGCTTTGCATTCATTAAATGACTATACCATTTAAACAGTGGTGGAATTCAGGACGCTTCCTCCCCCCCCCCCCCCCCCCCCGCCAAATATGGCATGTTGGCCTATTGAATATTTGAGAAATGGTATATTCAGGAACGACTTTCTGACCTTCTCCTGAAGCAGGTCATAACCCTCATGTGAGAAGTGCCTTCCTAGGAATAAAAGCATCTGGATGTCCCAAGATGAGGGACACAGAGAGGAATCTGAACACATAAGCCTTGCTAAGTTTCCCCCAGAGGACCACATTCACCAATATCTTTTGTCCTATCATATCTTTCCACAACTTTCCACTCTTGTTCAAAGCTAGCCTAAAAACACTCAAGTTTAAGTGTTTCTGTGGGTCTTCATTTCTGTATAAAGGCTTCCATGTCAGGTAAAACTTGTATTAGAAAATGTGTATGTTTTCTCCTGCTAATCTGTCCTTTTCAGTTTAATTTTCAGACCCAGCCAGGGACCAAAAGAGGATGGAGGAAAACGTTTTCCTCCCCTACAACAGCACAGGTGGTGGGAACTCATACTGCTTTGTGCTGGCCACCCTGAATACATGGGTGTCCCACAGACCAGCTTCCAGTCTCAAGGATCACATCCTAGTTGGACTCCAGGTTTCTACCTGGGTGTGGGGACAGCTCTGTGTTGACATGTTTTAGGACAACCCAGACCAGTTTGGGTTTCCTTTCTACTCTTCTTCAACCCCCCTCTCTGTCCATCTAAGTAAGGGAATAAATCATCTTTTCCCTGAAAATACCACGAGAAATAAATTGTTTCATGTGAAGTCCACCTACCTGGATGTGTTGAACACAGTTATGGAAGGCAGCACACTTTAGTGGGTGTGTAGTAGGGGAAACCTTTCCTACCTCCACGGGGTTTACATGCGAACTGAATTAGGAACCAGACAGCCGCTGTCACCATGGTGCAAGCACAGAGAATGCACTCAGTACTTGACACTTTACACAATGCAGTTGCTTTTACATTTGTTCTCCTGTCTTCTGTGATGGCTGACCCCACTGTCTCCTGACCCCATGTGTGTGGGAACGAAGAATGGCACACATTCTCAAGATGGCTGCTTCCCAAGCTCTTGTCCACAGACCTGGAGACAGGGTTATAAACACTGTTCTTGGACCACTCCCCCAAATTCCAATATAATAGTCTGAGGAACTAACCATGGAGACCAAAACCCTCATTTGGGCCAAGTATGCCACAATGTTATATTTAAATCCACCAAGAAAACAAGAGTTTTCTATAATAAAGAGCAATAATTCTCTTAACGTTCTCTTAGCATTTCCTTCAGAGGATGAAAACCTCCCTAAATCACCTGTAGTTGAGAGAAGGGCCCCCATTCTTTACCGAGGAGAGCTGTCTACCTGTGCACTGGACCATGCCTGGCCTCCAGCCTCCATCCTGCCACAGCTGTTCACAGTCTGTACCCTCCATTTTTATGGTCATTGTTTGCCCCCAGCCCTATCCTCCTCCACTTGAGAGTCTCCCTTCTCCCAGTTGCTATGACAACAGCCTGTTTCTCCTATTTCTCTGACCAGTCCTTCTCTTCCCACATAGATATATGCTCCCAAGCTCTTGTCCGCAGACCTCCTGTCTTCTGCTTTTGTGCTTCACGAATTTACTCCATCCAGATAGTCTCACTGAGCACATCTAAGAGAGTAGTCCCAAATCTTCCCCTCCCTCTAGCCCGGGACCAGCATTTATAACTTTTCATTTGACATTTTCTCTTGCTTGCCAGACCCAAACTCCTCACCCTCTACATGGAATAGCTGTTGCCCCTGGCTTCACAGTCTCTGTTAACACCAGCACACAGGCTGCCGCTCTCCCACATAACTGAACTTAACATGAACTTTCTCCACTATTATTATCATTATTTTCTTGCCTCATTGGTTCCCTCAAACTAAGCCGATTTTCATTTTTCTAATTCATAGTCTCCCTCCCACAAATGTTTAGCAAAAAGATCAAAGTATTTTTGAAGAGTTATCACTTTCTAAACTTACACAGAGTGCAGAGCTTTGATCATCTTTGACATGCATGGCCCAGACCAGACCAGTCAAATTTCTTCCCCAGGAGCGGAATGAACGTAGAAGAACCCTTGACACCAGGGCCATAGAACCAGAAGGATGAGAACCCGAGACTTTTGTACATTTGATTGGGTGTCTGTTCACTGTCCCCTGAGCTCACCTGGGCTTTCCTTCTGCCATCTTATCATCCCCTCCCCTCCTTTTCTACTAGTTGAAATTCCATCTATCTGTTGCTCAAAATTTAACACAATCAGCATTTACTCCTCAAAATTCCGTGACCTTCCCCTCCTTTGAACCACGCCCACTACAGTGATAGCTTTTTAATGACTAAAAGGTGTTTTCTATTAATTTCATTATCTGCCACCACCCCGACCCCCACTTGGGCACAAAGCCTGGAAGACAAGTGTGCAATAAATATTGACTTCTTGGTGTCAAATAAGTATGTCCAGTCACCAGTTTTTGTATATTTCTTTTATTCTAACATGCATATTTTCACAATTTAATATTGGTGAAATCGGGGTTCATCTTATAATCATTGGCATGCTATAATTTAAATAGAAAATTTTCTCTCTTGAAGGAAAAATTGATGGTACATAAAATATGGGTGCATCTTACTTATATTTGATGGTGTCTTAGATTCAGTGCAATAAAGTATCATTCAAGCATCCCTGAAAACAATGGTTTGCTCCTCTGTCTGTCTGCCCTAAGGACAAATCATTTTATGTTCTCAACATTTCCTTAGTTCCTATTTTCTACTCCTACCGTGTCTCCTCTTTACCTCCTTTAATTTTCCATTGTTCTCAAGCAGAGTCAGACTATTATGTTGCAATAAGGAAATCACATGATAAAATGCTGCTATATGTTTGTTACAGAATTAACTCTAGTTAAATATATAAGCTAGTTAAAATGTGTGAGCAAGCCGAAGCCGGTTTGGCTCAGTGGATAGAGCGTCGGCCTGCGGACTGAAAGGTCCCAGGTTCGATTCCGGTCAAGGGCATGTACCTGGGTTTCGGGCACATCCCCAGTGGGAGATGTGCAGGAGGCAGCTGATCGATGTTTCTCTCTCATCGATGTTTCTGACTCTCTATCTCTCTCCTTTCCTCTCTGTAAAAAATCAATAAAATATATTTAAAAAAAAAATGTGTGAGCAAGCTACCATGTTATATAAGCATCAATTTATGAAGACAATGTAGTCAGAAGCAGAGTAGTGTTGGAATTAAATAAGATAATCAAAGTAATATGATATACTTAATGACAATATAATTATCATCCTTTGAGCAGCATTGTGACCTAGGCGAGTCTCTAGAGAGTAAAGGTTTCTCAACAAGTCCAGATGCCCTGTCCCATCCAATTATCCTTGTTTACACACTTTCATTCTTCATTTGCTTATGAGGCTGGAAAATCCAGTGGATTTGGGCCAGGCAATCCCATGGAGAGGAAGCTGTCCTCACTGGCACTGGCTGGGACCCCTGCCATGACCCCTAGCATGGTAGAAAGAGGGGCGTCTCTCACTTCCTCTTCCCACAGCCTAAGATCCAGCCAAAACAGATGACTTGCTCCACAAGCCCTATGCTCTGCAACCCCAAACTTTCCTGCCGCTTCCATGCCTTTGCTCAGGCAGATCCCTTCATCTACACGGGCGCTAATAGTACTTTCTATGACTGTGGGGATGTTCCATAGATCTGCACTGTACAACATGTGCCTATTGAGCAGAGCACTTGAAATGTGGCCAATGCAACTGAGAGACTGCATTTTTTACTTTATTTGCCTTAAATTTAAATAGATACATGGCTAGTGGCTACTATATTGGACAGCAGAGATCTAGAATGTCCTTTTCTACCTGTGCATCTAGCATGTACATTTCTTCTTCTCCAAATCCTTAAACTTCTAGAAAATTATTAAACCTGAGAATGGTCTTGGGGAGCTTCTGAACTTGTAGTTGCCCACGGCAATCTAATTCATATTGTTGCCGGGAGCTGGTCACACTGAGAGTAAAGCGTATGGAATCACACAGCCCCTGGGCCAGTGGGCTGGAGGCCACAGTTCAAATGAGGGCTGGTGGCCAGAGGTGATGAGTTTGGTCCTCAACATGAGCAATGGGGTGGTAAGCAAGTGTCTGGGACCAGGGTCACACAGGAGTGTACATGGGAACAGAGGAAGGGGTGGCTACCTGACCTGGGGAAAGGAGGAGAGAAGCTGGGATGCAGAGAGCAACTGTGAAGTCCGTCATGCTGAGGGAGTGAGAGGATCAGGTAGCTACTGGCCCCTGACCTGAAACTTCTAGAGGCCCTGGTATCCATGTGTGCTCCAGTCCTCAGGAACCTTTAGGAATCCTGCCCCTGGGAGTCATGAGCTGTGGAGCAGATTCCACGGGCCCATGCTTACTTCAGGCAGGGTTATGCTCCCTCTTTGGCTGTACCATTTGTTCATTCTTGACCAAAGCACAGACACCCAGACCCTGAGCAGGAAGGCGGTAGGGGAAGGGGGGAAAAGAGCAGAACAACTTCCTTCAGTAAGCAAGAAATGTTACTGGTTTAGAGGGCTCTTTCCCCCAGAGCAGCCTTCTAATTCCAAGTGCTAGGATTTAAAGGAAAGGTCACCTTCTCAAAATTGCATCCTCTACTAATTAAAGATTCTACTCTGTTCACTGGGGAAATGGTCACTCACAATTTACTGTAGATTCAATCAATCTGATTGCTTTCCTAATCTGAGCTTAGCTGCATTAGAGGAAAGAGTCACTAGCTTGTGGAAGTGAGGGAGAAATTATTCTCGGGTGTGGGGCATTCTGGTTGGCATTGGTGGGGGGGCTCCATGGGATGAGGACAGGGCTTGGACACAGGAGTTATTAAGGATACCTTCTGGAGAAGAAGCATAGAGAGGGAGGTAAGATGGCACCTGAAATGAATTTCTGCAGCAGACCCTTGCCTCCTTCCGCCCCCAGACCAAGTTTTGCTGTCACTAATTCTCCAGTCCCTGTCCCTCTCCCCAGTGCTAGGCTTCTCCTGCATGGAAATTCCGGGAGAGAAGCATTGCGTTGGCTTCATAAGGGCCTCATGGGAGACAGGAAATGCTTTTCTAGACAGACCTAGCAGGAAAAGCACCAGCAAACAGAATGGGTCTGTGCAGTAACTGGCGGGTAGAGGGTGGGAGAAGAGCAGAGTACTTTCTGCCAGATGTACAATGAGCACAGGCTTAGAGTTTCCCGGGAAAAGACAACTTCTAGTTCAGCGGTTCTCAACCTGTGGGTCGCGACCCCTTTGGCGGTCAAATGACCCTTTCACAGGGTTCGACTAAGACCATCCTGCATATCAGATATTTACATTATGATTCGTAACAGTAGCAACATTACAGTTATGAAGTAGCAACGAAAATAATTGTATGGTTGGGTCACAACATGAGGAACTGTATTTAAAGGGCCAGAAGGTTGAGAACCACTAGTTGTTCATTTCCACAGCATGTGGCATTCAAGATTTAATAAATGGTTGAGTGGATGGGTGAATGAGTAATGTCCCCTAATATTGCAAAATCATGTCAGTTGCCAGACTCACACAGGTCAACTTATTTCTTGTCTGGGATTTGAGTTTATTTTCTTTCTCAGGGAGGCATTTAATCCGGTTGTATGGGTTTAAAGATGTTTTGTTCCTATTTTGAATCCTAATTTCCCATTTCCTATCCAGAATGCCCCTAAGCCAGGGGTGGGCAAACTTTTTGACTCGAGGGCCACAATGGGTTCTTAAACTGGACCGGAGGGCCGGAACAAAAGCATGGATGGAGTGTTTGTGTGAACTAATATAAATTCAAAGTAAACATCATTACATAAAAGGGTACGGTCTTTTTTTTTTTTTTTAGTTTTATTCATTTCAAACGGGCCGGATCCTAGGCCTACCCTTCATTTTCCCTTTTGCCTTCACAACTGAATCCCAGGCTTCATAGGGGGTCTCAGAGCATCTGGAAGGCATTTGAGTCCTTTTTTATAGGAGGGGGCTCTCATAACCTGTTCACACACAAGAACCGAGAGACATGATGTGGGGCACAGCACAGCATGAATGAGGGGCAAATCCATGAGGTTGGGAAGGGCAGCTGGAGGGCTTCTGGGCTCCTCCAGAAGGGGGCGCTGCTCACGGGAGTTCAGGGGCTGCTGCTCTGTTTGCTGAAGGGAATGTGGTCAGCAGATCCATGTAGATGGCTGGTCAGACCCCATAGATGTCTAGGCCCTTTCCCAGGCACAGCCTTGGAGCCCCTAGGAAAACACTGACCAATAAATTAGGTTGAAAAATATGTAGGAGGCAGGGAATATCAACCTGGAGTATTTGTCAATGGCGTGGGTGTTCTGGAAGATGCGAAGACCCATCTGGCCCTTCAGAAGCCCCTTCTTCCTGGAGGAATTGGATTCATTGCTCAGGGCCAGGTGGACCACTATTTTGTCTTGCCTCTCTTCTTCTGTCAGAATGTGGCTTCTCGGGTACCCAGCCAAGCTGTTGGCCTCAGACTCACTGTAGCTTCCGTCCAGCATCATGGTTCTTGAGGGAAGCATTCCACACACACATGGGAACTGTGGGCAGCAAACACAAGGGACATGTCAGGCATGGCTAGGCCTTGGGAGAGGGGCAGAGGAAGTGCCCATGACTAACTACTCAGAACCACAAAAAGCACAGCCAGAAGGATCCCCACACATTACTTAGCCCAGTGGTTCTCAACCTTGGCTGCACATTAGAATCACCTGGGAACTTTTTTAAAAATCCTGATTTCTGGCCCCAGGTGATTCTAATGTGCAGCCAAGGTTGAGAACCACTGACTTAGCCCAAGGATTCTCTACCCTGGCTGCATGTTAAAGTCATCTGGGTAACACTTAAAATGGCCACATGCACAATCCATTCTAGACCAATTTAAAGCCCCCAGGTGATTTTACTATGTAGCCAGCGTCTACTCTAGAACCACTGACTTAGTCCAAATGTCCTCAATTGCAGAGGCAAAAACTAAGACCCAAAGAAACTATACAATTCTCCTGAGATCAGCCAGCCAGTGTCAGAGTCAGGACTTTAAACCCAGGACTTTATTGCAGTGTGGGACTCTACATCTTTGTGCAGGGGTTAAAAAATGATTAGGGAGGAGAGTGTCCTTACTCTGAAGAGTTACATGTAAGGGATAAGAGTCATGATGCCTGCAGTGTATTTTTAAATGGTTCGACTACACCAACAAAACTATGTTTATATAGAGAAAGAGATCACACAAAGAGGGCAAAATGTTAACAATGTTGGATGGATGTTATATTATCCTGTTCTGTTAAACTGTTTCTACAAGTATGAAAATGTCTATAAATTATAAGTTGAAGGGAAGGAAATGGTTTTGCTTAACTTCTCCCACAATCTGAGTCAGCAAAGGAGGGCTTCCAGCTGGCGCTGCACTGGTTGGTTCTGGCCAAAGGCGTGAAGCCTGCCTGATACAGCCAACTGGCCCCACCGTTCATTCTTCCCAACCTGCTGATGTTCATATGTTTCTAATCTGGCTCTCAGCCCTGCAGTGGCTGTTTTTACACTTGGGAATGTGAAATAATGACGTTTCACACCTGACTTCTATTGTTATGAATCTTGAAATACTCAAACGGATACCAGAAAAAGATGCAAAAACAGATGGATGATTTTTATGGAAAATTAGAATTACTTGATGTATGCTTACACTTGAAGAAATCTTTTGTAGTTTGGGAGGCTATTTTTTAAATCAGGCGCCATTGTTTCATTATTATTTTCCTGTCTTGTCCCATAAGCCACAACAATTAGGTAGCACATTAATACATTCCTAGAATAGACTAACCCATAAACTTTAGGAATAAAAGGTCAGTAAGAGGTCATCTATTCAATTCTTTGCATTTAGATATAATCACACCCAAACTTTGATAAAAGTGTGAGATATTGTCACTGGAGCCTTTTGTTGTTGTTAAAGGCACAGGTCTTTACTTCTTTCCCTTGTTCTAAATCGAAATGCATTCTGCTAAAATAAAAACAGATTTTTCTCCTAACATTTTGAGTGAGAATCGGGAAATGTCAAAGACTATGACAATTTTCCACAACACCTTGTTTCTAAGAAAAATTAAGCAGCTCCTGGCATGTTGAACAGGTCTGGATAATCAGCCCAAGCATTCAAGTGTGTGCAAGGGAGTCAGACCCCTTCAGCCCAAGCAGCGTGGGCCCCATTTGAAGCAGGGTGAGCCTCGCAGGCTCCAGTCAGCGCTGCCTTTGGCGGAGTGGAGGTTGAACTTCGGGGAACATCAGAATTACCTGGGAGCTTATTAAGAATGCAGATTCCTGGATGCCAACCCCAGAGATCCTGACTCAGTAGGTCTGGGGTGCAGCCCCAGAATCTTCTTTTTTACAGACTCAGAAAGTGAATCCAGGCCAGGTGCTCCTTGGCCCCACTTTGGGAACCTCAACTCCACTGAGGGCCCTTTTCACGGTGGTGAATAGTGGTTTCTCTGTGAGGCAGCAGGAGGGAGATTTTGTGTCTTCCCACCACTGCCCATCCTCCAGCAACGGCACCGCTTCGCCTCTAAATGGCACAAGCCGTCATCCTCCCAAGTGTCCATTCCCACACAGACAGGCAGCTGGACTTACTGCCCAATTGTCTTTCCACGTGTGATCTCCCTGTTTCTCTTCAGACAGTGTCGTATCATCACTGGCAAAGACCAAGCCCCAGCATATGGTTACAGGTTAGTGAACTGCCAGCTACAAGTTATTTGTGGTTAATGATTCATGAGGCCACATTTGTCAGATGAAGGCTTTGTTATTTTTTGAACATCTCTAAACAGGAAAGTCTAACAGACTATAATCAAAAGTGCTTACAATTGATCATTATTAAATGACTTTGGGTTTTACATATAACCCACTGTCATTTAATAATCATCAATGTACAGATTATTATTAATTTGAACAAATATTCAAATGCTAATGTAAAAAAGGTTTGAATAGGATTTGAAATATAAATTTTTAAACAATTAGCGTACTTGCAGACAGTGTAGAAATTTTTAACAGGTTTAATGTGGGCAGTGAAAGACCTTTTGAAAAGGCAACACATCCTCTTTTCCTAAAATGTATATTTCCTTGTGCTAAGGAGCTACCAGCCACCTCGATGGGCATAAATGTGAGGTTTTCATGCCCCTGATCTCTACACCTTTTAGGTAAACACTCATTTTGATTAGTGCAATGACTGGTACAAAGTTGGCATTTTATCTTACTGTAATTAATGAGTATGAATATGAGTGGAATAGATTTTCCCATCCTTTGTCAAAGGCCCATACACATTGCCTTTGATTCCCCATTCACTTTCTATCTCATAGTACAGTGTAGTTTCCTACAGCATAGTGCATTAAGTATACATAGTGTAGTGTTTTCAGTGACTAAAGACTCAGGCCCTATGTGGCTGACTTTTCACTGAGCCAGCACTCGGATAAACAGAGGAGCTTTTTAGCCGTATCTGGCCATAGGCTACGAAGGCATTTTCTCTAGACATGTTCAAGAATAATAGTAATACTTCTGTGTGTCTAGAACCCTACAATTTCAAAACTTCCGCACACATTACTTTATGTTACCCTTACAACAACCCTGAAAGGAAGGTGGGGTGAGGGTGCTGTTACACCTTCTTATAGACGGAAGAACTGAGACCCAGCGTAAAGGGCGGAGTTAGGCTTAAGAACCCAAGTCTTCCGTTCCTAGTCTTTGTCCAAAGACTTCCTACTTTCTGGGATCCTTTATGGTAGACGCTAGAACCTATTCTAAAATGGATCGCCCTCCTTTTGCATAAACATCTCCCTTTTCTACATGCAACCCCTTCCCCCCATTCTCAACCTCATGGGCTCAGACAAGGCCACGAAGGCAACTTCGCTCGCCTTCTCCCGCAGCTTCCGCTCCTTCCGCTCCTGCACGGTGGTCAGGTAGTTGACGGCCGCGTACTCCAGCACCGAGAGGAACACGAACACAAAGCTGACCCAGAGGTAGATGTCCACGGCCTTGATGTAGGAGACGCGGGGCATGGAGGCGTTCACGCCCGTGATGATGGTGGACATGGTCAGCACCGTGGTGATACCTGCAACACCCAGCTTTCAGTTCCGCCGCTGACGAGGGTGCAGAACGGCCCCCACCCTTCACTAAGTCACGGTGTGTACATTCGCCACCTCTTAATCCAACGAGAGATTCCCCGGACACGTTTCCACCTCGCAGAGGTGCAAGGATCTGCTCCACCAGCGGCCAGGCTGTTCTCCTGGCCAACTGGCTGCTTGTCCCCTTTCACTTTAAGCCCCTGGGACACTGGGTCTCTGGGATGGGGCTGACAAGGTCAGCAGTGCTTCAGAAAGGACCTGCTCAAGTGCGGACGCTTCTAGAGGAACCTTCCCAAACCTCAGGGAATGAACATTCTCCCTCACCTAAGCCACACTGATTAAGTCCGGGAAGACTGTGGGGATTCCTGGAAGTCTATCGTGCGAGTTTCCTCTTCACACTGCCTTGCTGGTCAAACCCTCACATTCCTCAGGGCCCAACCTGATTTTGTCCAAATTTATAATCATCAGTTGTAAACAACCACTCTGGAATTCGGGGTCTGGGAAGGACTGAAACCACAGGTCACCAGGGAGTACAGCCCTCTCCGTCCCCGAAATCACGTCATGTGGGCCCCACCTCCTCAAACTCTCCGTCTGTCTAAACAAGGGCAACAAACAACATGTTTGTGCTTACAGAATAAGTGTTTGGCATTTGTAGAATTATCTTATTGATCAAAGTGCTGAGCTCTAATGCTGCCGGCGGTGGAAGTCTACACCTCCAACAGGCTCTATCTTTCTGAAATGATCTGAGCAGAGCTGTTGCTGTTTTAGGTCCCTGTGGTTTTCATAATGTAGCCCAGGAAGCAGAGGGCAGCCTGGGAATGGGGAAGACCAGAAACAGGAGATCGGCTCCTTTGACTTGACAGCCCATCACTTAAGAACTCTGGGTAATGGTCTTACTTCTGCTTTACAAAGTGATCAGTTGAAAAAATAAATAAATAACCACCCCCATCACACCTTAGCAAATGCCTTTACCCAATGACACTCTGGCAGGCACGGCTCTGCGGTCGATCCAGAAGGACACCCAGGACAGCATGACCATCAGGGTGGCAGGGAAATAAGTTTGGAGCAAGAAGAAGAAGATGTGGCGACGCAACGTGAAGTTGATGTACAGACGGTTGTACCAGCCTGGGGGACACAGAAAGAAGCCAGTGAGTTCAATCTGAGAGGCAAAAACAAAGCCCTCCCCCATGGGCTAAACGTGAATGACCAAGTGGCTTAATGTAATACATTCCCTTTCCAAAATCTAAGCCCTCTCTCCTACAAATAAATGTCTTGCCAGTATTTGTGCATTCACTGTTTTATTCAGTATCACCCAACTTCTCTTCGCAGCAGTTTGGGGAAAGGCAGAACGATAGACGTCTAGGTTAAGTTGTTGGTTTTTGTAAACCACAACCACATTTCCTGAGTGACTGGTTCTATTTTGTTGAAGCCGATACCACAGAGGCAGGAGCCAGCTGAGCTGAGCTCTTGTCACTGTCCTTATTGTGAGCCTGGGCAGCTTGGTCAATCTCCACATTCATCACAAGAAGAAATAGGTCATTCACATGATTCTGAAGCCTGACATCAGTTCTACTTCGGACACTCCATCTGCCGTGTGGAAGTCAATCCATTCGTCTTGTGCAAGTCATTTACCGTTTGCTCATTCCTCGGGAGAAAATGAGGATATAGATATTATCTGTTTCATTCTGGCAACTTGAGAATCTCTGATTAATGGTTGTAAGAAAAGGATAGAAATTTTAAGGTTTCAAATGACCCACAACATCATTACCCAACCACGAGGAACAAAGGTGGTGTTAAGGACAGTGCAAATGTGTAAAGTGAACTGAAGCTGTGTGCACCCCATCCCTCCCCCGCTCAGCCCAGCCGTATCAGAAACCAATAGAACTCAGAGGTGGCCCAGCTCTGTGCCTCAAAGCACGGGGAACACACAATGGTGTACCACAAGGTGATTTCAGGAGTACGGAGGCAGGGGCTTTTCTGTTTGTGTTCATTACAATTATTATTAAAGTCATCTTCTATTTATGGCAAGTGATACCAGTTTCCCATTGATGACAGTGATGTAAAATTCCTTT
Source organism: Myotis nattereri (assembly GCF_964212035.1). Classification (NCBI taxonomy): domain Eukaryota; kingdom Metazoa; phylum Chordata; class Mammalia; order Chiroptera; family Vespertilionidae; genus Myotis; species Myotis nattereri. The sequence goes on from NC_138081.1 coordinate 47,652,285, forward strand.
TCAAAGTGAAGTACAGGAGGGGAGTTGACTTAAAAAAATTAAGTCGATGGCAGCATATGTAGTAGGTAAAACAAGCTTCACAATGGTGTTATGTGAATAATTGAAACCCAGATTGGATCTAACCCTCTTATCTGGAACATGAGGCTTTTCTAAGACCTCATGTCTCCAATACCCAGGCCAGGGCTCCTCACACACAACATCCCTTCAGTTCAGCAGTGGCCACCAAGGGCCTCCGCATGTGCTGTGCGGGGCCTGAAGGGAATAGAGAGAGACCTAGATCTGGGTTCCTGTCCTCAAGGATTTTCAAGGAACTGCATGAAAGTCCCCCAGGATGGAAGTGCCTAAGATATAGAACATTGCATATCTAAGTGCTAAAATGTCCTGCTGTGGGAACAGTGAGTGCTTTCAGTTTGGGAAGAGAGGCCTCAATAACTATTGACTGGAATGATTAAGAAAGATCTCATGGAGGAGATGAGTGAAAGCTGGACAAGTGGATGGGGAGAGGAGAGGCTCAGAGATGGGAGTGAAGGGTGCAGGCTGAGGAGAGTGACTCAGCCTGGCCGCAGGAGAGGAGCCCCTGGGAGCTTTACTACTCTCCAAAGCCCTGCTCTACCCCAGGGAGGGTCTGATTTAATTGGTCTGGGTTGAGGCCCTAGGCATGTTCTATAAGTTTCCAGGTTCATAGCAGCACTATTCACAATAGCCAAAAGGTAAAAACAACTCAATGTCCATCAACGGATGAATGGTTAAATATAATCCACACAATGGACTATTATTCAGCCTTTAAAAAAAGAGAATGGCCCTGACCGGTTTGGCTCAGTGGATAGAGCATCAGCCTGCGGACTGAGGGGTCCCGGGTTCGATTCCAGTCAAGGGCATGTACGTTGGTTGTGACCACATCCCCGGTGGGGAGTGTGCAGGAGGCAGCTGAATCGATGTTTCTCTCTCATCGATGTTTCTAGCTATCTATCCCTCGCCCTTCCTCTCTGTAAAAAATCAATAAAATATATTAAAAAAATAAAAAAAGAGAATGGAATTTTTGCACATGCTTCAACATGGATGAACTTTGAAACCATTATGGTAAGTGAAACAGGCAAGTACAAAAGGACAAAAACATGATTTCACTTTTATGAGGTACCTAGAACAGTCAAATTCAGAGACAGAAATAGACTAGAGGTTTCCAGGGGTTGTAGGGGAGGGCGGGGAATGGTGCTCCTCGGCCAGCAGCAAGAGTGTCACTGGGAACTAGTTAGAAATGCCGATTCTTGGGGCCCACACAGGATCCGCTGGTAAGAAGCTGTGGGGATGGGGCCTGACAATCTGTATATACCATCTCTGGAGGGCTTGTTCCAACAGATTGCTGGGCTCCCCAGTTCCCAGGCGATCCTGAAGCTGCTGATCTGAGCACCATAGTTTCAGAACATTTGGCTAAAAGTAATGATCTTTGAACTTCGATGTGCATAAGAATCACATGTTAAAAATGCAGATTCCTGGGCTCCACCACCTGAGATTCTGACTCAGTAGCTGCAATGGTGCCCAGAATTTTATAGTCACACACTCCCCTGGTGGTTTGGATGCAGGTAGACCTCAGGGTGCATCTGAGAAATGCTGCTGAGGTGACAAAAGCCATCTGGCCGGATTGGAAACTTAGCACTGAGTCAGGGAAGGGAAGGGTGGGGTCAATAGGAAAGACTGGAACAGTCGTGTGGGTCTCAACAAGTTTGACATGTGATTGTGTAGGTTTGGGGACTGTTTGAATGAGGCAAGAGTTCCCAGTGCAGTGGAGAAATAGAAGGTGATCTTCAAATGTGACAGAAGCTACTAATCATTTATTCATCCCACAGCCTTTGTCCAATTTCAGCAGCTTAAACTGGCATCCAGGAAGCAACCCACATTTCTTCCTAGGTTTGCAGAGCGTCTTTCTGGAAGGGCTGAGAGCTGCTTTTATTCCATGAAGAACTTTTCCATTATCTTTTTCTTCTAAGAAAACCAGGGAGTTGCCTTGGAGACACAAGGAGTAAGCCAGAAGCTTTGAAAATGTACACTCCGTGTTCCAAACAGCACTCTTGGGTGAGATCACAGCCCCTGTGGGATGGGATGATAAACCTCCTTGTTGGCACACAGTAAACAATGGAAGAATAAAGAAAATGCATATAATCTGGACTCCAGAAGGGCTCTAACCCTGGACAAAACTAACAAACAAGCAAGCATGCTATTCCAATGCACAAACATCTAAGAGGAGTACACACAGTGACTAAGGCAGTTCTCCTGGCCACTGACCAGCTGTGGCAATTAGCCTCAATTCATCCTCGTCTCAGTTTTCTCATCTGTAAACAAGGGATAATAACTTCTATACCATAGGTTTGTTGGGTGGAAATTAGTTAATTCATATAAAGTACTCGAAACAGTGGTACATTATAAAAGTTATACAAGAAACTCTTAATGGTTTTAGAAAGTTGATGTGAACTTGCCAAGAATAGATGAGAAAAGAAAATTGTGTGGCAATACATACCAGAATGAAAGAGAGGAGAGGAATGAGGATGAGCACTGTGGGCATAAAGTGAATCAGGCTTGGGCTGTCTCAACACCATTACAACCTTGGCTGGGCTTGCTTTTTCCCAGTGCTTGATGCTGTGAACAGAGGAGTGTGGGTGGGGGCAGGTGATCGGGGCGATGGTAGCCATGCGGGGGCAGACAGTAGCAAGAAATCTTCCCATGGAAGGGCCTGGGTTTCTCAGCACTGGGACATCTATCCCATAGATTTGTGGGACGAAGGACAATGAAGAGACAAGTCCTCTGGGGTCCCATAGCTACTGCAGAGCTGTCGTAGGCTAAATTGTGTCCCCCGGGAAGATACATTGAAGTCCTAGCTCTCAGTACCTGTGAAGGGGGACGTGATTTTGAAATAAGGTCTTTGCACCTGTAATCAAGGGGAGATGAGGCATATTGAATTAGCATGGGCCATGATCCAATGACTGATGTCCTTAGAGAAGAGGGAAATTTGGACATAGATACAAAGACAACACCACGTGAAGACACAGAGACCCAGGGAGAATGCCATGTGACCACGGAGGTACTAGTAGAGACCGGAGTGATGCTGCAGCCACTAGAAGCTAGTGAATGACTAGGAAGGAGTCCTCCCTAGAGCCTTCAGAAGCAGCAAGCACCCAGATTGTGGTAATTAGTTATGTCAGTTCTAAGAAATTAATAAAAGAACTACTAGTGAGATTAGAAAAGAGCTGACACATGATCCTCTCAAAACTTCAAACATGGCCCAGGGTCCAAGAAAAGGTTACACAAGCATTAAAAATGAATCTATAGATCTAAATATAGGTATAAAAGCATTGTCACAGAAAGCTATCCGCCCATATCAAGTTGAATGAATCAGATTACAGATCAGCATGTAAAATATAACCCCACTTTCGTGAAATTGCATAATTAAAGCAAGATATCTGCACGGGTGTTTGCTAAATTGTTAGGAATGCTTACCTCTGGCCGTGGGATTTCCAAAGACAGCAACATTTTTACTCTCTGCTTTTAAGTGTTATCTGTTTAGGGGGACTATGAATTTTTTAAATAAGAAGAATCTGTTTTCTTTAGGAGGGGAAAGGTTAAAGCTGAAGAAGAATTCTACTGTTTTCTTTCACATTTGAATCAGACCATGCAAAACTTAGCTACTGGACCACTTTGTGAAGTGTATGATTGCCTAACCACTGTGCTGTATACCTGACACTCATACAGAATGATATTGAATGTAGACTGTAATTGAAAAATAAGCCTGGCTGGTGTGGCTCAGTAGTTGCGTGTAGACCTATGAACCAGGAGGTCACAGTTCAATTCCTAGTCAGGGCACATGCCAAGTAGCAGGTGTGCAGGAGGCAACTATTCAATGATTCTCTCATCATTGATGTTTCTATCTCTCTCTTCCATTCCCTTACTCTCTGAAATCAATAAAAGCATCTTAACAACAACAACAAAATAATAATACTTTTTTAAAAAGAAACACCAAAAAAAAGAAGTTCGCTACCAGTGCTGCTGTAGAAGGCCAGCCTGGAGGTGGTGTGAAATTTCTGAATTAGAAACTGAGACAGGGAGATCTTCTCGTCTGTTTTCAGGGATTCGTCCCCATTCTTCCAATACAGCATCAGATCTTCATCTGTGTATGCATCTTGGGGGACAGGAAATAAACCAATTTGACTCCTTTGCTTCTGATACAGGGTGAAGCAACAGGGAAATCCTTCTCCAGCCTATGAGTAAACAGTTCTTAATACTGGCAGCCAGCACTCAGTCTCATGGTTATCAAAATGGCACAAATATTGGAGAGGGAATAAGGCAAAGATTTGACATTAAGCACACTGATACTTACAACTCTCCAGCTCCAAGGAACAGGTCTGGGAGTCCAGGGGAAAGTGGCTGAAGTCCATATTGCACATGGCAGTGACCGTAATCCTAGACAACCCAAACACACATGTTGGCTTGTGCAGTGAGTTATTGGTTCATATACCTGCTCAGAGTAAGGAGAACATGGACCTGATGAAGAGCAGCTGCCTCCTCATGTCTATTTCAGAAGTTTGGAAATCCAGGTATCTAAGTCACAGAACCTTAACTTTTGTCTTTCTGTAGGAGATAATATTGGTGCTCTGCCTGGAACCTGGCTACTGAGCCTGTTGGCTGCTAATAGCTCACATCTGCACCTTCTATTGTCATGGCTCTCAGCCAGCCTTCCCCAGAGGTACCTGGAAGATTATGCCCCGCCCACAACCCACCCGAAGGTACTGGCATCCAATCCTGGTGAACTGTACAAGAAGGCCAGGAAGACGGGACTAAGACTGTGCAATCACTCAAGTTAGCCCGGAGGCCAACCTGCCGCAGCACTCAAGGAACAGTAGCTGTTTTTTAACATTTTTTATTACCAATAAACCAGCATTTATAAGCTTTCAGGGATGGATAGTACATAGAAGGTCATTGCCTCCCTCAACTCATTCAGTCCCATCTAGTGTCCCAACCCAAGCTTAAGATCCCCAATGACAGGGAAGTCACCAGCTAAGAGGGTGGCCATTTCATCGGAGAGATTTCTAATTGGCATCCGAAGGCTGTATCATCCCATGTAGCCCCCAGACCCAACCACAGTGACAAACTCTTCAGGGCCAAAGAGGCTGGCCCCACATACTAGAACGGCAGGTACCTCATGCTGTAGAGCACCTGCCCATCCGGGAACACCCGCAGCATGATGTTCTCCGTGGTGGTGTCGTGGGTGAACGACCTTTTGGAGTGGACAAAGAAGACGTCAGGGACCCAGATCTTCTTCACCAGCCGGCCGTCAAAGGTCATGCTCTTGTTGCTGGTGCTGGGGAAGGACAGCCTCTCGTCCTTCCAGTAATGCCGCAGGTACAGGGTCATGGTGAAGTCCTGGCGGAGCCGGGCGAGACCAGACAGAAACGGCTCAGCAAGCTTCCTTCCTTGTGGGATTCCCATCTGAAAATACTCACCTTCCATTCTCCTCCAAGCGCGGGTTATCTGACCGCTCGCATCACCTGAAGGGTGTGTTTAAAGTGTGAAGTGCTGGGCCTCACTCCCAGAGACTCTGAATCAGAAAGTGTAGGGCAGGGCCCAGGGATCTGCACTGAACCAAGTCAGTCCCCCAGTTACTTTTACCCATGAAGCTTGAGAGCCCCTGCTTTAGATTTCACTGCCCCTGGACATACTTCCAAGTCCCAGTGTTACTCCGCCAGCTCCGGCCTGGCCCACCCAGGCACAGCCTGCACCAGTGCAGCCCCACCAGCCACGGGCTCCCCCGGAACCTTAGCCTCGAGACCCCCACACTCTAGGCTGCCCCACCGAGGGCACTGCGTACCATGTCCACCTCCGAGATACTGTCCAAGCTCTCCACCTGCACGTCCACACCCACCGGGATGGCGGGGCCTGCAGAAGAGCAAAGATCGCTGGTTAAGGCACATTTCTCTCCACCGCGGGCCTGGAGACAGCCCAGCCCTTCCCCAGGGGAGTGTGACCGGAGCAGGGGTGAGGCAGTGGCTTGAATTCTATAGGGTTTTCTTGCTGCTTCCTGAAGTGCTGGGTGCCTGAGTTTTCTCCACGAGGGCAGGGACTGCACCTGCGTTACGTGCCTTTCCTGGGCCACGGTGGGTATTTAATCCATGCTTGTTACATGAGTCAAAGAGCTAGAATTCTACCTTCTAATCCCAGGACTGTCTCTGTAGGGTAGAGCTACTAATGTTGCTCTAGTGCTTGAGTGGAGACCCGAGTCATTGGTTCTCCTGTGACACCTAAAAAGGACAATATGAGGCCTAAGAATGAGGCCCAAGAGCCTTTGACAAGGGTTGGGACACCTGCATGCCCAGGGCTGGATTCATCCTGTCATTCAAACTCTCCAGACAGAGTACTTACCGGTAGCTGGGGCCCCGCCCTCTAGAAACCTTTGACATGGTGGGAGATGAGATCTCTCTGCACAGTTAGATGGCAGTGGAAGATGACACCGTACGAGGTTTTGAAATCCTTTCGGGATGTGTCAGATGAGAAGCACATGTAGTGCAGAAGCTGGGCCTCCAGTTGCATCTAGTCGGGGACAGGATTTCCAAAGACCATGTGCATCTGCAGGTTCCTGTTCTATCTCTTGGTCTGGGTGATGGTTACATTGATAGGGTCCCTTTGCAATAACTTAGTGGGCTATACGCTTACAATCTGTGCACTTTTGTTTTGTATGTATAGTGTGCTTCTATAAAAATGTTTAGATTTTAGTAATTTTTAAAAACCTAGAATGGGGCAACAAAAAACCTGTGTCTGTCATATGCCTGAGAGAGTCAGATGGCAACTGGACTGGGCACCCTGGGAGAGGCCATTGTCAGAGGCCAGCCTGCTGCCGTGGGTCCTCTGAGCCCTGGCAAGGGAGTGCAGGACCAGAACACTCTGACCCAGGTGGTCTGAGTGGGGAAAACCTTGGGGTGTCAGGGGGAGTCTGGTTCTCAGAGAATTGAGATGGACAGGAGAGACCGAGCCTTCGGCCGTGGGCAGAGGAAGAGGAGCAGAGATCCTGACAGCATAAGAACTAGAAGGCTCAGTCCTGTTTCGGCTCAAATGCAGGCAGGAGGTCCTCCTGGAGGTAGCCCAGTGCTCCCTAACCTCCCCCATAGGCTTGCTAATACTTGCCATCCTACCATTAAAGATTTTGCTTTTTGGCTGAGCTCAACAGAATGGAAGCATTTTATTTATTATTAGTGGAATTTCATGGATATTTTCTGTGGTCTTAAGCATGAAGGCAAATGTATACAATACTTTATCTTTTCACTTTTACTTTTTCCCTCTCAGCTCTTTTTATTTTTCTCTGTTCCTCAACTGATGGCGTAGGTCCGGGCCCATGAGAAATCCTTGCTCTCACAGCCACGTTCTCTTCTTATTCCAGGCTCCTTTGAAGGCACCAGAAGTGCATGCTCAGTGTGGGGTGGAGGAGCCTCCCCACTGCCGCTCTCCCCAAGCCTCCCCGCTGCCGCTCGCCCAGCTCCCCGGGCCGGGCTTGGTTAAATACTGGCCTGGTTAGTGAATGATTGAGGACTCGCGGTGTGTGATTAAATCAGAAGCTGAGGAGGCGCTGGGAACCGCAAGGTGCCCGCCCTCGGGCGCAGAACCAGCTGGGCCAGAGCCTGTGCTGCCCAGGGATGAAGCTGGCAGCCTGGGCTCCTCGGAGGCACCCCATGGGCAGGCCGCCCCCCTGCCTCCAGGCTGCTGTGGAATGTGTCAGCCTGTGCTTTTATTTACATAAACAAACAAAAAATGCTCCAGCTGATGAGGGACCTGGGTGAGGAAGACATCTTCAAGCTAACACCTGGCCGGCTGGTGTGGCTCAGTGGATTGAGCATCCATCTGTGAACCAAGAGGCCCGGAGTTTGATTCCCAGTCAGAGCACATGCCTGTGTTGTGGGCTTGATCCCCAGTAGGGGGCGTGCAGGAGGCAGCCGATCAATGAGTCGCTCTTATCATTGCTGTTTCTATCTCTCTCTCCCTCTCCTTTCCTCTCTGAAATCCATCAAATAAATATATATATATGGCTATCATCTGGCTCATCAAAAAGTTAAAGCCTCGGTAATAGCTTGAGATTCAGGTCAGTGTTTCGCTCATCTCTGTCTCCCCTCCCCCTTATCCATGGCTTCCTCCCTCCGACCCCACTTCACCCTCTCCCTTCCCTTCTCCATGGCCCCCCTCCCCCTTCCTAATGGCCCCCTCCCCCTTCTCTGTGGCACCCCCTCTCCCTCCTCCTTCGTGGCATCCTTTGAAGCCCCGTTCTGATGCCTGCTCCTCCGGAAGCCCCGCCAGCTGTCATCACTCTCCCTGCGTCTCCAAAACGCACGTCTATACGTTTATGAAAGCATTTGTTTCGCTCAGCCTTCCACAATAGTAATTAACCTGCCTGTCTCCCCCAAATGACAGATTCCCGAGGGACAGAGTTCATCACAGCGTGGCGGCGGGGACACTGGCTGAGGAGGGAGTAATTAGGGGACCCCTGAGAGTGCTCCGCCCAGGAGGTGTCTGGGGTTCTCTCTGGACTGAGCTGGGAGCGGGACCTGCGGGAACAGGTGCCCGTCTCTGGGTTGACCGTGGGATGCCGTGGGCGGGCCAGGCGCCCTCTTCCTGCTTCGGGCTGTGGGGTCGGCATAAGGCAGAGTGGGGCGGCTGGCTATCTGGTGGCCTGTGTTCCGGGTCCAGGTGAGGCCCAGGTGGTCGCACAGCCGGGGAGGACACCGGCAGGGCTGCCCCCGACCAGCCCCCAAAGGGGCCTGGGAACTCCGCCCCCCCGCAGGCCACGCCCACCTCGTTGTGACTGTGCCCCTCGGGGCATCTGTAACTCCCACTGGCAAGTGTTCCTGGGTTGGGAGAAGGAAGATAAAACAACCTCAAATATTTTCAATTGAGGGGTTATTTTAAAGCAAATAGATGAACCTGGTAAAAGGGAGAAAGAGAGTGAGGAGGGAGTGTGGGAAAGAGAGGCTTTGTAATGACTTCCATGTGAGGACAGCCTGGGACCCCTTTCTCCAACCTCATCTCCTTCCATCCTTTCTTTCACTTTATGGTTGGAACACATCATAATTCCCCAACTTGTACACTATTTCAAGCCTCTGGGGTCTTATTTGGACTGCTCTGTGTCCATGTAGAGTTCTTTTTCCCTCCTTTTGGTACAGATTCAAAACCCTCTGCCTTCCTCCTTTCCTTCTTCTAGGGAAAAAGAAGAGAGAAGAGCCCTGAGTGCTTTGGCTCAGTGGACAGAGCGATGGCGTGTGGACTCAAGGGTCCCAGATTCCATTCTGGTCAAGGGCATGTAATCTAGGAGAGTCTTTCTAATTACCTTTTCCTGTCTGTGCCAGGTACTCTCCCCTGGGGCCCAGTGCTAGCCTGTGCTTATCTCTGTCATGGTTCTAGTCATATTGGATGGAAATAATCACTCTGATCCTCTTTTCTGATTACAGTGCTTCTCAACCTTCCTAATGCCGGCACCCTTTAATACAGTTCCTCATGTTGTGCTGACCCCCAACCATAACATTCTTTTCCTTGCTACTTCATAACTATGTTTTTTGCTGTTAGGAATCGTAATGTAAATATCTGATGTGCAGAATGTATTTTCATTCTTTGCGACGCACAGCTTGAGAACCGCTGGTTAATAGAGGATCCAGAAATTGACCCAAGCCATTGTACTCAATTAATATTTGACAAAGGAGGCAAAAGCATACAATGGAGTCAAAACAGCCTCTTTAATAAATGGTGCTTGGAAATTTGGTTAGATACATGCAAAAAAATGAAACTAGATCACTGACTTACACCATACACAAAAGCAAAGTCAAAATGGCTAAAGGACTTGAATGTAAGACCGGAATCCATAAAAACCCTACAAGACTCCATAGGCAGCAAAATTGCAGACATATGTCGTAGCAATATCTTTACAAACACAGATCATAGGGCAAAGAGACTAAGGAGAAAATAAACAAATGGGACTACATCAAAATAAAATGCTTCTGCACAGCAAAAGAAACCATCAACAAAACAACAAGAAAGCCCAATGCATGGGAGAACATATTTGCCAATGTTATCTTCAATAAGGGTTTAACCTCCAACATTTACAGGGAACTCATACAACTTAGCAAAAGAAAGATAAACAACCCAATCAAAAAATGGGCAAAAGACCTAGATACATATTTTTTGAAAGAGGACATTTAGAAAGCCAAGAGACACATGAAAACATGCTCAAAGTCACTAATCATCCGAGAGATGCAAATCAAAACAACAATGAGATACCACTTCACACCTGTCAGAATGACTGTCATCAACAAATCAACAAATGACAAGTGTTGGAGAGGATGAGGAGAAAAAGGAACCCTCCTTCACTGCTGGTGGGAAGGCAGACTGGTGCAGCCACTGTGGAAGACAGTATGGAGTTTCCTCAAAAAGTTAAAAATGGAACTCCCATTTGACCCAGTAATACCACTTCTGGGAATATATCCCAAGAAACCAGAAACACCAATCAGAAAGGATACATGTTCATATATCCTTTGTTCATAGCACCCCTATGTTCATAGCAGCACAATTCACCATAGCTAAGATGTGGAAACAGCCTAAGTGCCCATCAGCAGATGAGTGGATTAGAAAACTATGGTACACCTACACAATGGAATACTACACTGCTATAAAAAAAGGAATTCTTACCATTTGCAGCAGCATGGATGGAACTGGACAGCATTATGCTAAGTGAAATAAGCCAGGCAATGAAAGAAAAATACTACATGATCTCACTCATTTATGGATAATAAATAACATTATAAGTTAATGAACAAAAAGATAGATACAGAGGCAGAGAAGCATAGAACAAACTGTCAAATTACAGCGGGAAGGCTGGGGAGTTTTGCGGGGTGGCGGAGGGCAGGGGGGTGAGATATCAATCACAGGACTTAAATGCATGCATATAAGCATAACCAATGGACACGTAATCAATGGACTACATATATATATATCCTCTAAAATCATCTTTTTTAATCCATGTATTTACCTTTTAGAGGACACTTCTTTCAAATCTTTCTTTTTTTACCTCCATCTTTCTCCAATCCCTTCCTCCTACCCAGTCATGTCTTCTGTTATATTATGAACTCTTTTTGTATTTCTATATACAACAATACGATTCCAAATTAATTTTCTGCCCCTCCATTAATAACCAATAATCTCTAATATGTATCAGGCACTCTTCTAAGCACTCCATACACATTATCTAACTTATCCCTGGGCTCTGACTTGTAGCTGGTATTATTGGCCTCATTTTATGTATGTATGTGGAAACTGAGTTAAGGACCTTGCTCAATGCTAGGTAGCTAATCAATGAGAGCTGAAAAAGCTCAGATGTCTAATTGAACAACCCTTACTTGACGCTGTTCTCTCCTACTTAGATCTTTCCACACTAGAGAGGTTTATCTTGCTTGTTTGTCTTGAAAGGCAAGAGCTTTTTCTCCCGGTAACTTATATTGGCTCCTCACACATGTGAGTCCCTATGGCAATGAGTAAAATAAAACACACACTCCTAAATTAAAACCAAGGTTATCATTGCATTACAATATAATAAGTATTGTTCATCATAATGATTATGGGACATTAAGGAAAGGATAAAATATGTTGACCATATCATAGTTCTGATAGATAGGACCGTCTATAATACAGTGGAAGTATTCTTTATGGTTTAAGATACCAGAGTTTAAAAGGAGCAAATCACCTACTATCTTGAAAACACCCTATTTAATAAGAAATTCTCCATATAGATAGATGATTAAAAAAAAACTAATGCCCTTTGAATTCTGGATGACAGTTTTATTATATTCAGCTCATCTAACTTAGGTATCAGCTATATATATCATTGATCCTTCTTGCCATTCCTGTTGGAATAGTAATAAAATATAACACTAAGATGAGTTACTTGATGAAGTGATTTAAAACTGCAATGTGTTTCCAATGCAGCTGTAACATCCTTGGTCAGCTGATGGTTGGAGATTAATGTCAAAATTAGTATGTGGATGTTTGCTATACCAGCCTCCTGGGTTTGGAGCACTTGTAAATTGCTATGGGGTCACATGGCTTTTTGTTGTCATAGCTCCTAAAGATAACATAAACAGACATCTGCTAGACCTCTGCTGGGATGAGGTTTAGAAATTGGCTTTTCATGGAATAAGACTTAATTTAGATTAAAAAATAGTAATAGAATTTCTAAGTGAAAATATTTTTATCAGCAGGTAACTATCACAACAAATTTTGTAGACTGTTATATGATCACCAGAAAGTCAAATTGTGCACATTCACCTTTCACGGTATGAGTTTAATAGATTGCAAACTGGTTGTAATTTGGTCTGGTTATTATTATTTGTGAGGAAAAATTTGTCTCTTGAAATCTCTTTAAAAATTGAAATGGATGCTAGTTATATCTTTAGAATTGAAGCAAACACACTGAGAGATAGCACACAAACAGTAGAAATTTATTGAATCTTTCTTAGAAGTTTTTATTCAACTTTTTATTGAAGAGGTCCCATGAATTATATAAAAATTATTTACAACACTCCAATGATTGGGCTTAAATTTGTGAGTTCAAGAAAGACTAAATAACTGGAAGGTTGCGTTAGTTTATGAAACACTTCTTAAACTACATTTAGCAAAGGTGTTTTAGGTCTTCCTGAAGCATAAGATGGTGTAGAAGATTGTATTTAGCACCTTGACTCTATGCTTTACAGCCAGAAGACAAAACGTAGCATGTAGAGTCAATAGAATTTGCTGAGCAATTTAAGATGGGAAACATAACAAAAGAATGGTAAAACCTATGGTCTGGATTGAACAACTGAGAGAGATCATGGGAGATGGCATAGATGTGGTGTGTTTAATTTTATAAACTCATTAAATCATGAGTTTATTTTTGAAAACGTTTATTTGTCTATGTTTCAAGAGGCACTTAAGATTACATATATAATTGGAGATTAGAAGAATGATCTTGCCTAGGGAAAAAAAATGAAAGTACTTAAGATTTCTGATAGAGAATAGGTAAAGTAATAAGAGAAGATGATCTATAAAAGTATTTTTAGTACAACTAACATTTATGAAATGATCAGAGGAGTTTGGTGAGAAGAAGCCAGAGAGAAAGAAGAAAAATCAGGGAAGTATGGCATTATAGAAGCCAAGAAAAAAGAAACTTTCTAGAAGGAATCAGTAAACAATCATTGGTTCATTTGTTCATTAATTCACAAATGTTCATTAGTTTCCTACTTGGCATTAAGTGCAACTGTGGAAAGCCCACATATGGCCTCTGCACTAAGGGAGCTTACAATAAAGTAAAAAAATAAATGTAAATCAAGCAATAGCACATAAATATTTTTTGTAAATTTTAAGTTGGAAAGAGTATAATTGTGATAGTGAGCTCTAACAGTAGGAAGCAGGTGAACTTCTATTCTGTGAATTCTGGGACCTCTGTCTCAAGAACTGACTCAGACTTAAGGTTTGAAGAATAAGGAACTCTTAAGGCATGCATTGCAGAGGGCAGTTCTGGCAATGAAACACCACACCGACGACCTGCTATCTGAGGGACAGGGCCACGTGCCCTGAGCACTACAAATTATCCTGAAACTTTATTTTAGCAGGAGAATGATCTCAGCTTCCAGAAGTTTTTTAAAAAGTAAAACTGGGGAGAACCAAGATGGCGGCGTAAGGTACAGACCTGTGCGTGCTGCCTCCCACAACAACATCGAGACTACCAACTATAAAACAAACAGTTATCATTCAGAACCATGGGAAAGCTGGACCCGTCCTGGTGATTCACCAAGAACAGAGGGGCAGAGTCGCGCGCCAGGCTGGCTGCAACTGGATGTGTGGGTTTTTTCAATCAGAAGGGGATGCATACTCTCAAATCCACTGAGCTTGTTTAGGGCGGGATCCTGAGGTCCCAGACCCCTACAGGGAGAGGCAGGACAGCCTTGCAACGGGCTGGAGAGTGAAAGTGGCTGTCTCACGGAGCTGGTCCTGGCACTCGGGTATGCGAGATGCAGAGTCGAGGAGAGGCAAGGAGTCGTGGAGGCGCCATTGCCCCTTGCTCCACCCTGGTGATTCCCGGGGACCCCGCCCTACTCAATTTACATCCCAACCCAAGCTGTGCTAGTGGCACAAAGAGAACCACCGGCGCTTTTGCAGCACAGCCCAGCAGAATGCAGATTTCAACCCCTCGCATACATAAGGGACACACTCAAGAAGCAGAATCAGGTTCGGAGGAAGCCAGAGCCGGACCCAGCTGGGCCCGTGACGTGGAACCGCTGTACCAGCAAACGCACAGGCAGGTTCACCAGATGCAGTCTCACTTGGGACACTGGGAGATGGCAGACAGGCAGTCTGCGTACTTGGTAGAATACAAAATCCAAGCTAGCATACTAGATGTTCAGCCACCAGGAACGCCTAGAGATTTTGTCCAGCAAGGAGCCGCCCAACAAAGGACAGAATGCCAAACTTCGTGTTGCTGACACGGCCCCGTGAGGCCAAGACAGCCCCGAGAGGCTGGGACAGCCCCGGTGAGGCTGAGGCGGCCCCGGTGAGGCTGAGGCGGCGCCTGTGGGGGTGGGACAGCCCTGGTGGGGTTGAGATGGCCATGGTGAGGTTGAAACAGCCCTGGTGAGGTTGAAATCGGCCCCGGTGAGGTTGAATCGGGCCCAGTGAGGCTGAAACGGGCTCAGTGAGGCTGAGACTGCCCCGATGAGGCTGAGACGGCCCTGGTGAGGTTGAATCGGCCCCGGTGAGGTTGAGATGGCCCCAGTGAGGTTGAGACGGCCCTGGTGAGGTTGAATCGGCCCCAGTGAGGTTGAATGGGCCCATGTGAGGTTGAGACGGCCCCTGTGAGGCTGAGACGGCCCCTGTGAGGCTTGGACGGCCCATGTGATGCTGGGACGGCCCCAGTGAGGCTGAGATGGCCCTGGTGAGGTTGAAACGGCCCCAGTGAGGTTGAAACAGCCCCTGTGAGGTTGAGACGTCCCCTGTGAGGCTGAGATGGCCCCTGTGAGACTGAGATGGCCCCTTTTAGACTGAGACGGCCCCTGGGAAGCTGAGAAAAATACCACATGAACTCACTCATTTATGGATAATAAGGACCATTATAGACTGATGAACAAAAATGGATACAGAGGCAGAGCAGCATTGAGCAGAATGTCAAACTACAGTGGGAACCCTAGGGAGGGTTGTGGGGGGGAGGGTAGGAGATCAACCGAGGACTTATATGCATGCATATGAGAATAACTAATGGACACAAGACACTGGGGGGGTGGGGGAAGCTGGGGGAATGTCAAGGGGGGCGAAGGAGACATGTGTAATACTCTTTGTAATACTTGAAGAAATAAAACAAAAAGTTAAACTAAATAATTACTTTTACTTTTAAGCTGCCAACCATACAGAGACGGTGGTCCTAGAGAGATGGGTATTTGAATCTGGAATACTTGTTTCAGGCTGAGAATAATTATGAGAACTATGCATTGTTTATTAATTTATTAAATATTTATTAATTCTTTTACAAATGTGAGATACAAGGGAGAATGAGTGACAAATTATTCTTTAAAAAATTATCTTTAGCGTTATAATAATGATGATTTAAGAGGTAATTTATGCATTCACTTATTTTAAGTATATAATTAAATGTTTGGTAAGTTTACCAAGTTGTCACCAATGTTATTCTTTGATAAAATTTTTATACATTAACCAATGAATTATCCCTCCCTTGGATGGCAAGGGATGATCTATGCTCCAGGGTGAACAATGAATTGTTGTCCTTGCAAAGCCTGTAGGAGGGGCAGTGTTAAATTCTAGATGCTTCTTCCTAGGAACAAATCACACTTGGTAACCCTCAATTTGAAACTGAAAAGAAGAGGAAATCACAATTTTTAAAAATAATATATTTTATTGATTTTTTACAGAGAGGAAGGGAGAGGGATAGAGAGTTAGAAACATCCATGAGAGAGAAACATCCATCAGCTGCCTCCTGCACACCCGCTACTGGGGATGTGCCCGCAACCAAAGTACATGCCCTTGACCGGAATCAATCCTGGGAGTCTGCAGATTCACAATGAATCACCTGATGAGTAATATGCCATTGGAATCTGTGAATTTAATGAAGTCTTCTCTTCATGGTGGGTTGGAATACAAGTGTCCAGATACTTACACTAATGTCTTATAGCAAAACAGTGTGGCTATTGCTTAGCAGTACTTCCCTCACCCAGGCTGGCCAGGCACCACAGGGGGAAACCCCATTCTGGCCTCATCCTCCGGAAATTGTTTCTTTGTTATGGGTTGGGGCCACAACATTAGTAACAAAGAAACAGAATTTCCGGAGGATGAGGCCCAGAAATCAGGATTTTAAAAAGATTCCCAGGTGATTCTAATGTGCAGCCAAGGTTGAGAACCACTGATCTATAGATATAGTATTTCCAAAGGTAGCTTCAATAATAGATCCATTACAAATCATTTCACTTCCACGCTCCACTCCGAGGGTGGGTTCCTGCCTGAAACCTCACCCTCCAGGAAACAGCTGGGGGAGGACACAACCGTTTTCAAGAGGACCCCTGCAGGACTGACTTCCTTTCAGTTGGTCGCACTTCTGGCCATGATGCCACACCCAGGGTTTTTATATAAGTAGAAGTAGATAGAATTTAAGTATGTTAAACATGTTTAATTACTTGGTTTTTGTTGTTAATCCTCACCTGAGGATATTTTTTTCATTAATTTTTAGAGTGGAAGGGAGTGGGGGAGAGAGAGGAAGAGGGAAACATCAATGTGAGAGAGACACATTGATTGGTTGCCTCCTGCATGCTCCTTAACCAGAGCTGGGAATTGAGCCTGCAACCCAGGTAATTCCCTTGACTGGAATTGAGCCTGCACCCAGGTATATGCCTTTGACCAGAATCGAACTTAGGAGTCTTCATTCTTCTGGCCAAAGCTCTATCCACTGGGCCAAACCAACCAGGACTAGTCCTGATGACTTTTAAAACTTTTTTCATAAAGATAGAGATTAAATTTTTGAGGTATTTCAGGGCCCATTGGAATAAAGTAGTCATGTTTCTTTTTTGTTTGTTTGTTTGTTTGTTTTTTAAATATATTTTATAGATTTTTTACAGAGAGGAAGGGAGAGAGATAGAGAGTTAGAAACATCGATCAGCTGCCTCTTGTACATCTCCTACTGGGGATGTGCCCGCAACCCAGGTCCATGCCCTTGACCGGAATCGAACCTGGGACCTTTCAGTCTGCAGGCCGATGCTCTATCCACTGAGCCAAACCAGTTTCGGCAAAGTAGTCATGTTTTGGGCAATTATAATGTTTCTTTTTTTTTTTTTTAATTCTTTATTAGTTAAGGTATTACAAATGTGTCCTCATCTCCCCCATTAAATCCCCATTTCCCCCCCCCCCCCACTCATGCTTTCATTATAATGTTTCTTAAAATTTAAACTTTGGAAAGGTTGTAAACTAAAATTAATTAAATATTATGACATAAATTTTGTGAAAACTGGGTAAGACATCAGTTAACATTAAAATAGTGTATTAAATATTTGTACAGGCTACAAGATTTTGTTTAATTTACAAGTTTCATTTTTAGGCCAATAAATTATTACATTCTAATAATGCCATATGGAGCACATAATACAAACATGTATATGTATCATACAAATGCCATATATTTACAGACCATATGCATAATTCAAGAGTAACTCACCTTTTTTTCATAAATATGTAGTTTTACATTTTTTTAATCCTTACCAGGAGAGAGAATATTTTTTGCATTGATTTTTAGAGAGTGGAAGGGAAGAGGGAGAGAGGGGAGAGAGAGAGAGAAAGAGGCAGGAGAGAGGGAAACATCGATGTGACAGAGACACATTTATTGGTTGCCTCCCACACGTGCCCTGACTGGGGATGGGATCAGACCTGTAACACAGGTAAGTGCCCTTGACCATGAATCAAATCCACAACCCTCTGTTGGATATAATGATGCTGTAACCACTGAGCATGCCAGCCAGGGATGTATGTCCATATTTTATATATTTTTTATTTAAAGTAATGTAATGTATGAGAATTTTTAGTGTTTGGAAGTCTAAATTTTCAATGATAATGCAATATTAAGCAACCATTATTGCCTACATGGACTTGTATTAATATGTTTTTATTTTATTTTATTTTTTATTAGTTAAATCTTTATTGTTCAGATTATTACATTTGTTCCTCTTTTTTCCCCCCATAACTCCCCTCCACCCAGTTCCCACCCCACCCTCCTCCCTCACTCCCCACCCACTGTCCTCATCCATAGGTGCACGATTTTTGTCCAGTCTCTTCCTGCATCCCCCTCACCCCTTTC
Source organism: Myotis nattereri (assembly GCF_964212035.1). NCBI lineage: Eukaryota > Metazoa > Chordata > Mammalia > Chiroptera > Vespertilionidae > Myotis > Myotis nattereri. The sequence goes on from NC_138081.1 coordinate 47,670,676, forward strand.
CCCCCCCCCCAAGAATAGTCAGTCCACTCCCTTTCTATGGCCCTGATTCTATTATAATCACCAGTTCATTCTGTTCATCAGATTATTCACTTGATTTTCAGATTCACTTGTTGATAGATGTGTATTTGTTGTTCATAATTTGTATCTTTACCTTTTTCTTCTTCTTCCTCTTCTTAAAGGATACCTTTCAGCATTTCATATAATACTGGTTTGGTGGTGATGAACTCCTTTAGCTTTTTCTTATCTGTGAAGCTCTTTATCTGACCTTCAATTCTGAATGATAGCTTTGCTGGATAAAGTAATCTTGGTTGTAGGTTCTTGGCATTCATCACTTTGAATATTTCTTGCCACTCCCTTCTGGCCTGCAAAGTTTCTGTTGAGAAATCAGCTGACAGTCGTATGAGTACTCCCTTGTAGGTAACTGAGTTTCTTTCTCTTGCTGCTTTTAAGATTCTCTCTTTGTCTTTTGCTCTTGGCATTTTAATTATGATGTGTCTTGGTGTGGTCCTCTTTGGATTCCTTTTGTTTGGGGTTCTCTGCACTTCCTGGACTTGTAAGTCTATTTCTTTCACCAGGTAGGGGAAGTTTTCTGTCATGATTTCTTCAAATAGGTTTTCAATATCTTGCTCTCTCTCTCTACTTCTGGCATCCCTATAATTTGGATGTTGGTACGCTTGAAGCTGTCCCAGAGGCTCCTTACACTATCTTCGTATTTTTGGATTCTTTTTTCATTTGGCTTTTCCGGTTGGGTGTTTTTTGCTTCTTCATATTTCAAATCGTTGAGTTGATTCTTGCGATCCTCTAGTCTGCTGTTCGGAGTCTGTATAATATTCTTTATTTCAGTCAGTGTATGCTTAATTTCTAGTTGGTCCTTTATCACAACCTTGAGGGTCTCATTAGATTTCTTGTAGGTCTCAATAAGTTTATCAGCAGTTTCTAGAAAACTCTTGAAAAACCTTAAAAGTGTGGTTTTGAACTCTATATCCAGTAGTTTTCTTTCCTCCATTTCTGTCATTTGTGTCCTTTTTCTTTGTCTCCGCATTTTTTATGCTTCCCTGTGTTGATAAAGTGGTTTTCTGTGCTAAGTGTCCTCTAGGGCCCAGTGGTTCAGCCTCCCCAATTACCTGGGGTGGACACTCTTGGTGCACCCCCTGTGGGCTTTGTGCACAGTCTTGTTGTAGTTAAGCCTTGATTGTTGTAGGTATCACTGGGAGGAATTGACCTCCAGGCCAATTGGCTGTGAGAATTAGCTGTGTCTGCAGTGGGAGAACTTCTGTGCTGGAGACACCCCTCTGAGGCAAGACTTGCTTCAATGGGGCTTTGATGCTCACCGAGTCTGCCCCCTGAGTGTGTCCTTTATGGTTCCATGGAGCTGCAAACTGGACCACTCTGACCTCTGGGTACATTGGCTCCTGGATCTCTAGGGAGGTGCTAATCTAGCCTCTGCCTTAGGCTATCCAGCAAAAGCCTCCCTGCAGGGCTTGGGCGGGGTGGGTCCCACGGGATCAACAGGACGGGGCTAGCAGTTATGGCTGCTCTCAGAGGCCCCGCTTCTCAGTGTCTCGGCAATTGCTGCAAGCCCCTCCAAGAGAAAGCAATGCCAGACAGTTCCACTTCTGTATGAGTCTGGGTCCCCAGAGACTCGCCTGGAACTGGAGCTCAGAGCCTGAGACTCCCTCTTGATTGAAAACGACAACCGCGCCCTTAGCCGCCAGCCTGCTCCACCTGTGCCTCTGTACCTTAGTATTTTACTTCCGCACTGCGCCTCCTCTGAGTCTTGATATGCTTTTCTCTTTTCTTCTAGTTGTAGAATTTCCACTCAGCCAGCCTTCCTGTGGTTCTGGATGATGTCCGTTCCGTCTTTTAGTTGTATTTTTGAAGTGGTTGTTCAAGGCAGCAAACTCCGGTGTTTACCTATGCCGCCATCTTGGATTCCCATGTTTTTATTTTAAATTTAGGCACCCAAAGACTCCTGCATTATGGCCATTTTTAGATGAGATTTCTAGTGACAGTGCTTGCCAGTAATAGGATTCCTATCAGTAGTATTATTGAGGGCTGGGGTCTGGGAGTTTCTGGCCATGGAGGCACAATTTACCATGTAAATTGTAGTGGATTTTTTTTTTTAACACTGGCAGTATGAGCACATTCTCTAGGGAGACTATGTAATGGGTCAAAGTGTGCTGCTTATGGGTTGAGCTCTTCGAGGCTCTCAGCCCTTGAGTGGCATTCAACCCTCTTATGTGCCTCGGTTTCTTTCCCTGGCTGTCTAATACAGCCCTGAGGACTTGCGCGCTAGGTGACCAATCTATATATGCCTGTCCCCGGATGAGTCAATTCCTTAATTAAAGTTGAGTTGGAGGTTACCTGTGGGGCCCCTACAAGTCGTGAGGAATGACCTCTGACACTTCCACAAAGATTTTTAGTCACCTAAGGCACTAGAGATTCAGGCTGGAGGGAGGATGTGACCCTTATCTTCGGAGCTCCCATTTATACAGCAAAGGCATTGGGTCAGACGCTCAGAAAGCAATTCAAATTGGAAAACCAAATTGAAAAACCAGCCACACGTTTTTCCTCCTGTCTCACCTTATAGCCTGGGTTCTGTCAACCCTTAACCTTGACAGGTTAGCATGTGGCCTGTTTTCATCCACAGAGAGAAACAGAGGAAGGAATTAAAATAGAAGAGACAAGATCAAGGGGCCCTTGGAGGCAGGTTCAGGGAGCTGGCCCAGATGAGGTGCTGCTGCCCACTGCTTCCTGGTTGCAAGTCTCACAGGGACAGGGACCTTTAGAGCTTAGGAGAAACAAAGATAGGAAATGAGAGAAAGGAACATACAGGTGTGAGGAACAACACACACCTTTGTCTTAAGGGTTTTACCTGTTTTATTTATTTGGGTTTTTAAATACGTTTTTATTGATTTCAGAGAGAGAAGAAAACAGGAAAAAAGGGAGAAACATCGATGTGAGAAGTACATCAATCAGTTGATTTGCAATAAATGTGACTCTTTAATTCGACTTCTTGAGGCGTCCTTGTGTGATTCGCGGGGTACATTACAACAGTGGTACTGCTTCTTGTAGAAGGAGTGCTCTGCTCGACCCACTGGCCGTGTGACCTGCCACATGCAGTGTTTCAGAAGCCAAAGGGAAGAAACGATATAGCCATCACCCTCTTTGGGCTCACTTCCCAGTGGCCTGGTTTTCAGATAAAACACACTGTGTTTAACCTGGAGCTGGTTTTGGCAAAGGACATTTTACAGATAAAATATATCAGCTTGCTTGATACCTGTCACTGTGTCTCTCTGTTCTCAGGGCCTGCCTTGGCCTCCACAGTGCCAGCAGCGCCAGCCACCTCCTAAGAGAAATTGGATAAAGCCTGGAGGGTGGTGTTGGTGTTCTGCAGGTATGGCTGCGAGGGAGTGCAGGTCAGGTCAACAGGGAACCTGGGTTGTTGGAGGTAAACAAACTGTGTATTCGGGAGGCTCCAGAGCTGCATACCTGGGGACTCACACCTCCAGCTTGAACAGAACCAACTGCCCTGCCCTCCTTGGTCTCAGCACAATGGAGTTGACCTTGGCCTTTGACCTGCCAAAGCAAGACACTCCCAGGCTCTCCTGAGTGCTCCATTTTGTGGCCTTTCCCAACCTGGTTTTGGGAGAAATTCTTCCAAATTACTGGTTTCTTCTGTGAGCAATGTTAGGTCTTGAGCAGAACTGAGTCCCATCAGGTGTTAGAAATCATATAGCCTTGTTAGGCTAGTGGGGCCTTCATGCCTTGGCTCCTTAACATAGCTGTGGGGTTTTCTGCTTTAAGAGAGGGATCTGGTGAGCCATATGGAAGTCACTGGTGAGGTGACAGATTCAAGGCAGCAGAAGGGAAATACATGTTTAGCCAAGGACTTTGCTTGGTTCCTAATTCTTTCTGCTGTTATTCTCCTCACGTGGTCCTGGAAAGCATATCAGGGGTTTACCCAATTTTTAAATTAAGATAAATGTCATTTTTCCCCCCATTGACACTTCAAGATTGAATGTGAGATAGAATTTTCAGACAAGCCAAAATTGAAAGAACTTGCCAGCAAGCATCCTGCCCTAAATGAAGATGTTTTTCAAGCAGATGGAACGTGATCTCAGAAGGAAAGCTGGGCATGCAAGAACATGTAAACAACAAAAATGGTAAATACATACATGGTTCTAAGTGAACATTGACTGCATAGGACAATACTAATAATGTATTGTGGGCTTGAAAAAACCAAAACACACATGGGAGAAACAACATTTAAGTAGGGAGGGGAGTAAATGGAGTAAAAGTGTTCTGAGGTCATTGCATTGTCCAAAGAACAATAAAAGTCACTATTTAACACAATAGTGTGATAAGCCAAGAGTTCATGTTGTTTTCTGGGGAACCACCAAAATATAATAAGAATATGCATTTTCAAAACAAAAATAGGAAAGCCAAACTAGGAATAAGCAAAAGTAATAAGTCCAAAAGAAAGCAACAAAGAAGGAGAAATACAATGGGTTGGACAATAAAAACAACATAGTAAGATGATAGGTTAAAAACCACTAGATGGCCCTGGCTGGTTTGGCTCAGTTGATAGAGCATTGTCCTGTGGACGGAAGGGTCCCAGGTTTAATTCCGGTCAAGGGCATATGCCCAGGTTTCAGGCTTGATCCCCAGTAGGGGGTGTGCAGGAGGCAGCCAATCAATGATTCTCTCTCATTGATGTTTCTATCTCTCTCCCTCTTCCTTCCTCTCTGAGATCAATAAAAATTTATTTTTTAAAAAGGAGCATGAATTTTTAAAAAACACTAGATATATTATACCATAAATGTAAATGGACTAAATGCTCCAATTAACAAATGAATATTGTCCAACTTGATAATTCAGAAATGCTGACAGTTTAAGCATTTGGTTTTCAACAGAAATACTAGTGTAAATGACTTAGTGCAAATTCACCATGCACCAAGGACAGGATATTGGGCAATGGGGCAGGGTTGTTTTTCAATATGAAATTTAAGAAATTGGTTGGCTATCCAGTGGGGACCTCTTTTAGATTTTAACAACAGCTAGGCAGTTAGAGTTTGGGTCCAAGATCGGGCTCCAGAGGGAGACTGAGTGTCACCAGCAGCAGAGAGCTGGCTGTGGAAGGGGCGGAGTGTCTTCCAGGAGAAGGGACCCAAGGGCCTCGGAGAAGGAGCCAAGGAAGAGCTGCATCAGAGACGACAGAGGAGAATGGCCATGGGAGAGAGGTCAGAGCGGCCGAGGCCCAGGAAGACTCCTCCACTGGGCAAGTGCAGGGGGGTGGAGACAGTGTTAGGCGGGGAGTGGAGAGCTGGTGGAGGCGGGAGAGTGGAAGGGTTTGACAGCAAAAGGGCAGGCAACCACATAAAATCTCACTTCTGGAGTCACCCAGTGTTTCTCCAACTTGCCTGTTAATCAACATCAAAGCAAGGCTTGTGAAAACCCAGCTGCCGGGGCCCCACCCCCAGAGTCTCTGGTTCAGGAGGCCTGGGGTGGGACTGGAGAATTGAATCTCTAACAAGTGATGCTCAAAGAAGCACACAAGCCAATGTTCCTGCCTTGTCTCTTAAATCGGCCTTTTGCTATTTAAATTTATCCCAGGAAAGGTTCTCTTGCTAGAAGCTGGTATGGGGAAGGCACTACAGGCCCAGCCAGTGCCCTGGTCACAGGCTGGGTCCCATCCCCAGCCTTCCCTGACTCACTCAATGCCCATCGGTCCAATGCTGACCTCTGGGTTTGCCTCTCCAGATCCACCCTCCGCTCTGCTCCGCCCTGTTCTGTGATGGGGAGCTGAGCTCTATGGGCAGCACTCGCAGGCCCACCCCCGACAAGAGCACAATCTGGGAAAGATACTGCTTCTTCCCCTTATAATGCAGGCCTCCACCTGCTAATGGCTCCACACTTTTCCATCCCTTGGGGCCTCCCCGTAACTCATTGGTTTCCCTGAACCTTGCCCACACTCTTGCAGACAGACCTTCACCAAACTCTCTTCCCTCGCCCCTTGGAGTAGGACGACTGTTACCATGTCTTTTTTCCAGTTGCTTTCCAGGTGCTCCATCTCCATGAATGGTCTCCCAAGGTCAGACACTTAGGGTCCCAGGTTCCTCTGATTCCATCAGAGGCCATCTCCCTCCTTACATCTCACAGATCCCTGCCTCCCCACCCCACCCTCTGCTTCCTTTATGGCCTTAGCTTCCTCCCTCGTTAACTGCAGTCTGGACCATGGCCGAAGTGGTCAGCTATTGTCCAGCATTCATTCTCAACTATGGCAGTGCCCTCCCCACAGGCCCACAGGGAACGTTCTACAGCTCATGTCTTGCCCTGTCATCCCTCAGCCTTCCCCATATCAGCTTCTAGCAAGAGAACCTTTCCTGGGATCAATTTAAATAGCCATGTTAGCTGCTTTGATGCTAACAGTCCAAATGCAGCACAACCTTCCCAGATCTGCCCCAGCCCATGTGCCAGCCTTATTTCTCTGTGTCCCCTCCCTGTCTACACACATATGCACTCACATACTCACACACACATTCACACACTCACACATTACATAGCGCAGCGACACGGAGCTGCTCACAGTTCCCTGATATGCTTCACCCTCATCCGTGAGCTCCCTGCTCCCCGACTTGTCCTCCTTTCTCCATCAGATGGGCTCGCCCACTGCACATCTTCCCAGACTCATTGTGACCACCGCCTCCTGAACAAAAGTTTCTCTGATCCTCTCTGGGCAGAACTGACTACTCCCTCAGTTTCCCCACTCCATCAGTAGAGCATCCTGCATTGCTCTGTGACACTTGATTGCACTTAACCATTTATCTGTCCTCAGCAGACTCCTTGAGAATAATATTGTTTCAGGGACAGTAACGGGATGTAAAGGACTCCCATCGCATGAGCTTCCAGGCTAGCGAGGCTCCTTGGTATTTCTTTGTCTTCATTGGTTCCTTGGGGCAGCTGTTCAGACCCTGCTGTGCCAATCCCACAGCTCCTGGCTTTTCCTTCCCAGCAGCTCTCACCATTTGACATCTTGACGTGAGGATTTCATTAACACTGGTCTCCCCCACTAGAGCATAAAGGCTCCAAGAACTGGCTGTCTTGCTCACCACTGAGTTCCTAACTGTCATAGACCATGTCTGACACATAATAACAGTTCAAAAACCCCACATATTTGCCTTATAAACAATAGTATTTTGGTTGGACAACGTAACCTACTTTGTTGCTACCATTCTTCCTGACCATCCTGACGAACTCCTTGGATAAAATTCAAAAGAATCTATGACGACACCACGTCCCTCCTTTAACCTCTCATCTACATGGTTTGAATTAAAAAATCAGCGTTGTGCTGGTGAGAATGTAGAACGGTACAGCTGCTGTAAAAGACAGTGTGTCGGGTCCTCAAAAAATTATACCTACAACTACCATATGGTCCAGCAATTCCACTCCTGAGCTTCTACCCAAAAGAATTGACAGCAGGGTCTCAAACGGATATTTATACGCACATGTTCAAGGCAGCATTATTCACAGCAGTCAAAAGGTGGAAACAAACCAAATGTCCATTCACAGATGAGGGCATAGAGAAAGTGATATATTCATACTGTGACTATTACGTGGCCTTAAAAAGGAAGAAAATGCTGTCACGTGCTACAACGTGGATGAATTTTGAAGACATTATGTTAACTAAATAAGCCAGTTACAAAAGCCAGTCAGAAAGTGTATGAATGCCACTTATATGAGGTGAAATCATAGAAATAGAAAGTAGAAGGGTAGTTACCAGGGCCTGGGGGAAGAGGGCAGTGGGCAGCTATTGTTTGATGGTTTGAGTTTCCGTCTGGGAAGATGAAAAGTTCTGGAGATGGAAGGTGGTGATGGTGGCACGATGTGAACATGCTTAATGCCACTGAGCTATATACTTAAAAACAGTTAAAACAGTAAATGTTATGTTATATATTACCACAATTAGAAAAATAAATTTAAATGTTAAAAAATCAGCATTACAGTATTTCTCCTAACAAATGGAAGAGCCCTGGGCCTCTGGAGGTCCCTCTAACAGGGACACACCAGGCAGCTGGGGCTTAGACAAAGTATTTGCATGTCAACTGATCCCTGGGATTATTAAGAAGCGGCTAGATTTTTAAGCTTTTCTCTTTCCACACTGAAAAGGTCATCCAAGGGGTACCTAGTCTTAGATAAATGTCTCTCTGTCAAATACTTTTCAATAGCAACCCACACGAAAGTCCCTTGAGGGAAATAAAATAGGAAAAGGTAGAAATGAGAAGACAAGCCCCACAGCCGCTGCAGGACATCTTTGTTCCAATGAGCTGCTTGGTGTGCATGAGAGCTAAGGGGAGGCGGGTGCTAGGCTGGGCCCGCACCAGGGCAGGAAGGTCCCAGGCTCTGCTTCCCGGGCACCTGGCACAGGCTACCCACCCCACCCCCACCCCCCAGGAAGGAGAGTCTTCTGTTATTTGCAGAGTCCCCTGTGTGCTGCCTGCAGCCTCCTCCTCATCACCCACCACCCCAGCCCATGTGCCTGCCCAGGAATGAGGTACTTCTTGGGCTTCTTGGATCTAAGCCATCCCCAGAGGCCCCCAGGGATTAAAGATGGTACCAGTCATTGGAACTGCAGGCGATGGGAAGGCCCTTCTGTGATGGCCCATCCTGCCTGCTTGGCCAAGACTACAGGAGTCATAGCACTCCTTGTGGCGTGGCGAAGGGGGGCGGGGGGGGGGAGGCTCTGTCTCCTCACTACGTGCTCCCCTTCCCCTCTTCTTGCCAAGTGACATGTGCACACCCAGGAAAGCCTTACAGGGAGGGCCAACTGCCCTGAAAGGAAGCAGGAGTGGCCCCCGCTCTCTGCTTTAGTGACTGAGATCATAAGAGCCTCAGGTCTCACTGCACCCGCTGGAGGGGACACCTTCCTCCTCTGCAGCTTCTGGCAAAGTGAGGCCCTCCCCAGCCTCAGAGGCTCACTCAGGCAGCAGGGGACCAGCCGACCCTCCACCGCGCTGGTGGGCCCCGCTAATGGGCCGGGTGGCTGCAGGGATTAGGGCACAGGAAGTCCACTTTGCTCCTCCACACTTGAGGAAGGAGCACCTTGAGGGGGCAGCAGCTGGATGGGTCTGCTCAGAGCTGGGCTCTCCAGGAGCATGGCGGCGCTGCACCTGCCATTCCTGAGAGTGGCTCCTGGCTCTCCCGGCTTCCTCCCAGAGGAGGGGCCTCTTTATCAGGCTTTCAGGTTTACAGCTAAAAAAACAAGTTCTGCCCCCAGCTGTTCTGTGGCTATCACTTAACCCTCTGGACCCCAGGCTCTTCTGTAAGCTGAGGGCATTGGCCAGGCTCCTGCCAGCAACAGCAGCCTCCTGGAGAAAGGTGTTCAGCATATCAGCCACACCCCAACACACACACCTTCCCCACAAAATGTGCACTGAGTCAGGGCCCTGTCAGGACTTTCTAGGGCCCCTAGGCATTTTTGCCTTCATGGGCCTCTTCTTCCATAAAATATATTAAAAATCACATTTTATAACTGTATTGGCATAAAAATGAATATATTAAAAACATTTTCTTCTACCCAAAATGTCTCTTTTTCTTCCAATTTTAAAATAAAATATTTTCAGGGGCCCCAAGAGTATTGTTTGTGAGCCCTCAGATGTTATGGCTCTTCTGTGTGATGGATATGTCAGCCCCGCACTGAAGGACATACTGGGAGAGGGAACAAGAAACAGGCCAGGCGAGGAGGGAGGGTCTAACCTGAGCAGCCGTGAGGCCTGGTCAGTCACTTCACCTCTCCGTGCCTCAGTTTCCCCATCTAAGGATAATAACAGTATCTACTTCACAGAGTAGCTGTGAGGACCAAAATAAGATCGTGTGTGTCCCTTGGTTCAAATGGTGCCTGACACAGAGGAGTCACTAACACAGAGTTTGTTCTCATTAATGCCGTTGTTTATTGCTGTTCTAGCCACTTAGCTCACCCTCTGCACCTTCACTGATGCTCTCCAAGAAAGCAAGGCGGAGCCCTGGCTGGTGCGGTCAGCTGTTCAGAACACCGTCCCGTAAATAAAAGGTGGCGGGTTTGATTCCACATCAGGGCAAGTGCTCAGGCAACCAAGCGATACTTGCTGTTTCTCACATCACATCAATGTTTTTTCCCTTCCTTTCTCTAAAAATCATTTTTTAATAAAGGAAAGAATATATTTTTTTAAATTTGTCTTTTTAAAAATTTGTAAAAAGGCAAGGTGGAGTTTCCTGCTTACGGGGACATCCTGCTTGGACCTCCCGGAGCAGATACGGCTATTTGAGAACTGCTTGTTCAGGGACACTTCATTTTTATGAAACTCCTCGGCGGTATTACTCATGCAGGCTCCCAGGGAACCAGACTCCCAGGGAGATGGTGCCCCTGCCCTGACCCAGCTGGTGGTGAGCGACCTCCTGGGCGGGAAGAAGGGGCACAGGCCGCGATCTGCCGCCTTTCCTCCTTTGCTCCCCAGGCGTCAGAGTGGGAGGCTTTGAGGCCTTTTAAAGTGCTGGGGCCTCTGGGATCAATTCGTGTCTTAATCCCTTATCAGACCACAAGAGGAAAGCCTGACAGCTGGGCTTTCCTAAGGGGGCGTGAACGGGGCTGTGCTAGGGGCTTCACATGCATTATCTCGTTTAATCCTGACAACCCCAGATGTAGGGGTCACTGTCCCCTTCTACAAACCAGCAAGCAGAGGCTCAGAGAGGGCCGCTGACTTGCCCGCAGGTCACCCCTCCTCCTTCCTGCTGCCCCAAGAGAATACTGGGACTTAAGAGAAGTTCAAGCGTGAAGATAAAGGGAAATGGAAGCCAGCCTGCCGGGGGCTGCCTTGGCCAGGGCCCATCACTGAAGTGCTCCGGGCCTGTTTCCCCACCTGCACAGGCGGGGCGTTGGCCCTGCATCATACCCGCTGTTGCTCCCCCTGCCTGGCTGGACAGAGCTGACGTCTGGCGCCTTCCCCAGCCCTCCTGGGCATTTCTCCAGTTCCTGAAGGGACAGCCACCGGCCATGCCACTCCTCCCTGACCCCCAGAGCAGGGAAGTTCCTTGGGGGCAAGTTTGCAGAGGGGCTTTGTCATGGGGCTTTTGCTAAATTATTGTTGCTGCATTGAAAAGCAGGTGGTCCCCTCAAACCCCCAAATTTCCATCTGGGCACAGGGTGCCTGAGCCAGGGGGCCACTTTGTGTCCAGACCCTCCTGGCCAGCTCTTACTTTTCTAGAAGAGCTGTCCTTTCTGAACGTAAACAGCTTTGTCACATCAGCTCCTCTGCAGTCAACAGCCCTCTCCACTCCCTTTCTCCCAGCTCTTTCCTTCCAGGGAAACAGTGACTCTGGAAGCCCAGTCGGGCTGATCTGACTCAGTGAGGACCAGGCAGGGAGGGGGTGCAGGGCCGGAGGCAAGGCCCGAGAGAAGGGGTAGAACATGGGCAGCAGCCTGGGGGCCGAGCCCCCCCAGGCCAAGGGAAGGACACAGTCCTACCTCCAAAGGCCGGCCTCATGGTGAAATCGTGGTCCTCCACCCTGAGGAGCGGCTGAGCCTCCCCTTTCCGCGTTTTGGTCCCGTCGAGGTTCTTCTTGGAAAGGTGGCTGCAGAGACAAGGAGACACACTGCTCCGTGGCCCACCAGGCACTGAGTGAGGCCGACTGGAGAGATTACTTTTGGCAACAACTACCATTGGGCACATGTTCTCCACGGGGCTCAACAACACCTTCCCACCCCTCCTACCCCCTCCTACCCCTCCTACCCCTCCTACCCCTCTGCCCCAGGCCCTCACAGGCCGGGAGGACCAGACCCCTCCAGAGCCTTGCAAAAGGAAACACCTCCCGGCAGGGCACCATTCCACCTGACCAGATCTTAATTGTCAAAAGTTATGACTAGAGGACAGTAGTTGGGTTGAATGGTGGAGGAATTAAAATGTGGGTTTTTATTCTTTTTAAACATTTCTCTTATGTTGTCATAATGTTGGTTTTGTGATAAACAAACATCTGAGACCCCAAGCTGACATCAGTCCAGCGGGCAGCTGCCTGCGGAACCCACCCTGGCGCAGAGCCTCTGTCCATAGCCAGCAGGGATCAAGGCCAAGCTGGACATGCAGTGGCTCCTGCCGTCCACCCGGGTGGAAGCTGGAGCTGGAGGACCCTGGTTCACGCCCTTCCCAGGTGACAAAGGAGTAATTCTCTCTTCTCTCTCATTCACACTCACTCTTTCCAGATTTTTTTTCTCGCCACCACCATACATAATCTAAAGCAGTCAAGTCCAAAATGTTCTCAAGCAATATTCTACGGACAGGAGTATCACTAAACGAAAAAAGGAAAAGGCTGGGAAGGAGAAAGAGAGGGAGAGAGGGGGAGAGTGTGTAGGGAAGGGAGAGAGAGAAACAAAAGGGGAGAAGGGAGAGATGGAGGGAGGGTCACCCTGAGCTACAAAGCAGCTCCACCTGAGACATACAAAGATGTTTCACCTATGAAGTTTTCAACTACCTGCCTCAAATCAAATGCTCTGGCCGAACACAGACATCGGAATGGGGGCTCGGCCCAGCCTGGCTTTGCGCTCACTGCGGGTGACAGAGGAGTGCTCGTGCCCTCCCTCCCCGCTCACCCACTTTACCTTGGCTGGGGCATTGCCAGCTGCCCTGTCCCTCTCCTCCTCCTGGGCTTTCCGCTGTCCACAAGAACCATCAGGCAAAACAAGAACAAAGTGAGTTTTGTAAGATAAGGCATTCTGTGAATGTCTGCAATGCCGCAAGCTGCTTTCCAGTGGCCTGCGGCGGGGCCAATCCCCCCGGCTTAACCATTGACACGGTTGCTGCCTCGTGACAGCGTGGGCATGGCCGGCCAGGCTGATTCTCCCAAATTAATATTTCATACTGATGCTTGTCCCGCCCCACCCCCCACGCCCCAGGACCTGACACAAACTCGAGGCTTTGCCCTCCCTGCTGCTTAGTGGTTGGTCATTAGTCAACCAGTTTGTCCTCCTGTGGAACTCTGCCTCCGCTGAGCTCAAGGACAGCTTTGGCTAAAACTGTTATATAAAAAAAATTAAATCTCTTGAACATGCCAGCTTTTTGCTGAAACCATTAATCCGTCTCTCTGGCTACATAAAACCAATCTGTCACATGTACCAGGGAGTCAGCTTGGACTCTGCGTGGATTTGCAGGAAGACTTCGTGGGCATGGAGATGAGTGAATGAAGGTGCTCAGGAAATGCTGAGTAAGCACACCCAGGACCTGTTGCACGAGGCTGCTTTATTTCATTTTTTAATATATTTTTATCAATTTCAAATAAGAAGGGAGAGGGAGAGAGAGATAGAAACATCAATGATGAGAGAAAAATCATTGGTCGGCTGCCTCCTGTATGCCTCGTATTGGGGATTGAGCCCACAACCCGGGCATGTGCCCTGGAATCGAACTGTGACCACATGGTTCATAGGTCAGTGCTCAACCACTGAACCACGCAGGCCAGACGGTTGCTTTTTTTCTTGATCTAAGAGATTGTGCTTTGCCAATGACCAAAGAGGCTTGCTTTTCCCCCATACACACATCAATTTCTCCAATGAAAACACATCAAAATATAAGATACATTTTCATTTTAAAAGAAAGCATAAACCAAAGACTTCAGGATAATATAAGCTGTTCTTCCTATCATGAATATTAGATTAACTTTGGTCCTTAATCCTAAAATGTATGTCAAACATCATAAATTAGGCTTGATGCCTATTCTAAGATATGGAACTATGAACATCAGAAGTCTAAAGATACATGTGGTTATGTTTAACCTACCGACGGAATAAAATGTTTTAGTAGTAAAACTACTTGTTGCCTGCCTGCTGCTTCTGGGGACGGAGATACACCAGTGTAGTAGATACTTAGGGAGATGAGGATGGAGGTCAGGAGGAGCAAGAGCCAAAAGTGAAACCAAATTGGGCTTTTCTTAAGGACGAAAGAACCAAAGGGAGCTCTTTTGATTCCTTAGCAAAGTGGAATGACATGATTTGCTTTATTTTTTCAGAAATTTCTAACTAGAATCAGTTGAATCAGGGAAGTTACAATATTAAAAGAGGATGAGGTCCTGCCCTAGAAGGGGGAGGGATGAAGAAGAGAGGACATAGTCAAGTTATTACTGAAGTAGAATATATTTGGTGACTGAATGGAGTAGGAGGCAAGAGAAGTCAACAATGACATCTAGGTTCTGGTTTGGAGGAAGGTCTGGTGATGGTACAACCGTTACTTGATGTTCCTTAGAGGTGGGCAAGTTCAGTGGGGAGATGAGATAAATTTTGACTTGTGCCATGGGACCTCCAGATGCCCCGTAGGCAGCTGGACTATGAGCCTGGAGCTCAAGAGAAAGGTCTGGCCCGGAGAAACGGATTTGGTGCCATCAGTGCATGGTGATAATTTAATCACAGGAAAGGGTGAGATCTTCCAGGGCCCATGTCCACGCACAGAAGCCTGGAGAAGCGATACTTTCAAAGGATGGATGGGCTGTCAGAACAAAACCATAGAACTAGCAAAAGAGGTTGAGTATGAAAACTGAAGGAAAGTTTCAAGAAGGAGGGTAATCAACAGTCAGTGGTGCGAAGTGAGGGCGAAAAACGGGTTGCTGGATCAGGCACCCAGAAAGATCATCGTGCCTCGCTTCAGTTAACTGTAGTTTCAGTTATGAGATGTGGCAGGAAGCCCAATTACAGTGAGTGAATAGAAATTTGGGAGTGGGAGTAATTCTGTATGGGAACGAACTCAGTAGTTTCCAAACCTGGCCACTCCTCAGAATTATCCAGGCAATTTGTTAAGAAACCCCACTCCTGCCAAAGATTTAGTGGGTTAAGGGAGAGACCGATTAAAGTTCTTTTCCATCGATTTTGTTCAAAAGAGCTCTCTTCCTTTCTTCCATTTGGAACACAAGTCTATAAAGGACTGGCTGGAACCCCTGAGTTGTGCCGGATGTTGGTTTTCAAGAAATATTTGTCTCGCTGCATTCCAGATGCAACTTCAGGTCCTCCCAATTTTCAAAAACTATTTTCAGTAGTTCAATTATGTAATTACAGTAGGAAGAAAACCACAGTTGGAAATGGTGTAACTTTTTTTTTTATAGCAGCTTTACTGAAATATCATTCACATACCATAAATTCACCTCTTTAAAGTGTGGTTTTTAGTATATTCTAAAGTTGTTGCGCAATTATCACCACTATCTAATTTTAGGACATTTTCATCTCTCCAAAAGAAACCTCACTCAGTAGCACTCACCCTTCCCTTCAGTCCTGGCAATCAGCAATCTACTTTGCCTCTCTGGATTTGCCGATGCTGGACATCTATATATGTAAAAGCCTAAGCGACCGGAACGCCAGAACAACTGGAATGACCAGAATGACTGGTCGCTATGACATGCACTGACCACCAGGGAGCAGACGCGCAACGCAGGAGCTGCCCTCTGGTGGCCAGTGCGCTCCCACATCCAACCTCTCGTGGCCAGCTAACCTCCCCTGGTCCCTTCCTGTGGCAGGCCAACCTCCAGCGGTCCCTTCCCCCGTCTGGCAGGCCCCAATCGGCCCTGATCACTGGCCACACCTAAGGACCCTACCCGTGCATGAATTTCGTGCACCAGGCCTCTAGTTTTATATAAATGGAATCATACAATATGTAGCCATTTGTGGCTGGCTTCACACACTTAGCATAACGTTTTCAAGATTTATCCATGTTGTAACATATATATGACTTCATTTTTATCACCAAATAATATTCCACTGTATAGATATAACACATTGTTTATCCATTAATCAGTTGATGGGCATTTGAGTTTCCAGTTTGGGGCTCTTAATGCTGCTATGAAAATTAACATACAAGTTTGTGAGATGTTTTCATTTCTCCTGTATCTTAGAATTGCTGTGTTAATGGTAACTCTATGTTTAACTTTTTGAGGAATTGTAGCTGTACCACTTTACATTCCTACCAACAATATGTGAGCTCCAGCCTCACCAACACCCTTTTTGATTCTACCCATCACAGTGAGTGTGAAGTGCTAGCTCACTGAGGTTTTGATGTGTATTTCCCTAGTGACTAATGAGCATCTCTTCACGTAGTTCTGACATGTGTGCATCTTCTTTGTACAACTGTCTATTCAAATATTTTGCAATTTTAAAATCAGATTGAGTTATGAGTTCTTTAAATATTCTAGATACAAGTCCCTTATCAGATATATTATCTGCAAATATTTTCTCCCACTCTGTTTTCACTTTCTAAATAATTTTTAAAACAGAAAAGTTCTATTTTGATAAAATATAATTTACCTCTTTTCCTTTGGTTGTATGTGCTTTCACTCTCCTAAGAAACCACTGCCTAACCCATGGTCACAAAGATATAGTTTTCACTCTGACATTAAGGTCTCAGATTCATTTTGAGTTAATTTGTGTATGTGGTGCGAGGCGGTGGCTACAGAGCTTTGTTCATTTCTCTCAGGACAGAAGGCTGACCCGTGGCTCAGGCTCAGAACTGTGGGGCAGCCCCATTAGCATTTGCTGAGTTAGATTAGGCCACAGAGCTAGGTGGGCCTCTGGCCACACATAGCCTTTTGTCCTACACAGGAAGGGTTTGAGCCTGTAAGAGCAATGGAGATGGGACAGTCAGGTCTGTGTACTGGCTGCAGTGTCAGGAATGGGGCAAGAGTGGAGACCTGTTAGAAGTTACTGCACTGATTCAGAGATGATGGCTAATTAGGGAAAGCAGTGAGCATGAGGTGAAAAGATGGGAGAAAATATTCAAGGACATAAAATGGACAGAAGACCAGATGATATAAAGAATACAATCTCTGGTCAAAGTATGAATAAAGTCACTGGTTTTATTGAGCAGTTCAAACTAGTTCTGAAGGGCAACTGTTAAAGAGTTCCAAACAGTTTTTGAGCAATGTACAGCCTCCCACAGGCTTTCATAGTATACGTTAATGTACACATTATTGCTGAGTCAGGTTCACTAGATGCATTTGCCTTTCATATACTTATTTGCATGTAATAAAACAATATAGACTTTTCAGTACTTCAGCCTAGGTTTCTGCTCAAGTAAGTCTAAATGTGTGAGGTTTGCTTATTTACTGATTAGAGGCCCGGTGCACGACATTCATGCTCTCCGGGTAGTGGGGAGAGAGGAGTTCCTCAGCCCAGTCTGGGAGCCCTTGGGGGATGTCTGACTGACAGCTTAGGGAGCTGGCCTAAGCTGCAGTTGGACATCCTTAGTGCTGCTGTGGAGGTGGGAGAGGCTCCTGCTACCGCCGTGTTCACCAGCCGTCGGGTGGCTTCTGGCTGAGCAGCACTCGCCCTGTGGGAGTGCACTGACCACCAGGGAGCAGCTCCTGTATTGAGTGTCTGCCCCCGTTTGTCAGTATGTGTCATAGCAACCTGTCATTCCACCGTTTTGTCGATTTGCATATTACCCTTGTATTATATAGGATTCTGGTCTATAAAATGGGAGGTCTCAAAATGCTAGAAAGTTTATTCATAGCTTAAAATAACAAAAAGATTTCTTATTCTCCTGAAATAGAAATTGTATATTTCCATAGTCAAAATAATGAAATTTTAAAGGATTTTAAAAAAAAGTCGAGAATTTTGATGAAATTCATTTATTTCAGAATAAAAACAATCAGCAGCATGAAAATGTAAAGTGCTACATAAAAGCCCCACAATACATAAAATCTGAAAGTTTTCATTTGTTTAAACAGTTACAGGTGAAACAGACATTATATATCTCTTCAAGCATGCTAATTTGAACTACCCTAGCATATAGGCAGGTGCTATGTTGGCCAAAGAAAAAGTCACTGAGTTACATAAATCTGAAGACTGGGGAAAGAATGAGTCCCAAGCCTTTATCTGCCAGATCATGCATCTGGTTATGCTGTAAGTAAAGGGTTAAAGTGGGGCTTTAAAAATAAGTTTATTGAAGAGGCCCATCAGTGGAGTGTGAATTAAAATGGCCCCAAAGATCAATTTTGCTCATGAACTCCACAATGGTGGGCAGACTGACAACTTAAGGATTTTTAAGTAACATATTTAAGCTGAAAGGAAAGGAGCATAAAGGATGTCACGTTTAGATACGTGTGTCAGGTGTTAAAAATAAATCCGAACACAAAGAAGGTGGGCTGCCATTTGACACGAAGGAAGAGAAGCTAATCGGACACAACAGGATCTGCACAATGTAAAATTTCTTGGCTTAGTCAATTTGAAAGTATAGGTACTTCGCATATCCCATGGAAACATGCAAGAAGATCACATAGCTCCGGAGGCTGGCTCAAGGAATGACTGAGAGGAAACGGAGGGAAGATTGTTTCTAGCATACGGCTCATCCCCACTTAGGCTGAGAGCGCAGGGATTTCCTCCTCTGGTGAGAACATTACCTGGCTTTCCAGGGTCAATGACCTGTTAGGAGACCACTGATAACTGAACCAATATCTTTAATATCTTATGTTCTAAACCAAGACTTCAGAATGCATTTTCTCGTGGCAATAAAGTTCTAAAATGGTAACCTACAGTTTTCCTAACATATGAGGTCTTCATAAAGTCCTTGGGCTTTTTAGACTTTACCACCTTCATTGTAGATATAACAGAAACAATCTGTAAACACTGTTAAAATGCTCATTTATTAAAGTTTAATACCATTATGTATTATACCACAGTATACAATATACTCTTATTTTAAATGCAGACTTAAAGGAAAAATGGCTATTGAGAGACACAGAAATTGTGTGACACTTATAGAACCAAAGTCCCATAGCAGAAGTAAAAATTAAATTTTCCTTTAAAATCATTTTACAAATTGTTTCTATCATGCCCATAATTTCAGTTAGTTAAAACCACATAAGGACTTTATGGATACCATCCCCCAAATTATTCAAGATACATTATGGACTAACTTTTTGTGTGGACTGGTCTAGAACCTAAACACATTTACAACATTGAAGTGTAAAAAAAATTAACTTATAAATGCATCTTTAGAGCTTAACCTATTTGAAAGCTGGGGACTGCCTGTATTTAAAAATTAAATCTTCACTAATAATGCTCTCAAGAGTGCCTTCAATGCTGCTACTGAACATGCTGAATGAGGGCAATGTTTCTCTGTAATGATGTTTTCGCTAGGCACTACGATGGTCAAAGTGTCTACTAGAGTCTGTGGAGCTAACTAGCACTATGTTATATTTTGATTTTGCGCGGAAAATTACTTCTTGGGCTTTGTGTAGGTGTACAATTCCAAGTAAAGGTTTTTCTAATTTCTATCACTATTGCTTCAGCCCTGAGCTCTTCTATTAATATGGTACAAGAAATAGTATAACATTATGCATACTCTAGAATAATTAAATTTATAGTGATTACAAAGCTAGGCATATATACATCTCAAAAGATATACAATTCAAAGCAGATTAAACATTCAAATCTTAAGATACTCTCACTTAACTTCTAGAATAAAACCAAGTGATTTCCTGGCTTGAACCTTTCCTTCCTTCCTTCCAACAAAGATCTATGGAGGGTTGTTTTCTTTCTTTCTTTTAAATCTTAGGTGCTCTTTGGAGAGAATGGAATAACAACATATCAAAGTGGTTACAAAGCATTATTCCCTCTTCAAGTAAAATCCAGTAACCAAGATGTAACCTCATTTCCTCATAAATGTTTGACTGAAATAGTAACTTTCACTGACAATGTTTAGGACATAAAGTGTATCACAGAATGGGTAATCCCAATGTTTCCCATGAAGTAAGCTTTTGGAGGGGCTTTACTTTGCCTTTTTAACTCTTATCCTTCTATCATTCTACATAAGTAGAAACAGAGTACTGAATAAATGATATTAACTACTAATACTCATTGGAACTTAAAAACACCATCTTTTATCCAAAAATTTAAAAGGGCTATACAGAAACTATCACAAATTTACATAAAAACAAGCTGAAGCATGAGAAATAACATATTATTTCCCTGTAAAGCAGGCTATATAATGAGACAAGGGACTTCACTTCCAGTCCCTTAAACTAAGCAGGACACAATCTGAATGACTAGCTATAGTTTTACTGAGTTTATAAGGATAAAAAAAAGGAATGCAGGGTAAATACAAAATAAATTTTTTGTAAACAATTCTTAGACTATACCCAATGAAGAATGTTTAATGAAGCAGTGAGTCACAGCTCTTAAGACACAAAACAGTATTACAACTCAAAATCAAATATGTACTCATTGGCTAGATATATTCGTCGGAATATAAGCGCTGCCAGTGCCAAAGTCAAGATGACAATCAGTACAGCAGATCCGCCATGATCAGTGTGGTTGTCTCTGGGCTGCAGGCCCTGGATGACATCTGGTGAACTGGACGACCTTCTCTGACTCTGCTGCTGGGCCCTGCGCTGTCGAGGACTCATGGAGGTATTCTTAGCTACAGGTGGGGCAGGTGGTTGAAGGGATTCTCCTGAGGGGTTCTGGACTGCATACTAGAAAATTTTAAGAAATTTTATTTGAAATTGGCAAAGAATATTTATACATTACCTACTATCTATTCAAGAGTATAAAGAATCATAGAGCACTAAACACGATTGAGGGCAAAACTACCAAGAATTATCTAATTGTTGAGACTATTACCCTTTTGAGTAAGCCAGCAATATTACATATTCCAAGTACTCAACAAATGGAAGAGGAATTTACTAGAAAAAATAAGACAAGGACAGAGTTTACCCATATTCTCCATAGACAGCTTTCTATACTCCCTCAGCTGTAACTCCAACAGAATTTGCTAGGCATTTGTAACCTCCCTTCTTTAGGAGAGTCAAGGAGAGAAGCAATTTGATTTCCACTTTCTGCTTGAAGATTTGCCATTCTAAATGGCAAAAAAGACAACCCTCAACAGTGTGCCTCTTTAAATATTATCTGACTATGTCAACATGCTTCCATCAACAATCATAGAACATGGAAAATAATTTCAAACCATATGTTCTTCACAGCAATATTGTTGTAAAAATTAGGTGTGGTTTCCAACCAGGCTTATCCTTTCTCACAATTCTTGTCAAATGAATTGAACACACGTCTAGAAGAACCCTTTACTGCATGTTTGAACTGTGTTACTTTATGTGATATCAACAGTTCCTTAGGTATGTGCTGAGAGAAATGTGGAGGTAGTTGTGGGAGATTCGATGTACCCTGTACTTTGGTACACTAGTTGCTCCTCATAAAGTACTGGATGTCAAATGCTTTCTATCCTTTACTGACTGCTCCATCAAAGCATAACCACAATGTGGTACCAACTGAGTCAAAATCTTAATTATAGCTTATAGACAAGAAAGCTCTTTAATATGAATTCCATTTTATTTCTATAGATACTTTAACTCTACCTGTAACAACCCAGTGTCCTTTAATTCTCTTATTGAAAACAAGTATATACTGTTATATTAGTGTCCATACACATTCTTTCAAATAAAAAATGCATGTTTTATTCAGAATAACTTTAAAAACTGAGCAAATATAAAGTATTTTAAATACTTTCCATCAGAGAAAAACTTAATATTTAGAAGAAAAAAGAATTGAATAATGTAATTCAAATACTTTTTTAGAAAGGTACAAGGATGGGCTTTGTGCTGGCAACAGCTATAAACATTAGGGGGGAAAATTGCTCATCTCAGTTACCTGCAGAAGAAATTAAATTTTAAACCTGACATTCATCTCAGCATTAAAAGGCTTAAATAATCTATATTTCTTAAAACTATCCTTTGGAAGCACTCAAATGTAGTGACGCATAACACAGCAGTAGAAAAGAACTACTGAATTTGAGTTAAAAATATGTTAGTACTAATAGTGAATTAAACTGCATGAACTTGGACTTCCATACTCCAGGACTCCCAGATATAATCTGCTCACTGAAGAGAGCAGATACACCAGTGATGGCAAACCTATGACATGCGTGTCAGAGGTGACACGCAAACTCATTTTTTTGGTTGATTTTTCTTTGTTAAATGTCATTTAAATATATAAAATAAATATCAAAAATATGTCTTTGTTTTACTATGGTTGCAAATATCAAAAAATTTCTATATGTGACATGGCACCAGAGTTAAGTTAGGGTTTTTCAAAATGCTGACACGTCGAGCTCAAAAGGTTCGCCATCACTGAGATACACAAAGCTGCAGCATTTTATGAGGTCTTACATTGTCCTAGGCGTCATGTAGTGACTTAATAATACTCAGCGAGTTGATCTGAGTTACAGTTGCCAATAAAACATTCTATTTGAAATCTGCCATTCTTTCAATTGCTCAGGCAAGATAAAAGTATCTGATACAGCAAAAGTACTAAAGCAGTGGTTCTCAACCTGTGGGTCGCGACCCATTTGGGGGTCGAACGACCCTTTCACAGGGGTCGCCTAAGACCATCGGAAAACATATATAATTACATATTGTTTTTGTGACTCATCACTATGCTTTAATTATGTTCAATTTGTAACAATGAAAATACATCCTGCATATCAGATATTTACATTATGATTCATAACAGTAGCAAAATTACAGTTATGAAGTAGCAACAAAAATAATTTTATGGTTGGGAGTCACCACAACATGAGGAACTGTATTAAAGGGTCGCAGCATTAGGAAGGTTGAGAACCACTGCACTAAAGGCTTATAAAGGAAGATGGGTTGTTAAGGAAAATAAAAAACATGACGTCCTATCAATCTGGAAAGTAGCACAAGAGATTGACTCAGCTTAAAGCTTTTATTTTATACTAGAGGCCCGGTGTGTGAATTCGTGCACCAGAGGGGTCCCTCGGCCTGGCTTCCAGGATCGGCCAAAACTGGCTCTCTGACATCCCCCAAGGGGTCCCGGATTGCGAGAGGGCACAGGCCAGGTGGGGGGACCCCACTGGTGCACGATCGGGGCCAGGGAGGGACGCAGGAGGTTGGCCAGCCAGGAAGGTACTGCAGGAAGGCTCCAAGGTGTGTCCGGCCTGTCTCGCTCAATCCTGATCAGCCAGACCCCAGCAGCAAACTAACCTACTGGTCAGAGTGTCTGCCTCCTGGTAGTCAGTGCACGTCATAGTGAGTGGTTGAGCGGCCTTAGCATATCATTAGCATATTACACTTTGGTTGAACGGACGATAGAACGACTGGACACTTAGCATATTAGGCTTTTATTATATAGATATGTTATTATTTTCCATTAGTTTGAGGGGAAAACATTTTACCTGACTAAAATAGACATGGGCATTGTACCTGCCCATATACCTGATTAAATAGAAAACCTTATCATTATTAGGAAAGCTCTACCACTTTGTAAACATGTGACCCTAAACAAGTCATTTAATCTCAGCTCCCCCATCTGTGCAATGAGGCTAATATCCAATTCAGTAGTTGTGAGGATTAAACAGGATAATGATATAAAGTGCTTAGGATAAACAATTGCTTAGTAAATATTAGTTATTATTAACATCATTACTATTAATATATTCCTTTGGAGATACCAGGTTTAGGCTTAAAAAAAGAATTGACTTAGAATAGCTGTTTGGACCTTTATACATATGATTAATATAGTTAGAACAACAATCCCTTAAAGTGACTTTAGGTGATATTTTAGTACATGTACTTAATGGCAATATTTATATAGATATACTATTTTAATTAGGATCTATATTTTCTGTTACATTTTAGATAATAACTGATTAAAAGCTAGTGCTACAGTGTTTTAAATTTCTAAAATTTCTATTTAAAATAATCACATCAAGGAAAAACTGTAACCTGATCCTGAGAACCTGGTTTATTTAGAGTTGAAGAACTAACTGGACTAAATTTTTACAGTTCATATTGAACTGCCAGATGGAGAATCAAGTGGACTTTAGCATTTTCAAAATGCTTTAAGTTTGGTGGTAGGACTTCTAAATCCTTGCTGTTTGCCTAAACTTGTTCAAACATATATCACAGAATAAAGACAAGTCATAATAGTTTCCATCTTCTGAAGCAACCATTTCTAGAAAGGTGGACAAATGTGATGTTTTATTTAATTTAATTAAATTTAAATATTTTTTAAAAAGCACAGACACAGATAAATCACATAAATTTTTCTATAATAACCTGGAATAATCACCATGTGAAGAGTTTTGTGTTTGCTTTTTACTACAAACTGAAATGGCATATTCAGAACCTCAATCTTTTGGAAAAGGGAAAAATTTGACAGACTGGAAGAACATAAAACTACCATCAGTATTTTTCCTATTTCTACATGGCTAAAAAATCTGCATGAACAAGCAACAGATGGCCTAATGCTATCTGCTGTATTTGGACTTTCGGCAATCTCTCACCCTCTCAAGGCTAAAAAACAGCTTATCTGGAATTTGATGTGTAACATCTCAGTGAATTATATTACACTTGCATGTAAAGCAGCCACCTGAGCCAAAACCAGGTTTCAGTTACCTCCATAGTAATCAAATCATATAATCACACTTAGATTTGTATGTAAATGTAGTTAAAAGCTTAACTCACAAATTGTAGACAATTTATTGCTTGTATTTTAACCAGAATTTGGTATCTATGAAATAAGTCTAAGTTTTATGTACTTTAAAATAAAAATGAACAAAACAATTGTACTTATAACATTATTTATGCTAATGTACTTAAAACTTCTTGATTTCTTTACCTGTACGCCCAGATTTCCAAGTACTAATCCTAAAATTTGTTTATTTAATCAACAACTATATATTTACCACCTACTATATACATGGCACTATGCTAGGCATTGCGGACACAATCCTGATCCTCAAGGAACTTATTCCAATTATAATTTATTTTATAATTAACTATTGTCAGATAGACAATAATTAATTATAAATAAATTACAACTGGAATAAGTATAACTAGAATATGCAACAGGGAAACTTGACACAGATTTAAAATAAACTAAAGATAAATGTAAACACATCATAAATATTAGGAGATTGTCCTTATAGGTAAAACAAAGATTACCACCTTCCTCTCTATATAACAGGATGTGGGTTGTTGTTTTTTCTTTTCGTTGCTGTTAATCCTCATCAGAGGATATTTCTTCCATTGATTTTTAGAGAGTGGAAGGGAGGAAAGGAGGGAGGGAGGGAGGGAGAGAGCGAGAGAAACATTGATGTGAGAGAGATACATTGGCTGCCGCCCACACTTGCCCTGACAGGGGTGGGGATTGAACTTGTAACCCAGGTACATGCCCTTGACCAGGAGTGGAACCCACTGACCCTTTGGTGCTTAGGCCAATGCTCTAACCACTGACAACACTGGCCAGGGCTTTTTTTTTTTTTTTTTTTTTTTACTAAAAAACTATATATGAAATAAAGAAAACAATTTCAATTTTGAAGATGAAAAAACATACACTGACTAAATAAATTCATTATATTCCTCTACAATTTATAAAATCACATGGAGATCATGTAAAAACAATTTAACTCTCAACATACATTTTTTTCTTGTAGTACTTCCTTCTCCCGTCCTCCAAGTAGTTCTTCCTTCCAAGCAGCCTCTCCCCTGCTTTCTCCAATCTACTTCTTTGCCATCTCACTCTCTCCATAGGAGAGAGCCTCTCAACACTATTTAGTCACACTTTACAGTAAGTTATTCCTGAATAAAGGGCAAATCTGATTTGCCCAGTTTCTATTCTAATTTTCCTCACCCTTTAAAACCTCTGAAAACTGGAAGGGTAATAGAGATTTGGCTACTCCATCAAACAACCTGTTACCAAAAAAAACAAACAAAAAAACACAACACCCAAAAGACGGTTCATCTCTTATATAAAGTCCCCATAATCCTAATTATTTAGCAGCAATTCAGTCACACATTTTCTTAATCAGTCTCTCTAATGACCTAAGCCCTCCTACCCCCCGCCCCAAATTTAGAAAATAGATCAGGGCACAACTAACAGCCATAGCATTCAATATTTTGTTCAATAATTACTTATTGGACACTAACTATGCATAAGGCAGCACTGTCCAGTAGGACTTTGTGCAATGATGATAATGTTCGATATCTGTGCTGTCCAATATGGTAGCCATTAGGAAAGAAGGGCCCAGCCGGCACCCAATATGGAAGGCCCCGATCAGCCCTAATCACCGGCCAGGCCTAGGGACCCTACCCGTGCATGAATTTCGTGCACCGGGCCTCTAGTTCAAATATATATTTAGATAGCCACATTGGCTAGTAGCTACTACATTGGACAGAGCAGGTCTAAGGTAAATCTTTTGCTCCAAAGACAGCCTATTTAGAAAGTGGTTAATGCATGTATATTGCTTTATTCTGACTGTAGCACTATATTAAAACTAACTTTTCAAAGAAATCATAGAATTCTAGATGGACAATAGAACTTAAAATTATTTAGCCCAGTCCCATTTAACAAAAAAAGAAAGCCCAGAAAGTATGAATAACTTGCTCAAGAAAACAAAATTCATTAGAGGGAGAGCTGGGCTAGTATCCAAAATAATCAGATATTTCCTCTAGGGATCTCCTCTTCCTATTGCAAATAATGATAATGGTATAGATATATACATATGTAAAAGACAAGAACCATACCGATGTACTGGCTGTAGCACCCTGGAATGTGGTAGGTATATTGTCCTGTAAATCATTTAGTGAAAACGGGTGGCTTAAGTCCGACTCAGCAATAGTCTTTCCAGATGAATTGACTTCTGCCTATAAAAAAGGTAACACCCAAGAGCCGTATTATAAAAGGGAATATACAAACTAACCCACAACCTACCTAAATTCCCTTTCTTAGATTTATTTTAATTGGTACTTTAATATCAATATCAATCAGTTAAGTGTTGAGAACTCATGTGTCCAACACTATGCTAGATATTACAGAAAGACCCACAGACATTCCCTGTTCAAGGAGATGTTACTTGGTGAGAGACAAAACTAACACCCACGGTTCATAATCTACAACTTCAAAAATCTCTAAACACTGAAGTATTTTGTAATTTTCAGGCAAAGCCTGACATGTGAGGCTATTAACAGTCTTTATTCCACCTTGGTGTAGATATTCCCAGGTTTGCTGATGAAATATTTATGAATTTGATTATGGGGTACTGCCCCAGGTCTCAATGAGTGTTAATATATGGTATATGTTTGATATTTTCTAAAATCTGAAATTCTGAAGTAGAAAACACATCTGGCCCTAAGATTTTCAGAGAAGCAATTTTATATACAATAGGAATCTTCAGAAGGAAGAATATAACCAACACTTATTAAGCACCTCCTCTTTCAGGCACAATAAAACAGAAAGAAAAATTTCTCCAAAAACTGGACCTTGGAAGGACAGACAGGATGTAGAGAGGTAGAGAAGAGGGACAGGTAACATGTTGCTTAATGCAGGCTGACATTATTTTATGGAGCAAATTAAACTATAGAAGTGTTTATATGTTTGGGTAAAATATATGTGGAAAAAAAGGTTATAAGGGAGATATGCCAAAATAATAGCAGCACTTATTTTGAGGGGCTGGGATTATATAACTCTTATTTTCAAACTGCTTATCTATATTTTCTATAATAATAGCTAACACTTATTAAGCACCAGGGACAGTTCTAAATGCAAGACATTAAAGTAAGTATTAACTCACTTAATCCTCATAAGAATCCCACAAGATAATTACCATACTGTTAATATTTACAGGTGAGTAAAAGGCATGAAGTGGCTAAGTAATGTGTCTGATGTCCTACTACTACTAAGCAGCAAAGCTGGGATTTGAACCCTGGCATTGTATACTAGAGTCCAAACTTCTTTTTTTTTATTGTCTACAGTTTTACATGTCTCCTTTTTCCCCAATTGACAGCGCCCCCACAGAGTCCAAACTTTTAACCACTAATTATAATGCCTTTGTGAATGTGTTAGTTTTGTGATAAAATTATTTGTAAAATCATTACTGACTAGAACTTAAATTACTTTATTTCTGAAAGTAAATAAAAGGGCTACAAAATTTAAATTTATTTATCAATTTAGAGTACCTTAAAACTGAT
This sequence comes from Myotis nattereri, assembly GCF_964212035.1. Classification (NCBI taxonomy): domain Eukaryota; kingdom Metazoa; phylum Chordata; class Mammalia; order Chiroptera; family Vespertilionidae; genus Myotis; species Myotis nattereri. The sequence continues at coordinate 47,698,675 of NC_138081.1, forward strand.
TTGTCTAGCCAGTTCCTTGGCTTCTTGGTCAGCCTTGCTTGAATCACTTCCAGATTTTAAAGGCAGCAGGACATCCTTCATGGTGCAGCCACATGCCTCACAACAGAAATCTTGTGATCTGGTAAGAAATAATTTTTTTGATGAGTACAAATCAAATAGTGAATATTAATTCAAGACATTAAAACAATGAGTGATTAAATTTAAAAGAACACCAGATAATTCCATATCACATTTATCTACATGTAAAATAGACAATTATAGTTATGAGACATACATGCAAGTTAGGTTGGTATAAAAATTTCACGTCAATTATATCTTGCCGAAACCGGTTTGGCTCAGTGGATAGAGCGTCGGCCTGCGGAATGAAAGGTCCCAGGTTCAATTCCGGTCAAGGGCATGTACCTGGGTTGCGGGCACATCCCCAGTAGGAGATGTGCAGGAGGCGGCTGATCAATGTTTCTCTCTCATCGATGTTTCTAACTCTCTAACTCTCTCCCTTCCTCTCTGTAAAAAATCAATAAAATATATTTAAAAAAAAAAATTCACGTCAATTATATCTCAATATTTTAAAAATCTAACATTAAACTACGGACTTAGATTTCATTATTTTCCTAATATACTCTCTAAAGAAAACTAAGCTATAGATTTATATGACAAAAAATATAAACTGTTTAACTACCTGTCCTCAAAATCACATATAACAAGCCTATGTTAAGCCTGTGAAAAAGTCCACTAAAAAGCTCAAATTATTTTTAGCAGAAACATATATAAAGAAGCCAATTAAAAATAGGATTTATAGCCCAGCCGGTGTAGCTCAGTGGTTGAGCATTGACCTATGAACTGAGAGGTCATGGTTCGATCCCAGCCAGGGCACATGCCTGGGTTGCGGGCTCAATCCCCAGTAGAGGGAGTGCAGGAGGCAGCCGATCAATGATTCTCTCTCATCATTGATGTTTCTATCTCTCTCTCCCTTCCTCTCTGAAATCAATAAAAATATATTAAAAAAAAAAAAAGAATTTACAGGTATTTCCAGGGGAATAAAAACCTCACAAATCCTAGTAATTTAAATAGCAGTACAACTTGAAAAGCAAAAAAACTTGTGGAAAATCCAGACTGAAATTTATAACTGATTATATTAGGTAGATACTCAATCTGTTAACTAGACTTTCCTAAGATTTCTTTGTTTTTCTATGTTTTCATTTCCTCCTCTGTATTCCAGATATAGCCAAAAAGTGCCTAAAACTCACAAGAGTGCTGAGGATTTATATGACCAGAAATAAGTATGTTATGTATATTATATAAAAATATGTATTATTACATTGCTGAACTTCCTTTTAAAAACTGTATTACTATAGTCCAAATGGTGTGGCTCAATGGTTGAGTGTCAACCCAGGACCCAAAAGGTCACCAGTTGGATTCCTGCTCAGGGCACATGCCCAGGATGCGGACTAGATTCTTAGTAGGGGGCATGAAGGAGGCAGCCAAGCGATGATATTTGTCTCTCATCGATGTTTCTATCCCTATTTCTCTCCCTTCCTCTCTCTAAAAATCAATAAGGCCATATTTTTAAAAAACTGTTTTACTGTACATCTAGGTCAATGTAATAAAATCCTTAGGTCTTGAACAACATGGTACTTAAATTTATTGAACAGCTTCATGAAAATAAAATATATGTCAAAGTACTATTAATATAGTATTTATTGATGAATATATATTTTTTTGTTTCACCAGAAGCGGCACTGCTATCCATATCCTTTAGAGCAGCAATCGCCAACCTTTCAGACCTCACGGACCAACAGTTGGCAACTGCTGCTTTAGAGAATCAATTATATCCAAAAATCTTCCTTAAAATGTGTCCACTTTTTTTATTTATATTTTTTTATTGATTTCAGAGAGGAAAGTACAAGGAGAAAGAAACACAAATGATGAGAATCACTCATCAGCTGCCTCGTGCACGCCTTCTCCTGGGGATCGAACCTGAAAGCCAGGCATGTGACTTGACTGGGAATGGAACCATGACCTCCTGGTTTGCAGGTTGATGCTCAACTACTGAGCCACATCAGCCAGGCAAAATGTGTCCACTTTTAAAAATATATATTTTTTAATTGATTTCAGAGAGAAAGGAAGAGGGAGAGAGAGAAACATCAATGATGAGAGAGAATCACTGATCGGCTGCCTTCTACGCACCCCACACTGGGGATCAAGCCCACAACCAGGGCATATGCCCTGACCGGGAATCGAACCATGACCTCCAGGTTCATAGGTCGATGGTCAACCACTGAGCCACATTGGCTGGGCATAAACTGTGTCCACTTTTAACTGAGAAGTCAAATGAAAATTAAAGGAAAATGTTTATTTTGAATATATTAGTCTATCCACAAAAATAGTAATTTACCATGGTTAAATGCAAAATTTGGTTTTGAAAAAGCCTCTAATACAGACTAAGAACCTAGAATATAAACACTGACAAGTCTAGAACAAAAAAAACTAATTCTTTTTTTATCTGTACATGAACTAGATAAAAGTATCAAGACAGAAAGCCAATATAAAAAAATCAAACAAATGTCATGTATTCAAAGTACATATTATAATTTGTGAATAGTAGCTGCAAGTAAGGTATATGCCCAGAACTTGAGAATAAGATTTAAAAAGATACCAAGGAGTCTTCCAAATCTTCCAAACACTAAAATCTCTTTGATTTAACAAACATGTGTAGAGGGCCTCTTCCAGGCTGTACCAGAGTAAGATATACTATAGATGGGCAAAAGTAGGTTTATAGTTGTTTGTATGAAAAAATAATACAATAATTAATAAATAGTAATACAAAAGCAAACTTCCACATCCTTACAACTGTAGACCTACTTTTGTCCATCCCTGTATAATTTAATTCATAAAATATGTTTGAAGAGTTGTAGGCAGCCAAGTCCAGAACAAGAAAATGATCAAGACTGGCCAGCATGGTTCAGTGATTGAACCAGGAGGTTACGGTTGAATTCCCAGTCAAGGCACATGCCCAGGTTGCGGGCATGATCCCCAGTAGGGGACATACAGGAGGCAGCAATCAATGATTCTCTCTCATCATTGATGTTTCTATCTCTCCCTCTTCCTTCCTCTCTGAAATAAATATATATTTAAAAAAAGAAAATGATCAAAATCTAGAATTAGTCTTAGCACTACTCAAAGAAGAGAATACTCTAAATCTAATAACTAATCTGGGTTTTATAGACAGAATGCACCTGGGAAAAACAGAAAGCAATACCAATGGGAAATGACAACTTAATAAAATCTCATTTTCTTTATTCCAGATCATTTATTGAGCCACTTGCTATGAGCCAGGTACTATAGATACAAACGTGGAAAAGTGGATTTCCTTCAGCTCTCAAGAAGTTTTTAATCTTGTGAAAAGCTACATAATAAAATGGCTCTTGGTCTTTTCCATAAAAAAATGGCTCCAGTTCTTTTCCATCTTTATTACTGTCTAGGTGGAGATGAATGACCTGTCCTATTTTATAGGAGAAGATATTTCCCACTGTAGGTTGATATTAACTACTTTCTATAATCCATTCTTTAGACTCCGATGAACACTGAGTGAACTGGTACAACTGGATTTCTAAGACAGCAAAACTAAGGCTAGGACCTACAGCAAAGGTAACTCACAGGGTAAGAGGCAGAGCCTGTTTCCTAATAGCCACTTTCCAGAATAATATTTGGGTCTTAACAAAGAATGAAATGCAAAACTTACTTTTTGGCAAGTGCTCTTCTTTCCTCAGGTGTGTAATCTAGAGAACCTATGGCTCCTTCTCCTTTTGTTGGCATAAACCCAATGATGGCTAACAATGCTGTTCTTACTGAAATAAAAAGTAAACATCAATCTAAATTGCTTTGTAAAAGGAACCGGGTTTACTCTGAAAAGAGAAAAAAAGACAGTCTTTCACTGAAGAGGTACAGGTAGGAGGGTTGTAGTAAAATGATGGCCAAAATCTAGACAAGGAAAAGCATTTTTATTATTTATTAAATAATAAAATTATCAAAAACAGCTTCAATCTCAAGAAGGTATTATACTTTATAATTATGAATTGACTACAGTTATATAAGATATATTCACTTTAAATTAGTACTCACTACTCCATGAAGGCTGCCAAGTTTCAGGATGATGTCCTGAGATGCTCAAACAGATTTTCTTGCCCACTTCAAATCGTCCATTAGCCTTAGGAATAAATAAGGCATTTAAAATTTTTAGATGTGTTTAATGTTTTAGACTTTATAAGTATAAATATTTTACATATAAATAAATTTTAAAGATAATTTTTTAAAAATATAATCTCTAAGGGGATACAGATTTTTGTCCTCTAATTGACACTCCACAAATATTTGTTGGATTCTAAGTGAATAATATAAACTGTTTTTAGAAGTTGAAGCACTTTTTTGAAACTGAATTATACAACTGAAATCTAAATAACTGATAAAGATGTCCTGATGTCCTCCTATGTGCCTAGTATTCTAGGCTCTGTGAAGAATCTAAAATAGAAGACGTACAGAGACTGGGATAAAACCTAAGGATTTGATATCATCTTCTAGATATTGGTGAGGAAGGCTCTGAGGTGGGAGTGATTTTCAGAATGATGATACAATTTCATAAGAGAGGAACACAAAGTAGAAAGATCAGAGATAATAATTTCAGCTTTGGACATGAATCTATTTTCTTGGGAGACGAGCTATTGATGTCCAGCAGGCAGGTAGAATTATAGACATGGTGATAGCAGAAGAGAATATACATCTTTGGTACCTGACTTCAGAGAGGTGATTACTAAAGCCATTTCATAGAAAATCAAAACAGTGTAAGTCTGAACTTGTAGAATATCCATACTTAGGGAAAGGGGAAGGAGAAGAGGCATGAATTAGAATATATGTTTCATATGGTCAGAGAATTTGACTTATTTTCTGTCGCACCCACAGAGTGAATGACATGTGTTCAATGATTATTTGTTGAATGAAGGTTGGAAAAGAGAGGAACATTTTCAAAAGAGAGGAAGTGAACCAGAAAAAGCAAATATTGAAAACCAGGAGGATACGACTGATTCTCAGCCACTGTGCTAAATATGAACGATACCATTGGTTAACTCTTGAAATATTTCAATATTTCTGTACCTACTGGTGAAAAGCTGCTACTCCAACTACCCACCCCCACCAGTTTCCCCATGCACCAGCCCCCCCACCCCCCCATAGACCACTTGGCTCTCACCATGATCTAGCAAACAAAAGTGACTCCTAACACATTGGGCCCCTCCAAGACCCTGCTTCAACCCTACTCCCAGCATTGCTGATTCTAAATATCATCTAATATTTGTTAAGCAACTTCTATATATGAGGAACTTTATAAAGTGTGATTATATTTACCATACACAACCCTTTTGACAGATGAGAAAACTAAATTTCAAAGAGACTATGTTACCTGCCTGTGGTGTAACAGAAATAGCACTGGTCAGAATCCAGGTCTACTGGCTCTAAACTAATGCTCTTTTAACTACACCAAATATAGGTAAAAAGCAGCATTAACTTGGTATTTATTAACTAGTACCTTTTCTTTCACTATTTGCTACCCCGTGAGTGTCAGGTTTAACTTAGATGGAATAGAATAAAGACTGAGAAGAGACAGTGGGATTTCTCAAACTGGTCTTTGAGATTAGTGCTGTGAGCGTGTGTGGAAACCAGACTGCAGCAAGCCAAGCTAGAGTAAAGATGCCTTGAAGGCTAGCAAAGAAAAAACAGAACAACACATAGAGTAGTGAGCAGAGATAAAGAAAGGTGTTTATGTTTAGTTTTTGCTTTTTTTTCAAGGTTGGGGGTAATCAAACACACTTGTAAATAAAAGGAAATGAGGGAATGAAAGCTTAACAATTAAGAGGAATTTACTGTTGAAACATGTCTCAGGAAAAAGAAGAAAAAATTAATCATTTTGTTTCACATGGAGATAAAATATGTGGATGTAGAAAGAAATTCTAAGGTATAAGTAATAATATAGCAATCATTTATTGAGGACTCTATCACTTCTATTTTAAGAGCTACACATGAAAAATGAGAGTTTAAATAGAGATGATGTGGCCGAAACCGGTTTGGCTCAGTGGATAGAGCGTCGGCCTGCGGACTGAAGGGTCCCAGGTTCGATTCCGGTCAAGGGCATGTACCAGGGTTGCGGGCACATCCCCAGTAGGAGATGTGCAGGAGGCAGCTGATTGATGTTTCTCTCTCATCGATGTTTCTAACTCTCTATCTCTCTCCTTTCCTCTCTGTAAAAAATCAATAAAATATATTTTAAAAAAATAAATAAATAAATAAATAAATAAATAGAGATGATGTGATTAAGAGGTACAATAACATTAACAACCCATTACTGAGTACTTACCATGTGCCAGATACTGTGCCTAGCACTATGCATACATTAATTCACTGAATTCTAACAACCATACTATGGTAATTACACATTCATTAGCATTAAGAATTCCTATAACCCTGGCCCGGTAGCTCAGTTGGTTACAGCATCATCCCAATATGCAAAGGTTGGTGTTCAATTCTCTGTCAGGGTACATATAAGAATAAACCAATGAATGCATAAATAAGTGGAACAATAACCTTTTCTCCCCCCCTCTCTCTCAACAATAAATAAAAATAAATAATTCCTATAAATTAAATTTGGGGGGGGGGGGGAATTATAGTACCAAGTCCTGGTTCCCAAAAGCAGCCACTTTACTTCTTTTTTAAAACCTTTTTCTGCCGAAACCGGTTTGGCTCAGTGGATAGAGCGTCGGCCTGCGGACTGAAGGGTCCCAGGTTCGATTCCGGTCAAGGGCATGTACCTGGGTTGCGGGCACATCCCCAGTAGGAGATGTGCAGGAGGCAGCTGATCGATGTTTCTCCCTCGTCGATGTTTCTAACTCTCTATCTTTCTCCCTTCCTCTCTGTAAAAAATCAATACAATAGCCAAAACCGGTTTGGCTCAGTGGATAGAGCATCGGCTTGCGGACTGAAAGGTCCCAGGTTCGATTCCGGTCAGGGGCATGTACCTGGGTTGCGGGCACATCCCCAGTAGGAGATGTGCAGGAGGCAGCTGATCGATGTTTCTCTCTCATCGATGTTTCTAACTCTCTGTCACTCTCCCTTTCCCTCTGTAAAAAATCAATAAAATATATTTTAAAAAAAAAAATCAATACAATATATTTAAAAAAAAATAAAATAAAAAATAAAACCTTTTTTTAAAATAATATTTTTGGAGAGAGGAAGAGAGAGAAAGATTGATGTGAGAGCAAAACATCAATCCGCTGCCTCCTGCACGCCCCCTACCAGGGATAGAGCTCACAACCTGGGCATGTGTCCTGACTGGGAATGGAACTGGTAAGCTTTCAGTGCACAGGACAATGACCAACCAACTGAGCCACACCGGCCAGGGCCTACTTTATTTCTTAATATAAATGAGTATGTTGACCATATTTTGCAGCCACCATGAAGAGTTAAACCACAAGCATTTCAAAAAGCCAAGAATCCTTACCGTTAGAAGAATAATGCTTGGTGGTTTCATGGGATACTCTGGTGGTAGTACTATTCGTCCATGATAAACTCCTCCATCAAAATCAGAATCTGGGGGCCCTCTAACTGTGAAGTGCCATTCAAAAAGATTATCCTGAAAAAAAAAAACAATAACCAACAAGACATCAGTAATATTAAAGTTTGACCGTTAATTAAATGACTATTAGAAATATTATTGGGTGAGAAAAAGGGTCAACTGTATAATCAAATAATTAATAAAAATTTGGATTATTTTAACAATCTTTTAAAATTAACCCTTAAAGATACCTAAACACTTACTTATAAGGTTAATAATATTAATACGTATGCTAACAACATCTTAAGTTACCAAGTACTTTACATTTTGCAAACTATGCATACATTATTACATTTTATTCTCACTATTACCATGGAAACCAGACTAAGCACATTTAAAAACCCTCCTTTTACAGATAAGAAGACGAAGAGAGTTAGAGATGTTTATACAAAAAGCCCAGACTAGCTGCAGAGATCCCTCAAGGGGCCAGGTCTTCCAAACTGTAAAAAGTATTGGGTTCTTTCCACTTCCCCTCCCTTATATTCAAGACCTAAAACCAATTTAGCATCTAAGACCCATTCTATAGAGGCCAGAAATCTGCTTCTTGTAAAATGTCTGATTCTGAATGGCTAATGGGAAATTAGCCATTCAGGAAATACTCGGAGTAAAATATACTGATAAACCACATCAAACACATCTGTACTGAATCAAAGCAATGAAAAAACAATTTTAAGGAATTTGTTTAAAATATTAAAAGCCATATGTAGAAGATGGAGACAGAAACTAACCTCCAAAGGTTGTGCATGATAATGATCTGTTGGCTCTTTCAATTCTGCCGCTTCTTTCATTAAACGTTTAACAGCTAAAATAAAATTCATAAGATAAAGACATTTAAAATATACTTTACCAAGTGATTAAGTCAGAGTTACAATCTAATGAAAAAGTTTCTACTTTAACAAAACATGTATAGAGACGACTGGCTCCACTAAGTGTATGATAAAGGTTTAATTAGGATAACAGTAATCAATGGAGGAGGAGAGGAAATGGTAGGTAAGCATTAGGAGAGTTATGTATACAGGTAAGTCTGATAGAGACACTTCTTATTTAATAAGTACTTATATATACTTCCTATGTGATAGCACTCAAACAATCATCAAAACATTGCTATGAGATAGAAAATCCCTATTTTCCAGACTAAGAAACTTGTCCACGGTCACACAACTAGTAAATGACAGCTGAAATGCCAACACAGACAATACAACTCTACCATGCTAAAATGTCTATATTAACAAAAAATGTGCCCTCTGGAACTCATGCTCATGAACAGTAACCCCTTCCCCCCATTTTTTTAACCTCTTGGGACTTCCCACCCAATATCTTGTATTAACTTAATGGGACTGTCTCCAGAGGTCACTTTATTTCATAGCCCTAATTGATTTCCTTTTTTGAAATGATTCTTCACTTCAATTAACTTATAACTAATATTTGAAAGAAAGATAATAGGAATTAGGCAAGTGGGTATGAATAGGCAGAGGAAACAATAAAAGTAAAATGTGTGGAGGCATTGGATGGAAAGTTATCAGAAGAGATTAAGAATCAACTCCCACACAATATTATAATGCAGTATGTATCATGTCTTTTGCATAAAATTTCATTTTCGCCCTGGCCTTTGTGGCTCATTTGGTTGGAGCATCATCCTGTGCACCAAAGGGTCATGGATTTGATTTCCAGTCAGGGCAGATACCCAGGTTGTGAGTTCGATCCTTGGTTGGGGTATACCTGGGAGGCAACTGATTGATGTTTCTCACATCAATATTTCTCTCTCTCTCTCTCTCCTCCTCCCCCCTCACCTTTCTTCTCCCTTTGAAAACAATAAAAACATGTCCTTGGGTAAGGATTAAAAAAACAAACAAAGTTCTTAAGTCACTATCTTATTCCATAATAATAACTTATTTTTCGTATTTATTTTTGGTTTTTGTTTGTTAATCCTCACCCAGGGATATTTTTCCACTGATTTTTTAGAGAGTGTGGAAGGAAGGGGAAGAGACATTCACATGACCAGATGGGCCTGGGGATCGTGCACCAAGGGACGTTCCCTTGACCGGGAAATGAACTTGAGATCCTTCAGTCCAAAGGCTGATGCTCTAACCACTGAGAATGTGGCTAAGGCCCACAGTAACATTCTTTTCCATCCCCTACTCTGAACTAGGCCCCTGTGGGAAGAGACTTTGTTCACTTGATCATCAAATTACTAAACTCATACTAGATGCTATAGCTACAACCAAATAGTCTGGGGGGGAATACAAAACAGCATAATAAATACTGTATTAGAAAGATGTACATATTGAAACTCTCTTCCCGGAAGTTCTAGACACCTCACTTCTCTCTACTCGAGACCTTCCTACATACTGGTTCCTCAACCTGCAATGCTGCTCCCACCCCTATCCTCCACCTCATCATCTAAACTGGTTCCCACCAAACCTTTAAGTAACTTCCTCAGGGAGGTGTCTGTGACACCTTCCCTTGTCCACCCATGTGGCCAGATAAAAAATCCCTGAGGAGTTCTGGGAATTATCAAGCTATTACCAAGTTAATTAGTTTGGCTGCTGTAAGCAATCAAAGATGCCAAGGAGACTGTTTTTCCTTCATTCCTTATCAGCTAGCTGAATAATGGCTAAATTGACAAGGTCAGATTTTATGTCATTTCAGTAAGAGAGAAGATAATAAACACCCAATAGTACCTGGATATTAGGAGAGATATATGAAAGGATCAGAAATGCTACAACAACGCATTTAAAGGAACAATCATTCGCTTAATAACTAAACATGTTGCTTTTATTAGTTCATAGGCCACATAGGCACATACCATGTGCGAGCTAAAGCCACACAGTCAAATAGAAAGTGAGGTTAGTCTAGTGTTTTCATAATCTATTTTTTCTGAAATAGCATATATTATCAATGCCTTAGTGAAAAAGAACATCGACTCTGGAATTAGAACTGGATTAAAATACTGGCTCTGATTCCTTAGGCCTTAATCATTGGACAAGTCAATCTTATTCTGCTTCAATGTTTACATCTGTCAAATGGGAGTCAACAATTTCTTCACATATTTCTTCTTGCCTTTTCACCCATCCCTTTTCCCCAGATCACAAGTTATTAAGGTCAGAAATAAATTGGAATATAAGGTGCTCTCAATTCTGTTTCAAAATCAGGCCTTGAGCATATGTAGTTGGCCACATGACATGGCTACCTGGCTCCCAAGGAGAAATGTCACTGCTATAGAATAGTCAAGATTCAAAGTACTGACTGGCAACTAAGGCTAGAGCATAGTCTGTCACTCCTGATACTCCATCTCTTGTCACCTCTTGGCTACAGAGAAAAGTTTTCCCCCATCTGCTCCTCTCTTATCTCTTTTCAAGATTATTCAATTCTCCTATCATGGTGAGATAAGATGTTCCAGAAAAGGGAAGGGGGATGGGGGATGGCTGTTTTTGTTCTTTCTTTTCATGGAGGCCACATGATCACTCTGGATCCAAGCTCTAGGCTCCATAGGCCTAGGCATTTGCATTCCCAGGCTAACTCGCTGGATTTATTTTGTGGTTTGGAGACAAAGCTCCAGCTAAGGAAATCTTTTACAGGTTACTGTCTCTCATGCATCTATTTACTTTAGAAAGCAAATATCCTGATATCATCAATCTCCAAAGCATGGGTAAAATGGAAAAGAGGCACGTGTATTGAGGATGTAAACCCAATGTCATGCTCCCCAACGGCCTCTTCCTGTTCCCATATGAAGGCACGTAGCAAATATTTAAGGACTAATGTTTCTGCCCAGAAAGACCCTATAAATGTATCCATTCAATAAACATTTAAAGAATACATATCTGAGCAATGGAAAAAGAAGAATGACCAGGACTTGCTTCTTGCCTTCAAAGAGTACACAGTGAGAAAGACATGAAAACAATTACAAACAGTGACCAAGTATATACAAATATAGGGACCACCTTAGACTGCCTACAGGAGCTGGACAAGACTGAACCTTAAAGAAGCCTAAATAATTACTAGAACTTTCACACAGATTAAAGGGAGGATATTCCAAGCAGAGGTTCCAACAGGGACCAAGGCATATAGGTGAGAAGAGCTGTTCTATCTGGAGACACTCGGGCAAATGGATAGATGGTGAAAATGCAAAGGAGAATAGGAGTGGTAGCAGTTCAGGCTGGTGAGAAAAGCAAACATCAAATCATGAGCAGCCCTGTAGGCCAAGCAAAACAATTTACTTTGAATTGTATACACAACTATCAGTAAGCTACTGAAAACTTCTCAATCTGAATAGTGATCTAATCAGGTTTTATTATGTTTTGTTTTAATTGATCTGGTGGCAATAGTGACTGGTTAGATATATGTGTGTTTGCATGTATTGGCACCCATGCTCAAATGCCTGTGTGTGAGAGAGTTTTAGGGTAGGGGGTAAAGAAATAGACCATGAGATCAAAGATCACTCCCCTGGACACTTGGGTGCTGTCAATCCCTGGGATAAGGAATATTAAGGTGAGGTGCAAGTTTGGGGGAGGAGAGAAAACTGGAAAGTTTGGTGTTTATACTATTAGGTATTTGTTTGGTCTGTGGGAAATGTGAATGAAGATATTAAATCACCAGTAAGCTGTATTTATCTGCAGTCGAGGAGAAGGGTCTGAACTGAACATTAAAGCTTGAGAATGATCAGCATGGAGGTGCAGTTGACGCCAAGGGCACGGACAGGATAACGCCTAGGTTTCTGATAGAGAGGCCATACCAGTCTCTTATACATACATCAGTCACCTGCTGAACATGCCCGTCAGCCCCTACTGAAGAAAGCTGCCACAGGAGGTTCTTTACACATAGGTCTCCCTGTTTTGTACTCTGACACCTTACTACCTTAGCCAGAGCAGACCCAAAAAAGAATCAGGGAGCTTGATCCAGAGGCAACTACTGATAGGCTAGTCAGAGGACTTAGGAGGTGGCCCCACACAAGTCCATTCATAAAGAAATGTTTTCCCACCTATAAAATGAACAAACTTACTATCCACATGCTAGCACACTGGCCCTTAATCAGTTATCTATATTGTCTCAATTGTCCTATCATACTTCTAAGACAACTAACTCCACGTGAGAGAGGAAAAAGGATTATATCTATTGCAGTGTTTTTAACAACTTCCTTTCACATAGGCATTACTCTAAAAATATCCCAGGACTGAGAATAAAACAAAGGAAGGACGTACTTTCATTAAGCCTCCTAGCATTTTCAATAAGTCCCCTATCTCAGTAAATTCACCTTCTCCATGAACTCTAAATGATCCACACAATAACAACAACAAAAAGATGTTTGTTTTTAAAAAATCCTGTCTAGACCAGTAACATCACCGTTGAGAAAATGAAACAAAAAAGAGGAAGCAGTTTATTACCCAGCTAGAAGGATGCTGGGCCGAAACCCAAGCCTGCTGGCAACAGGTCCTATTCTCTGGAAATGTACAAAATTCTGGAGAGTATTAAACGCTTACCATCATCTAAGGTATGATGACCTATACAACTGGGCAATGTCTTCTGACAACAACCTCCATCCCAAACTGCACTGTCGTCTCTGGACATTCCACCAACTCCCCCACCCCCCCCACCCCCCCACCCCCACCCCCCCCACCCCCCCACCCCCCCCCCCCGCCCTCAGGAGCCTGGTACCATGTGACCAAGGAGTCACCAGGCGTTTTTACCCCTCCCCCCGTTTTATATAAATCCACCACAGCCTACTCTAGAGAACTTAACCATCTAACCTTAACATGAAGCTTTCTTTCCCTCTCCCTTGGACCTTCCTTCCCCCCCTCCTGACATCCTTACGAGGCGGGTGGAGCAGGGAAGCTGTCAACCCGCTGAAATGGGATTGCGTCAATTTTTTCTCGGAGCGCCATAGCCTGCATCAGGCTTTCCGAGGGCTCTGTGCCCCGCCCCCACGTGTTACGGCCCATTCTGCATACGTATTTGCTCACCTAAGAACATCTCTTCGCTTGGCAGCACCCAATTTACCAAAGCTCTGTTCAATCACTATCCTCACCCTTTTCTGGAGTCTTTGCAAATCCTTAAGTATTTTTGGAAGAAAAAAAAACGAAACAAAATAGAAAGCAGTAAGGGTTGGTCAAACAAACCATTCCTGATATTGTTAAGATGATCATTTAGATCATCCGAACTGATCATTTAGATAATCTGAATTTTCTCCCTCCTGACAAAATTATCACGGAACGGCCCTGGCCGGTTTGACTCAGCGGATAGAGCGTCAGCCTGCGGACTCAAGGGTCCCAGGTTCGATTCCGGTCAAGGGCACATCCCCAGTGGGGGGTGTGCAGGGGGCAGCTGATCGATGTTTCTCTCTCATTGATGTTTCTGACTCTCTATCCCTCTCCCTTCCTCTCTGTAAAAAATCAATAAAATATATTTTTTAAAAATTATCACGGTACAGACAGACTAAATACTATTTATTGGGACTCATTTCAAAGGCGAGAGAGCCGGGCGGCTAATAACAGTCCGGCGGCATGCGCGTCCAGGCGGCAGTCGGGCCGGGGCCGCCATCACATCACCCACGGGCATCGTCCTTGCACCTGCTCCTGGGGGTGTGCACAACCCAGCTCCCCGCCACGCAGACAGGGCAGGGGGAGTCGGGGTGCCCGTGCCCGCCGGCCTCCCCGCCCCGCGGCCTGCACCAGCCCGGCGGGCGGCGGACTCGCGTAGAGCGCGACACCGCGAGTGGAGCCGCGAATGGCGGCGGACGCGCGGGGGCCGCAGGGCCGGACCCCGGAGCCCAGGGTCAGTCGGGCCCACCCCGCCAGCGCCGCCCCCGGCCCCCGCCCCGCTCACCCGGACTCTTCAGGTTGTAGCGAGCCTCCATGACTGGTCGCTGCCGGCTCCGGCCTCCTCTCTGCGGCGCGGCTGCTGGGTCTCGGCGCGGCGCGGCCACCGGGGCCAGGCGCAGGCAGGGATTCCGCAGACACCGCCCAGCGCCACGGGCCTGCGGGCGGGAGCTGAGGGTGCGGGCGGGGCGCCGAGGGTGCGGCGAGCGCAGGCTCCGCAGCGGCGCCGCCTTCCCCGCTGTCCCCGCCTCCCTGTGGGCGGGGCAGGCGCCGGCCGGGCGTCCCTGAAGCGGCGCCGGGGCTGGAGGGTAGCGTCCGGGATTGGCCGCGGGCCCGCCCCGCCGCGCTGCCCCTGCGCCGCCGCCCCTGCGTCACCGCCCGCCGCGTTTGTGAAGCTGCCCTGACGTGGCAGTGGCTTCGTGGCGGCTGGTCCGTGCGGCCGTCGGTCACTCCGCCGCCGGCGCCCGCTCCGCGAAAGCCGCTCCGGGGTCTGCAAGAGCGGGCGACGCCCTCGTCTTCCTGTCGCCTCTGCTCCCCGGAGGCCGACTTCCGCCGGGCCCATGCGGGGACCCCAGGCGCTCGCGGGTTTGGCGGGGAGTCCCGCCGCCGTGGGTCCCGACCCGGCTGCAACGTGCCCCGCAGCCGGCCACTCGCGCCGCCCACAAAGTGCCTGGTTTTTAGGTCCAGTAGCTGTTTGCGGTGAAAGCAGTGAAGTAGGGAATTCCAGTGATAAAGGATTTTTATAACAGTTTATTTTCAGAGAATGCGCTTAGGTGCCGGACACTTTTTAAAAATGAATTAAAACCTGTCAAAAAATAAAACTAAGGTAATTACATTGAATTTGGGTGAGTGCATCCAAATAAGAAAGGCTTAACCTCGGAGGACACCCTTCATGGTTTATTGTGGAAAGAATGGGATGGAGAAGAGGACTGGGCTCTGAAGACTGAAAAGAGGAGCAAGCATTGAAGACAAGAGGGGGAGAGGGGCTGGGAGGCTGGAGAGGAGGAGGGGGAGGAACGAATTCTAGGTGGGGTGAAGAGGGGTAATCAGGTTGGGCACGTTTTATTGTCAAAGGTAGAAAACTTTCTTTTTGAGGGGTAGCAGAATATGCCTCAAAATAATGCCTCTTTGGCGTAAGGATTATTTTGATATTTTTTTCTAGGTGGAAGTTTTTTTATTAAACACTAGAGCCCCAGTGCATGAAATTCATGTATGGGTAGGGTCCCTAGGTCTGGGCCAATCTGTGGGGCAACTGGCAGGGCGATGGGGGGGGGGGGCACCCGCCTTGGCCAGCCTGGCACTGCCCGCTCACTGCCCCCCCGCCCCCCCCCCACCGTTGCCACCACCGCTGCCAGTCGCCTCCCTCTGCAGGGTTAGTGGCAGCCTGGGGCCTGGGAGCTGGGGGTAGCTCCTGTGATGAGCATCTGCCCGCTGGTGGTCAGTGTGCATCATAGTGACCGGTCCTTCAGCTGTTTGATCGATTTGCATATTATGCTTTTATTATATAGGACTAGGGGCCCAGTGCACGAATTCATGCACCTTGAACTGTGGGCCGTGAGGCTGTGGTAGGCACAGGGGAGAGTCTCAGCCCATCCTCCACACCCCTGCCTGGCCCCTCCCACTGCAGCCCCCGGTCCCCTGTCTGCTGGCAGCCCCACTCCTGCCACCGCCATCCCACACACTGATGGTGCCAGCCCTGCTCACACTGACTGACAGCACAGTGTGATTGGGACTGGCAGCAGCAGCAGCGGGTGTGAGCGGGGCCGGCTGCTGCCATCGCCCCTCAGGACCAGGGGGAGGTGGAGAAGCCCTCAGGGGCGATCAGGACTGGCACCAGGCATCAGCAGTAGGTACGAGCGGCAGCTCCGGTGCCAGCTGCGAGTGCGAGTGGGGCCGGTGCTGGCAGTGGGTGCAGGCACCGGCAGCAGGTGCGAGCGCTGGGTGGGACTGCAGCTCGTGGGAGCAAAGAATTTTCATAACCACCAGAGGCTCACCCCGATGACAGCGACTGGCGCCCTGCCTTGCTCTGGCGCCCCAGCTCACCGGCTCCACCATCCCACCGCAGCTGACACCCGCCATGCTCCATGCACACCCCCTGGTGGTCAGTGTATGTCATAGTGACTGGTTGTTCGGTTGTTCCAGTTGTTCTGCCATTCAGTCTATTTGCATAGTAGCCTTTTATTATTATTATATAGGATAGGCAAGGAGGGTGGGGATAGGGTGGTCCTCAGCTTCTGATGCTGGTGGGATGGCTACTGACATGGCTTGTCCTTGTCCCTCCTTTCTAGGTAACAATTTCTCTTTTCGTCCTCCTGCCCATAATAAAAGATTATTAGTGAAAGCCTAAAAGTTTGACCCACCAAACTTTGATTTACTAACCATCTGTTCTTCTTATCATCCTGCAATGACACCTTGAAGCCCCCAATTACCTCATCCATAGCTCAGACTGTCTTATATACCTAGATCCCCTCCTTCTATCTCTGAACCTTCGTGAATTTGGGGTCTGTGACTCTGCCATGTATGCGGAGTTCCAGTACATATTAAATTTGGTTATTTTTCTCTTGCTAATCTGTCTGATGTCTACTTGATTATTAAACCAGCTGAAAAGAAACTTGAGGGTAGAGGAAAATTTTCCTCCCCAACACATACATCAACTCACTTATTCTTCACAACAGCCTTGGCAGCATCACAGATTATTGTTAACAAAATTCCAAAAGAAATTAAGAGTTTATCCATATACTAGAGGCCCAGTGCAGGAATTCGTGCATGGGTGGGATCCAGCCAACCCACCCCGATTGGGGCCATCAGGCTGGGCCGGCTTGGGGGAGGAGCTGCAGGTGGTTGGCCAGCTGGCTTTGCCCCCTGGTTGAACTCCTGGTTGAACTCCCAGTAGAGGGGGAAATTTGCATATTAGCCTTTTATTATATAGGATGATTTGTAAATCAGAGAACGTAGCCCTTGGTATAAACCAAAGATTCCTTCAGAGTTTGGGGGGCTGGAAGAGAACAGGGTTTTTAAAAGGAGAGAGTTGCTAGGAAAACAAGGGTATAAACTTACATCATTCATTTTCTGATTGGTGGGGGTAACTGAACTTTTAATGATAAAAACAATGGGTATCAGCCCTAGCTGGTTTGGCTCAATGGATAGAGCGTCAGCCTGCGGACTGAAAGGTCCCAGGTTTGATTCTGGCCAAGGACACATGCCTGGGTTGAGGGCTCAATCCCCAGTAGGGGCGTGCAGGAGGCAGCCAATCAATGATTCTCTTTTATCATTGATGTTTCTCCCCCTCTGCCTTCCTCTCTAAAATCAATAAAATATATTTTAAAAAATCAGTGGGTATCATATAATTAAGCATTTATTAATGTCCTAGTTTCAGTTCAGACTCATAGAACAAAGGCTTTTGGTTAAGCAGTTCCAGGGGGTGTTGCTTACCAACCACATAGAAGGTACAATTATCAAATAGTGCAATCAGCACAGGAGGGCTGCTTGCTCTGCAGGCAGTTTCAGAGCCCAAAAGGATAAAATTGTACCTCATAAGCAGCTTCAGAGTTCAAGCTGCAAAAATCCAATGTTGGGCCATAAGTTGTGGTATTAAAGTTCTTATAAGTCCTCATGAATTATACCCATTTTACAGATGGAGACAATTGACATCTCAGAAAACTCAAGCAATTTAAATTCTCAGTTTTTTTAACTACACGTTCTTATCCTTCTGGCATATTATTTTATCAAATTGATGAAACTTTTCTAGATTCTCATTTATGTCTTGATTTGAATACTTTGAAATTTATCTTACAGAGGTTCTTCAGGTTTCATTGACTTATTCAAAGTTGTTTATAATCCTGACTGAAAAAGTCCAGGTCTTCCAACTCTGAAATCTGGATTGTTCTTGCTATGGGAAAAAGGAATCAGGATGTCTGTGTCATGCAAGACCTTTTTTTTTACACCACCATTTGAAAACAGGGAAATGTTTCTTAGAAACTCAGAGCTATTCTTGGACCACATAGTTTAAGATATTCTTAAATCATCATCATTTAAAAGTTTTCTTATTTTTCAATTTTTTTTTCCTTGATGACAAAAATAATACATGATTGTGTTCAATATTTGGAATATAAACAAAATGCAAATCTCCCATAATCCCCTACTCAGAAATAGCCATGATGAGCATTTTAGTGTATTTACCTTGAGCCTTTATTTATAAAGCATAGGTATTTGAACAGAGTTAAAATTCCATTGTAAATACTTTTTTATACTAAAAATATCTGCCATCAGCTAACTGGTGTAAACCAAGAAAGAGGCTTAAACTAAAAGAAAACAAAGAAAGGCAGGGCTTATAAAGGCTCCTTCTCAATCTGGTCCTCTTAATGTAAATGAAGGATTCTGGTTAGGTTAACTGGGATTGGTTGAGTTTAATACAAAAACCATTGGCAAAATGATTGGTTCCTTTCAAAGTAAAGAGTGTAGATGGTCTATGATCTATTTGTGGTGGTGAGGAAGAGATAAAGCCCAGGCATGGTTGAGTTTAAACGTTTTAGGAGAGCTCTTTCTGCCATCTTGGAGCCGGTGGAGACCTGCTGGGAACAGGACTTGTCTAATGACAAATATGTGTGGCAGGCTGTGGTCCAAAGCCATTTTTACTGGCTATAAGCAAGGTCTCTGGAACCAGAGGGAGCACACATCTCTTTTTAAAATTGAAAGTGTTTATGCCTGAGATGAAACTGAATTTGATCTGGGCAAGAGATGTGTTTATGTGTGCAAAGCAAAGAAAAACACACTGACTCCTGGTGGCAAATCAAACAAAACCATAGTCATCTGGGAAAGGTAACTCGTGCTCATGGAAACAGTGGTATAGCTCATGCCAGATTCCAAAGCCACCTTCCTGCTAAGGCCTTCCTGTTAAATCCATGTAATGCTGTATCCGTGTTATAAGGATTTAAACAGTGAAAAGTAAATAAAAGTGGGGGAAATGTTTATGGAGAAACATGCTGGGTGGAACATGTGCAAGACAAACTTCTTCAAGGCCTCCGACTCCATATATTTCCCCTGACACAAATGGCTCCCCCGTGGCAGTCTCTGTTCACACTGGAGGACTTGTTCTGCAAGTAGCAGTGCTGTTATCACTTAGACTGATAGCATGAATTAACTAACTTTACACCAATGCCTTCCCGGTGTATAATTAGAAATGCAAACAGCTTGGAAAGCCATAGGTGAACTTTCTCATGTACTTTTATTAATTCCTCTGAATATTTGTAGTAGAGTTTTGTTTTGTTTTTTTAATGAAATTAAATTACTGGCCATAGTTTTTTCTTTGGTTTCCCCCCTCAGGATTTCCCCTTTGGTAGGTTTAGAAAAATGGGACTAATTTTCCCAGGGGAATGTAGTTGGTATTAAGGTTAGGAGAGGTTGGTCCTTATCAGCGACACAAGTTTTAACTCTGGTTACCTTAACAAAAAGTCAGACAGAAAAAAAAGAAGAAAAAAAAAAGTCAGACAGGTAGGAGTTCTTTGTTCAATGTGCCCCACCTTGCAACATGGCAGGTCTAATAGCTATGCTTTTGCTTACCGACTGGTGGCCCCCGGCTGAGAGAGCCAGTAGAGAAAATGACTTCATGTTTTCCTTTTCAGGTTCAGTGTTCAAGATATGACTTATCTGCTTGTTCTATTTTAACACTTTCTAAAACTGTATTCCAGAAAGAAAGAAAAAAACATTATTGAGAAATATCAAGTGAGTCTATTTGAAACCAAGTGGAGTGCTTACAATACTAGTTTAGTAGGTGTCTTCCACCAGATACCTCATTTTAAAAGGTTTTTCCCATTAATAAGCAAAGGAGCATTTTCTACATGCAGTTGTAAATGGTTGTTTGCAACATTATTAAAATCATTTTTACTGCTGCTTTCTAAAAAATTATGTATTTTCTTGGAGATCCAATTTGCTCCCATAGCTTTGAATTATCTGACTTTCCTTCCTTCCTCCCTCCCCCCCCACAAAAAAAAAAATTACAGCTATTGGTATTAGGGATGAGGAACAAGAAACCTACTTTGTATTGTGCTTTTGCTTTATTTGCATGGATTACATTTCTTTTTTCCTTTTTTTTTTTGTAATAAAGGTGTTTTAAAATTAGCAACAAAATTTACAACTCATATTTCTTACTCCTTAGTTCTAATGAACAGATGAGTGTGACAAGAGATATTTCAATTTCTAAATTTAGTCCTAAAGGAAACACCTGCAACTAAGATGAAACTGGGTTGCTCATTGGTGAAAGAGCAGGTCCTTCATGATGTACCAGCAGATAGCTTGGGCACAGCTGTATCTTCTGCTCTCTCTGTCTGAGTCCTCTCCTAATAGCTCTTCTGTGCTACTCTGTTTATGCCTTTTTTGTGTCTCCATATCCTGTTGAAGTATGGTAGCAACCATCTCAGGTAGAAACTATAGTTTAACTCTAATCCTGCTGTTTGGCTTAACAATAGAAAAGTTATTTTGATTTTCTGAATTGTATACATCATCCCATTCGATTGAATGACTATCCCATTGATTGTTAGCTTACTGGTTTTAGAAGCACATTCTTCTGTACCTGGGAAACAGGACAGCACAATTATCCTAAATTGTCTTAGCGGACACAGATAATGCGTTCCAGTTGATTCAGTGGTCCCAAGACCAGGACAGCACAATTACTCTAAATTGCTTTAATGGCTCTAGATAATGAATTCCTGACAACTCAGTGGTCTCGAGACCCGAGGACTCTAGATAATGTGTTCCTGTCAACCCAGAGGTCCCAGATACTGTGTTTCTATCAACTCAGTGATCCGGAGACCCAAAACTGTAATTAACATGTTTAATTCTGCTTCTGTAAACTGCTTTTTTGCGAACCAGGTTCCTCATTCCAAACCCTGGGATGTAATCAATACCTTTGTGATTTTTGCCTATATAAACCTGGTTTTTCAACCATCTTGTTACTATGAGGTTTGGGAATGACCCCTCATAATCCCGGATTGCAATAAATGTGACTCTTTAATTTGACTTCTTGAGGCGTCCTTCTGTGATTCGCGGGGTACGTTACAACACTGTCACCCCAGAGAATTTGTCATTCTTTGGACTGTTTTTGTCCATTTGCTGATTGATGAAACTTGGTCACCTACTATCTAGCCTGAATAGCTTAGAACTATTCCCTACCTTCAAAGTAGTTTTAGTTTCTATCCATTGGAAAGGAAAATGCAAAATGACAAAAAACTAAGAGTTCAATACTTTTAAACAGGTTTGTATTTTATTTACCACAATAGCATCCACTAACTTCCAAAAAACAATATTTCATAGATATGTGGAACATTCTTCAGTGTACAGAGAATGCTCAGGGCACACATCAGTAATGGAACTTCTCAGTAATTCTGTAGCCACAGGGCATTTTGGCAATATTATTAATGTCTTTAGAACAGTCCTGCTGCTTCCCCTTAAAATCCACTTTACAGTACAGGCAAACTTTAAATGATAACCAGCTCATCCACTTCTGAAAAGCAGTCCTGGACTGTCCTACAATGTATTCTTGTAGCACAAAATAACCAAAAGGTGGATGTATGCCACTCCATCTGCCTTCTAGCATCTTGTGAGAAAACAGCTGAGGCTGTCTAACTTCCCCGGAAGTTGAAGTTAGGTTTTGGTGCAGATGTTCTTAAATGGAAATATATACCTTATATGCCAGAATAGAGAGCAAACTTTTCCCAAATATATCATTCTTCAGGGAAAAAATAAAAGAGCTGCTTTATATTTTCGTCCTTATTTTGTGTTATTTGAACAAAATGCTTCCCAAGAAGACAACGTCTTGAAGGCACCTCAAGCCCTGGAGTTTTCTGTCTTATAAGGGTCACATAATGAAATCAGGGGGACAGGTGAAGACATTTATTAATTATTCCTGAGGGTATGACCTTGGAGAACAAGCACTGGAGATTTTTATTAGTTGGCTTTTTAAAAGGTCACTGAAAAGAAGAATATAAGAAGTACTTATTTGTGGAAATTATGAATATGCAGGGGAGAAATCGTCATAATGTTTAAGAAATGGCTTTTGAGACTCAGTAAGATTGCCACCGACAGCATCTTACTCAATTTAAAACATGTTCTATCTTAAATAACTAGAAGGGAACTGTTAGATGACTCACAATGTTGTTCTAATGATGATTTAAAAAACCCCGCTACAGAAGATGCCTGAGAAGAATTTGAACGATTTGAGTGCGGAAAAAGCAACTTTTCTAAATTAATACCATTTTGTATAATTTGTGATATTAAATGTGAATAAGTATTTAAATATATAAATTAATAAGTGGTCTAAATATTCTTTTTAATTATTTAGTTTATTGTAGATTATTGTAGCTTATTGTAGATTAAATAATGCCAATGTTAAAAGCTACATAATCACGTTGGAAAGCGACACTAATTACTTGAGGGTGTGTGTGTGTGTGAAGGAGAGGAGGAAGGCTGACTACAATCCTAGTCCTACACCATTTGCCCTTACCATCCCTCTTAACAACTACAGGCCAAATAATGTCTCCCAAATTATAAGAATTCCCTAGGGTGCTTATTTAAATACAGATTCCCAGACCTCTGCCCAGAGATTCTGATTCAAGAAGACTGGGGTAGGTAGGAATTGGCATTTTTAAGCATCCACGATGACTCTTAGGATCAGGTAACTTTGTAAAACACTGGCCTAGGGCATTAAATTAAACCTTATGACATGAATCAGAAGTGCCATTTCTTATACATTATAAACCTGAGTTACTCCCTCTCCCATCAAGATAGAAAGACATACAGGACTGGTCTTCCCAGTCAGCCCTTTAATGACTGCTTCACATGGAGGGGAAGTGAAAGCCTGATTACCAAGACCACCTCATAGAGGTCTGGGAAAAGTCTGGAGTCCTGGTTATTGATTATCTAGTTGATGAAGGCAAGGCCAGAGGCAGAGAGAATTAGACAGCAGCGAAGGACTTAGGCAATAATGGAAGCTGGAAGCAAACAGAAACAGCTTGTAGGAATGGACTTCTCCATAGTGATGGTGAGGGTTAGCATGGAAAGAATCTGAGTTCTTAATTGCTCTACTGTAGTTGGCTATTCAGGGAAGGGCCTTCATTTTTTGCTTTCAGTTTTGGGGGACTAGAAAAATCCCCCTAGCCTCAGCAGCTTATTGGTACAGATTGAGAAAGCAGGTTGGTCAAGGCCTGAATTTTACCGCTCCCCTTCACCTCATTCCTCCACCCTGAATTTAGAGGCGAGGTCGGCTCCCTTTCTAGGTCGGGGAAGGGGCTTGTGCAGGTGGTTCTTGGGAGTGTCAGAATAGCACACAAGAGCAAACTTATGTGTTCTTGATATTTTATAAGACAAATGTCATCGAATTGACAAAGGATCCCCTAGAAGTTAGATATGGACTCATAAGTTACTAAATTCTAAATAAATTATTTATTACTAGAGACTCAGTGCATGAAATTTGTGCGGGGGGGAGGGGGGGAGGTCCCTTCAGCCCAGCCTGCACCCTCTCTAATCCGGTACCAATCCGGTGCCAGCAGTTGGACATCCCTCTCACAATCCGGGACCACTGGCTCCTAACGGTTCACTTGACTGCCAGCCTGGTTGCCCCCAACTTCCCTTTCCTGTCAGCCTGGTCATTTCCAACTGCCCCCCCCCCCCCGCTAGCCTGGTCGCCCCTCACTGCCTCCCTACCAGCCTGGTCGCCCCTCACTGCCTCCCTGCCAGCCTGGTCGCTCCCAATTGCCCCCCCTATCGGCCTGATCATAATAGATGATCCTCTCAGGACTACAGCGTACAGGATGCCTCCCACGTTTAATACAACCCAACATACAAAACATCCAAGGGATGGCAATGAAAAGAAAAACTGCTCTGTTAAACAGAGTAGAAAGCCCTAACCAAACGAAAGAAAAATTCAAGAACTTGATCAGCATTTCCCTTATGTTTCTTAAGACCTGAAAATTAAGAGAAAGAAGGAAAATATTTTAGGCTAGAAAGAAAATCCTCAGGTATCTCTGATCTGGCTAGTGGGTTCACTCTAGCAGTGCTTTACAAATTGCAGGTCAAGACCCATTAGTGAGTTGTGAGATCTTCTTTAAAAGAGAAATGAATGAATTGAATGAATGAATCCTAGACTGGATTGCATGTAGAAAGGATAGTACTTCATGAGGCTTTTAAAAAGTAACATTTGCAAATATGAGTGTGTGATAGCTGGCAATGTGAATTGTAGTTATAGTGGTTTACAACAAAAAGTTTAAAATGCATTTCATAAAGGGTTAACTCCTACAGTTCTGTCCCAGGGCAGTTATACCAGTCAAACACTGCTCTGAGTATAAGTTCACATGGTCATTTTGGTTTTTTTTTTTTTTTTTTTAATATATTTTATTGATTTTTTACAGAGAGGAAGGGAGAGAGATAGAGAGTCAGAAACATCGATGAGAGAGAAACACCGACCAGCCGCCTCCTGCTCACCTGCCACTGGGGATATGCCCGCAACCAAGGCACACGCCCCCGACCGGAATCGAACCTGGGACCCCTCAGTCCGCAGGCCGACACTCCATCCACTGAGCCAAACCGGCTTCGGCGGTCATTTTGGTTTTTAAGATAACTTATATTTAAAAAATTAAACACTGAGGACCAGACCTCATCTCAGCTTTAACTGCTAAATCATTTATTGAAATAAAAAACCATAATATTTGCCCTAACCACTTTGGCTCAGTGGATAAAGCATTGGCCTGGGGACTGAAAGGTCCCAGGTTCGATTCCTGTCAAGGGCATGTAACTTGGTGGCAGGCACATCCCCAGTAGGGAGTGTGCAGGAGGCAGCTGAATTGATGTTTCTCTTTCATCAATGTTTCTAACTCTCTATCCCTCTCCCTTCCTCTCTGTAAAAAGTCAATAAAATATATTTAAAAAAAAACAAAAAAAACCAAAAAAAAAACCATAATATTCTACAAAGAAGACCACTGATGGGTATTTACTGGGCTAGTATTAAAGATCTTATTTTGGATTTCATTTTTATTTATTAACTTATTTTTAATAATTTTGTTAATTTATATATATATATATATATAATTTAAATTTGCTTGTTTGTTTTTATGTAATTGAATTGTTCCTTGTAATAACATGACAGAATTTGAAGTATCTTTAAAATTATGATAGGGACCATTAAAGCCTATATTTTCACTTTACCATGACATTTAAAAGAAAAACAAAAAACTTCAAAGATACTGGTGGTACAGCTGAAATAAGATCACTGCCTCAACTTTACTTGAATTTATGATAAAAGAAGATATTCCTGAGGACTTGCTAGGCCAAGTTTGGCACATTTTAAAATATCCAATCTTTAAAAGTTCTAAATGATCTAAAAAGAAGGTCTGCATTAGCCCCATATTCTATATTCTTAGAAAACCAAGTGGCTATAGAAGGTAATGAAATCTGATTCTTCTCACATCTTCTGTGGCTCCTCATGTCAACATATTAAGAGGACATAAACTTCTTCCTTAAGCAGCACTCATAGTTCCTTGGGGCAAAAAAGATTGAAAAGAGGAGTAACAGTAAAATAAACTTTTAATTAAATCTAATTCTGGAAATGATATGTATTAAATTAACAAAGTATGAACATTAAAATAACTAACATTTTCCCTTTGTAATACTTTAAGCAATAAAAAAATAAAAATAAAAAAAAATAAAATAACTAACATTTTGTCCTAGCCTGGTTTGCTCAGTGGATAGAGCTTTGGCCTGCGGACTGAAGGGTCCTGGGTTTGAGTTCAGTCAAAGGCACATACCTTGCCCTAACTGGTTTGGTTCAGTGGACAGAGCGCCGGCCTGCAGACTCAATGGTCCCAGGTTCGATTCCAGTCAAGGGCATGTACCTTGGTTGCGGCACATCCCCAGTAGGGGGTGTGCAGGCGGAAGATAATCAATGTTTCTCTCTCATCGATGTTTCTAATTCTCTATCCCTCTCCCTTCCTCTCTGTAAAAAATCAATAAAATATATATATTTTTAAAAAGGCACATACCTTGGTTGCAGGCTCCCGGGGGCATGCTGGAGGCAACCAATGTGTCTCTCTCACATCAGTGTTTCTCTCTGTCTCTCCCTCTCCCTTCCACTCTAAAAAGCAAAAAAATAAAAAAAATTAAAAGAAAATCCTCAAGTGAGGATTAAAATAACAAAATAACTAACACTTAAAACTCACACTTTCTAGCTAAGGCTGTGGCAAAGGTGTAACTTGTGAACTTGAGTTGGAGTACCATAATATCTGCAAGTGAAATTGGCACCAATGCTATCTGTATGTGTGTGTGTGTGTGTGTGTGTGTGTGTGTGTGTGTATATATATATACTAGTAAAAGAGAAACATGGTAATTGGCGTACGACCTCTACCCTTCCCATTGGCTAATCAGGGAGATATGCAAATTAACTGTCAGCCAAGATGGCGGCCGGCAGCCAGGCAGCTTGAAACTAACATGAGGCTTGCTTGCTTCAGTGACAGAGGACTCCAATGTTCCCCGCCTGCCGCTGAAGGCCTCTGAGCCTGCAGTTTCAAACATTGTAACAAATACAGATGCTAAACAAAACCCCAGAAACCAGCTTTCAGCGAGCTGGGATCTCAGAGCTGGAGTTGATACAGTTTCGAGAACCGAAACAAACCAGATACCTGCTTTCAGCAGCGGAGGCCTAAGAGCTGGAGCCTCAGAGCTAAAGCTGGCCCAGAATTTAAAAAAAAAAAAGAAAAAAAGGAGCAGTTGGGAGCTTCAGTCCCAGCCTGAAAATAGCCCTCAGCCCCTCACCCAGACTGGCCAGGCACCCCAGTGGGGACCCCCACCCTGATCCAGGACACCCTTCAGGGCAAACCAGCTGGCCCCACCCATGCACCAGGCCTCTATTCTATATCGTAAAAGGGTAATATGCCTCCCAGCACTGGGATCAGCGGAGCTGAGAGGCCTCCCGGCACCGGGATCAGTGTGACAGGGGGCAGCGCCCAAACCCCCTGATCGCCCTGCGGCTCTGTGTGTGACAGGGGGCGGGGCCACAACCTCCCTATTGGCCCTGCTCTGTTCGTGACAGGTGAAGGCGCCCCAACCCCCTGATCGGCCCTGCTCTGTGCATGACAGGGGGCAGCGCCCCAACGCCCTGATTGGCCCTGCTCTGTGCGTGACAGGGGGTGGTGCCACAACCTCCCCATCGACTCTGCCTTGAGTGTGACAGGGGGCAGTGCCCCAACCCACCAATCGGCCCTACCCTGAGCGTGACTGAGGGTGGCATCGCAACCTCCCAATCTGCCCTGCTCTGTGCATGACAGGGGGCGGCGCCCCAACTCCCCAGTCGGCCCTGCTCTGAGCCCGACCAAGGGCTGCACCTAAGGATTGGGCCTGCCCTCTGCCACCCGGGAGCAGGCCTAAGCCAGCAGGTCATTATCTCCCGAGGGGTCCCAGACTGGGAGAGGGCACAGGCCGGGCTGAGGGACCCCCCCCCCCCCGCTCCCTCCTGAGTGCACGAATTTTTGTGCACCGGGCCTCTAGTATATATATATATATATATATATATATATATATATATATATATATTCACACTTTTAACACAATTTATCTCTTTCCTTAATTATAAGGGAAGGCACTACAATAAACATTTTCACTTCCTAAACCTACTTTTTATAGTATTTAGTCTTACTGTAAATTAACAATATTAAATATAGCTATTGATCTGCTACTGGTTGAACAACTCAACTTCTCAGATGCTAGTTCTAGCTATCCATGGTTTTTGCTAGAGAGGGCAAGTCTTTTTTTTTTTTTAAATATATTTTATTGATTTTTTACAGAGAGAAAGAGAAAGGGATAGAGAATTAGAAACATCAATGAGAGAGAAACATTGATTAGCTGCCTCCTGCACATCTCCCACTGGGGATGTGCCTGCAACCAAGGTACATGCCCTTGACCAGAATCGAACCTGGGACCTTTCAGTCCGCAGGCTGATGCTCTATCCACTGAACCAAACTGGTCAGGGCAAGAGAGGGCAAGTCTTATAGATCTGTTGTGAAAACTATAAGGGCCTATCTAAAATTAAAGTAGTTTTTTTTTGTTATTTTTACATATTAAAATCCTTCCATCTCCAGTATCTGTCTTTTAGCTATTTTACTAAGTACAATATCTAGCATATAACAGCTGTCCTACCAATAACTGTTGAATGAAAGAAAATTATAATTTCTCTCAGAAAATGACTGACAAAGGAACCAAAATTCACAGATCCTCTTGTTTACCACACTGTGTAGGCATGCTCTGTTAAGGGAGGATGAACCAAGGCTGGAGAGGGAGGTATGGACTGGGGAGACAGGGTCTTACACACTTTATTAAGGACTTTGGCTAACATCTATAATGGGGAGCGAGGAAGGGCGTAAGCAAGCAATATGGTTAGAATTGTGGTGGTTTAGAAGGGTCATTCTGCATCTTGTATAGAGAATGGAATGGATGGGTGGATGAGGCAGAGTGACACTGTTAAGCGGCTACTGAGATTCAAGTAAGAGGTGATGGTGGTCTAAACAGGATAGTGGCAGAAGAGATGGAGAGAAGAGATTCAATGGAGGTTTGTAAGGCTGAACTGAAAGGAGTAGAGGAGGAGGTGAGCAGGAAAGGGAGTCAAGAGGAATGTGTTTCTAGCAGGGACTCGGGAGGATAGTCATGCATCACAGATTTAGCAAGAAAGAGGCCAGCTCAATTCTGGATGTTAGATCTGAGGGTCCTCTTACAGAAGAGTCCAGCAGAAGCATGCTAGTAGCAATTTTAAATATAGGTCTGAAGGATTAGGATCAAAATGTATCTTTCTGAATTTTAATCCAGATCAGTATTTTATTTTCTATGTTATTGTTACATATATTAAAAACTCAAAGCAAAGGTTGAGTACAGCTGAGATCAACAGCTTATTCTCTCTTGATTGTCTTAGAAAACCAATGGCAGTAAAATGTATTTGAATTTTCTTCTGATATTTAAATACTGTTAATATTATTTTGGGCACTAGTTATTAACTGGATTTGTTGACTTTCTTCTCTTAGTGAAGCACATTTAGAAGACTGGTCCTATTGATTCTCATGTATGGAAAGGTATTTTAAATATCTCAGCACCTCAGCCTTCACAAACCCAGACAACAGTAACTCCTACAAAGCAAGCCCCCCTTTTCATATTTGTGAAAGGAGGGCATTTAAGGGGACATTTGATAAGGCTGCTTAGAGGAATAGCTGAGATAGTGGACTCTTGAGTCCGACTCCAGACCTTGTGTCTTACTAGTAATATGATCTTGACTAAATTATTTAATCTCTTTGGACTCAGTTACCTCATCTGTAAAATAGAAGTGATAATAGTACCTACCTCTGGGGTTTATAAGTTATGTAAACACACATAAGAGCAGCGTTTGGTATACTGTGTGTACTCAATATCTAGTATCTATATAATAAAAAGCTGGGGTTGTAATGACCGAAGGCTTGACCAGACCAGGCGCCCCGACCCAACACTGTCTAGGGGCTGTGGATCAGGCCTGGAGAGAGGCCTGCAGAAAGAGAGGCGGGGTCTGATCTGTAACCTCTGTAGCAGCCATTGATCAGAACTTGCCTCTCTTTCTCTCCCAGTCTGGCCAACAGCCACACATCCATTTCTCTCCAGGCCTCCACTGCGGCTGCTGATCAGTCCTGCCTTTCTGATCAGGCCCCATTGATAGGCCCAGAGATGCTGACTGGCATAGAAACTGACCAATCAGAACCAAATCTGGGTCAACTGTGAGCAGCCAGCTGACTGGCATACAAACTGACCAATCAGAACCAAATTGGCTGGCAGAGGAGGGCAGTTGGGGGCGAGATCAGGTCTGCAGGGGAGGGCAGTTAGGGGTGATCAGGCAGGCAAAGGAGAGCAGTTAGGGGTGAGATCAGGCCAGAAGGGGAGGGCAGTTGGGGGCAACCAGGCTGGCAAGGAAGGACAGTTAGGGGTGATCAGGTAGGCAGAGGCTGTTGGGGGTGAGATCAGGCGGCAGGGGAGGGCAGTTTGGGGTGATCAGGCAGGCAGGCAGAGAGGTTAGGGGCGATCAGGCAGGCAGGTGAGTGGTTAGGAGCCAGCAGTCCCAGATTGTGAGAGGGGTGTCCAACCAGTGGTCAGACATCCCCCGAGGAGTCCCCGATTGGAGTGGGTGCAGGCTGGGCTAAGGGAACCCCCCACCACTGCGCACAAGTTTCGTGCACCGGACCTCTAGTTATTAAACAATTCTGTTAAGGACAATGTTTTCTTCCTCCTAAACTCAACATCACTACTGATTTAAAAACCTTGGAAATAATTACTTCAGCTCAGGTTTTCCATCAGAAACAGGATTTCATATATAAGATATAACATCTAATGTTAGCTCTAAGAACTCTTACGGGATCTGTACAAGTCATTAAAGAGTGGAATCTTACTAAGCAAGGAGCGATAAGGTGCACTGTTAGGGAGAGAATTTCCGGAGATCTAAGGATCAGAGCCAGAGTAGCAGAATGAATATCTGAAGTTTACTGAAATAACAGTTCTATCATCTGCACAGGCAAATCGCCATCAAAAATATAAAGAGATAAGAGGGTTTAAAACAATAAAAACAAAAGTGCAAATCCAATATAAATAGCGTGATTTATCCTCATTTCCACAAGCAAGGCCAATATAGCAGTAACATACATGTATGGTAAACAACCTCATAAATATGGAAGACCATACTTCCTTTTCACCAAAGAGACCATTCCGCTCCCTGAAAGATTAGTTATGAATATGCTTAAAATAAAATGAGAGCTTAGCATAGCATGAGCATATGACACAAACTTTTAAGTTGGCAGTTAACATTTGTGAAAGCAATGATTTAACAATGGTTTATAAATGACTATCATTTAAAGTAAAACTTAATACTATATTTGATTATAAATTACACTCAGTCCATATAAGTTGAATGCATACCATACTTTAATAATCAAGACAGTTGGCTGTTTTTCTGAAGTACGTTTCGAACAGTTAGCATATAACCCGTATATAACAATATTGCTGTGTTTTTAGTCATCTCATATTTAAGGGTCCAAAATACATTATGTTCACAAAATAACACTGTCCATGAATGTCAACAGTTTTTTATTTATATTCCTTCAAAAACACTCTACCCTGGTCATTCACACTAATCTGCATAACTGGAAATAAGCAAAGATGCTAGGTAATTCACAGAGTCTCACCTCCACATAGAAGTTCTAACTGCCCTAGAAACCTATAGATCAAGTTGTCAACCTTTGAAAATGAGCAAAAATGTTCCAGAGCAGTCACTGTAGCCATGTATTTGGGCTTTATATTTATAGCATTGGATTTGTGACCTAAATGTGGCCATAGACATCACAGTAAACTAAGTCCCATATCAAAAATAAAATGCAAGCCCTAGCAGGTTTGGCTCAGTGGATAGAGCATTGGCCTGTGGACTGAAGGGTCCCAGGTTCAATTCTGGCCAAGGGCAGATCCCCAGTAGGGGGCATACAGGAGGCAGCCGATCAATGATTCTTTCTCATCATTGATGTTTCTCTCCCTCTCCCTTCTTCTCTGCAGTCAACACAAAAATCTATTTTTTTAAAATGCAAAAGTAATTGAGAGATTTTGTAATTTCAATAGCACAGACTTCAAAAAGTTGGACGCTGAGACATAACTCCTACATCTCTCTTTAAATAAGAGGTCACTGCCATACTTACAGGTTTGAGGCAGTCATCTATATATTAGTGTGTGATGAATCAAAGCGTACACTTAGTACCACGAACTTGGGCCCTTATGCCATAGCATTAATTTTGCCTTTCCCCCAAAGAATCATTTGCTCTTGAAGTAATAGGCTCTTAAGGCACATTTTAACAACAACAAAAATCATAGCTTGGCCAGTGTGGCTCAGTGGTTGAATGCCAACCCATGAACCAAGAGGTCACCGGTTCAATTCCCAGTCAGGGCACATATAAGTTGAATGCTGGGTTGCTGGCTCGATCCACAGTAAGGGGTATGCAGGAGGCAGCTGATCGATGATGTTTCTCTCTCATCGATGTTTCCATCTCTCTATCCCTTTCCCTTCCTCTCTCCCTAAAAATCAATAAAAATCTATTTTAAAAAACTCATGATATACCCAGCTCAAAAATGGAAGCTCCTCTTGGTTACAATAATATACATATGTACCTAAGTAATGTGTGATTTATCAGATAGGCAAATGTCTCTATCTTGAGGATAAAGTCACATTAGAAAAGCAATTCTTTGTTGCTTACTCTAAAAAGAAACATTATAAAAACAAGAGAATTAGATTTATAAGAATAATCCACCTATCGTATACCAGGCCTGTTGGCAAAGGTCCAACAGGATATAGGTCTGGAAATTAGAGAAAAAAACTTCCTTAGAATCCCAGGATGCTATACACCCAATTTTCTGAGCAAAAATTATGAGGCAGTTGGTGCTCTTTCATGATTTTTAGAAGTTTTCTTCCAAAATGCACAGCCTCTTGGGAGGGCTCAAATCTTAAATCCCAAGCAGCTACCATTTTAAACTGCAGCTGCCAGCCTCAAAGGAACAGGACTTGAGGAGAGGAAGGAGAGAGGATAGAAAGAAGTCACAGGTAGAAGTGGGATCATTTCAAGGACAAGTTGCGCTAGGAACTTGATACATTTTGCTAGGAGCAGCTTTGATATCCCTATGAGCCTCTGATAAAAGAAAAGAATATTATTTTCTAATACCCACAAGCATGCCTTAGGCACCAACCCTTGGGATAGACCCAGAATTATCTACTTGGATTATCTACTTGGAATGGTTTGGGGTGGGGGGTAGATTTAGGAACCTCTTAACTTGCTATTAGTCTAAAGTAAATATAAGTGAGAGAATTTCACAAAAACAAATACATAGCTAACTGTAATGCCTCCTCTGGCCAGCCCCTTCCCACTGAACTTGAGGGCTTTTCAGCTGTGCAGAGCATGCTGCTGGCAAGCTGAGCTCTAGTTCAGCCGTAAGATAGGAACAGGCAGAGTCTACAAGGTACACTGTCACAAATGAGAACATTACTCAAGGTGACCAATGTGCCCAACAGGATTCAATTCTACGGTAGAGATCTGAGACGTCCTCTGTGATCATGGAGCAATAAAAATAGCTGGTCCTAAATAAACATTTCAAATGCTGCACAATAACAGGCCCATTTCACAGGGGCCAAACATACAGAATTGTGTATCTATTTTTATATCTGCAGTTGTCAATCACCTACATTTGGGAAACCACGTGTCCTCTGATGTTACCTGGGTGGCAGGTACAAAAAGCCTCCAGAGTCCCTGCAATTCAATGACATTCTTATTTGTCTCCAGTGATCGGCACCATTTTGGAAATCTGGTCCCAAAGGTACTAAACAACAGTAATACAGCAAAAAGAAACCACCTCTCTGTATAAAATGATTATAGAGATGTGTGTTGAGGTAAAGAGCTTTGTAAAAACTGTTGAGTAGGGAAGCACTGCCAAAGCTATCGAAATTTTTAGATAAGTTTGGTGCTAATATTATTCATCAAAACTCCTGTTTAAGTATATTAGTTACAAACAAGGGACAGTTCTCATTGCTCCTACAGCTTGCTGCCCCAATCTGTACCATCTCCACTGAAAAATGATTTTTTTTCCTCAACAACTGGTAGCAAAGATTCCCAAGTTTATAAAAGTCATTGCTAATGCATTACTTTTTTAATTTCTGATTGCCATAGCTAAGAACTACAGTATGCATGTCCTTCACACCAAGTACAGAAAAAGCTTACAAAAGTTTTATCAAAGTTTAGTTCAATGAAAAAGTGCAAAATATATACAGTTCCTGGCAGTTCTCACACAGGATTGTTCTGACTACAGACCATAAAAGTGTACATTTATGTCATGAAATTACAGTGGATTTAACTTCACTATTAGTATACAAGTTTTTGCTTCAAAGTGCTTGCTTTATTTAAAAAAGAAAAGATCAGAAGGGTCACAGGATTTTTATTTTTACAACAAATTTATGTTCTGTGTCCCAATCTCTTCTTCCTCTTCCTTTAGTGCAACACAGTGCAGCAGCCTCACTGAAAGGCCCGATTTCAAAAGATGTTCCTGAAACCTCACCTACAGCAGCACTCTAGGGGTCCCATTGGGGGTGGTTCCTTTTTTCTTCTGCAGTTGATTCTGAACCTTTCTTGATTTCACCACCTTCATTCTCACCTCAAAAACTTCATGGATGGCCTTCCGGAAGCAATGAAAATTATAGTCAATAAGCCCTGGAGAAGAAAGCCAAAAATATTTAGCAATGTCACAGAGAAAGAAATAATATCCATCTTTTCATGTCGACCATGACAAGGATCAACCAGTAGGGGGCAGTAGAGAAGCGGCCTTAACATAAGATCCAAAGACTGAACGGGGGAAGTCTGCAGCTGGTCCTCAGGAATCGCAGGCAAGATCTTGTGAATGTGTATTTCTCACTAAGAAAAGTTTCCGGAGTATATACCACATTTTCAAAGGTGTCTATGACCCAACACATTTGAAGAGCCACGTGAACACATTTTTTTGACCTTTCAGAATTAAAGATTTTTTACAATGAAGTTATTATCTTCAATGAAATACTTATTACTTTTCCCTAGAAGGCATTATTAAATTGACTCTATGTGGAGGGAGACCCTGACTTGGAGTGTGGCTGAGATAACAAAGCCACTGTATCAATCAAGTAATCAATCAATATTTACGGGATGTATATTATAAGTAATCAATCAATATTTACGGGATGTATATTGTATTTAAACCATTGTCATAAGTCCTGGGGAAGGCCCAGTCCCTGGTTTTACTAGTAGAGTGATAGCAGTCAACTCAAGCTCAGGAATTCAACAACCAATGACACTCTCAGTTCTTCAATATCATGTAAATTTAAAATGGATACTACTTTCAACAATAAAGATTTTTTTTTAATGGAGAAACAGTAGGGTAGAATCTTACTGTATTTTCAGAAACTAATTAGTAGTACAAAAATAGAATAAAAGAGAATGCAAAGTCTTAAGTGTATTTTTCATTCTCACCACTAGTTTATTAGTGTTGTGGCTAATGTTTACACTAATTAACATAGGCAGTTGGTCCTTATTTACTATCTTTAACTAATTAAAACAACTAGCCTAACCATTATTTCCATCCACTAAGGTGATGCTTCCAGAAACCCAAAGAAAGAATTGAGATTCCAGCCAAGGACTGAAATTCTTCAAACTAGTTATACAAGTGCGAGCGAACTGGAGGAACCCCCACCTCAGCTTCCAGGAGCAGGAAACCTTCGGAGCAGCGCCCTCTGCTGCTTCTGCAGTGATAGTGGCCACACATCCAGTTTTAAGAAAAATAACAAAACCGATGAGGCAATAAGGCAGAAGTAAGAAACAAAGCAGCATAAGGCAGGAATGAAAAACAAAGCGCAAAGAAGTGATGTTACTTAGTGGGAATTTGGAAATGAGATGTTAGAACAACCTTACAAATCTCTGCCTACCATGTGTGCAACTAACTGCCTTAGGAAGAAAGCTCAGCTTGACTGCTTCAACGGGACGAGTGAATCAAATACTCAGCGTGGGAAATTGCAGAGACATCCTATTGATAGTTTTTGACAAATCTTAACTTAGTCATCTTTGCACATTTTTAAATGCGCAAAATTTTAAAAATTTTAAAGTAATCTTGCTGCATGTGGGGTTTTAAATGTAAAATGGTAAAAATTCACAACTGGGGTTTTCAAAGGAAGTAAGCACTCAGGAAAAGAGTTTGCTATTTATTTCAACCCTTTCACTGAAAATACAAGAGAGACATGAACAGAATAAGGACTACCTTCACCACCATACCCAGTTGTAGGACGGTCCTACACCTTTCTCTGCTTCAGTGGTTCTCACCCTAGCTGGGCATTAAAAACATCCAAGGAAGTTCAAAAATATTAACAAACCCCAGGCCTCCCTCCCAGGAATTCTATTCTAATTACATGGAAGAGGACCCAGATGTCCGTATTTTTTAACTGCCTCCCATCCCAAGGTGCCTATAATGTGCATCTAGGGCGGAGAGTCCTGCATCTGCTTTCAATTCTATCTCCTCTGCCAAAGCAGTCACAGGGACCCTGAATGAAAACTCAGATGAAGACAAACATGGAGAAAAGCTAATCACCACGTGTTGATTATCAGCACCAACAGGACTCAGCAATACAAAATTAAAGCAACAAAATAAATCAAACTACTCCATGCATTTATAAGCCTAGGTTCTTTTTAAAGACAGCTGCCTAATAGATAAGATGTCCACCTCATCTGGTTTGCCCAGTTTTACTGGAGGTCTACTGTCCCATGAAGCCCCATGGTCCCAGACACATAGCGATGGGTGGTCACCGTAAAAAAAGCGTGCATGTTTAACATGATGGGGTTCCACCTACTCTGCCTATTTATTTACATTTATTAGTTATGACATTAACACCTAAGTTTCTATTTAGTTTAAGAAGTTCTACAAAGTCTGCCTATCCACAGTGGAGGTTATAATTAGTGGGCAAGAGTGTGAGAAGAAACAGGAGTTGCACAGTTTGAAAGCATGTATTAATGACAAAGGGACAAGCAGGGAATTTCCAGTGGAAAAACTGGCAGAAACTACCTTAGCCAAGTCAACATCAGCGTCACCAGCAACAAGACACCATTAACCACTTGATGTGATGCACAGAGAAAGACACACATCATTTCTGTGTGGTGTTTTTTAAATATACTTTTATTGATTTCAGAAAGGAAGGGAGAGGGAGAGAAAGAGAGAGAAACATCAATGATAAGAGAGAGAATCATCAATTGGCTGCCTCCTACATGACCCCCACTGCGGATCCAGAGCCTGAAACCCAGGCATGTGCCCTGACTAGGAATGGAACCGTGACCCCCTGGTTCATAGGTCAACATTCAACCACTGAGCCACGCTGGCCAGGACTGTGTGGTGTTCTAACCAAAGTGCATCATCTCATTCCAACTGTGTGAAAAATCTCAGACAAGCCCAGTCTGAGGGACAGTCTACAAAATAATTGGTCAGTACTCTTCAAAAGTGTTAAGACCATGGAAGACAAATTGTCACAGATAGGAGGAGACCAGGAGAAATAGCAACTAAATCAATTTTGGATCCTGAAACAGAAAACGGGTATTTTTGGAAAAACTGGTGAACTCTGCACAGGTCTGTGGTTTCGTTGATAGCATTATACTGATGTCAACTCCCTAGTTTTGAAAACTGTGCTATAGTATGTAAGATGTTAACATCTGGGGAAGCTGGATGAGGAGTATATGTAAACTACAGTTTTTAGAAGTTTGTGGAAGTCTAAAATTGGTTCAAAATTATTCCTTTTAGAAACTGCCACCATCCTAGATGGTTTGGGGGCTGTAGTTGTACTATTTGTATAACTTTTATTAGCTTCCAAAATCAACATGAAATATTAATCACCAGATATAAATTCTGGAAGTATCTTTAACCAAGAAAATACACATATAATGGTTTTAAACAATATACAACACTGATCCCAAAGAGGGAGAACCCCAGGAATCTTTAGGCCTGACTGCCATACACTGATGGTATGATGTTATATTGGGGGAAAATCTCTTATGTCCTGAGTCTGGGTAAAATCATCTGTAATTGAGAATGAAACAAGGTATGGTCCTATCTTCAAAATTGCATGGATTTATTATATAATCTGTTCTTACTTTCAGCAAGATGAAAATAAAAAGTAAAAGATTAACACCATTTAATTAAAAATTTTACAGGACAAGGACACAAAAGGCAATTTGGTTGGCAATAGTAGGTAAATATGGGGAAAATACATGCATAACTTCAGTAAGAAGCAAGGAAATGTAAACTTAAATGATATACCAGTTTTCAATAACCAATTTTTTAAGTAGTTTATTGATTTTTAGAGAGAGAGGAAGGGAGAAGAGAGAAATATCAATGTGAGAGCAGAACATCGGTTGGCTGCCTCCTGTATGCCCCCCTACCGGAGATAGAGCTGCAACCTGGGTATGCGCCCTGACTGAGAATCAAACACCCAACCAACTGAGCCACACTGGCCAGGGCTCAATTATCATTTTTGTTGTTGCTGTTAATCCTCACCCGAGGATATTTTTCCATTGATTTTTAGAGAGAGTAGAAGAAAGGGGGAAAGAGAGAGAGAAACATCAATTGGTTCCCTCGTGCACTTGCCCCAACTAGGACCAGGGACTGAGCCTGCAACCTGCAACTGAGGTACATGCCCTTTACCAGAATCAAACCTGGGACAACTCCAGTCCACAGACCAATGCTCTATCCACTGAGCCAAAGTGGCTAGGGCTCAATTATAAATTTTTAATGCTAATACCCAATATTGAAACTACAAGCAAAATTGACACGCTCATATTCTCTTAGTAGCATAAACCCATAAAGTCTTTCTAAAGGACATTTTGGTAACGATGCATTAGAAGCCACCAAAACATGCCTACCCTTTGATCTAAGTAATTCCATTCGTTGAAAGCTTTTCCTGAGGAAACAACCAAAGATGTACAAAAATATTTAGTGAAAAGAGGGTCATCATAGATTATTCATAAGATCAAAATCTAAAAATGATGTGGGAAAAAGATTTAGTAAGTTGGAAAGATGTCTATAATAATTTAAGTGAAGGTTATAAAGTAGGATTTATCATACAATCTCATATATAAAGATAATAGATATATACGTGAAAAAGGCTGGAAAGTGATACAGAAAATATTGAGGATCTGAGTGAGAAGTTTATCAGTAATTATTTCTTTTTTGCTTATTTGTTATTTATAAATTTTCTAAGCGAATCTATTGCTT
Organism: Myotis nattereri; assembly: GCF_964212035.1. NCBI lineage: Eukaryota > Metazoa > Chordata > Mammalia > Chiroptera > Vespertilionidae > Myotis > Myotis nattereri. Next base: position 47,737,981 of record NC_138081.1, read on the forward strand.
TTATAATTTAAAAAAATCTAAATTATGTTTTCATGCTCAATGAATTTGAAAACAACAGGATATAAAACTATATAGACAATCACCTGACCCCACTTTTGTTGGAAGGAAAGAACAGGTGAAGGAAGAGAGGAAGGAAAGGAGAAAGAAAGCGCATTTCAGAAATTTAGCATGGGGTTTAACTCTAAGTGGTGGAATTGAGTGGTTTTATTTTGTTTTTGTTGTACATTCCTAAATTTTCTAAGTATTTTTAAAATAAACACGTATCGCTTTATAAGGAAAAAAGGCTTTTTCAGTCAATGTTATTATTGCCACTTTGTTGGGAATATTTTTACCCAACAAATTGGTAAATCATTTCCTAGTTGCAAAAAATTCATAGCAGCAGCAGTAAGGTATTACCCAGATTAGGTAGCAAGAGAAAAAATGAATATTTTTATGAGGTTAATTGCTTTGGTTTTAAAATACAACTGAAAAGATATCTGGTGATATTATTATTAAGTGTTTTCATGTCTTCTGTTTTCAGGATCATGGTGCCATCCCTGTGTTTTGAGGACTAAAGAATATAGAGGCTGAACACAAGTTAAATACCGTCTAGCTTTGATGTTGCATGAGTCCCCTCCTTCACATGGGAGCACAAGTGGTCACATGTCCCTAAAACCTTCGGGAGGTGCGGCCCAAGAGGGAGGCCACGGCCCTCGCTGTAGGCTGGGGGGCCTCCCCTTGGTAAGGAGCTCTACAGACTGGCAGCACCCCAGCTAGCTGCACCCGCAGGAAAGCTGAGGCCCCTGGTGGATGGCTGCGTCCGCTTCCACCTCACAGCAGCTTTCGCTAGAGGGCAGGCTGGTTCACGGGTCCCCAAAGCTGACTGATCAAGGGGGCCTGTGACTCGAGTCTACAAACTTCAAGAGGCACGCTGCTCCCCATCCACATTCAACAGGCAGTGAAGGCAGTATTAGTCTGAATCACACACACATAATTACCTTTTCTTTCAAAGCTTTCCTCTCTGACAAAGCAAACAAGAGCCAGGAACTTTGTCACCTCTTTTAAATAAAGAACTGTGGTATTATTCAGCTTTATAATGGCTGTTGACTCCTTGTCATAGGGGGTTCCTGCTCCGTCTTCTTTGAGACTAAATGGGGACAGAAACCAAAACACATATTTGACCATCGAGAAAGAACTATAAATTGTAACCCGACAACAGAAACCAGCTTTAACACAGAATGATTTACTTCTTTAAATGTATTAAACCTAGCCTACCCATTCAGATCTCAGAAACACACAATCATAAGAATGTAGAATGTATGACAGTCACTTTCCTACTGACACAAGGAATGGCTGTTGTGGCAGCTGGGCAACCCCCCAGACACCTGCAGAACACAGGTGAGGGACTGCGGGCGTTAGTTCTCCTCCACTCCGTGGCCCTCAAGCCTTTCTCATAATCAAATAACCAGGCTGTCAAAGGCACGGTCTGAGGAAAGACCAAGGACTGAAGAACTGTTCCAAATGAAAGAAGCCTAAAGACACATGACAGCCAAATGCTGAATTAGAGGTTGAATTGCAGGGGAAAACTGATATAAAAGGTAGAAGTGGGACCACTGGTAAAATTTGAATATGGACTGTATATTAGATAATCGAGTGAAGTAGCCATGCTAAATATTTTCTGTAGGTTTGAAATCTTTTTAAAAAAAAAAGTTAATAGATTAGTCTAATTTTTTTGTTTTCTTTTTATTTTTTCATTGAATTTATTGGGGTGACATTTGCTAATAAAATTATATAGATTTCAGGTGTAGCATTCTATAATACATCATCTGTACATTGTATTGTGTGTTCACCACCAAGTCAAGTCACCTTCCATCACCACTGAGCACCTTTATACCCTCTTCTACCTTCCCCAACCTTCTTTCCCACTGGTAATCTGTGGCCTATGTCTAGGAGTGGTGTTTCCTGTTTTCTTTTATTTTGCTTAATCCCTACACCTTTTCGCCCAGCCCTGCAACTCCCCTCCCCTCTGACAGCTATCAGTCTGTTCTCTATCTATGAGTTTTTTTCTGTTTTGTTAAGTTTATTTTGTTCATTAGATTCCACACTGAGTGAAATCATATGGTACTTGTCTTTCTCTGACTGGCTTATTTCACTTGGCTGCAGACACAGATGACTTGGGTTTGTATCCCAGCTTACTTACTTACTATGGGCAAGTTAAGTAACTTCTTTGAGCCTCAATTTCCTCGTCTGTATTCTAACAGTAATTACTTCAAAGTTTCCTAATGTAATGAAATAATACATATATAGCACCGAGCATAGTGCTGAGACCATGTAGTATGCATAATGAATGTTAACTGCTATTATTATTATTATGACTTTATCAGGGAGAAATACATTTTCCTCCGTGCTCAAGGTTCTTCTGACTGGTCTAATAAATACACATGAGACAGATGAGAAAGAGGAAATAACCAAATTTAATATCTACATAGTATGGGAACCCTGCATACATGAGAGAATCAGAGACCCCACATGCAGGAGAGGTATGTTCGCTGAGGTCGTGGTATTTTGTGGAAGAGCCACACTCAAGGGGCCAAAGAGCCGCATGTAGCTCGCGAGCCATTGTTTGCCGACAACTGTCTTAGCCGGTTCAGCTCAGTGGATAGATAGAGTGTCCGCCTGCGGACTGAAGGGTCCCAGGTTTTTCAGCCAAGGGCATGTGCCTGGGTTGCGGGCTCGATCCCCAGTAGGGGGCGTGCAGGAGGCAGCTGATCAATGATTCTCTCTCATCTGTGATGTTTCTATCTCTCTATCCCTCTCCCTTCCTCTCTGAAATCAATAAAAATATATATATTTTTAAAAAAGATTATCACTGGTAGTCTTTTATTATATGCAAGGCCCCTAATTCAAGTTCTTCTAGGTAGTTAAGGGAGGGGCAGAAATTTATCTTGAACCGGAGGCTAAAGTTGCATTTAGCTCAAGAAACAATCTGCCGAAACCGGTTTGGCTCAGTGGATAGAGCATAGGCCTGCGGACTGAAGGGTCCCAGGTTCGATTCCGGTCAAGGGCATGTACCTGGGTTGCGGGCACTTCCCCAGTGGGGGATGTGCAGGAGGCAGCTGATTGATGTTTCTCTCACATCGATGTTCCTAACTCTCTATCTCTCTCCCTTCTCTCTGTAAAAAATCAATAAAATATATTTTTTTTTTTAAAAAAAAAGAAAGAAACAACCTGCATACCACAGAGACATATCTTGGGGTGACTAGTTCTGAATCCCCACAGCCTGAATGACTGAAACTGAACCCTTCGAAACACTGATGTAATCAAAGAATTATGCATCCTTTCCTCATGGACAAAGGAGCACTTCCCTGTATCTCTTCCCCTTATGTGAAACCATGCATACATTTTCTGATTTATTTTTGCTTCCCAAACATAAATACTTGACCAGAAATCTGATTTAATTGTAATTTTGCTAAATAAGCCTTATTAATACACTAGAGGTCCGATGCACGAAAGTCGTGCAAGGGGTTTGGCCCTCGCAGCTGCCTGAGGCAACGGTGGCAGCTGCCTCGGCCCTCGCAGGCCCTCGCAGCCTCGGCTTCATCTGGAAGGTCGTCCAGTCTAATTAGCACATTACACTTTTATTATTATAGATAAGCATAATAACTCAGCTGCTGATGATCCTTACCATTTTGTGTAGTAAGAGCCAGCATTTACTAAACATGTATTCTGTGATGGGCACCGTTCCTGGTTCTTACTATGCATTATATTGTCTGGCACAAGAATCCTCAGTGCTGAGGAACTGAGGTGAGGTTGGGAAAATAAGATAACTTGGTCAAAACTGATGATGGGGGTACAGCCAGGACTGCAAACTCATCTAATTTTAGAGTTAATGCCTTTAATCTTGTAAATATCACAAGTGGGGAGGGTGGCAAACCAGATTACATAAAACTGCCTGAATTGTAGGGTATTTTACTTATTTATTTTAAATAGATTTTTATTGATTTCAGAGAGGAAGGGAGAGGAAGAGAGATAGAAACATCTATCTCTGATGAGAGAGAATCATTGATCAGCGGCCTCCTGCACATCCCACACTGGGGATCGAACCTGCAACCCAAGCACGCACCCTGACTGGGAATCGAACCGTGACCTCCTAGTCGATGCTCAACCACTGAGCCATAAAGACCAGGCTGTAGAGTATTTTAAGTAGAGTATTTTAAAGGAAATGTAGGTGTTTAGTTTTGAGAGTATTTTAAACTGGCACATACATGGCTACTTCAAAGTAAGTTGTAGAAGTTAGTTTTTTATAAAAGGATGCAACTCACTATAACCTACCAGAACAGTAAAGAAAAATTTTAAGAAGTGTTAAGTCTCAAATGTTAAAGATGCTTTAACAGAATTCTTAGCTTCCTTTGTACTACTTTTAGTTACTGTTTTTCTAAACTGAATTTCTTGCTAATAAAGTAATGTTTTGAGAATTAACTGTAACATTTAAAAATTGTAAGCCAGCGGTTCTCAACCTGTGGGTCGCGACCCCTTTGGGGGTTGAATGACCCTTTCACAGGGGTCGCCTAAGACACATATATAATTACATATTGTTTTTGTAATTAATTACTATGCTTTAATTATGTTCAATTTGTAACAATGAAAATACATCCTGCATATCAGATATTTACATTATGATTCATAACAGTAGCAAAATTACAGTTATAAAATAGCAATGAAAATAATTTTATGGTTGGGGGTCACCACAACATGAGGAACTGTATTAAAGGGTCGCGGCACTAGGAAGGTTGAGAACCACTGTTGTAAGCAATGAAGAAACCTGCATTTAAAATTTCCAAATAAATATACTACTACTAGAGGACCAGTGCATGGAGGGGTGTTCCCTCAGCCTGGCTGCCCCCTCTCACAGTCCAGGAGCCCTCAGGGGCGGGAGGCAACCCGGTGATCAGGGGAAGGCAACGCCCTATCACACCTTTGTTGCTGCCACTGCTGGCAGTGCAAGCCTCGGCTGGCCCTGGTTACCTGAGCCTCGGGCGGCCCTCAGAGGCTGGGAAGCCGCCATCTGAGGCTTGCCTATGCCTCGGGCTGGCCCTAGGTGGCTAGGGGACTGAGGGGCTGGGGGACTCCGGAGGCAGGCACACGGAGCAGCCGGGTCCGCCTGGGGCCAGGCCTGGCCTTGCCGCACCTGCCACCCCAGCGGGGCTGAGGGGACTGGGCGCCATCATCTTGTGGCTGTGGGTGCCATCATCTTTGAGGGCAAGGCAGCCAATTAGCATATTCCCTCCTTATTGGCTGTGGGTGCCACCATCTTTGAGGGTGGGGTAGTCAATCAGCATATTCCCTCCTTATTGGCTGTGGGCACCACCATCTTTGCGACAGCATGAGGTTCAATTAGCATATTCTCTCTTTATTAGATAGGATGCTATATAGATACTAAATAGTGGTTTTTTTTTGCCCTGACCGGTTTGGCTCAGTGGATAGAGCGTCGGCCTGCGGACTGAAGGGTCCCGGGTTAGATTCCGGTCAAGGGCATGTGCCTTGGTTGCGGGCATATCCCCGGTGGGGGGTGTGCGGGAGGCAGCTGATCGATGTTTCTCTCTCATCAATGTTTCTGGCTCTCTCCCTCACCCTTCCTCTCTGCAGAAAATCAATAAAATATATTTAAAAAAAAAAAATAGTGGTTTTTTTTACACAGGAAAATTCTTGTGATAATGTTAAGTGAAAAAAGCAGGATATAATGTTAAATATACAAAGTGATCACATTATCCTAAAAATTACACAACAGTAAGAATAAAATATATAAAAATGTTAGTGATTGTTACTAGGTGATAAGATTGTGGCTATTTTAATGTTATTCTTTATAGTTTTACATATTTTCTGCAATGAACATGGGTTACATTCACATTCAGAAAAAGTAAACATTAAACAAATTGGAAAAAGAAAGGCCAAAAATATTACAAGTAGAAACTGGTGAGTTTTTACGACTACAACAACTATTTTCTATTACTTATATTGCCATCTACATAAAAACACATGAGGATGGCTTTGTGTTTTAACGTGTGTGTGTGTGTGTGTGTGTGTGTGTGTGTGTGTGCAGAGCTGACCAGCCGCAGCAGAAGCTCAGCTGAGATTCCTGAGCAGTGCACTGAGGTACCAGGTCACCTGCTCCTAACCCCTACTGGTCTCCAGGGAGCAGCTGGGAACTGGCAGGGAGCCTGCTTCCTAGGCTGCCGCACACATCGCTAGCCCTCCCCCTCTTAGCTGGGCTGGCTCCTTGCCTGGCCAGCAAATGTCTGAGGAAAACCACAGGGCCATTTGTGACCAAGACTGGTTCTCACTGAACCTGGTAGGTTCTCAGGAACACTGCACTCTACACAGGAAAACAATGTGATGGCAGGATCCAGCTCCCTCCTCCTCCCAACCCTGCCCATGTTTGTTTCAGCTGGGTAAAAGTAACTCTGATCAACATCCTTACAAAAACTACTTACCACTTACGTCTAGTTAGCTTATGGCACAATCATGATTATGCATATTGTTAAATATGAACCAGATCAGTTGTGTTGTTCATTGTATTTGATTACCACAGCAATCTAGACTATAATCAGAGTACATTCAGCTTCCGTGGCTATTTCAAGGTCATTCACTTTACAGTTTAAAAATAACTGTAGGGAAATAATCTTAGGAAACATGGCCTATTTCTAAAGCCGAATGGCAGTGTTTGATAATGATGATGATGATGATGATAGCAGCTACATTTATCTAGGGTTTACCAGGTGAAACCTAATTATTTCTTTCTCACTACAGTCCTGTGAAGATTCACTTTCCCGTTTTCATAACAGAAGGCACTGTGTTTTCATGTGTATTAGTATGTATAACAGAGTTAACAGAGAATCTAAACTGAGTTGGCAAAGGATTTTCAGACAGTGGAAGACAGAAATGGCGAGACGAGACTGTCACGGAAGAGGAGGTTGTATAAAGCAGGTCACAGTGAGTAAAGAGGAAGATGAACAAAAGCTTCAAGTAATCAATGATTGGATGAAGACATAAATCCAACATAAACAGACAACTTGGTATCTTAATAAGATAAACAAATTAGTTCATACCCATTCACTCTGTATGACACCCATTCAGCAAATTTATAATTATGTGGAATTGTTTCTATGTTTGGTAACACAATCAACTTTCCCCACTCCTTATTTATTTTATGATTTTAAGTGTAAAAAACTATTTTCTAAGAATGTAAGACCTTAATAGTAAACAGGCAATGCTGTTTGCTTAGTTTTAAAATTCCCTGCTGCTCACAATAAAAAATAATCAAAAAGAATATTGTTGAAGGGATCATTTTGTAAGTTATGTAAATGTCTAATCACTATGCTAACCACCTGAAACTATAATGTTTAATGTCAACTGTAATTGAATAATAAGAATAAAAGTATATTTTAAAAACAACAACCCAGTAGTTATCTCCTATAATGAAGAAGATAATAGAACTGTTGTTAACATGAGATATGTAGAGTTCAATGATCCTATTAGTCTGTCCCAAGTATATAAGACATTATAGTATGATGACAGATTTTCAGTAGAGAAACTCCAGGAATCGGTTAGGCTGCAGTTCAAATTCTAGTTCCAGCCCTTACTGACAGTGTGAGCAAAGATTAGAAACATAACCAGTGTAAACCTCCGTTTTCCCATCCTTAAAGTGGGGGTAGTAATTCCTGCCTCAGGGAGTAGAGGAGAATTAAATGATATAATATGTGCAATGAGATTCTTAGCATAATGCCAGGAATTTACGCAATAATTATTTGTTGTTATTATTATTGCATGCTAAATGGTATATTTATTTACAGAGCTCAGTCATTCAAAACAAAAGTATTAAAATCAAATAAGTAAATGCAAAATGTCTCAAAGGTTCTGAAAGAGAAGCATGGCTTGATTGTTAGCCTTTAAGAATGCCTTACTTACCCATAAATACAAGAGATGTCAATCACCACATCAATCATATCACAGCAGAGCTCATAGGTTTGCATATCTACTGGGGTGCTATCAGTTGCAATATAAATTTTACTGACCACATCAAATAGAAATGCCTTTTCAATTCCAGAATTCTGAAACAAAAAGAAGATGCTGACTTAAAGCAACAGCTGATTTCAAACCAGGTCATGGTTCCATAAAACTATATGCCATCCTCTATGTGAAAAGTAAACAAGCAAAAATTAAGTTACTGTAATTTTAGGTTGTTCCATGTTATTACAATTTAAACCTCATTGTCATATACTTCTTTATAATGGACTTGCATAGAAAATGAAAAGTGGAATTATCCAAATTATTTTCTGTAGGCAAACAAACTGAGTGGTGGCCGAGTAAAAACACTAATTATACTGATTTTAAATTTAAAAATAAATTTAAGAAATCTAAACAAGCAAATTCCAAACTGTGCGGTGAGAATTCATGTGCGTACAACCAACAGGTCTGCCTTAATGCTACTCCGCAGAGCTGGACGAGAGCTGGTGGTTTATAGGACTCATTCAGTGTTAACAGTTTATATCTTATCGCCAAACCAACTTTTATATCCTCTACCTCTGGTAAGGCTTTATTAACATTGAATGATTGCCTACAATTTGAATAAACACTCCAATTATATCATTAAAGTACAGGCATCCATTTTGGGAGTTAAAATTTAAAGGGCCTAAAATAATCTCTGGATCAACCTCCAAAAGTACATACTTTGTGACCTTGAAATGCTGCTGTAAAAAGTAAGCAGAAATAAGATCGTTTTCATTCTTGCAATGTTATTCTTAAATTCTGCAAATGACGCTCACAGGATGATATTATTTACTTACAGAGATAAAGATGTTTAGCAAGTTCTCCAGGGTGGGGAGTTGTGGAATTAGTTTCTGAACCACTTTGCTAAAAGCTTCAAATATTGAATGATCATATATGCTTGTCAGATAAAAGCTGAAAGAGGAAACAATATTTCATCACATTTTCCCCTTGACTGGGGAATAGACTGCTTAGGCTGTCATAACACCAGTCCTTGCCTTCTGTATCTACACTCCTTACGCACACATTCAGAAATTGAAACAGCCTTGGTAAAAACTGAACATGTCTTAACGGGCCATTTCCTCCCACCACCCGAAAAACAAGAACTGTGTCCATTCTCATCTGCTGACTGGCTGGAGTGGAAAGCTTAAAAACAGAATGTAGTGCTCACTTTGGCGGCCCATACACTAAAATTGGAACGATACAGAGAAGATTAGCATGCCCCTGCGCAAGGATGACATGCAAATTTGAAGCGTTCCATATTAAAAAAAAAATGCACTGTCTGTGTCCATACCAGCTTCCTTATATTCTGCGAGAGAATGCACACCAGCTCATCTATACACACACCTCATGGGCTAGTAACAATGACATTATTCACATTGAAGTACCTACGTTTTTCATTTTCCACAAAAAATGATGAAGTGGTTTTCCTCTGAGCATTTCTATTTGAATTATCTTCAGAGTTAGATACTATCATATTTATCAAGAACTGTAAACTTCAGCTTCAATTAACCTCCTGGATTATGTCCATGGGTTTTATGTTATGTGTTTCTCAAATAGGGGAGGAACCTTAGCTTTGAACACTTATTTAAAAAAGAAATTTATTATTTTTAAACCCCACTGCTTTTCCCAAAGATCAGAATTAGCACGTGGAAAGCTTGTTTTACCCAAATACCATCCCAATGTCCACAGTCCGAAATAGGGTGAACCACTTGTGGTGACTTTGGACCCCAAATCTGCTTTTTCCGTCCATGACAGGGATCCCTGAGGGGTTTCTGTTCTCACCTGAGGTGAATCTTTTCTAACCCAGCGTCTGCGAGGTCATCGTTTGCCCGCTGATGAATATCTCTTTGGGTTTCAATTTTGTGGTCGTCGGACAGACCATCCACTTTGTGGATGAACACCTCGAAGTTGATGTCGGTGTTCACTTTGTAGGCCCTGGTCACCGTGAGGTGCAGCCGGGCCAGGGCCTCCATGTAGTCGTCCTGGGAACAAAGGCACCGTCCTGTCAGGGGAGGCGGCTTCGCTTTCGAAACCCTGCTCAGCTGCCTTTCACAGAACTCCCCAGCTTTACTGAGGGAGGCTTGACAAATAGACATCGCATATATTTAAAGTGCACAATAGGAGGCCCTGGCCGGGTAGCTCAGCTGGATAGAGCAGAGTCCCCATAAGGCAACTTTGAGGGTTCGATCTCCAATCAGGGCACATACAAGAAGCAACCAAGGAACGCATAAAAAAGTGGAACAACAAACGTTATGTTTCCCTTTCCCCACCCCCTCAAAAAAAAATCAATAAATAAGAAAATAAAGTGTGCAATGGGATGTTTTGATAAAAGGCACATGTTGTGAAATGATACCCTCACTCAAGCTACCTAACTTTCCCAGCACCTTGCCTCACAGTGAACCATGTTTTTCCTTCCCATATTCTTTCTTTTTAATATATTTCTTTATTGATTTCAGAGAGGAAGAGAGACGAAGAGATAGATAGAAACATCGATGAGAGAGAATCATTGATCGGCTGCCTCCTGCATGCCCCCTACTGGGGATTGAGCCCACAACCCAGCACACTCCCTACTGGGGATCAACACGCAACCCAGGCATGTGCCCTTGGCCAGAATCGAACCTGGGACCCTTCAGTCCGCAGGCCGACGCTCTATCTACTGAGCCAACAGCTAGGGCTCCACATTCTTTCTTAATTTGGAAACCATCTGGGTACAACATCCAAAAATATTTTTCAAAAGCCCAATAAAAGCTGGTTTTATAGAATTTAAGATCGAAAATGTAAGTTTTGTTAACAAGGAGATGAAAAAGAAAGGCCAGAAAAACCCAGCTGTAGGCTCTTATGGCTAGCTTGGTGACAGTCATAAAGATCAGAGCTGCAGTTCTGTGAATCGAAAATTCACAAAGGTCACCTAGGACCTCCTCTGGAATACAATTCCTTCCAGATTTTTTAATCTCTTGGTCAACTGTGATGAGCAGTTAGAGATGAAAATATGATATGGGTCACTGGGGAAGGAGCCAGGAGGAAAAACTTTTAAGAACCACTGGTCTAGAGCAGCCAAATTGGGCCCATGCCTGATGTTGTTTGTAAGTCAAGTTTTATTGGAGCACAGCCACACTCATTTGTTTACATAGCATCTATGGCTGCTTTCATGCTACAATGGCAGCTGAGTAGTTTTTCTCTGTGGAAATGGTATAGCCTGCAAAGCCTGAAATATTTACCATCTGGCCCTTCATAGAATATGATTGCTGATCCATGTCTACAATCATTGCCCCAAGTAAAACAATATTTTCCTCCTATTTTATTTTCCTCCTTCCTACAGATGATACCTATATAATAATATAATAAACACCTATATGCTATGTATCTCTTTGCTTAAGAAATCAAACATTAAAAAAAAAAAAAAAGAAATCAAACATTAGCCCTGGTCGGTGTGGCTCAGTTGGTTGAGTGTTGTTCCATGCACCAAAAGGCTGCTGGTTCAATTCCTGATCAGGGCACATGCCTGGGTTGTGGGTTCGTTTGCAGGAGGCAACTTATCAATGTTTCTCTCTTACACAGCGATTTTCTCTCTCTTCTCTCTCTCTCTCTCTCTCTCTTTCTCTCTCCCTCCCTCCCTCCCTCTTCCTTTTTCTAAAATCAGTAAAAATATTTAAAAAGAAATCAAACATTAGATACTGAAGCCCTGTGTGTTTCTCCCCCTCCTCCCTTCTATTCCATCACTCTACCCCCTACCCTCCAGAGGTAGCACTACCCCAAGTTTAGTGTCTATTCTCACTCATCTCTTGATACATTACTACATACATATCTACCTTTAAACAATATACAGAATTCACTTTCGTTGTTCTAAATTTTATAAAAATATCGTTACATGTATATTATAGTTTGCCTTTTTCACCCAACATTATGTCAGTGAGATTCACCTACATTGAAGTGTATAACTCTTTTTAAAAATATATATATTTTTTATTGATTTCAGAGAGGAGGGGAGAGGAAGAGAGAGATAGAACTATCAATGATGAGAGAGAATTATCGATTGGCTGCCTACAGCACACACCCCCACTGGGGATCAAGCCCACAACTATGACATGTGCCCTGACTAGGAATCAAACTGTGACCTTCTGGTTCACAGGCTGATGCTCAACCACTGAGCCATGCCAGCCAGGCCATCACTCCTTCTAACAGCTCTATAAAATTTCATTGTATGGATGGTCTATAATTTATCATTGTTGATAACTGTTGATGGACATTCAGAATGTTTCCAGACAGTAATAATGTGGACAGTCTCATACATGCATCTTTGTGTCTGTTTGTGAGTTTTGGGGGGCTTACCCTGAAGGCCAACCTGTTGGGGCCTAGGAAGGAGCATCTTAAATTTGACTAGATAATGTGTAAGAGCACTGGATGCTTCAGTCCCTCACCAACACTCATGTTGTCAGATGTCTTAATTATTGCCAACTTGAAGGTATGAGCAGGTCTTACTGTTACAGCAAAGAAAGGAAAGGGATCTGCAGGACAGAATTCAAAGGACTTTTCACCCCTATTCTGACTCCAAACTTGGACCAATACAGGAAGCCAATAAGACAGGGGATGTTCTGGCATTCTTCTAGGTAAATCAAAATATTAAAGACAGCCGAAACTGGTTTGGCTCAGTGGATAGAGCGTCGGCCTGCGGACTGAGGGGTCCCAGGTTCGATTCCGGTCAAGGGCATGTACCTGGGCTGCGGGCACATCCCCAGTGGGAGATGTGCAGGAGGCGGCTGATCGATGTTTCTCTCCCATCGATGTTTCTAACTCTCTATCTCTCTCCCTTCCTCTCTAAAATCAATAAAATATATTTTTAAAAAAATATTAAAGACAATGATAAGAAACTGTGAAGAGAGACAAACAGCACATGGACTCTTCTCATCCTCACACTCTAAAGAGTCATTTAAAATGAAAGTTGGAATTTGGGGCACTGGGCTAGCAGATTAAGCATTTTGGAAAAATTCTAGATGAGTAATTTGTAGCACTTTTTCTTAAGACCTTAAAGTATCTCAAATAAAAACTAAAGTTATTACCGAATAATTCCACATGTGTGAAATTCCAGAAAAGGCAAACTAGTCTGTAGTGACAGAGAGCACGTCAGCAGTCCTGGAGCTGGGGTTCGGGGGACGGGCTGAGGAAGGACACGAAGGGATCCTCTGGGGTGGTAGAGATATTCTACATCTTGATTGTGAGCTAGTCACAGGGTGTAGACATTGATCAAACTCACTGAACTGTTCACCTAAAGCGAGGGTGTTTTATTATATGTCTATTCACCTCAAAAAAAAGTGTTACTGCTTATGTCTATAACATAAGGAAGAGGGGAGTTAAAGAGACAGACCTGTGAGCACAACTAGCCAATGTCAAGAGAGCATTACAGTCGCAAAGGATTAGAAATTGCTACTCTTAACCTCCCTGCCAAGTATATAAAATGGCCTGATTACCAACTAACTGATGTGGTAGTATGTAGCTACAAGAATTACAAATGACATTAAAAAGAAAAATATACTTGGTTTATTAGAGCAGAGGGATTGTGGATGATTTTTCCTACTGTGTTTGTTACCCTCTTCTACGACAAAAATAAAAACTATAATGCCTAGTGTCAATCCAAATTAAATCTAGGAATTATAGATGTGTGTGTCCCCCAGGCACAGGTGGAATGGCTGCAGGGGGCCGAAGCGGGGCCTGGAGATGTGATGCATCTGTGGGCTCTGCAGGAGGTTTGGGGGGTCATACATCTAGGTTGAGGGAAAGCGCTCTCAATGCTTTCATTCTCTTTTATTTTACAACATTCTGTGAGGACACATTTTCTCCTTGGTGATATAATTATCTGGCAATCCTCTGACTGTGAGGAATTCACAAGCAAAAAATAAAAATATGAGGTGTCCCACCCACAGAGCACTGCTTAGAAATAAAGAAAATGCTTGGAGTGCTGCTGAGGTACTTCCCTAACGTGTGCTCCTCTTTCAGTCTCGTAATCACATCCTGCAAAGATTCCCACAAATACAATTTTCACAGCCTGCTTCCAGCAGAAACGTGTATTAGACTCTGAAGCTGCTGATTTAATTACTTTATATATTTTTAGTAAACGACAGTTCTCAACTATGTTTTTCCTAACCTTTTTTAAAAGTATAACTTAAGCCCTAACCGGTTTGGCTCAGTGGATAGAGCATCGGCCTGCGGACTGAGGGGTACCGGGTTCGATTCTGGTCAAGGGCATGTACCTTGGTCACGGGCACATCCCCAGTAGGGGGTGTGCAGGAGGCAGCTGATCGGTGTTTCTCTCTCATCGATGTTTCTGACTCTCTATCCCTCTCCCTTCCTCTCTGTAAAAAATCAATAAAATATTTTTTTTTAAGAAAGTATAACTTAAAAAGTGAATTTTGCAAGCATCCTTTTACCTTTCTGTCTTACAGCTAAAAAATAAATAACAACAACAAAACAAATAAACAAAAAATACATTTACCAACCCAAACTGAAGGTCCATTTCCATGTTCAGGTAGAAATAAAACCAAATTATGGTTGCAATGTTTAAAAATAGGTAAGTGTACCTATTTTCACCCCATTATAACCATCGTACAAACACCTGAGATGGGTTTGTTTTGGAAATTTAAATTCCTGCTAGGGAAGCACAACATGGCATTGAAGTATTTACTTACTAAGCCACTGTCTTGAAATCAGGAATCATCTGGTTGGAATCCATGGGCTGCCACTACCTAGTTCACCAACTACAGAAACAGTGGCCATGTGACTTAGGGGAAAATGGAGCTTAGAGGAGACGGATGAGCGTGACATCCCTGGAGCCTCACCTCCCATGCGGCAGCGCGGACACACTCTGGCCGCTCCTCTCCAGCTCCAGACTCCCTAATTTACGGTGCTGGCAGATCTGAGACAGAAAGGCAGGGATACTGCCAAGGCCACAGATGGGCCAGAAAACAGGTCAGTAAAAGTGGGACAGCCAGGAACGCAGCGACTGACACAGGCCCCGGACCTGATGCAGCTTCTACAAGCACGCACCTCTGGATGGGTCCAAGGGAGGAGAGGCACTGCTGTCCCTAGACCAGGCATTGGAATGTAAAGTCTCCCCTCTGTACCCCACCACAAAATAAAGAACCCTCTCTAACCATATGGCTAACCTCCCTTTTATACAGTAGACGTATAAAATGCAGTCGCTGGAAACGAAAAGGCTTTAGTTGAGAATTTCATTATTCTATCAATGAATCTAGTTCTGTGAAAGCTCTCTGGCATGAGCAGTCTCCTCAGAGAATGGTTTTCCAAGCACGGGCTCAGACCCATTATGACTGAGGCTTCACATCCCTTCCCCGCTAACCACACTGGTGCTCCTGCAAGGGTTGGGAGCGCTCGGCCCACCTGTCTCACTGTGGGTCCACAGTTTCAGGAAAATGTCTGGACCTGCCCAGCCGGTGTGGCTCAGTGGTTGAGCATTGACCTATGAACCAGGAAATCATGGTGCAATTCCTGGTCAGGGCACATATCTGGGCTGCAGGCTCAATCTCCATTGATGTTTCTATCTCTCTCTCCCTCTCCCTCTCCCTTACTCTCTGAAATCAATAAAAATATGTATTTTTTAAAAGTCGGGACCTGAATTTGGGGTTGGTTTAGCGCATTCCTGTAGGACTTGTTGCCTTTGATTCCCCCACAGCTGCAAAAAAGAGCCCTTGGAAGGGCCTGGGGCTGGGCCACACGTCATAGACACTTTCTAAGATACTTGGACATGGAGAGTTTGAAGGGCTCAAGGTCTCAATCCTGCTGCCTGTACTTTTTCTTTTCTTTTTAAAATATATTTGTATTGATTTCAGAGAGGAAGGGAGAGGGAGAGAGAGACAGAAACATCAATCATGAGAGAATCATTGATCGGCTGCCTCCTGCATGCCCTCCACTGGGGACTGAGCTGCAACCCAGGTATGTGTCCTGACCAGAATCGAATTGTGACCTCCTGGTTCATAGGTCAACGCTCAACCACTGAGCCACCCCAGCCGGGCTGTACTCTTTCTTATACTGACCTGCCTCAGACACACCAATGGTCCCACTGCTTTCTTTCCCCATCTCCCGTTTAACATGGGCTCAAGGTATAAAATCCCAGGGTGCCAAAGTAACAATTCAGAAGGCTGGTTTGAATAACTGAGAGAGTGACTCTATGCCTGGGTACTAAGTCAAAGGGTTCCCAATTCTTTGCTCTCAGCAAAGTTGAAGAAGAACCAATCAGCATGTCTGTTGGGAAACTACTAAAAATTTTTTTGTGATAGAAAACTGGGCAATTTAGAGAATATAACTTAGAAGGAGTGTAAATAATTGAGTGAATGCTATCCCAAAACTCACCCTATCTCTACACCTACATATTTATGTGAGCAAGGCTTCTCAGTGCTTATATCTATGCAAACAAAAATAGAATCGATGTCAAATCTTGTCTTACTCAAGCATGGACACATGAATTAAGTGGGAAAATATTCATCTTCTTAAGAGAGACAATTATATCTCAAATTTTACTTTTTATATTTAAGTCACCTATAAAATACACAATACTTATGCTGTCTTTATTAATGTGCACTAGCAATAATTACGATAATTTTAATTCAGGAGAAAACATTTCATATTTGGAACTTTAACTTCACGGGAAACCGATTAAACGGTAAACTTACACACATGTTTTTGTTGCCCAGAACCTGCTGAGAGCATCAGAGGGGGGACCCATAACTGCTGTCTGTGGCCTGCACAGTGGTCCCTCCATCTGTGAGGCTTCCGAGATCTGTGCTTTGCTGAGACGTACACAACTACGCAGCCCCCTAACGTCACCCCGTGGTGGTCAGGGTTGCATGAAGGGAGACTTCTTTGCAAACCCTGAGAGCCCCAACTGAGAAATGCCGGTTTGGTAGAGAGGCCTATTCTCAAGTCCGAAAGCCAAACCCCAAACCGAAACGATCACAAAGGAAATTGTTTAGACCCAGGGGAACGACTGTCTATGTGCGGGGGAGGGCCTGCTGTCCCACTGTACCCAAGACCGGCTTTACCTGGGAGTCTATGACAAATATCAGGGCTCCTGTTCCCCGGAAGATCATCTCATAGTCAAATGTAGGGTCAAAAAAGTCAATCTGTCCTGGGAAGTCCCAAATCTGAAAATTCACAAAGGAGCTGTTGGAAACATCTTCCCGGCAGATCTTATTCGTGCTCTCCAAGAACAGGGTTTCGTTGGGAGACATTTTGTGAAAGACCACTTTCTGAATCGACGACTTGCCGCTCCTCCTCAGGCCCATGAGCAGGATCCTCGGCTTCACCTCAGTGCTGAAGGGATCACTGAAGTCCAGGACTGCAGAAAACCACAAAACAAAAATGAGGGCGAGCCGCTTTCACAGCGGTTAATTCGACGAGTTTCACTTCCACCTCAGATGTGATTTATGATTCACAGACAATTCGACTTTTCCAAATATGGGGAGTGCTAACTACATCACCCCACTCATTGAGGGGCCAGCTTTTGGTAAGTGCAAAACACTGAAAAAATGCTATTTCACTACCTCTCATACCATCCTGGGGGAGGGCAGTGAGGGGTGGGGAGAAAACCTGTACAATTCCACGTCATCAGCAAGGAATCTAGAGGGTGAAGAGTAGAGGTTTCCTGGAGCCAACTGCCCAAGAAAAGAATCTGGTGTTAGCATTCCAAAGCAATGCCCTTCATCAGGGTCTCTATGAACAAAAGAGATGCTTGTTTATTTACCATCAGAGAAATACTCATCCCAACCACTATGAGATGCACTCCACACCCACGAAGACGGCTACAATAAAAAAGTCAGATAATAATAAGTGTTGGTGAGGATGTGGATAAACTGGCACCCTCCTACACTGCTGGTAAGAATGTAAAATGGCGTGCTTTGAAAAAAGAAAAAAAAGTTTGGCAGTTCCTCAAAAGACTGAGTCACCCTATGGCCCAGCAATTCCACGTCGAGGAATATATTCAAAGATATGAAAACATATGTGCAAGCAAAAACCTGTACATGAATGTTCACAGCAGCAGTGTTCATAATAGCCAACAAGTAGAAACAATACAATGGCCATCAACTTACGATTGGATTAACAGATGTTGTATATAAAAAAGGAACAAAGTACTGATATATGCCATGATATGGGTAAACACTGAAAGTGAAAGAAGCCAGATACAAAAGGTCACGTACTGTTTGATTCCATTTATAAGAAACATCCAGAATAGATAAATTCAGAAATAAAAGATACTTTGTGGTTGCCAGGGGCTACAGGGAAGAGAAATGGGAAGTGACTGTTCATGGGCATGTGGTTTCTTTGGAGTAATAAAAATGTTCTAGAATTAAATAGAAATGATGATTACATACCTTTGTGAATATATTAAAACCACTCATTTGTATACTTTAAAAGGGCAAATATTATATGTGAAATATATCTCAATTTTGTAAAAACGGCTTCATGAATGACCAAAATAAATAAAATAATGCATAATAATGTAGCTTGGAGAAAGGTCAAGAAAGGAAACCAACATTTTAAGAAAAAAGGCAGAATATAGGCAAATATGGAGATCTAAATATATTAAATTATTTTTCCAAATTTCTGGGCAGGAAAAAAACCAACAGGGGGTTATTATTTGGAGAATCAAAGTGAGGAGAGCCAAGGAGATAAACTCTGTGCACCACTGCCCATCTACCCAACGCCATCCTACACATACTCTAGAACAGTGGTTCTCAACCTTCCTAATGCTGCAACCCTTTAATACAGTTCCTCATGTTGTGGTGACCCCACTTTCATTGTTACAAATTGAACATAATTAAAGCATAGTGATTAATCACAAAAACAGTATGTAATTCTATATGTGTTTTCCAATGGTCTTAGGCGACCCCTGTGAAAGGGTCGTTTGACCCCCAAAGGGGTTGCGACCCACAGGTTGAGAACCGCTGCTCTAGAACATTCCAGGTGGGTGCGGTGAACCTAGTAGCTTGGGTGTGAGAGGGAAGGCAGTGCTAGTGATGCTCTGAAATAGGGAGCAACCACATTCCAAATACTTTGACCTCATCTAACTTCCACTACAGTGTGTGTGGAGCTCAAGGGGTGGGAGGAGCCCCATCTTCCCTTCAGACACTTTCTCAAAAGAGGAGAGCCAAAGCGGTAGCAGAGAGTAGAGGCTCAACAAATGGGAGAATATACACCTGAAGCTGAGTGCATATTGGAATCAGCAAACTTTCAAGATAAGTACAAAATACACAGAGACAAGAGAAACTACGGCATTCATGAAACAAGGACTATTTTCAAATAAGAGCAGATATGCGAAAGGGCCTTAGAGATCTTGGAAATAAAAATGCAATTCAGGAAGGAAGGGGAATAAATGGATTGAAAAGCAGAATAAACGCAGACAAAGAGGGTAATCGTGAAGTAGAAAGTCAAACCCTCTCAGAATACAGGGAGTACAAAGGGATAGTGCACGGGAAGGTGTGAAATGAAAAGTAAAGTGACATCAGAAATAAGACTCAGAAGTCCCACTCTGTGCCACGGGAAATCCAAAAGAAGAAAAGACAGAATATACGGGAAAGCAATATTTAACTAAATAATAGATAAGCCTTTCCCAAACTAAGAAAGGATAAAACTCAAAAGGAACAAAGAGAGAAATGTAAACAGAAATAAGCCCACACCTACAATAAGCATAGTAAAACTTCAAAACATTAAGAATAGTAATAAAATCCTGCAAACTATCAGAAGAGGAAAACAATTACCTACAAAGAAATCAGAAAGGCATCAGACTTCTTAACAACACGGGGTACAAGAAGAGAAGGGACTAGAACAGGATCTTTAAAGAACTGAAGGAAAATATCTTTGAACTCAGATTTATATACCCATTGGTGGAGTCCTTGCCCAGAGCCTTAGCCACCAATCAAATGGCATTCAACAAAAACTACAACAATAAAAAGGGTAGAGACTAGAAAATATCAAGAGTACATCATGCATACCAAGAGTAAATATGGCTAGGTTTACTTACTAGTATACATCTGTGGGTGCTGCTTCACAATATAAGTGTATTTTTTATTGTGGACCACAGTTTTTAAAAAAACCGTTTTATAGGCCACTGCTGTTGATCAGGAGAGGTTTCCTGCCTCAGAAAGGACTGCTGACAAAAATCTCCCCTCTTATCTTACTCTCCTACCATTTCCTCGAGTATCTCGGCTTCTGACACCCTTTGGGGTTTCTCAGAAGGTCTGATTCCACTCTGGGAGTGGGAAGCAGGGAGTTTACATCAGGAAGGTAAACAACCCCCCTCCTGGCCTCCTGGCCTCCTGGCCTCCTGGGGAGGTCTGGGCTCTCTCCGCCATTTCCCTGAGCATCACCCACTTACTCAAGTTTAATAGGAACCTAAGCAGGGTGAAAAGTGTGAAGAGAATGAAGGTTGATTGCTGTGAAAGGGCGGACAGAAAGGGCTAGTACCTAAAAAGGCAATCGGGAAGGAACTACAGGATCAGGGATTAGAGGGAGCCCCACAGAGGGCTCTTTAAAAGTGTCAGCAGGGCTGGGAGAAAGCGCAGGAGTGAGGTGGGGGAAATTTACAAGAGGGCAGTTTGTTCTGTTTCATAAAGGTTCCCTGAAAGTCCGCCAAGCGTTAGACAGGGCTAAGCCAGGGGCTGTAGACACAAAGAAAAGATTCATCCTTCAGTGATTAGAGGGGAAAATAGACAAGAAAAACTGACAATTCGCTGCTATCTAGGTGTATGGGCTCAGAAAGAGGGTGTCTGGAGATAGAACATCCGAGTCTTAAAGAAGAGGAGGCATAAGAGAAATGAAGGGGAAATAGCACCAGAAAGAGATTTCAGCACTCCTGGAATTTAGGGAATGTAGTTCAAAGGGAAAAAAAAAAAAAGGCTCTGCCCTATCCACTGGTTTCCCACAGCACATACACTAAAATCCAAATGCCTTCCGCCTTCAAAAGGCCCCAGGTGGGCTACCCTCATCCCGTGCCTGGTTCATCTTCCCCACTAGCTCCCGATGCTACAGCCACACTGGCCTTCCAGCGGCAATTTTACCTCCTCTGATGGAATCTAGGCTCCATCGCTTCCTAATAACCCTGTGTCTTCTTAATAATACTTACCACTATAAAAATTATCTTTCTACTTCATGTCTGTCTTCTTGTTTAATTGTCTGTCCCTTTCATATACACACAAAATACAATGTAGAGAAGTAACAGACTAGCTCATGAATGAGATGCTGGGAAGTTTGGATTCTACTCTGAAAGCCATAAAGAAATCACTAAGGCTTTTAAGGGGAGGCTAACATGATCAGATTTACACTTAAGTAAGTTCACTCTGGAAACAGAATCCTTAGAGGGAGTCAATGTGTAGCTAGGGATGGGGTTTAGAATAAGTCACTGAGGCATGGAAATTATTTTCAGCTAAAGGCACTTGAGTTCCTGATCCTTTATTTGCCTATAGCAGAGCCTCCCAAAAGAACTCCTTGTCATAAAGCTCCCAGGAGCAACTCTAATCTCCTGTTAGAAGATTAGAGGCTGAGACTGAGCCAAGAAGAGAAGTCTGCTCCACACCCAGACATTTTCCCAAAACTATCTCCCACCTATTCTGCTATGGGCCCATTTATTTTTCCAAAAAGTCTTGTTTTTCCATAAGTGCCCTTTCACCAACCCCAAGAACTCAGGCATGGCCTGTGGAAAATGGCAATAGGAATGGATTCATGAGAAGTTCAAATCAACTCAGTTGTATCAGGTGACCCATGGGACATGCAGAACCAAGAAAAAAGGCTCTGAGTTCCCAATCTGACAGAGCATTCACCAGGGTGGTAAAAGGAAAGAGGCTATTTGAAGTTGTGAGTCTGGGCTGCCTGCTGACCTGTGGCTCAGATGAGAAAAGGATCTGGAAGTTCAGAAGGGCCCTAAGACTGAGGTTGCTGACAGGTTTGAAGTGGGAATTCAGGTTGCTAAGACTGTCCATGCATTGTCGGTCCTTTTTGTCCCTGATTTTCTTGGCTGAGTGTGAGGACACATTTGGGTTTTAGCCTTGGCCACCAACAAAAAGCTCAAGCCAACCTGCTCTTGTCACCCAGCAGTTACCATTACTGACCACCTACCTAGCAGGCAGTGTCATCTCTAAACTTCAAGTTGATAACGTTTGTTCTTTACTGATGTGAAAAACGGAGGCTTCAGGGCTTATCACAATAAATACTCAATAGTTGTTTGCTGGTTGGGATGACTGAATGAAAGTGACGGAGCAGCATTTGAAGATAACTGAACGCTTTAAAAAGAAACTTTATATCTGGCTTTGGCCTAGGCCAGCACCTGGGTATCAAGAGGATGAGTTTTCTGCCTAAGGAAAGTTTATCTACCCTGTCAGGGGCACTGAACATACCTCACCTACTTTGCCCTGGGTCCTGTCACTACCAAATTTTCCCAAGCAGCCCAGCTCTGTAAGTAGACTGCTGGCGATCCCAGGGAAATACATTCCCCGAGAAACAGTATTATGGGAGGAGTTTCCTAACCCTGCCATTCTCAGCCTCTAACCCCTGCAGGCTAATTACTTAATCAGTAACTGGCAAAGCCCAGTCAGAAACCTTTAGGCCTTGGAAATACAAAAAGAAGGGAGAGAAAGGTGGATCATGTGCTGGAGTACAAGGCCACCTGGGCGCCAGGCCTGGCTCATCTGCAGGTTGGGAATATCACAACAAAGGAGGAGCTGGAAGTCAGGAATTGAAGGGCAATGTGCCCCTCCTTATATACTTCTAACAAGGTTGGCCCAGCCTCCCAGAGCCCAAGGGGTCTCTCTGAGGAGGAGACATGGAAAGAAATTCACTTCATAAGTTGTGAAGTGGATTTATAGATGTATCATACAACTGAGAGCTATTATAATTAAGTTCTCCAAGAGGTGACACCTTTAAACAGACCCAAAATGGGAAAATAAAACAAAGATTTAATAAAAGAATACTTACATATCTTCATATTTTCAGGGCCAGAATAACATGGTAGCAAATAGATGGCAAGTTGAATGGTTTAAAAAGTACTGGGTTAGTGCTAGACTGGGGTTCAAGTCCCAGCTCTGTCCTTTATCAGCTGTGTGACCCTCTACATGTCCCCTAGCCCCTGAGTCATTATTTATTCATCTATCAGTCTTTATCAGCATGTGAGTACACACACACACAAAACCCTTCTTTTTCCCCCCACCCCAGCCCAAGCCTAGGTAGGTTAAAGAGAAGGTCTATTTTGTGGAATGTGGCCACAGTGAAAGGCTCACTCAGCCATAAGGGCAAGTTAGCATTTCTTCCTTATTAGTATTCTGTGGGATCAACAAAGCCTAAAGGTTCTATTTATTTATGGTTTTAGGAAGAGGCCTTGATTCTATTTGCAGCATTATCTATGGGCCTTTGTATTTCTGATCAATGGAACTACTTATACATTCAAGGCCCAGGGGTTTAGTAAGAAATTCCAACCCAAGTGGAAATTAAATACATGCATAGTAATAGTACCATCAACAAGAGACTGCAACATCATGAAGACTCACTGTCCATCTGATTAACTACATCGTATGGACAATTAAATGCAAATAAGACATTCTCAAAGGCATAAATGTGATTTTTATTTATATGTGAAGACCAAATCTTTATAAAATCCTCTCATATCACACTGGCAAGTAACTAAAAAGCATGATTCCCTCTACGAATATTTCCTTAAAATATGTATCCAGTAACATTTCTAATTCTGCTCTACCAATGTTCCTGCAAAAAGGGAAATTTGTTCTTGTGCACTTTTTTTTAAACAATCACTTTGAGAGTGATCGAGGTTGGTTTTGTGTAGTCCTCTATTTTATACACTGAGACACCGAGTTGAGTCTGACCCAGAAGTCCTCAGGAGGAGAAGTCGACCGGGTCCCTGTACGCTTTAGACCAGGAGTGAAAAATCTGTGTCTGAGTGTCAGGGCAGTACCAGGGAAAACCACTCTCATAAGAGAGCTTTAAGGCTTTTGCCGAAGAGAGAGAATAAAAAGGGGTTAAAAAAAAAAAAAAGGTAAGGAAGAATAAAGGAGATAGAGAAGGAAAATGAGCAGGAAGTGAAATGTGTCACCAAGAGCTATGGGTGTGGGAGACTGAATAAAGCAAACAGTGAACTCTGAGAGAGACACAGTCTCCAAGGGGCTGAAAATTCAGAGCCACACACACCTTATCCAGAACTTGATGTTTCTGCCTCTTATTTCTATTAGACTACCCTTTCTCTGTTCTAATATTAAAATGGGAGATCTCTGATAAGAATAGAGAATCAAGGTTCTATGATACACTGAATCATTGTTTACAAAACATCTGATATAAAACTATGCTCTCTGCTCTGGCTGTTGTTGCTCATGGTTAGAGCGTCTGCCGGGGCACCGAAGGGTCTCAGGTTCGATCCCTGGCACGAGTGGGGCGTGTGCAGGAGGCAACCAATCACTGTGTCTCTTTCACATGAATTTTTCTCTTTCTCTCTCTTCCTCCTCCTCCCTTCCACGCTCTCTAAAAATCAATGGAAAAAATATCCTCCGGTGAGGATACACACACACACACACATACACTTTTTAATTGTATCTATTCAAACAAGCACTGTGCCTAAAGGTGGCCTTGGTCATATCATTTAAAACTATTCTGTATTTACATCTATTCCAACTCTTACATATCTTCATATTTTCAGGGCCAGAAGAAAACCCAAGAGATTAGCTATGGAAGGCTGTAGCAATCCCAACTCCTTTTGGACAAGGCACAACTATAAGGAAAGGGATTTATATTTTCACAAACTTGACCCTCTCCTACACCTCGCTCAGTTCTACACCATGTTGTGGCTGCACTAAAGTCCCCTGGTATCTCTGGCATATCGGGAGAACAATGATCTCTGCTTACTCTCAAGGAACTGCAAGAAGATGAATTCACTAATAATTTTTAAATCATTTTAAGTGGGAAAACTTGACACTAATGATTAATAGACATGAATTGCTGGAGTCACAGCATTTACACCCATCAAGGAAATACCACCTGCTGACCTTGGATATGTGTGTTTGTGTGTGTGTGTGTGTGTGTGTGTGTGTGCCTCCAGTAACCACCTAAACTGTCACTTCCTCAGACCCTAGGAGAGTACACAGGCTGCCATGGAAACAAATCTGCACTCAGCTGGACTGTGGGTGAGCAGCTGTCTTAGCCAGGTTTCCCTTAAATATTGGGACTTTGGGGAAAAAACAATTTCACTTTTTTATTACATATGGTCTTTTCATTGCTTTCCTTATTATTAGTTTTTAAAGCGCAGCAGTTTCCTAAAGATTTAAAGTCCATCTGTCAAAGAACAATCATTACTTTTGATGCAATTGTTTCCAATGGCTTAATTATTTACTGCACGGCAGTTTTATCTGGAGCATGGAAGTTGAAGGTGAGACAGATTCACCTATCTCTGATTAAATGCCCTGAAAGGGGCGTTGAGAGGTGCCCAAATACGTCCTTAAGAGAACGAAAGTACCAGAGAACACTCCTGGTATTCATGAATCAAGTCTGGAGTGCAAGCCAGGGAAGTGCAATTTAAGTCTCACCTTAGCTGCACTACGTTTTCAAACCTACAAGACACTCGGTTTAAAAATAAAATTAGAGGTTCCTTATAAGACTATGGGAAATGAAAATCACACTATCCACCTTCAATCCACTTTCTTTTGCACAGCGATGCAAGTCAGTCCAGCATCCCACCCACCAGGGTAGATTTCTGAACTCATGGAAAAAGCCCCAGGTTTCCACTGAGCTCAGCACTAAACCAAGTCTAGTAAGAAAGTGAAGGGGGAGGAGCATTCATTAGAGACAGGCATTGCTCATTGTTCAAACTGCACCACATCCATCTTTTCTCAGCGTGAGTCCCTCTCCACCCCCACCTTGCCAACTCCACCCCCTTTTCAAGTTTGAGGGTAGGTATATGTAAATTTTACCAAAAATAACACAGGGTTATAATGCAACATGTGTCCAGGTCACATTAAAAATCAAGATGACCCTTTGGTGGCACCAGGAATGGAAGTCACAACTCCTAACCTCTTCCCTCACCCCAACTCCCAGGAACCCTATCAGCTGGCATGACTGTTGTCAGGGACAGTCTTTGCTAGAATTGCTGACCAAGGAGCCTATCTGCTACTCTAGAAAGCAAATGTTCTGACAGAGATTCAGGCCTAAAGCCCCAAATCAAAACCGGGAACACGTGAAAAGAACAGGAGCCTGAAATAATAGAGGAAGTCTTCTGAGAACAGACCACCTCCCCACAGCAGGCCCACGGGGAGAAAGGCCCCGCTTCAGTGAGGTCTGAGGCAGCAAATTTCCATTTGTGGGTCCTCTTACCACATAAATACACTCAATGCGTTTATTTTATAGCAATATTCTAGGTTGAGCAAAGAACTCACAAGGGAGGATTTTATCAGTGAAGTAATCAAAAGGATCAGTTCTGGACGGGTTTGCCTTTAGGTTAGGTGCCCTGGGGAGCATCCAGGCCCTGGGGAAGCCCACCCCTGAGGCAAAGCTTTACTTTCACTTCAATTTCAAGTCCCCAAATCAGTTTTTAAAATGCCCCTTTAAAAGGCCGCAGAATAAACAGGTCCTCTGGCCCCCAGGACAGTATCAAACTACAGGGCTGTTCTTTCCCATAGTCTCTTTCTCATTTTTCTTTTTTTAGAGTATCACAAATACACCCTATTGTGCGGCTACCATTTCAAATACCTTGCCAATACAACCACATTCTGAATCTCTCAAGTCTCCCAGGAAACTAGGAGGAGCCAACAAATGCAATTTGAATAATAATGAAGTGACAGAACAATTTAATTACCCAAGGTAGCCCTAGGGCAGTGGTTCTCAACCTTGGCTGCACATTAGAATCACCCGGGAATCTGGTGATTCTCCAACAAAAGGGTTGAACGCCTTCATCTACAAAAGTGTAACCACGTGCTCAACTGTGGGACCAATTATGGAGAGTGCAGACGAGCAAAGTGCACAGGTGCCCACACCAGTTAAAGCAAATGGGGAATTAGCACAAATCCTCCCAGGAGGCAGACCACGATGAAAAAGGGTGACTTGGAAAGCTTCTCTCCTCTACCAGGCTCAAGGTTTAGTTCACTTTCTTCCCTTTGATTCACTGAATGCAGCACTTACCATAAACAAAATAATGAAACTGTTCTCCCGACAAAGGCTTTGAACAGGGAATTTAAAGTAAGTTCAATGAATTCCAATAAAAGTTCTTCAAAATCAACGGTCACAAAGGTACTTTCATCCCCCACAATTTCTTCAAAGTGCAAATGTTTAAAATTAGTTCCTTCTTTGGATGCACACAGCTTCACCTTGATGTTATGTTTAACAGCCTTCTTCGATTGACCTTTTCAAGTGACCTTACAATAAAGAACTTTTCCCTTGCTTTGGAGAAAAACAAAAAAAGATGAACCTTTCTGGAAGCCTAAAAAACTCTCAGCTTCCTTAGGCCTTAAGTATTAAATACAGGACACCCCCCCCCCCCCACACACACACACACAGGCTGACAATTGCTAAATCCCGCTTCATCAACAGTAAACAGTTGACTTCTGAGTGGCCTGTATTTCCCCACCACGCGCTCTCTCCACGACAGGCAGTCATGCCCAGGTGGTGACACTGAGCGCAGATAAGGTGTCCTAACAACCGTGTTTGCCTGGATCCGGGAAACCCTCTGCCACTGGGCAACTCGCACATCACCTGGGTGCATCTCCGTGGGTGCCCCTAAGCCGCAGATCTGGGCGGCCCCAGGACCCCTCCCGCGACGACACGGGGCAAGACTGACACCCGCAGCTGCTGACGACCCTGCCAGTCACGTTGCCGCCGGCTGCCTTTTTTAGCCACGACATCTGACCTCAGCTTCAACAGCAGCATTCAGGGAGAGGTCCCAGGGCGAGCCCGGCGGTCCCCTTCCCTCCCCAACCCCCAGATCCTGCTGAGAGCTCGGGTGAGAGGTGGGGGAGGTACCCGCCCGGGAGCGGGCCAGCGAGCGCGCGTTTCCCCAACCCAGACTCTTCCACTCTCTGCTCTCCCCACTGATCCCGGTCCCCCCATCGCCGCTTGCACCCGGGCTCCCCCATTTTGCAGCTTGCCGTCGCTCCTCTGGCGCCCTCCCCACCCCCACCCCGCAACTCCGTTCTCCTGGATTCCCTCCAAGTCCGCGGCCCGCGCGCTCGGCCCGGCCGGGGGCGGGAAGACAGAGGCGGGACGGGGTGCCGGCTCAGGACGCGCGGGGCTAGGGGCCGGCAGGGGACCCCGCGCTCACCTCCCTCCTCCGCCCCGCTGTCCGGGTCGGCATCCGAGGAGTCGGGCCCGTCCCCGTAGTCCGCCAGCCCCACCAGCTCATCCTCCTCGTCGTCGTCCTCGTCTTCCAGCTGCGGCTTCCCCAGCACCTGGCTCATCGCGCCCACCGTGCGGCGGCCGGGGGTGGCGAGTTCCGGGCGAGGGGCTCAGCCTCCTCCTGGCCGCTCGCAACCTCTCTGAATTGGGGTTTTGTCTGGAGCGCGGCGGGAGCCGGCGGAGGCGGGGGGCGCGAGTTCCCCCGGCGGGCGGCCTCCGGGGCTGGGTCCCGCGGTTCTCTGCGCGCCCGGAGCCCCCTCGCCGCCCCTCCCGCCGGCCGGCGGAGGACTCAACCGGAGCGCGGCAGTTCCTCCCCGAGGAGGGAGAGAGACTGCGTGACCCAAGTCACCTGACACACACTGTCACACACTCACTCACACACACATGCACACACACCCCGCACGGGTGCGCGCGCGTTCTCCCGGGCGCCGGCACCGCTCGGCGGGCGCAGGGCTGGGGACGCGCACACACTCCTGGGGGGTGGGAAGCAAGACGGCGCCGAGCCCTCCGCCCACCCAGAAGCGCACACGGACACAAGCGGGGTACTCCCGGGCCCGGGTGCAGGCACCTACCACGGCTGCGCGCCAGAGGCCCCCAGGCGCCGCTTCTGCACGTGGTCCCCGCACAGGCGAGCGAGCCGGGGGCCTGCAGACTCTGAGGACCTTCCCTCCACCCACGTCCGACCCACACACCCTACTTTGGGCAGCCATCTCCGGCTTTTAATCCTTGGGGAGGGCTCCCGTCCCAAGTGCCCCCCTAACACTGCTGTGCCTGGGTTCCCACCCATAGCAGCGTTCCTAGCACACCCTGTGGATGCTGAAGCGCCCAAGAAGAAAACTCAAGAGAAATGCACGGCAGAGGCAGTCTCCATCGCAATTGCCTTTCAGTCTTCATGGTTCTAAGTGCTTCCCACCAAGAATATTAAAAAATCAGGCCTACCCAGATGTAAACGTTTCTGGAAAAATAGCCTGCCTCCTAGCTGCCTGGACTAATTCCTCTGCAGTGTTTTGGAAAAGGCTCAGGTATAACACACCTGGGGGCTACTCATGGTCATCTCATCCTGTCTCATTGCATAGACTGTAATCTCATTTCTCACAATTAAATGTTTCAAGGCTTTTGTGTGGGGTCGGGGAGACGTGTCTGCGTGAGGGGAGACAATTCTCTTACAGGAATAGCAACAATATGGGGGTGAAACTAAAGCCTGCATTCCTCCACAAGCTTTTCATCACAGGACATAGTGTACCCACCCTTTCTGGATACTGCAGAAAATCACGTGAATGAACTGCCTCTGTCAAGAACAATAAGAAATAAATCCAACTGGCTAGCCTGGTGATACAGATCCTACAGGTGCCAGCAGCTCAGCAGGTGGTGTGGGGGAGGAGAAGAGGAAGAAGGAAGCTGAGGCTGAGGCTCTTGGAGCCCAAGGGTGCTGTCTTTGTAGGGAACATTTGTTGAGCGCCTACTATATGCCAGGGGCTGAGGGGGAGCGGCGGGGTGGGCGGGGGACAGCAAGGCCCCTTGATGCTCAGAACAGTGTGCCTGCCATGGAAGAGCCCTCAGCCTAGCAAATTATGACTCATGCTCTGGATTTTGTATTGGTTGTGAATGTTGAAGATGAATACAAACACCTTCTAGGAGGCGGCTGCTTTTTAATGGAAAGGTTTTCAGATTTTCCAGGTGGAGTAGTATAAGTTGACATGACTGTATCTATCAAGATCCTTCCCAGGAGGAAAATAGATGGCACATACAAAGATTTTAACCTAAAAGGCTTTCTGTGAAGGGACCATTTACAGGGGTGGGGTGTGGACGGAGTTTAGGGAATCAGCCAGAGCTTTGCAACAGTGGGAAGAGATAATCATGCCTTCAAATAGTAGGAGTAAGGAAGGGCACTACCGTCCTGGAGAAGGGACACAAAATAGGAGCTGCCGCTGATGAGGAGGCTGCCAGTACCAGAGCCATCTCATGTAGAAGAGAAGCAGTGGAAAGAAATACCCTGGCCTCTCTCTCCTCCCACCCTCCACTCTCCTGGAAGTGCCTCCCGCAGGCCAAACCCAACTGGAAGACAGAGGTCCTAGGAACTGGGAACCTAGTCCAGGACACAGAGATTGGCCAGGGAGGGCAGAAAGTGGGTCCAAGGGCCCGACTGGCGTGGCTCAATGGTTGAGCATCGGCCCATGAACCAGGGGGTCACGGTTCGATTCCCGGTCAGGGCACATGCTCTGGTTGCGGCACATACTCAGTTTGCCGTTGTGGGCTCAGTCCCCAACGGGGGTTGTAGAGAAGGCAGCCGATTCGATGTTTCTATCTCTCTATCCCTCTCCCTTCCTCTCTCTAAAATCAATAAAATATATTTTCAAAAAAGAAAGTGGGTCCGAGGGTTGGGCAGGTAGGGTGGGGGGCAAACAATGTAACCAACCAGCACAAGCAGGCTCTACTTGCTCTTATAAGAGGAAGTTTCTCCAGGGGTCATTTTCCTATTCCACTTTCATTCATTCAATCAAAGGAAGTCCCCAGGAAGAAGGGCTCTCCCGGAGTGGGTTTCAAGACTTTCAGCTATCCCAGAACAAACCCACCAGCCTAGCGCAAGGCCTTGGAGCTGGCCTGATTCAAACTACAGAGGACTACTTACGGGGCCCTAGAAGCCAGTCCAAGGTCAGTACAGACCATGAAAGCATCCCTGGCTGGTTGCCAAGTGTGTGGGCCCCAGGACCCCAGGGGTTCCGGATAGGACAGTTTCTAAGCCAAAAGCCCCACTGTGCTTGAGTCCCAGAAAGAACAGAGATAGCTGATGATCCTCTGCCTTTGCCAAGAAGGGAGAACTTAGGGGGAAACACCAGCAACAGATTGGAGCACACCCTAAGATATCTGAGAATTGGACCATTATTGAGAAAATAAGGGAACAAACTCACAAAAGTAATAAGATCCAAATCCTCACTAATGTCCCACCTCAAGGTAGATAAAAGAGTCACAGAGAGGCTTCAGAGTTTCTAATTACACTGTCGTTTCAGAAATGTACGGTATTGATAAAGTTGGAGCAAACAGAACAGGAAGGATCTATTGCTTTTCTTTTGCTGATATTTCAATACTGTCAGCTTTCAAATTAGGAATATGTTTTAAAATATCTTAAAAATAGAAGTTCTTAAATTTAAAAGGTCATGTGTGTGGATTCTTTCAGAATTTAAATAAAAATAGAAAACCACTACAAATGGAAAACCTTTTGGAAACAGTGTAGATTCTGCTCAGTAAATTGGCTATGGCATTGGCCGCTCTCTGGCCTGAGCTCTGGCAATGTCTGTGATGTCTCTCGGGGAGAGTGGGCTCAAGAATGTGAGGATTGCCTGGCCAGTGTGGCTCAGTTGGTTGGGCATTGTCCCATGCACTGAAAGGTTGCCGGTTCCATTCCCAGTCAGGGCACATGCCCAGGTTGTGGGCTTAGCCCCCAGTAGGGGGCCTGCAGGAAGTAGCTGATTGATGTCTCCCTCTCTCTGTCTCTCTCCCTCAAGATAATTTTTAAAAAAAGAATGTGAGGATTTATCTATGGGCTACTCCTGGTCTTTGCTGTTGTATGTAACCATGGCAGGGTGATATACACATACATAATAGGTGTTTAATAAATATTTATGAAATAAACAAAAGATAGTACATGGCCAGCTTTCTACACAGAGCTAGCATATATAAATGTTAACTGATTTGAGAATGAGAGAGAGGGAGGGAGGGAGGGAATGAGAGAGAGAAAGAAAGAGAGAGAGAGAGAGAAGCATTGGTCAGCTGCTTCTGGCACACACCCAATCTAGGGATCAAACCCACATCCCAGGCATGTGCCTTGACTGGGAATCGAGCCAGCAACCTTTAGGTGCATGGGGCAAGGCCCAAGCAACTGAGCCACACTGGCCAAGGCCAGATCTGGTGTGTTTTTAAGAGAAACTTTTGGAAGATACATAAGCCAAATTTTCCACTTATTCTAAACCCTGGGAAATGCTACAGTGAGATAAATAAGAATTGTGAGCTACTAGAGTACAACCAATGAGCAGCCATGCAAGAGATGATGACTCTTAAGCCTTCATCCCTTCAGTACTGCCTGAAGACTTGAAGGAATTACAATATGACTATTAAATGCTTACTTTATTTTTACCAACTCCTCCTTCTAAAAAATGTTTAACTTTTAGAAATATTTTGTGATATCATGAAAGATGAGCTTTGTCTATTGCCCATTATAATTTTTGTTGTTGTTAATGTTTATTCTCACATGTGGATATTTTTCCATTGGTTTTCAGGAAGAGTGGAAGTGGGGGGGGGGGGAGAGTCACCAATTTGAAAGAAAGACCTCTATTGATTGCCTCCTGAATGCACCCTGGGGCCAGGGATCAAACCAGAAACCCAGGTTGGCCGGGAATCGAACCCACGACTCTTCAGGGTGCAGGCTGATGCTCTAACCACTTAGCAACACCGGCCAGGGTGCCCATTATAATTTAACCAACTAATGTTTACTGAGATTTTCCATGAATAAGATCCCGTTCCAAAATAATATAAATTTCAAAATATCCCATTAAGTAAGTGATATTATAGTCCTTACTTTACAGAAGAAAACAAGTTAAATAATTTGCACAAGATAACATATAGAGTGGATGGTGAAACTACTTTGGAACTCAGTCAGACATTAGATATGATTCCTCTTTAATGGCCCAAGCCTAACGTCAGTTAAATTATAGCCATTAAACTGAGAAGAGGGGAGGGAAGTGAAGAGCTTATTCCCAATCTCTTAGGAAGAGTGGGCTCAAGCATGTGAGGACTGCCCTGGCAGGTGTGGCTCCGTTGGTTGGGCATTGTCCCCATGCACCGAAAGGTTGCGTAGACAATCATTGATATCATTTCTTTTATTAGGAACACAAATAGCAAGTGATTTAGTATCCTTTCTGGATTATATGACTGTATTACACTATATGCTAAGCTAAAGTATAATACTTGTAAGTGTATTTTTGCTTTAAAATTTGAATTTTAAAGGTCGGACGTTTGTGCCCTTATTTTAGTGAATTATTTTGCTGTTGCCAATTAGATGTCTTGTGACAAAAAACGTGAGAGGGTTTTAAAAGAA
This sequence comes from Myotis nattereri, assembly GCF_964212035.1. Classification (NCBI taxonomy): domain Eukaryota; kingdom Metazoa; phylum Chordata; class Mammalia; order Chiroptera; family Vespertilionidae; genus Myotis; species Myotis nattereri. The sequence goes on from NC_138081.1 coordinate 47,771,477, forward strand.
ATCTATACAATTTAGACGGAATAATTGCAGTCCTGAGCAGGGCAGGCAATTAAATACAGCCTGCATCCTGCATCTTAGAGAATTTTGAAGCATCTGATGGCATTGTGCCTGATTCCTGGGATTCACGTGTTGAAAGCCTTTCAGGCTTTCTTTTTAAATATGTATTTAAAGCTATTAATTTTTTCTTGAAGCAAACAAAGGAAAGAGCCTTGTACAGAATCTTGCTGGACACCTGCTGATCCAGGGAAGCCAACCAAATTTCTCAAGAGAGAGCTCACAGCCTCCGGTTGTGCTAAGACAGTTGATGACCTGATGAAATCATTACAAATCATTAAATCGTCCCACTGAGGCAATCCATCCTTAAATAAATTTTATTAAAATAATGTTGTGACATTTTAAAAGCATGCATAAGGTAAAATAGTCGAACAGCATAAGAGAATATCCAATAAAAAGTTAGTTTCTCTCCCTCCCCGGACCTACAGCCTCCTGGCTCCCCTCCAGAGAGGGAAGCTCTCTGCTTTTAAATGTGCAAACATGACTGTCGCTATTACAGAGACTTATTTTTGATAACTTGATTTCTTTAACAGTCAACAAACATTTTTTTTTTATTTTTATTTTTTTTACCATGAAGACAATTAGATTTTCAGGGCTGTGCTTTAAGGGGAATAAACAGAGGGAGGTGAAAGCCTAACTGGGGGTGAGAGGAGCCTGATGCAGATGGGGTGGCCAGAGAAGGCCTCTTTCAAAAGGTGGCACTTGAGTGGACCATAAGAAGGTGAGCACACAGTGGAAGTCAGGACAGAGAGCGTCGCAGCAGTTGGAAAAGCCACGGAGAAGGGGCAGGGCTTGCTGTGGGAGGAACAAAAAGGCCCATGTGATGAGAGGGGCACAAGAGACAGGAGTCTGTTCCGTCAGGATAAGCATTTCGGATTTTATTCTAAGTGCCACTGGAAGGCTTGACGGGTTTTAAGAAGGGAGGTGAAATGCATGGTCTACGTTTCTAAAAGCTCATCCATGCCATCCCACAGGCCCTTTTGCAAATGTGACTTCGCCACTTCTCCACCCTATTTTCCCTCCCCTTGAATGTGGGCAGGCTGCGCCTTCTTTAACCTATAGAATGTGGCAGAAGTGGCAGTGACATTGTACAGCTTCTGAGATTGGGCCATAAAAGGCCTTGCTACTTTCTTTTTTACTTTCTTGGAGCCTTGAGCCACCAGGGAGAGAAGTCTGGGCTAGCCGGCTGGAAGGGCCCCAGGGATAGAGAAGCCCTGAAGGATGCTGAGCACAAGAGTAAAAAGATCCCAGCATCTGAGTCATCCCAGCTGAGGGGTCAGACTTGTGAGTGACACCGTCTTGGATTCTCCAGCTCAAATTGCAGCCACCTGAGGCAAGTGCAGCCCACACCACATGGAAGAGACTTGCTGTTCCAGCTGATCCCTGCTCAGCCAACCCACGGGATCATGAGTAATAAAATGTCTGTTTTTTTTAAGCCATTAAGAATTGGGGTGTTTTGTTGTGTTTGGTTTTCTTTTACATAGCAAGAGATAACTGATGCACATACTCTGGCTGATGTGAGGAAAATGGATTGTATATTTAAGGCAGAAGCAGAAAAAAACAGTTAGGAGGTCATTGTCATAGTCCAAAAGAGAAATGAGTGAAGAGAGTGGAAATTGAGAGAAGTGAATAGATTGGATATAAATTTTGGCAGTGGAATAGATAGCTTATTTATCATGGATGGTTAGGGGAAGGACTTCTTCCAGGCATTTGGTTTGAGCAACTAGATGTATGGTAATGCCATTTATTGAAATAGCAATACCCAGGTAAGGAACAGGACTGTGGGTGGGAGGTGAATCAAGGTCCTTGATTTCTAACATTCTAGTTGCTGCATATTGCCATATAATGAATTTTTCCAATTACAAGCCATGAATAAACTAAAGATGACATTATTTTAAAAGATGACATTTGCAATTATCCAAGAAAAGTCCCAAACTTTTTGCTACACATGTAGCAATATGCACGTCTATAGCAAATTAACTTTTTAGGACAAGCTTCTGATAAATGGTGATATAAATGAGAGCAGAAAACTCTTGATAATGAAGTCAGATGAACAGAGGCATTAAAAGTTCCACATGTCTATAGTCATCTTGGACTTGGAAACCCCTGCTGTGGGAAACCGCCTATGCAGGGGTGGGCAAACTTTTTGACTCGAGGGCCACAATGGGTTCTTAAACTGGACCGGAGGGCCGGAACAAAAGCATGGATGGAGTGTTTGTGTGAACTAATATAAATTCAAAGTAAACATCGTTACATAAAAGGGTACGGTCTTTTTTTTTTTTTTTTTTTAGTTTTATTCATTTCCAGCCCGCGGGCCGTAGTTTGCCCACGGCTGGACTGTCTTCACTAGCAGAGAGGTGTGGACAAGGAACCCGGAAGGCTGGTGACCCTTGAAGCCCTAGCAAAGGTCAGAGCTGTGCACCCACTGTTCGTCCAGACAATGGTAGCTGAAGCAACTTCCCCATTTATTATTATGTAAATCCTTGCTGATGGGCTAGTCTGCCTGTTACTGGAAATTGCCTGCCTAAGGGCTATGGGTGTATCGCAAACCAATAAAAGGTTGGCGAGGCTTGAGTACCAGTGGAAGTCCTTCCCCTTGAGTTGGACTTACCCGCCTGGCCCCCATTTCCCAAATTAATTCTTTTCTAGTCTCTCTTCATTTTGTGTGTGGCCTTCTCCAGAACCTGAACCCTGAACAGGTACCTTGAATAACACGGGACGTGAAAGGGGCTACCGCACCTACTTTGGCTGGGAGAGTTATACCAACTTATACATTTAAAGACACAAGAAATCAGATTCTCTAAAACAAATTACCTTATTAAAAATCCAATAGGCCCTACCCGGTTTGGCTTAGTGGATAGAGCATCAAAATGGGGACTAGGGTCCCAGGTTCGATTCCAGTCAAGGGCACATGCAGGCTGGATTCCCAGTGGGGGGCATGCAGGAAGCAGCCCATCAATGATTCTCTCTCATCATTAATGTTTCTATCTCCCTCTCCCTTCCTCTCTAAAATCAATAAAAATATACTTTTTAAAAATCCAAGAGAATGAAATCCAGGAACCGTCATTTATACGTATTGTCACTAAATGTTACCACAAAAGTGGCAGGCACTGTCAGTCAGCTACTTACCAGCCAATCCAAACCCGTCTCCCTGGCCTGCTTCTCAAAGTAGGGATGGGAAAAGTCAGATACTTAAACTCTGAGACTCCTTTATGTCTGGTCAGTAAGAAATAAGGAGGGATCCTGATGGAGAACTTCTCGGAAAGAATTTGCTTCCTGATAAAAGAGGACAATGAGTCAGAAGAGCCCCCTGACACCAGCCTTTTCCCACTTTGAACACAATTGTGTAAGCACCTGCTACCTGAGGTTAAAAAAAAAAAAAAGTCCATGAGGTAACAAGCCTAACTAGACCAAGCCTGTCATGCGAATGGCAGAATACAGAGAGAAAGAGCCTGGATAAACTTGCTGAACTGCTGTAGTCAAACCTGGAAATGCCTACTCCCAAACTTTTTACTTCATGAGAAAATTACAAGTCCATTCCTTAAGCCAGTGCGTCCCCATCTTGTCCAGTCAAGGTGCACACAGGAAATGATTTGTGCGCCACACTGACTTAAACGGACAAGCTGCTTGCTGGCAAGAGGTGACTGGCCCAGAGACTTTGGCCACCTTAGACTCTGCCCAGCTGCTCTCAAGGCTGAGGGGATCAATAAGGTGGCCATATCTGTAACCCATTTATGGCACACAAGTGATGGTGGGAAATCAACTGGGAAGCTCTGCTTAAGCCCCTGAAGGTAGGGTCTTCTGAATTTTGCAATAGAAATATCCTAGTTGACACAATATATACCTTTTATGAGTGGAGGGGTGAAGGGGGGAGAGGGGGAGCTGTGGAGGGAGGGATGGATGGATGGAACCTTTTTATATAACTGGTGGTAAAGTTCAGAAGTTATGCCATGTGGGGAAGCACAGGACTTGGTTGGAAAGTCTATAAGGAGGATTCTCCGAAAGGTAGGGGGCCTCTGGGGGAAACTTGCTGCAGGCAGCAGCCCCTGCCTTGACTTTTCCAAACAAGTCCGAGCTTCCGGGTGATTTACTGAAATCTCTGTGTAGTCTTTAGACACAACCTTGTAGATGCATGTGCTTTCTCAAGGAGACTTACCCTGCTGATAGTATCTAATAGTTAATTTTAGTTCAAGCTGTTGTTACAATAAAAGCCTAAGGAGGCAGGTGAATGGGGCTACTTGGTTGCTGTAGCCAAGCAGTCCCTTAGCCTCTCTTTCACAGAAACATGTGTCAGAGTAATCCATTCATCCATCATCGCTCAGGGTCTGCTGGTCAGTCCCAGCAATGCCATATACAGAGGAACCTGGTAAAGGTGTCTCAGGATAATACAGGAAATAATGGAGGTTTCATATGAAGGAGAACTTGTTTTTGCTTCTCTCAATAGTTATTCTTCTCTCTTCATGAAAACTTTTGGTGCTTTTTACACTGGATGACAGGAGATGAGTGCTCCACCCTCCTTGTCCCAGTGATAGAGGGTCCAGGCTCATGAACTAGGCTTCCTGGGTTCAAAACCTAGCACCACCACTAACTAGCTGTGTGATCTGGACCAAGGTACCTAACCTCTCTATGCCTCAATTTCCTCATGTCTAAACTGGTAATAATGTTATATACCTCAAAGTGTTATGGGAAGAATTAAATCCATTAAACTATGAAAAAGAATTAAAAACAGTAAGCACTCTATAAGTATTAGCTATCATTATCTTCAATTCACAGGCAAGAAAATAAGATTGGTTGAGTTTGGGCCAGTGGTCCATTCCTGGCCTAATTTCTTCTTTACATAGCACCATGCACTGTTACTCCTTCAGAGCAGTTATTCAGCTGTAATTTAATATTTGATTGACGATTGTATTCATCACTAGACTCTAGGACCATCTGCTTTTGCTCGCCTAGTACAGTGGTCACATTCTCCATGAAGCACAATTCTAGGGCACATCATTTACACTGTATTCTATGTTCAATATGGTAGCTTGATGGTGGTCAAGTCCCAATAAGTACACTGAATTAATGGCCCAATCCTCTATGGCCGGGGGTGCAGTTGGTGGCTGCAGAGGTCTACTCTCATGAGTGAGAGGCAGTTCTTAACAAAAGGGAATAAACTGAAAAGAAACCTCCAAATGTACCCACCGTGTGTCTCGTACATGTACCATGGATACGGGGCTCTGACTAATTTCATGTGTCTTCTCCTTCTGGGATCATTCTGGGATCCCAGCTGAAGCGGCAGCCTCTGTTTGGGCATGATATTCTCATGGCAGAAGGCAAAAGCTCAAGGCAGGTGGAAGAAGCATAAAGTCACAACGTATTTAAACCTTCTGCTCCAACATGGTCAACGCAAGTCACACAAGCCTCAAACCAGGGGCAGAGGAGGCTACGCCACTATAGGGAAGCATGGCAGAGGTGGGAAGGGAATAAAAAGTTGTAAATGAATAATGCAGTTCACCACATAGATCCACTGCAATCAATTCCAAACCAAAATCCCAAAATTCTCATGGGACCTGATAAGCTAATTCTAAAATGTCTATGGATGAGTGGAAGGCTAAGAATACTTGAGACCCTTATGAAGGTGAAACAACAACAATGAAGTAAGGGTAGAACTTCTATGATCGGAGGATTTAATACAAAACCACATATTTTCAGACAGTATGGTAATAGCTTAAGGATAGGCAAATGGGACAAAATAGAAAATCTGAACGGACTCATATATACATGCAAACCCATTATAACGCAGCTCTGGTATTGCAAATGAGAAGAGAAGTGAATTTTAGATGAAGTATAGACTTAAATGTGAAATCAAAACTTTTAGAAAAGAATATTAAAGAACATTTTTATATCCTCAGGGTCAGGAAGGATTTCTCAAAACATATGAAACAGGGTAAAAGAGAAAACAAGAATAGTTATTAAACACTAAAGATTTTTGATCGAACTGCTTATTAGGGAAATACAAATCACAGCCATAATGAGAAATTATTTTACACCTCCTCTACCCTCCCCCCTACACACACAAAACAAGCACTGGCAGAGAGGTGGAGCAAGGGGACTGTCCTGTACTGCTGATGGGAATGACAATGGATATAACTAGTTTAGAAAACAATTAAGCCTCTCCAGGTAAATTTGAACACATACATATCTTAACACCCAATCACTTCTACACATATATCCTAAGAACTCTTGTTTACATGCATCGGGATAAATATTTAATAATGCTCATAGCTACAATAGCAAAAACTGGAGCCAACCCAATGTCCCAAATTAGACTGGGCAAATTGTGGTATCTTCTTACAATGAAATATTGTATATCAGAGAAGTTGAATAGCTGAATCGTAGAAAGAGAATGCTGAATGAAAAAAGTAAGTTGCATAGGAGTCACATAGAATGATTCCCTTTACAAAAAGTTCAAAACCAGGCAAAACTGAACAACGTCATGTTTAGGGACACTAAGTATATTCAAGGTAAGAAAATCATTACCACAAATTCAGGTGGTTTCCTCTGGAGGAGAAGGAGGATATGATCATGGAAGGGCACGTGGAAGATTTCTTGAGTGGAAGCCTTAGCAAGGGCAGTTTCAGGGAGTAGAATGGCTAGAAGCCAGACTAGCGGGCTGAAGGATAAACTGAAGCTATCAACATAAAAGACAGCTAAGACAGTCAACTCATTAAAGAAATGTTGCTGGCAATTCGAGATTATTTCTCACGAAGCAGTTAAAGTGATTGGCAGAGCAGACTTCTTTCTCAAGAGGCAGAAGGAGGGCCTGGTGGGGTAGACTTATGAGGCTGACTGTGATTGAGCTGAGCAGAGCGGTGAGAACGGAACTGCAGGCTGGGAGCCTTTCTCATATAGAGGGGGGGTTTAGGATTGTCCTTTCATTAGTTGCCCAGGAACTGAGTGCCCACTTGGAGATAAGCAAGCAAGATCTCCAAGCAGCCCTTATGCGCTGCTTGCTTTGGCACTCATGAGGTCCCCCTGCCAGGAATTCCCATTCATCAAGGTCTGGGAACAAATGCAGACCAGTCAGCTCCCAAGAGCGTTCACATATCTTACAGGCTGGCTTGGGCATTCTGTTCCTTTCAGCAGAATTAATGTGTGATTACTCTGACTGCTCATAAATGTAACTTAAAACTCCATCTCACTGTGACTTTATGATGAGGCTATAAAAGCCTCCCACAGGAATGGAGCACTTTGGATCTTTGAAAGTTTATTGAAGAAACTAACTAGGAAAACTCTTGAATTTGGAAAAGTATAACAATAAATGATCTGGTTGAAAGGTCATGCATACATCCCTTGATTTTGGGGGGTTTCCACCTAGAACTCCCTAGTGACCTGTCCACAGAGAAATTCAGGGGACCGGATGGGCAGGGGAAGGAAATGTGTTCTAATAGCTCTAGATGCGTGTGTGTGTGTGTGTGTGTGTGTGTGTGCGCGCGCGCGACAGAGGTGGGGAACAAATCTGAAGGAGGCAGCTCTGATTAGGGGTGGGGGAAGTTCCGAAGCACTTATCCTTCCCTGGTTTGGGTAGAGGTTTTTTTTGGCTTTTCCCTGCCTAATGTTCCCTGAAGGAGAGAGGGAGACAAATATCTTAAGAAAAAGGAGATCCTGCCCCCCCCCCCCACGCCCCCGCCCCCAACCAGGCCTATTTCAGAGAGGATAAGGAAAAAGGTTCAAAATAAGCTTGTCCGGAAGAGTTCTATGTTTGGAGAGCAGATACCTTCCCTGCTTCTTGAAAAGGTTGAGGTCCCGTTTATTCATACATTTGCTCAACGATAATTTATCGAGTGCTCACTATGTTCGGGAACTCGTCTAGATACTGAAGAAGTAACTGAAACATGCCAAAACAGGAGTTAATGGCATGCCAAGTGTGCTTTGAATATAGGAGTCAGGAAGGCTCACCGGTTTTGCCTGCTTCATAGGCTGGCTCCGTCCAGCTGTTTGGAATAAAGGCTTGCTTTCCCCTCCCCAGCCCGCTGGGTCAGTCGGCATTGACGTTCGCTTCCATTGAGCGACCACAGCTCCGTGAACTACGAGGATACCGAACACCCACTGGCCGCGGGCTGAGGGATGGTTTCTCCTCCCAACTCCCTTCTCCCTCCCATAGACCTCCGGGCAACCGCTGCCCGGAAAACCTCACCCCGCGCAGCTCCCTTTCCTCCCACTCTGCGAAGGAGACCTCTCGGTCCTGGGCAAAGGGGTAGCGGCCCCATCTGTGAGCGGGCTGCCGACCACGGCCCCACCTCCCCGGGCCCCCACCGTGCCCCGCCGGCCGCTGCGGGGCGCTGCGGCCCCAGCTTAGGAGCCGCGGGCGGGGCGGGGCGGAGGGCCCAGCCGGCGGCGGGCGGGCGCGGCCACAGGTAAGTTGCCGGAGCGGGGAGCGCAGCCTAGAGAGCGGGCGGCTGGAGGCGGCGGCGCGGGGCGGCGCCGAGGCCCAGGGGCCGCCGGAGCCAGCGGGAGCCCGTCCCCAGCATCTCCCTTCACTCCAACCCTGTCCCCGGCATCAGTTCCTGCAGCGCGGACGTCCAGCGCAGGAGAAAAAGGTACCGTGCGTTCCGCGCACCGGCGCCCCCACTCCCGGGGACCTCTGATCTGGGGGGTCCGACGCCGGGGATAGGGGCGCCCCAGACCGCTGTCTGCTTGGGGAAGGGACTCAAACGGAACGCGTTGCCTTCTTTCCTGCGGCCTCTGGGAAAGCCAGGGCCGGAGGGGGTCTTCCTGGGGCCCCTTCCTTATCGCTTTGCTTTGGTTACCTCCCTAGAATATAGACGGGGGGGTTGGGGTTGGGGAGCGGGGAGCAGAGAACTTTCTCGCCTTTGCTCGCCCCCCTCCTCTTTCTTGAGTGAGTTCAAAGAGTTTGAAGTCAGTGGTGATGGTGGAGTTGCGGGGTCACCAGGTATGGCTCCCGGACGCGGAGTGCAGGCGCAGAGGAGGGTCCCCTCTTGTCGCCTGGCGCTCCGCGCTGTCCTCGGGCCTTCGGGCCGGCTTCAGAGTGACCAGGCTGGGCCCGGGCGCGCCGCAGTCCGCCCCCCTTCCCCTCGCCGGAGAGGAGCAGGCGCGGGGCGCGGGGGGCGGGGGCTGTCCTGCCCCGGGAAGACCGCGCTGGCCCGGGCTCAGCCTTCAGATGTGGCTGGCGCACTCTTGCCTTGGGAATTTCGGTGCGGCGCCTCCCGTAGTTTGGGGGGCGGGAGGGGAGGAAGCGGAGCGCTGTTTGTCACCAGAGAGGGCCTCCAGTTTCGTAAAGCTGGTCAAGAACGGTTTCCCTGAGCCTGGGGGAGATGGTTCAGGGAGTGGTGAAGAAATCCGCTTTGAGACAGTCCTGATGCCACCACTTGTTCGGTGTGTGCTTTTGGAAAGCCCACTTATGTGAAGTTCGGGTTTTAGAACGGTAAATTGGGTGTATAATGCATAACCCGGTAGTATCGTGGAAATGAAATGATGCGAGTAAAATGCCTGGCGTACTGCTCTGAAACGTTAGGCATTCCTTTTGTGAACCAGTTGGTTGGTGATACTCACTCGTGTTTAGGTCAATGGAAATAACCTGGGCAATGAAGACACACACCTGGGTCCACTGATTGCCCCTGAGGGAGGCTCTTCCAGCCTTAAAATAGCAATAGTAACCTATTGTTCTTACCCTTAGTAGGTGCAGCGATACATGTTTAGCTTCTATCATTCCTGGCAGGTGCTTAGCATATGAACAACAAATACATTTTTTAAATTAAGGTATAAATTAAAATCGAAAGAGTTTTCTATCCTCTGTGTCATAAGTGGGGAGGAGAGAGAAGAGGATGAAGAAGAATAAAAGAGACAAAAGAACAACTACTTGCATATTGTTAGAAGGTATAGATCAAGGGTGATAAGAAATGCTAATTTGTTGCCCTGGTCAGTGTGGCTCAGTTGATTGAGTGTTGTCCCTTGAGCTGAAAGGTTGCTGGTTCAATTCCTGGTCAGGGCACATGCCTACGTTGCGGGCTTGATGCCTGGTAAGGGTGCATACGGAAGGCAACTGGTGGATGTTCCTCTCTCTCCCTTCCTCTCTCTCTAAAAATCAATAAAAATATATATTAAAAAAAGAAATGCTAATTTGTTAACTCTTTGTTTGTGGTTAGTAACTCCAAAGGTAACCACAGCTTTCCACTTAAACTCATCAACTCCTCCATAGCCCATCCAGATAAGCATATGCTGAAGTAAAAGCAGATGGGTTGTGATCCAACTGTGCTTAGAGCAGTGGTTCTCAACCTTGGCTGCACATTAGAATCACCTGGGAATCTTTTTAAAATTCTGATTTCTGGGCCTCACCCTCCGGAAATTCTGTTTCTTTGTTATGGGGTGAGGCCACAACATTAGTAAGCCAAGGTTGAGAACCACTGGCTTAGAGACAAGGCACACCTCCAACTCCTATGGCCCTTCTGTATAGAAATTCTGGTGTTGCTGCTGTGAAATACACATTCAGAAAGTATAAAACTTAGAGGTACAATTTAAAGAATAAGAACAGAACACACACCCAAGTACCCATCACCCCGCTGAGGAATTGGAGCATGTCCAGGTCCTTGGATCCCCTAGTACCCCTCCCCATGGCATCTACTCACTTATTCTCCCCCATAAGGAACCACTAGTTTGGATTTGTGTTCATTTCCCTTTGATTTTCGCACTTAATATTTGATATGTGTTGATCCAGAGAAAGAAGATAACTACCAAGAAGGACTCCTGGTAGCTAACTGGACTCAAATTAAAAAACAGAGCCTGGCAGCTGTTTCTGAACAGTGGGAGAAACCTGCACTAAATTACCTGCCTCCTGCATTGAACTGCTTGCCTGCATGGTATTCCTGCCACCTGAGCCATCCCTTATGAAGGAGTTCTTGGAATTGTATTTCAGCCAATAGGACTGAGACTTTCCCTGTCCAATAGAAACTGCACAGCTATATCCACATTAGCATCTTTACTGACTAATCAGAACAGCTCTATTTTGACCAACCAGGATGGTGCTTTCTGGCCCAATCAAACTGTGAAGATTTGGAGCCCTCATTTGCATGAGGGTAGATCAATCAGGGATCAGGGGTAGAGACTTCTCTCTATATAAGTCAGCTCCCCCCCTCCCCCATCCCCCCTCAGTGCATGTCCTTAACTTTCTCTTGTCACTGAGGGCTGGGGTTTTCCCAGGGTGGAGCTGAAGCTGAGACACAGGTGTCTCTGAAGAGCAGGGTAGAGCTTTCGAGCCAGAGAGGGACCTCACGGGAGGCTGGGCCTCACAGCTGTGCTATTTCATGATTGAGTTAACACTATTGAGCTCACAGCTGTGCTGTTCTCACAGCTCTGCTGTGTCACAATTGAGCTCTTTACACTGAATAGAATTTTCGATTTTCTTCTTCACCACACCCCAAATTGGGGATTCCTATTGGCACCAAACTTGCTTTAATGACCATTGGTTGACATATGGACAACTCTGGGGGAGGGAAGTTTCCAAGCTAGGATTTACACAATACCCTGGAGCAGTCTTATAGAAATTAAGAGCAATTATTGAGAATATGCTGAAAAACCACAGAAAAGCTGAATGTATCAAAGTACTGGGATGGGGCAGTCTCTCAAGTCCCTGCTCCACCCCCCACCTTGGCACAGGCGCCCCCTTTCCTTGCTGCAGAGGGGTGTGTTCTCTCTGTGTAGGGGAAGCCCAGTCTCTTTCAACATGGCTTGGAGCCTATAATTTTAAAAGCTCTGCTCGAGTCCCTAAGAATTGGAAAAAAAAAACAACAGTAATTTGCATGCAGGTGTCTTAGAATTTTTTTTATATATATATACAAATTATCCAGGGGACATTGTTTGGGATTTGAAGGAGTAAGCTGTTTGAGAGTGACCTTTAAAAATGGTTCTAACACAAATTCTTCTTTTTCTGATTATGATGTTTGTGTTATGGACTTTGTTTCAAGTCATTTCTTCAGGGTCACCCAGTGCTCACAACTCTGTCACTTGTTAAAGCAGAGATTCCTAAACTTGGTTCCTGTGCCCTAGTATCTCAGTAATTTTTTCGAACTGCCCTAGGTTAAGTAGTAGTTAGGCTCAGACAACGTAATAAGTGCTTGTGCCCAAACAACATAGAAGATGTTTGAAAAAATAATACACATAATTGAAAGAACAACATTTTAAAAATATCATTCTTAATATAACCACAATTAGCAACAAGATGTGTCTGTACTACTTTGCAAATCTTGCGATCTGACTGGATCCCACCACTCTCATTTCCTGTTCCACATTAATTTTTCTGCAGCACCTGCTTTTTATCACTGCAACCACTGAAAACCCAAACTTTGCAAAGATATGATGCCATTGATATGAATGCAATGTGATCTGATGTGGAGGCTGTGAACTACCTCCAGTTTGTAGGTTCAGCAGTGTCCAACATGTTAAGTACACTACGTATGTTTTCCTTGAAATGTTTAAATATCCTAAGTTGCCCCTATGGATTTACTACAGCACTCACAGTACTGGTGTTCAGCTTGGGAATTGCTGGGCAAAGGAAAGGTCTGCTTGAAATGGCCCCAGGTTAAGCTTCTATGTGGAGTAGGCTGTATGGTTTTCTCATCTATATAAAATGGAATGTCTAAAGCCTCCTTGTAGGGTCATTAAGAGGATTAAAGTAGGTAATGTATTTATTAAAAGGCATCAATGAAAGTCCTGGAATATAACAGTCTCAAGAAAATGGTAGCTTCTCCCCCCCTTCCCCCGAAGTTTATTTAGAAAATTACAGAGGTTGCAGAAGAGAACCAGCTGGGTTGTGTAGGCTCAGGAAACAAGTTACAGAGGCAGGAGAAGGGCTCTTGGAGTTTAGAAGAGAGAAAGGTAGAGGTACCGCCCCTGAGGTGGAGAAGAGGGGGAAGAGAAGGGCACGACGGGTGTGCCCCAGAGAGGGAGAGCTCGCTGGTAGCTTTTTTATGATTGCTAAATATCCTATCTAATAAAAGAGAAACATGGTAATTAGCGTACGACCGCTACCCTTCCCATTGGCTAATCAGGGCGATATGCAAATTAACTGCCAGCCAAGATGGCAGCCGGCAGCCAGGCAGCTTGAAACTAACATGAGGCTTGCTTGCTTCAGTGACGGAGGAAACCAACATTCCCCGCCTGCCTTGCCGGCCTCTGAGCTTGCAGTTTGAAACATTGTTACAAATATAGAAGCTAAACAAAACCCCAGAAACCAGCTTTCAGCCTGCCGGGATCTCAGAGCTGGAGTTGATACAGTGTTTCGATTATAGAACCCAAACAAACCAGATACCTGCTTTCAGCAGCAGAGGCCTCAGAGCTGGAGCCAGAGCTAAAGCTGGCCCAGAATAAAAAAAAAAAAAAAAGAAAAAAAGGAGCAGTTGGGAGCTTCAGTCACCCACCAGCCTGAAAACAGCCCTCAGCCCCTCACCCAGATGGCCAGGCACCCCAGTGGGGACCCCCACCCTGAAGGGGGTGTGACCAGCTGCAAACAGCCATCAGCCCCTAACCCAGGCTGGCCAGGCACCCCAGTGGGGACCCCCACCCTGATCCAGGACACCCTTCAGGGCAAACCAGCCGGCCCCCACCTGTGCACCAGGCCTCTATCCTATATAGTGAAAGGGTAATATGCCTCCCAGCACCGGGATCAGCGGAACCGCGAGGCCTCCCAGCACCGGGATCAGCAGAGCTGAGAGGCCTCCTGGCACCGGGATCAGTGTGACAGGGGGCAGCGCCCAAACCCCCTGATCGCCCTGCGGCTCTGTGTGTGACAGGGGGCGGGGCCACAACCTCCCTAGCGGCCCTGCTCTGTTCGTGACAGGGGAAAGCGCCCCAACCCCCTGATCAGCCCTGCTCTGTGCCTGATAGGGTACGGAGCCCCAACCCCCCTGATGGGCCCTGCTCTGTGAGTGACAGGGGGCAGCACCCCAACCCCCTGATTAGCCCTGCTCTGTGCATGACAGGGGGTGGCGCCGCAACCTCCCCATCTACCCTGACTTGAGTGTGACAGGGGGCGGTGCCCCAACCCCCCAATCGGCCCTACCCTGAGCGTGACTGAGGGTGGCATTGCAGCCTCCCGATCCACCCTGCTCTGTGCATGACGGGGCAGCGCCCCAACTCCCCAATCGGCCCTGCTCTGAGCCTGACCAGGGGCTGCACCTAGGACCTAGGGATTGGGCCTGCTCTCTGCCACCCGGGAGCAGGCCTAATCCAGCAGGTCGTTATCTCCCGAGGGGTCCCAGACTGCGAGAGGGCACAGGCTGGGCTGAGGGACCTCCCCCTCCCCCCCGAGTGCACAAATTTTTGTGCACCCAGCCTCTAGTACTAAATAAATGCCCAGTAATAGGAGATATATATATATATATATCATTGTCCCTATTTAAGAAGAGCCAGGGCCTGAAATCTCAATCTTAGCAAATAAGTTATGAAGTAGTACACATTATAAATGATTTATCATTTTTCAAATAGCAAACTGTGACGCACCACTGTGGCAGGCACTGATTTTTCAGGCCATTATTGTGGTGCTCATTTCCACTTGCCAATATGTGCCCTGGTGTGGGAGGAGCTCATAACTGATCGGAGGCCTGAGCCTGGACCAGTGCACTTCTGAGTTCAGGAGGAAGGTACTTTGTCTTGGGAAGTTTGGACCTGGGTCCCAGGCCCAAAAATGTTTCGAGTAGGATTTAATTTATGTAGATACTTACAGTATAGAGAGACAGATCAACTTACAGCACAGAGAGACAGATCATCTTTGCAGATGAAACAGTTATGTTCAACGGCACCACAAATATTTCCTCTCAATAAGTGGTACCTGTTAACCCTCCCAGGAAAGCTGACTTGAATAAGGATGTTGCAGATGACCGTCATGGTGCCTTGTAGAAAGCATAGACCTTCCCTCCCGTGTCCTGTTATTGTCCAGGCCTAAGCTAGGACCTGGTGATATATTAACAATTTGTGAGAATGCACTGAAACGTCGTATTTTCCTCGTGTGGTTGTTATTTTTATTGTTGCTTTCTTCCAGTATTTATTGTTGGGAAGCCTGTACAGAATCACAGGTGATGCTTACAAGTTGAAATAAATATGGGTGGATACAATTTTTATCTGTTTGTTTTATTTGTTTATCCTAATGTTTTTTCCCCCTCTATAAAAAATTGAATATTTGTGTGGAGAAACAATGTGATTCTTGTTAACAAATGTTTCCTTTTTTTCCATTTGATGCCCATAAATTGTCAGTTGCTTTTTTAATTTTTATTTTAAGGATAATTCTAATGGTTGTGTTATCAGTGGTGTTGGTCGTAAAATTGGACCTTGGTTCTTGAGTTTGGCAAAGAAAGATTTCAGAGCCAAGAACTCAAATTATAAGAGAAAGTTTATTTAGAAAGTTACAGAGGTAGTAGAAGTGAGCTAGTTGGGCCGAGTAGACTCAGGAAACAAGTTACAGAAGCAAAAGAAGGACCCTTGGAGCTTAGGAGAGAGAAAGGCAGAGGTAACGCACTTGTGGGGAAGAAGAGGGAAAAGGGACAGGCAGGAGTGTGCTCCCCAGAGGAAGAGTCCCATCGGCATTTTATTTATTTATATTTATTTATTTATTTATTTATTTTTGTTAATCCTCAGCCAAGGATATTTTTCCATTGGTTTTCAGAGAGAGTGGAAGGGAGGGGGAGAGAGACAGAGAGAGAAACGGCAGTGTGAGAGAGACACATCATCAATTGGTTGACTCCTATATTCCCCTAACCAGGGCTGGGGATTGAGCCTGTAGTCCCCTGCAACCCAGGTATGTGCTCTTGACCAGAATCAAACCTGGGACCCTTCAATCCACAGGCTGATGCTCTATCTACTGAGCCAAACTGACTAGGGCTATTTTTTAACATATTGTGCCTTTTTAATCTTTCTTTGGTTTAGACCAGTGGTCGGCAAACTAATTAGTCAACAGAGCCAAATATCAACAGTACGACGATTGAAATTTCTTTTGCGAGCCAAATTTTTTAAACTTAAACTATATAGCCCTGACTGGTTTTGCTCAGTGGGTAGAGCGTCGGCCTGCAGACTGAAAGGTCCCAGGTTCGATTTCTGGTCAAGGGCATGTACCTTGGTTGCGGGCATATCCCCAGTAGGAGGTGTGCAGGAGGCAGCTGATCGATGTTTCTCTCTGATCGATGTTTCTAACTCTCTATCCCTCTCCCTTCATCTCTGTAAAAAATCAATAAAATATATTAAAAAAAGAAAACCTTAAACTATATAGGTAGGTACATTGTTATTAACTTAATTAGGGTACTCCTAAGGCTTAGGAAGAGCCACACTCAAGGGGCCAAAGAGCCGCAGTTTGCCAACCACGGGTTTAGACTGATTATATCTAATTTCCAACATCTTATTGTTTAGATAATAAAATGTGGGTTAGAATGAATTCTTTCCCCTTTTTTGTCTGCTACTCTTTTACCTAGAACATTGACAAAATTTGAACATCCATTTAAGTATTAGAATCTGATATTCTAGACACAAAGTACTTTGGGAAATGCTTGACTCAGTGTTTTCATGTAAAACTAGGAAGAGTGGCCGAAACCGGTTTGGCTCAGTGGATAGAGCGTCGGCCTGCGGACTGAAAGGTCCCAGGTTCGATTCCGGTCAAGGGCATGTACCTTGGTTGCAGGCACATCCCCAGTGGGAAGTGTGCAGGAGGCGACTGGTCGATGTTTCTCTCTCATCGATGTTTCTAACTCTCTATCTCTCTCCTTTCCTCTCTGTGAAAACTCAATAAAATATATATAAAAAAAAAAAAAACTAGGAAGAGTGTATAAGGATTAAAACATTTAAATTTAGGAGTTGCTTGACAACTGAATGGACTTAACTCAGTTTCTACATCACTGATTTGTCCTCAGTTTAAAAATGGAGAAGATTATGAAAAATCTTTCTGTCCATGATGGTAAACAAACAAAAAAAGTGAACTTAATGGAGATTAGCAAATAGTAACAAGAATAGAGTAGCTTAAACTAAATCAATCTTAATAGCTAAACAGGAACCAGCAAGGCCTTTCTGTTGTTTTTGTTTTGTAAAGGACATATGCTTTGAGATATGTTTCTAAAATTAATAGAAACAAAAGGATAAGGTCCACTTTCCTTACAGATAGGAAGTAGACAAAAGGTGAATAAAGAACTTAGTTCTCCTGAGGTTGTGAGCTTTTCCACATTAGCTTTAGGGACGTTGCTCTCTGTCTTCTGGTCGGGTTGGATGAGGCTGTGGAGGTGGAGGAGCACATCCTGGGCCTTGGAAGACAGAAGGACGTGAGACGGACGTTAGGAAACCTGGGGTAGTCCTGGCCATCAACTCACTGTGGAGCTCTAGTTTCTCAAAGCTTCAGTTTTTATTAAATAAGGGGCCCAGACCAAAACATAGTGTAAAAGCAATACTTTTTTCTCCCACAGTCCTGGAGAGAGGTGCCCTCCAATCATCCTGATGGCCTGTGGACCAGCAAGAACTAATGAGATTGTTAATCTGATGTAACTTGATGATTTCCTTTTATTATGAGCATCAGTAGCTTACTGCGTAGTGTCCTTTAAGACCGTGTGTATGTGTATTCACATTCTAGAATATAAACCAAAGTACCAGTTTATCTAAAATGTGATTCCAAGGTCAGAAAATTTTTATTCTTCAGTGAATTAGAGTTTTGAGTTTTAAAAAATGTCTGTATTGTATTCTAACACCAGGAAAGGCCCACGGGAATCTGCTATACAAGGAAATTGCCTCTTGGTGGTGAGTTTAGGAGTTTTGGGGCTTCTTCCCCTCTGTATCTTTATAGAGATTTTATAGGCTTCTTGCAATGAACACATATTAAGTTCATGATCTGAAAAATAATTAAATCAGCTGTAAAGCTTTTAAAATTGCACAAGACAGTTCAGTATTAATCAAATGTATTTTTTGAAGAATACTTTGTTCCCATAGTGGATTTATTTATTTATTTATTTATTTATTTATTTATTTATTTATTTAAAATCCTCACCTGAGGATATTTTCCCATTGATTTTTACAGAGAGTGGAAGAGAGAGGGAAAGACAGAGAGAAATATCGATGTGAGAGAAACACATTAATTGGTTGCCTCCTGCACGGGCAGGGCCCGTGCTGGGGCGGAGCCTGGAACCGAGGTACCTGCTCTTGACTGGAATTGAACCCAGGACCCTTCAGTCCACAGGCCAGCACTCTGTCCACTGAGCCAAACCAGCTAGGGCCCCATAGTAAAATTATTTAGATGTTCTACTACCTAAAATATCTGCTTAATGAGAGGTAAAAATGTAGTGACATAAGGTGACCTATGATGTCATACTTATACAATAGTGATTTGAATTTATTATTGAGAATAAAAAATAAACCTAATTATAAACAATCAACTTGAAAAATTTCAGTACAGATTTTTCACAAAACTAAAAGTTATTTTTCTTTCTTTGTCAGGGATAATATGTCTCATGTCATTTTAAAAACTTATTTTTTAGCTAGAAAATACCAAGTGAACTAACTGTAAGTCCCAGAATGAAATTCTGAATTTGGCCCAATTTAGGTAGAATGCTGAGATGTACTGTATCTACTTTATATTATGCCATATATAGTGTAAAATATCAAAGTACTGGAGATCAGACTTCTTGAGTGGTACATATGGATGCATTTGAGTATCACAGAGAAGCCCTTTAAATACTTATAGCTACCTTTGGTTAAGAGGCACGGCTTCAGAGCTGGTCTTACTGGATTTGACCCCTGGCTCTGCCATCTATTAGTTTTAAAAATTTTGACGATTTGGTTGTAAAAATGTATGCCTCAGTTTCCTAATCTGTAAAGTGGGGATTTGAAACAGTTCTGTGTCGATTGTGGTGGAGGTTACACAAATCTGTACATATGATAAAATTCATAGAACACACACACACACACACACACACACACACACACAGTGAATACAAAGAAAAAGCGAAATCCGAATAGGGTCTATAGTTAATATATTATACCAATGCCAATTTCCTTGTTTTGATCATTGTACTGTGGTTATGTAAGATACTACCAGTGGGAGGTAGGGTACACAGGAACTCTGTACTATTTTTTTTTTAATTTTTAAAAGACATGTTTTTATTGATTTTCGAGAGAGAGGAAGGAAGAGGGAGAGAAACATCAATTGACTGCCTCCTTCACATCCCTTACTGGGGATTGAGCCTGCAATTTGGGCATGTGCCCTGACTGGGAATTGAATTGGCAACCTTTCAGTGCATGGGATGATGCTCAACCAATTGGGCCACACCAGCCAGGGCTAGTTAGCTCTTCTGTAAGTGACTCAGGGATTTAAAAAAAAAAAAAAAAATCTCTTGTAATGCCACCATCTTTACCATGTAGCCTTCAGTGAGTGTTACAGAAAGGAACAGAGTAGGGAAAAGGCAAACCAGATTAACTCCACCAGTGAGTAAAAACACCACTTCTGCTTACATTTCATTGTCCAGAACCAATTCTTAGTCCAACCTCAATTTAAGGAGCCTGGGAAATGTAGTCCTGGCTGGACAGCTGCTTCTGAGCAATAATCATTTACTTTGGAAGGGGAACAGAACTCTGGTGGATATGTAGCTATCTTTTATACCAATTGTTAGGGTTGCCGATGGAGGAACACGAGGCCAAAAGGAGTGAAGAATTACGAATTTATTAGGTCATCTGGAGACCAGATGGGCTGAGCCCCAAAATGGCGTCAGCCCTCAAAGACCAGCAGTCAGAGTTTTTTATTTATTTTTATTTATTTTTTAAAATATATTTTATTGATTTTTCACAGAGAGGAAAGGAGAGGGATAGAGAGTTAGAAATATCGATGAGAGAGAAACATCCATCAGCTGCCTCCTGCACACCTCCTACCGGGAATGTGCCCGCAACCAAGGTACATGCCCTTGACCGGAATCGAACCTGGGACCTTTCAGTCCGCAGGCCGACGCTCTATCTACTGAGCCAAACCGGTTAGGGCTTATTTTTATTTTTAAAATATATATTTTTATTGATTTCAGAGAGGAAGAGATAGGGAGAGAGAGAGACAGAAACATCAATGATGAGAGAGAATCATTGATCGGCTGCCTCCTGCACGCCCCAACTGGGGATTGAACCCGCAACCCTGGCATGTGCCCTTGACCGGAATTGAACTCAGGACCCTTCAGTCCACAGGCCAACGCTCTATCCACTGAACCAAACGAGCTAGGGCAGTCAGAGGTTTTTAAAGGACTCTAGGGGGGCTTTTTCTGGGCGGGGAATTCTCTGTGCAGGTCCGGAGTCTGGGAAAGTCTGGAGGGGAGAGATGATGGCCTTAGCAAGTGGAATGTCTGTTGTGAAGTGGCCTAAAGGTTAGTTCCCAGAGGAAAGGGTATTGATTTAATTATTTGATCAGACCTAACACCAATGTGCTAGTTTTTTTACTGGTCTGTTAATTATAACCGTTTTCTTATAATTTATTTCTCACTTTACAAACATCTGTATATAAAATGTTATTTTTGTAGTGTGAGACCCCTATACGGAAACAATTGTATCATAATTGCCTTGTAAGCAAATAAAAATGGGATTAAGCCATTTAGGTTCATACATTTATTAGGAAATGAAGCATATTTAATTTACTCAAAGTCATCCAACCATGTAGAGAAATGCACATTTGAGAAAAATGGAACAGAGGAAGATTAGCAGAGAACAAGAATATGCATGTCTTATTGGCTTCATGAATGTTATCATAACAGTTTAAAACTACTCTAAGTGACTGGTAATAGACATTGAAGCTTTCTTCCTCTCAAAAAAAAAAAAAAGCAGTCTTTGCCTTGGAATGTATTACATAATCACTAAATGTATGTGTCACTTGTACTTATTTGCTCTTAAGAGAAACTAGCGATAAGATTTGGACCTAGTATTTATCTTATTTGCTTGAAGTAAATTTGTGCCTAGGAGCATGCCATTTGGCTCTCTCCAGCATCTGGGGCATACTGAGGGATTAATGAAAGATCATGTGAAAGATCCCAGTACCCAGTTGGAGTCATTGAAAAATGGTCCACAACTTTAGCAGTGTACACTAACTCTAATAATGCTTCATTTATCCATTACTGGTTGAGATTGGGCTGTGTTACCTAAGAAAAGGGTCCAAATAATTAATATTTACAATTTTTAAGTCCTAATTTAAGGAAAAACTATTTCATGGTGCTCATGTTGGAATTAAAGATGCACTACCAAGCATGTCAAACTCACAGCCTGGCCTGCACCCTTTCCAATCTGGGACCCCTTGGGGGATGTCAACTGCTGGTTGTCAGACATCCCTCTTGCAATCTGGGACTGCTGGCTCCTAACCGCTCACCTGCCTGCCTCCCTGCTCGCCCCCAACTGCCGCCCCCCCCCAGCCCCCCGCCCGCCTGCTCATCCCCAATTGCCCCCCCCTGCCAGCCTGATCGCCCCCAACTGACGCCCCCCCCCCCCCCCCCCCCGCACCGGCCTGTTCACCCCCAACTGCCCCCCACTGCCAGCCTGCTCTCCCCCAACTGCCCTTCCCTCCTGGCCTGATTGCCCCTAACCGCCTCTGCCTTGGCCCCACCACCTTGGCTTTGTCCGGAAGGTTTCCCGGTCTAATTAGCATATTACCCTTTTACTAGTATAGGTTATTTCAGGCAAGTTACTAAATGTTTCTTCTAGTTATCTATCTTCCTTAAACCAATACTTTTCAAACTTATGCATAAGAATCATCTGGGGAATCTACTAAAATTCCAAGATCCCCTCTCTCCTCCCTAGATGCTGATTTGGTAGGTCTGGGGAGGTGCACATTTAATAACACCTGCATGGGAATCGAGGGTGGTGCCGGTGGCCTATCCTTTAAGCAGCTCAGACCCTTGTGGCAACTTGTCTTTTGGTCCCTAGAAATAGTTTCTCTACCAGTTCTAGATATGCTTCTTGTCTCACCCAGTATTGAAGCCTTGCCTACTTGACAGGAGAGCCTGGAACCAAGAGGGGAATGCCCAGCGGGTGTTAACCATCAGCATTGTGAACATGTGCAGAGAGACCCAGCGGCGGGTGTGTGTGTGTGTGTGTGTGTGTGTGTGTGTGTGTGTGTGCGCGCGCCTTATCCTGTAAATCAAACCATTCACTGCCTGACTTCACCACCTATAGAGCCATCTGTGGCTCTGCTTCCAAATAGAAATAATGATAGGAAAGTTGGCCCCGGGGCTTTAGCAAATGTGACTGGTTTACATTGGAACACAGGACACCTATTAAAGTTAAAATTAGCATAGGCTATCTTAAAATCAAGGTAAAAGTTAATAGCAGGAGGAGTTACCAAGAGAGGAAGAACCTAAGTCCTGGTGCTTTATAGGTATTTTAAGAGCGGATGCTTATTTAATTGTTTATAATTTCCTTAATCTTCACAAAGTATTATCCTGGGTTATGGGATACTTAATGAATGGCTTGCTCACTGAAGCCTTTGTTTTCTTGCATTTGCTATTCAAAAACTTAGTAAAGAGCCGTAAAACCAGTAATGAATCATAGCTAGATTCCCTAGCACCTGGTGGGTTTTAAACAAGACAGAAAAAAGTGAGACCCACTCCCGGCTTTCCCGCACCGCCCCCAAGCCCCCCAGCCAAAAAATACATAAATAAAAACTTGAAAGGAGAATCAGTCATTCTTGATGTGATGCAGCTATGTTGCACTGTTTTAAAACTGAAGATCAGGTGCTTTAGACAGTTTTCGTCTTTGCTACCCTGCTGAAATAAAATCTGGATGTTTGATTGGATGTAAGCCAGGGTATTTTGTACTTTGAAATGTCAGTAAACACTTTATTACCCAATGAGGGATTTACAGCTAATTAGATGCCTTCTGGTTGGGACACATCTAGGGAAATTTATTTCAAAAATATTTCAAATATCCTATATGAGATTATCAAAAACATCCTTTAAATAGTTCCCTTAGATCTAGGATATATAATATATGATTAGAATTAATAAAATTCAGAGTATATCCTCTTTTTAGGAGCCCATCATTGCCAGGAAGGTTAGGAATACTGTTCTGGAACACTTTTCTCATATATTATTGTTATTAAAATGATAGCTCTAAATCATTCCTTTCCCCTTCTCCAAAATATGGAATGGGTCTAACTGATCTTTAGATACCAGAATTTCTTTCCTTTCTCTTACTGAATCCTTGAGAAAAGGCCATTTTGAATAAAATAAAGTTTATGTCTTTAGAAATTCATTTTTTAGATTATTGGTATGTTTTTTAAAATGAGATATGTTAGTTTCAAGTGTACAACATAATGATTTGATATATATTGTGAAATGATCTTCACCAAAAGTCTAGTTAACATCTATCACCACACATAGTTACAGATATCTTTATAATAATAACAACAATATTTTAATTATAATAATTACTATTTTGATACACCCAAAACAAATTGTCTTGATGCTCAGTAGATTTCTGTCTTTTAGAATCCTAAATTCACTAATTTACATGCTTCTCTGAGTGTTTAAAGACTCAAAAATACAACAATGTGCTTGTAATTGAATGATTGTGTTAAAGGTAACCATGGGTTTGTGCATTTAAAAATAGACTATAAAATATTGTATGAGAATCTAAAATGTTTTTCTTACTATGTCTCTCTTTCTCCAGCCTTTTGACATTGCCTTAATGTCAGGGGTATTTACTTTGGGGGTAAGGAGAATAAATCACTAGAGACTTTTAGTATTTGTTCTGAATTTACTAGCCAACTGAATTGGATGAAAGTTAATATCCCAGTTATATAAAGTATGTTTGGTAGTGTTAATGAAAGCTGTGTATAAAGTGGGGAGAAAACACATTCCTCAATGCAGTAAGCAAATAGAAGCCATGATGGATTTTGTATGTAAAAAGCTACATTAGAGGCTATTAGGGTATTTAAGTGAGGTGGGAAATGTTATGTTACTGTGCTAAGTCTAGAAGAAAAGACCAAGTATTGATTGTAACCAACTCCGTTATCATAAATCCACAGTAGCACTGCCTGGGCCCACAGAATAAATGGCATTCATTAAGTTTGAGTGTATTGTTGCCCTAAGACCAGGGAAGCAAAATGTTTTACTGTTCTCTGCAAAGCCTAACCTCTCCACCTGAAAAATAATTTAGGAAAAAAATTTTATGGTCAATGGCTTTCTTTTGGGCTCCCTATTTATTTGTCTTTTTCTTTGTGGTTAGCATTAAGTAATGTAGCTTAAAACCCCAGGCCTCCACATCCAAACCCAGCTGAATTACCTCTCGGAAATGGACAATAAAGATGCCCTTTCAGGGAAGTCTGTTTCATGGGAGACTGGCAGGCTTTGAAGAGAGGAGTGCAGCTCTGGCTGCCAGGAAGGCCTGGGTTCTGGTTTCATGTCTGACAGCAGCCTTTGTGCCCTCTGTCAATTCACTTTCCTACTTTTCTCCCCCCTCTCTTAGAAAAGTGACCACAGATGGTTGGTTCCTTATTGACTAGTCCCTTGCGCTCATGGATTTGAGTCACAGAAACAATTTTTTTTAGCTTAAAAAATTATTATTATTATTTTAAAATATATTTTATTGATTTTTTACAGAGAGGAAGGGAGAGAGACAGAGAGTTAGAAACATCAATGAGAGAGAAACATCTATCAGCCGCCTCCTGCACATCTCCTGGGGATGTGCCTGCAACCAAGGTACATGCCCTTGCCCGGAATTGAACCTGGGACCTTTCAGTCCGCAGGCCGACGCTCTATCCACTGAGCCAACCCGGTTTCGGCAACAAATTATTATAAGGTAAATACCTTTATAACTGCCATGCTGGTGGGGAAGTAGAACTTTGCCAGTCAGCCCAGAAACTCCGCCTGTCTTGCATCCCCCCTCCTTGCAAAGTAACTGCAGGCAGTGATCACTTTGAGGGTGCTATGAAGGTTAACAGTGCAGCTGAACCCCCTATAAGCTATCTTAATAATCAGTGGGGGAAATTGCAATTGTCCTGGGATCTTTAAACATTTGGTGAAAACATTAAAAATCCTTAGTTATAATTGTACTAGTGTCCCAGTGCATGGATTCATGCACATTGAAAGGAAATTAATTAGAAGAAATACTTTAATATTTCTATTCACATCTTGCTAATGAAAAGAAAATAGGATTCTACCAAGTCTCCTATCTACCTACTCCAGGACTTCTGTGAGGATCAAATGAGATGAGGCACGGGAAAACGCTTCACAAACATTTGGTTAAACTGTAAAATGTTTGCACCTGGCTATAAAGCAAGTCAGGTTCCTGGGCTGAAGAATGCAAGGAGGCTAGTCGATAGTGAGGGGAAGCCGGGTGTTGCTGTATGACGTCATTACTCGGAGCCCACAGCGACCGTTTTGGGCTGGGCTGTGGGCTGCATTTTGCACCATGGGGTCTTGGCAGTGTTGGCTGCGATTTGGTGGGGTGTCACTCAGGGGTGTTGGCAGGGCCTGTGTCCCACTTTGGGGAAGCTGAGTGTTGGTTTGTCGGCGCCAGGTCCGTGATGCTGTTTATTTTTAAATGGCCAGTGCACGTCATGGCAGCTCCTGCATTGAGCGTCTGCCCTCTGGTAGTCAGTGTGCGTCATAGCTACCAGTCGGACGGACAGACACTTAGCCTTTTATATATGTAGATTAGAAGCCTGTTGCACGAAGATTCGCGCAATAGACCTTCCTTCCCCTGGCTGCTGGCACCGGTTTTTCTCCAGCACCCGGGACCCAGGCCTTTGGTCCGGCCACAGCGGAGAAGCCAAGCCTCTTCAGTCTTCAGTCTTCAGTCTTCAGTCTGCACTCGGGCCGGAGCCTTCAGTCTTTGCTCTCTGCCTGTGTATGCAAATTAACAGCCATCTTTGTAGGGTTAATTTGCATAGTTACTCCGATTGGCTGGTGGGCGTAGTGGAGTGACACCAATTTGCATGTTTCTCTTTTATTAGTGTAGATTGGGAAATAAAATAGTAAACTTTAGTACACTGTCATTTAAACCATTAGCAACATTGAGGATTAAACCTTTATTTCTTTGTAAAAACATATCAAGAGTAGTTTGAACAGTTTGCTACCTTCTTCCCATCCTCTACCTTATGACACAGGATACGCATCTTTTCTGTGCCTTGATGGATTTTTCAGACTCCTGTTTTTGAAGTTTGGATCAGTTTCCAAAATTCATCCTTTGTGCTTTCTGTGTTGTAAAGGATCTCCAAGAGTTACTTTAATGTGAAGTTTGTTCCAGCATTGTCTCTTCATCCTTTTCACCTCAAACACTTTCCTCATTCATGTAGGTAAGTTCCCTTAAGTTCCTCTGGCTGCACATCTAGCTTTTTCAAGTGGTAGTAGTCCCATGGCCAGCTTTCTTCTGTAACTCCATCCCATTCCATTCAATTTTACTTCCAAATATTAACACTTTTCATTTCTTTGCTGCACTTTCTTCTTTGTTGGCCACTTTCCTCTTTCAGTTGTTCATTTTGATAAAATATTATGTGGGTTTGTCACTGGGTTCTTTCGTAGAATCAATACATCTCGTATTTGTTTTTCCTCTTTTCCTGCTGCCTTCTCTTTTCCCAGCATTGTCTTTACCAAAGAACCCTTCCTTTTCAGGATGTGCCCCAAATAGGGCAGTGTCAGTTTTGGCATTTTTGCCTCCAAGGATATATCAGGCTTAATTTACTCTAGAACCTACTGGTTCATCTTTCTGGGGATCTATATATGTTTTAGATTTGTTCATAAATTCATTCATTCATAACGACGTTTTAGAGCCATTCATAAAGGAAATTAGGAGCATTGTTAAAACATGGTAAGACTATAAGCCTTTTAATATATTGTAGTTGGATTGGGTTTCACATATCTGCAGAAATGAGTGCCATATTCAACCCCAACTTGTGAACAGAATATTAAAAACGATGTTATTGAATCTTTACACCCCTGGAAGTTTGTCTAATCATTGGAGTAGAATATATGGAGTCTAATATACTATACTGCGTCTAATATATGGAGTAGTTGTCACACTGTTTCATAAAATTCATATCATAAAAACAGCACTAAAATTAACATCTATATTCTACCTTACTTCACAGGCTCATTAGAAGTGACTAGCTGCTAGTTTTTAAAAATGTAGTGAAAGAAGTTTGTAGTGTTTGTATTCATTTGGGATCAGGCTGTTTTGCAGTCAGTTAATTACTGTAGTGTTTTTTTTTTTTAAATATATTTTATTGATTTTTTACAGAGAGGAAGGGAGAGAGATAGAGAGTTAGAAACATCGATGAGAGAGAAACATCGATCAGCTGCCTCCTGCACATCTCCTACTGGGGATATGCCCGCAACCCAGGTACATTCCCTTGACCGGAATCAAACCTGGGACCTTTCAGTCTGCAGGCCGATGCTCTATCCACTGAGCCAAACCGGTTTCGGCAATTACTGTAGTTTTTAGTATATTTTGAAATCACGTAGTGTGATTCCTTCAGCTTTGTTCTTTTTTATTCAAGATTGCTTTGGCTATTTGAGATCATTCATGGTTCTGTGTGAATTTTAGATTGTTTATTGATAAATTTTTATCATTGAAGGATATCATACTAACTAGTCTCATTCCTAGGAAAGGCAATCTTTTGTTAGGTCCACTTTTGTAAAAAAAGATATGATAATGTATCTATCTGGCTACTGGAAATATGGACTAATCTAACTTGTCAGTTAGGTGTAAAACCACCCTTCAGTAAGAGAGGCTTGTCTTTAGTAAGGTCTGGGATAACAGAATAACATACTCCTTTA
Organism: Myotis nattereri; assembly: GCF_964212035.1. NCBI lineage: Eukaryota > Metazoa > Chordata > Mammalia > Chiroptera > Vespertilionidae > Myotis > Myotis nattereri. The sequence continues at coordinate 47,799,283 of NC_138081.1, forward strand.
TGAACTGTAACTGAGGAGAATTATTATCGGTCCCTGAAGTTAGAAAGCTGTCATTGTTCTTTAATAAGATAATTTCATCACTAGTGGTGATATTTTATCTGGTATTCTAAATTCCTACTTCCACCGGCAGGAACTTCACTTCTTTTGAACCTGATCAAGTGTCCAGTTTTAGAACAACAGATGGCTAGAGCTTGCTTTATACTGATTAGTAATATTTTTTCCTCTAAGATATAGAAAACATTTCTTTAGTCCCTTGCAACTCGATCATCTGTGCACCCTTACAGAAATCTCAAAGCGCCCTAGATGGTTCAGAGTGTTATCTACAAGCACTTACATCTGTCAGGCTTTTGTTTGGAGGCCAGAACAGGAATGTCACATGATACACAGGAAGGGATCCTGTAATCCTGCCTATTCATATGTGATGCACCATAGTTTGTTAAGAGTCTTTTGTATTTTAAAAACACCTTTTAAAGAACTTAAATTACTCCTGTACAAATTACCTTGTAATGTCCTGGAAAATAGAATACATTTCTGTGTGTAAGGGAAATGGAAGATACTTTATTTTATACTGGATTATGAGTTAAATTTTAATATGTCTAGATAGACCCAAGGAGTTGTTTGTGTAGGACCTATCTTGGCTTTTAGGAGCAGGAAAGAAATTCTTGGGGCCAGGAAGGGAACAAGAGTGTTGCCAGTTGAAGCATGAAAATTCAATTACGCTTTGTTTCTGTGTGTGTTGAGGGGAGAGAGGATGGTGATGAGGAGGAAATAGATAACTTTTCAAATAATCTGACTAAAAACCCAAACAAAAAGGGACAACCTGGTGAGACATGAGAGAACGTTTGGCTTCACTGTGGGCCTCCTCATTTGCCCTGAAAATCTGGCCCATAAAGGTCCTCTTTCTTTAAGAATTTATAGTGCAAGTAATTATTATAGACTAGAGGCCCAGTGCACAAAAATTTGTGCACTCAGGGGGAAGGTCCCTCAGCCCGGCCTGTGCCCTCTCGCAGTCTGGGACCCCTCAGGGGATGACCACCTGCTGGCTTAGGCCTGCTCCCCGGGGGATTGGGCCTAAACTGGCAGTCAGACATCCCTCTGGCAGCCTGGCAGCCCTCAGGGGATGTCCACTTGCCAGCAGGGAGCAGGTCTAAGCTGCAGTCGAACATCCTTAGTGCTTTTGAGGAGGCGGGAGAGGCTCCCACCACCACCACTGTACTGGCAGCCGTCAACCTGGCTTGTGGCTGAGCAGAGCTCCCCCTATGGGAGCACACTGACCACCAGAGGGCATTTCCTGCATTGAGCGTCTGCCCCCTGGTAGTCAGTGTGTGTCATAGTGACCAGTTATTCCCAGTCGTTCTGCTGTTAGGGTCAATTTGCATATTACCCTTTTATTATATAGGATAGAGGCCTGGTGCATGGGTGGGGGCCAGCTAGTTTGCCCTGAAGGGTGTCCCGGATCAGGGTGGGGTTCCCGCTGGGGTGCCTGGCCAGCCTGGGTGAGGGGCTCAGGGCCATTTTCAGACTGGCCATACCCCCTTCAAGGTGGGGGTCCCTGCTGGAGTGCCTGGCCAGCCTGGGTGAGGGGCTGATGGCTGTTTGCAGGCTGACCAAGCCCCCCAGGGGGGACCCTCACCCCATGAGGGTGTGACCAGCCTGGGTGAGAGGCTGATGGCTGTTTGCAGGCTGGCCACAGCCCCTTCAGGGTGGGGGTCCTGATTGGGGTGCCTGGCCAGCCTGGGTGAGGGGCTGATGGCTGTTTGCAGGCTGGCCACAGCCCCCCAATGGGGACCCTCACCCCATGAGGATGTGGCCATCCTGGGTGAGGGGCTGATGGCTGTTTTCAGGCTGGCCACGGCCCCCAGCCACCCAAGCTCCCAGTGGAGGCTGGCTGGAAGCAGGTATCTGAGATTTATTTATCTTCTATAATTGAAACTTTGTTGCCTTGAGCAGAGGCCATAGCTGGCCAGTGCAGGTGGGAAGCTTGGCTTCCTCCATCGCCGGGGCAACCAAGCCTCCTGCTTGCTCCAGCTCCCTGGCTGCCAGCCGCCATCTTGGTTGGGTTAATTTGCATATAGTCGCTCTGATTGGCTGTTGGGCGTGGCTTGGGCATAGCAGAGGTGTGGTCAATTTGCATGTTTCTCTTTTATTAGATTAGATTATCTGGCATTTTGCTTTAAGTTATCTTAAAAATGTGAATGTTTGCAAAGTAGTCCAATGATCAGACTCCGGAGCTAGGTCAACTTAAGACAAATTTTGTGTGACCCTGGGCAAGCTGTTTAACCTCTTTGTGCCTCAGTTTCCTCACATTTAAAATGGGAATAATAGTATCTACATCATTACGTCATTATGGGTAAAGTTCTTAGCTAGCAAAATTAATACATATTCATAGTAGAAACATAGATAATATAGAAATTAGCAGAAGATAACCATCTCCAATCTAATGGGTGGATATATTTCAGTTTATTAAACTGTTACCATAGTGTTGAAGCTTGAGGTATGTTTCAGGTTTACATGTAATGCTTTAACAAGCATTTTGCACCTTAATCTTGCTCTTGAGTACTTTCCATGAAGAGAAGTAGAATTGCTGAGTCTAGAGGTATTTATTTATATTTTTATGGCTTTTGACACATATTGCTAGATTGCCCTCCAGAAATTTTGCTAACAATACATGAAATTTTGTTTTCTTACCCTCCTGTCAGTATTGATTATTCTAATTTTTATATTCAATTTGATAGGTAAAAAGATTGTATCTTCGTTGTTTTTATTATTGTTTGATTATGAAGAAGGCCTAACATTTATATACAGGATGGGGCAAAAGTAGGTTTATAATTGTGAGTATACGAAAGTTTATTCTTGTATTATTATTTATTAACTAGAGGCCTGATGCACGAAAATTATTTATTAACTAGAGGCCTGATGCACAAAATTTGTGCAACAGTAGGCTTCCCTTTCCCCAGCTGCCGGCACCGGCTTCCCTCTGGCACCAAGGACCCAGGCTGTGCTCCAGACACCAGCAGACACCCGGGACCTGGGCTTCCCTTGCAGCCCCGGCTCCGGAAGGACGTTTGGTCTGATTAGCATATTATGTTTTTATTATTATAGATTATTGTATTATTTACCATAAGAACAACTGTAAACGTACTTTTATCCCACTCTGTATATAAATGTGTTTTAACTCTTGTATTTCTTTTTCTGCCTCTCTGAATTCCTTGTGCACTCTTTTTTTGAAGTATCCACCTTCTTGTAAAATATCAATTCATAAGAGCTCTTTAGGTAAAAAGGCTATTGGTTGGCTTCATTGCTCCCCCCCCCCCCCCACCAGGAGTAAAGTTTCAACAACTTGGCTAATGAATCTAATCCTCAAGATTGGTCAATTAAGCTTTATCCATGAGGTCTCTAAAAGCAAACTACAAAACAGTTGATACTTATAATATTACAGTATCCAAAGTATATTATTTATGTACACAATAGGAAAGTCCCTTTTTTTTCCTTCTGAGTATATCAGATACTTGTTGGTGAGTTGACTTACGGTTTGCAGTTTGCTTTGTGGGGCTATGTACTTCATTCGGAGTAGATATTATGAATCCTGTTTTGTGTTTACACTTACTAGTATGGTATCTCGATGGACTCCTCTACTATTTACTGGACACTGTCTTAGTATTTAAACTCTTACAGTCAGCCACACTGTTTATGCCCTATGTATTAGTCAAGGACTCCCTATGTAGAATCATCAAAAGACCCACAGATTTTTGTGGAGCTGAGTTCATAATGCTTAGTATCCAAATGACTTGAAAGGTGGTATTCTTAGAAAGATTGGAGCCGTTGCAAAAGATTTATGCTTCACTGATTCTCTTTGAAGAGTATCACAAGAGTTCACCCGGTACAGGGCAGATCACTGTTGCTCATGCCTCCTGCACATACAACTCCTGAATGCATCCTTATGTTGAGGGTTTCATGCATCCGTGTAGCATTTGGAGGCTTGAGCCTGAAGCACATATTTTTGTGAAACCTGGAGCTGAAGTGCAGTTTGAAACTTTACTCATACCTTCAAACACCTTTTGGAATGTAAAATATTCCTGTAAAAATTCCTGTTGCACAGATAGTTCCTAAGGCAGTGTGTCTCTCACCCCACCTTTTTTGCTTCTCAAGCTGTCCCCATTGTAAGCCCCTCCCCTCCCTTGCTTCCCCTTCCTCTGTTTAAGAAAAAGCAGAAGAGTGTTCCAAAACCCCCTGGGTGACTCACACCAAACATGTATGGCGTTGGGTCTTACAGATTTTTTTTTTTTTTTTTTGTAGTTTATCCTCTCACTCTAAGGAGATTCCTGAAGTTCTAGTATCTAGTTAGAGAGTCTAAATACTCACATTTTACCTAATGGGTGATAATGAAGATGCTTATCTTACATGTCTAGATTATTATTATTTTTTAAAATTAAAGTTTAATGAACTATTCTGTAATACCTATAGTCTTTTATTTGAAAGTAAGAACAGACAATGGAAAAATATGTAAAATCTGCATAAATCAGGAGAGCAAACATCGAGTTCTTACCAATTATAAATATTTAGGTGTTCTTTACTTGGGCGTGGCAAAGATGTTCTTTTTTGATGGTTGAAGTTGGAGGTTTACTTACAATTAAATTTTGTTTTAAAATATTTTTATTGATTTCAGAGAGGAAGGGAGAGGGAAAGAGAGATAGAAACATCAATGATGAGAAAGAATCACTGATTTGGCTGCCTCCTGCACGCCCCCTACCAGGACAGAGCTCGCAACCTGGGCATGTGCCCTGACCGGGAATTGAACCATGACCTCCTGATTCATAGGTCGATGCTCAACCACTGAGCCACACCAGCTGGGCTACAATTAAATTTTTTATTTTAATTTTTCTGAGTGGCTATGACTGTTTTCAGCTAACCTAAGTTGTTTTTATAGTATTTATCTGGCCACTTAATCTGTCTTTAGAGTTTTTAGTAGTATTTTGATAAATTTTCCAAGGCATAGCATTTTGTAAAAATTTGTATTACAAACTTGATTCTCCTTGAGTCTCTCTCTCCCTAGCTTCTCCCTGTCCCACCTCTATCCCTTGACTTCAACCGCAACCCCCATTTCTGGGTCTGTTTATTTTTTGCCTCATGAGTAATGATTATTGTCTTATAAATTCAGTCCTTTTTAAATGAGGCTCTAGAGCTGTTAGGTTTTGGATTTTCTTTAGGACTGTTAATTTATTACCTCCTCACTTTCCTGTATCCAGCACAAACATAAGTTGAAGAAGGAGAAAAGGAAATACCTGTTCATAAAATGTGGTATTTGAGTAAAATTTTTATTGCAAAATGATTGACAGCAGAACCTCGGACAATCAGCTCAGCCTTGTCTGGATTGGTTTCCCAAGGTTGTAGATGCCTGCTTCTACTATACACAGGCTGCTACCACAGTGCGTTTCATGTCATTCTCCACTTTAGTTGCCACCATTTAAATTCACAATTTTAGCTCACATCTCTGTGACAGTAGCTTTTTTCCTGGGCTTTTCCTGCCCCATGGTCAAGTTCCTTCAGTCTGAAAGTCCAACAAGCAGCCACTTGACTCCTATGTCCTGAGCACCGTTGGGAGCGGGTGAGTGTGCGGCCCAGCACTATGAACTTCCCGCTGAGTTCTGGTCAGAGTCCGTACCCTCTTCAAGCTCCTTTACCAGAAGCTTCAGGTTAATTTTTTAGTCTCATCATTTGCTGCCCCTGGACCCCAAAATTATGCCCTGAGTGAGCAGCCTGGCAGGCTTTGAGCAGCCAGCACTGTTCTTCCCTCCGGTCTCTGTGCAGGGGAACCCGACCCACCTTGGAAGTGACGGCATCTCCCCCAGCATTCCTTCCCCTCCCGGTTGGCAGTGCTCCTCCGCATTCTGTAGCTCCTGTGACTCATCTGGAATTCTTTTTACCTTGTAGGCCCTTCTCTCTCTCGCCTGAGGATAAGAACCAACTTATTCATTCCTGGGTCCCCTGAACATACTCCAGCTTGCTCAGTCTTTAGGACTGAGCTCAGTCTTTCATTTCCTTCTGTTTTTCCCCCCAGTAACTTTCTCATTTCTCCTATTGTAAAGCAACAACCACACAAACTCTTTCTTTACCCAAATTCTCTTCCCGCTATAGCGGATTGGAGCTCTCTTCTTTCCTCTATGAACTTTTTTTTTTTTTAATGAAACAGAATAGTGTAATTAATTTGCCTGATAAATAAGCTCATTGGAGAAAAATACAAATACAGAATTCGAAGAGAGTAAAAATCATCCAAATGCCACCACTCAAAAATAAATTGTCTTTTACTAAACATCCTGTTCCATTCCACACACATACTATACACTCTCGTGCACAATACACGGTTTTATGTCAGTGATTTTATACTATGCATGCTGTTCTGGAACCTGCTCTCACAATTATATATATAATTTTAATATACAATAATACATATATAATTAATAAATATAATTAATATTTAATTGATATTAATATATAATTAATATCTTGGAGACATCTTTTTAAGCCAGTTTTTTGCTAGTCCTTATCATTAAATGGCCGTAAAGTATTCCATTGAATAAAAAATTATTTGCCCCCTTTTGGAGAGCATACCCTTTTTTTTTTCTCATATAGCTAACACATAGTAAGTGTATTAGGTTTCTCCAGAGGAACAGAACTAATAGAAAGTACATACACACACACACACACACACAAAGAAATTTATGATAAGGCATTGACTCACGTGATTATAGAGGCTGAGAAGTCCCGGCATCTGCAGACTGAAGGCCTGAGACCCAGAAGAGCCGATGGTGCAAGTTCCAGTCTGGGTCTGAAGCAGGAGATGACTGACGTCCCAGCTTGAAGACATCAGGGAGAGAGCACAGTCCCTCTAGCTCAGCCTTTTGTTCTATCCCAGCCTTCCCCAGATCGGATGCGGCCTGTCCACATTAGGGAGAGCAATGTGCTTTACTCAGTCTACTGATTCTGATGTTACACTTGTTGCTTTAATGCAGGGGTCCTCAAACTATGGCCCGCGGGCCACATGCAAATACAAATATTGTATTTGTTCCCGTTTTGTTTTTTTACTTCAAAATAAGATATGTGCAGTGTGCACAGGAATTTGTTCATAGTTTTTTTTTTAAAAGTATAGTCTGGCCCTCCAACGGTCTGAGGACAGTGAACTGGCCCCCTGTTTAAAAAGTTTGAGGACCCCTGCCTTAATGTGTTTAATGTGGCTATTAGAAAATTTAAAGTTACATATGTGGCTTAGGTTATATTTCTGTTGGACAACTTTGATCTAGACTCTAGATTCTAGCGTATGTTTGGGGAGATGTGTATTAGAGGAGAGTCTGACTATGAACAAAATAAATGAGTAATATAAAATATTAGATAGTCAAAAGTACTAAAGAGGAAAAAAGGAATGTAAGTATTACTGTGTGTTCAATGTAAGGCGGCCAGGAAGGCCTCAACTGTGGAGGCTCTTGGGTAAGTGCTGGGAAGAGGAAGCAAGCCGTGTGAATGTCGGGGAAAGTAGGCAGAGGGAACAGGAAGTGCAAAGGTCCTGAGGTAAGCACACACTGGTATTTTCAAAGAACAGCAGGAGAGGCCTTGTGGTGAGAGCAATACAGAGAGGAGCAGGAGACAAGATCAGGGAGGCCTGGAGTTTAGAGGAGAGACCCAGGCTGGAAAGTCAAATGCTGGAGTTATCAGCACTTGAAAGTAACTGAAGCCAAGACAAGGCATGAGACACCTGGAGAGTGAGTATAGATTGACAGTAGGCCCAAGGGCCGAGTTACCTAATATTACAGGTGGGAGTGGCTAGAAAGGTAGGAAGAAAACTAGGAGTGTGTATGTCACTCTCTCAAACGCTGCTAATGTCAAGTTAGTCGAGGATTAAGAAGTGATGTTGGAGTTTAGCAGTGTGGAGTGGAGATCACCTGTGACCTTGCTGAGAGCAGTCGTAGTGAATAATAGAGTGAACGCCTGATTGGAGTGGATTCGAGAGAGAAAAGGAGAGAAATTGGAGCCATAGGTATAGACAACTCTTTTAAGGAGTTTTACTAAGAACAAGATTTGTCTTCCTGTTTAACTCATCTTTCACATGCATTCCTCAGGTGTGTTGTACTTTTAAAAAATTATTTGGCCTGGCTGGTGTGACTCAATGGTTGAGTATCAGCTCAGGGCACATGCCCAGATTGCAGGTGATCATTGATGTTTCTAACTATCTCTTCCTTTCCTCTCCTCTCTCTAACATCAATAAAAATATTTAAAAATTGTTATTGTGAATAGCATCATCTATCGTATTTTTGACTGATTTTTTATGGTGTAATCAAAGATACTTAATTTTAGAATTAATTTTGTAAATAGCCACCATATGAGTTTGCTAGGGCTGCTGTAACAAAGTACCACAAGCTGGGGTAGCTTAAACAACAGAAATGTATTGTCTCATAGTTCTGTTGGCTTGAAGTCCAAGATCAAAGTGTCAGCAGGCTGGGTTCTTTCTGAGGGTTTTCTATGCCTTTCTTGCAGCATCTGTGGTTTGCTGGAAATCTTTGCTATTCCCTGTCTTATAGATCTCATCAGCCTGTTCTCTGCCTTCATCTTCACATGACGTTCTCACTGTGTCTGTCTCTGTGTCCACATTTCCCCGTTTTATAAGGACACCAGTCATGTTGGGTCAGGGCCCACCCTAATTTGACTGTATCATAAAGATCTTATTGGAAATAAGGTTACATTCTGAGGTACTGGGGCTTAGGTCTTCTGTATATCTTTTTTGGGGAGACAATTCAGTCCTTAACAACCTTTTAAGCTCCCTATTTGTTTCAAATAGTTTTGTTTTTGTGTTTTTTTTTTTTTACTTTCTTGGATCTCTGAGGTATACAATATATAAATTTTAATAATAGTAAATTAGGTTATTTGTAAAATCTGTAACTTGAATTTTGCTTTCTTGTCTAGTTTCATTTTACTTTAATGTCCATAAAAAAATCTGACTACTCTGATTATTTCTATTTCTTGTCTTCTGGGTCTTTCCCACCCACTAAACCCACTCTGCCTGGTCCACCAATCGTGGACCTGGGCTGCGGTAAGCTTGTAGTTTTTGTTGGCAGAACTTTCACCCTAGTCTGAATAATCATATAGAGAATTAGATTAAAAATATGAGAGAAAAAGTCATTTTGAGTTAAATGATATTTTGAAGAAAGCTCATAAATGGCAGTTGAATGATCAGAGAGGAGTTGGTCTTTACAATGATTATCTTTTGATTTACTAGTAAGCCTTCAGTGGTCTCCCAGAGCCTTATAAAACACCCTTTATATTTGTATTATTTTTTGTTTATTTTTATTGATTTTGGAGAGAGAGAGAGAGAGAGAAAGAGAGAGAAACATCGACCAGCTGCCTCCCTGGGTATCAAACCGGCGGGGAAATTGAACCCGCCGCCCTATGGTGTATGGGATGATGCCCCAGCCAACTGAGCCACACTGGTCAGGACAAAACACACCCTTTTATTATGAAAAATTTAAAACAGAAATGAAAGTAGATAAAATAGTATATATAATGAGCCCTCTTATTGTACCTATAACCCAGTTTCAACTAATGGTCAATTTTATTTCATCTACCTCCCAAATACTCCCTCCTTCCATATTATTTTAAAGTGAATCCCAGGCATTGCATTATTTTATCTTTAAATATTTCATTGTGTAGCTCTAAAAGATAGGGACTTATTAAAATCACCACATTACCATTTATCACATTTGAAAAATAACAATTCTTTTTTTTTTTTTTTTTTTTAAATATATTTTATTGATTTTTTACAGAGAAGAAGGGAGAGAGATAGAGAGTTAGAAACATCGATGAGAGAGAAACATTGATCAGCTGCCTCCTGCAGACTCCCCACTGGAGATGTGCCGGCAACCAAGGTACATGCCCTTGACCGGAATTGAACCTGGGACCTTTCAGTCCGCAGGCTGATGCTCCATCCACTGAGCCAAACCGGTTACGGCAACAATTCTTTAATAACATCAAATATAGTCAGGGCCTACCTCCAAAGAGCAGAGGAAGTCCTTCAGTCCTCTGCCCCAGGTCCGCTGATTGCTCAGGCCAACTTGCTGTGTATCTGCTTCCGCCCTTTGAGAAGGTCCCTGGGTCACAGCTGGTGAGGAAAAGCCCTAGGAAGAGAGGCCATTGCCTGCTCCCTGACCTCCCATCCATCCCCAAAGTCCCCGCCTTTGCTCTGTGTTGTCATCGTGCACTGCTTGTTCTTCTTTGTATTTAATAGTTTCTTTTTTTTAATTTTAATGATTTTTTTTTTTACAGAGAAGAAGGGAGAGGGATAGAAAGTCAGAAACATCGATGAGAGATCGATCAGCTGCCTCCTGCACACCCCCCAGTGGGGACGTGCCCACAACCAAGGTACATGCCCTTGACCGGAATTGAACCCGGGACCCTTGAGTCTGCAGGCTGACGCTCTATCCACTGAGCCAAACCGGTTCGGCAGTAGTTTCTTTAAATAAGACATAACTGGATTTTTTCCTAACCCGGCATCCTAAAGTTCAAGCTTGTACATATTACAAGTTTTTCCTCTCTGTATTTCTGTAATCATTGCTGTGGGTCTAGAGAATTTATTAAAAAGCGTGTCTGCGACATCTTTTAAAACATTACTTTAAAGGGATAGCTTTTTGGTTTTTCTCCCCTTTTTAAATCTCATCGTCATTCTTATTTTTTAGAGGCTGCCCAGTGTTAAGTCTCACCAGAAAATGTCTGTGTGCCAAAGGTGTAGTGTTGATTAATCATGTGCATTAATGGTATTTGTAAAGTAACACCTCATATTACCAGTGTGGGTTTTTGTTTTTTTTTAATTTGTTTTCTAAAGAAATGTCAGTCCAGTTAACGGTGAAACTCCAAGCTCAAAATGGACAGCTTGTAATTTGGAATGCAGGATACAAAGGGGGTGCCGGAGGTGGCACGGATGTGTCAGACTTCTCCAAGGAGCCCACATTGTGATACTGCACAACTCACCCAACTTCTTCTGTCTGTTTTCTTCACACCTCTAACGCTATCGTCAGCTTGAGATAGGGACACAGAATATACAGTGGTCCACAAACAGATATCATCAGGGTTCACAAGGATATTTTCATCTGAGGAACTCTAATATTAATAACTTGTAGATTTTTCTCTCTCTTTTTTAATCTGAAATGTGTCCACTAAAGTGTTTATTTGGCTTGAGGTTATTTGTGCTTTTCCTCTGGCTCCATTACAGCCTACAGACTTACCCTGTATTGTTGACCTGGTCAGAATTTTTGTACTTTGAGTGAACCATAAAGAGAGATCTTGCAAAAATTAGATAATTGTCTCATCTATAAATTGTCAAAAAGCAACAATCCCAAGCCTCTCTATGTAAACATGAACTTTTTAAGGAAATTGACCCTAAATTTAAGCATCAATTTGAGAACTGTGCACATATGGCTCTCATTCCATGACTGTTTTCAAAATGAGTTGCCACATTCTAAATTCTGTTTGTGAAGCTGGGAGCAAAAGAGAACGATCTAAAACGTGTTTATTTCAATTGGCTCTGTATGTTAGCATCTGTACTGGCATGCATGTGATTGGAACGTGGAGAGTTGAATCAGCACCCTTGTTTCTGGTCAGTTGCCAGAAATAAAGACATCAAAGGAAATAGTAAACTGGGCAACAAATCAAAGCTGCATGGGTTTTTCACTCTAGGTCTCTCTCTCTGTAGCTTTTTAAAATGAAGCCGCCCCTCCCAGAAGAGGCCACCCCTAAGTAGACTTGTTGTTCGTTCTTGTTACCTTTACATTTGCACATGTGTGGAATTGTTTTTGTAGGACAAATTCCCAGGTGGGAAATGCTCAAATGGAGTGGACATTTATAGTGTAGTAGGTACTGCCAGATTGTCCTCCAGGAAGGTTGTGTCCCTGTGCACTGCACCAACAGTGAAACGGAAACTATCCGAGGAGTTGGAGTTGGAGTGAAGTACTGCAGGGTGGTTGTGGGGAGCCAGACGGCCCTGACGTTTTGCCAGACTTTTTGTACTCATGAAGTTGATTCTTGGAATGGTTATAAGTTGTTTTAGATAGGGTAAAACAATGTACAGATATTCTTGGAGAAGAACATTGTAATAGACTTTTATTTATTTATTTTGAATCCTCACCTAAGGCTATCTTTTTCATTGAATTTTATTTTTAACTAGAGGCCCAGTGCACAAAAATCATACACGGGGGTGGGGGTTGTCCCTCAGCCCAGCCTGCACCCTCTCGCAATCAGGGACCACTGGCTCCTAACCTCTCACCTGCCTGCCTGATCACCCCTAACCACTCTGCCTGCCTGCCTTCCTGATTGCCCCTAACACTCTGCCTGCCTGCCTACCTTATCACCCCTAACCACTCACCTGCCTGCCTAATTGCCCCTAAGTGCTCACCTGCCTGCTCACCTGCCTACCTGTCTCATCGCCCTAACTACTCACCTGCCTGCCTGATCACCCCTAACCATTCTGCCTGCCTGCCTGATTGCCTTTAACCACTCTGCCTGCCTGCCTCATTGTCCCTAACTACTTGCCTGCCTGCCTGATCACCCCTGACTGCCTCTGCCTGTCTGCCTGCCTGATTGCTCCTAACCGCCTCTGCCTCGGCCCCCACTACCATGGCTTCGTCTGAAAGGACGTCCAGAAGGTCGTTCAGCTGTCTGGTCTAATTAGCATATTATGCTTTTATTATTATAGACTAGAGGCCCGGTGCACGAAATTTGTGCATGGGGGGGAGGGCTCCCTCAGCCCGGCCTGCACCCTCTCCAATCAGGGACCTCTCAGGGGATGTCCGACTGCCGGGATCCCCTGCAGGGATTGGGCCAAAACTGGCAGTCGGACATCCCTCTCGCAATCCGGGACCGCTGGCTCCTAACCGCTCGCCTGCCTGCCTGCTTGATTGTCCCCCAACTGCCCCCCTGCCATCCTGGTCACCCCCCAACTGCCCCCCTGCCGGCCTGGTCACCCCCAACTGCCCCCCTGCCGGCCTGGTCGCCCCCCAACTGCCCCCCTGCCGGCCTGGTCACCCCCAAACTGCCCCTCTGCCGTCCTGGTTGCCCCCTAACTGTCCGGAAGGAAGTCAGACGTCTAGAAGATGTCCAGTCGACCCAGTCTAATTAGCATATTACCCTTTTATTAGTATAGATATATTTTTATTGAGTTCAGAGAGGGAGAGAGAGATAGAAACATTAATGAAGAGAGAAAATCATTGATCGGCTGCCTCCTGCACACCTCCTCCTGGGGATTGACCCCACAACCCGACCATGTGCCCTTGACTGGAATTGAACCCGGGACCATTCAGTCCACAGGCTGACACTCTATCCACAGGGCCAAACTGGCTAGGGCTCCATTGAATTTTAGAGAGTGGAAGAGGAAGAGGGAGAGAGAGTGAGAGAGAAAGAGAGAGAGAGGGAGAAAGAAACATGGATGTAAGAAAGGTTGCTTCCTGCATGCACCCCCACCAGGGCCAGAAATTGAACCTGCAACCCAGGTACATGTCCTTGAGCAGGAATCAAACCGATGACCTTTCTATCTGTGGGCTGATGCTCCAACCACTGTTCAGGGCCAGGGCCATAGACTTTAAAAATGAAAATGCTGTTATATTAAAGAATCTTTTAAAATAATACATAATTCTACTCTTAATAACTTATTTTTGCAAATTATCATCTACATATGTATATATTTTACCAATTATAATTAGTGTATTTTCATATTTTACTTTTTTCATGGAACAGTCTCATAAGCTATTTCCTGTTTCTACATATCTTTCATAATAGTCATTTAAAAGCTGTATAATGTTGCATTTTGTTATTTACCATAATTTGCTAATTTAGTCCTTAATATTGAATATTTAATATATAGCCAAATACTTAAACTGCACATTCTTTTTTTAAAAAAATGTCTTTATTGTTGAAAGTATTACAGATGTCCCCCTTCCTTTCCCCCCATGGGCCCCCCCCCCCACACACACACACATATTGTCTGTATCCGTGGGTTATGCATATATGCATATAAGTTCTTTAGTTAATCTCTCCCCCCCAGCCACCTGCCTTCTCTCTGAGATTCAACAGTCTATTCCATGCTTCTATGTCTCTGGGTCTATTTTGTTCATCAATTTATTTTGTTCATTAGATTTCTTGCTCATTTATTTTGATTTTTAGATTCAGTTGTTGATAAATATGTATTTGTTGCCATTTTGTTGTTCATATTTTTTTATCTTTTTCCATTTGTTCAAACATAAGTTTCCTGGGTTTTTGGATTATTTCTTTAAAATAGATTTCCTGAGCCCTGGCTGGGTGGCTCAGTTGGTTGGAGCAGTGTCCCATACACCAAAAGGTTGCAGGTTCGATTTACGATCAGGTGCATATGGGAGGCGACTGGTTGATGTTTCTCTCTCTTTCTCTTTCCCTTTCTCTCTCACTGTCTCTTGAAAAAAGAAAAAAAATCAATGAAACATATAATTGGGTGAGGATTTTTAAAAAATAGATTCCCAGTAATGCATTACTGAGACAAGTATGTGAACCTTGAAACATCATTTTGAAGGCAGTGTAATATTCTGCAAGTTGGAGGTTTTTCTGGTTTATTGACTCATCCTCTCTTATTGGGTAGAAGTCTTCTTTTCCTGTTTCCAGTGTTTTGCTATTATAGATAACTAGAGGCCTGGTGCACAAGATTCGTGCACCGGTAGAGTTCCTAGGCCTGGGTGGAGATCAGGGTCGATCAGGGCCTTCTGGCTGCCGGCTGGGCCTTTCTTCATTGTGTGCCACCCCCTGGTGGTCAGCGCCCATCATAGTGAGCAATTGAACTCCTGGTCGAACTCCCAAGGGGACACTTTGCATATTATCCTTTTATATATATAGACGCTGTGGAGTATATATTTTTGCATAACGCTTTTTTCATAATTAGAATTCTTACCTTAGTGGTAGTTAGAAATAGAATTATAGTCTTAAAAAGGTCAAATTGTTTTTCAGAAATGATGATTTACATTCCAATTAATAATCAAGTGAAGTTTATTAACAAATCAGTTTGTTTTATTATAGTCTTACATCCTTTGGGATGTTTTAAAACAGCTCAACATTTGCCTTTTTTGAGGACTGGACCTTTCCTAGGAAGTAAAGTGTGGTTTGTATCATTTGGGATGGAAGAATCCCCCCTCCTTTGGTTCCTTCCTCCGTTGGAAAAAACAACAACACTGCTTAAAGGGCACTGTACCATCAGAGTCTTGCCCACACAATTTCTGTGCTGACTTCTAACTAGCAGACGTGCGCATTGGCATCTTTTTGTACTCTCTTAGGTCATTGTCTGTCTGAAATGTAATTGTCCCAAAAGATCAGCCTTCCAAGTGAGCTATTTCTTCTATCCCATGCTTTTTTCAAAATGACTTCTGTATTCTCTCCACTCTCCTAGACTCTAAATCCCACTTCTGTTGGCAGCATATTGACTGTATTAGTGACTCTGGTGGTACAGTGCCCTTTAAGCAGATTTTTCCCGATGGAGGAAGGAACCAAAGGAGGAGGGGCTCTTCCTTCCCAAATGATACAAACCACACTTTACTTCCTAGGAAAGGTTTGGTCTTCAAAAGAAGGAAATGTTGGTTAATCCTCACCTGAGAATATTTTTTCCATTGAATTTTAGAGAGAGAGGAAGGGAGAGGGAGACACAGAGAGAGAGAAACATCCATGTGAGAGAGACACATCAAATTGTTACCTCCCTCACGTGCCCTGACCAAGGCAGGGGATCGAGCCTACAACCCAGGTATGTGCCCTTGATCGATCCCTGGACCCTTCAGTCTGTGGCCGACGCTCTGTCTACTGAGCCAAACCAGCTAGGGCAATGATATTTTTTTTAAAGCAAGTTCTCAGAGATCAAATCACAGAAAGACTGATTATATCCATGTTGGTGAACAGGTAGGAAAATGGGCACTCCCCTTGGATGTTGGTGGGAGTCCAAGTTGGTAACATCTATTTCGATGTAATTTATCAGTAATTACCAAAGTTTTATATGCACCTATCTTGTGCATTTCCCCTGCTGACTTTAGAAAAATAAGAATGTTGATAGCTGTTTCATAATAATGTCATTAAGTGTCTAGGTGGTGGTGGTGGTGGTGTCTTCTACTCTATGAGGAAGCTCCATGAAGCCACATTCCAGTAGGCTTCGTACCCAGAACAGTGCCAGGGGGCAGTGTGGGTCAAAGTAAATGTCATGATTCTTTCACCACATAGGCCGAAAGGTTTTACCGCTGTCACTCAGGCCCCTGCAGACATTGGGAAGGCACCTCCGAGGACCTCCCTCCTTTCCTCTGCTTCTGGGTCCTAGACCAGCAGTGAGATTCTGCTCTAAGAAATATTCATAAAATTCAATTGACCATAAAACACTTTGTAAATGTAAGTGCTGTAAGTGATCCAAGTTATATCAACAGCTTTTTGAGAAATTGAACAAGGAAAAGGGTTTTAAGGGAATGGGATGCAGGGAGCCAGCCTTGCCATTTTCAAACCGTAATTAATGGGCCATGGGCCTGCATTATGTAATTTCAGAAATGACTAATGTCCGGACTGTTTTTGAGCATTGTGAGAGGGACCTCATCCCAATATCAGTCAGTCTTTCTACATTACACAGATTATGTGACTTTTAAAATCCCCGTTTTTATTTTATAGTCATGTTGTTTCCAGCTGTACAGCCATTAGAGTCTGTACTCAGGACCGTCTTCTCCCCTCAGATGCTGAAGAGGTCAGTCACTGAAGCCCAGCTGGCGTCCAGGCAGGACCAGGAAGGTTCCCGGTCCAGGGCCCTGCAGGACCGCTCCCTTGCCCACTCCCTGACTCACGGGGCCAGAGCTTTTCATCGTTAGAAAATTCTCTGAGCTTATGCATGTGCGTTTTTTTCCATCCAGCCAACAAACCTTTGTTCAGCTGTCTGGAGCCCCCAGAATATATCTACTCTTTGTACCCTCCTGTATTGTGGATGGCCACCCCTCGCCCCACCCTGCTCAAGTCATTTCCTTTTCATCACACAGGATTCTTAGAATTTTTGCTGTCCTGGTTACCCACTCTTCTCTGTAGAATAGTATGCAGACCATCGAGCCTCCCTTACCCCAGCCCCAACCCATCCCCCCTTGTTCATAATACTGGCTTTCTGATCATGGATCCTTAAATTAGGTCTGTTCATGTGCTAGTTTACAAACAAAAACCCCCAGAGTTGATCTTAAGTGAAAGATGGAACATCTGTTCTTCTGAAATCTTTTCCCTTTCAGCACATTTTTTCAACCCAGATCACACTTGGAATTCTGACTCTGTCCATCTTATCTAAAGCATTCATCTCTCCCAGCCTGGTGTCGTCGGATAATTTGAAAAGACTGCCTGCCGACTGCTGATGTATTTACCCAGGCTCAGGGCTTGAAGAGGGTGACAAATCCCTCATAACGAGGTTTGCCAAGTGCCTGCTGGCAGCCAGCGGATTCAAGCCTGAATCCCTGGGGAGAAGGGAGAAGGGAGAAGTACAAAACATTGGACCTGGCTGCTCCAGGCGCGCCTGCGCGACCCCCGGTCAGAGGAGCTTTGGTTTGACCATTGACATGTAAATGGCGAGGGGCTGAGGCTGATACCCGCCAGACCCTCTCGCCTTCCCACCAACCACACAACGGCCCAGGGTTTGTCTTTGTGAGGCCCTCAGCATCCTGGCCGCAGAGGTAAGTCCCCTTATCAGCTCTGTTGTAAGGCTGTTCTGTTTGGGACTGGGACTGTGGACTCGAAGGTTCTCCCAGCCACATGCCGTGGGAGTGGTCTCTTTGGAATACACTCTGTCTTGGAGTGGACGTAGGCCCTGTAAGGGTTTTCATTGTAAGAAATGAAAAAGAATACTACTAAGTAATTACTACTGTGATTTGATGTGAGGAACAGAGTCCTATTTGCCCATGTGTATGTACCTATACAAGATTTGATGCTAGGTTCAAAGTGCTTTTTGAATTTTACCTGAAATTTCTGTAGAATAATTTTATTTTTGGCACTGTGTTTTCTGCAGTCCTATTCTGTCTGTCCCTCTCCCTCCCTATCTTTTTTCCTATCTCTAACATTCCTTCCCTTCCCTTCTCCTTCCTTTTCCTGGCAGTGATGATAAATTGTAACTCGTAAAAGTGTCTCTGTGTGCTTTTACAAGTTAGAAAACTGAAGGAAAAATTATTCACCATTAGGAGAATCATGAATAAACTACTACCAAGGAATGGTTATGCCAGCGTCTCTTCTGAAACTTCAGTGGAAGAGCTCACAAGATGAACATGGGACTTGTAAAATTTGTGGTGCTGTTACCGCATGGTGAGGGTACATGTCATGCTTTGGACTGATTTTGTTACAAGCCCTTTAAGAACTAGCAAGGAATTATTTAAAATCTAAATTTAGATTTCACATTCAGAGGAAAATCTTGACGACAAAAATCTTGAAGTCAAAGGCTTTATGTAGGACTCACTTCCCTGACTGCTTATAGAGATGGTGCTTTTAGGAAAACATTTTCTTAATAAAATGCAGATGGTTCCAGATCTCTCTCTTTCCCTTCCTCTAGCCCCTTCCCCTTCTCCTCTCTCTCCCCTCATAGAAACTCTTTGCAGTATGAATTCAGTACGTAGTGCATCCTGAAGCTTTGAATATAGATTGGTGGTTGCTAGATCAGACACTGTTTTTGCTTTTTTAAAGTAATTATAGTAATAGAATTGTCTTTATACCAGAATACCCATAATGAGATTGAAAAAAAAATAGTTTATACAATCACTCTTAGATCCAGACGCCATAAATCCTATCATTAAGTGGGAACTCTATTCTTAACTTTTAAGTGTCTCTTGCTGTAATGAGCATAATTAGGGGAGCTTGGTGCAGTGGAAGGAACACAAAGCTGAGTGTTATGAGGCATGGGGTCCTTCTCTGGCTACCGAGGTGGCCTTGACAACTGACTAAGTAGTTCTCCGGGCCTCAGTGATGGACTTCAGTGGTTTTTCACCAGGGGTGGCAGTGTCCCACCACGGGCGCTCGGAAATGTTGAGGGGAAACATTTTATTTTATTTTATTTTATTTTATTTTATTTTATTTTTACCATTTGAAGATTTTATTTTCTCATTTGCACAGTGGGATATTAATTGTACCCATTTCATTGATTTGTTAGGTGGATTAAATAAGATAATGTAGACAAAGCTTTTAGCACAGTGACTGGGCACAGGGTCTGCCCTAAATGAATATGAGCTGTTAGCAATAATAATCATTCACCTTCCAAGTCTGCAAGGCACTGAAAGGAAGACATCGTGTTTTCTATTGTATTTCCCAGTGTCTTGCTCAGTGCCTAACACCCTGGTCTCAATAAAAATTTTAGTCTGAATTGAAAGAAGTGTCAATATCTCAGTCTTGAGGTTCTTACAGATTTATTTATTTTTTTTTAATTTTTTTATTGATTAAGTTATTACATATGTGTCCTTATCCCCACGTTAACCCGTATCCCCCCCACTCATACCCTCACTCCCCTGTTGTCTGTGTCCATTGGTTAGGCCTATATGCTTGCATATAAGTCCTTTAGTTGATCTCAGGGGAAACATTTTAAATTGTCACAGTGTATGGGGACAAGATTTCTACTAGAAATTTTGACATGCCACCCGGCCAGTGAATAATTGGCCCACCCCAAATGCCAATGGCATCCCCACTGAGAAACACTGGACCAGATGATCACTACGGCTCTTCCCTATTTCTCCCAAGTTTATAAGTGGGCACCGAAAACTTCTAAATTGATGTTGAACTATTGCACTTAGTGTCTGCATCTCACACTTAGCATTAAACTCGGCGTTTCTGGGAGTGGAGTCAGATCTGGTCATGCTGGCTGAGGACACTCACGGATTGGCCCCTTGGATTCAGAGCTTTATTGCTGGGGCCATTCCCGGCTCTGAGCACAGGAACTCACTGTTACTGTTCAAGAGGAGGTGCAGAGCCTGGTCTGGGTTTTGTGCTTGGCTTTGGCTTTTCCCTCATGTCCTCCTCCCTCAAAGGGACATAGTGGGTTCATTGTGGCCACAAGCCTGGCCTCCAGGCCTGAACTTTTTCACTGTAGAAAACTGCCGGCGGCTGCCTCAGCAGCTATCTCATCGGTTGAGACCTGCTCTGCGGCTGGGACGTGTCTGTCTGTCGGGAAGGGGGTCATTATGCAGGCAGGTGCTGCCCGGCAGATCCACCCACCTGTTGTCACAGGCCAGAGGCTTTGATGAGATGGAAAGGGTGTTGGGCTGGAAAAAAGATTCTGGGCAGTCTGAATTCTTACATGGTTTTTCTTTGACAGTGTGATTAAATTACTTTTATTTGACAGTGAAGTGCTATTAAATCAAAGTCCCGCAAGAAAGCTTCTCTCAGGATTATCTTTTGCTAGAAAGCAGTAGAGAAGTGAGCTATTAACTCTTACCAGAATTTGCTGTGATGTTGTACATCTATGTAACGCTTAATAACTAGAATGTAAGATTACCTGGGACATATATTTAATTGATGTGTTGTTTTTAATTACAAAAGTTATTTATTAAAGAAATTTCAAATAATTAAGAAAAGTGTCAGTAATCACTACATTTTGACATATATCCTGCCAGTTTTAAAATTTTTACAAAAATGAGGTTATAGTGTACTAGTGGCTCATTGCATAAAGATTCGCACAATAGGCCTTCCTTCCCCTGGCTGCCAGCACCGGTTTTCCTCTGGCACCCAGGACCCAGGCCTTCGCTCCGGCCGCAGCAGTGAGGCTTGGCTTCTCCGCTCTGGCTGCTCCCAGCCCCTCCTTTTTATTTTTTCCAGCCACTCGAGCGGAGCCCAGGGCAGGCTGGAGGCCTGGGTCGCCCCCAGGCCCCAGGTCCCCAGCCCCTCCTTGAGCGGAGTACAGGGCCCGCAGGAAGCTTGGCTTCCTCTGTTGCCGGGAGCAACCCAAGCCTCCTGCTCGCTCCAGCTCTGTGGCCGCCACCATCTTCAGACGTCTTCAGTCTTTGCTCTGTGCCTGCATATGCAAATTAACCACCATCTTTGTTGGATTAATTTGCATAGTTGCTCTGATTGGCTGGCGGGTGTAGCGGAGTGACGGAGTGATAGTTAATTTGCATGTTTCTTTTTTATTAGTGTAGATGGGAGGTTTTTTGTTTTTTTGGGTTTTTTTTGCTTGTTTTTGTTTGTTTTTGTTTTAAAATGTATTTTTATTGATTTCAGAGAGGGAGAAAGAGATAGAAACATCAATGATGAGAGAGAATCATTGATCAGCTGCCTTCTGCACATCCCTCACCAAGGATCAAGCTCACAACCCAGGCATGTGCCCTGACTGGGAATCGAACCGTGACCTCCTGGTTCATAGGTCAACATTCAAGCACTGAGCCACATCAGCCAGGCTACAGTGTATGTTTTATAATCTGCTTTGTATACTATCTCATGAACATGTTTCTATAACATAGATATTACATAGTTTTACATGACTACTGGCGATCCATTGAGGGGAAGAGCACAAACTCTAGCAACAGACTCTGGGTTTATACCTCAGCCCTGCCTCTAATTAGCTGGGAAAATTATTTAATTTGTTCTACTCTTTTAAAAAATTGGGAGAATAATAATAACACTACATTGGGGTGCTGGGAGAATTAAATGAGATAATAGATGTAGAGTGCTTAGAATAGAGCCTTGCATAAAGTAAGCACTCAGTATCTGAGATATCATTATCTTGTCAACTTCAGCATCCTTATATGACTATACCATCTTTGCTAAGCAATCCCCTGGTATTAGACATTCTTGCAACTAAATCCTTTCTGACATCCAGAGTAATTACTTTCACATCAGTTACTAAAAGAGGAATTTCTGAGTCAAAGAGCACACAACAATTTGAGGCTTTGGATTCATATTGCTGAATTTCTTTCCAGAAAGCTTGTCTTGATACTTCTACCAACTTTTAGCTGAATTAAAAAATTCAGCTTGGCTTTCTTTGAATGTCCCATTGCTCTAAGACCTCCCTTTTCCAATAATTGGGAATATACACCCAGTTAATATTGCTTTAGGGCAAGCATAATTAAGGAAATCTATGAACCACAAGCCAAATTCAATAAAGCATTCCATCTACAGTGGGGCCTTGACTTACGAGTTTAATTCGTTCTGAGACCGAGCTCGTTAAGGAGCTTGTTAACTCAAATTACTCTATCAACTCAGTGCAAAAAATCGGCCAAGAGACAGCTGGTATCTCAAAAAACTGTTAGTCGGGACACTCATAAGTCAAGGCCCCGCTGTATATATATAAAAGCCAAGCATCCAGAATGCTGGAACAACTGGTTGCTATGATGCACACTGCGGCAGCCAACTGCCAGATCAGGGCCCTGATCGGCCCCCTCCAACTTCCTGCAGCCCCTGGCCCCCGTCTGGCCCCGCCCCTGATCTGTCCCCCCACATTGGGGGCAGGGCTGGCCAATCTTCTGTGTCCCCTGCCCCCCGGCCCTGATTGGCCCCCTCGGAGCAGGCTAGCCGGACCCCACCTGTGCACAAATTCATGCACTGGGCCTCTAGTAGTCAAATAAAAAACAAGGTGGATCACCTGCCACTGGTATTTTCTATGCTCCAGCTTCTCTCCATTGATTGAAAATTCTTCGTGTGAAAATATGTGAATGTGTAACTCATAAGTGCACTTCCCCCCCCCAGTCCCATTTAACCTCTAGACATACTGGAAAGAAAAAAATTACCTTCAGTAACATGATAGGAAATGTATAAAAAATTATATATAATTTGTAGAACATTAAATTAGTCCCTTTATTCTGTGATATGTGAAAATTACTTATTTCATTGCATTTTTACATTTAGCATGAAGAAGTTGCAAACTGGTATTTACAAAGACTGGATCCATAGTGCACCCTTTGCTACCTGACTTGGTAGTGAGTGCTTGGCCCAGGTGCCTTGTTCAGCATGTCATGCTACCAATTGTTGTGTGATGACTCAACCCACACCCCATCTCTGTTTGGATGACTGAGACCCCTTCGTACAGCCTACCTGGCCTTGATGTATATCTGGGGCAGTGATGTTAGAGGAAGCCTGCTTCTGTTTTGTTCTCAGCAGTCCACCCACCTCCATCTAATCTAATAAAAGAGAAACATGGTAATTGGCTTACGACCGCTACCCTTCCCATTGGCTAATCAGGGCGATATGCAAATTAACTGTCAGCCAACATGGCGGCCGGCAGCCAGGCAGCTTGAAACTAACATGAGGCTTGCTTGCTTCAGTGACGGAGGACTCCAACGTTCCCCGCCTGCCACTGCAGGCCTCTGAGCCTGCAGTTTAAAAAACATTGTAACGAATATAGAAGGTAAACAAAACCCCAGAAACCAGCTTTCAGCGAGCTGGGATCTCAGAGCTGGAGTCAGAGCTGGAGTTATACATTGTTTCGAACCGAAACAAACCAGATACCTATTTTCAGCAGCGGAGGCCTAAGAGGTGGAGCCTCAGAGCTAAAGCTGGCCCAGAATTAAAAAAAAAGAAAAGAAAAAAAGGAGCGGTTGGGAGCTTCCATCACCTGCCAGCCTGAAAACAACCCTCAGCCCCTCACCCAGGCTGGCCAGGCACCCCAGTGGGGACCCCAACCCTGAAGGGTGTGTGACCAGCTGCAAACAGCCCTCAGCCCCTCACCCAGGCTGGCCAGGCACCCCAGTGGGGACCCCTACCCTGAAGGGTGTGTGACCAGCTGCAAACACCCATCATCCCCTCACCCAGGCTGGTCAGGCACCCCAGTGGAGACCCCCACACTGATCCAGGACACCCTTCAGGGCAAACCAGCCAGCCCCACCCATGCACCAGGCCTCTACCCTATATAGTAAAAGGGTAATATGACTCCCAGCACCGGGATCAGCGGAGCCGCGAGGCCTCCCAGCACCGGGATCAGCGTGACAGGGAGCAGCGCCCAAACCCCCTGATCGCCCTGCGGCTCTGTGTGTGACAGGGGGCGGCGCCCCAACCCCCTGATCGCCCTGCTCTGTTCGTGACAGGGGAAGGCGCCCCAGCCTCCTGATCAGCCCTGCTCTGTGCCTGATACGGGGGAGCTCCCCAACCTCTGATCGCCCTGTGGCTCTGTGTGTGACAGGGTGCAGCACCCCAACCCCCTGATCAGCCCTGCTCTGTGTGTGACAGGGTGTGGCGCCCCAACCCCCCCCCCCCCCCCCCCCCCCCCGCCACGGGCCCTGCTCTGTGTGTGACAGGGTAGAGCCATAACCTCCCCATCGACCCTGCCTTGAGTGTGACAGGGGGCGGCACCCCAACTCCCCAATCGGCCCTGCTCTGAGCCCGACCAGGGGCTGCACCTAGGGATTGGGCCTGCCCTCTGCCACCCGGGAGCAGGCCTAAGCCAGCAGGTCGTTATCTCCCGAGGGGTCCCAGACTGCGAGAGGGCACAGGCCAGGCTGAGGGATCCCCCCTTCCCCCCGAGTGCACAAATTTTTGTGCACCGGGCCTCTAGTTTGATTATAAACACAAATGCCAGTCTGAACATTTATACCACATGACCTAACACAATTATGAGGGAGACATCTAGATGATTCAAAATATGTTCCATTTGGATTCTCATCAAGAACACAAAATGTAAAAATTCTCAAATCTCTGAAAATACATCCTAGGACCCCAGAACTATGCTTAGGAAAGACTGATGTGGTTGACAGACACTGTCCAAGGTACTGTTTGATAATTATTGGCATTTAAAAAAGAAATATAGGTCATCTTTTGATTATGTCTTTGAATTGAACACTTGTTTCATTTTTGCTCA
Source organism: Myotis nattereri (assembly GCF_964212035.1). Classification (NCBI taxonomy): domain Eukaryota; kingdom Metazoa; phylum Chordata; class Mammalia; order Chiroptera; family Vespertilionidae; genus Myotis; species Myotis nattereri. The sequence goes on from NC_138081.1 coordinate 47,824,085, forward strand.
AGAACAGTGGCATTCACACTTTGGTTTGTGACCCACAGTAAGAAATGTGTTTTATGTTGTAACCCAGTATGTACATATCTATAATCTTAAAAGCGTAATATGCTAATTAGACCAGACAGCTGAACGACCTTCTGAACATCATTCCAGGCATCCTTCTGGATGAAGCCGCAGTGGCGAGGGCCGAGGCAGAGATGGTTAGGGGCGATCAGGCAGGCAGGCGAGCAGTTAGGGGCAATTAGGAAGGCAGGCGAGTGGTTAGGGGGATCAGGCAGGCAGGCAGAGTGGTTAGGGGGATCAGGCAGGCAGGCAGAGTGGTTAGGGGCAATCAGACAGACAGGTGATCAGTTAGGGGCGATCAGGCTGGCAGATAGGCAGGCAGAGTGGTTAGGGGCGATCAGGGAGGCAGGTAAGTGGTTAGGGGCAATCAGACAGGCAGGCAAGTGGTTAGGGGTGATCAGGCAGGCAGGTGAGCATTTAGGGGCGATCAGGCTGGCAGATAGGCAGGCAGAGTGGTTAGGGGCGATCAGGGAGGCAGGTAAGTGGTTAGGGGCAATCAGGCAGGCAGGTGAGTGGTTAGGGGTGATCAGGCAGGTAGGCAAGGAGTTAGGGGCGATCAGGCAGGCAAGCAGAGTGGTTAGGGGTGATCAGGCAGGCAGGCAGAGTGGTTAGGGGCAATCAGGAAGGTAGGCAGGTGAGTGCTTAGGAGCCAGTGTCCCGGATTGCGAGAGGGTGCAGGCTGGGCTGAGGGACACCCCCCACCCCCCCCACCCCCCAATACACGATTTCATTTACCGGTCCTCTAGTTCAAATATAAACACACATACAAGTGAAACAAGTGTTTCCCAAAATACATGCAGTGTATTTTGACATTTTCTATTTCATTCTTTGTAATGTTGCTTGTGACCCACTAACTTATTTCATGACCTGCAAATGGGCCTGACCTGCAGTTTATAATTGTGTTCCAGGGTGGTTTGTTGTTGGGTGCGAGCTGATGGTAACCTTGGCAGGGACTTGCGTCCTTTTTCACTGGAGAAGCATGTTGCCTTCCTCCTGGTGCCGGGTCCAGGGCAGGCTGTCCTTGCCCAGACATCGCCTCTGGAGCGGTCTCAGTTCTGTGGGGCTGGACACAAAGTGGAGGCAGAGTCCCTTGTGTTGGCTGCCTGGGCACTTCAACAGCTTTGCTTTAATTTTCATCCTTCCCTGGACTGGCTGCTGCAGCTGACAGCTCTGCGCGAGAGGGGAGTTTTAAACAAAGGCGATAATTCACTTTGAGGGCCCCTGAATCATGTCTTTGTCTCTGCTCTTGACAGAAGAGAAGGAAGTTGTTCATTATTAAGGATGCCAGCTGCCCATGGATTGATATATCTGTAGCCAGCGCTGGCTCACTTTCAAGAAGGTAGAAAGCTGGCTCCCCAGTCGGTGTGTTCTGAAGGGATCCAGGAAAGATTTTCTTTAAAACGTCTACTCATTTCCCTGTGTCTAAAATTTTATTATTAGAAGTCCATTGTTTTAAATCTTTTTAGTTTTCTGGTCTCCCAGAATTCCAGATCAATATAAAAATATCCTTAGGAAAGAGAATACCTTAGGAGTGTATCAGATAACATTTAATGGGGATTTAGACAGCCACTGAGAGAGAACAAGGGGTGGGGGTGCAGGAGGGGGCATAGGGAGCCTGCAGGTCTGTGAACAGGAATGGAGTAAGTTTGTGTCTAATGGTAATTCGAAAGCTACTTGAAATTATTGAGCTCTTCAAACATTTTAATGAGAATTTTATGAAGAACCTGGTGGCTTGGGGTGGACTTGAGTAGGGCTAGAGCTGAGGGAACTGACATCCACCAAAGGAGACCAGAACTCTTAGGATCGTTTGGCCTACTCAGGGGTTACGAGGCCTGCATTGTCCGTTGGGTTTGTGTTTTGTTTAAGAAATATGTTCCGTGTAGACAACACGACTGAAGCACGCTACCCACGGTTCACATTGTATTTTGCTTAATGCCTTGCAAGGACCTTGCATTTATTTAGCCATTTCCCCTCAATCTTAGCTTTGTTTTATTTTGTTTTGTGTTTAAACCAAGTTTAAAACTGGCCAGTTTTATTAAAGAAAAATTGTGCATGATTTACTTTTCACCCATCTGCCTGGCATGCTTCTAACATCAGAACCCCTGCCTCAATGATAGCCAGTGTGCATACTCTGAAGTATTTTCCACACGCTGCCACTGTAGTGATCTTATAGCCATTGTAGTGATGGGCACGGGACTTGGCCAACATGGCATAGTACTCTTTCAGATTTGCTCAAGGCTGGGCAGGTGTTGGCAAGGGTGACCAGCTTCGCTGTGCCTTGTCTGATCATCTTCAGAGTCAGCTTGTACCCCAGCACATACTTTCCACTTTCCATAACAAGTTGGAGCCTAGAATTGATGGACCCAAGAGACTTTTTCATCTTCTTTGCGGCCACCATCTTCCTGCCTTAGATGTGGGATGGCAAGGTGAGCAGCCGCCAAGGTGGCTGGGGAGCGAGAAAGGAGCCTTAGCTTTCTGATTGGTCAGCTCACTGCATTCCCTTGCATGCCAGTTTGTTTTGTCAGTTATTGGTGATCATAGAATTTAGAGCTGAAAAAGACCTTAGCGATCACCTGGATAAGTGTTTTCCTGTGGTCATTAAATCAGCACTTACTGTTTATAAGTTACTGATAGAGACTGTTGGTTGACTGGGTGAGAACCCTGTAAATATTGATCTTCCCTATCAAGCATTGTGCAGTATACAGGTGTGCGATTCTTCCTAATGAGTAGCAACATACACAATACATTTCAGTGATACAGATATATTCATTTTTTTCTTTGCCAAATATCAGTTGTCAATTAAGCACTTACTGTTTATAAGTTCTGCGGCTGGAGGTACAAAGGTGAGTGAAACATGGACCCTGCCCTCCGAGATGCTGTAGGGATTCAGGCACAGACAGTCACGGTGACAGTGTGGTGGCTGCCGTGATGAGGAGCTGTGGTTCCCCCTCCTTACCCTGGTGAGCGCTTGCTCTGGGAGACCCCACTTTGGAAAACACTGGGTTGACTGGATTCTGCTGCACCAGCATAGCTGATGAGCAGTTACAGGGTGTCTGTGAGAGGACAGAAAGCCATCCTCTGAAGTTTAGGAAACAAGACCAGGAAGGCTTCTGGTGAATGCTGTTATCTCAGATTGGCCTGTGTAGTGGATTGAATAGCAGCTCCCCCGCACTCCCCTCCCCCCCACCCCCCCGCAAAAAAAAAAAAGATACATCTGTGTCCTCATCCCTAGAACCTATGAATTTGCCCTTATTTGGAAGCAGGGTCTTTGCAGATGTGGTTAAGTGAGATTTTGCGATGAGATGATTCTGGATTATCTGGGTGAGCCCTAAATCTAATGGCAAGTGTACTTTAAGAGTGAGGCAGCCCTGGTCGGCTTGGCTCAGTGGATAGAGCGTCGGCCTGCAGACTGAAGGGTCCCAGGTTCGATTCCGGCCAAGGGCACATGCTGGAGTTGCAGGCTTGGTCCCCAGTGGGGGGCGTGCAGGAGGCAGCTGATCAATGATTCTCTCTCATCATTGATGTTTCTATCTCTCTCTCCTTCTTCCTTCCTCTCTGAAACCAATAAAGAAATATATATATATATATTTTTTAAAAAAAGAGTGAGGCAGGGGTGCCTGGCTGGTGTGGCTCAGTGGTTGAGCATTGACCCATGAAGCAAGAAGTCACTGGTTCGATTCCTGGTCAGGGCACATACCTAGGTTTCAGGCTTGATCCCCAGTAGGGCATGCAGGAGGCAGCCCGTTGGTGTTTCTATCTCTCTCTCCCTCTCTCTCTAAAGTCAATAAAAACATATTTTAAAAAAGAGTGAGTCAGGGAGAGATGTGACACAGACAAAGATGTGACACAGGCCAGGTGTCCAGAGAGGCAGAGTTGGGGTGAGGCAGCCACATGTCGAGGAACGCTGTAGCCACCAAACAGCAAGGACAGGATTTTCCACAGGAGCTTCCAGAGGGAGCTCGGCCCTGCCAACCCCTTGGTTTTGGACTTGTAGCCTCCTGAACTGCGGGAGAATACATTTCTGTTTTAAGCCGCCAACTTTCTGAGTAATATGTTATGGCAGCCCTAGCAGACTAATGCAGCCTGGATTTCGATAGTCAGGAACTTCTGAAGGGAGGGCCTTTTCTGGAGAGAGTGCAGGGACTGGGGGCAAAGCCCTGTTTGAGAAGAGAGAAGCTAGCCGTGCGGCTGGAGCTCAGATTTAGTGAAAGGGAGTCACAGGAGATAGGGCTAGAAAGCTTGTGTCTGACTCCTTGCCTTTGTGGTGGTTTGAGTAATGCCTTGTTTGTAAAGGATCATTTGTGAGTTCGCTGTCCTGCCTCTTAGGCAGTGTCTCTTAACACTGGTGACCAGGAAAATAATACAGGACGAGGTTTGTTGGTTGCTCAGGCGGCTACGCTCTTGTGTGGATATATGAAGATTGTAAATGTTCCTTTTTTAAAAAATTTATTGGGGTGGTCAATGTTCTTGATTGTTGCCCCCCTGGAAAGGTGGCTTTAGTCACTCACTACATCTTGTTTTTGAACTTGTCTTTCTCACTGAATTTTCCTAAAAGGATTTATTTTCATGGCATTTTATGTCCTTGAAATGATCATTTAATGTAAAATAATTTCTGTGACATGTAATAAACATCTTTAAACCAGATAAAGAAACACAAAACTAGTCCGGTGCTGCTTTCAGAGATCCGTGAGTTCCTATTCTAGAACAGACCCTCTCCACATCACACACTTTCTTCTGGGAGAACTGGACATTGGATACCTTTTTATTTTCTATAATGAGATAGGATTTAGTAGTGAGCACATTTTGAGACCTAATTAAATATTATTTCTTTAGGTTGAGAATAGCAGCTCAAGGTCTTGGGTCTACTCAGCTGTCTTTCTAACCTGCATTGATATCTTCTTGTGTCTTCACTCTCCCCACCCCCTAAATCTCAGGTATACTCATGTTTTATGATTTTTATTTTATTTATTTGTTTGTTTAGAGACAGAGGAAGGGAGAGGGACAGAGAAACATCCATCAGTTGCCTCCCATATCTGCCCTGACTAGGAATTGAACCTGCGACCCCTTCGGTGCATGGGGACAATGCTCCACACTGGCCAAGACATGTTTTATAATTTTTAATGATTAGTTTTTATTATAAAAATAATTCAAGCTTATTGTCAAATGTCAATAAGGTTTGAATATATGGCTCCTTAACCCTTTGACTGGTTGCAGTACCCCCGTCTCACTTTTCTATGGTTTGAATGTTTGTGTTCCCCCCAAATTCGTATGTTGAAGCCTAATGCCCGGTGTGTGGTGCTGAAGGTGGGGCCTTTGGGAAGTGATTGGATCATGAGGGTGGAGACCTCATGAGTGGGGTCACTGCACTTCTATAAAGACCCTCTCGTCCCTTCTACTGGCTGAGGACCCAGTGAAAAGGCCCATCTATGAACCAGGAAGCAGGCTCTCCAACACCAGCCTTCTGCTCTGCTGCTTTGACCTTGGCTGCAGAACTGTGAGGAATACATTTCTGTTGTTCATTAGCCACCCAGTCTGTGGTATTTTGTTATAGCAGCCTGAACAGGCCACGACGTACCTCTATCCCTGTGTTACTTTCCTGTGACTGTTGAACAAATTACCATAAGCTGGATGGCGTAAAACAGTAGGAATTCCTTCTCTCACAGTTCTGGAGACCAGAAGCCCAAACTCAAGGGGTTGGCTGGTCGAGCTCCCTCCGAAGCCCCAGGGGAGAGTCTGTCGGTTCCTTGGCTCCTGCACTTCTGGGTGTTACAGGGATCTCTTGTCTTGAGGCCACAACACTCCAGGCTTTGCCTTTGTCTCCACATGGCTGTTTCCTTTTCTGTGTCTCTGTGTGTGTCCCCCAAAACGTCCTCTGCCTCTCTTATGAGGATTCACGTGACTGCATTTGGGCCCAATAAAGTAATATCCACTCTTTCACCATATAAAGTAATGCTCACAGATTCCAGGTATTAGGACATGGACATAACATTTTGGGGGCCACCATTTAAACCGCTACCATTATTAAAGAAAAAATTATTGACACTGGTTACAATGGTAAGGAAGACTTTATTCAGGACTGTTGTGGTAGGTGTCAAGACTAATGCAATAGGGGAGAGAGACCAGGCTCAACTCTGAATACAACAAGAACAAGTGGGGATTTATAGCCAAGGAAAAGGGAGGTGAGAGGTTGGGGAGAGATGAAAAATTACTAAGGGTAAGGAGTATTCTAGCTAAATTAACAGGATTCTTCCTGAAGGCAGGCCAGGGTGATCAGATATCATATAAGCAATGGGGAGGGATAAGGAATTTGATCAGAGTTTGAAGGTCATCAGATATCAGGGTGGGAGTATTCTCTCTGAAGTGACATAGCAGGATTCTTACTAAAACTTGGGGCCAAGGTACATTTGGTCAAGGAGAAGGTCTTTGTCACAACCCCTACGCAGTGTTTTTTAGACTGAGAAAGACCATAAAAGCAAACTCAGGTCATGAGCAACCACGCCTGTGCTGGTGGGAAACTCTGGAACTCCGTGCAGCACCTGCCTAATTGGAAAGTGGCTCCATGCTGGACTCTCTTCTCTCCTGCCGGCGCTCTCTCTAGCCTCTCCAGACCGCCTAGTAGTGCAGACATGCCACCTTTGTTAGAGGGCCACACTACAGATCACTGTGGTCCCCACCCTCCCATTATAAAGCAGCACCTGGCTCTGCCTGAATGTTACTGTTTGGATTCATTCTACAGGGAAAATAAAACGCCTATGCAGGCCGAAGTTAGGAAACTCATTGCAACGTCAGAGAGAATTTTAGATAAATCACTATGTGGGAAGAGGAAGTTGATTGCTGGTTTTGGACCCAGACTGGAGACATTTGGCAACTGATAAGAAGCCCCATGGCCATTCCAAGGACCCAATTTGGCATGAACCCCGTGGCTGGAGGTGGGGTTGGGTGGGGGCAAAGCTGGCCCAACTTTAGGCATCTGTGGAAAGAGATGTGGGGGGAATCTCTTCCGTAGCAAGGGAGGAGGGGTCTGCCTCAAACCCCAGATTGACCAGGTCTGAGCCAGGTCCAGATCTGTTGCCGGACTCACTTCTGAGAAAGTAGATGCTGGCCTCTGTCCTGCCCCAGACAGGTAGTAAGTAAATGGAATCAGCTCAACAGCCCTCTGAGTAGCTCCTGTTGGTGCTTCAGGGAATGAGAGGCCCTGCTCTCAGAGTATTTTCCAGGGGAGAATACCTCAGAGACATTGCGGGTTCAGTTGGTTCCAGACCACCACAATAAAACAGATATCACAGTAAAGCAAATTACACTACTTTTGTGATTTTCCAATGTACATGAAAGTTATGCTTATACTACACTGTAGTCTATTAAGTGTGTAATAGCATTGTGTCTAAAAAAACAGTGAATATACCTTACTTTAAAATACTTTATTGCTAACATATTCTAATCATCGTCTAAGCCTTCAGCAAATGATCATCGTTTTGCTGGTGGAAGGTCTTGCCTGGATACAGGTGGTTGCCCACTGACCAGGGTGGCGGTTTCTTAAAATATGACAGCAGTGAAGTTTGTGACATCGATTGACTCTTCCTCTCATGAACGATTTCTCTGTAGCATGTGACGCTGTTTGACAGCATTTTACCCACAGTAGAACTTCTTTCAGAACTGGAGTCAGTCCTTTTTCAACTACATTTATGTGATATTTTAAATTTTTTGTTGTCATCTCAACTATCTTCACAGTCTCTTCACTAAGAGTAGATTTCATCCTAAGAAACCACGTTCTTTGTTCATCCATAAGAAGCACCTCCTCATCCGTTAAAGTTTTATCATGAGATTGCAGCTGTTTGGTCACATCTTCAGGCTCCACTTCTAATTCTAGTCTCTTACTGTTTCCACCACATCTGCAGTTACTTCCTTCGTTGAAGTCTTGAACTCCTCGAAGTCATCCAGGAGAGTTGGAATCAGCTTCTCCCAAACTCCTGTTAATGCTGATATTTTGACCTCTTCCCATGAGTCACAAATGTTTTTTGTTTTTTATTGATTTTATTTATTTTTAAATATATTTTTATTAATTTCAGAGAGGAAGGGAGAGACAGAGACAGAGAGAAACATCAATGATGAGAGAGAATCATTGATCGGCTGCCTCCATCATGCCCCCCTTTGGGGATTGAGCCCACAACCTGGGCATGTGCCCTTGACTGGAATTGAACCCGGAACCCTTTAGTCCGCAGGCTGATGCTCTATCTACTGAACCAAACCAGCTAGGGCAGTTTTTTTTTTTTAAAATTGATTTTAGAGTGAGAGGAAGGAAGAGGGATGGAGGGAGAGAGAGAAACATGGATGTGAGAAACATTGATTGGTTGCCTCCCTCACGTGCCCCGACCAGGAATCAAATCTGAAATCTGGGTATGTGCACTAAAATGTTGTTTGATAGGTTTCAGGAACACTAAAAAGAGGGGTTAGTAGGCTTTTTTTTTTTTTTTGCTTTTTTTTTTTTACTTAGCAGTTTCATTTGGGAAGATAATAGTTGAATAACAGAATAGAATATTGTGTATGAAGGAGGGTGGGGTCATCTGGGATATGTAGAAGGTGTGGTTGTCTTGGAGTAAGGACTGTCAGAGGGCAGAATAAATCACCAGCCAGAATCCTGTTTATAATGAGCCTGCAGGACACTAACTGAAGTCAATGTGTAAACTCTGACAGGTAGGCAGATGCCGTGCTATCTGGGACCAGACCCAGGAAATCTGTCTCTTTCAGGGATGTGCCCTCGGGAATTTTGAAATTTAAATTCTACTGTCTGTTTTTCAGGCGACAATGAACAGACTTTCCTTAAATTCCAAAGGCTGGAAGCAGAGGCCCCTGTCACTGGACAGCTTCTGGTCCCCTGAGGAGCAGTCCAGGGGCTGAGCCCGAGAGCTCCCACCCCTGCCTCCCGGGAGACAGCCAGGTGCCACGCTCTTGTTTTTCTTCCCCTTACACAGTGTGAGACCCCAAGGCCAGGGGTCAGAGGCTGTTTGCCCTGCTGTATCCAAGATAGAAATGCTACCCTGCAGTTCCTGGCACCAAATAGTGGAAATGGGATATACTGTGGTTAGAGAAATGCAATATCATGAGATACTGTTTTAATAAGGGAAAAATGCATTGAGCATCAAGAAGAACTGGCGTTGGAAAGGTCCTGGCTCTGTCACCAGGTGCGTCTTCTGTGAGCCTCTGCGTTTCTGTGTTCTCACCGGTAATAGGGGTGATAGCGTAGCAACCAGGTCCCAGGTCCCAAGCGGAGACCAAAGGGGATCCGGGATGAAAAGCACTTTGGAACTGGCAGATGGCTGTACCCAAGTTATTACTGTTCTCGTTAGAGCAGTGGTGCTTTTAGTGGCTTTGAGCATTCATAATAGACTGTGGGGTCACAGTTTGGGTTTCTGTTGATTCCTGTTGTATTTTAATTTATTAGGTCCTGCTGAATTTACTGCAGGCCAAGGCAGTGGGATGAATAAGTAATACAGATAATAGGGATGCACTTAGCAAAGCCAGAAGAGGACACTGACCCAGCTTAGTCATAATTTTTCCAGCCCAGAAAAGCACAGCTCTTACCGTATCTAAGAGACGCCAACGTTGGTGGGAATGTGCACTAAGATGGGGCTTGCAGTTGAGGCCAGTTTTTAGGAATAGCTTTCCGCGCCCACCGCCGCCACCCCCCCCCCCCCACACACACACACATATCATGATTGCAAAGCACATCATCATCCAAATGCTTCTTATCGAGGTTGACTTCTCTTTACACAGTACGTAAATCCTACCTACAAAATCAAGACTTAGGCTTGTCTAATCGTTTTCTCTAGTAGAAGCACCAGACTTGTTTCTAAGTATTTCCAGTGTTTGCCCTTTAAGGAACCCATGCTTATAAAAACAAATACTTTTTTTCAGCAAGAAGTTTCTGTGTCTTCTTCCCTCCACAGCTTAAGCTCCAGTCAGTGGGGTTCGATCACATTTGCATTCAAAAGGGAAATGTCTTGTTGGAAAACACTGCACACCACACCCCACATGTCAGTGGCAGTTGCTGGGAACTTCTAAAGCTAACTACAATGTTCTTTTTTTTTTTTTTTTTTTTTGGCGGGGGTGGGGGGGAATCTTTTTATTTTGATTTTTTTCCAATTTTTTTATTAATTAAATCCTTATTGTTCAGATTATTGCATTTGTTCCTCTTTTTCCCCCCCATAACTCCCCTCCACCCAGTTCCCACCCCACCCTCCTCCCTCACTCCTCATCCACTGTCCTCATCCATAGGTGCACGATTTTTGTCCAGTCTCTTCCCGCATCCCTCTCACCCCTTTCCCCCCCAAGATATCCAGTCCATTCCCTTTCTATGTCCCTGATTCTATTATAATCACCAGTTCATTCTGTTCATCAGATTATTCACTTCATTTTCAGATTCTCTTGTTGATAGATGTGTATTTGTTGTTCATAATTTGTATCTTTACCTTTTTCTTCTTCTTCCTCTTCTTAAAGGATACCTTTCAGCATTTCATATAATACTGGTTTGGTGGTGATGAACTCCTTTAGCTTTTTCTTATCTGTGAAGCTCTTTATCTGACCTTCAATTCTGAATGATAGCTTTGCTGGATAAAGTAATCTTGGTTGTAGGTTGTTGGCATTCATCACTTTGAATATTTCTTGCCATTCCCTTCTGGCCTGCAAAGTTTCTGTTGAGAAATCAGCTGACAGTCGTATGGGTACTCCCTTGTAGGTAACTGACTGTTTTTCTCTTGCTGCTTTTAAGATTCTCTCTTTGTTTTTGCTCTTGGCATTTTAATTATGATGTGTCTTGGTGTGGTCCTCTTTGGATTCCTTTTGTTTGGGGTTCTCTGCGCTTCCTGGACTTGTAAGTCTATTTCTTTCACCAGATAGGGGAAGTTTTCTGTCATTATTTCTTCAAATAGGTTTTCAGTATCTTGCTCTCTCTCTTCCTCTGGCACCCCTGTAATTCAGATGTTGGTACGCTTAAAGCTGTCCCAGAGGCTCCTTACACTATCTTCGTATTTTTGGATTCTTTTTTCATTTTGCTTTTCTGGTTGGGTGTTTTTTGCTTCTTCGCATTTCAAATCTTTGACTTGATTCTTGCAATCCTCTAGTCTGCTGTTGGGAGTCTGTATGATATTCTTTATTTCAGTCAGTGTATGCTTAATTTCTGGTTGGTCCTTTATCACAACCTCGAGGGTCTCATTAGATTTCTTGTAGGTCTCATTAAGTTTTTCGGCAGTTTCTAGAAAATTCTTTAAAAACCTTAAAAGTGTGGTTTTGAACTCTATATCCAGTAGTTTGCTTTCCTCCATTTCTGTCATTTGTGTCCTTTTTCTTTGTCTCCACATTTTTTATGCTTCCCTGTGTTGAAAAAGTGGTTTTCTGTGCTGAGTGTCCTGTAGGGCCCGGTGGTTCAGCCTCCCCAATTACCTGAGGAGGGCACTCTTGGTGCACCCCCTTGTGGTCTTTGTGCACAGTCTTGTTGTAGTTAAGCCTTGATTGTTGTAGTTATCACTGGGAGGAATTGACCTCCAGGCCAATTGGCTGTGAGCATCAGTTGTGTCTGCAGTGGGAGAACTTCTGTGCTGGAGACACCCCTCTGGGGCAAGACTTGCTTCAATGGGGCTTTGGTGCTCACTGAGTCTGCCCCCTGAGTGTGTCCTTTATGGTTCCATGGGGCTGCAAACTGGATGGTCCCACTCTGACCTCTGGGTTTCCTGGCTCCTGGATCTCTAGGGAGGTGCTAATCTAGCCTTTGCCTGCGGCTATCCAGCAAAAGCCTCCCTGCAGGGCTTGGGCGGGTCGGGTCCCACGGGATCAACAGGACGGGGCTAGCAGTTATGGCTGCTCTCAGTCCAGCCCTCAGAGGCTCTGCTTCTCAGTGTCCTGGTAATCGCTGCAAGCCCTTCAGAGAGAAAGCTGCCCTCGAGTTCCGACCGATGCCAGACAGTCCTGCTTATCCCATTTGAGTCTGGGTCCCTAGAGACTCGCCCGGAACTGGAGCTCAGAGCCTGAGACTCCCTCCCTATTGAAAACAACTCTGTGTGCACCTCTGTACCTTAGTATTTTACTTCCGCACTGCGCCTCCTCTGAGTCTCGGTATGCTTTTCTCTTTTCTTCTAGTTGTAGAATTTCCACTCATCCAGCCTTCCTGTGGTTCTGGATGATGTCCGCTCCGTCTTTTAGTTGTATTTTTGAAGTGGTTGTTTGAGGCAGCAAACTCCGGTGTTTACCTATGCTGCCATCTTGGTTTCTCCTACAACGTTCTTTAGAAACACATTCCTTTGAAGAGCTCAGCAGGACCCCAGCCAAGAGAATGTACCCCATATTCAGAGCAAGGCATTTACACCCTCCTCACTAACCCACAGGCATCTCTCTGGAAGGAAACAAAACATAAAATGCCTGTCAACTGTGTATCTGCAGAATCTTTGCATTAAAGCAAAGTACTTATTTCAGTAACTTGGGGAGGTCCTTTGGGGCAACATCCATTTGGAGATGCTTGAAAATAACCTTTCTCACCCTGGAGTGAGTAGGTGGAGGTGCTTTGCATATTTAGTGCTGTAACTAAGGTGCTTCTGCATTCCTTTCTCACTGAAAAAGCTTTGTGGTGCTGGTGTCTTTTGTGGTGATGGGTCTTCAACTGAAGGAAGTCATCTCCAAAAAAACAAATGAAGCCATGAGTTGAGCGTGCAGATAACATTATGCCCCATCCTATCACTGACCCACAAGATTTTTCTTCTTTTAATGGGCCTGGTTTGCTGGATTGTTTCTGTGGTTTCCACTGAAAGTTCTCATTAGTAGCCACTGTACTCAGCAGTCATCTAGGTCCTACATTCTTGTAACATTAAATTACATTTGCCCAAAAATTTCTTTTTATTCCACTCTTTCACCATTTATCAGATGGTTGTGACTCATGAGATCTGCTACAGTTCTTTACAACAACAGAAGTTATGATTGTAGGCCGATCAGGGATTTACACTGCCTGTTTACTTTTAAACATTTTTGTTTTGTTTCATATATATGTTTTTATTGATTTTAGAGAGGGAGGAAGGGAGAGGGAGAGAGAGAAACACTGATGTGCGAGAGAAACATTGATTGTTGCCTCCTGCACACACCCCAACCAGGGATCAAACCTGCAACCTGGGTATGTGCCCTGACTGGGAATTGAACTGGCAGCGACCTTTCAGTGCATAGGGTGATACTCAACCAACTGAGCCCCACTGTCCAGGGCTATGCTTTTATTTTAAATAATATAACATTCCCATAATTAACATAACCATAATAAAAATTACCTAACTAATCATCCTGCAGAATAATCATTTCAACATCTCAGTAGAGATATGAAAAGAAGTAAGTCCATATCCTTGTCTACCAAGCTTACAGCCTAGTCTTACTGATTTTTTAGAACAGTCTGGGCTGATAAATAGTTTAAAAGTCAGCCTTTAAAGCAAAATTGATCTTTATATTCCTTACCTGGAAAAACCTTTTTGAGCTTTCGGCTGTTGTGGGGGAAATAGAGCAATTAAATCCCATTATAATAATGGCCATATGAATGTAGATTTACAAGTGGCAGGTGCTATTCTAAGTCTTTACTTATATTAATTCACTTAATTTAAAAACCACAGAGATCTCAAACTAGGGTGAAACAGGAAAGACTGCCAGTCTCTAGCTAATGGTCCTCCTACTCAAAGACATGTTTCACTCAGCAAGGCGAGGGGTGCCGGTAGGGAGGTTGCTGTTGTTCCTATTTCTGTGCAGCCCTGACTCTACCCTCCTTCCCCCGTCCCAGACCCCTTTGCGGCAGGAGCCCTCCCCCTCACGTCCATCCGGCGGGCGGCACAGTGCTTGGTTCGGACCCTGTCTGATGGGAGGTAATTTGCAGAAGCCATCTCCTCGAGGTTAGTGACTGGCTGTACCTGCAGAGTCCGGAGGGCTGTGCCCAGCTTTTTGGGTTAGATCAGTAGGTGGACAGTCGGCTTCTTGGCTGCTGGGCTCTCAGGGAAGGATTGGAAGAAGGACAAGGGAAGTCTTCAGAAAGTGGACTCCCACTGCTTCTCTGCCCAGTTAGGGAGCAGTGTTGAGTGGGCCCAGGGCGTCTAAGGTGAGCACCTCTCCTGGGTAGAGAAGAGGACAGAAAGCCATTAGACTCACTCAGTTCAAACCTCATGCCTGCAGCATCTCTAACAGCCCCTGGGATTGGAAGGGGGCGGTTTGGGTGCCCTGGATGGGCTTCTGACTCAGAAGGGATGAGGAGGCCTCAGAACTGCTCTTTGCTACCAGTATAGATGTGGGCAAGATGCCTAATTCCTTAGCTTCTTCACATCTTCTTTAAATTCAATAGGTGTTTATTCAGTGCTGACTGTGCGACAATTACAGCCTTGAACACAAGTGCTACCCTCTTGGAGCTAGAGGAGGGAAAATCACAGTAAACAAAAGAAGTGTGTTAAGTGCTAAGACTGCAGTTTTAAACAAGGTCATTAGAGGAGGCATTTGTCGATATGGTAGCATTTGTGCAAACACCTGCAGGGGCTAAGGGAGAGGGCCATTTAGATATCTGGGTGAAGAAGAATATTCTGTGTAGAGGGTGACAGTGCAAAAGTCCTGCGGCAGGGTTGTGTCTGGTGTGTTGGAAGAGCAGCAAGGAGGCCAGTGCGGCTGGAGCAGAGAGGACCAGGGGACTAAGAGGAGAGGTGATGGGAGAGGAAAGGAGGAGCAGATCCCAGAGGACTTTACAGACCATTGTACCAATCCCTGGGCTTCTGTTCTGGGAAGTATGAGAAGCCATGTTCGGGGCAGGGGGTGGGAGGTGGGTTTGACTAAAAGAGTGACATGATTGTCACTTAAGGTTCATTAACAGGATCACCTTGGCAGTTGTGATGAATAGTCAGTGGGGGGGAGGGGAAGAGCAGGAACAGAAATATCAGGCAAGAGGCTATGCGGGTTCAGGTGAGACAGGATGGAGGCTTGGACGACATGGGAGTGCCACAAAGAGGGCAAGTGGTGGGATTCTGCATCAGTTTAATACTGTTCACCGGATGCTGTGGTTCTGAGGTTACATGAGAAGCATGTAGCGTGCTGGCACATAGTAGGTCCTCAAGAAAAAGTAGCTGCTGCTATTGTTATTGAGAAGCTTGATATTTTGTAGGACAGTCAGGACGTATGGGGAAAAGGTCAGGATTTGTCCATCCAGTCAGCAGCAGCAGTGTTGGGAATGGAAATTAGAAATGCTGGCTTTGAACCAAATACATTGCTTCCTGACTTTCCCTTTAACTGAAATGCTAAATCCCTGTGCAAGCACGGCCTGGAAGTGCTCAGTCAAATCACACACATAAGAAGAACTGCTGCGTTCACACCTCTTCTTAGCCCCACCTTCTACAGTGTGAGCTTTCACTGCAAAGCCGTGAGCCTGGGTTCCCTAAGACGCAGTGTCCTCAGGCGGGCTTTGTGGCTGATGGGCCAATCACATCTACTTAATTTGGCTTCGGTTTTTCTCTTCCTTTCTTCCCTTCTCTGCAGCCTAATTTGGACCCTGGCACTACACTAGCCAGTTCTCCATTTCCTTGCCAGGTCTTTGCATTTGTTTCTTCAGGGATGTGTGCTGTCCTTCCCCATGTGCCTGACGTGGACATTTCAGTACTTGCCACCCATCCTGAAGTGTTGAGAGACAGTGTTTGGAGACTGAACTTAGGAGGGAATAACTCCATTTGTACATTTTAGTATTTTCAAAAGATACAGGATTTCTGTTGTGAATAAGGGTTGAGTGCAGGTGACAGAAACCAGTCTAGGTTATTTTAAGCAAGAGGAGACGGGGACTGAGTGCTTACAGACTCACTGGAAAGTCTGGAGGCCCTAGGAGGCAGAGGTTGAGCCTTGGAGCGATCCCTGGGACAGTGAAGAACTGGCCCATCAGGGGGCTCCCGACTCAGAGGACATTAGCAAGGCTGTGGGATCAGGAACCCGGAATTGAGAGGAGGCTGCCACCAGCATTCCTTCCAGCGCCCAAGAGTATGGTCCTAGAACAGTGATGGCGAACCTATGACACGCGTGTCAGAGGTGACACGCGAACTCATTTTTTTGGTTGATTTTTCTTTGTTAAATGGCATTTAGATATATAAAATAAATATAAAAAATAGAAGTCTTTGTTTTACTACGGTTGCAAATATCAAAAAATTTCTATATGTGACATGGCACCAGAGTTAAGTTAGGTTTTTTTCAAAATGCTGACATGCCGAGCTCAGAAGGTTCGCCATCACTGTCCTAGGACGTGACTGGAAAAACCTCCCATTCACACAGCTGCCTGCCAGCCACGGCCTCTGCTTCACTGCCAGCTGTCTGATTTTGCACAGGTGCCTCTAGTTGGATCCCATCTGCATCCATAGCCGCAGGGGTGGGGTCTGCAAAACGTTGTTTTTATTTTCCTGTCCTCCAACTGGGCGGATGAGGTGAGGTTAGATAAGCCAGTCCCCTCACATCTTGCTAGTTGGTGGTGCATACTGTGGGGGGCCCTTTCCCTCCAGGTATGTTGGTGTTGGCCAGTGTTGAGAAGATACCACACACAACATTGAACTCTGATGTTAAACACTGAATCCAACAGTATTTTCCAAGCTTATCTTCAGAATAAACCTGTGTACTTTGTAATAGAGGAGCCCTAATAATCAGATGATCCTCTCTGATGTCTATAAAGTATCACTGGCAGGCAGATTTCAGTTTATTTATGTTTGGAGAAAATAACGAGTCTGGATTTCTGTTTATCACAAAATGTTTATATGGTTCATGTCATTATGTGGAAAGACTAGGCTAATTACATCACTCATCTAAAAATACATTACCAATATTTGATATGAAAAGCAATTTTAGCAGCCTATTGTCACGATAAAAATATGCAGGAGAGGGTGTGAGGTCCAGGTAAATATTAAGGAAAACATGAACTGGCACCGACACTGGTCTGACCAGTCCGAGTTCTCTGGAGTGCAGAAGTATCCGTTTCTTGCAACTTTGTGTTGCGCATGCTTTTAAAAAGTTAATCAGCTTTCTCTAACCATTACCTGACAAAGCAGCGGAGAATTCAGCTAATCTAATGAGTTTGGGAACTAAATCAGAACGAACAGAGAGCAAAGCGCAGAGTAGGACAGATGGGTGAAGAAATAGATTACTTTGGATAGAACAGTAATTTCTTACCTGTCATGGGGTTCCTGAGAAGTACCCTGGCTGATAAAACTGAAATTGGCAGGTCAATGCATTTTTGAAAATTGGAGGTTGGGATAAAAAAACAACAACACAAATAGCATATATGTCTACTACCACTTGATACACACAAATCCATACTGTAAAATATATAGAGAGTAAAGACCATTCTAAAGACATCTGCTTCCCCCCCCCCCAAACTGTATTCCTTGAGGACCATTCCTTTTAAACCATTCTCTTCTGTTAGGAAGCATGACTGCAGCTGTGTCACGGACTGATCTGGCTGCCACATTTATGTTGTGCGCTCTATACTTCCCCCCCAACATTAGATTGTGAAAATTTTCATACAGCAAAGTTGAAATAATTTTACAGTGAACATCCATATGACCACCACCTAAATCCTGCTAGCAACATTTTATTAAACTTGATCACCTATAGTTATAGGTACTTTGTCACCAAAAGTTAGTCAGCTATTGCTGCATAACAAATTACCCCAAACATAGCACCTTCCTTAAAACAGTAAGCATATATTATCTTACATAGTTACTGGGAGTTGGGAGTTTGGGAGTGGCTTCATCGGGTGGTTCTGACTCAGGGTCTCTCATGGGGTCTCTCAAGACATTGGCCAAGGCTACTGTTATCTGTGACTTGACGGGCTGGACAGTCCACTTCCAGGAAGGTTCACCCACATGACTTTTGGCTTAAGCCTTAAAGACAGCATAAGGCAGTCTCAAATGGGTGCTGTTGACAGTAAGTGATCCAGAAATGGTAAAGAGGGCTGGGGAATTCAGGGAGGGCTTTGCTCTGAAGGTGGGACTAGCCTGGAGCCTATATAGATCCCATGAGCATGACAGCTCCAAAAGTGGTGATAGCACCGGTGCAAAGAGAGAAATTCATGTGGAGTGTAAAGCAGAACGAGAGCATGCTCAGAGACACGTACAGAAGGGCAAAAAGGGTTTAAGGTGATTGGTTACTCGGGTGAAGGTGGATTTAATGGCACCTAAAAAGGAGGGGCCTCAGCTACCAAGGCAAATCCTTAGATGTGGTCATTAACGTTTGAAAAACATCAGCACCAAGAGAATTATTTTCTTAGGCACGCATGCATTTTTATTGATGCATTCATTGTGTTCGGCTGAGGTTGAAATATTGCGAATACCTCCCTACTCATTAAAGCTTTGTTCTGCTGAGAGCTTTTATTCCCCTCTCTTACAGAACATCTTAATTTTTAAATTTGTATTTTTGTTTCTGACCCCAGAATAGACCAGACTGGACAACAGAAAGGTCTCTGGGACTGTGTGGCTCCCCTTAAACCATGACGGTTATAGCTGCTGCCCCTCCAACACAGGTGCTGTCCCCAACCAGGACATCCGTGGGCAGGCCAAGGCAGGAGGCACTTCTGAGTGGTGTGTGGAGGGTTTCAAAGTTCCCACCCGGGGTAAGAGGAGATTCCCTGCCCTCTAGGGAGACTGCTGACCACTCTCCATTCTCCCTGCAAGTTGAGGTGCTTCCTTTGAAGTCACCCAGGAACCTGCCTTTCTCTTGGTCGGCTGGGAGCAGCTAGTGGGTGCTTTTCCAGATTAGTAGGTCTGCCCAGGGGGGAGAATTTGGGTGAGATTTGTTTTCAGGTGGGTGATGTATTAGTGCCCTCTTGGTTTGAAGGAGAGTCAAAGAACAAAGAGTAATCATTGAAAATACCTTATCAGGCCAACTCAGTGACCCATGAATCAAAGAATGCCAAGCTTTTCATTCTGGAGGCCTTGGAAATCACCTCAGACAGCCCCTCATTTAAAGATAAAAAGGAAACCTAAAGCCAAGAAACTGGGCAGCTGGTTTGAGGCCAAGCCAGGCGGGGCCTGGGCCTCTTGGTTCCCTGTTAGTAAAGGCTGCCAAATATGTTGTCCTCACTTTGTATGTGTTGGATGTCGTGCTGATACTTCACACAGTGCCCATCCATTAATTATATTGCAAAACTAGGGGCCCGGTGCACGAAATTCGTGCACTGGGTGTGTGTGGGGGGGAGTGTCCCTCAGCCCAGCCTGCCCCCTCTCACATACTGGGAGCCCTCAGGCGTTGACCCCCATCACCCTCCAATCGCAGGATCGGCCCCTTGCCCAGGCCTGAGGCCTCTGGCCCAGGAATCATGCCTGGGCAGGGGACCCCCATCTCCCTCTGATCGCTTGCTCCACCCCCCGCCCAAGCCTGACGCCTCTGACCCAGGCTTCAGGCCTGGGCAAGGGGACCATCATATCCCCCCAATCCCCGGCTCTGCCCCCCACCCAGGCCTGATGCCTCGGCCAGAGGAGTTGACCCTCATCACCCTCCGATCACCAATCACCAGATCGGCCCCTTGACCAGGCCTGAGGCCTCCGGCAGAGGTGTCAGGCCTGGGCAAGGGACCCCCAGCTCCCCGCAGTTGCAGGCTCTGCCCCTGCCCAGACCTAAGGCCTCTGGCTGAGGCGTCCGGCCCAGGCAGCGGGGACCCACAGCTGCAGCGGCCCCACAATCATGGGCTTCGCTTTAGGCCCAGGCAAGGGACCCCTAGCTCCTGGGACTGCCAGCTTCGACTGTGCCCAGCTCCCATCGCTGGCTCCACCCCTACTTCCTGCTATCACTGGCCAGGGCAGCAAAGGCGCCTGGTTCTCCGATCATGGCTGGGGGGCAGGGCAAAGGCGGCCCCAGGGCTGCCTTTGCCCTCCCCCCCAGCTCTTAGCTCCCCCCTGGGTTTCTGATCACTGTCAGTGGCAGGGGGCTTCTTCCTGCTTTCCCTTTCGCCTCCCTGCATTGTGCCTACATATGCAAATTAACCGCCATCTTGTTGGCAGTTAACTGCCAATCTTAGTTGGCAGTTAATTTGCATATAGCCCTGATTAGCCAATGAAAAGGGTAGCGCCGTACGCCAATTACCATTTTTCTCTTTTATTAGTGTAGATTTTTAAATTGCCTTTAATTTCCCCCAAAAAACAATACAAGTTATGTAATACTTATGGTATTCCCACTTGCCAGGTACTATTAAGTTCCTTACAGATAGAACTCTTATAAATCTATGAGGTAAATACTATTATTTGTTAGGTTAGGTGGCTCAGGAGGCGGCGCAAGAAATAGAGTCCAGTGAATCAGAAAAGAAGGGAAAGGAAAAGGTTTATTCTGCGTCCCCGGGAGACCCACGTACCCCCAGGACAGGGCACGTGGATTCACGCCAACAGGGAGGGGGGCGCTTTTTTTATACTGCGGTTGGGTGAGGGGCGGGGACATGAGCTGAGGAATTCTCTGCTGCAGGGAATGGGCGGAATATTCAGGACGAAGTTCTTATCTGTGTGGGGGTATGTGAATTCAGGGAGAAGAAGCTGGTATCTGTGTCTGGCACCTTGATCTGTGAGAAATTCCAGGGGAAGTCCATTATCTTGTCATGTCTGCATGTATCCGATCCTGGGCTCTCTCCGACCTAACATTACTATCTCCATTTTATGGATGAGATGTCAAGGCATGAAGAGGTCAAGTTAACTTCTCCAAGGTGACAGGTGATGTCTAGCTAGTGAGTGATGGCATTGGGATTTAAAGCCAAGCATGCTGGCTTCACAATCACGTTCTTAACCACACTATGCCTGATGCCCTGCGCAAACATCTGTGCTATTTACTGCTTGTGCAAAGCTCTGTTTTCCGGGCATGTGATTCTGGCCTCCTTGTGTTTGTGGGGCCATGTGACTACTGGGCCTAGTAGTTGTGAGAAGTGTGTTGCATCACTTCTGAGCTGGGTCCTGTGATCATTTTCCCTGTGCCACGGAGACTGGCAAAGGTCCAGATGGTGGTTTCTCTGTCAGCCTGGGCAAGCCTGAGAGCAGACAGAGCCCCATCCAGCCCTAGGTGGACATAGCCTGAGTGTGAGGCTTCCATTGTTCAGGCACTGATATGTTGTGTCTGTTTGTAACCTAGGTCATCCTGACTGATGTCATCTCTGCTGGCCTAATACTTTAGCAAATAAATTGGACACTTAAAGGTCTCTCCAAGTAATTTATGTTTTAGCCTCATTGGGTGTCATTTTTTCTCTCATATGAAGAAGGCAGTCTGGTAATGTGGAAATAGCATAGAGCTCGATGTTGAAAGTTCTAGGTTTTGTTCATTTTTTAATACAACAGCTTTATTGAGTTATAATGCACATATCATACAGGTCACCTATTGAAAGTATACAATTCAGTGGTTAATATATTCACAGAGTTGTGCAACCTTCACTACAATCAATTTTAAGATATTTTCATCACTCTAAAAAGAACCCCCCCCCCTTACCCATTAGCAGTCACTCCTGTCTTTCTTCAAACCCTGCAACTCTAGGCAACAACTAATCTACGTTCGTTCTATATAGATTTGTCTTTTCTGAACATTTTATATACATAGAATCACATGGAATGAAATTCTGTGAAAGCAGGGACCTCTGTCTGCTTTGTTCTGTGCTGTGACTCTGGTGCCTAGCACAGTGCCTGACACACAGCAGGTGCTCAGTATATCCCTGTTGGATGAGTGAAAGGCTGCCAATAGCAGAGGCTGAGAGCAGGGTGTTGAGAGCCAGGTGTTACTCAGCATTGCTCTGGATAGAGAATGAGGGGGGCAGTAGAATAACCTGCTGACAATTTTTGTCCCCTGTTTATCCAGGAACCTGTATATCAGGGCTTTTTATGAAGATGTAAAGATAGGCCCCGCAGAGCTGAGGAGTGGAGGAGTAGCTGCAGGCCACCACACCCAGATTCCTCTTCCTCCTCAGACTCCTCCTAGATCCGCACTTTTCTCAGGACCATAGTGGAGTCCCTCCCCTCCAGAGAAACCTACTGTTTCTGGCTCCCTTCTCCGGAAACCTGGCCAGAGATGAGACCTGAAGCCAGAGGCATGCACCGAGGTGTTACGGGTCCTGCTGTTATTCCCTAGGGAACAAAAGAACTAAATTCAAACTCATTTTTTTCTAAATTGCCCTAAGATTTGCTAGATGACTTTGTGACAAGTAACTGAGTTCTGTGCTTGTCATCCCCTGTAAGGGAAGCGAGAGGAAACGCGTGGAGAGGAGATAGGTGGTCACAGCGGCAGAGACCACACTGCCTCACGGCTTGGTCTTCAGGATGGTTCTGATTGTAGGGTTACCCTGACTGTTCTTTTAGTCCTTGCAAGTTGAAAGCAGCTACAGGGACATATTCTAAGCTCATGTGAGCCATTGAAACCTCAATGCAGTATTGTTATAGAAATCTAACAAATCTCTCCCATTTTGATCCTATTATTCCCAACATAAACTTACAGGAGTATTTTTTAAAAACCAGTACATTCTATACTTGCAAAACTCTAAGCATGTCCAGTAGAGAGGCTGGGTCTCAGGATGAGCAAAGCAAAGGTGGCGATGTTAAACATTTCTCTGTCAGATGGGTATGTCCGCCATTGTACCCTGCTATCTCCACTCTCTCATGAACTCCTAGGCGGCAAATCTAAGCCACCTGTTGTTTTTTTTGTTTTGTTTTGTTTTTATAACAACAGTGAGTGTCTCCACCTAAGTTTGGGGGCAGAGATACAGTTTTTGGTTTGCTGAATTTCTGATCTGTTACCAGGAGATGGCTGTGCAGTTTGGAGTGCGGGGCTGTGGGCAGAGTGGGCACAGGGAGCAGCATCTGTGTTTCTGTTGGTGGGCACTCGGATTTTACCTGGAAGGAGGTATTTCCACTGCTTTACCAGCATTAGTGATGCATGGAAACTAATTCCTCGGCCCTGTCAGAAATGTCGCTGAGCTTAGCAAGTGGCTGGGGAAGCACTTTGCACGTCAATGTCAATCTTAATCAAAGGTAGTGGTCCAGGGAGATTTCTCAGCTACTCTGGAAAGAGTCATAATAATCCTTGTTGCCTTTCTTTTCTTAGAAAAGTGAGTGGTTCCTCCTCAGAAAATTCAGATCCTGAGATTTAGAGTTCTTTTAAAAATTTTTTTTCAATTAAACTAACAAAAATGCATGAATGTTAAGCATACAGATCAGTGAATTTTCACAAAGTGAATGTACTCATGCAACTAACCTCCAGGTCAGGAAATGGAATGCTGCCAGCAGCCAGGAGACTTCCTCGCGGTCCTCCCAGTCACTGGCTGCCTTCTTCCCAAACCGCTCTCCTGACTTTCAACACGATAGATTTGTTTTGCCTGTTTCTGAGTTTTATATACGGAGAATCATGCAGTATGCTCTTTCTATGTCTGGCTTCTTCAGCTGGGCAGGATGTTGATGAGATTCATCCATGCAATTATGGGTAATAATAGCTTCTTGATGTACATTGCTATGTAATATGAAGATATCATAATTTATTTTTCCCTTCCACTGTTGGTGGATGTTTTGGCTGTTTTATAGGTTTTTAAGAATTATTTACATTTCAAATTTTATTTTCAACTTTGTGTGCTACTTTATTTAATTTATTTAATTTATTTATTTATTTTTTAAATATATTTTATTGATTTTTTACAGAGAGGAAGGGAGAAAGATAGAGAGTTAGAAACATCGATGAGAGAGAAACATCGATCAGCTGCCTCCTGCACATCTCCCACTGGGGATGTGCCCGCAACCCAGGTACATGCCCTTGACCGGAATCGAACCTGGGACCTTTCAGTCCGCAGGCCGACGCTCTATCCACTGAGCCAAACCGGTTTCGGCTTAATTTATTTTTTAATCCCCACCCGAAGATGTGTTTTTATTGAGAGAGAGAGAGAGAGAGAGAGAGAGAGAGAGAGAGAGAGAGAGAGAAGCATCAATTTGTTGTTCCACTTATTTATGAATTCATTGGTGATTCTTGTATGTGCCCTGATGGGAGATTGAACCCAAAACCTTGGTGTATCAGAACGATGCTCTAGCCAACTGAGCTCCCCAGCCAGGGCTAAGATATACTCTTTTTAAAAAATATATATATTTTATTGATTTTTTACAGAGAAGAAGGGAGATGGGGATAGAGAGTTAGAAACATCGATGGGAGAGAAACATTGATCAGCTGCCTCCTGCACACCCACTCCTGGGGATGTGCCCAAAACCAAGGTACATACCCTTGACCGGAATCGAACCTGGGACCCTTCAGTCTGCAAGTCGATGCTCTATCCACTGAGCCAAACAGGTTAGGGCTAAGAGCTACTCTTTAAACAGCTTTCAGGTATATACAGTGCTGTTCATTATAGTCACTATGCTATACATTATATCCCCAGAATTTATTTGTTTTATAGCTGCAAGTTTGTGCTCTTTGACCAATATCTCCCCATTTTCCTCACCCCAGCCCCCTGATAACCAGCAAATTTACTTTTTATTTCTATGAGTTCAGCTTTTTTTAGATTCCACATATAAGTGAAATCATACTGTATTTTTCTTTATTTGACTTATTTTACTTAGCATAATGCTATTGAAGTTTTAAAGAATGGCGAGACTGGCTTTACTTTACAAATCAAGAGTTTCACTTTGTACTGCTAAGAAAACGTAGAAGAACCAAAGTAGATTCAAGTTGGCTAATCAGGACTCTATTGAAAAAGCTCAGGCAAGACACAGTGCTAGTTGGGATTAGAGTGTGGTAATAGAGATGGATGTGAGGAAAGATGTTAGAAGCAAAATCAACAGGATACAGTGATGATGCATTGCAGCATTCAGTAGAGGGGATGGCAAAAGGGAGATTTCAAGATTGACTCCAAATTTTTAGACTTGCAGGAACACTGGAGAGGTATGTTTGGTCCCAGATTTGTAGAGTTGAGGAGCTTTCAGACATCCCTGTAGGAATGATGAGTGGGCTGTTGGGTATATGAGTCAGGAGTTGGGAGGAGAGATTTGGAATAGAGATACGAATTTGAGGGTGTTGGGCCTACAGATGGTAATAGTACTTAGTGGATTGCCTGGCATATTTTAAAGTCTTTTTTAAAAAATGTTTTTATTGATTTCAGAGAGGGATGGAGAGAGTGAGAGAGATAGAAACATCAATGATGAGAGAGAATCATTGATTGGGTGCCTCCTGCACACCCCCAAGTGGGGACCGAGCCTGCAACCGGGCATGTACCCCTGACTGGAATTGAACCCGGGACCCTTCAGTCCACAGGCCAACACTTTATCCACTGAGCCGGACCGGCCAGGGCCATATTTTAAATTCTTGATAAATGTTTTTAAATAAGAAATAAATAACTTGTGGTATAAACTGTTTTATTACCATGAACTAGAGCAAGATTTAAGGATAATGTGTAATTTTTTCTTGAGAAATGTTATCTATTGGAGAAGATAGTAGAAGTTATCTCCAGGCAAACGGAAATGACTGTGATATTTTATATGTGGGTAATTGAGTTTCCTAGTAAGAATTTTGGAAAGAGATTGGGAAATGAACTCAAGCTGTGAGAGTAAGCGGAAATTTGGTATCTCTTTTCATTTTCTTGAAAGCCCCGCGGCTTACAGCTGTCTGATCTGTTGTTGCGTTGCTCACAGAACCATTACCTGCGCAGATGTTCCAACAGGAGTGTGCTGCTCCTGCCTGGCTGCAAATCTGTCAACCCCGCAACAAATAGCAAAGGCTCAACAAATATCTTGGCAATTACCACAGCTAAACCCCGCAGCAGGAGAAAGATAGGGGCCCAAGGTCCTCTTAAAATGGTCTTCTGTCAACACTTCACGACACTGTTTCCTAGATGATTGATGGCCTTTGCTGAGCCCGAGGGGGGCCAGATGAGCTAAGAAGTATTCCCTTGGGCTTTGAATTCTAGGCTGTGGAGTGGAAGTGTGTGTGAACCTAGCCCTTCTTGTTTCATGTGAACAAGAGTGGTGCCTGTTTTTAAAAGGCAGCCAGTTGTATGAGCTTTAGTTATGATAGTTGCTGTTTGTTTTGTCTTAGGAGAAGAGAGGTATGCAGATACAGGAAATATTGGCACAATAAATATTTGTCCTCCCACATTCTCTTTTTAAGAAATGTACTTCTTAAACTGTCACAGGAGATAACATGCTGAGAAATACGAAGATTTTATTTAATGTTGCCCTGGTGTTCAGCCCTTCATTTGTAAAGGAGCAAAGCATTCAGATTCCACGTTTATTGAGAACCTACTGTTTGCCAGGCTGGGGCGCCAGGGGTCCTGTTCTCTCGGAGCTCACAGTCCATCCCAGGAGACAGACATTAAACAAGTAATTAATGACACATCTGATCAGAGTCAGGAAAAGAACGCCACCAGGTGCAAATGGATTTGCTTGGACTAGGGGTGCGGGAAAGGTCTCTCTGGGGAAGGGACATCTAGGCTCAGGCTTCAGAGGTGAGTGAGAACGAGAGGAAGGGAATGCGGGGAGTCCAGATAGCGGAAGCAGCGTGTTGACAAGTCCCAAGAGGTGAGGCTGAGTGAAGGGGCCAGCGGCCTTGGACCTTGGTGAGAATTGTGACTTTTATTCTAAGGGCAACCAATATGCCGTGAGGTTTTGAGAATGGAAGTGACAGAACCATATCTATGTTTTTGAAAGAGCACTCTGGCCTCAGTGAGAAGCAGCCAGAGAAGGCGAAACAAGTCTGGTTGGCAGACTGTGCTCCTAATACAGGTGAGAGGCGAGAGGGGCAGCTTTAGTTCAGGGCAGAGATGATGGGGGCCTGGACCAGGGTGGTTACAGTGGGGCTGGAGAAAACTGGATGGATCAGATGTATTTAACTTAGTAAAAATAATATTTTTTCTAATTATAGAAAAATCTTTAAACATATGTATATGCACAAAAAAAGAAAATAAGGCACCCAATCTAATCTCCCAGGGAGAAGTATTATTTATTTGGTGTAAACCCTTCCAGTCTCTCTTTTACGCATTTATACTATTTATTCCTTTTTAAAATAAGATTTATATACAGGGATGGGCAAAAGTAGGTTTCCAGTAGTAATACAAATAAATAATACAATAATTAAGAAATAATAATAATACAAGAATAAACTCTGTGTTTTGCATACTCACAACTGTATGGCCTATTTTTGCTCACCTATATTGTTTTGCAGTCTATGTATATTGTATACATTATTTTATAATTTGTACTTCTAAGAATGTCTCTTTTAGCCTTCACTGTAAGTTCTTTGGCCTGTGCTGATAATTGAAATGCTTTGGTATCAACCTGTGCATTTCTCCAGAAACAATCCCCTCTCAGTGTGTATAGATAGACCCAGGGCCTATTTGCAGAGCCTGCCATTCATGGTCCTGAATGGAGTTCATTTCTGGCCTGGAATGTCTACATGATATGTTGGCTCGTGAGCCATAGAAGAAGGGCCCCTGAGAGATGCTTTGTAGAAGTTCCAGTCACCAGAGCTCTGCTGTAGGGCAGGCAGCCGCTGGTAGGGGCTTCTCCAGGCTGTTGCTGGGCTGGTGAGCTGCTTGCAGAGCTCAGTTGCATCTCTGAGTGGTCTAAGGAAAAGGACGCCATAGAATGAGAATGAACTGCCGAACAGTTTCCTGCAGAGTGAGCTGAGGCAGGCATGCTCCCTCAGGACCTGCTGAAAGGGAGATTAAGAAATGAAATACGAAAAATAGTAGACAGGGTGGGGCAAACGTAGGTGTACAGTTGTGAGTGTGGGAAACAGAGTTTACTCGTATTATTATGTGTTAATTATTGTGTTATTTTTCATATGAACAACTGTACATAATACTTGGTGGTTTGTGAGTACATTGTACATGATTGTATGTGCTCTACTTTTCTACGACTGTCAGTGCAGTAGGTCTGTTCACACCGACATCACCACAAACATGTGGGTAATGCATTGCACAGAGTCTAGGACAGGGGTGGGCAAACTACGGCCCGCGGGCCGGATCCGGCCCTTTTGAAATGAATAAAACTAAAAAAAAAAAAGACTGCACCCTTTTATGTAATGATGTTTACTTTGAATTTATATTAGTTCACACAAACACTCCATCCATGCTTTTGTTCCGGCCCTCCGTTCCAGTTTAAGAACCCATTGTGGCCCTCGAGTCAAAAAGTTTGCCCACCCCTGGTCTAGGACGTTAGGGGGGTTATGATGTCACTAGGGGATAGGAATTATAATCTTACTAGAGGCCCGGTGCATGAAATTCGTGCATGGGGGGAGGTCCCCTCATCCCAGCCTGCACCCTCTCCAATCCGGGACCCCTCGGACATCCCTCTCACAATCCTGAACCACTGGCTCCTAATCACACACCTGCCTGTCTGCCTTGTTGCCCCTAACTGCCCTCCCCTGCAGGCCTGGTCGCCCCCAACTGCCCTCCCCTGCAGGCCATCTTGTGTCCACATGGGGGCGGCCATCTTGTGTGTTGGAGTGATGGTCAGTTTGCATTTTTCCTCCTTATTATATAGGATGAGACCACCTCATAATGTAATCCCTCGTTGACTGAGACATTGCTATGTGGCACATGACTGTTTTCACTTAATTAGCTGTGTTAATGTGAGTGAAAGTGTTGTACTGTACATCTTAAAAGAGGGTGTCTACGGAGCAGGGCATATCGGGCTGTCAGTTTTGCGTTAGACAAGATACACAGCTTCCCTTTTCTCTCTGAGAGGCTGTTTGCTTCTTGGCATTGGTGAGCAGCTGCCTTTGTGGGGGAGCCGGGGAGAAGGCCTGCTCTTGGTGAATATGAAGAGGAAATTTGCCTTCAGACTCATGCAAAGGATGAAAAGGGAAGGCATTTTAAGAAGGCTTTTCTGTTACTGGAGTAGCTTATGGTTAGAGGACCTTCAAGTTCTTTTGGGGGTGGTATACATACTTAGGCATATCACAAAAAGTGGCAAAACCAAGCATTGAACTTTTTTTTTCTTTTACAAAATCAAGGTACTGCTCTGTGCCCCCAAGGAGACTTCTCTCCCTCCCCTCCCCTCCCTTCCCCCCCCCCCCCCTCTCTCGGTGGATGTCTCTATACTCTCCCACCTGGGTGGGCCTTTGCAACTGCCTCAACTAACAGTCCAGTGGAAGTGACATGTGCGACTCTGGAAGATAAGGAACAAAAGTCATAGAGCTTCAATCTGGCCTTCTCTCTCTTGGGACCTGAGCTGCCACGTAAGAAGTCAGGCTATCTTGAAGCTGTCAAGTTAGACACTCCTCATGGAAAGATCATGCAGAGATAGAGATGCTGATGAGCCCCACCTGTCCCAGCCCCCAGCTGGACATGTCAGTGGGTGCTTTCAGCCCCAGCTGTCCTCTGACTCTCATTCCATGAGAGATCCCAAGAGGGAGCCGCCTCTCAGAGTCTAGGGATAGTCTCTTTATGTTTATTGCCTCAGTGGTTCATTCTTATCCTGCTCAGAGAAGAGCTTCAGGTCCCTTCTGGATCTCAGTTCTTCATTTCCACTGTAAGCGATGCTGTGAAAGGTGTGCTATAGCAGGATTTGCAGTGTTCCAAGGCTGCCAGCCCCACATTTCTCTGTGTTCAGTTTCCTTAGTGCCTGGCAAATAGGGTTTCATTTATTCATTCAACAACCACTTGGGATACTACTGTGGTAGGTGCTGAGTTTACAGAAATAAATATGTTGAAGTCACTGCCCTCAAGGAGTTCATAGTATGAATGCATCTTTGGTGGCCAAGTTGATAATCTATCAGGGGATAATTCTAATGCTAAGTTTCCTTACCTCTGGTGTCTAATAATGGTGCGATCTGTTCGGCTATAGAACAAGCTTCTGTAATGAAATTAGCTCCTATGCAGTTGGATAAAGGGGAATAATGGCAGTTCATATGCTTTTCACCCTAGTAAGAGGAACCAAAATAGCAGGAGTAGAATTATAACCTTCAGCAGGAAAGAAAAATGCCCTCAGCTCAACTTTTGCACCCATGGGAGCTCTTTCTGCTCTGTTTTAAGAAAAGTTAAAGCAAGTGCCCGTGCCCAGGGCTGCATCCCTAGAGATGCAGGGGCTCTCTGCTGGCACCAGGTGTATTTCCTCTCCTGTCTTCTCTGTCACTGGGAAGGCAGCATTTCTAGCTTATCATTTTTGTGTACTTTTAACATTTCCTGCAGCAGCCTTTTCTCCCAGGAGCTGCTGGTTGGCTTCTAAAGTATTAATGTGTATGTGTATGTGTGTGTGTGTGTGTGTGTGTTTGCACACACACTCTGTTCACCATAGATTTTGAGTGGTCTTGAGTGGGCTGCCCCATCCTATATTTCCCATACCCTGGTGCTGACATTGGGCAGGCCAGGATGGTTAAACATTCTTGAACCAAGGAAGTGGGAATTCTAAGCCTCCCATTCCTTCTACGATAGGCGGTTAGACAGACATGAGCAGAGCAAGGTCGATGAGCCAGGTACAAAAGGTCACCAGGGCGGAAAGCGCAGGTTGCCTAGCAACTGGGAAAACAAGGACCCACCCCCAGGGTAACCTTTCCTTCATAGCATAGACCCCCTGACCTTTCAATCACTGGTCATGCGGTTCAGACCCTCCTCTGACATTTCCTCCCCTGGCCTGTTGCTAGTCATGCAGGTTAGACCCCCTTAGAGGGGAACAAACAAGGGGGCCAGAAAATAGCCTTAAACATTAAGCCCCGAGGACAATAAGGTTCTGACCTGCATCAAATACATCCAGGCCCAGAGAAACAGCAACACCAGACAAGTGATGCCACAGCTGCCTCAGGATGGGCTGCATGGACTAGTGACCCCCCTGCCGTGGCGCTGACCAATCAGTAGAGACCATGAACCTGAAAGGACACACCTGGAAAGCTAATCAGTGTTCTATTGGGATCCTCCCCTGAGACCTGCAGATAAATACCCTCAAGCCAGAGGACCCAGTGCAGCTCTCTCTATGGAGAACACCCATGTTCCCCCCCCCCCCCTCCCCGGCATGGTGTCCTTGTGTCTTTTTCCTAAGCTCCAAGGGCCCTTCTTTTGCCTCTGTAACTTGTTTCCTAGGCCCATTTCTTCTACAGCTCACTTCTTCTCCTTGTGTGACTTTCTAAATAAACTTTCTCTTATAATTTGAGTCTTGGCTCTGAATTCCTTCTTAGCCAGAGCTCAAGTACCAAGGTTGCTGAACCAAGGTCCGTCTGACCCCAGGGGCCCAGCACCTCCTTTCAGCCTTGCCACAACACCCTTTCATCCATGAACCCTCAAGAGAGAGTGACAGCAGCTGCCCGTCTCAGTAGTCCTGTTTGCAGGCTCTGAAATGTGGCTCCTCAAATTGTAGCCCTGGGCCCCGGCAGAGAGTGGGACTGCTGGGGAGTCTGTCCCTTTCCCAGGGGTTCAGATTCTGCAGGGGAATTTACGCCCCGCTTATCATTTCCATGGGGCGGGACTTCTAAACCATCTTAACATCGTGTGGGAAGAGGGGCTGGAGGGCTGATTTGGAACCCCTTGTTGTTTGGCCTGATTCTGTGGTGACCTTAAGTGAGCAACAACATGCCTTCCATGGCAGCAGGACGTAAGTAGCCTAGTTTACTTTTAGAGAGACAGATCCTCAGTGATTTTCACTCTGTGCAGTGCCAGACAGCATCAGACTGGCCAGTCACAGAGCTCCAGCTCCAGGAATAAATAAAGACTGCAGCACACTTGGCCAGGAGGGCTTGTGTTGAAAATGCTCCCAAGATAAATATATAACCTGATTCTGGAAGGCCTACTTGTGGAGGTGGAGAGTTTCCAGTAACAGCCCACGGCGATATCTCCTGGCTCCACCACTGTTTCATCCCTCCAGTCTTCGTGCTGCACAGCGGCAGACCATTGAAAACCCACAGAGGTTGCTTTGAGGAGCAAATCTGTGTATTAAACGTCTACATTTGAACGTCAAGAGTTAAAAGATGGTTGCATTTGTTTGCACCACACACTACACACCTATGCAAAAGGCAGTCGTGGGAATCCATGAGAGAACTTATCCTCAATTTGCTTTAGGAGGCGTAAGTGAAAGACACCTGATCAGTCACTGTTGCTGTGCGCCCAGAGACCTGTGTCTGTGGGAATGAGAGGCAGCTCAGTGTGCCTGTGACCCCACACCCACCTCCCCAGCGGGTGGGGAGGTGTGCTCCTTTCTGGGAATTCAGCCAAAGTTCTATCCGTTCTTGCTCTTGGCTCCTGTTTTCACAGTTATGTCGCTGTTAGGCTGAGGCAAGGAAATAGAATACTCATTAGAATGGAAGATATGGGCAAATAGATATGTTCAAATGGAAGAACCAATGAATCCATTGTACTAGCAAATATTTTTTTTTGAAGGAGAGTGAGACATTAGCGTCCAACCACAAGGATTAAAACTTCTCAGTATTTCATGGATCCTTCTGCTTCCACTTCTCCCCATCCTTACCTAGTCCAAGCTTCTAATATCTGCTCGTGCTGCAGTAGCAACAGCCCACATTAATAACCCCTGGCTCCACCTCTGCCCCATCTCTCCACTCTTCATGCTGCAGCATGGCAGACCGTTTAAAAATCACAGATCGCCAAAACCGGTTTGGCTCGGTGGATAGAGTGTCGGCCTGCGGACTGAGGGGTCCCAGGTTCGATTCCGGTCAAGGGCATGTACCTGGGTTGCGGGCACATCCCCAGTGGGAGATGTGCAGGAGGCAGCTGATTGATGTTTCTAGCTCTCTATCTCTCTCCCTTCCTCTCTGTAGAAAATCAATAAAATATATTTAAAAAAAAAATCACAGATCGGGTCATGGGACTTCTTCTAAAATGCCCTCCCATTGCCCCATATATCTTCCTTGCCCTCACATCCCATGATTTACCCTCTGGGATTGCTGGGCCTTTGGGTGGCCTCCACACACACCACCACCTCATTTCTCTTTACTCCCTTTATTATCCAGGGTTCGCCAGAGAGAAATGTCAATGGGATGTGTGTGTGTGTGTGTGTGTGTAGAGAGAGGTTTATTATAAGGAATTAGTTCATGTGATTATGGAGGGTGCCAGGTCCAGATTCTTCAGGGTGGACCAGTGGGCTGGAGATCCAGGAGAGCTGATATTTCAGTTCCAGTCTGAAGGCAGTCTGCTGGAGAATTCTGTCTTGCGTCGGGCAGGCTGGTTTTTTTCTTTTACCTCAGCCTTCAGTTGATTAGATGAGACCCACCCGCATTATGGAGGGCAATCTGCTTTACTCAAAGTCCACTAATTAAAATGTTAGTCTCATCCAAAAACAACCTCAGAAAACCCCCAAATAATGATTAAATAAATGTCTGTGCACCCTGTGACCCAGCCAAGTTGACACATAAAATTAACTATAACACTTTCCCTTTGCTTTTTGTCATCTGTCCGCACTAAATGGATGTGCTACATTAACTCTGGACTCTGGGCCTCGCTCATTGCTGCTATTCCACCTGAAGTACTTTAAAGTCTGGCCCATTCCATTCACCCATCATGTGTCAGCTGAAATTCTGCTTCCTTAAAGAGCATGTTCCTGATCTCCCAGGCTAGGTTTATTCCCTCAGACATATGTTGACAGAGCCCACTCAACTAACCCCTAATATCATACTTAGATTTACTTAGTTGTTTGTTCAGTGCTGGACTAGATTTTAAAGTCCATGAGGGCAAGAAGCATATCTGTGTTGCTGTTACTATAGCCCGGCATTTACTAGCTGTTCAAAGATCATCCAGTGAATGAATGAATGAATGAATGTATTGAAAGTGTACACTGTATTAAAATATTACAAAGTACAAGACTTTTTTATTTCATTTTATTTTATTGATTTTTACAGAGAGGAAGGGAGAGGGATAGAGAGTTAGAAACATTGATGAGAGAGAAACATCAATCAGCTGCCTCCTGCACACCCCCTACTGAAGATATGCCCGCAACCAAGGTACATGCTCTTGACCGGAATCAAACCTGGGACCCTTCAGTCTGCAGGCCGACGCTCTATCCGCTGAGCCAAACCGGTTAGAGCAAGACTTTATTTTTTTACAGAGTAAAATTTTTTGTATTTAGAATTAGGCAGCTGGACTCAGTCTAGATGATCCCAGTTTTGTTGGCAAATCCAAAGCATCACAGTCAAGAGCCAGTCAAATATATGCCTTCTTCCCTCCATCAGGCCTGATCGGGGTGTTGACCTCGGTCCCCTCAATGTCATAGAGCTTCTTCACAGCCGGTTTGGTCTGGTGCTTGTTGGCCTTGACCTCCACAGTGAACAAGTGTATTGCTGTCTTCCATCTTCACGGCTGACTCAGAGTCGGGGGAACTTGATGGGGGCACAGTGGTCGAGCTTGTTTCTCCCGGGGTGCTCTTCCGAGGATATTTAGTTGCCTTCTGAGCCTCTTTTTTGTGTGGCTGTGGATGCCTTTCAGCACTGCTTCCTTTGCCTTCAAAGCCTTTGCTTTGAGAGGGGCCAGGGCTTCCTTCTTCGCTTTCAGAACCATCCTCGTAAATAGCAAAGTACAAGGCTCTTAACACATACAACCCTGAGAAGTAAATATTATTATTTTCACTGTTACCAACTGAGGCCCACAGAGATTAGGGACTTGCCCAAAGTCATGTCACTCACTGTATAAAATCTGGGCTTCGTGTACAATAATGTCACATCTGGCACTTACAGCACTTAAGGGTCAGGCACTATTCCAGGGGTGGGCAAACTTTTTGACTCGAGGGCCACAATGGGTTCTTAAACTGGACCGGAGGGTTGGAACAAAAGCATGGATGGAGTGTTTGTGTGAACTAATATAAATTCAAAGTAAA
Source organism: Myotis nattereri (assembly GCF_964212035.1). Classification (NCBI taxonomy): domain Eukaryota; kingdom Metazoa; phylum Chordata; class Mammalia; order Chiroptera; family Vespertilionidae; genus Myotis; species Myotis nattereri. Next base: position 47,858,893 of record NC_138081.1, read on the forward strand.
CATCATTACATAAAAGGGCACGGTTTTTTTTTTTTTTTTTAGTTTTATTCATTTCAAATGGGCCGGATCCGGCCCGCAGGCCGTAGTTTGCCCACAGCTGGACTATTCTGTACACTTGACACCTTACAGCAGCCTAATGAGATAGGTAGTCCTGAAGTGCCCCGCCTCCTGGAGTGTTCCCTGCCTCCTGATATTTACTCTGCGGGATCCCTTCTGTATGTCTCAGGAATCGGAATCTGGAATTTGAGGGGCGGCTGGTTCTTTCTTCACCCTGTGGTCATTTCTGGACCATTTTCAGGTCTTTTCCTCTGCCCGAGTGAAGGGAAAAGTTAGCAGGTCTGCTGGCCAAGCAGATGTCCAGCTGAGGAACAATGCTGCTCTCCCCTTCCTGCAGGTACAAGAGCCCTCTTGCCACCAGCAACCACGAGAAGGGGAAAGGCTTCTCTCCATGATCACTGTGCTGTCCAAAAAGCAGGCCTCTCTCCCTGCCTTCCACTGAGCTCGGCCTGGTGGGGGCTGTGGGGTAAGCCAGGTTCTCTGTGTTGCCGTTTCAGTGACCTGGGAAGGTAGGAGTGTGTGTGTGTGTGTGTGTGTGTGTGTGTGTGTGAATGCCAGAGAGCACCTGGTGCCAATAAATAATAAAATTTGCTTTCCTGAAATCCAGTATATACATGTATAGTTTGAAGCTATGTCTTTCCAAGATGAGTTTTGAAATGCACCTGCATTCCCAAAATATGGGAGTACTGTTAGCTGAAGGCCTGCTCATTGTGTTCCATTACAAACTGATGCCCTAGAACCATGGTCGGCAAACTGCGGCTCGCGAGCCACATGCGGCTCTTTGGCCCCTCGAGTGTGGCTCTTCCTAAGCCTTAGGAGTACCCTAATTAAGTTAATAACAGTGTACCTACCTATATAGTTTAAGTTTAAAAAATTTGGCTCTCAAAAGAAATTTCAGTCGTTGTACTGTTGATATTTGGCTCTGTTGACTGATGAGTTTGCCGACCACTGCCCTAGAAGAATTAATTCCCCAGATGAGAGGCAGGCTTTTTTTTCTACACCAAGTCACAATATTAATAATGTAGCCACAAGTGTCTCTGCTGTAGAAGGGTTTAACTTTCAAAGATGATTAGACAGTTTTATGACTGACTTGAAGCATTTGTTTCTAACCACTGAGCTAATATCATGTTGTCGTTCTCAACGGATCTTGCTGACAGTCAGAGGACAGGTGAGCTGTAGGAAGTACAAAGCTTTTCAATTAATTTACGATTCTGTTAGGTGTGAAGCCTATAATTACTCTGTGGTTGTTGCTTTTGCCAAGAAAAGAATTTAAAACATGTCTTATGGACAGTTCTTTTCTGAACTTGAAAGATAGCATAGGTTAAAAAATAAATAAAGTTTATGTTTCCACTCCAGAGGGGGAAGAGGGGAGGAATGAAGAGTTCTGGCTTATTCTTTTTCCTAACCAGTGATTTTGTAAAGTATTTATTGGTGGATAGGGCAATTGTTTATTTAGAACAATCTTTAGATCCCATTTTCACATTCTTTTAAAAATAGCTCTGGGAAAGGGTTATAGTTTTATTTTATTATTGATTTATTAAAGAGAGAGGAAGGGAGAGGGAGAGAGAGAAACATCAATGTGAAAGTGAAACATGGATCAGCTGCCTCCTTCATGCCCCCCACCTGGGATCGAGCCCTCAACCTGGGCATGTGCCCTGACTGGGAATTAAACCTGCAACCTTAGGTGCAGGGGACAACATCCAACCAACTGAGCCACACTGGCCAGGGCCTATTTTTACATTTTTAATTAGACATCTCATGCCCAATTCATTCATTCACTCACTCACTCGCTCATTTATTCATTCAACAGATATTTATAACTGGTACTGTGCCCAGGGACTGTTCCAGGCTTGGGGATAGAGTGGTGCACATGGCAAAGGCTCCTGCTGCCTTGGAGCTCCCATGGGATGGGGTGACTGATGGAAACAATACACAAGTAAATACATTCACAAACAAAGTAATTCCAATGGCGTGGACTGCTGTGCAGAAAGTAGAAATCGGTGATGTGGTGAAGTGTGTGGACGTTGGGAGGAAGCAGCTAGTCCATTCAGACCTGCCCAAAACATTAGGACTCGTGGCACGAATGCCTGAGGAAGGTTCCCCCTTCCCACCCCTCCTACCTGGTTTTGCAAGGTGGTGCTGCACACTTGGCGGGTGGAAATAGAAGCCTTTGCAAGAACCTGGCAAATCATTAGCAGGACTCTCTGGACTCCTCGTTCAGCTAAGTAGAGCATATAGCTTCTTTAGGGAAAAGAGAAGAAAGCATTGAAAGTCTTAAACAAGAGTAAGGTTCCCCAATCGCTGCCTTAATCAAATTCATTAAAACTAAATATATATTTAAAACTTTCTTATAATTAACTAGGGGCCCAGTGCATGAATTCATGCACCTGGAAAGGAACTGTGGGCCGCGAGGCTCTGGTGGGCACAGAGGTGGGTCTCAGCCCATCCTCCGTGCCCCCACCTGGCCCCTCCCACCACAGTCCCCTCTCTGCCAGCAGTCCTGCTCCCGCTGCTCTCATGCACTGATGACTCCGGCCCCGCTCACACCCGCTGATGGCGTGGAGCAATTGGGGCCTGTGCCAGCAGCGGGTGTGAGTGGCGGCTGCTGCCTTGATTGTCCCTCAGGAGCAGGAGGAGGTGGAGAAGCCCTGAGGGGCCAGCGCTGGCAGCTGGTGCGAGCACCAGGCAGGACCGTGGGCACAGGAACAAAGAATTTTCAGTAACCACCAGAGGCTTGCCTCGATGACAGCGACTGGTGCCCTGCCTTGGTCTGGCGTCCCGCTCACCTGCTCAACCATCCCACCACAGCCAACACCCGCCATGTTCCATGCTCTGCTACCTGCTGCCGGTGCCCGCCATGTTCCGCACACGCCCCCTGGTGGTCAGCTCATGGCATCGTGACCTGTTGTTCGGTTGTTCTGTCGTTCTGTCTATTTGCATATTAGGATTTTATATAGGGAGATTTTAGTGTAAGTAATAACATTTGAATTCCTTCATGATGTCTAAAGGCATCTTGATTTAGGAGATGGGAGAATTGTGCCCCCTAATGTCCCTGGTCAGGGCACAGACCTAGATTGTGGGTTTGATCCCTGGTCAGGTCACATATGCAAGGCAACCGATTGATTTTTCTTTCTCATCTCTCTTTCTATCTTTGTATCTATCTCTCAAATCAATAAAATCATATCCTCGGGTGAGGATTAAAAAACAAAGAAAAAATGTGCTACCATAGTCTTCTTGCATATTTTTGCAGCCACTATATTTTGACAGCTGACAATGAGATTAAAACAAACAAGCGTTTAAAACATACATACATAGCAGCAAGTGCAGAATGATCAATTCAAAGATAGGAGTTTGTGCTTTTGGTTTCATGGATGAATGTGGACCGTGATGCACGCATGGTGGCCTGGCTGAGCTCTGCCCTGTGCCAGGGCAGTGCTCGGATGGATCCCTTTTTCCATTTCACTGGGAAGCTCTACAGAGAACCCCTGGCAGCGTGACCAGTACCAGAGGGCCTTGCTCCACAGGCTGCGGGGAGATCAAATTTAAGTCAAAAATACATTTATTCTGAAAGAACACCATAGAACCTGGCCTGTGCTTGACCTAACATGGAAAGCCGATGCCTTCCTGGCGTCAGGGCGCAGCCTCACACGGCAGCTCAGCGCAGGTGCCTGGGATTTGACAGCTGGGTTCCCATCCTGGCCCGGCCACTTGCTAGCAGTGCAGGTCCGATGAAGAGGCCTGACCTCTCTCTGATTTATGAAACGTGGGTCATCATGGGGCCAACCCCTTGTGTTGTCAAGAGGATTAAATGGAGACCTTAGCACAATACATGACCCAGCGTAAAAAGCTCAGTCAGCATTTGCTTTCTTATCATTCCCGCCATCGTGGTTACTGGGTTCCACCTGGCGCCCGGGTGGGGCTGCTTTCTCCCTTTTGTGTTTCCCCAGCTGCCCTTTCTCTGTAACGCAGCATGGAAGCTACATCCCCGGGAATGCAGGTGCTACTGGGAGGAATGTGTGCTGCTGTGAGCGTGACTCGCGAAGTGGCCCTGCTCGGTCTCAGGGGTGGAATGCGCTCGTGGAGAGATGCTGCTGTGACCGTCCCCTGTGTGGCCCTGACCTGCAGAAAGACACATGTCTGGGAATTCTTTAAGGAATGTGGCTGATCCAGTAGGCCTTGTCTCCAGAGGCTTCTCCGTCAGGCTGACTTGAGAGAGAGAGAGAGAGAGTAAAATGTGTGTCTCAGAGCTACTGTGGGTCTTCTGTGAACCCACCACTGTACTAACCATTATCTGTGGCCTGGATAATTTGTACATATCTCCTACTGTATTTTTTAAAATGTCTCTAGATCAGTAATAAAATACCAATTATTCATATTAGCTTTTACCACTTGACCGTTTAAAAACATTTATTATGAAACATTTCAAACACATACAGAAGTAGAAATAGCAGTACAATGAACCTGTGTACCTCAACTGCAACAATTTTCAGAGCACGGACAATCTATTTTATCAATACCTCCTCCCCGCCCCAGGATACTCTGTGCAAATCCCAGAAAACATGTCACTTCATTTATGGATATTTCAGTTTGCATCTCTAAAAGCACCCTTCTAAAAAAACCCACACAACCCCACCACAATATCTTTATCACACATTCAGAAATTAGCAATCACTTTTTAATATCATAAAATATTCAGTAATTTTCCACATTTTTCTGATGGTCGCATTTTTAAGTTTTTTCAAAGAAGGTTATATATAGCAATTGGCTGATAAGTCTTCAGTCTTAATCTCTAGGCTTCTCCTGCATCTCTTTTCTCCTGAAGGTTTTTCCCGGGGTGCTGCGCCAGTCTGCGTTCCCGCCAACAGTGTGCGAGGATGGGGGCTCCCTTTCTCCACATCCTCACCAGCACTTGTTTGTTGATTTATTGATGTTAGTCATGCTGGCATGCGTGAAGTGCTATCGCATTGTGGTTTTAATTTCTCTGATGACTAGTGACATTAAGCATCTTTCCCGTTGTATTGATTGTATGTCCTCTTTGGAGAAGTATCTATTCAGGTCCTTTGTCCATTGTTCTTTTTTTTTAAGTTTTTAAAAAATTGATTTTATAGAGAGTATGGGAGAGACAGACAGACAGACATTGATGTGAGAGAGAAACATCGATCAGCTGCCTCCTGCACTGGAAGTACAGAGGATCGCACCCACAACCCAGACATGTGCCCTGACAGGGAATTGAACCGTGACCTCCTGGTTCATGGGTTGACACTCAACCACTGAACCACACCAGCTGGGCTTAGTTACCCTTTTTGATAGTCCATATTACTTCTTATTTTACTTTTTTAGACTGGCAACTATTATTCCAGAGACAAAATACTATGTTGCTTTACAGATGTGAGAAAAATATCACTTACAGGTCTTTGTTTTCCCACAGAGAGAGCTTCCGGACTCTTTCTCAGGGAACCGTTGTGATGGTTCTGCTCGTTTCTAAGTACTTCTATTTGAACGCTAGCTACCCTTGGAGTCTGGCAAAAGCATCACAAGATGTCTCTGCGGGCCCATTAGACCCACTCTGAAACAGACATGTCACAACTCCATTTGTCACCTAGACTCCCTAAGCTTCCGTTTCAGCTGGAGAACCACATTCTGGGTCCCAGGGGGTCAGGGTCAGCTCATACCCACAGCCAAAATGAAGAATCTGCAGCATTCCCATTCCCCAGTGCCAGTGATCCCAGGAAGTGGCTGCAGGTCCTTTTGTAGACGGACTGGTGACATCTTTGTCATGTGAACTGTGCGGTGGTATTGCAGGGTCCTTCCCTGGGGGACTAGCCTCTTCTCAGCCAGCTGATAGCAGCCTTCTCTCCAACACCCTCTCTCTCTTTTATACAAGTAACACCCTAGTCCAGGGGTGGGCAAACTTTTTGACTCAAGGGCCAAAATGGGTTCTTAAACTGGACCAGAGGGCCGGAACAAAAGCATGGATGGAGTGTTTGTGTGAACTAATACATGTTAACACTGCTGCTGGTGAAGGAGCGGAGGGGAGAACAAGAGAACCCTCCGCTCTTTCGGCTCCGCGGGCCGGATAGAACAGCCGAACGGGCCGAATCTGGCCCGCAGGCCATAGTTTGCCCACGGCTGCCCTAGTCATTGCCCACCCATCCTGTCCATGGCTGATCAGCCCTCATCACAGATCCGTAATAGTCAGAGCACCCCGTTTGCCGCTCCGCTCTTGCTGTCAATTATAGTAAATATATCCATCTAACCTCTGATGGTTAATCGTCATCACCTGACCTCTGCTATTTTGGAATCCTGTCATCTCCCATTAATTCAAAAGAGCCTAATACCATGGCATCATTTCTTACTGTCAACTCCAGCCAACAGAACAAACCATCGAACCTCTCAGCGATGCCACGCCCCTCGCTAGTGCCTTTAGTGAAGGAAGTGACCTCTTGACCTTCCTGGGGTCACGGTCAGATAGTGAGCTCTTCTCTCTCATAGTAAATCCAGTCTTACTCCCCCACCTTTGAGCAGCCCCAGGACTAGGAAGAGGAGCACCCCTGCAGCCAGTCTTCCTTCAGTTCTTGGTAATTATAGGGTAGATTTTGAACTGCCATCCCAGAAATATTTCTTTTAAGGGAACTTCTGATTTATGGGGGCACTGTTGGCATTGCTGAGAATGATAACTAGAAAGATGCTATCACAACCCATTATTTGGTGGATTACATGTATGTTCCAGCAATAAGTTTAATTGATTTAGGTGTAGGGGCAATAGTTGATCTGGTAAGTGTTGGATCTTGGGGGTGGGAAACCCACTATTACAGCCATTATCTAGTGCAGCGGTTCTCAACCTGTGGGTCGCAACCCCTTTGGCGGTTGAACGACCCTTTCACAGGGGTCGCCTAGGACCATCCTGCATATCAGATATTTACATTATGATTCATAACAGTAGCAACATTACAGTTATGAAGTAGCAATGAAAATAATTGTATGGTTGGGTCACAACATGAGGAACTGTATTTAAAGTTGAGAACCACAGAAGGTTGAGAACCACTGATCTAGTGGGAGCCAGCATGCTGAGCAGTTTCAGAGGTGTGATGGCTTTGCTTTTCTTTGGCCTAAAGCCCTGTTTTTGTGTGTGTGTTTTGTAGCCAAGAAAGTAAGAGTTTATAGTTTTTTCCCCTTTATTGTTGAAAGTATTACAGATGTCCCCTTTGTTTATGTCCCCCCCCCCCGTGACCACCTCCACCTGCACCCCACAGGTCTTCACCACTCTGTTGTCTGTGTCCATATCTATAATAATAAAAGCGTAATATGCTAATTAGACCGGACAGCCAAACGACCTTCCAGATATCCTTCCAGACGACCTTCTGGACGAAGCCGGGCTGCAAGGGCTGAGGCAAGCCACTGTGGCTATGAAGGCCAAGCCCCTCGCATGAATTTTGTGCATCGGGCCTCTAGTATGCATATAAGTTCCCCAGTTAATCATTCCTTCCCTCCATACCCCCCTTCCGCCTTCCTTCTGAAATTCCTTGGTCTGTTCCATGCTTCTATGTAAACTCCTGGTTTTAATGCCCTTGCCCACACTCAAGGACAAAGGGGCAGGTGGGAAGCCATTTCTCTGCTTATTGATATTTCTTCCTGTAAGACAGGCTCTTCTCCTTTTGACTGAACAGCAAACTTCAGCAGTTAACCTCCTTACCTGAGATTATATAGACAGTTACTTATTATATAGACAGTTATATCATTTAGTAGGTCTGGTAGAAATCATTAGTGAATATATCCCAGGAATGTCAAAAGGTATGTTGGCTGAGACCCAGTTTCGACTCTTTGTCACCTCAACATCCATGACGGTTTATTGCTACTTTTCTGTGTGCCAACACTGTGCTAGATACTTTGTTTATTACCTTGTTTGAGTCTCACTATAGCCATTTGACTTAATTCTTTTATTATTTCCATCTTACTTACAGAGCAGGAGCCTGAGGCTTGGACAGCTTAAATGACTCCTCCACAGCATAATGCATGTGGCAGATTGGAGTCAAATCCTTGTCTGTCTGATTTCAGTGCCTTGGCACTTAACTGGGCATTTTTAAAAGTGAACTGTTACACATACCATAAAATTTACTCTTTTAAAGTATACAGTTTAGTGGTTTTTAATATATTCACAAAGGTGTACAAGCATCACCACTATCTAGTTGCAGAACATTTTCATAAACCAAAATATCTGATGAGCAGAGACTGGGCTGGGTGGGACATGTCTAATTTGGGAAAGGTTGGGAATTGAGGACTGAGAGGGATTGAACTTGAGTCCCCTTTGCCCCCGTTTTTTAAATGACTGTGTCCTCATACTGCTGTGCTCACTGTTTCTCCATGTTGTTCTTCCTCCTTTGTTCCTCTCCCCCCACTCCCTACCTCTCCCCTTTTTTTCCTCTATCACCTCTTTCTACTACGGTCTTTGTTTGGACATTGGGCTAGATATAAACAGTCATCAAAGAGGTGGTCAGCCCAAAGGTGAAGAACGCAAGGTACTGTCCGTCCCAGGGTTTGGGGAGAACCCCCCAGGAGAAGGGCCATCAGGACAGAAATCTCCACCCAGGAAAAGGTCTGTGGATTCTCCCCAAGTCTGGGTGCCAGGCCCCTGAGAGCGAGGAAGAGACAAGCTCAAGAGTGAGAGCCCCACCACTTACCACAGCGAATCCAGACTCAGACTTTGCTGAAGAGAAAGGATCCTCGTGCTCTGAGGGAGTGATCAGAAGAGGGAGGGCGCAGGCTTCACCTGGGACTCTTCCACTGAGGGGTCTCATGCTTTGTAATTTCTCAGGTTGGCCCCGTCTCCTGAAGACTGCCGAAGCCCAACTAATTAAGTATATTTTCACTGTGGAGATAATTTGACTGATGATAATGAGAACACCCTGCGAGACCTATTTTATGATTGTTTAAAACTCTTGGGAATGACTGTCTCTGGGGCTAATTCTGGGTGTATAATACGTAATTCAAGGTCAGTGTCATTTCTCTTCCTGCCGCCTTCACTGTAGGCACCTCTTCTCCTTGTAAACACATAGCCAAATTTTAATCCCAAATAATGTACAATAACTGATGCTGATGACAGTTCGGTCTGTTTGTCATGTAGTATAATTATTGTCAAAAGAATTTAGTGGACCAAACTTGCTCATGGTTAATCTGTGACTGAAGCTTAAAATGTGAACAATAACCAGTTTGAGAGAAATTCTTAGCTGGGAAATCACCAGGGTTAGGGAGTAGCGAAATGTGAAGGAGGAGAGATTACTTCCGGCAGGGCATCCCATGAAGCCTGCCCTCCCCCTCATACGTGCTCACCCTCCCCGAGGTTGGAGCCTGCCAGGTCCGAGTACAGATTCTGAGGCCTGTACTGTGCATGCACATATCTGATTGCTGGAGTGTGATGACGCGAGTATGGGGCGAGAGCCGCAGAGCCTCCCCGATGGCCGGCTCTACTCGATGCCCTAATTCCCCTCCCCTTCAGGGACACTTGATCCCAGCAAAGCTCTGTGCTGAAGCCAAATGCTGTGTCATGCTGTGTGCTGAGTAAGGTCAAGGGACCAAGCTATCCCTGGAGCAGGCTGTAGGAACTAAAACAGAGATGTAGGGAGTATTAGGTGTTGGAAAGGATTTGGAAATCTAATTGGAGACGCTAGCATCCCTTTGACTTTATATGTGCATCATGCACACTTAATATTTTCCAAGGGCTTCCTTTGTGCCAGGCACTGTGTGTGCTATATGTTTGTCATCCACTCCCACAGGTAATTTTTTTTAGCTCCCCTATGAAGTCAGTAGCTACCATTAGTATTCCCATTTTACAGAAGAGGACATTAAGGCCTAAGGAAGACCTATAGCCTGCCCAAGGTCATGAAGCACTCTGTGGGCAGCGTTTAAATAGACCTTCTCCTCCCCTTGTGTTTACCGACTCCTGCCTCAGCCAGTCGTGGAAGGGAATTGAGATGGGAAACCTGTGTGTGTGTCATCTGCAAACAGTGGTGTGGAAAGAGTTGACGTAGTACCGGCATTTCCAGACCACTGGATGTCTCCTCTTGTAGGTACACTACTCCCATCAAATCACATCTCACCCAGACATGCTTGCTTTTAGAAGGAATTATTGCAGAAACTCATGTGGGTTAGGGGAAATAGGAGTAGGAGGGAGGGATCGCATGCATCATAGTATCTAGAATTTCTAGTATCAGATGGTTATATTAATATTTCATTGGCAGAGAAACTGAATAAAATGGGACCACAGATATGACAGCTGAGTCCAGTAGACTAAAAACAACCGTTTCTGGAGGATCACATAGCAGACCTTGCTAAGTGGATGCAATCTGTGAGTGGCTGGGGGAATGTGAGTGTCTCCCTGAAGGGTCATAGGCTTCCTCCAGCCCCACGAGAAGGCCTCTGCCCTCTGAGGAATATATTGGAAGCAATGATGCTGAAAAACAAGGTATGGTGTATAGTGCCAAGTAACAGTTGATGTTATTTACTTGTAAGTAGATACCTATGTGAACCCCAGACTTCCCTTTGCTAGATTCATTAAGTAAGTCACTCAAAAATAAGTGGATGAGCTGGGGTTTGAGCGCAGGTACCTGGGATTTTGACCTTGGGAACCTGGAGGGTGGAGCAAATTTGAAGGATAAGAAAAAGTTGGGAAAGATCTAAAGAACTTTGTAAGCAAAAATGACAGGATGGTGCTTTCAAGGTTATCTGGGCATCCTTGTGGCCAAGCCAGGGTGCAGGGTGGGTGGGAGGTTGGAGACAGGCCAAGGCCAGACCCTGTATGGATTTATGTACCACTGGCCTTTGTTCTGGAGGAATGTGAGTCACTGAGGGCAATAAGCAGAGGAGAAGCACTGTCACATTTGGACTGTGAAGAGTGTTCTCATATCAGGGACCCCATAAATTGAAGTGGAGAAGGGAGTGGGCAGGACTTGAGGCAGGGAGACTCCTATGGCAGAATGGCTTCTCCATGCAACCTTAGCCCTAGAATGAGCAGTCTCCCTAATGCCTGCATAGGCTGTTCACATAAAGTGCTCTTTGGCAAGAGATACAGAGGAAGAGAGGTCCATAGACAAAGGCAAAATAATTGGCACCAAAGGCCCAGACATCATCACCCGCAGACCACTGCCTGGCAGATAGGGACAGTGTTAATGGCCCCTACATTGCATCTCACCTAGCTGTTCTCCATCTTCGCCATCTTAAAACAAGCTAGAGGAGAGAGTTTGTGTCTCATTACTCCTTTCCTTCTACGCTGACCCATCAGAAGAGGGGAACTTACCTTTCACTGCCTCAGGGATCTCTAAGGCCCAGACAGGAGAGAGAGAATTTAGCCACTGTTGGCTCAAAGGCTCTGTCTTTCTGAGAGTCAAGTTTAAGAAATCCCAACAGCTCTCTGGCCAGGTTCTGTTCACTTCTACAAAGTTATCTTTTAAGCCAGAGTGCACGCAGCATCTGAATCCTGGACATTAGTCTTGCCTTGGCTTCTGCTTTTGCCTAGGTCAAAACCCATATGCAAGCTGAAATCTACTTCACTTCTGTTATTCCATTTTCTAAGTTTAGATAATCACAAGCAATTTCAGGAAATATCTTCAGCATCCAGTTGGGGACCACTGTGATGGTTCAGCTAAGACCGTGCTCGGCAAACTGCTGCTCGCAAGCCTCATGCGGCTCTTTGGCCCCTTAAGTGTGGCTCTTCCTAAGCCTTAGGAGTACCCTAATTAAGTTAATAACAATGTACCTACCTATATAGTTTAAGTTTAAAAAATTTGGCTCTCAAAAGAAATTTCAATCGTTGTACTGTTAATATTTGGCTCTGTTGACTAATGAGTTTGCCGACCACTGAGCTAAGAAATGATGGCAGCCTGAATCAGGGCGGTGGCAATGCCGCTGGGAAAGGGAGAACAGACCATGGAACATTTAAGCAGTAACCCTACAATCATGCTTACATTTACTGAGCACTCTATGTGCCAGGCTCTGTATAGGGTGTATATTATCTCATTCAAGCTTTTCAACAACCCAGTAAGGTAGGAACTGTTATTTTTTCTATTTTACACATGAGGAAACAGGCTTAGAGTCATTAAGAAATTTGCCCAAAGTAAGTGGTAGAGCTGAGATTTGAGCCCAGGCACTCTGACTTCGAAGCTTGATTTTTAATCTTTGTTTTACTATCTCAGATCAGGAGGATTAGGCAGTTTATTGAATGCGAGGGTCGGGGAAGGGGGATGAAAAGAGCAGGAGTGTTCCAGATTAGGGAAGTAGGTAGATAGGTGAAAGATGGGGACACAGGAGAAGGAATGGGTGTGGACAGAAGGATGATGATTTGCTTGTGAACATGTTGGTAGGGGACACCCAAGTAAGATGTCTGTGAAATGGTTGGGTGTTTAAGAACTTGGAGCTTCAGAGAAAGTGATGGAGGCTAAAGAAGATTTTGAGCAATCTGTATCTAGGCAGCAGAGGAGCATGTGGGCAGCAGCAGGCGGGCGGGGGTGCCGTACTGAGATCCGGAGAAGAGGATGGGAGAGAAGACAACCAGGGATAGCATCTTAGGGACCTACAGCATTTAAGGGACCAGTGGAAGACGAGCTCTTGAATGCGAGAAAGAACAGTTCAAGGGATTGTAGGAGAATGTGGAGTCAGTCACAGAAACCAAAGGAGAATGAAGTGTGGTGAAGGAGGGATGGTGGCAGTGCCAGGGCAACGGAGAAATCATAGCAGGTAAGAACTGAAGGTTCCCGTAGTATTTGGCAGTTAGGTCACTGTAAAACCAGCCGGTGGGAATGCAAAACGTTATATCCACTTTGGAAGACAATACAGGTTTCTCCCACTGTCTGAAAGTGGGGCCTTCCTGTGAATCCGTTCGCAAGCCAAGATGGCACAGAGCGAAAACGCAACCACCCGAGAACACAGCTCGTTAATGAATGGACAAAATAAACTGAGGCAAAGCACAGGTTAAGCAAGCATAGACACAGCTCAGAGCTATGGCGGCTTGATGCTGAGTGTGTTTCCTGGGAAAGGAGCTTGGTGGTGTCACCCTTGCTGCTCGGGGTGTGTGCTACCTCTATAATGTCTTGCTGGAAACAAACGCTGAATGCTATTTTCACTTCTCACCTTTTTTTTTTTTTGTAAAGGTGAAAAATCCTCTTTGAATTTCTTGTAGTTAGTGAAAACATATACTGATGTAGGCCTTCTATAAAACATATTGGGGTAAAGTAAACTTTTGAAAAGAGGGGGACACTTATATCACAGTTTCTTACAAAGCTAAACGGTATCCTACCATATGATTTAGCAATTGTATTTATTCCTTGGTGTTTGCCCAAATGAGATGAACACTTATGTTCACACAAAAACCTGTACACAGATGTTCGCTGGTATAGCGGTTTTATTCTAAATTGCCAAAACTTAAAATCTACCAACATGTCCTTCAGTAGGTAAGTAGATAAACTGTGACACATCCATACAATGGAATTTGTTCAGCAGTAAAAGGAAATGAGCTACCCTGGACGGGTTGCTCAGTTGGTGGGAGCATCATCCTCGTACACCAAAAGGTTGTGGGTTCAATTTCCGATTGGGTGCATAAGGGAGGCAACCAATCAGTGTTTCTCTCTCACATTGATGTCTCTCTCTCCCTTCCTCTCTAAAAAGAAATAAAAACATATCCTCAGGTGAGGATTTAAAATAAAAGAGAGTTGCCTCTGTGCCTCTGACATTCCCGTCTTTTGCAGATAGATGCCAGGCTCAGGGAGCAATCAGTGTTGTCCTCATTGACAGTCCTGTGCTCCCTACCAATGGGAAGGGAATGTCCCAGGAGCTTTGAGAAGACGAACCACTCCTCTGTACTTCTGTCGCCCTCAGTTTACATTTCCCTTCTGCCATCTGGCCTTTGGGGCCCCGATCGAGGCTTATCAGGGCCAGATGAAGAGTTTCTTCAGAGTAGAAAGTGAGTCGCATTCACCTCTGTTCCAACCCCTTGTCCTCCAGTGGTGATCCAAGAGTCCTAGTAGTGACCACTCTTGGATAAACTAGCTGATCATTCTACTGGCACTGTCTCCTGGTGGAATTCCATCTCTCTGCAGCACCCTGGCCAGAGTCCCTGGCTCGTCTCCTGCCCTGGAAACAAGCCAAATAATGGCCAATGCAGAATCCCAGCCCATCACCCTCAGGAGCTACTACCCTGAGTGGAATGGGGGCAAGGCTTTGGGCAGAGAGGGGGCTCAGAAGGTTTGTGTTGACAGTTATTGTCCATCTCCAGGACCAACCATTCTGGCTTAGAAATGAGGACAAGGGAGATAAGAAAATGAAAGCCCTCTTCTTTCTCTGATGGCTGCAGTTAGAAAGTTGTTTTCTGTTGTTTCAACAAGTGGGCTGGAGGACACACCTGTGATGTTGACGGTCATTGACTGGACTTGAAACAGTCTCGCTCCCTTTTTTCTCCCTTCCCCCTTCTCTTCAGAGACTCTGTTCATAGGAGGATTTGTGAGACAAACTGTGGGTTTACAAACGTCAGGAACGGCAGCTCAGCCGTCCCCGTGTCTGCGCTGCTGCAGTCCCTGTGCGGGACTCTGCGCGAGGAGGTGGAGCGTCTGGGTCGCTGCTCTTCCCACAACGTGAGCCTTTTCCTGTTACCATAAAGGCAGTTTGTTACAGATTTTGAACCTGCTGCCTCCTCCCTTCCTTTACAACACGCATATTCATCTCTCCTCCTGGCATTACTGCTGAAAGGATGCAAACGTCCTTGTCTGAGCATCATTCGCAAGCCTCCTGCCCATCTGTGAATTATTCCCTGACTCTTCCATCAGGGCAGGGTTACAGGTCCTCTGCCTGCAGGAGGGAGTGCATCTAAAGACCCAAAATCTTTCGGAAGCTGTGACAAGCAGACTAGGAAGCCACAAAACATTGTGAGCTGAACGGATGTCCTAATACGCTTTTAGATGTGCCTTGGCCAGTGTTGGCAGAGGAAGCTCAAGGGAAAGGCAGCAAGCATTGTGAGGTAAATCACTGCAGACCCACTGGGCGTGACAGCCCTAGGAAGCGAATGATCTCAACGGGAAAGAAGTGACTGCAGTTATCCAGCCACAGAACACGCAGTAGAACGGGAGGACAGACCCCCGGCTGTGAGTACAATCTCTCTTTCATGCAGGGTTTGGAGCAGTAGGAGCAAAGTGAGTTCTTGTAACTGATGGTGTTCCCTAAGGACCGGTGCCCGGGTGCCTGTGGATCGTCTCTGGGGAGGTTGTACATAATGCTTGCCTGGGACTTTTGTTTGCAGGTTTCTTCTCATATATTTTGCCTGAATCCAGTGTCTTTGGGATATTGGGAACAGGAGACTTTGTTGTAAATCCTCAAGAAAACAGAAAAGCAAACCTCCGAGACCTTTTGCTATAAAAAGAAAACAGATCACATCACAGACCAAACAGCTGTGGGGCCCTCTGGCATTTGTGATGGGAGACAAAAGAATCGGCAAATTGGAGAGCAGTGAAAACGGGGCAGTGGGCTGAGAGGAAGGAGGGAAATCTTTATTGGAAGCGAAATCCCTTTCTGGACTTAGGAGACTCATTGCATATTTATGATCATGCATCTATTTGATTTCTGCTTAAGGAACTGGCAGCATGTTGCCATTAAGGTTTTTCTCCAGAACACTGTGAAAATGAGCATCGTGACAGAGGCATGTGATTGACAGAGCTGGGCAGAAAAAAGTCCTCACTGTCAGCAGGGAGAAGTGCCTTGAATGATAGCTGATTCACTTGGAAGAGGAGGCTCAGATTTAAGGGAACAGGGCTGCTTCAGCCTGAGTACCCAACAGGTTGGCGGGGAAGTTTAACTAGTTGATTATAGACTGGTTACCACTCCACGCTTCCTCTCCCCTCCCCACTCGTTGTTGGGGGGTCTTTCGTTCCCCCTTATTCCCTGTCCCACAGCCTGCCTCTGCCTGGCCTGATTTGTCACTTCAAGGTATCCAATGAGAAGCTGAGTAGCTCCTTACTTCTAAAGGACAGGGATCATTGTTCTGTAGGGCAGTGATCATGAGAGAAGTGGGGAGGACGCTGGGCTGGGCTTGCACCCCCCTCCACAGCTAGTGTTAGAGGAGGAAGCAGAAAGGAGTAGAAAAGAAGTCTCAGCCACTTTCATTTCTCCCCGAGCACCCTGCAAATACAAGTGCAAGTGAATGCTGGAGGCCCTAGGAATAAGGCTATGACTGGATTTGAGAATGAACTTGAGATACCCAAATACATGGGGATGGTGCTAGCAACAGGCCAGGAACTGGAAACCTGGGATTCTGTTCCAGATTTTGCAGGCAGTTTTCTGTATCCAAAATAGTGACCTATCCTGGAGGCTGCCCTGTGCCTCAGGTGAGTCTAGCTGGAGGAGAGGTTAGGGGCGGGGGTGGGGAGAGGTTTGGGGGGGGGGGGAGTGTGAAGAGTGGGAACATTTCATTTATTCAGTAGCTGTCACTGAAAACAAAAATATCACATTTCTGCTTGGCCAAGATTTTCTCACAAATATCGTGTTTTTCTGTCTCAAAAAAAAAAAAAATTATCATGTGCGCTGGATTTGCACAGGGCTGTTTACCAAAGGTAATTATGTAAGCAAGGCTGACTCGGTAGCTTGCAACCATGGCAAAAACTGTAACTGTGCTTCCATCTGAGTGTCTGAGAGGCTGAATTTATTGCATGGGACAGGAGGGTGGGAGGGAGTGGCTGGCGGTGTTGACCCTGTGCATCTGTTGCCAGGGAGACCAGACAGCATTTCTAGTCTGTAACTCGTGACCTTAGCTGATGGCATGCACTGAGGTGGCAGCAAGCTCTCTATCCCCGGGAGCCAAGCTGTGGAGTGGAATGAGTAAAAATTTTAGTCATGATAATATTTGTATGAACCAGGATATTGTACTTGAGACATTTGCAGGCCCATTGCAAGAAAGGTTTGGGAATGGGGAATTGGGAGAGGAGAGGTGGCAGTTTGGGTCCAGTGCACAGAAATAACAATTGAGTAGGTGGAGAAGAATGTGGTTGTGGGAGGGAGATCATTCAGGAAGCCATAGCTAATATTCTATATTTTCCTGCCATTTGGGCCTGGAGTGCTTTGCCAGTGTTGGGGCAGGCAGAGCAGAAGCTCAGTGTAATTGGTTTGAAGGTACCACAGATTCCCTGAATAAAGAGAGGCGATGTGTCCTATGTTTACAAATACAAACCACTTCCAAACTTGATGCAGTCTGGCAAACATATGAGTCCTGGGAATTTCCAAAAGCATTTCCAGCTCATTTCTCTCTCTTTTGAGTCTCAGCTTTATTCTTTCACTGACTCATTCATTCAACAAAGGCTTCTCACAGATTCCAGGATCTCTGGCTCTGGCTAAGGGTGGCGTCTCTGCCTTGGCGCGTACCCTTGTCCCGGCGTCTTGTGCCTGGTGACCAGAGCAGGATTTGTGAAGGTTCCTTCTCTCTGTTTCCTTTCGAGTCTTTACCTGCATTTTGGGTATTTTGGATGACGAGGTGAAATTTGGTAGTTCACAAGTTGGGGGGAGAGAAGAATTCTTTCTGAAGTTAAAATATTCACATTTGGCCAATACAGTCACATAATAAAATATCATCCTTAAGTCCTGCGGTTATGTCTGTGTTATATCTGAGCCTTTGACCCCAGCCTCCCAGAGTGGTTGGGGAGATGGCCTGCCCGGATGTCATGGTGAACGGGAGGTACAGCATGGTACTGTCCAGAACTTTCCCAGTCACATCTTGGCCTATTCCTTAATCTTTAGAGATTGAAAGGAGCAGTGGATTTGCCTGGAAGCAACTGTAAAAGATGTCTGTGGGGCCTGGGATGAAGAATGGGTGGTATCCCTCTGCTATAGCATTTTCTTTCCTTTTGCATATATTGGTATTTTTAATAAGTATGTTTTAAAACGGAAAGAAGCCCTCACTTCCTTGCCGTCCTTGCTGTGGATCAGATCCGTAAGCATTTCTTCTTGTGCCGGAAGAACCCTTCGCCTTTGAAGTCATTACCGCTGCCTTTGGTTTAGTGTCGTGGTGTGTGGTGGCCCAGAGCTATAGGGAGGAGTCCATCTTTAACCTTCTATTCACTTGTCCATTTGGTGGAAAGAAGAGCTTAAGTTTACTACTAGTTAATGCCTCCAGACCTCTGCTCTGAGTGGCCTAGAGGTGGTTTGCGTAGGCCATTCATTTCCCCCTGGTTAAGCTGGGAAGCCACTCTTGGTGCAGTGGGCAGTGCCCTGTCAGTGTGTCTAGCATCCCTGTTGTTTCTGAGGCAGGTTGTTCCAGCAGCAGTTGGACCCGGGAGACGGCCCGGGCCTGTGCCCAGCTCTCCATCTGTTCCAGAACTCAGGAAACTGCATGATTTGCAGTGAGAAAAGGATGAAGAGAATGACAGTATATGCTGGGGGGAAATCCCAGAGAGAGAACCTACTCCTCCGGGTCTTTGGGGTGTGCTCCATGGGAACCTAACCTGCCAGGGGAATTGGCATGTTAGCTGTGGCCCAGAAAGCCCTTTATGGTCCTACATAGCACAGTTACCTGCCCAAGGTGGGTCTGGAAACCAGGTGATGTGTAGGGGATTCTATCAGGCCTCTGCCGGCCCTCACAGAAATGCAAAGCAGACCTCAAAGTTCTGGCCATAGTCCTCTGATGAATCCAGAGTCCCCTGCAAGGGTAGAAAGGAGGGAAGGTGGCACTTCTAAGGTCAGGTGCTTTGCTATGCCGTGTGTTCTTCTTGCTGTCCTCTCTCCCCCAGCTCCCCTCCCCTGCCATGAGCAATCAGCACATGCCCGTCCTGTGTGCTGAGTGGCACTGATGGCAGCTTTGTTTTGTAACCCGTAGGTCCTGAAGATGGCATAGTAATAGAGCCACCTTCCAATGATCGGGAGCATCTGTCCCCGCGGGTGCCGGCCCGGGGCCAGTGACGTCGTGCGGAGCTGAAGGGACGTGTCTACCTCTATCTGGAAACCTCTTTCTCTGCTAATTCATGAGCCAGCAGGATGCTGTCGCTGCGCTTTCAGAACGCCTTCTCATAGCCGCATACAAAGGCCAAGCAGAGAATGTGGTTCAGCTCATCAACAAGGGCGCCAAGGTAGCAGTTACCAAGGTAACAAGAGGGGAGGAAAATGCTTTAGCCATCCTTGGGGAAAGCCTCCCCCTTAACCATTGTCCACAAAACTGTCTTGTTGGGCTCGCAGCTTTCAAAGAATTGGCTCCTTCCCCTCCCCCAGTGATGGAGGTTTGGACAGAAGGAAGGAGGATTAAAAATGCTTTCATTGTGATCTTTCAAATGGAGTAACTTGTAATTAGCATTTGACAGTCTTTAAAGTCACAGCATGGCTTTATCTCACCTACTTCTTCAGCCACAAGGACAGGAGAGCTCTCTGGAGAAGTCCGGACACAAAAGCTTATTATAGGGTAGAGTATTTGTTTGATAATCACATTAGATAGGCCTCCTGGGGAGGTGGACTCTGCTATGCAGAACCTCATCCCCATCTGTACCAAGACAGACTCGGACCAGATGACCGTAGCAGCCTCTTTGGGCTTTAATTTCATGGGAGTCAGTGAGAATGTGTGGTCAGTGCTGGAGGACATAGCTCACCCCTCACCAACAGATACCCCCCGGGTGGTCAAGAGAACATAATGGGCCCAAGGGCAGTTTTGTTGCAAAGCTGAGCAGAGGCAGGTTCTGCACAGTTCAGTGACAGCTTAAGTACATAGACAAAATAAGCACTTCACAGTCCTCTAGAGGAGGCTCTCTTTTCATCTCCACTTTAGAGAGAGGAAACTGAGGCACAGAGGGATTTAAGTAACTTGCCCAGCGGCCCTCAGCTGCTGAGTGGCAGAACTGCAACTTGTACCCAGGGCCCACCCTCCAGGCCACCCCGGGGGAGCTGTGGAGAGAGGCAAAGCTTAATTTTCAAGTAGTAGCATCTGCTAACTTCTGGCCTCCTGTGGCAAAGATTGGCCAGCTCACATTTTCAGTGATTCATATCTAGTCTCTGTATTTCATGCTTCCAATGTGTGCTTTGAACAGCAATTCCAAGCAGTTAACTTAATGCTGGCACGATCTGCCAGGAGATAGCATCAGGTCTCACGGGGAAAGACTCAGTCCCACCCCTCCACAGGCCAGTGGCAAGTCCAGGTTGTCACCTTTGCTTCTGACCAACTGGCTATCAATCGGAGGTTCCCATGACCCACTCCTTAAATTAGATTAATTTGCTAGAGCAGCTCTCAGAACTCATTTTACTTACCAGATTGCCAGTTTATTTTAAAGGGATTTAACTCGGGAACAGCCAGATGGAAGAGATACACAGGGCAAGGTATAGGAAAGGGCACAGAGCTTCCATGATCTCTGAGTATGCCACCCTCCAGCACCTCCCTGTGTTCACCACCCCAGACGTTCTCTGACCTTTGGGTTTTTACGGAGGCTTCCTTCCATAGACATGATTGCCTAAACCAATGGTTCTCAACCTTCTGGCCCTTTAAATACAGTTCCTCATGTTGTGACCCAACCATACAATTATTTTCGTTGCTACTTCATAACTGTCATGTTGCTACTGTTATGAATCGTAATGTAAATATCTGATATGCAGGATGGTCTTAGGCGACCCCTGTGAAGGGGTCATTCGACCGCCAAAGGGGTCGTGACCCACAGGTTGAGAACCCCTGGCTAAACGATTGGCCATTGGTGAATGGGTCAACCTCCAGCCTCTCTCCCCTCTCTGGAAATGAAAGTCCAAATCCTCTAACTATGGTTGGTTTCCCTGGCAACCAGCCCTCATCCTTCGGGGCTTTCCAAAAGTTACCTCATTCTCATAAATGCAGGTGTGGTTGAAAGGGGTTTGTTGTGAATAACACACTCCTTTCACCTATTTTTTTGGCTTTGGAGCTGTTTCAAGAACTGATGACAACAGACCAGCTATTATAATACAAGATGCTCCCATTGCTCTTATCACTTAGGAGATTCCAGGTGTTTGGGGAGCCAGGAATGGAGACTAAGAGCAAATATGTGTTTCTGTAAATCACAATATCACGATGCTGGTTCTAGAGGGCGAGAGAGAGAGTCGTGGCCTCTCCAAGGTCCCCTATTGGCCTGACATCACTCTACACAAATGTGGCGACTAGGTTGCTAGCTGTGTGGACTTGAGGGTGAAGGGTGTCATCTACCCATGGTGCTTCAGGGCCCAGCCAGTCACAGAAAGGGCATGGACTCCCTAATGGAGGGCTCATGCTCACACATTTTAACTCTGCTGTGTTTGCTAATTGTACAAGTTGCTTAACTTCTTTGAGCCTCAGGTTCCTTATCTGTAAAAAAGGGATAGCAATACCAACCTTTCAGGGTTGTTATAATAATCACATTAAAGCACATAGTTCATAGCTGCAAGTTTACTTTTTAAAATAGACTTCATCATTTGCTTTTTAAAAAAAGTTTTAAAAAAAGTTTTATTGGGGTATAATTTAACATGCAAAAAGATTCACCCATTTTAAGTGTACAATTTAGTGGTTTCTAATGTCTTCACAGAGTTGCACAATCATTACCATGTTCTAATTTTAGAACATTCTGTCACTCCAGGAAGAAATTTCGTATTATTTAGCTGTCATTTCCCATTCCTACTCCCAGTTCCTGGCAACCATTAGTCTACTTTCTGTCTGTATAAATTGTCCTTTACTGGACATTTCATATAAATGGAGTCATACATTGTGTGGTCTTCTGTGGCTGGCTTTTTTCAATTGACCTAATATTTCCTAGGTTCATTGTATTATAGCATTAGCATTTTATTCTCTTTTACTACAGAACAATATCCCACTTCATGGATATGGCACATTTTGCTTATCCCATCTTTGGTTAATGGATATTTTGGGTTGTTTCCAGTGTGAAACCATTATGGACAATACTGCTATGAACATTTCTGTATAGTTTTTGTGTAGATATGTTTTCATTTCTCAGGATAAATACCTAGGAGTGGAATTGTTGGGTCCCGCAGTAAATCTATGTTCAACATTTTAAGGAACGGCCAAGCTGTATTCCAGAATGGTTACCCAATTTCACATTCCCATTAGCAATGTATGAGGGTGCCATTTTCTCTATATCTTCACCATTGCTTGTTATTGACTGTCTTTTTTTAAACATAATTTGCTTTTTAATAGTTTTGTTTTTAATCAAAGTAATGCTTGCACTTAGGAGCTTTAAAAGTGTAAATTCAACCCGGCTGGCATGGCCCAGTGGTTGAGTGTCAACCTATGAACCAGGAGGTCATGGTTCAATCCTGTCAGGGCACATGCCTGGGGTTTCAAGCTCAATTTCAGTAGAGGGTGCGTAGGAGGCAGCCAATCAATGATTCTTTCTCATCATTGATGTTTCTATCTCTCCCTTCCTCTCTGAAATCAATAAAAAAAATATATTTTTTAAACAGTAAGTTCAAATACTGCTAGAGGAGCCTGGGGTCCCACCCAGAGCAGGGAGACTTGTCATATCCGTTCAGGCCAAAGCCCACAGGAGGGGCATGACTTGATAAAAAAGCAACTCTGGAGCCCACGTCTGTGAGGAAACCAGCTCAAGGTCCACCTGTCCCCACTGATCTGTGGATTTCTGTATTTGAAAAGATGTGGTACCAAATTAAAAGAAGGAAACAGGAAATAATAAAAACTAGTACAAAAATGAGTGAAATGGGAAATAGAAAAAAGATACAGAAAAATCAATGAAACCGAAAGTGGGGTCTATGGAAAAAGTGACAAAATAGACAAGTCTTGAGCTAGATTGATCTAGAGACCAAGGGCCTACTGGCAGCTGTCTGGGGATCTCACTTTACTCGTATCCTAGCGATTCCCCTTGCCACTTTTATATATGTTGGTTTTCTGTTTTCTGGATTCCACTGTCTTTCTCTTTCTTGGTTTACTCCCTTGTTTTGATGTAGTACACCTCTAGTACAGTGCTGTCCTATATCTGTACTGTCTGATACGGTAGCAACTCACGGCTATTGAATACTTGAAATGTGGCTAGTGTAACTGAGGAATTGAATTTTAAATTTAACTTTAATTAAAATTTAAATGCCACATGTGAGTGTTGGCTACCATATTGTATAGCACAGCTCCCATATCTTCCTGAAAAATGATTGTGTGGGAGAAATCAATTAGTACTAGACTCAATCTATTGCCCCTTTCTCTCCCTCATTCTCTGAATCCAGTTGTGTCATGATTTTGAACAGATCCGTAATTAGTGTGATTATGTAAATGTTATTCATTGGTGAGCCAGTAAGTATACTATAATGTATACTATAAGTATACATTTCCATTCTTTTATAACTTGCTGTTTTTCCTAGAGTTGATCATTTTTGCTGGAACCCATGTCACCCATCACTTGGGTAGCTCATATTCCCTGAGCTTCCTAAGAAAATGAACATAGGAGAGAAATAGTTTGAGACTCTGTATGTCTGGGAAAAAGTCTTTATTCTACCCACTCACTTAATTGACAGTTTGGTGTGAAACCTAAGCTGAGAAAGAACTATTTTGCTTCAGAACTTTGAAGGCAATGTTTTATTGTCTTTGAGCTGATAGTGTTGCTGTTGGAAAACTCTGCCCATTTAAGGCCTGCCCATTCAGAACCCAGCTCAGGAACCACCGCCACCAGGAAGTCCACCCAGAGGACAGTACCCTACATGGAACTCACTGTCCTCTCAACTGGTGAAACACTTGCTGTTTATTTGCTCTGTGTCTCTCATAATTTGAGTGCTCTGAGGGTGCTCAGAAATCCCAGGCAGACCACCACTCTGACCTGGGTCGGAGTTTCTCTCTTATATTTCTCAGTGTTGGACACAGAAGAAAAGCACTGGAATTTGGAATCCAAAGACCTAGGTCAAGTGCCTGCTCCGCTGCTTATTAACTACTTGTTGACGTAGGCCAGGGTTTCTCAACTTCTGCATGATTGACATTTTGGGCCCGATAATTCTTTGTTGTGGGCGATTGTCCTATGTATTGCAGGATGTTTAGCACTACCTCTGCCCTCTACCTATTAGGTGCCTGCAATACTCCCTCCTCCCTAGTCATGACAACCAAAAAATGCTCCAGACATTGTCAAACGTTCCCCTCCAGGGGGCGGCGGCATTATCACCCTAGCTGAGAACCACTGATGTAGGCAAATTTCTTCACTTCTTAAATCTCAATTTCCTCACAAAACTTAGAGGATTTCCATAGAACTGAGTGTAACAACACATATTGTCACAGTTATAGAATTTAAGAAGGCGCACAATATTGGGTGTGTATTTTTTAATCCCCCCACTGCCTAGCCCAGTACTCCTACCATAAGCACCATCTATGTTGAATGAGGGGAATAATGGTGTTCAGTATAAATTGTTTACTTCTCTTGTAGGATTCTACAATGACTAAGTCTTTTAAACCTCACCTCAACTCTCTTATCCTCATTATACAAATGAGGAAACTGAGGCAATGAGAGGTTAGGCAATCCAACCAGAGCTCCTATTCGAAAGTGTCAGAACTGAGAATGGCACCCTGGCCATCTGGTTCTGTAACTGAAACACAGGTTCTGCTGCCTGCCCCAGAGAAAGCCAAATTCATGAGACAGGTGCGAGTGCAAAAGGAAAGGAAGAATGATGGACTCCCATCTGAAAGACCATCTTCCCCTCCTGCTCAAGTCTGTGGTCGTTATAGGGATAGGGAGGAGAGGGCTTTTTTTTTTTTTTCCTATCCAATTATCTTACTAGCTTTTGGCCCACTCGGGTCCTGTCCATTTATTTTTCTAGCTTGTGGCATGCTCAGGCCCTATCCATTCATCTTCCTAGCTTTCAGCACGCTTGTGTAAGAACCTCTCCCTGCCTCATCTGGGCTAGTAGGGGAGACTCCCTGGCTCTCCGACTGACTGTCTATGCTAGCAGTTCCACAGCCTTGCTCTTAACCACCATGTTTCACCTGCGTGGCTTATAACTTCAGGCTGTGAACATCTGTGAGCTGCTTCTTATTAGAGCACCTTCCTTGGCATCTTACACATAGAATCTGCAAGTATTTTCTGACTAGGACTTCATATGCCCAGGTACTTTAATAAAGCAATATCCCAATAACTATGTTTATATGTATGTAACATTTTACACTTTTCAATTTATTTTCACATATATATTGCTCATCCCCAGAACCCTGTGAGATATACCACTTTTCTTTTTAGAGTTGTGAGGAAATGGAGGCCCCAAAAGGGAAGGGACTTATATAAGTTAGGGAGTAACAAAGCTGGGACCAGAACCAGGAACTCCTGGCTCCTGTGCAAATGTCCTGTCTGTTATATATCTGCAGCTTCTTATGTCATCGTAGGGGTTTTACTTAGTGGCTAATGGTATATGGTTATGATACGTAACCCACCAAGTAGGGGTGGCGTTGTCATGCACAGGACATGTCATCAGAGGCAATGGGATCGGGAGCTAGGAATTGGTGTAAGAACTACACATAAAATTTTAAATTCTTATTTTTAAGAGAAAGGCTCATTGCGAACTCGAAATTTTCCATTTGCATAATTTTCATATTTAGGTCAATTATGTTCACGTGTGTTGACCAACACATTTTCAGTTAGAACAGGTAACCTGACAAGGACGCTGGGTATCCTGAGAAGTCAGACATATCCCTGGGGTAAATTGTCTGGCTGTTAGAGACGAAACTCAGGACCTCCCAGGAATTGGTCTCCTCACTTCTCTGCCACTGATCTCACCAGAGTCACCTATTATTTCATGCACCAACAAGTATTAATTAAGCACCTGCTTTGCACCAGTGAACAGTACAGGAGAACAATGTCTTGGCCATCATGGAGTTTGTGTTCTGTTGGAGAAAGTGACTACAATTTGAGTCTTGCCTCCCCTTCCCTTCCCTGAACTTCCCCTTGGCTCCTTGATGCTTCAGTTCCTGGTTTTCTTCTGCAAAGGCACTTCTCCATCTCCTTTTGCTCTTCCTGTCTCTAAATCCAACTTTCCTTGGGGCTCTGAGGCCTTATCTGCTCTCACTCTGCACACCCACCTTGATTGTTCCACCGCCCGCTGGTCACCACGCCACCCTCTCCAGCTTGGCTCTATTGCCTGACCCTCGTGTGGAGCTGTCTTCACGGGCATGTTTATATGAATGATCCACAGGTACGCCACAGGTACTTCAAATCTAAATGCCCAAGACAACCTGCACATGCCCATTCGGTTCTCATCCCATGGTCTCTATTAATGAATAGCACCCCCATTTGCACAGTCCTTCAAGCAGAAGCCCAAGGACATGCTCCTTTCTTTTGGCTCCTAAACATCCCTCCACTTACCTATCTTCTCAGTGACCCAGTGCTCTTCATTCTGCCTCCTCATTTTCTCTCTACTCTGTGCCTTTCTAAGTGCCCACATGGACACTTCTTAAGAAGTTTGATACAAAAACAGAAAAATTGGTTCTCTTTTGCAAGAAGTCCTTGGTTTTATAAGAACCAAGCTTTTGTTTTATCCTATATAATAAAAGGCTAATATGCAAATTGACCAAATGATGAAACGACCTGTCGGTATGATGTGCACTGACCACCAGGGGGCAGACACTCAATGCAGGTGCTGCCCCCTGGTGGTCAGTGTGCTCAGCCAGAAGCCGGGCTCACAGCTGGCAAGCACAGCAGTGGTGGTGGGAGCCTCTCCCACCTCTGCAGCTGGCGGACATCCCCCGAGGGATCCCGGGCTGCGAGAGGGTGTAGGCTGGGCTGAGGCACAGGTCGTGCACTGAGCCTCTAGTATGAATTATCTTCTCTCCACAATCACCTCACATTTTAGTTACATATCTTCACATATAGCTTTTAATATTGTTACCTCAGGTGCTAGACAGTTTGGCTAAGTGGATAGAGCATTGTCCTGTGGACCAAAGGGTCCAGGTTTGATTCAGGTCAAGGGCACGTACCTTGGTTGCGGGCTCCTCCCCAGCCCTGGCCCTGGTCGGGGCTTGTGCAGGAGGCATCCGGTCGATGTATTTCTCTCACATCAGTGTTTCCCCCTGTCTCTTCCTCTCTCTTCCACTCTCCCTAAAAATCAATGGGGAAAATATCTTCGGGTGAGGATGAAAATATATATTGTTACCTCAGTACTAGTAGGTACTTTGTAGTCTGGAAAAACCCTCTGCACGGCTCCTGATGCCAAGCTTTGACCATGTAGCTGGAGTTGAGAATCTGAAGGAATCCATAGGTAGAGCATCTTTTCTAGAACTTTTTGGAAGCTGGTCCTTGGGATGTTTCACTGCTGCTCTTGTTTTCTCCAAAAGTAACCGGACGATGAACTATAAGTAGCTTAACCTATCCCCTATTGATGGACATTGAGACTATGTTACTCTGGTGCTGCTTGTCCTGAGGTCCTATTGTAGTGTGGTTACGTCAGTGGGAAAGGTTTGTCTAAGTGGCACTGCTGGGTCGGGCACGCATCCCCTTGTCGCTGACAGTGGAACTGCTGTGTGCGAAGGTTGTCCCAGTGTGCCCTCCCGCAGTGGAGTGAGAGAGGCCCATGAGGACGGACCTTGAAGCGCATTGTGACCAGCAGGACTGGGCTCTCCCTCCCCGAGTCTCCCTCCTCCCTCTTCTCCTGAACTCATCCTGCCTTTCTGGCATTCTCTCCAGGAGCTCTCTGCTGTGGCTAATTGAGCCTATATTTAGCTTTGTTCCTCTCTACTTCAGCATGGGTTCCATAGAGTTTTCTCCTTTTCACCCTCTGGGTGTGGCTAGGGCCAGCTGCCTGGGAGAAAAGCCGGGGAGTGGCTGACGGGAGGGGAGCAATGGGGTGCTCCACACCTCTCCTCCCCTTCCTCACCCACCACTCACAACTGGAAAACAGGGTTCCCTCCGGAGGCAACACACAGTGTGTTCTCACCTGTTCAGTGAGGGCCAGAGCCTGTGCAGAGCTGATGCAGTCCACTGGTTCTGCTCCAGGCTGGTAGATCTACACACTCCATGGGGGCGTTAAGGGTGTATAGTTACTGTCAGGTCAAACCTGGAACCTGACAATGTGCCAGGAATTGAACCCATGACCTTTTGATGCATGGGACATTGCTTAACCAACTGAGCCACACTGGCCAGGGCCAAAATTCTATACCCTTTAAACACTTACTCCCCATTGTCACCTCCCCTGGTCCCTGGCAACCATGTTTTCATTTTCCATCTCTATGAATGTGTCATCCATTTGAAAATATTTCCCAATTTTTTCTTGGCAAGAGTACAGGCAGTAAATCACATTTATCATCTCTGTGACCTTAGCTAAGGTATTAGCTACCTTGAGCCTTGGTTTCCTGTCTGTAAAATCAGCATAACAACACTTGGCTCAGGGATTTGTTGTGAGGATTAAATAAAGTAATCCATGCAGAGTACTTAGTACATGTAATGAGAATGGAGAAGAAACTCAGTGGATGGTTGTTACTATTATAATTACTGTTTTCTCACTTGAGTTCATGGACCTCAGGCATGGAAATTCCATTTGGTCAAGAATTTCTCAGTGTTGGCTGTGAATGTGATCCTCTGAAGAGCCTTAAAAATACTGATGCCCACGCCCCACACCCAGAGGCTCTGATTTAATGGGCCTGGGGTATGGCTTGAGCCTGGGCGTTTTTCAGAGCTCCAGGCGACCGAATGAGCAGCCAGGTGGAGAACCTTCGCTGCTCCAGGTATTTCTCCCTGACGGCTCAGGGCCTGCATGGGGGGTAGACAGCACTCTCTTTTGAGCATTGAGCCAAGTCAGTGGTGACATGCCTGGAAGTCATGGCTCTTTGCACTACACCACGAAATACTGATATCTCCAACTAGAAACAAGTTGACTAGCAGGAAATGCATGTCTCAAATATGGGAAGGCAGACATGCTGTGAATTGTTGTATGGCTTGCCTATGAGACAGTGCATGGAAACTTATTGGGTCAATGCTAAGAAAATCTCAGTCAGTGTTGACGTATTGTGATGCGGGTGTTAATTAGGCTGGCGGCCCAATGACTCTGTGTTTCTAGAAAAGGTAGGGAGGTCGCCAGGAGGTGCTCTCTGGAGGAAGGAGAGGGCCCTCTCAGATGGAGAGGGACAGTGTGGGAACCGGTGTAGTCAGACATTAGCCGTGCCTGTGCCTGTGCCTGTGGGGAGATGGACTACAATTGAGGAGAGCAAGTCTCAAAACTTGGGATGGGCCTTCAACACTGACTTAAGCATCTTAGAAGAAGTTGTTGAGGCTGCTTGGAAGGGCAGCCCCAGAATCGGGCCTGAGTCTCTCCGCGGCTCTGCCCTCCCCTCACTGCCTCGGAGGAATTCTTGGGAGTGGTGCCTTGCTCTGCAGAGCCCTTCTGTCCCCCTCTTGCTCGTGTTTTAGGTGGTGGTCAGTGAGGGTGGAGGCACGCATTTGCCCTCCCTCCTTCCCCAGCTCTGGGCAGCCTGGTGGGTGTGTTGGCCCAGAGGCCCTTCTAGCACCTGGGTGTTGAGCAAGTCATCCGCCAGATTGCATTTTGTTGCCTGAGCAGCCTGCATTTAAAACTGAAGCCTCCACACAGATTAATGTGCCCATTAAACCCCCTAAAGGCATATATTTAATAGGTCCTAACAGTCCAGAGGAGACGCTGTGATGTGGCACAGCTGGGTGTCAGCATTTTAAAATCCTTGATAAATACGTACCTGTTTCTTTCCTGCACGAAATGCATTGGAGGATTACTGGTTTCCAGGCCAGTAATCGGCTTGTTGTAAGACTTCCAAAGCATCGTCACTAATGCAGATTATTCTCGGAGTGCTGTAAATGAAGACGCCAGAGGAAAGGGGCTTTAGAAGCTGCGAGTCACCCACCTGGCCTCTGCTCAGATGCCAGGGCAGATGGTCTGTTGGTGAAGTCTCTGAGCCCCTTATTAGTTTCTTGCTTCCTGTTTTTTCTTCCTCTTCAGCTATAGTGATTTAGGTTTAGAAAATAACTTAAGTCTGGAATTTATCTGTAGACTGGAAATTCTTTCTCACAGGCCTGTCTCTTTGTTTCCCACGAGAATTGGCTGTTGTACTAGTGTGTTCAGGTTGTTAGAAATCAAGGATCTGGGGCAGACGGGTGAGTAGGTGGCGGTGCTTGGTTTTCTTTTAGCCCATGTTTTCATTGAATCGAGCGCTGTATAAAGAATTAGACACCGTGAGCAAGTGAAATTTATCCCTAATGCAAGGCTGGTTCAACATCAATCAATGTAATCCCCGTATCAACAGCTGTCTTAGTCAGCTCGGGCTGCTATAAATAATACCAGTCTGGGTGGCTTAAGCAGCAGACATTTATTTTTCAGTTCTCTAGGCTGGCAAGTCCAAGATCAAGGCGCCAACAGGTTCGCTCCTGTGAGGGCCCTCTCACTGTCTTCACACAAGATGGAGAGAGAGCTCTGATCTCTCTTCCTCTGTTCATCAGGACGAAGCCCATCATGGGGTCTCACATTCATGACCTCATTTAACCCTAATTATTTCCCATAGGCCCTCTCTCCAAACACTGTCACATTGGGGGATAGGGCTTCAACATATGAATTTGGGGGCCACAGACATTTAGTCCATAACAACAGGTTAAACAAGAAAAATTATATGATCATATCCACAGATGCTGAAAAAGCATTTGGTAAAATCCAACCCTCATTCATGGTTTAAAAAAGAAGCTCTCGGCAAACTAAGAACTGAGAACTTTCTCAACATGATAAAGAGTATGTACAAAAACCCTACAGTGAATATACTTCATGCAAATTAAAGTCACAAGAAAATATCACTGCATTTATCAGAATGGCTAAAATAGAATACACTGACTACATCAAATGCTGGCAGGGATGTGGAGACACTGAATCTCTCATACATTGCTGGTGGGAACATAAAATGATACAATCACTCTGGAGAATAGTCTGACAGTTTCTTATAAAACTAAATATGCAACTACTATATGACCTGGCAATTGTA
This sequence comes from Myotis nattereri, assembly GCF_964212035.1. Classification (NCBI taxonomy): domain Eukaryota; kingdom Metazoa; phylum Chordata; class Mammalia; order Chiroptera; family Vespertilionidae; genus Myotis; species Myotis nattereri. Next base: position 47,889,860 of record NC_138081.1, read on the forward strand.
CTCTTGGACATTTACCCAAGAGTAATGAAAGCTTATGTTTACACAAAAGCATACAAAGAAATGCCATAGCATTCTTATTTGCAAGAGCCAAAAGCTAGAAACAGACCATCTATCCTGCAACGATGGAACGGTTAAACAAATCATGGTATATCCATACTGTGGGATACTAGTCAGCAATAAAAAGGAACAAGCCATCGGCATATGCAAGGTTACACACTGTTTATTCCATTTGTATGACATTGACTAAATTAGAGAAATGGAAAAAATATTTATTTTCTCAGGGGCTAGGGATGAGGGTGGGGGACAGTTTGGGAAGGGAGGTGGGTGTACTTGGAAAGGGGCAACGGGAAGATTCCTTCGTGACAGAGCTGTGGTGTATCTTGACTATCAATATCCTGATTCCGATACTGTGCTATAGTTTTGCAAGATGTTATAATTGGAGGAAACTCGCTGGAAACGAAGTGGGAGCTCTCTGTATTACTTCTTAAAACTGCATATAAATCTATAATTATCTCAGTAAAAAGTTTAATTTAAAAAAAGTACAAAGGGGAGGCAGGGATACCCGAAGGCTATAATTAGAAGCTATACATGGCCTATGGGCCACAGTTTATCAACCTCAGCCTCAGGCCAACCCAAGACTCCCAGGTTCTTGGAATCAGTAGTGTGTCTCCCTGCCCCGTCAGTGAAGGGGCGCCCCCTAGGCCTGAATCCCTCCGATCTTTCCACTGCCTTGCGTTCTGGAGGTGTGGCTCTGGTGTTTTGCCCCCTGTGAGGGTGTACCCCCATCTTATTAGCGTCATGCCCTGGAGCAGTGCTCTTAAGGTGCCCCGTGTGGGCTGTTCTGCTGCCCAGAAGGAGCAGAGTGTCCCTGGGAAAGTGGAAAGGAAGCCTGGGTGAGCACTGAGCTGGCAGGGGCCGTGGCCTTGTTTATATCATCCTTGAATCCTCACTTCTTAGCCTGGCTCTCAGTAACTGTCTGTCAAGTAAATTATACCTCCTGCCTTGACTACAGAAGAAAATTCTTAGACACATGCAGGATACAGGTCTGTGCCGGAGAGGAAAGGGGGCTGTCAACCCTGGACTCCACGAAGCGTGAGACCTGCAGGAAGCCTTCCTGTGTGGAGGGGAGGCCAGACCAGCCTCCACTCTGCCCCTGGGCACTGGGCTTTCCCTCTCTCGCTTTGCTGGCCAAGCCGGACCCTCTGTCAATGTGTAACCCACTGAAAAGGTAGTCCAGACAGCTTCCCGTGAGGAGCATCAGGGCCAGTGACTGAAATTCCTTATCACTTGGGGACAGATGCACTCCAGGGACCAACAGAGTCCTGTCCAGTCATGTACGTTGCTTGAAATATTTTGCCCTGCTTGTTGGTGGACCTTTCTAGAAGCAAGTCTAATCCTGGTAGTTACTGGAATTCACTTATTAATTAAGCCATTATGTTTGAATAACTGACTCCTAACACTATACATTTCAAATCGTCTCTCCCAATTATTTGATTATTTCTCCATCCCCAAAGTAAGACTTAGAGAAGCATTATGAAGCTTTTCGGTATAAAAAACTGATCTTTTTCAAAGTAGAATTGTTACTATACAAGACAATGCCAGTACCCAGGTGTGATTGGCTGTTGACCCTCAGTGCAGGAATTTTACGTCTGCCCCCGTTACATTTTATGTTGCTAAAATTAGCCTGTTCTTTCCACCTGAGATTGTCTTGAATCCTGATGTTTGTCATCCATGGAATTTACTCCCTGGCTGCTTCCTGTCACCTATAGTCTGATTAAGATGTGATGTGTCCTTCATCCAGGTAGACAGTAGACAAAACACATTTCCAACAAGGAAAGAAGGCTTTTTAAACTACTATAATTTTTCTGAATGTAAAGGTTTATTTTCTCACTCTCCTTTGATCTGTGGTGCTTTTTCTTTACCCACCCCTTTTTGAATGTCTTTATAACGTTGTCTTTATTAAATCATGAGCCTAAGAAGGACTTTGAAGTTTTGTACCCACATCTACACCATTTCAGGCAGTGAGGCTGGGAATACTGTCTGTGAGAAGAGGACCCTGAGAGCACCTAAGAAAGTTGGCAGGAGTCTGCCATTTAAAACCTAAATGAGGGGCCAGAGACCAGGGTTCCAGCGATGAGCCGTTCTGCCACAAATTAGATTTGAAGCTGTTTTCCTTACTATCCTCATCCAAATTAAAGTCTCAAAGACCCTGTTCAATCTGAGTATTAATAGTGTTTCTTAAATATGTGCCACTCTTATTTTACTAGCTTTATAACTTCTTGTTTCTACATCTCTTTCCTTTCCTATTTTCTTTTTTTTTTTTAAATATATTTTATTGATTTTTTACAGAGAGGAAGGGAGAGAGATAGAGAGTTAGAAACATCGATGAGAGAGAAACATCGATCAGCTGCCTCCTGCACATCTCCCACTGGGGATATGCCCGCAACCCAGGTACATGCCCTTGACCGGAATCGAACCTGGGACCTTTCAGTCCGCAAGCCGACGCTCTATCCACTGAGCCAAACCGGTTTCGGCCCTTTCCTATTTTCTTAATGCTACAGATAATGTAGACATTACTGGCCTCAAAAAAGACTGCACAGTTTTACAAAACAGTCACAGGATGTAAAGTACAATTTAGGGACTATAGTCAGTAATATTGTAATAACTGGGTATGGTGCCAGGTGGGTTTTAGGCTTATGGGGGATCACTTCATAAGTTATGTAAATGTCTAACCACTATGCTGAACACCTGAAAATAATATAAATTGAATGTCAACTGTAATTGAGGGAAAAAATATTTAAAACGACTATGCAACCCTGATCTATTGTATTTCTCATGATCTGAAAAAAGGAACTACTGTCATTTTGAAATTGTTCTATAATCTCAGCTAAATTCTTCCTGTTAAACTGTTTTCCCTTGCGTGGGTCACATCTATGCAACTGCCCTCCTTGTAATAACAGTTGTTTCATTTCTTTGAGCTAATGGGTCTCAATTCCTCTCTCCTTTGCCTCACTTCTCTGTGTGACCTTGGACATAAGCATGTCAGCAAAGATTTTGTTCCAGGAATGGCTAAGCACCAACACCCTCTTTCTCACTTTGTGGACCCATTCTGGGGTTCATCATTCATGGTCTGAAAGGCCTGCCCTTTAGTACGGAGGATCTGAGACCTGAGCAGGAGAGAGGAGCTGTGACCCGACCTCTGAGTCTTTGCTAGATGAGGGAGTGACCGGCTCTCGGGCCAGGGCTCCCAGGCCCAAGGAGTCAGTGGGAGGGAAGAGTCTTTCCAAACTTGTTTCTGTGGGTTGTGGTTCTCAACTGATGCCTCGTCCCCCTCCCTGGGGCTCAGCCCCTACCGAGGGAGGTCTCTCCTACATAAACACCTTGCCTCCCTCGGTCTTCCTGGGACTGACCAGTGACAGGGTTAAGCAGCATATCTGCACACATGCTGGGAATAAAACACCTCCACTTCCTTTCAAGGTGCATTTTAAGCTGCTGGCTTTTGGCCGGGCTCCCTTGTCATCCTGTTGACAGGAGATCTTTATCTGAACAGGAATCCTCCCCTGGAATGTGCCCTGACATAGTCCCGCCCCTCCAGGTGGGCCTTGGCCTCTTCAAACGGTGCAGCAGGGACCATTTGTTCTGCGCTCCCTGTATGACCACCTGTTAGTGTAATTTATGGGTCACCTGCTGGAACAGGACTCGCTCTGCTGTTCTTGTGCAGCAGTCCTGCTGGAAGTGGGACCCACTGGCTCAACCTGCCAGAACAGAGCAGCACCCCAGACCACAGCCCGGGGCTGTGGACAGCAGGGCCACCTCTCTGTGGTTGTTGCTTGGCAACATCTCCAGGCCCTTTGCTGTTCAGTTCCCTGGAAGTTGATCATGGTTGGATCAAGGGAAATGTGTGCGCTCTTCAGGGTCTTGTGTCCTCTCACCCCTGCCCGTCTTAGATGGCCTATCCCAGTGATCGGCAAACTGCGGCTCGCGAGCCACATGAGGCTCTTTGGCCCCTTGAGTGTGGCTCTTCCACAAAATACCGACTTCTGTGCATGGGCCACGAAGTTTCAATCGCACTGTACATGCACACCTGCACGTGGTATTTTGTGGAAGAGCCACACTCCAGGGGCCAAAGAGCCGTATGTGGCTCGCAAGCCGCAGTTTGCCGACCACTGGCCTATCTTGATATCAGAGCGAGTTGGAGGAGCTAGCATCTTCAAAGAGTGCAAGGTTCATAACCTCTGGCTGTACATTACAATCACCTAGAATTTAAAAAGAACCCACAACAGCCCAGCCAGCGAGGCTCAGTGAGTGGTTGAATGTCAACCTATGAACCAGGAGGTCACGGTTTGATTCCCGGTCAGGGCACATGCCTGGGTTGCAGGCTCGATCCCCAGTAGGGGGCCTGCAGGAGGTAGCTGATTGATGATTCTCTCTCATCCATGTTTCTATCTCTCCCTTCTTCTCTGAAAGCAATAAAAAATATATATATTTTTAAAAATACCCACAACAGACCCAACCCTAAGCTGATGGAATTCAACCATTTGGTGGTAAGGTTTCAGATTTTTTTGTTTTAATTTTCAGGTGACTAATGTGCAACATGGTAGAAAAGCAGTGATTTTTGTCAGTTCTCAAAATGTGGTCCCATACCAGCAGCAACTGCTTTTCCTGGAAACTTGTTAGAAATGCAAATTCTGTCTGCACCACAGGCCTACTGAATCTGAAACTCTGCCAAGGGGCCCAGATATGTCTGTGAACAAGCCCTCCAAGAGATTCTGCTGCCCAATAAAGTTTGAGAGCCGCTGGTTTAAGACATAATGTTAATGCAGAAAGCAAGGCAGTTTTATGTGACTATAACTGCACAAACACATAAAGAGAAAAAGTGCACTGAAAAAGTGTGGATAAAATGGTAATAGTTGTATTGGGTGGTAGTGTTACAGACGACTTGCTTTTACCTTTCAAATTTTTAGGAATGTCACTCTATTGCTTATATATTCTTTTAAGATCCAGGAAGCCCTGGGTTGGGGCGAAGTGGGGTTTTAGTGTGTTGTGCAGGCAGGTGTGCATGAGAGCATCATGAAGAATGTAACAAGAGGAATGGCTCTTGCTTCGACAGGCCCAACGCTGCGGGTTTCGCCCAAGGGCCTGTAGCTGCTCCGGGGAGAGTTAGCCTGGCCCGGCTCTCAGCCTGGATCACTCATTAGAATCCCCTGGGGAGGTTGTATGACAAATGATGCCTGAGTCCCACCGTAGGGAGTTGAGTCAGAACCTCTGGAGAAGGGACTCGGGGAAAAGCAGAGGCTGATAGACGGACAAATGGACCAGCCTCCCTAGGTGATTCTCATGTACAGTGAGAGTGGAAAACCTCATTCTGTCCTTGAGATTTAAAGGAAAGCAGGTTATTTCCACGCACCTTCCGAGGTCAGCATCTGGGAGTCTTGGGGGCTTCCTGAGGGTGAGACACAAAGCCCCTCTGCCAGGGGACAGCCTTACCCCCACAGCAGCAGAATGGGGGTCAGCATGAGGCCTGGATCAGACAGCTAAGGGGTGAGTCCAGACTCTAATGACCTGTTGTGCGACATAGAACAAGCAAGGGTCTCTCCGTGCCTCAGTTTTCTCGTTTGTAAAATGGGCTTAACGATATTGCCTACCACACAGGTCATTGGGAGGATTGACTGGGCAAGTACATGTAAAATTCTTAGGATGGGGCCTACCGTGTGCCTCGTAAGTGTTAGCTACTTCTGTCCCTTGCTCTTGTCCTCATTATTATTGTTCTCCCTGGGCCCACCAGGGCCTGCATTCAGTTGGGTAGAACTGGTCTTTGAGGAAAACGGGTAGGACCCAGAACAAACTGATGCTTCTAATACGTCTTCTTCTCGTGCATAGTACTTGGTCTTTTCTCCTGTTCCCACTTCTTCCACTGGCCAGTGCTAGGGGCCTGGAGGTGAGAGCAGTTGCGTCCTTGAGTCTGTCATTCCAAGTCCGCACTAACAATCAGTTTTTATCTGCTTCCTCACACTTAGAGCATTCCAGCCCTCCCCGGTGTCAGGTATGACCTTGGAGTGCATCTGTGTGCTGGGTGGGAGCAGCTGCTCCCCTTAACAGCTCCACCTTTGCTGTTTTTTCACTACAGAATGTTCTGGAAAACCAAGTACATTTCTGCTCCTCTCTCACTGTCCTCCTTTGGGTGGTGATGATGGTGTGTACGTGCCTGCGTGTGTGAATATGCATGTGTGTGTCTAAGGGGGTTGGTCTTGTTGGAGAAAGGCCCTAGGGACAGGGGTGCACAGCTTTTGGTTCAGTAGAAACTGATTACTGCTGCCTTGGCTGCTGTTATGTCGATACCAGAAAGGCACCAGACACATGAGGGGGATACTCAGCCTCCTCAGAGAAGCCCCCATGTCACTGTGCAGCTGCTTAAATGCTTGTGAAGCCCCCGGGATGTCTGTCTCCTCTGACATCCCAGAACTCAGTCCACAGCCATCACAAGCTCTCCATTCCTCTGAGGTCAAGCCTGGAACTATGGGATTGCTCCAGTGGCGTTGGCAGCCCCAGCCTGCCCTGTGGTTGAGGAACACTGGATATGCCCTCCTGCTCCCCGCCCCAGAGTCAACTTGCTTCATCATTTAGGGAAGGCACAGTCCACCCTCAGGGAGATCCCAAACTAGTTGGAAGAAGTCAGCACCGAGGGTGACACTCAAAACAGAATGTGGCTGTTTCCTAAAAGGGACCTGAAGGGCTGAGGGGGTAAAGCAGGGAAGGCCAGAAACATTTCTTCTTGGAGATCCGGAGAAGGCATTGTTGGGAGGACATTCCCACCAAAGGAGTCTTTTCTCGCAGGTACATAAAGACTAGGAACTGTGGACTGTGCTTCCAAAATGGAAGTGGGCGAGTGGATCAGCACCGGCTGGTAGGACCTCCACCCTCCTGCAGGGGCCCCTCAGGCTGTCCGAGTGACTGACAGACATCCAACTCTGCCCCAGGGCATTGGCTAAGGCCAGGCTGTGGGGTGTCAAGGAGGAGAGGGAGCAGTTGGGTGCTTCAGGGCGAGGGCCCAGGGCAGCTGGAGGGGAAGGAATCCGTGTTAGGTGGTGGGTGTTACCTCATTTATCCTATTCAGTCCTGTGGGTGGGGAGTGGAGGCCCCTTCTAGTTCACAGGTGAGGAGTCAGGCTTGGGAGAGTGCGGTGCACAGAAGCACACAGGCGTGTCAGTCAGAGCTGGGATTTGAGTTAGACTTGTGGGGCTACAATGAATGTCTTGGCCTTTACTCTCTCCAGATGAGGAAGGCATCTCCAGCTGATGGACTTTTGTCAATGACTTAGAGTTTCTAAAGTGCCCACCGGTGCGACCTGGTGTGAACAGCAGTATTCCTTCTTCTGGCTTCTGATTATCTGTGTTTACTCGGGCAACATTTTCACCTCCTTGGGCCTTGCCTCCCACCAGTAATATCTGAATGCTGATGAGGATGTCCCTCAGGGCTCCTCCGACACCCAGTGGCCCCTCGGCCTGGGGCGTATTTTCCAGCCTCTCTCCCGGCAGCTTCCTCCGCCCCCATGGTCTGTATTTTTTCAGTTGCTCAAACACACTCTTGTCCCATCATTCTGTCAGCCTTCCTAACACGTTTCTCCTCACACGTAACGACTTCCCTGTGTTGCAGAATGCCTCGTATCCTTGACAAGGACACACAATGACAGGTGGAGCCTGGCACAGGGCCAGTGAGCGGCACCCAGTCATTTTGCTCCATCTGATCACAGCTGTGGACATTTCATTTAAAGAATCAAGGTTAAGTAGCAGGCGCTGAGCACAGTCATCAGCCAAGGACAGTCACTCTTCATCTCAGACATTGCTTTTTTATAAAGGCTTTTTATATCACACTTTCTTGGGAATAACTTTTTCTTAATTATGAATTCTAATTTTAAAGTGAGCTCCGACCTCTTTCCAGCGTCTTTCTAGCGTTTTGATTGCATTTCATGGGTAGAAATGAAGATCCTTTATTGTTTGCTATCTGTTTTCCTCCACAGCTAGTTGCCCATGGCAAACTGGCACTTTCTTGAAATCATAAATGGTTTTATCCTGCTAGAATATCAGTAAAGGTCTTTGGGGAGTCTTATTGAGGTGCTGAAAAGGACTTAAGAAAAGGATCCGTGAGATCTGAATCCTCCAGGGTGTTTCTGCATGGCTGGGGGCCAGGGTGAAATGATGCTTGAAATTGAGGGGGGGCGGGGCGCTATCTTCACAGTGAACTTGAGGGAGGAAGCAAAGGGGACACAATGTCTCCTTTAGAATTAAGAGAATTCGGGGTTTGGCGCAGTCAGATCTCAGAAGTTGTTTTATACCGAAGAGGGTTATTCTGGGTGTTACCCTCAATGCCATATATGAGGAGCTGCATGCTTAAGGCAGGCAAAGGGTCATCTCTGTGACCCAACAATAGGGCTAAGAAGCCTTCTCAGGTGCATAAGGAGACGTCCACACAATTGTGTTCTGCAAACCACTAAAAACAGCCAGCATGTCTGTGAGTAGGAGACAGTGAACAATGAATAAAAGAACTGGAGCTGCATGTGAGAATATAAAAAAAAATCTCAAAAATATAATGTTGGATCCAAAATTACCAAATGATATTGTACAGTTTAATACTATTTTTAAAAATATTTTTATTCATTTCAGAGAGGAAGGGAGAGGGAGAGAGAGAGAGAGAGAGAGAAACATCAATGATGAGAGAGAATTATTGATTGGCTGCCTCCTGCTCGCCCCCTACTGGGGATCGAGCCCACAACCCAGGCATGTGCCCTTGACCGGGAATCAAACCTCGACCTTCTGGTTCATAGGTCGATGCTCAACCACTGAGTCATGCCAGCCAGGTATTAATACTTACTATTTATGTAAGGTTTGAAAACAAATCAATGTTTATATATTGTTTATGGCTACAAACATGTAGTAAAATATAATAAAAGGCAAGTACAATAGAAGGAATGTCAAATTTAAGGGTGGTTGCCCAGTGGTTCAGTGGTTGAGCATCAACCCATGAACAAAGAGGTCTCTGTTTCGATTCCCGGTCAGGACACATGCCAAGTTGTGGGCTCAATCCCCATTAGGGGTTTTGCAGGAGGCAGCTGATTGATGTCTCTCTCTCAAGGATGTTTCTATCTCTCTATCCCTCTCCCTTCCCCTCTAAAATTCAATAGGAACATATTTTTAAAAAATAAATTAATTAAAGAATTTTTTTTAAAGAGTGGTTACCTCTGGGATGGGAGGGAAAATGAGATCGGGGAGGGGTTGACAAGGAACGTCTATGGTTTCCCTAATTTTTAAAAAGTAGTTAGTGGAATGTACATATTACATAATAATAAAATATTATCCATCTTTTTGAATGGCTGAAATAATTTTGTAATGTTCAAATTTGTTTATAAAAATGGGGAGATGCCCTAACTGGTTTGGCTCAGTGGATAGAGCGTTGGCCTGCATACTGAAGAGTCCCGGGTTCGATTCCGGTCAAGGGCATGTACCTTGGTTGTGGGCACATCCCCAGTAGGAGGTGTGCAGGAGGCAGCTGATTGATGTTTCTCTCTCATCAATGTTTCTAACTCTCTATCTCTCTTCCTTCCTCTCTGTAAAAAAAAAAGGGGGGGGGGGGAATCAGTTCTAATCAGTTGGGCCAGCAGTTTGAATCCTGAGTAATTACGAACCAGATTTTCCCGGGGCTGATAAGCTTGACCTTTTGCTCTTCTCCCATCTCACCCCATCAAGTGCATTGTGGCCACTTCATTGCCCCTGAGTATTAGCACCTGTGGGAAAACAAAAGAAAATAGGAAACCTCTAATTTCCTGCTTGTTTTAATGAGTGGGAGTAGAGATTATTCACTAAGCGAAATATTCACATTTTGAGCCTGTTTTGTTCATTGGTTATAGTGCCAATAGCCAAGGTTAACTGAGACAAACTTGAATTCTGGATAAATCCATAAGAATCTTCTATCAGACCTTAGGGGAAGGGGTGAAACGCCACTGTGCAGCCTGTCCCAGGGGAGTGATTTTGATGTCCTGTTTTGAAATCGGTGTTTGCTTTGCATCAACAGCATGGCCGGACCGCCCTGCATCTCGCTGCCAATAAAGGTCATCTTGCTGTGGTCCAGATCTTGCTGAAGGCTGGCTGCGACCTCGATGTTCAGGACGATGTGAGTAGAAGCCACCATTCTATCGGGGTGGGTTGTCAGAGGAGCTTGTCTGCCCAGAAACCCACAGTACAGCATGGAACCAGCTGTGAGGTGGGAGGGGAGTAGAGGCTCTTCAGCCCCTTTTATCAATGTCTTGGTCCCCATGGTGGGAAGAGCTTACTCTTGAAGACCTATTCTGGGACCCATTCTCAGTGGCATATTAGAGTTTGGGAATGTGTGCTAAATTCCTCTCATGGTTCATTTCCTACCAAGCATCATTTAAGTGCAGAGCTTCAGAGGGCATTTTGTCTGTGTCCTGTCTCAGTATGAAGGAGCACCACACACACACTCACTCAATCACACACTCACACACACACACACACACACACACACACACACACACACACAAGTGAGTATTGATCAAGCTTACCATTGGAGAAAAGGTGGGGCTTAAAAACTTACTTTATCCCTTTTCTCACTTTGATTTCTCTTAATCAGTGTACATTCAGTTTAAAACAGCCCATTCAAAGAAAACAGAACTGGTCTCATGGAACCCAAGAAAAAGAAGGCCTGCAGGTGGCGCCCGCTCTGGTGCTGTTCCATTACTGAGACTCGGCCTCTGAGTCTCTTCACTCAGATTACCTAGAGAGACTCCAGCGGGCTTCTCTGGGATCACGTGTCCATTTCTGAGCCAATCAGCAGTGGTGGGGTGGGGTCACGTAGTACCTGGGGTGCCCTATTGGGTCTTTGGGAAAGGTGGTTTCTCTAAGAAGGGGATATAGAAAAGATTATGTAAATTGTTCTCCAGTTAACTATTAGGAAAAGTCCTATGATAGTGTGACTGGAATCTGTTTCTAACTCTAGTTTGTGTAGTAGGACTCTAAGGAATAAGCCCTTCTGTAAGGAACACAGCATCTTGGAGAGTTTGCGCTTATAACCTCTTCCAGATTCACCTTTAATAACTGTGGTTACAGAGTATTAGCAAATTTGAGATCCTTAGGCATGCTAGGGTGTGCATTTCCAAAGGGCTTCTAGTTTTCTTTGGGCCTCTGTGTAATGTTCTAAAATTTGGCAAACAGGGATAACTAAATATGTCATTGTTTTATGATGGGCAGAAGGCTGTTCAGTGTCATTCATAAATATCTGGTTATATTTGGAATCTGTTGAGTCATCAAGAACATTATTTTCAGAAGACACTGATTTAGTTTTAAGCTGTTGATATCTACCTTGGGCCATATGCTATTTTTATTTTCCCGTACTATAGCCATCATTATATTCATGATTACATCATACCCTTAGATGACAGCAAAAATATCAGGAGAGAGAAGAGATTCTGACCACAGAAAAGGCAGGCCTTGGAGTTGCTGGTGCACACATCTTGGGGTCCATCTGGTCTCCTCTTTAGATAATTAAAGCCCTTGCTTGTCATGATGGCAAGGCTGCAATGCCAGGCATGCTAACCTATCCCAACCCAGCACTCTTGTCTGAGGTCTAATGCAGCAAAAGCCATGCTAACTCCCTAGCTTCTGCTATTTATATCAGACACGATAAGAACTCAAACAGGCAGGAGTTCTCACAAGGTAACCAAGGGGAGCCGTGTCAATATAGCTATGCTAGCCGAAGGAAAAGCCAGCACTACTTTTAACAGGAACACCCTCTCTCTTTTTTTGAATTAGTATTTATTTCCTTTCATCTTTTTCGCTTAAACAGGACAATCCACACATTGCTTCTCTCAGATAATTTAATATAAAACAAAATAAGAACACAACAATAAAACAGCGTAAAAACAGTTGAGGATGGAGAAGGTGGAATGGACCTTCACTAGTTCTGAAGTAATGCATTTGCCAGATGTGGTTCATGTCTGTCTTCTGTGTATCTGCTGTGCTTGTTAATGATCAGTCTTGAAACTTATGCAAGAATTTCAGGAAGAAAACCCTTTATGGGTGCTCTTTAAAGAAGCTGGAAAATTCATTATTGAAAAAAGTAATTTCAGAAGTTGCCTGTACCCAAGACATTATCTTAGATGGTGGATAGAAACAGAGAATGTTGATGTTATGAAGCATTTACCCCTGACTTCATCTTCTGCAGATACTGTTCTTTATGTCATGGTAAAGACTGAGAATTAGTTGAAGAATGTCTTCCAGTGGCCTGGAGTGGGATTATTATGAATTTGAACCTGTGGAAACCAGTTCTTTAGAATATGCAACTGCAGGAGCAAATTCCCTCTTGCCTCTCGTCAATCCTATCAACTCTCATTGGAGCTCTAACGCCATCTCTGATTGGTCAATGAGCAATCACACAGCCCCCACCCCAGAAATAGTCCAGGACCCTGTGGCCACGGTAAAAGGCATGAAGGAAGAAAAAAATAAGAAAAACCAGAGAAGAAAGGCTAGGAAGAACCTTAGAAGATCAGAGAGAGAAAAAGAGGTTAGCAACTTGCTTTGTGCACCTCCTAGCCTGTCTTGAGCTTCCTTGCAACATGTCTGCCTGTGTCACCTGGAAGGGGTTCCTCCTGAAGAGGGGCATGTTCCACCCTTGCATGACTGGGGTTTCTTCCATGAGCTTCGCTTTGGAATCTGCTCACTCTTTCTCACAATGTAGGAGAGAATACTGAAAGCATATCAGAACAAGGATTTAGACCTCAGAGCTTCCAAACATCTTAAAAATCCCCAAGTAAGGAACACTGATGTCAGAAAAATTGAGAACTGGCTGTTCATGTATTTTACAAACAGGTCAACGTGTTCCAAAGGAAAGTGCCAACTGCAAGTTTCCAGCTGCAACATTTTTCCTTCTGCTGCTTTGCAGTTAATCATTCAACAGCTACTCCTCGGGCACCTAGAGAGGCCATGGCACTGCACTGAAGCACTTAGCTTACTGGTAATGATGCCATAAAGGGCCGCCCAACCCCACAGAGGTAGCTGATCTTTTAAAGACCTGTCCTCAGGTTAATTGGCTTCACAGGTTGGAAACAGGTAGGGGTGAGTGCAAAGAGCCTCAACTATTTGAATTCTCACCCAACCATGCTACCCGAATTAGCTTGTTTATCCTCAGCGAGGCACTGACCTGCACTGGGTCTTGGTTTCTTTTGTCAGTAGAATGAAGGAGTTGGATGCCATGGCACTTGGAGTACAGTAGAGATCAATAAGTATTCACTGAATAAATAATGAGTAAATGCTGTTGACAGTGTTATACTTTTCCCAGTTTTTTAAAAATTTCCCCAAAGTTTCAGAATTTCATGATTAAATCATAGAAATAAGAATTATGTCACACTTGCTTCTTGGGCATATTAATAAGTATGTACTGAGGACACATTTTGTTCTTTTCTGCATCCTATTTCAAAGAGGAAATATTTCAACAGTAAACTTGCGCTTTATAGGAGGAAAGTAGATTTGCAGGTAATTGACTGTGTTCCAATTTGTCCTCAAGTTGTTCAGTTGTTTGTGTTGTGCTCTGGGGAAGAGTCTCCCAGAGCCTTCACTTCGTATCTTAGTAATTTAAAGGTGGCTGGGTTTATACCAGAGAAGCGTCTCTCTCAGTCCCCCAGAACCACCCTGTCTAGGGTGAACAAAGCTCAGGGTGCAGCTGAAGGACGGCCTCTTCTAGTGGGGAACAGTTGACTTTAGCTTTCACCAGTGTTTACGGACCCATAGGCAAGGATGAAGGCTCTGAGGGAGGGCTCTGTCTGAGGGGAGTAAAGGTGGGGGCGGGGGCTGTGGCCTGGAGACAAGCAGTGCCACTCAAAGGTCTCTGCAGAGAAAGGGGAGATGCAGGAAACAGCTGTGCCAGGTGGTTGAGGACAGTTTGTGTTCTCTTTTTTGTTTTTGTCCGTTTGAATCTAGCTTCTTTATTTAGCACAATCCATGTGAGAGTCATACGTGTTACATGAAACAGTAGTTCATTCCTCTTACCAAGTAGTATTTCATTGAATAGATATACCATAATTTATCCATTTGCCAGGTTTTTTTGTTTCTTTTTGTTTGTTTTTTTATTAAATCTTTATTGTTCAGACTATTACAATTGTTCCTCTTTTTCCCCCCATAGCTCCCCTCCACCCAGGTTCTCACCCCACCCTCTGCCCTTACCACCCCCCTACTGTCCTCATCCATAGGTGTACGATTTTTGTCCAGTCTCTTCCCGCATCCCCAATTCCCCTTTCCCCCCAAGAATTGTCAGTCCACTCCTTTTCTATGCCCCTGATTCTATTATATTCACCAGTTTATTCTGTTCATCAGATTTTTTATTTACTTGATTTTTAAATTCACTTGTTGATAGATATGTATTTGTTGTTCATAATTTTTATCTTTACCTTTATCATCTTCTTCCTCTTCTTAAAGAATACCTTTCAGCATTTTATATATTACTGGTTTGGTGGTGATGAACTCCTTTAGCTTTTTCTTATCTGTGAAGCTCTTTATCTGACCTTCAATTCTGAATGATAGCTTTGCTGGGTAAAGTAAACTTGGTTGTAGGGTCTTACTATTCATCACTTTGAATATTTCTTGCCACTCCCTTCTGGCCTGCATAGTTTCTGTTGAGAAATCAGCTGACAGTCATATGGGTACTCCCTTGTAGGTAACTGACTGTCTTTCTCTTGCTGCTTTTAAGATTCTCTCTTTGTCTTTTTCTCTTGGCATTTTAATTATGATGTCCTTGGTGTGGTCCTCTTTGGATTCCTTTTGTTTGGGGTTCTCCGCACTTCCTGGACTTGTAAGTCTATTTCTTTCACCAGGTAGGGGAAGTTTTCTGTCATTATTTCTTCAAATAGGTGTTCAATATCTTGCTCTCTCTCTTCTTCTGGCACCCCCATAATTCAGATGTTGGCATGCTTGAAGTTGTCCGAGAAGCTCCTTACACTATCTTCATATTTTTGGATTCTTTTCTTTTTTCTTTTTCAGTTGGGTGTTTTTTGCTTCTTCATATTTCAAATTGTTGACTTGATTCTTGCGATCCTCTAGTCTGCTGTTGAGATTCTGTATAATATTCTTTATTTCAGTCAGTGTATGCTTAATTTCTAATTGGTCCCTTTTCATAACCTCGAGGGTCTCACTAAATTTATTGGTGGTTTCTAGAAAATTCTTGAAAAACCTTATAACCGTGGTTTTGAACTCTATATCCAGTAGTTTGCTTTCCTCCATTTCTGTCATTTGTGACCTGTTTCTTTGTCTCCGCATTTTTTATGCTTCCCTGTGTTGATAGAGTGGCTTTCTGTGCTAAGTGTCCTATAAGGCCTAGTAGCTCAGCCTCCCCAATTACCTGAGATAGACACTCTTGGTGCACCCCTTTGTGGGCTTTGTGCACAGTCTTGTAGTTAAGCCTTGACTGTTGTTGGTATCAGTGGGAGGAATTGACCTCCAGGCCAATTGGCTGTGAGAATCAGCTGTGTCTACAGTGGGAGAACTTCTGTGCTGGGGACACCCTTATGGAGCTTTGGTGCTCACTGAGTCTGCCCCCTGAGTGTTTCCCTTATGGATCTGAGGAGTTGTAATCTGGATGGTCCCACTCTGACCAGTGGGTACACTGGCACTTGAATCTCTAAGGAGGTGCTAATTTAGCCTCTGCCTGAGGCTATCGAGCAGGAGCTACGGAGAGATCTGCAGATTCCTCTTCTTTGTTTGGGGTTTGGAGGTGCCCAGATGAGGCCCACCTATGAAGCAATGCAACCTGCTGTGGGGCCTTGGGCCTTCTTTTGGATGTTCTGGGTCTCTCTGACCCAGCTGCAGTTTGTTAGGTAATTTTAGATTGCAAAGGGCCAAAAAGCCTCTGCACACAGCTTGGGTGGGGCGGGGTCTCAGGGAATCAACAGGGCGGAGCAAACAGCTATGGCTGATCCTCAGTCCTGCCCTAAGAGGCCCCGGGTCTCAGTGTCCCGGTAATCGCTGCAAGCATCTCTGAGAGAAAGCTGTCTTCGAGTTCCGCCCGATGCCAGACAGTCCAGTTTCTCCCCATATGAGTCTGGGTCCCCAGAGACTCACCCGGAACTGGAGTTCAGAGCCATTGGGAGCTTGTGACTCCCTCCAGATTGAAAAAGACAACCGTGTCCTCAGTTGCCAGCCCTTTCTGCGTTCGCCTCTGTACCTCTGCACTTTACTTCTGCACCTCCTTTGAGTCTCAGTGTGCTTTTCTCTTTCCTTCTAGTTGTAGAATTTCCACTCAGCCAGCCTTCCTGTGGTTCTGAGTGATGTCCATTTTGTCTTTTAGTTGTATTTTTGAAGTGGTTGTGCGAGGCAGCAATTTCAGCTGTTTACCTGTGCCGCCATCTTGGTTTCTCCAGTTTGTGTTCTCACTGCAGCCTCATACTGTTGTTAGATCTCTTTAGTCTTTTTTTTTCTTCTTACATTTTTATTGATTTCAGAGAGGAAGGGAAAGGGAAAGAGAGAGAGAACCATCAGTGATGAGAGAGAATCATTGATAGGCTGCCTTTTCCAAGTCCCCACAATGGGGATCGAGCCCACAACCTGGGCATGTTCCCTGCTTGGGAATGGAAGCATGATCTCCTGGTTCATAGGTCAATGCTCAACCACTGAGCCACGCTGGCCGGGCAAATCTCTCTTTGAGTCTTGCTAATCCATCTAGAAATTGGTTCCCTAAGGGCTGAACTAAAAGTTAGATTTAGCTTCTCGCATTGAGCTAAACTTTCACAAAGGAAAGTTATCTCGAGGGAAGTAAATACAGTAGATTCATGTTAAAAGAAAGTAATAAATGATGGTTACATTCTGGCTCCAAAGCTGCCTCAATTCATGATTTAGTGGCAGCTTGTGAAACACGATAAAACATTTGACCGAAAGCAATGCATAGGGGTAGACCATGCCCTAATCAGCAGAGGCCCTTTGTGAGGCGACTTGTGTGGCCAGAGAGGCTGATGCCACCCGTGTCCAGGGCTTACTGCTCACACTTTATGCACAGCATGGCGGAGTGGTTAAGTTTTGTTCTGTGAAAGGTGGTTCTGGTGGGTCCAAGGAGTATTCGTTAAAGTGCCTGCAATTTGTGGGAATGTTAAAAGGCCTCTAACCATTACCAGTCTGGCTGGCCAAGTCAGTATTTACGCTGAAAGGGTGAGCCTCAACCTCACCTTTCTGACTGAGAACAGAGTGCCAGATCAGGTCAGTATTAACAAATTTCACTCGAGATCCATTTTGTGCAAATCCATCACCATTCTGATAGGAAGTTGGGCAGTCTTAGAAACTCTTATAGAAACTTAAAAAGTTAAGACACCGGCAGTTTTTCATATGATCACTTGTCTGGGCAATAAGTAAATGTCATCTGGAGACACTTCTTACGATGTCTGAAATGGATGTGAAATGGCTTGGCACACTGCAGCTGCTGCCCCACTGGCCATGGTCTTCTTTTGCCTGCATGTCCCAAAGACAGGGTCCTCTTTGAACGAGGGGCCTGGGAAGGTAGGGGAAAACCAACTCTACACTTAATTTATAATGGGAATAATAGCGTAGGGTGCTGAGGGCAGGGATCTGCGGACAGTGGATGAAGTCCTGGTAATGGGGCTCGATGTCCTGACCGACACTGCGGAAATCTCCCCCAAGTTCTACGAATGAACAGTGAGAAAGGATTCTGCCACACAGGCCATTACAGCTCAGACTTTTAATAAATAGCTGTTTTTCCTGGTACTAAAAGTTAAATGTTAAGTACAAAAAGTTGGGAGGTATTAAAAAGTATAAGGCAGAAAATAAAAATCACTTCTCGTGGATTTCTAAGGGGGGATTTTTAATCTAAAGAAAGTGAATTTGAGTTTTAAATAGCATTAAGTGCTTTTTTATTGTGATAAAATGTACATAACATAAAATTTACCATTGTAACCATACAGCTCAGTGGCATTAAGTACATTTACAGTGTTGTGCAACCATCACCATTATCCATCTCTAGAACATTTTTTCCAATTAAGTGCTTTTAAAGTGTATTGTTTTTAATTCCAGGGAGTTTAGTAAGTAGAACCAGAATTTCATTAGGGTTATTTATAGGTAGCAGAGCATTCCTCCTTGAAAAATCTTAAGGTTTTCTGTTTTATAATCATCTCCCTTTCCTCTCTCGGGCTAAGGGCCAAGGATGCCCCAGGGTGATTGCCCCTCTGGTTCGCCACTAGGAAACTTCATTTATGCAAACTCTTATCAACCAAATCACAGAACCCCAGGGAAGGGAGGGGCCTTGAGGATCATCACCCCTCCAGTGAAGGAACATTTTCCACTGATCACTCACCTCCCCTGTGAACCTGGACCCCCAGATTGGACTCCATTCGTCTCAGCTTGACTTGCTGAGTGCTTGTCAGAGATCAGATGTGCTCTTAGGGCACTTCAGAACTCTCCTAACAGTCTTGACTGTCTTGCCTCTAAGACAGTGGTTCTCAACCTTGGCTGCACATTAGAATCACCTGGGAATCTTTTTAAAATCCTGATTTCTGGGCCTCATCCTCTGGAAATTCTGTTTCTTTGTTATGGGGTGAGGTCACAACATTAGTAACAAAGAAACAGAATTTCCGGAGGATGAGGCCCAGAAATCAGGATTTTAAAAAGATTCCCAGGTGATTCTAATGTGCAGCCAAGGTTGAGAACCACTGCCCTAAGAGCATATATTCCTTTTCCCAGCTGCGATTAGAAAGAGTCAAGTTCCCTTTGGCACCCTGATAGAGAAAGAGGAGGTCTGCAATTTCAGGAATCTGATCACAGAGGAAGGGGTCAAATACAGCGTAAATCAGTGAGGGTGTTGTCGGGAAAGATCAGAAGAGGCTTGGTAGACATGTGCAGTGATGGCTTGGCATCCCTGGAATCCGGCGATGACACAGCATAAACCCCGCCATTGCTCGTGGCCAGTACAAGTCAGTCAACAAATACACTCCCACCATCAGATCATGAGTGCTGCCAGCTGGCATGGCAGGATGGCGATTTCTCTGGAAGCAGGGAGCTAGGGGACTCAGTAGGGCAGTGGTTCTCAACCTTCTGGCCCTTTAAATACAGATCCTCATGTTGTGACCCAACCATAAAATTATTTTCGTTGCTACTTCATAACTGTAATGTTGCTACTGTTATGGATCGCAGTGTAAATATCTGATATGCAGGATGGTCTTCGGCGACCCCTGTGAAAGGGTCGTTCGACCGCCAAAGGGGTCGCGACCCACAGGTTGAGAACCGCTGCAGTAGGGAGTAAAGATTCCCGGCATTGCTGCCCTAATTGCATAGCACGCACAGCCGTGCTCTCAGACCCACTCCTCACAGGTGTGACAGCTACCGCCCAGCTGAACACTGCCATGCCCCGGGGCCGCAGGTGAGGGCTGGACCTTCTTTCTGAGCTTAGCTCTGCAGCCAAGGACCGTTCTGCGGTTGGCTTAACGTTCCCACTGAATAAAACTGCTCCGCCTGCCGCGTGTTGTCTACTAACCCGACTGCAAAGCCCACCTTGCCCGTGGTGTAACCGGTTTGCTTTGTGTGGGAGGTGCCCTGTGTCGGAGGGAGTGGGGTGGGCGCTAGGAGAGCTGACCGCTGTTCCTGCCTCCGTGTCATCCTGCAGGGGGACCAGACCGCCTTGCACCGCGCGGCCGTGGTGGGGAACACTGACGTCATCTCGGCGCTCACCCAGGAGGGCTGTGCCCTGGACCGACAAGACAAGGTGAAGGGGGCCCTGGCCGGTGTGGCTCAGTGGATGGAGCGTCGGCCTGCGGACTCAAGGGTCCCGGGTTCGATTCCAGTCAGGGGCATGTACCTGGGTTGCAGGCACACCCCAGTGGGGAGTGTGCAGGAGGCAGCTGATCGATGTTTCTCTCTCACCGATGTTTCTAACTCTCTATCTCTCTCCCTTCCTCTCTGTAAAAAATCAATAAAATATATATATATTAAAAAAAAGACAAGGTGAAGTGGGATGTGCCAGCCTGAGGACCCACACGCAAGATGTTATCATTCCTGAGGCTTATCACTCAGGATTTAATATGATGAAACCAGCCCAAATGTACTTAGAAAGGATATCTGATATCCCAGTAAATGAAAAACATTTTTTATTTATTTTGAAAAAAAAAATTTTTTTATTGATTTTTAGGGAGAGAGGAAGGGAGAGGCGGAGAGAGAGAAACATCGATGTGAGAGTGAAACATCAATTGGCTGCCTCCTACATGCCCCACACCAGCGATCAAGGCAGCAACCTGGGCCTGTGTCCTGACCAGGAATCAGACCAACAACCTTTTGGTGCTTGGGATGATACCCAACCAACTGAGCCACACTGGCCAAGGCTAAATTTATTTTTTAATCTTTCCCCTGTTTTATGGCAGCTGTGGGCAACCACATAAACATAAATGGTTCCCCACACCCTAAAAAAAGTTTAGAAGTACAATGACATGTGGAGGCGTAAATGGGGAAAGGCATGTGCCATGCTTCTCCCACCCCCAACTGTTTTCGTCTTCTCCTCCTCCTCCTCTCTCTCTTTTTTTGATAAGTGAGCTTGTTACTTTTTAAAACAATATTGGAAGAAAAAAATAAGTAAAATAAAAATTTTTAATAAATCCCAATGACATATATTAATACAGTGTTCTTAAATTGTCAAGCAATCTTAAAACATGGAACTTTCCAATGTAGAGCAATTCATCCTGTTTACTTTTTAAACACCTTTTTATTCAAGTGTATATACCGAAAAATGCACAAATACTAAGTGCAGCTCCATGCGTTTCCGCTACCTGAGCACACCTGCGTGCCCCTCAGGTCACGGAGCGGATCGTCCCAGCAGCCCCTGCCCCCGTCCAGTCGCTTTCCCTTTGCCTCCTGCTTCGTGCAGTCAGTCCCACTGGCCAGGCCACACATCACCACTTCCCTTTCCACAGGCCCCACTCCCTGGCCTTCCCCTTGTGAGTGTCGGCGGCTTTCCGCCTTGTCTGTTGGTGTGGCTGAAAGGCTAAACCAGACCCTGGACATGACTGGGGAGTGCACCTGCACCGCCCCCAGCTGACTGCCCTGAGCCCTGACCTAGAACAGCGCAGAGGGTGTTTGTGCTGCTCCTCTCCATGATGCCCCCTCCCCCAACCCCACCCTCCACGCCCCACCCCACTCAGTTCATTGCACTAAATACACACACACACATATATATTTATTTATTTGTAAGTTAAGCAAATGCAAGCTATCTTTAATTGGTTGGTTTTTATTTAAAAGCCACATAGGACACTTATTTATCTTTTTCACAAATCACTGTTTTCACAGTGCCTGCTCAGTTCTTTGGGGCCCTGAGGCTTCTGGATTAAGTTGGGTAAAATTAGAATTTGGGGAAGAAAAAGGAAGGAGCAATCTACCTATCTGGTTCTTGGGACCTGGAATTTGTGAAGCTGGACTCTATTTGCCTGATCTTTGCAGGATTCTCTCTGGGGCCAGGAGCAGGGCAGAGCCCAAGGGGTGATGGAGGTGGGAAGGAATGGACATTAGTCCTGGTGTTGCGTTCTGTTCCATGCGACTGCCTTTCTCAACAGGGGTTCCCGAAGACACTTAAGCCCCAATGCCTAAGGCATCCATTGTACATCACAAGTCTAGAATGCATCTAGAATGGTCCTTGTTATGTGCCGTTTCTGGGAGAATGGAGGAACTAGCCACTCGCCTCATTTTCTGGGCTCTGTGATTCCAATGGGAAACCCAGTGGGAAGGCCTGTGGGTGCCCTGAAAACTCAGTCTGATGTATGGACTTTACCGAGCGAGTGAGGCCGGGTGACGTGCTCTCTCTGTGTGTTCCTCAGGACGGGAACACGGCCCTGCACGAAGCATCCTGGCACGGGTTCAGCCAGTCAGTCAAGCTGCTCGTTAAAGCAGGAGCCAACGTGCTCGCCAAGAACAAGGTGAGGCCCGGCAGGTGCTAGAACGCATTCACAGGTGAGGATGGCTGCGGGCTCCTCCTCCCAGAGCAGAGAGCGCCCAGGGGAGCAGGAGCCGGCAGGGGAGTGGAAGCCCGAAACCCGTGGAGAGCAGCGTCTGCCTGGTGAGCAAGAGAACCCCTGGGGCCTTTGGCTTCCTTGGACCTCCCCTGGCTCTCACTGCTTAGCCATTGGGTTATCCGCCTGCGGTTGTCCTCATGGAGGCAGGAGAGGACAGCAGCATTCTCCATCCTCTTTTCCTCTGTCTCCCCCTCCAGTCACTCACCACGTCTCACCCTTTTCACTCCACCCCTCCTCCCGTGCTCATGAATGATGTGTCCCTGGAATTCAGAGGCCTCCCAGCAGCCTTATCAGCTGGCCTAGCCCCTCTGCCTGCTGCCCGGAAACCTTGCGGGAAGGCTCCTCCGCCCAACGCTGTCTCGGGCCTCCCCAGAGTGGCCTCCGCTCACGTCTGGAGCCTCTTCCCCGTGCCTTCCCCGCATGTGCCTCCTGTGCTCAGCTTGGCTCACTGTCCCCTCTGGCGGCCCACTCCCACTGGGGTAGCCTGCTCCTCGTTTCTGCCTGTAGACCCCCACCCCTTCCCCAGGACAGGTCCCCACCCCCCGAAGGAAGATCCATGGAGCTGTTTCCTGCAGTGCTCCCGAGGCACTGCACACAGCTCTGTGCTGTCATTACTGGTTAAATGTTTTTCATGGCTCCCTCTTGGGTCAAAAGCTTGGGGGAAAGCAGCAAGCCATGTACCGTCATGTCTCCAGTAATGCCCGGCTCGCTGCCAGGCAGGCAAGTGGCTGCTCCCTTTCCCCGAGCTGGTACAGGGTCTGAAATGTGAGTGAGTGAGTTCATACCAACTCTGAGAAGTAGGTGGTTTCCAGCTGATGGATAAGGAAGCATAAGGGGGAGCCAGTGCGTCCTGGACTGAAACATACGATTCGTTTGTGAGTCACTCAGGGCCGTAGCCTAGCCCGGGTCTGTCTGCTCTGCCCCACTGCCTCCTGTCCTAACGTGGAAACCACAAGGCCTCACTCCAGGTCAGACAGCAGAGACCGTTGGAAGCACAGGTGAGGGGCCATTCCGAAAGAGGGACTTGTACGTTCTGTGCCAGCCACAGCCTCTGGGGAAACCTCTAGAAAGGCTCTTCTCCCCACCCCCAGCCTCCCGCTTTATTGAGGTATAACTGACAAGTAAACGTTAACATATTGAAAGTGCATACATGTGAACGGATTCCTCCCATTAGGTTTATTAACACATCCATCACTGTACATATTTACATTTATTTATTTAGTGAGAACACTCGGACTCTACTCTTAGTAAATTTCAGTTATACAATACAGTGTTATCAATTATAGTCACCATGCTCTACGTTACATCCTCAGACCTCGTTTATCTTATAACTAAAAGTGTGTACCCTTTTACCAAGGTCGCCCCATTCCCCCTGTTCCTGGCCACCACTCTTCTACTCTTTGTTCCTCTGAGTTTGACTTTTTCTTTTTTAAATTCCACAAATAGGGATACCATGCAGTATTTGTCTTTTTCTGCCTGGCTTATTTCACTTAGCATAAGGTCCTCTGGTTCATCCACATTGTCAAAAACGACAGGATTTTTCTTTTTAAAGACGGAATCATATTCCATCGCATAAGAAGTGTGCTTCTTCCTCAGCGAGCTTCGCAGCCCTGACTGGGGGATCTGTCTTATTCCTTAGAGTGGGAAAATGTCTGACAGTATGTCTCCTGGGTCACATTTTTAAATAGTAGGTTTTGAGGTATAATTCATGTACAGTAAAGTTCATCTTTCTTAGGTGTGCTGTCCTATGAATTTAGATAAATGTGTACAGTTGTGTAACCACCACCACAACCAAGGTAGAGAATCGCCCCCAAAAGTTCCTTTGTTCCCTTTAGTGACAATCCCCCACTCACCCACCCCCTCCCAGCTCCTGGCTACCACCAATTTGTTTGCCTTTCGCAGAAGGTGATCTAAATGGAATCACGATACGCAGCCTTTGTGTCTGGCATTTCTCACTTAGCGTACTGTTTTTAAGACTCTAACGTGTGCTTGCATGGGTGATTAGTTCATTCGTTTTGATTGCTGAGCAATATTCCATTGCATGAATGTACCATATTTTGTTTATGCTTAACGTTGGTTTTTCATTTTCTTGATCCAAATGCTTTTCAGCATAATTGATATTTTCTCACTGGCAAAATACAGTGGGGCCTTGACTTAAAAGGGGGAAAAGAAAAAACAACCACAAAAAATAAAAAAGTGAATCTACCCTGATGGCTGGGCCTGGGTGACCAGCTGTCCCGTTTGCCCTGCTGAGAGGTTTCCCAGAATGCTTGGCTTTCGGTGCTAAAACCTGAGCGCCAGGCTCCACCCCCAGGCAGAGGGAATCAGAGTCCCTAGACCTGCAGCTGTGCAGCATTAGTGCCGGCTGCCAGGGGATTCGTATGGGAGGCAAAGGGTTGATGGCCATTATGCTCACTAAACCCTCAGGCTGTCAACGCCTCTGGTTTCCTGGAGGCAACAGTGAGGAAGAAAGCCTGCCTGGGCGGTTAGAGGTGAGGTTAGGAGAGGGAAGGTAAGTGAACTGGCAGCAGACAGTTTTCCTCTGTTCTTTTTTTTGTTTTTAATAACTCACTTCTCTTTCCAAAAGGTAAGGAAATAGCATCCCTGAGTGTGGGCAGACAGTGCACTGTGGTCCAGAAGGAGTGAACTAGGTGAGGGAAGAGCCATCCACAGGCAGGGTAGAAGCTTAGAGGCCACACAGCTGCAGCCCGACCCGGCTTATAAGCTCGGCAGGACAGACACTATGTCTTTAACCCCCTGGGCGTTCCAGGGCTCGCTCAGACCACCCCCAGAGCTCTCCCCTCGCTGCCTGCTTATTTGGTTACTTTTCTAGGGGTAGCAGCAGCCTTACAGGCCCTACTCCCATAGCCTCACAGAGTTCTGTTTGTGACTTCTTTCTGCCAGGTCGCTGGGGCATCATTCTGACCTGGGCTGTCATTTCGATGAGGCATGTTGAAGGTAGAGGGGCCCTATCCGTATGCTAGGTGACAGGCGCAGTTGTGTTGCCTGTTATGTGGCGATCTTTTCCATAGTTCAAATTTTGTTTCAAGGAAAATACGAGAATGGACGATTTGAAAAGGGCTACAGTATAATCTTAGGTACTGTTAGCCTGCACGTAGGAAGTGGCCTGTTTTGCCCTCTCTGCCTTCATTGGCAGTGTTGTAGCCACAGCTTTTATCCGTGTTGCAGTCTTCTCTCAAAGGAACGTACCACAGGCATGCGCACAGCATTTTACCGTTAAGGAAATCCCCTCCTGGGCCCCGAGTCCATCCTCACAGCCTCAGCATAACGGGTCACGCTGCATTTTACAGGTAAGGCATTCAAGGCTGAGGCTATTAAGAGCCTTGACCAGTGTCTGTCAACCTGTAAGAGGCAGAGCCAGGCCTTGGGACCACGGTTTTATGACAGATGTGACTCTCTCTCTCTTCCTGTTTGGGTTCCTAATTAAACGTTCTTGCCACTGAAACCCCTTCTGGGTCTGCCCGTTAGGAAGCAGCGAATGTGAGCTTTGACTTTTCTCCTGTGTCGCCCCTCTGTAAGGTCTGCTCCGTGCGGGGCTGCGGAGCAGAGTTGCTAACGTGTCCTCCCTTCTCTTGCCTCTCTCCAAGGCGGGGAACACGGCCCTGCACCTGGCCTGCCAGAACAGCCACTCCCAGAGCACGCGCGTCCTCCTGCTGGGCGGGTCCCGCGCCGACCTCAAAAATAACGTGGGTGAACAACACCGGCTTCTGTCCTGCTCGCTGTGTCCGTCACCTTAGAAAATAACCCTGAAAGCATTCTTGAGTGTTAACATCGAGAAAATAAAGATGAAAAGTGTCCGGGGGCTCTCTATAAGGCATTCATTGTTTGGGTGATTTCCTAAAGGGCCATTTAGGAGCATGAGAGGAGGAATCCGGAGACTTGGAAACACCGCCTTTTCCCCAGCCTTTTCCCCTCACTCCTCGACCTCGAATGTTATATCATGAATGTTTATCATTTCCTATAGTGTGCGCTGGTGAACGAATCTAGGAAACCGCAAAGTGTCTTAAGAAGGTCCCTGACCACAGTGTTTACTGTTAGCAAACACTGAATGATGTGTGCAGGGGCGGTCTCCAAACCAGTGAGAGGCGTCCTGGGAATGAGCTGGTGGTCAGTAGCCTGAGAGGTCACCTGGTGTCCCTCTCTCCGCAAAGAGCTGCCTTTCCTTTCTGAGTCCCAGGCCCCAGCCACTCGACGAGGGAACCTGACTGCGGCATCTCTTTAAGAAATGGCCTTAGTTGGGGGCAGACACATCGAAGGTGCTTCTCAGAATGCCCCGCACCTCGGCTGTGAGCTTCGCTCCTTCTTAATCTGGGGAGAAAGCTATGCTGCATGGTCGCCATCGCTAGACAGCACTGGAATAGAATGTGAGGAGAATGCCGCAGACTGTCACGACTTTGTCTCCAGTTTTGTTGTCTTTGGGGGCAGCTTGGCCTGTGACCACTAAGGAAAACCCTGACCCTGAGTCTTTCTGACTCCCTCTTTATGCCGTGCCAGCTCCCCAGATTGCACTGCTCCACGCGGGATATTGGGGTCCGACTAAAATGGGATGGCGCTTGAATTTTTTAGAACACATGTGATCTTAAAATCCAGCCACTTGCCCTGCTGCCCTATCCGTAGAGCCATGACAGATCTATGAAGGGGAAGGCTCGCTCCCAAAGCCGTGCTCGTGGTCTTCATTCCGTGTACTCCTGAGTCTGGGTTCTAGGAGACGGTGGGGTCAGTGGGTTCTTATCAGGTGCTGGGTAAGCAGAAGCTGTCTTGGCTAGTGAGGAGGTCTCATGGGGAGCATGCACCCAGCGTCTGAAACCTGAAAGCAGAGACGTGCGTGCAGGAAGATCAGCAGGGCTGCAGACAGTCCTGGAGTGGAGCCTCCGTGGGTGAAAGAGATGCTTATCACTCAGGCCGACGCCCTCTAAAGAATATGCGCTAGTCTGCCAGCTTTTAAATGCTCCTCCTTTTTACTTTCTCTGTCTTGTTTTGTAACCACCCAGACTGTGCTCAGAGTGTGGTTTCTGTCCGCAGGCAGGCGACACCTGTTTGCACGTTGCCGCGCGCTATAATCACTTGTCCATCATTAAGCTCCTCCTCAGTGCTTTCTGTTCTGTCCGTGAGAAGAACCAGGTCAGTGCATGTGCCCTGCCCGTGGCTGCCCGGCCCCCTGCCCACACGGCTAACTGACAGGTGTATCAGCCCAGACGGGAGCAGGAGCTGCTGGGAGCCTCTCTCTGCCGGGCGCTCGGCCAGGGCTGGCCTTCCAGCGGCCCTGGTGTATCTGGCCTCCTTATCATCCCAGTGCATACCACCACATTAGCATATTGAACATCCCTTGGAGATCCCGGGGTGGGGTTTTGTTTTTAATGTGATTCTACAAAGGAAACCGGCAAGAATGTGGCTCAGTCAGGGAAAGGCATCTCGCAACTCGAGTTCTGCTCCTTGCGCTGCCACTTTGCCAAGCTGATAGAGCTGCTGGTTTCTGTGAATCTGGGCACATGACCTATCTCTGTGCCATACAGGGGGGTTTTGAAATAAAGCTGTGATTATCACAGTGTTCCTGGAAATGTGCTTGACTTTCAGTAGTTATTTAGATTGTTTTTAAACAATTGATATTTATTGATACCTGAGCGATGCCTTGTTTGGCTTTTCTGAGTTTGGGTACATAGATCTGAAATTTAAAACATAGATCGTTATTCAGCTTGAATATACCCAGCTGTGGTGGTTTCTAACCCTGGCTGCACATAAGAATCAACAGGAATTAAAAACACCAATGCTGAATTCCACCCCAGCTTAAATGTCCAGAATATCCAGGTAATGGGATTTTTAAAGAGCTCCTGGCCTGGGTGTGCAGATAGGACTGAGACCACTGACCTGGCTCAATAGCCAAGTCATCATTCTACAGCCTCCCGGGGGATTCTGGTTCATCAGATTACACAGCCCCCACTAACCGGTGCTTCTCAGCCATAGTGCGTGTTTCAGTCACCTGGGAGCTTTGAAAAATCACCAGGCCCAACACCCCCTCCCCCCGCGCGCCCCAGACCTTCCACCAGAATGTCTGGTCTGGGGCGGGACCCAGGCATCAGTAGTTTTTAAAGCTCCCCGCCTGATTCCAGTGAGCAGCCGAGATTGGAAACCACGACTACACAGCCCCCCCCCCCCCACACACACACAGCTAAGTGACTCAGCAATGAAATGACTCCCCCAGCACACACTGGGGAAGGAGGCCATGGGTGACTGAATGTTCATGCTGTCAGGAAAAACGCATCAGAGTGCTCCACCTGATCACCTGATGGCGGAGAACGAATTACTCTACTTCTCCCACATTTGACTGGCTTAGTTATATTATTCTGTCTGAAGTTAAAAAAAACCAGCATCTGCATTTAGAATTGACTCACCACGCTGCATTTGTCCAAATCCTCCTTTCATAGTTGATTGTCTGAAAACATTTTTTTCTTTTATAAAGAAAATATGAACTTACAGGCTATTTGGTGAGAAATTGGAAACAGCTGGTGTTCCGTGCACACTGGTTCTCAGCAAAGAGCACCGTGAGCCTGCAAGTGATTCCCAGCCGCCCCGCACATCCTAGCACTCGGAAACCAAGGGTTCTCTGCTCTCTCCCCTGCCGGGGCAGTGGGACATGGCCCAGGCTCCAGGATGGCCCCCCTGCCGGCCCCTGGCTACCTGCCATCCTGCCTTAGTGCAGGATCCAGGTCTGACCATTCTCAACAACCCAGCCCAGCATTACTTCACCTGTGATTTCTGGCATCTCCAGTCAAAAAGGAGTGTGATCATTGTGCATAGCTCATTTACGTCAACGAATTTTAGAGAGATCCACGTAACACTTGAGCGAAGGCCGCCCTCTCAGTCAAATTGTAGATTGACTTTGAAAAGCCACCAGCAGGGCATGGGATGAAAAGCTGGAGGGCTGTGGGCCATGACCAGATGGGGTTTAGCAAACTTTCTTCTGATTCATTTCAGGCCGGAGACACAGCGCTTCATGTTGCTGCTTCCCTAAATCATAAGAAGGTGGTTAAAATCTTACTGGAAGCGGGAGCAGATGTAACCATTGTTAATAATGTAAGTCAAGTTGCAGCCATGGTTTCTAAAGCCCTTTCCACCCCTTTGCAGAATGGGCATGTTGTTGCTGCCTCACCTCCTACAGACTCCGAGGGCACACAGCCTCGCCAGCTTGACTCTGGAAGAATGTAGGGTTCCAAAAGCCATAACCCCTGGGGCCCTCGGGTGGACTTGGGAGCCTCTTGAGTTTAGCTGCCCCACGAGTTGACAAGCCCTGAGGACTCATCTTTAGATTCCTGGCTGACGTGAGCACACCCTGGCGTGAAAAGGTCAGGGATGTCTAAGTAAAGGGATGTTAACTGTTTACAGGTGTGGTCCTCAAGAAAATGGCCATATGGTCATCAGATTAATCATCCTCACAACTTCTAACTCCTTTTTCTCCAAAATTGCCTTATCTCACTCCTTTCTCAGTATCTCCCTCCCTCTGCCCTTCCTCTACCACCCTCCTCTCCTCTCTCCCAGATCCTGTAGCAGCCACCAGCTCAGGTGCCTGTTTTTCCAGGCTGCTCTGTGGTCTGTGCCCTCCTGAATCAGACTCGAGGGGCCAGAACAGTTGTGTGAGTGTCTGGAAGTCAAGGGGGTTGAAGCCGGTGAAGGCTCCTGTGGGTAGTTTCCCCTCCCTCCTCACAGTTCTGGTACCTTATGGGTGGTACCTTATGGTTCCTCTCCCCTGATGCCGTGAACACCTTCCCCAGGCTTGGAATCCCACCGTTATCAACTCTCGGTGTTTGGCTTACCCGCCCTAGAGCCTCCATTATGGCCAGAGCTTCCTCATTTGTTTTCGAAATCCAGTTCCTGAGACTCTGGCTGGGCCCTCACCTGCCCGTCCAGGTGTCTTCTTTCCTGTTCTCCAGGGACATGTCATTGCTTGGCTGGACTTTATGATCCTTTGAGTTTCCTCAACTGAAATCTTCCACCTTGGCCCTGTCTGCTTTTCACCTTCCAGAAAGCATTCCAAGGCAGGCAGTGCCCCTGACCCTTGCCTCCTGGAGCACTCACTGCCCATTGGGTCAGCACTTACCCTCTCTTGCTGCGGCCTCAGGTGGAACTTGGTTCCCGTGTTGGGAGGAGGCTCAAGAGCAGGGCCACGTCATATGTGTGTTTCGGTGCTGGTGTGACTGAGTGCAGGGTTGCTGTCGCAGGTGGGCTACATGCGTGCGGGGTTGGTGGCCAGTGCTCACTTGTCCTCCCCTGTGCCCTTCCTCAGGCAGGCCAGACCCCGCTGGAGACCGCCCGCTACCACAATAATCCGGAAGTTGCTCTTCTCCTCACTAAAGCTCCCCAGGTAGGACTTCCTGCATTTTCTGCTGGATGGATTATGTGGGGCAAAAAAGTCACTGGGAGTCTCTGGTTGCAATGTACTGAATGAAGCCAATTCAAACGGACTTAAACAGGGGCTCACTAACCAGGCCGTGGGAAACGTGAGGACCCAGGTGGGCCTCCAGAGTAACCGGCACCAGGACTTCAGGCCCAGCAGGCTGTTCGTCATGGATGGGCATGACTTTGTCTCCACCGGCTTCCTGGATTATAACTCCCTGGGCACTCAGCCAGGAAAAAGTTCCAGTTTAAAACATCGCCGGAGAGCTTGGGGCAAGTAGCCTGAGCAAGTGTGGCAGGGGCTTTAGGAACATGGCCACATCCATGGGACCATGTGGTCCAGGGGCGTTTTCTAGAGAGAAGCGGGAGGAGGGGGCCATTCTGAGCAGACAAGCAGCAAATGTCTACTTAGAGCAGCGGTTCTCAATCTGTGGGTCGCGACCCCTTTGGCGGTCGAACGACCCTTTCACAGGGGTAGCCTAAGACCATCCTGCATATCAGATATTTACATTACGATTCATAACAGTAGCAACATTACAGTTATGAAGTAGCAACGAAATAATTGTATGGTTGAGTCACAACATGAAGAACTGTGTTTAAAGGGCCAGAAGGTTGAGAACCACTGACTTAGAGGCAGTTAAGTATGGTATCATTTTCTTTTTATCAAAGAGTGGTATTTTGGTAATCAGTCAATTAAAAAAAAAAGATGACATATCATTTGAGTTGAGGTTGAAATTATTTAAGTAATGAAATTTTATAGTGATAATTTATAAGCGAGCCATAATTTCAGCACCCCGAAATAACTTTTGTTTCTTCATATTACCTTCCCCTGACACATAATTTTTACATAATTGTGCCTACAATGTATGCGCCTTCTGTAGTGTGCCCTTCATTCTAACTGTAACAGGAAAATGCTCTGCAGTCAGCACACTTAATCATCTTAATGGAGGCACAGGATTATTTTTTATTGCTGTCTCTGTTTTGTTAAACCATTTCCTTAACATAGGACATGTAGGCTGTTTCCCAGGTGGAGCTATTCTGTGTTACAGTATAGTAAACACTGATTTCCTTCCCACCGCATTCTGACTGCTGCTGCAAGAAGGTGCGTGTCAGGGAGCCGAGGAGGGCCTGGACACCAGCCGGCTGCTCGTGGCTCAGTCCCGGCCAGCCCAGGGTTCTGCACGGCCCTGTTGCGTTTAACTTTTAAAAACATGCCTGGTAGAAGCAGCTTCTGGAATTGGCTAATGCTTTTGTCTTTTGCAAAGTGGATCACCCTCTTGTGGGTGGAGTTGGTCCTTCGCAGTGGGCCCTGGAGGTGCACAGAGCCCCAGGCAGGTGCAAGTCAGTGCTCCTCGCGAAAAGGCTGCGCTTCTCTCTAATTATTTACGAAGAACTCGTCAGTGGAGTCAGTTCGTGAACCCTGGACTCACTCCACTGACTAAAAAGCACAAGGAGCTACGTGCTTTTCATCACAATGACCGGAATTCATCACAATTATCTGGCATTTCCATGTTTGGCAATTTGATGGACAGCCAGCGTGTGGCTCAGCCCCCTGAAGTTCATCAAGTTTTGGGGGTGGCTGATCCCAGGCGCACAGAGACTGATGGGCCTGTGACCAGCTGTTCTTCCAGAGCCCAAGGACCTTCACCCGCAGACAGTTTTCCTGTGCAGTTCTCCGTTAGTGTTTCCAGTTAAAAACGACTCACGCGCCCAGCCGGCGTGGCTCAGTGGTTGAGCGTTGTCCTGTGAACCAGGAGGTCATGGTTTGATTCCTGGTCAGGGCACATGCCCCGGTTGTAGGCTCGATCCCCAGTGTGAGGCATGCAGGAATATATTTACAAAACAAAACAAAAAAATGGCTTCAGCAAGTTTTTCCACGCCCACATTGAATAGCATATAGGAAGACATCTTTTGAAAGTTTATTTTATATAATTGTACATGCTAAACCCTATTCTCAACACAAAGAAGGAACTTTGGAATATGCATAAAATTATATGCCTGCTGTTCTGTTGTTACAGAAATAGCCTTCCTGTTTGTTTTGTCTGAAATAAGAAATCCCTGTGTCTTGGTGCCTTAGTCGGCCATGGATTTTGATGGTTCACAGCAGAATCAAGGATGTTTCTTGCCAAGCCTTTAGATCAATATTCCCTTGCCAGGGCCAGCCTGACAGGGTTGAGCCGGGCTGAGGCAGGGAGGTGGGAATTGAGAAAAGAAAGAAAGACAGGAAAGCGGGGTCGGGAGGACCCCAGTTCTCTTGATGAACTGAAGCGAGTTTATTAGCCGCACAATCCTATTTATACACAACACACTGAATCGGAGGTCTGTCAAGAGGAATGTATTCTTTGTTCCTCTTAATCTCTAAGGGAGAGATACAGCAGAAGGACAAGTTCTCAGTACAGCATATCTCAGTAAATAATTACAGACTTCTGGGCAAGCTATGAAAGGCTGTTCTCATTCTACAAATGTTACTCCCATTCTACTGATAATCGCCATCCACACAAGTCTGGGAAAACTGTGTGGGTAAGGGTCCCAGCCTTGCTAGCCCCTGCAGGTGCAAGGACCTTTCCAGCTTACATCAGGCCCCCAACAGATCCCCCTTCTTTGTTTTTTAGGCGAAGTTTATGTAGTTCTATTTGTAGGGATCGGATGCTGGATCCGATGGTTCGGAAGCAGACTGGAAGTAAACAGAGAATAATGAGAGCAAGGATAACAACAGTTAATAGAGACCAAATAAAAGACTGTAATCCATGAAAGGACATAAGGCTTTGAATTTCATTAAAAATATTCTGTGCTACTTCGCTAGGAGGCAATAGAGCAGAACCTGCATCATTAATAGCTTGAATCTCTCCATGTAATCTACTGATATCTAAAGTAAAGTTAGTCTGATCCCAAACTCCTAACAGGTGGTTGCGAACTCGATCCCAATGCCACATAGTACCATTATATATCTTGGGGGTGACACAAATCCAATCAAACTCAGCATGACACCGAAGGGTAGAACGTACTTTCAAGCTGTGCATTTGATTTCCTATAAGGAGCACAGCTTCTTCTAGTGCATTGAGCCTTTGTTCTATTTTCTTATCTATGAGCTCTTGAGCTCCTAAGGCATCCGAAACGTTCTTCGCCAAGCCATCTACAAAATGAGCTGTGTGTATTTCTTGGGTTAAAGCTATGGCCGCAGTAGTGGCAGTAGCAATGAGGGAGACTAGAGCCACGAGGCCAGTAATAAGCATTCCGATGAACCTCTTAGGGCGGCTTAGCAATTCATTCAGTTCCCTTAATACTTGGGAACCTGTATCCCTGTACCAAGGTCCAGTAATATTAACTGGGAGCATGACAAAGGAAGGCTGATGTAATACAACCACTTCATAATCAAAGTTGTATCTAGACACACAGTTAGACAAGTTGCAATGAGTACAAGAAATTGTATACAAGTTGTCCTTAAGTATAATATCTACAATTCCAATAAGAAGAAGGTAAGGAGGAGGTACACAAGCAGTAAGACCTGTGATCACTGTAAGGTTATCATGATGCAAAGAAATGCTACCTAAAGCGGCCATAAGCTTAAATATTTCTAACTGTATTCCTCCCTGCTTGGTGGTATCTCTTCTACCCAGCCTCCAGGGGTCTCTCTAGCCTTAAAACTACTTCTGCTTGATAGCGGGTTGGGATAGGACCAATCAAGTAACTGAAAGGAATTGTTAATGGGAGTATGTACCACAGCCAACTCATGACGGCAACGCCGCCAAGGTGGATACTTCAGAAATAGCCTGTATTCATTATACACACATGGAGGCAATTTGGGCGGGACACCCTGAGAGACAGTATGGGTGATGTCAGGCAAGCCATATATAGTAAGGAACCATTCTCGTCGGATCCACCCCTCATACTCTTCAGGATCTCCACCTCTGCTAATGCCATGGGTATACCTTGGTGAAGGTTCTACAGTAAGACAGTTATTCCAATATTTAATGGCTGTAAAACATATGGGGACCCTGGTTGACCTTCCTTCATATCTATAATTTCCTACCCATTGAGGGGTAAGAAAATCTGCACTTGATTGGCCCATGATATCTGTATCATTAACAAAAACAGGAACGCTGGGGTCATCCCAAGTAACGGCCCTGAGAAAAGGTGGATCTGGAATGTATGCCCAGTATGGAGTCTGAGCATCACAGACCTGAACAGCCAAAATTGACAGCATGGCTAGAAACAAAGTCTTAGCAGTTCGTTGTGCTCCTTGGCAAGAGACCATGGCCTCGGCCTCCGGTGTCAGCTTCTTTAGCTGTTCCCAAGTTTGTGGAGATGTCCTCCGAGTCGTCTGTGATCTCCGTGGCAGCGGTGGTGGCACGGGCGCTAGTGGACCGACTCGTAGCCTCTTGAATGGTGGAGTGAATTCTTGTTCCACTTCGTTCTTTATCCCTGGATTGTTTTTTCTCTTGTCTTCATGGCTGGAGCATTCCTGATAATTCTCTTCTGTTGCAGGAATCCACATGGTCTTGGAGTTGTTTTCTGAAAATATACAAATGTATTCTCGACCAAAGGTTAATAAAGGAATCATATCTATAATTTAGACTTGGGATTCTTTTAATTTTTGTCCTAACGATTTTCCTTTGGCTTATTTTGACACCATGTATGTTTTCATGGGTGTCTTGCTATTAGCATTATAAATGAAAAAATTAATTTTCAAGTAAAAATATTAAAGCAATTAAGGCATTTACTTAACAGGTTATCATTTACTTAACAGGTTATTATTCCACTATCCCCCCTTTTTTATTTTTTAATATTAGGAGGTTTTTAGAAATTTTTTAGTGTAGTCTTGATAACTTTTAATTTTAATTTTTTGTATAAAAATATGACTGCTTTAGGTTTATAGTATGTTAAGCAATTTATCCATGAAATTAAAATTTTGGTTAATACTTCTTGAGCTAGTTTTAATTAATCTGAAAACTTGACTATTATTTTACTGTCAAATTTAATACTTTAATAATCTTAGTTTATATTGTAAATATTAATGGAAAGGATTATTTTGCATCCTTGAGAAGGCCCCGGGCATTCCTGGTGTTAAGCTGGATTTAGATATAGGGTAGTTGCTGTTAGCCAAGTCTCTGTTGTCTGGGTATTGATCTCGGCTGAGCTAAGTCTCTTTCTGTTACCTGGGTCCCGATCTGAGCTGGGCATGGGAAGCGCAGCAGCCATGGGGGCAGGAGACCTCCCTCAGAAGGGGCGAGTGTTCAAGCCCCTGCATAGATGGGGGGGTGAGGATCTGTGCCCCACCTCTGTTGACCCCCAAGTTCTCCCCTGAGGCCCCCTGCGACTGTGCCTGTCTTAGGTTGCCCCTCCCAGAGGGGTCTTACCCGTCGTTGACTAACCAGCCATCCTCTGGGGCCAAGCAGGGTGATGTGAGGTTTAGTTTTGTCTCCTTGGTAGCGTATGCCCCTGTGGCCTCCATGCCCAGCAACTGCCTTTGGATCCCCTCGCCTGCTGGCGGGGCCCCGGCATTGATCATGGGGAACCCAGATTTCTTCTCTAGAGAGGGCCCAGCTTACACCATTGGGCAAGAGACAGATCCATGGTACCAGCCACCATGAGGCTTCAACCTCAGTATGAACAGAGAGCTTAGGTAACAGCTGTGGACAATTGGAAGAGGGACCCCCTTGGCAAAAAGGGCAAGAGAGGTCAATATAGAATGCTTAAGTGTCTTCCCAGGCGGCCTTCCACACAGTGGAAGGGATAAAATCCTTTTATGTTCTCATTAAATTCCTGCCAAACAATTAGTTTGTAAGCTTGTTTGGAATAAATGTTAATATGCTGTTGTAAAATATTAATAATTATTAATGAGCTTTTGTTATTTTAAATTATATCTTAAAATTCTACTGCTGTATTTTAAGAAATATTAAATAAGATAACGTGTTTTGCCCTTTCTTAGAGGCAAAAACTTAAAATATATATTTATTAATATTTATTTTATAAAGCTTTCTATGTGATTTTAAGTATATTAAATTGTCTTTATTAAAAAATCATTTAAGAAAAGAGAATAAACTTTTGAAAACATTCCAGGGCCCATGAAATGTCCTAAAGTCATTCCTTGATTATAGTTTTGAAATCTAACTTAAAAACTATTAAATATATATGTGTATATATAATTTAAAGATTATATACCTTTTATAATTATTAAGAGATATCAATTAAATTAAAACTGATCTTTGTATTTAAAAATTTTGGTTGGGATTATAGAATTTATCCTCTTTTTTCAATTAGATAAATGTTGAAATTTTATTATAATTATATGATTTCTCCCAATTTATGTAACCAGAACTTTATACTCTTAGCTGGCAAGTTAAATATTTAGTATTTCTTAATCAGTAACATTTTTAAGAATAAACTTCAAAAATACCTGACATAATCAAATAGATTTAATTCTGTCCTCTAGATTTTTCATGAGGGACATTTAGATTAATATTTTAGCATTTTGTTATTTCAGAATATCTAATTTAATTTAGTAAACTCCTAAACTTTGGGGTGCCATTGACTGAAAATAGGTAACTATTAAAATGCAAATTAGTTACATTCTTTCTACCAAGGATGGGAAACTGGGAAGCAAGCCTCTTTTTTAAAGTTGTCACTGGCAGGAAATTTTTGGCCTACCTGCTCTGTTGGAGGAAGGGAGGCTAGCCCTTCCTCTATTAGAAACTGCTTTGGGAAGCCAGCCTTAATTAAAGGGCGTAGCCGTCTTTTACCTGGGCTACTTAGATTTTTATAATTAGTATATTTTAATAATTCTTGAGATTTAAATTCAATTTATTATTTTAAGGCATATTCTTTAGTAAATTCTTTTAATAGAGACAATTTTACTAACTTTCCTTTTTGGCCTTGAAATTAACCTTTTAATATTCTTTATTAGTATTTAAAAACTGTTCTTTATTATGGAAATGCCAATCCTGCTGCTAGAATCTAGCCAGCATCTTTTTTCCTTTGGGTTAAATTTTGCCATCTTTCTTAGGAAATAATCAGTCTTGGGTTTTATTTTGTATATTTGTAAAGAGATTTTAGCTTGAAACTCTATCTAAGTGTCCAAAATTGGACGTTGCGCGCCTTAGTTCCAAGCCAGTTTTCTCTTTACACGTGTACAGAAATCCCAGATGTATTTTTAAATTTCAGATCTGGTGGCATTTGCTGTAGCTGTATCAGAAATGCAAGGAAATCATCATTTCTTCTCTATGTGGGAGGTTTTAAATCTAATGATATTTTGTTTATTTCAGTAGGCAAGGGCAGCACCCAGGGCAGACAGAATGTCTTATTCCTATGGATCCAAGGTCCAGCCCAGCACTCCCGGGGGTTGCTCGGAATAGCTCTTGTATCTATTTTGCTCTCTGGGGCGGGCTGGGTGCTGTGCAGCCTGCTGGCCTTGAGACGGCACAGGGACAGGAGGGTAAATAGACAATGCCCCTGTTATTTGCTGTGTCTGGGCTGGCCCCTTTTGGTAGTTTCCCGACTGGTGTTGAGGCAAAGAATTTCCCTGGACATCTATCTTAGATCTACACTCATTTGCCCAATGTTTTCCTTTTTTACATTTAGGGCATAGTCCAGGTTGTTTGGGACCTCTGCCATTTCCTTTATTAACCCCTTTATTAGAAGGACACTGTTTTGCCATGTGTCCTGTTCCTCCACAAGTGTAACACTTGTATGTTTGACTTTTCCCTGTGCTAAACTGTTGCTGAAGAATTCCTTCAATGGTGGTTCCCTTTAATGCAGCCGCAATGGCAACTCCTTGTATATATGAGGGGCCAATATCTGCGCAGATGCGGATATAATCTGAGAGAGTCCCCTGTCTTTGATAGGGCCGCAGTGCAGCTTGGCAGGCAGTGTTGGCGTTTTCATATGCCAGCTGTTTAACTATTAACATGCCAGCCTCTCCATCCACCACTGCTCGGCCAACAGCCTGTAATAGCCGAGAGACAAAATCCTGGTACTTTTCATCTGGCCCTTGAATAACTTTTGAGAGCTCCTCTGTTTTCTGACCAGAGGTGGGTAACTTTTTCCAGGCTCTGACCCCAGCTCCATGAATCTGTCCATAAGCTTCCTGGGGGTATTGAATTTGATTGTGGGTATCAGCATAGACTCCTTCACCTACCAGCATTTCATAAGAAATATTAATCTGGGCAGCTCGATTACGAGAAGCTTGTTCCTTCGCCTTTTCATCATATTCTGATTTCCACAAGAGATAATCCCCTCCTGATAAACAAGCCTTGGCAATCGCTCTCCAATCATTAGGTGGGAGAGCCTCTGAGGCCATCGTTTCCAAGATGGTTAAAGTATAAGGGGAAGTGGGCCCATACTGAGCACAGGCTGTTTTTAACTCTTTTAAGGTTTTAAAAGGAAGCGGGTCATAAGCACGCTCACGCTGTCCCGTGTGAGGATTTACCCGTTCCATAACAGGGAAGGCATGAATGCCCAATTCCTCACCACACTTCCGTGCCTCCTGCAAGGCCATCTGGAGAGGGGAAAGTGGAACTGGTGCTGCATAAGGCAGCGGAGAGCAGCGGGAACGGCCCCCGCGGCTTCTCTTTTTCTTGCCAACAAGCTTTAATGTTTCTAAAAAGGAATCCAACACATCCTCTATATCACTGCCCTCTTCAGTTCCAGCAGAAAAATATTCTTCCTCCTCTTTTGCCTGAACAACACCTGTATTATCATCATGACAAAGAGCAGCAGCTTCCTCAAAATCCTCCTCATCTTGAGGAGTTAAATTGTCTTTAAAAGTTACATTATTTCTTTTTAATATACTGTCTTTTTTAGACCCCTGTTTTGTGCTATCACACTGCTTCTCCTTTTGTTCTGGCTTAAGAGACGGTTGATTATGGTCATGCGTGGGATCTAAATAATCCCGTATTAAATTTGATAAGGAAATGCAGACCTCCTGAATGAATTTTAAAAAATTTTCTACTTGCTTGTCATTAACCTTAGTTCTTCTACTATTGAACATAAACTTTAACATTTGCCCATAAAGGGCATTTTCTCTAGATTCTAATTGCCCCATGCTTTACTCCCGATTATCAAAAAATTGCTCCTCCGTTACCTTAACGAGTGCACTCTTTATCCGGAGGAGATCCTCACGTCGTCTCTCCAAGCCCGACGGAGTTCCTCACCGTCTTTTTCCCAGTTCCTCAGTCCCTAGCTCGGGCGCCAGATCTGCCAGGGCCAGCCTGACAGGGTTGAGCCGGGCTGAGGCAGGGAGGTGGGAATTGAGAAAAGAAAGAAAGACAGGAAAGCGGGGTCGGGAGGACCCCAGTTCTCTTGATGAACTGAAGCGAGTTTATTAGCCACACAATCCTATTTATACACAACACACTGAATCGGAGGTCTGTCAAGAGGAATGTATTCTTTGTTCCTCTTAATCTCTAAGGGAGAGATACAGCAGAAGGACAAGTTCTCAGTACAGCATATCTCAGTAAATAATTACAGACTTCTGGGCAAGCTATGAAAGGCTGTTCTCATTCTACAAATGTTACTCCCATTCTACTGATAATCGCCATCCACACAAGTCTGGGAAAACTGTGTGGGTAAGGGTCCCAGCCTTGCTAGCCCCTGCAGGTGCAAGGACCTTTCCAGCTTACATCAGGCCCCCAACATTCCCTGATTTCTGTGAATTGGGAAAAGATTGATATTTCATTTGGTGGATACATGATTTTTCAATGGCTGGTAACATGGTCTATGGAGGGATTTTTTCTGGTGATTATTTTTAGCTTGGGTGACCTCTGAGTGTCACTTCTCATTTTTGATTGACATGGTTCAATAGTGCTTTTGAGAGTGAACTTCAGGCAGAACCTGGTACTGTATCCTGTTGTAAGTGTCCATTAAATGAGTCGCTTCCTTTTTATCAGACTCGGCTTTTAATTAGTCTAAACTTAGATTTGGAAATGGCTCAGGACAGTGGTTCTCTGACTTTTGGTTTAAGGACCCTTTTAAAAATATTTTGGAGGCAACAAGGAGCTTTGTTTATGTAAATTTCATTCATCAGTAGTTATAATTCAAATTAAACTTGAGAAATATTAAAGGTGTTTATTAATTTACAAATTAGAAGTCCATTTTGTATTAGTAGAAATAGCATTATCTTGTGAAAAAAATTTCTTTCAGAAAAATTGAGAAGAGCAGCATTGTTTTACATTTGTGCAGATCTCCTTACTGTCCATCTTACTTAGAAGGTAGCAGGGTTCATTGATTTCTGCCCGCTGTCTGCTGCATGACCACATATGCAGCCCCTGGTAAATCCCTGTGCACCCTGGAGAGAGTGAGAGTGAAAAGGGCCACATCATCTTCATATTAGAAAAAGTTTTAATCCCATGGCCCAGGGGGTGCCTAGACTTTCAGAATCCTGGCTCATCGGGTGAGAAGAGGGTTTAAAAATGAGGTTTATCTGCAGGCAGATATTGTCAGGGGTTTTCCCTTTATGTGATACCCACTGCCCGTAAAGGTTCTTTTTGTTGTC
Organism: Myotis nattereri; assembly: GCF_964212035.1. NCBI lineage: Eukaryota > Metazoa > Chordata > Mammalia > Chiroptera > Vespertilionidae > Myotis > Myotis nattereri. Next base: position 47,930,803 of record NC_138081.1, read on the forward strand.
ATGGTGTCACTTGAACATATGAACAGAAGAAAGTCTGAAACTGAGATGAAAAATACTTTGGGGAACTTCAGAGAGCCCTTGTCTGTTTATATAAGAGAACAGTAACATGTTTATTGCAGAAAGACAGTGTGACCTTGAAAAGTGTTTCCACCTTCTGGACCTCCTTGGTGAAAGGAGGTGAACCCTGAAAGTGGGAGTAGGGGCTGGCAGAAGGGCATGGAGCTGGGCCAGTGCTGGTCTCCATATGTACTCTGGTTAAGCATCCTCTGGGCGTGGAGGCAGCCGACAGTGACTGAGGGTCCGAGGTGCGCCAGCCATCTCCTTGGTCTTGGTTAATCCCAGCAACTCTTCCTGTGTTTACGTTTGAGAAGATAGAGCACAGAGGTGTCAGATAACTTGCCCAGAGACTCTACAGCTGCTGGGTACCATCCCTGGGCCTGCCGGACTCCATGTACCTGCCTGTGTCCATTCCCCCTCTCTAAGGAGTCGACCAAATGCTTCCTTTTGGGGAAGAGGTTCCTGCCCCATGGTGGGTACCATGGGCCATAGATGTATCTCAATATTATTTAATCAAATACATGACTTGGATATGGTTTGACCAAGAGAAAATCTGATGGGTAGTTTGGGTCCAGTGTACCAAGCTAGTGAGTGAGGCTGTGCCGGCCTAGGACTGCTGCACTGCACAGTTCCAGGGGGCACCACTCATATCCCCGTCTCTCGCCTGTGTGAGTGGTGCTCTCTGGAGGTTGGCAGTGCACAGCCTGCACACCGACGTGGTGGCCCTGGCCTGGCACACAAATGCCTGTTACTGTCATCGACTGGAAGCTGCTTGAGGGCAGGGACAGCGTCCAGCTCTGGGTCTGTAAAGCGCCCAGCAGGAGGCGTTGCAGGAGGTCTGAGGTGGTCGATGTGAACGCTTGGCCTCCCTGTTGGGCTGGAAGTTCCTGTAGTCAGAGCGCCAGGTCCCAGGAGAACCCGCTCTCGCCTGTGCTGCACCAGTTGTAACGATGCCTCTTGCCTCCTTCAGGTCTTGCGCTTCAGTCGTGGGCGAAGTCTGAGGAAAAAGAGAGAGAGGCTCAAGGAAGAGAGGAGAGCTCAGTCTGTGCCAAGAGATGAGGTGGCACAAAGCAAGGTGGGGGTAGCCCTCCCGCCCTCCCCGGCTCCAGCTGCTCTCGGGGTGGGAACTGCCGACCCCGGGTTCATCTGGCGGCTGCCATGTCCTCTGGTCTCTTCCTTTCGCTGGGGTCCCTCAGACTATTGCCAGTCTGTTTCCTTGGCTTCACGTCCTCCACTCCTCCTGGATTTCCTGCGTGTGTGCTGCCCATACTTCCCAGCACCGTCATATGCTGGTCCCTAGCCCGTGTGTCTGTGGCCTTGCGCTACCCCGTGGCCAGCACTGCCTCTCTGTCACTGCGCCCGTAGTCGTGTGGAGCAGGGCTTTTCTGAGTGTGGGGCCTCCCCTCAGAGCCGCTTGATCAGAAACTCTGGCTGGGGCCCAGCAATCTGTTTGAACAGTCCTCCCGGGGGCTCTGATGTGATGGCATTTTGAGAACCACTGGCAAAGGCTGCTTCCTCTCTGTCCGCTTAGGCAGTGGGCTGAGGCTGTGCAAATTAGAAAAGATGCTCTCTGGGCAGCAGGGACGCATATGGTGACTAGGGTCTGAGTTGGATTTCAGTTCCCAGTGCCCACTTACCCCCTTGCCAGGTGCCCGTGTGCAGCTCGCCCTATTATACACAGCAGCCCTGGACTGGGCCACTCCCAGGAGGAAGACTAGGAGAGAGAGAGAACTTGGGGCACATAAAGTTTTATATCAAGTACTCATTCTTCTCCTATTTCGGTTGTAAATATTACTTTATAAAGTTCTCACAAGGACCAGAAACATGTTTTTTCCATTTCAGAGGGTTCTCTCTGCTATGATTTGAGGATCCATGTGCAAAGAATGGGGGTGGTGTTTTGTTGAGATGTAAAAGAACAGAAATCTCCAATGCTGAAATTCTTGAAGTTCACGTTGAATCAGATCTGAGAGTGTTTAGTTTGACACCTAATAAATAAAGTAAAAGCCAAATGTTCAACTGCCTGGGAAAAGCGCACGTGGCCAGTTAAGACCACCAAGCAGTGCCCTGTGTCTGAAATTTGTCATTGGCAAAGGTTCCCATGGGTCCTGTAGTGGATGGAGTCTTGCAAACAGAATTTTACAGCATTATTGAAAAAAGCCAAGGGGGCGAGTAGAACCTGTGTCTGGGCTCTTTTTCTCTGTAGGGAAGTGTCTCGGCAGGAGACACCCCTAGCAGTGACCAGGCTGCACCCAGAAAAGAAGAGGCCAGAGAAGATTTCCTGTCGGCCTCCCCAGAGCCCCGAGCAAAGGACAACAGGAGGAGAAAGTCAAGGCCCAAGGTCAGGAGGCACGTGAAAGCCGCCCAGAGATGGCTGGGAGCCGGTGACCGAGGGCCCTGGGACAGCCTCATGCCCAACGGCCAAAAGGCGCCTTCCCTCGCTGGCTGGTTTGGAGCCAGAGCACAGGCATTAAATCTGGCTAGCGGCAGGCACAGGTTAGCTGGCTGATGCGTTTCTTTGGAATGTGGTGCTTGGAGTAGAACGCCATGAGATGAAGCCGGGCGGGTTCTCTGCCCAAAAGTGGGTGAGACGGAGCCGCGGGCCAGGGGTCAGTCTTGCGGTTGTCACAGTGTTGAGGGTGTTGTCTCTTCCTCTCCCACAGGTGTCAGCATTTTCTGACCCCACCCCACCTGCAGACCAGCAGCCTGGACACCAGAAGAATTTACATGTTCATAATCACTCGAAAAAGAAGCCCAGGCATCGATGTTCACCCCCACCCCCTCCCCATGAGTTCAGAGCGTACCAGCTCTACACGCTGTACCGGGGCAAGGACGGGAAAGTGATGCAGGTACCTGCCGAGCCCCATCGGACATGGGACCACGGCCTGCAGCAGGGTGCCTGTCGAGCACCATATCTGGGGGCTGATGTCCACTTTAGGCATTGGCTTAAGTGGGTATGAGCTTTAAGGAGAAGGCAGGTGGCCCGCCCCACCTAAACAGTGAGACCCTCCTGCTGCTTGGGCCCAGGCCGACAGGGGTGGTCACAGATCTTTCTGCGCGGTCCCTCGGTGACTAGATAATCTTGAGGGCCCAGAGGATAAAAGCAGCCTGGGGCTCCGTTACCCCCTCTGATTCTTCCTGGGGCCTCCTGGACACAACGCTGGGCCTGCGGGACCTTCCGCAGTAAGGACAGGGCTGAGCCTGTCTCCATCTCGGCACCCCCTGCTGTGCTGGCTGGCACATGATGGGCACTCAGACCTCAGTTTTGGAAGGATCCAGATGAGTTGGATCGATTCCTTTTTTGTTTCCCTCTTAGGCACCAATAAATGGCTGTCGATGTGAACCCCTAATCAACAAGCTGGAGAATCAGTTGGAGGCGACTGTGGAGGAGATCAAAGCGGAGCTGGGATCGGTTCAGGATAAGATGAATACAAAGCTGGGGCACATGGAGAGTAAGACCCAGCACCAGGTAAGCGAGCACCCGGCCTCCTCGTGCGCGGGGTTCTGGTGAAAACGTGATGGGAGACGCCTGGGCAGACCTCCTGTTCTGCAAACTGCCCTGAGCATGTGGGTGGGCTGACAGGAAGGGGCCTGCCTATGTGATTTTGTTGAAGCCTGCTTATTTAAACTTTTAAAGAATATGTTTATGCTTCTGTTTATAAAAGTAATATATACCTGCTAGTGGCCTGGTGCACGAAATTCGTGCTCATTAAAAGGGAATTAGAGGAAATATTTTAATATTGCTATTTGCCCTTTCTCTATAATAGAAGTGTCCGGCCGGCCCCACCCTCACTGGGCGACACCAAGACCTGTCCAGCCCCACCCCCGTCAAGCCCCGCCAGGTGGGGGACGAAGCCTCATGTCCTGGAGCCGGGGCCAGGGGGGCGTGGCCTCAGGGGGGCATAGCCTCAGGTCCCCTGGGCCCGGCGCTGGGGTGGGGACGCGAGTCTCACGCAAGTCCCCGATGCTGCAAGTCCCCACCCACCCACGCCTGCTGCATACGCAGCCTCCTGCTAATCGGTCATTACGCGTGAGGGTGTCAAAACCATGAGCATATTAGCTCTTTGTTATATAGATATCAGCCCAGGATCCAGTGAATCTTTTGTGCATTTGTGTTATCTCTGGGGTCTCTTTTACTGTAGAACAGTTTCTGATTCTTTTTTTCAGCTCCACCCTCCCCCTCCCCCACATAATACTAACTTTTTAAAGAGTCCAGGCCAATCTATAATAATAAAAGCATAATATTCCAATTAGACCGGACAGCTGAACGACCTTCTGGATGTCATTCCGGACATCCTTCCAGACGATGCCACGGCAGTGGGGGGCCGAGGCAGAGGCGGTTAGGGGCAATCAGGCAGGCAGGCAAGTGGTTAGGGGTGATCAGGCAGGCAGGTGAGCAGTTAGGGGCGATCAGGCAGACAGGCAAGTGGATAGGGGCAAGCAGGCAGGCAGGTGAGCGGTTAGGAGCCAGCGGTCCCAGATTGCAAGAGGGATGTACGACTGCCAGTTTAGGCTCGATCCCACAGGGTCCTGGATTGCGAGAGGGTGCAGGCTGGGCTGAGGAACCACACACCCCCACCGCCCCATGCACAGATTTTGTGCACCGGGCCTCTAGTCCTATATAATATCCTATATACTAAAAGCCTAATATGCTAAGTGTCTGGTTGGCCTGTCGGCCATTCAGCCAATCAAAGTGTAATATGCTAATGAATGCTAAGGCTGCTCAGCCACTCTCTATGACATGCAATGACCACCAGGGGGCAGACAGTCAACTGATAGGTTAGCTTGCTGCTGGGGTCCGGCCAATTGGGCTGGACACGCCCTGGAGCCCTCCCTCAGTCCCTCCCCAGCCCCGATTGTGCACCGGTGGGGTCCCTTGGCCTGGCCTGTGCCCTCTTGCAATCCAGGACCCCTCGGTGGATGTCGGAGAGCCAGTTTTGGCCTGATCCCATAGGCCAGGCTGAAGGACCCTACCCTGTCAAAGAAGGGAAGGTTCAGCCCTCCTGGCCCCTAGGGCCCTGTGGGAAGTGTCAGGATGAAGAGGGGACCCAGAGGGTATGTGATTGAGAGGTGGTGACAGTCATTTCTTCTCTGATCAGTCCCATTGAACTCCCTCCACAACCGTCCTCACGCTCACTTTGGCCATATTTAGTGAAGCACCAGGAGGATTTGTGCACTGGCTGGATAAATGCCCTGAGCACCCAGCTGCTTTCATTGCCTCTTAGGCAGCCACTACCATTTCAAAGGGGGAGAATAGCCCTCACTGGGTTGACTTGGTGGATAGAGCATCGGCCTGCGGACTGAAGGGTCCCAGGTTCGATTCAAGTCAAGGGCACATGCCTGGGTGCGGGCTCCATCCCCATTATGGAGCTTGCTGGAGGCAGCCAATCAATGATTCCCTCTCTCATCATTGATGTTTCTATCTCTCCCTCTCCCTTCCTCTCTGAAATAAATAAAAACATATTTTTAAAAAATAAAAGGGGAAGAATAGCTCCATACTTTAAGAAATTAGTTTTTCTTTTCAATCATAGTCACAGAAACACTGTTCTGAGACCTATAGAAATTCTTTTACCTACAAGGTCTTTATTGGCTTAAATTTTATAATTACTGTACATTCATAATCTCTTAAACCCCTTAGGGACTTTAACAGGTGAGAAAAAGAAACATTTCCTACATGGAATCCTGATTGGGATTCTGAAAAATGAGAGTTCCGTGAATACTGCTTGAAAATGGAATAGAATGAGGGTGGAGGTTTGCTTGCCTTCTCTCTGGTCCCTGTTTGGTACCCCAGGTCCCCTCCTCAGGGGTCCATCCTTAGGTCATCTCAGCCATGCACTCTGCCCATTGAATCCTAGATGCGTGTTCTGGACAAGCTGATGGTCGAGCGACTCTCAGCCGAGAGGACAGAGTGCCTGAGCCGCCTGCAGCAGCACTCGGACACAGAGAAGCTTGACGGCGAGAAACGCCAGGTGAAAACCAGTACCTGTCAGTCCTTACCTGGTGGTTTACCACACTTCTCCTTGGAATTAAAAGACGGAGGCCTATCATTGAAAGCTCAGAGGCTGGGGTCCCCTAAAAGGGTTTGCAGCACATAGCACGTCATTTGCATCACTTTGCGATGAAGTCAATAGGAAGGGACCTGCCGTTTAGTTCGTGTTTGTTGCTGAATATGCCGGCAACAGGTGGGGACTGAAAAGTTCCTAGAACATGCTGGGGGAACTGTGATGTCTGCCCCGAAGCATGTCTGTGTGTGGTGTGTTCATTGGGCCATTCCTCTATTGAACAAGATCTGGTTCCTGCCCTCGAGTGTGTGGTCTACTCGGGACAATAGACCTAAAATGAGCACTTGTGGTGTCTGAGAGCCCGTGCTCCAAAGCAGGCAGAACTGCTTAGTTGGGAAGACGTGGGAAGCTTTGGGTGTTTGAGTTGAAGGTGGCTCTAAGTCACTTAATGAGGATTACAGACACTGCCAGCCTGGGTGTTGGGTGAATCCTGATCTATAGAGGGCAAGCAAAGAGGTTGTGTGTGGCCTGTGCGAGGGGGGTTATCACAGGATTGAGGCTTGTCAAGATGGTATTCCCAACTATTATAGTTTAAAAGTCCATTCTTGATGCTTTATTCATTAACCATGGATTAAATTCACCTGAGTATTTTGTGGGTGCTTTTCAGATGTCCTTGGTGGATGAATTAAAAACCTGGTGCATGTTGAAGATTCAGAATCTGGAACTGAAGCTTTCAGGAGACTCTAGGGCTAAATCCACGCCATCTACGTGTGAGTCCTCCACAGGTAACCCTCATGCAGAGAGAGAGCCCTTCCACCCAAAGGTGATGAAAACCCCTAAATCTTGTTCTCGCCTGCATCCTAAGGCGGCCCATAGGATAGGGCTGTGGAAAACTGGATTGCAGAGCAACCTGTAGGGGCGACGACAGGCTTTCTCACTGCTGTATACCAGGTCCTGTGCAGCAGTAAAGCTCTCTCATCTAAGTGGTCAGCATACTGGAATGAAGGAATAAAAGAATTGTTTAGATCATTGATAGCAAGTGCTTCAGGTACAGTGTTGATGGTGTAGAATGGACCCCGTCCTGAGGGATGATGAATGGACATCTGTCTTTTCAGCAGCTGCCCTGGTACCTCTTCCCCCTCTTCTCCTCTGTGATTGGCCTTTTACCTTCGTCCAACTCTGTGAAACCTCGTTGAGTGCACATCATGTATTAAAGCTGCCTCAGATGCTAGGTTAGAGATGCTTCTGCAAAGCATCGTTACATTGGCCACAGAGATTACCCACAGTGATAGCTTTAAGGAGATTCAGAGACTTAGAAATTAGGCTTCCGGTGGCAGTTTGGTATGTTGAGTGTCTTATGTTACCACAGGCCATCTCTGGGACTGTGGTTTTATCTTCTTTATGCTCATGACAATGGCGAAAACCCTTGGCAGATTTTTCATGCGAGGACTAGTTCTGGAGCTTGGTGTGGAGCTCTGAGAACGGGGGATGGGACCGCCTTTCCCAATTGGAGCTTCGCTCAGGGAACCAGTTCCTGGGGCTGTGGTGTGGAAAGGGATACTCATTATCATTGGTAAATGCCCAGCTATGTTTTGAGACACTTGGTGAGCTGTGCCATCCTTGGCCGTCAGGAAATGGTGCCCGGAGCCTTCCAGAGCGGGTTGAGACAGGCTAAAGGAAAGGCCAGCACCTTTTTTGGCTTAGACGCCACCAGCATGGCTAACACAGTATCCATGAAAGGCTTGACAAGCCAAATGGTCATCAGGAGAGAAGGGGCAGGAAGGCAGAGCAGCAGCTGCACGCTGGTTGGGGTGTGGGAAGGCTGGTGGTCTGCAGGGCTCTCAGGGCTCCCAGAGGCCGACCTACAGCCATGTGACTGTGCCTGTGGCTTCGCTCTGACTTGTGTTTTCCTTCCCAAACCAGCTGTGGATCCATCAGTGGTGACGGCAGGTCCAGTCGCAGCTTCTGACACTTCCCCTCGGGTGGTCAGGCCCAAGGAAAAGGGACTCGGCTCCACGGCCGCCCACAGGCTCCAGCAGGAGCTGTCCTCCTCCGACTGCACAGGCTCCCGACTGAGGAGCGTCAAGGTCCAGACAGCATTGCTGCCCTTAAAAGAGGCAGCCAGATGCGATCAGCAGGCCGGGCCCTGCGTCCACAGGGGCACCCAAACCAAGAAGTCTGGGAAAAGTGGGCAGACGAGGCATCGAGCCCAGCCACCAGCACCCAGCACCACCTGCGGGCAGCCACCACCAGCTACAGGCAGCGAGCAGACTGCCTCTCACATTCGAGACACCTCCCAAGCTCTGGAGATCACCCAGTATTTTTTTGAGGCTGTTGCTACCCAGATGGAGAAGTGGTATGAAAGAAAGATTGAAGAAGCACGAAGCCAAGCCAGTCAGAAAGCCCAGCAAGACAAGGCCACCCTGAAGGAACATATCAAAAGTTTAGAAGAGGAACTTGCTAAACTAAGGACGAAGGTGCAGAAGGAAAATTAGGGCCTGGGAAGTGGCTCAATAGGGCCTGGGAAGTGGCTCAATAGGGCCTGGGAAGTGGCTCAATAGGACCTGGGAAGTGGCTCAAGAAAGGATCCTTGGGGATTTCTGGTATAGCAACTGCAGAAGAGCTGTGCCCCAAGTGTCAATTAGAGTGTACATAGCAGACTTGCCTTTAAAAAACATCACTAGTTTCTAAAATGTGCCAGACACACACGTTTCCTATGCCCTGAAGTTATGAAGACGACAACAATTAAACTGAAACCAGGGAAAGCTTGTTTAGTTTCAGGTTTCATTACAAACTTAAAACCTCAGCCCAGGTTCATCTGAAGTTCAAAAGCTCAGATTAAGCGAACCACCTAGATACTCAATGATGTGTAAACCGAAACCCTAAAATTCAGGATGAACAAAATAATAAAAATCAAAAGAAAAAAAAAAGTTAATCCCTTGTGAACTTAAATCAAGTCATCATTCATGTAAACACACCTGCTGTGCCTAGACAAGAGTGTCTTTCCGTAAGAGCTGTAACGGCGATGCGCTAACGCCTCCCTCAAATGCAGAATTCTCAGAGTGCTGACACTCTAACCAGGTGAAAATTTATCACACAGAGTCTGAGGAGAAAGAGATTTTCATAATGTCACAAGATCCAGTATAACTTAAAAGAAAATGTTTTAAAAAGTCAGAGTGTGTTTAAAAAATGAGTCATTGGATAATAGCACTGGAATGTTTGTTAATAATGAGCACAGATGAGAAAGATTCAAACCATTTGATCACAGTTTCTATATTTTCAGCCAAAATATAGAAATACTATATTTTCTGTTAATCCTTGTGATTTTTAAAGCAGATTAATGGGGGGGGGGGGGGGGGGAGTCACGTAACAATTACCTGAAACTTCAATAACCTGTTGATAATCAAACCCATTTACCTTAGAGTACCTTCCTGAATTTGAGTTTATGCATCTGTATTTTATAAAGAAACGAGGCTATTTCTTGAAAGTATTTCATTTTTAATTGAGTCCTGTCATTAAAACACCCCAAAAGCTTTTGCACTGCTTCGCAGTGACTGTGCTGAGTCAGACCCCAGCATTCCCCAGCCTCCGGGGCCCTGAGGGTTTTGCTCTGCTCTATAGAATATACAAAGTTACAAAAGTAGTTCCGTGTGTTGAATCTTTCAATTTAATCATCTTCAGACTTCTTGTCCCTTGGAATGTGGGATTATATTCATCTCCTCAAAATTCCATGTATGCATAGAAACCTCAGTTCTATTTCTATAAACACAGGAACTGAGTAACTATTGTCTGTAATTTTGAATAAAATGTTGCTTATTGAGCCAAAGAGAAAAGAATGACTTCTTGACATGGAAATACTCAGAAAAAACAAGGTATGTTTTTAGCCCCTTTGTGGGGTTTTTGCCTTCCACACTCACCATTGTTTTTGTTGTTCTTGATAGTGACGGTGTGGATATAAACATTCCTCATAAATGTAGACGAATGGCAGCTTGGCCGAAGCTGGGTAGGGAATTCATGTGATGCTCTCAAGCTTCTTTTCATGCTCCTGAGCTTGTCTTGTTCCTCAGCTGCTGTGGAGGCAGACGGTCTTCCCAGAGACGCTCTGGATTGCTTCCTCTTTTCGAGTTCTTGGTGCAGAATCACAGCGCTGGGTGGTAGCGCTAGGTGGCACCTTCGGACCACAGCCTGCTTTGGTGGGAAGTATTTTGATTATGTACCTCCTGCCCACCAGGAGCAGGCAGCTTCTTACTGTGAGCTGGCTATTTCCATCCAAGCCGCAGTTAGGGACGAGACCAGGGAGGAATGAGAAAGGTCAAACGTACCTCATCTGCAGAGGACACAGATCTTGTTTCTCAAAGGTGGGAGAACCTGTAATAGAGGCTGGGAGACGGAACAGGCCATCAGCCTTCTAACCCAGACATAGATGGCAGCCTCTCAAGACAAAGCAGTAGCTCTGATCACACCTGCGTTTGGTCTGTTTTTGTTCCTTATTGTCAAAAAACTCAGCTGTGGGTCCATGTGGTTTTTCTTATTTTTACCTTGTGCCATCTACTAAAATGAGCAAATGCCACAACAGTACTTTTCCAAAGAAGCAGAACTATTAACTATTTATAGCTGGTCATGTAGGTCGTGTTTCAGACTGAGGCTGGAACCTTCAGTGGCTGCGGGGAAAGTGATGTAAAATACATAAAAGTTATGCAGTATTGCAGTGTTGCTGATTTTTGCTGTTGTTAGTGCATTATTGCATTTGAGTGTAGTAATATTTGTGATAGACTGAATATCGGTTCTAATCTTACCTTTGACTGTGGGAGCCCAAAATAAAGGAAGTGATCTTTTCATGTTATACCCTCTTTTTTCAGTCAAGCATTGATGCTTGAGAGTTATGTGGTCTTCTATTTAACATTTTTATCACCTTGAATTTCTGTTACTTCCAAGCATGAGACTTGGTTCTCAACACTATGGATACGAAACTCCTTATTTAAAACATGAAAGTGTGAATATTTAGCCTACATTTTCATTTGTGTAGCTAACCAAATTTTATGATTCCTGAAAGAGTGCCTTCACTCAACCACACTTCACCATGTTTCCATGAAAGTGTAGTTTAAACACATCTGCTTTAAAGTAGAGATCAGGTGAACTGCATGAAAAATATATTTTTAAAAAGCCTGTTGTAACATGGAAAGATTTCTCAGTGTGAGCTTAAACAAATGTTTTATTTAAACTGTTGACCTTTTGGAAAATACTGAACAAAGAAGAAGGATAACATTACTTGTCATTTTATGCAGACAAAGATAACATTTTTTTTTTTTACTAACAAATAGTTCCTAAAAGCTAAGTATAATTCATCTTGTGATATAAAAGCCAATCAAGATTTAAAAGACAAGCCAGTTTTAAAAAGCTAATGACATTTTTAGAATACATCTTATGAATAAGAAAAAACATTAAAAATGTATTTTGTTATGTTTTTAAAGGGAAATATGCATTTCCTATATAGTAAGTCAAATATTATGACTATAAATGTAAATATATTAATTTAAATTAATACTACAAAAGCAAGACACAGTACAGCAAAGCACTTTTTAAATACAAAATAGAGTGGGTAAAGTGATTCACTCTTCTCAGTAAACAAATAATTAACTTAATTCTAGTATAATTTCTCAACTGCCTGACTCAGGGAAGGAAGTAGCTCAAGGTGATTCCTAGTTTGGCACAGAGTGACAATTTGCTTTGTATCCTGTTTGGATCTTATTCTACATAATCCTAATTTTGTTTTCAAAGTAGATGTGAGCAGCTTCCTTTTGTTTTTATTTTACTAGCATTTTCCTTCCTTCATAAAAGAGATAATTTAGGTAAGTATGGGTCTCTTCCTCTCAGCTCTCCTGTGCCTGTTGGTATGACTGCAGTAATACCTATACCAGGAAATACATTCTGCTGTCCTCAACCTTTAAAGTCCTGTGACTCTGCAGGCACATTCATAGCATTGCCGTGCCAAGAGTTTAACATTTCCAACCTGACACACTTAAAAGGGGGCAGTGACACCGGGGCAGTCAATATGCTAAATAAGAAATAGCCGTAGCCACTTCTCATATGCTAGAAAGCTTTTGTATTAAAATTTTTTAATATAAAGATTTATTCTTCAAATACATAAGCTGAACATTCACACTTCTTAAAATTAAACGTTAGGAACAAGACTTGCACATTCAAACAAGAGTGTAGTTTACAGGGAACATACCCAGGAAGGTAACTTGTCTTTATCAGAATACTGATAAAGATGATGAATAAAACGTACTTCACCAGCAGTTCTGTTCTGGCCAACATCTTTCTTAATGACCATCATTTCATATGTGAGAAGAAGTTGCTAAATAAATCTTAGGCTAAACAACAGACTGGACCTATAATTCCGGGGGAATATTCAAAGCATGTAAGTGAACTAAAAAAAATTAAACTGTTCTGTAGAAATGGAAGTAAAAGCTTGTCAGTTATAATAATCTTAGCTTCTGGAAGGTAAGAATTAAGTTTTGTGTTTTACCCATTTTAAAAAACAAACAAGCTACAGGTTTGGTTTTCTTGAAGTCTTTGGTTTTTGCACCTTGCAAATTCAAACCACAAATGCTCTTACATCTTCCATATACACCACTGTTGGGAAGAACAGCAAGTCACTGACTTCCTCACAACTTCAACGGATGGTTTTTTAGCTTTTTGAGATTTTAGGTTTTCTAGGGACAGCCTATACTTGAGTATGTATGTCAGTCATGCTACTCAAAGAATATTTTTAACATGTTCTCTGTTCAGAAACTGTCCACAAATGCTTTTTTCATCAGATGGCTTTGCAGTAGGCTGGCCAATGCACATCTTTATAAAATCTAAAAATTGTCTCATGCAAGCATTTTGAATTAGCAGATTACCCTGTGGCAGAGTATTCAGACATATTTGGTCTTATGAGCTCTGAGGCTGTGGGACATGGAGGTAGACCCTGGCCGTGCAGGTCACTGACATATGCCACCATCGGCTAGGCCCCTCCTCTGGCACAGTCCAATACTAAACACCGTTTGTCTTTCTGCGTAATTTTCTCTGTATCTTTCAGGGGCTGGTCAGATTCTTGGATTAATTTTTTAGATCTGTTCTGTAGATGAACAGAGGACTTCAGGCTGCAGGACTGCCGGTCCCAGCCTCTTACCACAAACTCACTTTGACTGTATTAACTGTTATACATTTGGTCTCTTTCAAAAGTGTTCTGAAGTCCATGTCTTTCTCTGATGTATTCTTTAAGCTCTTTGTTTTTTTTCCTGTCACTGGAGAACCTACTGCACTGAAGATCTTCCCTAATGATTCATTGTGTTACTTCTACATGGATGTTAAGGTAATTGCATTAGTTTCATCCAGAAGTTGCTTCTTCTTTTGGTGTTCAAGGTACTTACTAAGGTTCTCTTTCTCCTTTCTCTTCAACAAAGATCTAGATTCCCAGTGGTGATCTTTTTCAGTATCAGATCATGACACATCTGCAGAACATACCTCAACCACCGTTGGGGATAATACAGGAGGATTTTTCAAGGAAGTTCCAGGTTATCTCCGAGGTCAGTACACCCCCATTCCTACCTGTCATACTGTTTTCCAAAACAGCTTAATTGACTTATACAATGTTATATGCCAATTATATTTTAATTTTTAAAAATGAAAAGGAACAGCTTATTAGGTATAATTCACATAGGAAACATATAAAATATACATTTTCATGGGTTTTAGTATATTCAGAGTTATGCAACCAAAACCTAACTTTACAATGTTTTCATCACCCCAACAAGAAACCCCATATCCAGTTATGCTCCATTACATCCAGAGCCCTAGCAACCCCTGATCTTTCTACCTATCCCGCACATTTCCTATTAACGGGATCATACAATATGGGATCCTTTGTGACTGGCCTCTTAGTGTTTTCAAGGTTCATTCGTGTAGCACGTATCAGTACTTCACTCCTTTTTATTGCCGAATGTTTTCTTGTATAGATATACCACATTTTGTACTTACTTGTTTATCCGTTGGTGGGCATTTGGATTGTTTGGGCCATTATGAAATGATGCTGCTGTGAACATTTGTGTGCACGTGTTTTGTAGACATGTTTTTAGTTTTGTTGGTTGAAACCTAGGAGGAAACCTGCTGAATCAAGTAACTATGTTTAAGCTTTTGAGCAGCTGACAGTCTGTTTTCCAAAGCAGCTGCTCTATTTTCTGTCCCCACCAGCAATTGATGAGGGTTCTGATTTCTCCACATCTTCCCCATTAGTAGTTATCTCCCTTTTTGATTACAGCCATTCTAGTGCATGTGGTGGATGTGTAGTATCTCATTGTGGTTTTGATTTGCATTTCCCTGATGAATAACGGTGTTGAGTATTTTTTTTTTATGTGCTACTTCAGTGGTCGGCAAACTGCGGCTCGCGAGCCGCATGCGGCTCTTTGGCCCCTTGAGTGTGGCCACGAAGTTTCAATTGCACTGTACGTGCGCGCCCACAGGTGGTATCTTGTGGAAGAGCCACACTCAAGGGGCCGCAGTTTGCCGACCACTGTGCTAATTGACCGTTTCCTGTACTGGTTTTTGCTTCTTATAAAAACTGCTGACAAATCCAGAAACATTTTCAAAATACAGGGTATGTTTTTCAGTGCTAAGGAAATTGTTCCAATGCGGCTTTTCTTTGCCCTCTGTGACGTGCCATGCTCCACGTTCTGATATTCTGTTGGAGTGCTGTACATACAGTTTGACTTGACTTTGGGCTGCCTGTCGTTGAGCCTAAGCTCAAAAAACACATGGAGACCTTGAAAATCTTCCAGGATAATGCTATAGTTAAGATTTTGCTAAAGCAAGTGTTCTTTCTAACTCCTTGAGCTGCATGTTGCCTTGTGTAATCATCATCCGGATTGTAACCTGTAAAAGAAAGTGAGATCTGGTCACTGTTTTACCTGGTTAATCAAGGTGCCGCCATATGATTGTATTTGTTCAAGTTAAGAACCAATGCTGAGAATTCAAACTGCTGAGTATTAGAGAAGCCAAAAATCTAACAATCAGGAGTGCACGGTGTCTGACAGTCATACTTCCCAGACCCTCCTGCTGTAATATTTACAATATTTTCCTCTGTGTGTGTTGGGGGGAAAGGGAGTGTTAAAGAGAAAAGTCAGGTGATGCTAGTGTAGAATGTAGATACTGATAGTCAAGATTGTAAAATTTTAAATAGTTAAGGAAGTGGAAAATCAGTAACATTAGAGCAATGATCAAGATATCGCAGTGCCATTTATATTCCAAGATGTCTACCAAACGTTTTTAAAAATTCACTGAACAATACAAAAAAGGGTCAGGGACTGTCGTTACTATGAACTTGTTCTTACCTCGTCAGTGGCACTTTTGTTTCTTTTGAATTCTTCCCTCGCCCAGTCCTTCAGGTATTTGCGATCAGAATCCTTTGGAACTTGCCGAATGGCTTGCAAAATCCTTCTGTAGAGAAGGAGGACTTGCTGCCTTCTCACGAACTGTGCAGGGGAGGAGAGAGGGCCATTCCAACCTCACCATTACAGCCCAGAGGGCTCCACTTTAGCAAACCAGACTGTAACCACATCACTTCTCTTTGGTCTTTAGTTTTGAAAAGGACAAAGAAAAATCCTCTTTTTCTTTTAAGAAAACAAGTTTACTTGGGCTGTTTGTTTGCTCTGTCAAACATAAGAGCCTTTAAAATCTAGAGCTGACTATTGGGCAGAAAAAGAGCTCCCAGACGAAGAAAATATAACCACCACAGCACTTCTTCTAAGTTCAGGCAGTTGTGAAAATCCCCTGGTAACCTCATTTGCTCTTTTCCACGGGTCAGTGTAACAGGCAGAGCAGTTCCCGCAGCGTCAGGGCTCCAGGAGATCAAGAGCCTGCCCTGCCTTTCTGTCTGACAAGACTGGTTTCTGCCTACACGCCCCGCCCCTCCCTCCCAGGCCCCGCCCCTCCCTCCCAGCCACACCTCACGGGGAAGCCCCGCCCCTCCGGCCCCGGCCCATCAGAGGGCGCGCGGGGTCACCGGCCCCAGTTGCTCCCCAGACGCACCCCGTAGGTTGGGTGCAGGGGGAGACGGAGAGTTGAGCTGAGGCCTGGGGAAGCTGTCCCAGAGGCCCGGGAAAATAGCTGGTACCTGCTTTAGCGTTAGTGTCGCTGGGGGTAAGCGGGAAGTAGCCATGTCCTCCACGCCGCCGGTTGGCTAGAGCCACAGTGCGCAGGAGCGGAAGTGGAGAGAGGGTCGAGGGGGCGGGACGAGTTCGGTTTCCTGGGAGACGCCTGCAGCTTGGGCGTCTGCCTGGAGAGCAGAGCTGTGGAATCAGCTTGTAGCCTGGGCACTTTGTTGTCTTGGCCTGAGTCTCCGGGTAAAAGGGGATGGCAGTTTCTGTCATAGGTGGTTGAGAATGGAGTGGAAAGGCATTTAGCACAGTTCCTGACACATGGTTATGAGTTTCATTAAATGGAAGTTCACTTTTTTGGGGTGAGGGGAGAAATTATTCTGGTGTACTCCTTTTGAATTTTTTTACTAGTAATATATATAATTAGGAATGTTATAAGCTTAAATGTTAACTTATTTTAGAATCCGTGCCCTCTTCCTTTGTCTTTTTCATTCTCATCCTGCCCTTTTTTAATTGCATTTTCCTGGCAGCGTGGTGGTCTTCACGAGGCTTTCAATGGCCGCCCCATTGCGGCTGTAAGAACTTTGTATCGCTAATAACAAGGAAATGCACATCCTATGTCTTCATTTCCTCATAATTATTTTGCCCTCCTCACAACACACACACACACACACACACACACACACACACACAAAGCATTTAGGTCATATAACTATAAGGGGGTTAGTGAATCTTTGCTATATTTCTTTTCTAAATAGGGTTGTTCCAAATTAAAATACAACCAAACAGGATCATTCAATGATCTGTTTACTTGATGAACATTTATAAAAATGTCCCATTACCTGTTGCCTCGCTTTTTGGAATCCTTGGTGCTTCCTTTTCCAAATTGTGTTCTGGGTCTGTGAAGTGAGATGATAGCATATCCCTCAGAGGCCTTGTGTGTATAATGCACTGAGAACAGGGTGTGGCACATATAAGCACTCTAATGGTGAGTTTTTTAACATTACCAGGCTTACCCCATGACCACTTTTTCAAAATTTGTGTACTAATTAGCAATAGCAATTCATTGATTTTTTTTTTCTTTTAAATATTAGTGAAGTTTGCCCAGCCATTGTGGCTCAGTGGTTGAGCTATGAACCAGGAGCTTCCAGTTCAATTCCCGGTCAGGGCACATGGCTGGGTTGTGGGTGGGCTCCATTCCGTGTGGGGTGTGCAGGAGGCAGTTGATCAATGATTCTCTCATCATTGATGTTGCTCTCTCTCTCTCCTCTCCCCTCATCTCTGAAATCAGTAAAAATACACTTAAATGTTAGTGAAGTTAAATACTCCTGACAACTTTTAGTTACACTTATTTTTTGAATTGTCATGACTTTGGTCCATTAATGCTGATTAAGACTTCTTTTTATATGTAATTAATTCATTTATTTTTTAAATTAAATTCTTTATTAAGGACTTTATTCTAATCTTATGTGGGTTGTTTGCTTGTTTTTTTAATTTGGTCCTTTATGTAGCTTTAAGTTTCTATACAATAATGTGTATTTTTTGAGGCTTTTCGATTTTTAAATTTTTTTTCATTGTTAATATTTAAAATATTTACTCCACCTAGAATTTATTTTGATTCATGGCATGATATGGATGTTAAGTTCTTTTTCAGCTGCTAAACTACACTTTTGATACCATTTAATAGTTTATTCCTCTTCCTGGACTTCGCGATACCTATATGGTAAGTTCTCTTAGGATTTGAATAACTTATTCAGGATTATTTCATCTGGGACTCATTTTTAATTTTTGTTGTGTTGTTTTTTGTTTTTTAAATATATTTTATTGATTTTTTACAGAGAGGAAGGGAGAGAGAGAGTTAGAAACATTGATGAGAGAGAAACATCGATCAGCTGCCTCCTGCACATCTCCTACTGGGGATGTGCCCACAACCCAGGTACATGCCCTTGACTGGACTCGAACCTGGGACCTTTCAGTCCGCAGGCCGACGCTCTATCCACTGAGCCAAACTGGTTTCAGCTGTTGTGTTGTTTTTTTATCTGGCAAGAAGACTCCTCTGTAGTTTCTTGCACAAATTTTATTAATCTTCTATACAACCTTTAGAAATATTTTCTATCATTTCCCTCCAAATCATCTTAGGATCTTTATTACAATTTTGACAGTGTTCAACCTCTCCTTTCTGTATAATAAAAGGCTAATATGCAAATTGTCCCCTCAACCAGGAGTTTGACCAGGGGGTGGGGCCAGCCGTCCAACTGCCTGCAGCCCCTCCCCCTGGCTGGCCCCACCCCTGATTGCCACCCCCAACCCCAATCAGGGTGGGCCGGCTGGACCCCACCCATGCACAAATTTGTGCACTGGGCTTCTAGTAAATTAATGTGTGAGAATAGATATTTTTAGCCCATTTCTTCTTCTCATCAAGAAACATTCATTTATGTTAGACACTGGTAATGTTGTCAAGAGTCATATATGCTCTCTGTTCTCAGCACCATGGTATGGGCAGTAAGACATGTAAGTCTAATTAAGTGTTAGATGTCAGGGTTCATAATATGGGAGCTCATTCTTCCTGGAGGGCTTATCAGAGCAACATGTTTGTCAGAAAGGAAAGTAGGTAAGAGAATTCCAGAAAAGAATGTGTGGAACACGGGCAGATTCTAGGATCCCTGTGGTTTGTTGTGATAGATGGAATGGTGTGGTGGGGATGCAGGGAGAGCAAGGCAGCAATCAGGGCACCCTAATAATAAATGTCCTCTTCTCAGCGGGGCCCTCTGGAGGAACTTTTGAAAGATCTCCTTGGATGTTGTGAGTAGGATAAAGTGAAGCTAACAGATTACTTTAGGATACTATTTAATACTCCAGGCTACAGATTTAAAAGAATTCCACTACAGTGTCGTCAGAGGAGATAGGTTAAGATAAACACCCAGAAGTCAGAGCAGACAAGACTGGGGTTTGGATGAAGGAAGAGAAGTAAGGCAGATGTAAAGACCGAGTAGCAGGTGAGTGTGAGAGGAAGTTTGTCCTCGGAACCTTCTAATGACATGTGCTTAGTACGCTGGGCCAGGGTCTGCCTGACCCCCACCCTGGTCCCTGATAGGTCTCCTGTGACTGCTCCCATGCTTCCTAACTCTTTCCCCATCACAGCACAAGCTGAAAAGGGCACTCTTGGGTAGCTGCTTACTGGAATTCCTACTGTCCCAGACCCAATGAGCTGCTCCGGGGCTAAGGGACTCACTATCTTAGCAAACCAGCTGGGATGCTCCAGTTTGGATGGTCCTATCAATTAAAGGAACAGATGATAAACTACCGCATCACTGTCATAATGTCGTTTTTTCCCTACCAGATTCAACCCTGCTGGAGGAGTAAACTTCCTACCCCATAAATGGCTTTGGACATGAAATCTGCGCGGAAGAGATGTGTCGTTTTGGAACAGAATTTTTATGAGCCATTGTTTCCGCCATTTCTCCATCGCCACGAGGCCCGCAACTCACCCTCCGTGGACATAGAAACAAGTAAGAAATAAACCCTACTGTACAGAAAGCCACTGATGTTGTGGGGTCATGTCAGTCTAGGTAGTAACAGCTGACTGGTCCAGCAGATAAGACCATTCCCTGTGTACTTCTCTGTTGTATTCCATTAAGAATGGACACAAATTATATCACCACTGGTATATTTTTTAATAGTTTTCAGAATATAAGCTCATAGCTTTTTAGAATAAAAAATAAATGATATAACATCAGGTACATGCTTTGGACTCTTGGTTAAACAAACAACAAGCAATCTGTGTTTTGTTGACCACCTCAAAAAGAGTGGCAAACTTCACAGTGTAACTTGATAACAGACATGGAGATAGACAATTACATCACGGCATGTTGTCTACAAAACAACATTCTGACGGTCAGAACTTAAGTCAAACAGTTTCAAGTATTCAAGCACTGCTTTCTGGCCAAGTAAAAACTGCCTAAAAACCGTTGGTGTATTTTGACTGGGGAAAAAAATAGATGTAGCTTCTTAGTTCTTCTGGATACAGCATATCTTTTCCAGAATAAAACTGGCTCAGTCTAGCTTGAAAGCAGTGTGAGGAATGATTCTTCCCCTTAACTGATAAGAAAAAAAGGAACTAAAGAAATAAATTACTACAACAGCAGGGACTATGGCACTGAGAGAATGAAATACACAAGGGGATAATCATCTTCCCATCATTGCATAGTCTCCCGAAGCAGCAAATGTGAAGGACACTGAAAAGCCACTTCATGTTTATACAGCCCAGGGATCAACTCCACTTCCTGGAGCCCCCGGATGGCTGGTGGCTCATGAGCACACATACAACCAGCCTCTGAGGACTGCAGCTGTCCCAGCCACTTGACAGCTTTTGGGTCCACACTGTGGGCTTGGCAAAGCCAAACCTTCGAGTGGGGTCAAAAGCACAGCTCCCGTCAGGCCTTTAGCCAAAGGACTGGCACAGCCCCGGGCTCCTGGCAGCACCTCCTCAAGGCAGGTGTCCAGGGTCCCTTCGAGGGAAAGCAGACAGCTGGGCCCACGGAGGGGCTGGCCTCCTCCCAGGCCAGGGCTTCCAAGACAGGCTGGCAGGGCAGTCTCTCAGGTACGAGACCAGACGCCTGCTGCTCCTTCGCTGCCCCACGTCTGCTTTAAGAACAGTAGCCTAGGCCAAGTTTCCTCTAAAATGTCAAAATGTACATTGCAATACGTTTTTTTGTAGCTGAGTGAATTTTTATAAATCAGACCTAAGATAAAATATAACTTAGAGCTGCAAATTCAGAAGTGTCCAGAAAGGAGCACCTGGGCAAGAAGTAGCTCTTGACCGTGGTTTCAAGTCTCAACTTTGGACTATGTTCTTGCTGGTCTACAGGTGGTCAGAGGCTGTCACTAACTCAAACCACTGCCTGAGAGCATCGCTGAGTGTCTCGGGGAGTGCGTTCACGTCGCGAAGAATTATGTAGAAGGGGAATGGGAACTCCTCCATGTAGGATCGAATTTCAGGCAGCTCTCCGGGTCCTTTAAATATTGGCACTTTAATGTCCAAGATAGAATCCTGCCAACAGAAGACATTTTGAAATAAATCAGCGTCCTTGGCTAGCTCTTCCAGGCTCTCTCTCTCCCAACATGTTTTCGGTCTCCTGTGTGTAATTCCTACCTCTGAGATTAGCTTTCATTACTAAGTAAAACAAAATTTTCAGAACTCATTGAGGAGGAAGGTCTTTCTGAACAGGCACTGAAAGGGGGATAAGAAAACCCAATTTCCCTGTGACAGTGTGTCCCATTCTCAACTTGCATTATTCATATTAGATCTTAACTTGCTGTCTAGGCCTTAACCTGGAACAGAATTGCCCTGTGGACAGACATCTTTCACTTGGCAACTGATCTTCCTGTTCAGAGGAGGGCACTGCTGAGGTACGAGTAACTGGAAAGGGCCCACTGTCAAAAGCTGGCATAGGAAGTATTTAAGGGGTGCTCTCTGGAGTCAGCCAGGATCCTGGCTTTCCTACTCATCACTTACAATCAGTTATTCTGTCCTTCACTAAAGTGGGAATAATCCCCATCTCACTGGATTATTGCAAAGTAAATGAGAAAAGTTATAAAGTGCCTAGAGCAGGGCCTGACGGAACACTGTGTTAGGAATTCTGAGTATGATGGTGCGACCCAGGCCATATTTCAGATGGAACAGGCTCAAGAACACCTCCACGTTATCCCCAGAAAAATGGCTTTTCGTAGTCGCTCACCCGGGAACTGGGATTATCCAACACAACAAAAATGACGAAGATGTTCGCATTCCGGGCAGCCTGGACTGCCGCCAGGACTCTGTCTTTGCCCTCGAGGAAGAGGCCGCGTCCATCAGAGACCACCAGGAGGAGCTGTGCAGCGTCTGTAGAACACAATGGAAATCCATCTTTAATAATAACTCAAAACTACCTAAAGAAAGACAAATTGGTGTAGGCTTTCTCTGTAATACTGACATCAAACAGCTCTGGAACTGGTGAATTCTGGGCACAAATAAAAGGGACCTCTAATTAGATGTTACTTCAGATGCCTGCATCAGGGACGGCATACATACAAAGCTTCTGGCAATAAAACAGTTTCCCAGTAGTGTTCAGGGAATGTCACATTTAGATCAACTTCACTGGAGAATTAAAATACAAAAATGTGGTACTGAGGAGGCCATTAGAAGAAAGTATCTGTCAAAAACCTGGACCTGTCTGAAATTTTTGCTGATTTCTGTATTTTTCCCCTTAAAATTGTTTTTAAAAACTCAGAGGGAGACATTAAAAAATAAATGGTGAATTAAAATGTTTAAAAATATTTTTTTTTAAATATATTTTATTGATTTCCCACAGAGAGGAAGGGAGAGAGATAGAGAGTTAGAAACATCGATCAGCTGCCTCCTGCACATCTCCCACTGGGGATATGCCCGCAACCCAGGTACATGCCCCCGACTGGAATCGAACCTGGGACCCCTCAGTCCGGAGGCTGACGCTCTATCCACTGAGCCAAACCGGCTTCGGCATAAAATGTTTAAAAATATTTAATGTATAATGTTATCAGCTAAAGATTGTAGTGTCTGAGGGTAAATGTCTTTGACAGAGAAAGACAGCCCACCAAGTCTTGAGATGTATGAAAAAGACTTGCTTCCAACAGGAAGTTCTCCATGATACAATCATAACTGAGAGATTTCTGTAAAGAACTAGAGAAAGAACTGGTGTGTTTCAAGGCCCAAATCAATCATGGCTGGATTAGCTGGTTTCTGAATAATGTCCTCCTCTGCTTTCTTTTTAAGTACGAATATTCTGTAATATTGTATAACTTGCACCTTTCCTAACTCTCCACCCAATCTATCAAATAAGTATATACTAGTTAGTGTCTAATTCCTTCATTTATTATAAGCCTCCTGGGTATGGGTTTAATAAAAATTTCTAAATAAAGGAGTAAAAAATTCCAGAATGGCTAATACCTCTCCTGGTTCTTGCTTTCCCTGTAGAGCATCCACATTAAAAGATGGTGACGGGTGCAGTGAGATGAAGCAGGCAACTTGCAAATACAGAAAACCATTTTGTCAACAAAGGTAAGAGAATGCAGCTCACCTGGACTGACGTTCTGTGAGAGCTGCTGAGCGGCTGCAAACATGGTGGCTACCGACTCTAGAAACTAAACCAGAAACAATTAGGAAACAACTCTCTTCCCATTCTGAGAGAGCTTAAAGTTATAACCATCTCAGATCTACAGGCAACCAGACTATCCCTTCAGCCACCAGTAGTCAAGGACCACTGCTTGGTATTCACCCTTGAGATATGGCATACATCCCACTAGTGTTCTACATGACACCCCAAAGGAAAAGAAATACCTTTACTGGGGGATAAGAAGTGAATTAACTCCCCAAATGAACAAAACAGCTGTCTTAAAAACAAAAAAACAGGCAAGAAAACACAAAATGAAAACACAAAATGTCCATGTCAGAATTACTGTCCCATGCTATGTTTTGAGAACTTGTCAAGTCATGTGGCTTTATTTTACATTATTTCTTCTCTAAGCTAACTGGGGGGGGGGGGGGGGGGGGCTGGCCTTGATCCTGATAAGGGTACTGGGAGATGGTTTATTTTTCAAAAATGTTCCAAACCTCTCAGAAAAATAAGGAGCCAGATACAAAGTCAAAAATGACCTTTGAGAAACTGAGGTTACACCGTGTCAGTAATGGGCGCAGGAAGTTTCTATCCCTGCAGGACACAGGCTGGGGTTTACCGTGTTCTCTACTGTAAATTCTGCCTGTCCTTATACCACATTGGGAGGAAGGTGTTCTAAAACCTCCACTACACGAGAGGAGTACCTGTGCAGAAGACCTCTGATGTCATAGCATACCTGAGCAATCTTGGTTTTCTTCTGTTGGAATTGGCAGAGCCGTAGAATCCGGGACCCCGAGTAGTCACTGAACTGTTCGTGGAATGGGTGTAACAGCTTTACGGACTCTCCAAAACTTTGGGGAAAAGCCAAATATAATGAAGATTATTTTTTGTCATGTGAACAAAATAACCACAGAAGACCAGTTTTCCCAGTGTGATTAAAAGGCACTCTTACCTGCACACCGCAATCTGACCTACTTCCAGCAGAGTTAGAGCATTTCCAATCACAGCCAAAGATTCAAAGGCAAGCTGTGAAATCGACAGTTAAGCGTTTGAAGGAATCAGAATATCAACCTTTTTTATACCAAGATTTTTACAGAAGACATTTATTTTGTATAGCCCACAGGGGAACACCATTAATATGGCTATTCACAACCAACCCAGAGGCTTGGTGTCCTTGGGCCCTGGCTAATACCACAAATGCTGAAACCCATAATCCATTACACTGGTAGGAAAGGTCTGCTCTAGACATCATTCCACAAAAGTGATCTTGAGATATTTGGTCCATAAATTTTAAAAACTTACTTTCTTGATGACATAAAAAGTAATTTTTTAAAAAATCAATTTATCCTAATTATGAATATGACTGCATAGTTTTAAATTCATATATAAAGATGTTGATTATGATGACACTTATGGCAACTAACATCTACTAAATACCTATCAAGTGCTAGAAATTAACATTAAATCAAGTTTTCTACATCCATTATTTAATTTAGTTTTCCTAACAACTCTGATGAAATGCCCAAAGTCACACAGTAGTAGAGAGTCACGTGGTGGTGGGGAGCTGAACTCAGGTTCAGAGGTTAAACTTTTTCCAGCGGATCCTATGTGTAGATTTTAGATTGCTCATTGACTCGTGCTGCGTAACAGCAAAAAACAACACTCTTCAGTGTGCATATTACGGTATTGTAAGTAATTCTATTCAGGCTCCTGAGCCTTGTTAATACTGATAGAACTCTAACTCTAGATAATTTCAGACTTAATAGAAATGTGTGATGAATACATTTTTTTTAAAAAGATATGTTGTACATGGTTTAAAGAATGGCAGTACACTGCATTTTGTGGAAAATACCCATTGTCAGATTTACTTATTCTGCAGCTAGACAATAAATAGCACAGCTAGGCTATAAAACAATTTTAAAAACATAACAGTAAGGCACCAAAATATTTGAGACATCTTGAAATTGCCCTTTTGAACTCTTTAAATTTTAGATCTTCTCAAACATGGTATTTGCATTCTCAGGAAAGAAAGACTAATTGGTGTTTCCTTCAGGTCATATTTAAAGCATTTGATGTCCCATGGTACAGAGCTTGATTTAGGTAACTTCTCCTTCTTACCTGTTTGGTATGGTTGTCTACCATGCTAGAAGAGTCATCGATAGCTAAACAAATCTGATACTGGCGTTTACTGGGCTTGGTCCTTCGGAGCCAAATCTTGTCTTTTCGGAATTGGCTAGCAATGTATGGGATGACCTTCCGCATGTTCAATCGCTTCCCAGTTCGATAGTCTCCTCTATTAAATTTATCCAAATGGGACAAAGATTAAAAACTGCTCATCCCTTGAAAACTTTAAAAGTACCTTATCCCCAGTTATACAAAATAACCAGTAACCTGGCACAACGAAGTGTTACTGCAATTGAGATTTAAAGGCCAGGATCTCCTTGATTAGCTGCCAGAAAAACTGGCTATGTATGTGGTTCAATAATAATTAGATCCAAAAAATTCAGGGGACATATTTTTTAAATTAAAAAAGTTTGAATTGAATATTAAATCTTGGATTCTCTTTTCTGTTCTATAGCTATAATCTTGGACCCATCTTTGAAAGATCTAGGTGAGTAACAAGCGAGTTACCCAACATGTAGCAGCAATATGAGCAGAACACACAAAGGCTCAGCAATTTCCAATCAGTTATTCATGAATCAAAGAAACTGCATTCGTGCCAAACTTCACCGACTCTTTGGTAGACAACAGACTAAGGAACACCATCCTGGTGCCTGTGCAGCAGAAATGGCAACTCAGAAGCCAGCCCAATAAGTGGTTAAGTGCTGAGCTCAATGGAAAAGGCGATACTGCCATCATTTCAGGGCTCTTCAAGTGTACGCGATGGAGACGACTTACTTCAGCTTGGCTGCCTGGGTGGGCTCCAATATGAGGCGAAGCTGTTCACACAGCTGTTGTGAGAGAGGTGCAGTTAAGATCAGGTAGCTCTGCCACATCTCAGCTGCAGCCTTTTCCTGTGACAACAGCAAGAACATGTAAGTTACCTGGACAATGTCAGAGCTGACCAATCATTACAACAAGGTGAAGGTTTGACACTGAGAAGCACTTTAAAGTTTTTCTTAGCTGCTATCTAATTCACTTGATTAAAAATGTCTCTTTCCACAAAAACAGTTCAAACTGTAAAATATTGAAACACATGAGCACATCAATGCCTTCTTCACATCACCTAGAGTATAACCTGTACCCTTCATGTGGAGAGGGAGCTGTGAATGGGTAATTTTGGTGCCAACAGATCCAGCCCCTTAATCGTGGGCTCTCAGGGTCATGTTTTAAAAGCAAAAGTGACAAGTGCAAATCTCAACACATTAAACAGTGTGCATATTTCCTGGAAACAGCTCTGTGATTTTCTGCCAACATATGTGGTGGGGATGATGATGAGACAGAAAATCAAAATATGTATATATACAGTAAATTCAGAATGCAAAGAAATTAAAAATGGAACTTCTTGGGTGATCTACACTTCGGTATTACACCACCTGCTAATGCCCCAGGTGGCCTATTCTGAGAATGATATAGTATCCTTTTGCCCCATTTTCAACCACTGTGGCATCCACTACAGAGTAAGCAACAGAAGTTAAGAAGTCACATAATTTCTGTTTTAATTAAACTACAGGTCTAGTGGCAAAGCAGACAATGGACTTGGGCTTTAGGATTATAATTATACTCCATGTACTCGGTCCCTTTTACAAAGGTTCTGGAGCTAAGGACCTATTATGTTTCTGTATCTTAACAAAACAAAAGTCAGGATACTGTATGAAAAGGCCAGTGACTTACTTCTTCTGGGTTTCCAGGTTCATGTGGCTGCCACCTTTCCAGCTGTTTCTCCAGCTCCTGTCTTAGCTCATCGACATCTTTTAAAAAGGGCTAAGAAGAAGAAAAAACACAAATGAGAGGCAGCCCAGGTTGGAATCACAAACTCAGTCAGGCTGCCTTCTTCCCTGCAGTATGAATCCAAGTGCATACCCCCAAGACATAACACACAAGCAAATTTAATGGCACAGTAAGGAGATGCCAGACAACAATCCTCTGCTTCCCATTTGTTGAGGCAAGATGGATAAAGGAAATGTTAACTTTTATAAATTGATCCCAGCAGAACAAAACCAAATGCCTAAATCTCAATAATGAAATTATTACTTGATTAATCTAGACTTCCATTAAGTCAAACAATTAGGGAAAGCAACTTGGTTACTCTGTTCTTCCTAAATGCAGGCATTAAGTCAAAGATTCCTGTTACTTAACGAACACAAACTGTTAACCCTCCTGCAGGCTCCTTACACAGAATGGTGGATATGAGAAGAGATGTGAGAGCTGGAGGCCCAAGGACCAGATCCACCATCACCCCAGGTCAGGGCACAGACCACCTGCTGTGACCCTGGGACTAACCATTAGAACAGTGTTTTATCTGCTTTAGAGAACGCCTGTCATACCAACAGAGATCCTAAGAAATTTGGTAAGGATATGATACCCCAAAACAAACAGGTATTCCATAAAGTTCCTTAAAAAGGAATTTATAATTACATTTTGTCAACTTAGTAAAGTAGTGACTTCTGAAAGACTTATTTCCCCCACTCTAATCACCCCACCTCTATTTGTGAAAGTTTTAGTACCTGGAAAATCGTGTCCACCAGGAACTGATGGGCCGTATGAATGGTTGAATCTCGGCTTCTCTCAGGTTTCTCATTCTCTGTCTCCTTGTGGGATCTGTCTGTCCTGGGGTCTTGGTCTTCCTCTGTTTTAACAGTTTTGGTCTCCATCTCATCAATGCCTGTTTTCATAAGAAGACATAATTTTACTTACCATACATCTACACTAATAGAAGAGAAAGATGCAAATTGACCATACATTCATGACACCCACCAGCCAATCAGGAGTGAGTATGCAAATTATCCAACAAAAATGGCAGGTTAATTTGCAGGCACCGAGCGGTGGGGGGCAGGATGCTTGTGTTGTCTCCATGGCAACGACACAGGCATTCCACACCGCCCCAGCCGCTCCGGGCCTCTGGGCAGCTGGGCAGCGTGGGAAGGCAGCTCCGGCCAGAGTGAAGGTGGTGCCGGCAGCCAGGGGAAGGAAGGCCCATTCTTGCATGAATCTTCGTGCATGGGGCCTCTAGTATTAACATAAAAACTAAGCCTTCATGGCTGTCTTTCAACCCTAACAATTACTAAGACTTCACTCATTCACTCCCCAGCACATCGCCACATATTGGTTCCACGTATTCTTTCACTCTGTAACAGTTGTTACCAACTCTTATTCCCCTAACTTCTCCTTCTCCTCACCCTGATATTGAAGGCGGCTGTTCTGGGGAGGTGGAAATAGGGGAGATGATAGTTCACATTGACAAGCCCTGAAAAACTGTGATTCTTTAAATTGTGTGCATGTAGAGCTTTGATAAAAATAAAAGCTAAAATAAATAAAATCATAGTTCCATTTTATAGATGAAGAAACTGCAGCGGCAGGCGGGGAATGTTAGCTTCCTCCGTCACTGAAGCAAGCAAGCCTCATGTTCGCTTCAAGCTGCCTGGCTGCCAGCCGCCATCTTGGCTGGCAGTTAATTTGCATATCGCCCCGATTAGCCGATGGGAAGGGTAGTGGAGGTATGGCTAATTACCATGTTTCTCTTTTATTAGATAAGATTTCCATTTAATAGAAAATATTTCTCTAATAGTCAAGAATATACCTTCTTGTCACAATTGGGTAAGTGCTCTATTCTGTTCTGCAAGTTTTAAAAAGGGAGATGGGATTTTGTGTGAAAGGCAAGTCTCAGTGGTCTCCTTGAAAGAGTGTGTTGCAACACCACTCTTCCACCTTTCCATTCTGAAACATGATACAGTGACATTATTATAGGCCAATGAATGTCTAAGCCGGGGTTTAGGACATGGAAGTAAAAGTCCAGATTTAGAATACAGTACAAGAAAAGCAACTTCTCTAAATCAGAGAGCTTAGGAGGGGTCTGTTTTCTGTAAGACTCACCGGAGCCTGCTGTGGTCCCCGACTTGACCTCCTCTGGCTTCAGCTGCTCGGTGTCGACTGCTTTGAGCTCCTCCTGCTCCTCCATGTCCATGAAGATGTCCTCTCTTTCCTCCTCCTCCTGCTCCTTGCTGGAGTCTTTTGCAGACTGTTGCTGCTCCATGCTGGCTACATCTGTTAAAAAAGTGCACACACACATAGAAAGCCCAGGTCTTTGCAGAACAAAGTAATCATGAGTAGGTGTGGTTTCTGTTATTCATGCTGGTTCTGCCACTAATCGGCTATGTGCTGGGCTTGTTTGTGCCCAAGATGTCCTACTAACCTAACTATGTAAAACTGCCTATTCTTCCCCTCCCACCCCCTCAAGCATATCATGTAACTACACATGTGACCACAGAAGTAGGATGTTTAGCTGGGTTTCTAGTGCTATGACAAGAGTCTGAACCAGAATAAACAGGCTGGGCACATGGCACATGATTCAGGGCAGCTAATGGCATCATCCTCCATTACTAAGTTATGGTAACACTTGGCATAGAAACGCTAACGTGGGAATCCCTGCATCTAGATCTTGGACAAGTTCTTAAACTTCTTTGGCCTCAGTGTGCTAATCTATAAAGTGGAGATATCCTCACTCATGAGATTAGAGGAATTACATGACCTTGTGGCAAAGGCTCAGAATAGTATCTGGCACAGAGTAAAAGCTCAATACATGGTAGCTGTGATCATCATATTTTATTTTCCTAAGGAGTAGGGACAGAAGAGGAGAAAAGTCATCTATTGCAGAGGAATTGCTTCTGTACTATCCTCATTGGTAGATATCAATAGTATTTCACATTAGGAATAAAACGGTGAAAAGTCACCAAGAACTTGAGAGACTGAAAATGACTACTCCCTTTTCATGTACAGAAAAAACACACATTTCGAGTTTGCGGCTTCTGCCATTGCAGGGAGC
Organism: Myotis nattereri; assembly: GCF_964212035.1. Taxonomy (NCBI): domain Eukaryota; kingdom Metazoa; phylum Chordata; class Mammalia; order Chiroptera; family Vespertilionidae; genus Myotis; species Myotis nattereri. The sequence goes on from NC_138081.1 coordinate 47,961,110, forward strand.
AACCTCGAGGTGATTATGAAGAAATCTCCAGGACTCAGAAAGCCTGAGATCATTGCTGGTTTTGGATGCAGCCAATAGTTATCAGGGTATTCTAAAAACTTACACTAGGCCCAGAAACACTGAGCATTTTGGCTGCCTTTAAACAAAAAACAATTCATATTTCTGCACAGTTATTAGGAGTTTTTAAAAGCCATTCCTCTCCCTCCTAAAGATGAATTTGTAGTAACAGCTGGTGGCACACAGTCGTACAGCATAAATTCTCAGAGAACTCAGTGAGCAAAGAAGCCTTCCCTGCACCTACCATAGGTCTGCGCATCGTAAGGGTCGCTCCCTTGTTTGATGTGCTCAAATGCAGCCGCGTCCTCTGCCTGGGGCTGGGGCTGGGCCGGGGTGGGCTCCTGCTCCGTGTGGCGGTCCATATCCACAGTCCTCAGCCTCTTGTGCACGTGCTCATTGTGATCACCCAGGGAGCGTTCATTGTCGGCCTGTCCAGGTTTCCTCTTAAAACTCTGGGAAATAGGAGGAAATTCATCAGAGCCTTGTCTAATAGTGAAAGACTAAAAATAACCACAGTGTCCGTCCCTGGGGGACTGGTTAAGAAATTAGGTACAGCCATACAAAACGAATTCAACACAGCTGTTATAAGTATAAAGAATGGGTAGTTCTTTACATACACATATGGGGTAATTTCTGACAGTTTTGTATCTGAATTAAGACAAGGAAGCAAAGAAAGTCACACGCACATATGTATGTCCACATATGTGTCATATGCAGAGAAGATCTAAAGACAAAACTGGTAGCACCCACTTCCTTGGGTGGCTTGAGAACAGGGATAGGATGGAAGCTTTTTAGGGAACTGGTTTTTATATAAAAATTTTGAATCGTGTGCAGAAATTTATACCTCATTAAAAAAACATTTTTTAAACTCAAAAGACTATGGACATTGAAAAGAGTAGTACTGGTTGGCGCTGGGCAGCACCACCGGGATCTTAGGCACCATAACAGGAATGGGGTCGTGGTGTGTGTGCATGTGTCCATGACCCTGCACAGGTTTCACTGGGAAAGCCCCAAAATCGTGGCCTACTCACCAGGGCTGCCATCGTGTCTGGTAGGATAGGGACAGCAAAGATAAAGAATGTGGCTTTTTTTTTAATCACTATGTTTACAGCATCTTTTTTATATGCAGCCTTCACTTTAGATGAAGAGTGATAGAGACCTGTGTGTTTTTCCTGGTCTGTTTCTGGGAGGCCAACCGGGCGATGACATTGGATTCGTGGCCTTCTGCCTGGTTCGCATCCGCAGCTCCACTCCCGTGTTCCTATGAAATCCAAGCCATAAAGAATGAGGATGGAGGAAGCTACCAAGCACCTGGTTACTCTGCTGCATTGTGCACAACTTCTCCATTATTCTCATCTCAGAGTGCAACTGTCATACCTGCCCGCCTGCTCTGGAGCTCACCCGTGACTACAGCCTGGCCCATGGGTAGAAACAGGAGCATCTAGACCCGGACCTGTTACCAGCACTCCGGGTGACCTCACTTTAGGCTGACAGTTCTTAGTTTACAGGAGTATAGTGGCTCACTCTGAAGGCAGGACAGACCTGATTAGAAACCAGGCTTTATGAGCAACTAGCTGCATAACCTTGAGACTGTCATTTAACTTCCCTGAGGGCTATTTAACTCAAGTGTAAAATGGAGAAAATAAGAACAATATCAGCTACCTTAGAGGGCTATTGTAAGAACTTGCTGAAGTAATGGAAATGCTTAGCACCTTATGGGTGCTTAATAAATGGGGTGGAGAAGGTGTAAGTATATAAACAGTGGTAATTACTGGGGAGAAAATGGGCTGAGAGAGGCTACAGGAGCTGGTAGAGTCAATGCTACAACAGTGGGTCCTCTGACCCAGGGTTCTCACAGCATGCCAGCGGCCCCAGCTATGGCCACATACAGAGCACATCACCTAGGTCAAAACAAAGTGCTGCCTGGCCAGTGTGGCTTAATGGTTGAGCGTTGACCTATGAACTAGGAGGTCAGGGCATATCAAGAATCAACCAATGGCCGAAACCAGTTTGGCTCAGTGGATAGAGCGTCGGCCTGCGGACTGAAAGGTCCCAGGTTCAATTCCGGTCAAGGGCATGTACCTGGGTTGCGGGCACATCCCCAGTGGGAGATGTGCAGGAGGCAGCTGATGGATGTTTCTCTCTCATCGATGTTTCTAACTCTCTATCTCCCTTCCTCTTTGTAAAAAAATCAATAAAATATATTTTAAAAAACAAAAAAAGAATCAACCAATGAATGCATAAATTGAGTGGAGAACAAATAAATGTTTCTTCCTTCCTCTCTAAAAATCAATAAAATATCCTATATAATAAAAGCCTAATATGCTAAGTGTCCGGTTGTCTGGTCAGCCGTTCAAAGCGTAATATGCTAAGGCCGCTCAACTACTCGCTATGATGTACACTGACCACCAGGGGGCAGAGAGTCGACTGGTCGACCAGTTGCTATGATGTGCACTGACCACCAGGGAGAAGACGCTCCGAGCTGTAGGTTAGCTTGCTGCTGGGGTCTGGCCTATCGGGACTGAGCGAGATGGGCCGGACATGCCCTGGAGCCCTCCCACAGTCCCTCCAGGCTGGCCAACCACCCATGTCCCTCCCCGGCCCCAGTCGTGCACCAGTGGGGTCCCTTGGCCTGGCCTGTGCCCTCTTGCAATCCGGGACCCTTCGGGGGATGTCGGAGTGCCGGTTTCAGCCCAATCCCGCAGGCCAGGCTGAGGGACCCCACTAGTGCATGAATTCATGCACCAGGCCTCTAGTCTATAATAATCAAAGCGTAATATGCTAATTAGACTGGATGTCCTTCCACACAAAGCCAGGGCTGCAAGGGGAGCCCAGGTCCTGGGTACCTGCCAGCAGCCAGAGGGAAGCCGGTGCCGGCAGCCAGGAGAAGGAAGGCCTACTCTTGCACAAATTTTGTGCATTGAGTTTCCAGTAAAAAAATAACATGAACCTGCTTCTCCCACAGAGAACTATTACTTTCTCATTAAGCCTATCAGTTAAATATAATGTGTAGCAAATATTCTGGGGTTAGCAGAGTCAGGGAAGCATATAAAGTAGGTCTACAATCACTTTCTCAAGAACAAAAAATGACCTTTCAGATGTTAACTAAAACAAACATCACATGTAAGCCAGCTACTGTGATTTCAGACAGGAAGAGGCGGTTCTCCTTGGGCAGCTGGCAGGGCCCCTCACCTCCTTCCCCAGCTCTTTCTCAGGCGCGGCCCCAGCCAGCTCCACCGCCTGCTCGCTCTGCATGTTCTCCACCCCTGTCTGCCCGCAGGAGGAGTGCTCCTTCCTCTCCGTAGCCTCTGGCACCTGCTCCTCTGTGTCAGAGTCCTCCCCTTCTTCTTTTTCCTCCTGCAGGGAAATCAAACACAGCATTAAGTGCTCTGGGGAAGGGACATGAGGTGGGGAACCCCTTCAGCAAGCAAACACCTCACTCCTCACTGAGGGGTCTACAGGGAGGGGATAGGCCAGGGAAGGTCTTAAACAGAAAATGAAAGCAGCACCACCTGGTGATGGAGGAGTATCCTAAAGCAGCGGTCTGAAAGGTTGGCGACTGCTGTCCTAAAGGACATTCCAGTGGGAGTAAGAATTTCTTCTCATTATTTCTAATCCAAGGCAAACCAGACAACCCAGTACCTGAGGCTGGAGACCTTGGTCAACAGAGACGCCATTCTCTGCACTGTCCTCACTGGCTTCAGCGTTGTTGTCCTTGTCCTCTGGAGACGGCTCCTCCTCTTCTGAGCTTTCCTCAGAAGGCTGGTCCGTATCTTTGTTTTGGTCACTAGCTCCTGTGTCCATCTCTTCCACCCCCTCCCCCTTGTCATCTTCACTGGAGCCTTCCTCAGGCTCCTGCTGACCCTGATCTTCATTCTGATTGGCCCCAGTCTCTTCATTTATTTCCTCAGCTTCATGACCTGCTTCTTCAGTATCCATTGCTTTTTCTTTAATTTCCAAAGGATTCTCTTCTAGGTACACAAAACAAAAAAGACAGACAGAATTTTTAAAAACCAGTAACAACATTTTTTAAGATAGGATGGTTACCTAAGTGTTTTGTTTTGTTACTTGAACCAGGAGTTGGCGAACGATGGCCTGTGGGCCTACTGTGGCCCTCTACATGTTTCTGTAAAAATCAAGTTCTACCGGGACACAGCCACATCCATTCATTTATGTGTTTACTCATCCACTCTGTATTGCTTAGGGCTGCTCTCTCACTACAATAGCAGAACCAAGTATTTGTGACCTGTAAATCTAATTTATTTACTATCTGACCGTTCACTGAAAAATGTTGCCTAGCCCTAATCTAAACCATACTTATATATTACATACAATTGATCCGATAGTGTGTTTTTTTAAATAAGTAATTCACTAAGAAATCATAAAAGCCACTACAATAGGAACATTTTAGACCACAGATAGGAACTGAGAATCTATTTTTCAATTATCATTGGAAATAATTTGTGGACATAATTTTTTGTCATACACAGAAAATACAATATTCAAATAGAAACAATCTTATTTGAAAAAGTTTTATTTAAAGAGCTATTCTATAATATGGACACTTCAGAAATCAGTTCCTTTGTAAGCAAATAATTCTTTAAAATAACTACTCCTTACTGTATATATGCAGTAGCTTAAAATGAGCCTGGGTGTCTTTCTAGGTCAAATGCCTTATTACACTCTCAGTGGATTTTAACTTTCTTAGTTTTATGTTTGTTTGATTGTTGAATTTAAAGTTGAAGTCAGATTTCAAAATTCTAAATTAATGAAATACCCTCAGAAGCAATAATTTACATACTATGTTTAAAAACTAGAGATTCATAAAGAATGTTTTGAGCATGAGGAAAGTCTGTATCAATTCCTTAATCAAATGGTTCTAGTTAAAGTTGCAAGTTCACAACTTTATTTTTAATTCTCAAATACTTTAAACATGGAGAATGCATTTTACATTTATGAGAACCATATATTCACCACCTAGATTTAACAGATATTAACACATTACCATATTTGTGTCAAACTTCTGTCACTTCTTTTTAAGATCTGGATACAACTATCTGGATTCTGGAGGCCTTGGCCCTTCCTCCTTCCTTGGATGTCATAACCTGAAGCTGTTGTGTATTATTTCTGTCCATGTTTTTGTACATTTGATGTATCCCTAAATCATATATGAAACTGTTTCTTGAATTAAATTTTTAGGTAAATGGTACCTTATCTTTTTGTAACTTTCTATTTCTGTCCCAATATGGTAGTATTTTTTAAAATTTAATAACTTTTTAACTGATTCATCAGGAAGCAGAGTGAGGCTAGCTCACATCGGTCTGTTCCCCACCAGGATGGAGGCCACTGTCACAGCAGCACCTCTCCCCCAGTGCTCCCTACTAATGCCGGACAACACTCCCTAGGCGAGTCACCCAGGCTGAACAATGACAAGGGCACACGATTACGGTCATATGCCTGCCGTGTAATCGATTTCCCTTGGGTTATTCAATTTCATTCCCCATTATAATGACTTCATATTTCAGGCTTAACACACAACATAAGCACCAGCAATCAATAACTGAAACAATCATTTCCTTAAAAAGCTGACACAGCTCCACGAAAAGCCTGGATATACCCAAACTACAGTGTTTCCTTCAATCCATGAGATGGGCACCCAGTGATGGCTGTGGGAGAAGGAGCGCCGCCTACCCACAATATGATGTAGTCTGGCCGTGTGGCTCAGTGGTTGAGTGTCGACCTATGAACCAAGAGGTCACGGTTCGATTCCTGGTCAGGGCACATGCTGGGGTTGCAGGCTTGATTCCCAGTAGGGGGTGTGCAGGAGGCAGCCGATTGAGGATTCTCTCTTATCACTGATGTTTCTCTCTCTCTCTCTCCCTTCCTCTCTGAAATCAATAAAAATATATTTAAAAAAATAAAAATACAGGATGGAAATGACAGGAGAGAGAACTGCTGGTTTATAAGCTTCAGGTCCACTCAGATAAGAAACACTATAAAGAACAAACAATTTTTGCAAGATGGAATTGAGCTGACCAAACATGATTTATGACTTGGCCATGACATTGACCTGAAGAGAAATCAGTTACTGCTCATTTTCAGTGAGTTCCTATTGGTCACTTTAGGTTTTAAAGACACACCTTCTCCTTCTTCCTGGTCCGTGTCCTCACCACTGTTCTTGTCTTCACTATCTAGATTCAAATCCTCTGGAAGGTCCAAGGCCTCAGGCTCTGGCAGCGTCTCCTGGTTGCCATGGTAAGGGTCCACCTCACTCTCATCATATTCCCTCTTTGGACAGTGGAGAGAACAGACAAAATGATAAAAAGTTAAAACTGTTTTTGTTTTTTTATGAAGTAGTGTTCACATATAATTAGCTCTAAGTCAGTGGTTCTCAACCTTTCTAATGCTGTGACCCTTTAATACAGTTCCTCATGTTGTGGTGACCCCCAATTTCATTGTTACAAATTGAACATAATTAAAGCATAGTGATTAATCACAAAAACAGTATGTAATTATATATGTTTTCCGATGGTCTTAGGCAACCCCTGTGAAAGGGTCGTTCGACCCCCAAAGGGGTCGCGACCCACAGGTTGAAAACTGCTGCTCTAAGTACTTATGCTGAGAGAATACAATGTCTTTGCCCTAACATTACAATTTTTCTGACATTTTTAGAATTTTCATTTGGAATTTCAAACTTCACTTTCTCTCTTTTAAAAATCTTTATTGTTGACAGTATTACAGATGTTCCCCTTTCCCCATTGATCCCTTCTAGGCCATACCCACTCCCCACCCCAGGCCTTCAACACACTATTGTCTGTGTCCATGGCTTATGCACATATGCATGTAAATCAAACCACTTTCTGTGCAGCTTCTCCACTGATAAGAGGTAAGAAATACTGTGTTACTTGCCCTCAAAGAAGAAACTGAAATTTATGAGAATAAAGGATCGTAAGTTTTAGCTCCCAAACTACAGCATAAGCCCAAAAAGTATGAAATCCACCTCATTGATAACCAATAGTTAAGATATTTTATTAAGAGGCTCTGTTATACATTCTTTTATGAAACAGGAAGAAAACAGTGGATGAATAGAGAAAAAGGCCTTGAGACACACGCGTGTGTGGTGCAGTGGCCCTGGCCTAGAGTCAGGTGAGCGGATCTGTTTTGAATCCTCATTACCTCATCTATTTGTTCATTAATTTTGTCTTGGCCTTGTCCATCATCATCAGCTTCTGCTTCTTCCTTCTTATCATGCTGGTTTTTATCTCTGTTTGACTTCCCAGAATCCAAGTTGTCATCTTTAGCAACAAGTCCACAATCTTCCTAAATGTCACAGGCAGAAAACACAAAGAATCATCACTCTTGATCTAAGAAACTGCTGACACACAGGCTGGATCTACCTAATGTATCTCTTAAGCATGTATAATTTCTGCCTGCTGGGCCTATCCTCTGAGTATCCAGATGACAGGGTATCATCCATGGCCTGGAGAGAACAGTCTGGGTCTGCCCAGACAGCAATAATAGCAGGTGTGTGAACAGCAGGCTGGGTCGGGCTGAGCTGCTGCAGTGTCACATCCAGCCTGGGAGTTCTTTTGTTGTTGTTTGTTAATTCCCACCCAAGGATATCTTTTCTATTGATTTTTTAGAGAGAGTGGGAGGGAGAGAGGGAGTGTGTATGTGTGAGAGGGGGGAAGAAGCGGAGATACAGAGGGGGGAGAGAGGGGAGTTGGGGGAGAGAGAAACATCGATGTGAGAGAAACACATCAACTGGTTGCCTCCTGAATGTGCCCCAACCTGGGTAGGGATCAAACCTGCAACCCAGGTACATGACCTTGACCAGAAATCAAACTGAAGATCCTTTGGTGTGCGGACCGACACTCTAACCACTAATCCACACTGGCCAGGACAAGCGTGGGAGTTCTAAGCAGGGAGCTGGAGAAGTTCCGTGGCCAATAGCAGAATAAGAGCAAATACACGGAGTTTCCTTAACTTCCCTCCTTCATTACCAATGGGACAGCTCAGGTCAAACTACTCGTTTGGCTCTGAATCAATGAGTAAGATATATAGGAGAGATAAAAGAAAAGATGAGAGAGAAGCAGCAAAACAAAGGAAAGGAAAAGCAGTAAATGACAGGGAGTGGTGGCTGGGAAAACTATCTCCCTTCAACCTGGGGGCTATGGGATGGGGGAATTTTTGAATTACCTCATCCATTCCTGGTCCTGTTTCTTCAGTTTTGCTGTCTTCTTCTTCCTCATCTTCCTCCTCCTCGTCATCACCCCAAAGCCTCTCATCTAGTTTGTCAGCTTCCTCACCATTCAGATCGCCCATCTGTTTATCCAGGTCTCCGCCCTCACTATCTGATTTCTCATCCTCCTCTTCTGAAAGGGAAGGCACTGAGCTTAGTGAGGCCGACCTGGCCCTGTGTGTGTAGGGGAGGCATGAACCTACTACTGGCAAGAGCCCAGCCTGGGACTTACTCCCTGCTTCTACAGAGCACTCTACTGGCAGAAGCCTTTAGATCTGCTGCAGTAGTCCTACTGTGTTTTAGGAATTGTTTGAAGAAACAAGGAAGTCTGAGTGTGTCATGTTAACAGACCATTAGAAGGATGGTAGAACAGCTGTCAGGATGTTTAGTTCTGGTGCTGGGGGAATTCATTAGGGGACTCAGCAACCACACTTTTTTTTATTTCTTATCTGCAAAATGATAGAGTTGCTCTATAAGATTTCCAAAGTTCCTTCCCTATCCCCAATATACTATACATCTATGATTTTATCCAAGACCTAAAATCATGTGCATAATCAGAATTTTCTTGCCACTATCGTTGCTTAAGGTCCACTGTGTCAAAGTTATAACCTTACTAGAGCCTGTGCACAGACTCATGCACTGGTGGGGTCCTTCAGTGTTGCCTGCGGGGACTGGGCCAAAACTGGCAGTCCAAAGCCGCCTGCTGCTCCTGCCCATCCCAGCCCCGCTGCACCTGCTGCAGGCTCACGCCCAGTCAGTCCCAATCGGGAGAGGCTTGCTGTGGCTGAGCTCACCAGCCAGTAGTGAGCCCTGTGTCTGGCACCCGTTGGTCAGCTGAGTGGTGCTCTGTCATTCGGTCACTTAGGCTTTTATATATATATAGATGCTGCTTAGACAGTGTACACACTTCTACTCTGAGATCACCTTGCATTTCTGTAAGATCTTTGCTTAGAAAAAGACACTATATCTCAAATTAAGCTTTGGACAGAAACTTAGGGCAATAGTTGGACTATGGAACAAACATATAACAGATGATGATGTGCTATAACAAATTATATTCTCAAGTAATTTTTAATGACAAGGGGAATGTTTGTAATATGTTAAACTATTTTATGTCCTGTGAATACACACACACACACACACACACACACACACACACACACACACACGGCTAATATGCTAAGTGTCCCTCTGCCCCTCAACTGGTGGGTATGCCGCACACTGACTACCAGGGGGCAGACGCTCAATGCAGGAGCTGCCGAGCTGCAGTGACTTGGCAGCAGTTCTTGGGTGACGCACCCCGAAACCAGAGAGGAGGGAGCCCAATTTCTAGTGGGGCCTTCAGCCGTGGGTTATGTTGTTTCTGGGGCACTGTCGGCTTCGAATCAGGTTTACTGCACACTTGCGTTTGCGTTCCACACCCTGTGTGACAGGAACTTAGCAGTGTCCTCTCGCACTCCGGGACCCCTCGGGGTGTGTTGGAGAGCCAGTTTAGGCCCGATCCCTGCAGGCCAGGCCAAGGGACCCCCACCTGCCAAAGGGACCCCGCTTACTCCGCAGACGCTGGGGAGGGACCGAGGGAGGTTGGCTCCAGGGCATGTCCGGCCTGTCTCACCCAGTCCTGCCCCGCCGGCCACCTTCTAATTAATTTCCTTTCAACGTGCATGAACCTGTGCACTGAGTCACTAGTGCGTGTATGTGCATACAATAAATGGAAATAAATAAACCAAAATTTATTAAGTAGTTTGGGTGGTCAGCCTAAGGGGTATGTATCTATTTCATTCCTGCATTTTTGTTCCAAATTGTCTACAAGAAATATCTACTATTTTTGTATTTATGGTGGAAAAAGTTAGTTTTAAAAACTACCCTGAACAATTTACTTTTGAGCTAAGGGCCCCACTAAGATCGCCTCCTTCCTTTTTTGGACTTCCCTGAAGGGCAGTACCCACTCACTGCATTTAGCACTGAGGCAGCAGAAGCATGAGCCAATGTCTCAGGTTCCTCAGCGAAGAATCTCCAAGACTGACTACGGACCTCCACCTGGGTGGAGATGGTGATGGCATGTGCATTAAGTGCTAATGTCCTCATTTGCAGTTATGCAGAATAACCAACTTGGCCCAAAAGATTCTAATAGGACAACAGGCTCCTTATTGGAAACACATAACTTTCTGATTAAAATAATTATTTTTCAAAAGCAAGAATGCAGTGACAGATGGTCTCAAACCTTGTTCTTCAAGCTCCCCATCATGCATCTTCCCATCAAAGTCTTCTGACATCTCAATGGCATTATCCTCGCCCTTAATGTCTGACTTTGAGTCATGATCCTCTTTATCCTTTTCTTGACCCTTCTGAAATGTATCTTCTGCCTGTATCAAAAAGCATAAAGAACACAAACAACTGTAACTTAACTAACGTTTATTCAGTTTTAAATAGAATATAAATATGTATATAAATGCTAACGTTAATGGCATAAAGTTATCTCTGGGAAGAGAAAAAGAACAACACAGATAACCACACAATAATTTCTCATTTGTTGTAACATTTCTATAGTTAGTTTCCAGTTTTATTGCATTTGTGATTATAGAATAAATTTTGTTGTGGTTTTAAGTGAATTGTGTGTTGTTTTTTTTTAAAGAATCCAGACATATTTTTAAAGAATATGTATTCTCTGTAGGATAAAAAAATTCATCAATCTTATTGCCCATATCTATATACATGAAAGGCTAATATGCAAAGTGTCCCCACAGGAGTTCGACCAGGAGACTGGGCGTTCTATCGCTTGCTATGATGTGCACTGACCACCAGGGGGCAGTGTGGAACGAAGGGAGGCCCCAGCTAGCAGCCAGGGAAGGGAGACCCTGGCCGGTATCCGGCAGCTCGGGAAGGAAGGCCCCGGCCAGCAGCCAGAAGACCCTGATCAGCCCTGATCACCAGTCAGGCCTACGGACCCTACCTGTGCACGAATTTCATGCACTGGGCCTCTAGTCTTCAATATTGTGTCACTTTTATCTCTCACAGACAGTAACACACTGTGAATGCAACTTTGTTCACTTCTCCTTAAACTATATATTCCTATATACTCTATGTGGTATTTGGGGTGAAAGATTCATGATTGTTATCTCTTCCGTTATGAATTAATTTTTAAAGTCCCTTTTTAAGATACAAAAGTAATAAAACCTTATTAAAAGAATTCTAAGCACAACGGAAAGAATTCTAAGCACATCTTCCAAAACTTCCAAAGAAATTACCATCAATAACATTCTGGTGCCTCTTTTTGTTCATGAATACATCATAAATATTAATATAAGTGTTATGTATTAATACCTGCCTCCTGACATCTTTTTAAATAAAAAGGGAATCATACTTGACAAACTGGAGATTTGCTTTTCTTTTTTAACTTAAAAAAATGTCTTTTAGATTATATTTCCATGTTAACACATTGTTTGCGGGTAGTTTTTATCGTGCACTAACAGGTGGCGCGGGCCATTTTTGCTAATTTTTTGCGCAAATGGCAACGTTCAGTAAAATTACGATAACTTTAGTTTACGTATTTATACGTTACCCACATTCTACCGCTAGTCTATAAAAAACGTATTAATACGTGTCCCGTGCTCTACTACACTGGTAGAACGTATAAATACGTAAAACGTGTAAACACGTTTCCCGCATACAATGTGTTAATACGTATAAATCTAGCTCATTCTGTTTAATGATTTACAGTATTGCTCTGCATATTATCTTTGATCCTTATTAGCATTTCTATAAAAAGTGGAATTCCTAAGTCAAAGAAAATAACACAATTTAAAATTTATTATATACTGCCAAATTGTTCTGGGTGTTTTTTTCTGCCCTCTTCATGGTTTTTTGTTTTTTGCATTGGGTTGTACTTTTCCTATTAGGGTTATTCTTTTTACTCTAAATTTTTCTATTAGGAAATACTATATGTTAAGTTAAATTTGAAAAATAAAGAAAAGCCAAAAGCCAACCTTTTTATTCTTAAATGACTACCAAAAATCCTTTAGAAAATCAACAGCAACGATCTCCCCATTTAACATTTTTAAATCACCTCTTTCTCAAATTATAGCCATAAGCAGTGACTGAGTTGCAAAGTTGCTTTCTGTGATCTTTATGCTTTTTATTTACACCCACTCACCAGAACCAAGTACTCTTAGAGGTCCACAGATCTCAGTTTGAAAACCATTGACATTTATGTCAGTACTTTAACTATTGAAAAGAAAGGGGAAGGGGAGCGGTCTTCTGTAAACTCTGTACATGTTTCAGGCATGTGAAACGTACCTGTTCTTCATTTTCTATCTTGTCACTCACATCCTTCATACCTTCACCTTCTCCAATTCCACCTCCCTCATAGTCATGAAACTCAGTTGCTCCCTCGCCTGCTGAATCTTCCATAAATTCTTTGGGTAGGCAAAATCCCTTGAACATGAAAGAGTAAACAGTTAGGCAATAAAGAAAGGGGGATTCTCAGTCCTACCACACACAAAAAAATTTTAACAAATGCTAAATTTTTTCCTAGATCAGTATTTTAAATCTGATGCAAGTACAGTAGGCCTCTGAACTTTTCTTCCTTGGTGATAACAGTTACTATGCAGTTTCAAAGCTTGACATCAGATTTAATATATGCGGTTCTGACTTTGAAGAGGCCTCTAGTGTATGGTTAATTTGTCATTTTGCCAAGACAGAAATTTGAATGACGTATACTAGGGAAAAGTATTTAGGAGCAAGTCAGAGAGTAGACCTCTCAGTGTCTAAATCCCAAAGGGGTTTTGTTTTTCTTCTTCTTTTCTTCTGAAATTAATAAGCCCAAGAAGAGAGGGAGAAGATATGTAACCCTGGAGGTACAGCAACTTGAAGAGATGCTACAAGAGAGAGGTTTCATCTTTACTTGAAAAATGGAAATTTTGCGCTAGCTGGTTTGGTTCAGTGGATAGAGCATTGTCCTGTGAACCGAAGGGTCCCAGGTTTGATTCCTGCCAAAGGCACGTACCTCAGTTGCAGGCTCCTCCCTGGCCCAGGCCCTGGTCGGGGCTTGTGCAGGAAGCAACCAATAGATGTTTCTCTCACATCGATATTTTTCTCTGTCTTTCCCTCTCTCTTCCACTGTCTCTAAAAATCAACGGATAAATATCCTCAGGTGAAGATTAAAGAAAAAAGGGAAATTTTGTGCAATGCTCCTTAAATAAAATTTTAATATGTTAAAAAATATGCCTTCCCCCAGCTCTCAAAGCAAACCTGTCCCTCTTGGGAAACATGCCACATCTGGCTGCCACCTGGCACCTGGAACAATGTGGGGTCTAGAATGAACAAGGCCAGACACAGTAAAGTTCGGGAAGTGTTAACAACACTGTGTTTCATGTTGGAAAAGAACTGACAAGCAAATTCAACTACTTTAGTGTGTGGGACAAAATTAAATAGAAAAAATGAATAGTGGCTCTGAATGAGAAACTTAAGTTTAGAAAATACAAGCTATCAAGTTATTTGTCATTCTGAGGATAAAAATGTGTTAAAAATAAAAGTTGCCAACTAATAAGGAAGATCCAAACCAGTGATTATGACTTAGTTACAAAGAAACAGCTTTTTTGTGGATTAAGTGTTGTAATTAACAATCTAGATTATTTTAGTGCCATGTCCAACCTATTTTCTTTAAAAATATTTTTTTTAAATAATTCTTTATTGTTGAAAGTATAACATATGTCCCCTCTTTCCCCGTGTAATCCCCCACCCATACCCCAGGCCTTTAGCACCCTATTATCTGTGTCCATGGGTGATGCATATATGCATACAAGGTCTTTGGTCCAATCTACTTCAAGGTCCCTCAGCACTACTCAGAAAGGATACGAATAAATACAATATGGACATAAAAAAAAAAAAGGAAAGGCAAACTCACTTTGAGGAAAGTCATTGAAAACACATCTTTGTTAACTTACCTAATTTTCCCATTGAGCTATATTATTTTAAAAAAACCCACGATATTCAGATACAGGCAGAATAAGACCACACAGGAAACATTCAGATATCCTGCAGGGCACACCACTACAGTCGCTGCAACTGGGACAGCCGCTGGGCTCCCAACACCTTGCTTATATCAGAACCACTTCCTCCTCCACACCACACCCCACACACACACAAATCACAAGGCCAAAATCATTCTAGAACCTACCAGACCAGATCAATGTGCAAGTAGACAAAACACAGCTAATCCGAATCTCAGGGCACCCTCACCACACATTGTTCTGCTACCGTCATTTTGCATGCAGTGTCACCACCAAGAAATGATGGGATGTGTAAGACTGGCTCAGTGCTCATCAGATAGAGAGGGCAAATAGGAGATGCATCCATTTATTTATTACTCAACAAATACACATGTTTATCCTCTAGAAACAAGGCATGGGCTTGCCTTCCATTCTTGGACCCTTTCCAGTACTCCAGATACTCAGAACTAGGAACTCTCAACTGTTCATAAGAATCCTAGACCCTACCCTCAGTTTGTAAATTCCTATCTCCTTCAAATGAATCTCATCTGTACTGTACATAGATTTGGAGAAAATCTTGGAATACTAAAGAAATAAAAATGTACACATTCAATTGAAATTATCACAAAAATGCTAAAGAGTATAGGCAGATCTCATTTTACAAATGAGGAAAGTGAGGTTCAGAGACGTCACATGAGTAACTTGAGAAATGGATACCTCATGATCCGATTACCACACCATGCTGAGTCTGTTAGATTTGGCTGTCTCCTGCTGGGTGCAGGGGCCGAATGAATGAATGCATGAATGATTATTTCCCAATTAAAGAAAAATGCTCCACCTAACGTTAAAAGCCCCATTACCATTTCATCATAATTACATAGAAATGATTTAAAGAAAACTTAGCCTTACAGATTCATCTATCCTAGAAATCTAGCTGGGAGTTAATTGAAGACGACTTCAAACATGAGAGAAGGCTGTGAAAAGCTGTAGCCATCAGACAGCCTCTGGAGTCAAGGGAGCTCTTCAGTGAGGTATCTGTAGGTTCCAAGACTACCGCCTAAATAGGCTTATTAAAAGGGTGCCAGACAAAGCCTTCCATAAATAATGCACAGGGAGAGCAAATGTGTGAAGGTCCAAAATAAAAGCCCATTAAGCCAAACACTAATGGTACAGAATGTTCCAGCTGCCCACGGTGCTCCACATGAGTAATCCTTACCTTCTGAGCAAGCTCCGTAAAGACCTGGGTAAGCACGGAGAGCAGCTTTGCAGTGCTACGATGAGTTGCCAAAGACATGGTCAGGAAGAAGAGGACGAGGTCCGAGTACCTGGAGAGCATGGGCAGCAGGCGCACCAACCAGCAGCAGGACTGGCTGAAGAACTGGGGGCAAAGCAGATCAGAAGGCCTGGTCACACTGCTAAAGGGGTACTGGGTTTCCCTTGGGGTGATCAAAATGGTAAAGAAAATGTTCTGGAACTATATAATGACATAGGTTGTAACAACACTGTGAATTTAAGGTACTAAATGTCACTAGTGGTAGGGGTTATGTATTTTTAACATGCACAAACGCCTGCTCACTGGGATTTCTTCCTTGTTCACACAACGTACACTTTAAATTCTCAGTCACTTAAATCTCATTTAGGTAACCAAGTTGTTTGTTTTTGTAAATGAAATGTTTATAAACAAATCCCATTGGGAATCAAAGTTGGCACTGGAGGCAATAATACAGAATGACATACAGTGTCCTACAAAGTAAGTTGCCTCTCAGGACTTAATGGATTTGATAGCTTCCTCTGCTGGCTTATTGGGAAAGGAATGGTATTTGCAGAGTGTGGCCACTAAACTTTAGTTAATGGCAGCAAACTGAACATCGAATACTCAAAAGAATGTGGTTAGGATATAAAATACCAAGACAATGGATATTTTGGATTGCTAGCATTTTTGTACCTAGGCATCTTACAACTATAACTCTTAGCTAACAAGCCCTAAGCTTTTCAAGTTTATCAATGGCGTTTACATCTATAAAGAAAGCAAATTCCTAGTGATTTTGCCACAGAGGCCTGCTTTAGGACCACCCACATGGCGAGGTGAAACCCCCTCTGCCTTTGCTCAGCCAACTCCCGACAGCAAGAAGCTTATAAAGAACAGTTGATTACCATATGCTTTGCTGCTGCGCCGTCCTCACCACATGATTTCAGTCTCTCCAACAGCTCAGAGATAGCAGAAATTATTTTCTGCACATGCAAAGTGCTCACGTCAGCCCACAAGTCTTCCTCTAAGAGTTTTGTTAGATGTCCTGATTGTAGTTTCTCAAAGCCTGCTGAAAAGAATGACATTATGAATAACTGAAGATAAACCCTTTTCATCCCCATTCATCCAGTCATTTATTTCAAATATCTGTCCTTAAACATTCAGTCACAAAGATAAATCATCAAATTGAAAAATTAAATCAAATATGAAACTAATGTTTGCCTGATTTCAGACATACCATCCTCTTCCTGTGGCCTTATCTGGTCAGAGTTCTCATCTGTCTTTTTACTATTTCTTTCTGCTAAGTTCTGGATGGCATAAAGGATGGACCGGATGGCAGTTTCCATTTTCTCTGCAAAATCTTCCACAAACCCTTCATCCAATAGTTGGTTTCCTATTAAGTAAATGGTACAAACAAACAAAAAACCCGATCACTTGTGTCAGGAAACCATTGGCAATGTTCACTTGTTATTTTAAAAAATGACCACCTGTAAGCACCTACTATGGATCAGCCACTGTGCCAAGCTACACTGGATACAAAGATGAGACACAGTCCCTACCTAAATAAAGCTACAAGGTTATCGTCTTATATTAAAACAATTTTGCTAAAATAATGTAAAAAATATGAAAATAACAGTTTAGATAGTGTGTATAGACACTTAGTCAAATGCCACCCTCAGCTTTCTGGTGTAAGGGAGAACTGTAACAGCTGAGGGAGCCTGTGGTGTCTCCATACACGTGTGCTACAGGGAGAGTGACATGACGGCAATCCAAAGGCAAGGGACACGAACAAATGTAGGAAAATAAGAGCTGTCTGCCTTAGAACTCTGGACAGATAGGTTTAGAATGAAACAGTATGTGTCTTTAGTATAATTTAGACTTTGTCTACAAGACATCATTCCTATGCTGGGCTTTTCCTCCCTTACTGAACAACAGTCCTTACCTCCTTGGCTGCCTGACGTGAGAAGATGTGTCTTCCAGGTAGTAAAGTCATCTGTGGCTTTACCGATTTCTCCTCTGACATATTCCAGGCTCTCAACTAATGCCATTTGTTGGTCTGTTTGCTCAACCTCCATCCCTGGAAGAATGAACAAGGACTCTAGGCCTTGCAAATGAGCTGACACCTGGGACAGGCAACTCAGCCCAGAAGAGCAAACTTCAAAATCTTTCCTGCAACAACAGAAATGCCACAATGTTGAAAGGAATGGGGTATGTACTGCGCCTCCCTGCCCCCCCCCCGCCCCCACACACACAGTCCTCCCTCCAACTAAAATGGAAGCAGAGCAAAACTCATTGTATGTGAAACTGCTACACATATGCCACAAAGCACTATGCCTGTCCACTGAAAAACGGAGGACTTGAGCCCTTGCATAATTTTACCCATCATTAAACTCTAGCAAGTACCCAAGCACACAGGAAGAGCAGAGGCATAAGCACACTCACCAAGAATGAAAGAGAGTCTCACAAGACTGCTGCCTAATTCTGTCAACGTCAGCTTTCACCGTTTGAATGGTCTTCAGCATCTCAGTTAATCTCGAAGTTGACTGTTGCCAAAGCTGGTCCTGTTTCCGCATCCGGCAACCGGAGGGCAGCTGATTGCCAGGTACTGGGGATGGATAGCTCAGATCTGATGGGTTGAAGTCCAGCACTGCTCTGGAAAGCTGCCCCGTGGTGAGCTCTGGCCCTTCCGGGCAGAGGGTAGAAGACTGACCCTGTGCCCGGGCATCACCTTGGCTTGGAGCTGACGCTGCGTCAGGGCAGCACTGGAGGAGCCAGGAGAGCTGCTCAAGCAGGATCTGGCTCTGCATGGCCAAGTGCTGCAGCCTCTCTGTCCACTGCTGCACACCGTCCTGGGGCGGGAAGGCCACGGGGTAGAGCAGTGGCCCTGTCAGCCTGCCCTGAATCTCCTGCACACAGCTGAGGAGGTTTCTGTGCAGAGAAAGCCATGGGGAAAACACAAGGCACCTTAAACTCTGTCACCATGTTGTTTTTTAACAGTAAATTCATTCTTTCTAAAGCAAGTATGGGCTTTTTCACATTAAAAAAAAGGGGTAGGGGAGGGGAGTGGTGGATCCCTCCAATAGGTAAGAAGTCTATTCAAATGCCTTCCAAAGCACCTAGACACATCCTTCAGTCTTTCACAAGCATCAAAACTTACTGCTTATCACCTGACCCCTTACAGCCCTCTCACATGCAATTCACACCAATGCAGTGTTTTCAACCACTTTTTTTAAAAAAAATCTAGTAAATGTAATACACTTTGCTCAATAAACCCTATGAGTGAGCAGCAAATACCTAAACTTGAAGTGATTAGTCTGGAAATACTGCCTCTCGACACTCAATAGATGATGACAGACTTCCCAACTGTCCTGACCTTTTAAATATCTATTTCCATTGAGGAGCGTCCATGTATGGCTGAGCACATTGAAACTGTGTGATCCAAAAAGCCCAACAAACTGAAGCAGACTCAGATCTGATTTGTGCTGATACTGGGAGGTCCTATCCATAAACACAACCCTGTCTCTCAGCCGGCACAGACTGTCAGCCACTGATGCCCTTTCCAGACCCGGTGCAGTTCAGCCACGGCCATATTTACTGTCTGGCTCAGCTCTGAAATCTCCCAGGCCCCCTTCTCCTGAGAAGTACTGTCAGAACCAGGGGGCAGAGGCACATCACCAGAAGCCAGGAGAAACCCTACCTGTCTTTTCAGGCCTCAGATTTCATTTCACAACTGAGGGCAGCACATGCAGCAACCCTGAACTGACGCACAGAATTCTTGCTAATTCAGGCCACAAACCCAACTAGTCCGCTGTTACCTGAGGAGGATCCACTGCTCAGTCAGTGTGGTCAGGGAGCGCCGCTGTCGGATAAGCATCTTCATCAAATGTGCCGAGAACCCCTTACACCGCTCAATGCTGCCCACGCCCATTTCCTAGCAGGGGGAGAAGGAAAGGTGCTGAGGGTACTGCTGGCCAGCCCCAGGGGAAGCAGTCGATAAGCTTTGGGTGTGCTGCATTCTAGAGGCGTGAGCCACATTGATCTTTCTAAGCACTGCTTCTCAAATTATGCTCCCACAGATCATTGACATTCCACGAATAGAAACTAGGTTTCACACAAAATTGGGTATTAGTGGTCTTTTCTCAGTTCATAAAGGAAAAAGATCTGAAGGTGGTATTCTGAATTTGAAGTTTATGTTTAATAATTATTTTTATGCATTTGGCCCTGTTGGCAAATGTAACAAAATTTATTATAAGATGCTCTCTGATTAGGCACAAAATTACACTGATTTGTATTGTAAGTTTAATGATGTTCTGCCCTGGGATGACAGAGCTGGAGCTCCCTGGGCCCTGGCAATTCTGAGGGGCTACCACTCTAACCTTGACAGGAGCTGCTAGGGCTGCGCTAAGTCTGGCGTGTCGTGCGAGAGAGAGATAAAAATACTTCTGGCACCCATCCCACGAAGACGAGATTTCTGTAAGCAGCCTGAAAAAAAAATTAAAATGTGATTTACTTAATTAAAATCACTTATCCCACCCCAAATCCTAACGATTCAGAGATTGATATATTTAGCCACAACCAAAAGCTGAGAGTCTGAATAGATTTATTTCTATGAGGCACTCATGAGTCCTTTATGCAAAGGATGTATCATGTACTTAGCACTGAAAGTATAGTGGGGAGATAAATTATGATGACCATATCATTTCCTTAATGGAAACTTAGTAATTACCTTGGCAGTGGAGGCTAGGCCATAAATCCCAATGCCTACAAGGGCCAAGCAGATGTCACATGACTAAGGAAAGCCAAGCACAAAAATGATGCATGGCAATGACAGCTGACCTCCACATGGGAGAACAGGGATTGTTAGGGAGCACTGTGAACGGAGAGCATGTGTTCTGTCAAAGGGAGAGAGCCTACTTCTGACCACATTGGAAAGCTAGCCCACCTGGTCAAATTCTCTTAAAAACTGAAAATCCAGAATGTTCATGGAAAATTTTTACTGTTTACAATGTTGTGTTGAACTACAATTTAAAGCACCAAGAAGGCTACTACGCAAACTAAACACAAATGTATGCAATACCCAGTTCATGCAAATCAGCATTTACAACAACCTCGCCACAGTTAAAAGAGGCAGCTCTGTCTCAAAGATTCCAGGCTCTCAAATTCAAGAATATATTACAATTTATAAAAGGTTTATATCTGTGAAAGAGCCAAAACTGTGGCTATACTCTCACAGATGTTCACTTGTACATTCCAATGAAGTAGAGACCTCAGGAAAATCAAAGGACCAAAAAATAATTGAAGAGGCAAATACGAGAAAAGAGAAAGGAAAAAGAAGGGAGAAAATTAACACTTGCTGAATGCTCACTAGGAGCCAGGTCCTGAGCCAGGCACTGGTCTAAATGCTATCTTTAGAGCAATGCTAGAAGAGAGGTATTGTTATCCCCTTTGGCAAATGAGGACATGGAGGCTTACATGACTGGCTCCATTTATAATTAAACAAACAAACCTAGAATCTGCCTCCTGAGTGCTGCTGACTATAGACAATGCGCTCCGGAGATCCAACGGGCGAAGATGAAGCATCTCTTGAGGGTTTTTGGAACGGGCCCAGGCAAGACCTTTGCGATATGACAAACCTAGGAAGTAAGTCGCATGTGTTTGGGTAAAGATGCTGAGGAGAGGGTGGATGTGCCCTGCCCCGCTCCTGCCCCTCAATGCCATTGCTGCTCCAAGTCAAGTCCTCGGAACAGCATCAACCAAGCAGCCTACTGGAAAGCAGATGCCCAGGCGCTGCGCCACACCAGCCGAAACAGATCTACTTGTGCACCTTAAGATTCCCCGAGTGACTCATACAAGCACTCAGGTTTGAGAAGCACTGCTCTCTAAGCGATGCTGGAAGGGTGGGTGCTGTACAACAAAAGGTGATAAATAAAATACGTAAAAGGTGAAAATAAAAAACATAATTTCTGAGAAACCTCATTACAAAACTGAAAATATTTGGGAATCACAGACAGTTCATCACACCATTTTTGTATGTGTGTGACCGGAACTCTTAGAATGGCATTTTAAAACCTTGCCAGCCACCTTCTATTTCCCACTGTCTCCACTGTTTCTAGAAAGTTCCTTCAAATCGTCCATGCTGTTTTTCTCCCTAAAAGTGGTGATTATACTCCATTGGGTTTCAAGTGAGAACCTTACCGGTTTTTGCAAGGTGCTTAAAGAGGTCTGCCAATGCTCGCTGCTTCTGCATGAGAATGTGCTTGGCTTCTGACCGCTGCTTCTCCTTCTCTGCAGAGGGCTCCACCTGTAAGCTCTGCAGCTCACTCACAGAGGAAATTACTTCACCTGGGGGGAAACAGAAATATGGAAATCCCCAGGCTCATTAATGTGTTAAAAGTACCCAAGACCAAGGACACTTTGGGAGATGAGGCTCAGATGTCATTTATTTTTATATCCTGGATGACAACAGAAAAATAAAAACACATGGGATTTCATTTCTTTTGACAACAAACAATTCAAAAGCAGTTCTTTTTTTAAGGGTTTTATAATCACGCAAAAAGCACTTACTGAGCACCAACTGTGTGCAGTGACTGATAGTAGGAATTTAAGTCATCTGAGGTGCATTTCCTGTAAATATGATACATACAGAACTCCTACCCTGTACCTGCTTCTGGGTAGACAACCTTTTCGCCTGCACAACTCCAGAAGCACTTATTTGCAGCTGTTCAGAGAGGTCTGTCATTTTCTAAAGGCCATTCAGCTGAAGAGTGGACTTGCCAACAGGACTTGAACCCTGGCCTAATCAACTTGAAAGCCCAAGTTCTTTCTCCAGCACCATCCTGCCTTCCAGAATACAAAGAGGTACCTGTAACAGGCACCTGACACAGAACATGTTTGGGCTGACCGTATCCCCCCCAGATGCATGTTGAAGTCCTAACCCATAGCACACCTGAATGTGACTGTCTTTGGAGAAAGGGTCTTTAAAGAGGTAATTAGCCGAAACCGGTTTGGCTCAGTGGATAGAGCGTCAGCCTGCGGACTGAGAGATCCCAGGTTCGATTCCGGTCAAGGGCATGTATCTGGGTTGCAGGCATATCCCCAGTAGGAGATGTGCAGGAGGCAGCTGATCGATGATTCTCTCTCATCGATGTTTCTAACTCTCTATCTCTCTCCCTTCCTCTCTGTAAAAAATCAATAAAATATATTTCAAAAAAAATAAAATAAAAAAATAAAGAGGTAAAGTCATATGGGTGGTCCAAATCTACACTAATAAAAGAGAAAAATGGTAATTGGCGTACAACGATACCTTTTTCATTGGCTAATCAGGGCTATATGCAAATTAACTGCCAACTAAGATTGGCAGTTAACTGCCAACTAAGACTGGCAGTTAACTGCCAACAAGATGGCGGCTAATTTGCATATGTAGGCACAATGCAGGGAGGCGAAAGGGAAAGCAGGAAGAAGCCCCCTGCCACTGACAGTGATCTGAAACCCAGGGGGGAGCTAAGAGCTGGGGGGCAGGGCAAAGGCGGCCCTGGGGCCGCCTTTGCCCTGCCCCCCAGCCATGATCGGAGAATCAGGCGCCTTTGCCGCCCTGGCCAGTGATAGCAGGAAGTAGGGGTGGAGCCAGCGATGGGAGCTGGGCACGGTCGAAGCTGGCAGTCCCAGGAGCTAGGGGTCCCTTGCCTGGGCCTAAAGCGAAGCCCACGATCGCGGCGCCCCCCGCTGCCACTGCAGGTCCCCGCTGCCTGGGCCGGACGCCTAGGCCAGAGGCGTTAGGCCTGGGCAGGGGCGGAGCCTGCAACCGCGGGGAGCTGGGGGTCCGCTGCCCAGGCCTGACACCTCTGCCGGAGGCCTCAGGCCTGGTCAAGGGGCCGATCCTGTGATTGGTGACCGGAGGGTGATGAGGGTCAACTCCTCTGGCTGAGGCATCAGGCCTGGGTGGGGGGCAGAGCCGGGGATTGGGGGGATATGATGGTCCCCTTGCCCAGGCCTGAAGCCTGGGTCAGAGGCATCAGGCTTGGGCGGGGGGTGGAGCAAGCGATCAGAGGGAGATGGGGGTCCCCTGCCCAGGCATGATTCCTGGGCCAGAGGCCTCAGGCCTGGGCGGGGGCCAGAGCCAGTGATCGGGGGGAGATGGGGGTCCCCTGTCCAAGCCTGACACCTCTGGCGGAGGCGTCAGGTCTGGGCAAGGGGCTGATCAGGCGATCGGAGGGTGATGGGGGTCAATGCCTGAGGGCTCCCAGTATGTGAGAGGGGGCAGGCTGGGCTGAGGGACACTCTCCCCCCACACACACATACCCAGTGCACAAATTTCGTGCACCGGGCCCCTAGTCTAGTATAAGTGGTGCCCTTACTAGTAGAAGAGACTGGAACACAGATATGCATAGGGGGAAGACAGTATGAAGACACAGTGAGCCATGTATAAGCCAAGGTGAGAGGACTCAGAAGAAGCCAAACACTTCTTGGACTTTCAGCCTTCAGAACTGTGAGAAAATTAACCTGTTGTTAAAGCCGCCCAATAGGTAGCACTTTGTTAACGCAGCCCTAGCAGACTAACACAGGCAGTCTGGACTTCCAGGCGAGAGCAAGTGCAACACATGCAATCCCTTGGCACCGCATGGGAAGTGGAGGGGAGAATGCTTTGCATCACACAGAGCGGTGCCCTATCCAGAAGATGCACATGGGCCTTGTATTCTATTGACCCTTATCATGAGGCACAGGCAGAAAGGTCATCTTGAGCAATAATAATAGGCTATTCTAATACTAGTGGTCCGGTGCACGAAATTCATGCACATTAAAAGGGAATTAATTAGAGGAAATATTTTAATGTTGCTATTTGCACTTTAGTGTCAGAGATGAAAGAAAATTAGAAAATGTATATGAAAACCTCCCTCCTGTCAGAGTCTGGGGCATGCCGTGGGACCCAGTGTTAAGTCCCCGCCCACCCGCGTGTGCCTTGAAATCATGCAAGACCCAGAGCAGGCTGGCCCCACCCCTACCAAGCTCCATAGGGCAGGGGGCGCAGCCTCAGGTCCCCCGTCAAGCCCCGCCAGGTGGGGGGGGCGCAGCCTCAGGTCCCCCAGTCCCAGCGCTGGGGTGAGGGGCCCAGCCTCAGGTGCCCTGGCTCTGGTGCAGGGGGCATGGCCTCAGGTCCCCCAGCCCTGGTGCAAGGGCATGACGACCATTTGCATATTAGCTCTTTATTATATAGGAAGTTTTCAAAATAAGGAGCTCCCTGAGATCAAAACATAACCTAATGAAAGAAGGACCATGCCCTAGCTGGTTTGGTTCAATGGATAGAGCGTCAGTCTGCGGACTGAAGTGTCCCGGGTTCGATTCCAGCCAAGGGCACATGCCTGGGTTGTGGGCTCAATCCCCAGTGGGCGGCATGCAGGAGGCAGCCAATCAATGATTCTCTCTCATCATTGATGTTTCTATCTCTCTCTCTCCTTCTCCCTTCCTCTCTAAAATCAATAAAATATATTTTTTTAAAGAAAGAAAGAAAGAAAGAAAGAAGGACCAGCCTCACTCTGACACCGTACACCCTGGGGGAAGTGGTAAAGGGCTGCCAAGAGTCCCAACCACTTACTAAATGCTGGAGTCCTCTCCCTAGCCGCCAGTGTTATACTACTGAGCAAATCTTGGTTCTCAAGTCCCTGAGCAAAAGTGCTCAGGGAGATGAAACTGCTACCCCTCTCTGAAGTGAAGAAAGCAAGAGGGCTGTGGGTGAATCTTCCTTTTTCTCTAACTTAAAAGACAACATTTTGAGAGGCAGAGACAGCTTCCAAACTCTGGGAAATCCATCTCCGTGTCCCTCTACTCATGGCCGCAAACAACAGGATCTGATATAGACAAGGCTGCTATAAAATGGCATAACACCACTAGTTTAGATGAGAGAACAAGAGGAAAATTGAAAGTTTGTGTCATTTCAGTTGGCTCCTATATATGGGCTCAGCTGGTTTTTAGACCACTTATTTATTCAATTAACTACTCAACAGTATTCAAGATGTCAAAAAAGGACATAGGTGACAAATTCCCAGCCCTACTGGGCCACTGGGAAAAACTCGAGAGAGCAAGCCCTACCCTTGCCCCTGGCTGCAGGCACCCACCGGTAAACTGATCGAGGCCATCCACTAGGTGAGGGAGGCGGCTTTCCTTCATGAACGTCAGGCACATCTTCCTCATTCGTTTTGTGAGCTTCGGCAAGCGATACAGCAGCTCACCCTCCGAGGGGAAAGGGACACCCAGACACTGTTCTGGAACTGTGGCCTACGAGACAGAACATGGTTTGGTCTTCCTGCCAAGAACACAAGTAATAGCACTAACCTGCTCAGGCACTAAATGTAAATGCTTCACTCTCCACATACACCTAGCTCAGCAAATATTAAACTCTCTTCTGAAGTCTCACAGGAATAAATGTAGCATCACCGAAATTAATTCGGCATGAACTGTGGCTATTTAGAAAATGAGATCACAGCAGCAAAGGACCCCACCTCACCTCTGGCAACAGTGCCAGCCATAGAGACTCTGGTTCTCATCTCTGGGTTCAGCAGGATGAATATGCATGCTGCCTTTGAAGTGCTGTGCTGCCCAGCGAGGCTACACTGATCTGCCAAATCCTTCTTTTACTGCCATCTCTCCCTGCCCGCCACTTCCAGTTCAAATATCAAGAACCCAGATAGTAGATAAAGGGAAAAGCTTTCATCCACAGGGCTTATTTTCATTGTTTTTCCCCCTAAGAATCCCTGAAATCCCTGTGTTGTCATTAATAACATGTCAAAGTTTTAGATCAGCATGACAGAAGCAGTGAGCTGACAAATACAATTAAAAGAAAATACACCTGGCAACCATCTTATCTGTAAAGCCATATCATGGCTATATGCTCAATTTCTATTATGCTTTTTGTACTATTAAAATATTAAAAATAGATTGAAGAACTCCATTGCTCCCTCTATGGATCCAGAGTGGGAAGTACAGGAAGAAGGCAAAAGTTATTACTCTCTTGAGGCATGCTCCCCTCCCCAAATCCTGGATCTCCCTACAACCAAGGGTAGAAAGGAGGAACACCCATCCTGTAATAGACCTATTCACTCAAAGTCTCTATGACTATTACATTTTCAGGAATTTTGCAAGCCACCACTTAACTCTTGGTGCTTGAAATTGGCCACGATGAGAGTATTTACACCATGGTCATCAGCAACCACTATAAACTAGCACATCACTACATACATTCACTCCGGTGCAGCAGCTTCAGTGTTAGCACCCAAAGGCAGCTCCAATGGCATATTCCTACACTGATGCTTCAAATCTTCTGTCATAGGTAAATGAAATGTTCACAAGTAAGCAAGCATACTTATTTCTCTTAGGCTAGCATTAAACTTTCAGCACCAGGATCCTGGCTTTTTCTCTTATTCTGTAGTGAGGTCAGGCAGACATACAAATGCTAAATACATCCAAAGAGCAAGAATTTAAAGGTATTTCCTCACCTAGTTCTAAGAACATTCCTTACACAGAAAGCATAAATCCCATCTGACTGGCCTAGGCATAAGAAACACTATTCCTCAAGCTAGTACCTGTGCAGCTGCTGGCCGGGCTAGCAGAGTCTCCCTCAAAGCCTTGTTCAGATTCCGAATGGGTGATGCCTCACTCGTGGCTGCTTCTGTTGGCTGAGGCAAAAAGTCAGGCTGTTCCTCCTTGTCACTCTCCACCAGGGATGACTGGCAGGGTTCACTGAGGACAGCTTCAAATTTCTTCATGAATTTAAAGAGGGTCCTGGCCCCAGGCAATAACAGAGATGAGGAGGGAAAAATGGATGGAAGTGAGGAAATGTAAAAATAATATCATACTGTGTACACATGTAACTTACTTTTTGTATACAATGAGTTCCATTAGATACAATCATATTTTAAAAGAAAAAAAAAGTATGAGAAGTATTGTCATCTCCCTTTTCTAGGAGAAAATAACTAAAGCTAGAGATGGTGGGATCACTTTACTCAAGGTAAAACAGCTGGTGGGTGGAAGAAGATTCAGCCTTTCCACAGCACACAGTCTGCTTCACCTCAAGGCACACCAATCCAGCCTGCAGGTAGACCAGGCTTTGGGTGGTACGGCATGGTGTTGGAAAGCCACACCAAAACAATCTTGTGTTTTATAATAAGTTTAGGCAGCACTAAGTCAAACCATTATAACAATGTAATCTTGCTACCTACCATTCACAAATTCTGAGCTTTAGTCACGCCCAGTTTTAAAAGATGAATTACCTGTGTGTCTTTTCCACAGATTGTTTAATGGACCAGAAGCTGACATCATTCCACTTGGATATTTTAACAAATTCCTGTAAAATAAATGAAGCTCAAGGGATGGCTTTATAAACCTGGTATCATTCTGTTTCTTTTAAGATCATCTGTTTGCCAAAGACCAGAGCCCACTCCATCCCAAACACAGGGCTGTGTCAGTGAACAAAACAAGTCTAAAAAAGTTACCAGTGTTTGTCTCAAAGGAATGAAAAGGACTACTGCTATAATCAAAAGGTCACCTGATATGTACTCTGGCTCATATCAGGGTTGGTTCCACCACCACTGAGAGTATCAAAAAGAGAGTGTCCTCATGCCTGGCCGGTGTGGTCAGTGGTTGAGCACAGACCCATACACCAAGAGGTCATGGGGTTTGATTCTGAGAAGGGCACATGCCTGGCTTGCGGGCTCAATCCCCAGCAGGGGGCATGCAGGAGGCAGCTGATCGATGTTGATGTTTCTCTCTCACAATTGTTTCTATCTATCCCTTCCCCTCTAAAATAATTAAAAACTTTAAAAAAAAAGAGGGTCCTCGTGACCCCGTGGCACCTCATGGCACATGGACAGTGCTCCTCTGAGCTGGAAGATCAGCCTGGTAAGACCAGGGGAGCAAGCACTAACAGACACCTGGGGCAATTCTCTTGAGGAGTCTTTGACGGGCTACTCCATTAGCCCCTCACGAACTAAGCGAGGTCACAATGGAGCCAATGCCACAGAATGTAAATCTTGCCATCCTACTGGGCAGTTGCAATGCTCTCCTCCATTCCCCAGAGTCCCTGCCTCATTGTTAAACAGATGAAAGAACAGAACTAAATAAAACAATTTGCTGATTTTGCTCTCCCAAGAGTAATCATGACAGCTGTTCATCTTACTTTAAGTTCTTTTTCTAGGGGGGAACGAAGTTCCACAATTTTGGCTTGGACCCGGTCAAAGAATTGCTTGTAATAATGGTACAAATTCCATAGAACACTGCAAAGTGAATCTGGAAGAAATGAAAAGGAAAACAAAAACAGCACACTTACTACTTGTGCTACTGGCTCCACCTGTGGGGGTCACATTTCAGAGATGTGCCTTCCTCATTACTCTTCAGGTAATAAGTTTACAGTATGTTTCATAGGCTCATCAGGGAGCCTATCTGAATTTAGCAGTTCCCAGAGAGGCAGGCTGTCAACAACTACCCTACTTTTTCATTTCAGCTTGCAGCGAAATTTCTTGTTGCGTTTTTTTCTTAAAGATGGTGTGATCAGACATTCTGCTAAATTTAATTTCAAACCCTTTCTCTAATTCTTATTGTAAAGTCAGCAGAAACTGAGCCTGTTTAAAAAGTGGCATATTAAGAGGCTCACCGTGACTGCTCATTCACCTACACTCTATACTCATTTTACAGTGACAGTGTTATCCAAGTTGCTGCAGTCAGGGGAAAGTAACTGACAGCAGGAGTTTTGTGTGCAGGGGCTTGATGAGTGGCAGTGTTCTCACTACATCAAAGAAGCTAACAATGGCCTGGATCAAGCAGAAGCTCAGCAGGACATACCACTGTCTAGACAGAAAGGCATGCTGTCTCAGCATGCCAGTTTGGGCCCGAGCTCTGCACCTGGCAGGTTACCTCTGCCAGAGTTCAGTAGTCAGCGCTTCACTAATAACCAGCCTGTACTTTAATCGAATGTTTATCTCTACATCTCCTGTGAATCACATTAAAGTGAAAGATGGCTGTAAGTGTTTAAAACCTGGTATGCAATAAGATACCTGTATCATGAGGAGAATTCAAAGTCTAACCCATTATAACATTGCAGCATAAAAGTAAAGAAAAAAATGGTGTCTCCTTACCTTTTCCTTCAACTTGTGGCATCAGCAAGACATGACAATGGAAAACCAGTAACATCTGAAGGCGTACATGGAATTCTCCCAGTGAGGATCCTTCAATAAATGCTTGTAACGTGCTGACCAGCAACATCAGGGTCATCTGTTTGTCATCTGTAGAGATTCAAAGAGGAAAACATACATGTGCCTGCAACCATCATTCCCTATTCATAACATGTATGCAGTCTCCTAGGGCACCCACTGAGGGATGGCAGTCAAGCAGAGATCACAATTACAAGGAAGCTTTGAAGCAAGGATCGCAAGCTGATTTAGAAACAAGTTGTACTCAGGGTGTATTAAATGCACTTGCACTCCCAGCAAATCATGAAACTGAATTATGAGGTGCTCATTATAAGTATGAAATGAAACACTCTTAAACTCAAACACATATGCTACCTACCAAGAAAGCAACGTTCATTTTGACTTGTCTCATGGATATAGAGCCTAAGGAAACCTTATGACTAACGCTCTACTCTCGGGAAATAGTCACTTAAACCTCTCTGATTTTGTCATTAAGAGAAGAACTACACGGCTTTCTTGGCTGACCACTCAGGAATACCATGAGGTCAAATGACGCATCCCTGTGAAAGCAGTGGCAGGAGGGGACATGGGTGCAGGTAAATCCTACACTGTGCAGCACTCCAGTTCAGCTTGGGCCCTCTGAATAAGCAGGCACTGTCTGACAGGTATTACCTTCCTGCTCTTCTGTTTGTTCCTGCATGTGCTTCTCAAGCATCTGATAGATGGAGAACCAGTGCTTGGTGGATTTTTCAGTGTGGCGCTTCATGGTATTATCCAAACTCATAGACCAGCAGCTGAAACATGAGAGAAGAGGCCAAGGAAACATTAAGGGAAATCCATTTGTAATATCTAGAACCACAAAAGCAGCAGCTAAATGGAGATGAAGAAGACTCCCAGTTTGCTGCCTCAGGACGGTATGTTGTTACCTGGTCTCTACTAAGGTCGTTCTAATGCCCAGCTTTTAATCTGTGGTTAATGACTGAAAGCACATTCTCTACCTGTTCTCTAGCTGTACTACAGAAACAAGAAGAAACAAACATGCACGTCCCTGCGACACAAGGTCAGGAGGGGAAGGGAAGTGACAAATGTATCACTTACTTCAGTTCCAGTTTACGCCAACGAATGATCATCTGACTGACCAAATCCAGGTGTTTCCGCAGAGAGAGAACTCGACTTGCATTCTCCTCCCAATCCTACAGACACAAAGATAAAAGTTACTATGGCCATTATTCAATCCCTTCATCACCTCCTCCCTCAAGAACATCCTGGGCTTTTCTTGTGTAAACACCACTGGGTCCTTCAACTTGAATGCTGATTTACCAAGAGCAGTAATGTGTTTACATCCTGTGTATCTAGCTTCCAGTTCTTTCTGGTCACCTGACAGAACCCCAGCAGAGCCAAGATTAGAGGCAGGCAAAAGCACAGGATTTGGAGACCTGGGCCGTAATTCCTGTTGTTAATCCATGACCCCTGCGCAGTTCAGGGCCCTCATCTGATAATCAGGGAAGCACCAGCTACTTCCCTGTGAGAGGACTGAGGGGGACAGTGTGTGAAGGCACTCAGACAATCTGAAGACCCACCTAGAAGCCCTGGCCAGGAGCCCTCGGTGCCCATGGACGCTGCATCCCACTGAGAACAGGTGAGGTAGGGAGGTCCCTTACATGCCTCACAGAGGTAATGGTTTCCCTTGCAATGCCAGAAAAAAACAAGGTTTATCCTTCTCTAACCCAGACTGTAACTTTCTGTCCCTCTAACACTAATGGTGCCACAAGATATTTTTTTTTCAATTGATTACAAACTAAAACGAGGAGAGGAGGAATCATTATACCTGTGCCTTTGCCAGAAGGATCTCTAACCCATTCAGGAACTTGGAGATGGGGCTGGAAAGTGGGAAACTACGAATTCTGTCCATTACAACCATCAGCTGCAGGGAGAAAAAGAAGTGGGGGTGTCTAGGTGTTAATACCAATCATCCAAAAGTCTCAGGGTACTAAAGAGAGACCTCACCAGAAGGTTCCTACAGGGATGGCAAAGGCCACATCCTCCGTGCCCTCTCCACACCACCCACCCTACCTGCACAAGCGCTGGATGTTCTGGCCAATCCTGCAGCAGCCGAATGACAGCCTCTGAGAAACCCTGAAGCACAGGTTGACAAAGCCGTGCTTCTGGGACATTGGGGTGCTGGTAGAAGTCGTAGGGTCCATCTGGCTTCACTATCAGGTCTGAGGTCGCCTCCCCAAAGAGAGTGTTATGGGAGAGGGTGCAGGCCAAAAGCTGGCTGCCCAAGAGCTGGGCATTCAGGTCAACGCCTGTGAAGTTAACGTCAGAGTAAAGTCAATAGACTCAGTAATTTGTTAAGTTAAAAAGATATTAGAAACATGCTAGAAAATAATGAACGGAACCTCACTGCCATCTGCAACCAAAGCGACATAGGCCTACAGGACTGTGACCTACTACTGCCGCATCACGAAACTATGCCAAATTCCTAGGTTATATCTGAAGAACTGGGATATGACCTAAGAGAATCAAGAGGGTAGTACAGAGTCTGGCTTGATGGATTCAGATTCAATTTCTGTAGCTGTTCTCAGCAAGTAGAAATGAAATTTAAAGCCTCCTTCCTATTTGCATGGAGTAACTCATGAAGTCATGGAGAAAACTGTATCAAACCATATTTGGTGAGATTAATTTCCGAGTTCCCAGGAATACATGATATCATTTGGAAAGCACTGAAGTTATTAAAGTAAATAATGCTGAAGACCATTTAAGTCAATGGTTCTCAACCTTCCTAATGCCGCGACCCTTTAATACAGTTCCTCATGTTGTGGTGACCCCCAACCATAAAATTTTTGTTGCTACTTCATAACTGTATGCAGGATGTATTTTCATTGTTACAAATTGAACATAATTAAAGCATAGTGATTAATCACAAAAACAATATGTAATTATAGATGTTTTCCGATGGTCTTAGGCGACCCCTATGAAAGGGTTGTTCGACCCCCAAAGGGGTCTCGACCCACAGGTTGAGAACCGCTGATTTAAGCTAAGTCCACACCCTTATTTTGTTAATCCCTTAACCCCAAAGCATTCAAACGATGAAAATCCATCTCTATCACAGAATTTTAAACCAATTTTTTTGAATCGGCTTAAGTCTTTTAAACTAAGAAAATTCCATTAATTTAAAAAAAATCTAGTTTTCTGAGGAAACTCCATACTGTTCTCCACAGTGGCTGCACCAGTCTGCATTCCCACCAGCAGTGCACGAGGGTCCCATTTTTCCGCATCCTCACCAGAACTTGACATTTGTTGATTTGTTGATGATAGTCATTCTGACAGGTGTGAGATGGTACCTCATTGTCATTTTGATTTGCATCTCTAGGATGATTAGTGACTTTGAACATACTTTCCTATGTCTTTTGGCCTTCCTTATGTCCTCTTTCGAAAAGTATCTATTTAGGTTCATTGCCCATTTTTTGATTGGGTTGTTTATCTTCCTTTTGTTAAGTTGTATGAGTTTAATGTAAATGTTGGAGAATAAACCCTTATCGGAGATAACATTGGCAAATACGTTATCCCATGCAGTGGGCTTTCTTGTTGTTTTGTTGGGGGTTTCTTTTGCTGTGCAAAAGCCTTTTATTTTGATGTAGTCACATTTGTTTATTTTCTCTTTAGTTTCCATTGCCTTAGGAGCTGTATCTGTGAAGAAATTGCTTTGGCATATGTCTGAGATTTTGCTGCCTGTGGATTCCTCTAATATTTTTATGGTTTCCCGTCTTACGTTTAAGTTCTTTAACCATTTTGAGTTTATTTTTGTGTATGGTGTAAGTTGGTGGTCTAGTTTCAATTTTTTTACATGTATTTGTCCAATTTTCCCAACACCATTTATTGAAGAGTCTGTCTTGAGACCCAGTGATCCCACTTCTAGGAATATATCCTAAGAAACTAGAAACACCAATCAGAAAGGATATATGCACCCCTATGTTCATAGCAGCACAATTTACAATAGCCAAGATTTGGAAACAGCCTAAGTTCCCATTGGCAGATGAGTGGTTTAAAAAACGGTGGTACATCTACACAAGGGAATATTACGCTGCTATAAAAAGGAAGGAACTCCTACCATGTGCAACAGCATGGATGGACCTGGAGAGCAGTATGCTAAGCGAAATAAGTCAGTCAGAGAGAGATAAATATCACATGATCTCAGTCATTTGTGGAAAATAATGAGCAACATAAACTGATGAAAAGAAATAAATACAGAGACAGAGAAGCATCAATCAGACTATTGAACCTTAGAGGGAGGGCAGGGGAGGGTGAGAAGGGGGAGAGATCAACCAAAGGACTTGTATGCATGCATGTAAGCATAACAATGGGCACAGATAGGAGCGGGGGGGGAGGGGGGGGGCGTGCAGGGGGTAATGAGGGGATAAGGACACATATGTAATACCTTAATCAATAAAGAAACAAAAAAAATTTTAAATCTAGGAAAAGCAGGGAGGCAATGGTTTCATTGTTCCAGAAGTAGCAATGATATCTATTCATTTTGATTTCCTAAGAGTATAACAAAGTAAATAGCCATACCCATTAGGGGGTAGAAGTGTGTCACCAGAGATGCCCCAGTCTGATAGCAGGACAGAAACAGGCTGAGGTAGTGCTTTGCCTCATGCTGTGGCAGAGTCTGTTGGTACCAGAGGGACCGAGCAAAGCTGAGGCACAGCTGCTGGTGAATCAGCATCACAGCCTGCATGGAGCTTGGGGAGAGGAGGGTGGGGTCTGTGGCTGCTGCTGTTTCTTGCCCATCTGAAGTTCCCTTCTCCTCTAGTGTTGGTTCTACCAAAATATCTGCGAAGTCCTGTAAATAACATTCGAGCAATCAAACTTTAAAGAAATATTAAATCCAGTTCTTATCAGACTAAAAGGAAGGGAAAAGATGGAGTGTGAACAATCAAGAAAATGAGGTAGTGACTTATACGCAACTAGAGGCCTGGTGCATGAAATTCATGCACGGGTAGAGTCCCTAGGCCTGGCCAGTGATCAGGGCAGATCAGGGCCTTTCGACTGCCAGCTGGGGCCTCCCTTCCCCAGCTGCTGGCTGCTGGCCAGGGCCTCCCTTCCCCAGCTGCTGGCCTGGGCCTTCCTTCGTTCCGTTCTGCCCCCTGATGGTCAGCGCACATCACAGCAAACGATCAAACTCTCGGTCTTCCAGTCTCATTCCCAAGGGGACACTTTGCATATTATATATATATGATCTAGTAAAAAGACTGCAAAACCATTGGAGGGAAGTGTGTGTGTGTGTGTGTGTGTGTTATCAAGGGCATTCATTCCAGAACAAATCCTGACCTGCTGATGCAGTGGAAACTGTCTTCTGAACTCCCGCTCCTCCTCTTCCTCCTCGCTCAGGGCTGTCCGGGAGCTCCTGCTCCTGTATCTGTAGAGGCTGTTCTCCTGCTCGGCCTTCTCTTGGGCAAGGCGTTCCTGCTCATCCCACTCATTGATGATTTCCTGAAAAGTCACACATTCAGAAGGAAGTTTATTTGCCTTTGCTGAGTCACTTACAATGAAAAAGCACAAGATTTACTCTCTTAATTTCTCATGAAAACAGAATATCATGGTTAAAAAACAAATAAATGCCAACATCCAAGAAACTAATTTTCAGGGAACAGAGAGCAAACGGCCTTTGTTTTCAAACTGTGTCTACAGCGACCCCTTTCCTAAACCCCCCCTTGCTACAGCATTAGCATTTTACAGGTGTAAAACTTCCTGTCAGGGGTCAATGGTGCTCTGCACTAAGGACAGGCTGGGGGGGAGGAACAAGAGGGGAGGGGCAGTGTGCGGGTGTGATTCACTACCAATCAGGCAAAATTGGGATATGCCTTATCAGACATTTCTTAAATCCCCTATTACCTCTAAGATTTTAAGTCCTTATATTGGCAAAAGTATAAATAAAGAAACCACAGAGTATTGATGAAGATAAGCATCCACCATTCAGTAAGATAATTTGTACTGAAAGCCCAAGCAGTTAATCTTTGTCCCAGCAATTCTGCTGCCTAGAATTGATATGCAAAGACTTGGTTATAAGACTATTTATAGTGTTGTTGGGTTTTTCCCAAAAAACAGCAGAAAGAAGTACATAGAAATATAAATCTTCAATTATAGGGAATTATTTAAATGACTTATATCATACCCACACAATGGAAAACTAGGCAGCAGCTGAACATGATGCAAGTAAAGAATACCATAATTATGGGGAAAATAATCACCAAATGCTATTAGGTTTTTTTAAAGCAAGTCACAAAACAGAATGGACTTTATTATTGGTTTGTAGTACTCCAGTGACTAAAGGACCCATCTCAGGGACCATGGGAGGGATGGAATTGTTTTCAACCAGTACATTTTTATCAGTTAAATATTGGGTCACTATGTTAAGATTTTTATTCTTAAAAAGGTTCTATTACTAAACAAAAAACAGTAAACCACTGGGAGGAATGACTTAAAATAAGAATGTCACAGACATATATATATATAGACAAAAATAAGCAAGTCTAGAATGGGATACACCAACATGTTAACAGAGTTTGGTAAATTCTAGTAATTTTTGCTAATATTTACTATTTTAACTGTTTTAAATGAGAACAAGTTGATTTTGTTGGTAAGGGGAAAAAAAGGTGTTATTTTATTCATAGTAATAAAAAATTATATGACAAAAACTAACAAAGTCAAAGGAAAACCAACAAATTCTTTGCAGTGTATAACACAAATAAAGGGCTAATATCACTATGATTTTTTTAATCTCTTAAAAACTGAGAAACAAAGGCCTCCAAACCCCACCGTTAAATGGGAAATAAAAGAAACAACAGTAGATCCCCCTCAGTCATCACAGTCTCTGTGAACACTGACACTGCTGTCCTGCAGGTGCCCCGCTTGTGCTCCCAGCTCCCTTGAGGAGGGGTTGGGGCAGACCCGCACTGGGACAGGCTTACCTGGCACACGTGTCTGAAGAGCTGCAAGGCCCTCTGGTCCAGCTCTCCCTTGCAGAGCACATGGGAGCGCAGGTAAAGAAGGGCGTTCAGCAGCAGCTGTTCTCGGGTGGGGCAGGGTCTCTGGCTCTTGCTTTCCAGCTCCTTTGCTCCTGAGCGCTTGAGGGTCAACTTCCCAAGGCCTCGCAGAACCTCCTCTGACTTGACTGAGCACAAAGCATCTGCATGAGCATAGTAAGTGGGGAAGGTGGGGCCCACTGATGGGAAAGCCAACAGGGATGCGACCAGAGCGTCCAGCCTGTCTGCACAGACCACGCTGCTGTGGAGTGAGGAGTGGACCTCGGATGCCACCAGCCTCATGCCATGCTGCATCTGCAAGATGGATGCCTGCAGTGGGGTCACGGAGTCTGGATACAGGGCGTACTCCTCGGCCAGCCGCCTCCTGAACTGGTGGTGCGACTGCTGCCAGGAGGCTTCCTCCTTCAGAAGGTTCTGGGCCACCTGGGCAGACCGAAGCCCGTCCATCTGCAGGGCCTGCAGGAGCCGTGTGAGCAGATCCTGAACAGCCGGGGCCTTGGCGATGCTGGAGATGTAGTGGTGGATCTCCTGCACCAGGGACTCATATGCAGGCAGCTGGGGTCTGAAGGCCTGCTTCTTCGACAGGCTGCATATTAGATTCTCCAGCTGATCAATTCTTTGGTAAAGCAACCTAAAGGCAAAATAATACAAAAAAAAGAGCAAGAAATCTAGACTGAGCTGTCAGGAAAATAGAATGAAGACATTCCTGCTACTAAGGGATAATATGATGACATTAACAATTATAATAAAAATGGATAATATAGAGAGCAGTTACTATATGCCACACATGATGTTAATTAAGCAATTTAGATGCATATCTCATCACAACTTACTGAAGTGGGTACTATTATCCTTTTACAGATATGGGTACTGAAGCTTAAAGGCATTAAGTGGCCTACTCAAAGTCCAAATTCAAAGGGCAGATGCAGTTCTGAGAGGCACTCAGAACCCAAATACCATACAGTATTTCCTAAAGCAACAGACCCACACAGTGGACCTCATCACACCCAACTTCTTCCATGTGAAGAATAAGTTCTGTTTTCAACCCTCTTGGCCCCATGTGAATCCGGCCCCTCCTTTCACAGAGCATATCTTTTCCTGGCTATAACCATGGCTTGGGATCTAATTGTTAATGTGGTTCAGAGATAGATATCATCACCTCTGCTAACACTGTAATTACATTATAAAGGTCAACCTCAAAATGCTTTTTTTAAAAGGAGAGACTATAATCTCCAACACAAATAACCACTCTGCTGTGTTACCTGATATGAGGATGAGAGTAATTGATAATGACTTCATCTTCCAGGTCTCTTCCAGTCTGTAGCTCGGACGAGAGGTTTCGGGTCTTCCACTCGCACTGCAGCTGGTATAACTAATTGAAAGGGAGAAGCTGGTCTGCTATGCCCAGCTAAGACCTTGCCCGAGAGGACAATGCCCTGGGGGAGGGTAGAGCACTGGACTGGAAGAACTGGGGCTCCTGAATGACCTGAGGGGTGGCTCAGGTAGGTCCCTCAGGTGATTAGGTGAAAGAAACTACCTTATTTTCAGCACTGAACTTCTGGGACACTGGTATAGCAACTTAGCCTTCATCTCAATTAATATAATTTTCCTTCAAAATACAGAACTAGTATCTCACTATCTTCAGGTAGGCAGTTCCTGGTTTGGTTCAAATAGAAAAAGTACCCATAAGATCTGAATGTACTTGATTCTGGACTTTTCAATACCGAACAACAAAAGTTCAAAACCCATAGAATACTATACTCTGTCTGAAGTACTTTCCAAATCAAACATCCAAAACTTAGTTCCAGGGCAGGGCGTCTGGATAGTAAGGGCTACATACAGCACTTCCCTGGCAGTGCCTCAGGTGTTCTGCTGTTGTGCCCTCTGTCCACTGAAGCCTATAGCCAGACACAGCAGCACCCTATGTAGGGCCCCTCTCCCAGGGCCTGAGCCCACTCAGAGGAACTCCCAGAGGGAAAAAGCAGTCTTTAGAACACAATCCTGGGAAGTCACAGGGCATCTTGAGCAAAATTGCCCTTTTGATGCTCTGTGCACCCAAAAGGGAGTAAAAAGGGTTAACACACTAAGTAAATCCAGCCAGTCAGGACGGAGCCCATGCCCCAATTCTCGTCTCCATACCTCTTCCTTGGCATATCTGAGCTTGTATTCCCTCTTCACTGCGGGGTCGAAGCGTGCCTGGGGAAGCCATGTCTGAATCTGGAGCAGGCCGAGGCTCACCCAGAGGCTCCCACGCCGGGCTGGCTCAGGTAGGTCCCGCTTACCCTCCCCTTCCCCGAACAAGAGACGTAGGGAGGTGAGCAAGAGACACAACAGGTCTTTGGGCAGCAACTCCTGCCCGGCCATGTCCCCAAGAGTCTGGGCCACGTGCTGAAAAGCCTGGCTGTCCCCACGCAGCAGCTGCTCGCAGTTGTGCATGTACTCCTGCCGTAGGGTCTCGGGGAGCAGCTCAGCCAGGCCTGCCAGGTGTCGGCACAGCACGAGCCCCTGGAGCCGGGAATCCGTGCGTCTGAGGGGATAAGGAAGCACTTAAGTGCTTGCATTGCATCAAACAGCATTCCTTTCTTACACTATCACACTGCACTCCAATACTAGGTGTTTTCATTTTCATATAATCTATGATTTTCTAAGCATTACTCTCTTGATCATGACATGCTTAAAATTGACTGAGCAGCTGGCCAGTTCACAGTAGCCTGTGATGGGCTGAAAACCTGCTGATCCAGCAAGAAAACACCCTGGCCTTCACCTACCAGAACTGGCCACCAGAGAAGCAATTTCTGACTGAGGTCCCTGATGCAAACTCTGGAGAAACAAAAGGAGCTTTACAGCCTGCCCAAGGGGAGGGAATACCTGAACTCTGCTACTGAAGGGACAGCCATGTTGGTCCAAAGCACTGAGCTGATGTCCCGGAGCTGCTGGGCTCTTTCAACCCACTCTCCCAGAGTGACATGCGAAGAGGATAGGATGGGGAGGCCGCTCACATCCCAAGGACTTGCTCTGCAGCTGCTGGTCAAGACTTCAAAGCAGCACTTGGAGAACATGGCTCTACTGAGACTGCCAGGGCCCTAATGGATAAAGAGTTAAGTCACTTTAGAAATTAATTAAAAGGATTTCAATAAGTAGCACTGGCACCTTAGAGGTAAGAAAAAGAATAAGGAAAAGAGGTTCAGGTTGCTAGGACCAGGAGGACTAAATGGTGTAAGGTGTCGGCAGGCCTTAAAGCAGTGGTTCTCAACCTTCCTAATGCTGCGACCCTTCAATACAGTTCCTCATGTTGTGGTGACCCCCCAACCATAAAATTACTTTCATTGCTACTTCATAACTGTAATTTTGCTACTGTTATGAATGGTAATGTAAATATCTGATAGGCAGGATGTATTTTCATTGTTACAAATTGAACATAATTAAACCATAGTGATTAATCACAAAAACAATATGTAATTATATATGTTTTCCGATGGTCTTAGGCAAACCCTGTGAAAGGGTCGTTCGACCCCCAAAGGGGTCGCAACCCACAGGTTGAGAACCGCTGCCTTAAAGGAATGTAGACTCTATTCTCCAGCAATGAGGAGCAATGAGTGCTTCAGGAATGCAAGGAAACCCCTGAATCCTGGACATTAGGAAGGCCATTCTTTTTTTCTTTTCTTTTTCAATATATTTTATTGTTTTTTTACAGAGAGGAAGGGAGAGGGATAGAGAGTTAGAAACATCGATCAGCTGCCTCCTGCACAATCCTTACTGGGGATGTGCCCGCAACCAAGGTACATGCCCTTGACCGGAATCGAACCTGGGACCCTTCAGTCCACAGGCCGATGATCTATCCCAAGGGTCCTCAAACTACAGCCCACGGGCCACATGCAAATACAAATATTATATTTGTTCCTGTTTTGTTTTTTTACTTCAAAATAAGATATGTGCAGTGTGCATAGGAATTTGTTCATTTTTTTTTTTAAACTATAATCCGGCCCTCCAACGGTCTGAGGGACAGTGAACTGGCCCCCTGTTTAAAAAGTTACAGAACCCCTGCTCTACCCGCTGAGCCAAACCAGTTAGGGCAGGAAGGCCACGCTTGCAGTACAGCTCGGAATGCACTGCAGAAAGGTGAGATTCAGAGGCAAAGAACTAGGAACAAATGTAAGAGTCAGGGACAAAGTTTGCCAAGCTGTGCTCCTTGGACTGTTCATCTGGGACACAGTAGTAGCTGTCCTCAGCAAAAGCTGGTCAAACACATGTAATAGGAAACGCTACTCAACTCTCAGGGACCCATAATGTTTATCACCTAAGAGCTTTGAGAGATATTTTTCAATAATAACAAAACAAAACAGTTTTGATAGAGCAACAGAACAGAAAAGACTCCAAAAGTAAATTCTTGAACATTTATGGGAAAATAAAATATATAATCAAGGTGGCATTTCAAATGAGAGTGAAAGGGTTAATTAGTCAAAAATGGTGCTGTTATACAGCATTCGGATACGTTTGCAAAACATAAAAAATTTGTAAGTCTACCTCAAAAAACAAGATATCCAGATAAACTTGATTTAAATACAAAATAAAAATACAGAAAGAATTATGGGAAAATAGTTTTTTTAATTCTAGGTATAGTGAAGGAAGAGTTTTTTAAAAAAGCATGACACCTGCCATATACAGATGATGTATCACAGAACTGTACACTTGAAACCTAAACAATTTTATTAATCAATGTTACCCCAATAAATTTAATTTAAAAATAATGACAAAATTAAAAATGAATAAATAAATAGCACGGCACCAAAGCCAGAAAGCAGAAAGGGGTAAGCATATTTAAAAAGAAGACATTAAGCCCAGCCAGCATGGCTCAGTGGTTGAGCAGCAATTTAAGAACCAGGTCACATTTGATCCCGGTCAGGGCATATGCCTGGGTTGTGGGCTCCATCCCCAGTGTTGGGTGTGCATGAGGCAGCTAATCTATGATTCTCTCTCATCGTTGACATTTCTCTCTATTTTCATCTCCCTTTCTCTCCGAAATCAATAAAAATATTTTTCTTAAAAAAGAGATTGCCAATAATAAAATGATGAACCCAATTTTTTAAACAAAATGGGTAATGATTACATAGAATGATACGTAATCATGTTCACTCTCAAAAAATAATCAAAGGTGTATGGATTAAAATGAGATTGTAAAAATTGTCTAACTTAATGCTGATAACACCAGTGTGGCGATGTGATGGAGAAACAGGTCCTCATGTATATAATAAAGGAAACTGTGCTCTAGTCCCAAGTCCTCCAGCTTCATGATCTCCCTCTTTACTGGCTCCTAGCATGTTTAAAAAGTAAAACAAAAACCACCTGACTGACATTCTGGTAATAGCTATAAATTTCTTTAACTGTGCGTACTTTAATCAGGGTTAAATTCCAGTTCTTATATCCACGGAAATACCAAAGGGACAAAAACTTAAGCAAGGGGAATTGATACAGTATGCTTATTACAGGAAAGGGAGGAAATACAGACAAGAAACCTCAAAACCTATGATTAAATAAATTCCAGCACATCTGAAGGATGGAATACCTTAAAAAGAATAAGCTAGAACAACATAAACTGATGAACAAAAACAGATATAGAGACATAGAAGCATCGAAAAGACCAACAAACCTCAGAGGGAAGGTGTGTGGGGGGGGGGGAGGTGGCAGTGCACGGTAAGAGATCAACCAAAGGACTTGCATTCATGCGTGTAAGCATAACCAATGGACACACACAGCAGGGGTCAAGGGCAGAGATCAATGGCGGGAAAAAAGGAGACATATGTAATACTTTCAACAATAAAGAATTTAAATTAAAAAAAAAAAGAGTAAGCTGGAATGACAGGTACAGGTTTCCATAATGTATTATGTAAACCAAAAAAGATCTTATTTTTGTTCATGTATATATTTAATATAAATACAGGTAAACAAGATACAGAGCAAAGCCCTGGATGGTATGGCTCAGTTGGTTGAGCATCATCCCATGCATGAAAAGGCCCAGATTCAATTCCCAGTCAGGGCACATGCCCTGCGTTGCAGGTTCGATCCCTGATAGTGGGTGTGCAGAAGGCAGCCAATTGATGTTTCTCTCTCCCTCTCTCTCTCTAAAATCAATAAAAACATATTTAACAAATGAAAAGATACCGAGCAAAGAGTGATTATTTCTACTGAATTTTACTATACATGCACATACACACACATGAACACATGTATGCTGTATTTAAATGTTTTGTAATTAGTCAAAAGAGTATTTTAATTAAAAAGAGATAAAATACTTTTTAAGGAACTTTTCTTTAACTCAGAACTTCCCAAATTATTTAAAACAGAGTATCTTCTTTGAAGGTATACTTATTAAAATCCTGTAGAATATAAAGTCCTATAATTACTTTGTCACTGCTTTATGCTAGCAATAACTATTTATTGCTAGATCTATTGTAAAATTTTCCACTATCACCAAACATTTTTATGTTTTATGCCAACAAACCTTCAGTGTGGAATCCAAAAGGGACTTGGGCCTCTCCCTCTGCTGCGCATCGGTCAGAGGGCTCCATGTGAGCCAGTACTCTGGATTTGTGGTCACAGTACTGCTCCAGAAAGACATAAATGTGGAATTAAATAAGTCAGACCACAGAGAGGCAATTTCTTCTGTAGACACCTAGAGATAAAGAATAATTAGATAAAGAATAATTAATCTTTATGAGAAACATTTCATAAA
Source organism: Myotis nattereri (assembly GCF_964212035.1). Classification (NCBI taxonomy): domain Eukaryota; kingdom Metazoa; phylum Chordata; class Mammalia; order Chiroptera; family Vespertilionidae; genus Myotis; species Myotis nattereri. The sequence goes on from NC_138081.1 coordinate 48,004,601, forward strand.
TCAAGTTATATGGCCTCTATAAGATCCATTATAGAGGATTAATATGGGTTTAAAGATATTAATCCTGATGTTCCTAATTTTCTGCCATCCTGGTGATTTTGGTAAAGTAACTTATCCTGATTATATATATGTATATTTTTAACTGTCACTTGTGGATACTTTTTTTCATTGAGTGAAGAGGAAAAAAAAAGTAGAGAGAGAAAAACATTGATATGAGGGAGAAACATCAATCAGTTGCCCCTCACATTGAACCTGCAACCCAGGTACATCTCCTTGACCCTTGACACTTCGGTGCATGGGCCAACGCTCTAACCAATGAACCATACTGGCCAGAGCTACCCTGATTATCCTATATAATAAAAGGCTAATGCGCAAATAGACCGAACGGTGGAACTGGAGCAACCGAACAACTGGTCGCTATGACATGCACTGACCACCAGGGGGCGTGTGCAGACCATGGCGGGCGTTGGCTGCAGCAGGATGGTGGAGCAGGTGAGCGAGGGCACCAGACCAAGGCGGGGCGCTGGTCACTGTCATTGGAGTGAGCCTCTGGTGGTTACTGAAAATTCTTTGCTCCCACACACTGTGGTCCCACCCCACTCTCACACCTGCTGCCAGCACCGGCCCCACTTGCACAGCTGGTGCTGGAGGAGCCGCTGAACTCTGCTGCTGGCCCTGATCACCCCTGAGGGCTTCTCCACCTCCCCCTACTCCTGAGGGGTGATCAGGGCAGCAGCCACTGCTTGCACCCACTGACGGCCCCAGCCCCACTTGCACCTGCTGCTGGCGCAGGCCCCAATCACTCCACACTGTCAGTGGGTGCGAGTGGGGCCGGCGTCGTCAGCATGTGGGAGTGGCAGCAGCGAAATTGCCAACAGACAGGGGGCTGAGGGCCATGGCAGTAGGGGCCCGGCGGGGGCACAGAGGATGGGCTGAGACCCACCCCTGTGCCTACCGCAGCCTCGTGGCCCACGGTTCCTTTCAAGGTGCACGAATTCGTGCACTGAGCCCCTAGTAATTTTATAAGACTAAGAAGAGCCCTGGTCAGTGTTGCTCAGTGGTTAGATGGTTATCTGTGTACCAAAGTGTTGCGGGTTCAATTTCCAGTCAGGGCACATACCCAGGTTGCAGGTTTAATCCCTGGTGGGGACATGTGTATGAGGCAACCAATTGATATTTCTCTCTCACATCAGTATTTCTCTCTCTCTCTCTCATCAATGAAAAACATATCCTCAGGTGAGGATTAAAAACAAACAAAAACTAAGAAGAGATTTGTTTACATAAGTAAAATAAATCAAACAATTATAATTGATTCCCAACAGCAAACCAGATAAATAAAACATTATTTAAAAAATTAAGATTGTACTAATGAAGTTGTATTAACTACAGTTTACCATTTTTCACATTCAATAGTTATTCTTGGGGGAAGAGTAAAACCCACTCTCACAATGTATTTTTGAGAAAATAAAATAAAAATAAGCAAATATTTTATCCTCTTTTAACTGGAAAATGAATAGAATGATCCTGTGATTGAAGCTGAGAAATACCCAGATAACTATTGCAAAAGAACACTAAAAATTCTCCCCCTTGAAGTTAACTCAGGTAAGAATGGTGTTTGCAACATGTAATTCTGAGATTAAATAAAATGTGCTGCAACTAGTCTGCCATAGAAAAATCTAATCAGCTCATAGTGTAAAGGAGGTTTATTTCTTTTTAATTTTGTTTTTTTACCTTCCGATGATGCAGTAAGGACCAAAGGCCTCGAAGTTCTTGCGGAGCAACTGGTGTGTGCTTAAGACAAAATGTGATATGATTACTTATTTCCTCATCTATCTGGGGTTGCTGATTTTTATTGGACCTGTTCCAAAAATAAAGAGGGAGAGAGGGTAGGCTGTGAACTATCAATGAATGGCTAGAAAACTGCTATGTATAGAAATATGAAAAACACTGAACTTAGAATACATTTACTTAAAAAATGAACAAACAATACTACTGGAAAAATAGCCAGCATCTTTTAAAGGTGGAGTGAAGACAAGCAAGAATCTTCAAGAAGTTGTGGCTTTCTAAAGTGGCAACTGACCTCCCTCTGCTTCAGCAACTACTCCCCCTCAAGACAAGTCTGTGCTTTGTGTCACATGTAGAACACACAGATTAATCTAACAAGAAAAGAAGTTCCCCCAAGAAAAATGGCTTACCTTCTCAGACAAGCCTGTGTCATAAAATCAGCTGTCACTTTGTACTGCCAAAGCACAGCCAGATACTCCATTGCAGGCCATAACTGAACACTCCTGGTGAGTTGGATTAAGGAGGTAAAATCTGGCTGAGATGGGGTGGAAGCATCACTGGGCTTTCGCTCCAGAAAACCAAGTGAAATTCCTTTGGCTTTTACTTCTAAACACTGAGCATTCACAAGATTCTTCAATTCATCTGGACAAAAGGACACATGTTGCATCATTGTACAGCAGTCAATCGTACAGGATCAGATTCCCAACAGCCAGTAATATGACTGTGAGCTTAACCAAAGTGCAACTTAACCTGAGCTTGAGTGTTGTACCTGTGAAATGTTATTAATCCCCGCAGAAGTCTAATGCCAGAATTAAACAATGTATGTGAAGTTTAGCTCTACGCCTGACACTTATTTAATGGTAGTTATAGTATACCAAGGGGGAAAAGCAAAAGAAGAAAACCTAAGGGAAAAACTTAGAACTTATTGACTGCAGGGTGGCAGACACACACAGAGTATCTGTCAGCAGGCCAGATTGCAGAGTATGTTACCTGGGTTGGTATCTTGCAGAATATTAGCTCTGAGGACCAACCCCCAAGCCTGTAGGAGACTTTTCTTCAATGTCCATTCAGAAGCAACCACTTGGAGCCGACTGATGTCTTCTAGCCATACACTCTCCCCCACAGCAGCCATCCGCTCCCTGATGGCAAGGGCTTTGTTAAGAGTTTTCAGCTGTGAAAAACACTCCACCACCAGCTTGTCCTGAAACAATAAAACCCAGGAGAGCCTACTGTAGAGAAGAAATGTGGTTCTTTTAAGCAACCTACTCATGTCTGAGAAAAGATTCAAACAATTTCCACAGTGCTTCTAGAAAATATGCGGTTTGTTTGTTCTGATGTTCTCAGAAGATTTTACTGTAATAAAGTTACTACCTAGCCTTAGTAGTCCCAAGAGTAAGTAACATGATAACTTTTAACAAATCAGTTAATAGTATTAGTTGGCCACTTAACAGGTAAGCTTTGCAGGCAAGGATGAGTCCAACTGAACGGCAGTTTCACATTCCAGAAGAACTTAAGAGGTCAAACCTTTGATTATTACATGATTCCAAGGTTTACCTTAAAAGGAAACGGTCGTCCTAGGAACTTCTGCAACTTCTTTATACCAGTGAAGCCACCAGTTGGGCTCCCCAAGCAATTCTGAATATGCTCTGAGACAGTCTGGACCTCTTTGTAGTACCTTTAGAGAAGGAGAAAAAGGGCAGAGGGGAAGTAAGGAAAGGGGAACATGCTGGACCATAAGAGACATCATTTACATTTTATATCTGATTTACATTCACTAGTAGGCCAAGGGAATAAACCAAAGAAAGAAGTTTCAATTCCAAGCCATCTTCTCTTTAACATCATCAATACTGTAGATACTGACATTATTACTCTAAACATGAGTCTTACTTGTCTTCATGGTTCATCAGGAGTTGGGGAATCTGACGGACCAGGTGTTTTAAAACCCAGTGCCAGTGAAGGGCAAGCAGGGCCAGCCCTGGGGCATCCACCTTTACTGTGTCAGCCACAGTCCAAAACCGGTCCCGCCACCGCAGAGAAGCCAAGATCTAAAAACAATGGAAACCAAAACTGCTCACAAATATCTCCCAGAAAAGACACAGACTTCAACTATTAACCAATACTCACCATGCACATGTGAAAGGTTAAATATTCCACTGGAATATTTTTAGGTACAATAAGGCAGTCAGAGAAGGCAAAAAATCTTTGCTCCTAATATTTAAAAGTTCAGAGCTATTACATTAGAAAAAACAGAATTACTGGGTCCTGTGGTTAAGTGTAGAGGTAATTTTATAAGAAACCACCAACTTGTCTTAAAAGCAAGTTTTTACTAGGTTTTCTTACATCTTCTGAGAAACATCTATTCAAAAAAATATTTCTCATTTTTTAAATTGGGCTGTCTTATTAGTTTGTTTATATCATTTATGTATGATTTTTAAATACTTGTTCCCAGTGTTTCCATTTTCTTAAAGTTGTCTATTAAGAACAGGAGGATAAGAGCATGGGGGGGAGGGGGGGATTTAATGGGGGGGATGAGGATACATTTGCAATGCCTTAACTAATAAAGAATCTAAAAAATATACATATATATAAAAAAGAACAGAAGTGTCTGATTTTGATGGAACTTTTACAAACAATCTTCCAAAATCTTTTCCTATCCTCAGGTTATGAAGATTTTCTCCTATGTTTTCTTTTAGACAGTTCATAGTTTTGGCTTTAATATTAGGCTATGGTCCATTTTGAAATAACTTTCGATATAATGTAAGGTAGGGATAAAGGCTCATTTTTACTTTATTATATGAACGTCTAGTTGTTCCATTTGTAGGATAGACTCTTTTTCTCCAGTAAACGACCTTTGCACATCTGGCAAAAACAATAACAACAAAATCAACTGACCCTGCTACCCAGTCGCTCAGTGTTTAGACTTGTCGGCCTGTGGACTGTGGACTGAGGGTCACGGGTTTGATTCCAGTCAAGGACACATACCTCGGTTGCAGGCTTGATCCTCGGCCCCAGTCAGGGAGTGTGTGGGAGGCAATCAATCAATGTGTCTCTCTCACATTTATGTTTCTGTGTGTGTGTGTGTGTGTATATGTGTGTGTCTCTCCCTTCCTTCTACTCTCTCTAAAAATCAATGGGAAAAATATCATCAAGTGAGGATTAACCACCCCCCCCCCAAAATAAATAAATAAATAAATAAAAATCAACTGACCACATATGTCAGGGTCCATTTCTAACAATACCCACTGTTTTCATTTATGTAGCTCTGAATGCAACTTAGGTAAATGTGAGTCCCCAACACTGCTCTTGAAAAAATGTATTTTTTACAGCAAGTAGTCTCAAGATTAGTGATTTCTTTCACGGTTTCCATGAAGTTAAAGCTATGTTAACAATAATATCGCATTACTTGCCTCTTTCCCATGTTGACATTTATACTAATGGTACACCCTTCCCCTCCCCCAAAAAAGATACAGACAAACTGTGACTAAGCATCTGGCAAACACTGTATTGACAATGAATAAAGTGAATCTGTCAGGTCATGAAAAACAATTCAGAGTATATGCTGCCAGTGATAAAATTCAAGCTTTTAAGCAAAACCTAAAACTTAGAAAAACCTTCCCAACATTAAAAGATTTTTCTGATGAGGTTTGCAGTAATTTTTTTTTTATGACTGTGACTTTATTTATATTGAAGAATGAAATATGTTAGCATTTGGAAGATCTGATAACTCAGAGAACAATATTTTCCAAATTACCAATACATCAGCTATAAATGCACACAAGGGTAAACGTCTATCCAAAGTGCAAGCTAGGCCAGTGGATTTTAATGTACTAGCTTAACAAGATTAGTGACATTTTTTTGGACTCCATATTACAAGTAACCTTTATAAAACCACCACTTGTCAAGTTGTGGTATAGTATCAAAGAAAAATATTCACAATTATATGAAATGTCTATTAAGATACTCCTCCCTTTTCCAACCTCAAAACTATGAATAGAGGCCAGTTTTTCAACCCAAACAAATATACTGCGAGAGAATGAATGCAGAAGCAGATGTGAAAATCCAGCTTTCTTTAGTAAAGCCAGAAATTAAAAAGACATACAGAAATGTAAAACAGTACCACTCTTTCTCATTAATTTTTGTTTTGGAAAAGAGTTGATTTTTCATTTACAATGTTATTCATATTAACATGAAATGGATTCGTTATTGTGTTTTTATACAGATAAATAACTATTTTTATATTTGTCAGATTTATATCTTAATTTAATAAATATTGATGTAACCATATAAACAAAAGTTCTTTTGGATCTTTAGTAACTTTTAAAACCATAAAGGAGTCTTGAGACCAAAGGGTTTAAGACCTGCTACTCTAGTTTAATAGAATTACTAGAATAATCCAGATTCAAAACTCAATTAAATCCACATGTGACAGTGATGTCTAGAAGGCTTAAGTAAATTAAAATGAAACTAAAAATTCCAAAGTCCAGCAACACATACATTGATAAATAAGTTACAATACATACATTTAATGGAATTACTAGGCAATCTTAATGAACTCTTGATACACCAAACAATATTGATGCATCTCAAAATAACTATTTTGAATGAAAATCATCAGACAAAAAAGAATATGTATTGCATAATTTCACTTATAGAATATGCTATAGTACCACAAAGCAGAGCAATAGATACCTGGTTGGGGTGGGGGCAGGGGACAGGAATACAAAAAAACACAAGGAAAGTTTGAGGGTAATGGATATATGTTCACTATCTTGATTGTGGTAAGGGACTCATAGGTATATACATATACCGTATAATGGAACACTTTAAATACATGCCATTTGTTATATATCAATTATACCCTAATAAACCTTTAAGCTGTGTATATATTTTAAAGTGTTAAGAACAATTAAATTTCTCAATATTTGACATAATAAAGTTAGTCTCGTTCCTAAGAATCTTTGTGCCAAGACGATGTTGTTAGAATAAAAATAGGTACATTTTTCCTTACCTCATTGACACTGGCATCAGACACTATTCCCTGGGAGGACTGTACCCAGAGCAGGATTAGTGCATCACAAAGTTCAAAAAAAGCAGCAAGATTGACCACAATTTCATGGGGCAGGCTCTGATAGCTCTCTGGATCTTAGAGTTGACATAAATAAAATAAAAACATCCCATCAGATTTAAATTAATCTCTGGACATTTTCAAAATCAGCTGTAATATGAAATGTAATATTAGCCCCAGTACAAAGGTCAATTTTAAAAGGTCAAATTGAAAGCAAACTCTTCTTTGCCTACTATTAAACTTTGCAGATCATGTATGTATACCTATAGATCAGTGATGGTGAACCTATGACACGCGTGTCAGACGTGACATGCGAACTCATTTTTTTGGTTGATTTTTCTTTGTTAAATGGCATTTAAATATATAAAATAAATATCAAAAATATAAATCTTTGTTTTACTATGGTTGCAAATATCAAAAAACTTCTATATGTGACACGGCACCAGAGTTAAGTTAGGGTTTTTCAAAATGCTGGCACGCCGAGCTCAAAAGGTTCGCCATCACTGCTATAGATGTTCACACTGTCTTAATGAAAAAAAGAAAATGATAGAGTAATACATATTTTAAACAAGTATTCATTTAAATACAAAAGAAATACTAAGTGTATACATGTTTGAATGGACAGAGAGCACAGTTATGAGAAGGTACAAACAAATGCACTATTAACAGTAACAGCTTTAAAAGCTGAATTCTGCAATTTTATGTTTCTACTAGAGGCCTGGTGCATGAATTCGTGCACCAATGGGGTCCCTCGGCCTGGCCTGCAGGATTGGGCTGAAACTGGCTCTCCAACATCCCCTGAAAGGTCCTGGATTGCGAGAGGGATGAGGCCAGGCTGAGGGACCCCACCGGTGCACGATCGGGGCTGGGGAGGGACACAGGAGGTTGGCCAGCTGGGGAGGGACCGCGGGAGGGCTCCAGGTCATGTCCGGCCCATCTCATTCAGTCCCAATCAGCTGGACCGCAGCAGCAAGCTAACCTACCAGTCGAGGCATCTGCCCCCTGGTGATCAGTGCACATCATATTGAGTGCTTGAGCGGCCTTAGCATATCATTAGCATATTACACTTTGGTTGAACGGACGACTGGACACTTAGCATATTAGGCTTTTATTATATAGGATTTAGTTTGAATTTTCCGCAACAAGCATGGATATCTTTTCAGTTTAAAAAAATAAAGTACAGAGGAAGAAAGAACCTATAACCAAATATTTATGAGCATGTACTTGTTGAGCCAAAAGACCTAGGTTTCACGTTTTAACTGTTACTTGATAGAGATATGACCTTGAGCATCTCTGTGCCTCTCTTTCCCCTTTTAGAATATGGAGCCTACATGGCATACAGTTGTTATAAAAAGTAAAGGAAACCAAGGACATATTAAAAGCAGTCTATCACTAGTACTAAGTAATGGAACATGTTTAAAATCAGGCCAGCAAATCAAAAGGAACCAATAAAATGACAGCAGTTCATCAATATGTCTCTTAACTTCAGCAACATTTTGCAATCAGATGTGTAACTGAAGAATATGAAAGGCAGTGTTCTTACCTTTATGGAATTCAAAGGACATTCTCAGGACACTATTTCTTAACTTTTTGCTACCAACAGAAGCCAGATTTGCTTCAGTAAAAATTCGCTTTTCCCGGTCAAGATATATGATTGTCCTGAAATGAGATTCAATAACATAACAAATCATTATTGATGAATAATACTTTTCAATCACATCCTCTATCTGCTGAATCCTGAGAATCCTTGAAACATCAATGTCCTTCAACCTGACATTCCTCTCCTGCTTCTACAAATTCTGAACTTAAAGAAACAGGTGAGAATGATGACAACAAAGTTGGAGGGAGGAGGACAGATGGATGGAAAAAGCTGTGTCTAGGTACATGGCCAGGCCTCATTCTGTTGCTCTGTTACTGTACTGGGACCTTAAAAAGTGAGCATTATAAAATTAATCTGTGGTGTTAGAAGTCGCCTGGGGAGGTTTAGGGGAGTTACTAGAGGAGGAAACAAGGGGGTCTCTGAGGTGCTTGCACTCATCACATGCATGAGTTCACTTTGGGAAAACTCATCAAAACCATGCATACTCAATAAGTGCGCTTTTCTGTAATGCACATTATACTTCAATTACAATATTATTTTAAAGACTGTATTACACTGATGGCCAATTAAAAGAAACTGCTGGTCATTACATTAAAAGGCGAGGAAAGGCTAGCTTATATGCCAATTAGGTAAATTTATATGTGAGTGTGAACGGAAGCATGTATGTCTCTAGCATTTGAGGAAGTGAAATGATGTGACAGACAGATGATTAAGGAAAGGACACGTGAGAGAACAGGTAGATGAAAATGGGAGGAGCTATAGGGAACCATAACCAGAAAACAGTAGAAACATGACTATCCGATGATAAGGAATTACCCATAAAATATATCCCATCATTAATGCTAAGTTGATGTTTCTCTTAAAGCATCCTATTTAATTATTAAGAACCTGCAAGAATTATAGGAATTTTGACATCACAGTCAGAATTACTTCTCTGAGCACAAAGGCGAAGTGGTAATAGAGGCAATCACTCCCATCCCGGAGCAGGTATTAGGTTCAGAAGAGTAAACAAACGTTAGACAGAGACTGAGGAAAGGTGTCACCTGTGAAGCCAGAGTGTACAGTGAGGCAACCAATGCCCAGAACAGCAGGCTTCACCTACTTGTTTGCAATGGACTCTAAAAGGGCAAAGAGCTGCTCAGACTGGTCCATTTGTGGGTCAAAGTCCATCGAACTTCGAATGATGTCCAAAGCCTGCATATTCCATCGAGGGTCCAAAGGAATCACAAATTCTTCTGGTTAATAAAACAAAACAAAAAAGAATTTTGGCGTTAAACTCCTCGCCTGGCAAATTTCTGTTGAGAGCTTTCATTGTTTTAAGTTGACCACATTTAGTCCTGGTGGGGAAGAGGTGGCACAGAGAAGTGCTGGTTTCAGCACATGATACTAGAAAAGTAGGGTTCAACAGCTTTTATGTTATTTCCTTTCTAAATGCAAAATTTCTACCAGCCCTGAAAATTCATTCCACTGTAGGATATAAAGGCAATCATTACTGGAACATAAACATTCCAACCAATGCATTCACTTGCTCAGATCCTACTACTGGTCAGAAAAATAATCCATGGGCTTAATTACCCAATCTTTTGCCATTAAACACAAGAAAACTAACTTACATGGCAGAAAATGAATGAATACATCTCATTATTTGCTTCAATAAGAAAACAAGGTTATTTCACCTAAAAGCCATTTCTCATTGTTGCTGACACCTCACTGAGCTCCTTTGGCTCAAACTTGGCACTTCTCTGTCAAGTAGCAGTGATCAGTCTCTGATCTCCCTGCCTCCCCCCAGAAGTTGTGAGAACCGGAGGGAAGGAGGTGAAGACAAAACAATGCTAACATTAGCTTGAAGGTGGCTGCAGAAGATGTGTCAGTACTTCAAATTTTAAAGACTTCCGCCATACAGCAGACGACAAATGCCAACTGTGTAAGACACATCAAGGAAGACCGCCATATTCCAAAATCCAGTAAGACTACTCAATCCAGAGCAACACAGTTGAAAAGGAAGATGAAGATAGACTATGTTCCAACAGTGAGCAAGTGGTATCTGCTAAAAAGGGAACCTGCTACTCTACTCTAGAATTGTATCCTCAAAACCCAAAGTTACTTCATAATTGGAAAGCCACCACTTAGTTCAGCCACAACCTGACCACTTACAGTAGTTTTCTGTTGTTTGATTGCTTCACAATCATTCACCTCATTACCTTTAGTGTACATAAGGGAATTGGTTTAGCAGCACAAAGGCATCATGCATACTTTTTTCTAAAACAAATGGCTAATGGTATATATTTTGATCAACAGCAAATGAAGATGGGGGTGAAAAATCAAAAACCTGTATCTGTGAAAATGTCACTTATTTTCCTTATTAATACTTACATTCAATCAACTTTATATTATTCTGCTCCAGTAAGCAAGTCTTCTATCTCACTCATTAATTTAAAACATTTTTGGATACTTCATTTGATTAGACAGCTTGGATGGCTATTTCTTTCATCACATTATGGTTTTATGACTTTTTTTTGAAGGCTTTATAACTTTTATCAAGGGTTTATATTTCCTTAAGCAATTGATCCTTGTTTTCCCTTCAAGTCTAATAGCTTTCTAGTTTAAAAACCTTTCTGTTAATAGTACTAATAAGTAACAGAATGTTATAAGTAGAAGGGACCCTATATAAGTGAATTTAATTTCCATGTTTTTCAAACACAGGCAATGAGTATGAATGATGGGCCCCAAATCAACAAGGCAGTCTGTGGACAAGTTGGAACCAGAGCTCAGCCTTCCAACGCCCATGTTCTTCCCACTTCACTGTGTATCATCCTTTTTCAGAAACTGAAGGATAAATGGCTGGTTTCAGACAAAGAAGTGGAATTTGCATCTGGATGCTCTGAGTGTTCTAGAAAATACCATGTTGCAGTGGTAGCTCTGACAGGTCTTTTCCCTGGGAACTCAATGGAAATCAAATCAGGTGCAGTACCTGTTATATTTGGTTGTAATATTTTGATGACATTACTGATCCCAGCTGAGAGAGAATTTGAGTAAAATTTCCTAAGAGATGCAGCACTGGCTTCCAAATGAATCTGTATTGACTCTGTGGAGGAAGGAGAAGCAAACTTCAGTATCTAAAGCAGGCTGTCCAACCAAACTTTCTGCACAATGACGAAAATGTTCTATAGCAGCCACTAGTCACCTGTTAGCAACTGAAATGTGGTCAGTGCAAATAAGGGACTGGACTTTAGATTTTATTTCATCTTAATCAGTTCATAGTTACCTTTTACAGTGACCTGTCGCAAGTAGCTATCACACAGGAACCATTTTTAGACAGATCACAATTACTACAATAATATACACATTCACTGGCTTATCTATAAATTCTCATGGAACAGAAAGGCTCATGTAAGCTAATTACTAATTACTTTAAACAAGTTCTACCAACAAATTCCATGTTCTGTACTGTACAACCCATGTGCTGTTGTTACTGTTGCTTTTTCATCTTTTAGAATGAAAAAAGTACAAAAATATTAAGCGTGACAGAGCACCTGGAATTTAGTAAATCTCTTAGGTACTTCTAGGGGAAATGAATTCACCAAAAGCAACACCTTTCCCAGATAAAATGGTTGTGTAGCATTATTTATACAAGAAGCAGGATGTTCAAGAAAATAAGAAGTTACATAATATAGTACATTTTCCTGTTGGATTTGAAAAAAAGGTGGACAGACCTTGAAATGCTAAGCATTACATGGGAAAGAAGTTTCTTTTGGGTCACACCTAAGGGCAGATATGATTTTTAATGTTTTAACAACTACACAAACAGTAATGCTAGGTCACAAATTTCTTGCTATGTGATCTCCCCTGTGTAAAGTACCAGTGTAGTTAGAATAACATAGCTACTGAGGCACTAAAACAGGAGAGGTGAAAATTCACTCATTATACAAATTAACCTTTTCTACTCACCAAGCCCCTGTGGTATATTCTTGGCTAAATGGTAAAGCCACTTAACTCTAAGCATCCAATCTTGATTGGTTGCTCTTTCTATGAGCAATTTAACAGCCATGGCCAGAACTTCTGGTTCATCGATCCAAAGAGTATCCACTTCAACAGAACTAAATTTCAGGCTCTCGGGGTTGGGGGACTGCATAATTTTCTCTAAGTCTGGCAAGGTAAGAGGCTGAATCCTGAAATTCATCGGAATATGCAAAGTCAGTACTAGAATGAACTTTCATTTTACATTTCAAAGAACCAGGAAAATAACTTTAGAGATAATAGATCAAAGAGGTATTGGGGAAAAGATGAGTCCCCTCTGAAGAGGACAATTAAAACATATACGAAATGAATAACAAATAGAGAGCAATATCACAATGAACCTCTGACAGCTGGTAATAAATGGCCACATAACATTCTGGTCTAATATGCTGGGTGACAAACATTACATAAAAAACAAACAACACAGTGAAGATGCCAGAGACACACGGGCTCAAGGCTCTGCTAACCTTGCCCAGCTGCTCGTTTTCATGCTCATCCTGTTGAGGCAATATGCTAAGATCTGTCCATCACTTCGTACGATAGAGAGGTGAGAATCTTCCATAGCAAAGAGAGCTGAGGGTAGAGAATCTGGCCACAGCCCCACAGCAAGAATGGAGCTACCCCAGGTTTCATGTGCTTGCAGAGAAGAAATATGTTTCTCCAGTAAAGCCTGCCCGAGCTGTTACAAGATAAAAACACATCATGTATAGGCACCAACATATATGTGCTATTATCAAAAATGTACATTATAAGCTAACTGCTACTTTTTCTGATGATAAATTTCAAGCATATAATACATTTAACCTATTTTCCAGAAAAGTACCTGGATACCAGATCTCTACTAGCGAATAACTGCATGGTCAGGTCATTAAATTTATCATCAACAGAAAAGAATTTCCTTGTACTAAATAACGTAGAGTGTTATAATTTAGAAAGCAGTTTGAAACACTTCATGGTACCTTCTGGTTTGCTGGTGAGTGCTGGGAGCGGACATACGCTTTCCAGCATGCTTCAGAAAAGGCTCTGTCTAAACTCAGCCCTCGCTGCAGGTACTGCACAATGAGTAAGGCTGTCTGAATTAGAGTTGAAATAGATGATGTTGGAGAACCTATAAAGAAAAAATATTGCCATCTATGAGCAATAGACTGCGAAATCTCCAGTGAAAATGGAGAAATTCCACCTTCACATCAAACTTCGTTTCACTCAAAGCTACCCAGATACTTATTTTAGAAAGCCTCCTAAGTGGACTTTAGAGTCTCACTAGACAACATGGACTTGTGGCAACATTCTACAGTGTGATAAAGCTGATCATATATAATCTTCCTATTAAGATGACACACAATGAAGGGGGCAAAATGATCATGGCCTCATAAAGGACCGTGTGCTTTGAAATCCAACAGACCTACTTTCAAATTCCAGCTGTCATTATTTACTATTTGGCTTTGATGAGTTACTCAACTTCTCTTAGCCTTATCTGTAAAATAGAAAGACATGCCTTGCAGAACTAATGTGAATACTAAAAAAGTAACGAATATTGAACCTAACACTTAATAGTTATTCAATAAATAGGTTTCCATTTATTATTATCACTACTGTTATTAATTGCTTTTCTTGTACACTTAGACATTTAGAAGAAGTAACATCTGTCTGTTTAAACAATTCATATGATGATCCTGAAGATATGAGGAATTAACTTCACAATCTCAGTGCCTGAAGCAGTATTCTCCAACATGTGGGCCTCTGATTGCAGGCATCGGAATTACCTGGGAAACTTTTTTAATTCCTGTGCCTCACCCAGACCTGCTGTTAGGGGGGAGGAGATTATTGGAACATCTACATTTTTGTGGTAATGTCTATGTACACTAAACGTGAGAGAACTCCTGGACTAGCAGTCAAGCGGAATAACACATGAATTTCCACAGGAATAAAATCTTGCAGAGGCAGAGGCCCAGAAGTCAAGCACCTTACCTACAAAAGCACTTTGGGTCTCTCTGTGTAGAGCCAAGAGGGTGTCACACACACTGTCCCCCACCAACCCAAGGCTGTGCAGCAAAACTTTCAGATCCAGGTCATCTGGGATGCTCCCATCCCCTTCTCCTGAAATGTAGATTTCAAGGCCACGATTCCTCATAGCTCGGGATATTTCTCCATGAACAGGATCCATTGAGAGAAAAAGTCTAATAACACAGCAATTCAAAGGGAAAAAATTTAAAACCCAGTGCAACCAATGGTGCAGCTCAGAAACAACAGCTTAGGGCAAATCTTATTTGGCTCATCTTCAGGGAACTAATCAAGGGAGACACCACTAATGAAAAGTCTGCTATTGTCACATGTATTCTATCTTCTAGTCCCCAAATCCTCAAAATACAGCAAATCCATTCTCTAAACCTACTTTCCTTAAGAACTAAATATTGTATATCCAGTGCACCTTAGTGAGATCTGAGAACTTTAAGATTCTTAACGTTCAGATATTCCCCAAACCAGGCGGTAATAATTCATCATTCTAACTTACAGAGCACAGAAAAAGAAGCACTATGTTTTCCTGAAACAATTAGCATTATACGTTCAATGTCCAGTTTACACCTCCATCTAGCTATCGGACATCTCCAACACTAAACAGCTATTCCCTGCTGACCCTCCCACACTAAACCTGCTCTTCTGCCATTCTTCCCTTTCTCATTGAACACCCCCATTTAATTCATTACTCAAGCCAAAAACTTAGATAGCATCCTTACTTTCTCGTTTTCTCAACCCACAAGTCCACTGACATGTCCTATTCATCTGACCACCTAGTATAAACTATCATTATCTCCTCCCTGAACTACTGCAAAAGGCTTGTTGTAACTGGTCTCCCTGCTTCTACCCTTTACCACCAACCCACTGCAGGACTTGTATCTCTCATTTACCACTGTATCCCCAGAGCATGGCAAAGAGCAGGGCCTCAATAAATACTTTGTTAACTGAATCAATGAATGGGTGAACATACTTATGACTGGGTGTGTCAATATAATACCTAAAAAGGGCCTACTGAATGTAAGCCTCTGCTTTTAAGGCTGTCAGATTCTTAGGCAGAAACTTAAGAGGTACACATACCTGAAATTGGGATGTGGTGTTATGGTGGGAGTGGATCCATCTATCATTCCTCTCTCACTAACAGTGAGGACACCTCCAGGTTCAAGCAAAGCATTCAAACGATCCAGCACGGACGGGCTGCACAGAGAGTTCAAATGGGGGACAGACTGACATGCTGCCTTGACTCTGCTTTCCTCACACAAGCCTCCCACTGCTTCTGACCCATGTCTTCTCTCAGCACAAGTCACTCCCCTACGTAGAACTGTGATCTCTTTCCCCATCTATTCCCACTTTCACTCACAAGGCACACAGTCCAGAGACCCAGACACAATAAAATCACAAAATAGTGGCTGAAAAAATAAAGGAAAATGACAGCAAGTTCCCTGAACTGTAACTCTTTTCTCTTTTCCCCCCTCCCCTCTCCCCCACTTCCCAACATTATCACTTAAAGGTTAACTCAGAAATCTGCACTCAAAAATGACCATTATCTGGTCATTCTGGTATTAAATAAAAAGGACTCAAAGACAACTGGAAATGTAATCCAACTCTGTTAGCCTTCAGTTCAGCTCACTAAAATCTTGCAGCTGTCTAAGTACCAACTAATAAGTTCAACACAGGGAGAAATCTACAGAACAGGGCTGAGAATGCATTTCTACTTAAGAAACAGCATATTAAAAACACCAAAACTTCTGCCTCAGTATCTACTCTGACAAGCATATTCCAAATTTCAGTCAGGCTCATTCGTGATTGGGCAGAAGGTCCTTACTTGCAAAAGTTAACGTTATCCATCAAAAGCCAATCTCCAGACTTCAGGGCCCGAACCAACATGCTGTCGACCCATTCAAAGGTGCCATGGCTGCCGCCACTGGATGACTGCACAAGCTTTGCCCCAAAGCTTCGGAACTCTTCCACAAGTTTGGCAAACTCTGAAATGTCAGCCACATCACTTAATTTCAAATCAGGACAATAAAAACAACAACAAAAACTAAGTTTATTAAAAGAATGTCAAAAACTCCTGTCCTGATTTTTTAAAGTTTCATAAAAGAGTCAATAGGAAAAAAATTGTGGTTTTGTTTAAAGAAAATAGATAAGAAAAAAGGTTTGGGGGCAGAAAATACTTAATAGCATTCTGGGTAGATAAAGGTGACCTGAGAGTGGAAAAGATAAATAATCCTTATGTGCTATAACTTCTCAAATGGCAGAAGGAAAATAATGTCTCCCATGTATTACTGCATTTATTATAAACAAGTGTTATCAGTTGGCACAATGAAATTAATGTCATTAAACTGGGCCTCCTTTATAATGACCATATGATTATAGTAACAACTGGTATTTATTTGCCTAGTGCTTTATAGTTTATATAGCCCATCTCTAGAAATCTTTCAATTGCTCTTTTTTGTTAGAAATTATTTTATGACCCTTTTTCATATCACAAGGTAATATATATTGAATTCCTGCTTCTAGCCATAGGAAATAATAAGATTTAGACCTAACCTCACTGTCAACAATCAGAAAACTAGGCAAAATATATGAAACAACTGCTTTCAGACACTAGACGAATGACAGCATAGGGCCATGATACCTAAGGAATGCTGCACCACAAAACAAGTTAAATTTCCATGTTAATTGAGGAAATTTCTTCCACTTTCTATACACAACTACTAAACATATCCTATCAATTTAGAGTGTTATTCTTCAGTTGAAAATGCCATTCCTGAGAAGCTATTAAATCTTTTCAAAAGGCCAATAAAGCTATAAGACCAGCTTATAGCTTTGTCATTACAGCTGGTTATACACAAAATAAACCATCAGCTCAGAAGCCAGTTTCTTCCTTGGTTGCCGTGTTTAGGATCACCAATTGTGGATACTGCACATCAGCTTCAGTTTACTTTCTAAGACCAACAGTTTCAAAATTTGGGTGCTAATCATCACTAAAAAAATTATGGGCATTACATTTACAAATACATTTCCCGTAAATGGACACTAAATGGACAATGGTGAATGTCTGATACACACGTCCAAACACACACACCTGCCTTGGAGTATGAGTTGATTTTATTGTTGAGTCGCTGCATAAGCAATAATACTGCTTCCAGCTTGTTGACAATCTCCATCGTGACACCTTTACCATCTTCCCCAAGACATTTGGGCTTGTATGTCAGAAGGAAATGACTCCAGGCCCGCAGGACTACTTCTGCATCGTCAGCACTGACAAGGAGGCTGTCTCTTAACAGTGCCCTCACAGTGCTCTCCACCTTCTCTAGCAGCTGCCTCCAGGGCCGTATAAGGTCAACCTGAAATATCCAGAGCATGTGGATTTATGACAGCCGTATCCCAGAGCCAAAGACTGCTGCTTCTTATAGTCACCACCAACAAGGAAGACTACCAATTGGACAATTACCTGCTCAAATCCGCCCAGAAGCTCTGTCGTATCCATTGCACTGTTCATAGCCATGATCTTTAATGTGCGACCAGTAAGTTGTGCCAGGAGCTGGACCAGACTGGTCTTGCCCACAGAGGCTGGGCCCACAAGGATGACCATCCAGCTCATCTGCACACACTTCATAATCGACTCCAGAGACTGTAACGACTGATGCAGGAGCAACAGGGGATGGCGGGATGGGGGAGTAACATAGCCGCCACGGCAAAGGACTGAGTAGCCCAGCTGAAAAAGAAATGCTAGTGAGACTTAGCAAGTGTGCCTGGTAGTGGAACAAAGAGAAATTAGAAAATTATAAGAGAACAGAGAATTTTGCTGGTCGTCTCACCTGAACATCATAGGGAGTGATGTGAAATAGTCTGGTTCCCATGTATGGATTTGAATCTGAACTAAACACATCCTTAAATATAGCAATGACCTAAAGGAAGAAGATGGTACAATCAAAACACAAATCACTCCATCAAATTCTGAGTCACACCTTCTAGAATAAATACTTCTAGAAAACATGCACAGGAATTTGAGTCACAATATTGTGAGAAAACTACTCACAATATCTTTATCCTTTGGGATTTTCTCTTACTACATCTATTTAATTCTTCAGAATGAAAGCAAATTGGAGCTCAAGAAAAGACCAGTCATATAATCTCAAACTATTTGAGATTTCAGTGTGAATGTACCATAATTAAAATAAAGCATGAATACAATGGCAAATCTAGAGATAAAAAAAAAATTGCTTTCATCATTCAAGATACAGGCTAAAAAGGTAGACGAAGTCAACAATATGAATAGTATAAAGAGCAATGCCTATTTCTTGAGTACCTACTATGTGCCAAACGTTATAGTGGGTGTTGTTGTGTGTGTTTTTCATATAGTTTATTGATTTCTTACAGAGAGAAAGGGAGAGGGATAGAAAGTAGAAACATCAATCAGCTGCCTCCTGCACACTCCCCACTGGGTATGTGCCCGCAACCAAGGTACATGCTCTTGACTGGAATCGAACCTGAGACCCTTGAGTCCACAGGCCGACGCTCTATCCATTGAGCCAAACCGGTTAGGGCTATAGTGGGTGTTTTAATAGAGATTACTTCTAATCCTTTTGGCCTTGCAAAATAGATATTCTTCCTATTATATAGATACTAGAGGCCTGGTGCACGGATTCGTGCACTGATGGGGTCCCTCAGCCGGGCCTGTGCCCTCTCGCAATCCGGGATCCATTGGGGGATATCGGACAGCCAGCAGTTCAACATCCCCCAAAGGATGTAGTAGTATGCAAAGCGGCAGGCAGCCGGGGAAGAGCCCAAGCCTGGGCCAGCCGCTCTGCTCCTGCTCATCCAGGCCCCACTGTGCTTGCCCCTCCCACCCAGTAGCCACCATTCGATAGTGCTGCCACAGAGGTAGGAGAGACTAGGGCTACCGCAGATACGCCAGCCGTGAGCCCAGAGTCTGGTGCCTTTAGGTGAGCTGAGCGGCGCTCCCACTGTGGGAACGCACTGACGACCAGGGGGCAGCTCCTGCGTTGAACGTCTGCCCCCTGGTCACTTAGGCTTTTATATATGTAGACGGATAACAGGATTCACAGTTATATGATTTGCTCATGGTTAGTAACTGATTTTAAATCTAAGGCAGTCTGACTCCAAAAGCACTGTATTATCCTTCTAAATCAGTGGTTCTCAACCTTCCTAATGCCGCAATCCTTTAATACAGTTCCTCATGTTGTGGTGACCTCCAACCATAAAATTATTTTCGTTGCTACTTCATAACTGTAATTTTGCTACTGATATGAATCGTAATGTAACTATCTAATATGCAGGATGTATTTTCATTGTTACAAATTGAACATAATTAAAGCACAGTGATTAATCACAAAAACAATATGTAATTATGTATGTTTGCCGATGGTCTTAGGCACCCCTGTGAAAGGGTCGTTCGACCCCCAAAGGGGTCGCGACCCACAGGTTGAGAACCGCTGTTCTAAATATTTATGTAACCTGACAACCAAAGTTACTTCTCTCATTATTTACATTTAGTTATCTCTTCCTTAGCAGGAACACTGTTAGAAAACTTTCCATTAACCTTACTTCTTAAAACTGACCAGTTGGGGCAGGGGTGGGAAAAGGAGGAGGGGTGATGCGGGAGTAATAAAAAACACCAATTTAGACCTTAGCAGCAGGAAAATTCAAGGCACACAAAATATTTACACCAAGTTGCTTGTTTCTAACAAAGTGTCACTTATACACATCATTGCACACTGGACTGAAGTCAGAAAATAAAAATAATGTTATTATATGCAAGTCATGGGAATATAATGCACATAATCACTACAGTATGTTGACTATCCTATCTAATAAAAGAGAAACATGGTAATTAGCCGTACCTCTGCTACACTTCCCATTGGCTAATCAGGGTGATATGCAAATTAATTGCCAGCGAAGATGGTGGCCGGCAGCCAGGCAGCTTGAAGTGAACATGAGGCATGATTGCTTTAGTGATGGAAGACTCCAACATTCAACGTTCCCCCCTTGCCGCTGCCGGCCTCTGAGCTTGCAGTTTGAAACATTGTTACAAATATAGAAGCTAAACAAAACCCCAGAAACCAGCTTTCAGTTAGCCGGGATCTCAGAGCTGGAGTTGAAACAGTGTTTCGATTATAGAACCCAAACAAACCAGATACCTGCTTTCAGCAGCCGAGGCCTCAGAGCTGGAGCCAAGCCTCAGAGCTAAAGCTGGCCCAGAATTAAAAAAAAGAAAGAAAAAAAGGAGCGGTTGGGAGCTTCCATCAACCGCCAGCCTGAAAACAGCCCTCAGCCCCTCACCCAGACTGGCCAGGCACCCCAGTGGGGACCTCCAGCCTGAAGGGGATGTGACCAGCTGCAAACAGCCATCAGAACCTCACGCAGGCTGGCCAGGCACCCCAGTGGGGCCCCCACCCTGATCCAGGACACCCTTCAGGGCAAACCAGCTGGCCCCCACCCATACACCAGGCCTCTATCCTATATAGTGAAAGGGTAATATGCTTCCCAGCACCGGGATCAGCGGAGCCGAGAGGCCTCTGGCATCGAGATCAGCGTGACAGGGGGCAGCGCCCAAACCCCCTGATCGCCCTGCGGCTCTGTGTGTGACAGGGGGCGGGGCCACAACCTCCCTATCTGCCCTGCGGCTCTGTGTGTGACAGGGGGCGGGGCCACAACCTCCCTATCTGCCCTGCTCTGTTCGTGACAGGGGAAGGCGCCCCAACCTTCTGATCAGCCCTGCTCTGTGCCTGATAGGGGGGAGCTCCCCAACCCCGATCGCCCTGCGGCTCTGTGTGTGACAGGGTACGGCGCCTCAACCCCCTGATCGGCCCTGCTCTATGTGTGACAGGGGGCAGTGCCCCAACCCCCTGATCGGCCCTGCTCTGTGTGTGACGGGGTACAGCCATAACCTCCCAATCGGCCCTGCCCTGAGTGACAGTGGCAGCGCCCCAACCCCCTGATCAGCCCTGCTCTGTGGGTGATAGAGGGCGAAGCCCTAACCCCCTGATCTGCCCTGCCCTGAGTGTGACAGGGGGCGGTGCCCCAACTCCCCTATCGGCCCTACTCTGTGGCAGGGGAGAGCTCCCCAAACCCCTGATTGACCCTGCTCTGTGCGTGACAGGGTACGGAGCCCCAACCCCCCTGATGGGCCCTGCTCTGTGCATGACAGGAGGTGGCGCCGCAACCTTCCCATTGACCCTGCCTTGATTGTGACAGGGGGCGGTGCCCCAACCCCCCAATCGGCCCTACCCTGAGCGTGACTGAGGGTGGCATCGCAACCTCCCAATCTGCCCTGCTCTGTGCATGAAAGGGAAAGGCACCCCAACTCCGCAATCGGCCCTGCTCTGAGCCCAACCAGGGGCTGCACCTAGGGATTGGGCTTGCCCTCTGCCACCGGGAGCGGGACTAAGCCAGCAGTTCGTTATCTCCCAAGGGGTCCCAGACTGCGAGAGGGCACAGGCTGGGCTGAGGGACCCCCCTCTACCGCCCGAGTGCACAAATTTTTGTGCACCGGGCCTCTAGTAGTTAATAATAATACTGTATTGCATATTTGAAAGTTGCTAAGAGAGGAGATCTTAAAAGTTCTCATCAAAAGAAAAAAAATGTGCCGAAACCGGTTTGGCTCAGTGGCTGGAGCGTCGGCCTGCGGACTGAAGGGTCCCAGGTTCGATTCCGGTCAAGGGCATGTGCCTGGGTTGCAGGCACATCCCCGGTGGGAGTTGTGCAGGAGGCGGCTGATCGATGTTTCTCTCTCATCGATGTTTCTAGCTCTCTGTCTCTCTCCCTTTCTCTCTGTAAAAAACCAATAAAACATATTAAAAAAAAAAAAGAAAAAAAATGTTTTGTACTATGTAAGGTGATAGATATTAACTAGACTTATTATGGTGATCACTTTGCAATGTATACAAATATCAAATCGTGTTGCACACCTGAAACTAATGTTATATGTCAATTATATCTCAACATACATACATATATACATGCATAGATTTCAGAAAATATTAAGAGGAAAAAAAGGTGAAATCACAATCAATGCTAAACATTGAATGCGGGTCAACATGCAGCACAGGCTAAAGTGCTCTTGTCACCTACTCCTGGATTATAAAGCCAGGCAATTTCTGGTTTTATAATCCACTCTAAAACATATCATCTCCTCACCCTGATAATCCACCAGAGTAAAAATTATAAATACTTTCACAATCTAGCTGGTTCATTTTGCTTTATAAAGTCAGATTTAATTTATCAGAACCCTTCCAGCTATTATAGCCTTTCTCCTATTCTTATGTCTCCTACCATTTTATTTTATTTTTCAGAAAAGTCTATTTGGTCAATTATAATAACTCAATTAGAAGAGTGGTGGAAACCTTCCACAGCCTACAGTGATGCACCATCTGACCAGCCTCAATTACCCAACAACTGGCCAGTGTCTAGCCACAATGAACACACTGTACCTAGTAAGAGAATAAAGAAATTAAAATACTAGCTGATAGTACATGAACTGTGTATCAATAAAGCTGTAAAAAGAATACTAGCTGAACGTCCTGTCCTGATTATAATGACAGAAAGCCACTTGCACATAATAAATGAGTTGTTACCATCTAACTAGACGCTGAATACCACATACACAGGGACCTGGGCACTCAGCAGAATCGAAGGTGTGAAAACTACATGCACTATGGGACAGCCACAGTGCCAGGTTTCAAGAAGGAAGTTACTGCTTCTAATGCATAGATCTGTGTTAATTAGTTTTAAGCGGTTGTGATGTGGCAGAACAGCAAAGTGGAAAGGTCTGGGCTGAGAGCTGGCTCTACCACTTGTTACTTGTGAGACGCCATGACTCTGAGCCTTGGTCCCTCATCTGTAAGAGGTCATGACAGCACCTGCCACCTGTAGCTGTTTTGAGCATTCAGTGAAAGGACTTTACCACAAAGTAAAATGCGCGCATTACTACAGTTTATTAAGTTGGGAACTCAAGTTTTATTTTCCATTTATGAAGGGGTATTTTTATTTCCATTTAGATTATCTTCTTTTTATATCCACTTACACTTTTCAGATAAAATATTGTGTAATCTAACACTTATTTAAAAACAAAAACCCTTAAAAAAAAAAAAAAAAAAAAGCCCTCCTCTCCTACTGGGTGTCTCTTCCTGGTGCTGCTTCTTCCCTTTGTGCCTGGAAAGAGGATGGAAACCTAGTTCTTTATTACTGGAGGCAATACTGTTGTAGGAAAGTTTACAATCATGAGGATTCAGCTAAGTGAGCACAGTGTGTACTTCAACGCAAACTACTCTATACTGTGAGACCCTGAGGTAGGTAAATGTATAGGCTCTTCCCTTAATTTCTAAATTTCCAAGCAGCTTTACTAAATTTAATATTTGTGAGGATGCCCCTTCTCCCCCTTGTGAAGAAATCAACTTCCAGATGGTAAGAAACACAAAGCAAAAATGTGATACTCACCTTTTCTTTGTCTTCCCTGGTTCTCATTCGTTCACCATAGACCAAAAACACATGCTGACCAGGATCATAGCAGCCAGGGGACTGGTCAACCAGCATCAACTGACACCAGCGGAAAAGGTCCCGGAGGTTGAATTCCCATGGTCCTCCTTTTTGCCCCCATTTCTTCTCAACAGTCACTTCATGATCAATCTAAAAATAAAATACCTTTATTGAAAAACATGTCCCATTACTAAGCACTGCATTAAGTACTATTCTCATAGTACAAATGCATACATAATCTGAAACAGAAATTAATAGGCTTGATTTTTTAGATGTCTCCCTTTTTAATCCAAACTTCTAAATACAAGGAATACCCTGTAAGCATTAACACTGATACATACAACAAAACTGAACTACTGTAACCCTCAAATTAGTAGCTTCCCTTCCACTATAAACTTGTGATTTATATTAGAAAGACTGGTAATTTGATAGTGTCCCAGAAAATAATAGTTCAATTATAGCCAGGAAAATAAAGAATAATTAATACAAGTAGGTATTTACCTGATTGTTGAAAGCAACCATTTTCTTAACAATATTTTTGTCAATAGCTGGAAACAGAGTACTGGCAATGAACTCCATGTCAATTACTGTAAGGGGGTCCACAAAGACCTATAAAATCCAAAAATAACATGGAGAGATGCTATAGTATCTCTTTACTAAACACCAAAAATGACTAACACTTGTGATGTAAAATTTTTATTTGACATCAGCTGTACACACACACACACAGACACACACACACACAGTTTTTTCTGTTCTAGAAACTTCTTGCATTTTTAGGATACAGAAGCATATAAAATCTTCCTAATAAAAGAGTAATATGCAGATTAACCATCACTCTCTCACTCGGTCACTAAGATGGCAGCGGCCACGGAGCTGGAGCGAGCAGGAGCCTTGGGTTGCCCCCGGCGATGGAGGAAGCCAAGCTTCCCACCTGCTCTGCCAGCCCTGAGCTCTGCTCAAGGTTACAAAGTTTCAATTATAGAAGATAAATAAATCCCAGATACCTGCTTCCAGCATGGCCTCCACTCAAGGAAGGGCTGGGAGCCTTGGGTGCCAGGGGCAACCCAGGCTTCAAGTGGGACCAAGACTACAAAGTTTCAATTATAGAAGCTAAATAAATCCCAGATACCTGCTTCCAGCCCGCGGGCGTGGTCAGCCTCAAAACAGCCCTCAGCCCCTCACCCAGGCTGACCACACCCCCATGGGGTGAGGATCCCCACTGGGGGGGCTTAACCAACCTGAAAACAGCCATTAGCCGCTCACCCATACTGGCCAGGCACCCCAGTGGGGACCCCCTCCCTGAAGGGGGTGTGGCCAGCCTGAAAACGGCCCTCAGCCCCTCACCCAGGCTGGGCAGGCACCCCAGCAGGACCCCCACCCTGATCCGGGACACCCTTCAGGGCAAATCAGCCGGCCCCCACCCATGCATCAGGCCTCTATCCTATATAATAAAAGGGTAATACGCAAATTGACCCTAACAACAGAACTGGGAATGACTGGTCACTATGACACGCACTGACCACTAGGGGGCAGACGCTCAATGCAGGAGATACCCCCTGGTGGTCAGTGTGCTCCCACAGGGGGAGCTCTGCTCAGCCACAAGACAGGCTGGTGATATCAATTACTTGCTGCTGAGAGAGAAAACCAAGATGGCGGCATAGGTAAACACCGGAGTTAGTTGCCTCGAACAACCACTTCACAAATACAACTAAAAGACAGAACGGACATCACCCAGAACAACAGGAAGACTGGCTGAGGGGAAATTCTTCAACTAGAAGGAAAGAGAACAGCATACGAGACTCAGAGGAGGCGCAGTGCGGAAAATACAAAGGTGTGGAGATACGCCCGGAGCGGGCTAGTAGCTGAGGGCGCGGTTGTCATTTTCAATCGGGAGGGAGTCTCAGATTCTGAGCTCCAGTGCTGGACAAGTCTCTAGGGACCCAGACTCAAACGGGAGAAGCAGGACTGTCTGGCATCGGTCGGAACACAAGGGCAGCTTTCTCTCCGAGGTTTGCAGTGGTTGCTGGGACTCTGAGAGGCAGAGCCTCTGGGGACAGGACTGAGAGTAGCCATAACTGCTCCCTCCACCCGCTCCGTTGATCCCATGTGACCCGCCCCGCCCAAGCCCTGCGCAGAGCCATTTGCCAGATAGTCTCAGGCAAAGGCTAGATTAGCACCTCCCTAGAGGACAGAAGTCTTCCCACTGCAAACACAGCTGATTCTCACAGCCAGTTGGCCTGGAGGTCAAATCCCCCTAGTATTAACTACAATAATCAAGGCTTAACTACAACAAGACTGCACACAAAGACCACTAGGGGGTGCACCAAGAAAGCATAAAAAATGCGGAGACAAAGAAACAGGACAAAACTGTCAATGGAGGATATTGAGTTCAGAACCACACTTTTAAGGTGTCTCAAGAACTGTCTAGAAGCCGCCGATGAAGTTATTGACATCCTCAAGAAATCTAATGAGACCCTCAATGTTGTGATAAAGAACCAACTAGAAATTAAGCATACACGGACTGAAATAATGAGTACTATACAGACTCCCAACAGCAGACCAGAGGAGCGCAAGAATCAAGGCATAGATTTGAAATGCGAAGAAGCAAAAAACACCCAACCAGAAAAGCAAAATGAAAAAAGAATCCGAAAATACGAAGATAGTGTAAGGAGCCTCTGGGACAGCTTCAAGCGTACCAACATCCAAATTATAGGGGTGCCAGAAGAAGAGAGGGAGCAAGACATTGAAAACCTATTTGAAGAAATAATGACAGAAAACTTCCCCTACCTGGTGAAAGAAATAGACTTACAAGTCCAGGAAGCGCAGAGAACCCCAAACAAAAGGAATCCAAAGAGGACCACACCAAGACACATCATAATTAAAATGCCAAGAGCAAAAGACAAAGAGAGAATCTTAAAAGCAGCAAGAGAAAGACAGTCAGTTACCTACAAGGGAGTACCCATATGACTGTCAGCTGATTTCTCAATAGAAACTTTGCAGGCCATAAGGGAGTGGCAAGAAATATTCAAAGTGATGAATGCCAAGAACCTACAACCAAGATTACTTTATCCAGCAAAGCTATCATTCAGAATTGAAGGTCAGATAAAGAGCTTCACTGATAAAGAAAAGCTAAAGGAGTTCATCACCACCAAACCAGTATTATATGAAATGCTGAAAGATATCCTTTAAGAAGAGGAAGAAGAAGAAAAAGGTAAAGATACTAATTATGAACAAATATGCATCTATCAACAAGTGAATCTAAGAATCAAGTGAATAAATAATCCGATGAACAGAATGAACTGGTGATTATAATAGAATCAGGGACATAGAAAGGGAATGGACTCACTATTCTTGGTGGGGAAAGGGGTGTGGGAGATGCGGGAAGAGACTGGACAAAAATTGTGCACCTAGGGATGAGGACAGTGGGGGGGTAAGGGCAGAGGGTGGGGTGGGAACTGGGTGGAGGGGAGCTATGGGGGGGAAAAAAGAGGAACAAATGTAATAATCTGAACAATAAAGATTTACTAAAAAAAAAGAGAATTATTAAAAAAAAAAAAAAAAAAAACAAGAAAAGAGAGAGGCTGGTGGCTGCCAGCACAGTGGTGGTGGCGGGAGTCTCTCCCACCTCCTCAGCAGCACTGAGGATGTCCGACTGCAGCTTAGGCCTGCTCCCCGCTGGCAAGTGGACATCCCCCTAGGGCTCCCGGGCTGCCAGAGGGATGTCCGACTGCCAACTTAGGCCTGATTCCCCGGGGAGTGGGCCTAAGCCAGCAGGTGGACATCCCCCGAGGGGGTCCCAGACTGCGAGAGGGCACAGGCCAGGCTGAGGGGGCCCCCCCCCGACACAAATTTTTCTGTACCAGGCCTCTAGTTGAAATATAAAGCAACTTGGGGTTTTTTTTTTGTTAGCTCCATTCAACTAAAGAAAAAAATATATATGCAATTCATTTTTAAGTATATTTTTTAAAATTTCCTACCAAAATTCTGAATTTATATGAACATATAAATCTGTTCAGCTTTTAAATATCTGAAATTTTTCATAATAAACTATTCTCAGAAGATACTTAGGAAATTCTTAATTTTCAAGGGACAGGGACAGGGACATTAAATAAAGCTAACATCTACAGCCATTTCCAAACCTCTAGATTAGCCAAACTTTAAAAAAACAGATGTTAAAATAATTGAGCATATGCTTGCCCTCTCTTGCTCTCTACTATCTCTGCAAATGTGAATAAAGGCAGTAAGAAAATATACCAAATATGAATTATAGTTGACTTTGGTATGGAGAATACTGGATTTTTAATTCTTCATGGTAGTTTTCTGTTTTGACTTTTCTTTAATTAAAATGCATTGTTTTCATTATAAAATTCTCGTAATGTCTTCATAGATCACGTAGACACTTGAAAAGGTTTACGCTGGCCTTAATCCTGAGAACAGTAATAGAATCCTACAGAAAGTGGTGACCTTACGCTCCTCCAACTGAAAATAAACCAGGTCCTCTCGGACATAAAACAAAGGATTCACACCAGAAGAAAAATGATAATGGAAAGCAGTTGCATTGATATTCATCATATAGACATGGACTTGAAAAACAAATCTTTAAACTAATTCTCCCTCATTCTCATAGAGGACATCCTAGTAACTATATTTCAGCAAGCAGTCTTATCACTCCCAACACTCCACATGTGGTCTCTGTATAACAGGATATCTCACCTGAGTGAATCTGTTAAGGAAAGACCTGGGCAAGCCTTTCCTCCCGCCTCCTTGTCTAAAGGGATTTTGACAACCAAAAATCTTTGTCTTTTCATGCTGTACTTGAAAGCTCATTCCTAACTCAGGAATATAGATTTCTCCTCGGTGGTCAAAACAAGCATTGAGTCCTTCCAATACAGACTGAGAAGCCAGGTTGAGCTATTTGGAGAAGAAAATACACACATGTATTATATATGCAGTGTAAATATAACGAAAAGCAGAGGGATAATATGCACAAAAGATAGTGTTATTTTCAGTAAGAGGAAGCTCAAACAGTATTGGAAACATCCTATTTCTTAAACTGAGTTATGATTAATGTGTATTCATCCTACTAGTCTTTCATACACATGTTGGATTTTATGTATATAAATTATCAATATTTAAGTAAACTAAATAAGTATTAAGGCTGAATTTTTCAAAAAGCAGTTAAAGTCTTCTCTAAATTTAAACTGTATCTATTATGTGCACCCATACTGACCTACTTCATAAATCATAGCTTACAAGAAAAACTTGCCAATACATAGATATATCTTTTTTGTACTCTGGGATGTTAAAAGATGAGGCAAGATAGCTCTCTACATACTTAGGTAAGTAAATATCTTTCCCAGCTCAAATACTGAATAATCTCCAAATGGGCCTAAAAATCATGATACAAACTACATAAAATGGATCTACATAGCTAACTTTCACTAACAGTTTTGTGAACAAGAATGAATACAAGGATTTTGTGCCACAAATGAACAGAGCTGAATGGAGGT
The DNA here is from genome assembly GCF_964212035.1 of Myotis nattereri. Lineage (NCBI taxonomy): Eukaryota > Metazoa > Chordata > Mammalia > Chiroptera > Vespertilionidae > Myotis > Myotis nattereri. The sequence goes on from NC_138081.1 coordinate 48,034,101, forward strand.
CTTCAGATACTGAGTTCAGAGCTCAGGGATGGGAAGTATGAGTGGTTTCAGGTAACATGGAAAATTTCAATTGGAAAATGTGAATCAATAAAATTCAAATGGGCAAACACAAACTACATTACAATTTCAAATGTCATATTTACACAAGCACAAACTCCTCTGTATATTTCCAACTGGTAAGGTTCTAAAAGATGTGAAGTATGATTGCAAGTCCAGTGCCTTGTGGTCCCTAGATGCATTTCCATTCTATTGGAATATGGTCAGAAGTCTTAAGCTTTAAAACTCGGCATTCTTTTTTCCTGGATAATGAATATTCTATCACACATCCTTTTCCAAAAAATCTTTGGGAAAGGTGGGGGGGAGGCGGAAACAACTCTCTCCTTAGTATCTCTAGTAAGTAGGAAGCAGCTCTGCAGAAAAGGAATGCCCAGCACACCCTCTGACCAAAGGGGTCTGAACTCAGGGAACCAGCTGGGCCTATGACAGGTTTCATCTGTAGCACTTTCATCACTCTAATAATTTAAGCTCCACAACTACTTCTTAGCCTTTTCCTAAATTAGCATGAACACGACACATCCCAAACTGATTTGACTCCTTTAGTCACAACCTTAGATTTTTTATTTTTTTATTTTTTTATTTTTATTTTTATTTTTTAATATTTTATTGATTTTTTACAGAGAGGAAGGGAGCGAGAGAGAGAGAGTTAGAAACATCGATGAGAGAGAAACATCGATCAGCTGCCTCCTGCACATCCCCCACTGGGGATATGCCCGCAACCCAGGCACATGCCCCCGACCGGAACCGAACCTGGGACCCTTCAGTCCGCAGGCCGACGCTCTATCCACTGAGCCAAACCGGTTTCGGCAGATTTTTTATTTTTGTGTATCACTTTTCCTTTCTCAAGTTGCCTGCCAGTCACTGAGATTCAGCAGTTAGTACAGGTCTCATAACATGCTGTTCTTCTGGTCATTAATTTATCCAATATACACATATAACACTGATTATCTTCTCACTATTTTTGTACGTGTGTTGTTAAGATAACTGTCCACAGGCTCTGTTGCACTGATGAAACATGAGGTGCTTGACACTGTAAAATACCCATAAAATACAAACAGCAAGCCTGCCAGAGACTACAAGAAAACACTAGTGAAGAGGCAGTTATTCTCTAGAGATCACCTTACAAAAGCAGGATAGCTTGTAGGTTATAAATAGAGAGGGGCTTCTATTTGTGCTTTCTGACAAGTGACTATTTTTATTCTTTAAAAGTAACCATGAAGGATTCTTTCCATTAGAGAATTTGTCTTTAATAGGCAACAGCATGATCATCCACTGAGAAATGCCCTAGAGCTATGAAAAGCCTGACTGCTCTTCACACTTGGCATCCCATCCTCGGCATGGTGGACAATCCCCTCACCTCATCCAACACAACCCAGTGGCCGGCCTTCAGAGCTGCCAGCAAGGGGCCATCACGCCAGGCAAACTCTCCTCCCTTGCCACCTTCAACAGGTAGATCTGCTCCAAACAGGTCTGTGATGTCCTTTGGGAAGAAAAGAAGTCAGAAAAAGCCAAAATTACATAAAAATTAGATCCCAAGACCTAAAATCTAAAATGATAAATACTTGTGTTTGTGCCACTTTTCCTTCTTACTCCCAAGACAGAACTAATTACTCCCAGCATTCTTTACCAGGATCCCAGACATGCCCCAAGAACCTTCTCATCACAATGCTCCAGGTATACATCAATTGGAGCTGGAGCTCCACATCAGTAGTTCTCAACTATGGCTATAGTTAGAAACTAATTAGCAAACTTTAAAAAACACACCAAAAAAAAAACCAAAATAAAAACTAACAACAATGCCCAGGCCCTGCTCTCAGCCCCCATTCCAAGAGATTCTCACTTAATTTGTCATCTCTCTTACACATTTTCATAAGGTTGTTTAAAGATCATTTTATTTCTACTAACTTTTATTTTAGAAAGGACAACAATAAAAAGAAGTTATCTATACATATAAAAGCCTAAGTGACTAGCCAATCAGCCAGCAGCTATGCTGTGCAATGGCCACCAGGGGACATATGCTCAACACACAGGCATGGAAACATAGAACAGACTGATGAATCTCAGAGGGAAGGGGGGAGGGGGGAAGGCGGGAAGAAATTAACCAAAGATCTTATATGCATACTAGAGGCCGGATGCACAGATTCGTGCACCGGTGGGGTCCCTCAGCCTGGCCTGCAGGGATCAGGCCGAAACCAGCTCTCCAACATCCCTCAAGGGGTCCTGGATTGTAAGAGAGCGCAGGCCAGGCCAAGGGACCCCACCAGTGCACGTGCACCAGGCCTCTAATATTACAATAAATACAGAAGTGGGTAATTCTCAAAAGAGTTAGAATAAAGCAGAGTGAATATTATTACATATGTCAGCTATTAATGAATTCAAAATAATTATTTTGGAAGGTCACGTTGTTGTGGTCTTTCATAGCCATGAAGTATTTGGGATACTGAAAATGTCATCACTCTTCCTGATTAGGAGATTATAAGCAGATACAAACATTAATCCCTATACTTGTCCTCATCAGCTGTAGGACTACTGAGCTTACCGTCTGCTCTGACAAGTTGATTCGAACAAGAGTGTTGCCCGAAGCCTTTGCTAATGCTCCCACCAAACTCGTCTTGCCCACACCAGGAGAGCCCTCCAGGAGAATGGGTTTGTTCAGTTTTGTAGCTCTTAAGAGCCTCTGGGCATTCATAGCTGTGGTGCCAGCACTGAGTGCATAGTCCGCAATGTTATTCCTGTGAAGGATAGGTCCTTAAGAGGAGGGGGAAAAAAACCCACATATTTAAGCTGGACATTACCAAATCATATACACACGTCAACCCAAGATTATGAGAATCCACCAAGTGGACTATCAGTAAGTGAGATGCCATCTGTGGTGAAAATGCTTAGCCCTATTTCAACATTTCCCCACTTTGGGGCCCATAAAATGCTTTAGCGGAATAGGCAGAAGCATACGTTCCTTAATTGTGTCTACTGCACAAATCTCTCCATCTCTTCTACCTATACATGTAACTACCACATAGGAAAGCTGGACCTATCACAACCTATACCTGGAAGTACTGCAGGTACTTGTACAATTTACCTTTATAAGTAGGTAGTTTTCTAAAAGTCAAGTGTAAACTAGAAATATAGGATAGGTGGTGCCATATTAAACAATTTCATCCAAGGTATGTAGGCCACCAAGACAATTCAGGATGCATCACCTGCATTTTCCATTTAATCAATCATTTGTTCATCCATTCACTCAATCAACACATTTTCTGGATGCGTATGACTGACTGCTAGGCTACATATCAGATGCCAGGGACAGTTAAGTGATACAAACCTGCCCTCAAGGATTTGCAAAACTATTTTTTTTAAAGTGTTTCTATAGTTGGAATATATGGACTCAATTGTTACTATAGGAAAGCTATTATTTTGATTACCAAATAATAAACAAATGCATTTTTACAATTTATTCATAGATTAAAACTATATTTTCCCCTACTTTTACATGCCAACTCACATGTTAACTACTCACAATTAAGGTTATGCCAAGTCAGATTTTAATTCAGATAACTAGTTCAAAAATCATGATTAGTATGATACAATAAAACAAAAAGTCATAGTAAAAGTCAAGTACCTATGATATATAAGAAGAGAATCTTCATTTATTTACAATTATCCTTACCTCTTGGTATAAAAAATGGATGAATTCCCCAACGATTATCTATCCCAGTGAATTCCTTGGCCTTGAGCCTGTCATAAATCTTTAATTCATTTTTCTGACATTCTGTAAGTCGGATTATCTTGGAAAGTTTCTTGATTAGGAATTTCAGACATTCTTTGCGAGCCAAGAGGGCTGTACCAAACCCAGAGGAAGTGACACCTAAAAGACAGAAAATCAGTCCATCAAACAACAGCACAACACCAAGCTTCACAACCATTCATCAGGAGCTCTAGGGCAGTTTCCTGGGGAAACAAAGCCCCTCGCAGAATTACAGCGGAAATACAACTGCTAACCTCTCCCCACAATTTACAGATCATCAATTCAGGAGCAACTTATTCAGTAAAGTGCTCCAGGCACTCCATGATAGATCAGCATGGAGATAAGAGTACTGGTCATTTTGGTTTATATCTCTAATCTTCATGGCTGAGAAGCAGAACCTAAATACTGAATTTTATTAAATTACAGTAGACTTAAAATAAAATAAACTGCCCTGGCTGGTTTGGCTCACTGGATAGAGCGTCGGCCTGCGGACTCAAGGGTCGCGGGTTTGATTCCGGTCAAGGGCATGTACCTTGGCTGCGGGCACATCCCCAGTGGGGGGTTTGCAGGAGGCAGCTGATCGATGCTTCTCTCTCATCGATGTTTCTAACTCTCTATCCCTCTCCCTTCCTCTCTGTAAAAAATCAATAAAATGTATTTTTAAAAAAATAAAAATAAAACAAACTAATAAAGGATTCAGGCCCATTAGCTATAAATAACCATTCATATTAAGAATTATCCAGCCCTGACAGGTTTGGCTCAGTGGATAGAGCATCTGCCAGCGGACTGAAGGGTCCCAGGTTCAATTCCGGTCAAGGGCATGTACCTTGTTTGCGGGCACATCCCCAGTAGGGAGTGTGCAGGAGGCAGCTGATCAATGTTTCTCTCTCATCAATGTTTCTAACTCTCTATCCCTCTCCCTTCCTCTCTGTAAAAAATCAGTAAGATATAGATATTTAAAAAAATTATCCAGTCCTTCAGGAGCAAGGGCATTTCCAAAAGTCTTCTTTCTATTCAGAATCACCACTTCATGTTTACTAAGTCCTTTGCCTATAAGTAATGAGAAGTTTTTGGCACATCTTTTATACCAACCACATCTCAAAAAGAGTAGAAAGAAAAGGAAAGCCATTTTGTGCCTTGGAGTAAGGGCACACAAAAAAGCCATTTTGTTAGAGTAAGTGATTCTATAAAGTATCTGGGTAAGAGGTGTGGACTTGCTCTATTTCATCCTCCGCTTTACCCTAACCCCTTGTTCCACCAGCTAAAAGACAACATACCTGAACCTATTCCATCTATGTACACCAGGCATGCAGCATGGACAAAAGTTGTCACAGTGGAGATGGTCTCTGGCCTTTTCAAAGCAGCTTCCTCCCCCATTGTGTTCATGAAGTTAACCCAGGACAGGATATCTCTGATACTGACCACACACCTTCGGCCAAATTCCTGGTGGGTCAGCCAGTCAATGAAATCCAGCATCACCTCAGCTATGTCAGCCCCTACAACACAAGGAAGCAAGTATTTACCACTTAGGAACACCCAAAACAGGGGGCTTGTAATCTGGGGCCAACAGATGGCCTAAAGTGACTCTATGATCCGTGGATTATCTGCAAATCTCTGTGAATTCACATTAATGTTTCTTCTAAGGGGGGATTCCATAGCTCTTACTGCATTCCAGAGGGGTCATAAATATAATTCTACACATACGAAAATGTTTTACAAAAATACATGGGTATTAGAGTCTAGAAAGTTACACTCTGAAAACTCAAAGAAATATTCATTTGGTTCATATTCAGACACAATTTTCAAGTTAAGACACAAAGACCTTAGAAAAATATACAAATTTTACTATATTATAAAATGATTCCCTGAAATGGGAAATCCCACATTTTTAGAGCCATTTAGTTCAGGCTTTTGGTTTTCTTAAATCAATGGAACAATCAGAATTCAGAAAATTACAAAATTCATACATTTTATTTCATTATTTAGGTATTTAAATGGCTATTCTACTTATAATTTCATGCTGTAAAATATCTGAAAATAAACTACTTAAGCAGTTATATATAGATGAAAGCAAGGCCAATTAAATTTAGTAGAACATTCTATATATAAATTATGAAATAAATAGTAAACATCTATCTAAAAAGTATAAATGCCATAGAATATTTTCTAAAAAAGAAAATATGATGAGGAGGAATTCACACTGCTATAATATAAACAGACTATTCAACAACATTCTTCAACATTCTTCAACACTGAGAATTGGTTAGAAGAAAACTAATTGGTCAGAAAAAAAAATACTAATTAGAAAAAAACCCACAAATCTTTAAAAGGAACTTAAAAAGTCTAGGAACAATGAGTACTTGGATCCACATTTCAGAGTGAAATAAATTTGAGGTACATCAAGGACTTAGTAAAAAAATGGATAACTTTATCCATTGTTAGTAAAGAATTAAGCCATGACTATTAAACAGAAAGAAGATCACCAGTGATAAAGTAGATGGGTTCATGTATTTTTTACAACAAATATTAAGAGGTAACGTAATATAGAAACCTATGTGATAAATGTAATAAAGAATATTATCCAAAAATATGTAATTAATACTAACATATAAGATGATTAATATTTCTTTTAAAATATGCCAGACATATTTTAAATGTTCCATGTCGCTAATAATGAAAGAAAATGGAATTCTGGAATATCCATTAAATTAATAAGGATAAAATAATAGATTTAAAAATGAAAACTCCATGTTGAAAGGACTATGCCAAGCAGGCTAAGCTGCTGACAGCATTGGGAATACGAATATCATTCTGGAGAAGCTGGCCATAATTAATGGGATCTCTGAAGATCTTTATTTCCACTTTTAGAAATAACTCAAGGATACATGTATATATATATATCATGGTGACAGACCTTAACTATACTTATTGTGGTGATCATTTCACAATACATACAAATATCAAATTATGTTGTACCCCTGAAACTAATATGTTGTATGTCAATCATATCCTAATAAAAATTTTTAAATATATATGTATCAAATCAATCTAGGCTCAATTAAAAAAGAACCCCATGCTCTTCCTCCCTGGCTGCTTGGAGACTAGCCACCATCATGAACAACACAGTAATTATCTGGATCAGGAAGTTCCTGACCTACAGACTATTTCAGTGGAAACAGCCATTGACGTCCTTCACCCTTGGAAGGCAATAGTACCTAACACAGAAATTCAGGAAAAATTAGTCAAAATGTATGAGACCAAACCAGATGTCATCTTTGCATCTGAATTCAGAACATATTTTGATGGTGACAAACCCATCCTGGCTTTGGCATGATTTGTGATTCCGCAAAGAAAAATGAACCCAAACGTAAGACTTGCAAGACATGGCCTTGTATAAGAAGAAAACCTCAAAAAGCAGAGAAAGGAACACAAGAACAGAATGAAGAAAGTCAGGGGGAGCAGAAAGGCCAGTGTTGAAGCTGGCAAAAAGGAGTAAAGGTTCTTCAGTGATGTTATCTGTGGTGATTGTGTAGATTTTTCATTAGAGGATTAATAAACTAAGAACTCTTAAAAAAAGGAACCACATAAATGTTTTGACTCTTACTGGATATCTTCAGAACTGTTAAATCTAGGTTTACGCATGTGGGAGTTTTTTTCAATACTATTCTATTTTCCTTATGTTTGAAATTTTTTCATAAAATATTTTTTAATAATTATAAATTAGCTGGTGACAACTAAAGAAATGCGGTTTAAAATTCCATGAACATTTTCTAGTCCTGGCCAGTGTTCCCAGTGGTTAGAGCATCAGACCACATAACAGAGGGGCATATACCTGGGCTGCAGTTTTGATCCCCGGTCCCAGTTGGGGCATGAGTGGGAGGCAACCAATTGATGTGTCTCTCTCATAGAAATTTCTCTCTCTCTCTCTCTCTCTCTCTCTCTCTCTCTCTCTCTCTCTCTCCCCCTTCCCTTCCTCTCTCTCTAAAAACCAATGGAAAAAAATATCCTTGGGTGAGGATTAACAACAGAAATAAAATTCTATGAACATTTTCTAAAGGTGAAAATGACTAAAATTTAAGTAAAATTTTCCTCATCTTTACAGGTGAAACAATAAGGTAGAATTTAACAACCCTTGTGAAGGAGGCAATGGGAAGAAGGGACAATCTAATAAATGGTAATAGGTTAGTATCATTTCCTTAGGTCTATTCTGTTCCTATTTCTCTAATTCCCCTTCTCCTTATAATACACCATATATACATACTGCTAATGTTCTATACCACATCTCTCACTTTCAACACACAGCCCCTCCATCCCATTACCACCACCACCTAAAAACTCTCACCTTTATGATCTATTCTGCCCAGAGACAATCCTGGACGAAGATTACTGCTGATTATCTGTTTTAAATCTTCACGGTTTGTGCTCTGAGGGCACCATATTTCTGTAAACCGGTTTCTTAAGGCAGGAGACAGCTGTAAGGAACACAAACTGCAATGTGAATGTTAATACCTTTGAGAAAAGCTAGAAAATAAATCGTTTCAAAAAATATTAGCTGTTAGTCTGGCAAGTACCAGATGCTTCTTTTATTACCTCAACTACTAGTTGCAATTTACTGAAAACTTACTTTGTCCTGGCTCCTTCCATGTTATCTCATTAATCTCCACCACATTTTTCAATCCATCACTTTCTTGATAGAGATGGTACAGAGCTTCAAAGTCATGTAGAGTATAAGTGATACAAATAGGACTTGAGGCCATCTGGACAACTCCCTATCCTGAACACCTTCCCCCAAGCAAAGACCATTCCTTTATTTTACCTGTAGTTACATAACCAATGTTTTAGAGAAAATAATGCTATCTTCCCATAGGGAGAGCTGTCTGAAGTAGAAAGAGATAGCTTCTATGTGGCTCAGAGTACAATTATGAGGTATACATTTTACCTGCTGTGTAACAAACAATTGTTTAGTCCCTCCAGTCTTAGGGCCTCTACCCTGATTCCTCTTACCCTTTCTCTAGGTCAGTTAACCTCCATTCACAAAAGTTTGCAATGGCATATGCATATAGTTCTCTGTTTATCATCACTTTCCTTTTACTTGACAATAAACTCCATCCACTGTCTAGTCTACCACAGCAGGACCAGGAGCACTCAATGAAGACCCAGAGTTGTCCGGGTAGCTCAGTTGGTTAAACCATCATCCCAGTACGCTAAGGTTGCAGGTTCATCTCCAATCAGGGCACATACAAGAAGCAACCAATGAATGCATAAATAAGTGGAACAACAAATCAATGTTCTCTCTCTTTACCTCCCCTCCTCCATCTAAAATCAATCAATAAAAAGTAAATAAAAATAAAGACCCAGGGAACACAAGAGTGTTCCTCATCGTCAGCCTAGATAAAAAATGCCTCAGGTCTTCAGAATCCTATCTCTTTGCTAGACATGAAAAATAAAAGTTGGCAATCTCTGGCTAAGTAAAACTTAAGCTAACCGGACAGGCAAGTCACATACACAACCTTGAAATCATCTCCTCTGTGCTACTTCCACTTGCCAAAGAACCAGGTTTTTTAAAACTCTGGTGTATTTTATTTCTTCTCTTCAGAACATTTCTTGAGGCCCAATGATGTAATCTTCCTTCTTATGGTACCGAGGAAAATTAGGCCCAAAATATCACGTCTGCATTACAAGCACCGACCAAGTTACCAAGGATACGAACTGCTTTCTACTCCTGGTTCTTCTCAGCGTCCCTGACCTGCCACTGCACGGCCATGTTCTTAACAGACCAGGACCCCACACAAATGCAGACTCCTCCACTGAGGAGCTTTCTGAGCCTAAAATCCCAGGACTTGGGATGTTTAGATCCTAGCGGGATCCTAACACCCTCCTCCAAAGTGAAGAAACCATCTGCAGCCTTTTCTTTCTAACATTCTGAGGTGACCTACAGAACCCTTTGTAGTGGTTCTCAACCTTCCTGATGCCGCGACCCTTTAATACAGTTCCTCATGTTGTGGTGACCCCCAACCATAAAATTATTTCCGTTGCTACTTCATAACTGTAATGTTGCTACTGTTATGAATCGTAATGTAAATATCTGATATGCAGGATGTATTTTCATGGTTACAAATTGAACATAATTAAAGCATAGTGATTAATCACAAAAACAATATGTAATTATATGTGTTTTCCGATGGTCTTAGGTGACCCCTGTGAAAGGGTCGTTCAACTCCCAAAGGGGTTGCAACCCACAGGTTGAGAACCAGTGCTTTAGAGCAATGGTCGCCAACCGGTGTTCCGTGAGGTCCGAAAGGTTGGTGCCCGCTGCTTTAGAGAACAGATATACATGTTCCGCCTGCAAAATCAAAAGAGGTTCTTGGCTGGCATTTCTTTTTTGGGACTTTAAAATCACTCATAAAGCACATTCGTGTTTAAGGGAGTAGACTGTAGAAGGAGAGGTGGAGATAAATTTCAGTCTCAGCTTTTCTCATCCACAAAAGTAGATTAACTTTCTCAGAGTCTTATGAGAATTTATTACAGTAACATATGTAAAGAACTGTGCAAATAACTGGAAGAATGAAATTTCAGGCACATACACAAAGTGAGATGTCAAATAAAAAAATGTTTATCTGTCAGAATTATTTTTCAACCTTATAATAATCCTAAAATATCTTTCTTGATTTTTACCTTTTACCCAGTTTATACCCAACATAAAAATTCCAAATGTATTTTTACATACTGAATTTAAAGGTGCCAACAAGATATGGTCAAAAAGTAAAAAAAAAAAAAAAAAAAGTATACTTCAAGAACATAGTCATACCTCTTTTTTTCCAAAGTCGCCCCCAGGGTTCATGGTTGCTAAGATACGGAATTTTTTCCCAGCAGTTAACAGCTCTACTTCATTTTCCTTGTCCTCTAGGCTGCCTTTTTCTGCTAATACCAGAGACTTTTCTACTTCAAGGACACTAAAGACAGAAAAAATTGAAGATAAGATTAAAAAAAAGGCTTATTACATAATCTTTCTATTTTGTGGTCTTCAATGCTCTTGAAAAGGGAAAAAGAGCCCAGCCAGCCTGGCTCAGTGGTTGAGCATTGACCTGTGAACCAGGAGGTCATGGTTCAATTCCCGATCAGGGCACATGCCTGGGTTGTAGGCTCGATCCCCAGTGTGGCATGTGCAGGAAGCAGCTGATCAATGATTCTCTCTTGTCACTGATGTTTCTATTTCTCTCCCTCTATCTTCCTCTCTGAAGCCAATAAAAATATATTTTTTTTAAAAAAACTAACTTAAAAAAAGGAAAAAGAAAGTTATCTCCTCTGCTGAGCTTTCACTTTAGTTAATGGTTTCCTACAACACATTTTAAAATGCCTCATTATCCAATAGCTATGTGATGGAACAATAGTTCTGATTAAAAGAAAAAGAACTCCCTTTTCCACTTACGCTATTGCAGCATTTGTTTTAAAAATAAAGAGTGTTGCATGCACATGTTCATGTCAGCATTATTCATAAAAGTAGAAACACTCCAATGCCACCAAGTGGTGAATGGATAAAAATATGGTGCCTTCACACAATGAAACATTATTAGGAATAAAAAGAAACAAACTACTAACAGGCTATAACATGGATGAAGCTCAAAATATTAATGCAAAATGAGACCATTTACATGAAATGTACTGAAGAGACAAATCTAGAGACAACAAATAGATTAGTAACAGTAAGTGGCATCAGAGAGAAACTTTAAATGGGCATGGGGGATCCTACTGAGATGATGGAATTGTTGTAAAACTAAATAACTGGATTGTGGTGGTTGCAAAACAGATTTACTAAAACTCATTGAAGTATACATTTAAAATGAGTGCATCTTATGATATGCAAATTACTATCTATAGCTATATATATATGGCTAATATGCAAAGTGTCCCCTTGGGAGTTCGACCGGGAGTTCAATCACTCGCTATGACATGCGCTGACCATCAGGGGGCAGCGCAGAACATGGTGGGGGACCAGCGGTGGTGGCAGGGCACTGAGGGAGCGAGGGAAGGAGAAGCAGGTAGGTGGGGAATCACGTGGTGGCAGTATGCTCGCAGTGAGGGAAGGAGGCGGAGAGGTGGGGAATCGCACGGTGGCAGCGCATTGGCAGTGATGGAAGAAGGAGGCAAGGAGGCGGGGAACTTGATCAGCCCTGATCACCAGCCAAGCCTAGGGACCCTGCCTGTGCATGAATTTCAGGCACCGGGCCTCTAGTACCTCAATAAAGAGAGAAAAATAGGTATACATCAAGGCTCATATTGGTCTGAGATTTTGAGAGGTCTGACAGCCATAATATCTAGGATGCTGATTCTAGTTCTTCAAAAAAATTTAAGACACCGGCCATACAATTTGTCTTAAAAAGAATTTTAACTTAGCCTCATTTGTTTTAGCCCAGCCATCTCCCCGATTATTGACAGTAAAACAGAAAAGCAGGCTCCTTAGAAGAGATCCCGAGTGCTAAAGCCAAAAAAAGTAATAACTCATTATTATTTTCAAATATTTACTATGCACCTAAGAGGAACATTACTATGCACAAAAATTAGTATCTACAAAAACAAGACCAGAAAAACATCGAACAGAGGGACTGCACCTGTTGAGTCTTTCCAGGACAGAGTCATCAGCCAGTGAGATCTCATCCAAGAGGAAAAAGCTGCCCTCCTTCATGGCCAGAACCAGAGGCCCATCGTGCCACTCAAAGAGCCGAGATGTGTCAATTTCTTCCTACAATTTGGAAAAGGAGGTGAAATTAAAGGCCAGGTGTCCACAAGACAACACACATGTAGGTAGCTGGTGTCTGCTGGAGTGAAGTGGTCATTCTGCCAGAAAGTAAAGGTCTGAGAACCAGGAACACAAGCTACACAACAGGATGCTCATGAGGCCCTTGCAGACCAGTGAAAATACGAAGATACATATCAAACCTGGAATCAAAACCCTACGAGGCACAAAATTCCACAGCTGACTAGGGCACAGAGCTAACTGCATCCTTTAAATGAATGTACACATCATCATTTGCTATCGGACAAACCTTGTCCTTTGGCTTCTGTCTCACCGGCCGCAGCCCGCCCAGGAAGTCCGAAGTCTCCATGTGTAAGTGGCAGTTGACTGAGTATAATTTCTGATTTGCCAAGGCTGCAAACACCTGACAGATACTCGTTTTCCCACACCTGTCAGAGATACACACCAGATTAACGAGGAGCATGAATTCTAAATACACACCCACAAACACCAAGTCAGCAAAAGAGGGGGACCCTGGTGAGAGCATCACTGCAACAGCAGACACTGCTGGCCAACACAGGATGTCTGGACCCCTGGCCTGGGGCCTACTTCCCCAAAACAACAGCACCCTGCCATATTCCTTAACCAGAATGGCACAACATAGCATGAATTCCATCCTTTTCTACTCCTACCAACCACCACAAAGGGATGGGAAAGAAAGCCAATCATTACAGACTTTCAAGACACACTAACCCAACTATACAAATCTATAAAACAGATGCCACTGTTTAAAATAATTGAATAGGAAAAAAATTAGCCCTGGCTGGGTAGTTTAGTTGGTTAGAGCATCATCCTGATACTCCAAGGTTTCGGGCTCAATTGCCTTGGTAAGAATCAACCAATGAATGCATAAGTGGAACAACAAATTAATATTTCTCTCCTTTCCTCTCTCTAAATCAATCAATAAAAATTTTTAAAAGACCCATTCTTTTCCATCACAAAGGTCGAAAGGTAGAGGAAAATAAACAATAGTAGATCCCTTATTGCTTCTTAAGAAAGGGAGAGCCCTAGCTGGTTTGGTTCAGTGGATAGAGCATCCGTCTGCGGACTGAAAGGTCCCAGGTTCAATTCTGGTCAAGGGCATATACTTTGGTTAAAGACTCCTCCCCAGACCAAGCCTTAGTCAGGGCTTGTGCAGGAGGCAACCAATTGATGTGTTTCTCTTACATTATACTTCTCTCTGTCTTTCCCTCTCTCTTCCACTTTCTCTAAAAATCAAAGGACAAATATCCTCAGATGATGATTAAATAAAAAATTTTAAAAAGACAACAAATTAATTAAATGCCAATCAGCCCTTTTCATAAAAAAAGAAAAAAAAAAGGAGGGAGGGGGAAAAAAAGAGGAGAAAACAAAAGAAAAAGAAAAAACAAAGATCGTTTGGCTCAGTGGATAGAGCGTCGTCGGCCTGCGGACTGAAGGGTCCCAGGTTCGATTCCGGTCACGGGCATGTACCTTGGTTGCGGGCACATCCCCAGTGGGGGGGCGTGCCGGAGGCAGCTGATCGATGTTTCTCATCGATGTTTCTAACTCTCTATCCCTCTCCCTTCCTCTCTGTAAAAAATCAATAAAATATATTTAAAAAGACTAAAAAAAAAAACAAAGATTGCTTTCCTGATGAGCCCTTCAGAGATAATTCAAGTAATCCTATGGAATTGAACTGAACCCTCATAACCAGTTATTGTCACAGAACTTTACCCAGTGTCTCCAACCAACAGCACTGGTTCACTGAATTCCAACGCTCTTCCCACCAGCACGGCCAGTCTCCGCATGCTCTCAGTCCACACGATATGGCTCAACTTGGACTCCAATGTGGATTTCTGAGTAGACAATTTACCTATCAAAGGTAGAAAAAATATTTAGGTTCTAATATGAGTATAACTCAATTCATTCTCCTCTGGATATTTTAGCCTACTCACTCAGCAATTTTAGGACATTTTCTTTGGAAAAGAGGGATCGAGGACACAATTTTTTCTTGAAATGTTTTTCAAGGACTTCTTGAATCACATCAACCTCCTCCTGTTTCCTGACTCGGCCTGCCAGAAGCATATAACCTTAAAAAATAAAGAAAAATGAAGAACCGTCAAGTGTCAATACCAAGGGATGCAGAGAATATAAAGCAATAGCAACTCTCACCTAACCATATGGCTGCCTTGAGCTCCAGCAACATGACTTCTAAAGAGACTCAAACAAAAATGAACACTTGTGCACCAAAAGACATAGATATCAATGTTCAGGCATCTGTATTCATAATAGCTAAACAGTGGATCCAAATATCCATCAACCAGAGAATGGCTAAACATATTATGGTATCTACATATAAAAGGGTTTTAACAATAATTTTTTTTTTAATGAAGTCCTGATACATGTAACAACATGGCTGTATCTTACATTTGAGAGTGAAAAGAAGCTGGACTCAGAATGCATACTTCATGATACTATTAAGATGAAGCTCTAGAACAGGAAAAATCAATCAGTGGTGATCAATATCAAAGCAGTGGTTACCTACAAGGGAAGTAAGACCGACAAGAGCCATGAAGGACTCTTCTGTGGTACTAGTATTCTAAATATTGGCCTAGGTAGTGATTTACATGATATCAAGCTGTACATGATATAACAGAGTGCTTCACCCACTTTACCATAGGTTATATTTCAATTTAAAAGGTGTTTTTTGTTTGTTTTTAAATGTGTTCCTCCTCCTATCCTTAATCAGGAAAGAAAAGACATTACAATTCTTATGAGCTAGTTTTATTTACTCACCTTGCTTATTAACTAACCCATTAAGGACTCATTAGCACCTTTCAAATCAGAATATTCTAAGTATTTTCTATTATAAAGAACATATCAATTCTTCCCATGGATTAAACCAATATGACCAATCCCGAGTCTCATGTGACATCACTGCCTTCTCTCAGAACTCTGATATTATCTGACCAGTCAGTTCTCTGACTCTAAGGCACAGCACGCCTCTCCACAGGCACCACATTGCAGACAAATGGTCCAAAAGACATCACCAACCACCTGCCTAAAGAACTAACAGTATTGTGGCCATATCCTGACTCTTACATGTGGCCACCTGAAGGAAATAATGAGAACACCTAAGAAACCAAAACATATTAGCACAGAGGCCTGTAGAAATAACAGCACTTTCAAAAGGAATTGGATATTAAGGGAGAAGGCTCAGTTCCTGGAGTACCTAGTATAATCTACATATTGATCACAATTTGGGTGAGGTTTGTTTTAATTAAAAAAAAAAAAAAAAGCCTGACGTTTGATAGAATGTCACAGTTTGAGAGATGATTGAAAGCATACCATCGTTGGCTAAGTGCTGTAGCCAGTCGTACTCCTCCTTGGTCTGCTCAGCCAATCGGTATCTCTCAGCCCATCGAAACAGGTCTCGAAGGGTGATGAAGCCCTGCTTTCCAGCAAACACTGAAGAACTTCTGCGTTTGGACTATTAATGTATGAAAACAAATGGAAAACAACAATGTCAAGAATATAGTAAAATAGCCGAAACTGGTTTGGCTCAGTGGATAGAGCGTCGGCCTGCGGACTGAAAGGTCCCAGGTTCGATTCCGGTCAAGGGCATGTACCTGGGTTGCGGGCACATCCCCAGTGGGGGATGTGCAGGAGGCAGCTGATCGATGTATCTCTCTCATCGATGTTTCTGACTCTCTATCCCTTTCCCTTCCTCTCTGTAAAAAATCAATAAAATACATTTAAAAAAAAAAAGAATATAGTAAAACATACATAAAAAATTTTTTTAAATATATTTTATTGATTTTTTACAGAGAGGAAGGGAGAGGGATAGAGAGTTAGAAACATCGATGAGAGAAACATTGATCAGCTGCCTCCTGCACATCCCCCACTGGGGATGTGCCCGCAACCAAGGTACATGCCCTTGACCGGAATCGAACCTGGGACCCTTCAGTCCACAGGCCAAAGCTCTATCCACTGAGCCAAACCGCTTAGGGCCATACATAAAAATTTTAATAAATTTAAGCTCCCATAAAAATTATTCATTCCATTAAAATTAATTTTTTAAAATGAAAATGGGGTGTAAACATTTGAAGAAAAATACAAACTCATGTAAAAGAATGTAAATAAACAACGGCATTCCATCTCCTATGCCATACAGAAAAAAAAATCACAAATACAAATGTGGGCAAACATGCAGGAAAATTAATCCCATAATGTGAGACCATAGTAGTGAAAATGATTCAGAAAAGTAATTTGACAGTGCATAATTCTGATAAATACTGTTAACCCCATAAATTACATGGGATATTTTGGGGGTGAGGGGGAGAGGAAAAGAGAAGAAGAAAAAAGACAATTGTAACTCTGCATTTAACAAGGGAGCGCCACACACAGTCTCTTCAATTATGTCCATTCAAGAAACATCCCATATAATAAAGAGGTAATATGCAAATTGACCATCATGCCCTCACAAGGTGGCTGCCTATAACCAGGCCGGCAGGGGGATTAGTGAGGGACGACCAAACGACTGAACAAGCAGGCTGCGTGGGGTGACCAGGCCGGCGGGGAGTTAGTGAGGGACAATCAGGCCGGCAGGGAGCAGGGCAGCTGGGGGCGACCAGGCCGGCAGAGGGGGGCAGTTGGAGACAACCAAGCCAGGGGGGAAGGGGACAGTTGTGGGCGACTATGCCGGCATGGGGTACAGTTATGGGTCACCAGGCTGGCAGGGGGGACAGTTGGGGGTGATTAGGCCGGCACGGGGCGTAGCTGGGGGCAACCAGACTGGCAGGGAAGGGCAGTTAGGGGTAACCAGGCCGGAAGAGGGGGGCAGTAAGAGGTGACCAGGCCAGCAGGGGGGGGGCAGTTGGGAGCAACCAGTCCAGCAGGGAGGGGGCAGTTGGGGGCGACCTGGCCAGCAGTGGGGGGCAGGTAGGAAGGTGAGCGACTGGGAGCCAGTAGTCCAGAATTGTGAGAGGCAGTCAGACATCCTCCGAGGGGTCCCGGATTGGAGAGGGTGCAGGCTGGGCTGAGGGGACCCACACCGCCCCGCACGAATTTTGTGCACTGGGCTTCTAGTCCTGTGTAATAAAAGCCTAATATGCAAATCGACCAATTGGTGGAATGACTGGTGGGCAGGGCCTGCAAGCGGGCGGCGCCAGGCCAGTCAAGGCGGGTGCCTGCAGGCAAAGGGAGGGTCGGTGATCGGGGAGCAGTGGCAACCGGTGGTGGGGCGATGTGGGGTACGGCCAGAGCTGCCCCCTGGCGGTGAGTGCACTTCCACAGGAATGTCCATGGGGAGTGGTCCTAAGCTGTCATAGTCAGACATCCCCCAAGGGCTCCTGGACTGCAAGAGAGCACAGGCTGGGCTGCGGACCCCCCACCACCACCGAGTGCACAAATTATTGTGCACCGGGCCTCTAGTCCTATCTAATGAAAGAGAAACATGGTAATTAGCCGTACCTCCCCTACCCTTTCCAATGGCTAATCAGGGCGATATGCAAATTAACTACCAGCCAAGATGGCGGCCGGCAGCCAGGCAGCTTGACGTGAACATGAGGCTTGCTTGCTTCAGTGACGGAGGACTTCAACATTCCCCGCCTGCCGCTGCCGGCCTCTGAGCTTGTAGTTTGAAGCATTGCTACAAATATAGAAGCTAAACAAAACCCCAGAAACCTGCTTTCAGCCAGCCGGGATCTCAGAGCTGGAGTTGAAAAAGTGTTTCGATTATAGAACCCAAACAAACCAGATACCTGCTTTCAGCAGCCGAGGCCTCAGAACTGGAGCCAAGCCTCAGAGCTAAAGCTGACCCAGAATAAAAAAAAAAGAAAAAAAGGAGCGGTTGGGAGCTTCCAACACCCGCCAGCCTGAAAACAGCCCTCAGCCCCTCACCCAGACTGGCCAGGCACCCCAATGGGGACCCCCACCCTGAAGGGGGTGTGACCAGCTGCAAATAGCCATCAGCCCCTCATGCAGGCTGGCCAGGCACCCCAGTGGGGACCCCCACCCTGATACAGGACACCCTTCAGGGCAAACCAGCCGGCCCCCACCCGTGCACCAGGCTTCTATCCTATATAGTAAAAGGGTAATATGCCTCCCAGCACTGGGATCAGCAGAGCCGCGAGGCCTCCCGGCACCGGGATCAGTGTGACAGGGGGCAGCGACCAAACCCCCTGATCGCCCTGCGGCTCTGTGTGTGACGGCGGGGGCGGGGCCACAACCTCCCTATCTACCCTGCTCTGTTCGTGACAGGGGAAGGCGCCCCAACCCCCTGATCAGCCCTGCTCTGTGCCTGATAGGGGGGAGCTCCCCAACCCCCTGATCGCCCTGCAGCTCTGTGTGTGACAGGGTGCGGCGCCCCAACACCCTGATCGGCCCTGCTCTGTTTGTGACGGGGTAGAGCCATAACCTCCCCATCGGCCCTGCCCTGAGTGTGAGAGTGGCGGCGCCCCAACCCCCTGATCGGCCCTGCTCCGTGGGTGATAGAGAGCGGCGCCCCAACCCCCCCCCCCCCACCATGGCCCCTGCTCTGTGTGTGACGGGGTAGAGCCATAACCTCCCCATCAGCCCTGCCCTGAATGTGACAGGGGGCAGCATGCCAACCCTCTGATCCACCCTACTCTGTGAGTGACAGGGGGGAGCTCCTCAACCCCTTATCGGCCCTGCTCTGTGCGTGACGGGGGGAGCTCCCCAACTCCCTGATGGGCCCTGCTCTGTGCGTGACAGGGGGAGCTCCCCAACCGCCTGATCCACCCTGCTCTGTGCTTGACAGGGTACGGAGCCCCAACCCCCCTTGATGGGCCCTGCTCTGTGCGTGACAGGGTGGTGCCGCAACCTCTCCATCGACCCTGCCTTGAGTGTGACAGGGGGTGGTGCCCCAACCCGCCCAATCGGCCCTACCCTGAGCGTGACTGAGGGTGGCATTGCAACCTCCTCCCGATCCGCCCTGCTCTGTGCATGACAGGGGGCGGTGCTCCAACTCCCCAATCAGCCCGGCTCTGAGCCCGACCAGGGGCTGCACCTAGGGATTTGGCCTGCCCTCTGCCACCTGGGAGCAGGCCTAAGCCAGCAGGTCGTTATTTCCCAAGGGGTCCCAGACTGCGAGGGCACAGGCCGGGCTGAGGGACCCACCCTCCCCCACCACCACCAAGTGCACAAATTTTTGTGCACCAGGCCTCTAGTCTATATAATAAAAGCCTAAGCAACCATTATGGTGGAACGACTGGGCGCTCTGATGTGCGCTGACCACCAGGGGGCAGACACTCAACACAGGAGCTGCCCCCTGGTGGTCAGTGCGCTCCCACAGGGAGAGTGCTGCTCAGCCAGAAGCCGGGCTCATGGCTGGTGAGCACAGCAGCGGTGAGACCCTCTCACACCTCCATGGCAGTGCTAAGGAGCAGCAAGCAAGTGGGTGGTAAGGAACGAGGGGCCCATAGACTATGAGAGGGTGCAGGCTGAGCTGAGGGGGGACATCCCCCTCCCCTCGTGCACAGTTTTTGTGCACCGGGTCTCTAGTATCCATATAAAAAACAAAACTGCAGTTTGTTTATGCCAAACGAACCTAAACAAAATGTTCCACTATTAACCACAAACAAAAAACAATCACATATAACTATCAGAAATTGTTTTTAACATATTAAATTGTTGACTTACAACACACAGCCAAAAAACATTAATGGAATGCATCATTAAAACAAGATCCTTACTCAGTAAAAAGTAATAAATGGATGATCTGCTGTTTCTACCCGAGTAACCTATCAAATTTGACCGAGTCTAATCAACACATTCCATTAGAAACTAAGTTCAGGGATGGAGAGATGATCTACCTGAAGGTCCAGCATGACTCTAACCAACTTGCTGCAGTAAGAGGGTGGCAAACTACACCGCTTGTGCAAGATTGTTTCCAACTCAGAACTTGGCAATTCATCAAAGTGCAATTCCACAAACCGATTCCTGAAGGCTCTGGAAAGCACCTAAGGAAAAAAAGCATTTGAGATATTGCTCTCCATAAGGTCATTTTGGGCTCAAATAAACGCTTATAAAAAAAATTTTTTTAATTGTTTTAAAAAAGGAAAAGAAAGAAAGCTCCTACAAAATGGAGGCTCTGCTACTCACCACAAAAAAGAAAAACCCTTCAAAAGAGGTAAAAAATTTCAGTCTTTCCAAGAAAGATTTATGACTCGAGGCAGTAACAAGTAAGAGTAGGAGGGAAATGCTACATACCTTTCTGCCTCCATAGAGTCCTGGGGGATTCTGGGTAGCAAAGAGCATGAACCGAGGGTGTGCTTTAACAACTTCCTGTGTTTCTGTTATGAGCAATTCACGATTATCATCTAGCAGTCTGTTCAGTGCCTCTAACACATCAGTAGGGGCCAAATTCAATTCATCTAAAATAATCCAGTAGCCCTTTCTCATAGCATCAATAAGAACACCTTGGAAGAAATAAACAGAGAATTAGTACATACACTAGTCAAAAGTTGTATATAAATCAACAAATCCTAGGTTACTACTATTAAATTTCAAAGCAAACCACTCTCTGTAGTCATGCCCCCAAGTAATTTGTGATGTTGAATATCAAAGAAGCACAATTTTCCATTAAAATAGCCCTATTTCATACAGAAGGAGAGTCAACGCTGACAAACATCACATTTCCAACTTATTTCCCCCCCGCAGCTTAATTTTATTTATATCACCATATTTTTATATCAACCCTCAGCTTCTTTCTGTTCAATGCTCACCCCATTCTCTTGAGACTCTAGGAAATGAAGTAGGAGTTCAACTACACTCTTCAAAACTTGGTGCTAGTCCCGCCTACAGCTGACAAGATTTCAGTGGGGCCCAAAGAGAGCTGGACCCTGAACCATCACTCCTTCACCACCATGCAGCTCAGGGAGAAAGAAAAACCAGCACAATGGCAGCAATCCGCACGCCTCAACTGGAAAGGGCAAAGAATACTTGGGGAAATGGGTCTAAAAGAATGAACACCTACACACATAAAACAGAATGATAACCCTACCTTCTTTAAACACAAGCTTCCCTGAGGAATCAGATGTGTAACAACCGATGTACTCTTGAATATCCGTGTGTTCGTGATTATTGATACGCACACAGTGGTTACCAGTAGCTGCAGCCAGCCATCGGATCAGGCTGGTTTTACCAACTGATGTCTCCCCCTGAATCAGCACTGGATAGGTTCTTTAAAAGATCAGCCAACAAAGCATTTAAAGAAAAAAAGATAAAAACCAGAATTAATCAATTAATTTTTAAAAAGACTGACTATATCATTTAACATCATTATAAAAGAACATTTTTATATATCTATATACTACTAATGGAAATGTTTCTTAAGCCCTGGGAAATTTCTATATAAAAATGGTTCTTAAGAAAATACTTAGGAAAAATTCCAACCTCTATTGTACTACTTGTGAGAAACAATAAGTGGGACTATCTGTTACTCACTTAATAAATAATGGGTGATGAGTATTCATCAACAAAATACCGAAAAGCAAACCTAAAAGATGGCCAAAATAATCGGAATCCATATTGTCCTCACTAAAGGTGCAACTAGAAAAAATGGTTTATGCCAGAAGAAAAGTGACAGTTCACTTAGCCAATGAATAACAATAAAGCACTTTGAAAGTGAAGACTAGAAAGTCATCAATGTCTATGATGATAAAACTTCAGATCAGCAGAGAAAGTTCCACATACCCTGCAGAGACCACTCGGACTATATCTCTCAGGTTCAGCTTGACGGAAGATGTGAGAATGTATGTCTCATCAATTGTAGGTTCCTTGTCTCCCATCGAAATCCAGTAGCCTTCAACCTGGATAAGCCGTCCTCCTTTGGGTTCTGGAATAGGCTGAAAGACACAAAAATTAAAGAAATAAGCCACAGTTCCATGGCAACTATGGCATTCTTTCAGATAGGGTGGTAAAGCGGGAAAAGAAGTTGTCACCAAGAATGCTGCCCTGTTCTGGATGCTTTCAAAATTAAAACCCATGGGTGAGATATGAACATAAAATTACTTTGAGGAATGAGAACAAGATAATAACAAGTATAGTTTTTAAATTCAGGTGGAGTTAGGTGAATATGGGGGAAAATCTGAATCAAAATAGTTTCTCAGTTTATGATTCAGTTCTCTTCTCTTGCCTATTAAAACCTCCACTCTGAAGTATATTGGTCAAAAACATGTATTTCATATAAACCATGTTCCCCAAAATAGGGCTAGTGTTGTACACAGGGGGGCTTTGCATTATTTCATCTGGATCCCCTGGAAGACTTTAAAAATAAAAGTGACACC
Source organism: Myotis nattereri (assembly GCF_964212035.1). NCBI lineage: Eukaryota > Metazoa > Chordata > Mammalia > Chiroptera > Vespertilionidae > Myotis > Myotis nattereri. The sequence continues at coordinate 48,056,968 of NC_138081.1, forward strand.
ACCACCACCCCCAAGAAGCTACTCTATTACAGATAACATTGTGGATAATACTGCAATCTTTTAAAGATATGGTCAAAGTTATCAAGTTGATTTACTCAAAATTGCTATTTTTATGGAACAAAATGCTTAGTGGTCAGGTTTATAACTACGAAAAAGTGCTCTTCCAGTACACTTAGTCTCCTGACTAGAAGCTACACTCTATTGAGGCTAAGAAAGGAAACTACAGAACATTCTTATGAAATGGTCCCATTTATGTAATTTAACTAGATACATATTAGGATTTACATGGACAAATGTACACACATAAAATTGATTTTAGAGGGAGGAAGGGAGAGACACAGAAAGAGACACACAGAGAGAGAAACATCAATGTGAGAGAGAAACATCAATCGGCTGCCTCCTGCACTCGTCCTGATCAGGGACCCAACCCACAACCCAAGTATGTGCCCTCACTGGGAATTGAACCTGCCACCTTTTGGTGTATGGAACCATACTCCAACAAACAGCCACACCAGTCAGGGCCATTTATCAAATTTCAGAAGGAAAGGACTGTTTACAAGGTTTAAATCTCCAAAGGGTTAGGCTTATTGGGAAATTTTTTTGGTTTGTTCATCCTTCACCCAAGAATATATTTCCATTGATTTTTAGAGAGAGTGGAAGGGAGGGGGGAGAAATGGAAGAGAGGGAAGGGAAAGAGAGACACCAATGTGAGAGACACATTGATTGATTGCCTCCAGCATGTGCCCTGACCAGGGCTGAAGATAGAACCTGCAACCCAGGTATGTGCTCTTAACTGGGAATCGCACACCAAGACCTTACAGTGCTTGGGTTAAAGCTCTGATCACTGAGCAACACAAGCCAGGGCAGATTATTGGGAATGTTTACCATCTACGATTTAACTTTCTGAAATAGATTTATAATTAGAATCAGATTTATAAAAAACCGAACAGTTCGAAATTTTATAATCTAGCCTTTCATTTATTAAACAAGTCAAAACAAACAAACATACCTGCTTCAGCAAACTTTTAATACTGCCAGAGACAATGTGTTGACAAATAAGCTTCTGAACTATTGGGTGTGATGCCCTGTCAAGCTGTGTTAGGAAACCCAAACAAAAGCCCTAGGAAAAACACAGAGATACATAACACCAATTATTGCAGGAAAACTTATTTCAAAAACAAAATGCCACCTTGTGGGTGGGGCTGGTTTGCAGAACAACTTTTAATATCATGGTAGAAAAAAGGTTACGGTAGCTCTGGTATAAAATATTCTGGGTAATCTGACTAAATGGAAAGTATAGCAAAACTGGAATATGCATCTCTACTCCCTCCTTCCCCATGGTGAGCCCATCCACAACACTACACCCAAACCCAGACTTTGGAAAGACCTCATAGAGCGAGCGCTGGATGTTGCTACACGGATTGGAGGCTGCAAATCGCAGGGCCCTGCAGAGAGTCCGAAGGCTGTAGTGAGGTCTATGGCCAGTCCCGTCCACCAATGTTCTCCCAGACTCTTTCCGCACATCTCTGTAGAAGCTACAAAAAGGATGTACTTCAGGTGAGTTTTTTAAAAAGAGAAAGGGAGAGGGACTGAGGGGGGGCATAGGGGGAGAGAGAGGGAGAGAGAGAGGGAGAGGGAGAGGGGGAGAGAAAGGGAGAGAGAGAGGGAGAGGGGGAGAGAGGGGGAGAGAGAGAGAGAGAGAGAGAGAGAGAGAGAGAGATCAGCTGCCTCCTGCACACCCTCCCTCTCCCTTCCTCTCTGAAATCAGTAATAAAAATATTTTTTAAAAAGTTAGAAGATGACAAGATGGAAAAAGTTTTAGACTGAAATATAAAGTGCAAGAAATTTATGACCAGCTACCACAAGATCAAATATAACCAAGTAATTGTCACAGATAAAACCCAAGTTCTTATTCAAATGGGCTTTAACTGGAATATTTACAATCTATATATTCTTTCTTTTATTAGGAAAATCAAAGAGATTTCATAAGGTTCCAACTTTAAAACAGACATGTAAATAATAATCTTTCCATTAGTTTTCTCCAGTTAGAAGCAAAAAGAAGGAAAAAAAATTATATGAATGAGGCACACTTTTTATGCTGAGAGGAAAGGTTTATAAATAGAACCTGGAAACCACCTACTTTATGATTCCTTGCACTGTGCTCTTGCTCACACTCAGTCCTTTCAGATAATCCACAATAAGAATTTGTAAGTCTTCTTTACTTTCCAGTTCTTCTACATAAAGTTCTGTAAACCTGTAAGATAATTCTTATTATACTAGAGGCCCAATGCACAAAATTCATGCAAGGGGCTCAGCCCTTGCAGCCCCGGCTTCATCCAGAAAGTCATCCAGACGACCATCCAGATAGTCATTCTGCTGTTCAGCCATTCGGTCCGTTTGCATATTATGCTTTTATTATTATAGACTAGAGGCCCGGTGCACAAAAATTTGTGCACTGGCGGGGGAGAGCGGGTCCCTCAGCCTGGCCTGTGCCCTCTCACAGTCTGGGACCCCTTGGGAGATAATGATCTGCTGGCTTAGGCCTGCTACCGGGTGGCAGAGGGCAGGCCAAATCCCTAGGTGCAGCCCCTGGTCGGGCTCAGAGCAGGGCCGATCGGAGAGTTGGGGCACCACTCCGTCATGCACAGAGCAGGGCGGATCGGGAGGTTGAGATGCCACCCCTAGTCACGCTCAGGGTAGGGCCGATTGGGGGGTTGGGGCACCGCCCTGTCACACTCAAGGCAGGGTCGATAGGGAGGTTGCAGCGCCACCCCGTCACGCACAGAGCAGGGTCGATCAGGGGATTGGGGCGCTGCCCCCTGTCACGCACAGAGAAGGGCCCATCAGGGGGGTTCGGGCTCCGTACCCTGTCACGCACAGAGCAGGGCCCATCAGGGGGTTGGGGAGCTCCCCCGTCATGCACAGAGCAGGGCCAATCAGGGGGTTGAGGAGCTCCCTGTCACTCACAGAGTAGGGCCGATAGGGGAGTTGGGGCACCGCCCCCTGTCACACACAGAGCAGGGCGGATCAGGGGGTTGGGGTGCCGCCCTCTATCACCCACAGAGCAGGGCCGGTCAGGGGGATGGGGCACCGCCACTCTCACACTCAGGGCAGGGTCGATGAGGAGGTTATGGCTCTACCCCGTCACACACAGAGAAGGGCCCGTGGGGGGAGGGGGGGGGGGCGCGCGCGCGCACGCACACTGTCACAGACAGACCAGGGCCGATCAGGGTGTTGGGGCGCCGCACCCTGTCACACACAGAGCTGCAGGGAAATCAGGGGGTTTGGTCGCTGCCCCGTCACGCTGATCCCGGTGCCGGGAGGCCTCGCGGCTCTGCTGATCCCGGTGCTGGGAGGCATATTACCCTTTTACTATATAGGATAGAGGCCTGGTGCACGGGTGGGGGCCGGCTGCTTTGCCCTGAAGGGTGTCCTGGATCAGGATGGGGGTCCCCACTGGGGTGCCTGGCCAGCCTGGATTAGAGGATGATGGCTGTTTGCAGCTGGTCACACTCCTTTCAGGGTGGGGGTCCCCACTGGGGTGCCTGGCCAGTCTGGGTGAGGGGCTGAGGGCCGTTTTCAGGCTGGCGGGTGACTGAAGCTCCCAACCGCTCCTTTTTTCTTTTTTTTTCATTCTGGGCCAGCTTTAGCTCTGAGGCTTGGCTCCAGTTCTGAGGCCTCGGCTGCTGAAAGCAGGTATCTGGTTTGTTTGGGTTCTATAATTGTAACACTGTTGCGGTCCTGCTCACTCCAGCTCTGAGATCCCAGCTGGCTGAAAGCAGGGATCTGTGTTTGTTCTATAATTGAAACAATGTTGCGGTCCTGCTGGCTGAAGCCCGGCTGGCTGAAAGCAGGTTTCTGGGGTTTTGTTAAGCTTCTATATTTGTAACAATGTTTCTTAAACTGCAAGCTCAGAGGCCGGCAAGGCAGGCGGGGAACGTTGCCTTCCTCCGTCACTGAAGCAAGCAAGCCTCCTGTTCACTTGAAGCTGCCTGGCTGCTGGCCGCCATTTTGGTTGGCAGTTACTTTGCATATCGCCCTGATTAGCCAATGGGAAGGGTAGTGGAGGTATGGCTAATTTCCATGTTTCTCTATTATTAGATAGGATAATAACCATATTTATAAAGTTAATACAACTATTCTGACAATAAAAAATGAAAAACAGAAGTCAAGTAAACTCATTTTAATTGTTTCTAATATAAAATATAAACCTTCCAACTTGAGATACAGACTGACCATACAAAATAAAAAATAATCTTTTACAAAATATCTAACATTATTATACTCTGGTTTCTCTTCAGATCGCATCAATCTTTTGCCTTTCACAAAAATCTACCATTATTTCTTCTTGGATTGAAGTATTCTATTTATAGTCCTTATAGCTACAAAAATAAGACTTATTTATCTTCATTTTCAGGTGTATTTCATCATAAGTACATGTAATAAAAAATACCTAGAATAGCTCTGGACAGTTTGACTCAGTGTTTGGGGCGTGGGACCAAGGACCAAGGGGTCGCCAGTTTGATTCCCAGTCAAGGGCACATAAAAAACATCCTCACTCCTTAGGTAAGGATTAAAAAACAAAACATAAAAGCACATGGAACAAAAAAGGCCCCTCACAGTAAAAAATAAAATAGTTGCAGCAAAAGAAAATACATAATTGTAGTTTATAAATTTTTCTTAAGATGCTTTTATTACTGTAATAATGGGAGCAGGGCCCGGGCAGCGTGTATCAGTGATTTGAGCATCGACTTATAAACCAGGTCAAGGTTCGATTCCCAGTCAGGACACATGCCTGGGTTGAAGGTTCCCCAGTTTGGGGCATGCAGGAGGCAGCCAATCAATGATTCTCTCATCATTTTTCATCTCTCTTTTCCTCTCCCCTCCTCTCTGAAATCAATAAAAGTGTATTTAAAAAAATAAATGGGAGCCGAAACCGGTTTGGCTCAGTGGATAGAGCGTCAGCCTGCGGACTGAGAGGTCCCAGGTTTGATTCCGGTCAAGGGCATGTACCTGGGTTGCGGGCATATCCCCAGTAGGAGATGTGCAGGAGGCAGCTGATCGATGTTTCTCTCTCATCGATGTTTCTAACTTTCTATCTCTCTCCCTTCCTCTCTGTAAAAAATCAATAAAATATATTTAAAAAAATAAAAATAAAAAATAAAAAAATAAATGGGAGCCCTAGCTGGTTTGGCTCACTGGATAGAGCAGCGGCCTGGGGACTGAAGGGTCCCAGGTTCAATTCGGGTGAAGGGCATGTACCTTGGTTGCAGGCACATCCCCAGTAGGGGGTGTGCAGGAGGCAGCTGATCGATGCTTCTCTCTCATCAATGTTTCTCTCTATCCCTCTCCCTTCCTCTCTGTAAAAAAATCAATAAAATATATATTTAAAAAATTAAAAAAATAAAAGTAAATGGGAGCAGAGATCTAATACAATTTTAACACTGTTTCAAAACATAAAACCCAACAAAAGGTTACCAATAATAAATAAGGTCATTTATCTTTTCCTAAGTGCTACATACATAAAACACCAATAACTAAGAACCTTGTTCATGTCAGTCAGTGCTTAATGATGAAAAGTGAAATTTAAAAGACCTTTTACAAATCATTGGCCTCATTCAAGAGGATTTTGCTGCTAACTTGCACTTATGCTATTATACTGCTACTACAGGCCCCGTGAACAAACATCATGCACTGATAGGGTCCCAAGTGGCTGCCGGCTGCCGACCGGGTACTCCCTCCCTTCCCCAGGCCACCTGTAGCAGCTGCCTGCCAGGGCCTCCCTCCCTTCCCCTGGTTGGCCCAGCCACTGCCCCCTGGTCAAACTCCCAGAAGAACTCTGGTCAAGGGGACAATTTGCATACTACGGTTTTATCATATAGGCCTAGAGGCCCAGTGCACGAATTCATGCATGGGTGGGGTCATTGGGCCTGGCCGGCTAGGGGGAGGGACTGCAGGAGGTTGGCCAGCCATGGGAGGTTGGCTGTGGGAGCGCATTGACCACCAGGGGGCAGCTCCTGCATTGAGCATCTGCCCCCTGGTGGTCAGTGCGTTTTCATAGTGATTGGTCAACCAGTCGTAATGGGCACTTAGGCTTTTATATATATAGATAAATATCATTATGTGAACTTTTTCTAATAGCCACAAGACTATTTAAAGAAGGAAACATTTTTGTTTTCAACAATATCATGAACCATTAAGTGCCATACTAACAACCCAAAGGAAAAATTCTCCAGTGTTCTGGAGTTTTCCATATTTCTACTGCCTATATAAACTAAAGGAGTAAGACAAGGAAAATTATCTGTGGTCAAAAACTTTTAAGCATTGTTATGGGGTTTGGTTATGTTAATATTACCTATCAATAAATAATAACTTTTTATTCTTTTTAAATATATTTTTATTGATTTCAGAAAAGGGGGGGGGACAAAAATTAATGAGAGAGAATCATTGATTGGCTGCCTCCTGCATGCCCCCTACTGAGGATCGAGCCTGCAATCCAAGCATGTGCCCCTGACCAGAATTGAACCTGGGACCCTTCAGTCCACAGACCAAATGCTCTATCCACTGAGCCAAACCAGGTAGGGCAAGAAGAATTTTTTAAAAAGCCTCCAGGAATCAGGCCATGTCTCCTCACCTGTTTCTTATTCCTGGTGGGAGATTTCTTTTGCCCACATCAGTTGCTGGATTCATACAGGCAAATAAACGAAAGTCAGGATGACGAACCAGTGGTTCTGTTAAGAGAAAATTATAAATTCTCAACAACTTGTAAAATTAAGTCATCAGCCAAAGGTCCCTAGGGGAAGACTATCTAACTCCATAGGAACCCAGGTCAAACAAAACATTGCCTCAGGCTCAACAAAGTTGTTACTGGCTGTTCAAACCTTCCCTGCCTTTTCTGAAATCAGTTTCCAGACCAATGGACACTACTTAATCTTATGCTGCCATTCCACTATCTTTTATAGGTTCACTGTTGTTTATGTCTTATCACCTGTTCCAGTATATAGTTTCCCACTAATTGTGCATGTCTATTACCCACTACCCAAATGCCTTGACAAATTATTGTATTCTTTGAATTCCCCATACCACTTAACAATAGGACATTTACAGAAAATAAATATCTATGGAATAAACAAATCCAATTGGGTGGCCCATGTAATCCACCTAACTAATAGATTCTTACTCTAAAGAGGCCAAAGACCTGGCAGCAAGTCAGACCCCAAGGGGCTCAAGTCCTACCTGTGTCCCCTCGATCCAGCAACACCAGGGAGCCAGATGAGCCTTCGAGCAAACCACTGAGACATTCTAATGTTTCTGGAGCAGCCAGATTAATCTCATCCAACAAGATCCACTCTCCTTTCTTTACAGCCTGAGCTAATGTACCCTAGAAGAAGATAAAGTATGACCTGATGAATTATGCCCTAAATAACAAATTGCTGCCATCTGAGTGCCAGAGGTAAGACCAAGTTAACTTTTTCAAATGTCTAAAAGGATCAAGGGAATATCTTTGAGCCTAACAGTGAGATACAATAAACTAGATCATCTCATTATATAGATGTGAGATAAATGATAGCAATGTATTCAAGTATTTAAAGGTACCCAGATGGCCCTGGCTGGGTGGCTCAGTTGGTTAAAGCATCATCCCAATATGCTAAGGTTGTGTGATCTCTGGTCAGGATACATGCAAGAAGCAACCAATGAATGCATAAATAGGTGGAATAACAAATTGATATTTCTCTCTCTCTCTCTCTACCTCTAAAATCAATTTTTTTTTAAAAAAAAAAGGGTACCCAGATGATTATTAAAAGCACTCAACATAAATAAAATAGGGTTAAGCTCTGAATATGCCACAATCAGATAAAGGACTAAATCAAAGATGTGTAGTGATTGTAATATGTAGCCTTTCACAGTTGAAGAATATCACAATGAATCTTTCCTAACTCTTCTCTACCAATTTTATCTCAAAGTTCTATTCCAAGAGTAATAAAAAATAAATCTTACAGTTATACATCAAAAACTGAACTGTTTTACTGTTATTAAAATGCTTTATACAAGCCCAAGCCAGTTTGGCTCAGTGGATAGAAATCGGCCTGCGGACCGAAGGATCCCAGGTTTGAGTCCAGTCAAGGGCACATAACCTCGGTTGCAGGTTCCTCCCTGGCCTGGACCCTGGTCAAGGCGTGTGCAGGAGGCAACCTATCAATGTGTTTCTCTCACATCAGTATTTCTCTCTGTTTTTCCCTCTCTCTTCCACTCTCTATAAAAATCAATGGAAAAATATCTTCGGGTGAAGATTTAAAAAAAAAAAAAAAGCTTTATACTTTTGTTTTCATAATAATCCTGACAAATTATCTACAAATTTAATTTTTTAAAAAAGAACAGACTGGTCAGTGTTGCTCAGTCGGCTGGGCATTATCCCAAGCACAGAGAAGTTGGCAGTTTGATTACCAGTGAGGGCACATGCCCGGATTGCAGGCTCCATCCCCGGTAGTAGGCATACAGGAGGCAGCTGGTCGATGTTTGCCTGTCTGCCTGTCTGTCTCTCTCTCCCTTTCTCTAAAAATAAACTATTCTTTAAAAAAAAAGAGAACAAATGTATTAACACTAGAAAGACTGAAATTTAGTATATACCTATATTGCCCAAAAGCAGTCAAAATGACTGCATTGTGAAAGAATAATATCGGAGCACTCTTCACTTATGTTCCTTAGCTTTTCCAATAACTCACTTCTATTCGACATTTCTTTCATGAATTTAGGGCGCAAAAGAAATAAACAACTTATTAGAACAAGTATCACTGCATAAAGACTCGAAAAGCAAGTACTAGTTTAGCTTACTGAGCAACTGCAACTTATCAAGTATCGACAATTTATCATGTACTTGTATGTTATCATGTGACGGTAATCGAAAAAAAATGAAAACTGTTATTTCAATACAGAGGCGAACTGGTCATATAAGAAATTTACTCAATTCAATAATAAGAGTCTAAAATTTCCCAAGCAGTCAAAATGACTGCTTTTGGGCAATATAGGTATAACACATATATATATATACCGGAAATGAAGGAGGGGGAGGTAACTACAATTATTAATAAACGCATTTATATGTTGTACAAAAAGTCACAAAATTCTAAGACATTGTGTCCTTATATACATAATTGTTTTTCTAATTGAAATTAAAAAGCAGTCAAAATGACTTCCTTGGGCAATCTAGTGTTAAACTCCAGTGTAATGCTAAGTCATGAAATAGGTTTAAACCCTACTTTGGAGAGCACTTGACATTTTAATTGGTTATTTTAGAAATAATCATAGCAAGATTAAACACTAATGACCAAATTTCCCATATAGATGGGACATATGGTTGAGTGACCTTCTCTCATACCAAAACACCGTCTCAAGTAAGATTCCTACCTGTCTTAGGGTATGGCCTAAAAAAGTGTCACAGAAACAAATTTTAAAAAGAAAAATTTTAAAAGCTTAGGTCATGAACCTTTAATTACACTGATGTTTCCTATGGGGTCACAGGACAGAAAACAGCAGAGCTACCCATGCACTGGAATAAAAAATGGGGCCTAAAGTGGATGGACCCAAACCTAGCGGGCTTGCTCTCCTCACACATCACACACACAGAGCCAGGAAACAATAAAGAGTTCAGCATCTGTCCTCAACTTCCATCTTTAAAAATAATAGTGTTAAAAATAATAATAATAATAAGTTTACCAAGACTATAATCTCAATAAAGAACATTTTTCAAAACCTTCCCCCAATACATTATTTCTTTTTTTTTTTAAATGTTCTGAGTGAAGCTAATTGTCAACTTGTTTTTTGTTTTTTTTTTATTGATTTTTTACAGAGAGGGAGGGAGATAGAGAGTTAGAAACATCGATGAGAGAGAAACATCGATCAGCCGCCTCCTGCACATCTCCCACTGGGGATGTGCCCACAACCCAGGCACATGCCCCTGACCGGAATCGAACCTGGGACCCTTCAGTCCGCAGGCCGACGCTCCATCCACTGAGCCAAACCGGTTTCGGCCCCAATACATTATTTCAATTAAGTGTTTAAGTCTTGAGCAGCAAGCACTAAAAATATCAACATAAAGAGAATACAAAATAGAAGGCAGTCTAAAACTTGCATTTTGCATCAAATCAACAATCCCTTAACCTTAATAACGAAAGCAAAATACCTCTACAAATGCAAACAACAGGGCATTTTCAGTCATTTTCATCTGTTGTTGGGCATGGTCGAGTCTAAGACCAAAAGCTTCCCATTTCTCTTTCAGGAGTAACCCTAGAAAGGAATAAAGACAATAATTTAACCTACATTTTGAATTGTAATATGTATAACTTAAACACACAAAAAACAAATATCTTAGCAGTATTAAAAATGTAAGTCCAGCCCTAGCTGGTTTGGCTCAGTAGATAGAGCGTCGGCCTATGGACTGAAGGGTCCCGGGTTCAGATCCAGTCAAGGGCACATGCCTGGGTTGTGGGCTCAATCCCCAGTGGGGGCAAGCAGGAGGCAGCCGATCAATGATTCTCTCTCATCACTGATGTTTCTATCTCTTTCTCTCCTCTCCCTTCCTCTTTGAAATCAATAAAAATATTAAAAAAAAAAAAAAAATGTAAGGCCCTAGCTGGTTTGGCTCAGTGGATAGAGCGTCGGCCTGCGGACTCAAGGGTCCCAGGTTCAATTCCGGTCAAGGGCATGTACCTGGGTTACGGGCACATCCCCAGTAAGGGGCGTGCAAGAGGCAGCTGAATTGATGTTTCTCTCTCATCGATGTTTCTAACTCGCTATCCCTCTCCCTTCCTCTCTGTAAAAAAAATCATCAAAATATATTTTTAAAAAAATAAAAAAAATGGAAGTCCAAACACTTGCTAAGTGCTCTAGCCATTATACTAGTTACCTCACTCATATACACATGTACACGTACTAGTTAACTGATTTATCATCCCTCACAGCAACGCTTTGAAGTAGGTACTCTTATTTCCATTTTATAGATGAGAAACGACAGAGAAGATAACTAAGCTACCAAAAGCCTCTTGGCTGTGGAATCAAGCTTCTTGGAAACAACCTCTTTTTTTAAGGAAATCTAATGATTCTTATGGAAACCATGCCTAGAATCACGGGAGCAGCAATACTTCAAAATTAGTCTTTTTTGCCCTAAGTCTTAGAAAACTTCAAGTTGCACTGCTTCACTCTTCTCCCCAAATCTTCTAATTCTGCTAATTAAGCCCCAGCCTCATGCCCTTTCACTAGTAGCCTAGGTCACATTCTTACCGGTTTCGCTCTCTTTTCCATCCTTGTTGACAGCTGATTTGTGCACATGTTGCATTAGTCTGAGGAGATCATGCCACCGTTTCTGCCCGTAACAGGTCTGAATGTGCCCCAAGAACGTAAAGTTTTGCTTCTTGGAAAATGTCTGAACAAAGAGTTCCTCAAATGTCTCCCGTAAGGGTAGCCAAATAAGCTTGTGGTCCACTGGTTTGTAACTAAAACAAATGGTAAATGTGATTGAAAACTACTGAAGACAATAGAACTTAAAAACCATAACTCAGAAAATAGTAATAGGTCTAAGATTTCATTTACTCAAAATCAGAAATAATACCAAAATACTTAAAATCTATGTTAAAGTTTTAAATTATGATGTATTTTCTGCACTAAACTAAAGGTAAAGCATTATTAAAATTTTTGAAACTCATAGCTGGGCACTGAAAGGCCTGTCACTTATTTTACTAACATTTAAATAAACATGATTTATCGCAGCAGTCGCCAATCTTTCGGACCTCACAAACCACTGGTTGATGACCACTGCTCCAAAGACTTCCTTAAACCAGCAGTCGCCAACCTTTCAGATCTCACGAACCACCAGTGGTCCGCGGACCACAAGTTGGAAACCGCTGATTTATAGGACTCAATGATAAAAACTTATTTTATTAAGATCAACCAAAAACTTTTCAGGATATTTTAGAAAAAAAATACAATATCTGAAACTGATTTACATAAGCAAAATAAACTCAGTTCATGCCTTCTCAATTGAGGGAGGAAAGGTTCTGCTCCCAAGAGATAAATATAGGCAAAAGAAACTTAAATGTTGCAATGGTTTGTGACCTTCCACAGCTCAACATTTTATTCCACAGTATTTATTCTTTTAAAAAATATTTTTATTTATTTTTTTAAAGAAAAAGGAAGGGAGAGAGAGGGAGGAATGGAGAGAAATAGAGACAGAGACATCGATGTGAGAGAAACATTGATTGCTTGCCTCCCATACACACCCTGACCAGGGATCGACCCACAACCTGTATATGTGCCCTGACCAGGAATCAAACCAATGACCTTTTGGTGCACGGATGACGCTCAATCAACTGAGCCACACCAGCCAGACACTTTGGGAATCCTGCTGTATAATGGTTCATAGTTTGAATCACCAGCTCGTCCAGGTGTTAGGTTGGTTCCCATTGAGTAGGTATCTGTGTTATAGTTCATTTTTGTTTTTTCTTTTTTATGTATGATTGCTCATTTTTAATCACTTGAAATATGTATTAAGTGTTTCAGCCACTGTGTTCAGCTTTAAATGAATGGACATTTCTCTTAAGGAGAGTTCAGTCTAATTTGAAACAGTAAGCCACTTCTTTCATTTACAAATTCAATACACTGAATCAACGAATAGTTGTAATGATTATGACAGCTAACTCTTTAAAATTTTTTTAAAATAAAACTGATACGAGGCACTCATGTGCCAGATACTAAACTGAATCCTTTATCTGTATTAACCCAGTTGGCATTCTTAACAACCAAATTCTCCAAGTGTATGTATGTAAGTTTTCTTTTGATAACTGATGCTAACCTAATACCAAGAAAAAATGGATATATATTTTCATCAAATTAGCACCAAAACAAAATTCCAATTATCACACTGATCCCAATCTTTTGTATGATCAATTGGATAAGGGCACAAATGAGCTCCCATGTACTTGCTACATTTAAACTACTTGCGCCTGGCTGGTGTGGTTCAGTGGTTGAGCATAAACCCATGAGCCAAGAAGTCCCGGGTTCGATTCCCGGTCATGGCACATGCCCAAGTTGCAGGCTCGGTCCCCAGTAGGGGGGCATATAGGAGACAGCCGAATAATGTTTCTCATTGATGTTTCTAGCCCTCTCCCTTCCTCTTTCTCTCTAAAAATCAATAAAAACATACATTTTGAATAAGCAATTGCACACAAAAATATTAGTTTATTATATGCTTATCTCCTTTTCTCCCTCCCACTTTCAGCATGATCTTCGAGAATCAGAACTCAAGTGTTCCTTTAACTGCAGAGAAACAGAAGTTTGTGAGGTCCGATATACAGAAGAACACCTCAATAAATTCCAATAACTACCCTGCAGGGGAACGCAAGGGTAGGGGTGGAAGACTTCAAACATTTTTCCAAGGCTAGCTTTGAGCTTTGTAAGAGAACAGTATTTCCTACCTCAAGCAGGGAACACAAAATAAGAAAACAATTTTAAGCCGCACTTACCCTCCAAGCAAGTCTGCAGTGTCACTCTGTTGATTCATATTGACAACCCTCAAACGGTGGCCTTTAAAAAAGAAAGGGCAAAAGGGTCAGTCCGAAAATTTCAAGACTGATAAAATCCAGTGAGATTCTTAAGGATGTGCAGATATGGGCATGGGGAAAATCTTTAAATGTGCATTCGCTCTGAAATAAGCCAGAGAAAGATAAATATCACATGATCTCACTCATTTGTGAAATATAATGAACAATATAAATTAATGAACAAAATAGAACCAGAGACATAGAAGCATCAAACAGACTGTTCAACCTATGAGGGAAGGTGGAGGATGAGGGGGTAAGAAATCAACCAAAGAACTTGTATGCATGCATATGAGCATAACCAACTGACACAGACAGTAGGGGGGGTGAGACATGTGCTGGGGGGTGGGAGCAGCCAGGGAAAAGGTCAATGGGGGAAAAAGGAGCCTCATGTAATATTTTAAACAACAAAGAATTTAAATTAGAAAATAATAAATAATAAATGTGCATTTGCGCTGATCCTCTCATTTTATAACTTTTAGGATTCTAAAATTTCACCTAAGCCTGAGAGATATGTATAAGATGATTCACTGTATATTACTGCTCTAGCATCAGATAACTGAAAACCACAAAAATCCTTTAGTAAGTCAATGTCTACAAATTAGAATGAAATAAATGCTCAGTGTGGAATATTATTTAGCCATCACAATAGAAATGAGACGGTTGTTTTTAAAAATATCCAATTTGCTTAACTAAATGCAATACACAAAGCACAACCCCATGTTTCAAAACGAACCCAAATTCATATGTAGATGCATTTGTAGACCATAGAGCAGAACACTGTTAACAGTGTTTATTTCTAGCGAAAGTGGAGTGGTGGCACTTTTTTATATCCAGTATTTTGTTGACGTTATTTTCAGAAGAAAAAAAAGGCAGTCAGTGTGAAATGTGTATTTTTCTGGGGGCAGAATCCTTGCCCCTAGGAGTTACCTGTAATGTGAGCCAAATACTGTACAGTAGAGGTTTTGCCAGTCCCGGTCTCTCCTACCAGCAAAACTGGTTCTCCTTTGCTAACACACACAGCAAGCTGCTCAATAAGAACAGAGGATGGCCTCGTAGCAGCAAAAGTAAACTTCTCCCTGAGAAGGGGAAAGTAAGCAAGCAGTTAAGAAAAGCAGGCTACAAGCTTTCGAAGAGCCAGATTTTCTAGATTCAACAAATAAGAATGAGAAGACAACTGAGAGTAACGGTCTTCATGCTCTAAACAGTGGTCGGCAAACTGCGGCTCACGAGCCACATGCGGCTCTTTGGCCCCTTGAGTGTGGCTCTTCCACAAAATACCAACTTCTGCACATGGGACACGAAGTTTCAATCGCACTGTACGTGCACACCCACACGTGGTATTTTGTGGAAGAGCCACACTCAAGGGGCCAAAGAGCCGCATGTGGCTCGCAAGCCACAGTTTGCCGACCACTGCTCTAACAGATATCCTTACAATATATGAAATGCAAAACTCATTCGTTCTACAAACACTGAGTACACATGTGGCACTTTACCAGGCTCTGGCAATTCAGAACACCAATAAGATAAGACAATATACTGGGTACGTTATCTTAAGCAAATTACTTAACTTCTCTTAGCCTCAGTTTCCTCACCTGTAAAACGTGGATAGTTAATAGTTACTAGTTGTAGTGGGTTGAATAGTCTTCCCCCAAAATTCATCGAGTTCCATAGAACATAGTTTGGGAAAACACTTTACCATCCTATTCAGTGGAGCGATCACAGTTCAGATACATGTTTAGTCAAAGGGGCTGAACTAGACCTTCTATCAAGTTCCTAACTCCACAGTTCTCATATATGTAGGAACCCTATTTACCTCTGTATGTGAACAGCCTCACTTTGTTTCCGTAGAAGCCGCACTCGACCCACTTGCACATCTAGCTCATTGATCACAATTTCTGGTTTATAAAGTTGACAGAAGAATTCAACCTATGGGAGAGGAAAGATTTTACCTAAGTAACATTTTGATTCCTCTTCTAACATTTCCTCATCCATGAGGCTTACTGTGACCCTCTAATTAGTCCTTTACTAAGAGGTGCTTTGTACTTCCAAGACAGGAAAGTTAGCTTTTAATTACTTTATATTTTAATTTTTAAACTTTCTAATGTTTTTTTAAAACATTGGTTATGTTTCCCTACAATAGCACTTTTTATTCATTCAAATAAACCTACTTAGAGATCTGCCTATATCTAAAGTGAACACAGACATACCCCAATAGAGCAAACAGAAACTCTACTAAAAGATATGAATAATAATCAAAGTAATTTTTCTTCAGCTATGCCTTCTTCTGTTTTAAATTTCTAACATAATGCAGGAAACACTGACCTGAATAAACTATGGTACATCTAACTACAGCCAAAGCAGAAAGAGGAGCTGTGACACAGGCTCCAGAGCATATACCCAGCTGCTATTTCTTTCTCATCCTTGTCATCAACCCAAAGAACCCAGATTTTGATCAGGCTCGGGAGGGTGAGAGGGGCAAAGTACTCAGGGAAGGTAAACCCCTCTTTAATCAAAAGGGATGAATCCTAACCAATCAAAGCCAATGGTGTTACTTTCATTTCTCTTACCTATTATAATTTTATTGCTTTAAGCCCCTTTAAGTAGGTGTAGTGTTACTTGAAGCCAAAACCATCTCAACAGTTTCAGAAGCCTAAGGAACACCTCTAACTGGTTCCATTCCTGACACAGGGCTTTTTGAGTCATCATTTATTTGGGAATGCCAGATATCTGCCTCTAGATGGGCCCCAGGTACTTCTCCAGTAACCAACACCACTGCTAAAAGGCTCTCCCCTCTAAACACACATATTTTGATATAAAACAAGAATGGCAAAAAATATTAACAATGTCAGCAATGAACCCAAGTAATGTATACACAGATGTTCATTGAGACTATTCTTTTAAACTTTTCCCATGTTTGAAGATATTAGTAATAAAGAGCTGGAAAAAATCTACTTGTGCATAAAACTATAGAGGTGTTACTAAAACACAGTTCCAGTCCTAAGTCCATAATCTACAGAATAACATGCTAATTTAAAACTGCAGAATAGCCTGCCCAGCGCGGCTTAGTGGTTGAGCGTCGACCTATGAATCAGGAGGTCACAGTTCAATTTCCGGTCAGGGCACATGCCCAGACTGTAGGCTCAATCACAAATAAGGGGCATGCCAGAAGCAGCTGATCAATGATTCTCTCTCATCACTGATGTTTCCATCTCTCTCCCCATCTCCTTTCCTCTCTGAAATCAATAAAAATATATTTAAGAAACAACAACAGTGGAGAATAAGGCACACATGTGATATAGGACACCAGGAAGCTCACTTTAAGAATGTTGAGCACATGGAGAACTACTTACATAGGAAGTAGTGAGAGCTTTATGGCCATGAGAGGCAGCAATGAAACTAGCAATTTTAATAGAGGCAGCAGTTATTGCAAAAGCTGTTCCAGGGAAGACCAGAGACCAGCAAGTAAGCTAAATACCCCAGCTTCCTTTCAACAGGAAAGCAAAAATAGCATACCTTTTTCTTGGAAATGTTCAATTTGCTTCCAATGACTTCTGCCATTTTCAATTTGCTTGTATGCTTGGAAAGCATTGCTGTGAAACAGTCCAGAGCCTATTAAAATACGTAAGGTAAGTGCCCCTGATGTTTAAAATAATACATTAATAACAGAGTGTCAATCTCTTGGCCACAAAAGGGAGGAACATAAAATCCAGCAGGAACATTTCTGCAAATCTAAGAAGAGTCCAAATAAGACACCAATGCTAGACACAGGGACCTTGCCATTATAGAGGCAGGACACAAAAGTGAAGGCTTTACTATCATTGTACTGGTTAATTAGGGGAGGGAAACAAAAGAAAATAAAAGAAACTCATTCAGGTAAAAATAGCAATAATGTTCATCATCAGGTGTATGGTCCACAGGGAAACTTATTCTCAGACAGTGGAAGCAATACCAAAACATTACTCTCTAGCTATAAAGGAAAACTCCTGGTAGGCAATAAAGGAATCCATTGCCTTACTTTAACTCAGTACTCAACCTTAGCAACTACTTATAGGCCAACCAGGTATGTATCTTCTGATGTAATACAATAAAAAGTACATATCACCACCAAAAATGGATTCTACTCCCAAAAAAGTTGAATTTTAATACCTCAAGCACTTTGTTAAACATATTTACAAGAGAGAAGACTGATAATATGACAAGAGAAAGGATACTATGAGTGTGGCAAAATGAAGAATAATTAACAAATCCTCAGGTAGTATCATTTTGTTCAACATTATTTCATTATGATGTTGATGTGAAAAAAATAATCAATTCTGGCTGGGGCTACTGTCTGTGTGTTTGACCCATGTCCGTGTGGGTTTTCTCCCACATCCCAAAAATGTGCATGTTAGTAAGTTGAGCCTGAGTGAGTGTGTGTGAATGCACCCTATCCTGAAAGATGTCCTGTCCAGTGTCAGGTCCTGTCTTGCACCCAGAGCTGCTGAGAGAAGCCACCCATGACCCTGAACTAAAATAAGTGGGTTGGAAAATAATTATCTTGCTTATAAATCCTCTTACATGTATGTATAGCTCATTTACTTGAATGTTTAATATGAAAAGTGTTTGAGATCTTTATTTAGAAGTTTGTGACCGGAAGTATGTTGCACAAACTTAACTCTTAGTCTATGATAAAACTGGTTTCATTATCTGTCGTTTTGCTTTAAATTGCCATTTCCAAAAACCTATCAACGACATTAAGTGAGGACTTACTATATCTGGTTCTGCCACCATCAAGTATATTATATCAATAAACATCACACAAGCATTTAAATAGGAGAGAATGTATCTGGTCTTTGTCCCTAATTCCTGGCACAGAGCTTCAATAACCCTTGGAATGACCAGGAATAAGGAGTATCTTTTGTTCTCTACTAGACCCTCTGAACCATACCAGAGTTTATTCTCTGGATGAGGCCCTTAGATAGTTTAAAGGTAAAGCTGGCCAGGCCAATAAGGCCAATGTCTGATTGGAGGGTTGAAACTTTCACCTCTACCCCCAAGCTCTGCAGAGGGTAGAGGGGCTAGAGACTGAGCTCAATCACATAGCTAATCTATAATAATAAAAGCATAATATGTTAATTAGACCAGACAGCCGATCGACCTTCTGGATGAAGCCGCAGCGGCGGGGCCCGAGGCAGAGGCATTTAGGGGTGATCAGGCACGTAGGCAGGTGAGCGGTTAGGGGCGATCAGGCAGGCAGGCGAATGGTTAGGGGCAATCAGGCAGGAAGGCAGAGTGGTTAGGGGCAATCAGGCAGGCAGGTGAGTGATTAGGGGTGATCAGGCAGGTAGGCAGGCGAGCAGTTAGGAGCCAGCAGCAGTGGAACATCCCCCGAGGGGTCCCGGATTGCAAGAGAGTGCAGACCGGGCTGAGGGACACACGGACGGACGGACGGACACACACACACACACACACACACACACACACACACACACACACACCAGTGCATGAATTTCGTGCACTGGGCCTCTAGTGACATAATGAGACCTAAACAAAATACTGGACATCCAAAGCTTGGAGAGCTTCCTCATTGGTAGACATAGTGATGTACCAGAAGATGGCATACCCTGACTCCACAAGAACAGAAGCCCCTGTACCTGGGACCTGTAAGACCTTGCCCTATGTATCTTTGTTCCTAAGTTACACCTTTCATATTAAAACTGTAACCTGCACTGAATTGTGCTTTCTATGAGTTCTGAGTCCATTACTGAACCTGAGAGGTTGTGGGAACCCTGAATTTATAGCTAGTACGTCACAGTGTGGCTGGCCCCAAACACTTGCAGAACTAAAGAAGATAAAAGCACTCTTGCCAACGTTACACTTTTATTTTAAAAACTAGGGGCCCGGTGCACGAAATTCGTGCACTGGGTGTGTGTGGGGGGGGGGGAGTGTCCCTCAGCCCAGCCTGCCCCCTCTCACATATTGGGAGCCCTCAGGCGTTAACCCCCATCACCCTCCGATCGCCTGATCGGCCCCTTGCCCAGGCCTGACGCCTCCGCCAGAGGTGTCAGGCTTGGACAGGAGACCCCCATCTTCCCCCGATCACTGGCTCTGGCCCCCGCCCAGGCCTGAGGCCTCTGGCCCAGGAATCATGCCTGGGCAGGGGACCCCCATCTCCCTCTGATCGCTTGCTCCACCCCCCGCCCAAGCCTGACGCCTCTGACCCAGGCTTCAGGCCTGGGCAAGGGGACCATCATATCCCCCCAGTCCCCGGCTTCGCCCCCCACCCAGGCCTGATGCCTCGGCCAGAGGAGTTGACCCTCATCACCCTCCGATCACCAATCACCGGATCGGCCCCTTGACCAGGCCTGAGGCCTCCGGCAGAGGTGTCAGGCCTGGGCAGGGGACCCCCAGCTCCCCGCGGTTGCAGGCTCCGCCCCTGCCCAGGCCTAACGCCTCTGGCCTAGGTGTCTGGCCCGGGCAGTGGGGACCTGCAGTGGCAGCGGGGGGCGCCGAGATCGTGGGCTTCGCTTTAGGTCCAGGCAAAGGACCCCTAGCTCCTGGGACTGCCAGCTTCGACCGTGCCCAGCTCCCATCGCTGGCTCCACCCCTACTTCCTGCTATCACTGGCCAGGGCGGCAAAGGCGCCTGATTCTCCGATCATGGCTGGGGGGCAGGGCAAAGGCGGCCCCAGGGCCGCCTTTGCCCTGCCCCCCAGCTCTTACCTCCCCGCTGGGTTTCAGATCACTGTCAGTGGCAGGGGGCTTTTTCCTGCTTTCCCTTTCGCCTCTATGCATTGTGCCTACATATGCAAATTAGCCGCCATCTTGTTGGCAGTTAACTGCCAATCTTAGTTGGCAGTTAGTTTGCATATAGCCCTGATTAGCCAATGAAAAAGGTATCGCCGTACGCCAATTACCATTTTTCTCTTTTATTAGTGTAGATACAAAACACGGTTACCTATAACACACATAAGAAATGTCGGAGAATGGAAAGAGTTCGCTGGAGAAGAACGAGATTAAAAGACTGGCACACTGCATGTCAGGGTTAGGCTGAGCTTAAATATACACTCCAAATGAGGTTTCTTTCTACTCAAAAGTAACTTTACCAACACAAAGAGATACTGCAAACCAAGCTGGGTCACTATTCTCTCCTCAGTCCCAACTGACAGAAACCAGAGCACTTTATAATCAAAATTGGACATCTTAAGAAAACATATAACTACTTTTATTCTTAAGCAGGAGGAAACAAATCTGTGTTCTTATTGAATATGGCAGAGTTATAATTCAAAAGGGCTCTATTCTATAGGAAATGTGTTCCTTCCCACCCATAACATTTTTTCCCAAGCCCAGCATACAAGGTTATATTTTGCAACCTCCACATAAATTTCTCTGGACTAAAATTAAAGGCCCTACAACCCTACAAATCTAACATATAGACTAAGAAATTACATATAAGAATAAATATGAAACATCTTAGAAACACTTTATACTTTATAACATTATCATCACTGTGAGATTTTTTTTTCATTTTACCTTTAATTTCAGTACCTGTTTTATTCTACCTCAAACTATACTTATTTGAACCACAAAACATTTATATGCTCAATTAGTCTTAAGGCAACATTAGTTCAGTTTTAACTAGCTAAGGATAATAACAATAACCACACAAAAGAAAAACTCTGATAGCAGTCAAGACACAGAAAATAACAATGGAAATCAACAGCCTGATAGAACACAGAGAAAACAAGAACACTGTACCTTACCTCATGAAAAATATGTAATGATCCTGATGGACACAGATTCTGAAAGCTATGGGCAATCCTATTACACCAATTCAGAAGATCCCTTTAAAAAAAAATCAAGAAATAAAAAACCATAGACTAAAGACATCAAAGGCATCAGTTTATTTGGTCCACTTAAGTCTGGGACACCTAATAACAACACCTCCTTTCTTTAGGCAATGTGAAGATAAACAGTGTCAGAGGAAGGAATAAGTGAGTGGTCCCAGTCCCTACCCCTACCAGAAAGTGACCTATCGCTCATTTCTCCCCCATCCATCCACACAAGTAGCAGGAGAAGAGGAGCAACTCTCAGAGGAAACTGCGGGAGTTGCCCATTTCTAATTCTCACTTCTCAAAGGGCAAGTCAGCCATGGAGAATAGAGAGAAAAGGTACATAACTCAGCATGTACAGCAAAATACAAGGGTCTTATTTAAAACCACAAGTATCACAAAGGCTATCCAGTGAAAAGAATTATCAGTAACTATTCCCCACTCTGCTGTAAAAGTTATTTTTCAAAGCGAAAATAACATGACAAGTCTTCCTAACAAGTAACTAGACCTGAAAAAGGATCTGACGCCATGAAGCAGCCCAGAAGTCTAATTTCAAACCTGACCTCTTGTAAGCATAGTTCTAGCTGCTAAGAACTTTTGAGGGAAGCAGTTTTTAAAATATCAACTCAAAAAAGTGTTTAGTCCAGTACCTTAGAGACAATTCTCTTCCCTCAAGGCTTAGTCTTTTGTTTTCTGTTCTGGCTTCCGAAACTTCCTTAGGTACCTGTTCACATCCAACAGAACTACCACTCTGAGAGTGGTGTTTCTCTCCAGTAAGCTGGGTGTAAATGCCAAGCAGGTGGTCAGTTACTGCCAACAGGCTGGGGTATCTGTTCTGAAGAACCTGACAGAAGGAGAAAAAGGCAAAGAAAATTTAGCAGTAGACACAGTGATTTTTAAAAACACATGTAAACTGCTCCTGACACTAGTCAACCAAAAAATGTATAGCTTGCCCCAGCTGGTTTGGCTCGGTGGATAGAGCATCGGCCTGCGGACTAAAGGGTCCCAGGTTCGATTCCGGTCAAGGGCACATGCCTGGCTTGCGGGCTCGATCCCCAGTGTGGGGCATGCAGAAGGCAGCCAATCAATGATTCTCCCTCATCACTGATGTTTCTATCTCTCTCTCCCTCTCCCTACCTCTCTAAAATCAATAAAAACATATTTTTAAAAAAAAATGTATAGCTCTATGAAATTTGTCATCTTTACCAAGGTATAAGAACTTCCTCCTTACCCACAGGCCCTTCCCTCTCAAAGACTAATTTTTTTTCTACCCAGAACTCAGTTGTCTGGCAATCTCACCAGAGCTTAGGATGTAGAAGCCAGATAGGAAAAAAAGTCTCTAAAGCGGTGGTTCTCAACCTTCCGGCCCTTTAAATACAGTTCCTCATGTTGTGACCCAACCATAAAATTATTTTCGTTGCTACTTCATAACTGTAATGTTGCTACTGTTATGAATCGTAATGTAAATATCTGATATGCAGGATGGTCTTAGACGACCCCTGTGAAAGGGTCATTCGACCGCCAAAGTGGTCGCGACCCACAAGTTGAGAACCACTGCTCTAAAGCAACATATACACCCAACTCCCAATAATTTACTCACTAAAGAATCTTGCAAGTACTATTTACTTACTCACTGTAAATACAATTCAAGTATGATTCATTTCTCAGCCAAAAGCAAATTATAAGCAGTCAATTGGAAAGAGAAAATAACCTTTTAAAAGCAAACCACCGTAAAAGGAGCTGGTGTTAAGTACTGATCAAAAGCAGCTGGTCTTTTTTTTTTTTTTTAATACATTTTATTGATTTTTTACAGAGAGGAAGGGAGAGGGATAGAGAGTTAGAAACATCGATCAGCTGCCTCCTGCACACTCCCCACTGGGTATGTGCCTGCAAGCAAGGTACATGCCCTTGGCCAGAATCAAACCTGGGACCCTTGAGTCCGCAGGCCGACGCTCTATCCACTGAGCCAAACTAGTTAGGGCAAAAGCAGCTGATCTTTAAAAAGCAAACAATAAAGTTTGAAAAGATCTCATCCTGTTCAACTTCGATAACTGAGAGTTTTCTGCAATATAATACTTGGTGCTCATAATACTGATTCCAAGGTTTTATGATATAAAATTGTTCAATCAAATCTATTTGAGAAGAGAAATATCACGTACAGATTAGTAATATTACCATCCAAAATATTTAGATAAGCTTGAAAAGAATATTGTGATTCTAATTTGTACATAAAATTGATATATTCAAATTTGTATATATTAAATCGTCTCTAAGTGGTAGCTCAGATTTTATTTCTTCATATCTAGTTTTATTGGAGGATTTTATAACAAATATGCTGAAAACATACTTCAGATGGTTTAAAAATTAAATAAGGACAAGAGAATAATAAACAAATGCAATTTAACGGTTACACTCGTGGACCTTTCAAATATAGAATATACAGTTTGTGTATGAAGGGAACACCTATAAAATTCGTTATACATTTATGACCTTGGTCAAACTATGTCACCCCTAAAATAAAAAGTTCCCTCGCACCCCTTTTATAATCAATCCCTTCCCCCACCCCCTGCCCTGGGAATCACCAAATCTGGTTCCATGGTTTTAAGTATGTCATTTTTATGGACTCATACAGGATTCATGTGTAGTGCAGGTTCTCTTACTCAAGTTGTTTTTGAGATTCATCCAGACATTACTACATGTATCAGAAGTTCATTCCTTTTTATTACTGAGTGGTAATTTCATTATATAACTATGTACATTTATGATCAGGATGAAAAAAAGCTATTTTTACTTGGAAAAAATTCTTGTCAAGTTTAACACTTTAGTAAAATCTCAGCTATTTGGGAAAAAATTCTGAATTAAAAAAGATTTATATGTATCCACTAACCAGTCATTTTCTACCTTAGCCAAAAATATCTGTTCTTCGTTATCACAAATAAAAAATTTAAACATAGTATCATTTAATAAATTAATCTGACATGATATGGCTCTATTATCAAATGATGTGCATGTTAGAGATTCATTCCTTTGATAAGCATTTATTAAGTACCTACTTTATATCAGGCACTGTTCCAGGGAAAGGACAACAAACAAATATGGAATGGAGCCCACCCTTCAGTAACTCCATCTGGCATAAGAAGCAGATATACAAGCAAATCAAGCTTACAACACAAAGGTCAGCCCTGCTGGGAAGATGCAGGAAAGTTTCATGGGGCAGGAGATGCACCTGGCAGAGGTCAGCAGTGGCTGTGAAATAAGACATCTGGACACATGCAAGGTGTAGGGGAGACAACATTTGAGAAACTGCTAGAGGTGAGTTCCTGGCATGCACCACGTATGAGAAAAGCACTACATAAATAGCTCATTTTTTAAAGTATAATTTGATTTTTTTGGCAAGAAGTAAAAAAAAAAAATCTTTCTGAGCATAAGACTACTGTGGTTGGCAGCAACAGAAATACAGTTCCTTGAAGAAATTATTTCATTTCCTAAGTAATGCTCACAAGGGTTTTACCACTAACCATTTATTCAGGAGAGTGTTATTGGGATTTATTAGCAAGTCCAAATGCCTAGAAATGACAAGTGAGCTTCTCAAAGTCAACTGTCTAAATATGACATATGCCATGGAAGTGAGGAGGTGAATGCTCCTGTTGTGCTTCCTATGAGCAGGGTGACTCACTGCAATGCATGACAGAAAAAAAATAATAAGCTTCAGCTTGAATTTAAAGTACATACACCAAAACTAAGAAAAGAATAGTTGTCAAATGTTCTCATCCTCTTAAGCCCCAATAAATCACACCTAAATATGAACTTTAGTCCTCTCCTTTATAGAATAAGCTGGAATTTAAGTCTGAAAATTAAACATCTTAAACATCTACAATTGCAAAAGAAAGTGCTGCATTATGACATAGCCCTACAACAAATGATGCTTTTAAATATATTACCAAATAAAAAGTATTAGATGAATTTAATACACAAAAATGTTAGCACATTAACTGTTAGCAAATTAGGTTGATGAGTATTTTGGGGATTCATTATATTATTTCCTCTATTTACATGTAAGTCTGGAACTTTTAATAATAAAAAGCAAAAAAGAAAAGCATCAATACTTTCTAATAACCACATACCTCATTCAGTTCTGTCTTATCCATGTTATCCAGGTGAATTTTGGTCCAATGTTTGTCTAGCAGAGTAGCATGACTACTTAGTGGTCGATACCAGTTCCCTCCACAGCTCAAAAGTCTGTATTTCAAAATAAAAAAAGTCACAAAAAACTTCCAATTTTAATCTTGAATTAAAACCCTGGTTATCCCTTGCTAGACATTATCTCAGATACAAATAAAACTCACATCCCTTTTGGAGCTATGCTGGACTTCTAGGGCAGCTAACAAATGAAAGGCTGTCAACAGACCCAAATATGACTCTTTTCCTTCAGGGGAGTAATAGAGCTTTAACCAAGTTATTTTCAAGTCACTGCAAATGATTCTATTAGGTGATTTAATCTCAACAACATATTTCTCTTCCTTAAGACATAATTTCAGGAAAGAAAAGACCTACAGCATTCAAGTTCACTGCTAGTTACCAAAAGCTATATACCCAAATCATTTAAAATGTCCGGAGGAATATTCATGAAGCATATACTCTGGGCAAGCCACATACACCAAAGCCATTTGATTTAATCCTTACAACTGTCTTGAGGGGATCATGCCCTTCTTTATTCCTAACACATAAGGAAGAGAAGGAGAATAATGCCCCTGGCTCACTCAACTACGACTATAAATGACAGAGCCCACAGCTGATATCCCAGGACTTTCTGGGAAATGTACCTAATAGGAGAGAACTTTACTATCCCCGTAAATAAAACCAGGGTCTATTAAAATCAGCAGGGCCTAGCAAGGTGTTTCTTGAGAACTGTTAGGTTAGTGCCACATTCCATCTGGGAGTGAATACTCCACTGAGGTATAATAAACACTAATATAATCACTAAATATAATGTTACATTAGTTCCACTCTTGGGAATTTTAAGACCTGTACAGATATAGACTAGCAGCAGGAAATAAGCTGTTGCCTTTGTTTTGTTATACACTGTAGACAAGAACACATACAAAGTTTGCTTTGGTTTTATTCCTATGTTGATGCTTATAGTCAATTAAGTTTTTTAACTGCTTAAAATCTGTACGTCATTATAACCATCATCATGGCGAGCCATTAGTTGGGCACTTACTATGTGAAAGGTTTTTAGGTGGTTGTTTTTTTCCCAGTATATTTTTTATTGATGTCAGAGAGAAAGGGAGAGGGAGAGAAAGATAGAAACATCAATGATGACAGAGAATCACTGATTGGCTGCCTCCCGCACACCCCCCACTGGGGATTGAGCCTGCAACAGGGGCATGTGCCCTTGACTGGAATCAAACCTGGGACCCTTCAGTCCGCAGGCCAACACTCTATCCACTGAGCCAAACCAGCTAGGGCTGTGAAAGGTTTTTAATGCAAGTCATTTCACTTAATCTTTACAGCTTACACTAAATTGTAAAGTAGGTATTATTAGCCCCATTATAACCAGAAAAGAACAAGGTACACACAGGTACAAAGTATCACCTTCAGAACTCAAACCCAGGGCTACCTGATAACAATCTTGCCTCTGATAATTTTTGAAAACATGAAGACAGTTCTTTTTAAAAACACACCCTTATTTTCTAAATTAATTATCTCCATTAAAAGTTATACGGGCTCTAGCCAGCATAGAGCAATGATTAGACTGCCAGCCCTCGCACCAAAGAGTTGCAGATTTGGTTCCCAGTCATGGGCATGTACTTGTATTGCAGTTTCGATCCCCAACCCCAGTCGGGGCACATGCAGGAGGCACCCAATGGATATGTCTAACACAGTGGTTCTCAACCTTCCTACGGCCGCAACCCTTTAATACAGTTCCTCATGTTGTGGTGATCCCCCTAATTTCATTGTTACAAATTGAACATAATTAAAGCATAGTGATTAATCACAAAAACAATATGTAATTATATGTTTTCCAATGGTCTTAGGCGACCCCTGTGAAAGGGTCGTTCGACCCCCAAAGGGGTCGCGACCCACAGTTTGAGAACCGCTGCTCTAACATCAATGTTCCCCTCTATCTCTCCCCTCCTCCCTCCTTCCCTTCCGCTCACTGTAAAAAAAAAAATCAATGGAAAAAATATCCTTCAGTAAGGATTAACAAAAGTCAAAGTCATAAGGAATGAAGACTGGCCGGGGGCTCAGTTTGCTGGAGCACTGTCCAGGACAACCAAAAGGCTGCAGAGTCGATTCCAGGTCAAGGCACATATCAAGGTTGTAGGATTGATCCCTGGTTGGGGAGTGTACAGGAGGTAATGGATCTGTTTCTCTCTCACATCAATACTTCTCTCTCTCCCCCATCCTCTCTCTCTAAAATCAACAAAAACATGTAAGTAGTCAGGAATGAGAAGGTTGGCTGCCATCAGTTCCAACTAACCTTACTTAAAGTCACCCAGAGAACGCTATTCCAGGACTTTTGGGCGCAGCTCTAGTGTACAGACTTTTGAGGAAGAGGTTCCACAGTGGAAATGTGACATACCTCCTGGTTGCAAAGAACTGAAATCCAGGAGCCACTTTTAGACAGTCACCTCGGCCAGGAATCAAGAGCTCTCCATTCTCCAAGAGAGGGATCAGTACGGAAACCTAAATCACAAAACTCCACTGATAAAGCTATTAAGACAAAAGTAACAAAAAAAACCACCCTTCTCCAAATAATAAACAGATTCATAAAAGAAACCCCAGCTCTCATAGCATGAACTAGGATCAAAAGGCAGGTGGGAAAGGCTGAGCCACCCCACTCCAGAAGAACAAGTTATTCTTTCAACATTCCCTGAGTGCCGATATGGACCAGAAGCAAGCAATACCCTCAAAATCCAGACATGACTGAGGCCTCACAGCCTAGCACAGCCGTGGGCAAACTACGGCCCGCGGGCCGGATCCGGCCCGTTTGAAATGAATAAAACTAAAAAAAAAAAAAAAGACCGTACCCTTTTATGTAATGATGTTTACTTTGAATTTATATTAATTCACACAAACACTCCATCCATGCTTTTGTTCTGGCCCTCTGGTCCAGTTTAAGAACCCATTGTGGCCCTCAAGTCAAAAAGTTTGCCCACCCCTGGCCTAGCAGCTAATGGGAGACAGCTATGCAAAGAATCACACAACATGACCAGTGTGAACCCAGAGATGTACAAAGTGACATGTGAAAAGAGTGGCTGTAAATCAGAAGTGAAGCCATCCCAGAGGTAATGACATTCACCAAGTCTTAAAGTATGAGCCGGTATTAGCCAGGTTCGGTGGGAGTGAAATGGCACATATACTCCAGGCAAAATATTCAAATGGATAAAAATGTATATGCCTCGGTATGGCATGAGAGGACTATGTTATGGTTAGGGCAGAATGTGCATACAAAGTAGTAGAAAAATACAAGGCTTAAAGACAGATGAAAAAGGGCCTCCTGTGTTGAGCTAAGGAATTTGAGTTTTTTCATGAAAGTTATTTAAAGGATTTTAGCCTGCGGGCAGGGAGGGAAATTACATTTTTTTTTTTTTTTAGATAACCAACTGTGCAACATTATGGAAGATAACTAAAGAGTTAGCTTGGAGTGAAAGAGGTGAAAGGACAGCAGTTAGGTAAGAAAGGAAGGAAGAAAGAAAGAGCCCTGGGCTAAGGCAGTGGGATAAGTGAGAACAGAATAGAAAGTCTGAGAAATGTTAAGTCTGAGTGAGAGACTAGAAGAGGGAGACATCAACCTTCCGGCTTGGTAACCTTCCGTGTGGCAGAAAAACTGTTTTGAGAAAGAGCAGACATATTGGACAACTTGAACTTGTGCTAGCTAAGGAATATCCAAGTAGAGATTTTTCAAGGAAAGTGAGGACTGCATATACGGATATGGGGATGTGAGTTTATAGGGGAACAAATAACAAAGAGCCAAGGAAGAGGTTTCTAAAATATCAGACATAATTGTCATTGTTTCATACATCGCCAGGAGCTGAAAGGAAAGCCCAAAACAGCACAGGGGCAACTCCATGATAATGCCAAAACTTGAAACTAAAAAAAAAAAAAAATCATCCTAAAGGAGATCTGTAAAAGCTGCCTTAAAATATTAGCTGAGAAATTCTGAAAACAAAATAATAATCAAGAAATCAAGTATGTTTTTAAGTAAACACAACTTCACTATGATGATAATTATGTCTAACTATAATCAACTGAACAACACACCTTCTGAAAACAATTTAACAGAAGAGGAATGGTCTGCACAAAACGCAACTCAAAGTACAGGAATTTTCTAATGTTTATCAGATACTGCCAAAAGGTCAGGACAAATCATCCATTTGGCCTTGAATCTGGACTTTGTCATCAAAGAATATACTTAGCAATGGGATAGTGATAGATCCCTAGGCTCTATCATGACATGGATGGAATATCACTCACACTCATCTACCTTCTTGGGCTCTAATTCCACCATCCACCATCCTAATGATTTCCAGGTACCCTGATATCTGAAAAAACTGCCCAGGAAAGAGAGCACTAGAAAGGGAAAAAAGGTCTCAACAAATGCTTTTAACCTGCCTGGTAGCTTATAATTCAGTTTTATTTTTTAAGTCTCATTGGTAGCAATCAGCCTTGGCTGATTAAGAAAAATGAGTTCCAGCCCTATAAAACTGAGTATTAAGACTCTAAAACATGATGATCAAACTGAGGCTCTGCCTAAGCCAATAATACCATTACATCTTTACCTAAAATCATCATAATACACATGTATTTATAGATACTCCTTCACTTTCATATCTCCCTCTCCCTCACTCTCTCTCCCTCCCCTCCTCCTCTCCTGTCCTTCTCTCCCCCCCCTCCTTCATGTTATTCTCATATCCAAGAGGGAAAAGTCCATATGCAGTTAACTATAAGGTTCATGTTAAAAGAAAATTAACCAAAAAAATAAATAAATAAATAATTAAAAAAAAAGAAAATTAAAACCAATCTCAGAAAAAACTGTCCAAAGTAAGAATTGTTTATTCTGTTATTTGTTTCCTTGGTCATAGTTTATAGACTACAGAGGAAACATGGACTGCCTCCATAGCTAAATTTTATACACATAGAAAAGTGATCTTTTTAAAAACAATAATATACACCCAATACCTTTTCCTTAATGGAACAAAGACAAGCACACTCTTAATACATCATCTGTCCTCTGAGAAGCAGAATCTCAAAGTTCTCAGTGTATCTGAAACTGAGGTAAGATGTTTCCTACTGGGCTGATTCATGGAAAGGCTGTTAAAACTGGCCACATATTTGACTGAAGGAGGGAAAAAACTTTTGTGAAATTGGTCACATTATACTACTAAAGGAAACAGTACAAGCAGAATTTTATCAATTTTCTATCAAATAAGAAACCAGCCAAGTAAACCAAGACCTCAAACCAGATTAGGTAGGTAACCATGAATGACCTCTTACAACATTTCTCTAATCAAACGCCTATGTTTAAATTATCCCCTAGAATCACTAACAAAATATGCTCTTTAAAGACAGGAAATTAGCGAAGCCACATACCACGTCTAAGGGGGCATAGTCAATATCCTCCAGTAGGATCCAGTGTCCCTTTGTGGCTGCCTGTGTCAGGGTGCCAGGCTGCCACACAAACTCTCCTGGGACATCTGTGCAGCGGTACATTCCCAGCAACATCTGCAGAAAGAAAATAATTATTCAAATCACACATCTGAGGTATCACTGCTATATCCTTCAATTCCATTAAACTTCTACCTATGTATATACATAAAAGCCTAAGCGACCATCTGAACGGTAGCTGTGACGCGCACTGACCACCAGGGGGCAGATGCTCAATGCAGGAGCTGCTAAGCTGCGGTGACCTGGCAGCTGCGGTGACCTGGCAGCTGCGGTTCTCAGGTGACACACCCAGAACCAGACAGGAGGGAGCCCGATTCCGGGTGCGTCACCTGAGAACTGCCCTCTCGCAATCCAGGACCCCTCAGTGAATGTCGCAGAGCCGGTTTCAGCCCGATCCCTCAGGCCAGCCCGAGGGACCCCACCGATGCACAAATCCGTGCACCGGCCCTCTAGTAGAAATATAAGCAAGCATTTGTGTTTTTAGAGCTTGGTCCCATAGGTTCTGAAAGACCAGTAACTATTATCATAGTCCCTTAGCAAAAACAATATTTTAATGCAAACAGTTATAAGCATGCTAATCCCACAAAACTTGCCATTTCTTAATTACCTTACTGTCGGTCTGATCTCCAAGCTGAACTTTGAGAAGCTCAGGGGGCTTCCTTCTACCTGTCATTGCAGCTAAATGTTCAACTAAAGAAGTTTTGCCGCATCCTATTGGTCCTTCCAACAACACAGCATTCTGAGAAGCCACTGCCATAGCCAGGGTCTGAAGATTTTTGCAGACTGACTCAACCAGTACATAAGAACTAAAGGCCAGCTCTTGTTCATGAGAAGAACTCCTGTTACTAGCCTAAGGAGGCAAGTGAGAAATAAAAAGCATGTCAAGAACGAGTCCTTTCTCCAAAAGGCACAGGTTAAATTTCTACAGTGCTTCCTCTGATCTTTACATAAACCTCTGCCAATATATTAGCAGAGGTTTAACAGAAGTATAACAACAATAGGTATATTATCCAAAGTAAAGATCTGACTTTTTTTTCTTTCCTTTCTTCCTCAACTCCTGCCTTTGGGGGAGAAAGTAAAAAATTCACTATCAAATTTAAGAAGTTTCCCAAAATTTCAGAAGCCAAAAAAGCTGACACACAAGGGATGGGGATAAACCACAACTAGATTATTTTTCTTTTCCTTCCTCTTGCCATATCCCAGGGTTTCATATCTAAGATAGAGAATGCATACAAGCCCTGGCTGGTGTGGCTCAATTGGTTGGAGCATTGTTCCATACACCAAAAAGTGGTGGGTTCGATCCCTGGTCAGGGTACGAGTGGGAGGCAGCCAGTTGATTTAAGCGGTTTTCTTTTACATATACACTAAAATATTTAGATATGAAATGATGTAGCATCTGAGAGTTGCTTTCAAAATAATGTGGTATGGGTAAAGTGTGCAGAAATAACAATGAAACAATTGATCACAGATTTATAATTATTGAAGAAGAGTGATGGGTAGGTAAATGGGGGTTCATTAAACCATTGTTTCTACTTTAGAATGTATTTAACGTTTTCCATAACAAAAAGTTAAAAATAATAAGATAATGTGCCCAATGTTTAATGAGTACAGAGTTTCAGCTTTGCAAGAAGAAATGTTATGAAGTCTGCACAACAATGTGAATATACTTAATACCACTGACATGTACACTAAAAAAAGCTGAAGATGGTAAATATTATGTGTATTTTACCACAATTAAAATTTTTAAAAAAGCCGAAACCAGTTTGGCTCAGTGGATAGAGCGTCGGCCTGCGGACTGAAAGGTCCCAGGTTCGATTCCGGTCAAGGGCATGTACCTGGGTTGCGGGCATATCCCCAGTAGGAGATGTGCAGGAGGCAGCTGATCGATGTTTCTCTCTCATCGATGTTTCTAACTCTCTATCTCTCTCCCTTCCTCTCTGTAAAAAATCAATAAAATAAAAAAAAGAAATAATAATTCTCTAACATGGCTAGTCCCTTAAAGATATGTGAGGATAAAATAAGATTCAGGGCTGAAAGTTATTTGCAACTTCCTGAAGGGCTATCTATTACAGCAATTTAGCAGGTGGGCTGGGCCATAGCACGATTCTGCACTCTGACCCCAGTGCCCTGCCATTGCTACCCAACATCAAGCCCATCCGAACCAGAATCCTTCCTATATTAAAATTCTAATGCTCCAAACATTATCTATGTAAAGAGAGTGGTTAAGAGGGGGTGGGTTTTAGCGACTAGAGGGAAACACAAGGGTCTTGGAAGTGCTGATATCTTAGTGCTGGTTACACAGATATATCCAGTTCATGAATAATCACTGAGATGTACATTTAACAGGTGTGCTTTTTTACATGTATACTGTACTACTACATTTTTGTTTTTTAATTGCACTACCAAGTGACAAACCTATGGTTCAAGGAACAACCCAGGACTTGTTCCAAGAAGAAAATTGGGTAGGTGTGACCCAAGTAACAACTGATAAAAGACTACTGCGGGGTGCCTAGCTGGTTTGGTTCAGTGGATAGAGTATCGGCCTCCGGACTGAAGGGTCCCAGGTTCGATTCTGGTTAAGGCAGCAGTTCTCAACCCGTGGGTCACGACACCTTTGGGGGTCGAACAACCCTTTCACAAGGGTCGCCTAAGACCATCGGAAAACACATATATAATTACATATTGTTTTTGGGATTAATCACTATGCTTTAATTATGTTCAATTTGTAACAATGAAAATACATCCTGCATATCAGATATTTACATTACCATGCATAACAGTAGCAAAATTACAGTTATGAAGTAGCAATGAAAATAATTTTATGGTTGGGGGTCACCACAACAGGAGGAACTGTATTAAAGGGTTGCGGCATTAGGAAGGTTGAGAACCACTGGGTTAAGGGCACATACCATGGTTGCAGGTTCCCTGGCCCTGGTCAAAGTGCATGCAGGAGGCAACCAATTGATGTGTCTCTCTCACATCAATGTTTCTCTCTGTCTCTCCCTCTCCCTTCCACTCTCTTTAAAAATCAATGGAAAAATATCCGAGTGAAGATTAACAAGCAAAAAAAAAAAAGACTACAGGGGGGGTGGGGTTGGGGGTGGGGGGTGAGGACAGAAAACAGACTGGTTCCCAGTGGTTCCAGATTATGGAACCAGATTATAAACTGTTAAGTCTTTCCCAAGTGTGCTCTAGAGCCACATTCTTGGAAAGGTCATTTCATATGGGCAGGGGGAAGTTCTCTGCAGATACCAGCCTCCCCGACAACAGACAAAGCGAAAATTCTGACAGAAAGAGGTGGCTGGGGCTAGCCCCGTGTCAGCCAATGTGCAACCCAAGAGTCTCTGGGCAATTCAGTCTGTCTTTGTTTTACATAAATATAGCATTATAACATGTGCCACTCAACTTCACACAGCTGTCATAGTAAATAAATGAGAGGATATATAGAAAAGCTTTGCTAAAGTTAAGAGCACCACACAAGCATTGTTATAGTATCTAATTTACCACTGAAGAGGGACAATGGGAAAATCAGAGAGGAGGGCCTGAGTAAATGGCTCTTTATCTCTGTAAATGGAATAGCAACTTGGCAAACTCAATTTGGCCTGTGTTATTGGCATTTAGGAGAGGAAGGGGGCACACACCCTACCAATGCCAACATACCTGCTCTCCAGGGGTTGGTGGCTGCCCAGGCAGCACCACACCACAGACAGCAGTCACCCTGGAGGAGAGGTCAGCTGAAACAAGATGTCCCTGTAAGTACTGCAGTTCCTTCTCCTTACGCCACAGGGAAGCTTCTGGATTGGCCAAAACCAAGGCCTTCTCCAAGTCCTGCAGCTGGGCCTCTTCTAGTAACCTGAGTGAAATGAGGATCTCATCAATAACCTTAATCTGCCGAAACCGGTTTGGCTCAGTGGATAGAGCGTCGGCCTGCGGACTGAAAGGTCCCAGGTTCGATTCCGGTCAAGGGCATGTACCTGGGTTGCGGGCATATCCCCAGCAGGAGATGTGCAGGAGGCAGCTGATCGATGTTTCTCTCTCATCGATGTTTCTAACTCTCTATCTCTCTCCCTTCCTCTCTGTAAAAAATCAATAAAATATATTTTAAAAAAATAATAATAATAACCTTAATCCAGAGGAAACCACATCAAGGTCTTCAAAAATGTTCCTGCTTACCTCAACCTGAAATGAATCAGTTCCTCACTATTAAAAATCTTCTTAAGGAATGATAGCTTGTGCTCTTCATTCATGCAAGTTACCACAGCAAGACAATGGGCTGTGTACCTGGAGAAAATCAAAGTATATAAACTCAGGACCTGCAGGTGATTCTAAAGAATAAAAAAAATTTGCTAGCCAACTGAATACTAGAAAAGGAAATCTTAAAGAATTAAAGTAACACATTTAAGAGTAGAAAATACAAATCAGGTATAATGAATTCACTTGACAGAACATGAAAAAGGTGAAACTCCACTCAAATCATCTCATTTTCCTCTGGTGTGACACATGAGTAAGGAAAGAGAGTAAGAACTCAAAAGTCACCAGCACAAATATAACATATTAAATGGTTTCTTTTCCCTCCTTATGCACACAATGATATACTCTCCCCAACATCCCCATACTAGAAGCATAGGGAAAACCCAATAGCTACGCACCAGCGGACCAAGGTGTCGTGGCTTCTGAGGAGAGGAACACACACACTCCAGTCCCAGAGCTCCCGGAACACAGACTGCTCTTGCTGTAAAAACTTGTAGGCTGCTTCCATTAGGTCCCGGAGCTTCATCCGCCTGCGCCCATAGCGGACTGGATTAGCATCTGAACTCTCTAGGAAGAGTCTTTGAAAGACTGGAGAAGTGTCCTTGAAATACCTCAGGGCAAACCTTCAGAAAGAGAATTTTCATTGTTGTTGAGGAAATTGATGTATACATCTCCACTTTGAGACAGGATAACAGAACATAACAAGAACTCACTAGGGTCTGAGAACAGAGACAGATGCTAAAGCTCCCTAGTCCTAAGATTATACCTGTTCAAGTTCAGGAACCAATATCATGGCATGAGATATCGAAGAGAATACAAACACCAAAGGTACTTATTTTGCAAGTGTTTAATACTGAAAATGCACTCGTTGCCCTAACTGGTTTGGCTCAGTGGATAAAGCGTTGGCCTGTGGACTGAAAGGTCCCAGGTTCGATTCCTGTCAAGGGCATGTACCTTGGTTGCGGGCAACATCCCTAGTAGGGGGTGTGCAGGAGGCAGCTGATCGATGTTTCTCTCTCTCTCTCTATCTCATTGATGTTTCTATCTCTCTATCCCTCTCCCTTCCTCTCTGTAAAAAATCAATAAAATATCTTTTTAAAAAAAAAGAGAGAGAGAGAGAGAAAGCCATGTGTGTGGCATATGCCTATAACCCCAGATACTTCAGAAGCTGAGACAAGAGGCTTGTTTAACCCCAGAAATTCTGGGCTGTATTACGTTATGCAATAAATTCAGTATTAATATGGTAACCCATGGGAGTGGGGGAATTACCATGTTGTCAAATGAATGGTGAACTAGCCCAGATTGGAAATGGAGCAGGTTAAAAGAGAAATACATTAGAATACAGCTCTAACACAACTTCTTACCATACTGATTTGGACAGATTTATAGAAAGCTAAAATGGATACTAGACCTCTTCTAATCAACGCCCTCAGCTTCTCTAGCAAGCCACATATCTCATTCATTTGAAGTGGATGCTTTAAGAGCCTCAGCTAAAACTCATTTAAATATGCCTTATATGCATGTATTGCCAGATGATATAATCCTTGGGGTTAGGGGACATATCTTGGCCATTTTTCTGTCTTGATGGCCAAGATTTAAGAGAAATCTAATAAATGGTTACTGAACTGAGCTGGATAAAAAGAGTCTCTGTGATTATTTTTACAAAACAGTACCACTTATCTCTTTCTTTCCTGTATTTTTCCTCTTCCATTCTCAGCTCAGACTCTCCTTACTTCCCAGGAGAGAGCAGGTTCTACCACTGCAAGATGAAACGTGAAGAATAATACTGTTACTTACGGGAGGACATCAGGATGGCTACCAATGAGCTTGCTCATTGAGACACAGAGTCGTTCGTGTAGATCATGGTTGACTTGGCCTCCAGCTTTAATGGCTTCAGCATTCCTTTCCAGCAAATCCAAAAGGATAGGGCGAAATTGCCGACCGATCAGAATAGTATAGTCCTTATCCAGAAGTAACTGTGCTAAGGTATTCAGGATACACTGGCGATCTTGAGGTGTCCACACCTAAGAGAAAAGCCACACAAAAGATCTATATATACAATACTAGGGGCCCAGTGCACAAATTCATGCACCTTGAAAGGAATGTGGGCCTCGAGGTTGCAGTGGGCACAGGGGCGGGTCTCAGCCCATCTTCCTAGCCCCTACCTGGCCCCTCCTGCCGCAGCCACCAGTCCCCTCTCTGCAGCAGCTGGCGCCGGCCCTGCTCACACCTACCTACTGAAGGCGCAGAGCGATTAGGGCCAGCGCTGACAGTGGGTGTGAGCGCTGGATGGGACCGCAGCACGCGGGAGCAAAGAATTTTCAGTAACCACCAGAAGCTTGCCCTGATGACAGTGACCTGCGCCCTGCCTTGGTCTGGCACCCCGCCCACCTGCTCCACCATCCCACCAAGGCCGGCCAATGCCCCCACCATGTTACGCGCATGGCCCCCCCCACATCACAGCAACCGGTTGTTCGGTTGTTCCACTGTTCGGTCTACTTGCATATTAGGGACATATATTTATTTATATATATGTATATATATATATATATACTAGGGGCCCGGCTGGGGGGGGGGGAGGGGGAGAGAGTGTCCCTCAGCCCAGCCTGCCCCCTCTCACATACTGGGAGCCCTCAGGCGTTGACCCCCATCACCCTCCGATCGCCTGATCGGCCCCTTGCCCAGGCCTGACGCCTCCGCCAGAGGTGTCAGGCTTGGACAGGAGACCCCCATCTCCCCCCGATCACTGGCTCTGGCCCCCGCCCAGGCCTGAGGCCTCTGGCCCAGGAATCATGCCTGGGCAGGGGACCCCCATCTCCCTCTGATCGCTTGCTCCACCCCCCGCCCAAGCCTGATGCCTCTGACCCAGGCTTCAGGCCTGGGCAAGGGGACCATCATATCCCCCCAATCCCCGGCTCCGCCCCCCGCCCAGGCCTGATGCCTCGGCCAGAGGAGTTGACCCTCATCACCCTCCGATCACCAATCACCGGATTGGCCCCTTGACCAGGCCTGAGGCCTCCGGCAGAGGTGTCAGGCCTGGGCAGGGGACCCCCAGCTCCCCGCGGTTGCAGGCTCCGCCCCTGCCCAGGCCTAACGCCTCTGGCCTAGGCGTCCGGCCCGGGCAGCGGGGACCTGCAGTGGCAGTGGGGGGCGCCGCGATCGTGGGCTTCGCTTTAGGCCCAGGCAAGGGACCCCTAGCTCCTGGGACTGCCAGCTTCGACCGTGCCCAGCTCCCATCGCTGGCTCCACCCCTACTTCCTGCTATCACTGGCCAGGGCGGCAAAGGCGCCTGATTCTCCGATCATGGCTGGGGGGCAGGGCAAAGGCGGCCCCAGGGCCGCCTTTGCCCTGCCCCCCAGCTCTTAGCTCCCCCCTGGGTTTCAGATCACTGTCAGTGGCAGGGGGCTTCTTCCTGCTTTCCCTTTCGCCTCCCTGCATTGTGCCTACATATGCAAATTAGCCGCCATCTTGTTGGCAGTTAACTGCCAATCTTAGTTGGCAGTTAATTTGCATATAGCCCTGATTAGCCAATGAAAAAGGTATCGCCGTACGCCAATTACCATTTTTCTCTTTTATTAGTGTAGATATATATATATATGATTTGTTTGCACTACTATAGAGGAGCCAAGAGTTCTAGCTTGGAATTAAAATAACCAGTTTCCAGACTTCAAAGATCAGGTTACTTTATAAAACACCCTGACCAGTGTGGCTCAGTTGGTTGGAGCCTCATCCTGGACAGCAAAAGGTGGTGGGTTCGATCCCCGGTCAGGCATGTGTGGGAGGCAACCAATCAAAGTTTCTCTCTCACACCAATATTTCTCTCTCTAAAATAAAATTTAAAAAACAACAACAGCCGAAACCGGTTTGGCTCAGTGGATAGAGCATCAGCCTGCGGACTGAGAGGTCCCGGGTTCGATTCCGGTCGAGGGCATGTACCTGGGTTGCGGGCACATCCCCGGTGGGGGATGTGCAAGAGGCAGCTGATCGATGTTTCTCTCTCATCGATGTTTCTAACTCTCTCTCTCTCTCTCCCTTCCTCTCTGTGAAAAATCAATAAAATATATTTTAAAAAAAAACAACAACAACAACAACAAAACACAGCGGGGTTTTTTAGCAATATAGGATTAGAGTTGATTAATGTAAAGGCTGTTACCAATAGGTCCCTGGGGTTTCAGGTAAAAGGACTAATAGCAAATCCATGTAAAATACTATACAGCTTCTCTGAAAAATAATCTGTGCTTCAGGGTCAAAACACTCTCCCAGGGCTCCTCTGCTCTTGAAGGAAAA
The DNA here is from genome assembly GCF_964212035.1 of Myotis nattereri. Classification (NCBI taxonomy): domain Eukaryota; kingdom Metazoa; phylum Chordata; class Mammalia; order Chiroptera; family Vespertilionidae; genus Myotis; species Myotis nattereri. Next base: position 48,096,580 of record NC_138081.1, read on the forward strand.
TATAGGAATTAAATGAAAACAAAAACATTTTAAAAACTGCAGTTAGTACACAAAACTGCCAACTCTCTTGAGGAAAGGGTAGAGATTAAGAAATCAATTCTTGGCCCTAGCCGGTTTGGCTCAGTGGACAGAGTGTCAGCCTGTGGACCGAAGGGTCTGGTTGCAGGCTTGGTCCCCAGGATGGGGTGTGCAGGAGGCAGCTGATCAATGATTCTCTCTCATCATTGATATTTCTATCTCTCTCCCCGTCTCCCTTCCTCTCTGAAATCAATAAAATGTATTTTTTAAATGTTAAAAAAATCAATTCCTGAATATAAATAAAGCTATCCCTATAAAGGCTCCAGCCTCTAATAAACAAACAAAACAAATCCAAAATAGACAATCACACTTTGATATGCAAGATGAAATACACAACAAAATTCTGGTGCCTGGGCTCCGAATGTCCATTAAGCATAATAGGGGAAACTGTAGTGTATAAAAGGTTTGATGTTGCTAGAGTGTATGCAGGACTGTACAACCCTTGCTGTCAGACAAAGTGACATACCCTCTGACCTAGCAAGCCCAATACTATAAATTTATCTTAAGGAGATACAAATTAAACAGTTATCTATAAGAGTGCAGCTTGAGCCCCAACCGGTTTGGCTCAGTGGATAGAGCATCAACCTGCAGACTGAAGGGTCCCGGGTTCAATTCCCGTCAAGGGCATGTACCTTGGTTTCGGGCACATCCCCAGTGAGGGGTGTGCAGGAGGCAGCTGATCGATGTTTCTCTCTCATCGATGTTTCTAACTCTCTATCCCTCTCCCTTCCTCTCTGTAAAAATTCAATAATATATATTTTTTAAAAAAGAGTGCAGCCATATGCAAAAACCTAACAATTTTTTCCAAAGTTATTACTCTGAAAAGAAGTTACCTTACCCCAGAACTCTTACAAAGTCTCCCAAATTATTGGGCATTCTCTTCATAAAAACACCAAATTTTGAACAAAGCACTGATGGGGAAAGAATATTATCTTAAAACAAGTTCTATCAATATTAGTTCTGCTGTTTATAGGGGGCCACCCAAAGGACCTCATAAAAATGGAGGCAAGGCAATTTAACAGATTTGGCCATGATATACAGAGGCATGACCTCACATTTTCAACTGCCGAATGTCCCTATAAATAAGCCCCCAAAAGTATATTTTTAAAATATAAAAACAACAGTAATATAGTAAGTGGTTATTCTGTGAAGAAAAAAAAATCTATATCTACAAAATAAACAAACATAACATGTCTAATTTCCTCAGGTTAATACAGAGCATCTACAGAAACCTAGCTAGCATCATAGGTTTAAAAGTGGGTAAAAGGGCCCTGGATGATTGCTCAGTGGTTAGACGGTTACAGATGCTTTGCATCAACCTGAGGAAATTAGACATGTTATTCACACGGACACTTGTGAGCTAGGAAAAAACCTCCAGAGGACATTTAATCAACTTTTTCTTCAAAAGGAAATCTAGAAAACTGTGTTAGACATCTAGAAACAGATGTTTAACTTTTTAAAAATCAACTTTATTGGCTTTTATAATATAACTTACATACAATAAAATACAGCCATTTATATTTGGATGAGTTTTGAATATGTATACACTGTGTAACCTCCTCCTCAATTAAAATATCATATCCAAAGTTCCCTCAAGTTCCTTTGCAGTCAACCCCCTCACCCTAGACAACCAATGACTTGATTTTATGGCCATAGATTACAAATTTGCCTATTCTAGACCTTTATATAAATCGAATCATATGGTATGTACTCTTTCCTGTCTAGCTTCTTTTGCTCAGTATTGATGCTTTTGGTAATAGCCATGTAGTTGTATGCTTCAATAGTTTATTCCATTTCACTACTGTCTAGTTTTTCACTGTATAAATAAATTACAACTTGATTTTTCATTTACATGTTTGATGGATATTTTCACTGTTTCCAGCTACCACCAATAAAACTACTATGAACACTCATGTACAAGAGATTTATGGACATGAATATTCATCACTCTTAATCTTTTTCATTAACTAAGAGTAAGACTGCTGAGTTATATGGCAACTGAATGCTTCAACAGATAGTAAATTTTAATTTTAATTAAAAAAAATTTTTTTCGATGTTTAAAAGAAACTGTTTTCTACAGCAGTTGTACCAGTTTCCACTCCACTAGCAACGTTTGAGAGCTCTAGTTGCTGCATACCCACCAACACACAGTATTGTCCGTCTCAATGTTAGAGGCCCAGTGGTATCTGGTGGTTTATTTGCATTCCCCTGACGACCAAAGAGGCTCGTAATTTTTTCAAGTGTTTATGGTCATTCAGTTATCTTCTTTTTTTTTTTAATATATTTTATTGATTTTTTACAGAGAGAAAGGGAGAGAGATAGAGAGCTAGAAACATCGATGAGAGAGAAACATTGATCAGCTGCCTCCTGTACATCTCCCACTGGGGATGTGCCCGCAACCCAAGTACATGCCCCTGACCGGAATCGAACCTGGGACCTTTCAGTCCACAGGCCGACGCTCTATCCACTGAGCCAAACTGGTTTCGGCAATTCATTTATCTTCTTTTGTGATGAGTTTTTTCATTTCTTTTACCCACTTTATTTTGGGGGGGGGGGGGCAGGGCGGGGCGGGGAAATCAATCCTTACCAAAGGATATTTTTCCTACTGATTTTTAGAGAGTAGAAGGGAGGGGAGGAGGGGGAGATAAAGAGAGAAAAACATCAAATGTGAGAAAGACACATTGATTGGTTGCCTCCCGCCCGTGCCCTAACCAGGCCAGTGCCTGGGCTAATGCTCTAACCACAGAGCAAAACCAGCCAGGGCTCTTTTACCCACTTTTAAATTGGGTTATTCATGTATTAAATATGATGCTAGTCAGGTTTCTATAGATGCTCTGTATCAACCTGAGGAAATTTTGTTCTATTCTTAGCTTGTTTTGTTCTACTCCTACCTTGTCTTTGTCTTTAAAATGCTCCTTTCTAACTAACTAGTCTGATTAATCAGCAAAAAAAATTGTTCATATTAGTCACTTACCTTCTTATTCTTTTTAGAATCTATAATGGTGGCCTTCTTTCATTCCAAGTAGTTTGAATTTTCCCCTTTTATTCTTGATCAGTCTTTTCAAAGAATCAACATTTGGTTTCACTGAAGTGCTCTATTATTTATCCATTTTCTTTTTCATTAATTTCCACTCTATTATTCTCTTCCTTCAACTTATTTTGAGTTTAATGTACTCTTCTTTTTCTAATTTCTTAAGGTGAATTTTAATACCACTATTTCCTATTATAAGAATTTTAATGTTATGAATTTACCTCTAAATACTTTAGCTATATCCCACAAAGTGTTTAAAGTATCATTCAATTCAAAATATTTTCTGGCCCTAACCGGTTTGGCTCAGTGGATGGAGCGTCGGCCTGCGGACTGAAGGGTCCCAGGTTCGATTCCAGTCAAGGGCATGTACCTTGGTTGCTGGCGCATCCCCAGTGGGGGGTGTGCAGGAGGCAACTGATCGATGTTTCTCTCTATCCCTCTCCCTACCTCTCTGTAAAAAATCAATAAAATATATTAAAAAAAAATAAATTCTGCGGCACATCCACAATAGATATATTTAAAAATATATATATATTTTCTGATTCTCCCAGTGATTTCTTCTTTAACCATCAGTTTTTTCTTTTAATTTTATTATTTAATTTATAACATTTAGGATTTTTCCAGTAACTTTTGGGTTGATTGTTTGCCCCCTTAATTTAATTTCATTGAGGTCACTGAATATACCTGTATAATTTCAATTATTCTAAATTTATTAAGACTTGCTTAATGGCCCAGCTATCTCTCTTCTGGTTGGGGAGGAGAAGTACAAACCATTTACTCTAAAGTATCCTTGGCTTAGGGAAGATAGGATTTACTAGGTGGCTGCAAACTGCTGTTTATCTTAGTTTCCCCATCTGTTTGTCCTAGAACAGTGGTTCTCAACCTTCCTGATGCCGCGACCCTTTAATACAGTTCCTCACGTTGTGGTGACCCCCAATTTCATTGTTACAAATTGAACATAATTAAAGTATAGTGATTAATCACAAAAACAATATGTAATTATATATGTGTTTTCCAATGGTCTTAGGCGACCCTTGTGAAAGGGTCGTTCGACCCCCAAAGGGGTCGCCACCCACAGGTTGGACCGCTGTCCTAGAATTTTCCTAGCTTCTTACTATGCTACAACAAGGGGGCTAAGGTTACAAAGCTAGCTTCAGAATCAGGAATCCATGAGCAGAGTCAGCCTCCAGAGTCCCTGCTTTTACTACTCTCTGTAACTCTTTAGTTTCTACCATGTGAAATATATCAAGAAATTGAGACTTAAGGGTATTAAGTAACTTTTCCAAAAAGTCCCCAAAAGCAATTAAAGAGATTAATTTGATTTTCAGCCATACTTCGTACTCATGCACCCTAAACACTCTGCTCTTCCTGAACATAGTGATCAAGGAGGTAAGGATATGTGATATTACAAATTATAGTAAGAAATATTATTTGGTCTTTGACCCTATCCCAGGCACAGACCTCCTGAAACCCTTGGAATTTCCTGTGATGGAATAAAAGTGTCATCCCTTATGTTAATGAGGTTTATTTTTAAAAGCTGCCCAAGTTGGGGCTGGATAGAACCAGCCAACTACAGGGAGGACAGAGGGGCTAGAAACAGATCAATCACCAATGGCCAAAGATTTAAACAATCACAACTATGTAATGAAGCTTCCATAAGTATCTAAAAGGACATGATTTGGAGAACTTCTGGGTTGATGAACAGATGGACAGAGTGGCACACTCAGAGAGCATGGACGCTCCAAACCCCTTCCCATATACCTTGCCCTATGCATTTCTTCCATCTGACAGTTTCTGAATTATCCAATTATAGTAAACTGGTAATCTAGTAAGTAAAATATTTCTCTGAATTCTAGAAATCGCTCCAGGAAATTAATCAAACCCAAGGAGGGGATAGTTGAAACCTCCAATCCACAGGCGGTCAGAAAAACAAGTGACAACAGGTCTTGCAATTAGCATCTGAAGTGGGAGCAGAAGGGCAGTCTTTACAGGACTGAGCCTTTCACCTGTGGGATCTGAAGCTATCTTCAGGTAGGAAATGTTAGACTTGAATTAAATTGTAAGACACACGGCTGGTGTCTGAGAACTGCTTGGTGGTGTTGGAAAATCCAGACTGAAACTGGAGAATTGTAGGATGGTAGTGGTAGAAATGAAGAGGAAAGAATAGATTCAACACTGAGAAAGTAAAATCAGGAGACCTTGGCTATATGTGAAGGAAAAAAAATGATGACGACCCTCAGTTCCCTATAAAATATGACTGGATAGAGGGGGTGATGTCACCAGCTTAATAAGGAACACTGGAGGAAGCACAATCCTAAAAAATTCTTAACGCAGATACCAAACTCAAATGAGAACCAGTACAGTGGGGCCTTGACTTACGAGTTTAATTCATTCCGAGACGGAGCTCGTTAAGGAGCTCCTTAACTCAAATTACTCTGTCAACTCAAAGCAAAAAATTGGCCCCGAGACAGCTGGTATCTCAAAAAACTCGTTAGTCGGGACACTCCCGAGTCAAGGCCCCACTCTATTTCAAAAATCCTTACTTGCCAATAAAAACCATTTTGTTTCCAAAAACAGGAGAAAAACAGAATGGCAACACAATCAACTCTTTTCTGAAATGGAAAGAAACAAACCTGAAAGATATCTGAGACAGGACAGAACTTGCAGACCATGGGAGGCAAGTGGAAAAGGAAGGCAAGTGGTCCCAATAACATTACTAATACGGTTTCCTACAAACCATTTCCCCACCCTGCTCCCAGTACACGAACACCAATTTTGCATCCACTCAGTGGGTGGTGTGGAATCATAAATCCCCTGTTGCTGGTCTGTGGTCCCTAGATTCAGAACCTCTGCTAAATTCTAAAGCCTATTTACATAAAAAAAAAAAAATACCTCCAGCAACAATACATAATTCAGGAGCTTGTCACAAACTCAGCTCATTTGAACTGATGATGTCTTTCCTGACTCCAGCACACCAAAAATCAATTTTCTTTCTAGGCCTCCCCCATTTGTGTTCGTGATTTCCTTCACTGGCGGCTCAAGGCCAGAAACCCCAGGGATATTTTCCACATCTCCCTCCTCTTTGCTTCACACGTTCCATTTGTTATTCCCAAATACAAATGCCTCTCCGATTAGTTGTCTGCCGCTCCACATCCAAAGAGCTCCAGACCCGAAATACTGCCACAGGTTCCTTAGCAATGGGATATATAAAGACAATGCATCTGTGACTAAGTTCTAGATACTGGAGTTAGGGGCTGGGGGGAGGGAGGGAGATTCTATTTTGAAGAAGCTCACGGATACTGGGGCTGGGGAAGCATAAAATAGGAAATTAAAATGAAAAAGACAATGCGTGATAAGGATTCCAAACTCAGGCGGGAGTGGGAGGGTGGGGGAGTGGGAGGGAGCCCAAAGGCTTTTAGAAGACCCAAGACCCGTTTCCCAGAAAACTCTAGTTTACCTCGTAATTACTACGGTATCAGGCAGTTAGCACTGTCTTGTTTTTTTTCCTTCAGGTGTTTTTCTGGTCATGAACTGTCTCCAAAAATAAACGTTAAGTTGCTTGGGAGTAGAGACCGTAACGGATTTATTTGTCTGTCTCCCCACAAAACCACACTGTGCCTTAGGCACAGCAGGGGCGCAATCAATACTTGTCACAGTGCCCAAAAGAATGGACAGGGCAGAAAAGGAAAAACACTCATCCGAATCAACAGCGGTGGCTGGACCCGGGACACGCAAGTAAAACACTTGGCAAAAGGCCAGACTTCCGCCTCCTTTACAGAAAACAAAACATTTCTTTCCGAAGGCCACGCCTGCCACACGGGGGTCAGAGCGCTGCGTGGGGTCAGCCAGTGGGGAGAGAAAGGGACGGCTTCCCCCAAATAAAAAACAAAGGCTCTTTCCCATCTCGGCGGACGCGCGGACGCCCCGCCACGGGCCAGCCCGGGCGAAGGGGCCAGGATGCCAAGGCGCCGCTCCTCGCTCCCCCGGAGGCAGCGCGCGGCGGGGCAGGGCCGCGGGGCCCCCGCGGAGGGCGGCCGGCCGGGCATCCCCCTCTAGCTCTGGTTCTTACCTGCTTGGCCAAGAACCTGCCCAGCTCGCTGCGGCTCTTCTCGTTCTTGGTAGCGATTAAACGCAGAGGCGCGGCCGCCACCTCCAGCGAAAGGTGCTCCATGGCCACAGGTCCTCTACCCCGGCCGCCACCAGTGCGCCCGGCTTCGCGCTCAGAGCCCCAGAGCCTCCGAGGTTCCCGAACCGGGGCTGCCAACAACTACGCCCCCGAGGAAGAGCGGCCACCGCAGCCCCGCAAACCCCGGGAGAGCGGCAGCACGCGTGGGGGAGCACGCGGCGCTCCGCGTCATCACCCCGCGACGCCCACGGCGACCAGGAAGCCCCGCCCCGCCCCCTCGGCAGCGGAAACGCCCGGCGTCACTGCTGCGCCAGTTGCAGCAGGGAATGCAAGCAGAATTGGCGCCTTCGACCCGGTTCCAGGGCCTAGTGATGGGAAGTGGGGAGATGACGCGCAACAGGACAATGAGACTGAAGGTTCTGCCACGATGGAGAAGCGAGGGAGGCCCTAGGAGCGTGTAGTTTTCAGACCACCGTGGTTCTCTCCGCCTCAACACGCAGAAAGATTTGATATGAAAGAGCAGCAGATTCGCCTACCCGGGACCCAGCAATTCTTCTAGACCTCTCGCCTACGGAAATTCGCACACAAGTATGACAGTTACACCCCTTGCAGCATTCTTTTTCTTTTTTTAATTTTGCATCCCGTTGTATTTTTTTTAATTGATTTCAGAGAGGACGGGAGAGAGAAATAGAAACATCAGTGATGAGAGAATCACTGATGGGCTGCTTTCTGCACACCCTCCTGGGACTAGAGAACCTCAGCTAGGGCATGTGCCCTGACCTGGAATCTAACCATGACCTCCTGGCTCATAGGTCGGTGCTCAACCACTGAGCCACGCAGGCCCAGGGTCCCTTCCAGCATTCTTAGCATAAATATTGGAAACTAGAAGCCCAGCACACAGCCTGCCTTGATCGCAGCCGCGCTCACCCGCCAGCCACGTGCGCAGCCCCGCCCACCCGTGCAGGTCTTTGGTCCTTAACGCGTTAGGGCCACAAGCCCTTTATAATATAGATAGGTAGGTGTTCAGTTGGGGAATGTTTAAATCAAGTATGTCATATGCGTTACAGGATATTCTGACACCATTATAGAGTAGAATAGGCCCTGGCCAGATAGCTTAGTTGGTTAGAGCATACTCCTGATATGCCAAGGTTGCCTTGGAGTTGGATCCCCAGTCAGGGTACCTACAGGAATCAACCAATGAATGCATAAGTAAGTGGAACAGTAAATCAATGTTTCTCTCTAAAATTCAACCAATAAATTTTTTTCTTAAAAAGAGTGGAGTAGAAGAGTACATAAAATTAGAAATATATTTACATGAAGTTCAAGAACAAGCCAAACAAATGCTAAAGTACTTGGTAAATGATTGCCTTTGGTTTTATTGATTGCACTGGGGCCCAAGGGAACTTCCTAGGTTGATGATAGAAAGATTTCATTATCTTCCTCTGGGTGGTGGTTATTCTGGTAGATAAAAAAGAAAAAATCAAAACAACTGCACACAAGATTTATGAACTTTGTAAATTATACCTCTAAAAGGTGTTGGGGTTAGAATCAGGGGTGGACAAACTTTTTGACTCGCGGGCCACAATGGGTTCTTAAACTGGACCGGGGGGCCGGAACAAAAGCATGGATGGAGTGTTTGTGTGAACTAATATAAATTCAAAGTAAACATCATTACATAAAAGGGTACAGTCTTTTTTTTTAGTTTTATTCATTTCAAATGGGCCGGATCCGGCCCGCGGGCGTAGTTTGCCCACGGCTGTTCAATGTTCCTGTACTGACACAGGCAGATCTCCAACAGCAAACATATAGGGCACTATGATTCAACCTTTTTTATCTTTTTATTAAATTCATTGGGGTAACACTGGTTAACAAAATTATAAAGGTTTCAGGTGTACAGTTCCAGAACACATTATCTGTACACTGTATTTTGTTGATTTAGCCTTTTAAAAAATGTATTTGAATTTGAATTTTTTTTCCTATGGTTTGAATGTTTGCTTCTGGGAAAACTCAAACTCAACACAGAACTTCCAGAAAGAATGAACTGTGAAAATGGGTAGAAAACATTTCCAAATAAATATTTTTAAAATTCCAAGAAGATTGAGAGAGTTCCCTGTGGACATAGAACAATGGATGAAAATGACCCACACTTGAGGAGGTTTTTTTTCCTCTGGGTATCTCTTATGTATATATGAAGTATATATGTTAATAAACTTCTGTGTGTTTTTCTCTTGTCAATCTGTCTTATTATAGGGGCCTCAGCCAAGAACTTAGAAGGGTAGAGGGAAAATTATTTTTCTTATCTACACACCCTTTCTCAGGAATCTGTTGAAAAAGATGTCCTTTCCTTTATATGAGGATGTAAACCAAGAAAGATAAAGACATGGGATCTAGGAAATGAGAGATTCAACATGGAAGAAAAATGTAAAAAGAATAGTCAGGATGACTGTTGAGAGAAATCCCAAGACTTTCAACTGTGCAGCGGCAGGGACATTAATGTCTCTGGAGTGACTACATTGATAGATCAGATCAGTGGTTACCAATAAAAGGAAAAATAACATATATATTTTAAAACTACTAAAATCAAGTCAAAAGAACTCAGGTACTAAAGGGTAGCAGAATATGCCATCACCAAATATGCTGCTTTGGTATATTGGTTATTTTAAAGCTAAAAGCACTTTTGAAACAGCAGATGCAAGAAGTGCTTTCTGACCACCCCTCCCTTATCTATCTAAAAATGGGTCATAATATTGTCCATGAAAAAGGTGCCCTTCCTGTACCAATAATAAAAGAACACCCCATGCCGAAACCGGTTTGGCTCAGTGGATAGAGCGTTGGCCTGCGGACTGAAAGGTCCCAGGTTCGATTCCGGTCAAAGGGCATGTACCTGGGTTGCGGGCACATCCCCAGTAGGAGATGTGCAGGAGGCAGCTGATCGATGTTTCTCTCTCATCGATGTTTCTAACTATCTCTCTCCCTTCCTCTCTGTAAAAAATCAATAAAATATATATAAAAAAAAAAGAACACCCTTACCACCAGACTAGTAATCAATACTGAAATAGAGCTGTACAAACCCACTAAAATAATCCTTATCTTCCACTAATTTTAGTTCCATATATCTTCTAGTTACTTCCCTAAAATTTACTGCCCCTAACCCAACCTCCCCCCTTTTTTTATTGTCATTTCTTCACAAGTTTATTGCTGGTCTAGAAAGTATATATATGCTTTCTTGAGCTGAAAACAATTGAGAAGAAATGGATTCAAAAGCTCTCTGCCCTCCACTTGTTTTCCTAAAAGCAGGACATTTGTAAAAGTGTATCCCCTCCCTTTTCTATCAGAGAGGAAGGAAGTTAATCACAGGAGACAACTCTACAACCTATCAATCCAGAGGCAGCATTTAAAGAAACTACAGCCCTAGCTGGTTTGGCTCAGTGGACAGAGCGTCAGTCTGCGGATGAATGGTCCCGGGTTCTATCCCAGTCAAGGGCACATGCCAGGGTTGCGGGCTCCATCCCCAGTAGAGGGTGTGCAGGAGGCAGCCAATCAATGTTCTCTCTCATCATTGAGGTTTCTAACACTCTTTTCCTCTCTGAAAACAATAAAAATATAAAATAAAAAAAACTACATAACCCTGCTAAATCTAGCCCTCATCTACCGTTAGTTTCCCTATATATTTGCCTTCTCACAGTTTATCGATAGAGAAGCTCAACCTTCTTTATCTATGTCTTATCACTTTTCTAAAAATTTAATGTTCTTTTTTAAACATCACAAATATGACTTTTTATTTGTCACCATTAAGTCTGAGTTTTAAACAGATTCATGGACTGGGGGCTCGTATCCATTAGCTCCTTCAATGTTAGCACCTGTCTTCTCCCCAGAATCTTTTCCAGAACTGCTACTTTCACAGTGGAGCTCCACCAGTTTTACCAATTCAAATCTAGGCTTCTTCAGCATTTTGACTTTTCAAACAAAGATGTCATGGAGCCCTAACCGGTTTGGCTCAGTGGATGGAGCGTTGGCCTACAGACTCAAGGGTCCCGGGTTCGATTCTGGTCAGGGGCATATACCTTGGTTGCGGGCACATACCCAGTAGGGAGTGTGCAGGAGGCGGCTGATCAATGTTTCTCTCTCATCGATGTTTCTAACTCTCTATCCCTCTCCCTTTCTCTCTGTAAAAAAATAATAAAATATATTTTTAAAAAAAGATGTTGCCAAAACCGGTTTGGCTCAGTGGATAGAGCGTCGGCCTGCGGACTGAAAGGTCCCGGGTTCGATTCCGGTCAAGGGCATGTACCTGGGTTGCGGGCACATCCCCAGTGGGAGATGTGCAGGAGGCAGCTAATCGATGTTTCTCTCTCATCGATATTTCTAACTCTCTATCTCTCTCCCTTCCTCTCTGTAAAAAATCAATAAAATGTGTTTAAAAAAAAAAAAAAAAAAAAAAAAGATGTCATGGAGTGAATAAATAAATTGGAAAAATTTTTCTATGTCTTTTCCAATGCTATCTGGAATCAATTTATTGACCACTTCTTTTAAGTCATTTTTCTGTACTTCTTGGGTCATGATTTCCATCGTATTCTTCCGGATTTGACAGATATGTTGATGCTGAGCACAGCAGGTCTTCCAAATCGGATTGTTGCATTTTTTAGTAAAACCAACACAGAATAGACAAAGCAAATAACCATCAGTAGTCTTGCCATCCACATGATCTTCAATCATAGTCTGTCATTTTTTTACCACAGAGCATATTTTGTTATGGGTAAGATCCATGTCATGGTAATTAGGCAGTTTTTGCCCTGAACATTCTCATTAGTATTTGTTGAAAAACTAATGCAGTATCTGACTTTTCTACTTTTAAACTATAAGAGCAAATGCAATGAAGAGGCTAATTCTTCCTATTAAAAAATAAGAGAAAAAACTTCTCTCCTGCCTTCACTTTTCTCCTTTTTTCCCCCTGCAATTCTTTCTCTCTCCTTTTCAAATATATGCAAGTATCCTATATAATAAAAGGCTAATATGCAAATCGACTGATCACTGTGATGCACACTGACCACCAGCGGGCAGACACACAACTCAAAGCTGCCCCCTGGTGGTCAGTGCGCTCCCACAGGGGAGCGCTTCTCAGCCAGAAGCTGAGTTCAAGGCTGGCGAGTGCAGTGGCAGTGGCAGGAGCCTCTCCCACCTCCGTAGCAGTGCTAAGGATGTCCGACTGCCAGCTTAGGCCCACTCCCCGCCATACTATGTTGAATATCCCCTGATGGCTCTCCGAATGCAAGAGTGCACAGGCTGGGCTGAGGGACCACCTCCACTCCCCGAGTGCATGAATTTCATGTACTGGGCCTCTAGTTTTAAATAAGCCTCTTGCCAATTTCATAACTCAGGAATTTTTCCTCAAGGATGTGGGAGCCCTCTCTTTGGAGTGAAATCATCATCAAGGAAGATAATGCCCAATTGTCTAATTTCTGTGGAGGACATAGGCCTAACTTGTCACCTGACTCCAAATTACAAAACCTACCTAATTTAATGGTAATACCACTTGGCTATAATTAAAGAGGCCATTAGACTGAGGTGGCTCTAATGCTTTTTTGGCTCCTAAGCAAACCCAAATCTAAGCCTGTAAATGCTTAGATTTTTTTTTAATATATTTTATTGATTTTTTACAGAGAGGAAGGGAGAGAGATAGTTAGAAACATCGATGAGAGAGAATCATCGATCAGCTGCCTCCTGCACATCTCCCACTGGGGATATGCCCGCAACCCAGGTACATGCCCTTGACCGGAATCGAACCTGGGACCTCTCAGTCCGCAGGCCGACGCTCTATCCACTGAGCCAAACCAGTTTCGGCATGTAAATGCTTAGATTTGAAAATCAAAAACTCTCTAAGAACAATCAATCACAAACAGCCAACTAGGCTTTAAGTTAGAGCCAATCAAATAATTTCCTGTCTTTGCTTTCACGCTTTCTCTACATAAGTCTTTTCCCTGGCTCCTGTTGGGGGAGCACACTGTGCCATTTCCAGTTTGGTGCTGCTCAATTGGAATTGATTTTTGCTCAAATAAACTCTTAAAATTTTTAATATATGTAATTTATTTTTTAACACATAAGAAGGTGAGCTTTCTTTCTGCTTCTGCAATCTCTTGGATTGTCTGTGATGTGCATCATATACTGCTTTAATGCTTATTCAATAATAGTTTTCTTTTCCTTCTACCTTTGGAAGAGGTTTTCTGGGTTTGGAGGAGATTATGTTTTTACTTATATTTCTTCCAACAACTTGATTTTCTACATAAAACAAGCAATTAAAAGAACCAAAACACACTGAAAATTAAAAGAAACTAAGCCATCCTCATCATTTTTTGAGTAACAAAATCCTTACTAAGTTGTCAATTCCTTCTGTAAACGTTGATTACCTCTTATTTGCTGTTAGTTTACTCAATACATGCTGTGACCTTTCATATTGAATACTAAATGCCCATAAAAGGCCAAAATAATTTATCCTTCTTTCTCAAGACTTTCTGGTTCCACAGCTGTTACTAATTCTAACAGTCAATGTCATTTTGTTCAATCAACAAATGTACATTTAATACTTTGCCAGACACACTATTCCTAGCAGGTCCTGGGAATATAAAGATGATGGGTGGGGTCCTGTCCTTAAAAGATTCTCAGTCTTGCCGAAACCGGTTTGGCTCAGTGGATAGAGCATCGGCCTGCGGACTAAGGGTCCCCGGTTCGATTCCAGTCAGGGGCATGTGCCTGGGTTGCGGGCACATCCCCAGTGGGGGTTGTGCAGGAGGCAGCTGATCAATGTTTCTCTCTCATCGATGTTTCTAGCTCTCTGTCTCTCTCCCTTCCTCTCTGTAAAAAATCAATAGATATATTTTTTAAAAAAAGATTCTCAGTCTTATAGTGAAGACAGATTACATATATATATATATATACATACATATATATATATATATATATATAGCTAATATGCGCTAAGTGTCCCACTGTCCAACCGGTTGCTATGATGCACATTGACCACCAGGAGGCAGAAGCTCAATGTAGGAGCTGCCTTGACGCACACTGGCCATTTACAAAGAAATAGCACCGTGGACCTGGCGCCCACAAAGCAACACTCGGCTTCCCCCAAGTGGGACACAGACCCTGCCACCACCCCAGAGTGACAGCCCACCAAATTGCAGCCAAATTGCTGCCAAGACCCCATGAGGAAAAATGCAGCCCACAGCCCAGCCCAGCCCAGAAACTGTGGCTGTGGGCACCAGGTAATGATGTCACGTAGCAACGCCTGGCTTCCTCTCCCTAGTGACTAGCCTCCTTGCAGTTTCTTCAGCCCAGGAACACAACTTGTTTTATAGCCAGGTGGAAACATTTTACACTTTAACCAAATGTCTGTGAAGCATTTTCTATGCCTCATCTCATTTGATCCTCACAGAAATCCTGGAGCAGGTAGATAGGAGACTTGGTGGAATCCTATTTTCTTTTCATTATCGGGAAAACGGAGATTTAGAAAGTTCAGAAACTTGACCCGACTGAAAAGTAAGAAATGGGGGACCTTGAAAATGACTTCAGGTTTTCTCACTGCACAGAATATAGTCAAACACTGCAGCAGTTATATATTTTACCCTTTGTTCTCCCTGTGTGATCTATAATAATAATCTGCTTTGTGTTAATATTTACTGCTGTGTTGCTGACAATTACCTGAAAGAGAAGTTGGGGTGCTTCACTGGGCTGGAAAAAGTTTAGCTAAATCAGAAAGCAGGTCTAATTAAGCAAGTTTCATATATATATGTGTAAAAGGCTAAGTTGACTCGTGCATGTGCAATACATATAAAGCTCTTGCTGGTGCCAATCGCACGCCTGTGTTTCGATCTGTCATTGTCAATTGTGAATTTGGTTGACACTTCTATTATAGAGAAAGGGCGAATAGCAATATTCAAATATTTCTTTAAATTAATTTCCTTTCAATGTGCACAAATTCATACACAGGGCCACTAGTCTAAGGAATACTGTCACAAAGGACTATAATTGGGAGTTAAGGACAGGGTACTATGAGAGTACAAAAAGGGAAACTGCCAACTCAGCTTAGGAAATAGGGAAAACTTCTGGAGAAAGTAAGATATGAGGTCAGGCTTGAAAGTGATAAAATAGATTTTATTGAAGGTTTAGAGAAAATTCAAATAAATTATACACTAGATGTTACTTCTCCAGTATCCAGGGGAAGAAAAAAATGTTAATCCTTTCATGAAGACCCTTGTTGCTAACTTTGTTCCCTATCTCTCAATCACTCTCCTCTCTGCCCTATTCTGAGAAAAACCCCTCCATCAGGCAAATTTCTTTCTCTTTTAAGAAAACTCCAGCCGAAACCGGTTTGGCTCAGTGGATAGAGCGTCGGCCTGCGGACTGAAGGGTCCCAGGTTCGATTCTGGTCAAGGGCATGTACCTGGGTTGCGGGCATATCCCCAGTGGGAGATGTGCAGGAGGCAGCTCATCGATGTTTCTCTCTCATTGATGTTTCTAACTATCTCTCTCCCTTCCTCTCTGTAAAAAATCAATAAAATATATTAAAAAAAAAGAAAAAAGAAAAAGAAAACTCCATCCCCTTCCCACAGAAATTGGCTTCGCCTATCATCTGTTCTCTTTCTAAAATATCCTGGTGCAGTTCCAAGATATATTAACAGCCATGCAGTTCTCAAATTCAAACTTCTTTAAGCAATACTCTACCTTATTATTGTTAAAAACAAGACAACAAACCCAAAATGGAGCAGCAATGGTATTCCCCAAGTCACCAAACCGAGACTTAACTTGATTACAGTTTCTGCTTCCCCAGAAAAGGAATCTTAAACCAGTTAATCACGAATGGCCGGATCAGTATTAGTTAGGTAATCTGTCTGATAAACTTCTGCCATCCTCTAAGGAAAGTAACCTTACAATAACCAACTTGATTTTTCTACTAGTATAATTTCTTTGTTCCTGCTCCCTTCTCCTATAAAAGTCTTAACTTTGTACATCTCCTCAAAGCTCTGTTTTATCTGCTAAATTGATTCTGCTCAATTCAAATTGATTTTTGCTCAAATAGTCTTAAAAATTTCTTTTAATCACTATCTTTTTATTGATTTCAGAGGAAGGGAGACGGAGAGATAGAAACAGCGATGAGAGAGAATCCTTGAGCAGCTGCTTCCTGCATGCCCGCCCCCCCCTGCCCCCCCCCCCCCCCCCCCCGGGATTGAGCAATCTGCAATTGGACTTGTGCCTTGACCTGGAATTGAACCATGACCTCCTGGTTCATAGGTCGACACTCATTGGGCCACACTGGTTGGGCAAAATTGCTTTGTTGTTGTTGTTGATCCTCACCAGAGGATATTTTTACATTGATTTTTAGGGAGAGTGGGAGAGAGAGGGGAAAACAGAGAAACATTGATGTGAGAGAAACACATCAATTGGTTGCCTCCTACACACCCCCAACCCAGAGACTGGGCCTGGGAGGAGCCTGCAACCAAGGTCCCTGCCATTGACCATAATCGAATCCGGACCCTTTGGTCCAAAGGCCAACACTCTATCTACTGAGCCAAGCTGGCTAGGGCAGAAATTGCTTTTTTAAAAGCAATTTGCAATTGTTTTATGGAGTTCAGACTCCTTAAAACACATAGCTGTTACATTTATTTGTTTTTCAGTTTACTTCTATAAGTATCCCAAATTGGCACTGATTGAGATCTTTCCAAGCAAATATTTAAAAACCAATCACTATTTTTTATTCAATATAAAGTATTTAAGAGAGTGCCAATGAAATGACTTTGTAATGATTTCAATAATAAGGTCACTTTTTCCTGGAAGATAATTTTGGGGGAAATTTTCACTTATGTTTGAAGTATCTGTGCTCTCTCAATAAACATTTTTGATGAATGTTATGCTGAAAGCCAACGTTCAATCATTTGCTAAGTTTCATTGATGTTATCTCCTAAATATTTAAAAATCTATCTCCTTTCTTACCTACCATCTCCTTCAGATCCTCATTTTCTGTAGCATGGATCACTACAAGAACATTTCAGAATCCTCCTTCTCAAGGTCAAAGGATTTTATTTTTTAAATATATTTTATTGATTTTTTACAGAGAGGAAGGGAGAGAGATAGAGAGTCAGCAACATCAATGAGAAAGAAACATCGATCAGCCACCTCCTGCACATCTCCCACTGGGGATATGCCCGCAACCCAGGTACATGCCCTTGACCGGAATCGAACCTGGGACCCTTCAGTCCGCAGGCTGACGCTCTATCCACTGAGCCAAACCGGTTTCAGCATCAAAGGATTTTTTTAATGTTTTTTTTTTTTTAATTATTTCAGAGAGAAAAGGAGAGGGAGAGATAGAAACATCGAAGATGAGAATCACACCCTGGCCAGCTTGGCTCAGTCGATAGAGAGTCAGCCTGAGGACTGAAGGGTCCCGGGTTCGATTCTGGCCAAGGGCACATGCCTGGGTTGTGGGTTCAATCCCCGGTGGGGGTGTGCAGGAAGCAGCCAATCAATGATTCTCTCTCATCATTGATGTTTCTATCTCTCTCTCCCTCTCCCTTCCTCTCTGAAATAAAAAAAAAAAAAAAAAAAAAAAAAAAAAGATGAGAATCACTCACTGATCAGCTCCCTCCTACACGCCACCTATTGGGATCCAGCTCAAAACCTGGGCAAGTGTCCTGACCTCCAGGTTCATAGGTCAAAGCTCAACCACTGAGCCACACTGGCCAGCAAGGCCAAAGGATCTTAATAATGTAAATTACATCATCACAACCTCAAGCTTAAAATCCGTCAGTGGTCCCCTTGCCTCATCATTTAAAGGTAAATTCCAAATTCTTTGACATATACATGGCCTTTCAAGGTCTGATTCCTGCTTCCCTCTCCAGGCTTTCTGCTCCAGCAATAATGAACGCCTGTGGTTGTAGCCTTTGACTCTTTCCCAACCTTCACTACCTGGAATGCCTAACTATCTTGAATTTCTTAGGAGCTAAGCTGGTTGGGGGAGAATCTAGGAAGCCAGTGTTCTCCCAAAACATATTCTCCCACATGGGGGCCTTTTAGAAAATTTATAAATATGTAATAAGTTGATACGGCAGTTGCAAGTTGATGTAGCCGAGGAAGTTGGGTTTGTTTCACTTCCTCACCAGCCAAGGGCGCAGACTTCCCCTCCGGGGGCTGGACCCTACGGGCACCTTGGGTTCTTGCAGGTTCTATCCAACCATTCAGGTATTTACCCTCTATATAATAGAGTCTATAAGCTCTCCTCTCCCTCCCCCGACTGGACTGGCACCCTTCCTCAAAGCTCCCAACCCCGGGGCTAAGCTGTTTGCCTACCACCCAGGCCAGTGTCAGGGCCAGGAACAGCGCTTAGTCATCGTTACAGAGCCAGCGCCCAGCACCAAGTCTAGAATGTGGTTGATGCTCCGCAGAATTTTTGGAAGGAAGGACTAAACGAAGACCAGACCTTCTCAGAGGTTACTTTCCCTTTCATTCAAGGAGCTTTTCCCCGACCGGCCCCTACCTTGGCCGAGGCTCCACCCCTTCCGTAGGGAGGCTCCCGTCCCTTCCCCGCCAGCCCAGGCTCCGCCCTTCCCCGTCGCCCCGCCCCGAAGGCCACTGGAGTCCCCTACCTTGGCCGAGGCTCCACCCCTTCCGTAGGGAGGCTCCCATCTCCTTCCCCGCCAGCCCAGGCCCCGCCCTTCCCCGTCGCCCCGCCCCGAAGGCTACTGGAGTTTGGCGCCAACCGTGGTTTTTCTCCCCTGCGGACGGCGGGAACTAGTTGTGTGCGGCGGGACGTGCTTTGCGTCCGGTCTGATTGGCCAGGGGCGCGCAGTCCCGCCTCCGCGTCCTGGTTGAGCTCTGGCATTGGCAGAGATGCCAGGGAGACCTCGCTGCACCGAAAGGATTCCGGGCTGTGTTGGGCCGGACCGGGTGGGTAAGTTGCCGGCTGGGTCCGGTCTGTCCAGCGCTGCCGGGGAAGAGGCTGCCTGGGAGGTCGTACCCCGAGCGGAGGCCGGCGGCGTGTCGGGAGCCCGGGACTCGGAGAGAGCGGCGGAGTCGGGGAGGGGTGGGTGCGCCTGATGTCCGGGGCCCGCCGGGAGCCCGGTTCCCGTCGCCCTCGGTTGCAGCTTCTGGGCTCGCGTTCGCGTCCCTCTTGTACCTGGAGGAGGGTCCAGGCTGGTGCTGGGGCGAGTGTAAGTAGGAGTTGCGCTTTCGACCGCCCCTTTCGCGACCCCACGAGCCCCCCCAAAAGCCACAAGCTCGTTTGGGGATGTACTCTTACAGGCTTTCCGATGGGAGTCTTTGGAGGAATGGGTCTTCCTGAGCGCCTATCGGGGTGACATTGATGTGGTCGTGAGAATTTTCTTGATCTCCACAGCGTCTAGACCCGTGACACAGTAGGCCCTAACTCAGATGTTAATGTGGAATTTGCAGAATTTCAGGATAAATGGTTCAGGGATCCATTTGTTGGCGTTGACTCTGATTCTTCCCTGGTCTTTCCTAGGTTCTTTTCTCATCTTTTCCATTCTTTCCAGCTCCAGCTCCAAACCTTTCCCTCCCCTCAAAGCCCCTTTCCCATCTCACTCAGTGTCTCTTTGGAGGGGGACAGAGACATTCAGGGCAAGAATTCCCCCCCTCCCTTACTCCAGTTATCTTCCAACGTTTCTTGCCATTTTACAAGGAGATGGCCCCCTTTCAAAAAAAAAAAAATTAGGCTCTTCTCCCTGATATTCTTGATTTTGTCATCTGGCTTTAGAGAGAGCTGGGATCCAATCCCAGATCTGCCACTTACCAGCTCTTTTACTTTGGGGTAAGTTTCTTAATCGTCTGTATCTGTTTACTCATCTGTAAAAGGGAAAATTAATAGTAGTGCACATCTCATAGGACTTGTGGAGGATTTCAAGTATTTTAATAATGTATTTGGAACATTTAGATCAGTGTCTGGCTGGGTTCAGTATGTGTAGTGTTTGTTATTTTCTCCTTACATATTCTTCAAGGATTTTGCTATACTTAGATTTAGCCTTTTCCATGAGCCTCAAAATTCAAAATACACTCTTCCTCTCCTCTGGCTTTTTCCTATTTTTCTCTACAAATGCTTATTGCATTACCTCTTTTAATTATTTTATTCTTATTTATTTTTATTGACTTCAGAGAGGAAAGGAGAGGGAAAGAGAGGTAGAAACATCAATGATGAGAGAGCATCATTGATCCGCTGCCTCCTGCATGTCCCCCACTGGGGATCAAGCCCGCAACGCAGTTGAACCTGGGACCCTTCAGTTCACAGGCTGACGCTCTATCCACTAAGCCAAACAGGTTAGGGCTAGAGTTAAATTTCTGAAGTGCACATTTGATCATGATACTCCCCTGCTTTAAGAACCTTTGGTGATTCCCCCATTCCCTGCTGGATGTAGTCTTTTTTATTTTTTATTTTTTTTTGGTATAGCAAAGGTGGAAATTTATTGAAGAATAAGCACAGACTCCCTCGTGGGGAGGGGGAAAGAATCCCCTGTAGTCTTTTTTTAAAATACAATTTTATTGATTCCAGAGGGGAAAGGAGAGGGAGAGCGAGAGAGAAACATCAATGATGAGAGAGAATCATTGATCAGCTGCCTCCTGCACACACCCCCACTGGGGATCGAGCCCATAATCTGGGCATGTGCCCTGACAGGGTATTGAACCATGACCTCCTGGTTCATAGGTCGATGTTCAACCACTGAACCACACCAGCCAGGCAAAGTCCAAGTATTTTTTTTTTTAAAATATATTTCTTTATTGATTTCAGAGAGGAAGGGAGAAGGAGAGAGAAATGGAAACATCAATGATAAGAGAGAATCATTGATCGGCTGCCTCCTGCACACCCCCTAATGGGGATCAAGCCCGCAGCCCAGGCATGTGCCCTTGGCTAGAATCGAACCCGGACCCCTCAGTCTGCAGGCCGACGCTCTATCCACTGAGCCAAGTCTGCTAGGGCAAGTTTTTTTTTATATATATTTTTTTATTTTATTGATTTTTTACAGAGAGGAAGGGAGAGAGACAGAGTTAGAAACATTGATGAGAGAGAAACATTGATCAGCTGCCTCCCGCACATCCCCCACTGGGGATGTGCCCTCAACCCAGGTACATGCCCTTGACCGGAATTGAACCCGGGACCCTTCAGTCCGCAGGCCAACACTCTATCCACCGAGCCAAACCAGTTTCGGCAAAGTCCAAGTATTTTAATTGTGTAATATATCATCTGACTTTTTAGAACCTTATTTATTACATTCTAACCTTGTGGATATTCACATCGAGACTTGTTCATGAGCTCATAGATAGATGTGGGGAGATGCTGTCAGGAATTGTGTTTGCAAACAGGAACTCAGTTTCACTGAACCTTGCAATTTTGGAGACCTTGGAATGATGAATGATGGGCTAGAAAGGAAGGCAACAGGTATTATAGCAAAGTAAGGAGTTTGGAATTGATTCAGTAGACATTGGGAAGTAATGGATAGTTTTTTTTTTTAGCAGGAAGTGATATGAGCAGGATTGCTTTAGAAGAAGTAACCCAACAGTTGTATGTAGCATGTATTTGGAGAGAGGACATACTTAGATAGTTATAATGGGAAACAAATTCAAATGGCAGAATGAGGGTTAATGGGAGAAACATTGTAGAGGAGCATCAGTAGGATATTAGGGAATGCTGATGCTACGCAAAGAAGTAGAGGGTTTGGGAGGTGACAGATGTTGATGGAAAGATGATCTTTGGTTTTGGATTTGGTGAGCTTGGACTTAAGGGACTGTGTTTACTTTATTAACTTTAGCATCTTATTGCTGACTTTGGTTTGAATTTTAGTATAGACAGTTTCTAATTTTCATATAATCTGAGGGAACAGCAGAGGAGCCTATAAATCCAAGTGGGTATCCCTACTTTTTGTGGCAGTACTTGCTCTTTTTTCCTTTCCCCTTTTTGTTTTGTTGTAGAAAAGATATTGATGTCCAGGACTTCCTTTCATCTCCTTAGGAAGAAAGTATTCAAATACGTTTTTGTAAGTGTTCCATAGCGTTTAGAACCAAAGAGGTGTTATTGAAATTGTAATAACCACAGCTCTGTGAAATCCTTTCTGTGAGCGTTTCGTGGTAAATAAGATTGTAAAATAATAAATTTGTGTTAAGTCACTGAGTTTGTGGTTAAGTTGTTAGAGCAGCATTAGAAAACTAATACACTCAGTCATGCTGTGCAATTTTCATCTACTCAATAGCCACATATGGATAGTAGTTGCCAGACAACTCAAATGTGGAACATTTTTATCATTGTAGAAAATTCTTTTGGACAGCACTGGTCTAAAATTGTAGTTCTCAAAGTGGTCCATGGAGCAGCAGCATAACCTGGAGCTATTTATTTTTATTTGTTTTATTTTTTTATTTTAAAATATATTTTTGATTATAGAGAGGAAGGAAGAGTGAGAGAGAGAAACACCAGTGATGAGAGAGAATCATTGATCAGCTGCTGCTTGCACACCCTGCACTGGGGATCAAGCTCACAACCTGGGCATGTGCCCTGACCGGTAATTGAACCATGACCTGGTTCACAGGTCCACTCTCAGCCTCTGAGCCACACCAGCATGGTTATTTTGGATTCTTTTGTGGCTTTCAGTCTTGCCACATTAAATATTTCCATACATAACATTTTTGTAACAACATGCTTGTATATCTGCCAAACAAATGACTAGATATGAAATTGTTGGGTCAAAGAATATTTTCTTTTAAAAACTTGGTAACTATTATGAAATTGCTTCCGTAGAGCTTGTACTAGTATACACTTGAGTGATGTATGAGAGTACCTGTTTTCCCACACCTTTACCAACCTAGTATAGTATCAAACTCTTTGCTGTTTGCCTATCTTACTATCCTATTGGTGAAAACATGTATGTTTGGTGTCCCTAAGACCACCACCAAATATGATGATTTCTGAGGACTCAGAAGTTACCATATAGTTGTACTTATTTGAAATGATAGTTGGCTTATCCTATCTAATAAAAGAGAAACATGGTAATTAGCCGTACATCCGCTACCCTTCCCATTGGCTAATCAGGGCGATATGCAAATTAACTGCCAGCCAAGATGGCGGCCGGCAGCCAGGCACCTTGAAGTGAACATGAGGCTTGCTTGCTTCAGTGACGGAGGACTCCAAAGTTCCCTGCCTGCCTTGCCGACCTCTGAGCTTGCAGTTTGAAACATTGTTACAAATATAGAAGCTAAACAAAACCCCAGAAACCAGCTTTCAGCCAGCCGGGATCTCAGAGCTGGAGTTGAAACAGTGTTTTGATTATAGAACCCAAACAAACTAGATACCTGCTTTTGGCAGCGGAGGCCTAAGAGCTGGAGCCAAGCCTCAGAGCTAAAGCTGGCCCAGAATAAAAAAAGAAAAAAAAAGAAAAAAAGAAGCGGTTGGGAGCTTCAGTCAACCGCCAGCCTGAAAACAGCCCTCAGCCCCTCACCCAGACTGGCCAGGCACCCCAGTGGGGATTCCCACCCTGATCCAGGACACTCTTCGGGGCAAACCAGCCGGCCTCCACCCATGCACCAGGCCTCTATCCTATATAGTAAAAGGGTAATATGCCTCCCAGCACCGGGATCAGCGAAGCCGCGAGGCCTCCCGGCACCGGGATCAGCGTGACGGGGCAGCGCCCAAACCCCCTGATCGCCCTGCGGCTCTGTGTGTGACAGAGGGCGGGGCCACAACCTCCCTATCCACCCTGCTCTGTTTGTGACGGGGGAAGGCGCCCCAACCTCCTGATCAGCCCTGCTCTGTGCCTGGTATGGGGGAGCTCCCCAACCCCCTGATCGCCCTGTGGCTCTGTGTGTGACAGGGTGCGACGCCCCAACCCCCTGATTGGCCCTGCTCTGTGTGTGACAGGGTGTGGCGCCCCAACCCTCCCACCCCATGGGCCCTGCTCTGTGTGTGACGGGGTAGGGCCATAACCTCCCCATCAGCCCTGCCCTGAGTGTGACAGTGACGGTGCCCCAAACCCTGATCCGCTCTGCTCTGTGGGTGATGGAGGGTGGCGCCCCAACCGCCCCCCATGGGCCCTGCTCTGTGTGTGATGGGGTAGAGCCATAACCTCCCCATCGGCCCTGCCCTGAGTGTGACAGGTTGCAGCGCCCGAAACCCCTGATCCGCCCTGCTCTGTGTGTGACGGGGCGGTGCCCCAACTCCCCTATCGGCCCTACTCTGTGAGTGACGGGGGGGGGGGGAGCTCCTTAACCCCCTGATGGGCCCTGCTCTGTGCATAACAGGGTACAGAGACCCAACCCCCCTGATGGGCCCTGCTCTGTGCTTGACAGGGATCAACGCCCCAACCCCCTGATTGGCCCTGCTCTGTGTGTGAAAGGGGGTGGCGCCCCAGCTCCCCAATCAGCCCTGCTCTGAGCCCGACCAGGGGCTGCACCTAGGGATTGGGCCTGCCCTCTGCCACCTGGGAGCAGGCCTAAGCCAGCAGGTCGTTATCTCCCGAGGGGTCCCAGACTGTGAGAGGTCACAGGCCGGGCTGAGGCATCCCCCCCCCCCCCCCGAGTGCACAAATTTTTGTGCACTGGGCCTCTAGTCTTATATAATAAAAGCCTAATATGCTAAGTGTCTGGTTGTCCGGTCAGCCATTCAACCAATCAAAGTGTAATATGTTAATGATATGCTAAAGGCCACTCAATTGCTTGCTATGACGTGGACTGACCACCAGGGGGCAGACAGTCAAACAGTCACTATGACATGCACTGACCACCAGGGGGCAGACACTCTGACTGGTAGGATAGCTTGCTGCTGGGGTCTGGCCAATCAGGACTAAGCAAGATGAGCCAGAGACGCCCTGGAGCCCTCCCACGGTCCCTCCCCAGCTGGCCAACCTAACCTGTCTCTCCCTGGCCCCGATTGTGCACCGGTGGGGTCCCTTGGCCTGGCCTGCGCCCTCTCACAATCCAGGCTGAGAAAACCTGTGCGCGCGCGGCCCCCCCCCCCCCCCCCAGTGCACGAATTTCGTGCACCAGGGCTCAAATTTGAGTATAAACGTTAATTTGTATTTTGGTCTGTTTTATTAAATTAGCATTATTCACATTGTGACATGGCTTAACCACATCTTCAAGTTTAATATTTTTGTTTTATAATCTTACGTTTTGGAAAATGTTAGGCTTTTTTTTATAATCATGACAGAGAGTGAACTCATTCAGTGTGAGTGTGTCCAAATTTGAAAGTTGCTTTTTAACTTAAAGCTAGGTTTATTCTTTGAATTATGTTGTTTTTTTAACAGTAGAAAATCTTTATGTTTAATACTTTAGATGGCAGCTATCAAAAGGAAATAGGATCATGGCAGCAGATGATGAAAATGGTGATGGAACAAGTTTATTTGATGTCTTCTCGGGTAAGCGCTTATTGTAATTGTTTTTCTAAATTTATCTAATTACCAAATCATTTATTTGTTCTCATTGAAAATACCGATTATCAACTTTTTCTCTCCACACATAAATGAATTAATACAATAAAGTGCCTGGCAAATAGGAAGTGCCTAGCAAATGTGAACTTTTAGTCTTTGAATTCTTTCAAGCCTCTTAAATGTAATGAATTAGCAACTTTGCAAATATAAGTCCTAATGATTTTTACTGTTATATCCAAAAAAGTATAAGATAGGTATTTGTTACTCTTGAAGTGAATACTTTCAGTAATTGCAGTGGTGCTTGTTTATTGTTGTTCAGGGGGAAATTGACACTATGAAAGATAATCAAGGCATAGTAGTAAAATAATCTTATAAAATGGAAATATTTTAAATAATATGTGCAATGTAAACTTCCAGATCCTGATGTAACATTTACTAGTTCTTTTGTCTTAGTTGTAATTAATTGTAATTACATTTTTTGAAATTACAAATAAGAGTATATTTATTGACTAGAATTACAATTACTATGCTATAGTGAAAATAACAGTTGTAAAACATGTCTAGTAGAATTCTATTTTTGCTTAAGTGCATATTTTTAAAAATTATTATTCATAAATATGGAAAGATTCACATAAAATATGGCCAACATAACTGCTCTGGGTAGTATTATTTTTTTTTTTTGGTGTTATGTAATTATTTTTTGTAGTTTCAAATTTTTATGCTGCTATATATTTCTCTTACGATATTTTTTCTTCGAGATATTTTAAACCAATAGAAAAATTGAAAGTATAATATAATCAACACTTTTACTTTATACGTCTATTCACAAATGGTTAACTTTTGCTATATCTGCAACTCTTATTATTGTGAAGGACAAACTACATTGTTAATCCCATTTGCTGGAAATAGCTGTTTTTATTTCTACATATTACTCTTTCACAAGTTTCTGTCTACATACATATATTTTTCAGTAGCTACAGTCCCAGTGTGTATTTTATTATTATTTTTTTTTATTTTTTATTTTTTTTTAATTTTAATTAAATCTTTATTGTTCAGATTATTACATTTGTTCCTCTTTTTTTTCCCCCCCATAACTCCCCTCCTCCCAGTTCCCGCCCCACCCTCCGCCCTCACTCCCCACCCACTGTCCTCATCCATAGGTGCACGATTTTTGTCCAGTCTCTTCCCGCATCTCCCACACCCCTTTCCCCCCCAAGAATAGTCAGTCCATTCCCTTTCTGTGTCCCTGATTCTATTATAATCAACAGTTCATTCTGTTCATCAGATTACTTATTCACTTGATTCTTAGATTCACTTTTGATAGATGCATATTTGTTGTTCATAATTTGTATCTTTACCTTTTTCTTCCTCTTCCTCTTCTTAAAGGATACCTTTCAGCATTTCATATAATCCTGGTTTGGTGGTGATGAACTCCTTTAGGTTTTCCTTATCTGTGAAGCTCTTTATCTGACCTTCAATTCTGAATGATAGCTTTGCTGGATAAAGTAATCTTGGTTGTAGGTTCTTGGTATTCATCACTTTGAATATTTCTTGCCACTCCCTTCTGGCCTGCAAAGTTTCTGTTGAGAAATCAGCTGACAGTCGTATGGGTATTCCCTTGTAGGTAACTGAGTTTCTTTCTCTTGCTGTTTTTAAGATTCTCTCTTTATCTTTTGCTCTTGGCATTTTAATTATGATGTGTCTTGGTGTGGTCCTCTTTGGATTCCTTTTGTTTGGGGTTCTCTGTGCTTCTTGGACCTGTAAGTCCATTTCTTTCACCAGGTGGGGGAAGTTTTCTGTCATTATTTCTTCAAATAGGTTTTCAATATCTTGGTCTCTCTCATCTTCTGGCACCCCTATAATTCTGACGTTGGTACGCTTGAAGCTGTCCCAGAGGCTCCTTACACTATCCTCGCATTTTTGGATTCTTTTTTCATTTTGCTTTTCCGGTTGGGTGTTTTTTGCTTCCTCACATTTCAAATCATTGACTTGATTCTTGCGCTCCTCTGGTCTGCTGTCGGGAGTCTGTATAATATTGGTTATTTCAGTCTGTGTATGCTTAATTTCTAGTTGGTTCCCCAATATAAGATCGAGGGTCTCATTAGTTTTCTTGTAGATCTCATTAAGTTTATCGGTGGCTTCTAAACAGTTCTTGAGAGACCTTAAAAGTGTGGTTCTGAACTCTATATCTTCCATTGACAATTTTGTCCTGTTTCTTTGTCTCCGCATTTTGTTATGCTTCCTTGGTGCACCCCCTAGTGGTCTTTGTTCGCAGTCTTATAGTTAAATCTTGATTGTTGTAGCTAATTCCAGGGAGGGTTTGACCTCCAGGCCAAGTGGCTATGAGAATCAGCTGTGTCAGCAGTGAGAGAACTTCTGTCCTCTAGGGAGGTGCTAATCTAGCCTTTGCCTGAGGCTATCCGGCAAATGCCTTTGTGCAGGGCTTGGGCGGGGTGGGTCGCACAGGATCAACAGGGTGGGCCGGAGAGAGCAGTTATGGCGGCTCTCAGTCCTGTCCCCAGGGGCTCTGCCTCTCTGAGTCCCAGCAATGGCTGCAAACCTCGGAGAGAAAGCTGCACTCGCTCTGACCGAAGCCAGACAGTCCCGCTTCTCCCGTTTGAGTCTGGGTCCCTAAAGACTCGCCCAGATCTGGAGCTCAGAGTCTGCGACTCCCTCCCGATTGAAAACACCAACCGCGCCCTCCGCCGCCAGCCCGCTCCGCGCACTCCGCACCTCAGAATTTGACTTCAGCACTGCACCTCCTCTGAGTGTCCATATGCGTTTCTCTTTCCTCCTAGTTGTAGGACTTCCACTCAGCCAGCGTTCCTGTGGTTCTGGGTGATGTCCCTTCCGTTTTTTGGTTTCACTTTTGAAGTAGTTGTTCAAAGCAGCAAACTCCAGCGTTAACCTATGCCGCCATCTTGGTTCTCCTATTTTATTTTTTACCACTTAACATGATTTCATGAAACATTTTATTTCTTTAACATTTTCATAATTGTGTTTTTATTATATTTGTTTGAAAATAATTTCAAGGTTACAGAAAAATTGCAAGAATAAGAACATATAAAAACCATGTACCGTCCTAACCAATTTGGCTCAGTGGATAGAGCGTCAGCCTGCGGACTGAAAGGTCCCAGATTCGATTCCAGTCAAGAGCATGTACCTTGGTTGCGGGCACATCCCCAGTAGGAGGTGTGCAGGAGGCAGCTGATCGATGTTTCTAACTCTCTATCCTTCTCCCTTCCTCTCTGTAAAATATCAATGAAATGTATTTTTAAGAAAACAAAATACCATTTACCTAGGTTCTTCCAAATTTGCCTTTTATTAATATTTTATACCAGTGGCTTTATTGCTGTATACATACTCTCTATTTTTTTTATATATATATTTTTTTATTCAGAGAAGAAGGGAGAGGGAGAGAGAAACAGAAACATCAAGATGAGAGAGAATCATTGATCAGCTGCCTCTTGCACACCCCCTATTGGGGATCGAGCCCACATCCTGGGCATGTGCCCTTGACCTGAATCAAACTCGGGACCCTTCAGTCTGTAGGCTGAAGCTCTATCCACTGAGCCAAACCAGCTAGGGCCATACTCTATAAATACACATACACACAATTTTTCCTGACCCATTTGAGATTAAGTTATATGTATTATGGTCTTTATTCCCAAATATTTCATTGTGTATTTTGTAAGAAAAAGTTGGTTTTATTGCATATCAACAGCAAAATATCAATTTCAGTAAATTCTACACTGATAACAATACTCAATCTGCAATTTTTATTCTGATAACACAATAATGTCCTTTGTTATTGTGATTGGATTTATATCTGTTATATTAATATTTTAGTTTGTCTCCATGATTTTTTTCTTTCTGACTTTCATGCTTCTTTCAAATATTTGAATATATTTTAGAATTCCATTCTAATTCATGTATTAGTTTCTTGGCTATACCTCTGTATTATTTTTAGTGGTTGCATAAGGATTTGTAATATGCATCTTTAACATTTGCAGTCTGCTTACTAGTATTGTACTTTTTCATATAAGATGTAATCTTGTACTTATAGTTGCATTTAATCTCCATCCATCCCCTATGTTAAAGATGTCATAAACCCCACAATACAATGCTATAACTTTTATTTTAAATTGTTCTATGTGTCTTAAAGAAATTAAGAGGAATTAAAATAAATTAAGAGCAAATAGTTAATCTTTAAGTTTACTAATTTTACCATTTCTAGTCTTAGTATTATTTTCTTCTCCATTCTCTCTTTTTTTCTTTTGGGAATCCAGATATATAATATGTGAGAACTTTTTCTTTTCTTTTTCTTTTTTAAATATATTTTATTGATTTTTTACAGAGAGGAAGGGAGAGAGATAGAGAGTTAGAAACATCGATGAGAGAGAAACATCGATCAGCTGCCTCCTGCACATCTCCCACTGGGGATGTGCCCGCAACCCAGGTACATGCCCTTGACCGGAATCGAACCTGGGACCTTTCAGTCCGCAGGCCGACGCTCTATCCACTGAGCCAAACCGGTTTCGGCTTCTTTTTTTTATTTTATTTTTTATAGACTTTATTGGGGTGACATTGGTTAATAAAATTACATAGGTTTCAGGTGTACAATTCTACAATACATCATCTGTATATTGTATTGTGTGTTCACCACCTCAAGTCAAGTCTCCTTCCATCATCATTTATCCCCCTTTTACCCTCTTCTATCACCCCTCACCCCACTGAGAACTTTTGATACTGTCTTGTAGAATATTAAGACTGTTTTGTTTTTCTTTTCCTCTTGGTTCTTCAGATTGGGTAATTTTTATTGATTTTTCTTTCTTTAAGTTCACTAGCTCTTCTGTCAAAAGCACATTGGATATTATAGTTTTCTGTTTTAGGACTTTTAATTTGATTCTTTTGTTTCTATTTCTCTACCAAGATTTCCTATGTAGTAATTTTGGATTGCATTCTGTTTGTTTTTTTTTAATATATTTTATTGATTTTATACAGAGAGGAAGGGAGAGAGATAGTTAGAAACATCGATGAGAGAGAAACATCGATCAGCTGCCTCCTGCACATCTCCTACTGGGGATATGCCCGCAACCCAGGTATATGCCCCTAACCGGAACCGAACCTGGGACCTTTCAGTCCGCAGGCCGACGCTCTATCCACTGAGCCAAACTGGTTTCGGCTGGATTGCATTCTGGATATTGTAAATGTTATGTTTATAGAGACATTGGATTCTGCTATATTTATTTCTCTGAAGAGTTGCTTGTTTTAAATTTTAGCATGTATTTAACCTGACTGAACTATCTGTCTTCCCTGTGGTGGGTAGCAGCTGAAATCTCTGATCAGATTTTTTAGTTTTAGCTGGACTTTTTGCAGTTTCAATCTTTACCATGTAGTTTGGAGGTCTCTCAGAGATTTGGGCACAATTTGGGGAATCCCCTCTATTACTTTCTAGTTGCTGTTACCACTTCTGAAATTTTTTCTCTGATTATTCAACCTGTTAGGACTAGAGTTTTCCATCTGAGTTTTCACTGCGCAGTGTGGCTCCAACTAGGTAGGACCTGTTCTTCCACAAAAAATTGTAATAGAAGGGGGATAGGGAACTCACACAGTGCTGTTTTCTTCTTTAAAGTATTATCTCCCTTCTATTATTTCATGTTTTGGGTTGCTCTTTAGTTCTTCAGTTCTTCAGATAGCTTTTTTTTTTAATGAGGTATAATTTACATATGACATATTAGTTTCAGGTGTACACAGTAATGATTTGCTATTTGCATATATTGCAAAATGATACCAAATAAGTTTAGTGGTAGAGCATTTGAATTATGGTGATGGAATTTTTTAATAAAAATTTCATAATAAAAAAAAGTATGCCCTGCTTCCTCTCTGATTAGTTTCTCCTGAAAAAGAAAATGAAAAAAAGTCAATCACGAGAGGAGAAATCAAAATGACGTATTACAAAACATTCAGGCTATACTTTCATTAGGAAAGGGAAAAGTCTCGAGATGGAAAGATTTCTTCACTCTAGGTTGCATTTGGAAAAGTAGTGGTCTGATAGACACTACTTTGCTATTACTGAAATTGGAACCTTCTCCCTAGTATGTTTTGAAAATGAGTTTTTAAGTATACTTCTGAGGTAATAGAGTCATAAACCTATGTGCTAAGATCTTCCTGTTTATAAGGCTGAATAAACTGTAAAATGATTATTTTTTGTTGCAGTACTAATAAGGTCTCTTTCTTTTCCTGGCTCCTCAAAGTAGGAATGGAAAAAACTACCCTAGGAAAACTTTTCATAGTAGAGAACAGAAATAAAGACACAGTGATAACTAAACAAAAAAAAAATAAAAGCTCCCCTAAGTGAAATAAATTAGTTTTAACTAGTCTTTAATTTAATTTTCTTGCAGCTTCTCCTCTTAAAAATAATGATGAAGGTTCTCTGGACATATACGCTGGGTTGGACAGTGCTGTTTCTGGTATGTAAATCTATTCTCTCTATATAAAAGCCTAAGCGACAGTTCAACTGGTCACTATGATGCGCACTGACCACCAGGAGGCAGACACTCAATGCAGGAGCTGCCCCCTGGTGGTCAGTGAGCTTCCACAGCTGGATGCTGCTCAGCTGACCTCTGGGCACCAGACGCCTGGGTAACAGACTGGCAAGCGCAGCTGCTGTGGCGCTAGCCTCTCCCACCGACACTCCCCATGTGCGCCTCTCTCCCATCTGGACCAGGACTGGCATCAGGACTGACCGGGAGCAAGCCCGTGGCCCCTTCTCAGTCATGGGTGCACCGGTATCGCCCTAGGACGGGTGTGTGGAGACTGCAGCGGAATGGCAGCGAGACTACTGAGTGGCAGTGGGGCCGGGATGAATGGAAGCGGCGTGGCACCCGCCCCGGCTCGGCTCCTCCCTGGCTGCCTGCCGCTTCTCGCACTACTACATCATCCCTCAGGGGATGTTGGACTGCGGTTTCGGCAAGATCCCCACAGGCCACGCCCAGGGACCCCCCACCAGTACACGGAATAGTTTCATTTTGTTTGATCAGTCTATTGAAAGTGTTTATTTTGTTATTAATTTCTAGAATAACTCATAGATCCTGAACAATCTGCCCATTTTTTTTGAAATGATTAACACTTAGGTAATTGTGTTCTTGCCCAAAACTTGATCAGTAAAACAACTTAGTGCTCAGGTTTGTTACTCATCTAGGTCTCAGATTTAACTACATTGTGCAAAAATATTTTGTACCATTGAAAAGCAACTGATGGTCTTGTCTGTACATATTACTACTCATACTATCACAGGTTACATGATACTAGGACTTTTGAAAAGGATAGTTACTATAAATATTTTCAAATATATCAGTAAGATTGTGATATGCAGAGAGCCTCATGACCTATCCAAATTGGAAACCTTTTCCATGATCAAATCTCTAAGGCTTTGAACACATATCACCCTCATACCTGATTTGTTGACAGCATTTTAGGTAAATTGCTTTTCCAACTCTAATCTGTCAAATCATTATAAATATGGATGAAATGCAGGAGATGGAGAAATGTATAGTTCATTGAGTTGTGATAGACACACACAACATCCAAAATTTTAAACACATTTCTTTCTTCTTCACCTTTATTGAGTTGTAATTGACATAAAATTAAGATTAATGAGTACATGTGTTGATTTGATACATTTGTGTATTGCAAAATGATTACCACCATAGAATTAGCTAGCACCTGCATCACATTACATGATTACTGTCTCTTTTTGTGGTGAGAACATTTAAGATTCTCTTAGCAACTTTCAATTATGTAATACAGTGTTATTAACTCTAATGACTATGCTGTATATTAGCTCACCAGAACTTATTCATCTTACACTGGAAGTTTGTACTTTAGTCAACATATCTTTTTCCTCACCCAACCTCTGGCTAACCACTGTTCTAGTTTCTGTTTCTGTGCATTTGGCTGTTTTAGATTCCACATGGAAGTGATATCATACAGTGTGTGTCTTTTTCTGGTTTATTTCAGTTACTATACTGCCTTCGAGGTCCATGTTGTCATAAATGACAGAATATCCTTCTTTCTCATGACTGAATAATAAATCCATTGTGTTGTACACACGCACACATATCTTTTTTATCCATTCATCCACTGTTGGACACTTCGGTTTTTTCTATATCTTGCTTATTGTGAATAATGCCAAAGTGAACATACAGAGTGCAGACATCTCTGTAAGGTCCTGTTTTCACTTCTATATATTTTTATTGATTTCAGAGAGGGAGAGAGAGAGAGAGAAATATCAGTGATGAGAGAGAATCATTGATCAGCTGCCTCCTGAATGCCCTCCACTGGGGATTGAGCCCAAAACCCAGGCATGTGCCCTGACCAGGAATCAAATTGACCTCCTGGTTTCTGGGTCTGTGCTCAACCACTGAACTACACCAACCCTTATATATTTTGGGTATTAAACCTTTTATCAGATAAGTAATTTGCAAATATTTTCTTCCATTGGGCAGGTTGCCTTTTCATTTTGTTGAAGGTTTCTTTTGCTGTGCAGGAGCTTTTAATTTGATGTAGTCCCACCTGTTTATTTTTGCTTTCATTGTGTTTGTTTTTAGTGTCAAATCCAGAAAAATCATTACCGCCTGTCTTTTCACCCCCTAGGAGATTTATGGTCTCAGGTCTTACATTCAAGTCTTTATACATTTTTAGTTGAATATTTGCATATGGTGTAAGATAGGGATCCAGTTGTTATTTGTTGTTATTTTTTTAAAAATATATTTTTATTGATTTCAGAGAGGAAGGGAGAGGGAGAGAGAAAGAGAAACATCAACAATGAGAGAGAATCATCAATCGGCTGCCTCTTGCATGCCCCCCACTAGGGACTGAGTCTGCAACCTGAGCATGTGCCCTTGACTGGAATCGAACCCAGGACCCTTCAGTCCACAGGCTGACGCTCTATCCACTGAGCAAAACCGGCTAGGACAGGGATCCAGTTTTATTCTTTTGCATGTGGTTGTTCAGTTTTGAACGGAACAGGCTCTTTATTGAAGAGACTAACTTTCTCCATTGTATATACTTGGCTTCTTTGTCATAAATTAATTGACTATATGTGTGAGAGTTTATTTCTGGGCTTTCTATTTTGTTCCTTGCTCTATATGTCAGTTTTTATGCCAATACATATAGTTTTGATCACTGTAGGTGTGTACTATTGTTTGAAATCAGAAATTGTGATACTTTCAGCTTTATTTTTTGTAAGATTGCTTTAGCTATTTGTAGTCTTTGTAGTTGCATACAAATTTTACAATTGTTGTATTTCTGTGAAAAATGACATTGGAATTTTTATGGTATTGCATTGACTCTGGAAAGACTTATTTTAATATAAGGTGTTTTTTTTTGTTTGTTTGTTTTAGATAGTTCTTCCAAGTCCTGTGAACCATCCAGAAATTGTTTGGATTTGTATGAAGAAATTCTTACTGAAGAAGGAACTGCAAAGGAGGCAACATATAATGATGTATGGGTTGCCAGAATTATTAAAGACAGTTATTTTACACTTTTATAGCTCTTTACACTCATTCACTTATTTTTGGACAAACATTCTGTGTTTAGGAAGGAACTCTTAGGCTAAAAGAATATTTAAGTCAGTTTCTGTCTTTAGATCTGCTCTTTAAATAATGTTTTCTGAATGCTTGTCTAAATTTAGTTTTAATTTTGTTTGATTAAATTTAAGTGTCTAAATATATAAAACATCAACAATCAGTGTGATATAACATTTTATCTTTTCATGATTTGTACTAAGTTATAAGATGTCCAAAGACTGAAATTAGAAATTTTTTTCTACCTTATTTGAATTTAAGGTTTGGAGAGTGAATCTGAAACCAAACAAAATACATTATTGGTAGGGTCAACTTTATTTATTTTTAAATTTTTATTGAATTCATTGGGGGGCTAATAAAATTATATAGGTTTCAAGTGTACAGTTTTATAATGCATCATCTATATATTGTATTCTGTGTTCACCATCCAAATTGAAGTCTCTCTTCATCACCATTTATTCTCCCTTTACCCTCTTCCACCTATCCGACGCTCTTCCCTTCTTGTAATCACCATACTGTTGTCTGTGTTTAAGTCCAACTTTGAAACCAGTAATCTTACTAAATCCCTGTGAGCAGAACTAGACCTCATCTCCCCTTTTTAGTGGTTGATTTATAAAATTTTAAATATTTTGAAATGTCATTTAAGCTAAGAAAATAGTTTAGAATGATGCTTAATCTTCTTATATATTACAGTTGCAAATAAAATATGGAAAATGTCAGCTACAAATGAAAGAGCTGATGAAAAAGTTTAAGGAAATACAGACACAGGTACTATTATAATGAATATTTTATTTTTTGTCCTATTAACTTTTAAAATAAAAAAATTGGTTAGAAATTAAAATTCTAAAGCGTGGCATTTTATAAGGAAATTTTCTTCTTAGTATTAAATGAAATAGAAAATCTGTCAAAACATGCATAATTTCCTATACAACTGATGTAGGAAAACTGCTTGATTTGTTAAAAGACATTTACATGAAAGATCTGTTAGCTCGTTACCAGTTAAATAATAGAAAATTTGTAGAGATGAGATTAGTTGGTTTAAAAGAGAACGGTTTGATGAGTAAAGATTTAGAATGACTGTTGGGGAAAATGGTGATGCTCTTAGTATTTTTGCCAACGTGATTTTGTGATCATGCTGCAAAAATCAGGAATGTCGTGTTTTGTTCCTGTTTTTATTTTTTAGTAATGTTTCTCTTTTCTGTTTCCCCCAAGAACCAGTCAATTCTAGATTCATTCTTTGTTCATCTGAGAATTAGTATATTGTTGCACATTAAAGCTAAGTTGTTAAATATAACCTAATTTTTATCATTTTTATTTTTTATTTTTATTTTTAAATATATTTCATTGATTTTTTACAGAGAGGAAGGGAGAGAGATAGAGAGTTAGAAACATCGATGAGAGAGAAACATCGATCAGCTGCCTCCTGCACATCTCCCACTGGGGATGTGCCCGCAACCCAGGTACATGCCCTTAACCGGAATCGAACCCGGGACCCTTCAGTCCGCAGGGCAACGCTCTATCCACTGAGCCAAACCGGTTTCGGCTATCATTTTTATTTTTAGTTTTCAAGATAATGGCCCTGGGAGAACTTTTTAAATTTGTGTGTTTTTTTTCCATTTTGATTCTTATTTTAAGTAGTTTCACTTTAAATGACTTTCTCTGGTGCCATTTATCTTCTCTGAATCTCAGCTGCCCCATCTGTATGATGAGGATAATAGCACTTCTCATAGGACTTTCTTGAGAATTATATAAGATGTAATATATGATGCCTGGCATGTAGTTAGCATTCAATAATCATTAGCTATTATAAGTAGTAGTTTAATAATCCTATAATGTATACTTTATTAAATATATTTTATGATGTTTAGAATTTCAGCTTAAAAACTGAAAACCAGTCTCTTAAGAAGAATATTTCAGCACTTATCAAAACTGCTAGAATGGAAATACACCGCAAGGATGAAGAAATTAGTAGCCTTCACCACAGGTATAATTGAGAGGTTTGGATCTATAAATTACATCGGTATTGATATGTGTAACATTTTTAACTTTGCAAAGATATAAAAGTGATGCATTTTATTAAATATGTACGGTTTTACTGTAAGTGACTAATGGTATATTATAATGGTATATTATAATGACATATATGATTATTAAGTAGAATATTGCCACATACCTCTGAATATATTCAGTTTTCAATATACTGGGATCTTTCTCTGGTATTCTTTATGCCTGAGAAGATGGTTGTATATGTGTTATGGGTCCTTCTAAGCCCCCACTAAATTACTAAATTATCAAGAGTGCATCTGTGCTCATATCTCTTATCCTATATAATAAAAGGGTAATAGGCAAATTGACCCTAACAGCAGAATGACTGGTCACTATGACACACACACTGACCACCAGGGGGCAGACACTCAGTGCGCTCCCACAGGGGAAGCTCTGCTCAGCCACAAGCTAGGCTGACGGCTGCCAGCACAGCGGTGGTGGCGGGAGCCTCTCCCGCCTCCTCAGCAGCGCTAAGGATGTCCGAATGCAGCTTAGGCCTGCTCCCGCTGGCAAGTGGACATCCCCCGAGGGTTCCCGGGCTGCCAGAGGGATATCTGACTGTCAGCTTAGGGCCTAAGCCTTAGGCCCATTCCCCCGGGGAGCGGGCCTAAGCCAGCAGGTGAACATCCCCCAAGGAGTCCCGAACTGCGAGAGGGCACAG
The DNA here is from genome assembly GCF_964212035.1 of Myotis nattereri. Lineage (NCBI taxonomy): Eukaryota > Metazoa > Chordata > Mammalia > Chiroptera > Vespertilionidae > Myotis > Myotis nattereri. Next base: position 48,134,519 of record NC_138081.1, read on the forward strand.
GCGGGCCGAGGGACCCCCCCTGAGTGCACAAATTTTTCTGCACTGGGACTTTAGTCAATAGATAACCCTGAAACTATCTCTCAATTGTATATTCTTTTCTCTCTCAAATGGATTCTCTCTCTCTCTCGTTGGGGCTAATAATCTGTTCCAGAGAATTTCATATCTCCTCCTTTGTAGTCAAACCCCCAAACAATATATAAACTTTCTTTCTCAATTTCCTATTTCTACTTACTCTCGAACCTAATACATGCTGACTTGTTTCCATTTGTCCATTGAAACAGTTATCATTTGGTTCAAACTAACTACCACTAAATACATCAAGTAATTTTGACTTCTCATTTTAACTTATACTCACATGTTCTTTGACATAGTTGACCCTCCTTTCCTGAAATAGTTTTCTCCCTTTGGCTTTCATAATTTTTAGTTTTCTTCCTAAGTTGAGATTTATACTTCTGTACTTGGCTAAGTTGGAATTCCTCAAAGCTTATCTATGTCTGTCAGTATTTTCTGATGAAGTAATCTTACTCATACTAGGTCATTTCCATTTATATGTAGATTACTACTTCACATCTGTATAAAATTTTAAAAATTACCTCATCCAAAACTGAATTTATGATGAAATCTCTTTCATTGAGCTGAATAGATTTCCTATCATTCATTCTACACATAGAGACCTAGGTGTAGAATGACCATTTAATTTATTGCCCAAACCAGGGCACTTTTGTAAAGACTCTATCTCCAAATAAGATCACATTTTGAAGTACTGGGGATTAGGATTTCAACAAATGAATTTTGAAGGGATACAGTGCAATCAAACAAGATCCATATAAGTTCTACTCATTGCCTTAGGTTGTATATCTCCTATGTTCTCTTTTGTTGTATAAAAATCTCCTCCTGTTCTCTACACATAGTACTAATTAGGAGTAGATTTGTGGAATTTCAGGGAAGTTTTGGAAGGAAGTTCAGGAAGATTGACTTATTATAAAAAATTAAAATTAGTTATTTACATACTTGTTAAGAAAACTGCTAATTTTCCAAAACATTAATATAAAACTTTAAGACTTAGGATTTTTTAAAAAAACACACAAAATAATAAATACCATTTCCTTAGGAAAGAATGACAACTCTTTATTCTTTTTTTGTGTGCAGTATGTGCTACTTTAAGATGGCTATTGATGCTTTGGTTTACTGTGGGATTATATGTAAAGCAGGTCATCTCTGTTTTCCCACAGTTTCATCTTCCTTTTGTTTCAGTTGGCCTACAGTGAGTGAGGGTAAAAAATCATGTCACTGTTCTAAAAGAAGTGAATTTGTGGTTAGTTTGGGAGTTCTATGCCTGTGGTGAAGAAAGTCTAAAAGACATTGGCAAGTGCTAGGATAGAACTGAGACGTTCTCCAGAGCTTGTTTGAAAAGAGAAATGAGAGTTCCATGGTTTGAAAACTGGCCCATTTAGTTGGAAGCTGGTAACTTCTTACTACTCATGCCTTTATACAAAGTAAAATTAGTGTTTCTAGTATGTGAGCCCCTGACTTTTAAAGTGTATTACATGTGATTAAAATTTAGATGATTAAAAAGCAATAATTTTGTTTTTTTGTTAATTTCTATTTCTTAATAGATTGTCTGAGTTTCCACATTTTCGAAATAATCGTAAAACTGCGAGGACGTCAGATACAGTTAAAACAAAAGACTTTACATCCAGACCTCCCCATTTGGATGATTGTGCAAAAACTGATCACAAGGTGAAATGTGACATTTCTAAAGATGGACATCATAGCACTTCACTCCCAAACATCGAAAAGGAAGTAAAACCGCATTTGGAAAAAAAAAGCACTTTGCATTTGCCTTCATCTATTGAAAAACACTGCACCAATGGCATTTGGTCACGTTCCCATTACCAGGTTGGTGAGAGTAGCTCAAGTGAGGATAATAGAAGAGGGAAGAAAGATAGTGGATATAGCCATTATAGTAGAGGAACTGATAGAATACGAAAAGACTTAAACACTAGCTGTGGTGATGGTGAACCAAGGAACTTAGAGGCCAGTCCAAGGCTACAAGGACGTTCTGAGAAATATGGTAAAGGTGAATCAAAGACTGAAAGCAAAAATTCAAAGTTTAAAAGTAACACAGATTTGGATTATAAAAATGAACGCATTGGCTGTTTCTGGCAGAAAGAGACCTTTAGAGAGAGGTCACATACTCGAGTAGAATCTCAGAGCGATAGAAAACTAGAGAGGCAAAGTGAAAGATCACAAAATGTAAATAAAAAAGAACTTAAATCACAAGACAAAGAAGAAAGAAAAGTTGATCAAAAACCCAAATCAGTAGTAAAAGACCAAGATTATTGGCGAAGGTCTGAACGAGTATCATCTCTTCCTCATTCTAAGAATGAAATAAAATCTCATAATTCAAGTAAATACCATCTAGAAGACAGAAGAGACAGGGAAGATGGTAAAAGAGACCGGGGTGTAAGTAATCATAGTTTTCAAGAAGGAAGATGTTCATCCTCCCTTTCAACCAGTAGAACTCACAAACACATTGACCCCAGGGAAGTTGATGCTGTGCACCAAAGGGGAAATACACCTTTAGAAGCAGAAAGGCATAGAACTGAAGATAAGAGGAAAAGAGAACAAGAAAGCAAAGAAGAAAACAGGTATATGAGAAGTGAAAAAAGAACATCTACGGGACATTTGCAGAAGATTAACAAAGAAACCAAGCAAACCACTACTGATTTAAAGAGACAGAATGGACTGAAAAATGATAAAGGTGAAGTCTCTAATAATGATGTTTCTGAACGCACAGATAATAAAGACCTTGCAATTAAAGCCGAGAGTGGTCCAAATGAAACAAAAAACAAAGACTTAAAGTTGAGTTTTATGGAAAAATTGAACTTAACTCTTTCTCCTGCTAAAAAGCAGCCTATTCCTCAGAATAATCAGCATAAAATAACCAATACTCCCAAATCCAGTGGCATATGTGATTTAGAGTCCTTGGTACAGGAAAAAACAGTGATATGTGTTCCCTCTGTGAGTGAACATATCACAGAGGAAACCAAATCAAAGTTATTGGAACCAGAAGATGCTCTTGCAGCAGCATCATCTGAACCCAGGACCAGTATTCTGGAAAGGAAAATGGAAGAAGAAAATAGTTTGTTAATTAAATCTGTTGAGAATACTATGCAGCATGACTTGCCCATTTGTGGTAAAGAGACTTCTTCAGTACCTGTGGAAATGGAACAAGCAGAATCTTTGTTTCCTTCAGCAGCAGAAATGGAACAGACCATTAATTGTACAAGGACAGCAGTACCTGTGGCACTGGACATACTACAAACAAATGTTTCTCAAAACTTTGGCATGGAATTGGATACCAAGAGAAATGACAGTTTAAATTTGTGTAGTATTTCTGAAGTTACGGAAATGAAGGAGGCTTTTTCAACAAAAGTTGCCAAATCCAATGAAAGCATTTTGCAGCCTTCAATTGAAAAAGCTGACATTTTGCCAGTAGTCCTTTCAGAAGTTGGTAATCCAAAGTTCGAGCCTTCTCTTGTAGAAACACCACTGGTTGAGAGCGAGTCTTGTCATCTGGAGCCTTGTTTACCTAAAGAGACTCTAAAATCTTCACTTCAGCATACTGAATTAATGGACCACAAAATGGAAATTGGTGAAACAAACTCAATATATAATGATGAGAATTCGGTTCTGAGCATTGACCTTAATCACCTAAGACCTATTCCAGAAATCATTAGTCCTTTGAGTAGTCCAGTGAGACCTGTAGCAAAAGTACTTAGACTGGAAAGCCCATCTCGAGTTCCATTATATAACAATCATAAAGGTAATAGTTTATATTTTATAACTTAATCTTTTTTTGAGAATGTAAAATGCATAAACAAGATGAAGTGCTTTTTCTTTTTTTGGGGTGGGGGGGGGGAGAACTCTGGAGGGTAGGGGCAGGAATGAGCTGTGCCCAGCAGATGTGGACCTTCTGAGAGGAAGTTATATGTCAGAAAGTCAAGTGTCACTGTCAGCAGGGTGGATATGTCTGTGGGGGATTCACTCAGATGTTGTCATACACCTTGCATTGTCACTCTTGTTGGATCTGAAAACAGAGGGATGAGCAAGAGGTAGGTGAGGTAGACGAAGGAGAGCCCATTGTACTGGAATGCACATGAAGTCACACTTCCTCTGAGCTCCAGTACCAGGGTGAGGCTCTGGGGAACACAGACACATACAAGGAGGAACTGGATTTTCTGGCATCTGGGCAGGAACTCGGGGGTGGCTTTCTTCCAGACAGAGGTGCACGCAGGGATCATTGTTCCTATGCTGGGACCTCCTCAGTAGCAGGGCTGACTGGCAGCCATTTCTGTTTGCTTCGCCCTGCTTTTTCATTTTTAGTAACAACACATTCGGACTTACATTAACTAGATATTGAGCCTTTTGTCTTAATTTAGGTAGTTTTTTAAAACATACGCTTTTATTGATTTCAGAGGAAGGGAGAGGGAGAGAGTAATAGAAACGTCAATGATGAAAGAGAATCATCAATTGGCTGCCTCTTGCATGCCCCCTACTGAGGATTAAGCCCTCCTAGTTCATAGGTCAATGCTCAACCACTGACCCACACTGGCTGGGCAGTAATTTTTTTTACATTTATTTTTTATTTATTTTTACTTTTATTTTTTTTAAATTAAATCTTTATTGTTCAGATTATTACAGTTGTTCCTCTTTTTTCCCCCCATAGCTCCCCTCCACCCATTTCCCACCCCACCCTTTGCCCTTACCCCCCCCACTGTCCTCATCGATTCATGTACGCTTTTTGTCCAGTCTCTTCCTGCACCCCTCACACTCCTTCCCCCACCGAGAATAGTCAGTCCACTCCCTTTCTATGCCCCTGATTCTATTATATTCACCAGTTTATTCTGTTCATCAGATTATTTATTCACTTGATTTTTAGATTCACTTGTTGATAGATGTGTATTTGTTCATAATTTGTATCTTTACCTTTTTCTTCTTCTTCCTCTTAAAGGATACCTTTCAGCCTTTCATATAATACTGGTTTGTTGGTGATGAACTCCTTTAGCCAGGGGTCCTCAAACTACGGCCCACGGGCCACATGCAAATACAAATATTGTATTTGTTCCCGTTTTGTTTTTTTACTTCAAAATAAGATATGTGCAGTGTGCATAGGAATTTGTTCATAGTTTTTTTTAAACTATAGTCCGGACCTCCAACGGTCTGAGAGACAGTGAACTGGCCCCCTGTTTAAAAGGTTTGAGGACCCCTGCCTTTAGCTTTTCCTTATCTGTGAAGCTCTTTATCTGACCTTCAATTCTGAATGATAGCTTTGCTGGGTAAAGTAATCTTGGTTGTATTGATAGTCATCACTTTAAATATTTCTTGCGACTCCCTTCTGGCCTGCATAGTCTCTATTGGGAAATCAGCTGACAATCTTATGGGTACTCCCTTGTAGGTAACTGATTGTTTTTCTCTTGCTGCTTTAAAGATTCTTTGTCTTTTGCTCTTGGCATTTTAATTATGATGTGTCTTGGTGTGGTCCTCTTTGGATTCCTTTTGTTTGGGGTTCTCTGCGCTTCCTGGACTTGTAAGTCTATTTCTTTCACCAGGTAGGGGAAGTTTTCTGTCATCATTTCTTCAAATAAGTTTTCAATATCTTGCTCTCTTTCTTCTTCTGGCACGCCCATAATTCGGATGTTGGTACGCTTGAAGTTGTCCCAGAGGTTCCTTACACTATCTTCATATTGTTGGATTCTTTTTTCTTTTTGTTTTTCCGGTTGGGTGTTTTTTGCTTCTTCATATTTCAAATCTTTGACTTGATTCTGGCGATCCTCTAGTCTGCTGTTGGAACTCTGTATAATATTCTTTATTTCAGTCAATGTATGCTTAATTTCTAGTTGGTCCTTTTTCATAACCTCGAGGGTCTCACTAGATTTCTTGAAGGTCTCACTAAATTTATCGGCGGTTTCTAGAAAATTCTTTTTTTTTAATTTTTTTAAATTTTATTAAATCTTTATTGTTCAGATTATTACAGTTGTTCCTCTTTTTCCCCCCCATAGCTCCCCTCCACCCGGTTCCCACCCCACCCTCCGCCCTCACCGTCCCCCACGCCCCCCACTGTTCTCATCCATAGGTGCACGATGTTTGTCCAGTCTCTTCCCGCATCCCCGTACCCTTTCCCCCCCCAAGAATAGTCAGTCTACTCCCTTTCTATGCCCCTGATTCTATTATATTCACCAGTTTATTCTGTTCATCAGATTATTTATTCACTTGATTTTTAGATTCACTTGTTGATAGATGTGTATTTGTTGTTCATAATTAGTATCTTTACCTTTTTCTTCTTCTTCCTCTTCTTAAAGGATACCTTTCAGCATTTCATATAATACTGGTTTGGTGGTGATGAATTTCTTTAGCTTTTCCTTATCTGTGAAGCTCTTTATCTGACCTTCAATTCTGAATGATAGCTTTGCTGGATAAAGTAATCTTGGTTGTAGGTTCTTGGTATTCATCACTTTGAATATTTCTTGCCACTCCCTTCTGGCCTGCAAAGTTTCTGTTGAGAAATCAGCTGACAGTCGTATGGGTACTCCCTTGTAGGTAACTGACTGTCTTTCTCTTGCTGCTTTTAAGATTCTCTCTTTGGTTTTTGCTCTTGGCATTTTAATTATAATATGTCTTGGTGTAGTCCTCTTTGGATTCCTTTTGTTTGGGGTTCTCTGCGCTTCCTGGACTTGTAAGTCTATTTCTTTCACCAGGTAGGGGAAGTTTTTTGTCATTATTTCTTCAAATAGGTTTTCAATGTCTTGCTCCCTCTCTTCTTCTGGCACCCCTATAATTTGGATGTTGGTACGCTTTAAGCTGTCCCAGAGGTTCCTTACGCTATCTTCGTATTTTGGATTCTTTTTTCATTTTGCTTTTCAGGTTGGGTGTTTTTTGTTTCTTCATATTTAAAATCTTTGACTTGATTCTTGCGATTCTCTAGTCTGCTGTTGGAACTCTGCATAATATCCTTTATTTCAGTCAGTGTATGCTTAATTTCTAGTTGGTCCTTTTTCATAACCTCGAGGGTCTCACTAGATTTCTTGAGGGTCTCACTACAGTTATTGGCGGTCTCACCAGTCTTTTTGAGGGTCTTACTATATTTATTGGCGGTTTCTAGAAAGTTCTTAAAAAACCTTAAAAGTGTGGTTTTGAACTCTATTTCCAGTAGTTTGATTTCCTGCATTTCTGTCATTTGTGTCCTGTTTCTTTGTCTCCACATTTTTTATGCTCCCCTGTGTTGATAGAGTGGCTTTGTGTGCTAGGTGCCCTATAGGGCCCAGTGGCTCAGCCTCCCCATTACCTGAGGTGGACACTCTTGGTGCACCCCTTTGTGGGCTTTGTGCACAGTCTTGTTGTAGCTAAGCCTTGATTGTTGTAGGTATCACTGGGAGGAATTGACCTCCAGGCCCTTGGCTGTGAGGATCAGCTGTGTCTGCAGTGGGAGAACTTCTGTGCTGGAAACACCCCTCCGGGGCAAGACTTGCTTCCGTTGGGGCTTTGGTGCTCACTGAGTCTGCCCCCTGAGTGTGTCCTTTATGGATCCGAGGAGCTGCAATCTGGATGGTCCCACTCTGACCACCAGGCACACTGGCTCCTGGATCTCTAAGGAGGTGCTAAGCTAGTCTCTTTCTGAGGCTACCCAGCAAGAGCTCAGCTGTGAAGCAATGCAAGTTGCCGTGGTACCTTGGGCCAGCTGCAAGTTTGTTAGGTAATTTTCAGATTGCAAAGGGCCAGGCCTTTCATATGCAAAAGCCGGCGCACCGCTTGGGTGGGGCGAGGGTCCCAGGGGATCAACAGGGCAGAGCAAGCAGCTATGGTTGCCCTCAGAGGCCCCGCTTCTCAGTGTCCTGGCAATCGCTGCAATCACCTCTCAGAGAAAGCTCCCCTTGAGTTCCGACCGAAGCCAAACAGTCCAGTTTCTCCCGTATGAGTCTGAGTCCCCAGAGACTTGCCCAGAACTGGAGCTCAGAGCTTGAGACTCCCTACCGATTGAAAAAGACAACTGTGTCCTCAGCCACCAGCCCTCTTTGCGTGCGCCTCCGTACCTCTGTACTTTACTTCCACACCACAGCTCCTCTGAGTCTCGGTATGCTTTTCTCTTTCCTTCTAGTTGTAGAATTTCCACTCAGCCAGCCTTCCTGTGGTTCTGGATGATGTCCGTTCTGTCTTTTAGTTGTATTCTTGAAGTGGTTGTGCTAAGCAGCAATCTGCGGTGTTTACCTATGCCGCCATCTTGGTTTTTTCTCTAGAAAATTCTTGAAAAACCTTGTAAGTGTGGTTTTGAACGCTATATTCAGTAGTTTGCTTTCCTGCATTTCTGTCATATGTGACCTGTTTTTTTTGTCTCCGCATTTTTTATGCTTCCCTATGTTGATAGAGTGGCTTTGTGTTCTAGGTGTCCTATAGGGCCCAGTGGCTCAGCCTCCCCAATTACCTGAGGTGGACACTCTTGGTGCACCCCTTTGTGGGCTTTGTGCACAGTCTTGTAGCTAAGCGTTGATTGTTGTAGGTATCACTGGGAGGAATTGACCTCCCGGCCAGTTGGCTGTGAGAATCAGCTGTGTCTGCAGTGGGAGACCTTCTGTGCTGGAGACACCCTTCAGGGGCAATACTTGCTTCAGTATGGCTTTGGTGCTCATTGAGTGTACCCCCTGAGCGTGTCCCTTATGGATCTGAGGAGTTGTAATCTGGATGGTCCCACTCTGACCACCGGGTACACTGGCACTTGGATCTCTAAGGAGGTGCTAATTTAGCCTCTGCCTGAGGTTACCCAGGAGGAGCTATGGAGAGATCTGCAGATTCCTCTTCTTTGTTTGGGGTTTGGAGGTGCCCAGATGAGGCCCACCTGTGAAGCAGTGCAAGCTTCTGTGTGGCCTTGGGCCTTCTTTTGGAAGTTCTGGGTCTCTCTGACCCAGCTGCAGTTTGTTAGGTAATTTTCAAATTGCAAAGGGCCAGGCCTTTCATATGCAAAAGCCTCTGCGCACAGCTTGGGTGGGGCGGGGTCTTAGGGGATCGATAGGGCGGAGCAAGCAGCTATGGCTGCTCCTCAGTCCTACCCTAAGAGGCCCCGTGTCTCAGTGTTCCGGTAATCACTGCAAGCTCCTCTGAGAGAAAGCCGCCCTCGAGTTCCCACTGATGCCAGACAGTCCAGTTTCTCCCTATATGAGTCTGGGTCCCCAGAGACTCGTCCGGAACTGGAATTCAGAGCAGTCGGGAGCTTGAGACTCCCTCCCTATTGAAAAAGACAACCGTGTCCTCAGATGCTAGCCCTTTCCACGTGTGCCTCTGTACCTCTGCACTTTACTTCCGCACCTCCTCTGAGTCTCAGTGTGCTTTTCTCTTTCCTTCTAGTTGTAGAATTTCCACTCAGCTGGCCTTCCTGTGCTTCTGGATGATGTCCGTTTTGTCTTTTAGTTGTATTTTTGAAGTGGTTGTGCAAGGCAGCAATTTCCAGTGTTTACCTATGCCGCCATCTTGGTTTCTCTCAGTAATTTTTAAAAAATTTTTTATTGATTAAGTTATTACATATGTGTCTTTATCCCCCCATCTCCCCCAGTAATTCTTATTTCTACAAAAAAAAAAGGAGTGGAAGGACAGATTATTTCAAATATTCTTTGTTTGCTTGCTTTCAGATCTATTTTTTATCTTTAATTTTTAGGGAGAGTGGAAGAGAGAGGGAAAGACAGAGAAACATTGATGTGAAAGAAACACAATTGATTGGTTGCCTCAACCAGGGCCTGGGCTGGGGAGGAGATTGCAACCGAGGTATGTGCCCTTGACTAGAATCAAAGCCGGGACCCTTTGGTCCTCAGGCCAGTGCTCTATTCACTGAACCAAACTGGCTAGTACCAGATCAGTTTTTATTGTTCAAAAGCCATCATCAGATGGCATAGAATTGGTGATGCTGCTAACTTGAAGTAAAGATACCTGAACAGTAGATTGATGGTTCTCCAAAAAACCAATCTATCACTTTTGTCAGACACTTCTGAGAACAGGAAAGACCAATGATATGAGTAAGTGTTAGGCATTAACATTCTGTAAAAAGGTATTAAAATAATGAAATGCTTCAGTATTTTATTTGGTTATATTCAGTATAGAAATATCAAATGATTATGATTCTAAGGGTCATGTGATTATCATATACTTTTCTCTTCCACAGATGTTTTTCCACCAAATTCAGCTCATTCCACCTCCAAGAGTCAGTCTGACCTCAACAAGGAAAATCAAAAGCCCATTTGCAAGTCTGACAAATTTACAGAGGCAGACTCTCATAAGAATTCATCTTTAGTTGAATTAGAAGAAGGAGAAATTATAAGCGACAGTGAAAACTCTAAACTACAAAATAGTTTTGAAGAAATTGCCAAACCTAGAGCGTCTACTGAAGGGCAGAACAGAAAAACTAGTCCAGGAAATAAGAAAAGTACTGTGCATTTGGATAAAGACAAAAGGAAAACATCTATGAAAGTTCAGCAGACCAAAAGGAATTGGAATAAGAGACAGAGTGAATCTAGCAGGTCTTCAAAAACAGAGAAAAAAGATAAGACAATGAGCACCTCTGTTCTGGAAAAAATAGTCCCAATTATTGCTGTACCTTCTTCTGTACCAGAGGTTATGCACATGTTACGAATGATAAGAAAACATGTAAGGAAAAACTACATGAAATTCAAGATTAAATTTCCATTAAAACAATTTCATAGAATTATTGAGTCAGCAATTTTGAGTTTTACATCACTCATTAAACACCTTGACTTATCCAAAATCTCTAAGTCAGTGACTACTTTACAGAAGAATCTTTGTGATGTTATAGAATCCAAACTTAAGCAAGTTAAAAAGAATGGCATAGTGGATAGGTTATTTGAACAACAACTACCAGATATGAAAAAGAAAGCATGGAAATTTGTAGATGAACAACTTGATCATTTATTTGCAAAGCTTAAGAAAATCTTAATAAAGTTTTGTGGTTTCACAAACTTTGGCAGTGACAGCGATGAAGGGAAATTGGACAAAAGTAAAGAAAAACTACAATATTCAAATTGTCAGAAGGAGAATATGGTCAACTCCAGGAAAGAAATGCTGAAAGAGAAATCCTCAAAATCAGAAGATTCTATTTATTCCAGGTATTCACTAGGATGTAAAAAATCTGAGGACAAACATCAAGACCAAAATAACCCTCAAATTAACACATTAAAGAATGACATTAAAAAAAGCTTTAACACTTGCTTTGATAATAATATTAAATGCCTTCAATCTGAAGAGCACTCCTTGGAACTGAACTGTCCGAGCACCCCAAAGCCAGGAAAAATGGAAGGCACCACCATAGAGGATACACAGACATCCCAGCATGCAGCTTTGAAGCCAGAACGCTGTTTTGAGATTCTTACTGAACAGCAAGCATCTAGCCTCACTTTTAATTTAGTGAGTGATGCACAGATGGGTGAGATATTTAAAAGTTTGTTGCAAGGTTCTGATCTTTTGGAAAACAGTGTTAACTGTAATGAAAAAAGTGAGTGGGAGTTAAAGACTCCAGAGAAACAGCTGTTAGAGAGTCTTAAGTGTGAATCTATACCAGCTTGTACAACAGAAGAGCTAGTTTCAGAGGTGGTTTCTCCATGTCCTAAAATGATTAGTGATGATAATTGGTCATTATTATCATCTGAGAAAGGCCCATCTCTGTCTTCAGGGCTTTCGTTGCCAGTTCATCCTGATGTGTTGGATGAAAGTTGTATGTTTGAAGTGTCCACTAACATAGCTTTAAGTAAAGATAATGTATGCAGTTCAGAAAGGAGCAAGCCCTGCATTTCTTCCATCCTGCTTGAAGATTTAGCAGTATCTTTAACAGTACCATCACCTCTGAAGTCAGATGGTCATCTCAGTTTTTTAAAGCCTGAAGTTTTGTCTAGTTCAACTCCTGAGGAGGTTATTAGTGCCCATTTTAGTGAAGACGCCTTACTTGAGGAAGAGGATGCATCGGAACAAGATATTCACTTAGCTCTGGAGTCTGATAATTCAAGCAGTAAATCAAGTTGTTCTTCATCATGGACAAGCCGGTCTGTTGCTCCAGGCTTTCAGTACCACCCTAATCTACCCATGCATGCTGTCATAATGGAAAAGTCCAATGATCATTTCATTGTGAAAATACGGCATGCAGCACCACCTCCTCCCTCCAGTCTTCTACAGAATATGGTGGCTGGTGAGTCAGTGACATCTTTGCCCAGAGTGGGAAAGGAAACTGATGAAGCAGCAGAGAAGGAATGTATTTCATGTCAGAACACAGTTTTTAAATCTGTGGAAGAATTGAAACATTCCAACGAAAATGTTGACAGCAGTAAATCAGCTCACGAAGAACAGGGCTGTATGATACAAACACAGGTTCCTGATATATATGAATTCCTTAAAGATGCTTCTGGTAAAGTGGATCATAGTAATGAAGTGGCTGATCAGTGCTTCAAGTTGCATCAAGTATGGGAACCAAAAGTGCCTGAAAGCATTGCAGGATTGCCTGCCATGGAAGAAATTCCACATTCTGTCGAGGGTCATCTTCCAAACACATATATAGACCTCACAAAAGATCCAGTCACTGAGACTAAAAACTTGGGGGAATTCATAGAAGTAGGAGTTTTAAACATTAATCAGTTGGGATGTTCTGGTAGCAATTTGGATCAAAGTGCTCAGATATTAGACAGTGTGCAGCCTGATACTGTAGATGCTTTTATTGATTTGACGCAAGGTGTTTCAAATGAGAGTAAAAGTGAAGATAACCATCCTGCTTTAGCTGTTGAACACTTGGGGTGTGAGGTGTTTTGTGTAGATGAAGATAACTGTAAGGAAAAAAAGGTGCAAGTGGCAAATGAATCTTTGGAATGCATGGTTGTGGAAAGCTGTATTGATTTGACCTCAGACTCTCCCAGTTCATGTGAAATAAAAAAGGATGATTTAAAATCGGAACCGGAATCAAATTCTGATAATTTAGAGTTGCCTGTGGCTTTGGATAATGCTCACAAAAAGAGGAAAAAACTTTCTAATCTAAATCATTCTTGTCAGAAAAAACAGAGAAAGGAAACAGACTTAATCAGTAAGGAAAGGACCAAGAAAATTACCCAAAATTCTGGTGAGAATGGAGAAGCTCACCAAAAGAAAGCCAGTAAGAAAAAGGCCCCTACAGTGATGAAAGATCCCTCATCATTAAAGGCAAGCCCCAGGATTAAGGACCACCCATCAGCAGCATCTGGCACTTCTGTAAACCTTTCTGCAAAGAATATTATTAAAAAGAAAGGGGAAATTGTAGTTTCATGGACAAGGTAAGGATCTTATGAGACATTTTTTAATTTTTTTAATATGGAGGGCTTCATGAATTTGCATGTCGTCCTAGCACAGGGGCCATGCTAATCTTCTCTGTATTCCAATTTTAGTGTATGTGCTGCCAAATCAAGCACTTATGAGACATTTAAATCAACAGGAAACTTTGAGAAGCCAGAAATCTATACTGTCATGTCATAGTTATATCCCATCCTAAAATAAGGAAAGTGATGACTTCAAAAGTAGTCAAAGTTAATAGAGAATACATTCTAGGGCAGCCGTGGGCAAACTACGGCCCGCGGGCCGGATCCAGCTTGTTTGAAATGAATAAAACTATTGAAAAAAAAGACCGTACCCTTTTATGTAATGATGTTTACTTTGAATTTATATTAGTTCACACAAACACTCCATCCATGCTTTTGTTCCGGCCCTCCGGTCCAGTTTAAGAACCCATTGTGGCCCTCGAGTCAAATAGTTTGCCCACCCCTGTTCTAGGGTATAATTTATAGCAGTAGCTCTTAACCAGGGATGTGCATTAGCACCATGGATAGAACTTTTCATTGTGTTTTGACCTGTTAATTTAAAAAAATGATTCTTTGTAAAGAACTGGTATCACATTTTAGAAAGGAAGAATGATGGGTGGTGTGGTGAAATAGAGCAAAAAGTGTGAGCATTTATAATTTGAGCATTTCCCTAAATTAAGAGTTTCAAAAAAGTTTATGAACAGATTGTACTTTTGACTTTTATATGAACTGTTTGAGAAATGCTGATTTCAAGACCCCATTTCAGACATAAGGGTAGCCACAGTTGTAAACCATTGCACTAGAGCAGGGGTGGGGAACGTCCGGCCCATGGGCCGTATAAGGTCTGTGAAATCATTTGGTCTGGCCTTGCCAAGGCATTAGGGGCAAGTTAATTAAGTGTTTGACCAAATATAGCAGGCTAATTTTTAAGTGGATAATTTTGTATGGCCCATGAATGATGTTTATAAATATCCAAATAGCCTTTGGCAGAAAAAAGTTCCCCACCCCTGCACTAGAGGTTCATGATCTGCAGGCTTAAGTGGAGTGCATAATGAGGGAAGCTGAATTTTGAAATTGGTCATTATTTTATTTAATACCATAGTCATCTATGCCTTAATTTCTGGTAACTTGGAGATGACACAGTAAAATCTTAGAGATTGTAATAATACATATTGGTTCTGCCCATGTACAAAAAGCGGAGGCCTGGGAATTGGAAGATTTGGATTCTATTTTACTTTCGTTCTTTTGCTTATTAAGTCTGTCGTCATGTTTGACCCTAATTTTTAAGGTACTGTATACATTAAAGGTAGAGTTTTTAAAAATCTATCCTTTTGTCATTAGAATAATAAATGAGTATGTTAGTTTTAGAAAATTTTGGAAATATGTATGTGCTTACAGATTATTGTCAATGTTTTGATATACACACTTTTTCTTCTATGGGTTTTAATAAAAATGTCACCTCCTATTGATGGACATTAAGACAGTGGAATTTTTGATACCTTTCTGCTTTAATCTACAAAAGCTAAATAACATTTTCTCCCTGTAGAAATGATGACCGGGAAATTTTATTGGAGTGTCAGAAAAGCGGGCCATCAATAGAAACATTTTCTTATGTAGCTGCCAAGTTGAATAAAAATTCATCTCAGGTAACTTCCCAATTTTCACATCTCTATAGTTTCACAGATGTTACTACTTAAATACTTAGATTTCATTTTAACATTTAAAATATGTAGATACTTATTGGCCAACTTCTTTAAAAGTATGGCTTTTTATGTTAGACTGTTAAAAACTTGGTGATTGTGGAAGAACAATCCGAATTTATTTTTCTGTTGTCTTACATTTACTTATTTTGATCTTAAACAATTTTGTAATGTTTATTGTTTAAGAAAGTTTAATATTGATTCTTGAATTGGGGTAGTGAACACACAGTATGATACACAGATGATGTATAATAGAATTGTACACCTGAAACCTATATAATTTTATTAATATCACCCAATAAATTGAATTTAAAAAAGAAAGATTAATATTGAAAGTTAAACTAGCAATCACCTTTAGTATGAAGATATTTTATTTTCCCAGACTATACTTCATCTCTTTATTATTGACAGTAACTTTCTTTAGATGTTTTGTGGAAGTAGTCATAAAAAAAGATCTCATTGTAATACTTATAGTTAATACTCATTTTTTACTTTTCAGGTCTCAGAAAGATTCCAGCAACTATTGAAGCTCTTTGAAAAGTCAAAATGCAGGTAGTTAATGGTTATACTACAGAAGATTAGTAAAATAAATGTTTGATACTGTAACTCTGCAGTTAATGGCCTTTAGTCATCAAAGATGTGAGTAGTGGGTAAGAGACATCCAGTTGGGGTCCTGCTTCAGTCAGAGGCTGGAGGATGATTGCTTGTGCAGGCTTCTAAGGTCACCAAACCCACAGGATGTGCTCAGAGTTGCATTTCAGATCAGCATGGCATTCCTCCTTAACCTTCCAACTGCTGATGAGTCTAAAGTGGGAGGGAATCCATTTGATTAATAAAAATTTTTAATATTTTAAAATATAAAACATATACTTGGAATCCATTGTCATCCGAATAGATGACATGATTTACTATGTTAAATTATTAATAATGTTCACAGACCTGTTTCCTCAGTCTCCGCCCCCCCCCCTTCAGTTTTTTTAAAGCCATTTTTGTACAGGTTTATTAAGGCAACAATGTTTTTCAGCAGGATTTTCCTGTAAGACCTGAGTCAGCTGCTTAAATATTTGGACTTTATAGAAGAAAAATTATAAAGATATTTAAGATATCATTTTTCAGTTGATTTGTAGTCATGATTATTTAAATGCAAAACACCCAATTTTAAATTAAATTAAGTTCAGATTAGATTAAATCAGAATAGAAACCATATTTGGCCATAGACCTTAATGTGAAAGGTTCTTGGTATATTTGAATTATAAATCTGTTTCTAGACCTGATGTAAATTACTGTCTTTAGAAACTGATAATTTCTCTCAAAGCAACTAGTTTGCTATTGGGATCTTCAGAAGATGTTTAGTAGTTTATTGTGAAGTTAAAATTATATTTATATAATTCAGAATGTGAGATTTAATAACGGGGAATTTGAAGGAAGAGCTTGTTCTAAAGATCCTTTAAAAATAGTTTAAGGCAGTGATGGCGAACCTTTTGAGCTCGGCATGTCAGCATTTTGAAAAACCCTAACTTAGCTCTGGTGACGTGTCACATATAGAAATTTTTTGATATTTGCAACCATAGTATAAAAAATATTTATATTTTTGATATTTATTTTATATATTTAAATGCCATTTAACAAGAAAAATCAACCAGAAAAATGAGTTCGTGTGTCATAGGTTCGCCATCACTGGTTTAAGGCGACAATGACCTGGTTATTTTTCAGATTTACTGTGCTTTAAAATTTTCACCACCTTTAAGAAATTAAATTGAGTTTTTTGTTTTACCTGAATATTTTCTTAAAATATGACTTCTGTTCTCTTGAGAAAATAATGTACATTTATGGAAGAATTAACTTGTATCTGGAAGTGATGCTAATAATTTGAAATTTCCAAATTCCATTGTAAATCTTTTATTGGATTTGATACTTGAGATTTTATTTGCTTGCATGATAGCATAATGTGTTGCTTCATTCCTAGTTTGTCTCTTTTTTTTTTTTTAAATATATTTTATTGATTTTTTACAGAGAGGAAGGGAGAGAGATAGAGAGTTAGAAACATCGATCAGCTGCCTCCTGCACATCCCCTACTGGGGATGTGCCCACAACCCAGGTACATGCCCTTGACCAGAATCGAACCTGGGACCTTTCAGTCCGCAAGCCGATGCTCTATCCACTGAGCCAAACCGGTTTCGGCCCTAGTTTGTCTCAACTGATTTTTCCCTCCAAGTACTATAGTCTCATTAAATTCTTTTCAAAATCAGAGTATAATGATAAGGTTTCCAAACTGATTCTGTAAAAAGCTAGTTTTAAACATCAGAATTATCTAAGTAGAACTCCTTTAAAAGAACAACACTTATGAAATGGTCATATCATAAGAATAGAATCATAACTTTAGATTTTTCTTACAGATAGTTGCTGAATTCCTTGGAGCCTCAATTGATACTGCATACTACACAGAAGCTTGGAATTCCTCATGTTTTAAATGGGGATGTAGAGGGCAGTTTTATGACATGGATTACTAGATTATCTACATTTGTTATTAATTGCTGACTCTTTACTCTCAAGTCAGCTTGTTCCAGTCATCAGTATGATTTGCTTATCTCTTATTAGTCAAGAAACTTATTTTTAAACAGGTTACAATTTGTTATTAAGATAAAAGCAACAACAATATAATATTGAAACCTTAATTTTGATATTTCAAAGAAATGAGTTTCTTTTCTAGATTTTTAAAAATAGTTTTGTAGCATTTTTAAATTAACCATTAATTAGTTTGTTTTCATATATTTTTATTTGCTTTTCTAATGACCTCTCATTTTGGTAAATTGTAAAGTAATTTAAATAGTGTATCTGTAAATATGTATACTTAAAATGATGTAAAATACTTTGTGTGTATCTGTGTTTGTGTGTATATACACTTAAAAGGCTTTGCCTAGCCAAGGAATTTTTTTTTATCTGTATAAAATTTTTGTACAAAGGTTGCTTTCAATACCAGTAATGTATAAATAAAACCATGTAAAGTTCTGTTATATTTTGATTAGAATGTTGTTTTTTAAATGTGTTTAGATAATAATTAAAAGGAAAAAAAGGTAAAACTCACGGTGGACATGGGAGGCTATTGTGAAGTTGTTTTGGTGATGGTGCAGATGGCTGAATGTCTGTGCATGGATTAATTGGAGAAAACCAGTTGCCTTTGCCTGCTTTCTCACAGCAGGTACTAGCAGACTGAAGCAGACCTCTGGACAGGTGTCCTCAGCTAAAATCAGGGCAGTACAGAAGCTCTTGGGAGTCAAGATTTGGGGAAAGCAGGTAAGGATTGACTAGATTGTGCATTATTTGTTCGCTCTTCCCCCTCCAGATTCATAGGACTGTGGGTCATTATCTAGGCTCAAGACTCTGGAAGTGCCTTAGGAAATTGCCATTTCTCCTATGGTGTGAAGGGGAAACCCTGCTTGGTAGATAACAAAATGAAATAATTAACTGGTTTTTGTAGTGCCTGCCGTATTGCCTATCTTCTTCCCTCTCTTTGAACTTCCAACATGGCCTAGAGCAGTGGTCGGCAAACTCATTAGTCAACAAAGCCAAATATCAACAGTACAACAATTGAAATTTCTTTTGAGAGCCAAATTTAAACTTAAACTATATAGGTAGGTACATTGTTATTAACTTAATTAGGGTACTCCTAAAGCTTAGGAAGAACCACACTCTAGGGGCCAAAAAGCTACATGTGGCTCTCGAGCCATAGTTTACCGACCACGGGCTTAGAGGGTTGGCCCTCAGTTCTTCCCCAGTGCCTACTGTCACTCAGAAGAGCCCATACCACCAGGTTAAATGAGTTCACAAGCCAAAGTAAAGTGATAATTAAGAGATGCCACTGGTTCAAAGAAAAACAACAAACAAGACCCCAGAAATTAAAAATAAAGCCAATAAACATCAAAAGAAAAGAAGATTTTGGTAATGGGATACAAATATAAGAAATAATAAACCAAGTGTAAATATATGAAAACATAATATTTAAATAAAGAACATAACAAAATGGAGTAAAAGTAGAATGGATAAAGCTGAAGAATGAATTAGTGAGTTTGAAAATCAGATTGAGAAACTTAGAAAGAAGAAGAAAAAAAGTACACAAACAAAACCAAATAGTAAATATGAATGCAGATTTAAGTGAGGTGAAGGATAGAGGATGTGCCAGTATTAGAGTAACAAAAGAAGACCAGAAGAGGAAAAAAGATCGAAGGGCCAGAGAGTCAAATGAGATAGAGAAGGAAGTACCCACATCTAGACACATAGTGAAAGGAAGAGTTTCACCCTGGCTGGTGTGGCTCAGTTAACGTTGGAGCAACATTCCATACACTAGAAGGTGGCAGGTTTGATTTCTTGGTCAGGGCACATAACCAGGTTGTAGGGCTCAATCCCTCGTCGGGGTGTATGTGGGCTGCAACTGACTGGTGTTTCCTTCCTTTCTCTGGAATCAAAAAATATTCTTAAAAATTTTTCAATTTTTAAAAAACATCCAATTTGAACAAGTCTCATTTGTTGTAAACACTATTCCAAACCCACTGCTCTTCAATGCCACCTTGCCAACAGATTGGGTGACCATATATGTGTAGGTTTCTGGAATCTGTGTTTTGTTTATTGGCCCGTTTGTGTAATCATGCACCCATGTTATCACTCTTAATTACTGTAGCTTTCTATGTTTTGATATCCAGGAGACAGTGGTGGCAGTAGATCTCATCCTTTAGTGTGCTAGTTTCTGCTGAGACTGGGATGAGACAGCCGGGGAGCCCCTTCTCTTTCCCAGCAGCAGTGCAGTGCCAGGATTACTTCCCTCATCAGGACGTTTCAGGTTATTGTTGAGAGGTTATGGGAGAGTCTCCTACTCTGTGCTCCTGTCACTTTCAGATTCTCTACTGAAAAAGAAGTAAATTCTCCTGAGCTGTCTGTTGCAACCTAATAGAAGATTGCTAGAACACACAACCTACATACAGACGCAGCCCACACCTCAGTGGTCTAAAATTGCTTAATTTCTTTTTGAGATATTTCTTCTTTCAGTATAGCATGATTTGCAAGAACACTTTGGGTTTGACTGTCACTCCATTATTGGGTGTTCACATTTGATGAAGCTAGACTCACCCTGAGCAGCTATTGATGAAATCAGACACCACCCATCGATTTGTGACATCGATTCCCAGAGCAATTAATCGTCTGAAAGAAATGCACTCACTCAAATCACTTTAATTATTCACAAATGAAAAAGGAAAATTCTGATTTGTTTCCCTTTTCATTTCCAAATATCTTACACCAGGAATGGCTGCAGCATAGTGTCAATTAGAGAAATATTACAAGAGAATTGCAAAGCACGAAACAACATTTTGACCTTGGGAGAGGACTAGGTTAGACACCATTGATCAAAATTACTGTGCTCATTCTGGATTGGGCCCCACAGCCAGCTGATCAGAGCCTTTATATTGGCAACCAGCCTCAGTTCCCTAATTAGCCAGACATGGTCCAACTTGAAGGTTCTTTGATCCCATTCGTTATTATTTTGCCCACCTTATAAGGTAAGTGGTCGATAAGTGGATTTTCTTCTTGGTTATGAGAAATATAGGAAATTTCTGTGGGGAAGATCTGAAAATTTAGGAAAGGAACACCAGCTTTTTACAAAAGAGATGCTATGTTAACATTTGATAGTGAAAGAAAAGTCAACAATATTTCTAGGACCTGTAGCCATTTAATGGTAAAAAGTAGTTATTTTTAGGAAACAGGAATATTTGTCTCAAGGATCTGACTTTTGCATGCCAGAATGTATGATTGTATTTCTGGTTTTCATGTTGGCCTAATTTTATTTTATTTGTTATTTTAAAAGTAATAATTTCCAGTTTTTAAGGATATCGTGGCAAAAAGAAGCATTAAATAGTTTAGGATGGTCCCACAGAATATTAAATGAATTACTTTTTCCACCTTAGGGTTTTATTATGGTTAGTTTTTTGTTGTTGTTTTTGTAGTTGTTAATCCTCACCTGAGGATATTTTTCCCATTGATTTTTAGAGAGACTGAAAGGGAGAGGGGAGCGGGGAGGGAGAGAAAGAAATATTGGTGCTACGGAGACATTGATTGGTTGCATCCTACACACGTGCCAACTAGGCACAGATTAAACCTACAATCCAGGTATGTGCCTTTGACTGGAAATTGAACCTGAGACCCTGTGGTGCACGGGCTGGTGTGCCAACCACTGAGCACACTGGCCAGGGCTAGGACTTTTATATAAAACTAAAGGCCTGGTGCATGGATTTGTGCACTGGTGGGGTCCCTCTGCCTGGCCTGTGGGGATCAGGCCGAAACCGGCCTGGTGCACAGATTCATCCATGGCGTGTCCAGCCCATCTTGCCCAGTCCCGATTGGCCAGACCCCAGCAGCAAGCTAACCTACTGGTTGGAGCGTCTGCCCCCTGGTGGTCAGTGTGCGTCATAGTGATTGGTCAAATGGTTGAATGAAGGGTCGGACACTTAGCATATTAGGCTTTTATTATGTAGGATAGAAGTTCTATATTTTTATGTGTTAAGGGTATTATTTTTTAATAAAGAATAATGGCCAGAAAAATTTAAATGGATGATTAAGAAAGGATAGAACTTAGCAAATTGTTGCTTCAGTTAATGAGGTATAAGTCGAAGATTTTAAAGTTTTTATTTGGGGTACTATAATTTTTGAATTTGAAACAATTTACAAGTACATAGAGTAAAATATAAAACTCATTAATACCCCTTTCAAATTCTGAGAGAATCTTTTTTAAATTTTATTTTAGAAATTGTTTAAACATGTATGCACATACAGGTATAAATTTACATAAATGTACACACTGGGTAAAAATCAGTCATGCTTCCCGAGAAGCATCTTTTTCTTTTTGCCTCTCTCTTCCTCCTCCAAACTTCCCCCTTGTTTACAACGTCCTAGTAACCTATATTAACTTCCCAGTGTGTGTCCTTCTGTTCTTTTTCCTCCATGCTCATAATCACATACCTATACATCTCATATACAAATGCATATATATATTTGTATGATTTTATTTTACTCAGTGATATACAGTCTTACATTGCATCTGAGGATCAATGATTTGGAGAGACTTGGCATCTTTATGGATAGTAATTGAGTTCTGAATCCGAGTATAGTATATCCTACCATTAATTTATTTAAACAGTGGTATGTGTGTGTGTGTGTGTGTGTGTGTGTGTGTGTGTATTTGGCATTGTCAACTGTTCTCTCCTGGAAACTGTCCTGCTTTGGTTTCAGTGACACGACCCTCATATTTTCCCCTTTTTTCTCTGCTATTTTTCTTTCTTGTCCCCAAGTGATCTCATCTACCTATTCAATGATTATTCACAAATGCTTAAATTTTTATCTCTAGTTTGTATCTTTTTATTGTTGTTCTCTAGACTTAAATGCTTTCTGGACATCTCTACTTAAAATTTTTAAAAATTTTTATTTTACAACTATAGTTGACATTCAACATTATTTTATATTGGAGGCCTGGTGCATGAATTCATGCACATGTGGGGTCCAGCCGGCCTGCCCCCATGGGGGCCCATTGGGCTGGGCCAGCTGGAGGTAGGGGCTGTGGGCAGTTGGCTGGCCAGCTCTGCCCCCAATCTGGGTGTTGGGGGCCGATCGGGTGCTGGGCCAGCCAGAGAGGGGGTGGCGCCTGATCAGGGCCTGGATCAGGCTTGTTGGCTGCCGCAGTGTGTGTCATAGCCACCGGTCGTTCCAGTTGCTCTGGTTGTTCCGCTGTTCTGGTCACTGGGCTTTTATATATAGACTAGAGGCCCAGTGCACAAAAATTTGTGCACTCGGGGGGTGGAGGGGGCCCCTCAGCCCAGCCTGTGCCTCTCGCTGTATGGGACCCCTCGGGAGATAACGACCTGCTGGCTTAGGCCTGCTCCCGGGTGGCAGAGGGCAGGCCTAATCCCTAGGTGCAGCCCCTGGTCGGGCTCAGAGCAGGGCCGACTGGGGAGTTGGGGCACCGCCCCCTGTCATGCACAGAGCAGGGCAGATCGGGAGGTTGCGATGCCACCCTCAGTTACGCTCAGGGTAGGGCTGATTGGGGGGTTGGGGCACTGCCCCCTGTCACACTCAAGGCAGGGTCGATGGGGAGCTTGTGGCACCACCCCCTGTCACACACAGAGCAGGGCCAATCGGGGTTGGGGCGCTGCCCCCTGTCAGGCACAGAGCAGGGCCGATCAGGGGGTTGGGGAGCTCCCCCCTGTCATGCACAGAGCAGGGTCAATCAGGGGGTTGGGGAGCTCCCCCCTGTCACTCACAGAGTAGGGCCGATAGGGGAGTTGGGGCACCGCCCCCTGTCACCCACAGAGCAGGGCCGATCAGGGGGTTGGGGCACCGCCACTGTCACACTCAGGGCAGGGCCGATGGGGAGGTTATGGCTCTACCCTGTCACACACAGAGCAGGGCCCGTGGGGGGGGGGGGTTGGGGCGCCGCACCCCATCACACACAGAGCAGGGCCCGTGGGGTGGGGGGGTTGGGGTGCTGCACCCTGTCACACACACAGCCGCAGGGCAATCAGGGGGTTGGGGAGGTCCCCCCTATCAGGCACAGAGCAGGGCCGATCAGGGGGTTGGGGCGCCTTCCCCTGTCAGGAACAGAGCAGGGCCGATAGGGAGGTTGTGGCCCCGCCCCCTGTCACACACAGAGCCACAGGGCGATCAGGGGGTTTGGGCGCTGCCCCCCCTGTCACGCTGATCCCGGTGCCTGGAGGCCTCGTGGCTCCGCTCATCCAGGTGCTGGGAGGCATATTACCCTTTTACTATATAGAATAGAGGCCTGGTGCATGGGTGGGGGCTGGCTGGTTTGCCCTGAAGGGTTTCCTGGATCAGGGTGGGGGTCCCCACTGGGGTGCCTGGCCAGCCTGGATGAGGGGATGATGGCTGTTTGCAGCTGGTCACACACCCTTCAGGGTGGGGGTCCCCACTGGGGTGCCTGGCCAGTCTGGGTGAGGGGCTGAGGGCTGTTTTCAGGCTGACGGGTGACTGAAGCTCCCAACTGCTCCTTTTTTTCTTTTTCTTTTTATTCTGGGCCAGCTTTAGCTCTAGCTCCAGCTCTGAGGCCTCTGCTGCTGAAAGAAGGTATCTGGTTTGTTTAGGTTCTCTAATCGAAACAATGTATAACTCCAGCTCTGAGATCCCAGCTCGCTGAAAGCTGGTTTCTGGGGTTTTGTTTAGCTTCTGTATTTGTTACAATGTTTCTTAAACTGCAGGCTCAGAGGTCAGCAAGGCAGGTGGGGAACGTTGGAGTCCTCCGTCAGTCACTGAAGCAAGCAAGCCTCATGTTAGTTTCAAGCTGCCTGACTGCCGGCCGCCATCTTGGCTGGCAGTTAATTTGCATATCTCGCTGATTAGCCAATGGGAAGGGTAGCAGTCGTATGCCAATTACCATGTTTCTCTTTTATTAGATAGGATAGGAGATAGATTAGTCTCAGGTATACAGCATAGTGGTTAGACAATCATAATTCACAAAGTGCTCCCCGCCCCCCGCTCCTATATTTCAGGTACCCAACTGGCACCATCCATACTTATTACAATATTATTATCTATATTCCATATGCTGTACTTTACATTCCCATGACTGTTTTATAACTGCCAATCTGTACTTCTCAATCCCTTCACCTTTTTCACTCAGTCTTCCAACTTCCCTCCCCTCTGGCAGCCATCTGTTTGTTCTCTGTATCTGGGTCTGTTTTTGTTTTGTTTTTTTAGATTCTGCATATAAGTGAAATCATATGGTGTTTGTCTTTCTCTATCTGACTTCTTTTAGCATAATGCCCTCTAGGTCTAACCCTGCTGCACAAATGGTAAGATTTCATCCTTTTTTATGGATGTGCCCACTCTGCCATTCAGTTTTGTTGGGGAAAAAAATCTATATATTTTTCCAATTATAACTTCTGCCATTGCTGTACTTAAAAAGCCTTCCTCAAAAGCCTTCCTCTACTTCAAGATTGTAAAACATATTCTTTTACATTTTATTTTAATACTTTCAGAGTTAACCTTTTTAGATTTAATTCTTTAGTCCATCTGGAATTTATACTGTGTCAGGCAAAAGCAGGTTTACAGTAGTGGGTACATAACAGTTATTCTTGTATTATTATTTACTAACTACTAGTGACCCAGTGCATGAAATTGCATGGCCCTACCCACCCATGCACACCATGCACACCTGCCTGCCGCACCGCCTTGACACCCTAACCTCTCCACCCAGAACTCGAGTGCACCTGGCCCCGCCCCTGATGCCTCCGGCCTTCTCTGATCGCTTTAAGCCCCTCCCTTGGTCTCACGAGTCGCCTGGGGCTGGTCCCACCTCCTCCGGGTGTCTCCCCACTTCTGCCCCGGCTCTGGAGCAATGTGGTGTCTCCGCCCTGTCATGGCGTTGGAGGAGAGCGTGGAAGCCTCCCCTCTGCTGCAGAGTTTCGAGCGCCACTTCCTGGTGGTGCGCTGTGCTCCTTCCCCTGGCAGGTGGGCGCTAGATGGGCTGAGTGCGAGCAGTGGGTGGCGAAGGACTGGTGAGGGGGGCGCTATGGGCTCTCACTCCTGCCCTCCCCGCCATGGAATGGTCCTGCCTCCTCCGGGCCTCCCCGCTTCATCTCCGGAGCAACGCGGCAGCTCCACTCCTACACGCATGCAGCCTCTTGCTGAACAGTTGTTACAGCATGAGGGCATCACGACCACTAGCATATTAGCTCTTTATTATATAGGATTGTATTATTTTCTATACAAACAAATGTAGAGCTACTTTTGCCCCACCCTGTATTTGTGTTTGGAGATAAGTAGGGAAAATATAACAATTTAATGTTTTTTTCTTGTATTTTTGAGTTGATATTTGTTTTTTTACACTATTGGTTCATTTTATATGTTAGTGGAAGTCCTTAGTGACTAAGTACTGTGAGGGCTGGACCAGGCATGTCTGGTTCATTGTTGAATTTCCTGGCATCTACTAGGTGCTAGAAAGATTTTGGTAAATATTGAAGGAATGACTTATGGAAAGAGAAAATTGTTTCATTATTTGTTTTAACCTAATAGCACTTTCCTGCTTTTTCTCCATATATTTCACATTTGGAAGTCTTCCACATCTTAGAAGATTTTAATGTACCAAGTATTTTAGCCTCATTGAACCTTGAAAAACATTAAATTTTTCAGTGTGAACCAAATAACTACTCATGTCAGCTATGTTTCCATTTTTTTCCAGGTCTCAAGTTTGCTAGAGAAGTTTATATTCACTTTTCCTCTAAGTTAGCAAAGCTTCCATGAAAAATGTAATCATGTATTATTGCTTATTGTTTCTGTGTCTTCTTAATCTTCACTGCTATTCTGTGCCAGTATCGGAGGGTTTATTTGGCTGATTTCTGTTTTCCTCATTTGTACTTTTAGTCTTGAGTGGGAGCCATGGATAATATATAACGAGGATCTTTGTTTTCTGCTGCTGATGATTCCTGGGAGAGGAACCGAGTTTTAAAGTGAAAAGACAATTCAGCCCACTGTTATTTATTGATACCTTCTGTGTGCAAAGACCAAAATGCTACAGCCATCACACAACTCATGTTAGGTACAGTGCCACAGTAAAAGTTATTTAAGATCATGTAGGATGTATGGTAAATGGGGCATCTCAGATGGTAGAAAAATGAATAAAATTGTGGAATAGACTGCATTGTATAAACATGAGGGCCAATTCATATGTCAGAATGACAGTCAACTTTGTGCGGGAGAGAACAGGATAGGAAGGATATTGGATCAGATTGTGGAGGGTCGTTAGTGTTTTTTCAAAATTGGATATTCCCTGGAACCATCCTATTTCATCAAGCATGGTCCATAAATATTAGGGCTGGGAAACCATTCGCAGTTTTACTGGCATGAAAAAAAATCTGCTGTTTTAATGAGCCCGAGTCTTTATACATTACATCCACGGGGTGCTATTAACCTCCGTGTTCTCTCTATTTCAGGCATTAGTCTCTTACCATGGGTGATTGGAGCTCATTGGGTGACATTCTAGAGGAAGTTCACTCCCACTCAACCATCGTGGGGAAAATCTGGCTGATCATCCTCTTCATTTTCCGAATGCTGCTACTTGGTGTGGCTGCTGAAGATGTTGGGGATGATGAACAGTCAGCCTTTGCCTGCAACACCCAGCAGCCAGGTTGCAACAATATCTGTTATGATGATGCGTTCCCTAACTCTTTGACCAGATTCTGGGTTTTACTGATCATCTTCGTATCTTCTCCCTCTCTGGTGTATATGGGCCATGTCCTTTATCAACTCAGGACCTTTGAAAAGGAGAGGCAGAGGAAAAAGTCACACCTTAGAACCCACATGGAGAATCCAGGGCTGGAATTGGAGGAGTAACAAAGGATAGAGAGAGGAGGTTACAAGAGCAGAAGAGGATCCATAAAGTCCCTCCGAAAGGATGTCTACCGCATACTTGTCTTACACATCTTGATCAGACCTGTACTGGAAGTAGGGTTTATGGTAGGCCAGTATATTCTCTATGGGTTTCAAATGCACTCCCTCTACAAATATACTCAACCTCCATGCCCCAATGTAGTGGATTGCTTTGTATCCAGGCCCACAGAGAAGACCATTTTCATGCTCTTTGTGCACAGCATTGCAGCCATCTCTTAGCTCTTTAATGTACTGGAACTATTCCATCTGGGAATCAGGAAAATCAGGAGGGCACTTTATGAGAAATCAGGCAATAAGGGCATTGACGATGAAAGGGCCCCTCCATTTCATTTGAGAAAATATTCAGTGCCTCAGCAGTATATGATTTGCTCCCCCTTGTCTGAAAGAATCTACTTCAAGCCAACAATCAGCAACAAGTCATCCAAGTCAGTGTGCCGAAGTCTAAAGCCTTGTGGCAAATCCCACAACCCAAGCCACTTGAGGTAGGTCCTTGTGGTAGTGAAAAGGACTGGGCTGAGGGGGTCAGCACAGCGGACAGCTCCACGTCCACATCCCATGTCCCTGGGATGACTGTTAGAATTCAGCACCCGGGACAGCAACCTGACCATTCTTCCTTTGGCATACAGAATACCATGTCCCAGTACTGGCTAGGCACAATGATGCCTTCTAGGCATTGTCCATCCTATGCAATAGGAACCTGGAAACAGTCCCAGGACTGGCAACGCGCAGGGAGCCTCTCACGGGTTTGCACAGTCACTGCAGAGTCAGCGATTGCAGCGTGAGAGAGAGTGGAGTCTGGACAGACAGATCTCGCTCGGGCAGTCGCAAGGGCAGCTTTCTGTCCAGGCTGCTATCTGAAAAGGGACAGCTACACAGTGACTCAGGTAGCTTCAGTTCTCGGACTAGCTTGTGCTTTCTGCATCAGTAAAACAGCCCCTTGCTCTCCCTTCAGCCAATGGGCACCGAACATCAATGGTAAGTAAAGACAGACTGATCAAGGAACTATTACAAGAAGTGTCCCATTTTGGCCCCTTCCATTTCCTTCTTCATGGTGTGTATATGTCTGTGTTGAGAGAGAGGGAGAGGAGGAGGGGGAGGTTAATTTATAGAAAGTTAAATTAATTCATTCAAGAAATTCAACTCATGAAATAAACTTAATTGAAAACTTTATATCCATCTGACTTTTAGGTGCTGGGTGTGTAAATGGATAAAATACCATCTCTGCCATAAAAGGGAAAGTTAGGTAAACATGTAAATGTGATAATGTGTAAGGTGCATGATATGGAGGTGGGCAAAGGAGGGAGTGGTCACTTCTTTATGGACCGGTCAGGAAAAGCTTCATAGTTTTTACTTTTCAATTGCAGTTGACATTCAAGATTATATTAGTTTCAGCTGTACAGTGCAGTTATTAGATAGGCATTTATATAACTTACAAAGTGGTTATCCCCAATAAGTCTGGTACTTACGTGGCACCGTGCCAAGTTATTACAATATTATTGATTAGATTCCTTAGGTTGTACTTTACATTGGCAACTATTTTGTAACTGCTAATTGTACTTTTTAATTCCTTCATCTTTTCACCCAGCCTCCATTCCCCTTCCACCTGGCTACCCTGTCTGTTCTCTGTATCTATATATTTTTTTCTGTTTTGTTTGTTCACTTATTGTTTTTTAGATTCCACATATAAGTGAAATATGCTATTTGTCTTTCTCTGACTTATGTCACTTATAATTCCTCTAGGTTCATCCATGGTTGTCACAAATGTGAGATTTCACTCTGTATTATGACTGAGTAATATTCGATTGTATATCTGTACTGCATCTTCTAAAGCTTCATAGTTGAAGTGACTTTTGAACTGCGTCGTCAAAGATGTGAGTTTTCCAGGCTTAGGAGAACCGGGGTCCATGGAAGAGGCCATCCCAGTAGAGGGCACAGCACAGGCAAAGGGAGAGGTGTGACAGCAGGGCTCTCTGGGGAGTCACGTTTGGTGGAGCACAGGGTGGAAGGAGGGCTGTGGAGAGAGGGAAGGCTGGAGAAGGGAGCATGGAGGCCTTGAAGGGCGGCAATGGGGAACTCAAAGGGGACGTGGAGCAGAGGAGTGACCGGGTCAGAGTCACTTTAGAAAGCTCTTTCTACCACAGTGTGGAAAACGGATCAGAGGAGGGGTTGTTCGTAACCTTGAGGTGCCCTTGTCTCACGCCATTGTTTTCATAGCTCTGCCATTTAAAAGTCATATACAAATATTTGGGGATATATCTCACAAAGACTAAAATCAATATCATATCGATTTTAATTCTGTTCTCTGAACAGCCACTGTGGAATAAACATTCCCTGACCATTGTAAGACATAATGGATATTTATTGTAGATTCTTTTCAATTCTGGAAAAAAGAATGACATTTGCTTTACCCACTGCTCCAAACTGCTTTTGTTCATTAAACAACTCTTCCAGGTTTAGAAGTGGAACTTCCCTGTTAAGCTCACTTGGTTGAGCTCACACACTTGGTTTTTCCTTTGTGTTAATAGTGATTGAATCCCTCTAACCCAGTTTCATATCTCCTATGAATTTAGAGATTATTATTATTTTTACTGCACTAAAGCCATACCTCGAGAATGAATCATCCTACCTAGATTTCTCCTAAAATGCTTCTCTCAAACTGATACTCATTTCTTGCCAGTGACCAGTCATCTACCTAGGAGATTGTGGGGAGCCGGCACGGCCATGGCATACTCATGCCAGCTTTGCCTGGTTCAGTGACCCTGAGTGGAGGCGATGAAAGGCTTAGAAAAGGCAGACAAGAGAATGAAAGCTGGTCTCGGTGGGACGCTGCTCCTCTGGTGAACAGCGCCAGTGCCCACAAGCCGTGTCTTTATTTTATAGCAGATGCCACGAGGCAAAGTAAGGGCATGATCAAGTTGTTTACAACATTCTCGTGGGTTTCAACCCTACGCAACTACATGCACCTGAACTCTATCACTCAGGCACGTGGGCCATGTGTTCGGACCATAGGCTCAAGCTTACAACTACAGCTGTTGGCTATCATTGTGCTGGGAAGGCTCTGCCCTCCAAGCTGGGACTTGCATGTGGCCACGAGAGGACTGTGCCCTCTCATCAGTCCAAGGCTTGAACCTGTCCAAAACACCATAGCCGCGCCTCATAGGCGACTGTGTTAGGTATCAATGCATGGGTGCTCAGGACCCTCTGCCGAACCACAGCAGGGTTCTCAACTCTGGCTACAAGTTACAGTCATCTGGGAGCTTTACTTTTTTTCATGCCCAGGATTCATCCGATTCTAATTAAACCAGAATCTCTGGGGATGGGATGAAAACCCCATAATATGTTCCCTGGAGGCCCCCCATGACTCAGTAGGGTGCCTCGGAGGTGCACTAGGGAGCATAATTCAGCAATTTCTAACTTCAGTTTTCCCATCTGGTGGGTGCGGTCCGGCCATGCACTTCCTGAAGCCCAGACCTGGGTAGCAGGGTGCTCTCTCCAGACATCCTGTGAACGCATCCTTTACAGCCTCACTGACAGCTCAGCCAACCGCTTCTGTGTCCACTGTTCCTCACAGTCGTCTGGCCTGCCTGCCACTCAATATCTCCGTTTCCCTTGGCATCAAACTCCAAGACCGAACTATCAAATAGGCTTTTCTCGCTCAATTGTATTTACTCCCTAACCAGAATTCTAAATTCCTTGCCCTGCCCCTCCTTGTATCTTGGTGTTGATTTCTTTTCTCTGTTTACTTTCATTTAGCTTTTGGTTTGAGATAATTGCAGGTTCACATGTCATTGTAAGAAACAACACCCTCCCCATAGCTCCGCCCAGTGGTGACATTTTGCATAGGCAACAGCACCAAACCCAAACCAGGAAATTGGATTTAATGTCTTTCATCTGCTCTCATAGGCACTAGGGGTTTTGAAAATTCAGAGTCGAGGAATCACTTTGGCATGATCACATATTTAGACTTCTGATCAGATCAGTCAGGTAACAGGTAAGGGTATGAACTTGAGGAAGAGACATGGCTTCTCTGGCAGCAGAGATTTCCTCAGGCCACCAGCTGTGTCGTCTGTAACAGGGATCTGAGTCAGAGAAAGTCAGTTTACAATGCATAATGATGTGTCTTTATTTCATCAACAGAAATGGTGTCTAGACAAAATTTAGTTAACACTAGCAATTCAATTGAAATTTTTTTTTTTGCACATAGTGTATTTACAATGAGTAAATGAAGTTTCAATTCATTAGTTCATAGCAACGCTTTCCCCCCCAAAAAAGGTAAAAATTCTTAGTTACAGAGAATAAGCATCAACAGCTGTTTTCATCTTTACAATAAAAACCACAAGAAAAACCACAATCACTTAGAAAGTAAAAGACAAGCCTAAGAACTAGTATAATAAACTGATGCACTGAATTAAGTTACATTAATCGCATAGAATCTGTGTAAAAAGTATGTAGAAAAACACCTGATGTAACCTGTTACAGTCGTTGACCAGTTATGAGAGGTACAGAGGGTTATACAGGTAGATATGTGTGAAATCTGTCCGTATTGTTCGACCTGGGGAGGAGGAGAGGCGGGGCTGCGGCCCCTTGCATACACTGAGAAGACCCTGTTTTGAATATGGCCTCTGGAGTTTGTAAGGCATGTATTAGAGGTGCACTTGCATCCGACTGGTTCTGGAACAAATTCTCACAGGCCCTCTTGGCCTCCCAAGCAAAGGTGGGTGCTTGCCCGGAATGGCTCACGGTGTCTAACCAGCACCCAAAGCTCCCAAGTGCATCTGGAATCTTCCTGATTACTCGCTGGAAGTGGCAGGTCTACGTCCCAGAGTGCATGGGCACCCCAGCATTCACACATGCAAAGTGCACTGTGGGGACTCGAGCGGAGGTCACCCCTCTGCCTCCAGACATGTTTCGGTAGAAGACTAAGCATCAGTCTGTAGGAAAACCCCACTGTGTCCAAGTCCTTCCCCTTTCCTGATACATGGGAACATTTGGCACTGAATGCCAGTCTACCTGAAATGAATGGCCTGGGTGCACTTCTGCTTCTAAGGAGGGCCATGGTTTCCTCTGAGGTCAATAACCTGGAATGAACGTGAGAGTCAGAGCTGTCTGTCCATTGCTTGATACTGAAATGCGCACACCACACCACGCCATGAAATCATCTCCATATTACAATGAAAACACACCGATAGCCATTTGATATAAATATTACCTCCCAGGGTGGAGTGTAGGAAAATACTATACATTTAACTTTTCTTTGCAAGAAATGTTTTTGCACCGTCAGTTGAATAATTTATCCTTAATCTGCCACAATAGTTATTTTCTATGTACAAGTACTATTTGCACATATTTGTGTGCAAATATTTTCTATTCTGCAGCATCCATCTTCGATGCTTGGGTCATGAGATGGCTTGGGCAGTGTTAGAAACACACAGCTTGAACACAGAATGCCTCCCCACGGCCACCCAGGGCCCCGCGCTGTGGACTGACCTGCCAGAAACGGAACCTACAACAAAATCCTCTATTTGGGCAAGAAACACTAACTCATGATCCAGTGAACAGCTTTATTCTTTAAACACACACACACACACACACACGCTATGTTCTTTAGTCTATTTACAGTGATGAGGAAAAAACTTGATTCTTGCTTCCTTCTAGATCTGACTCCTCCACACGAAGCGACAGTGGAGCGGTTTGAAGTCCTCTCCTATGCAGCTCCCAGTTTGAACGGGGTGTGATGTATAGACCTAGGGAGCCAAGAAGGGCTTGAGAGAGCCTGGCAGGCTTCTGCTTGTGTTCAGAGGATTACGCTGCCCCACAGTGGATCAGCTCACAGGGCAGGACTTGGTGGTTTCTTAAACGGCTTATCATTTTACACTTTTGTTTGTTTCTTCTTCTTGAATGGCCATCATAAAGTATTAAAGGAGAGAGTGTAGGTGTGGACCTCTTGGCAATAGCACTGAACGTGACACTGCCCACCTGACCTTGAGCAGTCCTCCCATGCAGGCCCTCACTTGGCTCCCTGCCCTCCTTTTCAAGAAGCGGCAGTTGGCCTGCTAATCAACAGCCTTTTTTTAAAGTTCCTTGGGAAAGCAAGACGAGGATTAAATCCAAAATCATAGTGCATCTTCAAAGCAGCATACCTTCAGAAAGACAGTTAATAAATTACTTGTACACTATACAAAATCACTCCGTCTGCTGCAGCTCACCTCTGACGCCGGAGTCATGGCCAGGGAACCCAGAGGGAGAAGCAGGAGGGCCTAGGAACTGCCAGCCTTTTTTTTTTTTTTTTGCAACTGATTTGTTCCAGAATCAGTATGTAATAAAGTTCATTTATTCAAGGCACCCCCAGATAACGCAGAGAAACAAACACATACAGCAAAGCACTCGCCTGCCCGAAGCCTGGCCAACCTGAAGGAAGTGAGGCTGCCTGGAGACACACATAGAACAAAGGGGGGGGGAACTAGATTCAGGCGGCTGTTAGCTCGTCACCTCCACTGTCCCTGCCCTGACCCATCCCAGGCCCAGACACTCAGAGCCCAGCCCCTAGTGGGCTGGCGTAGGGATCCTCCTAAACAGACCATGGTGGGAGGGTCCTTTATTTTGGTAAGAAAGACCCCAAAGAACCCTGTTCCTTACGGTTAACTTGCTTCTCCTTTTCCTACGAGACACAGGCTTCCCTAAGGGATCCCAGGGGAAGGAACAGGCTGGTTTTAAAAATTCCACTTGAGGCAATTTGGATTCTGGTCCCCAGCTAGTCCTCCCTTTGAATGAACCAGGAAATAATCTTGACAAACACATGTTTTAGAGCAGTAACAGACATGGACATGTTGCATTGCACAAAGTTAGTCACTGTTCATGGTGGATGGTGAACAAAATCGGTTAAAAAGAAATCGAAAGACAGTTTTTCAAGCAGTGTTTTTAACCAGTTCCTACAGCAAGGGTTTGGTTGGAGAGAGGAATAAAAGTGAGGTGGGGGCTGGCAAGAAGAGGAGGTGGATCCAGTTAGGGTGGAGAGAAAGAAAGAGAGCCCTTCCCACTGGGAGCAGCCACGGCACAGGTGTGTGCGGACCGACCCACAGGGAGAGGGTGGACGGAATGTGGTCAAGACTACCAGTTGCACGTGAGTTGCTACCAGGATAAATGATGCCAACAAGGCGTTTGGGCCTGGTTATGATCTGAGCAGAAAACATTCCTTTTTTGAAAAAGAGGAGGTCACTTCAAAAAGGAAAACGAGAGAGTTCAAAGACAAAATACTGTTGGCTGACTCCACCGCAACACAGACTGGGGATGGGTCACATGATCCACACTGACTGTAAATTCCAACGGTCACCAGCTTTCCACAAAGGCGGGCAGACCTCTTGGTGAAGCGCAAGACCTGTCTACTAGGCGGAGAGATACCAACAACCGCGATGACAGGGGCAGCTCTGGCACAGAGCTCAATGAGACAAGCATGCGCACACCACACACACACAAACACACACACACACACACACGAGAGGAAACGAAAACCCAGAGGCAGGTTTTAAAAGTGGAGCTAGTTTAAAAGAAAAGCCTTTTTTTGTGTTTTAATCCTACAGCGTGAACCAACACATTTCTGGCATTCATACATATTCCAACGTTTAGCGCTAATATTTGTACAGAAAAAAGTTAATAATACTAAAACTTGTTGCTATGATTTCACTTTCGCCTACATCATATACTAATTCCCCCTTTACATGCAGCTTTAATATTGTCCAAACAATGGCACAAATAAAGAAACAGAGTCAACCATCTAGTCCCCAGCGCCCACCACCCCATCCCCACATCAAACCCTTAGGGACTCTTCCCCTGGCCAGGCTGGGCCCGCTGGAGCGAGGGAGCTGATTCCTCCTCCTCTGCGGCTGGGGCGGGGTCTCAGCACCCTCTCCTGTAAACGTGGCCAGGGGCCCACACCCCCCCCTCCCAACCCTTCAGAGCCAAGGGAAGCTGCTCTCTGTGGGTTGCAAGCCAACCAGTTTTGCAGCAAGAGAAGAAAATGATCATCAGGTGAGGGCAGGTGTGTGTGTGGTGGGGGCAGGGTCAGGGCGGGCTCCTGGCCACACCACGTCCAAAGACTCAGAATGAAATCTGCCTGGGGACAAGAGACTGGTGGAAAACCTCAGAGTTCAACTCGAAGCATTTGGAGAAGGAAGAAAGGAAGGAAGGAAGGAAGGAAGGAAGGAAGGAAGGAAGGGAGGGAGGGAGGGAGGGAGGGAGGGAGGGAGGGAGGAAGGAAGGGAG
This sequence comes from Myotis nattereri, assembly GCF_964212035.1. NCBI lineage: Eukaryota > Metazoa > Chordata > Mammalia > Chiroptera > Vespertilionidae > Myotis > Myotis nattereri. The sequence goes on from NC_138081.1 coordinate 48,170,286, forward strand.
GGAGGGAGGAAGGGAGGAAGGGAGGAAGGAAGGAAGGAAGGAAGGGAGGGAGGGAGGGAGGGAGGGAGGGAGGGAGGGAGGGAGGAAGGGAGGAAGGGAGGAAGGAAGGAAGGAAGGAAGGGAGGGAGGGAGGGAGGGAGGGACGGAGGAAGGGAGGAAGGGAGGAAGGGAGGGAGGGAGGGAGGGAGGAAGGAAGGAAGGAAGGAAGGAAGGAAGGAAGGAAGGGAGGGAGGGAGGGAGGGAGGGACGGAGGAAGGGAGGAAGGGAGGAAGGGAGGGAGGGAGGGAGGGAGGAAGGAAGGAAGGAAGGAAGGAAGGGAGGAAGGAAGGAAGGAAGGAAAGAATGCTCTCGCCTGTGTCCAGGACAGACCTTAGGCTCAGTCTGACCTGCTCTCTCCGACTCTGGGTGAGCTGCACTGACCCAGGACAGCCGCGCAGAGGCAGGGCCTTGGGGCTGCAGGTCACCCCCTCGGGTGAGCTCTCCCAGGAGGCCAGAGTCCTTCCAAGTAGCAGGTCCTGCCGCACTACACCCCCAGGGCAGGCGAGGCTGGATGAAGTGCTGAAATGAATGGGACTTACTCCCCGGGTGAGAAAGCAGGTCTGACTTATATCTAGGAGCCAATGCCTACTATTTCGATGCACTTTCGAGTGAGATGCCCAAACTCTCTCCCCACTTAGGAATCTGAACATCCAGCATCAACTCCGAACTCTCCATCTGCATTTCGACTTTGCTTAGGAAAGGCGGGGAGGAGGTGAGATAGAAAAATATTCAAGCAGATTATTGTCGACACATCCTAGGATGAATTCATTATTTGGCAAGATTGTTTTTTTCCCTACATAATTATCACCTGAGTGGTTTTTTAATGAGCTAAAGTGTTTTACTTTTAAACTAAAAGCAAAGAATATACAGTATACTAGAGTTATACGGAAGTTACAACTTCATTTAAGAAAATAGGTTTGACCCAAAACTCAGTGCAAGTGGCAAAGTTGACCATGACTGTACAGTGTCTGCAGAAACAAACAACAAACCCACCAACTCAGATGACACCACCTGACAGTGCCAAACCCAAACCAAACAGAAAAAGGCTGTCTGAAAACAAAAACCTCAAAATGAAGACTTCCAACATCGAATTCTGTCCATAAATAAGTACAAATCGAAGTTGAACTGTGAAGCAAGAAAAAAAAAAAAAAGACCATGTTAACAGTTGCCAAACTAGTTCTAGCATCAGAGACAAAAGAAGAGGAATGTTGGAACCTGTCTGTCAATGAGAGATGAAGTTTCCAGTTTTAGGATGAGAAAGTTGAGGCATGCAGGACTTTTGCATATGGAGAGATATATATTTCATATATATATTATATATAATATGTACAGTCTAGCTATAAAACTTTGATGTGTATAGAAGCTGTCTTCAATGAAAAAAATTGAACATTCAGAAGAAATTCCTGAGATAGGGTTTGTGACATGGGCCACTGAGAAAAAAATCCGTGGTTGGGTCCTAGAGGTGTTATAGTCTATCCCTGTTAAGACTGAAATTAACCCACAGACAGACAGTGTCACCACTGTTGTCTTTCCTTGCCGGGGCAAGGGGTAGCACCATTGTGAAGGTAACCATCACTCCTGCGTGGAGAGAGGAGGGAATACTTGCTAACAGTATTGCTGCTGAGACCGCTGTAGTGTGCACCAATTCCTTCTCGGTTCTTCCAGACGACAGCTGGACAGCGCCACCTGGTGGGGAGGTGTGAGACGCGGAGGCGGGCCGCGTCACTAGGTGTAATCCTTCCTGGGCTGCTCGTCGGTTGTACACTTGTCAGTCATTTCCTGGCAGAAGTCCACGGTCACCGTTTGGCTCCTGGGTTCCAGAGGAGGCCCTCTCTCCGCGAAGGTTCCTGGGTCCGTGCCTTCCAGCCTCCGCGCAGAAGTACAGTTCTCGGAGGCGTTGCTGGGGGCCCAGGGGGGCCCCGGCGGCGCGGCACCCTGCTCCAAACAGCAGGGCACGGTGTCCCCAACCGCGCACGGAGGGGCGGCAAGGTTCTGCTCCACGCCCAAGGGCGCGGGGCTAATACTGGAGGCTGGAGGGAGACCCATGGGTCTGAGGACAGGGCAGTACCGATGCAGGGCCTGGACCTGCTCGGGGCTCTGGATGTCGCGGCAGACTTCCTGGGAGAGGCAGGAGAAGTTGTCCAGCAGCTCCCCCATGCACGCCTTCAGCTGGTTCCTCTCGGACAGCAGCTTCTCCTTCTCGCACACCTGGACACGGGGACACAAGAGACGCCCGGTCACGCCTGCGCCGGAGGGAGACCTTGCTGCTGGGCTCTCTAGAAACTCAGAACATATCCCTCCCGGGAGCCTGGACATGCGCTCCTTCCAGGTCTCATCGCTGAGCTGCCCACCCAGAGGGGCACCGATCCTGACACCTCCCCGTGGCAGCTCTTTGTCCCTCTCGGTGGCCTGGCCAAGTGACCAGTAAAATCACCACCAACCAGAACACTTCTTTTTTTTTTTAAGATTTTATTTTTTTAAATTATAATTTTTTAATCCTTACCCGAGGACATTTTTTCCATTGATTTTTTTTAGAGAGAGTGGAAGGGAGAGGGAGAGACAGAGAGGAACACAGATGTGAGGGAGCCACATTCATTGGTTGCCCCACACACGCCGTGGACCAGGGCCGGGAGCCTGCAACCGAGGTACATGCCCTTGACAGCAATTGAACCTGGGACCCTTTGGTCCACAGGCCGATGCTCTATCCACTGAGCCAAACTGGCTGGGGCTCAGAGCACTTCTGGGAGTCAAGGTTCCTGTTTCTTAGAATTTGGGGTTTGCAGGGGATCAACTGGAAAACTCTTGGTCTCAAACCAAGAGCTGAGAATCTCCCCTAGATGCATTAGATTGCCATTTCTGAAGGTCAAAAATAACTGAGCAAGGCAGAGCCATGGCGACCAGTGGTTGCCAGGGGGGTGGGGTGGGGTGGGGTGGGAAGGATGAATAGGTTTGGGGTGGTGAAACTACTCTGTGTGATAGATACACGGTATTATGTTGTTTATTATACATTTGTCCAAACCCATGGGCTGTACCCTAAGAGTGAGCCCTCATATGAACTATGGACTTGGGTGATTTTTTTGTGTGTGTGTGTTACTCCTCACCCTAGGACAGTTTTCCATTTATTTTTAGAGAGAGTGGAAGGGAGAGGGAGAGACAGAGAGAAACATTGATGTGAGTGAGACACATCGATCGGTGGGCCCCGGCCAGGGCCAGGGATGGAGCCTTCAGCTGAGGTATGTGCTCTAGACCAGAATCAAACCCGGGGCCCCTCAGTCCATGGGCAGATGCTCTATCCAAGGAGCGAAACCAGTCAGGTCAGCTGGGCGATTCTGATGCGCCAGTGTAGGTTCACCAATTGTAACAAATGTGACTGGTGGGGCATGTTGATAATGGGGGAGGCTGGGAGTGTGCAGGAGCAGGGGGCATGTGGGAATTATGTGTTTGCTATTCAATTTGGTATGAACCTAAAATTCTTGAAAATATTTAAGCTATGAAAATTAAAAAAATGTGATTATTGGCCATTTCAGATGGTTCCATCCAACCTCAGCAGGCTCGCTGGCCTTCGTTGCAGACTGAGCACACATGCTGGTTAGGACGGCTGGGGACTGGGCAGTGAGGCTGACTCTCCCTGGACAGCAAGAGGGCACACAGGGCTGTGGAGACCGAGGTTCTCAGGTGTTTTCCTTCAGGAAAATTCCACACAAGCTCTTGTGCTTCTCAAGTCCATCACCCCCTCAGAGAGAGGAATTTAGCACCAGAGGGGAGAGGTGTTTAAGTTTTACCAGAACTCCTTGTGTGAGGGGAGAGGATCAGGAGGCTCCAGAGAGGGCGGGCACACAGTGACATGGAGAAACTACACATCGAGGGCAGCGTGGAGTGAGGATGGGAGAGAAAATGAAGCGGGGGACAGAGTGAGAGGGTGTGGGGGGCACACATCTGATGTGGGGGCTCCTACACAAGCTGCAGATGTCTTAAATCAAATGCAGCCCGGCAGGCACGTGGGGGCTCCTACTGAGCTGCACGTGCCCATCTCGAAGGCAGCCCGGCAGGCACGTGGGGGCTCCTACACGAGCTGCACGTGCCCATCTCCAATGCAGTGTGGCAGGCACGTGGGGGCTCCTACACGAGCTGCACGTGCCCATCTCCAATGCAGCCCGGCAGGCACGTGGGGGCTCCTACACGAGCTGCACGTGCCCATCTCCAATGCAGTGTGGCAGGCAGCACGTGCAAGTCTGTCAGAGACAGAGATTTATATGGGGAAAGGGCACCTGCTAAAATATTTATAAATTTTCCAAGAAAACATGTTTTAAAAATGAAAAATAAACAGATGTACAAGTGCAACTCGAGAGAAATACATTATGCAAGTTTGCAGAAGCTGAGTGGCACGCCGGAGACGGCGTGGGAGTGGGGAGTGAGAGTGTCGTGCTGGGGACTTGTGGGCGGGATCAGTTGGCCCTGCCAGAGCCACCTGCCACTCAGGCCAGGCGAGTGGGCGCAGCTCCCCAGCTAGAGGGCGGTGGGTAAGAAGCCAAAACCATCCAGGCTGTGCAACCTGGACCTTCTGTGCTGTAACCTGGAAGGCTGTGAAGAGGCAACAGCATACAGCCTGGGAGGGGACTCTGAGGGAATCCCAATCTTAATTCTGCCACATCAGCTTGGCCCAGCCAGTGACCCCTCCACACCTACCGACCTGCAAAATGTCCCGGGTCACTTTCTGGGGTGAAGAGGATGAAACGCTATGTGTGCGGTGTTTTGGCTCACTGCACACATCAAGACTTGGTTGAAAGCGGGAAGCACTAGGGCACAGCTAGCTGTACACTGACGAGCATTTCATTTGGTGGTGAAATGCCGCATGTTACTTAAGGGGTTTCCAAAAAAAGGGGTGGTGGTGGTGGGGGGGGGGCGCAAACCAGATGCCCTCTTGGTTTCCCAACTGAACAGTATTAGCAAGAGCTTTAGATGTCTGCCTGGTGTGTGGCGCAGACTTATTATTTGTTTATATCACACAGTCGCATGGAGAGGAATGCTAAACAAAAATTGGGCATTTCTCAAATATGGGTGGTTAGGGTTATCCTATCGCCTGAAGAAGAGTGTCGGCCCGGCATTCCTACAGACTTGGGCCTAAGACCTTGCCGACTGGTACCTGTGGGCCCAGCCTGGCCTGGTTCCCCACCTAAGCCCAGCAGGCTTTCAGAAGGCCCACACTCACCAGCAGCAATGTGGTGCTTGGCTTAAATTAAAAACGTTTTGTTGTTCTTAAAACAACATTAAAGAAAAATCTGAAAGAAAGAAGTCATTCATAATTCCACGACCCAGTTGCAATTTTAGGTCAATGGACATTTCCCGAGAGGTTTCAATGGGTCTGCCCTGGACATTCAGAGATGATCACCTAACTGTCCTTGTTGCACGAAACCTACAGTCTCGGGCAAGGGGCTGGGGCGGCAGACACAGACAACGCAAGACGAATAATGTGACAAGCATGAAGCCAGAGGTCAGACTGGCTCCAGGGCAGGTGCCAGCCTCACAGGGGCTCAGGAACGGGCCTTCCGGAGAGGGGACAGTTACCTGTGTCTTAAAGAGCACGGGTAGAGTTAGAGAAGATAAACAGGGAGATGTCCGAGGTAGAGGGGAAACAACAGAGGCACAAGCACAGAGGTGTAAAGAGTAGGAGATGTTGGGGGGTGCAGACAGTTTGATTTTATTCGGGGTCAAGTTGTAGGGAGAGAGTGGAAGGGTGCTGGAGAGCAAGACAGCCTGACTCCTGGAGAGCACCAGCTGTGTCGCTGAGGAGTGTGGGCTTTATTTGTACATGACAGGAGCCACTGAAGATGGGCAAGTTTTCCCGGCTTGGTGGGTGTTAATTAAATAATAAAAAGGACTCTGAGGTCCAGGACTATCTTAATAACCCATAACATTGCCTCGCCAGTGTGGCTCAGTGGTTGAGCATTGACCTATGAACCAGGAGGTCATGGTCCGATTCCCTGTCAGGGCACATGCCCGGGCTGCAGGCTCGATCCCCAGTGTGGGGCATGCAAGAGGCACCCGATCAATGATTCATTCTCAGCATTGATATTTCTTTCTTTTTTTTTTAAATATATTTTATTGATTTTTTACAGAGAGGAAGGGAGAGAGATAGAGAGTTAGAAACATCGATGAGAGAGAAACATCGACCAGCTGCCTCTTGCACATCTCCTACTGGGGATGTGCCCGCAACCCAAGTACATGCCCCTGACCGGAATCGAACCTGGGACCTTTCAGTCCGCAGGCTGACGCTCTATCCACTGAGCCAAACCGGTTTTGGCTCAGCATTGATATTTCTATCTCCTCCTCTCCTCTCCTCTCTCTGAAATCAATAAAAAATACATATAAAAAAAATAAAGTCTTAAAAAAGAACTCGTAACATTTGTTCATGCTTTTCAAACGCCTGGCTCTTAGGTTCGCTTTAGGACGGTGGCTTACCAGGAGGCAAAGGTTTGCTGCGTGCAGTCTGAGGACCCAAGCGTAGATCATGACCACACTGTGTGGCCTCCCTCTCCCTCCCTGACACACACTCGGCACCTGAGCTGATCAGTGTCAGGATTTGGCCAGCAGAAAGGCCCAGCTGAATGAGGTTGCACTGGTTGCCTGCAAAGCTGGTCAGGGGTGAGGCCACCTGGGTTTATTCCTGTAGCTTAAGTTTGCATTTCACGAAGAAGGGGCACACAGCTCCGAGGGACAGGAAGCTTGGGGGATGGGAGCTTGTTCCCTGACACAAAATACTCTCAGGCACAGGGAGGACGTGATAATCACCTCGAGGCAGAATTGCAACATCAAGGACCCTGGGACAGGGAAGGGCTTCAGGAGCTGAGCTGCCTCACAGCAGGCAGGTGCCCTACCTCTAACCCACTCCTCTGGGGGAGGCAGGAGAAAACACAAGGTTTGGAATCAGACAGTTGGGCTGGCGGCCAAGTTATGCCACAGAGTGGGGAGTTACCTAACCCCTCTTGCGCTCTTGTTTCTGCCTCTGTGAATGGAGATAAAATAGTATCTAAGTCGTAGGGTTGATGTGAGGATTAACCTACAAAAATACTTCAGAATAATACCTGGTCCACATGCGCCTGTGATAAATGTTAACTATTAGAACACGCTGAATGGAAAGTAGGAAAGAACGACCTCTACATAAAATATCGACACGTGATTACTCACCCTCACAGACACACCCATGGTGGATATAAAGCTATTATTTTTGCTGAGAAACTTGTTTACAAATGAACCCAAACTTCCCTGAATGGCGACCCTTCCCTTGACTTCTTCAGCCTTCCCTGCTGTACCTTTGCATCAGTCCTGTCACTCCAGGGCGCAGAGAGCAAGGGGAGGGCCAACTCACCAACTTGCGGATTTCACATTCTAAATTCTGAATGCAGTCCAGCTTCCTCTTGCGGCAGCGCTGGGCCGCGATGCGGTTCTTGCTGCGCCGCCGGACGTCGTGAATGAACTCTAACTGTTCTGAGGTCAGCTTGTGCATCTTAATCATCATCTGGAAGTCGTTCCTCGGGAGATCTGTGATTTGATCTACAGGAAAGGGAAGTTTGACCTGGAACCAAGAATAACAGATGATGATTACGGCAGCTGGGTTTTTAGTTTTCATTCAGGCAGGTAGAACATCAAAGCATGGTAAAAAAAAACCTCCTTTCGAAGATGACCGAGTAATACGGGAACTACTGAGAGCAGCTGTGATTAATTCTTCCCTGTTTCAAGTATAAATCTGATGTAATATTCAGATAATCAAACAGAATGTGATCACACAAATTACATGGTGCTTATCATCCCTGAGATTTTTGAAGCACGCAGCATGGAAAACACTGGGAAATGTGAACTTTTTCATTGCTACAGCACTTTAGTAAGAAGGATTCTCTAGCTGGTTGAAACCTGCTTCCATTGAGCCACAGCTCAATAAAACAACTATGTATAGAAAGAGACCTAAAGAATGGTCTGAAACACTCGAAAGAAGAGAGCATCGCACACCCTGAAGACGCTGGGAAGGTGGGACAGTCAGCGATGCCTAGTTACCACGGCATAAGGGAGACAGGGCGGTGGCTTGGAAGGCTACTCCAGCATGGACAAGGAGCTAGAACTGGACTTGCGTCATTCCTACCAGATGTGGGACCTCAGACAAGTTACTTCACTTCTCTAAACCCTCGTGTGCTCATCTGGAAAACAGGCCGTGCTTTTTAGTCTCCCAGTGCTCTTCAAGCGGTAGGCCCTTTGGCAGATTGTGTTTTCCAAAACGCCACGGCCATCCCATCTCACACTTTCTTTTACAAGAAACCTTCTTGACCTTCTTCTATCGAGAGGATGCACATTCCTGCCTCGACCAATACAGTGCAGCAGGAGCGATGGTGTAACTTTGGAGGTTCGGTCATCAAAGGTGTTGCCGTTTCCTCTTGGGCCTCCTCGATTGCTCTTTGTGGAGGAAACCAGCTAAGTCCTGTGGCGAGGCCCCTGTGGAGAAGACCTGAGGCCTCCAGTCAACAACCGGCATCACCTTGCCAGTCACATGAATGAGCCACCCAGGACGTGGACTTTCTGACCGTGTGCCTCCCTCTTCCTCCCTGACACAGACTCGGCACCTGAGTTGAGTTTCCAGGATTTGGCCGCAGGAAGGCTGAGCAGAATGAGGTTGCACTGGTTGCCTGCAAAGCTAGTCGGGAGTGAGGCCACCTGGATCTGACTTCCACCTCATGAGGTTCCCCAGCCAGAAGTGCTCAGATGGGCCACGTCTGAATTCCTGACCCATAAAACAGTGGGAGGCGTTAAAACGATTTTTGTTGTTATAAGCCACAAAGTTTGGGGTGATCTGGTAAGCAGCAATAGATAACTGGTGCAGATATTATTATCAGCAAGAGTCTCACTTTCAAACTCTTGACAAATCAAAGCCAATGAGCATTATTCAAAGAGAGGACTCCCGTCTCTTGAGGGATGGATCTGTGTCCTCCTTCTATTGTTAAATGCTTGGTTACAACCTTGTCTGTGGCGGTTTGCAACATTTAAGAACCACAGCCTTCTAGAGTCTCCTCAGCACTCATGAGGTAAACACAGGCCTGCAGCTTCCCGCAGTTGGACACCACCCTTTCCAGGATTCCTACTGAAGACCCTAGGGACTTTGGGGTTCAGTTCTGCTTCTGTTTCAGAAGCTCCTAGAAAAGGAAGGTAGCACATTGTTCTGCCGAGAGTTTCCCAGCACAGACTGCTTCATGCTTGCTTACACTAGATAGAGTTTGCCGTAGACGGACCAGCAGATGGCGCTATGCACCTACACTTCCTTCAAGCGCCTGCCCAGCGCTGTCCAATGCAAACAATGCCGCTGCATCTGTGATTCTACATTTCTTAGTAGCCACTGATTAAAATAATTCAAAGAAATGAAAACAGGTGAAATTAATTCTAATAAAATATTGACTTGAACCCTATAGATCCAAAATATTTTCAACATGTAATTAATAGAAAATTACTGTGATATTTTACTTTTTTGGATGGGAGGCACTAAATTTTCAAAATCCGAGGCGTATATGACACCTACAACATGTCATAAACTAGCCACAATTCTGGGGCTCAACAGCCACGTGTGGCTATTGTACTGGACTCAATGAAACTGAGGAATCAGAAAAATAGGTCAATTAAACCTGAGTTTCATTGATCAAAGTATTTCTGGGGAGGAAACCAAGCCCTCGCTAATACTCAGAAGGTGCAGTATTATGTCTGCCTGGCTTAGGGGAGGGTGATGAAGAAATTTTATCCTGAGCGCAGGCTTTTTCTTTGGTGACATCAGATGCCGGCAGACAGGAGCCCAGATCCTGGCTTCTGTGACTAGTGAATCCCCACGCACAAAGGCAATCACAAACAACCATGTGGCTTTTCCACGGCTGGGTGCACCTGCTTTGTCAGGTTGTCTGTAGCTCTGAGCCCACTGGACGCGGCATTAGCCGAAGGCTGCTAGTGGGCGCTGTGATTCTACTTGTGTATGGTGAACGCTGCCCCATGGTACCTATGAAACTCTTTGGCCCAAGAGAACCAAATCACAACGACACACATTACACCACTCTCAGCTCAGCCCTGCTCCGTCTGCTAAAGATGGGCAGCCAGGACAAACAGCTCCTTGTTATGGGCCCGGGAAAGGGCTTTGTCCATGGGGCTGTGTTTGCACAAGGCTTATACTGATATGAAAGAATGTTTGATTTCCCTTTCATACCCTTTGGATGACAAACAGACACTCAGATCCTGGACGGTGCCTAAATAACACAGAGGTCTGTGTGGGGGACACGGATGTTTCCACACCAGGCAGAAGCCTTGTTTGCACAGCAGAGGTGGCAGCAGTTCTGGGCCTGGCGTCTCCCCTTCTGCTGACCACAAAGCCGTTCTGCTCCCGCTCGCAATCGTGTTTACCGATTTTCAGAAAGAAAACATACCTATAGTTCAGGCCACAGGGAAAGTCAGAAGGCCTTCTGTAGTGAGAGTTACTATATTCAAAAGCATCCAGGCAGTGAATATAAAACACTAGGGAAATAGGACAGAGGTTGACAGGAAAGAAGAAAAATCAACAATGCTCGTTTCAAAGTCCTTGAAGCAAAAGGCCATATAAAATTTCAGCAGAGCTGTTGCAACTCCAGTTGCTTTTTAAAGAGGTCAAAGGAAAAGAAAATTGTCAGACATAGACTTTCTTCAATGTGAGGGGGAAAAAAAACCAACAAAGCAAAACCCAAACACTCTTGTTTCTCTTTAAAAGGCTCTGTTTCCCCTCCGGCAAGGGAGAATTTCCACTGACACCGGAGGCGAGTCCCAGAGGTGTTCTTGGAGAGGCTCAGCGGTCACTCACGGCGGCTGCTGGCTATGGTCAGAGATGTGAGCTCCAAGCCAATGCCATGGTCCCCAGAGATAAAGAGCGGGCACAGACCCCTCGTGGAGCAGGGGGAATGTTCCCTTCTCAGGCTCGCAGGCACCCCAGCACTCTTCAAACGGGGCTGGGAAGTCCGCTAATGCTACTTGGCCTTTGGATACGTTGAAGCACATCGAGAAGGCTGAGGCCCTTCTCCCTTTCTTCCAAGGAATTCTTACACCCCAAATGGCCTAGTAGGACTTCCCGTCTTATTTACTGTCCTTCCACACACTGATTCTTCCAAGATTTAACTTCTCAGCAGTGGCTTGGTTTTCATTCACTGGCCTCTCGCAGATTGTGCAAAACACCCAACCAGACAAGACGAAGATCCTGCCGGCCTGCAGCTATACCAGTGATGGCGAACCTATGACACGTGTGTCAGAGGTGACACGCAAACTCATTTTTTTTGGTTGATTTACTTTGTTAAATGGCATTTAAATATATAAAATAAATATCAAAAATATGTCTTTGTTTTACTATGGCTGCAAATATAAAAAAAATTTCTATACGTGACACGGCACCAGAGTTAAGTTAGGGTTTTTCAAAATGCTGACACGCCGAGCTCAAAAGGTTCGCCATCACTGAGCTATACAGTCAACCACGGGCATATGAGACTAAGCACAGGAGGCTGAGCAGGCTGCACTGGAGGGGAAGGGCCCTCCTGTGGCTTTTCCATGGGACCGAGGGCCCTGATTTCTCTTCAGGCTCGGGGCCGCCGTGTAGGTGCACCCGAGCTTTGCTTCTCAGTAGAGACTCTGAGAGTCAGCAAGCCCCGGGCCTGTGACACCGGAGCCAGCGGTGCCTCAGCGTGCATGGTCCGCCCCCGTTGACTTGACCCGGCCCAGCAGAGTGCCCAGGCTTCTCTTCCTTCTTAGCACAATGGGAGGAACAGGACACAGGTGTTTCAGCCCAGCACCTGCACTGGCTGGCTCAGCAGTGGCCAGAGGAGGGTGAGATCCTCTGGGGGCCCCAGCTCCTGATCAGTCAGGGGAATGAGTGGTCCTGCCATGGGCTGAGGGTCCTCTGGCCCCAGAGGCTGACAAAAGGTGAGAGAATGCTGTGTGACTTCTGGAGGGTGAATGAAATCTAAATATTCCTCCTTGTGGGCCTGGCCAGGGGGTGCCAGTGCGTCCTTCTCACCAAACACTAATCAGCGGCTCCACGCCCCTCCCCTGCGAACAGCTGCCCAGCTTCTGCAGCCGATATACCCCTCTCTCCCAGATAAACAAAAGTATCATTTAAGAAATTATATTATATATGACTTCTTGCAGAAAGTTCAAATATGAGACAAAGAGGGGGGAAAAAGATTCCCCTCCCCAAACAATAACACTCTTGCTTTGGTGGACTTCCCTGTGATCTTGTTTCCTTTGAATATTTTACGGGGTTTTAATGAGACGGGTTGTCATCACCTCCTGTGTCTCTTAACACATTTCATGTGCCTGGCGTCTCTGGGCGGCTCGATGGGGGCTACTGGATTAGGACCGAGATAAAACGTTGTAGAAAAAGCCGAGAACAAGCATCTATTTCCTCTAGAAATCCCAGTGGAAGCTGGTGTGTGAATCTTCTTGCTATCTCCTTTTTCGGTTTCAGTACCAGAAGTTGAGTAGAAGCCACGGGAGTCGATCCTACTAACTGTATCCAGCTCTCCAAAGCTTCTACCACCTATGCTCTTACAAGACCCCAGATCTCTGGGAGTTGTCGGGGGAGCAAGCAAGATGCCCACTGGGGCTAATGACTCCCGTGCTGCTGGCATGGGGACAGCCAGCTCAGCGCTGGGCAGATGCCAATGACAACATCTCCCTCCCAGACTAAGAAATGTTTCCTGAACAACTGTCCTTTTACCCTAGAGTCTCATGGTCAAACGCAGGACACCTGGGATTCAGCTGTGACACTGCAATCAACTAGCTGTGCGGCTGCAGGCAAGTCTTCCCTCCTCTCTGTCCTCAAGTTCTGTGAGCGTCTGTGAGTCAGCGACATCTGCCCTGCTCATCTGACACGGCTGCTGCGAAGGCTAAAATTGGATAGGAGATGGAGAAAGTGCTTTAAAAAGCTGGAATAGCCCTGGCTGGTTTGGCTCAGTGGATAGAGCGTTGGCCTGCGGACTGAAGGGTCCCAGGTTCAATTCTGGTCAAGGGCACATGCCTGAGTTTCGGGCTCGATCCCCAGTAGGGGGTGTGCAGGAGGCAGCTGATCAATGATTCTCTCTCATCATTGATGTTTCTATCTCTCTCTCCCTCTCCTTTCCTCTCTGAAATCAATAAAAAAAATATTTAAAAAGTTGGAATTGCCTTATAGATCTGACATATTGTTAATAATACTATATTTATTAGCTCTAATAAATATAATTTATTTTTCTTTGTCACATGGTTCCTTATTCTAGACATACAGTATGCTTTGAAATTCCAGATGCTAAGCACAGCTTTCTAGACATCACACAAGGACTATTTTAGTTAGAAATACGGCTGACGTCTATGCTGCCCAGCAAGGCCTTCTTTTCATTAGGTGGGCCAATTACAGACATGTGAAAAAAGATGCCCGATTCAACAAACCACTAAAGCAACTGTAAACATTTTACATGTAACATGTGCCTGGAAGTCAGCCTTTGGGCGGGAGAGTTAGAGTCAGACAAGCTCATCTAGGTGATTATTTGTCAGTGTTGGTGCTGGGCCTTATTTCTCCCTGCCCCTGCCTCTTATAGAAACACACAAGGATACACACACACTCACATACTTGATCCCTCTTGACATGATCCATGTTAATAAAGCAAACCCAACTAATCAATACTTTTAGCTGTCTTTCCAGTACTTCCTGACTAAAGTTCACAATGGATTAGAAATGGGTGTGGTATAAAACAGTGTCACTAAGAAGCTTCCTACTTAGAAAATACTTGTGACTTTTCTATAACTTTCAAATGTTAAAAATGAACCTGTAAACCAAAACAAGATACTACTTCAGATCCACTAGAATGGCTATAATAAAAAAGATGGACAATAACGAATGTTGGCAAGGATGTGGAGCAACTGGATCCCTCATACACTGCTGGTGGGAATGTAAAATGGTGCCATTGCCTTGGGAAACACTCTGATAATTCCTGGAAAGGTTGAAGAGAGTTATCATGTGATTCAGCAATTCCCCTCCTAGATATAACGAAGAGAACTGAAAACACATCTACAAAAAACGTGCACACAAGAGCTCACAGCAGCATTATGGACAATAGCCCAAAAGGGTAAACAACCCAAAAGTCACCAAACTGATGAATGGATCACCAAAGTGTGGTACATGCACATGGAATATTATCCAGCAACAAAAAAGAAATGAAGCAACTGATACATGACATATGGGGGGCATATCAATGGCAAGAATAAACCTTGAAAACATTATGTTCAGTGAAAGAAGCCAGACACAAAAGGCCACAAAGTGTAAGATTTCATTGATGTAAAATGTCCAGCGTAGGCATAGCTATAGGGGCAGGAAGCAGAGCAGTGGTTTCCTGAGCTGAGGGAGGGTACCGAGGGTGGCTGCTGATGGGTATGTTGTTTCTTTCAGGGGTGATAAAAACGTCTTGGAATTAGAGTGGTGATAGTCATAGAATGTTGTGAATCATTCAAAACCCTTGACTTGTTCACTTTAACAGGGTGGATTTGATGGTATGTGAATTACATCTCAATTTAAAAAATGAACCTGTGTGAGATATATGTAATAAAATTAAAACATTATAGAAATACATAGAAATGAAACTTTCCCCTATACTCCTTCTCCCCAACTTTGCCTCCCATTTTCAGTCAAACTAAGACTTTGTTATGCAAAGTGTTACTTTTGTTACTTCTTATGACCTATTCATTTTTTCATCATTGGAAGAAAAAAAAATTTCCAAGCTGACTTTTTATGTAAATAGCAAACAAACCCAGAAGTCATAAAGAAAAGAATGGATAACAACTACATAAAACTTCAAATTTTCTATATAGAAGAAGATACCATAAGTTAAAAAACCCCTGGAAAAATATAGAAAACATTTATCAGAAAGGGTTAATATTCCTATATTAAGGATTCTGTACACTGATTGAAAGACAACACGAAAGAAAAAGGGACAAAGATGTCAACCTCATTAGCAGTCATCCTTTTTTTGCCCATCACATTGGCAAAAATTAAAAGGATGGATCACTCCTACTGGCAAGAACAGGAGGAAACTGCTGAAGGATATGGGAATTGCTACAGCCTTTGGGGAGAGTAGTTAGGCAGTATTTAATGAATGAGCATAACCTTTAACCCACTTAAGGAACTCTAACCCATAAAAATAAAAGCACCACTACTAAATATCTTCACAAAAATATTTATTGCAGCGTTTATAAGAGGGGAAAAATTTGAAACAACTGGAATGGCTGCTGAGAGATGATAGATGAGCAAATTGTGGTTTATGGGACTGATGGATGTTAAAGAAGCCCCATGTGATGGACCTAGAGGCATGTACACAGGAGACAGCTGTGTGGAAAAGCAAGTCACTGAGTAATTATTCTGTAAATGCCATGAAAATAAAACCTAAGCCTCTAGAGATGTGGATATGTTGTTGTAGGCACAGAGAATTTGGTGGGTCAGGAACTGGGTATGCTGTTTGATTATTAAAAAAAAAAGAAAGTTTAAAAAGCTGAGTGTTGTAAAGGACAGTATTGTGTTAACTTAAGCTTTCTTCAGCGCTAGGGAATCATTAGAAAGGATGAGAGAGGTCAACACTGATGAGATGAGAGAGTTAACAGGGCAGAACTAGAACATCTTATAGTAGGCGAACACCTCTTTTGATTGAACATTTTGGCTCCTCACAGAGTACCTGCAGTACTGGACAGGTGCCTGGCTGGCGGTGAGAACTCTTTCTGGCTTTTGACTCTGATCTCTCCTTGGGAGAGAAGTTACTTGGAAGAGAAGTTACCTGGACCTTACACAAGAGCAAACTGGGGCAGAATCAACCCAGTACACGTTGGATTCTTCTGGATCAGTGCAGGGAAATGACTTATGAGTCACGTTTGTAAAGGATTTGCCTTCAATGTTATTACAGGGCACCATACTCCCACCAGGGTCAAAGGAACTCCCGTAAGCAAGTGATGAACTCAAAGACGAGCAGTGATGATGAGTCCCTGAAACAGTTCTTGGAAAACGTAATCTCCTCTACTCTAGGAAAACTAAAACATCAAACTGGGAAAAACCTTAGCTTTCCTGTATCGATCCTGTCCTAAATGTACTACCAAGAGGGGCGAAGTGTGATTTCTGACATGGCATAGAACTTTGGTAAATGTCACTTCTTCCACTGTTTAGATATGCAAAAACCCTAATAATAAAAAAGTAAAAATAAAGTACTTTTTAAAGCAGTGGTATTTTTCAAGGGGAGACTAGTCGTGTTCATGACTATTTTTATAGGTTGAATGAATCCTCCTTTAAACTGATTCATGTAGAACTGAAAAGCTCTAAGCCAGACAAAAGATGGCTCAAACATAAGAAAAACCATGGGCTCTTGTTGATGGCATTTAGTTCCAAGAAGTGGCTTTCAGCTCTCTTTTGGGATAGCAGAGAAACCACAGAGCTTTATCTGAAACGGACAGTTCCTTGAGCATGTGCAAACGTCACAAAAACACAGCCCCTTTAGCGTAACGGCAGGGCTCCTCTTGAGGGAGAGACAAAAAACAAAGACTTGGAGGCTTTCTGTTTGTGTGTGCGACACCAATCCTTGGCGAGATGACGTCACTACATGGACGAACCAGACCCAGTGACGAGGCCTCTGCATCGGGGCGCTTATGGAAAGCTTCAGGGGAAGAGACGACAACCTCACAAAGGTGATCGGAGGGAAAGGAGTGAGCGAGGGGGGAGAACACAACCTCTGGCTGTTCTCACAAGACTTCTGGTCTCTGAGGCTAGAGACACAGACGCGCCTCTGGCTTGGCACAAGCTCCCACCCAAACCTGAGGGGATATGGTGTAGTTGAGTAGAGACAGTTCCCATTCAAATTGCCTTTACAATTTCTTTTAACTCAATTAAAGCCTACCTTTCTCCATTTTTTTGCCAGGCAAAAAGAAGAGAGGGCTATCCAGCAAAACAAGGCAGTGATCACAGGTTATTTCTGCAGTTGGCACGGAGGGCTTTGGAATCTATTTTCAAAACATGCCCGAACTAAAGCCCCGGGTGCTTCTCGCCAAGCGTGCAGAGACAGCATGTGGCTCTGTGAAAAGCCACCTCACCCGTGGGGCATTTCCGCTGCCTGGTGGGGTTAGCATCCCTGCCCTACTAGAGGCTGAGATCCAGGGAGCGCAGGCCTCCTGAGGACCACGCTTCGTCTCCCTCTGTCTTTTGAATAAGCAGCTCTGAAGAGGGACTTCCCACCGGATGTGCTCACTCTAGGTCCAGAGGCAGGTCTGAGACACAGGCGGCAGTCTCAGGCTGGTTCCTGGTCACCAGGTTAGGCCGTGCCAGATTGTGGCACAGACTCCCTCATCTCTTCCCAGGGGCCTCTGAGGGGGTGGGGGGAGGGGAAACACACGGGGTGTCTGTTCTTTCTCTCCTGAGCAATGTGGCTGGTATCGCTCCTGCTCCCTCTCCCAGCGTTGGTGAGACATGGATGGAGCCCGGCAATTGTGACCTATAAAGTACTTTGCTTTTGGGGTGGACCGAAACGGGCACTCAACCCCACTGTGCCCCCAAATAACTCCTCACCATTTGTGGGGAGCCTGGGAAGTGGTATGTTATCAAGTTATGTGTGACTGATTATGGTGCTTCTGCAATGACCCTGAGCCCAGAAGGGATGGTGTGAGCTGTCCATCTGCACGGGTTGGCCCCAGGGTCTTCCGTTGATAAGGAAAATGTAAAGGGTGCTAGAAAAGCACTTGTTTAGTGTGGATCTATCTAGTTTTAATGGGTTTTGAAAGTGTTTCTATATTTCCCTTCACACTGAAGGGGTGAGGAGCAAGGACGAAGGTGATGGGTACAGCATCCGTTCTGAGCAGATGGAGAAGGAGCAAGGGAGGTCTGAAGTACCTGGGCATGCTTTCATGCTTTTTTTCAATAAGCAGTTTGTATCTACTAGTTGACTATTAAATCTAGGTAAATTTCAAGTGCTTTCTAGGACAAAAGTGATTAATTTGGAATCAGTTTGAACCATCCATGAACAGGGGAGGCAGCCCCTTTACCTTCAATCTTGGCAAATAAGAACACTCTGTGAGTGGTGGGGAGGGGGCAGGGAGAGTCCAGATAAAGGACTGAGAGAGTGGATGACATGCTTGAATTTAGGCGGGTTCCCTACCTCCTGGCCCCTGTCCTGCACAGGACACGACTCACTGTCTGCTTCCGAGAACGATCCGGATTCGTCACTGGAGTTGGTTCCGTAAGACTGCTCACATTTAATTTGGGGTCGGACTTGGTTGTACATTCCATCTCCCATCAGGCCTGGTTCCTGATGTTCTGTGGCAAGGAATCTGGCTCCCTGGGAACAGGGTGAGGAGGAGAACTCACAGAGAGGGAGGCTGCAGGGCGAGCCCCCGCTCCCGTCCTCCGCGTAGGAATAGGAGGAGCACGAACTGGAAGTCCTGGTCCTGGTCTCCAAGGGGGGCGAGCGAGGGCAGACCTTGATTGGCACCGGGCAGCTAGTGTTGGGCCGCATCCTTCCTGGCAAGTGGTCGGCCATCAGCCCACCGTGGGGGTAGGCCTGCGAGCTGGGGAGGGACTGGCCAGCCCCCACCCACAGACCCTTTGGCACCGGCTCAGAGAGGTCTTTGTCCAGACTGCTTACCCCAGAATACGAATGCACCGAAGTGCTCACTTGGTCACAAGCGCTCGGGGAGAAGATGACACTTCTCCGGTCCAGCTCTCCTTCCTGCTTACAGAGAGCCTCCACCCCAGGGCCCTTGAGGGGCGACCCCATCGGGAGGCTGGACGCGTCCTTCTGGCCCCCGTGGGCCTGTCCATAATTCCCCGCGAAGGGGGCGTAGTCAGTTTTAAGGTCACCCTGAGTGATGCCCTTGTCGAAAGGGCACGCGGAGCTCCTGGCAAAGTGCTGCTGAGACGTGCCGGGCAGGCCAGACAGCTCCGCACTTTTCGTTACGCTGAACAGAGACCTCAGGCAGGAGGGGGAGGCCAGGGTCCTGGACCTCTCCAGGCAGGCGGCCCCCGCGGGGGGCGCAGGGGCGGGCGCGGGGCTGGGCTGCTTCCGGTCCATGTCCACGTCCCCCGCTCGGTCCTTGGCGTCAGGCTCGTCCCCGGACAGGCAGAGCGTGATGCTCTCCTCCTCGTTCTCCTCACTGGGCGGCTCGCTTTTGATCTGCCCCACGGCGAGCCCGGGCTTGAGGCTGTGGCCGGAGCTGTCTCCACCGAATGTGCTTGCGAAACCTGAGGTACTGTGTGAGGATGCATTGTAGACATTCTTGGTGCATGCGAGCTGGTATTTCTTGTATCGCGGGTACTGCGTCAACGCGTCCTTCTCGGAGCTCTCCTTGGTGTCCGTGGGCCCGTCGGCCTCGGGCGCCAGCAAAGCCTCTTCCTTCTGGGCTCCCGGGGCGGCCGCGGGCTCGAAGCCGCCGGGGTGTGGGAGCGGCTGGTCCCTGGGGCAGGCCATCTTGGCCGTCTCCGACTCCATCGTCTCCTCCTCCTCTTCCTCCTCCTCCTCCCCCGCCGAGTTCTCGCGGTCTTCGTGGGGGCGCGGGCAGGCCGCGTCCTTGCGGCACACGAACAGGCCATCCTCGCTGTTCAGCAGCTGGGTCTGCAGGAAGCTGAAGCAGGAGTCCTCCAGGTTGTGCATGCGCAGGAACTCGGCGCAGCGGATGACCTCGCGGATGTTCTCCCTGCTGAGCAGCAGCTTGGCGGTGTAGGCGAACTGCAGCAGCGGCCCGAAGCCCCTGGCCGTGACCTGCAACACAAACAGGGAGAAGGGCCGTGAAGTCGCCGGCAGCACCGCTCTTGTCCCGAATCCCTCTACCGAAGCAAGATCACCAGCCGGGGCTAAGGTCCCAGAACAAAGGCTGCAAAGGAGCAGTTCATCTGCCCTGGGTCAGCAGCGATTCTGCGTCCGATAATTAGCGCCCGCCTCGCGCCTGCGGCTGCTGGGTCGCGTCGGCGGCGCACAGAATTGGAAATCACCAGGGTCAAGTGGCTGCACAGGACGACAACGGGTTCAGTGTTTGCACTAATGAAATATCCCGGCGAGGACGCACGGGAACAATGGGACGCCTATTAATTTCCCTCCCCGTCGGCCCTGCGGAGAGCCCTTCGGCACCAGGAGTGCGCGGACACTGGCTGCAGCTGCCTGGAGCCCAAGACGGCATTCCAGTTGGCTTGTTCACCGCGCAACTGGCAGTGAGTGTGGCCCTGTTCAAAACGGAAAGCCTGTAGGGTTTCAAAATAGTTTTGCCTCACTCACAAGTTCACAGGAGACATTAAAAGCAAACTCCCATTTTGCTCATCATGGCTTCTAGTTGGGACTTTTCAGTCATCACGTCATACCCGATCCTACGATGATACTGGAGATGATGACAATCTAAAGCAGTGTTCTCAGCAAGAAATTAATCCCCAGCCCGTAAAGAACGGGGGTTGCAGGACTAAACAAACTGGCTGTCATTTGAAAGGTGGAAGCTGCTGAGTGGCACAGGACCTGGGCTAGTCCTTCCCTCATTATCAGCAGCAGCTTTGCCACACAGCTGTCTTCGCTCCTGGTAAACTGTCATGTGCTGCTCATCCATGATATTTTACACAGATTGAAAATGTGCTATTTATGCACACACACAGAAAATAACTTAGATAATTAGAAATACATTGCCTAGGGCCAATTGTTTTTCTCCCGGATGGAAGTGGATTAAACTTGCTGGTATCTGGGGCAGGCTTCCTTACCCTCTATGCAAAACCAGGCATCCTCCAGGTTCTTGCAAGCACTGCTGACCCCACTGGGAGGGGCGGCAGTCTACAACTTGTGATGTACAAATCAGGTAAAAGAAGCCATTGTACCACTGATTTAAACATATCTGCTAGAGGAATAGGCGTAGAGCAAGAGGAACTGGCAAGCTTTGTGACTGACTTCCACAGGTATTAAATTCACCACAGCACACAGAGCCAAAACTCTTATGAGGACTTATATCTGCTGTTCACAATTCGACTCCGACATCAGCTCCTCTGGGAGCCCTCTCCAAACCTCCTAGACAGAAGGACTGACACACCCTCTCAGCCCCACAGCCAGAGTGAGGCAATGTGGATCCCCAGGGCAGCACTGGTTTTATATTGCTGCATTCTTTCCCGTAAGGGAAATTTCTTAGATACATAACTGAGTGGGATTTTAACTGTTAAGAAGTTTGAAGGACTTTAAATAAAATTCCAGATTAAAAATTCTCTGTCATTAATGAGTCCTGAGATATTTGGTTAAAAAAGAAATACAACAAAAACCGTGACTTAGCCCCACATTAGAGCTCTACAAGGGCAATCATTGCCATCTCAGTTCCGTTATACT
Source organism: Myotis nattereri (assembly GCF_964212035.1). Taxonomy (NCBI): domain Eukaryota; kingdom Metazoa; phylum Chordata; class Mammalia; order Chiroptera; family Vespertilionidae; genus Myotis; species Myotis nattereri. Next base: position 48,191,699 of record NC_138081.1, read on the forward strand.
TAATTGGGTCTGTTTCTACCATAAGACAGCAAGGTTCTTCAGATCATGGATTGTTTCATTTCTCACTGTAACTCTGCATCTAACTAGGGTCTCTCGAACACGATAAACGCCTGAGAAAACTTGTACATTACTGAGTATGTCATAAGTCTAAGTGTGCTTATAACATACGACTACAGAAGCTGACAACACTGCTTGGTAAGTGTTGTCTCAAATTATGCTTGGGGCAAGGCACTGAGTAAACCAACATACCAACCATAACCAATGCATGCAGGCAGGAGTCCTTATTCGTCCAGTCTCCTAGAACTAGTATTAAAAAGCAGCTCATCTAACCTACAGTTTTGTGGTCTACTAAGCTGACATCATAATAGACTCAACAATTGTAACACTGTCCTATTGGCATTTCTCTTAGGAACCTTTAAAAGGGATGCAAGACAAAGAAGTGTGTATTTATAAGTAACCAAAGACGGCAACGAGAATGTCACACGGGCAGTTCCTCATTGGAACATAGCTCCACCACAAAGAGAGGAATGGCAGAATCAAGGCAGGGGTGACCCTCCGTAAGTAAGCGTCTCTGCTCCGTACCTCGGCGACCTGCCAGAGGCTGCGTGGATAGCGCACATGTTTGGTTCTGGCAGATGTGCTCACTGTACGGGAAATGGGGAAAACTCATCTCAATGCTATTTATGTTTTCTGCACAGACCTCCTCATACTCTCATTCTCACCACCATTTCTCTTCTGTTTTGATGCTCTTACTCTCAGTAGGCCCCACCACCACCCACCACTGTGGTTGCTTTTAAAGATAATTCTTAAACAAGTCAGAGACACCCACAGGGATCACTGGATCAGTCCTGGGCGTCACCACTTGTCTCATGGCTGCAAGGAGCTGGAGAAAGCTTCCCCACTCAGGGAAGAGCTGATGCTTCAATGGATGAGTTGGACGGGGATGCTAATGAGCACAGTCTCCACATCCCACATCAAATCACCAGTGCTTCTGGACTTAGGAGAACGATGAGCTTGAAGTGACTGTCAGACGGTCATGAAAGAGTCGTGAACAAAAACAGGGCTATAAACTGTCCTCCAAGCCCAAGGTCAGGGGAAATGGTGCCCTCACCATGAAATTTTAAGAGTTAGTCCATAACTAGCTCTCTTCCCACAAGGGTTTAATCCTGCTTTGTCATATTCAATTGCTCAGCTTCTGTGTGCAGGCTCTGTCTAGTGCAGTGATGGCGAACCTATGACACGCGTGTCAGAGGTGACACGTGAACTCATTTTTTTGGTTGATTTTTCTTTGTTAAATGGCATTTAAATATATAAAATAAATATCAAAAATATAAGTCTTTGTTTTACTATGGTTGCAAATATAAAAAAATTTATATATGTGACATGGCACCAGAGTTAAGTTAGGGTTTTTCAAAATGCTGACACGCCGAGCTCAAAAGGTTGTCCATCACTGGTCTAGTGAGTCAAAGTACTCATTCACCAAGCACCTCCTGGGGCCCAGCACTTTGCTAGCTGGTTCCTGTAATGCCCTGCAAGGCAGGCATGATAACCTTTTAAAAATATGTTTTTATTGATTTCAGAGAAAGGAAGGGAGAGTGAGAGATATAGAAAGGTCCATGAGAGAGAAACATCGATCTGCTGCCTCGTGCATGCCCCCTACTGGGGATCGATCCTGCAACCCAGGCATGTGCCCTGACCAGGAATCAAACAAGCAGCCTACTGATGCATGGGATGACATCAACCAAGTGAGCCACACTGGCTGGGCTGCCTTGTTTTGTAGCCAAAGAAACTGAGAAAGAGGTGAGGGAATTCATCCAAGGTCATAGAGCTGGGATTCCAATCCTAGAGCTGTAAGGAATGGACAAGAACAAGACCCAGCCATGTGCTCATGAAACCTACAATTCAGCTTTGTAGAAGAGGCATTAAACAATGAAAGTTAACTATTAAGTCACAATGTAAGTCAATGATGGAAGGGTTCTCACAAAATTACATATTTAACTGTCAACTGAGAAATCCAGAGCAGCTTCAGGAGAAGAGGAAAGTGCTGAGGTCTAGGGGGAATCCCGTGAACACTGATGAGCAAGACACTGGAGTGCAATGAATTCCCGCTGCCTATGTCTGCTCTGGGTCACAGCTTGCTTTGAAACAACGGTACCTTCTGAACTGCCACAGGTGTCCCTCCCAGGAACCCGTCTCTGGTGCACCGAGGCCAGCTGTAACACCTCCAAGTGCACAAAACAGAATGCAATTGCCCATCACACCTGCAGGCAGAGGCTTTCTAAATATTGGTTTAGCTCCATCTTGAGTAGGTTACACTATCTTTCCATTTTTAGGACTCATTAAACTCACCAATTATATTCATAAAGCAAATGTGAAGCCATAAGCTATATGTTTATGAAACTGTGACTACAAGTCAGCCTTGTTATTTACTTTCTATTTTTTTTTTTTTTTTTACAAGCAAGGCTCTGATAATGGGAAAAAATAAGAAGGGATGGGTGGTGGAGAATCTCCCACAAAACTAATGACCCATGAAAATGTTATTTAAAAAGGTAATGATCAGGAAGTTAAAGTGGAATGAAGTGGGCTAGAAATAGCACACTAGTTTTATCTCACTGATGGTAATGGAACTGTGCTCCACTGTTGTAAGGGAAGCAGACATATCTAGGCTAAAATTTCCTAGTCAGGAATGGCCTTACAGGCATGATAAACAAATGCAAAATATAGCATTAGTGACAACTTGGGAGAACAGTCTTGCATTCTGAATGAACGACTTTGGATGGATCGTGCTGAAGAATATTTTTTCTTAAACACATAACTACCTGGTTCCATAATATGCTCTAGATGAGGCTGAATCACACACTAGAGTTAGAAAGGCGTGTGCATGGGGGGCTAAGACCTAGGAGAGGTCTTGGTTGCTCCCAAGGAGGCAATGAACTCATCTGGGAGTCGGCACACACAAGGCAAGTGGCACTGACCTTCAGGTGTCAGGCCTGCAAGAAATCAGGCCAGACTACCAAAGTCATGCACGATGGTGGGAGTCCACATGCTGTTAATGTGTTGAAAATTTGACCCAGTGAAAAGATGACCCTAATCCTGTATTCCCTTGTGCTGTGAAGTATCATCTCTATGCTGTTGATGGAAGGAAGATGAACTGATGAAAACTGAACTGGCAGGGGGCACATTTGGGTGCTGCTGGCAGAGCTGGGGCACTCATTCTCAGGAGGTGCCCAGTTTGCTGCTGGACAGAGCTTATGAAAGGGAACTTCTAAGTCTCATCTTTCTGCACTATTCAGGGATCAAGCATTGGGAATTTTTATGAGACTTGGAACAGCATTCCCTCCTTAAGCCATGTGATTAAGATCTCCTCAGTTGGTTCCGGCAGTGTAAACACACGGCTGCAGCACTGAGCCATCTGCAGATGGCTGATCTGACAAATCAGGAGATCTGGTGGCTGCTCCCAGGAGAGAGGAGGCACACTTCTCAAGGTCCCTTAATTACATCCTTACACGACGGGGAGCCTTTTACCCTCAGCAATACCATGCACATTCCCTGAGGAAGCTGGATCTCTCCTACACCAGCTTTTTATTATTATTATTTTTATTAATTTCAGAGAGGAAGGGGGAGGGAGAGACAGAAACATCAATGATGAGGGAGAATCATCAATTGGCTGTCTCCTGCACACCCCCCACTGGGGACTGAGCCTGAAACCTGGGCATGTGCTCTGATCAGGAATCGCACTGTGACTCCCTGGTTCATAGGTCCATGTTCAACCACTGAGCCACACAAGACGGGTACTGGTGGGCTTTTGAAAACACCGTGGCCACTGACTACCCCTCTCGGTTGGGTTCTGCACAGCAAGGCACTTATGAAATAAAGAAAATGACACTGGTGACAACTCACTCTTCGTCCCCACCCCCCACGGCACTGCACCCCATTCTGCAGGATGAAGACTGACTTAGCAATGAGCTGTCACTTCTAATCTGAATTTCCTATAATTTATATCCAGATTATCACACTTATCTCCCCAAAGCAGCAAGCTATACAAGCATACTACGCTCAGGACATATTGGTTAAGTTTATTATTTCAACAAAGCTCTTGGTCATTTAGTTACTATTTTTTGCTTACTCATCGAGTCATTTATCAACCATGTATCAGGCACTCACTGTGCACTGTGTGAGGTCTGGGGAACCAGCTTTCTTAGATTCAAATTCCAGGTCTACTGTGTACCAGCTGTGTAACTTGGGCTGGTTACTTAACCTTTCTGTGCTTAAGGTTCTCCGACAGTAAGACAGCGATGCCAGCGGTGCCTGCCTTGTAGTAAAACCTTTGGAACAGGGTCTGGCATTGAGTGACAACTATTACTGCAGCTGTTGTTACAAAGAAGAATGAAGTATAGTCTCCTTCTCCAAGGAGCTAAGAGGGTGACCAGGGAGACAAATGTTCAATACAGATGTCTACAATGGAACGTGAGTGTGTTACAGGTATTTGCAGGGTTCTAAGGAAGGACGTGCTGGGGGTGTCAGCGTAACTACTAAAGGTATCAGTGTAAGTCTTCCTAGAGGAGGTGACCTTTGCCCTGACTCTTGAAGGCTGAGTTGAAGTTCATCAGAAAAAGTTGAAGAAAGTCATGGCTGCTCCTTCACCTCCTTCAGGCTCTTCCCCAAATGCAGCTTTCTCAGTGAGGCCTCTCCTGGGCCTCTGTTCACAAGTGCCCTCCTCTGCCCTAACACCAACACTGGCTACGAAGTGAGCTGGCTACGAAGTGAGCTGGCTACGAAGTGAACATGTGTGCTGTTCAGAAACTATTAGGAATTTCAAGGCAATGACAGCAGAACCTTAAAAGTACAGGTTCCTTCTGAACACAGGTCCCTGTGCAATTGCACATGTCATATGCTCATGAATCTGGCCCTTTCAACACACACACACACACACACACACACACACACACACACACACACACACACCTATCCCCTGCAGGTGAAACCGGTTCACTGATTTCAGTGGGGGTGATGACATCCTAGGGTGGGGGTCAAACAGTGGAACTCTACTAGTATTTGAGTTAAACCCCAAAGGCTAGCTGGCATGCTATTGTGATCACAGGGTAGGTTGGTGGTGACTGGCAGGATCATGGCTATCTTGACTGAAATACATGGTATTTCTTTTTTTGATTAGTTAACCAGGTAGGTTAAGCAAACAATGACCTGACCTGAGTCCCCATTATTAAAAGGCATTATTTGAGACTCCTTGAAATTAATTCCTGGGATTATTGCAGGATGGACCCTACAATAACTCACACTTTCCCTATAAGTTCTCCTGGCTCAAGGGTTTGCAGAATATACATCTTGTAGGTTCTCCTAAATCAGGAAATATAAACTTCTTTTAAAATAAAAAAAACGAACTTTAAAATTATTCCAAAATTGTTTAGGTCAGAAACAAACCCATCCATCCGATCTATGTACTAAAATAGCATTATTTTAATACAAACAGGAAAATCTAAGTAGTTGTGAACAACTACTAACTTCAACATCTGACAATATAAACTCATAAACTGCTTCTTTACTATTTATTGTCTCTCTGCCTCATGTCCATTCTTGTCATGTTCCCTCTTATAATCTGAGGCTGGGAGTTTATAAACTGGGGTTCCCTGGCTCCTTGTTACTGATTCTGCCAATAGGGGGCACTGGTGGGAGATCAGAAGGTGGGAGGAAAGCAGAAGCTATGCTACGGTTTCTTCTGTTTCCTTCCTTCTTTCTTTCCTTCCTCAGTGGTGTGTGTGGAAGTGGCTGCATCCGGACTTCCCGCTGGAGTGCCTGGAAGGGGCCGTTTCCTCCACAGATGCAGCTCCTGAGGCATCAGCCCCTCCTCCACGCTCACAGGTCCCTTTTGTGCCCTCCTGCCCTAGCAGGGGTAGCTGCTTCCTTCAGTCATTAATCACTGGGTTAATTCTCCTTCCCCTTTCTGTTCTTCCAGTTTCCCAACACCTGTGTAACCAATTCCCTGTTTTATATCCCCTCGGTTTGAAACACCTGGCATGGTTTCTGTTTCCCTGACTCAATCCTCATCCATTTTTCAATCAAGGAAGCCAAAAAAGGTGAAGTCCAGAAAGCCCAGAAAGGTGACGGGATTTTCCCAAAGTCACACGGCTGGTCAGCCAGGGCTCAACTCAAGTCTCCTGACTGCAGAGTTCAACTGCCATGCCCCCTTCCCATCTGTTGCTGCTTCTCTGAACTGAACAAGGAAAGAAATGTATTTCCTATGGAAAGACGTTACTGTGAGTTTTATGACACTCTCTAAAATATTCAGTTTTTTCTTTCTTTCAAATATTCAGTTTTCTATCGCTCCATCCAAAGGAGACTGGTCAACTGGAAGTGGTCCTTCCCTGGCCATGAAGGAGGGTGAATCTCACACTTGACTCTCGTGCCTTGTTAAAGTTTGTGTCTGTGAGGTAGTGGTACTTATTTTATTTCCCACAATGACTTGTTGAAAGAAACATTAATCTCTATTGTTTCATGCCTGGTCCTTTCTCTTGGGAATGTATGAGAATTGTGATCAAAAAGTAAAAAGACAATTAAAAATTCTTTTGTCATTTTAAAAGATTTAAAAAAATTATTTACATTCTTCAGACTCAGTGCCTAAATTTCTCTTGAAAAATGGAGATAACTGCTAAGTCCCTCTGTTGCCCTGTCAACCCTAGGAAGCGTTTTTACCACATATAAATTTGGTAGATTAGCAGGATCAGCTCAGCACCAGTCCTTAGACTCTGGATGACATGAAAGCAGAAATGCGTTTCTCCATGGGGAGCCTTGGCACCAAAGCTTTGTTCCAAAGTAGAAAAGCAGTCTGATGAAGCTGATGTTGAGAGGGAACGGCATGTGTCCCCCACCTGTGTCAGTCAGCTCAGAATCATCATGGGGCTACAGGACAGCGGGGCCTGCCCCACAGGTATGTATTTGGTTGTCACAGGGTGGATGAGAACAGAGAAGGGGAAGCAAACATTCACTGTCTTTCCTGAGAATTAGCAATACCTTGACCCCGTGGAACCATCATTTCATCTACGTGGTTTTACCCTTTCATCTCAACTCCTTCTCCTTCATCTATCTGTGGCCTTCATTACTTTCTCATTCATGTATATATAGTGACATTTCCCAGGGAAGTGACAGGCAAAAGTTATACATGATACAAACATAAGGTACTGTATTCACATTTACTCTAAAAGCATATAATGAAATAGAAAAATCTCCCTTCTGAAACATTATATAGTGAACTTCATGGAATAATTTTTGAAAACTCAATTTCGGTATAAGTGTAGAGACTAAAATAGGTACAAGGTGGTAGTAACTTTTTACCTTTTTCAGTGTAAAATGAAAGTGAAAAGCATCCCACTCACTAGCCAGAAAGTAGTAAAACCTGCATCTAAGTTTACAGTTTCATTTGAAAAACTGCCTCCAACAAAAGACTATTTTTACAATTATTTAAAAAATTACCTAATTTCCATTTTAAATGACCCTCTCCCCATTTAGGAAACCAGTGATCTTCCTAGACCAGAATTTCCTTGAGTCAAGGTTTGACTTTACCTCCTCAATCCCTCCAGTCATTTCAAGCCCACCATCAACTACTTGATCTTCAACCAGAAACACAAAACATTTTTTAAGGTTTCTAGTGATGAGAAGTTCAATCCCTCATCAAAGCCTTCTAATGGCTCTTCTCTCAAGCCAAAAATTCCCACTCCTGACACCGAACTACCCCCCTCATTGCCCTCCTCTGAACCATTCTGAGTTTGACTACACCCCCTGCAGGGTATCTGGACTGAGTGAATGCTCCATCATTGGTATGAAGGACAGAACCTTCACCTCCCTGAGTTTAGATCCTATTTTCTATGAATACCAACAAAGATTTATTATTTGTCACTTATTACTTATGGTGTTGTCAGTTAACATCTCTGAGCTTTTTTCCCCAGCATGTGCTACTGATAAGCCATGTGTCCATCATAATCTTCAAAATTGATTTTTTTGACCCAAGAGTATATACTTGTCTAGATATTCAGATTATGCAAGTTGCTCTTCAGGCACACTTTGAAGATTCACTTCCTTCCTTGTTTTGAAAACTATGATACCCTTTTCTGGTCTGCAGACTTCTGATGCTTTCCTGGACTCCACAATTCCTCAAAGAAATTGAGCATAACAAATTGTGCCATAATCATATCTAATTTTTTTCTGTAGTTTAGGAGCTTTATTTCATCCAGACTGGGAACTTAGATGTTTTCATACTGTTCATCCACCTGGGGTTTCCATTTCTTTCTACAAGTTTTTCTCACTTTTCTATCTAATGGACATAGCTTCATGAGACTGGACTTGGCAACGACTTCTTGGATGTGGCACCAAAAGCATAGGCAACGAAAGCAAAAATAGACACGTGGGACTACATCAAACTTAAAAACTTTTGTGCATCAAAGGACTCAACAGAGTGAAAAGGCAACTTATGGAATGGGAGAAAATATTTTCAAATCATTTATCTGATAAGAGGTTAATACCCAGAATATATAAAGAACTCCTACAACTCAATGACAAAAATATCAAATAACTTTAATAGATTTATATGCTTCTCTAAAGAAGATATAAAGTATCCAACAAACACATGAAAGGGTGCTCAAAATCAATAATCACCAGAGAAATGCGAATCAAATTCAACCCGAAACACAAAACATTTTTTAAGGTTTCAGTGATGAGAAGCTCAGTCCCTCATCAGAGCCTTCTGATCCAGAAAGTGGAATGGTGGTTACCAGGGATGACATCTCTTACAACGCTAAGGACGTTCTCATATGTACTTTTGTGAGTTCCTTGTAGTTAGTCACTATTATTAGGACCAAAATAGCAATTCTACCCTTGAATTGTCTACCTTCTTGAAGGTAAAATTACCAGTAAGGCAAACTGATAACTACTCAGGTATTCTTATATTAGTTGAAGAGAATTCTGGTAGCTATTCACACAGTTCAAGTTCTGCACCATGCCTCTCCTTTGCTCGAATTTTGTAAATGGGAACAGGAACATGGAATCTGAAGTTGCCTTCAGTATATTACCCAAACGAGCTCCTACACCAACAGCAGTGCTGCGCCTCTTTCTTCTCCTCTCCTCCACTACTCTTCTGAGGGCCCCTGTCCTTATGCTTCTGGACTTGCTTATAGAGCTTGTGGACATACATTGCTGCTTTGCATTTCTTCCCAGTGTATATAAAATTCCTCCTCATAGCCACATTTCAACGTGATATCCTTTTGCTCATCAGGTTACATGGGTTACCTCAGAAATTCTACTTATTATTCTGGTGATAATCTCCAATTTAATTTTAAAAAATATATTTTTAATGATTTCAGAGAGAAAGGGAGAGGGAGAGAGATAGAAACATCAATGATGAAAGAGAATCATCGATAGGCTGCCTCCTGCACACCCCACACTAGGAATCGAGCCTGCAACCCAGGTATGTGCCCTTGACTAGGAATCAAACCGTAACCTCCTGGTTCATAGGTCTATGCTCAACCATGCTCACGGGGCCCATTTAATTTTTTACTACTCCTGCTTCACCCATTGTTGGATTGACATTGGAGACTAGAAGAATTGCTTTTGTAATCCCCTTCTCCTTGGCTTATCCAATTATTTACCAAATATTTCACACCTTCATATCAGTGTCAAACCTGCTTGCTTCTGTGATAATTGGTGCCATGAGTTTAGCAGGATATTCATCTCCCCTACCTCCCTTCTATTTAAATCATGGGCCTTGTGCACTGTAGGTTCTCCATAACTATTAGTTGAACTGAACTGCAGTAACCCTAGCAATGCCCACTGCAGCAGACAATCTGAATCCCTCTTTCACACGACAATCCATCACATATTTGAAGACATCTGTTGTGCCTGGTTAGGGAAATTTTTCTTCTTCAAAAACCTAAGTTATATTTTCCATTGAAATCAAAACTGAAGAACTGACAGATCGCACATCTCTTATGAAAAATGTTATTTTCTTTTTGACCTCTGGAAGCAAGTGGGTTTATTACTCCAGGAGCCAGGAGGGCTCGGTGCCACAGGAGAGGACCCTGGTCTGTAGAGGGGAAGGTAATCTGACCCTGATTACTTGAGAAACTCTGCCACTATTTCCCCCTTTCATTTGCAAAACAGAAATAAGTAGGGACATGCTGAGGAAATGCAGAGAATACACCCGAAGGGCTTTCGAGGCACAAGCACTGAAGGTCCCAAGATGTGCACCATCTCCTCCGGCAGCAGGCTTTCCTCCGCAGTGGAAGTGGGTGTTCCTGTCCCTTACACATGAACCAAGCTTCAGGTTTCACCTCATAGGCATGGTTTATGCAACAGCAATAATAGTATTTCTACAGTTTCCTTCACTGAAATCCTTCACTAACCACCACATAACAGATGCTGAGACTGGTTACCCAAGGCTGTCCAGTGAGCTGGGGTAAGTGCATATATGGAAATCAGACCAAAGGGACCGTACACCTCTGATTTCTCATTGCTCCTGTTTCCACAATGGGCTCTGCCCATGGGGAAGAGTTACTGCTGATACAATGTAGGCGCCATCTGTGCTCTGTAAGGATTTAAACAGCGGCCAACACAATACCCCCACATGAGCATTGGACAATGGCTGCCCTGAGCTGGGGACTAGCAGACAGGACATTAGGCTCTGTAGCCATCAGGGCTGTAGAAATTGTTATGATACGATACCCACACTCCTGTTTTGTCACTCAGCCACTGCCCCCCTCTTCCCCTCCCCTTGAATCCTAATCTTTTCTCTTTGTGATTCCTGTTGTCAAGGGAGGGCAAGAAGAGGGTGCCGATTCTATCCATCGTCATGGCCACGGCTACTGTTTGTGCCCAGGTCTGTTTTTCTCTTGTCCTACAGCCTTCCCCATGTTTTCCTGCGACACTAGGGCTCTAGGCTTGCAAATGACATCACTGCGGACTGGGACAGGCCTTGCTGAGAAGGCCTCAGAGTGCTGGAGGTGAAGGCAGCATTCTGTTTTCAGCACGGTGTCATCTTTGGCAGCATTGCTGCTGAAGCGGGTGAGGCAGAAACGCCTAACAATGAGTTGTTGTGTCCACGTTCTGTGCAGCTGAGACACACTTTTCACGCTAACTCAGAAGATGGTGATAAAAGGATACAAGTCACAGGTGCAGCCAGCCTGCACCCTGGAAGCTGTTCTGGGCTATTTTGAACGTGGCTTGAACTGTTATAAAAGACCTCTTTCCTTACAGTGCCTAACTAAGAAAACACTGCAAATAAAGACATCCAAACATCCTGAAAGTGAATCTTTGGTTTTTGACAAAGACCAAATCTTAAGGACACCAGGTATTCCAGTTTGGGATGAGTCAGATTATTTCTGAGTGCTCATTTAGGATGAACCGACAATGTCCAGGGGGGGTTCCAGAGTGTTGATGGAATCTTAGTCACTGAGGTTGGACATCAGAAACCTAACAAACAAAATGGAAAGCCAGCCCTCCCGCTTCCTTGCACCATTATAGTGGGACGTATTTGGCTCGTGGGAGGGAGGATCGCAGAACTCAGCCACAGCCACTTTCCAGAACGGTGTAGCTTTGAAACCCCAGCTGAGCTAGCAGGTGTCAGGACACCATCGTCATTTCTTTCTTGAACAAGCGTAGGCGGCCAGGGCCCAAGAATCTCTAGGTGGAGTCATCCTTGAGGTAAAAGTACTAAGACTCAAAGCAAAAGGGAAAACTGTCTCTTCTCTGCTCATGACCTCTCCTCTTGGTTGACACCACCTCTCCTCCCTCCTGCACCTTGATGATCTTTCCGGATCATTGATCACAGGGAGGCTGGGGAGTCATTGGGGGATGTTCCTGACATGGGCTGTGTTTCAAGCAGTCATTCCCTGCTTCAGAGAGCAAACTTAATTTTCTTCTGTCTGACCTCCCCAGTTTCCCCCAATGCACTCCTTTTTAGTCTCATCTTAAGTGATCCTCTTGAGCCAGACTGCCAGCCTCTCTCCTGCCTTCTAGCATTTGCTCAAGCCATGCTTATGCCGGGATGCAATCTTCACTTTGCATCTCTGGTTCAAACTGTACCTGTCACATATGTGCCCAACAATGTGAAATGCAAGAGCCAGGGAAACCCTTGCAAAGGAGGTGGTAACTAAACTGGACACCCACACCCCCTGGACAGTAGCTGCTGCTCATAGACCACTAGTATTAGCTTTTAATCACATGAGTTTGTTATCTGAATGTTGTGCCTGTCTTGATTAGAAATTCCTGCAAGTTAAGGACCAAATTTTACATACTTTCACGAGACATCTACATGTATTTTTAAAAATATATGTTTATTGATTTCAGAGAGGAAGAGAGAGAGAAACATGATGAGAGAATCATTGATCGGCCGCCTCCCACACGCCCCCCATTGGGGATCGAGCCCGCAACTCGGGCCCCCAGCCAGAATGGAACCCGGGACCCTCAGTCCGCAGGCCCACGCTCTATCCACTGAGCCAAACAGGCTACGGCTATCTACATGTATTTTAATAAATTTGTTAAATAGTTGCATTGTGAAAAAGAGTTTGTTAGTTATTTTTAGAAGGCAATTAATATTACAAATTAATTGTAATTAACCTAATAATTAACAGCATGACCAGTGTCGCTCAGTGGTTGAGTGTTGACTTATGAACCAGGAGGTCACAGTTCCATTTCCTGTCAGGGCACATGCCTGGTTGTGGGCTTGATCCCCAGTGGGGAGTTTGCAGGAGGCAGCCGATCAGTGATTCTCTGTCATCACTGATGTTTCTATTTCTCTCTCCCTTCCTTTCTGAAATAAATTTAAAAAATATATTAAGAAATAAAAGGAATTTCCATAAGGTCACATTTTCATGTCAACCTAATACTGTAGTACTAAAAAAAGACTAAACGATAGGAAATCATTAGGTCATAGAGAAGTGCTGGGGCCATGAGTCCTTTTGTGTATATGCCAGGTATCTTGCATAAACAAGACACTACTAAATAACCAATCCAAAACTACTTACTTGAGCATTTACTATGTTGGGTACTGAGGTGAATTTGAAAGAAGCAAAAATATATATATAGTTTTACTTTTGGAGGAACTCACGATGTCTTATCCATACTCAGAGAATAATTAAATTGCCGAGACTCCTGGTGCAACAGAAGACAGGGAAGAAGGAGAGCATGGGTTGTCTGATAGCACTAAGCTTGAATCCGAGCAGGTTGCAAGACTGGGGCACAAAACACATGCGGTCGTTCGTTGCCCTCCAAATACTGGGCTCCTGCCGAGACAGCCTGTGTCTTTCTAGGAAAGGGTCTTCCATAAGCACTTAGGATTGAACACCCTGCTCTACCCGGGAGAACCAGTGCCCTCCCCCATCTAAGTGAAACCTCACCTGGACCTCGTAAAAGGAATTGCCATGGCAGAAAAAGGAACGATCCATGGGAAGAACCTGACAGTGCACAGAGAGTCACAGAGCAAGACAGACGGGACTTCAGAAGAAACAGCCCCTCGCCGTGGGAGCTGCAGGACCGAGCAAAAAGGACTGCAGGCTGGTTTGAAGATGAAAGCTGGGGGAGTTCAGTGGGTGAGCAAAACTGGTTCTTCCACAGCCTGCTCGGGGGAATATAAGATACCTAGAGAGTAGGGGATTCTTCTAGGTCAGCTTGAGAAAAAGCAAAACCAGAATCCCCTTTTACACTAAAGTAAAAAGATGACATAGTTATCAAGGAAGGTATTTCAGAAAGTCAAATGGGGAAAAAATAAGGTAAACAGGTAACATTAGGAAATGCCTAAGAACAATTGCAACAGGAGAAAGAAGGCGGGCAGAGTCAGAACTCAAAGGTCGTGTCGGGGGCTGCTCGGGGCCAAGAAGGCCTCTGACATCTGGTCTCTCTCTTGAGGGCAGGTCGTCCTGCCAGCTCTGTGATGGGGCCTCCCACTGCCTCCCACCCGGAAGGCAGGCACTGCCCAGCCAGCCCCGGAGACCATTCCATACTCTTCCTCTTGGTGGGAAGAGAATCTAGTGTGCTCCTCACAACAGGCACACAGCAAACACCAGAACACTTTGTCTGGCATATGGAAGGAACAGAATGGCAAAGGGGTTTTTATTGCACCTGACCAGATAATTAGGTAATTAGCCCTGCGAACGGATAGGGCACATCCTGCGAGAATCTGTGTATCTCCAGGAAGGCATATTTCCAAATATGCACTATCGAGTGCTTTTTATTATAATTTTTTTTTTCCCTGGAGAGCATTTCATTTCTCAAAAGGATGCCAGGCATGTTTCTGTTCTGCGCCAGAGTGGCCCTTTTTCACTTAGTTAAGCTGGACAGCAAACAAGGAAAAAACGGATCTGTTTCTGGTCTCCTACGGATCTTACAACGCTCCTGCAGGCTGGCTGGCTTCTTTGTTCACATGCCAGGCCCCCACCTGAGGAGTGGAAGAGGCACAATTCTAGAAGCATGGTCTTGCTGAAGGGCAGACAAGACCAGGAGAGGGAGCACAAGGACACAAGATGTTTCCATATCTGGGTCACAGGGCAAGTCATAGAAAGAGGGCAAGGCAAGAGAAGCAAATTGCCTCAAAAAATATACATGGACTCTGAATGGTGTCCTTTATAGGGGGAAAAAGGACATGTTCGTTCACCAGAGAGAGTAAAATGTTAGCTGATTACATTGACTGGAGACCAAAAGCCATTTTACTTGTTTTTAGTTTGTCCTGGATGATAACATAACTTTATGAACTGCTGAATCTGCCAGCAATGAAGAACACTCGATAGCTAGCCACTCCCCTTTCAGCTCACCTTCATCACACAGTGATAAGGGAAGCAGATGCGTCAAAATGGCAAGCGTGCAGCGTGATGCGGAGCCTAGCGGATCTCAGCTACATGACAGTACTCAGCTGCCTTAGGTTTGTAGCTGAGGAGCCCACGTCAACCAGCACAAGGCGGTGAGACCAGGCATTCTCCCCACTAGGAGTTCACTGTATGGCATGCTGCTGGTGACCACCTTTGCAATATAGGGTACAGATCACTGTATTCCTTCCACAAATACATATTGATCTCCTCCCATGGTTCTGCAGAGTCTCAGGTGCTGGAGGGGATAAAACAGTGAACAAGGAAGGGAGGGTACCTGGTCTGAGAGGTTCTAGACCAGCTGTGGGCAAACTACGGCCCACTTGAAATGAATAAAACTAAAAAAAAAAAAAGACCGTACCCTGTTATGTAATGATGTTTACTTTGAATTTATATTAGTTCACACAAACACTCCATCCATGCTTTTGTTCCGGCCCTCCCGTCCAGTTTAAGAACCCATTGTGGCCCTCGAGTCAAAAAGTTTTCCCACCCCTGTTCTAGACAGATGGGACAAAGACAAGTCAACAGGTAACACAGCTTGATAAGAGCTGTAATGGGGGTGGTGGTGGTGGACAGTATGAGTGCTGACAGAGGGACATCTAACTCAGGAAGTGACATACAAACTGAAGCCTGAATGAGGACTAGCCAGGTGCTGGGTGGGAACTGGTGTTGCATGTGGAAGGAAAGGAGTGTGCAAAGACAAGAGAGAGAGAGCCAGCACACGATGCGGTGTGGCATTGGGGTGGCCAGAGGTGACCCTGGAGAGATGAGCAGGGCGAAGGCCAGGGAAGCCGTTCTATGTCCTGCGGAGGAGGCTGGCCAGCAATGGAGAGCCAATGGCGTCTATCGAGCAGGAGATGACTTGGGAGATTACTCTGGCTGCATTTGGAGAATAAGCTGGGCAGGGGGCAAGCCGGTCACAGAAGTCCAGGCAAGCACCAACTGTGGCCTGAACACAGGCAGTTGCTGTGGCAAGATGTAGACAGATTAGAGAGGCCACTAGGAGGAGGAGTTGGTGATGTGAACAAGTTTAAAAAGATCACATTGCTTCTAACTAATTAACCAAAGCTATAACCTGGATACCAGCGTAGCGAAAATAAGGTTCCAGTTGGAAGCCATTTGGGACACTTTACCGCATGGCTGTTCCAGTAGGAATTAGATAAAAGTTCACGGGAGTCACCAAGGTAGTTTGGGACTCAGAGTCATATTCCTGAGGAGGATATGGTGCAGAATCCTGTAGCCTAGAGTTTTATTTAAGGGAAGACAACCATTGATGCTAGTCCAGCCGTGGGCAAACTACGGCCCGCGGGCCAGATCCGGCCCGTTTGAAATGAGTAAAACTAAAAAAAAAAAAGACCGTATCCTTTTATGTAATGATGTTTACTTTGAATTTATATTAGTTCACACAAACACTCTATCCATGCTTTTGTTCCGGCCCTCCGGTCCAGTTTAAGGACCCATTGTGGCCCTCGAGTCAAAAAGTTTGCCCACCCCTGTGCTAGTCAGTTGTTTTAGCTACTGCATGATGCAGGATTTTTTAAAAAGCAAACCTGCCCAATAAATCATTCTGGTCTGCAGTGAGAAAGAGGTGAAAGTTCTTACAGAATGTGAGGAGTCCTTTTATTTTATTTTATTTTTTTAAAAATAAAGAAGAATGGAAGATAGAAAACTATGAAATGACTTGTTGAAAACAGCTATGGTCAGAGATGGGAAAAGACAGCTTTCCTCCTTGTTCATCGATTTTGATCATAATTGTGGAGCAGCCCAGTTCTGTGGCCAGGATCTCTACTTGGGTCCCTGGAAGCTTCTTCCATCACTTGAGTGAAATTCAACTTCAAATTCAACTTTCTGACTTTGACCCTCCTATCTTCCTCTTACGAGAACTCTTGCAATTCCGCTGGACCTGACTGCATAATCCAGGGTAAGCTCCACCTCAAGATCCTTAAATTGATCACATCTGCAAAATTCCTTTTGCCATGTGACATATTTACAGGTTTTGGAGGGATTAAGATGTGGATATCTTGGGGAGGGGCTGTTTTTTGCCTATTACACTGGGTTATTATGTGTCTTATGACTTTAGTGCCTCAAAATTGAGGCACCAGACAAAGGCAGGCAGTTCCTTAGGTAAGTCAAGGTGACCTAGATAGTAAGGTCCTTAGGTGAACATGGGGCATGAACTGAAGAGTCATCAATGGGTAAAGTGAAAAAAAAAATGAAAATTTATTTCAGATATTTTCTTTTTGTTATCACTGTACATTTCAACCTCCTCAGCGTCTTTTTTCATTATTTCTTCTGTAAAGAGAAATTCCTCGCACTGGGTTCATGGTGACTTCTGCATGGCACAGAGAGACCTTGAACAAGAGCTGGAGACACTCGCTGTCCCCACATCTACAGCTCACTGGTCTGCATTTTCCCACCTGATGAAAACACAGACGTGTGCATGTTTAATGAATGTGACTACTGTCATCATTGAGCCAAGGGCTTAACAACTTGGGCGCTGGAGTCGGGCTGCCAGGCTTATACCCATGTTCCTTGATTTAGGAGCTAAATGTTGAGTAAGTTAATGAACCTCTCCTGCCCTGGCTTCCTCATGTGGCACATGGAGATAACACAGCAATCCCACAGGGTCAGTGAGTTAAACATGTAAAGTGCATGGAGCAGAGCCTGGCACATGGTGAATGCTCAGTAAAGATTATTATTATTTTTTATCATCACAGCACCGTACTGGACACAAGGGATATACAGAAGGTAAAATATAGCCCTTTTCCTTAGTGCTGGGTCAGATGATTTTTAAGACCAACGTTTTATGATTCCCAATATATCACAGAAGAAATAAACTCCCTTGACATTCTTACTTCCCATGCATCATGCTGCGTCAGCAAGATCTTTTAATATTTCTCCTTGCTGCCAATTAAGGGTACCAAGTCAAAGCTGAGATGTAAAAATTACTGTCCCATTATCACCTGCTGGCCTCACTAATAAATCTTAGCTCAGTGAAGCGTATGTTTCTTTTTCGTAGAACAGGGTATATAATCCAAACTAGAGGGACATGGGGCTCTGGCTTGTTGACAGCAGTATTTTAAGAAAGCTCAGTGCATAACTGCATGCCCATAAATACAAATGCTATAATTTTCTTGAGTCGAAGATCATTTTCAAACAGCAAGCACATATACATCTATACTCATGGTAGCTTTTAAGGCAAGTTCTACAAGGTCTAAGAAGTCCATTTTGAGAGGAGGGCTTTCCAATAGCTCTCTTCCACTTGAAATCTGAAGTGTGGGAAGTAGAGTGGATGTATGTTTTTCTGAGAGTTGGTAATAGAAAGGGAGGACACTCACAGCTGTAGCAAGCCTGGGTGGATTTATACAGCGAATTTTAAACCAGACTCAGAATTGGCTTAAGTTATCCACTGAAAAAATTCCGGTGATTTTGGGCTTCCTGATGATGTTTTCTGGGTGAGGCAGACACTAGACTGAGAGCCAAGCAAAGCTTCAGATGCAGACTTCTTTATTTTCAAAAGAATCTGAAGAGGCAGAATTTACTAATGGAATACAGGAACGAAAATGAATATTATGCTTCTACTTGTTAGCAACTATCTTGGCATTAAACTCAAATGAAGTAGTTCTGTCCCAGTGGCTGAAATTCTTCCACCTTACTATTACATTTTTCGATAGATTTTTAACAACTTCATTCCCCCGCCCTTGTCTTTTCTCTCTTCTATTCAAACACTTCTATAAAACATACTTTTCCATTAAAAAAATCCCAACTCTGCAAGTCTACTGATCTTCTTTTGTTCCTCTGATGGGAAAACTTTATTTTGCTCAAATTATTTGCATATTCACTTGGCATACAATAGGTGCTCATTAAAAGGCAATTTCTTCCTTCTTCTTGCTCTGCTTGACCCCTAACTGGCAATGCATGTCTTCCTTCAGTCTTTAGTTTACAAATCACTTGCTCATAACGGACTCTGAGAGCCTCTTTCAGACTACACCATTGGGAAGCTTGGCTCAAACTGAGGTAACTCTCATTAGACAGCTTGGAAATGAAAAGGTTTCAGAGAAAAACAAAGTCCCACTTATTGAAATGAAGTGCCTTTGTCTCATTTCAGATCTGGTGGCAGAAGGGAAGTATCAGCTAGCAGAGGTCCCAGGGAAATATTTGACAAGGTATGTGAAATGTTTTTCTTCATTTGGTCTGCTTGTTTCACAATGCAGTCGATGTGTTTCACCAGAAAAACAAGGTCAATTCAATTGATCAAACGTGGTTTCCGCAACAGACACACATACATATAAATGCTCACACTCTCCCAGTTATAACAACACCGAATCTAATTTAGAACCACAATGGCTAGGAAATGAAGAGTTAATACTTAAACCCATCCTTAATTCATCCTGTCATGCCTGAGTATCACTCCTCCCATAGCAAGCAGATCACCCACTGTTCTGAGGCTACTAGACGGAGAATGAAATTGGCTATAACGTTACTTTGTCATAACGGAGGGAATTAAGGATAAGCCTGGAGAACAAGCTTGGGTGCTCTTTGTGTGTGAGAATGGGAAGCAGGGCCGGAGGGAAAGAAAGGAAGACAAAATAAAATGACTGAGAAAGCGGGCACATCAGCCTATTCCTGCCGAGGGCATCTTTATAGGCGGGCACAGGCTGCTGCTCTCAGGACAGCAGCCCAGCCTATTAGCCGTCTAAACTCCTAAACAAACTGGAAAGAATATGTGAACTGTAATGATCACAGCTGATAAAATACTGTGGTCTTATGCTTCCTCGTGCGACTGTGCACTTGGGCAGGAAAAGGGGGCCTTCTCCTCTAGTCTGCTGAAGTGCCCCTTGGTGTGCTCACTGCAGGAATGGTTTGAATTACTGCTCTTTCAACAACATTATGGGGCATATCCCCACTAAATTGAAACTATCACACTTTATTTCTTTATCGTGAATCCTGTTATAATTTTTAACCTAGCCCAGCAGGAAATCATATGTTTAACCCCATATAACTTTCATATTCAATCATGGAATTAATAAAATGTCCATTACCAAACAGAAGGACTCATGGAACTATCTCAAGGCAAAGACACATTTAAGGAGGGAATTGCCCTCCTCTTCTCTGATGCCTTCTTGACTCTGGAGCAGGTACAATCACAGACAAATCAGCAAAAAACAAAGTTCCTAACCTGCCTTGTCTATTTCCAACTTCACCAGAAAGAGGCCTGCTCTCTCTCTATAAATTCATTTTTCTTCAAGGTCTTGCCAATAAATAATGCTCTCACGTTGTTTCTCTATAAACTTTTGATGTTATTGTGTTTTCACTTTTGCAGTTTGGAAACTTTTATCACACAGCGAGGAACTGCTGTCTTGATGCCTCTGCTCAGATGCACAAAGCCCTTCCTCCCTGTCCTGTCTGAAGGCTCCTCTCAAAGAGCAGAATGACATTACAACACTCTTGGATTTATTCAGAAAATAAATTCATATATTCATTACTAGGACATTTGAAATTTGTGAAAAAATACCTAGTTGAGCCTAAAATATGAGCAGAAGGTGAGCTACTATCTCGATCTCAAATTCCACTATTATATTTATATCACAGATGTTCTGTGCTGATAGAAAAGTCTGAGCTACTTGGATTTGCCAGCTTGGACTAATAACCACCCATTTCGAATCATTAATGTTGCTGGTTCCAGTTCAGTGATTGAAATGGGTAAAAAAAAATTCATTTTATTTCTCCTTATGAATGAGCCATTGGCTTTACAATGCATTTCTTTTCTGGGGGAAAAAAAATCCCTTTGAAAGGGAGAATACTAAAAACGGTGTAAGAAGCATGAGAGAAGAATAGAAATTCATTTTAAAGCAGTGTACCATGTACAAATGCTGTCCTACAAATAGGATTATTTAATTTAAACCTTAGATCTGTCAAGCTCCATTACTTCAAATGGAGCCTGTCGCTTCTTGAGTTCATTATATATCGAGATTATATTACAATTTCTGTTGGGTTAAGTCATTGCTGAGATACAAGGCGGTTAAAAAAAATTACACAGCAGTGTCAGTAAATAGAGCAAAGTCACTGCTGTGTTCGGAAAGGCAAAAAGTCATCTTGCTAAATGAGGATCCAAGCTGTCCTGTACCAAGACTGTTACTAATAAATAAAAGGCCTCTGGGAAAAGTGCTGAGCGCACGCTGGATCTATTTCCAGCTTGCATCAGCAGCTGCTGCCCCTGGGATCACATCTTTACGCATACTCTACACCATATGTAATCACTCCAGTGCTGCAACCAGTAAGATAATGAAAGAGCATGGCATAAATCTATACTTGAGTGGAATGCTAAATGAGAAAAATAATACAGAAAGGGGGAAATAAACCGCATTTTCAAGTCATTAGGAAGAAAGACTTTGACATATGAAGTGTTGCAACCATTAATAGCACTTATCATACAGAGTGGAGACAAAGAGACAAATTAATCAAACTGACAGAACTAGGACATTTTATGCGAATGCAGGCTCCTGGGTTTTACTCTGTATTCCTCTGCGCCTGGAAAACTGATACCATTACGGGGCAGGAAATTGCACGAATAACACGCAACAGATCATAAAAATTCACACACCAACTGCAGAAACCCGCCAAAAGCTCTGTAAAAACAAGGATGGAGACCTCAACAGAGAAACCACCAGCAAGTAACCAATGCAAATAAGTCCAGGAATTTCTCCCATTCATGAATCGTAATTAATGATCGGCTTCTGGCTCATAATTATAGTGTTGAAACTGAAGCCTGGAGAATCAACTCTGCAGGTAGCTAGAGAAGGCTGCCCAGGCCCTCATTCAAGGTTATTTGCCATCAGCTGAGGCAGTGCCACTCCGACCTAAATTTACTGGCCTGGTTGTGTTAACCTAGAATAAATGCAAAATAAACATAAAAACATTAACTTAAGACTTTTAAAGGGAGGAGAGAGAGAAATAAATTGATAATGCAAAGAAAAGATGAGCAAAAATCGCCAGCTATGTTTGTGCAAGTTGTGGAAATAAAGAGAATCAAATACCGAAAGCATTTTTATAAAACACATGCTGTCCCTGACTTATGAACAGCTTCCACTTTATGAATAGGCTGTACTGAAGGTGAACGGCAGGCAAGACCTCAAGAAGGCTCATGGGAGCAACTGCCCTTTGTTCTCTGTTGTGAACTCCTAGGGTGGTTGGTGGAGACAGATCCACGGGCTCATATACCCCAATTTATGGAGATAAATAATGCTGCCTGAAGATCTCTATCCCTCTCTGGAAGAAGTTGGTGCACCCTTGACACTGAGAGAAGAGGGGTTCCCTGGCTGGAACTCCAGAGAATTTTCTCATTTAAAAAACACACAATGCCGAAACCGGTTTGGCTCAGTGGATAGAGCGTCAGCCTGCGGACTGAAAGGTCCCAGGTTCGATTCCGGTCAAGGGCATGTACCTCGGTTGCGGGCACATCCCCAGTGGGAGATGTGCAGGAGGCAGCTGATCGATGTTTCTCTCTCATCGATGTTTCTAACTCTCTATCTCTCTTCCTTCCTCTCTGTAAAAAATCAATAAAATATATTTAAAAAAAAAAATAAAAAATAAAAATAAAAAACACACAAGACATCAATAGTAGTTAAGTGTGACTTAAAAAGTGCATCAGAAGTGGAACCCAGAGATATCATCTTTGCGGGCATTCAGGCCTCTGGCGCTCAATGAGTTGTTTCCATTCCTTCCTCTCCTTCTCATCTAATGTACACTACACGCTTTCCTGCCTCTAGAACTTTTGTAAAGGATATCCTTCATTTATTTGACGAACGCTAACCAAATGGCCCTCATGTTGGCATTGTTCTCATCTAGATGGTCAATTTGTAGATTGAAAACAACATCAGCACCATCACCACCACTCAGAAATCTTGTACAAGGATCTTAGTGTACAAATGAGGAAAATACAAGCAATGAGTCAATGACAATACAATGCAAAAGCTGCTATGACAGAAATATAGAGAAGGCACTACATGTATGTAATGAGGGACACTGCATTCAAATGGCCTTTTCCCATGGAATGAAATCCTACCCACCCCTTCTCTCCTACCGAAGTCTTCTCTCATTAGGATGGTCTCCTCTTTTCTACTTTCATGGCCCTTCACTTATTCCCAGACTGTGGAATTAACTTCCTTCTCTCTTTGCATAATAACAACTATCTGTTAACTGAATACATTTAAAACAACGAAAGGCGATAGAGAGATGAGATTTGGAAGATGGTTTAGGAAACTAACCACTATTCATAACCTGTTTCCAGGAAAAAATACACGCTGAGTTCAAACAATTAATTTCTCCTTTTTTTTATAAATTTTTACTTTTTTTTTTCAAACAACTAATTTCTTTACAAACTCTTAAAGTGCAATTTATCCAAACTGTCAGTTCTAGCTTTGTTCCTTAGGCACTGGGCATCAGAAAATATAACCCACATTTGCATGGACCGGTGCATGAGACAATGGAAATGTTTCAAGTAGTGCAAATGTGAAGTGAAGATTCTCCTACAGTCATGTAACTTGCATATGAAAAACAAATCTGTTTCAGGGAAGAGTCCTGCCTCACCCCAGCCTTGGTGAAAGGAAAAGTGAAAAGCACACCTGGTCTTGTATAGGAGCATGGGGCGACGTCTGGCTGTGCACGGTACCGTGTATGAAAGTGTTTTATCAGTCCCCTGGGTTGATGTATTATGATGGTTATAATCATCAGGTTAGGCTGTTCACAGTGGCGGATCTGGAAACACAGCTGGACCACGGGGGCTAACCCTTACTACCAGGTCCCAAGTCTGAGTGGCCACCCTCCAGAGGGAGGAGAAGGGTCAGGTGTGTTTTTTCTTTGCTGCCTTTCAGCCCTGAGGACACTGCCTGAGAACCCAGACCTCGGGTGTATGTGTGTGAATCGCCTAACTGTGCATCTGCAGAGCCCTGCTGGCCTCCACTAGAAGGTGTTGGGTCTTGGACTTGTACTGCTGCTTTTTTTTTGTAAAGTCCACACAGCTTTTGTTTCTTAATATCATAGGGCTCTAAAATATATTCTTTTCATTTTGCTTGTTTAAAAATAATTTTAGGGTATTATTTACCATTTTACCCTTTTGTTATCAATACAGTCAGGTATCATACTGTTGACTGTCTGCAGACCCATTCATTTTCAGTATTTTTACCAATGACTGGTGTTAGTGTGGCCTTACCTTTTGTGTGCTAACCATAAAGAGATGTTTGAATTAGAATTAAAATTTAAATATGACAAGTGGTCTAAATTCTGGTTGGGCTTAATTAATGTAAATATTTTGGGAAGAAAAAAGATACAACTAAAATGCAAGATAGAAAATATTTATTTAATTATATATATGCTGAAAGCCAATGGGTTTAGAGTGATTCCCGTCTTTAAATACGGTCAGAAAGAGAATACGTTCTCCGTGAGGAAGAGTAAGGGGAATATGACGGTGAAACCTGAAAACGAATGTTCGGGTTCCTTGAATTGATGAGCATTTATTTAAATTGCTTATAGTTATGACCTCTTATTTTAATAAGTACATTACGCTCCGATAAATAAAATGACAAAAAGATCAGAAAGAAGGTCATATTTAAGAAAGTCTTATTAAATGGGTTTTGTACTGTGAGGAAATAATTCTAGTGGCAACTTAATAACTATTTTCAGCAGAAATTCCTGTAAAAAATCCTGGATCTGGGGCACAGCATGAGAACCTGACACATGGGCCAAGTTTTGCCTTTCCTGTAGGTAGTTGTTACTTACAGAAAGCGTGTGAGTTGATATACCAGTGTCAATATGATATTGTCTGACAGGGTTATGCAGCGCTCCATGTCTGTGGGTGGTGAGTACCAGTGGGATGACACAAACTTTGCTATAATCATGGAGACTGAAGACAGGCGAATGGGGGTGGGTGAGGGGAAAGTGGTGCACTGTGGGACTCAGGTTGCTAGAGAGTTTCTTAATAGAAAGCTTCAGGTGCTGCAGAACGTGTGTGTTCGGGGAGGTCAGTTCATGGAGAAAAGAGTCTAAATTTACTGCTAAGACAGAGGACCAGAGACAGGTGATGGAACTACAGAGCAGGGAAAGTGAGGGAAGGGAATAAAGAGCTGTAATGGCAAGCGAGAGGTTGTCTTGGGGCAAACAGGGAGGGAGAGGTAGCCAATGAATCTAGAAGGGCAGAGAAAGGATGGAAATGCACAAAGAATTTCCTGGCAACAGCACTATTGAATCATAATAAGCTATAAGAAGGAGGCCGTGGTATCAGCTTTTTCATAGGTTTTTTTCCCCCCCAATATTAAGAGAGATAAAAGTCTTTTTGGATCATTTAGGTTCTGTTTTGGATGGAGGTGTCCAGAACTTGATGACTTACTATTTTTCTTTTTCTGAAAGGCACATATCAGAATTGTATCCTATATAAGTGTAGTATGCAAATTGTCTCCTCAATGGGGAGTTATCCAGGAGTTTGACCAGGGGGCGGGGCTGGCTGGGAGAAAGAGGGAGGCCCTGGCTTGCAGTAGCAGCAGCAGGCGGCCAGGGGAAGGGAGGGAGTACCCACTGGCAGCCGGCAGCTGCTAGGGACCCTACCAGTGCATGAATTTTGTACACTGAGCCTCTAGTTTTAACATAATTGTGTCTTTCAGGCATGCATTTGGGTAGAATTCCAGTATGTGTAAATTATAACCAACATCTGAATGGAACTTTATGGATTATGAAACACAATATTTTCTACTACATCATTTCTTCCTCCCAACAATTTGGTAAATGAAGTGTTATCATTCTTATTCTTATTTTCTATGAAACTGTGGTTTGGAGAGCTTAGGCAACATGGCCAAGGTCACGGGCTTGAATCCTGAGCTCCTCACAGATCATGTGCCATCTCCCCCACATCACTCTAGCATTCTAACAAAGCAACTTGAACACATTTTCTTTTTCTCATTCCTCCAAAGATGCTTTTCCCATTTTGATTATTACCCTTACACATTTCGAGAAAAGAGTGTGGGCATTGTGCACTGTAAGAGCCAGAAATGAAGACCAAGAAGGCAGGAACCACAGCACAGACCCCGAACTTGGATTTTCCCACCGCACAGCCGATGTTCACCTGTCCCCTTTGGTGTGACTTTCCTCCACCTGTACATGCTGAGAGCTTCAGTTTAAACGTGTGGGAGATACCCTACATGTGTATGGGAAATCTCCATCCTCCTTCTTCCATTTCAGATGGGGGTGAAAATTCTCCATAAAGAAGTTTGTTGGTGAAAAACATGAAGAAGCCCACTGTTCTGGGCTCCAAGGACAGAATGACAGGCAGGCATGATGCTTGGAACTTGTCTCTAGTTCTGCACTGCCCAGGACGGTGATCCCTAGCCATGTGTGACTATTTAAATTTAAATTCATTAACATTAAATAAACCTAAAAATTCAGTTCCTTAGTCACAGAAGCCACATTCTAAGTGCTCAATACCACATGTGGCTAGCAGGTACCATACTGAGCAACACAGATCCTTCCCTTCATCAGAGAAAATGCTATTGGACACCTGTGACTTAGAGGAAGATGCTGGTAATAAACAGCTAAATAAGTTAAGAAACGTACAACAGAAAATTATGCAATTTAGGTCTTCTCTGTTTTTCTTCAGTCTTTAAAAGTCACCTAGCTCTTTTCCAAGAAACATGCCTTATTCTGTGGCTTTATTACTTTTTGCTTAGACCCTTGCAACAACCTGGCCATTGTTGCTTCCTCCCTGAACACTTCTTTGTATTGCTGCCTGATTCACCTTTGTAATGCCAATCATTTTATCTCCCTGTTTCCCACAGAATAAAACCCAACCCCTCAGCATGGCACTCAACGCTCTTTTTTATTTTATTGATTTCAGAGAAGAGAGAGATAGAAACATCAACGATGAGAGAGAATAATTGATCGGTTGCCTTCTGCATGCCTCACACTGGGGATTGAGCCCACAACCTGGGAATATGGCCTCACCGAGAACTGAACCATGACCTCCTGGTCCATAGGTCGATGCTTAACTATTGAGCCACATCAGCTGAGCCTCAAGGCTGTTTATAGCTGATCTAACCTGCCTCATCTCCTGCCATGTTTTCTCCCTACCCTACACTTTAGCAACAGAAACCCATTGTCCTCCATATCCATTCTTTGGAAGAACATCTAAAATGATAAGAATGTCCACATCAGCCAAACAAATAGGTCTTCTTTAGAACTTCGCTGTGTTGAAACATCAGAAGGAGGGAGAGAGGCAGAGGTGTGGTCACAGAGAACTGAGATAGAAGCGTAAATCACCTAAGTCAGTCCTGAAGAAATTCTGCAGCACAAAGCAGTAGTGAGGGAGAGCGTCATTCTCTGACCTCACCATAAGGGGGGCTTCAGAAACAGGTGAGGTAGCAGCATAGCTGCTTAGGGACCCAAGCAGGAGGGCCAGGATATTTTGGAAGAATACACAAACCAGACAACCAGGAACGGTTGACTGAAAGAAACACACACACACACACACACACACACACACACACACACGAAGTGGTTTCATCCTAATGTACTTAATGCAACAAGCCTGTTCTTATATTTATATGAAACTTACGAAAATAGGCACAACTCCGTGTTCCCAATAAAACACCATTGTGGCTTTCTTTGAGTAGAAATTGTACAAGATAGACAGGACTAGTGGACAGAAAACTGCATTACGGAGTGTTGCCCAAACTGCAGGCACAGAATTTTCCAAATGTCTACTGTAGTCCTCAGCCCTTTGTGGGGAAGTAACAGCTGAGGAGGAGGCCACCTGGGAGCCTCACTGGCAGCACTGGGCTTCTGGAGGTGCTGACGGTCCAGGTTTGTGGGGGTTCAGGGGGCGCTGGCAGCAGCTTCCAGCCTGTGGTGCAGGCCATTGCTTCTCAGTCTGGCCCTGATGCAGGTAGGTGGCAGCAGCTCTGTGAGGGTGGGATGCTAAAATTCACACATCAAGGATGCACCAATGTCCAGCACCTCTTAATGGACATTAAGAATGACACCGGGCCACATCTGGGCTGGCAGAGGTGACCCCTGAATTAGCCTCAGCAAGGACTCAGCGGGCAGCACCCCTACAGCTCAGCCAGAGGCTGAGTTTTCCTGCAAAAGGGGGAGAAGAACCCGACTCCCCAAATGAAGGGGATTTTGTGTAACTCTCCTGCCATCTTTCTCGCCTCTACAGTGTAGTTGAGCGCTTAGAAAACTGGTGTTACAGCACTTCAGCGAGAAGCCAGGCAATTGAAAGCCCCTTCTAACAGCTGTTAATGGCTGTCAGTGAGCAAGCAGACACCAGGGCTGGAGGGAAGGGAGCCAGAAATAACTCCACAGCAGCATTTTCCAGGATTCAATCATTTCTGATGCCGAAAAGAAACTTGAGGAACTCTATGAAACAGTGAAGGGGCTGCAGGGTGAGGGCCACTGGGCGCTGCTCACACACCCCAGCCCTGTTATAGCAGGACTCACATGGCCTGTCTCAGAAACCTGGTGTCCACAGGAAAATGGAAAGACAAGATAAGGGAGATTGGTGCTGGCGGTGAACTCAGCCCCTTGCATGCAGGGGGATGGGCTGTTAGTGCCTGGGCTGGAACATTGCAGGAGCTTTCATTTTAGGGACCTTTCTTCTCAGGAGCCCCCACCCCCTTGACTCATACCCTTGTCTGGATGGGGCTGCCTCCTATTGAGTTTCTACTCAACTTGCTTTTTCTCTAATAGAAATCTGTAGCACTATGGGCTTCAGGGATCCAAAGTTTCTTGTTTTTTTTTTTTAAATTATATCCCAATTTTATTAGCCATTTTCCCAAGAATTGTAGAGACTTTTTGTTTTCTTTTTATTATATAATTTTTACACATAATGCAGCATTTCCCCCCCTGACATTTTCCCTGTCACTCAATCCAGGTGTGCATGGGGCCCTTTTAAATATTCCCACTTGCTCTCTGAGAGTTTGGATGCTCTTAATGAGTAAAACTACGTCTTTAAACGGCACTTACATCTGAATTGTACACTCTGTATTTCTGGGTTTGGCAAACAAACCATCACCCACTCAGAACCTAGACAGGAAAGTAGCAGATGATTCAAGCTTCATTAGGAACAAGTCATGCTAAAATAACTTCATTTCTGGTTTTGATGGGATTACCGCTCAGAGAATGCAGAGTAAACAGCATCCCAGGATTTTAGCAAGGCAGCTGATCTCTTAGGTCACTCTTTGAACAATATGAAAAAAATAGGGTCTGGAAGATAGTAAAATTAAGCAATCAGTTGCTGGGTGATGGATCAATGTCAACTTTAATCTGACGAACAGGGTCTGGTAATGAGACCCATACTCTGTCATGCTTCACTTCTATCTCTGACTTGGAGAGGATCTGAGTGGCAAGCTGGTAAGATGCTCTAGGACAGTGGTCGGCAAACTGCAGCTTGGCAAACCGCGGCTCGCGAGCCACATGCGACTCTTTGGCCCCTTGATTGTGGCTCTTCCACAAAATACCGACTTCTGCACATGGGCCACGAAGTTTCAATCGCACTGTACGTGCATGCCCGCACGTGGTATTTTGTGGAAGAGCCACAATCAAGGGGCCAAAGAGCCGCATGTGGCTCGCCTGCTGCGGTTTTCCAACCACAGATCTAGGAGACAGAATCAAGACCCTAAATGATGACCACAAGCTGACGTTATGTATAGAATGCAATTTAACAAAAATAGACATTAAATCCTGTACCAGGAGTTAAAATGTCAACTTTGCAGGGACAGGATGGAAGAGTCCTGGTTTAATGAGATGAGTCAGTACTGTGACACAGTTGCCAGGAAATTTAACACAAGCCTGGGTTACATCAAGAGATGCATAATGGCCCGGTTGGTGTGGCTCAGTGGTTGAGTGTCGACCTATGAATCAGGAGGTTGATTCCTGGTCAGGGCACATGCCCGGGTTGTAGGCTCTCTCCCTAGTAGGGGATATTCAGGAGGCAGCTGATCAATGATTCTCTCTCATCATTGATGTTTCTCCCTCTCCCTCTCCTTTCCTCTCTCTCTCTAAAAAAAAAAAAAAAATAGAGGCATTATGTAGAAATGGGGTCATATCTTCACTCTATTCTTTAGTGTTTATATCACATTGAAACTCCTGTATTTTAAGAGCCAGGCCTGACCAACAAGGATCATGATGAGCACTGAATCTATGTCTCAGGAGGTGTGTGGAACCAGAAATGTTAAATCTTGAGAAAAGGAGATTTAAACTCACTTAAGAGTTATCTTCAGAGAGCTAGTGGGCTCTCATGAAAAGATGAGATAAGATTTGTTCTCTTCCATTCCAGAAGGCATAAATAATATCACAATGAAAATTTAAGGGAGGTGGATTTCTACGCTCTGAAGTGGTGGTGAGCTCCCTGTTTCTGGAAGTGTTCCAGCAGACACCGAGACACCGAAGAAGCACTGCTGTCATTATTGTGAAAGGATTCCAAATTGGATGGGATATTGGACTAGACAACGTCTACCATGCCTTATTTTTAAACTTCAATCCTTGACACTCCTCACTTCCTACCACAATAAATAAGAGGAGTTATGGTTCTGAGTATTGCTTAAGCACTTTGGATAAAAATTGACAGGGAAGAAAGATGAGGTTGATAGTGTTTTCATTTACTCTGGATATCAGTGGCAAAATATATGGACTCGTGAGCTGGCAAAACAAAGCACTTTCTAGAATTTCCCCAAGTCTCCTATAAGTCTACGAATGACACACCCTTCAAGCTACTTTAGTATGGAATGCTGACCTACTCCAACCAGTCTGCTGAGATCATGAACAATTTGCAGAGAATACTGGGAGCCTTGATAGGATGTAATGGACGGCAGTATTACAAAAATAAGGAGTCAGTGATTTCCTAAATATGTAAGTTTTCAAAGGCCATCATACCTATTCAATAAAAATTCAACTGTACAGTTGCAGAACCTTGAAATTAAACAAATGCAGACTCGGCAGTCTGAGTTTCAAGACATTTATACAGGCATTACTTCCAGGCATGACTTTCCCTTGCTGAACAAGTAAGCCCTTTCTATTTAGACCTGTCAGAGGAGCTAGTGCAGTCAGTCACCTGGATCCCGGGTTTTGTTTGAATGGATAGCAGCATGCCCCATCTTGTATTTTCCTGGACTTGACATAATAGCAGCCATTTAAGAATATCATAAAAGTTGTACACACCTTCCCATTCTCTATATCCTAAAATGGCAGGTGAAAATAGCCCAAGGCCTTTCCTCCTTAATAATCTCTTGGACAGGTTTTAGAACCGAACCAGGTAATCGCAACACCTTTACTAATGAGTGGAAAAGAAACCAGAAGATCTGACTATAAGTAGAAGAGATGGAGGATGCAAGGCAATGAACAAGTGAGGCGAGGGTGAAGGACATACTCTAAAACATGGCAACAAGTACTGTGGTTTACTCATGGTTGATAGTCAATAAACATCTATTAATTTATCAAGAATGGTAAGCACTTAGGAAAGAACATAGTTCTGAACCAACAATCTGAGACAAAGGCAAAAGAGATGCTCATGCAGCGATGGGAGCACCTAGGCTCCTGGAGGCCATTCTGTTTCCTGTGCTGATGGCTGGGATCCGACTCTGGGTTGGAATTTTTGGGATCATTCTCCCCGGTCTGTGACCTTGTTATCTAATTAGTGATTCTAACTCAAACCCTAGACACAGAGTTGAGGTGAACAATTGAACCAAGGCCTCATGCTGTGAGTTTGGCCTTGGAAGGACCTTCTCTCGACACTGATACCTGATCACAGACGGCCACGCTGGTGCAGAAACTGGCCCTGCAGTTCTGGAAGACGGAGCAGGAAAGGAAGCCTTGGATAGTAAGATAATCGTGCTCTTTCAGAAATCTCCTTTAACTCAAAGCACATTACCATTACACATATTTCATACATTTTTGTTTCCAAAATGGACTGCAATGAATCCTAAGGTCCAAAAATAACCTTCTAATAGAGATTGAGGGAACAATGGAAGTCAGACTCCATAGGACCTGGGGAATCGCACAATTCAACAACTGCTTAGAAAAGGGGGCCAAATGTCTAAAGCACAAAAGAGGACAAACTTCAGGAATGTTTGGACCAAAATACAATTGTGTTTTCAGTATCAGAAGGAGCTGGAATAGAAACTTGCCCCCAACTAGAGTTGAATTTGACTGCTACTCTGATATTAAACCTAGCAGAGGACTGGCCAATGGAGGTGCTGGGTAACTCAAGGGTGATGTTGAAGCCTTTTTCTTGTGATGTAATGATAATGATAACCACCCACGGAAAACCCATACCTGTCTACAAAATGCTGGAGTGCACGCGTGCGCACACATCTCCAGCAAAATCATGGGGAGAAGGATAAAAGAAATATCTACATTTATAACATAAAAAACCTTACCCCATGGACTCTATTTCTTTGCTATATCCTACGGCATCCCATACTTTAGAACTTCGGTAACTTTAATGGAGTAATGCTGTTAATGTGGCTTTTTAAAAAATTGTGGTAAAAAATGTAACACAAAATTTGCCATCTCAACCATTTTTTTAAGTGTACAGTTCAGTAGTGAAGTATATTCAGATAATTGTGAAGTAAATATCCAGAAGTTTTTCACCTGTAACTATTAAACAACTCCTCTTTCCCCCTTCCCCACAGCCCCTGGTAGTCCCTATTCTATTTCTGTTTCATGCATTTGACTACTTTAGATACCTTTAAGTGCAATCACACAGTATTTGTCCCTTTGTCACTGGTTTATTATGCTAATATGGCTTTTAAAACAAACCCAGGGAGGTGGGAAGAAAGAGAGGCAGAAGGGGGAGGGCAAATCCACCTGCCCTTTGTTTCTGGTGTTGGCTGTAAAGGAAGTCCCCTGGAGTGTTCTCTTAGGCCAGACTGCAGTTGGCAGGATGCACTACGCTGCAGAGATGGTCCTCCTGGCCAAGTAGGTTCAAGGACCATTGTCTCCAACAATAAGCATCTACTGGGGAGTTCCCATTTCAAGGACTCTCGGAAGGCCACAGAACCTCAGCAATTCTTCCAAGAATTATCATGAAAAGCGCTCAGCATCTTCCTGGGGGAGGAAGAATCTGAATAAATAAGCCTCATTACTTTAAGAGCAGGCTCTGTAGGAATCTCGGAGGGAGAGCAGAAGAGGCAATGGAATGTGAATGAATAGTCTCAAAGCTGCCAGAGCCTGCTCTTGAGGAACGAACTATGCTTAGAATGTGTGTCCCTCATGGACGCAGGCGTGGAGCATAGAAGGAAGGGAAATTTGGGTTCAAAACTGAAAGGCAGTCTGTGAAATTCAGTCACATGTCAAAAGGGTCATTGGCAAAAAATGTCTGGGAACCACTGCACACTCTGCCTGAACCTTGCAGGGCCACTCCCACCAAGGCCGCCTCACATGTCACTGTGAAGAGGGCCACATCTGCAGCACAAATCCCTTCTTTCCCACCGAAACTTCCACCCAGCACCCAGAACAAGGAGTGGGGTGGGGGTGGGGGTGTGGGGGAGGGGGGACTGCTACAGAAGCT
This sequence comes from Myotis nattereri, assembly GCF_964212035.1. Classification (NCBI taxonomy): domain Eukaryota; kingdom Metazoa; phylum Chordata; class Mammalia; order Chiroptera; family Vespertilionidae; genus Myotis; species Myotis nattereri. The sequence continues at coordinate 48,225,110 of NC_138081.1, forward strand.
CCATGTAGGAGTTAGACTCTTAGAAGCAGAAGTCAGTACACGCTGGGAGTTACTCTCTTCCTCTGAGCCAACAGAGCTCAAGTTAACACTAGGTTAATTTATAAGTGAAAAAAATTCAGTAGAAAGATTTATACAAGGCAATCTTAATTATCTTAGCACAAGTCTGTTCTGAAATTCTCAGTACAGCTTTTGCCTTTTCCCTCTGCTGGACTGCTAATCACTCCCTGGTCTTGCACCCACCCACCCGACCCCGTGTCCTCTCTCAAACTACTCTTCTGGCAGTCTTTCTTTCTCACCTCAGTTCATGGCTACTCCCATCCTTCTGGTTCTTTGGGCCCAAAACCTCATTCATCTTGGATTCATTCCTTCTCCCCTATCCCTCTTCTAATCAGTTAGTGGGAAATCCTGGCAGCTTCACCTTCAAAACAGAGCCCAAATCTGAACCTTTGCAATTCTTCCCTGCTTCCACCCTTGTACAAACTACCTCTCATTTACAGCAGGTGCTTTACTGGTATCTCTGCTTCTGCCCTCACCCCTTCCCAGCCTATTCGCAACCCAGTGCCAGAGCCATCCTTTAGAAAGAAAGTAGGATTATGTCACTCTTTTACCCAGAGCCCTAAAAGCCATTCAAATGCCCCATCAGGTCCTGTGTGATCCACCTCCCCCCGGACCCCAGCTCTAGCCCTGGCCTCTATGTTTCCTGCTTGGTGAGCCCTTTCTGAACTACCATATCTACCATTTCAACTCCTGACCTTCATTAACTGTTCTTCTCTGTGTTTTATTTTCTTCTGTAAACTTATCACCAACTTATGTGCATATATGTATACATACAGTGGGTGCTCAATGCAAATCTCTCTCCTCTTTGGGGAAGCTTTCCTTGGCCACCCTATCTAAAGCCATTTCTTCCTCAATAACTATGCATCCTATCACCGTTTTATGTTTCCTCTAGCACTTTTCACAATAAAATTATCTTGTTTTCTTATCTGTCTTTTGCATTAAATGTAGCCCAGAACTCCATTATGCTCTGTTCTATCCTTGCCAGCACTTAGAACAGGGCTTGGCACAGAGCAGGTGCTCAGGAAATGCTTCTTAAATGAATGGAGCACCTTTATGACAATCCAATTCCATTACTTGTTTTCCTTAACTAGTTTTCTTGAAATTTCTACTCGATACAAAAAAAAGAAAATGTTCACCTATATAGCTTTAACCTGGGTTCACCAACTGTTCAGTGTTGCTAAATGTGTGTCTCTCTTCTCTATACATGTGTACACACAGTACACATTTCTTTTCAGAGCCAATTTGAAAGTGAATCATGACATTTTACCCCGAAATACTTCAGCATGTATCTCTTAAAAACAAGAATATTGAAGGAAAAATACCACATGATCTCACTCATTCATGGATAATAGAGACCATTATAAACTTTTGAACAATAATAGATACAGAGGCAGAGCTGCCTCAAACAGATTGTCAAACTGCAGCGGGAAGGCCGGGGAGGGTTGAGGGGCAGGAGGGAGCGGGGTAAGAGATCAACCAAAGGACTTGTATGCATGCATATAAGCATACCCAACAGACATAAGACACTGGGGGATAGGGGAGGCTAGGGGACTGTCAAGGGCGGGGGGAAAAAAAGAACACATATGTAATACCCTTTGTAATACTTTAAGCAATAAAAAAAAACACTAAAAAAACACACACAAGAATATTATTTTACTACCCAAGAAAAGTAATGTTGACACAATATTATAAACTTATACATAATATACATTCATACTCTCTAAATTGCTCCAATGATGTTCTTTATAGTTTTTTTTTCCAATCTGGGAGCCAATGCAGAATCCCTTATTTCATTTGTTCTTAGTTTCCTTTACTCTAGCACATTCCCCAATCATTTTGAACTTTCATGGCAGTGATATTATTGAAAAATTCCAGCCAACTGTCTTGAAGAATGTCCCATAGAGGGTGTTTAGCCATAGTAGTGTGTTCAAAAGTTAATCTGATTTAATCTTTTATTCCGTGTCATTAATTAACCAATTTAATATGTAATGAGTTCATGTTTCCATTTGATTTACATTTTAAGGTTTGCCACTTTTCATGTTCTTGATTGAATTTTAATTTGTTAACTATGTAAAACACCCAAAAGGTTCAAAAGTGAACATAAAGTAGATGCTTTCTGAGTCACTGCCATTCCAAATTCTTTCACTTTGTTTTGCTCACTTTCCATAGGTCACCATTTTCATTTTTTTTATAGCAAAAGGTGGAAATTTATTGAGAAACTCCCACGAGGGGAGGGGGAAAGAGTCCCACCGCACAGACTCCCATGTGGGGAGGGGGAAAGAGTCCCCCATTTTCATATTTTATCTTATTTATGATTCTTTTTACAAAATGTGCAAATGTATATGTACTTACAAATTATAGATATACATTAATACATTGTAAATATATATCCTATTTTCCTTTGTTTCTTGTACAAAAGGAAGCATACCATATGAAGTATATGTATTCTTCTGCATCCTATTTTTGTCTTCTAAAATACTGGTCATCATTCCACATTAGTTCATGGAGACCTTTCTTTTTTATGTGGTTGTGTGGTTGTACACACATACATGTAGGTAATCTTGCACATATATTGTTTTGTATTTTAGTGGGCTATTATGGACTAAACTGTGTCCCCCAAATTCATATGTTGAAGTGCTAACCCCCAATGTGACTCTATTTGGAGACAGGGACACTAAGGAGGTAATTAAGCCTAAATGGTGTCATAAGGGTGAAGCCTTGATTAGCTAGAATTGGTGTTCGTAAGAGGAAGAGTCACCAGTGTTCTCTCTCTCTGTGCACATGTGAGGACACAGGAGAAGGCGGCCGCCTACAAGCCAGGAAAAGAGGCCTTGTCAGAAAACAACTTTTCATAGCACCTTGATCTTGAACTTCCAGCCTCCAGAACTGTGGGAAAATAAATTTCTGTTGTTTAAGCTCCCAGTCTGTGATATTTTGTTATGGCAGTTTGAGAAGACTAATATATGGGTATCAGAGGAGTTAAATGCTATAGGTCTCCCATGAAAACAAAATAAAGATTGATTTAAGATAAAACCACTTAAAAAACCACACACACACACACACACATACACACACACACACTCACACACATTTCTGGAGGCTCCTGAGGGGGGAGTAAGGCAGAACCAGCATTCCATTGATCACAGAATAGGTAACAGTTTGCATTAAATTGGTTTAAATTCCAGTGTGAGCCTCTCAGGTGCAGATCCATTGGAGCATCATATCTGTTTTGACTCACTCTCCTGAAATCTCAGTCACACCCATGTCAGTTGTCTCCTCCAGGCTTTGGGCACACTGCAGGGAAACCACCTCTTTCTGCAGGGCCCCCAGTGAGTGGCCCTCTGATACAGGGAAACATGGCGAGGAAAGAGTGGTGTGAGTTCCAGGGACACCCAGGGGTCCAGGCTTTCCAGGTGTCCTTTTTCTTTCTTTAAAGAACTTTAAATTTTATTTTCAATTACAGTTTACATTCAATAATTTATATTAGTTACTGGTGATGGTGTTCTCTTTTAATAAAGTTTAGTTAAGGTTGGAAGCAGCCTTTTTTTTTACAGTTATTTTTAAAAAATGTCATCATACTTCTCATTAATATAAAAACATGTCCTTGTTACTGAACATTCTGACACCGCCTTAAAGAAGCAGCTACTTAGAGATAGTTTGTACACAACTAGAGCCCGAAGTAAATTCTAAGCTTACTGAGTGACTTCCTAAAGCACACCTTTATAAATATTTATGCATGTTTAAAAATACCCACGGGAGAACTCTCCTGTTCGTCAGTACTTTTAAGAACTTACATGACAGGGTGGCAGGAAAAGAGAGACACTCCCCACATCCCCTACGTCCTTCATAGTCGCACAAAACTTGACTAGATGGTGAGAATTTCCTTCTCTATCTGGGGATGCATAGGGTCAGGCACTTGGAAAACAACTGAACTATTTTTGCTGAAAATAACACCAGTAATTTCCAGAGATGGAAAGGCAAAGGAGTCTTTTAATAAGAAAGCACTAATAGAAATCTATTCCCTTTATTGCTTTTTGGGTTGATTTTCATTTAGCCAGTGAGACTGTGAGTACAAGCTGGTTCAGCCCAAGTTAAGAACTTCAGTATCACAGACAGGTGCTTTTAGGGAGGAAACCGCTGAGGCCTGTGAAATCACGTATACAGCCACAGTGTAGAGTTTTATTTTATTTTTCCGGTATTATACTCCATATTTCATCTGGTCTTCCTTTCTTCCTTCCCTTCTATCCACTAAACTGTTCAAATAACCCTTTTATTATTAGAAAAATGTAATAATATATGCTGTAAGAAATTGGAAAACACAAACAAAATCCAGCACAGTCCCACAATTCATGGGTCACCATTATTAACACTTTAGTACATGTCCTTATGGTTCATCACACACACACACACACACACACACACACACACACACACACGCACACACACACACATTCATAGTTGTATTTTTTAATCAAAGCGAGATCATACTGGGCATGGTACTCCTCAGTTTGCCTTTTCCATAACCATCTTTCCATTTCAGGAAAATTTCATCTAAACCCAGACCACATTTGAATTTTCTCCAATCCCCAGCCCCTTCCCCAAAGCCCTTTATAACTGGTTTGTTCAAACCAGTAACTACCCCAGGACCATATCCTGCATCTGGTTTTTAAATCCCTTAAATCTTGTTTAATTTAGCATAGTCCCATTTATACGACCCTGACTTATTAAAGAAATCAGGCATTGGTTCTGAATAACATCCCACCCTGTGGATTGATCCTGTTGCTTCCTCATGGTGTTGTTAAGCTTATTTCTCTAATCCTTGATTTTCCTCTAATTGGAAGTTATATCAAAAGGTTTTATAACATCAAGCTATATACTGAATACATCATTGGGGATTTTGTGCATTTTATGAATATTTGCATCAGAAGATATCTAATACCTGGCTGACCCATTTGGGTTAGTGTGAAGGCAGTGTGTGTGTGGTATTACTTTGTGTCTCTGTGTGTTGCTTTGCTACTCCACTGATACCCATCACACATTCATCATAATGGTTTTAACTCTAAGTGATCATCTTTGTCTGAATTTATTCCAGACATTTCAAAATATGTGGCAACGGATTACAAATAACCTTGAGGCAAAGGCTTTGTCCTCTAGAAATTTAGCCTCTCCTTGATGTTCTTGTATCCACCTGTGCTAAGTAAGGGTTGGTGTTCATAATATCACTTGGGAGGCATACTCCTTCAAAAGTAATTTAGAGAGCTCCATGTATCTTCAGCCTGATAACCTGTGGGAGATGAGGTATTTCCCAAATAAATGAAGACACACTTAAAACCAGCAATCCAGAGTACACTGTTCCTCACAGAAGAACCAGCAATGGCAGTGTAAGTGTTGGAGCTCAATCTCACCCCTGCCCTCTTTTCTCGTCTTTTTCCTTAGAGGAATTCCTAGTGGTGTCAGCCATCGCCAATGTGCTGGTGTGCCTCACGTGTTTCTTCAGTTCTGCACTCTCAGTGGACACAGAAAGCACTATAGATACAGATCAAGGCCAGATGGCATCTTTCCCCACATGTGTGCTCTCATACCCAATTTTCAGGATCTCTGAAAGGCACCATCATTCTCACAGGTCGTCACATAAGCACAGACCTTCCTCTGGCTCATGCTAGACTCAGGGTGTGTCTCCTGGCTGTGCCCTCTGTCTGGAGTGGTTTGTTGTTCCATCTGTCAAGCATTCCACTGCTAACCAAATATTCCTTAAATTGTCTCTCAGCACGTCACTTCACACTGCTTCAGTGGATTCCTATTGTTTACTTGATCAAGAATGAATTCTTCTGTCTAAATTTCATTCTTTCACAGGAAGGCCCCAGATAATCTGACCATATTTTGAATTATTTCCCCAAATTACCATTTGTGCTAGTTAAAGTGGGCTCCTCAATGCCCTTTGAGCGCTTCATTTGGGGCCTCTGTCACACCAGTGTCTTTCCCTGCAGGATCTCTCCCGACTCGTTCCCTAAGACAGTGTTATCAGTTAACATGTAGGTGGCCTAAGCTTTCTGCAGGAGATGCAAGGGAAATCCTGCCCACACCCCCATCTGAACCTTTGCAGCACAAACAACAGCCAATACCTCTTGGCTTTTACAACACATGTTCTTCAAATGTTCACCTTCGATTTCTATAATTTTGTCTTGATTCTTCAACTATATTGGAAAGAAATGGTCTTGCTTTATATTTCTAATTCATACCCAAATAAGTCACCTCTGACTTTACTGTGAAATCCTACCACATTCATTCCATGTCTGAATTTTTGGATTCAGGGCGGATTTTCCTTGTCTGTGGAAGTCACCTCTGGCCAGTTTGGCTCAGTGGACAGAGCGTTGGCCGATGGACCAAAGGGTCTTGGGTTGGATTCCAGTCAAGGGCATGCACCTTGGTTGTAGGCTCCTCCCCCGCCTGGGTTCATGCAGGAGGCAACCAATCGACGTATTTCTCTCACACCGATGTTTCTCTCGGTCTTTACCTCTCTCTTCCATTCTCCCTAAAAACCAATGGAAAAATGTCCTTGGGTGAAAAAAAAAGTCACCTCCGAAAGGGTCATGTATTACATTCCCCTGGCGTATGAAGTGCTGTACTGAAGCCATTTTGGCCTTTTGCATTTTTTGTTGTCTGACCTTTTGAGTTTTAAGCACACGCACACAACGTAACTCCTCTGAAGGTAATTCTATACTTTTTGTACCTTACTCCAGTGTCTAGTATCGTATACTATTATAAATTTTCCCCTAATATAGCTGAAATCCCTCACATGCAGCTGGGACACTATTTCTGTGGTTAGTGAATGAGATCACCTGGTCAACATCCACTATAAAGCCTCAAGCAGGAGGCACGGAGAAACTTTGTTCAACAGAACTTTGAAAGGTCATCACACTTCTCCACATGAACATCTTGTAAATCTGATGCATTTAACTCACCCCCTACCCCCAGATCTACAAAATCTGTGCTTCAAATATCTTCTCTTAGAATCCTTCTCATTTCCCCGAACCATGAAAGTTTTATCCCGAATCTTGGCGCCCCACATTTCTAATCGCTCCATTTTCCTATCTGTAAAGCATCAGTCACTGCCTGGGCTTCCACAGCTCCATCTGGCAGAAATAATACTCACACATGGTCCAAGGTGTCCACTGGGGAGGAAGAAAACATCTCTCTTGGTGCTAGAGTGCCCATTTTTACACGGCAAGACCATTGAGGTCCTCTTTTTTTAGCAGACATTTTCCTGGACTTTTAGTAACTTTCTTGTTTTCCCCACCCTTCTCTTTTTGTAACGAATAAAACAAGAAAATAGGTAAGTTGTAAGGTTTTAGAACGCCTCTTTGGACAGATCTTTGAAGTGACCTGCACACATAATTCCACTCCAAACCACATCACTCAACACGGCTCGGCACACATGTAGCCATTGCTTTCCCAGAGCTGCTCCACTCACTGCTGGGTGCTGGTGCCGCCTCCCCAAATGGTATCATCTATATAACACTCTTAGAAAAATAAACCGTCATTTGGTTCTGCATATAAAGAATTTAAAAAATAAAGAAATCACCCTAGCTGGTTTGGCTCAGTGGATAGAGCGTCAGCCTGTGGACTGAAGGGTCCTGGGTTTGATTCCCGGTCAGGGCACATGCCCGGGTTGCAGGCTCGATCCCCAGTGCGGGGCGTGCAGGAGGCAGCCGATCAATGATTCTCTCTCATCATTGATGTTTCTACCTCTCTTTCCCTCTCCCTTCCTCTATGAAATCAATAAAAATATATAAAAAAATTAAAAAATAAATCAATAGAATAGAAATGAAGACATACAAGGAATCAGAAAAAAAGTGAATAGCAATGACATTGAATACTATCCTTTATAAAGCAGAAGATAAAATGAAAAGAGTTGTTAATTCAACAAGCTGAAGGCCTGTAAATGTGGCCTTCTGTATCCTTCCTTTGATTTTCTTCTAAATGCAGGAATCTTTTGTTGGCTAAATCCCAGCATTTTTTTTACCCTCACCCTCAGGCCAACTTTTGGCTTGCTTGGAAACAGCTGCCAGTATTTCTCTTTGCTGCCAGTCAGTCAAAAAATGTGCTCACGTTGGAGGGCTGGCTCCATCCCACCCAGGGCGCTGAATGCATTAACTTTTTCACACACGGCCTCTTTGCCAGGCCGCACACAGAAGTCCATCTCAACAGCAAAGCTCACTGAATCACCGGTTAGTCTGGAGGTGGTGTCAATGTCAGTTAGAAAGACTGTCAACATATTTTGGAGTCTATGGCCAAGTGATAAATTTAACGATATGCATCTAGTTAATAGAAAAAAGGAACACTTCTGAAATATTAGGAAACCAAAAGTGCCATTATTTAATTGCTCCGCTCCTGAAAGTAAAAACAACCCTTTATCCAGTTTGTGCTTTGGTTTAGAACCAAAACAAACAAAATATAAACATAGAGTTGTTAACTGATTAGTGCCAATGATTTAATTTTACTTTCTTTGTGCTTCTAAGAACAGCCTTTTCTACTGACAAGGATGTACCACTCCAATGTCTGGATATAATCCATTTTATTAAGAAATTCCTGAATGAATTTTCTGGTTTACAGCTTGTCCAACCAAGATTCCAGGTGTTCTCACCCTAAGAACGGTCTCTTTCAAAAGCTGCCTGCTTGTATAACTGCACATCCATAAGAAATGTCATGGACACCCCTAACAATAGAGCTGAAACCTGAAGGAGTTTGGTGACATTCCAAGTTTTTAATGGAATGTAAATCCATTAAGATTATTAGGTAACTTTACTGATATCCTCAAATTTGTGCCAAGTGTTAAAGCTGCCAAAGAAAAGACAGAATAAAAACCGACTCTTGGATTCCAGCTCTGAGTATTTTGGTGTGGAAACTGTATTTTCTTGTAACTCATTTAAAAAACACACCATGCTTTCACTGTTTAATTGCAATCTCAGTTTTCAGGAAGCAAAGAGAAATGAGATACATAATCGATGTTTCTCTTCCGTTCGGCTTTCAGCCTAAATGGTCCTGCACTTTTATTGGCAAAGTAGGGCAGGTAATAACAGTGAACAAGAAAGCTATTCTAAGAAGTACTGGCTCAAGTGAAGTACCACTACATCACGAGTGACTCAACCATCTACTCAAGAGTGATTACTCTGCAACGATGAAGCCACACTAATTGGACAATGGCTTGCTGCCAGCTCATGTTGGCATGACCTACAATACCCTTGGCTGACAGCCATTCCGTCTCTCTATCACACCTTTTTTTTTTTTGTAATCTGTATGGGAAGTGGAAATAATTTTTAAAAACCCTCCCAAGTGCTATTTAACTTCTTATCATGAATTGAAAGTTTAATTAAGTATCCTGTTAAAGGCCTAGGTTCTATGATTAAATATGACAAAATAATAGTTATGATTACTGATCAAGTGAGGAACTTTACAGCTCTGAACTTTTGTCTTTAAGGTTATTATTAATTTTAATTGAAATAGTTAGGAGACTCCATAATAGGGGAAAGGAAAAATGTAAGGGACATTTAATTCATACGCAGAGAAGAGGTTTAGAATGAATAGATATACTGGTAACTAAAGTTTAATGCAAACAAATTGACTGTCAGAGGCTTTGTTACAGATCCACTTAAAATGTTGATTACTGTGGTCATCTTATATTATATAGGGATAAACAGCTATAGTGAAAGAAACCCTTAAACATGGCTTTGAAATCAGGTCGCTTAAAAATAATTTTTAGAGATGTCTTAGTTTTTGTCTATTCAACTCCTTCTACTTTGCCCAAATAGGAACATTTCTACATAAGTTTCTTGAAATAGGATTTATTGGCCTCAGGATTTAAACACTGTAAGAGGTTTGGAAACAGCTTATGCATTTCAGTTTTAAAATTAGCTATTGCCGTGGCTATTTTCACACCAGATTTCCCTCCCTCGGTATCAGCACCGCCGAGCAGCCTTCGGAGATGGAATCGAACAGTGTTAGCTTCTCTCTTCACGGCTCTGCTTTATTGCGCCCCCGTGTGAGACTGGGGCCCAGATTTCAGGGCTGGAAGTCACCTTTGCGTTACTATAAATAAGTTCTGCCTTTAGGCATTTCAGAATTATTAGCACAATTCTAGGACTTGAAAACTTCTTACTTGCCAGCAAGTAGTTACCTGGAATATTTTGACTTATTATTTATTTGCTTTTTTTTTTTTTAATCTGCTGCCAAGTCTCACTAATGCAACTTGGAAAATTGCACCATAGTTTCTAATGAGGATTCTGAGGTAAGAGTCATTTCATCAGACAAGACTGTGCTTTCCTTTTATGGGAAAAATAACAACTACTGTTTATATAGCACCATCCTTTCAAGAAGTTTAACATATCCCATTTCATTAATCCGAACAGCAGCCCTGCACGCCAAGCTGGTAACCCGTATTGTTACTCCCTGCACACTCCTATTGAAATGAAGGTCATTAAATGTAAAATACTGTGTCCAAAATCCTAAAACCTTCTGAAATGGTTAGAGAGCAATGATCTGCATCTTCCACAATCTGCCTAGGTTCTAGGTCATCCAATAGTGGTTCTACAGTTCTTTCACTGTCATCTCCTGTGAACTCTTATAAGACCATTTCTGAAAAGTCAGGGAATATTCACAAAGATAAGAGACATGAGTTCTCTCCTCTTCTGAAGTTGTGTGGTTCTCTCCTGACCAGTCTCCATGGTCGTTCCCTCCTTCTCAACCCAACTTCTCTCCTCTCTTTTTGTCCAGAAGAATTTCTTTTCTCCCTCCAGCAGGGATCTAGAAAAGTTCATAGGTTTACAAATTTATATATAGCATGGGATAGGACTTCAGAGTTCATTCAGCCAGAGTCCATCATTTTCAGATAGAGATGTACCTTGCTAGATTGAGTCCGTCCCCTTGGTCAATAGATCCTGTCCTCTCAAGGGCATTCATTTAATAATTGACTTTCTGTCTCCTGTATCAGCAAGTTTTCTCTCTCTTTTGGAACTTTCCCATCAACCCAAGTATTAGTCAGCATGGGCTAGGCTCTGCTGTGGTGACATATAAACAGCAAATCTTAATGGCTTAACATAAAATTTATTTCTCATTCATGTCAGGTCTGATTTGAGTCAGATGGCTCCCCTCCAAAAGTGACTCAGGGATCTGGGCTGCCTGAGTTTGGCACATCAACCACTTTCTCTTCATCTCTTAGCACAAAATACACGTACTAATTATAAATTAGTAACTCCACCTTAGAGTTTTTTGTTTTTTTTTGATACCAGTTAAATGAACAGAAAGAACATGAATAACTCACACCTACGTTTAACTGCCTCATACCAGAATCGACACATGATTTCTATTCATATTTCATTAGCTACTTCTAGTCACATAACACACCGGACTGCAAATTTGGTCTTCCTTTGAGTCCAGGATTGAGGAAAATTGGATATGGGTGAAAACTGATAATCTTTACCACAGAGTGAAAACATGCTGAAATTTCTTTATACTTAAAACAAAACAAAACAAACAAACAAACAAACAAAGGAAACCTCTTTTGACACCATTTTCCTCCAGTTATTGAACTACTCTGCTCCCTTTAATTTAAAAGGCGGACATACAGATGGCCAATATATACATATGAAAAAATGCTCAACGTCACTGATCATCAGAGAGATACAAATTAAAACCACAATGAGGTATCACCTCACACCTGTCAGAATGAATCAATAAATAACAATCATCAAGTGCTGGTGAGGATGTGGAGAAATGCAGACTGCTGGTGGGAATGCAGACTGGGGCAGCCATTCTGGAAAACAGTATGGAGTTTCCTCAAAAAATTAAAAATGGAACTGCCTTTTAACCCAGTGATCCCACTTCTGAGAATATATCCCAAGAATCCCAAAACACCAATCAGAAAGAATATATGCACCCCTATGTTCATAGCAGTGTTATTTACAATAGCCAAGATCTGGAAACAGTCCAAGTGCCCATCAGTGGTTGAGTGGGTAAAAAAGCTTTCATACATTTACACAATGGACTACTATGCAGCTGTGAAAAAGAAGGATCTCTTACCTTTAACAATAGCATGGATGGACCTAGAGATTATTATGCTAAGTGAAATTAGCCAGTCAGAGAGAAACCATTATAATCTCACTTATATATGGAATCTAATGAACAAAATAAACTGACGAACAAAATAGATCCAGAGCGATGGATACCTGGGACAGATAGACAGATCTCAGATGTGAGGGGAGTGGGGAGGACTGGATAAAAGAAGGTGAAAAGATTAGCCAAAGGATATACATGCATAGCCCATGGACACAGACAACAGTGAAGGCCAGGGGAGGGAGGGACACAGGGGCTGGGCGGAGGTGGGCAAAGGGGGGGATGGGGAACATCTGTAATAGTGTCAACAATAAAAACAAACAAACAGACCTTAAAAATGTAGCTTACATTAGCTTTTTCAAATTCTACTCTTCCCATTCTTTCTTGAATACAATTGATTTCGTCTTTGTCCTAGACATGCTGCCCCAGAAGTGCTCAATGAAATCACAAATGGCTTCCAAATTGCTGGATAGTCAATATTCAGCCTTGGTCTTAACTGACTAACAGCATCATTTGACATGGTTGATTACTCTCTCTCCTTGAAATACTTTTCCTGGCTTCCAGCACTCTTTGTCTATTCTGCTGGTTCCATTTTATCTCCCTGACTTTTTTTAAAAAATTAATTTCAGAGAAGAGGGGGGGAGGGAGGGAGGGGAGGAGGGAGGGAGGGAGAGAGAGAGAGAGAGAACATCGATAAGAGAGAATCATGGGTCAGCTGCCTCCTGCATGCCCCCTACTGGGGATGGAGCCCACACCTGGGCATGTACCCTGACCAGGAATCGAACTGTGACCTATGGGTCAACGCTCAACCACTGAGCGACACTGGCCTGGCTCTCCCTGACTTCCTAATACTGGAATACTGGAAAGCCCAAGGCTCAATCCTGGAACCTCTCCCGCCCCCGCCCCCTGCCCCGGCATCTACACTTATTCCCTTGGTGATTGTGTCCTGTCTTGTAATTTTCAATATCCCCGATACTCTGGTATTAAAACTTCTATCTCTAGGCTAGAGTTCTCTCATGGATGGCAGCCATGCGTCCTCCTGTGTACTAGATATCTTTATTTATTTATTTATTTATTTATTTATTTATTTATTTATTTAATTACTGCTTAAAGTATTACAAAGGGTATTACATATGTCTCCTTTTTTCCCCCGCCCTTGACAATCCCCTGGGATATCTCTATTTAGATTTAACAGATATCTCAAACTTAATATGTACAAAACAGAATTCATAATTCCAACCCCCTCCTCAAACCTACTTCTCCCAGTCTTCACCAATCTTAGTGAATGGCAACTCCATTCTTCAACAGCTCAGGCCTCAAACCTTGAAGATATCCTAACTCCTCTCTTTCTCTTTCATCCTATGTCCAACCAAAAGAAGATCCCATAAGCTTTACCTCAAAAATCTCACCAGAATCTGACACTGATCACCACCTACTGCTATCATCCTGATCTAGGCCATCATGCCATGCCTACTTCTGCCCTTGCTCTCTTTCCATCTATTTTCACACAGAAATCAAAATGATCTTCTCCTGTGAAACCCTCCAAAGGCCTCCCAGTTCATTCCAAGAAAAGGTAATGTGTTCAACAAGTTCACAGCCTGGCCCTGTTACCTCTCAGCTGCTTCCTCCCACTTTCTTGCTCACTTGGCTCCTGTGTGTCAAACATGCCAGTCTCAGGGCCTTTTCCTTGCTATCCCTTCTGCTTGGACCACTCTTTCTCCAGATGTCAGCAGAGCTGGCTTCCTTACATCCTTCAGGCCTCCATTTAAAAGTCACCTCCCAAATGGTCCTTTCTTGACCACCATGTCTAAAGTGGCAATACCTATAACCTGGTGTTTCTTAACCCCCTTCTCTGTTTTATTTTCCTTGATGGCATCCAACAAAGTACATATTATATTTATTCATTTTCTGTCTCTCCACTGGAAAGTAAGCTCTCTGTTGCTTACTAGGTTCACCCAGCATCTAGAATAATGCCTGTTACATAGTAGGGCCTTGATAAATATTTGCTGGAAGAATGAATAAGTGAGTGAGGAAACAGAAGCCCAACGAGGTTGACTGGCTTGTTCAGGAACTTCCATGCATTTAGTGCAAAGGTCCAGACTCTGGTTTCCTGAGTCACTCACTACTGATGCTCCTTAGATCTCAAAATTTGCCTGTTAAGAGTTTTGTCTAGGTGGTGAATGGGTGAGGCCAAAGGGCTGACTCTGTGTGCTGGGATCGGTGAGTGTTTTGTTCTTCCTATCTTGGTTATGCCACTTGCCAAAGACCTCACCCATTGCTTCTCACCAAATCTCACCTCCCATAGTTAAACCTAGGCTCAGAATGCTGTTGGCATCCTGTACTGTAGCGTTAAATAGCATTTCATACTGAAAAGACTGTTCAAAGACAATCATGCCTGTCTTATTACTTCTTTAAAAGACTGGACCTACGCCATCCCAGAGACATTAACAGCTTTCATATCCTCTGAAAACTTTCAGACAAGAAGATGCCATAATTTCCTCTATGCTTGGCAGTGCTACCACAGGAACGTTCTTTATTGCACCCTGTGGTTAAGGCTTAACAACAAATGCCTTTTCTTCAGAATCCTTTTGGGTCGGCTGTCCTTTTTGCTTAGCACTGGAAAAAACAAGATTTGCCCTAAAATGTTGAGAGAGAGAGAGAGAGAGAAGGAAGGAGAGAGAGAGAGAGAGAGAGAGAGAGAGAGAGAGAGAGAGCGCGCAAAAGACAAGGCTAGAGAGTGAGCAGAAGTCTGAAATACATTTATACCTAAGAAAGCATACGGTCCACCTGAAGGGGCCATATTTACCCCTACCCTGTAGCTATTCTCTGCAAGAACCCTTCCCCATGAAAGGACATGGGGAAAAGCCCAAAGAAAGGTGGTGGAGCCTTGGCAATAACCTCTTTTCCCTCTAGTTTTTAATATTTATTTTTGACAAATAAAAATTGTGTCTATTTAAGGTATACAATGTTATTTTGATATATGCAGAAACTATGAAGTGATTACCACAATCAAACCAATTAACATATTGATCACCTCTCATAGTTATTTTGTGTGTGTGGTGAGAACAATTGAGACCTACTCTCTTAGCAAATTTCAAGTATATAAACACACTATTAACTACAGTCAGCATGCTGTACCTTAGGCTTCCAGACCTTATTCATCTTATAACTGAAAGTTATTTCCCCTTTTGCCCTACCCCCCACTCCTGTGGTACCCAACCATTGCACTCTCTGTTTAGAGGAGTTTACTTCTTTTTAGATGCTACATACATGGTCTCACATTGCTACATGAGATTATACAATATTTTTCTTTCTATGTCTGGCTTTTTTTTCACTTAGCATAATGTCCTCCAAGTTTACACATGATGCTGCAAACAGCAAGATTTCCTTTTTTTTTTTTACAAATGAATAATATTCCATTGTGTGTATGTATGTGTGTGTATATATGTATGTATGTCGCATTTTTCTCTATCCAGTCATATGTCAATAAACATTTCGGTTGTTTCCAAATCTTGGCTATTGTGAATAATGCTACAATGAACATAGGAGTGCAGACATCTCTTCAAGATAGTGATTTTATTTCTTTGGATTTATACCCAGAAGTGGGATTGCTGGATCACATGGTAGTTCTATTTTTAATTTTTTTGAAGGACCTCCATACTGTTTTGCACAGTGGCTGTATTAATTTAGATTCCCACCAACAGTGCACAAGGGTTCCCTTTTCTCCACATCCTCGTCAGCATTTGTTATCTTTTGACTCTTTGATATCAGACCTTGGCAAAAACCTCCTAACAGCTGCTCTTCCCCTGGTATTTTGGAAGGGAGCCAAGCAGCCCCATATGAATGGGGTTGAATGGCAAACCCATTGCGGGCTCCATGTCTTCTAAGGAAGCACACCCCATTCCTGCCCTCTGCACTTGACACACCGTAAGAATGAACTTCATGATTGTGATGCACTTCCAGCATGGTCGGCATCCAGCCCAACACGGTTTTAGTGACTATAGCTAAGCAGGTGCTTGTTGAGCCAACTTTAACACTAATGAGCAGTGGGATAATGGCCTTGCAATGCTTGGCACAGCAGCCACTGTCTCTTCATCTCTTAGCACAAAATATACTTACTAATTATAAATTAAATTATCTGTTTCATTATTTAATGAAAGTACTAAGTATAATGTCTTCTCTTCCACTGTTGGCTGACACACATTCCTGAGTGTTTTTTAACGGGGAGCCAACACTCAACTCATATAACTTCTAGGGACTATCTGCCACTCCATTTTAGGGGGAAGAAAGCAAGAGAGTTCAATGACTTCTTGGCTCCTGGAAGGAGGTCTCTAGTTTTGTCTCTCCCCCTTCCAGTTAAGAGGTTATACCAGCACTGTGGCTCTAATTTGCTGGTAATCGCATTGCCCATCAATACTCAGGATTTGGGGGTAGAAATGTACAATTGGACAGCAGCTGGAAGCAGAGCTGGGTTTGGCCTAAACTGACCGAGCAGGGGTGGTGGCAGTCTGTATCTGGAAGTTTCTTAGTCCGAGGAGGAGCTCTCAGACTTGGTCCTGCTGGCCCCTGGGAAATACAACGGCTGTCTGGCCGGGGAGTGTAGAGGTGGGCCAAGTGTGAACAAGACTGGGACAGGGCCAGAAGCTGATTTGAATTCAGTGAGAGAATGATGATGAGGTTCAAAGATTTCCAAAGGGCTAATCACATGCTTTATCTTACATCATATGAACCAAATGCCAGTTAGTTCCAGGCAGCTACTTTCCAAGGTAGTGTTTGGGATTTCTTGTTGCTCACCACTTAATTCAAATTCTATGAAGTCATTCACTGAACTAGGAGGTACAATGACCACAGAGCCTGCAAAGACATTTCAGTGTGTACACAGCAAGGAGAAGAAAACAATGCCCAGTGCTGGGGGCCACAGGAGGGGTGTCCTGAGCAGGGGGGCGGGACTCCTGGAAGGAGGCTTCAGAAACAATGACAGACCCACAAAGGAAAATGCCACTGGGGCTGGCTCCCACGCCCATCAGCAAGATACTTAGAGCTGGGTTACAGACAATAGGAATTCATGTTTCACAGGAAGAAAGAAGTATCTAGTTATGTATGAAGGTTTCAGGTACTTGAGCAGCCAGAATGCTTTCATGGTTTGGAAATACAGACAATATAGGGACAGCAATCATTTTACATGGCTAGGAAGAAAGAAAATCAACACATCGCATATTCCCACTTAACTGGAACACAATCAATCATAAAGGTCAAATAGCAGGTTTTTGTGTGATTACACAGTGTGCCTCTTACTTTAAAGAGTGCCCCATGCCAAGGAAATAAGATACTGTCAGGGCTTTGATCTAAAAAGAAACTTTCAGGTTACAGCTGTGTGCATTTATATCTCGGTTTCCTTTAAACTTTACTGACTTGGCATCATATTATGATAAATAATTCAAAGACATCAGAATTTTAGGGGCTTTTACAGATAAGAACTGGGGCTCACAGAGGTTTAGTGCCTAGATCAGACTCCCAGAGGTAACCAGGCAGGCAGGGCTTCCGGCACATGGTCCAGGGAGGCTCAAAATGGGGCCAGCAGACACTGAAGAGAGGCTGATTACATAAAACATGATTTGCACCTGTAAATACATATATACGTGTGTACGTGTATATATATATCAATTGATTTCAGAGAGGAAGGGAGAGGGAAAGAGAGATAGAAACATCAATGATGAGAGAGAATCATTGATTGGCTGCCTCTTGCATGCCCCACATTGGGAACAAGCCAGCAACCAGGCATATGCCCTGACCAGTAATTGAACTGTGACCTCCCGGTTCATAGGTTGATACTCAACCACTAAGCCACGCCGGCTGGGCCATTTACAAATATATTTTAATTTTTTTTAAATCAGTGAAAAAAAAAAACATACAAATGAGGTGGCTCTCAAAGAGATACAGGTAATAAATGAACTATAATCCTCACACCCCTCCCCCTAAGACCATTTTGGATAAATAAACGTTTTCCAAATATTGCCAGGGAATTCCAGAGTAGGAATAAATTTAAAAGGCATTCTTGCTTCTCACCTAGAGAACAAAGGGTTTTACATTTGACAGATATTTACTGTGGGATAGGGACCATGCTGAGAACTTTCATATTCATCATCCCACGGAATAATGGGTACTCGCCCACTCTTGCAGATGAGGAAAATCCAGCTCCCATCACCCAGTCACACCAGAGCTGCCGTTCCTTGGCCTTCCCACATTACTTGGTACGTAAGCTACCCCAGCCCCAATTACATCACCTTCAACTGATTTGTCCTTCGGCTTCTAGTTTTGGGATCATTCTAGTTACCTATTTGTAAGTGCTGTGAGGAGGAGTAAGGAGACTTTTTGTGAGTTCTCACTTTATCAGGTGGCCACTCTCCCGTTCTGCAGGACTCACGGCAGATGTTGCTTAACAAGGGACTGGATTTGCTGATCCTCTCTGACTCCCATGTCTTACTTGTCTGGCTATTTGTTTTTATTTTATGTTGAATTTAGATGCCTTTCTTGCCCCACCCCTTCCTGTTGCCTTATACATAGCCTCTTTACTCATTTGTATGATCAGGGCTCTGGAGGCATTGGGGTCTATGACCCTGGGATTTAATGCCAGTGGTCCTCATCAGAACCCCACATCAGGGTGGTGGGATCTTTGGTTTCTCCTAGGGTTGCCGTGAAGAGCTGCTCAGTGGATTACTGCTCAACTCTGGGGGAGACTGTGGACGTGAGCTTCACCCCTGGGAGCTGTGCAGTGGTGGTGGTGGCCGTGGTGTTGTGCACTGTGCTGGTGCACAGGGAGTGATTCTGGCCCTGAACACAAAGACCAAGGCTGCTCAGTGTTATCCGTGGTCCCATGAAAATGAAGGGGAATGAGGATGATGGAAGAAGAGACATTGTATGCACAGTTCAAAGGGTGGCCAATTTAGTGGTTTGTCATTATTATGAAGCCCATCATTTGAATTCCTGCAGCTCAAACCATCCAATTGAATGTCATCTCTGGACAGATCAGGTCCAGGCACCAGTGTCCTCAATAGACTGAAATGACTCAATTTACTGAAGTAATTAAGAAACCTGAGTAGGGTATTTTCAACAATGGTGAGAAAAGCAAGTTTGCACTTCTTAGAATCATCCTATATTAACTGTCAAAATTTCAGCTTGCTTTTTACTTTTTCCCCAAGCAAGAACGGTGCTGTGAATACTCTCGTTCTTCAGCTCTCAGGGGAACTCAAGTGCTCCTTCAATCATTTGAAACAGAAAAATCATAGCAACAGTCCCAGTGATTCAGATCCCACATCGAGGACTGTACCAAACCTCGGCTGTGAACTACTCAAAACCTGAAGAGTCAGTGAACCAGAAACTGAGTGGCTGTGAGCCACAGGTGGGGTTCGGTTCCCTTCAAGAAAGATGCTCTGTTCAGATTCGTGCCTCTGAGACTTTAAAGGCATCAAACAGAAACTGGCTATGACATAAACCTAACATGTGGGTGACTTGGACATCAGCCCCTGAGTGGGGATGTGGCACAGGGTCCACCTTCTAGCTCCCATCCAGCCAACTGTCTACAAGCCAATATGTCTCGATTAGCAACACACACAATCAAACCAAACTACTGTACCTCCTCCGGCAAGCTGACCACCAAGTCATTTTTCGTCTGTCCGACCAGCGCCTGCCAGAAGTATTCACTGCACGCAGCCAGCACAGCCCGGTGGGCCCGGAACTCCTTCCTCTCCACAATCAGAGTCACGTCACAGAGAATATCCTTTTTCCGCTGGTCATTGAGGCCCAGGAGGATGTTGGTGCAGTGGACTGTGGACTCATACACATACATGGGGGAGTCAGGCTTCTCATCCACAGACATGCCGTTCAGACCCTGAAAGAAAGAGAGGCCGGGTCACCTCTATCTGAGTCACAGAGAGAAGGTGAGGAAGAACTTCATGGTTCCTGAGTCTCATTGCCATGAGCCAGGCAGAAAGGGGCAGAAGTGCTCATTAGCATTTCCATGCTCAGCACAATGAGCTCAGAAAACATATTGGAGAGTCGGATTTTCTGGCTGACTTTACCATTTCCATTTACTGCGTCCTTTTACCCCATGGAAATGAAGCCAGATCTTTAATGGAACACCCAAAACATTTAAAACGCATACATACTTTAAAACTTGGTAGTTTTGATTTTTGGCTGACTGAAAAGAAACTTTCATGTATACACAGTCCCAATTCAAGTATTCATTTGAGCTTTGTGTTAAGAGGAAATGAATCATTTTTGAAGTATGTGTAATGCTCTCTTGATTTAAATACATGTAAGTTACTAAGTTGAAATTTGGTTAAGATACCAAATATTTAATCACAATACACAATTTAACAAGGGATCTAAGCAGTGTGTGTATTAACAGTAGATGTACCCAGCTATTGCAATTGCCCTTGGCCACTGTAAGACAAAGCACAACCAACACAATGCCACTGTTGCTCATGAAAAGCTCTTGAAAAGAAGTGGAATGGAGCTGCCATTATCGGCAGATTCGGTGCACATCCTCTTTAAGGACTTACAACATATCACAACAGGAGTCATAACAAAGATGTATTCAACAGTGAAGATCACTTTTACAAAGAAAAAAGATTCTTTGCTTTAAAAAGTGTCCACTGACATATTTAAAACAATAGTATCTGTATTTAATTTACATAACGTAGTTTTTCAGTAATGTTTACTACTGGTATGAATTCCAACAATGAGTCTTATTTTCTTTGTGGTTTTATGCTTATTTATTTTTTTAACAGCTCTAATATACAATCAACTGCATATATTTATAGTGTGCAGTTTGATATATTTTGGTAATCAAGACAATGAACACATCCTTCATCAACAACGATCTCTTTATGTCCTTAATAATCCCTCCCTTGCACCTCTCTGTATCCCAGCCCCTGAAACCACAGGTCTGCTCTGACACTACATATTAGTTGTCATTTTCTATATTTTATATAAATGGAATCATACAGATTGTATCCTTTTAATTCTGGCTTTATGATGTATAGATATTTTGTGATTCATCCATGTTGTGTGCACCAATTGTGTGTTCCTTTATCGACGAGAAGTGTTCTATTATATGGACATAGTGCAATTTTTTATCCATTTATCTACTTACTGGTGGATATTTGGGTGCTCCCAGTTTTTGGCTATCCTATAGAATAAAGACTTAATATGCAAATGGTCATCACGCCCTCAGGCCGTAATGGCTCAGACACTCAACACTGGGGAGAGAGGGATGGGGACCAGCTAGGCTGCGGCCCGGGAGAGGGACAAGCCGCCTGCCCTGTGGTCCTGGGTACCTGCGGCCTGAGTGAAGCCATCTGCCCACGGTCCCCTGTGGCTGTGGCTGGCCCAGGCGAAGCCAGTCCAGGTCCTGGGTGCCTGCAGCCGGCCAGAGGGAGGGAAGCCTGGGGTCCCAGGTGCCTGCGACCGGCCGGAGGAGGAAATCATGGGTCCCAGATGCGGGGCGAGGCAGAGGTGGTTAGGGCAATCAGGCAGGCAGGCAGAGGGGAGGGGTTAGGGGTGATCAGGCAGGTGAGTGGTTAGGAGCCAGTGGTCATGGATTGCAAGAGGCAGTCAGACATCCCCTGAGGGGTCCCAGATTGGAGAGGGTGCAGGCCGGGCTGAGGGATCCCCTCCCACCCCCCATGCACAAATTTCATGCACTGGACCTCTAGTTACAAACAAAGCTGCTATAGATTAGTGTTTAAATCTTTATATGACCATATCCTTTCATTCCTCTTGTGTAAATATCTAGGGGTAGAATGAAAGATTATTTGGTATGTGTAAGTCTAACTTTAAAGAAAAAGATTTTTTATTGATTTTTAGAGAGAGATGAAGTGAGAGGGGGAGAGGGAGATGGAGAGGGAGACATTGACTGGGTGCCTCCTGCAAGCCCCCCACTGGGGATTGAGGCCGCAACCCTGACTGGGAATTGAACCATAATCTCCTGGTCCACAGGTCAATGCTTAACCACTGAGCCACACTGGCTGGTGCTTATTAGTTTTCATAACCTTTTTGTGGTAGATTCTATAGATGTTCTATGTAGATTATGTTGTCTGTAAATGAAGACATTTTATTTCCTTTCCAATCTGGATGATTTCAAGGTACTTTCTTGCCTTACTGCATTGGCTAGATGTACTGGTACTGCACTGTACCTCTAGTACAGTTTAAACTGTAAGTGGTATGAGCAAATATCCTTGCCTTGTTCCTGGTATCAGGGGAAATGGACTCTGCCTTTCATTGTTATTTATGATGGTAGCTTTAGGTATTTCATAGATGTCCCTACTGAGTTGAGGAAATTTCTTTCTATTCCTAATTTGCTGGGAGTTTATTTAAAAAATCAGGAATGGATGCTGGATTCTGACAAATACTTTTTCTGCATCTATGAATCTCCCTACCCTACTGTTCCAGGAAGGGCACCTCCCTTTTATGCCATGACTAGGGATGCTTGGTATATGCCCCATACATGGAGTTGTCTTGTGCCAAGAGCCTGACATCCTGGGCTGAGAAAGCCCTGTTCCAGGACTCTCCTTTGTCCTGTATTGGCCCCTCTTACCCTTGTGCCAAGAGGGACCCTCTTCTTACAATCCAATTGCCCATAGCTATTGCCTGAGCTCTCTGTTCATGCTGAGGTTGAAGCCTCATGGTGGCTGGTACCATGGATCTGTCTCTCACCGAATAGCGTGAGCTGGGCCCTCCCTGGAGAAGAAACCTGGGTTCCCCAAGATATGTGATCAATGCCGGGGCCCCGCCAGCAGGCAAGGGGATCCCAAGGCAGTTGCTGGGCATGGAGGCCAGAGAGACATAGGCTACCAAGGAGACAGAACTGAACCTCACATCACCCTACTTGGCCCAGAGATGGCTGGTAGTCAAAGACGGGTAAGACCCCCACAGAGTGGGGCAACCTAAGACAGGCACAGTCAGGGGCCAGTAGGAGAGAACTTGGGGTTCAATAGAGGTGGGGCACAGATCCTCACCCCCCCAATGGTTCAGGGGCTTGAACACTCGCCCCTTCTGAGGAAGGTCTCCTGTCCCCATGGCTGCTTCCCGCTTCCCACGCCCAGCTCAGATCGGGACCCAGGTAAAGACAGAGACTGGCTGACAGCAGCTGCCCTCTCACTGCAACAGGACTTGTTTCCCATTTCTACCTTGGACCACAGGGAAAGGGTCAGCTGAAGGAAAGGGCTGTGTCAGGATGCTGCCTTCTTCCCTTTCTTCTCCCTCTTTTTTCTAAACACTTCCATGTCTTGTAGTTCTTTTGCTTTCTCTTCTTTTTCTCTCTACTACCCTCCATCTTCCATATCAGCTGACCCAGAGGGCACAGCTTACTCCTCCTCGGACACCGACACTACCATCAACCACGGCCCTGATGGACCCTTTGATGCAGCCCTTCAACTCGCTGACGCTTAGGGAAGCCCGTCACCAGTGATGCCGCCCGCCAGCCAGACCAACAAAGACAATCAAACCAACAACTTGAGGACAGCTGTAATCCCTTGACTGAAGAGGCCGGCAACCTTCTACAGGAATGGGGCTCCTTGTGCACTTCATCCACTATGTTTATAGTTATGCTCACTGTCATTGCTTGCCAGTCTTCTTCCGAGTTTTAAACGGCCCAATCTGAGAGGTGGCCACTGATTTGCATGCGCTATCATTTAAAAAATATAAAAGGGGGAATTTGCCGGAAGCCGGCCCATCCTTGCTGCTTGACACAGTCGCTGCAGGATAGAAACATCTGCACAGCATATGTTTCAAGGGACCTGGCGTATATAGCATACTGTTCTTAATATGTTTGCTCCCCTTAGCGCTGTGTGTTTTAACCAAGGTCACCTCTCTGAGAAAGGTTGTTTCCCCAGGTAGGGATTTTTCCCTGAAGTTAGGGAGGGGATGAAACTCCTTAACTAAGTGCCAGGCGGGTAGTTAATCACTTTAACTACAAACAATCATGCTTAAGCTACATAATCTTTACTCCCTGGAATGGAGATAAGAAACGCCCTAACCTTTGTAATAGAAATTGACAGGATTAAAATCAACTGGTATAAATACAGATGTAACAAGACAATAAACAGCAGAACTTCGCTGGAGATCCAGACCAGAACTTGGCTGGAGATCCTGGCTAGAGATCCTGGCTAGGCTGCTGATCAACTGAACGCTGTCTCCGTGTCATTCCCTCTTCGCCGACTCCGTCCAAACCTTTGGGGACCCCTGGATCTGCTGGGGTTGGACCCTGGCACATCTATTGAGATAATCACAGTTTTTCTTTTTTAAAAAAGTGTTTGAATAAAGGAAAATAACATTGATTTATTTTTGAATGTTAAACCAATCTTGCATTTCTAGGATAACCTCCACTTGATCATAATATATGTGCCTTTTTACACGTTGTCAGACTTCATTTCCTAACATTTTGTTATCAGGCAGCACTCAAAACTAGGTGGAACAATTAATGCTCAAGGATGTAAATGGTGTGCATAATTCATAAGAAGCAGGAGATTTATGAGACACCTCTTTTCTCTAATCCATTTATTAATGCACCTATACCAAAAAGAGGGAAGCTTACTATAACAGACACAAAGCTGTAAGTTTTTCAGTGAAACATGAAATTAAACAAAATCAAAAGAGAAATGAAAATGAGGTGCCGTGGAAAGAGGAGTGGACGGGGTGCAGGGCTTCTGGCCCAGCTCTGGCACTGTGTGGACTCTGGATGACTCACTTTTCTCTGGGTCTGCTTCCATGTTTGTAAAATGAAAAGTCTTGACTAGACGACCAGCAAATTTCCTACCCATCTACAATCCATGAGTCCAAGAGTCTATAAAAGAAATACCTAACTGATCATGAGAGTGAGATATTGTCACTTTAGTTGAGACAAGTTAGCTTTCTGTAACTTTATAGAGACCAATTATGGAGCCTCTTTCATGGTGGATATTGCAGAGGTGGGTGCAGAGAATGGGGTGAACAATATCCAGGAAGAAACCAAAGTCTTCTGGGAGAAAAGAAACTAGGACCAGAGTCCCTGGCTCCCATAAGATGCCAAATTGGGAAGCTCTGTTGAGATAGAACATGGTATCCCTGAGGAAAAGTGGGGAGGGACAAGTCCCTTAAGGTGACATTACTTTAGGAAATGGGGAATCCAAACTTAGGAGGATATTTTGGCATAATATGTGGACTGATGCTACCGGCTCCTCCAGTCCTGGTTATCTTAGCCCAGAGGTTTGTTCTGGGAACTATGTTGACCACGGGAATAAACACTAAAAGAGTATGTCACCCTAGAAACCCAGAGTGGAGTTCCACTGAGGTCCAAGGAGGGTCCTGAGGACTGTCCTATAGCACTAGACACGGGCCTGCCCACCAGGTAGGAGCAGCCATCCACGGTGCCTCAGATTCCAGCTCACAGGCAAGATGGTCTCTTTCTGGCTCTAGGGCAGCTGGTGGCAGGGGCCTCAAGAAAAGACTCCATATCCTGTCATAGGGCCGGTTTGGGAAAATCAAGGAGATGTGGCAATATGTGCCCCTGAGTTGATAAAGCAAGTTATGGTAGTCCCGTGAACGTCTGCTTTTTGGTCTAAACCTTCCAGAGAGTTTTAGAAGACACTTAAAACATATCAGATCGGTTCATCAAATGGTAAATCTAGAATCTATCATTTCCAGGAAGCTGTTGCTAGACTTTAACCTGACTGAGGATATTCTTGCTTTTATTACATTATTCCTGGAAAATCTTTCCTTATGCCACGCCAGCACCACTCCATTCCTCTTTGCCTTGATGTTCCTATTGGATCTCATCACTTCCCTCCCTGTTGGCCCCTTTTCAAGCATAATGGGACATACTGTTTCTTCCTCTTTTAGAAATCGTTCAGCCCACCCCATCCCCTGATTATCATGGGTGCTCTTCTAGGAATTCCTCCAATTTGCCCGTTTTTGACTGACTCATGCCAACCTGAAATCTGTTTCCCCTATCACTGCATTAGGTTTCATTCCGTTTTCCTTTTTTGCTCGCCTTACTAATATTAATTAAACA
Source organism: Myotis nattereri (assembly GCF_964212035.1). Classification (NCBI taxonomy): domain Eukaryota; kingdom Metazoa; phylum Chordata; class Mammalia; order Chiroptera; family Vespertilionidae; genus Myotis; species Myotis nattereri. The sequence continues at coordinate 48,251,325 of NC_138081.1, forward strand.
GGATTTTATCCCCAATGCAGCGAATCCTGAAATCTTTAGCAGAATCCATGGGATATAGGAACGAGATACTTGGTAGTGAGTAACAGAGCCCAAAATAGTATGTACGAGTCTGACAGCCAGTCTTCAGGCTAAGCATTAGACAATGTGTTAAAGTGTGTAGACATTAGCTGAAATCAGATTGTAAGGAAGTGTTCCAAAGGTTCTGATTTTGGGTCTTGGCTGGATCTCATTCTTCTTTTTGTAGGCCAAAAAACCCAGCTGCACACGTACATATACATATACCAAATCGTCTTATCATATGGTTCAGCAGTAAAAGTTAGTTACTATTATTTTATCATAGTGTGTTCGTCTCCTCAAAAAGCTACACAGACCAGAACTCTCATCAGTAAGAGATCTAGTATTAACGAAGGCAATCTACTTGTTAATGCATTCATTCCCTCTTTCATTACTGGGTCATATTCAGAAATTAAATATCTAACCATTCTGAAGGTAAAAGGATAAAGTCAAAGAACCAAAAAAAGAAAAGAATCTACACTGGGAAGTCTGAAAAGCTGTAATTCACAAAAGAGTAGAATGTTAAGTTTTTCAGACAACTTGTCATGTCTAGAATGTTTCAGATGAAAAGAAATGAATATGCCTCGCAGGTAATGAAAAAGACCAAAGCATAAACCATTTCACTTGAAATTCCAACCACATTTCCTCTAGAAACAGTGCATTAAATAAATACTGGTACTTCTGTGAATCAAGCACTAAATTATTTAGTAATTTCTTAGTAAATTCTGCCCTTATCAAGCATGCTTTTAAAAAAAGTTATTTACTATGAATGGGAAGGCTTAGTTTTTACACAAGAAAGTTGTCAAGTCTATAGAAACTTTAGAGTGCACAGTGCCATTAAAATTACTACGTTATTACTTTTGGATTGGAAACACCTTTCAATCGCATCAAGACCTAAACTTTTTACTTAGAGTGGAAAGCAATCCAATTTCAGTATTTTCTAATGGAAAAGTGCAGTGCCTGTCACTTAATGTCTCTAATGCTTTGGATAGCTAAAGTAAGAGCCTGACACGGAGCAGCTAAAACGTTCCATGTTCTTTATTTACTCAAACACTCCATCTGCGTGTGTACTAGTTAGTGCCAAGGGAACTGAAATTTAAGGCTGTTGTTAGGAGGAAGTACTTGCAATTATATCATCAGATCCTTAATAGCTCGGAATGATTCTTGTGCTTCAATATAAACTTCCATTTTCCTTGAACTTTCAGGAGGAAGTTCAATTTACTGACACATACTTGGTGATAATGTTTTTACTGCACAGTGGAAAATATTTAAAAAATTAGGGACAATCACAATAAACCCCAGTTTTTTGGTAATTTTTGTTATTGATGTTGTTTCACTTATTTTTTAAACAGATCAAAATAAAAAATAATCCACTTTCAAAATATACCATAATAAAATAGTGACAACTACCAGCATATATATATATATATATATATATATATATACATATGTATATATATATGTGTGTGTGTATATATATATATATATATATGTAAGTGTAAATTATATGAAGAGTCATGATGTGATACAGAGGCTGAGCTAGAAGAAATATTAGACTGTTGGTAGCAGACTGTATGTATTAATCTAAAGGAAATAAATAATTAATGATATATTGCACACCCACCAAAATAAAGAGCATTTGACAGTATCAAGTGTTTGTGAAGATGTTAAGTGACAGGACTCTCATACCCTGATGGTTCAACCTCTTTGGAAAACAGTTTGGCATTATCTAGCCAAGTTGAAGAAGTGCACAGATTATGACCCAGTAATTCCACTCCTAGGTGACACCCAGGAGACACTCCTGCATGTCTGCCACAGGAACCCTATGCGAGCGCTCAGAGCAGCACGGTGCAGCATAACTCCCAACTGGAAACAACACCGTGTCTGTCAGCAGCAGAATGACTAGATAATAGGCCGCAGTGCAAGAATACACAGCAAATGTGAGCCGCATGCAACAACATGCATGGGTCTCAAAACCTAGTGTTGAATACTGAGCCAGAGAAGCAGGACACAAAACAATAACATACAACTGAATTTGATTTTTAAGAAGGTTAAAAATGAACTGTAACTTAAATATCTAGGGATATATATGTAGGTGATAAACTATAAAGGGAAGCCTCAGAGGTTCCCTCAGTGGGGAGAGAGCTGTCACAGCAAAGCAGCACTAGGGAGGTTTTGGGGTGCTGTCACCTGTCTTATCTCCCGACAGCGGTAATAGACAGATGTGTGTTCACTTTGCGTTAAACTATGCATTTGTCTCATGCACTTTTAATATGTACACTCTATTTTATAATTAAAAATACCCAGCTACCCCCAACTGAAAATTGTAGGAAAGGGTTAACAACTCAAGTCATCTGTCTCAGGTTCTGTGACTTAATTATGGAGGGTGGACTTTGGGTTTTAAATGAAAACACACACCCACAACGTAGTCTACAATTTAAGTTCAGAAGGGTCCTTAAGGGTAATCCAATCGAACTGATTCCAAATTGTGTGTTTTAAACCAGAAACTGTAAAAGTGGGTAGAATGCAGGACAAAGCCCTTTGGGAGGTGGCGAGAAATCTGAGCCCAGGCTTTTGCTTCAGAGCAAAAGTCTTTTCAGAGATCCCTCGTTTCATCTTCATTCTTGTGAAAACCCAATCACTTCAATTGCACTTCTAGTTCCTTAGCTCTAACATGAGGAAATGCACCCGGTGACCCGACAAGGCGTTTCCAGTTCCACGGTTCTGTGAAAGTGCAGAAATTTAGGAAAAACTTGAAACATGAGCTTCTCTAACTACAGTTCTTAAGAAGGCCTTCTTTTTTTTTTTTTTAAAGAAAGTTAGAAATGCTCAAAATAATATAGCTGGCTGGAAGGAAAAAATGCCATCCCATAGCTTTTGGAAGAGGTGAAGAAGAAAGGGAGGCCTACCCAATGACAGTTTGACTTTTCCCTCCTTATAAACAGAGTCAACTCGAAGGAAGGACAAATCAAGGACTGGTTTTCTCGAATTAGTGGAACAGAATGCCCATAACCACTGAGCAATGGTTCAGTACTTTGTTCTTCCCACTGCCCTGCCCCTAAAGTGCTCTGGTGGGCAGGGTAGGTCCTCACAGGTTGTATTAGATACATAGCTATGGACATGGGATGTCCATCCTCTCCTCTGTCCGGGTCTCCACCCAGGGAAGTCAGGTGAGACACACTGTTTAGGTGTCAGAGAAAGGCTGTGGCTTGGGCACAACAACAACATAGGGCATGCACTGTCATCTCTAGATGAAACCATGACATGCTTTGAAATCAGTGGGTGAAATGGAGTCCACTCTAGGTCACCTAAGATACTTGATTACTTTTAGTGGAGGTTGGGTGATGGTGGGGGTGTGGGCGTGGCCAAGAGAGGAGGTGGGCAGGGAGAAAGAGTGGAATTAGGGATTGGCAGATTTGGATGTGTAGCCTGTGGTCACCTCCCCTGCTCTTTTTGTCTATTATTTTGGTGCTTGCCTTTGGTTCTTTGGTGGTAAGCTCCAGCTAAGACTGCAGTCAAAGCCCTCACTTATTCTGCGGAGGTGGGTCCTTTTCTCTTCCTGACAAGTTTTCTTTTCTATCTTGTCATTCCCAGTTTGTCTCTGGTGCTACTTCTTTGTATCTACGTTCTCCATTTATATTCACTTCTCATACAGCAATCTCTGCTTCCTATTAGCATTTGCCTCTTGCCTATTAGGAGTTAGAGGACAGAGAAAAGTCATTCCTTTTCTACATTTTTCTTTATCAGGGCATCTGTGTGAAATATTTTTCCCAGTGTCCCCTTCCCTCCCCTTACAGACAGAGAAATATTACCCCAGAGCTTCATGCTGCTAATGTGAGAAGAAATTATGAACAGTGATTAGGAGGCTAAATGAGGGTGGTGGAACCTATTTACTTCATTAAGGTTCCTTCAGGGAAAATGCAAGGACAGGAAACTGAGAGATAAGGGTTAATACTAAAAGAATAAAAGATCCATTTGACTCAGAGCAATCTTCAGTCTGCCTGGATTCTATCAGACACCCTTCTCCATGGGGAAATCATTACAGAGAAATGACATGCAAAGTGCGCCATAAAGCATCTGAGTCAAACCAGAGGGAGGATGACTCAACGGATCATTTTACATTTTAATAGAAGGCACTGCAGACTTGTACTGAGTGCACAGTTCAACACAGGGCGCGCATCTTCTCCCCAAAACTTCTCCCTCGGGTGGGAGGGGAGTTCCCAGAACCTGACAGAAATTATTCTGTGTTAGAAAAGAACCAAGTCAAAACTCACAACAGAGAATCAAAGACTAAGAAAAGACAACAGATAGTCAAATGCAGAGAAAAGGGGAGACGCAAGTCTGTCTAATTCCAACTTTAGCGTTACTGTCCAACCTGAGACTGTGAAAACTGAACTTGGCCGTTAGTGGACTTTGAATCTGATTGGGGAGAGGGAGAGGGAGAGAGGGGGCGGAGGGAGAAGAAAGGGAGGAGGGAGGCAAGAAGAGAACATCTAAGTGTTATACTTAAAAAAAATCTGGCTCCTTAAATTAGCTTCAAAAGAGTTTACTGTGCAATTACTGCCTGACAATGCTGGGTGTCCATGTGAAGTCAACAAACAATATTAGCAATGCCCTTGTTCCCAGCATGCTTCCTGGGCTAGTCATTGCTTTTAGGTGCTGACGTGCCTATGGGACTCATCTGACCAGGAATTATGATGGTAACGCTGGATTAGCAAACCTGACTCCTTCTCCGGGGGGTGACCTCCAGGTGCACTTGAGACAGAAAGGTCTGTCTGTATGTAAGGATATCTATGGTTCTGTGGCTGTTCATCCTTGTGATCTCTGTCAACGCCTGTCCTGCTTCCTGAGAGGGCATGCTGCTTGCAGGTGGGAAAGAAAACAGAAGTGTGTCGCCGACGTTTGGCAAAAATACAGCTTTCACAGAAAAGGTCCTGAATAAAAGGAAACTTGCTTCTTTCCCGCACCGGGGCCTTTTGGACCACACGGCTCTGTTCTGAAATATCTTCTCTGCGGGGATGCAAGCTGGGATGGGTGAAGTTTAGATTGCAAGATGGCTCACCTGGTCACTAGAACAATCAAAACTCTGCACCCAGGCAGGCAGCATCTCATCGGGGTAGAGGAGTCATCAGCCTGAGGGTCCTTTCGGGAAATGCTCTGGGAAAGGTTGTGAATTTCTACTGAAGTCTGGGTACCCTCACTCCTGTTTTTCCATTTAAAAATGATTAAAACCGGGGGATAACCCATTGGTCGGCAGTTTGTTAAATCCCACATCAGGAAATAAAAGCACTTGGACCATCTGTCACCATCCAGGAGATCAAATGGAGCTGGAATATTAATGCACATGTGAAATGGCCTCCTGGGAGTATGGGAACAGGCAGGTCGGGGAAGAGGGATGGGGGGGGTGGGGGTGGGTGGAGAAGGATGTGCTTGGAGCCTCCAAAGTCCCTGTCCTGTCCTTGGCAGCTCCTCAGAGTAATGACGACGGTTATCACAAGGCAGGGACAAAATGCTTCCCAACACTGAGTATGCTGTTTAAAATATAAATCCTATTAGATGCGTATATTACACACCACTCACATCCACTATTTGCGCCATACCGGATATGCTTCGGGTCATGCAAAGTATGTTAAAGAAAGGATTCTTTCCTAATTCACTCATAAAAAGTCAAAATTGCACTGCCACAGGGGAGAAAACACTCTTTTTCCAAATGGTCAGGAAAGGGTGTGACAAGGGCCACGCCTCTGGCCAGGTGGTGCTAGACAAGCACAGAGAGGCACCCAGACAAGCACAGAAAGGCACCCGTCAGGAAGACACATCCCAGCTGTTCCTCACTCCACAACGCACCTGCTTCCCACTTCTCCGATCCCCAGACAGGGGGCGTCCATTGGAGTCCCAGTTCTCCCACTTCCTAGCTGTAGGGCTTTGAGTATATCAGTTAGACTCTGTAATCCGTGGTTTTTCCATCTGCAAAATGGCTACGTGAAGATGAAACAAGATGAAGCAACAGGCGTTTGGGATGGTCTTTGTTTTACAGTTAACACTCCACAAATAAAAGCTACTATTATGCAAAGAAAACTAATTTCTTTGCACATTATATTAACTTGTAGTTCTGCACAGACTGAGCATTTCTTATATCGAGGAAACCTGGGCTGCACGAAGCATGATGTGTATCTTTGCCAGATCCTCCTGCTTAAACACCAAGGGAAAGGCCGACTCGCTTGATTTCCATCCATGGCCTGTGAGAAAATGATGGGACAATATGTAGGACCTGGTACTTTCTGGCAACTTTGGCAACGATACCATTGCAGTCTTCCCTCCATAATATCCCACACTGACCGTGAAGGTCAAATAAGGCCGTGGATCTGACAAGTGTAAAGTACTACTCTGCTTGCACCAGGGATTATTATCCTCACCACCATTTGCCTAATTCTACACATGCTTATACCAAGAACGTCTGCTCTTATGGGCACTTAACCCTGATATACTTCTCTTTCATGCCAAGAGAAGGCGTCTGACAGATGGGGAACTCGTATTGCTTCCTATCGAATAACATTCCCTAAATGATTCTAGCCCCTCGTGTTTGCTAAATGTGCGTGCTCTGAATAGTCTACCTGCTTGTTACAGGCTTTCCCTGGCTCTCTCTCTGCTGCCTTAGCATTTGTTTCATACAAATCAGTATCCTCCTTCATGGTGAGAGGCAGTGAGGTGCAGTGGTGATGAGCCATGCTCTGGAGCCAGCCTGCGGGCATCTGAGTACTGACTGCTATGCCCCCTCAGACAAACTGCACACTCTCGGCAAGGTTTCCTCATCTGTAATCCAACTGCTAGGAGGAGCCAGTAATTTAAAGCACAGATATGCAAAGTGATTACAACAATCCCTCTGAGTGTAGAAAACACTCACTAAATACTGTGTATGTTATGGTTGATAGAGACCGTGTAGTGTGATGGCTGAGAATTAGGATTGGGAGCCAGGTGACCTGGCTCTGAATCCTGACCGTGCCATTCACTAACTGCAAAATCTCTGGCAAGACACATAACGTTTTTGTGACTCAGTTTCCCAACTTGTACAAAAAGGGTATGGTAAAGAGCATCTATCTGGTAGGGTTGTGAGGTTTAAAACAGACACCTATGTGTTTGTTCATTAGTTCATTCATTCACTCATTCAACATACAGTGTTCAATAAAATTAGCTCTTTTTTCTCAACCACACCAACTTTTTCCATTCACTTTTTATTCCCAGATTGCCAATGACTCGTCTTTTTTTCCACACTGGCATCTCCTGCTTTATCCCTGCCTACCCAGCTCAGACTCCCCCAGCCACCTCCCTGCCTCTTGGAATTACAATCCTTCTCAAATCACATGGATTTAGGGCAACTGGAGCAGGGCTGGAAATCTGCATTTTGACTTGGATGGCAGCTGATCCAAGGCAGCCCTACAAACCGAGAATGTCACCCTGCCACTTCCTAGAGCTCGATGACATGGCCAGCTACTTAAGTTCTCTGTCTCCTTATAGGCGAAAGGAAGAGAAAAACCACCTCCTAAGAGGCAGGAGACTGAAAGGTGATGGCTCGAGCCCTGACCCCCTTCAGGTCTTTGCTCACATGTCAGCTTCTCTGGAAGGCCTCCTGGGCTACCCTATTAAACCCCACCCCAGCCTCCTGCTGGCTCTATCCTCCTTCCTGGCTTTATGTTACTTTTGTTTCTGCTGAGGTCTCCTTCAAACCTTTGCTTCGCACATCTTCCTTTGTGTCTTTTCTGGGCCACCAGGTCGCCTTGCCTATCCATTTATCCACAGAAAACTTAGTCTATTGTGAGCAACACGAATGTTAGAGAAAACTAATGATATGACCTCCAAGATTCGCAACCAAGATAATGGGACGGTACAAAAGCCATAGGAAAAGCTTAGACTGACATAATGAAAGAAAAGCGAACATTTATAGAGTTTCTCAGTGCAAGGGTCTTAAGTGTGTTGTATTTCCAAAGCTTTCTGGGCTCGACTATTCACAATAGTGAGACATATTCTTTATCCATTGGTTCTGTATAGTGTGGGTCCTTTCAGAGTATAATTGAGCTGTTCTATCTTGGTAAAAGCTTCCTCGCTCCCCCTTCTGAAAGATGGCTTTGATTCCCTCCCTGTAAGTTGGCACCCTCCCGTCTCAAACTGCCAGAGGACCAATCATGCCCACCCTTTCAGCAGCACCTAAGCATCCAAGCCCTCAGGAGATGATGGGCACTCAGGACCTCTGTCGGCATCCTCAGGACAGTGTTTCCAGAGTATGCCCAAGCTTGGCAGGACCACTGCCCGGGCCTCCGCTGCTCTGGGACCGTCCATGGCTCTCAAGGGCCTGGGATTCGGGGACGATGGTCAGAGGAAGGTTTCTGATCTTCATTCCAAAATCAGACAAGCACGAAGGGCACCGAGTAACTCTCCCTCAAATGCTTCAGAAAGGTGCCTTAGTTCTAGTCACAATGGTCTGAGGACAAGATCCTCCTTAATAATGTATAATTTGGAATTATGACACTGGAGCCAACACAACCAATGAAAACATAAACCCCTCACGATCTTCCTGGGAGTGTGGAGGTGCCTTTGCATTGTAATCCTCAGGAACAATCTCCTGTGGATGGTTTTCTGACCAGCTTAGAAAAAGGTTGATTAAAAAACGGCATATGCATTGTAAAGTGCCCTCTCACAATGCCTTCAAAATTCCCTGGAAAGAAAAAAGATGTTCACCTGTTTTATTCCCCCCTTCGGTGTATGTTTCTACAGAAGGCACTTGAAAATCAGAAAAAAGCCTCATCTTCTTGAAATAAAAAAATCAAATGAAAATAGCACAGCAGAAATTCCCATAAAATGCCCCCAAAAAGTTTCTTTTCAATAGGACTCAGGCTGAATGGAAGACATTCTTGGATCCGGAGCGTTGGCTGGTTACCTAGGTTGCAAAGGACACCAGGAGGGACTCACACCAGGAATTCTTCGTTAGAATGCCAGTCAAGAAGAAGTTCATAATCCTTTCAGATTTTAAATTCTGTGTGTCTGTGAGGGGGAATCGCCATTTAGTGTTTAGGACAATTGGTAAAGAAGATTAGACCAGACTTGTCTATCAAGATGTGCTTCACCCTGGGTTATGCTCATCAAAGGCAGAGGGAATAGGCTACAGCACTGTTATTCTCTTTTTGAAATTGTGGTTATATGGAGACTGCTCATTGTTTAATTAGTATGGAAGCTGATACACAGAGAAGCACAACAACTGTATGTAGTGCGCATTAACCTGATATTCAAAACCAGCATGTGGGTACTTAAAATTTGACCAGATTTGAAACCTTTTAAGATTTCTTAATTATTCGTATGTGCCCACGGTTACTGCTTTCTTTTAAGAAAACATGGAAGGCTTAATGATTAATGTACTAATTTCAAAAGCTCTCTTATACAGACTACACTAGACCTGTGGTCTTTATAGGATGATCATTATTTAGTTAATGAACTCAGCATACTGAACATTTTCCAGCCACCTGAAACTCTCAAGTCGTAGTGTGTGAGTTTTCGGCCAATTAATTATCAATTACAACATCATAAAACATTAGCACAAAAATAGGGAATAATGAAATTTAATTATACACTATTCTTCTGAGTTGCTGCAAATACTATACAAGACTGATTCTGATTAATAATTCATTCAGCAATAAAGTATCAGGAAAGATAATTATGCAGTGCCACAATTCTCACACTGATTTTTATAATTACAGATTACAACAGTGTTAGCAATTTAAAAGGTTAGAGAGCTGTGGTAATTTGCTATGTCATCCTCAGCTATATTAATGCCTCTCTTTGAGCACCAAGGATAATTGAAAATATAATAATGGACCAAATCAGATGGCTTGCCCATGTTCTCCTCACCTAAAACATCACCAACTTGAGTACATTAGTAAAGTCAAGTCCTTGATAATTAGCCTCTTTCATTAAGTAGCCCCACTATTCACATTTGGTTACAGTAGATGGAAGGGAGAAAATATGTAGGTATTCATGCTGAAATATGCAAACATGGAAACAATCATAAATAAGATACAACATGGATACCACTAAATTTGGTATACAACTTCTATGTGGTGTGACTATGAATACACATATATGTATATCTGTGTAATTGCCTCTCAGGTAATTAGACTTGCCAAGGGACCCACATAATGAAAGTTGAGTCTCTGCCTTTGGCAATACAGTTGAGTAAATAGCACGTGAGAAGATTCAAAGTTTATCCAATTACCCTCTCTGGGTTGTTTATATATTGTGACACAACAAACTACTCTTGTCTTTGAGCTTTATTACACCCTGAGAATGAAAATATACTCTTCCTGCTAGGAATACTTACTCTGTTCTGCTTTCATTCCTTGGGAAAAATACCTGGCTAACAACTGATAACTCTTCTCATAATCAGTATTTGAACGAAATTTCCACATGAGGATCAGTCCACATAAAGGAAACATACAGTTCTATGAATAAAAAAATCACTTTCTTCTTTGCTCTTCTGGATATTTTTTGGAAGAGATGAGCTAAACACATTGTGGCTTTTCTCTCTTGAATGCATTAAAAATTTGACTAACTTCATGATTGACTGATACAGAGAAACAGATGAAAAATTTACAGGGACTAAAACCTTAAGCCTCATTTATTTTTTTATTTTTTAAAAAATATATGTTTTATTGATTTTTTATAGAGAGGAAGGGAAAGGGAGAGGGATAGTGTTTGAAACATCAATGAGAGGAACATCAATCAGCTGCCTCCTGCACATCCCCCACTGGGGATGTGCCCACAACCAAGGTACATGCCCTTGACCGGAATCAAACCTAGGACCCTTCAGTCCGTAGGCCAATGCTCTATCCACTGAGCCAAACCGGTTAGGGCCCTTAAGCCTCATTTAAAGGAGTTCCTAGCAGAGTCCTTCGAGGGTCTCGCTGGGCCTGGAGATTCCTCCTAGAGCAGGGGTTCTCAACCTGTGGGTCACGACCCCTTTGGGGGGTCAAACGACCCTTTCACAGGGGTCGCCTAAGACCATCGGAAAACACACATATAATTACATACTGTTTTTGTGATTAATCACTACGCTTTAGTTATGTTCAATTTGTAAGAATGAAATTGGGGGTTACCACAACATGAGGAACTGTATTAAAGGGTCGCAGCATTAGGAAGGTTGAGAACCACTGTCCTAGAGTATGCCAGGGTCTGGATTCAGTATTTCATTACAGCTGGCCCCCAAATGATATAGGGAGACAGGTAAAAAAAAACAAACCACAAAGCTGCTTTCTAGTGTGAGAAAGATTTGGAGATAGGTCATCTGATGGAATTTGCTCCTTTTACAACTGTGGAAATGTAGGCTCAAAGACATTGATTTACTCAAAATTCCAGAACTATTTAGAAATAGAAATAGGAGAATCCAAGAGTCTCTAACTCCCAGGCTTCTACTAGATCGTATTAGAGAAAATACAGGAGGGGGGCATGGGTTAGCACATGGAAACTATTTTTTGTTCCAAAATTATGCCCTTTTATTTACATTTAATTTCCACCAGGGCGATAAGTATAAAATAGGGAGAGGGGAGAGGAAGAGTAAGTCTAAGAGAACATTGTAGAACTGTAGCTCTTCATGTCTTCCTTCAAGCACAAATAAAGTGGGGTTTCTTGCGCCAGGAGTGCAATTATAAAACAAGGCATTGTTTTGGATGGGTCCTAATCAGCTTCCTTTCTGGGCCGTGAGAAGGCGGCTGGCTTATGATCATGTTGTATGATGCCACACTGAAATGTAAATGTCCTTCCCCCTTTTCAACTACTCCCTTTCCAAAGCTTTACTCCCAGTAGAGCAATCAAACAGGCTCCCTGCATATTCCTGTAAATCTGTTGATGGATTCATCAGGAGACTCCTCGCAGGCCATACTGTTCCCTATTTTAAGTAGTGGACAGGGAATAATATCAGCAAGTAGACTTTGGTCCCACATTTGCAAGGTCCTGTATGGTTCTGTACTTTGAATTTTTCTAACATTTTATTATGAAAAATTTCAACTTACAGAAAAGTTTAAAGAATCTTACAATGAACACCTATAAATCAACATCTAGATTCTATAATTAATATTTACAATGCTTATTCCATTACACACTTATCCATCTATATCCATCACTCCATCCATCTGTCAATCTACCTTATTGTTTCTGTGCATATCATTTGCTAGAGTTCTAGATTTGCTTATATATTTTTTCTTTTGAGCTAAAATTTACATACAGATCTCTTAAGTGCACACTCACTGGATTTTGATGAATATATATCCGAATCTTGTCAAGCTATAAACTATAAATACTCTAGAAAGATTCCCCATCCTAGTCAGTCCCCACTACCCAATGCAATCACTGTTCTGTTTTTCAAACACAGACTAATTTGCTTGCCCTAGAATGGTTAAATTTTAAGAATTAGGCCTCCATCAACAGTTAAGTGGCTAAATGCTCTGTTTTTCTTCCTCCCGTCAACAAAATACTTATTGAGCACCCACAATAAGCCATACACAATGGAATCCAGTGACAACAAAATAATTATTGCATAAAAGTAGAAAAATAACTTCAATGGTGGTGAGAATTGTGGGATTAATTATATTTCAAGGGCGATTTGGATGCACAACCAGAAGGAAAGCCACACACCACACCCTGTATCTGTTACTCATTTGGAAACTTGCGGACTCTTTGACAAAAAAATAAAATCCATACCATGCCCAGTGGAAAAGTAGGGCTCTGTAGGATTTTTGGAGTAAGTCAGAAAAATGAGGTGTTTTTTTTTTTTTTTTAAAAAACAACCCATCTTCTGACTAACAGTATGGCTCTGTGATAAAGATGATTGCTCTGTGATGAAGATGAATGGCCAGTGTGTCAAGCCATAACCTATGAAGACCCAGCCCCTAGTTTTATAGAACTGTACAATCATTAAGGAGGCTACCAAAGAGCCAAAAATGCTTCTTGTTCATTTTTTTGAACCTAACTATGGGTAGTTAGTGGACTCGGCCCTGCATGACTAACAAGATGATGACACCTTGGTTGACACAGCATTGGGTTACTTCACTCAGCAAGAGCTCCACAATGGCATACTCCACAAATCAGCCACTAAACTGGGATTAAAACAACTCTTCTACAGCAATTTCAATCCTCTTTAAAAATTCTTCTTTAACCCTTGTTATGCATTGATTATATTCCCCCTTCCACCTCCACCACCAAGATATGGTGAAGCCCTCACCTCCAGCACATCAGAATGTGACCTGATTTGGAAATGGGGTCATTGCAGATGTGTTAGTTAAGATAAGATGGTACTGGAATAGGGTGGGTCCCTAATCCAATATACTGGTGTTTTTATAAAGGGAACTCCGTGTAAGACAGAAGAGACAGTGAGAACACCATGTGAAGATGGAGGCAGAGATAAGAGCGATGCATCTACAAGCCAAGGAATGAAGCCAAGGACTAATGCCACCACCAGAAGCTGGGGAGAGGTAAGAAGGACCCTGTCCCGCAGGTTTCAGAGGAAACATGACCCTGTAGATACCTTGAGTTTGGACTTCTAGCAACCAGAACTGTGAGACAATAAATGTCTTCTGGTTCAAACCACCCAGTTTGTGGTACTTTGTTACAGCAGCCCCAGGGGAGGAATACAGCTCTAAAAAAGATTTCTTTTCCCTTTTGATAATTAAAAAAACAACAACACCTGAAACATAATTTGCATGCAGAAAACTGTATCAACCATAAAGGTAAAGATCAATAGATTTTTCCAATTAACCACCAACCACCCAGATCAAGCATAACACCAGCAACCCAGGAGTTTCCTTCATGCCCCATCCCAGTCATTAAGTTTCCTTCATATCCCCACCAATGTAATCACCATACTACTTATTTTTTAAGTGTGTCTGGATTCTTTTGTATATTATGTTTGCGAGATTCATCCATGCCGTATGTAACAATGGTTTCTTTTGAAGACAATGTAAAAAAATAGCATTAAATTTTTGTTTGTTTTAGTTGGTTCAAATTTTAAAAGGTACAAATGGTATAGTGAAAGTCTCCAAAATCTCCCCATCCCTGCTTTCCAGTTCCATAGTTCCACTTTCTAGAGGCAACTAATATTTCCTGTGTATCCCTCCAGAGCAGCAATTTGACAGGTGCCACAAGAATTTTTAAATACTTGACTATTTAGTCAGGGGTACTGACATCTTTTCCCTTAAATTGTCAAATAAAAAAAATGACAACAGCCAATAGAACAGTAGCCGTCCAGTGTGAATGAATCAAAATTATACCTATTTTTTGGTCAGGTCACCAAAAAATATATCAGTATGCTGCTGAATTTTATTAACTAGTTTGTGTGTGCCATGAGATGGAAAAGGGATTGCTAGTCTAGAGGGATTTTTTGCCAATGTATGCAAAGATATATACATTTATACGTAAATCTCTCTCCTTTTTTAGTACAAAACTTAACATATTATACTACTATGCACCTTGCTTTTCACTTAACATTATATCCTGGGTATCACCCCATAACAACATATAAAAGCTTTCTCATCCTTATTTTATGGCTATATAGTATTCAGTCTATGAGAACATAGGATCATCTTTATTGATAGCCATCTGGGTTGCTGTCATTCTTGTGTTATTATAAACAAGGTTGCAATGTGGAACCCTGTAGTTTTGCACATGTAATTTTGTGCATCCATATATTGTCCCCAAAACCGAAATGCTGCATCAAAGTATATAAGCTTTAGTAATTTTGATATTGACAAATTATTCTTCTTTTAGATTGTACAAATTTAAACTCCTACCAGCAATGTACAAGAGTATGTCCTTATCCGTAGTTTTTCTAATAGGTTGTGTTATCAAACTTAAAAAAAAAAAAAGAATCTGGAAGGAGACCCAGAACATCCAAAAGAAGGCCCAGCAGCCTGCATTGCTTCATAGCTGGGCCTCATCTGGGCACCTCCAAAACCCAAACAAAGAAGAGGAATCTGCAGATCTCTCTGTAGCTCCTGCTGGGTAGCCTCTGGCAGAGGCTAAATTAGCACCTCCTTAGAGATCCAAGAGCCAGTGTACCCAGTAGTCAGAGTGGGACCATCCAGATTACAACTCCTCAGATTCGTAAGGGACACACTCAGGGGGCAGACTCAGTGAGCACCAAAGCCCCACTGAAGCAAATCTTGCCCCATAAGGATGTCTCCAGCACAGAAGTTCTCCCACTGTAGACACAGCTGATTCTCACAGCCAATTGGCCTGGAGGTCAATTCCTCCCAGTGATACCTGCAACAATCAAGGCTTAACTATAACAAGACTGTGCACAAAGCCCACAAAGGGGTGCACCAAGAGTGTCCTCCTCAGGTAATTGGGGAGGCTGAGCCACTGGGCTGTATAGGACACCTAGCACACAAAGCCACTCTATCAACACAGGGAAGCAGCCAAAATGTGGAGACAAAGAAATAGGTCACAAATGACAGAAATGGAGGAAAGCAAACTACTGGATATAAAGTTCAAAACCACGGTTATAAGGTTTTCCAAGAATTTTCTAGAAACCGCCAATAAATTTAGTGAGATCTTCAATAAATCTAGTGAGACCCTTGAGGATATGAAAAAGGACCAACTAGAAATTAAGCATACACTGACTGAAATAAAGAATATTATACAGAGATCCAATAGCAGACTAGAGGATCGCAAGAATCAAGTCAAAGATTTGAAATATGAAGAAGCAAAAAACACCCAACCGGAAAAACAAAAAGAAAAAGAATCCAAAAATATGAAGATAGTGTAAGGAGCCTCTGGGACAACTTTAAGCGTACCAACATCCGAATTATTGGGGTGCCAGGAGAAGAGAGAGAGCAAGATATTGAAAACCTATTTGAAGAAATAATGACAGAAAACTTCCCCTACCTGGTGAAAGAAATAGACTTACAAGTCCAGGAAGTGCAGAGAACCCCAAACAAAAGGAATCCAAAGAGGACCACACCAAGAGACATCATAATTAAAATGCCAAGAGCAAAAGACAAAGAGAGAATCTTAAAAGCAGCAAGAGAAAAACAGTTAGTTACCTACAAGGGAGTACCCATAAGATTGTCAGCTGATTTCTCAATAGAAACTATGCAGGCCAGAAGGCAGTGGCAAGAAATATTCAAAGTGATGAATAGCAAGAACCTACAACCAAGATTACTTTATCCAGCAAAGCTATCATTCAGAATAGAAGGTCAGATAAAGAGCTTCACAGATAAGAAAAAGCTAAAGGAGTTCATCACCACCAAACCAGTATTATATGAAATGCTGAAAGGTATCCTTTAAGAAGAGGAAGAAGAAGAAAAAGGTAAAGATAAAAATTATGAACAACAAATACATATCTATCAGCAAGTGAATCTAAAAATCAAGTGAATAAATAATCTGATGAACAGAATAAACTGGTGAATATAATAGAATCAGGGGCATAAGAAAGGGAGTGGACTAACAATTATCAGGGGGAAAGTGGTGTGGGGGGGGGGTGCAGGAAGAGACTGGAAAAAAATCATACACCTATGGATGAGGACAATGGAGTTGGGTAAGGGCAGAGGGTGGGGTGGGAACTGGGTGGAGGGGAGCTATGGGGGGAAAAAAGAGAAACAACTGTAATAGTCTGAACAATAAAGATTAAAAAAAAAAGAATCTGCCTGGCCTTGCTAGCATGGCTCAGTGGTTGAGTGTCGACCTATGAACCAGGAGGTCACGGTTCGATTCCCAGTTAGGGCACATGCTGGGGTTGTGGATTCTATCCCCTGTGCTCTCACTCTCTCTCCCTTTCTCTCTGAAATTAATAAAAAAATATTTTTTTAAAAATCTGCCTGCTTGGTAGGTAAAAATAGCATCTCATTATAGTTTCAATTTGCATTACATTTTTAATAAATAAAGCTAGATGTAGTTCATGTTTTTGAGCAGCTACTGGTATTTCCTTTTTCTGTAAATTCTGTTAATAACCTATTTTTTTGTTATTGCACTGTTGGTCTTTTTTCTTAGGGTTTTGTAGAAGCTCTTTACATATTAGGGAAATCAACCCCTCCTCTTATATGAGTTGCAAAGTATTTTTCTTAGTTTGCCACTTGTCTTTGTCTTTATTTATGGTTTTTATATAATTGAATTCATTTTATAATTTTCCTCTTATAACTTCTGGATTTTGTATCGTACTTTAAAAGGCCTTCTCATTTGTGGATATAAAGAATTTCCCCCTGGATTCCATATGTACTTGTTTTTTAAAATGTTGTCTTTGATTCATTTAGAATTTATCTTGAATTATCAATAAATTTTATTATTGCCAGTCAGATATTAATGATCCCTGCAACATTTATTGAACAGTTCAGCTTTATTGCACTGATCTGAGATGACTTTTTAAATATAAAGTAAAATTTCAAATGTATTTGAGATTATTCCTGGACTCTACACTGTACCATTGACCTATCTAATTAATGCCCTAATTAAAATACATAAATATATTTGTTATATATTTTAAGTCTAAAGAACAATTTTCTCTCATTTCTTTTTTTTTTTTCTGATTTAATAAACCAAACAGATCATCAAGGTTTGGACTATGTGGAGTTTTCAGCCATGGTCCAGTGAGTCACTCTCTCCCAAGGGAAACAGGTGAACGTAGAGAGATTTACACCAGACAATGGCAACAGCTGAACATTTTCATTCTCTAGAGTGCTATTATCTCAGAAGAGCATAATACAGGAATTCTTGTTCCAACCAGAGTCTGGGTCTCACTTTGAGGGAAAAGTACCCAATAGCTATGAGAAGAAAGTACACAGGTGACACACTAACTTAGCTATGTGACTCTGAGCAAGTCATGTCCCCCTTCTGAACCCCACCTCCTCCTCTAGCCACCAAGAATTTGGGCCCAACACTTCGTAAGAATTTGTTGAATTTTTGGAGATAAAAGACTCACTTTCCAGCCATGAGCTTTGTCTAGAGTGGAGCTATTATTTTTCCCCTTTAAAAGGTCTCTTGAAATACAAGAACATCATTTAAAAGTGAGTTCTTGCTGTAGATGGATATGTTCCAGTATTAGATGAGAAGGGGAATAAAACCACATCCATTTAAAATCTGACAGAGGACCAGGGAGAATAAAACCCTCTTGGTCTGCCCTGACCAGTTTGGCTCAGTGGATAGAGCGTCGGCCTGCAGACTGAAGGGTCCCAGGTTCGATTCCGGTAAAGGGCATGTACCTTGGTTGCAGGCACATCCCCAGTAGGGGGTGTGCAGGAGGCAGCTGATCAATGTTTCTCTCTCATTGATGTTTCTAACTCTCTATCCCTCTCCCTTCCTCTCTGTAAAAATCAATAAAATATATTTAAAACAACAACAACAACAAAAAAAACCCTCTTGGTCTAATGACAGGACTAGATTGGGTTCTGTTTCAAATTGCCATTGAGTTTCTGAGTTCTTTAGAAGGAAGACAAAACAACCTCAAAAAGAATAATGTATATAACGGATTAATTTCCAGAGCATTCACAGATGCCATTTATGTTGCAAGTCTTCCTTCCTGAATGATTTTCAATTTTCAATTAAAGGGTTATTTTAAAGCAAATAGATAAACCTGGTGAAAGAGAGAAAGAGAGTGAGGAGGGAGTTCTTTTTCGGCTCACTTGCTTGCAGGGGTGGGTGTGATTAAGTACTCGCGGGTATGATTAAGTAATTAGGTTGAGGAGGCTCTGGGAGCCGCCAGGTGCCCGCCCTCGGGGTGTTCGAGGTGTTCGCAGAACCAGCTGGGCCAGAGCCTCCGCTCCTGTCCAGGGATGAAGCTGGCAGCCTGGGCTCCTTGCAGGCCTCCCATGGCCAGACCCCCTCCCCTCCTGCCGCCAGGCTGCTGTGGCTGCCATGACACAGGCACGGGGCCTGCTCTGCCTCGCCTGAGCTCAATCCCTAATGACCGGGACCCTGTTGCCCAAGTTTACTTCCATTAAAAATGTTTGTGTAATTCCAACCCTCAGCAACCGGCTTCCGCCAGCGGAGGCAGCCTTCGCCCTGGGCAAGGTCACCTCCGAGGAGACCAGGGGCCTGTGGCTGCGACAAAGGTGGTTGTGAGCACAGCGGCTGAGGTGGGGGAGAGGAGGGAGAGGGCTTTTCTCTCTTGAATGTATTAAAAATTCCACTAACTTCATGATTGAATGATACAGAGAAACATGAAAAATTTACAGGGACTAAAACCTTAAGCCTCATCTAAAAGAGTTCCTAGCATAGTCCTTCTGGATCTTGCTATGCCCTTCACCGGAATCGAGCCCGGGACCCTTCAGTCTGTAGGCCAATGCTCTACCCACTGAGCAACACCAGCTAGGGCCTGATTAATATTTTTAAAAGATTACTTGAGGTTCTATGTGGAAAGAGAGCTGTTGTGCAGTCAGACTGGAAGCATGCTGGGAGGTTCTTGCAGCTTCTAGGTGAGCAATAAGGATGGACCAGACTGGGGTGGGGCAGAAGAAGTGGTGACAAATGGTTGGATTTGCATATATTTGGAAGGTAAAGCTGATGGGCATTGATAATGGATTGGACATGGAATGTGAGAGAATGATTTAAGATGGCTTCAAGGATTTCAGTTTAAATGACCAGATAAATGGAATGTGATTTGCTGAAATGTGCAACCCCAGGGAAGGATCAGGTCTGCTGGGGTGAGGACAAGCGTTGGTTTAGATGTGCTAAGTTTGAGAAGCCTACTCTAGACAGCACCATGGATATATTACATAAGCAGCTAAACACATAACTTAAGATTCAGGGCAGGGTTGATTCAGAGATATAAATTTGGGAGTCATTAGTATGGAGATAGTACTTAAAAGCCACAGGACTGGATGAGATCACTGACGGAGTAAGCTCATGCGGGCTGAATGAATGAATAAGCAAGTTTATGTGCAGGAAGGAAGATGTTAACAAGTTCACAAAATCTGATTGTAGAGATTAGACAGAGAAATAACACACAGAGGGATGAGAGTGCGCAGAATGGATTTTTCTTTCTGTCTAGGTGGCCAGTTCAGATTTTTTTGGGTTCTTAGAAGAGCCTGCATTTCAAATTATTGGGGGGGCACAGTGGACCATAGGACTCTCCAGGGCAAGTTTCCATTGCTCAGCATGTGGACAAGGCACGGCAACCTCCTTTAGGCTGCTTGGGAACTAAGCACCTTTCTGAAAGAGTGCCTATCAGAGCACATGGTGCAGGCTGGAAGCCACGAGTGTGAGTCCTTCTGGGAAGAAAAGACAAGGACAGATCCACGCAATGTGTTTCAAATTAGAAGGGGGGTAAGATCACAAATCCAATATCTGCAAACAACCTTTATGTAACCACGTTGTCTCTACTGAAGTACCAGGTGGGCGACTTTCCACAACTAAGACAAAATAATCTTTGCCATAAGCCCAGGAAAAGTTCTGTAGAATTTGAGATAGTTAAGCTGTACTTCTCAGAAGTCAAAAGCAGGTCAGTGGGTCCACCACATTCTTTTGGTTACTTCGAATATCGTATTACCCAATACTAATAGCTTCTCGGGCCCATAGGAATATAATCACATTGGAAAAACACTAAAAGCATGATGATGTAAGAGGTATCTACTGTGAAAAAATAGCTTTTGCATACTTTCTAAAATTGCCATTTCATTCCAACTACACGGAGTTTTCTCTATTTTTATTAAAAAATTTTTTTCATTGTGAGGCATTAAAAATTGGCATTTAAAGGCTCCAGCTTGTTTTGACTTTTTTGATCGCCATTCATTTCCAGTGTTCCAGGCTTTTCTCACTTAAAAATCATTAGCACTTTGCTCATATCTGCTCTGCTGCTTCACCGAGATCACAGATATTTCTTCTATGTCTGTGTAATGTTAAAACTGGAAATAAAGACCCAAACCAAAGTCTTATTATCTGTGCCTTATTAAGTGTTCTATCCACATCCCAAAAAGTAAAGCTTTGTTCTAGAATCATTGTTGACTGCCAGTGAGAGTTGGTCTGCTCTACTCCTAGCTGCTCAAACTACATATATCACTGTGTTGATTTGTGGGTGCTTTGAAACAGACAATCTAAACGCACACAAAAGAGCAAAGTTGTATGGAACTTTGGAAAGACTGAAATTTTAGTCACTGATGTATCGGGGAAATGTTTACTGGGTATCTACCACATTCCAGCCACTTTGCTGGGTCTGGGTCACAAACACAGGCGTCTGGCACATATGATATAGTGGTTGACCAGGCAAATTGATACCGTGCCATAGGGCTGTTGCAGAGGCATTTCAGCATGCCTTCAAACACAGGTGGGATCCTTCCCAGTAATGACAATGCTTGAGCTGAATTCTAACGACAAAGCAGGAGTTATCTATGGGAAGGGTGAGAGAAAGATCAATTACAATTTACAGGAAAGAGTCGACTAATATTTGTGGATCCCTAACTATTTTCCCTCCAAAGTTTGGAACTAGGTCAACAAAGATGAAGATGGTACATTTCCTCCCAATAAGAAGACATAGTAGCTATTTTCAAATTTCTAAGGAGTTGTGTGGAATAAACATCAGATTTTTCTGGGTCACCTATGAGTGATATCAAGATACTGGCTCTTTCTGATGTTTCATCCACTTACCTTTGTGAAAAAGATCAACTTTATGGGCAATCAGAAATGGGCTGATCAGAGGTATTAGAATCTCTCCAGGTAGGTCTACAATTTAGCTTAGGCATGGTTATTAATGAGAAACAAGAGAATCTGAGTATCAGGTAATTAAGCCTTTAAACATTACCATGACAATATGACCCTGACCACTGGCATCTCCAGGCAGAGATGGTCTGTGCCATCAGCTACACACTGCCAGGTTGGGCACAGTTCCCCATATTTATGGTTTGATGCTTCCCCTTTAGAAGCCAGAGACTCCTTAAACCCTGGCAAGAATCTCAACAGATATTACAGAAAAAAAAGGATTAATACAAACTCTACAATGGACCAAAATCCCAAGAGAAGTAGGTACTATACAGAGAATTTATACGACATACACTAGAATAGAGTCTCCCCATGGTGGGCATGCAGTGGGAGTGGGGGACATGTGTAGTCCGAGAATGGTTTCCTGACATACCTATTAATTTTATATCACAGACTATAGACATTGTGTTGCTAGTGGGATGTGCACAAGAAGAGTTAGCCAGCCCTCTAGGGAATATGGATTTAAAAACTCAAGAAAACAATGTGTTAGAATATCCGTTCGTATACTTTGTAAATACTGTGTTTAAGAGGTGATTATGTGACTGGTTCTTATACCATGATTACAAGAATGAAGGGAACAGTGAAGCTCAACCATATCCTTAAGACCAAGCAAGTCATTAGCAGATGCCAAGTCCACGCCTTGACCACCTGGCCATGTTATTTCTACAGATCATTATCCTCTGGGTGCTTTGGGGCTAGGACAGTGGGAAGGGCCTGCAATATAGCTGCTTCGTGCTAATCTGGCAGGTTCCTTTCCTGTTGCTGGTGAGAATCCACTGTCAGCTAGAAATACACTGGCATCGCTATGGTCCATCCTAGGAAAGACGGAGGCAGGCAAAGCTTTTCCAGAGTCATCATCTCCCTTCCCTCCCTCTGTCTCCTGAATGTTGTGTTCTTCTAGGATGGGACTCCCTACTTTACACCCCCATTTGCCAAAATCATTTCTCTCTCCCTTCTATTCTTCGCACTAGGCAGTCTCCTTGGTGAAACTGAGCAACTTTGTGTTTAGAGTTTAAGTTAGTTTTCAGAAAGTTGTGACAACTTACAACCTCTGCTGATGATCCTAGGAGTATCTATATTCTAATTGAGGGTGAATTGAGTTAGCAGATAACTGTGGATTTTCAGGTGAGTGGAAAAGAAAGGCCCTGTCATTGCCCCTGCAGGTAAGCTGGCCCTGAGTTCTCACTGGCACACTTTAAAAACAGAACTTGGACAGAACATTGGCACATCACCTTATTTGTTAAAAGTCATAGATCTCAGGGCTAGCAAACACAGGGAACTGATTGTCAACGATCTTGTATTTCTTGGTGTCTAATGGGCTAGTCTAGAAGCTCTCTCGAAGGTCTCTTGGTAAATCTTTTCTCGGGACTAAAGATTTCACATAAAACCTGAAGCAAACAGAACATCTGTCTAGACTAGCGGTTCTCAACCTGTGGGTCGCGGCCCCTTTGGCAGTCGAACGACCCTTTCACAGGGTTCGCCTAAGACCATCCTGTATATCAGATATTTACATTACGATTCATAACAGTAGCAACATTATAGTTATGAAGTAGCAACAAAAATAATTTTATGGTTGGGTCACAACATGAGGAACTGTATTTAAAGGGCCAGAAGGTTGAGAACCACTGGTCTAGACAGTAAGAGGATTGACTTGTATTCCATGTTGCTGGCTATTGCTGACTCTTGTGTGATCCCTAGATATTTGGTGATAGCTCCTCTGTGGCATAATCTATGAAGTAAAGACATAATAGCCGAGATCAGGTTCAGAACTTAGTCTTCATGCTGACATGCACGTTATCGTGTGTTATTGTACACTTGTTCCAGCCAGGAACCAGGGCAAAGATCTCTGATATGAATGTAACACGAGGACTTCATGGCTCATTTGCCATTGCTGCAGTTCCTATGAAAGATCCCAAGAACGTTGGGGCAAAAGACTGAAGAAATACAATGGTTTCCTGGGAAGTGAAGGTTGGGGCAAACATTTCTAAAATGTGCAAAGAAGTTAATTTTGAAAATCTGCTGCTCATTTGTTATAACTTCTGAGTTTCAATTTTAATTATTTAAAAAATTCCCTGTAACAAACACACTTTCTGAATGACTACTGCCTCATCATTTGGCAGCCAATTTTTGAAACCTCGGTACTCTGAGAAATACTTAATGAGCATGTCTTAATGGTGTATCCATTGAGTTACTGTTTCACTTGGGAGGAAGCTGAAGGATATGAATTCAACTTTTGGCTCTAATGCTTACGAGATCTTTAGATTTAGAATAGTTCTTGTTGATCTTAAGATGCTTCTTTTGTAAAAAGGGAGAAACCTAGCTTTCAGGGCTCTTGTGAGGACCGAGTTAATATATGTAAAACGCAGAACTCAAGTTCCTTACGTTTTTATCCACAGAATCTAGAGTGAAAGCTACAAGCCATCGGAGCGAGAAATGATGAGAACCCAGCTCCCTGTGCAGCAGCTCAATCTGACTCAGTGTCCCTCACACATTTACCGCGCTTAGGTGCCAAACACTACTTTAGGTTTGGAGACACAGTTATTATATTGAACGTGACAGACAAAGTACCTACCATCTCAGGTTTCATATTCTAGTCGGGGGAGACAGATAATAAACATATAAGTAAATAAACAATAAACTATCAAGCAGTGATAAGTACTATGCTAAAAAGCAAAGGGTGATGCACGAGGGAGTCACTGGGCATTATGTAGAATAGTTCTCTCTGAGGTCATGACATTGAAATTGAGACCTGAAGGACATGAAGGAGAGAGACACATGAAGGTTTATAGCAACTGATCTCACTGTGGTCTGGGGAACCCCTGGGGATCCCAAGACCATTTTAGGAAGTCAGTGAAGTCACGACTGTTTTCATAATAATACTAAGATGCTATTTGTCTTTTATACAGGTTGACATTTGTGTAGACGGTGCAAATGTAATGGTGGCTACGACTGCTGGTGCCTCAGCATGACACAAGGCAGTGTCACCAACTGTGCTAGCTCTTCACCACCACACCCTCACAGCCAAACAAAGTGCTAGTTTCACTTAGGAATGAGCTTGATCAGCAGTAGGAATTATTATTTGTATTAAATTTATACTAAATCTCAATATATGAGTGTTCATCATTTTAACATTCCGTATGACAAATATGCATAAGCACTTTTGTTGCATACTGGGGTATAATTGTTCTCAAGGAAAAACATTTGTGGGATTGTCTGAGTTGCAAGTTGAACAAACCACTTTCATAGAACATCATTTTTACTCGAAAGAATGCCCGACGAACGACGGTTATTCAGATTTAAGTATCTGGCGGATATTTTCTTGAAAATGATAAAGGTGAGCTGCCACTTCGAGGAAAACAACTGATAGAATTTGTTGTCGATGTTAAAATTCAATACTTCTAAAAATCAGATTTCTGGAAAATATGTATCTGCTACTATGAGCCTGATAGCTTCTGAAAACTTAAAACTTTCCTGGTGAGATTGGTGGTAATATTGTGATTTTTTGAATACCGTAAAATGAAATGTGTCACCATTTTGAAGATCTGTATAACTCAGTAAACCACAATTTTCCAAATAACTTATCATAGCCTTAAAAAATTATGCTTTGGCAATAGATCCATTCAATATGCAAGGCAGACCAATGAATGCAATGGAGTACCAAGTTCATTGATGTGGTTTTAGATTTTGCATTGCAACTAACCTTTAGGAAGTTACTTTATTGGCAGCCAATTTGTAAATTCTGATGTAGTCTCAAAGAAGAGTATGCCCAATTATTTAAAAAGGCAATTAAAATACTTCATCTTTTCCCAATTACTGAGACTGAATTTTCTTCATCTAATTTAACCAAAACTACATGTCACAACTGATTGAATACTAAAACAAATTTTAGAATCCAAGTGTCTTCTGTTATGCTAGATATTAAAAAGATTTAATGCCATTCTTCTTACTAATTTTTTTGTCTTGAAAAATACAGTTTTTTTTCATAAAGACATGTCATTTATAGTAACATGTAGTGGGTTTATTAGTGTTATTTTTACATAAATACTTTAGATGTTCAGTTTTAATTTTTAATAAGCTAAATATAGATGGATAAAACCCAAAGAAACAAAGGCTTTCTTGTGTTCTCAGTAATTTTTATGAGTATAAAGGGGTCTAGAAACCAAAATTTTGAAATGCATTGATCTAAGAATAAGGCAGATTAAACAATAAAATTTTAGTTTCATTAGGTCTTGCACAAATTTTACTGAATTTATTCTTAGGTACTTAAATTTTTTGTTGTTATTATAAATGACAACTTTAAAAAAAATTACTTTGCTCTGTTACTGGTGTGTAAAAAGGCAATACATTTTTGTACATTGATCCAGCCACTTTGCTAAGCTTTCTAATTATTTTTTGTAGATCAGCCCTACTATTTATTGGTCCATTGGTTGGCAAATTATGATCCACAGGCCAAACAGTGCCATCAGTTTTTGAAAATAAAATTTTATTGGATCAGAGCCATATCCACTTATTTATATGGTATTGTGTATAGCTTCTTCCACACTGCAATGGCAGAGTTGAGTGAAAGAGACTATATTGCTCAGAGGAAAAATTATTTACTCTCTGCCTTTTAACAAAACTCTGTATTATGAACCCCAATCAAAGAATCAACTTTGGCTTTCTTGATCCTCTATCTGACTTTTAAATTTTCAATTTAATTAATTTGTTCTTATCTTTATTCATCCTCCCTCCCTTGTCTTTTTCTACTGTCTCAAAGTTAGCTTATTTTCACTTTTTTTTTTCTTTTCTGGTAAAAGCAATTGAGGCTATACATTTTCCTCTAAATACAACTTTCACTGCATCCCACAAGTTTTGATATATAACATTTTCATTATCATTCAATTCTAAGTATTTAAAAATTTCCATTATGATATCTTTGATCAATGAGTTATTTAGAAATGTTTTTAAATTTCTAAATATAAGGGAAATTTTGGGGGGTTTATTTTTTAGCTACTGACTTCTAATTTAATTGTATTATGATCAGAGAACATGGTCATTATTTTTCTTGGAAATCTGGTGAGACTTGTTTTATGGCTTAGATAGGTCATTTTTTATACATCTTCCTTGTGAAGAATATATGTATTGCAGAGTTTGGTGCAAGGTTCCTTATATCTATGAATCAAGCTAGTAAATCGTGTTGCCTAAATTATATCTTTACTATTTGTTGTCTATTTGACCAAGCAATAACTTGGAGAAACATGGGAAATTTCCTTATAGTTTTATCAATTTTTGCTTTTTAATATATTTTGAGGCTACTTTACATATGTTATACCTTTCCACTGAGTAAAAGCCGTTAACAAAATATATAGTACTCTCTCTAACCTTAATAATGTCTTTTTGTCTTAAACTCTATTTTGACTGATATCAATAAAGCTGCCCTAGCTTCCTTTTTGTAGAATTTGCTAGAATGTATCTTTCTGACCCTTTAGTTTGTCCTTCCACATTAGGGATGTTTTTTCTAACACTGTACAGTTGAACTATTATTATTTTTTTAAATCTTAATTTTACTTTATCTGTTTTTTCCAGAAAATTTACATATGTTGTGATTGCGAATATATCTGTATTTGTTTCTATAATCTTACTTCTGCTTTTTATTTGTCCTGAATTTTTTATGCTTTACTTTTGTGTTTAAATTTGCTTGACTTTTAAAATACTGGTTTGAAGGTGTATACTATTTTTACTTTTTTTAGTAGTTATCTTTGAAGTCTAAAATTAGTATCATAATCTCCTTCAGGACAATAAAAGGACCTTATATTGCTAACTCTGATATCTCCTTCTTCACATAGAGTTTTATCCAGTCGTGTAGTCTACCTTTTCCCCTACATTAGACTTCATTGTGTTAAATGAACAATATTTGTTTAGATTTACCTACGTGTTTACCAATTTCTTTGCTTACCATTTCTTTCTGTATCTCAGAGTTTTCTTTTGCTATCCCTGTCCTTTGCAGTTCCTTCAGTGTAAATCTCGTAGGTTTTCCTCTTAGGAAAACAGTATTTCACTCTCATTTTTGCAAGTAACTTTTGCTGAGTGCCCAATTTCAGGTTGAAAATTATCTTCTCTCAGAATCTTGAAAATATGATTTCAGTCTCCTGGCTTCAATTATTGCTGTTGAGAAGTCCACTGTCAGTCTAGTGATTGTGCCTTGGTGGGTATTATCCGCGTTTTCTCTATGGCTCCTTTTAAGACAACTTTGTCTTCAGAGATCTGCAGTCCCACTACGCTCTAAAAGGTCATGTATGCTTTTTAAATATGTGCCTGCTTTGTACACACTGCTCCCAGTATCTGTGGATGCATGTTTCTCATCTTATTTGAAAAAATCCTCAGCCATCTATTCGTCATTGCCTCACCCCCATCCTACGTTTCCTTTCCCTTTGTGACCCTGAATCAACTTGGCAGGCTTGTTATTCCGCCCTCCATACTATTAACCAGCTCCTTATATATTTGTGCTCTGTTGTCCGAAACTACTTTAGTTCTGTTTTCCAGTTCATGAGTTCATCCTTTACAAATGAGCATATCCATTCTTTTTTTTGTTAGTCAATGATTATTTTTTTCATTTCTAAAAGTACTCTTTGTTCTTTTTCAGAAGTGTCTGGCAATTTTGATAGCCCATATTGTTTGCTAATTTTTGTATTTTATCTTTAACTTAAACTTTTAAAAAATATATAGTGTCTTTAAAAAAATCGGATAATTCAAACATCTAAAGTTTTTGGTGGAGAAGGGGTATGCAATATATTATTTGTGGCTTGTGCTGATTTTCACTCAGGGTGGTTTGTTTCCTTTTTTTTCTGACAATCTTTGAGAGCTCATAAGAGCTTACTATGTGAAAAAACTGGAAACCTAAGTTCTATTTTGGATATGTTAAGTTTGAAATGAGCATCAAATATCCAAGTGGACATGGCAGTACACCATTGGATATATGTCTGATATTCAAGAGATAGGCCAGGGCTGGATATGTAGTTTGGGGAGTCAGTATCATAAAGTTTTGGAAGAAGATGAGATGTCAAATGCTTGTAGAAAGACAGAAAAGATGAGGTTCAGGATTGTGCTCCAGGGCACACCAATTCCGATACAGGGTAGAGGAGAAAATAGCTGTGGTGACTGAAAAGGAACAAAATCTAGGAGAAGTTCCTGTCATGCAGGTCCAGAGAATACTGGGTTTTAGGAAGAAGAAGTAGTTGACTGTTGAATGCTGTTGAGAAGTTGAGAAAGCTGAGCCAACAATGAGGTCATCTGTGGCTTTGGTATGAACAGTCTGGTGGAGGAGTAGAAGAAGATGAGGGAGTAGAGATTATGCCAACAGATAAGAAGTTCAAGGTATTTTGTGAGAAAGGGAGCAGTAAAGTGGGGAAGGTAGAGGACGATATAGCATAATGCCCTGGCTGGTTTGGCTAAGTGGTTAGAGCGTCAGCCCCTGGTCCGAAGGGTCATGGGCTCGATTCCCAGTCAAGGGCATGTCGGTTGCAGATTTCCCAGCCCCAGTAGGGGCACGTGCAGAAGGCAACCAATCTCTCTCTCTCTCTCTCTCTCTCTCTCTCTCTCTCTCTCTCTCTCTCTTCTTCCTCCTTCCCTTCCATTCTCTCTAGAATCAATGGACAAAATATCCTCGAAAAACAAAAAAGAATGAAATGTTAACATTTGCAAGAGCATGAATGGACCTAAAGGGTATTATGCAAAACGAAATAAGTCAATAAGAGAAAGACAAATACCATATGATTTCATTTATATGTGCAATCTAAAGAACAGCCCTCCCCCCAAACAAAATTGAAACAGACTCAGATACAGAGGACAGACTGATGGCTGACAGAGGGGGTTTGGGGGACTGGGTGAAAAGGTGAAGGCATTAAGAAGTACAAATTGGTAGTTATAAAATAGTCATGGGGATGTAAAGTACAGCACAGGGAATACAGTCAATAGTATTGTAATAACTATGTATGTTGCCAGGTGGGTAGTGGAAATATCTGGGGGTCCATGCTGTATGCCTGAAACTAATACACAATAATAGTGAATGTAAACTGTAATAAAAATATAAAATTTAAAAAAGAATGTTTTTTCACTGGGTGATTTTAAAGATTTTATATGCCACTGGGAAAGATGGAGTACAAAGGGAGAATCTAATTACACAGTTGAAAAAGGGGACATTTTCAGGAGCAACATTCTTGAAAAGGCCAAGTGCCCAAAAGTCTTTTAAGATGTGATCCAGCCGTGGCCGGTTTGGCTCAGTGGATGGAGCGTCGGCCTGCGGACTCAAGGGTCCCAGGTTCGATTCCGGTCAAGGGCATGTACCTTGGTTGCGGGCATCTCCCCAGTGGGAGGTGTGCAGGAGGCGGCTGATCGATGTTTCTCTCTCATCGTTGTTTCTAGCTCTCTATCCCTCTCCCTTCCTCTCTGTAAAAAATCAATAAAATACATGCTTAAAGAAAAAAAAAAGATGTGATCCGGACCTGGTGTATGTCATGAATCATATATATGCTTTACAGGACAAAAAGGCTAGATTTTATTATCATCATCATCATTATTATTGACGTGGAAACTGTGTAAATCTTAATTACAGTAAAGTTTCCATGAGGGTTACTACATCCTGTCTTTAAATTTACCCTTGTCAAGCAGCCAGCAGTAGAAGCTATATGACATCTGTGGTAGTTATGAAAGTACGAGATTCACTCAATCAGAGTGCGGAAGGGGCCTTAAGAGGTTTTCTAAGTTGGTCTCCTACCCACTTTAGGCAAGTGAATCCTAAAGGTTTTCGGATGGACACTTCATGGTAATCCCTTATGAACCATTTCTAGAACTTTGTCACAATGTAATGTGTCCAACACAAATAGAAGTCAATTTCCTCTTATTTTGTGCTCAGTGGTCATACAGTATAGCTGAACTGTAATTTTCTTCACCAAAATAAAAATCCCCTTATGTATTTGAAGACAGAAATTAACTTCACCTTTTCTTCTCCAAGATAAACAACCTCTTTCTCTTAATATTCCTGCACAGATCTTATTTTGTATAATTTGGCTAGTTTTCCCGACTTTTTTCCTTATTTCCAACTGCTTTTTTTTTTTTTTTTAAAGGGCAGTGACCAGAAATCGACAAGCTACTCAAATAAAGTCTGAGTAATCCCGAGAACAGTGGGGGATTTCAACACATCTCCCTGGATGGATGAAGGCTGAACTGACTCTGCCAAGACTTGACCACATTCCAGTTCCTGCTGATCTGGGGAGACGCTCCCACTTGTGTTTCTCTTCTTTTACCTAGTGATTTGAATAAAATGAAAACACAGACTGACATATATAGGGAAGAGTTTTTAGTGTACCTGTTCTTGAAAATCAGCTTGATAATCTCTACGTAAGTGAAAATCTGCACATAACAATTCTTTTTAAAGTGTATCAACCAACTAAATGTATGAATAAAAAAAAAAATGCTTTGCTTCTTAAAATCCAAAAGGAAGTATTCAGACAAAGTAATTAAGCGAAGTGTTGGGTTTGGAAAGCCTTCTACTACTTTGAGGCTAATGGATGGTTGAGAAACTCCTCTGGGTGTGTGTGAGAGAGATTCTGCCGGGTAATTACTGCCCAAGAAAACCTAAGCATCCAGCAATCATTCTAATTCTTGCTAAGCAGCATGAAACATCACATCACATTACATTATGTTATGTCAAGTAGCAGGATGTTCCTGGGGTAACATGACAAAACAATACAGTTGGGGAAAGAAACCTGAAAGGCCAACTGATGTGCATATAATTTAGAAAGAAAAAAAAGGGTCTATATTGATAATTAGACCTAGAGCTAACCTAAGGGTTTTGATATCCACAGGTGATTTTGGGAAGGCAGCTATGTTCCCAACATAATATTTGGCTTTCTTATTTTTCTTTGTTTCACTCTAAATAGGTATTGTAGCCTCCTTGAACTGTAATTTTTCCCCTCTGTAAAATGGAAGTAATACTACCTACTCTGCCTCTCCTATATGGCCGCTGTGAGGTGTTTTAGAAATATTTAATTGTATATCTATATCTATTTGAATTGGATTTAATATTCTGCATTGCTCTGATTCTAAAATGTACAGTTCCCACATAATAATTTAGAAGGTAGGACATATCTTAAAATTGATAGTTTATTATACTTTGTTTTTTATTCTTTCTTAGTGGTGCATAAAATATTATATTTAAATCAGTGGCCTCTTAGAAATATGGCAGATAAAAATGTTTAGAAATGGCAAAATGCGATGCTGATGTCAGTTATTCATTTATTCATGAACAAGCTTTTACTAAAAGTCTCCCTGGTGCAAGGTATTCAGAAGGACATGAAAATGAATAAGACCTGGTCTCTAATCTCAAGGATGACTCAATGCATAAGGTGGATGAGTCAGGATACCCCAAATGCCAAATGGTATGTGATATGTGCCATTTGAGTTTATGCTAAGCTCAGCACCCTTTGAGTGCAGAAGAGGAAATGGCTTTCAACAGGGACAACCAGGGAGGCAGTGTGGAGGAGGTGGCACCTAGGCCTGGCCTTGACAGGTGGGTAGTATCACAAAAGGCACATTTGGGAATGGGCAAAAGAATGCACAGTGTATATTCAGAGAATGGCAAGGAATCTAGACAAGGAGGAGTTTAGAGACTGTGTTGAGGTGCTTGTTCAGGACATTAAAGTGTCTGAGCTCTATCTGGTGGATGGACAAGGCTTTTGAGCAAAGAAAAGAATGATCAAAGAGGGGCACTGGGAGGACCAGCTGGTTGGTGATGTTTAGAGGGAAGGGGTAGGAAGGGGCGGGAAGCAGGGGCATCCTGAAGCAGGCCATGTGTAGGCTTGAGACGTGCAGAATCTGGCTGGTAGTGGGAGTAGAAAGAAGACAAAGAGATGGAAGAGTCATAGTTAAATACTAAAGACCCTTAATAGGAATCTTAGAGAGAAGTCCATTTCTTAGCTGGACAGGAAGGACACACAGAGTTGATGTCTGGCCGCATGCTCCCCGAGGACAGAACTGCATGTTTTGTTCATCACTGCATCCCAGGGTCTAGGGCAGTACCTGGCACCCTGTAGCTACACAATAATACCTGTCATCCTCCTTTCCTCCAAATATTTCATTTATGCTTTTAACTCAATTCCAAGCATGTACTGCGCTCTAGGGATGGAGGTTAGAGGAGCAGTGGTTGGGGGGAGTGAGCTGGTGTGATGAACTGCTTTCCAAACTGGCTGCAATAATTCCCTTCTTTAATACATGCTCCTGGGTAGCCCCTCCAAAGACTCTGGGCTAACTTTTACCAAAGGGATAACAGAAAAATGTGATACAAGCAGAGACTTGAAAAATGCTTGCATGTTGGGGCTCGCCCTCCCTTGCCACTTTCTGGAATCCTGACACCACCATATAAAGAATTTCAGGACAGCCGCCTGGAAAACGAGAGACTGCGCAGCACAGAGATGAATCATCCCAGGTGAGGCCTCCCCAGACCAACCAGCCTGCCAACAGCTGAACATGTGAGGCCATCCTAGAGCAGGGCCAGCAAACTCTTTCTCAAAGGACCAAAAAGTAAATATTTTAGGTTTGTGGGTCATAGGATCTCTGTGAGAGCTACTCAAATCTGCTGTTGTACTGTGAAAGCATCTCCACCTCATGAGTGTGGCCATGTCCCAGAAAAGACTTACTTTAAAAAACAGGTGGCAGCCCTATGGGCTATAGTTTGTCCACCTCTATCTGAGATTATTTAGTCCCAACCAAGCCAGTTCAAGCCAAAAGAACTGCCCATCCAACTCACAAAATTGTGAAAACTAAATGTTTGTTAAGCTACTATATTTGGGGGGCAGGGGGAGGATATTTTGTTACACAGCAGGCTGAAACTGACACAGCTGATACAAAACATTAAGGCACAGGCCTTGTTTCAAGGTACTTAAAATCCACCTGTGGAAGTAGGATAAGGGTAGGACATACTTAACAATATAAGCAATATGTGATTAAAAGTCAAAATGTATGATACAGGATAATTAGTATCATAAAGGCTTATAAAAGAGAAAAATTTGGACCAAACAATAGATTTGAGCAGATCTTAATGGATAGGTAGAATGCAACAGCTACCCAAACAATTGTTTTTCTTTCACTGACTTTTTTGATGCTGTTTGCTTTTGTATCTATCCACTTCACCAGGCTGAGTGGCCTCTGAGGGCCCAGTGTGCCTTGTTTTCTATTTCCTGTGCTCCCAGAGTCTAGCACTGGGCTTAGTTCATAGCCGGGCTCGAAGTGCACCTACTGAACAAACCAATAAACCCAGAGGTGGAAATAAGGAAGGACATTTATGCAGAAAAACTAAATCTCACAACTAAAATAAAGGGAGAGGGACGAATTTGTGTGCTCTGTTCAGGAGAGACCAGTGGCTCAGAGAGAGGATTCGGTGTGTGTGTGGAGGGGGGGGGGGGGGCAGGCGGTGGAAGATACAGCAGGACACAGGATTCTGGATTTGGGGGGTGGGGGGCAAGGTGACAAGCCAAAGGAAGGACCCTGGCAGTCAGTCATGGGAGTTTAAACCAAATGTCGTTGGAGCAAAGTGACCAAGTTGATCTTTATAAAGATTAGCTTTGTGGCAGAGGGTAGGGTGGATTCCAGGCAAGGAGTGCAGGTCAGACCATTTAGTAGTTCAGGAGCCAGTGGGAATAGTAAGGCTGTGAGGATGCATATTCTCCGAACGGAGCACGTGCTTCCGCACAAACAGTACAAGACAAAGGGAACCTCTGAGGCATTCTTCCAGGCCACACTGACTGTGTACAAGGTGTTAAGTTACATATGGTGAGCACATAATCAACAGATCTATGTTTCGCTGGAACCAAGCTATATGAGGCCCAGGACCCCTTCCTACTCAAGGGGAAGCATAATACAACCAGGGATAAGAGTGAGGCAGCTGCTGGCGTGGGCGGTGCCCGGGCTTTGCAGAGACGCAGATGGGGCGCTCAGCCTGGCTCCACCCTTGCCAGCTGTGTGATCTTGGACAAATCAACGTCGCCCATAATGGTGTTCTGCTTTCGGGTGGGGGTGAGAACCATAGAAAGGACGGCGACATGAGTAGCACCGTGCCCTGATAGAGCCGGCACTGGTCTAATCCATCCGCCCAATAAAAGTACCAGGTAACACATGAGTGCTGTCATTGTGCAGAGAAAGGAGAATCACTCTTGGCTGGGACACTCACTCTAGATTTGAGAGTGAGAATAGCATTTTGTTTTGGTAGCAAAATCTGAGTATGATTTTGACAAGTGGGGGAAGGGGAAGGTCGTTTCAGGGAAAGAGAGCGACATGTGGCAGGAACAGAGGAAAGGCGAAGGCCATCCTCGGAATGTGATGGAACTGAGCTTGGCTGCTGCGAGGTGTGAGTGCGGCTGGGAAGCAGATCAGAGATGGAGCGTGGACTGGCCTAAATGCCAGGGTGTGAGGAGCTTGGACATTCCTTGGTGAGTAATGAGGTGCTGCTGAAGGATCCTGAGTAGGCAAATGAGGTGATCAAAGTGGTGGTTAAGACAGATTAAACCAAGGGAGGTCTACAGAGGGATGTGGAGGAAACAGGAACGAATATAAGACCAAACATGAGGTAACGCGTGCCCATCCCTGGGGGTGGTGGGAACTGTGGCAAGGGGGGATGTGTGAGGAGCTGCAGAGGAAGAACTGACTGAATCTGGTGAGCAGCGAGGCTGGGCAGGGAGAAGGCAGAGCTGATTCACCATGAAACACGAATGCTCGTCCTCTCAGCCAAACCTCCAATGAGCTTTGTTTGCTGTGTGCCAGACACTTTCAAACGGTGTGTCCACACACATGCCTGAAACAGGGTCCCCTCTCCAGTCTGGGGCCAGGGAGCAACAGGCATACAAAGCATCCAGTGTAGTGTAATACGAGGTGTGTGTGTGTGTCAGATGTGGGCACGGTGGTGGCACATGGGGGTTCATCAGAGAATAACACAAATATTTCTGCATTTATGAATTTGCCACAATCCAGTAAAGAATAAGCAATCCAAATCTAGAATAAGCATGAAGTTCGTGGGTTAATCACTGCACTTTCAGGCTTGAGAGACAGTCTGGGGGAAGGTTAGGTTAGGGGTGACCTCCCAGAGGAGGTGGCCTGCCAGGTGTGCCAGGTGGATGAGACAGAAAGGGTCCAACAGAGCAGCAAAGGCGTGAAGCTGTGAAACCACAGGGTACATAGAGAAACCTCAAACAGTGTGATGTGGCCAAAGGGCGAGGGGTGTGTGTGTGTGTGTGAGTCCACCTCTAGCTCCTACTCCCCAGCATAAATCCTCTCTCTGTGAGACAATGGTCCCTCTTGAACACATCACACGGATTCCTACCTCTACCCTCCCTTGTAAGGTTTCCCACCCAAGTGCCCTTCCTCTTCTCAGCTCTCTTACTTGTGCAGGAAACCCACACTGAACGCAGGCAGATGAACATCTTCATGTCTAAGCCCTGGGCACTTCAACTTGAAGATGGAGGGGCAGGAGATGACACTAGGGAAACGCAGGAGCAGGCACACAGGAGGTCACAAGAGACCACAGGCTGCATTAAGATGTTTAGAATGTGAGGGTTCCTATTTATGTTTTGGAAAGATCACTCCGACCTCTTTGTAGACAACAGGTTAGAGGAGGGGGGGAAAGGCTGAGACAGGATGGTCAGCTGTGCAGGACTGAAGCAGTGCACTGCAGAGGGACAGGGACCAGAGCTTCAAGGGAGTGCTGACGGGCTGGGGACTCCTTGGATGGAGGGCATGCAGTGGAAAGAGTGACTCATGGGTCTGTCTGTGTGCAAATGGAAGGATCATTCGTGACAGAGGAAATGGGAGGGTGAAATTACAAGTTCTAGTCTGGCCAGATTGACTATGAAATCCCAGAGGAACCTCCAGTGGACAGTTTGGTAGAAAAAAAAGGAAAGAAGTCAGACCTGAAGATAAGACATAGTCGAGTCCTCAGCATTTAGGTGGCTGCTGAAACTCGACAGGTAGCTACGGAACAACTGACCTTTAAGAGGGGAAAGGGAGGAGGAAGACGTGCAAAGGAACCTGGAATAGGCAGGAGGCTGGAAAGGACAATTTCAAACCAGCAGTGTCTGTTCTTACATGGTGACCTGCTTTGACCTAGAAGTCGGGTGTGCACTTTTATTTCCTATGCAACCTTGAGCACAGACTGTGTCTTGGAGCTTTTCACGAGTCTCTACCACCCAGGACACATGAGACTTAAAACAAAGGTTAGCAAAATGGAAGGACAGGACAAGTGATGAAGGCTGATTGTGCTTTGATGCTTCTTGTTTCAAGGTGACAGCAACCCTTAAATAATAGAAAATAAATTCTTTGCATTATCTTCATCATTGTTTTCCCACACAGTGTAATACTTGCTGGCTTCATGTGTTTGTCTTCCTGGTTAGATTATGGGGTTCCTGGGCAAAGACTACACAGTACTCATCATTGTAGCCCAGAGTCCGTAATGGGACTGGACACATTCATTCAGCAAATATTTATTAAGCACCTACTACAGACCAAGCATAGTTCTAGGGATACATCAGGGAATTTAACAAATATTTCTGCACTAACGGAGCTTATAAATTCTAATAAAGGATGAAGGAATCTAGCAAATCCAGCAATAAGTATAACGTCAGTGGCTAAATCAGTGTACATATAGGGTGCTGGGTAAAAGAAGCTTCTGTTACCTAGTTAAACACAATGAAAGGGAACCCAAATTGCACATGAAAACAGCCATGTCTTCTGGTGCAGGGAGAGTTTCAACTGCATTCAATTTGCACTACAAGTATAAACAAAGTCACTCTCCTTGTTCTATGTTCTAGAACTCTTCCTGAAGTCAGCATTTGTTTGTTTTTTCCCCAGAGTTTAAAAATACCCTAAAAAGGTCCAAAATGCCATTTATGTACAGAATCAAGTTAATATGTTTTTTAAAAAATGGGGGTATTAATTTTGAGACTGAAATTTTGTAAAACATGGAGCAGAACATAGTTGCTTGAGCAACCATTCACAAAGAGCTACTATATGTAGCATCACCAAACATAGTAGTGGTAAACCAGAAAGTCCTTGTCCTTAAGGATCCTGAGCTATAATAAGACAAATGCAAGGTGTTATATGGTAAGACAATACCAGGGTTCTCAGAGTCTTGCTTTTTCTTTTCTCCTTATTCCAAACAGTTAGTTATCTCCACCAGCGATACCCTTCCTCCCAGCTCTACCTATCAAATAAATTGGCACCTGTCACTTGCCACCCATGTCAGTTATTTGTGCGTCTTATGTCCTCTGCTGGACGGTGGTCTGAGGGTGGGGACAGGCAGTGTGGTCGCCCTGAAGGCAGGGGCACAGTGTTGTGTGTGGGAAGCTGTCGGAGAGGAAGTTTAAAGCTCAAACATCTTTGCATTGGTGTATGAAAAACTATCATATGTGTATTTGTGAACAAGGCAAAGGTCCACAGAATTTCCTGGAAAAAAGAAGAAGATTCTTTCTCTTTTAGGATGTTGCAAGTTTCTTTGACTATATAGCAGAAAGCAAATGACCTCAAGTGCTATGCTAAGATTTTACGCAACACGTAAATGTACTGTGAAAACAATAAAGCTGACATCTTTATATTTCATCATAAAATTCCCAGCGTATTCAGCACCTTTGTTGTCAAAGTGCTTTCCTATAAAGTCTATTCTCATGTGATCGTCAGGATAACCCAGGGGCGCGCACAAGGCACGCACTGCTCCTCGCTCGCACACCACCCCCCTGCCCGGGTGAAGACACGAGGTCCAGGGAGGTGAGCAAATCTCGGCGCTGCTGAGTCACCGGCTGACCCCAGAACTAGTGCTCTTCCCACTCGGGCAATGGCCCCAACTAACACCATGATCAGTGGGAGAAGGGAAGAAGTAGATGTCCTCTTATTTTCCCTTAGAAGGAAAGAATTCTGTTTCCGATTTAAAAATCAGAAATGACTAGAGGGGAAAAGCTGCATTCTTCTGCTAAATCAGTGGTTCTCAACATTGGCTGCATATTAGAATCACCTGGGAATCTTTTTAAAATCCTGATTTCTGGGCCTCATCCTCCGGAAATTCTGTTTCTTTGTTATAGGTTGAGAACCACTGTGAAATAAAAGGCAACATAGCTTAGTGTAAGAAAAATCAGGAAAAATGTGTGTTCTAGGGGAATGCACCCAGAGAATAAGGTGCAGCTTCCGTTTTGACTTCTCCATGGATAAGGATAATTAGCATCACTTCCCTGTAAACTTTATTTAAATTTCCATACATAGTGAT
This sequence comes from Myotis nattereri, assembly GCF_964212035.1. Taxonomy (NCBI): domain Eukaryota; kingdom Metazoa; phylum Chordata; class Mammalia; order Chiroptera; family Vespertilionidae; genus Myotis; species Myotis nattereri. Next base: position 48,290,374 of record NC_138081.1, read on the forward strand.
GTTTCCCTGGATTCTCACTGCAATCATTAAACTGCACTGAGAGCGTGACACACCCTGGCACTATAGATCATACAATCTCCTTTCTTCCTTTGACTATTCTCCCTCCTTCATTCTTCTCCTCCCTCCGTCTCCCAGCTCTTACTGTCACTCCACATTGACTGACCTAGGCCCCATGAGGATTGCTGGGAACCCAGACATACAGAAGAAACGAGCCACTGTTCCAGTCTCTGAGAGAGCAGAGTAGATGGGAGAAAGGCTGAGGGTAGGGAGCCTATCCCTCGCCTAGTGCCTGCCCAGGACCCCACGCTGGGTCTCAGAATTGGACCTGCTTCCTGAAGATGGAATGGATGATGGATGGATGGATGGATGGATGGATGGATGGATGGATGAGGTATCTGAATCTGGATGGCAGTATTCCAATTCTGACTCAGTAAAAGGGTTGAAAGTCCCTTCTCCAGTCCATTGCCTTTTCTGTTTCAGCGCCCACTTTCAGTGGGAGAGGATGGGAATGAGAAGCAAATTAAATTCCAGAGCTTTTTATTTAGCAATATGCTCTGAGTTAATATTTGGGTTAGATTCCCTGTGAGTGCACTCCCCTAACTCCAGCAACATCATAAAGACACTCAACTACTATGTCTGGCAAGTTAATGACTATAAGCCCAAGAGATAGAAGGATGGGAAGATGCTAATATTAAAAAGAAAAGAACCTCAAGCAAGTTCAGAAGAAAATGAGAAAGGCCTCACCCTCTCCCATCCAAATCTACATAAACCTCGCTTTAGCCCAGTTGATGTGGCTCAGTGGTTGAGCGCCGACCTGTGAACCAGGAGGTCATGGTTTGATTCCCGGTCAGAAGTCAGAACACATGCCCAAGTGGCAGGCTTGATCCCCAATAGGGGGAGTGCAGGAGGCAGCTGATTAATGATTCTCTCTCATTACTGATGTTTCTATTTCTCCCTTTCCCTTCCTCTCTGAAATGAATAAAAACATAATTCAAAAAATTAAAAAACCCCAAAACCTCACTTTAAACAAAAAGATTACTGAAAATAGTATTTAAACTTTGTGCACATCAGAATAAGCCTACTCAGAATGTATTCTCTCTCCCTCTCTCTCTCTATCTGAAGAGGAAATTAGCTAGAGGAAAATAAAAGAATGTTAGGGAGAGATGGAAGTAGAGGAGGAAGGAGGAAGGAGGAAAAAGAGAAAAGGTGGAGAAGGCTGTGTGCTGGGATGACAGGCGCCAGGAGAGGGGTATGAGCATCAGCAGGCAAAAGAGAACCTTCTGAGGACCTGACCAGCAGAGGTGGGTGAGACAGGACTCCCTTCTCCTGGTCTCCCCAGCTCCAGAGGGTGAACCGAGGCTGGTAATCAGTGATCCCTACTCTGTGGCAGGCATAGTGCTGGGTGCTTTCATGTGAACCTCTTTATTCAGGCAGCTCATAGCAACCCCGCATGGAAGGCAGCTATGTCCACTGTACTGGTGAAGTCAGAGCCTGCCAGTGGTGGAGCTGGGGCTCCGGACAGCACACTGCTGCCCATAAAGGACTCCACGACCTTGGTTAAACTTCAGAACAACTCTTTGAAGCGGACAATATTATTTACGTTTTACATGTCAAGAAGTGGAGGCTTGGAGACTTGGAAGGAGCCACCCCAGTCATACGGCTAGCCGGAGGTCAGGATGCATGGGAGCTGGGACACATCCAGCACCTTCTGTTTCACTGTACAGACTCCATGAGGAAGTCGCCAGCTTCCTGACTCCTCACTCCCTAATTTCAGCCAATAACGTGTGGGAAGATGAGGACATGGAGGTTGGGGCTGATATCCCACAGTCATCCTGACTGGGACTCAGCAGGATATTCGGAGCTTTAAGAACAATGGTGGTGTTATCTGATTTGTGCTCTCATGCAGGGTGGCAATTTTGTCTCTAACAGCTCCCAAATGCCCCTAAAGCTCCCACAGGTTCCACGGTACACTAGCTCTAGCTGCAAGAAAATTCTTGTTCTGAGCCCAAATCTCTTTCTCTATAACTTCTACCTTTGGTTCTGCTTTTTCTAGAATCACAAAGTCTTCCATATACCTAAATATAGCGATTGCGTCTTCCCTTCTTTTTCTCTTCTCCAGACTAACTTTCCTCAGTTTCTGCAACCACTGGTTGTAAGACACTCTCTGATGGCTTCTCCATTCCTGATCCCTGTTCATGAAGTATTCAAGTTTATCTATTTCCTTGGTCAAATTTACTGTCAAAAATTGATTCTAATACTCTTAATGTGCTCTAAGTACTGTGGAGTCCAATGAAATCATGACTGCTCTTTCTCTGGGCATGAGACTCCACTGTCACAATTAAGATAATGTTAGCTTTTCCAGCAACCACTTTGTGGGGTAGAAAGATAAATAAACAAGCTCGTACAGTACGGGGCATGCTAAGTGCTCCAGGGAGGCAGGCACTGCAGTCCGGGATCACAGAGGTGGGGCAGCTAATTCTGCTTCTCAGAGATGATGCCTGAACTTAAGGGAAGAGTGACCAAGGTGGAAGAGCTTTCCAGGTAGATGGAAAAGGTTTTGCAAAGATGAGCTGGCATGAGAGAATATGGAAGTACTGCCCCACCCCTTTTTCTCTCCTTTTCAATTCCTTTCTTCAGATTTTCTCTAGCTTTGCTTCCCTCTCTGATGTTCTTCGCGGTAAGGCCTGAGATATACTATGTTCTCCTGTTTTAAGACTTACCCACTGCATGGATTTTGAAGCTATTTATACAACACCTGCATATGTCCAGTATTAAGTGAGCATCAAATAGACAAAGCACTGGCAATGTTTTAGCCATAGTATTTTGATCCTGCTCTTCTTTTCAGAGATGGTACCTCTATCTCAGTGGATTGTTTGATGAGGGTGGAAAGGCAAGTGGCGCCTCAGGTATCAGAAGGCAGCCCGGGGTTCTTCAGAACCATGGGCTGCACCAGGTGTTCAGGCAGAGCTGCAAGGGGTCAGAGGTCTTTGTCCCTTTATCAGCGGATCTGTTTTTCTCTCCAGTGGCTCTAGCCAAATTCTCCAAATTCTTGTTTCTACAGTTATTTACAAGCACTGATGGAGGCAGTGTTCTCAGGCTGCAGAGCAGACAGGCTCTCACCTTCACAAGGGAGTCCACGGGACTTACTGCGTGGTAAGTCACCCACGTATTTCCTCCTACTTGTCCCTTCTCTGCCTTCAGCCTCTCGACCAATCAACTCCCTCCTCCGTGAGAAGTGTGGAATGACCCACGCCTTCCCTTAAACCTCTGACAGGTGAACAAAGAGAAACACCTTGTTGCACAAACCCATGCTATCAAAGGATAGAATAGAGAACAAGAACCTTCAGTAAAGAACCCTAAACATCCCACCAGAAAGTCCCAAACAACCCTGAAAAGTGAGAATAAAACTACCAAAAGCTGACAGAGGGTAACAAGCATGATTTCCAACCCACATTTGTCCTTCTAAAAAAAGCCAACCAACTACTGAAAAAATCCCTGAAATGTATGAAATCTAACATCGTTAACATATTTCCTGTCCTCGCATAGCTTATAAAAAATGTTTCTGAGCTTTTCCCTGGCTCATTGACAACGATGAGAAGGAACAAAAAGGAAATGCAACAGATGGGACTACCATCCTCTCTGCAGTAATTTATCTTCACTTGAGGTAGCCTGGGCAACATTTCAGTTTTCAGATGTACCAATAGTTTATCCCAGCTCAGGAACAATGAAGATGAGGCTCCTTTAAAAAGCTGCAGGTTATAAGCCATGTTTACTACTAGCTATTTTTGTTGTTTCTAAAAGAGATCACCCCAGCTTCCCTCCAACTCCCCTTCCCCCCACAACTGACTCCTGAAGGATCTAATCTGGTTCTGATTTAGAACTGACAGGTGGTACATGCATAATTAAAGATGACCTAACACAGAATGCTCTCATTCCTGGCATATTATCAGACACTTAAGCAAAGCAATTATCAGTAGGCAATCTTTTCTGTCAACAGAGATAGAGATAAAACATTTCTTCCATTAGGAGGATTCTGCAAGAATGCTGTATATATAACCATCTGCAAATACTTAACAGTCTTTAGAGCTGAATACAAAGTTAGCTCGATGGGGCACCTTTGGTCAGTTAAATCATGGTCTTTCCCACCCTACTTCTCCTAGAAGGTCACATTTTAAACATCTGAGTCATCAAAATAGAAACAATTTAGGGGCGTTGTTAGAGATCCTGACCCAAGCAGACAAGAAAATCTCTGCTTTTTTCTGCCATAGCCCTGCTGGGGTTTGCAAATATACCAAGCCTTTCTTAAAGGCACAACGCAAAAAAGGATAGGTTTCACATACAAGTAGAAAATTCAATTAATATTTCCCTTCAAAGCAGGATTATTTCCTCCTTATGCTGCACCAATGCCAGAGGATTTACAGCATGATTAACATGCTTTAAAACTTCATCTTGAATCCAAGTAATTGGAAGAATTTTTGAAGAAATAAATAAGGAAGAAGGTTCTTGATAAAACAATGTTTCCCATTTCAGGTGAAGGAGGGAAGAGGCACAGCATTTCTTAATAGAGTACTGTTAAAAAAAAATTATAGTGCATGTACTTATATAAGTGAATGCATTTTGGCTTTCCACAGAACAGAAATTGCTTTAATGTAATAGCAAGACAAGTGATTTTCTTTTCTTTTTTTTTTTTTTTTTTTTAAGGGTGGTTTATACGTTAATGGGTTTTTTGAAGCCCATGTGAAAACTGCTTTCTCTGAGACAGGGAACTTCACGTTTGTGGTGCGTATTTTGCCACATTTCACAAGAGGTCTTATTGTTTAAATTCTTATATCCTTATGTCATAGGCGAACAAATGACCTTATTGTTCATTTGAACGCGGCTTTATGGGCTCTCTCGTGGTAGAGCCGGTGTTGTTGTTTGCATTTCCCCCCCATCGAATCAGAACAAAAGTCTCTCTTTCTGCCGCACTGGGAGCTCCAACGTGGCAGTGTGTGGCAGCAGTTGTCAGTTGGAAACACCGTAATGATACTGTAAGTGAAGTGCTAATGTGAATGGGTTGATTTTTGACAAGTCAATCAAGGCCTATGGAAAAGTTTCTTCTTACAGCAGACTTTAAGGTAATGCAAAATAGAAGTACTTAATAGGACACTCAGTAAGCATCCAGTGGGGATGGTTTTTGTAAAGAGGCAGGGCTGCTGGGCAACAGGACCCAATTCCTTCCAAGATGTGTTTTATTTGGAAGGTGCTCCCATTCAGAATAGTAAGGGACAAACACAGCGTCTTTGGGGAAAACATCAGGTGGAGAGTTGGTGCTGATGCTGGGATCATCGATGGGAGAGTGGGCAGGACTCAAAGCTCAAGTTCATTATATGCGTCAGAACTAAGAATAGCTTCTGAATGAGCACTCACAATTCTCCAAAGACCTATTTCTCCGAAAAAGCTCCTCCTTTCTCCCTTTCCAATTTTAATGTAAGAACAAGAAGAGACTATAGTCAGACATGGGGGGTAGCTGGGAACAAAGGACCCTCTACCGAATGGAGGAACATCCAAACCATTTCTGCTTTATATGCTGTTAAATTCCTTCCATCAGGATTCAGTTCAGAAAAACTCCAAGTCACAGTCTGTCAGCATGCTGTCCTTTGACAGGCTAGGACAAAGGAATATGTCACATGTGTACTATTGTGTCAAACGACAAAACATGTGATTTCCCAATCGATGTCATGGATAAAAAGAAAATATAATATATAAGGCACATACTACCATAAAAATGAACATAATTAAAAAGGGAAAAATTCTAGTGAGTTTATTTAGGGAGAGACACTCATTTCCCATACAGCTACGAGTCCCAGACGTTTGGCATTACTCTACTAAATAAAGCAAAGTCTATAAGCATAGTCTTTCTATGTTGAGGATGGCACATGGCAGGAAGACATTTCATATCATGCATCTTACCCCTAGTTATTATCCTAGAATCACCAACAAACAACATTTTAAAGGTGATGGTACCATATGATCTCACTTATATGAGGAACCTAATGAACAAAATAGAACCAGAGGCATGGAGACATGAAACAGATTGGCAGATCTCAGAGGGGAGGGAGGTATGGGGGACTGGGTGGAAGAAGGTAAAGAGAGAAAATTAAAGAGGTGATGGTATCTTACATAAAACAGAAATATTAACTATCTTACTTCTAACCAAGGTTTTTCCTATTCTCCCCCAAAACTAGTTTTCCAAGTATCTTGGTTTTATGTTTCATGCTTGGGTGAATAAAATAAGACTGCAACTTTGGCTACAAAATAAAGACTAAACTGTGATACCCTGAAATGAATAAAGTATTATTTTGAAAAGAATGAAAGTCAAATCCAAGATATTACTCTCACTGCTGTCTATCTGAGACCTGTTTCAGAAAAGCTGTTCCAAAGCTGCCATTAGGGACCTTTACGGAGACATCTGCAGAAAACCATGTGCCCTCTCTGATGACAGATCATCAGAGATGCTGACCGGGTTTGTTTCACTAAGGACAGAGTGTAACACACATTTAAGAAAGTCAGCATGGATGCTGTTTCAAATCTCTATTCATTCAGTACAGGACACGTACTTTCCAGTTGAGAAGTGAGCATGACTAATTCCAGAGTGCTGGGTACTGGCTTTTCCAAGAACTGGCTTTGGAAGTCACACTGGACAGAGGTGACTAGCACGGCCTCAGTGGCCTAGAAGGCAGCGGTACAGTCGATGCGCTGGCTTTCTTTCCCTAGTGCTACCTCAGAGATGGCATGGCAAATCAACCAAAAGGGTGGCCTGGCTTCACTGCAGGGATAAAAGAAAACAGAAGTGAAAAAAAAAGTAGTTTTTCTCCACAAATTGCTCTCTAGGCATAGGCCGTTCTTAACTTTGAGCTCTATCACACAACGAAATGCTATGCCTGGGCACAACTTGTTTCCCTCAAGGGGGGTGGGAGGTGATGAGAGGAAATAAGGGGTAGGGGCGGACTAAAGACACAGATGTCCTTATTAAGGCAGGGTTTGAAAAGAAACAGTGTTATAGAGGGAATGATGTATGTTGGATCCTGACAAAAAGAAAAGCAGGGCAAGCTCATAGTGATCATCTAATGTCACCCAGCTACACATAATGAGAGCGAGAGAGAGAGAGAACCCAACACTAACCAGTTTATACAAATCAACTTACATTTATTCCCTCATAGTCGGCTGTAACCTATACCCCAAGCAGACACAGTGTGCTTTCACACATACACATTGGTAACTTCTGAAAACTAATTAACCAAGAAGAATACAAACAGCCAGGTAGACAGGAAGCCAGGCACTACCAGCCCTGCAGCCAGTTGTACTGTAATATCTTCCGCGCGGTGCTGACAGCCTTCTCTCCCCGCCTGCATTCCGACACAATGCCTTCAGGTCTGCCTAAGTAATGTAATTTACTGGAGTGGAATTCCCTGGGTACCCCGTGCAGCACTTGGTGACAGTATCATTTATACTCCACAGTGTCGTGGCCTGACACTGATACATCGGCCTTCATCCCTCATTCACGGCAGAGCGCGCAATTCCACCTTCCGCGGTGCCCTTCTGTGGTGCACGTGTACAAATTTACTCCATTCAGCCCTAATTACAAACCTGGGTTGAAATGTTCTCATTAGATTTATATTTCTCACTCCAAATGTCAATCTTATTTGAAAGTTTCGATTTTCCTGGGGATCCATCCATTAGCAATAAACTCTAAAGCATTCCATGACGGAGTGCATTAAGCCAGCAAGGCGGACATGCACTTACATCATTAGAGTAAATCTCCATTGCAAATGCTTTACATTATTCAACCAAAGGAATAATGAGGCTGGCCCGGCAGTTCCTCCCAATTGCACATGAAGGATAGGCTCAAACTGTAGGAAGAGGCACACGGTATGTACCAATGGGATGCATTTCTGGATCTCTGTCATTCCTTTGGAAGACGTGGGAGGGGATCACAGCCAGAGCCTAATTTATCACCTTCTTTTGCCTAGGATTTCTACAGAAACTTCAGCCTGTGGCAAAGGGCAGTAAGGCAGGCAAAGGCAATGGGCAGCGAGTGCATGTGTTCATGGAGAGGATGGAAACCGCCTTGGCAATGCTGGGAACCGGGTTAGTCACCTAGAATGATCTGCTCTCCCATTGTACTCAACAGAACAAATGCAGAAAGCAGGCTTGTCTGGGTGCACTGAAAGGATCGTTCTAATAAAAGACAGATCTTGCTGGCGGAGCTGACCTGAGAACCGTCCCACCCAGACTGAGGGGTCCTAACATTAAAAACCCAGGAAATCTGATGATGGTGTTAATATATACATTACACATCAGAAGTTGTATCTGTGATTGGGATGGCAGAACAGACTACAAAAAGGAAAACATGGAGAGAAATTTTGAAAAAAGCTAGCAAAATATATCAATTGACAAAGCCAAGCCATCGCTGTTTCATATCGGTACTGTGTTTTAATTCCTTGGCTTATTGGTCTCATTTATCACTTCTCGCCAGATCCCAGGTGAGGGAAGTCAAGGTGTAGTCATGATTTCTTTTTTAATTTGATAAACGAAGAAACTGCATCCCAGGAAGGTCCTGGAGGAGGTTGAAGAGTCTGATCTGAGCTCTTAGCATCTAATTCTAAAGGTTAACCGAAAAAGTTAAGGGATGCTAGCAACGATGACCTTATTATGCAACATACAATATATTTGCCTTTTTTTCAACAGCATGGATGGAACTGGAGAGCATTATGCTAAGTGAAATAAACCAGTCAGAGAAAGATAAATATCACATGATCTCACTCATTTATGGAATATAATGAACAACATAAACTGATGAACAAAAACAGATCCAGAGACAGAGAAGCATCGATCAGACCGTCAAACCTCAGAGGGAAGGTAGGGGAGGGTGGGGATAAGGGTGACAGATCAACCAAAGGACTTGTATGCATGCATATAAGCCTAACCAATGGACACAGACACCAGAGAGGTGAGGGCATGGGGGGGGGGGTCAGTGGGGTAATGGGGGGATAAGGACACATATGTAATACCTTAATAAAGAAATTTAAAAAAAGCAATTCATATATTTAATATTATCAACTATCTTTTAGATATTTTACATTTGCTTTTTAACTTAAAGTTTTGGTGGGCAGAAAAAGACTTCTAAAAGAGCAGGTATACATTACATTAAACATAAAACAATTTGCAAAAATAATATAAAGTAAAAGAAGCAGTAGTTGTTTTCTGCTGGCCAGCACCTGGATTGATCTGTAACCAGAATGGTAGCAGATGGCAATGCTTTCTGGAGGGAATGGTACCACCATGGAAGTTTTACCCATGCCCACCTGAAATATTTAAAACCTTACTTGATTACAACATTAGTGCTTTCTCTTTCATGATGTACATCAGAGGATACCACAATTAACATGCACAGATGTTAGAACTGAAATACCCATGTTTAAATAAAAAACATGTGAGAAAGTAAAAATAACCAAGTATGTTCAACACAGGACTAATCTTAAAAGAAAAGAGAGGTTGCCTTAGCTGATTTTGCTCAGTGGATAGAGCGTCAGCCTGTGAACTGAAGGGTCCTGGGTTTGACTCTGGTATGTTTCTCTCTCTCTGTCTCTGCCCCTCCCTCCCTCCCACTCTCTAAAAATCCATGGAAGAAATATCCTTGGGTGAGGGTTAACACAAAAAAGAAAATAGATGTTTACATGGTGTAATTTAATGACAAAATTAAACAATGACCCTCCAGATAGATAGCATTAGCAATGTATGAAAAACCCAACTACTCTGTAAATGACCTTGAACCTTCTGATCCAGAAACAATGAAGGAGAGGCTGATCTTGTGTCCATTTAATTCCAAAACTTGTACTCCAAGCATAGAGGGGAATGGAGCCCCCAAGTGCCCTAAAATCCCCCAACATGTTCTTGTGATGCAACGGTAGAAATAAGAATAAAACAACCATCATTTTTCTGAGCGCTGGTTTTGTGCTTCATATATTTGATCCTCACAAGCATACTATGAGGTAGGCACTATCCCTTTTCCCATTTTCAAATGAGGACATCTAGGTCTAGAAGAGGTTAAATAAAATAGATCAAGGCCAGCAGGTAGCTAAGCTAAGATCTGATCCTGAGTCCTTTCTCCCAAAGCTCTTGTCTCTCGGTAACCACCATGCCTCACTGTCTGCCCCAGATGGAGACACCAAAGAGAAATGGGATTTGCAGTCTTCAATTTCCAGAGGTTTCTGGAATGACTGTCCTCTGGACTCATCTTATTTCACAAATTACATTAAACTGAAAGGCTCAGTGCACTAACAGACATTCTCCTTCTTTGGAAATGCCATAGCCATTCAGCCCGTGGCACGGGGACAGCACCCTCACTAGGATTACGAAGGTAGAAATTTCCCTGTGAATGCGGACACCACCTTTCTTTGGTGTTTCTTTTAGCCACAAACTGACATGCTTTTACTGTGGTTGCAGTAGACTCAGCAATCAGCTGAAGGGGAGTTTTTACTTGGTTAACTGCCCCTCCACATCTGTGTCCATGGAGGGTCCTCCAGGGCAGACCTGTGTTCATCCTTGACGCCCCCCCCCCCCCCCGGCCTGCGCCCCCCCCCCCCGTCCCCTACTCCCATCCCCCACCCCATTCCAACATAAGCAAAAGAGTTTTCCAATCTCTCGGCAACATCACCACGAAATCCTTCCCTTGCTGTTCTGAGTCTACAAGAGGCGACTTTCTAACAATGAGCCCAGAAGATGGAGGTTGTAAAACAGCATTTCAAACAAGGCAATTACTTTTTACAAAACGATTCAAGGATTCTATCACCCTTTCCCCCCAAAACTTCCACTGGCACAATTTGTTTATGTATGAGTTGTGTCTTTCTTCCTTCAGAAGGTGAGAATGCTGATACACGATCACATGCAGACAACAGCGCAAAACCCTGGATGCCTTTTGCTACTTACAGACACATTTATTTCCCAATGCACCACTTACCAGACAGATGCAAAGATGTGGGCAAGCCAGGCATCAGAATTAACAGAGTGATTGTGCTTGCACTACATATTCTGATTTGTATGAATCTTATTTTTAGCCGGGCACAAAGGGCAATAAATGGAAAATCTTATTCTAACCACTGCTTTTTCTGGGCCACCCACACTGCTCCACCTACCGCACAAGTTCACAAACGTAAAAAAAAACCCAAGCCAGGGTTTGTACTAACAAGGGATGCAAAGTGGCTAAAATGTGTGACATTTTTTCCAGTTAGTGTTTGTACTTTCATTCTTTTTCTGCATCAGGACTTTCAGGGAAAACAACACTGACTTATCTACGGGCATTTTCAAACACTCCGCGCTGGTGTGTCACTCAGCGCACAGGCAAGTGTGGTCCGCCCAGCACGGGCACCACCCTGCCACGGGCCCCATGCCAGCCAACTTCCAGTGAAGACACGCACCCCAAAACGTGTCGGTAAATTCAGGAAGACAAGACCTACAACATTTTGTTTGGAAACAATGACAGTGTTTGAGAAGTCCTTCAAATATACCAACGTGATTATCAGAAGCAAACACTTCTGAAACAGGATCGGGGTGATTTTGCCAACATGAGGTTAGTATCACTGTCTTAAATCTCTTAGTTCGCTGCAGCGCACTGCTCACTGGGGTACAGCATCCCGTGCCATCATATCCCTTGCACCTGTGCACTTCTCTCTGCTCCGTCCAGTCCCACCCACCCCCTGCTGCTCATCCAGCATCACCCGCATGGCCATCGCTGCCAAGAAAGAAGCTGATACCGACAGACAAGCACTTTGATAGAAAATAAGAAAAAAAAAATGACAAAGAAGAAGTTTTCTAGGGCCACAGAGAGGAAGAGATGAGGGCATTTTCCATCATTATCTCTTTAGACTTTTAATGAAAAGTTAAGTTATTAAAGTCCCAAGGAACCAATTTAAATGCTTGCTCCTCTCAGCCCTCTGCAAAAACACAACAGAACGCATCTGCAGGCAGCGATGAATACGTAAAAGTCAGGTCAACACGATAATGAAGGCACAAAAGGAGTCAACTCTGAGAAAGGCATCTTTACCTGTGTGCTTGCTCATTATCCAGAAACTAGAGGAAGTGTTCTGTCATCCTCTGGTAGTTAACGCACGCCCTGCAGAGCTGACTCCTTCTTCCGATAACGCAGGGTTCTAGAGCAGCGCTGATCAGACGTAGCAGAAACCTGTTTGGGGTTATAGTCCACTGTCGTCAGGACTTCTGACGAGTGTTGTAAAGACACGGGTAATTAAGTGGTACGAAAAAGTGGGTCATACACCACTGAGATACAACCACACCGCCCCCAAACTAGACTCTGAATGACTGTGCTGTGACAAGGTGGGAGGGGTTTGAACACAGCGAAAGCAAAACTTTTATGTGGTGAGGAGCATTTTAGTTTTCACTGGTTTAGGTTAGAGAAAGTTAATTTCAATGTCAACTACAAACCAACTGACTTTTATCGTGTTCTTGAAATTTTATGACCAATACTGGCTGTAAATGTGATGGGAAATTCAGCTACAGTGTCAGAAACAGTCTGAGGGACAGCCTCAGACTTCAGTGACGTGCCCATCGCCAAAGGGCGAACACCGTGACTCAGTGAAGCAAGAAGGTCAAATCGAAACCAAAGACAAAGAACCAAAGTCTCATTATCCACATTCGCATCTCCTCCTATATAGGATCAAAGTACTGTATACCACTTCGCTACACATGGGCATTCAACGCAGTCACGGGCATTCAGCAAAGCACCCTTTGTCTGCTGCAGAAGAGGCAAAATGCAGTTATCTGACTTGAACATACTCAATTCATCACTCAAGAGACATAGAAATATTGAGTCCCTGTTATATACAAGGACACAAAGGATGTGAAGGGATGCAGCGAGAGGAACCTAGAAGAACCTGCTTTCAAAGAACCTATGTCTGGAAGAGAGAATGATAAGATCTAGTCACACCCAATGCCAAATTCAGATAATTTTTGAAAACAGAATCTTTAGCGGCTGCTTGCTTTATACGTCGCTTGGGTCTTCTTTCAGTGCTCAAAGCCCTTCCGTACCTAGGCTCAGTCCCAGTGTTAGGGTTCATCCTGATCCAGAGTCCTGGCGCTCTCCAAAGGAAGGCACAGAGATGGCAGCGCAACCCAAGGAACACCTGGGATCCGAGGAGATGCTTCTTTAAAGGGGGATAAAGGAAGCACGATGGAAGGAAACCTCTCTGGTTGGTGGCACATGCAGGGTTATATTTGAATCACATTTTGTTACCATCAGGTATAAAACTAGAATTTTATTGGAGTCCATATTGTTTGGATTATCGGTGGGAAATGGGGGAATCTATCTGGCTCATCAGCCGTTTCCATTTCTGACAAATTGCTGTAGAGTATACTGATTATTAATTTTTAAAGAACTGGAACACCACCTGTTGGCCTAACACTAAAACCATCTTGTGCATAATTGGATCTTCTTTTATGGTTCCAGAGGCCCACTAGGACCTTACAGGGCTACTCAATAATCATTTTTATTGATAGAATGTAGAAATGAAAAGAACCAGTTAATAGCAATTTCCACTTGATCAACACACTGGTGAATGCACACAGGTATCTGTTCTGACAAGAATTGAGTAATGTAATTTGAAGGGGGAAAAATAAGCAACTAGAAGGTTATTGCCCTAGAAAATGTCTCAAGTCATCATTCCTAAGCTCCACTAACATCCTTTCATTATAACATTGATGAGATGCTGTAGGAACTTAACTCTTGTTTATATGAATCAGCCTATAGTAAAACTAGTGTCGCAAGTAGTTTTGCTTAAAGTCACAGAACCTGTCAATGACGTTAAGTGAGGACTTACTGTACTGCTTGTAAATTTGGAATTAAGTTGATTAATTGAAAAAAAGTCTGCAAAAATACACAAAAGAATGAGTTAACATGTAGCTTGTATCTGGGTAGCTGGAACACTGGTAATTTATTTTCTTTTTTATTCTATTCTATTATTTTATAAACTACGCACAACAGACATTGCTTTTACAATCAGGAAAGTAAAGGTACTTCTGTTTTAATATAAGGAAATAATTAATCATTCTCTGATTCTGCTCTTTCTAGTAAGAACACTCAAGGGGGATTCAGTTTAATAATCTGTCTGGTGACAAATCAGACATGAAATACAGCAAAAATCTGCTAGACACAATAGATTATATCTTCTAGCCAAGCACTCTGAGAAGTTTAAAATCTCATTACACTGCAGAGCTTTGCAAATATTGTTTGAGAGAAGAGCAGAAACCCTCTTCCTCATTGCGACCTGAGGTCCGTGCACTGTCCAGCTGCAGTGCAGCTCCGGACGCCAGGGTCTCACAACCATCAGTGTCACAGGGGATTCCTCGGAAGAGTGTGATGCTGTTCCCTGGGTTAAATCACAGCTCAGAGCGAGGTGTTACTTCGCTAGTGACAGGTGTATCCAAAAAAGAGCTCACGAATAATTTCTAAAAAACAACAGCCTGGAAATTAGAATAAGTTGTTAAACTATTTGTGCTATGACTGATAGCTCTTGGTAATAAGCAGCTTTACATATGCATGGCTGAGTTTATTTGGAGACTCACAGGGAATATCATGTGAAATTTTTGCTTTATATATGAATGTATATTACCATATCATACATCATTCCTATTATACAATTAGTGTGTGTGCAGATAATGAAAATTAATTTTGATGATGCCTTGAGCAGAACCTAACTGTGAAACATGTTACAAATAATCATCATATTACGCATTCTAATAGAATTGACTTCAAAACTATGCCAATGGTTCTCCAATGACTATAGGAGCTACAAATATATATTCATGACATTATACATCACTCTTAATATCACAACTTTTTTGAGGGCCTCCAGACATAATAAATAGAATAACTTTATAAAGATTTCCAAAATTTAAACTCTGGCACTGGAAAGGTAGTAAAAGCCAAACTTGCACAGTTTTTCAAGAAGAATAAAAATGAACGGTATATTTTTCCATCCTAAGTCAACATTTTTAGATTATTATTAAGGCATGAAAATAGGTGCAAGAAAATCTCAGTAAACTAGACCTATTTGCGAATAAGGTTTTGTTTGTTTGCTTCAATTTTCTGGTTAATTGACAGACAGCGGGAAAATGCTTTCTGTTGAAGATCTTTCCAAAGCAGTTTCTTTTCCTAGTCATGAAACTTTTAACCATTCCATTGATTCAGCAGGTCAGGGTCATCAGCTACAACTACCCTCCAGGGTACAGTTATTCTTCACCTTTAAGAAACTAGAGCTATCTTGTTTTATGAACCTTTATCTTTGAAAAAGGGAAGTGGGATGTGCAAGGTAGGGGGATGTGGGAGGGGGTGGAGTGAGGGTGGGGAAGTAGAAAGGGCAGTTAATTTAGGGTTCTGGTTAGTTGGGTTCCATCACTAAACATGAATTCAGTGTCTGGACCAGGTACAACTGATTGCTGGGAAACACGAGAGCCACAAGGAGAGCCCGCAGGGTCTGTCTTTGTTGGTATTCTCTGCCTCATGTCATCCTGTCTGGGTGACTGTTGGTTTGCTGGTCTTCTCTAGGAGAAACATGTGTCAGTGTGTCCAGCCAAAGTCATGGGGCTGAATTAAATTTTCAAAAAATGCTCACCCAAGGAAATGCTTAGAAGGGAGGGAGAGTGAGAGAGGAGACAGAGAGAGAGAGAGAGAGAGAGAGAGAGAGAGAGAGAGAGAGAGAGAGAGAGAGAGATGAGAAAAACGTCAATTGGTTACATTCTGCACATGCCCCATTGGGACACTGAACACACAACCCAGGCATGTGCCCTGACTAGGCACTGAACCATCAGCCTTTTGGTGCACAAGACGATGCTCAACCAACTGAGCCACTCTGGCCAGGCAAGGCCTGAATTAATTTTAATTAGATTCTAGATCCATGTGGTTCCAACTTAAATGTAGGGTGCTGGTAGCTCCACGTGGATATCAAGGAGAAGTAAGCACTTACTTTTCTCTCTCTGAGACTTGCTGACCTGGATTTTTCTTTTTCGATAAAAACCTTTAGTTTCAGTTTTTTATGGTATCTTAGCAGCTCCCTATGGCAACTGACTTCAAAACCTTCCCTGCCCTGTCACCATCACCCAAGTGAAGAGCATAGAGAGTTTATTTCTAAGCAGGTTTGGAAAGTCTGGGGTGGGAATGAGGGGACTAATTTGTATATATTGTACTTTAACTTTGATGACCTTATTTTATCTCTTTTTTGGTTATACCTTTTCCTTAAGCCAAATATACATACATATATACACATGCATGTATATGTATATAATGTATACTCACACAGAGGTGAAAATTAGAGAAAGTGAGATAGTTTAGCACAGGTTTCTGAGCTCTTTGAAACTATGCACCCTGATGCATTGCTTTTCAGAAATTACAACCCCTGGTCAGGCCCAGGGGCAGTGCCTGGAAGTAGTAAAGGAAACCTGGACAGAAAACAGGACACTAAGTCCCATGATCATTCTCCAAGGCCGGCTTTCTGGAAACATAGAATAAAAAGCAAAATCCCAAAAACGTGAGGCCCGAATGGACCTCCATAATAGGTCCAATATGGCATATTCCTCACAGAACTGCAGGTCACTCACTAAATTCTTCTGTGATTTGTGGATACAGTAATACACAATACTACGGAGATTTGGTGATGGGGGATACATTATACCTCATCTGGAGTGTTACAATAATTTGAGGCCCTGGTGGAGGAGAACTATGTGCTATTAGTTTTCCTTCGGAGTTTTCATTTTCTATTAGGCTTCCATCTGGTTCCTGCCTCCATGTCCACCTGCACTGATCAAGACCCGTAGGTGCCACAGCCATGCACACGGCTCTGAAACTGCGTGCTTGTGGGGCACTGTACCTGGGCTTTTCGTGAGCACACGATGCTGATGAACTGGAGCAGCCCCACTGCAGGAGCACAGGTGGGTGCCTGTCCCTCCGTCCCAGTGAAGCCGCTTTCCTATACCTGTAAAGGGCGTTTTGGTAGCGATTACAGTTGTTTGTGGCATTTCCCCTGGTAGTTTCTGAAAAATGTGTCCTTGCCCTGACAGGACCCATTCCTAAGACTGAAGTAGAACATTCTGCAGACCCCTCCCCCTGGCCCAAAAGCAGGCCAGGGAGAGTATGAGGCTGTGGGAGGTGTGAGGGACAGGGTCACCCATTCTTACGCCAGCCTCACAAACTGTCACATCCCTGTTAAGCACTAGCTATTCTGCACAGCATTCTTGGAAGGAAAGTGATCTTGGGTATTCAGTTTCTTTTCATTGTGTTACAATATACATAACAGAGCATTCACCATTTTAGCAATTTTTGAAAGCACAGCTCAATGGTACTAAGCACATTCACATCGTTGTGCAACCATTCCCACCACCCATCTCCAGAGCTTTTTCATCTTCCCAAAGCGAAACTCTGTCCCCATCAAACACTCACTTCCCATTCTCCTCTCTTCCTAGCCCCGGGCAACCATCATTCTACTTTCGGACTATGGATCTGACTATTCTAGGCACCTCATATTAGTGGGGATCAGACAGTATTTGTCCTTTGGTGTCTGGCTTATTTCACTTAGTATCCTCACAGTTCATCCATGTTTAGTAAGTGTCAGAATTTCATCTTTTTAAGGCTCAATAATATCCCATAGTATACATGTACCATGTTTTCTTTATCTACTCATCGGTTGATCACCAGGTGGGTTTCTTCCACCTATGGACTATTGTGAATAATTCTGCTACAAACATGGGTGTGCTAATATCTTTACATCCCTGCTTTCACTTCTTTTAGCTATATACCCAGAAGTGGAGTGTTTGGACATGTGGTAATTCTAGGTTTAACTTTTTGAGGAATTGTCATACTATTTGGTATTCAGTTATTTTTTTATTAATAAACTTTGTGCTAGTACAGTTCTAGGTTAGTGAGGGGAAAGCACAGATGGTCCCCACACATGCACGGAATTGTACAGAGTTGCTCTAAGCATTAGGTGACTCGAGTGCTTCACCTGAGGGCACAGGGAGTGACCCCGGCAGGTGAGCCAGGTCCTGGCAGGTGAGTCAGGTCCCGCGGGAGCTTGAAGCCCCGATTACCTGAGGCATCACAGGAGACTTCCTCCTTCCCTGGCCTGTGGATATGAAAGTGACATAAAAGGTCGTCCTTGAGCCAGGTTCTCTCACCAGGTTCTCCAGCCAGGTTCTGTTTTTTATTGTCTTGTTACATCTGTATTTATACCAGTTGATTTTAATCTTGTCAATTTCTATTCCAAAGGTTAGGGCGTTTCTTATCTCTATTCCAGGGAGTAAAGATTATGTAACTTAATCAAGATTGTTCATAGTTAAAGTGATTAACTACCCACCTGGCACTTAGTTAAGGGGTTTTATTCCCTCCCTAAATTCAGGGGAAAATCCCTCCCTGGGGAAACAACCTTTCTCAGAGAGGTGACCTTGGTTAAAACATATAGTGCCAAGAAGGGGAGCAAACATGTTAAGAACAGTATGCCATATACGCCAGGTCCCTTGAAACATATGCTGTGCAGATGTTTCTTCCCTGCAGCGACTGTGTAAAGCAGCAAGGATGGACCAGCTTCTGGCAATCATAGACGTTTCTATCTCTCCCTCTCCCTTCCTCTCTGAAATCAATAAAAAATAATATATTTTTTTTTTTTAAAAAAAGAAAAGAAAAAAAAAAGGTCGTCCTACAGGAACACCTGATGTGTAAATGTGGACACTCACAGATGCCAAAGCAGGAGAGAGATTAGCATGCACCTGATCCAACCCACTTCTTCCCCTTCATGGTGAAGACGTTTTATAAACTGAAAATCTTCTTTTCCAAGAATGCTGTGTGGAGTGACTAATTAGTGCTTGACAGGAATGCCTTAGTTTGTGAGGACAGAGTGATAGTAGATAATCACATCACTCACAACTCCGTTAGCCCTAATATCAGCCCTGTTGTCCACTGGGCATCCCCCTGAAGATAGATATGCACTGAAATCTATCTCCAGGATTTGGGGCTCTGCTAATGTTTAGGCAATATATAGCTGCTTGGGAATTGCTTTATTAACAGTGATTACTTGCAATTCAACAGAATTATAATAAAAGCACTGAAAGTGACACTTAGAATGATAACATTTACCATTTCCAAGGAACATGCTATAACCACAGTGCTTGCCCACAGGTTTAAAATGCCCAGAAGTTCCTTAAACATTTCCTGGACAGCATCACTCAGGTTATTTTTACACTTATATCAACTTAATGAAACAAAAGAAAAAAATGTTTGAAATTCAAATGTAGGAAATGCATATAGATTCACACACACATATGTACAATTACATGAATGCTGACATATACCCAAGGGTGTATTTGTTAAGCCAAGCTCTTCTACTTTTTTTTATTAACATGGAATCAATTATTCTTGTCCTCAGCAGAGAGGTGACTAGCTTGTTCCAAAGCTGAAACAGTAACATGCTGATCTTCAAAACTTGTCAGTCCTGAGAACTCATAACCCCACGCACCTGAACTGACTTTTTTTTTTTTTTTAGCCATGCCTCCCTTCTCACATGTGTTTTGTAAAATCAAGTCACATTTAAGTGTATGAGGGGGGATATGATGATGATTCACTTTGAAAGGAAGCAATATACTTCCCACCCCAGGAAAACAAATGTTTTCCTTTTAACAGTATCTAAAAGTACGACAAACTTACAAAAGGACAGTCATTGGCATTTTAGCCCAATAACAACACTGTTAGTCAGCCCTGTAGAAAACCAAGGGCAATGAATGATTAGTACTAGCCACTCTGGAGTAAAATGGCCAGAATTAGGACATCGACTTGGCTGGACTTCAAATTTGATGGTGATGAGAAGACCTCAAAATTATCTTTTCTGAGAGATGAATCAATGTGTTAAGTGGAACACTAAACATCTTAATTGAGAGATGTTTAGTACCGAATATTTAATGCACTTTTCTACCTTTAACATTCCTCCTTTCAGTCACATGAACTAAAGCAGTGATTCTCAACGTGGGGTCCCCAGACCTTTCTCAACATCGCCTGGACACTTGTTAGAAAAGCAAATTCCCAGCCCACCACAGATCTACTGAATCAGAAATTCTGGGCACACGGCCCAGCAAGCTGTACTGTAACAAGCCCTCCAGATGATTCTGATGCAAGCTCAAGCTTAAGAACCATAAATTAAGGCACCACCAATATGCAGAATCTAACCCCAGCTCCCTTCCTCAATTCTAATTCTCAAGATGCCTTTGTCAAAAGAAAAGTCATTCATGTGCGTTTAGGCTATTTGTGATGATCACCTCAGAAAATTTTTACCATTGTTTTTGTTTGAGAAAAGAAACCTTAATCAAAACTTACATGTAATCTTTCCAGGTCCTGTGCTGGCTTCGAGTCTTAGGATGCAGGGAACTGGGCGAAGGGAGAGATGAGAAGGCTACAGCAATCCATTCAGACATGGACCCCAAAGCTCTGTGGGGCAGCCTTGTGACAGGTCAGTGAGTGTCCACCTGAGTGGGGAGGAAGAGCTGTCCATTAGCGAGTGAGCCTTGCCTGTTAACATTCCCCATCCCTCCTGCTATCCTGTCCCTCCCCCCCCCCCCTGATTTATGACCTCTAAGCTAACTTACTGTGCCCCTGGCTGTGTGCTCCCAGACCCAGCCACAGCAACAGAACATGATAAACAGCCCATGGTACTCATGCCTGAGCTCAACCCGGTGGAAGCCTATTCCCTGAGTACTTTCTCCAGGTGAGCATCCCTCACTGGGTGCTGTCCTGAGCCCAAAGGCAGCTTGGGGACAGGTCAGTTTCTCTTTTACTTCATCTCATGAATGTTTTCTTTCAACAAATCAAAACACCTTTGTTTAAAAGACATATGTGGCTGCAGTAACAAGGCAACCCAGGAAACAAATGATAAATTCGAGAATTCTGACTGAAATGAGATGATCCTCTGATGCCTCATTATGTTCATTTTTGAACAAATATTCCTTCTTTTTTCTGATGCTAAATTAATGCATGCCTATTAGAGAATACGTGGAAGCTATGGAAAAGCATAAAGAGCAGCGGTAAGCTTGACCCTGATAAATCACTGATGACGTTTTGTTATGTAGGTCCATGACCTCTTCAACTGAAACTCCTGGGCCAGATATATCTCAGCATTCAGATCGGTTTGAATTTTGGAGAGTATTATGAACTACCACGTATCACATAATACCCCATTCAGAGTCTGGAGCAGCACTCCACAAACACATTAAGTATTTCTGTGGCAAAACAGATGCTCAGTCTTATTAAGTCAGATAAAATAGGGCCTCACATTAGTTCAGGTCAGGTTTTTCTACCAAAGAAGTTACCAAAAACCCCTTTGATTTTTGAACCGTTTGGATTCAGAATTGGAAAAAGGGATTGTGGACCAGTATTCTCTGTTCATATATGCACAAATACTCAGAGTTTTGTTTCTAATTTTTCATTCCATATTATATGAAGGTGAGCTTTTCCTAAAAATTTTCTTTTCCCTTTATATGTATTTAACCCACAGGATAATTGATATAGAGAGCGCCACAATTTTTATAAGCTAATAAAAGAATATTGAAGAGATTTTTTTTTGTTCCATAGAATGAAATGATTTCACTCTTCCCCTTATCTATAAACACAATTTCTTCTTAGTAGGATATAGCATATAGTGTAAAATGGCTGAAGTAGAGAGAGAAAAAGAGAGCTGCCCAAAAATTTCAATTTTGTTTTGGAAGTAAGTTAAATGGATCTTCCCAAACACTTTATCTAAAAGTAAGGAATGTTTCTATCAAAATGATCAAAAGTCCAAAAGATAAAAGGCATCACAAAGTTGGACCATTTCCTTCTCTGTGGCTTCCCTTAACAATTTAAATTTCATTCTGCTATTTATTATTAGGTGTCCAGTGGGTAGCACGGCTTCTAAATGATTTTCCTTTGCCACGATCAGATATTGTCTAAGTATACCAGGACTAGAGGATGTGAAAACTAAAGTGGTAATAGAGGAAATGGCCCCTCAAAGAACACACTTTGTTTTTTCCAAAGGATCCAACTGCTGTGGGGGTGGGGGATACAAAGAGTAAGCCACCAGTAATAACAGAAATGACTGTCAGAAGCTCTTTAGATACTCACACTACCCAACTCGCACTGCTAAAGCTAATTACAAATTTGGATTCTCTCATTTTAAAAATATACTTCGAAGCAGCCCACTTCAGTTTTAATGCTGAACCAAAGCCTGTGCAGTTGGCACATTATCAAAGCAAAAGCAAAAAAAAAAAAAAAAAAAAAGCATTGCTTGAACAAAGTTGCCATTTTCAATGTCACTAAATCTTCAACTGCAAAATACCACAAGCTAAAAACTAGGAATGCCATGTGGGTATGTTATGTTACATTTACACGAGTTTATAGTTTCCCAAGCCCTAGGAGCCTTAGACCCCTGCCACGCACAGTGGCTTTGTTCTCTCGGGCCGGCCATTCACTGCCTCTGAGTCTCATACAGTTCATGGGTTCTTGTGAGGATTAAATGAAAACGCAGCCGAGAGAATTTCTGCAAACTATAAGTCATACACAAAATGTTGGGTATCATTATTCTTTTTACTAACACCTTTGTGAGGCATAAAGAGATCAATCCTCATTTCACAGTTAAGAAAACTGACAACAGGAAGATACAGCAATAAAAACCCAACCACCCACAAACCAAAAACAAAACAAAAACAACAACCCCGAGTAAGGCAATTTGAGTTGTTTTTTAAAATATATATTTTATTGATTTTTTACACAGAGGAAGGGCGAGAGACAGAGAGTCAGAAACATCGATCAGCTGCCTCCTGCACATCCCCCACTGGGGAAGTGCCCACAACCCAGGTACATGCCCTTGACCGGAATCGAACCTGGGACCCTTCAGTCCACAGGCTGACGCTCTATCCACTGAGCCAAACCAGTTTCGGCGGCAATTTGAGTTTTATCTCTGAAGTAGCCAGGAGCTGGCTGAGTGACTCTGTGTCTTGATTTCTGCAGTCATTTGAAGGGGTTGGAGAAAATGATTTTAAGGTCTTCTTGAGGCAGATGGCTCTGGGACTGGGACTTGGCCCTGTGAGTGATGGGATAGGTTTAAGAAAGACCCTTAGGAGGCAGTCCCTCCGGGAGGCCAAGGGCAGCACCCACCATCCGAGGCTGCTAGTGCTGGGGCAGGGCTCTTGGCAGCCTCCTACTCCCAGGGATGGGATAGGTATCAGCTAACATTTTTGCTTAATTAAGGGAAGGTTGGGAGCATCCTATGCAAATGGCCAGGGCTCCTGAGGCAGAGGAAGGAGCCACTGGACGCGCTTGAAACAGCAACTCTTTATTAATGAATACAGGTATTTCACTGCTCTACTAACCGGTGTAGCTAAGTAAGTGCATACTACTGGATTATCAGTGGGGCTAACAGCCCCACTGCTGTTTGGCTATCAGTTTCAAAGAGAGGGTCACCTCCGTGGGCCACCCCCTTTCTTGGCTGAGCTCCTACAGTGTTGGGGGAGAGATGTAAAAGGGCTACTTTTTGTAGGATGAGGGCGGATCATGCTCACATGGGAATTCCACTTTACAAAGATCGGGGCCACTAACTCAGGCCTTTCTAGTCCCAGTGCTAACATAACCTCCTGCGATGAGGAAAACGTTCAGTATCAGTGCTGTTCATCGCGGCAGCCACCAGCCACACCTGGCTTTTGAGCACTTAAAAGGTGTCTAATGGGACGGAGGAACTGAATATTAAACTTTCATCAACTTAAATGGATTGAAATTCAAATAGCCACGTGTGGTTAGTGGTACCTGATTGGGCAGTGCAGCTCAGTGTAGGCTGCCTCACATACTCGTTTTCTTGGACGTATTTCAGACCCCAGAAGCCCATTGGCCCATAGCCATTCATTCAACAAGCATTTACTGACAAGGCGATGATGAAGAAGAGAGCCACGGATACCTTGTGCTCATGGCATTGTTCAGCTACACTGATGTTCAAAGACGTTTCAGCAGACTGCTCTTAGGAAAAGGTGGGTGAGGTGAGATGGTAATGCTACACCAAGCATGAAAGCACTTCTTTTTCATTTCTCCATATTTACTGTTACCGAAGCAGGGGAAACTTTACAAAAGAGATAGTTGAATGGTCACCATTCATTCACTTACAAGTAAAGTAGCATATCCCAGATATGAGAAATCATCTGTAAGTAATTTCCTCTTTCACACACTTAAATTTACTTAAAGAAAAAGTCAGTGGGACCTGCATTCCTAGGCTAAGAAAAAAGTAAATGGCATTTAATTATGGCAATAGTCATAGAAGTATAAGTGGGTCTCCAGCTGCAAGCAAGCGGTGGGCAGAGAGACGTTTATGCCAATTAGCTGTGAAGAGATCAGGTTTTCTAGCAGGTACTTCTGGTATAAGGCAGGCTGATTGCATTCTCTATCCCCCCAACTCAACTCCTAGCTAAGATTTCCTCAGTGGCTTCCATGGGACCTGATGCGCAGAGCCCTGTTTGCTTTTCCCCAGGAAATTACAGGTGGCTGTATTTTTTATCTACATCACAGGTCTAATATCAACAACATAGTTTCTAAGAAACATAAGAGTGGTTTGGTTTAGTGCTTTTCTGATTTCCAATATTGTTTCCCATGAGTTTCTGTTGTCAATTCTCTTCTATCCTAATCACCTCTTCCTACCATACTGGGATTTAAAGCAATACAAAGAAAAGAAGACAAATATTCAGAACTGGTTCATACTCTTGTTTGAACCTGAATCCAGGTGTGCCTAAATACAGAAGGACAGTGACATCATGCGTATTATCACTTGAGCTGAAAGCTTCACTGAGCAAAACAAGCTGACTTTGCTCAGCACCCCAACAGGTTGTACTTGGATGACAGCAAGGAGCCAGTCTGACCTCCTGGCTTCAAAATGCCATTCTGGTCCCCCTGTCCAAAGTCACACTATTGGTTTTTAGGGCTAATAAATGACTACTGCTCATCTACCTACCTACCTACACACACACACACACACACACACACACACACACACACACTACTTTTTTCTCTGGATTGAGTAGGAAGATAAATTACAGTGGTTAGAAAACAAAGTAAGAGTTCAAAATGTAGTTCTAATAATACAAGTTGCATTTAGAGACTACCATCTATTAGAAAAGGTCACATCTCTAATGTTCTTCTGGCCCCATGCTGTATAAAAATATTACTAAAAATGTGGTGACAGCCTCATGCTGTAACAAACATGCTGTGAGTGGCTCTGGAGTCCTTATTCATGTTCAGACCCACTAAGTGGAGGAGTCACACACACACACTTTATGGTCAGAAGGGCTTTCAACTGACGGTAATTTTTTGGAAACTACAGAGATGAAATTTTTAAAAAAATCTACATTTCAAACAGAATTTAAATAGCCACTTGTGTAAAGCAGAGACCTCTGAATCACAGTCTTGTGGCTTTTGTGTTTTGTTCTACTGGCATGGAAAGATGATGCAAGGAAATGTGCTTTATTTTTTCTTTCTTTCTTCCTTTCTTTTCCTGCAATAGAGAAAGAACTGGGAGGAGATTTGGCCATTTCAGACCGGATGGAGAAAATGAAGATAAACCATCTCTGAAAGTTTCCACTCACACATTTCAGGTATCGGGACCAAGTATTCTAGTGGGAGAACCGCAGCTAGAAAGTTCACTTCTTTGATATTTAAGATGTTTAAATTCCCAATGTATAGTGAAGAGCTTGCTCAGATTTTTCACCTGTATCATAACAGGATGATGCAATCAGAACTACGTGCCATTGATAGTCCAGAAAAGGAAAAGCTAAAAAGAAACAAGTATAGCCCTGGCAGGATGGCTCAGTTGGTTAGAAGCATCATCTGATATGCTAAGGTTGTGGGTTTGATCGGTCAGGGCACATTCAAGAAGCAATCAATAAGTTGAACAACAAATCGATGTCTCTATCTCTCTCTCCTCTCTCAAAATAAATCAATAAATAAAAATTAAAAAAAGAAACAAGTGTTGAAAATACACAACCTGAAATTAATTTTTTTGAGTTTCTGTAGACTTCATATTATAAAAATGGAATACTGGAATGCCTTTATTATAAATAATAATAATAATAATAATAATGATAATGATAATTACCACTTACTGAAATGTCTATGGGCTAGGAACTCACTGTGCTAGGAATTTTACAGGTATTACTGGCCCATATGGTAGGTGAGAGAACATGGCTCAGAGAGGCAAAATGCCTTGCCTAAGGTCACATTCATGGAAAGGGGATGACATACAACTGAGTCCATACTCTCCTGACTCTAAGGGCCCCCTCCTTTTCCTGTGCAACACTGCCACCCACACCATGTGGGAGACTACATTCCTCTCCCCCAAGAACACATAACCTCTTTTATACATGCTGCTAGCAAAATGTCAAAGTAAAGTGATAAAGCTTTGGGTCCTACAGCAATTTAATTATTTGTGTAAAAAGAGCTGATTAGCTTGTTAGTACTAAAATGATTATATTTCATGAAGTATATTAAAATTTTTCGAGTGCAGTTTCTTAAAAAATGGTACTATCAGGTCTTACTAATGTGACCCAGATCATTCTCTGAAGGCACATTATAAGCACAGGATTATCATGTATCAAGCGTTTCGCTCTGGGTCCCAGTCTTTGAAGAGCATCACCATCCCTGCAATACACAAGCATAATATGCCCGAAGCATTTATTTATTCAAAACACCGTCATTTCCATCCTTATGTCAAAGATCATGTACAAAGTCATGAGACAGTGACAGGTGGATTTGCAGGAGTGCAGATGGGCACGCACTGGAGGGGCTGCCTGTCAACTTAGTAAAGGGCAGTTTCTTGAGAACTCGGATGGGCTTCTGTAGTGCCCGACTCCTCTGAGGTTCAGTGCTTGGCCTGGGCTCTTGAGGGCCCTCTGCTCCCTTCTCCATATCTGACAACTTTGCCTCTCTGTGTGCTTCACTTATCAGCCAATACTTCTTCCTGGGGAGCTGCACATGCCTGCAGCCTCATCTGCCAGGGGCAGGTACCCTTTGACCTCCAGGTTGCACAAGTGGGTCTCACACAAGGCAAGTTGCTGCTGGACTGGTCCCCTGGGAGGCTAGTGGAGTCTGCAGAGCTGATCACTGCAGCAGGGGTGAGGTCTGCCAGCCCATACAAGGACCCCAACAACATACATGGGAGGCATGTGGTGTCTAAGGGGAGTGTGAAGCTCCATTTCAGGAAAAGGCATTACCATCAACCCTGTTTTCCAAACCCTAGGAGTTATCTTTGATTTTCCTCCCCATCCTTCACTTCTACCGTATAATCCATCAGCAAGTGCTTTGATTCTATCATCAATTTATATTTCAAATCTGCTCACCCTTCTGTGTCTCTATTGCCATCATCATCGTTTCTCACCTGGCTGGCTGCTGCTATCGTGGCAACTGGCCTCTCTGTTTACAATTCCCTTCTCCCCTTCCCCCAAGTTTATTTTCTACCTGTGTTTTCCTTCAATCTTTTTTTTTTTTTTTGGTACTCATGGCTATGATTTATTACAGCCAGATCTAATCTGCTCCCAGCTCAAACCCTGACTGGAGACTCTGGCCACGCACCTGCCCACCCTTCCCCCTCCAGCTGCCATCTCCCCACAAGATGTCTTCTCCCACACAGGCTCTGCTTCCTGCTGCTTCTTCCTCACATGACAAACTCAGCTTCTCTCTCTGGATTTACAGTCTCCACGTTCCTGCCACCATCTGCCTTGCATAAAAATCAATCATGCTTAATCTTGCTGTGGCCACATACCCCGCAGAGAATTTGGGGCTGCAGCCCCGAATGTGACCATGCCCACAACCACGTGACCCTGTCAGGGCCAAGCCCAGGCTTGCTGCGGCCCCTCACCCAGCCTGACGTCCCAGCCCTCTGTCTCCGGTCACCTCTCTCTTTTCTCCTCCCCACTCCCATTTCCAAGCTCATGGCTGATTCTTGGCAGGCGGAGGAAGAGAAAGAAGGGGGGACAGAGGAGAGCGAAAGCGAGAAGCAGCAGAAGCTGCTGTGTGTACACGCGGGGGGCTGTGTTTGCCCATATGGAGTTTATACTGTTCTGCAGACCTTTAAAACGTTTTTTCTCGTATTCCACAGATCAGCAGAACTGAAAGGACCTTGGCGATCAACAAGTCCAACCTACTCATTTGACTAAGGAGGAAACCGAGATGTGAGGAAAGGAAGGAAGAAAGGAGAAAGCACCTCCTGAGGGCCTATCGTCTGCTTTGGATACACAGTCCCAGGTGCCACATCAGTGAGTGCAGAGTTGGGACCACACAGCACTTAAATGAGAAATTTCACCCCACACATGTTTTTGCCTGTTACTTGCGTATTCATATCACACATAGGAAAGGGTTTGACATTTAACATATAAAGGTACTTGGAATTCCCATCGCAAAAAGGAAAATGGTTTTTCCCTCTGTATTATCCAACA